>NC_090449.1:951349893-953849893 GCF_031143425.1 Pleurodeles waltl
CACCGTGGTCAACATGTTGTCTCTGCACCCTCCTCCCTGCCTTCAATTATTCTAGTCTGTGCCCCTGACCTCTGCCTCCCCACATTATTCTAATGAACAACTAGATTGCTAACATCCTATATTTATTAGAAAAGTGTAACATGCCTGACGTCATCTTGATGCAAACAACACGGTTAATCTGAAGCATTTTCTTTAGGAATCATAAAAATAAGAGGGCCTTATTCCCATAGAAATGATGGTGCTGTAAAAAAAACTAAAATGAGGACATATATTCTGGGTTCTCAAATAGCGACAAAGCATGTTTAAATTATTTCCTATCTTTATATTTTTTAATCTAGTTGATCACTTAATTATTTGTTACAATTAGGGGGCTCATGTAAGGCCCTCCAATACTTTCAGGTCAAGTCGGAGCTATGTAAAACTGCAACAAAACAAACAAATAAAGGTGTTTTGCACACTTCTGTCATAAGTCTATACTTGTGCTAAATTTGGGTGATATTTGAGCTACAGTAGGGTTCTTTTTTCTCTGGTGGCCTTTTGGGGAGACTTATTTGTTATGAAGGTCCATAATTAACTCAATACTACAGTATGCTCATTAGAAAATGCTTTCAGTTTTCCACTTCGATTCTGTCAAGATTGCGGTCTGATGTGCCACACTTTTGGCATAACTTCAAAATGTTAGCACTCTAGTTACACATTAGAACTCCTTAGAGAAGCTGTTGATCACCAGGGAATTACCTGGCTCCTGATGTTGAAAGTGCATGTATCCATCTGCATGTCTGAATGTTTTAATGAAATAGAAGAGGAAGATATTTGAGAACTCACTTCAAATGTGTCCTAATTTTTCTTTCTACAGCATGAACCAGAATTTCTATGACAGCAAGAACCCCTCATTTTGTTCCTTCTTAAATTATATGTCTTAAGTTTCTCCAGTTTGATTCAACCAAGATAGCTTCAGGTGTGCCAAAGTTTTGTCATAAGTAAGGCTGTTAGCGCTCTAGTTGTTCTTTAGAACACTCTGGGAGGCTGGAGTAGACACACAAGAGAATCAACTGACAGGCTGCTCCTGTTGGAAGTATATGTATTACTGAGGATGTCAGACTCATATGGCTGGGAAAGATAGTGTGATTTTACAGAAAATATGCTCTTATTTTAGCTTCTGGAGCACCTTCCATAATCTCAATGGGAAAATCATAAGAAAACAGTTTTCTCTCAAACATGATTCATGAAATCAGAGCAGGGTAAATATCATCTTAGAACACGCCACAATCCCTAAAGTTTGTATGGTACCATCAACAAATAATTTATATGTATCTAAAATTTCTTATGATCCTTTATACGTTCTTTTTTTTGTGACACCCAAACCCTGCTTTTCACTACAATGCATTTCAATGGGTGATATCATGTATATTGATCCTCAGATGGCTTCCAGCACTTCCTGGTTGACGTGCTGACAGCTAATCAGATCTCACCATGAGATCTGTGCTTAGGCTCCGGCCAGATATAAAGATTTGGATTTCCTTGAATATCTCAAACTAATGAATGGATTTAAACCAACTTAAAAAAAAGTTGGTTCTCCAGACCAGAAGCTACATTTCTGTCAAATGTGGTGTAATTCCGTCCAGTGGTTCAGGCTGTAGCCATGTTCAAAGTCTCCATAGGAATTAAAATGGGAAATGCAGGTGACCCCCCTAATTATCTCTCCCCCCTGACGGATCACCCCAAAACTTTCCATTCACAACAAGACCTTTGGGCACACTCTTTTTGGAAATGTCTGTGAAGCTTCGTCAAACAGCACCAAAGATATAGTCAGGTCAGAAAACCCTTTTTCAGTGGAAATTAGGGGCCTCGTTACAACATTGGTGGTCCAGCCAACCGCTAATGCCGCAGGAAGGAACGCCACCATCATACTGGTGGCATCCCCACCTGCCCTATTACAATGTTCCCGCAGGGCCATCACTTGCAGCCCGCCATACACATGTTTTCCACAAAACATTTACTGCAAATATTAGTGATATTATCAATTATGTTATCAAAGATGTCATGAGTTTTGCAATATGTTGGGTATTTAGCAGTGCATGATGAGGGTGCAAGTTATAGTTACCTTAGGACAGGATATATAGTTACTTGAAGTAACTCTGCTCAATTTCTATGGTCTTGTACTTTATAATATAAACCTAACTACAATGTCCCTGTAACCTTTGTTTTTTTAAGTGAATTTCTATGTTATATTTCCTAACTATATAGCCCTGAATTTCTATGTGTTTTTTAAACATGAAGTAATTTTAATTACTATACATTAATTCAACCACCGCTGCAATCTGCCTTGAGCCCTGCACATGGCCTGACCTGTGGTCAGGCCTTGCGGCAAACCCCCTATGACCACCCAACTCCACCGCACGCACAGCCTTCAGCCATGTGCGATAGGGATTGTCCCCCTATAACCACCCAGAGATTTGTTCCTAGAATGATCTACTTAGAAAGAGATATTTCAGGACAAATTTAAAAGAAAACAGGATTTGTCAAGTAAAAAAGAGTGCAATCACCTTTTGTTATATACCTTAAATAATTGAATATGAAAACTAATTAAAGTAGGAATGTGCCTACTAATGCACTTAGACCTCAAACTTCAGGGTCAGGGCCGGCCTGAAACCTTAACCTCAAAATATATCTATATATTTATATATATATATATATATATATATATATATATATATATATATATATATATATATATATATATATATTTGTGTGTATATACTATATAATATTACCTACTGGAGGTATTACCTACTGGCGGTTGCCAGTAGGTAGTTATAGTTAGGACCTAGTTTGCATTGAAAAACCATTTTGTGACCTGCCTATATCTTTGGCACCTTTTGACGAATCTTCACAAGATTTTCCAGAAAAGTGCTCCCTAGAATCTTTTTGTGCATGGAAAGAGTCGTCGGGGTGATCAGTCAAGTGGGGGATGAGAAAAGTGGTGAGGTAAAAAATACTGCTGAACAGAATTACACCAAATTCGGCAGGAAGCTAGATTTTGATCCACAGATTTCGTGTACATCTGTTCAGTAGTTTTTGAGGAATTAAGGGTCAAATATAATTGTATATTTTAATGGTTGGGCTCTTGAGAGTCCTGCAAGCCTCCCGCAAGAGCACAAATTTAAAAATGGAGGCCTGTCTTTGGACGATAGACCCTTATTTTCCATGAGCCTTCATGCTTTTATGGGACCGAGAGGCTTGCACCAGTCTCATGTGAGTGAGTGTTCTGACTGTTGGAATGTTAGTAATGAAATGGGTCCATCACTGTGAAAAATTTGAGGTGTTGTGGAAATAAGTTTAAAAAACTATGAAAGGGGGCAGCAGAAAGACATGCTGTCGCCCTATATTTAGAGAGGAGGTGTTTTAGGGATAACTACTGTGATTAAAAATAAATGTGTATTGTTTTCAACTAATTTTTACAATCTTGCAGGATCATGAATAGTAAAAACGGGTAGATGAGTTCTGAATACACTCCATTGGTAGGAATGCATATTGTGGTCATAGTTTTTGAGAGGAAGTGTGTAAGAGATAAGTACTGTCATGAGTAGATGGTTAATTTTTATTTTCAAAAGAAGTTACGATCTTGCAAGACTCTTGTAGAATCATGAACAGTAGAAAGGAGAAGGTGTTCTTTAAATACAATGTCGTATGCACACTTGCTACTGTACAAAGGAGTATTACTGGATATGGAGTTTGTCAGAGTGTACTATTTGTAAGAGTTGCGAGTAGAGTATAGTCACTTCCACACCCTGCTATCCACACACATTATCAGGGAGAGGGAGGTTAGCAGGGAGGACTGTCCATGGACAGAGCATGCAATGCACACCTTTCATCAATAGAGAGGTCACAATGGAGAAGCAATTCTCTTTCCATGCAACCTACTATGCACACCCGTCACCTGAGACAGCATTGTAACAGAAGAGACCAGTCCATGTGTACAGCCTAATACGAACACCTGTCATCTGAGAGAAAGACCTGACAGGAGAGGCTAGTTCATGTACAGACCCTACTGTGCACAGCCATCATCTGAGACAGAAGTCTCACTGGAGTGGCAAGTGTTTCTCCACACACACTACTGTGCACACCTGTCATCTGAGAGAGAGGTCTTAAAGGAGAGGGTAGTCCATGTACACACCCTACTATGCACAGCCACTC
The DNA here is from genome assembly GCF_031143425.1 of Pleurodeles waltl. Lineage (NCBI taxonomy): Eukaryota > Metazoa > Chordata > Amphibia > Caudata > Salamandridae > Pleurodeles > Pleurodeles waltl. Next base: position 951,354,091 of record NC_090449.1, read on the forward strand.
TGAGACAGAGGTCTGACAGGAGAGGCCAGTCTTTGTAAACACCCTAGTACATACACCTGTCATCTGAGAGAGAGAGGGCTTAGTGGAGAGGCAGTCTCTATCCACACACCCTAATCCACAAACCCATCATTTGAGAGAGAGAGGTCTGGAAGGAGAGGGCAGCACACCTTACAACGCACTCCTGTTATCTGAGAAAGAGGTGTGGAAAGAGAGGGCAGTCCACACAGACACCCTACTATGCCCATCTCTCATGTAAGAGAGATATCTAAGGGAAGAGGCCAGTCTCTTCTCATACTCCACTACACACACCCGTCATTTAAGAGAGAAGTCTCAGTGGAGATGTCAGTCCCTCCATACACTTGTCATCTGAGACAGAGGTCCCTGTGGAGAGGCCAGACTCTTCCCACACTCTCCTACACACATCTGTCATGTAAGAGATAGGTCTCAGTGGAGAGGATACTCCATCCAAACTACTAGTATTTCCCTCCAATTTTGTTGTGATGCCACACGATACCCACAAGTGTAGCTCACAAGCTTCAGCGAGTGAAGCTTGCTACACACATGCGATCTTGCAACAAGCTGAGGAACCCCCAATGTCATCAATGATGCAATTCGGGATGTCATCAGTGATGTTATAAAAAATGTCATAGAACATGTCATGAGTGATGTAATATGTGAGGTCATAAGCTTCTAACTGTAACTGATGAATTTTTGTGTTTTTTTAGTTCAAAACATCAACGTTGACACAGAGAAATTCACCTATTACGTTACTTTAACGCTTTTTTTCAGTGAATTCCTAAGCTTTTTTTTAAACAAAAGCTGATATTTTTATTACACCTAACTATAACATTACTTAAACCTTTGTTTTATTCAGTGAATATATGTACATATATCTTTCTATATTGTTTCTTTGCATGATGGCACCGGAATAAATATGCTTTGCTAAGTTATCAAGATGGGGTTGCGGTTTTCCTCACACTGGAGTGTGCCCTTTGCAGACTTTGCAGAGCTGGAAGTGCATTTCATTTTTGGGCTCCTCACTCTGTGCCCAACACTGTTGCTAGTGTCCCAGCTGTGAGGACATATATATTTGTGTATATGAATGCATTTTTTTCTTATATATACTTACCTTTTCATGTAAAGACATGTTTTGTAAAGGCATCTTCGTGGTAAAGGCTTGTGTAGTAGAGGCAATGCGTGGTATAGGCATTAGGTGCTAATCAATGCATGGTAATCAATGCATGGTAAAGGCATTATGTTGTAATGCCTGGGTTGTAAATGCTGGCTCCCATCCGGTATTGATCTAGCAGCACACTTCGCACTGTCTTGAACTTGAAGAAAATATATGATTTACATGTTTCTGTCTTCACAATACATTTTTTAAAATTGTGCCAATACCTGTCACTAGAACTACAACTTAGATTGAAATCATGATGCATCTGTCACTAGAACTACTAGAACTGAAGCCCACTGACCACTGTAATAAACAATCTTTCCAGTCAGAGCATTAAGAGCTTGCTATGTGATGCCATAAATATAATATTTTTATTTAATATTTTTTTTTACAAAATGTTTTTTCTCTCCATGTAAAAGTATGGTATTTCAGCACCCTTAGACTAGTCAAAGAAGGCATGTCACATGTAAATCACATTCCTCATATCATAAACATTAGTCAAATGACTATTTGCACACTACATCACCAGGGGCATAAACACATGTGCTTTCTGAGGAAAGCTGTGAAAGAGGAAGGTTCAACTTTTAATTTTGAGATTGCTTAGTCTACTTTTTACCATATTCGTAATTTATAGTTCTGTGGTTAACAGGTACAGAAGATAGTTGTAAAAGGCAGGCACATAGAAAAATGATAGAAAAAAACAGCATGAACAGGATAAAATGAGACAAACTTCACCTCTGTGATGATGATTTTGGTAGGATATAGTTTTAAGTTCCAGTTGAAAAAATATATGTTTTTTCTAGATTGGCCAATTGCATAGATAAGGATGTTGCCCTGGTTGAACAACTTATGTTCTGCAAGATTGTATCTGATGTCTTAGATCTACCTGTGAACGATCATAGGAATCTGCAAAATAAGACACAATAGAACACACTTGTGATGAAACAATAGGTCTTGAGATGCATTATAGATCTATATATGTAGTTACCTCTTAGAGCCTGATCACCAACACACTACACATTGAGGTGAGCTTTAAAATTCAGATCTAGATTTACAATGAGCTCTAGCGGTCTGGGCATTCTCATAGATGATACAGCAAAATATTGTTATGTTGAATGTATAAGAGATATGCAATGTACTTTTGGACCCATAGCAAGAAGGTGACTAAGAAGGATGTATCTATGACTTGGTACCTTATGAATTAATAACCTAGTGAGAACCTCTAAATAGAAGACAGGATTCAAATGTCCATGTGCATCTGAGGGCCCAGCATTAAATATCCCATAAGGCTTGAGTCCAAAGAAATGTTAAGATGTGTAGACATGCTGGTAAAACAGAGACTTTAGTTGAGCATCAAAGCATCTGAGGTGTATTGTAGTCAGAATAATGCACAGAACAATTAGTAAGGCCAAAAGTTAAGTAGTCAGCATGAGCACCTATGAAAAAGCAGACTGGATTGCAAGATGATTTAAAATATTCTGAGGCAGCATTATAGAAATAGTAGTATGCAAGGAAATATATTTTGAACAAATGTATTAGATAGCCTAGTAACGGGATCAAGGAAGCAGTGAGCTAACTTTTTGGCGGTCATGCATACTTACAAAATGTAATGTGATCCATTTCAGTTATTTCAGAACACTGATGGATGAAAAAAGAAAACAACATCATAGTTCCTGCATTTGCTCGGGTAAATTGGGTTTTAGTGGGAGTGTGTTCCATATTTTCAAGCCCAGCCACAGAAAAACTTCCTCGGGAAATTGAAAATCCCAGACATAGTTCTATTTGCTGAGGAAGACATTGGTTCCATCTAGGATTAAGATATTGTTGGCTAGTTATCCATTGGTAGTTAAATAAATGGTATACATGAGAAAATACATTGTTGAAGCAAGGCCAGGACCTGCTAATATGATTGAAACAAGGAGGTTGTATATTAATCTAGCAACTGCATCAAAGGAAGGAGTGTTGTGTAGCCATTTTTGTTATAGCTCCATGTTCGTTATTTTAGCATACTAGGCCTGCCGCGGTCCACTTTAACCTAGATATATTTCATTCTGCTTCATTTTATTATTGTTACAATGGCCACTTTTGTGGTCTTGTTTTATTTATTTCTATCTAACTGTTTTTGCCTAGGCCAGCACTATGTTCTCAAACAAGACATTCTTGCTCACTCTGTGCTTCTTCCAAGGCTGCAGTAAGATAGGTTGCCGGTGAACATGGTACAAGTTTTGTCTCTGACATTCATAGAAAAACATACATCCTTACGTAGGAATATATTCTCAGAACATCAGCTGTTTTATTTTAAAAACACTTCCCTGTCGCTTACACGTTAGAGGGATATTCCAGCCAGAGAACCACGACTTTATGCTGATTGCTGAATGCTTTGCTGCAGCTGCTTATGCAGACTTCAGGCCTTTGCTCAGGTATGGGGGATGATGTCTTCCCAGGGGAACCTGAAGGGCAGAATTAGAGCTTAACACGCTGTGCTCTATTATAGCCTAGGTAGGAATTAGTTTATGGACTCTAGTGACAATATGGTAGCGTTATTTCTATGCTTTACTCTCCTTGTCACAATTTTAATCTTGTCATGCTGTATCGTCCTGGTTATTACAGCACATGCTTTGCTATCTAAGATGCAGTTGCTTCATTAAAATCTTATTGAAACATATACTGCCTCTGTTTGTCATTGTGTATTTGAGACTAATGTAACTGAGAGGAACGGATGAGACCTGAGTGACAACGGTTTCCCTGAGAAATCAATTATGTCATGCTCTCGGTTGCCCAATTATCCCACCCTTGGGTGGAGATGAGGCACTGCTAGTTAGCCGGAGCAAAACCCAGATTGGAGCGACAGGTGTTACCTGTAGTGGGTCAGACTCAGTCTCCCGCAGTGCAGGTGATTCTGCTGCTCAAAATCCAGTAGTCTCATAGAATAATGAGAGCCTACGTGACAGGAGAACCCTTTTTTTTGATCTGGCTACACAAAGCTTCAACTGTTGTGAATACCTTATATAGTCAATTGTTTAAAATAGTACCAGTAGTAGCAAAGAAAGAGTGGGCTTTTGGTCAGCCATTATTTTCAAATGGTGTTATTTTTTACAGTTGCTTAAATGTTTGAATGGTCTGTACATCAAGCCTATGGAATTTAATGAAATGGTTACAATGACCCATCTACATCTCCATTAGTTTTCGGTGATGGGATCAAGTAGATGTTTTATTAAACTACAGATTCAGCATAGCATGTAGAGGGTAATTGGGAAATAGCGTGTGTTTACAGATGTAATTGCTTTGCTGACATGATGACGTTTTAATTGCTAATTTGTAGCTTCTTTGGTTAGACAGGGTTTACTCTTTGGATTCCTCAACCTGTCACAATGTTGCTGTGGTACTGACTAAGGTCCATGGTTGCAAGCATTTGATTTACTTTGTTGTCAAGATAACATGCTGTGGGATTTATGATTTTTCTTATTCGCAAACTAAAGTCATGTACCTGCAAGCAAAAAGCTTTCTCTATGATGCAACAAATACAGTGGGCATCTATCTAAAGTACTGTGTAATATTTTGATGATATGCCTTTTAAATACTGCACTTAAAACACAAATATTCTCTTCCCACTCCTTTTCATAACACTCTTGTTAGAAATTGGGCTGATGGATGACTGGGGTCTGAGCCCTAGTCAGGGTAAGGTACAGGCACAAACCATAAATTAATCTTTGCTCACCCTCTGGTATCTTGGCACAGAGATGCCAGGCTTAACCCAGAGACAGTGTGTTACGTAATTGTATTTGTGCAACATTTCAAACAGTGAAAACACCACACAAAAAGATTCCACAGCAGGGTTAGAGAAGGAGATCAAAATGTAATAAATAAAACAAGACCAAAATCCAATGAAAAGAACTGAATATATTGAATTTCAAAGTTGTAAGTGAAAATAGTGCTAGGAAGCCTAAAAGGTTACTAACAGTATCTTGTCACGCCAGATCTGTACACAGAGGGAGCCAGTTAGGCCTGCTGAACAAAGTATCTTAAATCCTGGTTCCAGAGCATTGCATGAATCCATGTCGAAGATGTGTCACAGTGCTGAGGCAATGCATTGTTTCCGAGATGTGGCAAGGCTGTGGTGTGAAGTCATGTTGCATTGATGTTGGGAATCCTGTTGAAGGGGCTTGCAATGCAAAGGCCGGCGTCAAGGATGTGTGACACACTATAGACAATGAGCCGGCTCCAAAGAGCGGTGAAACTGCGATGCAGAGTTTCAGTGTTGTTGTCGAGACTGCTGTTGACAGAAGGTGTGAGGAGCATGCGCTGGGAAAAGAGTTATGCAGCGATAGTTCATAAAGCTATGCGTTGAACACAAGATGTGGGGATGCAGCAGTGATGCGAGTCTTTTGCACCGGGTCCAATCGGTGAAGCAGCGGCCATGCATCAGTTCTTCTGGGGGATGTGTCACTCAGCAGAGAGGATGCATTGGTTCCGCAGGTAAGCATCTTAGGCCCACTTCCAAGGGTCCAGCACTGGGTGGAACCAACTGGCAGGGTAGACTCACAGATGGCAGAGTCCAGGTGCAGAAGCAAGGTGGTTGGAAGTCTTTTATGTTCCTGAGATGTTAGATCAGGAGGCCAGCCAGCTAGTCTTTGGAATCACTCTGGGATCTCAGTTCAAGTGATGCAGGGCCATTCCTTCTCACTCAGGCAACAGCATCAGAACAGCAAATAAAGAGTACAGCAAAGTTCAGAGTGGAAGTCCTTCAGCAGCACATCAGTCCTTCTTCCTGGCAGAGTGTCCACAGGTCCAAAAGTGTACTGAAGTGGTGGTGTCCAAGGTCCAGTACCTCTACCCATTGGTCCCTTTGAAATGGGGGAGACTTCAAAGACAGGCCTTTTAAGTGCATAGAGGCCATGCCCTTCCGGTCCTGGCTCCAGACTCACTACAGGGGGTATGCAGCCCTTTCTGTGGGGACAGGACACATCTTATTCAGGTGTAAGTGTGGCCGGGTCCAGCTTGTCTCTCCCATCCTGCCAGGATGGCCCATTAAGTCACCTCCTAAGCTCACACTGTGTGTGCCTGTCTAGGGGGAATACACAAAGCCCAGCTGTCACCCACACCGGACACGATCAGAGTCAGGCTGCAGATACCAAATAGCTAAAGTAAGGAAATGCCAAATTTATAAAAGAGGCATTTTCAGAATTGCAGTTTAAAATCTGATTCAGTATAAGGTAAGATTTTAAATTGTGATTCCAGAGACACCAAACATGAAGGAATTATTACAGGTATAAATTGTAATAGGGCAACTCCAATGCTTTCCTATGGGAGAGATAGCCCTTACAGTAGTGAAAAAATGAATTTAAGAGTTTTTGTCATACCAGGACATGTAGAACTTAAACGTTCCTTAAAGACCCTGCTTTTTAAATTTATTGTACCCTGCCCTCTGGCCTTTTCAGGGCCTACCATTGGGGTGACATACGTCTTAAAAAGGAAGGTTTGGGCCTGGCATGAGGGGTATTTTGCCCATACTGACACTGCAATTACAGGCGTGAGTCCTGGTAAGAGAACCACGTAAGTGGGTTGCAAGATCAGAGCTGCAGACTGACTAGTATCATTTAACTTAAAGGCTCTGGGCACCTGTAGTGCACTTTATTAGGGGCTTCAAAGTAAATTAAATATGTCAGTCAGGGATAAACCAATGCTACTATGTTTGAGAAGCACTTTAGCAGTGGTTAGCAGTGGTAAAGTGCACAGAGTCCTAATACCAGAAAAAACAATGTCCGAAAACTCGAGGGGGGGGGCAAAAGGTGGGGGTAAGACAACCTTAAGACTGTCAAGACTAACAACTCTTCTTTGAGAGGTAGATTCACTCTGCCACTGCGGTCTGTTCAGCAATCGGCCATATTCCTAGCTTCCCGACTTTTGTATCCCAAAATGTTACTTTATTGAATGAATTGGTGTGCATCACACACAATCACCCAACTATTACCAAATGCTTTTCCTAACCAAAAGCCATCTCTAATGACTTTGCAAAAGCCTGCTTCTAAATGGGAATTTTCACAGGGCTCAGTGAAGTAGCAAGTGTTTTAAATAATTCAATAAGACTAGAGGGGCGTGGCTTCGGGCGTCAAGATGGCGGTCGCACTCTGAGAGTGCTCTGGACCCCTCCATCATCCGCCCGTAGTTAGAGTGGCCTGACCGAGCCGAGGACACCGTTTTAATAGTCCTTGTGACCCCTGGACCCCTGGGAGGCTCCGGCGAGGAGCACCTGGCGAAAGCGGCCCCTGTTGTCGAGCCGCACCCGTCCCGTCCCCGAAAACAAAATGGCGGCCGGGACTGACTTCCGCGGCTGAGCTGGGGCCGGACTGGAGATCCCCCCGGACGTGGCCGCGCTGGAACAGAGGTGTGACGGGGTAAGAAGAGAACCCTGGAAAGGGTTGAGGCTGCGACCCTAGCGCGGCTCCCGCGGCATGTGGGGGCGGCGCTGCTGCGTCCGGAGGAAGAGAGCGCCGTGTGGATGAGGCTGCAGCCGTGCGCCAGCTTGGGGGCATCGGCGGAGGGAGCTGAGCGGCTGCGCTGTACCCGGGACACCACTGGCCGGAGCTGGAGCGGCGGAGGGGCGGTTGCAGAGAGGGACTCCCTGGTGCCCTGAGTGTCGACAGAGGCATGCCAGGGGTCCACGGAGTGCAGCGGAGACACCGAGGCAGGATGAGGCTGTTCTAAAGTTACCGACACAGCCGAAAAATCAGCACCTGAATGGAGAGACTTGGGGCCACCCTTTCTGGGTCCCTGATCTGAGTGGGCCTGCCGCGGACATACCGGGAAACAACCGCGATCCGAACTAACGGAAGGGCAATGGCCCTGAGTGACCTCGTGGCGTCACTGGAGCAGCGTAATTAACACCGGGGCCGGTCGAGGCTTTACCGAAGGTGCCGGCTCGAGGTGAAAACGGGGTGGGGGAAGGGAAAGGAGTCATGGAAGGAAGATGCCCTACCCCCCCCTTAGCTTTTAATACCTAATGGCAATTGGTAGCTGGGCCAGGACGAAACTGGACTCATCGTGGAGTCATCAGATCTCAAAGGTGGAGAAGATCACAGTTTGGGCCTGAATGCCTCTCCCCACGCACTCGTAATCGCAGTAACAGCAAACGTGCAAGGGATCTAGACTTGATTTGGAAAACTACCCGACTCCTGTCTCCGATGCCGTGATGGGGAGAGACAAGGTGAACAAACAACCCCCACCTTCCCAGCAAAAGATTGACCAGTTCACGACACCGGCGGGCCAGCGAGGAGAGGGAGACACAGCTAGCGGAGGCCCCACACCAGACGGAGTGAGTGCCATCCTTCAAGCCATTCAATCATCACAGTCTGCTGTGGAGACTAAGATCGGGGAAGTCGAGAAGACGTGGGTCTGGTTCGACAGGACCTCAGAAACGCAGTGAGCCGGATCACCGAGGTTGAAACTAGAGTCTCCCAGACTGAAAACGACCTAGCTGACCTTAGAAGTAAAGTGGCCCAGCTGCAGACTCGAACCGGCGAGCTGCACCATCGTGCGGAAGATGCAGAAAACCGGTCAAGACGCAACAACCTGCGTTTCATCGGATTTCCGGAGGGCATAGAGGATGGTGGGGCATCTGAGTTCCTAGAAAAGTGGATTAAAGCATGGATGCCGGACCAGTCCCTTTCGCCCTGGTTTGCGATTGAAAGAGCCCACAGGGCACTGGCCCCGCGCCCCCCACCGGGCGGCCCAAAACACCCAATGATTGCGCGCTTCTTTAACTTTAAGGATAGAGACAATATCCTTAAAGAGGCTAGGAGGTCGGAAGATCTTCAATGGGAGAACCATAAAATCTTAATTTTCCCAGACTACACCCGTGAGGTCCAGATCCTCCGCCGGTAGTATGAACACGTTAAGCAGAAGCTTAGAGTGATGCAACTTTCATACATGCTCCTCTTCCCCGCGCGGCTCAAGGTCCTCTTGGCCGGGCGAGCGCATTTTTTTGAAACACCTGAAGAGGCTTGGGACTGGCTGACGGAGGAGGGCATCGGAGACCGAAAGACACAAACACTTTGGAAAACAATGAGGAAATCCGAGATTCTGGCTCACAAACAGAGAAGAAACCCGCGGACCCTTCTGGGCCTCAGATCTCAAGCCAAACGGCAGATGATAACGGCCTGAGCCAGTCCCCGGTCCTTGGTTAATATGACGCATTTGACACCCGCTGATGGGAGTCCAAAATGACTTGAGATGTCCGTTTTACCTATGCAGACCTTACAAGGGTCACTACAGAAGGCGTCATGCCTTTCTACTATAGGATGCCCGAGACTTGGCAGGTCACCACTAATTGTAATTGATCCGATTATATGGAGGGGTCCACCACTCCACCCCAAGGACAGTCCTGCTGGCTGTCTGGTTTTGGTTGGGTATTTGGGCGACAGATGCTTCCGGGGTGGGAGTATGGGGAGGAGGGCGGTTGGGGGGAGGGGTTTTTAAAGTTAGCTTAGATAGGAAGAAGTTGGTTAGCTTCCTTATTATCTCACTGTTTTGTTTGAAATGGTCGTCCCTGGGTCCACAGCCGGACACTCAGCCCTATGCAACACCTATGCAATTCACGCCTGGCACTCATTAACTCAGGTTCTTTCCTGGAACGTAAATGGTCTGTTGGATAAGATTAAGAGGTCAGCAGTATTTAACACTCTCCACAGATACTCCCCCTTAGTGGTCCTTTTGCAGGAAACCCACCTCCTTGGGACTAGGTGCCCCATGCTAATACGGGGAGGGTATGACAGAGTATACCACGCAGGCTTCTCCAGGGGCTCTAGAGGGGTAGCCATTTTACTTCACCGCTCTCTGCCTGTGGTGATCACAGCCACGCAGGCCGACCCACAGGGCAGATTCGTAGTGGCCACGGGGACTCTTCATGGAACTCCGATAAATTTTATATCTGCGTATGCCCCTCCGACGAGACTTGATGCCTTTTTGCACTCGCTTCGCCGAGTGGTTGTGGGATTGCCCCAGGGGACTACCCTGCTGGGGGGGGGACTTCAACGCGGTTCTCGATCTGGATTTGGATGTATCAAGCGAGAGATCACGGCCAGTAGATTAGCCAGGGCTTCGGCTCTTACTAGCTGGACCAAGAGCCTTGGCCTCTGCAAGGTATGGAGAACTTGGCACCCTAGGGATCGCCGGTACACCCACACGTCGGCCGCCCACCGGACGCAATCCAGAATTGATCTGGTATTCATGTCTGCTCTGGACCTCTCGAGTGTAACAGGGGCAGAGATACTCCCCCGGGGAGTCTCGGACCACGCACCAGTGCGGGTCCGACTGGGTAGAGCGGATCCCTCTAAACGCCCGGTATGGCGCTTAAACGCATCGTATTTACAAGACAAAGACTATACCCAAGAGATCAGAAATCAACTAACTCAATAATTCGATCTGAATCTGGGGTCGGTCCGCTCCCTGGGAACATTATGGGCCGCCTGTAAGGCTACCCTCGGAGGGCATGCCAAGTACCTTCTCCGTACCCACGAGCGGGACAGGAACTCCCAGATCTCTGACCTGGAGGCAAGGGCCCTGAGACTGGAACGCCAACAAACGACTTCTTCGTCTGCCGCTGCCCTGAGACAGCTGACTATGGTTAGAGAAGAAATTAAACACATAATGCTAGATTTGGCTAGGTGCATTTGGAGAGCTTCGGTAGCCCGTATACTGTATATGGCTGGGGGGACAAAAATGGGAAGCTCCTACATTGGCTGGCCGCGCGTTCCTCTGGCCAGCAGGGTTATACCTGAGATTTTAGAGCCCTCGGGCTCCCTCTCTAGGACACCAGCTGAAATCGCACAAAGTTTTGCGTCCTACTATGCCCACCTCTATGCAATGCACCCCCGCCCCGCCATTGAGAAAGAGACTCCCCTCCTGAATGAGATCACTCTCCCCAGGATCTCCCTGGAGGCAAGAGACAGGCTGGATGAAACTATTAGCCTTGCAGAGATCACCAGTGCAATTTCCAACCTGGCATCGGGCAAGACCCCAGGCCCTGACGGACTCCCGGCAGAGCTATATAGCAAATGCAGTGATATACTGGGTCCCCACTTACTCAACATGTATGGGGAAGCCGAGAAACTAGGCCGATTTCCCACCGAGATTGACCAAGCGACAATAGTAGTGATCCCCAAAACTCAACCCCCATTGCGACATTGTTCGGCATACCGACCCATCTCACTTCTAAACATTGGGATCAAAGTGCTTTCCTCGACCCTGGCCTCTAGACTGAAAGAGATAATGCCTACACTAGTGCATCCTGACCAGTGTGGCTTTATGCCCACTCGTAGCACCAGGCACTGCATTAGGCGGTTGCATCTGGCTCTGGCACATCGCAATGCTCTGTCGCACGCACACTTGGCATTACTCTTGCTGGACTTTGAAAAAGCCTTTGACACAGTGGACTGGTCCTACCTTGAACTGGTCCTGCAGAAAAATGGGCTCGGTCCCAGATTCTGAGGACTGGTGAGACTCCTGTACTCCAAACCGACAGCTCGAGTCCGGGTGAATGGAGTGGTCTCTGACCCGTTTCCTATTGGCCGCGGAACCCGGCAGGGTTGCCCGCTATCCTCGTTGCTCTTCGCATTAATGATAGAGCCTCTTGTGATACTGCTGCGAGGAGATCCCCTGGTCGAGGGCTGGCCCTGGCCTGCCTGTGCAGAACACCGTGTGGCGCTATACGCAGACGATGTCCTCCTATATATATCCAACCCGGCTAAAAGTGGCCCCCGCGTGCTAGAGATCCTGGGCCTTTTCGCAGAAGCCTCGGGCCTGATCCTGAACCCCGCCAAGTCCCTATTGGTCCCCCTACACCGCTCCGGGGATTGTGTGGACTGGCAGCGTAATATTCCAGTACAAAGAAACAGCTTCAAATACCTGGGAATATATATTTCACTTCTCCCTGAGTTGACATGGGAACTTAACATTACACCGTTAACCAGAAAAATCAGAAGTGATCTCCTACAATGGAGGACACTCCCCCTTAACCTGTTCGGTAGAATCGCGCTCTACAAGATGATGATCCTTCCTAGGCTCCTCTACCTCCTGCAAAATTTTCCCCATCCCATCCCTAGGAAATGGTTTGGGGAAATGGACTCATTGGTGCGCCAATTTATATGGAGCGGAGCCCGCCCACGGTTAGCGCTCAAGACCTGCCAGAGGGATGTATATGATGGAGGTTTGGGCATGTCCAATATCCACTCCTACCACCTCGCGACACAAGTACTTGTGATTAATGACTGGATGGGGGGTGGGTGGACAGACCCGGCGTACCGACTGGGGCTCCAAACGATGGGTTACCCACGGATTTTGGACACCCTCTATGGAGGTCCGATCTCTCGAGACGTCCCAGATGTGACCAGGGTGGTTCTACAGGGATGGCAGACGGCTCAAAAATTGACGGGTGGTGGGGACGACTTACCCAACAGACCCCACTGTGGCATGGGAGGCAATTAGTGGAGGTGGCGGGCCTGGAGGGGTTTCGGAACTGGGACAACATAGGCATCTCCACACTAGGCGATGTCTGGAACGGGTCACATATACGGTCCTTTGAAGATCTCCAGAAAAACTTTTCATTAAATAAGACACAGTTCCATACCTGAATGCAGCCTCATGGAGGCCAAGGCATTGATGGGGAGCCTAGGTAGGGGAGGTGTTTCCCAGATATATCGCACCCTGGTCTCCGGCACCTCGGGCTCCCCATGGAAGAGATGGAATGGGGTGAGGCGCTAATGGCCCAGCGGGCCCTGGCGATCGCCACCCGTTTCAGATTGATACAAACTTACTTTTTGCACACAGCATACCTCACACCCGACAAACTACACAGAGCGGGCCTCCGCCCCAACGCGGAGTGCCCCCGCTGCAGAAATCTTACAGCTGACTTCTTCCACATGGTGTGGACCTGCCCGGCCATGGTAGCCTATTGGGGAGCGGTCCTGGGGGAGATTTCTGAGGTGTTGCAGGAGAATATAGAGAGAGAGCCTCTACCCCTCCTCCTTGGGATCATGGGTGACATCGAGCTAAGGAGACCAGATCGAATTTTCCTCGGGGTGGCGTGCTTAGTGGCTAAGAGGGATATAGTGGCAAACTGGAAGGACAAGAATGCCCCATCATTGGCTATATGGAGACAGGGAGTGGATTGGTGTGCGCAGAGTGAAAAAATTGTATATGAGGCTAGAGGATGTCCGAATAAATATAATAGGATATGGGGGAAATGGGAGGCCGCACTAGGCTCCTGAATAATATGTTATCTCTAATACAAGTGCTATCTGGGATCACAGGTTCGACCAATGTTGGATGCCCGTTGGCATCGTGTTATGACGTTTGTATCATGGTTTTTCTTTCTTTTGCAAAAATCAATAAAAATTCTTTATCAAAAAAGACTAGAAATGATGACTTCACATATTCAAATTTGTGAATATCTGTAATAATAGGTGGCAGGTCTGATATATGTTCAGTGCTCTTTTTGTGTGTATATGGCAGACCTCCCCCACCTCGAATATAGCATATCTAATGACCATTTCCTTTCAGTTCTATAAAAAATAAAAAATAACAACAGCATGCATATCGACTGCTATGTATTCAGAAATATGTAAAGGCTCCTGTCCCAAGGCTACTGCCCCAAATGTCCACAACGCACATCATGTTAACCGTTCACTGACAGGTATTTAAAGTTTAAAGATGTGTACATACACCAGTGTGTCCACTTAACAATCATTTTACACTTCTGAGCAATCTCATACGTGCACAGTATGCATTGTGAACTTGAGAGTCCATGAACTCATTTATAACTATATTTTCAGTGCCATGCCTAACCGTTGTTGAGGTGTTTTCTACACCGTTCCTACTAATGCTATCCAAGTTTCATGTGCAAGTGCGCATTTGTTTATTGGTACAAAAAGTAAGTGGCTTACAATGGTAAGAGTTTACAGAAAATTGCGTATTCTCTATTTTTTATAACTTAGTCAACATTTTAAATAGAAGTTAAAAAAAATGACTTATTTTGTGGGAAATAGAACAGTTAAACCACTACAAAGCAAAATATTAGTCATCCTGTAAAACCCTGTGGCAGAGTTCTCTTTATTGCACCGGAATGCAGTGAACTTGTCGACATAAATACCAAAGGTCAAATTAAGTTTAACAATTTGTTCCAGTTAGGAAGTGCACACTGCCAAGTTCTCATGATAATATGTCTGTAGGTAAAATTAAGGCAATGTTCTCTGAAAGCATATCATTTTGATAGCATTATAGGATCGAGACACATTCGACGGCAAATATTTGGATGTTTTTGCCATTTTAAAAAACATGTTTTTAATTATTCATATTATTCTATCTCTTTGTGAAAGCGCTGAGAGGGGTTGGGAGCTGCCCAAACCTATGAAAGTGCCAAGGCTAAACTCCCTTTGTAACGTGGTCAGAGAGACTGACCCAGAGCAAAAAGATTCATTAGAAAACACTTTTAACTCTCCTGCTAGTAGTGGGGATCGAGGTTCAGATTTAGGGGCATTTAGACCTCCCTGGGTCAGACACCCACAGGCTGGAGGCATCACCTATGCTAGACCATCCAAAAACCCTTGCCACCAACCCGCCATACCACAGCTGCAGGGCAGACCGGTCAACATGTGTATATTTTCTTGAAATAAACCTACAAATCAGTTTTTGCTTTTGGAAAATAAAAAACGGAATGCCCTGGTATCCTGGGAGTTGTCTTACTGCGCATGCAAGGCACGGAGCAGTTCTCACGGTGCACAACTCAGACCATGTGATGAAAAACTGTGACAGGAATGACGTTGAAAGGGATGCCAGAAAAAGGGCAGTTCTGTTTTCCTGATAGCAGACCCTAAGGTAGCAGTGGCGTAGCCATTGTGTCATGGGCCCTAGTGCAAGGAAGGAAATGCCTCCCGCTCCGGCCACCCCTTGAAGTAGAAAATATCTCAATGATCTGGGTTCAGTGGGCCCCTAAGACCTTTGAGCCCTGGTGACACTGCACCAATTGAAACTACGCCCCTGCCTGGTAGGTCTTTTGAAGGACGGTACCTTAATGAAGCAGAGAATAAGATGGACAGGGAGATGGGGCATCAGCATATTCATGGAGGACACACCCTGTGCTGCTGATCTGTACATACGACAATACTCCCATTAAATGTCAAATACGCTTCTTTCATGGTGGGCGAGGTATGTGGCGCTTTTTTGTTCTGTAATTTCTTGTGTAGTTGGCCCTTCTTTTGTTTTTGACAGGACACTCAAGCTGGTGGATTTAAAATACATTGATGATATTGGTGCCACATCATCATCATCAAATATTATTTATTTGATTAAAAGAAACAACCATAAAAGACACATAAAAACAGTTAAAATCCACAGCATTAAATACTGTGCAATGATATTAAACAGCATATAAAATATCGTAAGAAAGGTAAACTTGCTAATAAAGGCCAGAATAAAGCAATAATAGTTCGTATTTAAGGGTCCTGCATATAACCTATAGCAGCAGGTCCTGTCCATGCATGTCCTGTGCAACTGACATATGCAAAAAAACAGCATACAAATAAACTAAACCATGATCGAGCGCTTCTAATATTGATAGAATGCTGAATATAATGTTCCATCGCCAGACAAACAAGAGTTGAAGGCAGCAATTCCAGAAAAACCAGGGCAGATCTGCTCTGTCTATAATTAACAGATCTCAGAATAGCCAGAGAAAATGCTTCCTCAGAGAGAAGAGAAATGTACAAAAGAACATAAAGTGCAAAGTAGACTGGGGAGAATCAGAATCACAAGGGCACCGGGGGAGTTTCACTACTGATACCCAGTATGCTACCATCATCTTGTTTGTAATTGATGTCTGTGAATTAATGGAAAATGAAAACTGAAAACCAAGCTAGAAGAAGCCACATCACGGAAATGCAATTTTAAAGAAAGACGATTTTAAGGAAAAATCCACTATTATATTAAATATTGGGTGGTGTTTATGGCTACTGTGGGGGTGTGGGTTCAGGGATGGGTAATGTTGAGGGTGATGAGGGTTTGTTAGGGGTCAGGAATAATTAGAGTTCGGGCAGAGAAAGGGTTTTAGAGATGGGAGGATTGTAGGTGCTAAATTACTTCAGTATGTCCTGCCCATAGTTTTTAAGTTTCACTAAAGTCAGACTCGAAAATGAACTCCGTTAATTCATTGTAAATCCCACAGATCTACGATAAAGGCTTAGATTGGGGAGATCAGCTCTAACAGGATTGACATCAGTATCAGAGATACACTGCAAATGCGATTAGCAGCAGGGGATCAAATGACGGTGCTGTTTGTCAATTTCTTTACTATTACACTCAGCAGACACATGATATTCTGCTCTGATTTTAATCTAGGCACAGTTTATAGCCATGTCCTTTGGAGTAATGGAACAGTGCAGAATCAGAATATGCATCGGAATTCAAGACATATTGCAGCAAGGAAAGGATATGGAACATGCTATCTGATTATATAACGTTATATACCATATTCTATATCATTTTTTCGACAATATGCAATTAATAAAGGTATGAAAATTACAGAGGTTTCTTAATGAAGTCAACTATACAAAATCAGCAAATCCTGATTCCTGCTATCCAAACACTCAATTTTACAGTGTAGAAACACATCTCATTTTCACGCTATTCGGAATAAAGGTTTTGTAGTGTGAGCATCCCTGCTACCTTTTAAATATATTTTCTGGAAATCCGTTTTGGGTCTATTCTGCATTGCCATCGTGACACCTGATGAAGCACCTCTTTTCAGTAGCAGTCAGTTATGAAAAACAGTATTTTACTGAATGCAGGTGTTGAGCAAGTCTCTGATTAGGAGAAATTTTAAGATTAGCGGAAAAACAGACCAAAAAAGGCTCAAAATGTTTAGGATTTTTGTAGCAAAGAGTGCTCTCTTCAATTATTTTTCCTAGATAACTGCATCGTAAGAACGAATTTGCATGAAAAGTAAAATAAATGATTTTCACAAAAAGCTGGATTTATTCTTTCAGGGCTCTTTGAAATATTGATATCCATGCTTTTCATTAGTGTTTTAAAGTATCCCATATACAAGATGCAGAACATGGACTTTAGCAATTTAACACAATCTACAGGCCTCTGCATACGAAGTGATTTATTTAACTTCTGACAAAATACATTTAGGTCAACAGGAAAGAGAAAAACCTTGTACAATGCAGGCTGTAATACAAGGCTAAGGATGTCTTTAGGAACTTAATTAGAGCTAAGTGATCAATAGGTGAAACATTGCTGTGAGGTCCATTTTCTAAGAAGTCAAAGACAGTGACTTAAATAGATTAACAATTGGAAGGAACCAGTTTATGAAACATTTTGCAAGGTAGAGAGTGATTCCCAGCACTCACTTGCTATAGGACAAAAACAGTTGGTGGATTAACCTCTGCATTGCAATATGACATAATGGGGTTCTCACTCATCTAAACTAACAAACATATTGTTCATATGAAACATACTACAGAAACATTTTACTATATCACTGTTTTCTATGAAAACGATGGCTATGGAAAGGTCAGAATCTACCAATTTTATATTACATCACTCATTCCTGACCTAGGTCAGAGTTATGTGAAGGAAGATAGAAATGCATTCCACAGTCTTTCTAACTGAACACTGATAGCTATGAAAGCCTAGTGCACTCATTTGTGTTTATAATACAGCTTTTTATCTAAGGCCTACATGTTATTTCTACATGTTAATTACATTAATCTTTATTATTTAAAATGCCCTAACAACCTCCTTCATCATAAATCAATCATTCATACACAGAAGATTTAAAAGTTCACTTTCATCTTCAGTTGAGCCTTTTCTTTTTCTTTTTTACATGTTCTCTTTCTTTTAGTCTATTATATTGTTTGCTGTTGTGAGCACTCATTAACACTACAGGTGTATTTGTGCATAGGTGTCATTTTCAAAGCATCCAAACTATGTACATGGTACATTTTCGTTAATAGCAATTCCAGATAACAAATACTCTCCCAAGCAGCAGGTAATCTGAAGTATACATGCTCTGCACAAATAAAGTAAACTCCCGACATAGTTGGATCGTCTTCCTACAAAAGTTGCCATGAACTTCCTGATAATTCATATTGTTACTCTGGGCACTTTACCACTGCTGACCAGTGCTTAAGTGCAAGTGCTCCTGTTTAAAATGTGTACGTAATTGGTTCTCCATGATTGGCATATTTGTTTTACTGTTAAGTCCCTAGTAAAGTGCACTAGAGGTGCCTAGGGCCTGTAAATCAAATGTTACTAGTGGGCCTGCAGCACTGGTTGTGCCACCCACACAAGTTACCCTGTAATCATGTCTCAGACCTGCCACTGCAGTGTCTGTGTGTGTATTTTTACACTGTAAATTCGACTTGGCAAGTGTACCCACTTGCCAGGCCTAAACCTTCCCTTTTCTTACATGTAAGGCACCCCTAAGGTAGGCCCTAGGTAGCCCCAAGGGCAGGGTGCAGTGTATGGATAAGGTAGGACATATAGTAATGTGGTTTATATGTCCTGACAGTGAAATACTGCCAACTTCGTTTTTCACTGTTGCAAGGCCTGTCTCTCTCATAGGATAATATGGGGGCTACCTTTAAATATGATTAAAGTGTAGATTCCCCTAGAGAGTAGATGGACATGTGGAGTTTGGGGTCCCTGAACTCACAATTTAAAAATACATCTTTTAGTAAAGTTGATTTTAAGATTGTGCGTTTGAAAATGCCACTTTTAGAAAGTGAGCATTTTCTTGCTTAAACCATTCTGTGACTCTGCCGTGTTTGTGGATTCCCTGTCTGGGTCAGTTGACAGTTGGGTTGTTTTTCACCTCACACTAGAAAGTGACACAAAGGGAGCTGGGGTGTAACCTGCATTTCCTGATTAGCCATCTCTGCAAGGAGGGAGGGGTGGAGTGGTCACTCTCATCTGAAAGGACTGTGCCTGCCTCTGACAATGCAGACTCCAACCCCCTGGTGTGTGTCTGAGGCCTTGCCTGGGCAAGGCAGGATTTCGCAAGTAGGTGTGAGTCCCCTTTGAAGAAAGGTGACTTCAAAGACTAAAATGGGCATAAGAAGGGCACCCAAATCTACAGACTTTAGAAACACTTCTGGAACCAAGAGGAACCTCTGCCTGGAGAAGAGCTGATAGCTGAGGAAGAAGTGCTGCCCTGCCTGTGACTATGCTTTGTGGAGCTTTCCTGCAGTGCTGCTTCTGCCAGAGTAAGAGGGCAAAGGCTGGACTTTGTGTGCCTTCCATCTTGTGAAGAAATCTCCAAGGGCTTGATTTAGAGCTTGCCTCCTGTTGTTTGAAGTCTCAGGGACAGCAAAGACTTCTCTCTGCCAGCACCTGGAGTCTCTGGAGAGACTCCTGCTCTGACAAGTGGTGCCCTATCCAGTCCCTGGGCCCTTGAAAGGAAAGCTGGTGGAAATCCAAGGAAATCGACTTCGGACGACTCCGGACCGACGCCGCTGCTGAATCCGGTGACGCCGCCTGCACCCGACGCCGTAACCTTCGCTGGAACGCGACGTTCTTCGCAGGCCCGACGCCGCTGCAGCCCTGCTGAAGTCCGCGACTCCGTGGAAGTCTCCGCACCACGTCGTGACCGACGCCGCACGAGGTACGCGGATTCAACGTTTCGCACAGACGCCGCAATCCCCGACTTCGCGCATCGGCTTGTTTTCACTCTTCACCAAAGGTACTGTACTTGGGGGTCTACGCGACTCCGTGTCCGGCGCTGCTGGTGTCGGCTTGTGGGGAACGACTCCGTCACAACGCCGTGTTAACATCTCATCGAAGCATATTTGTTTCTAAGCGCTATTTTTGAGTTTAATCTTTAAAAATTAATAGCTTGACTTGTGTATGTTGGATGTTTGTCATTTTGATCTTGTTTTGTTTAGATAAATATTTCCTATTTTTCTAAACTGGTGTTGTGTCATTTTGTGGTGTTTTCATTAAGTTACTGTGTGTGTTGGTACAAATACTTTACACCTAGCACTCTGAAGTTAAGCCTACTGCTCTGCCAAGCTACCAAGGGGGTAAGCAGGGGTTAGCTGAGGGCGATTCTCTTTTACCCTGACTAGAGTGAGGGTCCTTGCTTGAACAGGGGGTAACCCTACTGTCAACCAAAGACCCCATTTCTAACACCTGGCATTACTAGTGCTGGGGCATGCAGAGACTTTCTCTCAGTTCTGGGAAAGCTTTAATGCATTTGTTGTCCCATGGAAGAAGATCAGGCACATCTCTGTGTTTCGGTCTCAGCTAAGGCTTAGCCACTAGGGAAACGTTGGGTATCTCTTTCAACAGAGGCCGACCATTCCCATTAACATTCTTACTTCTCCTGGTATTTTCAGAGGGACAATTCTTAGAATAGCCTCCACTGTCTCTCATTACTCTTTTCTTTTTCCCTTTTCAATCATATGTCCCAAGTATTGGACTTGTTTTTGATAGTACTGCAGTTTGTTCGGGGACACTTTTTATGTCCATTCTCAGTTAGATGATTTAAGACAGTAATGGTATCCTGCTTACAACCTTCACTTGTGCTTGATGCCATAAGCTGGTCATCCATGTACTGCACAAGAAATGAATTACAAGGCATTTGCAATGTTTCAGGAATTGTCTTCAGAATCTGATTAAAGATTAAAGGACGTTCAGTATACCCTTGTGGGATTCAACGTCATGCTAAGACATTCCCTCAAAACACAAATGAGCATTGGAATTGGCTATCCTCATGTAATAGAATAAAAAAGAAAGCCTGACAAAGCTTCACAACAGTGAACCATTTCTGTCGTGCATGGAATTTGGTAAAGAATGGTGGCTGGATTTGGTAACACAGGACAACATGAGATTACTAAATCATTAATTTTTCTCAATCTTGGACTATTCTAAATTTCCCATTTGGCTTCCATAATCGGTGAGATTAATGGACTCCTGATTATCCCCCTCAAAATCCCTTTCTGCAACGTCTTCAATTCTTGGTGTTATCCCTGCTATTATTTCTGGATGTGGTGTTCTCGGAAAAATTGTATTGGGCTTCACTGTGATGCAGACTGGTTCTACACCTTTGATTAGTCTGATGTCTTTCCCTGTGAAATCCCACACTTCTGGATTTACAGTCTCAAGCAAATCAGAGGGCAATTCCTCTATTGTTCTTATTGGGTAAAGCCCTACAGCATCTTGGTGAGTTTGCTTAAACTCAACATCCTCATCATGAGTTTGAAGGTCGACTCAATTAGGAGTGCAATATGTTGTGCAATATGTTGTGCAATTTAACTTACACACATCATGTCCAAACATGTTTGCAGGTATTTATTTTGAAACTGGATTTGCAATCTGCTTATTTGTAGAGGGGTAGGTCTGGGACTTCCACTGTCCAACAGTGGACTGGGTAGCTCTAACTTTCAATCACTGGAACTTGCTGAATTGCGTTCTGTTTTGGTACCTGAAGTGTATTTTTATTTATTCTGGGCTTCTAGTTCATGTCCTTTTTTTGTATTTCCCTAACAATTTTAGAACTATAGGGGCTTGTGGGACCAGCATCAATAGAATTCAGGATTACAATGGTACTTGCATTTGCTGAACAGGTACATTTTGCATTTGCATTTTCCTTTTTGCATTTTATTATTAGCATTCATTCTATCTGGATTAAGCCTACACTCCCTCTTCCAATGCCTGATCTTGTTGCAAAAGTGGCAAGGAGTTATTTTCCTTCAATGTTACAATATGTACACCTGCATTGGATCAGTCAGAACTCCTTGACCTCTGCTATAAGCACAAACCATACCTCCTTGAACACCTTGCATTCCAGCTTGAAATCCAACTCTTTGCATGCTGTTTTGAAAACTGACACATCGCATTGCACCAACATTCCCAGCAAATTACTGATTCGGAAAACCTTTCTGAGCCATTTTCGCCTGTGCCAGCAGGAACTTTTCTTTATTCTTTTTCTGCTTCATTCCTATTCATCACTACAATAATTCACATATTTCAGAATCTCATCCAGCATCTTTGTCTGCCACCAAATCACATTGTGCTGTATATGCTGACTAATCTCAGGTCTCAAACCAAGAACAAAGGGTGAAATAAAGAATCCCATATCATTTGGCTCAAGGTGAATTTGACCTGTATGCTGGTGATACGCTGAAATAATGTTCACCCTCACATAATCCAAATCCCTTGGAAGAACTCTGCCTTCCAGGAAAGTTATCACTTATCCATCACAATAGGTGATGGTACTTTAGTGCAACAATCTCTCAGTGGCTCTAAATCTGCCCCATGTGTGACAATTTAATATTCAGACCACAAATAATTCAGAAAAACAATATCAAAGAATGTATTCAAATTAATCCACAACACTTTTGAAACCTTGACAAATCTTTCAACCTGTGTGTACCACTGCAAAGGGTTTTCTCTGAACCTGGGGAAAAGTGTTCATAAATGATGTAAGATCTCCCCTACTCCAGGGCACATGAACATACCATCCACCTGGTATTTTTCTTAAAGGATAAGTCAAAGCTTATCCATCATCTGGGTGACTTTTAGGTGGCTTTCTCTTTACTGCAGCTGCCTTGGTTGGTTTCTTTTATTTTTCGTGCTTCTTTGTCTACTTGCTTTCTAATTTCTCTAACTCACTCCATCTGCAGACACATTATATTATATTATATTAATTTAGTAATGTGCAATCACATTCATGAAGAACACATTGTTTCAATTGATTCATCAGGCAAATATACTGGGAAACCTTTCTGCAATATGATGCTCTTAGAGAGATTGACTTCATATTTATTTGCTGATTCAGTCCATTTGTCATGTAAAGTTGCAGTTTGCCTAGTAATAAATAAATAAATCAGTTATTTTGCCTGGTATTGAGTCACATTATCCAAATCTAAACACCCTCAAATTATTTCTTCCAATTCTACTTTTAATCTTGGGACATTTAGTGGTCTCTCCCTTTCTGCATTCTGACTAGTACTCAGGCTTTCTGCACTCTCAGTTTTTTCATTTTTCCTAGCTGCCTCCTCAAACCATGGGGGAAAAATCCCATCTTCCGACAAATTGATTTCACCTTGTGCTGTTTGTGTTATACAGAAAAATCTCCTTTCCCGTAATGGTTGAATAGTTAGTCTGTGGTGGTGTCCATTCAACAATCTGTGAATCCTGGGAAGTCAGGATAACCCCTGTCACTGGCATTCCTTCAAAATCCCCTTCATCTACAGCATTTGGGGCAATATTATTCTGAGAATTTGATGTGCATGCCTCCACTGGCTGTGCTTTGTTAACCCTAGCAACAGGTGCTGGTACAGTCACAATAGAAGCAGTAAGACCTGTGGGCATCACTGCCTATATGGTCCCACCTTGTGCAGGTACATTACACGGTATAACAGATTGTGCAACCGGCTCTTTCATAGTATGCTGTATCATCATGGGCTGTGCTACAGCAGGTTGTGTTACAACAGGCTGGATCATTGCTAATGGTCTTTAAGTTTGACATTGTTAGACCTGACAGCCTTAGGGTAGTCACCCCTAACTTTTTGCCTGCCTCCCTCCACTTTTTGGACACTGTTTTTGCTGGTTTTTAGACTCTGCGCACTTTACCACTGCTAACCAGTGCTAAAGTGCATATGCTCTCTCCCTTAAAACATGGTAACCTTGAATCATACCTGATTGGACTATTAATTTACTTAGAAGTCCCTAGTAAGGTGCACTTCATGTGCATAGGGCTGGTAAATTAAAGGCTACTAGTGGGCCTGCAGCACTGGTTGTGCCACCCACTTAAGTAGCCCCTTTTCCTTGTCTCAGGCCTGCCATTGCAAGGCCTGTGTGCGCAGTTTCACTGCCTCCTCGACTTGGCATTTAAAAGTACTTGCCAAGCCTAGAACTCCCCTTTTTCTACATATAAGTCACCCTTAATGTGTGCCCTAGGTAACCCCTAGAGCAGGGTGCTGTGTAGGTAAAAGGCAGGACATGTACCTGGGTAGTTATATGTCCTGGTAGTGTAAAACTCCTAAAATCGTTTTTACACTACTGTGAGGCCTGCTCCCTTCATAGGCTAACATTGGGGCTGCCCTCATACACTGTTGAAGTGGCAGCTACTGATCTGAAAGGAGCAGGAAGGTCATATTTAGTATGGCCAGACTGGTAATACGAAATCCTGCTGACTGGTGAAGTCGGATTTATTATTACTATTCTAGAAATGCCACTTTTAGAAAGTGAGCATTTCTTTGCACTTAAATCTTTCTGTGCCTTACAACCCACGTCTGGCTGGGCTTGGTTGACAGCTCCTTGTGCATTCACTCAGACACACCCCAAACACAGGGTACTCAGCCTCACTTGCATACATCTGCATTTTGAATGGGTCTTCCTGGGCTGGGAGGGTGGAGGGCCTGCTCTCACACAAAGGACTGCCACACCCCCTACTGGGGCCCTGGCAGACAGGAGTAAACTGAAAGGGGACCTGGTGCACTTCTTAGCCACTCTTTGAAGTCTCCCCCACTTCAAAGGCACATTTGGGTATAAAACAGGGCCTCTGCCCTACCTCATCAGACACTTGCTGGAGAAGAAACCTGAACCAGAAACTACATCCTGCCAAGAAGAACTGCCTGGCTGCTCAAAGGACTCACCTGCCTGCTTTCTACAAAGGACTGCTGTCTTGCTGTTGCCCTGCTGCCTTGCTGAACTCTTGTCTGGCTGTGAAAGTGCTCTCTAAGGGCTTGGATAGAGCTTGCCTCCTGTTCCCTGAAGTCTCAGGACCAAAAAGACTTCTCTTTTTCACTTGGACGCTCCATGCGCCGAAAATTTTGACGCACAGCTTGTTCCGCGGCGAGAAAAACGCCGCACTCCGAAGCTGACCGACGCGACGCTCTAGAGGAGAAATCGACGCGACGCCTGCCGTGAGATCGTAATTTCAACGCGCAGCCCCGCAGACCGACGTCTAGAGGAGAAATCGACGCGACGCCTGCCGTGAGATCGTAATTTCGACGCGCAGCCCCGCAGACCGACGCGCAGCCGGAGAACAAGCAGGAAAATCCATGCACAGACCCGGGACATCTGGTAATCCCCGCGATCCACAGAAAGAGACTGTCCGCGCGCCGGAAAACGACGCACGACTTCCCCGCGTGGAAAATAACGACGCAAGTCTGTGTGTGCTGGGGAGAAATCGACGCACACACCCTTTTTCCACGCACCTCTTCCTTTGTGGCCCTCTGAGGAGATTTTTACACTCCAAACCAGGTACTTGTGCTTGAAAGAGACTTTGTTTATCTTCTAAAGACTTAAGACACTTTATATCACTTTTCAGTGATATCTCTACAATTTCCCATTGCAACTTTATTCTTTTTGACCTACAATTATCCTGATAAATATTATATATATTTTTCTAAACACTGTGTGGTGTATTTCTGTGGTGCTATATGGTGGTATTGTATGATTTATTGCACAAATACTTTACACATTGCCTTCTAAGTTAAGCCTGACTGCTCGTGCCAAGCTACCAGAGGGTGGGCACAGGATAATCTTGGATTGTGTGTGACTTACCCTGACTAGAGTGAGGGCTTTTGCTTGGACAGGGGGTAACCTGACTGCCAACCAAAAACCCCATTTCTAACAGACATATTCTAAGATAGCTGTGTAGGTAAACAAACTCTTTTGCAGCAACACACAAAGCTTTGGGATCAATGGCCTGTGTTAACTTAATCTTCTAAAATTTACTTTAAAATTTGTGTCCCAGAAATCAAACTGTGTTAAAACAAATAGGTCTGGCCAAGGCAAGCTGGTGTGATGGTTATTATTATTTATATTGCAAGCACATGCCACAATAAATTGAAGATACGAAAGAAAACATGGCATGACTCAAGCATGGTGGCCATATGCTCATTATCAAAAAATTAATTAATTCAAAATAAAATTAACAATTACATATCATTTTAATTTCAATTTAATAATTTAATTGCACATCATAGATTTTTTATTTGGGCGAAGAAAAGACACAGGGGGTCATTCTGACCGCCGGGGCCAGGGTTGGCGGGAGCACCGCGAACAGGCTGGCGGTGCCCCGCAGGGCATTCTGACCGCGGCGGTTTTGCCGCGGTCAGATGCGGAAAACCGGCGGTCTCCCGCCGGTTTTCCGCTGCCCTTTAGAATCTGACAGCCCATACCGCCATCCTGTTCCTGGCGGTTCTCCCGCCAGGAACAGGATGGCGGTATGGTTTGTTGTGGGGCCCCTGGGGGCCCCTGCAGTGCCCATGCCAATGGCATGGGCACTGCCGGGAGCCCCGTAAGAGGGCCCCACTTTGTATTTCAGTGTCTGCTTTGCAGACACTGAAATACGCGACGGGTGCCACTGCACCTGTCGCACCTTCCCACTCCGCCGGCTCAATTCTGAGCCGGCGTCCTCGTGGGAAGGCTCTTTTGCACTGGGCTGGCGGGCGGCCTTTTGGCGGCCACCCGCCAGCCCAGTGCAAAAGCCAGAATACCCTCCGCGGTCTCACGACCGCGGAGCAGTATTTTGGAGGGGGGAACTCTGGCGGGCGGCCTCCGCCGCCCGCCAGGGTGAGAATCACCCCCACAATTTGTTTTAAATGACTGAAACCCAGCCACAATTTTAAAACGCAATTAATGCATATAAAAGAAGAAGAAACGAAATAAAAAAATATTGTCAAAGTAAGGTATTGACATACCAGCCATGCACTGAAGTGTGTTTCATTTTAGGTGGACATAATATGTGATGAGGAAAAGAGCCATTGCCTGAAGTAGGAGAAAACAAATCTCTAAAGTGGGCTGACACAGTCCCCCATACTGTATGTTGTATGAATGCTGTAGGAATGACAGCTGAACAGACCAATGGATAACTAGGTCTAATCCAAAGACCTTCAATTTATATATGTCTGCATTTACACTTTTATTTACAACTTTGTTTTGATCATGTGAGGGTGGTGAGACAGCTAATGCTCTATGCATGCCAGATATACCAAAAAAGCAGCTTTGAGTGGAAGCACTCTTTCATATGGTGAATAATTTGGATAAAACGTTTTCAATGTATGCTCTGTGTAAGGGCAAGTTTCTACTGTTACCACTTGTTACATTTGCTGTCTGTGAGCATGAGAGCAGCCAATGATGATGTTCTTTTGTGTGTGTGTGTGTTCGTGTCTGTATGTGTGTGTGTGTATATGTGTGTTAGTGTGTTTCTGTTTATGTGTGTATGTCCAGATAAAGTTACCCAGTAGCCCGATATAATTTTAGACAGTTTTTGTTTCAGAAAACACATGCAAATTGTTATGAGCTCTTCAGAGTTTTACTTGTCTTTAGCCTCCTGCCTTAAGAAACGTATGTCAAATGTATAGATTATTTGAGTCTGTGAGAGGCAGAGGATATTTTGAAAAGCAAATGCTTATACAATAAGCATGAGCTAGAAGATAGAACCTCCACCATGCTATTTGAAGTACAATATCAATTCACATGCATTTGTTATTGATCAAATCTGAAGTAATCACCAAAACGGTCTATTTATATGTTGAAGAAAAAATAAAGACAGTTAAAAGGTTGGTTAAAAATTCCAGGAGCACACAGGAACCTCTTGCTGGACGAAGGCGGGGTCTTGATTTCTGAGTAGAGGACTGTTTGGCATTTCTCAATGGTGCAAACAGCCCAGAGACAAATCCTCAGATTCTGTGTGCATGTACCCAGGCTCGAAAAATAAGTCAATGCATGTCAACACTACAAATCTCTTCAAAGGGGTGTAATCTGAACTGTTATTTTTTTCTAATGTGGGTATGTACCAAAGCAGCGGCAAGCCATAAAAGCGGTCAACTGAAGTGTCTGTTCATTGCTGATTGTTGCATTACTACGGCAAGTGAGTCTGGTGTGACTGCGAGTTATCAAGCAAGCTGGAACGAGTCCACATCAAAGAAACAATGGTATAACAGCTTGGAGCAGGTAGTAAATGTTAAGAGTACTTTTTCTTTTGTCTTGGGGGGTAAAGTGGAATTGAAAGGAAGCATTCTTATTCCAGCTGGGGAAGCTCCTTCTCCCTCCATGCTAAAGGATGCAAGCAGACAGAAGCCAGCCACAGCTGCTCCCTGCAACTCACACACTTTCCAAAATGGCTCTAGGCCCGATGCCTTTGGGCCCTTAATTACTGGGGATGGGGTTTTAGGACCCAATCATTTCAGCTGGGGAAACAGCCAAGGGCACAGCTCTGTGAAATTCGTAATTTGGTCCCTGTGCAAACGTTCCCAGTCTCTCATTCAAGGTGGCCTTAGCCTTCTTTCCCCTGCAAGAGCCTGGTATTCCTTTTCAGATGAATTCCTTTTGAAATGAGGAAACTTCCACTCTACCTATGTTGTATTCACTTTTTCTTCCTACTTTTGGCACAGACAAATGTGTGAGGAAGCTCTGGGAATAAATGATTGTGGTTCCTGAACCAGCATTAAGGATCTCCACTTCATAGGAGAATTGTTTTGTAAGCCTTTTGTTATTAAGATCTGTTTCTGTTGCTTCCCATATCACTAACTCCTGCCAACGTGCCACTGTTTACACCACCTATGCCTTCATGATTCCATAGGCAACTACATTGTCCTTTAGGCCAGTTTTCTCATCGATTTTGAGATGTTAATTTATAGCAACTGGAAAGGAACAAACAAGGAACCTGGTTGTAATTCCAGTCCGCTCTCAGGCATCACAAAGTACACTTTTTAAAAGTTGCTATTCTATTGAATTACCAAAAATCTACCTTCGCCTTTAATTTTTGTTCTTTATAAAGAGGGGAAAAGAACTTTGCATGTGCATTTAACATTTTCCCAAGTTGAGTTATATTTACAATCTCATCTTTTAAAAGTAAATGCATTTTAGCCTACCCAATGACAATCTAACTTTGCAAATGTTCACAGTAGGACATACATTTCATTAATATTTATACATTTAAGGGCTCAGCCCTGTAGACCTACAAGACACGTGTATTAGGTTTCCTTCATAGAAAAGTACTTTTACTTGCCAGGTGTCATTACGGTGCCTTTAAATTGTAGCCCAGCTAGAGCAAGATGCTGTTCTATTAAGTCATGCCTTTAGCCAAATATGTGGGTGGTGTATACATACACACCACAGCCCACGAGTTATATTTAATGTCCAAACCTTTGGTGTATTCCCTGTCCCACATTACCACATGCTTAGTGAAAAGTTAAATAAACCAATTTGGTTAAACCAATTTCTCTTTAGAGCTTAGGGGGCAGAGTAGATGCACTGCGGCATTGAATGTTAGTTCCACAGTTCAAAGACTCATATAACCCGTCCATATAAATTCCATAAAAGATGAAAACCCTAGGGATCCCTAGCAAAAAAAGGTGGATTGCTCCACTGTGCCTCTTCGTATTAAGTACACCAACTTCTACTTACACATTTAATTGTTTCAGCATGTAGGTATAGAGAAGATGGACACTTGCAAGGATCCATTTCAAAACGTTTAAATTATATGTCAATGGTCTTTGCCCTAAAATGAGCTTGAATAAGATTACAATATGCAATAGGCTCGAAGCTGAGCTAAACCTAAACCTCCACCCCAAAATATGCCTTGTACAGCTTGGTTCCAGTGACACATTGTGCAGGGGACCCATGTATTGATCCCAAGTAATTACCTGTGGCTGAGAATAATTCAGGCATTCCACTCATCACTTTTTTAATACTTTAGTGTGTAGCTTTAGATGGGAAGGGTATGCCCAGATGTGGTCCCCATGCATGCTTTGTCACTGAAATCAAGCTGAACCTGCTGATGAGCACATAACTAGGGCACAACCAGTCCTCAGCTGTGTTCTGGTTCAAGGTGAACTTGGCATGGCAGTTTAGGCTGGATTGTTCCAATTAGAGCAGGTTCAAGACTGACTTGCAAATGTCTGGGTCCAAACTGAGGTGACATGGTGTGCAAAATAATGATTAATTGGGATGCTGCCCGGAGTAATTACCAGCGACTAAGATTAATTCAAGTATTCCATCCCCCTTTTCTGTCTACCTTAGTGTGCTCTTTAGAATGTGTCAGCATGAACAGCATTTGAGTTACTGAACGTAAAGTGTTAAGGAGCACACAGCGTCCTTTTTGGAAACATTTATGCTATTCACTACACAATATAATCAACACAGTGACATACAGCTATTTGTTTGAATATATTATGTAACATACAACAAGATATTATACAATTTCTCTTACCAGAGTATATAAATCACATAAAGGACAAACCGGAATTATTGCATGTTTTGTTTCATTGTGATTGTTGAATTATAAAGTATATTATGTTGTCTTTCAGTGTCTTCTCTTTCTACACTTTGTCTGTTGGCTTATCTTCATGCACTAGTGGGAAGGTGAACTCACTGCACTGCTGTTCAGTAGCTTTTGGAACACTAAATTAAGTAAGCAGCCAAAATTCAAGTTGATCTGAACGTAAACTTACATAATCAACAGGTGTTATTGTGCAAATAGGCAAATCTCATAATATCCGCTTTGCTTTTTTCATTTGGACACAGAAGGTAGATGCAACCGCCGTTGCCATGGAAACCAGACATTTTCTCCTTAAATTATCTCTTGTTGATGTTGCCATGGTGTTTTAAGAACTGCATTTCAGTAGCATGAATAAAAAGCTGTCTTTTACATTCTCAATCCCAGATTCGATCCAAAACAATCCTGATTGTGGGTTATCTAGATACACGGAATTAGTAATAAAAATCAAAAGGACTGACTATAAAGCTGCTACTTCACTGCCATTTTTCATTTTCCCTGATTAGCTCCCTTATTTTCCCTTTTTATCAGGATGTTAAGGGCCATTAATCACAAAGAACTCCCTAAAGTTCAGATCTAGTGAATCCTTATTGGCACTTTTGCCCTACCTAAATATATCTCTTATTGCTAACCTGCAGTCGCGAAGGTATTGGCCATTACTGGTTAGTCAGTTCCTGACAGGTGGCAAAATGAGAAAAGTTTTGAAATGGAGTGGCTGCATCAGAGGGTGACACCTTATTGCAAATTTGTGTAAATAAATCCCATTTAACCCCAGGTAAATAAAGCCTCTTCTTTCTCAATTATGTAATGAATGTGATTAATTCTCCAGTAATGATTACAAACATAGATGGAACTCTGATTGCAGTCATCTTCATTGTACCTGCTTTAGGGTTGCCCTCATATGAGCCTGCGTTAAGATTGCCTGTCTGCAAATGTTTTTATATGAAAGGTAAAGGGAAGATGAAAGAAGCATGTTGCTCACAAAGACAACCCATCCACACTACTTTTCTTGACTTTTTGTTTTTCTTTGGCTTCAAGCTCTATCTGAAAATTGTGGTTTCCATATGAAGCAGGCCACTGGAGAATGTATCTGTGTGGTGCCACGTAGGTGTCAAGCCCTCACAGTTCAAAGCTTGCTCTACCAATGATAGGGAAACTCTGGCCCAACCTAACCAGTTGACGAATTGAACATATACAAGGCACTGAGCACTAGCTAGCAGTGGGCTGCTTCTCAACTGCCAAAGACCTTGTTAGCGTGTCTGACCTTAATAAGTAAACTTGCAAGGGGACGCGACTAGGTCGATGAACCTTTTGACTCGCAATTAAGACGTTCTTACCATAGATCCAGTCCGTAATCAATAATCAATACACAATAACCACTAATCATTAGCAATCAATTAAATCAGTTCTCACACCATGACCTTTCAGTCATGAATAACCACACCTTTTGGTAAAAGTTAGAATATTTATTTCCCTATATTAACAATTCTAAGCTCATGTAAATTAATCTCAATATCAGATGAACACATACAGAAACAGTACTGTCTGTCCAAAGCGGCGGAAGAAGCGTAATTTAATCAAAGCTTGAACAACAACACATTCTAAGGTTATGGTGCAAATCAGTAGCAAAGTCAACTGTGTCAACGTTATGATGTACATGAAATTCAGCTGAGAAATTCGTCAAGCATTATTCCCTGTTATCATAATTAAATTAGTGAGTATCCTTAACTAACATCAAATTAGCATCAGCATGTTGGGCTTCATGCAAAACAATGTAGTAACACAAATTTGGAAAAACATCTAACTATGGTTCTATCAAAACAGCGCAGTTGGTACCTAGAAAGAAAAAGCAAATATGCATAATAATCACAATTTGGATTTACCTATCCTCAGAGTGGATCAGCAAAGCAGAATCAGCCTTATTTTTGTTCGGCCAAAGCCTCTAGACACCATGGATTGGTGTGTGTGTTTTGTTTGGGGGGGGCAGCCCCTTGGGAAAGGGTCACTCTCCATGAAGGCACATTACTGTTGGCCATAACTGCCCTCCTTGGGGGCAGATTGGCCTATTTTTGGAATACATCTGCCCCCCAGGGGGGCAGAAAACCCACCAGAGACCAGGGAAGATTTTATTTTCAAAATAAGAGGGGGGGTATGGCCATACCCCCACCCCAAATAAATGGGGCCAAAGTTGCTCTGCCCACCAGTGGGAAGATTGGGCAATTACCCCCTGTAGGAAAGTCCTCTTTTTTTTGCCTGATCACCCCCACTCTTTTTGGATAGGTACTGGTGGTTACTGACTCTTGGCTGTGCCCTGGGTACTGCTTACCAGTCCCAGGGCCAGTGCTCTGTGTAAAATGGATATGCAAATTAGGCTAATTATAATTGGCTAAGTTAACCTACCTATAAGTCCCTAGTATATGGTAGGGCATGTAGGTTTAGGGACCACAGCATAGGTGGTGCACACCTAGGTGCACTGCTGAGGTGCCCAGTGTCATTTTAAAAGCAAGCCTGCCTTGCTGGCTGCTTTTAAATTAAAGTTATATGCAAATTCGACTTTGGAATTAAAGGTACTTCCAAAGTCTTAAACTACCTTATTTTTACATATAAGTCACCCCTAAGGTGTGCCCTATGTGCCCCTAGGGCTGGGTGCCATGTAACTATAAGCAGGGACTTTATAAAAATAGATTTATAAGCCCTGGTGAGGTAAAAACAGCCAAATTCGTTTTTCCCTCATTGAAGTAAATGGCCTTCATAGGCTAGAATGGGCAGACTTTATTTAAAATTTTAAAGTCTCCTTAAATGTTACATACCAAGAATTTGGTATCAAATTAATTGTTGTAATAACTCCCACAACTTCCAGTTGTTGGATTTAATATAACTTGTTCAGGTAAAAAGTTTAGACTTTACCTAAAAAGTTGCCAATTTCAGCTCTGCATTGTTTTTGCTGCTGTGCTCTGATTGGCCAGCCTGCGGCAGCTTCTGCCAGGCTACTTTGATGAGGTGTGAAGTGGCCTGGCTTCACACAAAGGAATGTGCTTGGGGGAGAGAATCTCCCCTCAGCAGATGGTGAGGCAGGAAGGGGGAGGGCTGCCAAACTGGTCTTCAAAGGCAGAGAAGGACATCTGGAGCACCCAGCAACACCCCCACATCCTGCAACCCCAGACAGCTAGGTGCCCCCTTGATTAGATTAGGAGAGGGCAGGAGAGGGGTGTGTTTATGATTTTTAGCCCCACCAGTGGGTGGGCTCAGCCAGATGTAACCTCCAAAAATCAGATTCAGCCATGTTGGATTTTTAGAGACTGTTGCCTTTTGGGATGGATTTTTGCCACACTTCCCAGGAAGTGGTCATCACAGGGGGACAACCCTGTACCTGATTGGAGAACCAGAGCCCCCCTGCTTTTCACCCATGAGCAAGAATAAAACTGGCAGACCTGCCCCCACACCTCAGATCCCCTCCAGAATTCAACAAGAAAGGAACTAAAGAAGAAGAAGGACTGCCCTGCTGGACCCCTGGCCTGCACCTGGACCCTGCACTCAGAAGAACTGCACCAGCTGCACACTTGGGCTTCACCACAAGAAGGACTTTGCCTGGCTTCAACTGGTTCAAGGAGGGACTCCCTGTTTGCTACAGGTGAAAAATTGCTAAACCAGAGTCCCCTGCACCAACTCCTGAAGAAAGCGACCAGCTGACCACTGTCCAGTGGCCAAAAAGGAGTTTGCGCCAGGTGCATTCTGGGAGTTGAAGTCCGCACCCCCCAAGGACCATCACAGAACTTCTGGACCCTTGGGGTGAGCTGTGGACCCCAAAAGAACCTTAAAAGAACATCTGGGTGAAGCCCCAGAAGTTTGGAAAAGTTTTGAGAATTTTTGGAAAAAAAGCTCCAGAGAGGGACCGACCCGCCGCGGAAATTCGAGCCGGCTTGCCTCAACCGCGACCCGGCCTGACTTCGTGGTTCGTCCCGGTAAAGAAAAACATCCGAAAAAGAGACTAAGTCCGAACGTAAAAAGTTGACCGCGACCTCCCAGCCATCGTATCCGAGAAGGGCTCCACGGACGCCGGATCAAGATCCAGGTTTACCCCGGTCGAAGGATTTTCATCTCGAAAAAACGACTAAGTCCCAAGGTAGAAATCACCACCGAGGAAACCCACATCGCGTATCCGGACAAGGGCTCCAGGAGGTCGGATTCAACTGGCAGGTTCGTCCCGGTGAAGAAAAACTTCAAAATAAAGACTAAGTCAGAAGGTAACTTTTCAACCGAGGCCTCCCGCGACTTGTAGCCGAGCAGGGCTCCATCGCGATCGGCCTGAAACTTTGACTTTGTCCCGGTCCTGGTGCAACCAGATGACCCGATTGGCGCTTTTTGTTTCTAAGCGCTAGAAAAATAATAATACTTTAAAAATTCATATCTCCGGTTCCCCTGAACCAATTTTAATCGTTTTTATGTCATTTTAAAGATAAAAATATAAACTATTTTTATAAATTGGTTTTGGATTTTTAAACTGTTTCCTGTGTTTTATTTAATTACTGTTTTGTGATATTTGAATGCATTACACACTGTCTCCTAAGTTAAGCCTTGACCCTCGTTGCCAAGCTACCAAGGGTTGAGCTGGGATTAATTTACTGAGACCTAACTGTACCTAGGTGGAGGTTAGTGGCTTGTTGCTAGGTGTAGGTACCTACCTGCCCTTACCAATAACCCATTTTCCAACATTTTTGGTGGCAGCGGTGGGATCCTGTACTTGTGTTCAGTATCACGTTACAGTTTAAGTAAAACAAATTAAAAATCCTTTAAATTGTCTTAGTGCAAAAAAAATTTTTTTTTAATTTTTAATTTTTACTTTTTCATTGTTTTTATTAATTATTAATTTGGATTAATTTCAATTATTGAATTTTTGTAATTTTTCTAAATTCTTGTTTCCAATTTTTGCAAAAAGTTTTTGTTGACACAAACCTAGGGAACCATGGAGCTTGATCTGGCTAGCCTACCCACACTGACAGTAGTCCAGCTTAGGGGGTTGTGTATTGAGAGAGAGTTGCCTGCAACCACTGATCTCAGGAAGCAAATCCTGATTAAATCCCTGACAGCATGGGCTGAGGCCCAAGAGGTAGAGACAGAGGAAGCTCCATAGGAGGAAGAAAAAGGGGAAGATGCTAACTCTAACCACTCAGGGGAGGGAAGGCATCCGAGCCTAAGTGAGGAAGAGGAAGAACGGTCCTCAGTAGATACAGTCACTAGGGGCAGGCCCAAAGCTAGTGGTAGGAAGGGGATCCCTTCAGGAGGAGAGAACCCATCCATCAGAGAAAGAGAGCTGGAGGCACAGCTAGCATACATAGCTTTGGAAGCAGAGAAGCTGGCCCTAGAAAAGAAAAAGTGGGCAAGCAAAGAGAAAAGAGATGGTGGCAGCGATAAAGAGGCTGAGGTGTCCCTGGGTGGGGGTTTTGCCCCCAGATTACCCAAAGGGGTGGTTCCTGCCTATGTAGAGGGGGATGACATTGATAAGTGGCTGCGGGCCTTTGAGAGGGCCCTCCAGATGAGGAAAGTCAAGCCTCAGTACTGGGGTTCACTTCTTTGGGAGTTGGTTCCCAACTCTGGGAGGGATAGGCTCCTAACCATGAGTGGGGAGGATGCAGACTCATACCCCAGTATGAAGAGTTGCTTGACTAAAAAGTTTGGTCTGACCCCAGAGCAGTATAGGCTCAAGTTTAGGGACACCCAAAAGACAAGCACCCAGTCCTGGGTGGACTTTGTGGACATTTCAGTAAAGACACTGGAGGGCTGGATACAGGGCAACAGGGTAAGTACCTTTGAGGGGCTGTACAATTTGATTATGAGGGAGCACCTTCTAACTAATTGTGTCCAAGAGAGGCTCCGCCAGTATCTAGTAGACTCTAGGTTGACCAACACCAGAGAGCTGGGGGAGGCAGCAGATGACTGGTTAAGAACTAGGGTTAACCAGAAACCCCCAGGGGGTGATCAGAAAAAGGGAGGACATGGTTCTTCTCAGGGGAAGAACCAGGGGGAAGATGATAAAAAGCCCAAAGAGTCCTCACAAGAGTCCCCAAAAACTTCTCAGGGAGGGGGAGCCCCGAGCCAATTCACTTTTAAAGGGAAAGGGTATCAGGGAAAGAATTTTGATCCTGCTAAAGCAGGAAGGTTTCAGGAGCTTGCTAAGGCCGGCAAGTGTTTTGATTGTCATCAACCTGGACATAAAAGAGGAGATGCTATCTGCTCCAAGAAGCCCCCCACTGGTGGGCAATCCCAGGGGATTGCTAGTGTAGGGTTGGGGGTGGAAGTTGGCCCAGGGGTGGAATCAGGGTACACTGAGGTCACCTTAGTATCCGTGGGTGGGGTGGACATTGCAACTATGGCCACCTTACCTCCCATCATGGAGAGGTATAGGCAGAGGCCTAAAGTCAATGGGACTGAAGTGGAAGCTCTGAGAGATACAGGAGCCAGTGTGACAATGGTCACAGAAAAGCTGGTTTCTCCAGAGCAGGTCTTACCTGGTGTCTTCCACCAGGTGACTTATGCAGATAGCAGAACCAAACTCCATCCCATGGCTATGGTGAGTCTGGAATGGGGAGGTGTGACTGGCCCTAAGAAGGTAGCTGTAGCTCCTGCCCTCCCAGTAGAGTGTCTGCTGGGAAATGATTTTGAAGCATCTGAATGGTCAGAAGTGGAGAGAAGGGTCCATGCACAGATGCTGGACCTCCCTGAATGGGTGTGTGCTGTGACCAGGTCACAGGCAGCACAACAGGGAAATGCTGGACGCTTGGACCCTGGAACAATGGGCCAAGCCTCCAAGAAAAAGAGAAAGGGCACTGGGTCTGGATTGCCAGCCCCAACAAGTACAGAGGGTCAGGAAGAATCCAACCCTGAGGGGGAGGATCTGAACTCTGAGGGAGGGACACTTTCCCTGCAAACTATGCCTGACTTGGCAGAACTGCAAGGGGCAGGTGGGCCCACCAGAGAAGTTTTGTGCCAGGGACAAAGAGAGTGTCCCACTCTTGAGGGCCTGAGGCAGACTGCTGCCAGGCAAGAACAAGGGGATACCAGTGGGTCCCACAAGGTTTACTGGGAGGATGGAGTTCTCTACACTGAGGCAAGGGCCCTCAAACCAGGGGCTACTAGGAGAGTAGTGGTCCCCCAGAAGTATAGAGAATTCCTCCTTACCTTAAGCCATGATATCCCCTTAGCTGGTCATTTGGGACAGACCAAGACCTGGAACAGGCTGGTCAACCATTTTTATTGGCCCCAAATGTCAGAAAAAGTCAGGGAGTTTTGCAGCTCCTGTGTCACCTGTCAAGCCAGTGGCAAGACAGGAGCCAAACCAAAGGCTCCCCTGATACCACTGCCAGTGGTTGGGACTCCCTTTGAGCGGGTGGGGATTGACATTGTTGGTCGCCTAGACCCACCAACTGCTTCAGGTAACAGGTACATTGTGGTGGTAGTGGACCATGCCACCAGGTACCCTGAGGCAATACCCCTCCGGACAGTCACTGCTCACACAGTGGCTAGGGCCCTACTTGGTGTGTTCACCAGAGTGGGATTCCCAAAGGAGGTGGTCTCAGATAGGGGCACAAACTTTATGTCGGCCTATCTGAAAGCCATGTGGGATGAGTGTGGTGTTACTTATAAGTTCACCACCCCCTACCACCCACAGACCAATGGTCTCGTGGAAAGATTTAATAAGACCCTGAAGGGCATGATCATGGGTTTGTCTGACAAACTCAGGAGGAGATGGGATGTCCTCCTCCCATGCCTGCTGTTTGCCTACAGAGAGGTGCCACAGAAGGGGGTTGGATTCAGCCCCTTTGAGTTACTGTTTGGGCACCCTGTAAGAGGCCCATTGTGCTTGGTGAGAGAGTCTTGGGAAAAGCCTCTCAAAGAATCCAAGGAGAATGTGCTAGATTATGTACTGGGCCTGCGGTCACGCATGGCTGAGTATATGAAGAAGGCAAGCAGAAACCTGGAAGCCAGCCAGGAGCTCATGAAGCTCTGGCATGATCAAAAGGCTACCCTGCCTGAGTATCACCCAGGACAGCTGGTGTGGGTTTTGGAGCCCATGGCTCCTAGGGCACTACAGGCCAAGTGGACTGGGCCTTATCCAATTCTGGAGAAAAAAGGTGAGGTCACATACTTGGTGGACCTTGGCACCCCCAGGAATCCTCACAGGATCCTGCATGTTAACAGGATGAAACCCCACCAGGACAGGGCAGACATGACCATGCTAATGGTCACTGATGAAGGGAAGGAGGAGGAGGGTGAACCTCTACCAGACCTCCTGTCCTCAAAAGCAAAAGATGGGTCAGTGGAGGGAGTGGTACTCTCTCCCAAATTGACAGACCAGCAACAAAAAGACTGTAAGCAAGTTTTGGGACAGTTTGCTAGTCTGTTCTCCCTGACCCCAGGACTCACCAATTGGTGTGTCCATGATGTTGACACTGGTGACAGCTTGCCTGTCAAGAACAAGCTGTACAGGCTGTCTGACCAGGTTAAGGCCAACATCAAAGCTGAAGTGGCTAAGATGTTGGACCTCAAGGTAATTGAGCCCTCTGATAGTCCTTGGTCCAGTCCAGTGGTACTGGTGCCCAAAGCTAATCCCCAAGGTGGGAAGAAAGAATTGAGATTCTGTGTGGACTACAGAGGTCTAAACCCAGTCACTAGGACTGATGCTCACCCCATACCTAGAGCTGATGAGCTCATTGACAGGCTGGGGGCTGCCAAATTCCTGAGCACATTTGATCTGACCTCAGGATATTGGCAGATTGCCTTAAGTCCAAGAGCTAAGGAGAGGTCAGCATTTTCCACACCAGAGGGCCACTTTCAGTTCAAGGTGATGCCCTTTGGCATGAAAAATGCTCCTGCCACCTTCCAACGGTTGGTGAACAGAGTCCTATCTGGTTTGGAATCTTTCAGTGCAGCTTATCTGGATGATATAGCTGTATTTAGTTCCACCTGGAAGGACCACCTGGTCCACCTGAAGGAAGTGCTTCAGGCCCTGCTTCAAGCAGGCCTGACTATCAAGGCAAGCAAGTGCCAGATAGGGCAAAGCTCTGTTGTGTACCTGGGCCACCTTGTTGGTGGAGGCCATGTACAACCTCTCCAGCCCAAGATCCAGACTATCCTGGATTGGGAGGCTCCAAAAACCCAGACTCAGGTCAGGGCCTATCTTGGCCTGACTGGGTACTACAGAAGGTTTGTTAAGAATTTTGGGACCATAGTGGCCCCTCTGACTGAGCTTACCTCCAAGAAACAGCCCAAGAAGGTCATTTGGACCCCAGAGTGTCAGAAAGCTTTTGACACCCTAAAGCAGGCTATGTGTTCAGCACCAGTGTTACTGGCCCCTGACTATAGCAAGGAGTTTGTAGTACAAACAGATGCTTCAGAGGAAGGGATTGGGGCAGTGTTAGCACAAGTTAATGAAGAGGGCCATGATCACCCAGTTGCCTTCATCAGCAGGCGACTACTCCCCAGAGAGAAAAAATGGAGTGCCATTGAGAGGGAGGCCTTTGCTGTGGTCTGGTCCCTGAAGAAGTTGAGGCCTTACTTGTTTGGCACTCACTTCCGTGTACAAACTGACCACAGACCTCTCAGATGGTTGATGCAGATGAGGGGGGAAAACCCAAAACTGTTAAGGTGGTCCATTTCCCTACAGGGGATGGACTTCACAGTGGAGCACAGACCTGGGACTGCCCATGCCAATGCAGATGGCCTTTCCAGGTTTTTCCACTTAGCTGATGAGGACTACCATGGTGTAGGTTAGTACCCATCACCTTTCATCTGGTGGGGGCAGTGTAGGAAAGTCCTCTTTTTTTTGCCTGATCACCCCCACTCTTTTTGGATAGGTACTGGTGGTTACTGACTCTTGGCTGTGCCCTGGGTACTGCTTACCAGTCCCAGGGCCAGTGCTCTGTGTAAAATGGATATGCAAATTAGGCTAATTATAATTGGCTAAGTTAACCTACCTATAGGTCCCTAGTATATGGTAGGGCATGTAGGTTTAGGGACCACAGCATAGGTGGTGCACACCTAGGTGCACTGCTGAGGTGCCCAGTGTCATTTTAAAAGCAAGCCTGCCTTGCTGGCTGCTTTTAAATTAAAGTTATATGCAAATTCGACTTTGGAATTAAAGGTACTTCCAAAGTCTTAAACTACCTTATTTTTACATATAAGTCACCCCTAAGGTGTGCCCTATGTGCCCCTAGGGCTGGGTGCCATGTAACTATAAGCAGGGACTTTATAAAAATAGATTTATAAGCCCTGGTGAGGTAAAAACAGCCAAATTCGTTTTTCCCTCATTGAAGTAAATGGCCTTCATAGGCTAGAATGGGCAGACTTTATTTAAAATTTTAAAGTCTCCTTAAATGTTACATACCAAGAATTTGGTATCAAATTAATTGTTGTAATAACTCCCACAACTTCCAGTTGTTGGATTTAATATAACTTGTTCAGGTAAAAAGTTTAGACTTTACCTAAAAAGTTGCCATTTTCAGCTCTGCATTGTTTTTGCTGCTGTGCTCTGATTGGCCAGCCTGCGGCAGCTTCTGCCAGGCTACTTTGATGAGGTGTGAAGTGGCCTGGCTTCACACAAAGGAATGTGCTTGGGGGAGAGAATCTCCCCTCAGCAGATGGTGAGGCAGGAAGGGGGAGGGCTGCCAAACTGGTCTTCAAAGGGAGAGAAGGACATCTGGAGCACCCAGCAACACCCCCACATCCTGCAACCCCAGACAGCTAGGTGCCCCCTTGATTAGATTAGGAGAGGGCAGGAGAGGGGTGTGTTTATGATTTTTAGCCCCACCAGTGGGTGGGCTCAGCCAGATGTAACCTCCAAAAATCAGATTCAGCCATGTTGGATTTTTAGAGACTGTTGCCTTTTGGGATGGATTTTTGCCACACTTCCCAGGAAGTGGTCATCACAGGGGGACGACCCTGTACCTGATTGGAGAACCAGGGCCCCCCTGCTTTTCACCCAGGAGCAAGAATAAAACTGGCAGACCTGCCCCCACACCTCAGATCCACTCCAGAATTCAACAAGAAAGGAACTAAAGAAGAAGAAGGACTGCCCTGCTGGACCCCTGGCCTGCACCTGGACCCTGCACTCAGAAGGACTGCACCAGCTGCACACTTGGGCTTCACCACAAGAAGGACTTTGCCTGGCTTCAACTGGTTCAAGGAGGGACTCCCTGTTTGCTACAGGTGAAAAATTGCTAAACCAGAGTCCCCTGCACCAACTCCTGAAGAAAGTGACCAGCTGACCACTGTCCAGTGGCCAAAAAGGAGTTTGCGCCAGGTGCATTCTGGGAGTTGAAGTCCGCACCCCCCAAGGACCATCACAGAACTTCTGGACCCTTGGGGTGAGCTGTGGACCCCAAAAGAACCTTAAAAGAACATCTGGGTGAAGCCCCAGAAGTTTGGAAAAGATTTGAGAATTTTTGGAAAAAAAGCTCCAGAGAGGGACCGACCCGCCGCAGAAATTCTAGCCGGCATGCCTCAACCGTGACCCGGCCTGACTTCGTGGTTCGTCCCGGTAAAGAAAAACATCCGAAAAAGAGACTAAGTCCGAACTTAAAAAGTTGACTGCGACCTCCCAGCCATCGTATCCGAGAAGGGCTCCACGGACGTCGGATCAAGATCCAGGTTTACCCCGGTCGAAGGATTTTCATCTCGAAAAAACGACTAAGTCCCAAGGTAGAAATCACCACCGAGGAAACCCACATCGCGTATCCGGACAAGGGCTCCAGGAGGTCGGATTCAACTGGCAGGTTCGTCCCGGTGAAGAAAAACTTCAAAATAAAGACTAAGTCAGAAGGTAACTTTTCAACCGAGGCCTCCCGCGACTTGTAGCCGAGCAGGGCTCCATCGCGGTCGGCCTGAAACTTTGACTTTGTCCCGGTCCTGGTGCAACCAGATGACCCGATTGGCGCTTTTTGTTTCTAAGCGCTAGAAAAATAATAATACTTTAAAAATTCATATCTCCGGTTCCCCTGAACCAATTGTAATCGTTTTTGTGTCATTTTAAAGATAAAAATATAAACTATTTTTATAAATTGGTTTTGGATTTTTAAACTGTTTCCTGTGTTTTATTTAATTACTGTTTTGTGATATTTGAATGCTTTACACACTGTCTCCTAAGTTAAGCCTTGACGCTCGTTGCCAAGCTACCAAGGGTTGAGCTGGGATTAATTTACTGAGACCTAACTGTACCTAGGTGGAGGTTAGTGGCTTGTTGCTAGGTGTAGGTACCTACCTGCCCTTACCAATAACCCATTTTCCAACACCC
Organism: Pleurodeles waltl; assembly: GCF_031143425.1. NCBI lineage: Eukaryota > Metazoa > Chordata > Amphibia > Caudata > Salamandridae > Pleurodeles > Pleurodeles waltl. Next base: position 951,396,844 of record NC_090449.1, read on the forward strand.
CCAATCCACAACCCAGGGGGACAGAAAGTCTACTAGATGCCAAGGAATAAAAAAAATAAAAGAAAACAGTGGGATGGTAGTTACCAATCAGTATGGGCCTGGTTATGCCCCCGCCTGAACTGAAGTGGCTAACAGTCTTTCAGCTCTCCCCCGCACACTAAAACATCTTATATCATGGCAAGCAAGAGGACATTTGATTATTTTTGGTTTTTGTTTTACGTTTTGGCCATGAGAGCTTGGTAGCTCTCAAAATCGTCCCACTTGGAATGGTGAGGGCTGCACTTTTTTTTTTACTTTGGGACGATGCCATGTAGAAAAATCCACAAGACCTAGACACATCTGAAAACTAAACATCTAGTTGATTCCAGGGTGGTGTGCTTCACATGCACCCCGCACCATTTCCTTACCCACAATGCCCTGCAAACCTGCAACTGTGCTGGACAGCAGACATTTTTCCCACAGAACCTTCCGGAATCTGCAGGAATCCACAAAATTCAACCACTCAGCATTGTCTCATCTATACATATAACATTTCTGCTGCACTTGTCAGCCTAAAAATGTTTTTTTTCAAACTGCCCTTTTGGACCCACTTTGGTTCCCCCTCAATTTCAATGTGTTTTTGGCTATTCCCTGTCACAAACACTTGGCCCACCTACACAAGTGAGGTATCATTTTTACCGGGAGGCTGAGGGGAACGTTGGGTGGAAGGAAATTTGTCCCGGTGCAGTGATCCCACACAGAAATGTGGTAAAAATTTGATTTTTTAGCTAAATTTGAGATTTGCTGAGGATTCTGGGTAAGAAAACATTGGGGGATCCACGTAAGTCACACCTCCCTTGACTCCCTCGGTGTCTAGTTTTCAGAAATGTCTGGGTTTGGTAGGTTTCCCTAGATGGCTGCTGAGCCCTGGACCAAAAATGCAGGTGCCCTTCCCACCCCCCGCAAAAACAGGTAGTTTTCTATTTGATAATTTTGATGTGTCCAGATAGTGTTTTGGGGCATTTCCTGTTGCGAGCACAAGGCCTACCCACACAAGTGAGGTACCATTTTTATCGGGAGACTTGGGGGAATGCTGGGTGGAAGGAACTTTGTGGCTCCTCTCAGATTCCAGAACTTTCTGTCACTGAAATGTGAGGAAAAGGTGTTTTTTTAGCCAAATCTTGAGGTTTGCAAAGGATTCTGGGTAACAGAACCTGGAGAGAGCCCCACAAGTCACCCCATCTTGGATTCCTCTAGGTCTCCAGTTTTGAAAAATGCACAGGTTTGGTAGGTTTCCCTAGGTGTCAGTGAGATAAAGACCAAAACCCACAGGAAGGCTCTTTGCAAAAAACACCTCTGTTTTCTTTGAGAAAATGTGATGTGTCCACTTTGTGTTTTGGGGCATTTCCTGTTGCAGGCACTAGGCCTACCCACACAAGTGAGGTACCATTTTTATTGGGAGACTTGGGGGAATGCTGGGTGGAAGGAAATTTGTGGCTCCTCTCAGATTTCAGAACTTTCTGTCACCGAAATGTGAGGAAATTTTTATTTTGCCAAATTCTGAGGTTTGCAAAGGATTCTGGGTAACAGAACCTGGTGAGAGCCCCACAAATCACCCCATCTTGCATTCCCCTAGGTCTCTAGTTTTCAAAAATGCACAACTTTGGTAGGTTTCCCTAGGTGCTGGCTGAGCTCGAGGCCACAATCCACAGGTAGGCACTTTGCAAAAAACACCTCTTTTTTCTTTGAGAAAATGTGATGTGTCCACGTTGTGTTTTGGGGCATTTCCTGCGCGAACACAAGGCCTACCCACACAAGTGAGGTACCATTTTTATCAGGAGACTTGGGGGAACGGTCCTCTCAGATTCCAGACCTTTCTGTCACCGAAATGTGAGGAAAAAGGTTTTTTTAGCCAAATTTTGAGGTTTGCAAAGGATTCTGGGTAACAGAACCTAGTGTGAGCCCCACAAGTCACCCCATCTTGGATTCCCCTAGGTCTCTAGTTTTCAAAAATGCACAGATGTGGTGGGTTTCCCTAGGTGCCTGCTGAGCTGGAGGCCAAAATCCAGCGGTAGGCACTTTGCAAAAAACACCTCTGTTTTCTTTGGGAAAATGTGATGTATCCACGTTGTGTTTTGTGGCATTTCCTGTCGCGGGCGCTAGGCCTACCCACACAAGTGAGGTACCATTTTTATCAGGAGACTTGGGGGAACATAGAATAGTAAAACAAGAGTTATTGCCCCTTGTCTTTATCTACATTTTTCCCTCCAAATATAAGACAGTGTGTAAAAAAGACATCTATTTGAGAAATGCCCTGTAATTCACATTCTAGTATGGGCACCCCAGAATTCAGAGATATACAAATAACCACTGCTTCTCAATACCTTATCTTGTGCCCATTGTGGAAATACAAAGGTTTTCTTGATACCTATTTTTCACTCTTTATATTTCAGCAAATTAATTGCTGTATACCAGGTATAGAATGAAAACCCACTGCAAGGTGCACCTCATTTATTGGCTCTGGATACCTAGGGTTCTTGATGAACCTACAAGCCCTATGTATCCCCGCAACCAGAAGGGTCCAGCAGACATAACGGTATATGGCTTTAAAAAATCTGACATTGCAAGAAAAAGTTACAGAGTAAAAGGTAGAGAAAATGGCTGTTTTTTTCACCTCAATTTCAATATGTTTTTATTTCAGTTGTTATCTTCTGTAGGAAACCCTTGTAAGATCTACCCAAATTACCCATTGATGAATTCAGAATTGTATCTACTTTTCAGAAATGTTTAGGTTTCTAGGATCCAGCATTGGTTTCATGCCTATTTCTGCCACTGACTGGAAGGAGGTTGAAAGCACAAAAATCGTAAAACTGGGGTATGTCCCAGTAAAATGCCAAAATTGTGTTGAAAAATTGGGTTTTCTGATTCAAGTCTGCCTGTTCCTGAAAGCTGGGAAGCTGGTGATTTTAGCACTGTAAACCCTTTGTTGATTCCAATTTCAGGGAAAAACCACAAGCCTTCTTCTGCAGCCCTTCTTACCCATTTAAAAAAAAAAAAAGATTTTCACTGTATTTTGGCTAATTTCTTGGTCTCCTTCAGGTGAACCCACAACGTCTGGGTACCTCTAGAATCCCTAGGATGTTGGAAAAAAAGGGTGCAAATTTGGCATGGGTAGTTTATGTGGACAAAATGTTATGAGGGCCTAAGCGCGCCCTGCCCCAAATAGCCAAAAAAGGCCTGGCACCTGAGGGGGAAAAGGCCTGGCAGCGAAGGGGTTAAGTAAGCCAATTGAGTGTGAACCAATGTCACCATGTTTAAAGGGAGAGAGTATATGCACTTCAGCACTGGTTAGCAGTGATAAAGTGTGCAGAGTCCTAAAACCAGCCAAAACAGTGTCCAAAAAGTGGAGGGAGACAGGCAAAAGGTTAGGGGTGTCCACCCTAATGTGTCAGGTCTAACATCCCCTTTCTCCCATATTGCTTGTACTGGCCATGGAGCCATTAGCGTGTAGAGTTAGGCAAAGGCATGCAGCAGCAGCCCTGCGCTTCTGTAGCTGACCCCTAGCTATCTCACTATATGCAGATGACATGAACTCCAGAAATATATGGCAAAGGTCAATCATGAGTATATACGATATGAGCATTACACCGGCCTGAGTATTAACTGGGTGCATTCTACAATATTGCCCCTCACATCAAGTACCATACTAACCCACCTAGATTACACGCTGGAGTGGAGTGAAGATCCAGTCAAGTACTTGGGGGTCTGGATACATAGAGATTCTTACCTTGTGCTCTGCTACAACTATGGCACCACCATGACCAGGCTAGACAACCACATCACCAAATGGATATGGCTGCCATTGTCCCTGGCTGATAGAGTGGCACTGCTTAAAATGGTAGTGCTTCCTAGACTTCTATATCTATTCACCAATGTACCAATCCAGCTGACCCAAAATTTCGTTAAGATGCTACGCTCAAAGATATTGATGCTGGTTTGGCAGGGAAACAGCTGAGGATACGATGGGCAGTGCTTACCTTGCCATACGAGAGGGGCGGGTGGTTTGAGGCCTTGGATTTACAGCTATATTACCTTTGTGCCCAGGCGCAGTTCACGCACTACTGGCTATAACCCCAGACATACATGCCTCACGTGGTGGTGGAAGAGGATGTCACACACAATATACCACTAGAGGCATTATTGCTGCATTACAAACAATCGTCACGCACAAGTAACATCAACACGGTTGAGTTTACAATGGCAGCATGGGTATCCCAGGGGGCTCAGACAGGCAAACTCCCTCTCTATGCACCTGCACTCCCACTGCGTTACCACCGGAACCTATCAATAACTCACGAAAAGCAGGCACTCGAATTACTGCAAAGTCAGGGTATAAACTTAATGGGGGATGTGCTCCCAGAAGGACATTTAATCGAAATAGCAGATCTCACGCGTAACCAGCTTCTTCACCTCTATTGCTCTTTGCATATTATCAACTCCGTTCATCTCTGAATGACCACTACCTGGTCTTCCCAGAAGGGCCCCTCTCACTTCAAACGCTACAGTACATACTTACACATACGTCCCTAAAGGCAATGGTGAAACACCTATGTAATATGTTGTTTTGAGATACTCCAGAAATAGTCACAGGCGCTACAAAAATGTAATGCTGCACTCAGTGACCCTCTGAGTCCAGAGGACTGGGAACTCACTGGTATACCAACACCCAATTGTAAGCTTAGAATTATCCATTTGAAATATTTACAGCCAACATATTACCCTCCTGTGCAACTTTGTAAATAATGGTTGAGAACTGAATATAATTGTATGAGGAGCAGGGCTGAGAGGGCAGATTTTCTCCATTTGGCCTGGGGCTGTGGGAAAATATACTGCTATTGGGAGCAGGTAACACAAACACTTACGTACATTACATTGGAAGAGGTGGAATGTATGCCTAAAATGTATCTGTTTGGAATAGTAATATCTCTACAGCCAAGCCACCGCAAACTTGCTGCGATTGCCCTGCTGCTGGTAAAGAGGAGGTTGGCGGTTCACTGGGGCAGCAGGATGGTCCCCACGATCACAGATTGGCTGTGGGACATGTGCTACTGCCATGTACAGTTTAACCCATCTGCCGAAGATCTCCCACAAAAAGAACAGATGATGGGTGGAATGTTGGACAAAGCAAACATTCACCCCAGTCACAAAGATCTGGGTTTAATCCGTTGTGTTTTTTTTGCTCGCCACCCCAATTTGGACCCAACCATATGTGAATCAGCCTTGACCCTGTTCACCATGGGAACGGTCTAGATTGAACCGCTAAACCAGATCCTCCGGGACCGAAACAAGCATCCTAGAACCAGTTTCAGGGTATCACCCTTCATCAACCAGGCTGGCTTGAATCCAGTGGTGCAGTGAGCACGGGACGCACTAGGCATACCTTTCCCACTTAGGCTGATAAATGCAAAAAGAACAGATGATGGACGGAATGGTGAACAATACACACATTCACTCCCAGTCACAAAGATCTGGGTTTAATCCATTGTTTTTTTACTCACCACGCCACCCCAGTTTGGACCCAACCATATGCAAATCAGTCTTGACCCTGTTCCCCATGGGAACAGTCCAGCCTGAACTGCAAAGCCAGGTCCTCCCTACATTAAAAACAAGCATCCTAGGACCGGTTTCAGGGTATCACCCTTCCCAAAAAGCTGGCCCTTAGTGTCTTCCATATGTTCTACCTTCAGAACAGTGCTAAATTTGAGCCAGTGGTTTCTGGTGTTCGACACTGGCACTTAATTGTCAACACTGACACTTATGGCAACTACCACATGATGGTGTTGTTTCTGTAATGAGTAGAGCACAGTTGTTTATTCATTCAAAATACATTAAAAACAACTAATACCTGCCACCCAGGCTATTCTTGTAGCTTTGGGAGCCTCAGTCTCAACTCAACCTATAGGCGTGAGATGGTTAGTAGTTGTGTTGGTACTGTCATTGGCAGCACTGACAATGCAGTGGGTGGTGCAAGCTGCTGTGGACTCCTGTGAGAGCCCTGGCACTCTCACTTACATTTTTACAAATTAAGCACTGCTTCAGGAGCATAATAGCATTAGCTTTCTACACGTCGTAATTGGCCACAAGACAGAAGCATTTGTTTTGTCATTTCCTTACCACAATTTACACAGCTGTGTTCTTGTGACTTCAGTTAGAGACAGACATTCAGGTGGTTGACAATTTTAGACAGACCTTCGTAAGAAATTGAGGGGCAGATTTATGAAAAGTGCCACTGCACCTAGTGCGGTGCCCCTTTTCTTGTGCCTCTTAGCGGCCCCCTAATGCCACCATGTGTGTGCCATATTATTTAAAATACAGTGCAGCAGGGCGATCATAATTTTTTATGTTAGTTCAGCGCTTTGCAGCATTAGTGGCAAAAATGTTTATGCTATTGGGAGCCTCCTTTTAACGCCTGTTCTGAGCAAGCGTTAAAAATCCCAGAAAAAATTACACAAAGAAATCTGTTAGAATTCTTTGTGCCATTTTTACGTCCCCCCTAATGAGGGAATGCCCCTTTTAAATACATTATGCCTGGTGCATCCATAATGTAGTGCAAAGGGTTACATAGTGGCTCAATGCATGCATTGTACCACTTTGTAAATATGGAATGGCGTTTTTGGCCTTCTAATGCCACATTTGCATAAACAAATTAAGCTAAAGTGGCATTGTAATGGCGCAAGGCCCTCTTAATTCTGGGCGTGAGTTTTTAATGAGGGAGGGGTAATTCTTAGCAAATTTCATAATCACATCCTGGTTAGGTAAAAACACAGTTCTTAGAGAATCGCTGATCAACCCCTGGTAGCTGCAGCAGCAGGCAGTTCCCACAGTCCTTTATATTAGATTTGCACTGTCGCAACAATTTTACAACAAGAAGAGCCTTGAAAAATTAAAGCATTATTGCCTCAGTCCTGCTTTCATCCAACCCAGGGGAAAGTTCTTCTGGGTCTGAGGTCTATCTACTCTCTACCCCCTCCATACATTCTCAGAGGAGGATTCTAGGCAAAGATCTCTCTCTAGCCAGAGTTCCTACAGAGTACAGTCCTCTGTGATCAGCTATGCCCTGTGAGTCAGGACTCCTTCTGCTTTTTGTGTCCTGGAATAGGCAAACAGGAGGCCAGCCTATTGAGCCTTGGAGAGCAATCCCACTAATCCCACTCCCTCAATGCCAGCAATAGTCAGTAGCCCTTTAGCTTTCTTCTTCCAACTGTAATCAGGAGTCCTTGAGTCCTTTGCTGCAGTAGGTGTTAGGAGCCTTCTTTCTTCCATCTGGGACTTTTTCTAAAGTAAAAGCCTTCCTAGGTCCAGGCATTCCATGAGGAGGTGGAGGTTAGGTGGTATTTTTTTCTACTGGTGTGTGATGGGTATTTTGATTGCACATAATTATCAACATGTTGGAAAAAATTAAGTGGAGTTAAGTAATAGGCAAATCTAGCATTTAACAATATGTTTAGCGTGAAACGCATTCTCACATCCATTTTTAAAAAAGAGACACATTTTTCTCTAAATAACGAGAGCGAAAAACACAAGTGCTTTTGTTCTGGTTGTTTGCATTGGTCCCTTACTTCTGAGCTATAATTTTGTCCTGAACAGCAGTGTAAGCACACAATGAGACCTAATGGTGTAATTTGGGGAATTTCATGTAACAAGCACAACTCGAAATATCCGAAATTACACAAGCATCATTTAGATTTCAGCCCAGGCTAATTTTATCCTGTGCCCTACTAAGTAATCAGATAATTTTCCTAGCCTATGTCCACCTACCTTTGCAGCATTAACCTCCTTCCTTTACTGTCCGAATTCCCAGAATTCCTAAATTCAAGATGTCTGAACCCTTCTTTCTTCTGTTGGAGCTCAAGGCAAACACCTAGCCACATCTCCTATTTAGATGGTCTCCTTCTGGACTGGTTCTCTCCCCTTCTGTGGTTAGAACCAAGGGTTCCGGGGGTCTGAGGAAAGAATTGGGAGTAGATGTTGCTATCCCATTTGAGATCAACTAGTAAAAACAAAAAAAAAGCCTGTCCTTTTTTCTGCCAGCTGTCCTACACCCCTCAAGGATGGCTAATCACTTCTAGACTGCAAGTTGGTGACAACAATTCTCCCTTCCTGGGTTCAGAAGCCATGCTAGTATCCTCTGGCTGGCAGAATCATCAACTCCAACAACATATGTGCAGTGGCTTCTGGTGGTGTAAAGTGTGGCAGAACACTTAAGCTAGTTCTGCCTTAAGCATCTAAAAGTACATTTACAGGTTTTATTTGTGTCAGTCCGTCCATCTAGTCTTCTTTTCTTTTGTGGAGAATAGCCTGTTTACCATCTCTCTGATTAGCCCCTCTAAACCTCCCACAACTGTCTGTTTTAAGGAACTTTTTTTCTTTTTCTAAAAGCACTTAATGAGACTGCATGTCTTACCCCTGTTCTTTGTATTATCCCACACCACCTTTTTTCAAAATATTATGAAACTTCTACTTTCAATACCCTTTTCCTTCGGGATGCTATCAATGCATATACAGCTTTATACATAGTAGTCCTTCTAATTGCTTTCTCATGCACAATTAATTGTAAACCATTTTAATTGGGAACTTCCTATACTTTTACGTGTGCATTTTGTCATACCATTAACACTACCATAACTTAAAAAACTAAAAACATGCCTTTCTTAAGCATTCCAGGAGACTGCTTGTATTTTTCTCATTTAGCATGTCTGTGCAATCCTCTCAGCACATTTCCTTTCATACTATTATAAAAAAATAATTTATCACGACTTTGTCCTGTGAGCCCCTCTTATGTATACTTTCACTTTTATCCATCTTCTAGCTTCGGGCCGCTCTACCTTGTGTAACTACAAGTTGAGCTCTCTTTTTTCATTCACTTCCACTCTCTACATTTTGCTCCGTTTCCATTTGCTACTTCTCAGCGTCTTCTGTGTTGCTTGTCCACGCCTGTGCCTGCCATGGCGCTTTCCCCTGTGCACCCCTGTATTGTTCTCCCTTCCTCACTCTATAATTTTGCTATCTGCCTTGGTTCTACCACCTGTATTTTTTCCCCACTTGTGTTCTTCCCCCAACATACTTGCATTCTTTTTTTATCAACCCGAAGATAGATCAGTAAAAAAAAAGAAAAAAGAATGCTTGCATCAATTTGCTTGGTGTGCGTGCCTACAAAATGGTGCATCTAGCGACGTAAGCTTTTTTTTTTAGGATACTAGGTAGCATGACTGATACTATTGACAGAGCCAATAGGTTCCAAAAGTGAGACCTACTGCCTTTGCTTGTTTATAAAGTGACTTTTACTATTAGTTACTAGAAAAGTTGCAGCAGAACTGTCAATGAAATATCGATCTTGACAGGCTACTTACTATAAGTAAGCATTGCCAATGCCAACGTTGTCACTTGTATGTAAAGATAAGTAACAGCAATTGGTACTGAAAATGCCTGTTTATATAGTAAGTTCTCTACCTTGTGGGATTACAAAGGACCTTTTAGGGGTGACATATTAGTATGTGCAAAATAGACTTAGTTATCTTAAATGGCAAAGGCACTTTTAGTGGACATGTGTTACTGCACTGCCTTTAACCTAAAGCACAAACAGAGCAAAATGGTACTCCTGAGAGCCATATAGTTTTGTCATGTACTTGGACCATGTAAATACACACTTCAACCGCCATATGAATTTAGCCTCCATGGTAATGGTAATGGTGCCCTTTCTTCACTCTTTCCTTTGGCCCTACAAAAAAGTTAAATAGACTAATTGGGTAAACCCAACATTGCCAATATCATATTAGGCCCAGAGTATGTGCACAGTGGTGCTGAACAGTAGCATCACAGCTTCAAGAGTCGTAAGGCCAGCATAAATATGGTCCAGACAAAGAGGACAAATCCAGGGTGACTCCGCAGAAAGGGCAAACTTGTTACACACCTATTTTAACTTTCCCTTCAAGTTTTATTTGACTCTCTAAACTGAAATAGAGTCAATAATGAACTCTAACACCTGGATGTGAGGTGTCCATCTTAGAAATAACTTTTTAAGAACTAATTGGACTTACACATGCCATCCATGCCATGTTACAATTGTTTCCATTTAATCACACAAATAAACTAAAAAAATGTTTTCTAATTGACTAAAGAGTGACATTAAAATCACCAATATAATTTCCAGGTAGTAAAACATATCCTCTGTGAAATAATCAATATGTTTGTAGGATGCAGAGAGACAAATAAACAGCCTAAACACCCTAAAAATCCTCAAAAGCTGTGATCATCTTGCAGTAGTCATTACTCAACATGACATTGCACTGTCTATGGATATGGCAAAAAATCAGACATCTATAACAATGCATATCCCTGCATGAGAGTCAAGAGGGAACAAAACTGAAGTATGTCCTCCTGATTACTAAATTATCACGCTTAAGGTGCGTGAGTATCGTAGGAAACAAGTCTTTCTTTTTTTCAAAAACTTTATTAGCCGCATTTCTTTGGTATAAAATTGCATACAATAATTACAAAACCATATAAATAAATAAAATCAAAAGTCCATGAGATGAAATAGACAGTAAAACAAAACATACATACAGTATAAAAACTATTAAAGGCCATAATTAAAAGTAGGCAAATGCATTTTGTGCATTCAGTGTAATAACCGAGGAGACAAACTAATATAACCCCCTGACAGTTAAACAGACAGCTTTCTAATTTTCAGTGCTTGCCATGTAAAATTTGTCACTACATAGCAGAACATGGGGGACTGTAACTGTTACATAAATAACAATGCTGGCCTACATTGATGAAAATTGAGTTGTTTAAGGAGTGGCAACAAAAACGTTTTCCTCAGGGCTGTATAGAATGGACAAAAGAACATAGGGCCTCATTACGACAATGGCGGTCATTTTCAAGGACCACCGAAGCCGCTGCAGGCAAAATACTGCCAGTGCTGGCTGTCTTTTGCCCGCCATATTAGGAGTCCTTATAGGACTTCCGCCCATTTCTGGGCGGAAGTCCGGCTCCAGAGTGGCAGGTGCATTGCCAGCACCGCCACAGCAGCAGGACTCCGCCCGCCCTATTTCATCCACTCCTGGATGTCCTCCTTGAGAAGGTAAGTGGGCGTCTGAAAGGGGGGGAGGGTGTCTGTGGGTGCATGTGTGCGTCTGCGGAGAGGGGGATGGGGTGGTGAATGCGTGTGGGTATGCAAGTGAATGCGCATGTATGTGTGTGCATGTATGTACGAGAGTATGGGGGTGTCTGTGTGGATGAATGTGAGTGAATGGGGGTGTCTGAGTGCATGTTTGAGAGTGAGTTGGGGTGCCTGTGTGGATGTATGCGTATGCTGAATGGGTGTGTATGTGAATGCATGCATGTGTGAAGGTGTGGGAGGGTGTTTGTGAGTGTGTGGAATAGTGGGGGAGGATGTGTGCATTTGTGGGGGCATGTGTGCATGTGTGCGCCGGCTAAGAGGAATGGAGATTCCTGTAGCTGCGTGAGTGACTGCCAAGGTTTTCATGGGGGGGTGACAGCCACGGAAAGCCTGGCGGTTTGCAGCCTCGTAATCCGGCAGGCAGGCTGAGGCCTGCCACTGGGTTGGAGGTGCTCACTGCAGGCTGCGGCGGTTGGACCGCACCGGCGGGCCAGGTGGAGTTGTGTAGGCTTGTCAACTGCCAAGCCCCACAACTCGTAATGTCTCAGTCTAACTGCCGGCTACGCACCGGAAGGACCGCCACGGCGAGGCTGGCAGTCTCATGAGCCATAATGTGCATGGTTGGCTTAGTAGATTTACCATCACAAGGTCAGAAGGGAAGCTCAGTGAGGGAGTTACATTTTGCCGGGTAGCCCATCATCAATGAGATATAGTTAAAGACAAACACACAATCACTTTATTACGGTTGGAGACTTCCCTGATCATCATGATTTTCCCCATATATTTCTCTTTCAAACAAGATTTAGGGGGTCATTATGACCCTGGCGGAAGGCGGAGAAGCGGCGGTAAGACCGCCAACAGGCTGGCGGTCTTTTTTTTTGTATTATGACCATGGCCATCCGCCGGTTCTCCGTTCCGCCTGCCGTTCCGCCTGCCGGGCCGGAGACTTGGGTCTCCAGCCTGGCGGCCATCACTATACCGCCGGCAGTATTTTGACCCGGCTTACCGCCATGGATTTCCTGCGGTTGGAACTGCCATGAAATCCATGGCGGTAAGCACTATCAGTGCCAGGGAATTCCTTCCCTGGCACTGAAAGGGGTCTCCCCCACCCCGACTTCCTCCCCTACCCCCTCACCACCCCTGCCACCCATAAAGGTGGCAGGAAACACCCCCCCCACCCAGACCTCCAACATCAAAGAAACACACACACAAACGACACACACGCAGGCACCACCAACACACACACGCACACACACCGACATACATGCCTACATCCACACACACAGTCAGACACGCACACCCACATACAAACATACACACACACATCCATACAGACATACCCACAGACATACACGCACTCATTCCCAAAACACGCAACACCCCAGCAAGCATACACACACTCACACACCCCCTCTACACACACACACACACGCACACCCCCATGCACCCACACAGCACAAAACACCCCCCCCCACCCCCTCCCCTAACGGACGATCGACTTATCAACGTGATTCGCTGGGCGTTGTTCTGTTGGCGTGGCGGTGGAGGTGGAGCAACCTCCACTTCCCCGCCTCCCGCCAGTATGGCTGTTGGCGGCTCTCCATCCATAAAAGGACGGAGAGCTGCCAATGGTCATAATAGGCCTAGCGGCAAACTGCCACCACTGGCGGTCTTCCGCACGGCGGTCCCTCAGCGGTCTTGTAAAAAGACCGCTGAGGTTGTAATGACCACCTTAGTGTAGCTACTCCACATGCTAAAGCATAAAAATAGCTCAGATAGCCCAGTCTCATCTTGTGATGTTTTAACGTACACAAGCCAAGGAATCTCCTGGGAACGTGACAGATACAGGCAATCATTAACAATCAGGCGGTTCAGTGGGGCTGTCTCCCTTGCCCAAATCAAAACAAGTCACTCTTGTGTGAAAGTAATAACCTACTGTGTCACAAAGAGATACTTGAGAGGCTGGATCACCCATACCATATCATGGCATCCTTCATCATAGATGACCACTCACATTGGCGTAGGACGATGCCACTCCAGAGGACTCACCTAAATACATTTGGGAGGTCTTACATATTACTTTACCACACAAATTTTCGGTTCAGATTCAAGATTAAAAATAACTAGGAGTATACCTAAAGGATGTTGTTTTATGTTAGAGAACCCCAGATATTGTTAAAAATCAAAGTTGTGGTCTAGAGGTAGAACGTAATGGTTCTCCTAACCACTATACCAACATGTTTTAACCGACGGCTGTTGCCGGAAATTGGTCTAAAGGTTTTCATCAGGGTAAAATAACTCCCTATCTACATTATACTTGAGTTACATGCAGATAAATTGATACTGTCCTCATTATGACATTAGTCTGCTGGGTGATACAAGACCCAATGGTGAGATCTTAGTTAGGGAAGAAAAATATAATAGAACATATATGTTGTATCAAAAGATAAACATGTATTATAACAATAAAAATAATAAAAACTCTGTCTCAGACTAGTGGCAAGACAGAGCATGCATTCTTGCTTTTCACTTATCGCTTGGTGAACACTGCAAATTGTAATGTGAGTGTGGGGTTCTACTGTGAAAACAAAAAAAGGGAATTTATCATTTCAGGCAAAATGTGCTTACATGCTGTTGGTGTGCTTAGCCAAAAGCCACTCAGTTTCAGTATAGAAACTGCTCTATGGTTTATATACGTGTGCTCTTGTCTATCTGGCTAGACCAGCAATTATCGCTTAATAAGCAGGCTCCTAAGTAATCAAAATCTGGATATCCATGAACTTAGCTTCCTTGGGGCAATATCTAGACAATGATTTGCACAAAACAGTTTAAACCTAGCTATTAGGATTTCTATTCCTTTAGGTGTTTTGGACACCAACAATGAATGAATCCCACAACTTCCAGTTGTTGGATTTAATATAACTTGTTCAGGTAGAGAGTTTTAAACTTTACCTGAAAAGTTGCCAACTTCAGCCCTGCATTGTTTTTGCTGATGTGCTCTGATTGGCCAGCCTCTGACAGCTTGGCCAGGCTGCCTTGATGAGGTGTGAAGTGGCCTGGCTTCACACAAAGAGATGTGCCTGTGGGAGGGGATCTCCTCTCAACAGATGGTGAGGCAGGAAGGGGGAGGGCTTCCAAACTGGTCTTCAAAGGCAGAGAAGGACATTTGGAGCAACCCAGCAACACCCCGACATCCTGCAACCCCACACAACTAGGTGCCCCCTTGATTAGATTAGGAGAGGCCAGGAGAGGGCTGTGTTTATGATTTTTACCCACACCAGTGGGTGGGCTCAGCCAGATGTAACCTTCAAAAATCACTTTCAGCCGTGATGGATTTTTGAGGAATGTTGCCTCCTGCGATTGATTTTTGCCACACTTGCCAGGAAGTGGTCATCACAGGGGGAAGGACCTTGCCCCTGATTGGAAAACCAGGACCCCCCGGTTTTTCACCAAGGAGCAAGGATAAAACTGGCAGACCTGCACCCACACCTCAGATCCCTATCAGATTCCAACAAGGAAGAACCACAGAAGAAGAAGGACTGCCCTGCTGGACCCATGGCCTGCACCTGGACCCTGCACTCTGAAGGACTGCACCAGTTGCACACTTGGGCTTCACCACAAGAAGGACTTTGTCTGGCTTCAACTGGTTCAAGGAGGGACTTCCTGTTTGCTGCAGGTGCAAAATTGCTCCAGAGTCCCCTGCATCAACTCCTGAAGAAATCAACCAGCTGACCACTGAACAGTGGCCAAAAAAGGAGTTTGGGCCAGGTGCATTCTGGGAGTTGTGGTCCACACCCCCAAGGATCATCTCAGAGCTTCTGGAACCTTGGGGTGAGTTGTGGACACCAAAAGAACCTCAAAAGAACATCTGGGAGAAGATCCAGGAGTTTGGAGGAGTTTGGAGAACTTTTGAAAAAAAGCTCCATAGAGGGACTGACCCACCACAGCAACTCTAGCCAGCTTTCCTCAACCGCGACCCAGCCTGATTTGCAGGTTCGTCCCGGTGAAGAAAATCTCCAAAAAAGAGACGAAGTCCGATTGTAGAAAGTTGACCGGGACCTCCCAGCCCGCGTATCCGAGGAGGGCTCCAAGGACTTCGGATCAAGATCCAGGTTTACCCCAGTCGAAGGATTTTCACCTCGAAAAAATGACTAAGCCAGAAGGTAAAAATCTCATCCGAGGGCTCCCACGACACGTATCCGGAGAAGAGTTCATGGAGGTCGGATTGGACTGGAAGGTTCGTCCCGCTGAAGAAAATCTTCAGAAAAACGACTAAGTGCAAAGGTAAACTTTTGACCGAGGCCTCCTAAGGGCTGTAGCTGAGCCGGGTTCCATCGCGGTCGGCCTTAACCTTTGACTTTGCCCCGGTCGAGGTGCGACCAGATTTTTAAACTGTTTCCTGTGTTTTATTTAATTACTGTTTTGTGATATTTGAATGCTTTACACTCTGTCTCCTAAGTTAAGCCTTGTTGCTTGTTGCAAAGCTACCAAGGGTTGAGCTGGGTTCAATTTACTGAGACCTAACTGAACCTAAGTGGAGGTTAGTGGCCTATTGCTAAGTGTAGGTACCTACCTGCCCATACCAATAACCTATTTTCCAACAAACCGGTAGAGAATTTTATTGTCATCAGTCCGCAATAGGAGGTGCTCTAAGATTTGCCTGCAAAAGATTTTTTGAGCTGCGTCAATTAAGCTTATTGGGCTGTAGTCTGCAGGGCCAGATTTAAGGCCCTTCTTATGTGAAGGAACTATCTCTGTTCCTTTCCAGGAAGCAGGGATTTGGGCACCTGCCATTATGGTGTTGGAAACATGATTAAGGTAGAGGGCCCAAATAGCAGGCTTTGTTTTAAAATGATCTGCAGGGATCTTGTCCAATTATTTGGGCAACACGCTCCTCACTGTTTATAGCATGTTTCCATCTTACGTTATCCTGATTGTTTGCAACAGTTATATCCCCATTAGGCAGCCGCAAGCACGCGTCTGAATGATCTGGATTGCCTCAGAGGGTGAGGTGCAAGGGGAAATGGTCACTCATGTCATTGGAGGATTTCCATGTCAATAAGATTATCCCAGGAATGTGGATCTAGGAGAAAGA
The DNA here is from genome assembly GCF_031143425.1 of Pleurodeles waltl. NCBI lineage: Eukaryota > Metazoa > Chordata > Amphibia > Caudata > Salamandridae > Pleurodeles > Pleurodeles waltl. The sequence continues at coordinate 951,413,100 of NC_090449.1, forward strand.
AGTCAATGTGGCCTTGGTAGGTATTCCTTGTAAAAGTGGGATGCCTAGCTAGATCAGAGGTTGTCCAGCCATTACAGGCTATCAATCGGCAACTTAGGCAGAGATCTAGCATTTGTAGCACCATTGTGGGCAGGGATAGTATACCCCGGCCTAAAGGCTGCAGGATGCCTCACACTTGATCGTCTTCACCTGCAGTGCCCCTTAACAGAGCTGAGGGCTCAAAGCTTAGATTGAAGTCACCACCCACTATGGCATTGGCTTCTTTATTGATCTTGGTGATGCAGCCTCTCAATAGAGTTAATACTGGGCCCTCGGCTGTCTTTGTGGTACTTCTGTTGTAAACATTATATACAGTTTTTTTCCTCTCCAGTGGGAGACCTCTCACCCAAGTAGATCGGGTAAGTCTACATTGAATTGCCTTACAAGGCAGACCAAGGAAATGTTTAACCATATAGTGAGGCCACCTGATGGCCTTCTAGCCAAATACCTTTTAGCCAAGAACAAAAAAAATGTTTAAACCTTGCCTGTGTGTTGGCGCTAATTCCCAGGTTTCCTAGAACGTGATAAAGTCCCTCAAATCAATGTAAGCCTCCAAGTCCTTTTGTGACCTTTTGCTCTTAAACCCTGTGATAATCCAGGAGATTAATGTTGAATTACTAGGTTTACTATGTAACATAACCAGGGACCTCTGGGGTAATTATTCTCACTTCCTAATAAATGAATGCTCTAAGGGTTGAGCAGCAGGTGCTCCTGATTCACAACAAGGAATTGGTGTTTTAAAGAAGCGCTCTTGTGAGTGGGATGTTTCAATAGTACCTTGAGTTGAGACCTGCATAGATGCTTTGGGGCATGTAGTACTAGTAGTGACAGGGTTCCTTAATGGCTCCACTCAATCAACTAAGGACAAGGAGGACAGGGACTGGTGACGAGAATTCCTCTGTGCAGGTGAGAAATGAGTTTTAAACTGAATCTGTTGGCTGGGTGAAAAGTCTGTGCTCTAACAACAGCAAATCAATCACAATTGATGGATGAGCAAAATGCAACTTAATACAATCTAAGTCATTTCCCACAGTGGGTAGACATAGCTTAGATTGTGTCTGAGTGAATAACAATAGAGCATTTTAGAACACCTTTTTATTCCAGTGCATAACTTTGTTGGTCAGCGAGATCTCATCTTCCCTAGCGTGGGCCTGCAACTTTGGGACCCAGTCATGAAAATGGTCCTACTGCAGAGAAAGGTACCAGTGTTCAGACCTTACTCTTGATTGTTTTGTAGGCATGGCAAGGGTGGATTCATAATAAGTAGGGTGCTAATCCTGCCTAAGAAGGTTTTTGGGCAAGGACAGGGATGCTTTATATCAAGCTTTGGATGTTTTTCACTTGGGGTTCCCCCTTGCATATGAAGCGAATGAGTAGGATGCAAGCCTGTTTTTACTAGGCGCACTAAAAGAGCCCAATTGTGTCTATCGGTTGTAGGTGAGGAGCTCGGGTGTACTTCTTTGTAGGTGACTTGTGATAGCCTATGGCAGGGGTGGATCCCAGCAGATAAATAGTCAAATTTCATTTCACGTCCTGCCTTAGCTGACACGGGCAGGCGAGGCTCCATTAATATATGTATCTTTGACCTTAAGTCTGTAATTTCTGCCCTCATTTTAGGAATGATTTCCCATAGATCCTTTATCTCTGTTTTGCTCTTGTCTGACCCTGAGGGCTGTTCGTTTCTGTGAGGGATCATTCTTGGCTCAGCAATAGATTGGTCACATGAGGCTAAAGGTGATAAACGATTTAAGCAAGATATTACAGGTTGTAGAGGGATATGGGAATTTGTTTGGGAGCAGCCTTGGGGGGGTGAATCTGAGATAGCATTGGACGCTAAAACCTGGACAGAGAGCATCACAAGTTCACTAGAAAGCAAAGGTTTGCTTTTGGGTCCCTTTTTGTTGAATAGGGGAGCAACTGTTTTTTCAGGTTTCATGCTTGCAGCTTTAGAAGCATTGGGCATATTATTTGTTCTACTTCTTGAATTAGGTCATCTACCTCTCTCAAAGTAATATTTTTGAGCGAGGATCCCGAGGCTTTTTCATTGGTAGACTCAACCAAGTGTTTTTCACTTCACATCCTTTTCCCCCTTCCATGTCCTACTTTGGTTTGGCCCTCAGTAATATCAGAAGAAAATATCTGAGGTACAATTGTGTTTCAGTTAAATCAAAACACAATCCAGAAGGTATAAATTATAATGATGCCATCAACCAAAGCTTGGTGCACCTCAATTATGGCACTGAGCATCTTTGCCTGCAGCAAAGGCTTGTGTCCAATTTACAACAAAAAAACACACAAAAAAAACCCGCAAATATAAAGAAAAAGCTAAGGTTATTAAACTGTATGTTAAACCATAAAGTAAAAACCAGAGTTTATACTCTGATGCAACTTTCCATGCACTGATAATAAATATAGACTACGTAGTCAAGCGCTGCCCTGCCCACTTAAAATATGCTCAGTGATTAGCATGAAGTTCCAACTGAGAGTCTTAACAAAGAGAAACAAAAAAAAGACAAGTAGAATAGTGTTGTGTCTAGCAACTAGTATGGTTTCTGATTCAGAGCCCCCTCATTATAAAGCGTGTGAAAGGTGTTTTAGCTACCCTCAAACTTATGCAGCAAATTGGCTAGCTGCATGGGGTGTCAGCCCTCCTCCAGAGCTAAAAGCTCTAGCTGATCAGGATTGCAGCTTCAGGCAGGAACTTCTGACAATAACACAAATCCCTCTGTGTTTGGATATTTAGATAGAAAACAAACTCTCAACGGACAATTGTCCAAACTGGTTGTATGACTGAACCTGTCGCGCCGCGCGGTGCGGCGCGAGCCGAGAGCTCGACTTCGGCCGGGCGTTCGGCTCGGGCCGCGCACCGCGTTATTAAGACGCGGCGCGCCCCCAGCCTCTCCTGCGCGTTTCGAGGCCCCAGATTTGCTTGGGGCCTCGTTCTTCCTTCTGCCTTTCACTGTCCCAGGGGTCTCTGAACCCTCTTACCTGTTTTTCTTCGTTTCCTTGTCCTTTCTTCTGTTTGCAGTCTGTTGTGTGCCTTTCTTTATGTCTTTTCCTCCTTCCCAGATTCCTGTGCTTTCCCAGCATTCCTTGTTCCCTATTCTCTATGGTTCCTCTACTATTCTGTTCTATATATTGTTTCCCTATCTAAGATGGTGTCCTTTTACTTCCTGTGGGTCACTTCCTGTTTGTTGGTATATAAGGGCTGTGTTTTTCCTCTTTCCTTGCGCTGCAACACTTTCTGCTCAGTTGGTGTCTTCGCTCCTGATTTCCTTGCCTTTTGGTTTTGGACTCAGCATTCTGTGTTTTCTGAATTTTGCTCCTTTTGGATTCCTGTTTGTTTGTTCTTGTTTTTCTCCAGGACTTTTCCTGTTTGGAGGTTTTTCCCCTTTGGAAGGGGTTTTTCCCTCTGGCGCTACTTTCTGAAGGGCACGGTCTGTTCTTGGTGTCTCCATTGCCTACAGCACCGTGGCTACCAGAAAGAGTCGCCCCTTTTTGGGCCAAAGCCGAACATTGAAGATTTACGCCACCAGATCTGCAAATTCCAGGCGCAAGCAGCACGTGAGTCGTGACAGATTGCAGCGCCCAACCATTCCGACGTCCTCAAACACCATGGATAATACAGTGGCGGCTGCTGCAGATCCGGAGCAATCTCTGTTAACCACGATTCAGCAACAAGCCCAGGAGTTGCAACAACTACGTAATGAAAATGCTGCGTTACGACAGGCTTTGGCCCTCCGCACCAGTGATGTTCCGACAATCTCCGCTTCTACCCCTTGTTTCTCTGGTGAACCAACCAAGCTTCGCGAGTTCTTGGATGCTTTAACGGTGTATTTCGCCTTCCGACCTACTCAATTCTCCCACGACAGGACCAAGGTGGGTTACCTTATCAGTGCCTTATCCGGCCCAGCCTTGGCCTGGGCAACCCCGATGGTGTCCTCCGACGACCCTGTATTGTCAGACTATTCCGCCTTTGTGAGTCGCTTCAAACAAATGTTTAGCCGTCCTGGATTGGAAGCCTCCGCTGAAGAAGCCTTGTGCGACATCCAACAAGGCTCCCAAGACGTCCTGCAATATATAACCCGTTTTCGTCAGCTGGCGGCAGAGACCACTTGGGTGGAACGTACTCTGGTAACATTATTTCGTAGAGGACTCAAAGAAGAAATAAAGGATGAACTAGTGCATTCTACCAGAGCGGAAGATCTTCGTGGCCTGATGGATCAAGCACTGTCCATCGAATATCGTCTTCAGGAACGGAGATCGGAAAAGAAAAGGAGTAGAGGGTTTACCCAGCCAAGTAGCTCACGTGCATACCTGCAGCGTTCCGAGGAACCTCGCACTCCTGCTAGAGACATCGAAGGGGAACCCATGCAGGTGGATACTACCCGAGGTCCGCTCTCTGCTAGTGAACGAGAAGACAGACGCAAGAGAGGGTTGTGCCTGTATTGTGGTTCTGCTGGTCACATACTCCGTACCTGTCCAGTACGTCCGTCCAGACCTTCGGGAAACGCCACCTCCCGTCCTCTGTAAGAAGGGAGGGGACGGGATCTACAGCTATACCTTCCATCAGCTCCTTTAATGACAATACAACTGCCTTGTTCATCTTTCCTGTCCTGTTACAACTTCCTGACGGTCGTCAAGAAAAGACTATGGCATTACTAGACTGTGGTGCTAGTGGTATATACATGGACAAGACATGGGCTGCTGCTAACCTAGTTCCTACTCAAGCAAAAGAAGTACCCGAACAGGTACACACTGTGGATGGATCTTTGATATCCTCTGGTCCTGTAGACACCACTACCCTGATGTTAAGTCTACAGGTGGGAAACCATCAAGAACACATCTCCTTCGATCTTATTACGTCCCCTAACCATACCATCATTCTTGGAATTCCGTGGCTCATTAGACATAACCCATATATAAATTGGGTTACCCGGACAGTCTCTTTGTCTTCGCAATTTTGTCACGAGAACTGTTTTACTTCCGACAAGTATTGGTCTCCGAAAAGATCCTTAGCTACTGAAGGTGCCACTGGTATGTCCATTAATACGGTCCAAGGGGTCCCAGACCACTATTTGGAGTTTCAGGATATTTTCCAAAAACCGTCAAAACCTGTGCTACCTCCACATCGAGAATATGATTGTGCAATTCCATTAGAACCCGGCACAATTGTTCCTTTTGGGAGGATGTACTCCCTCACGGAACCCGAAAGGGAAGTTCTAAAGGAGTATCTGGACGAAAATATACAGAGTGGTCTTATTGTTCCATCGTCGTCTCCGGCTGGGGCCCCTCTCTTTTTTGTGCCCAAGAAGACTAAGGATCTTCGTCCGTGCCTGGATTTTCGAGGTCTGAATAAAATCACCATTAAGGATCGTTATCCTTTGCCTCTCATCAGGGACATACTGGAAGCAATCAGAGGGGCCCAACGTTTTACTAAATTGGATTTACGAGGAGCCTACCACCTTTTACGCATAAGAGAAGGCGACGAATGGAAGACAGCATTCAGGACCCCATTTGGCCATTTTGAATATAGGGTTATGCCGTTTGGTCTTACTAACGCCCCGGCAATCTTCCAGAGATTTATGGACTCAGTGTTTTCAGACCTACTTAATCAGACAGTCGTGATCTACCTAGATGACATTCTTATTTATTCTAGAAATCCTGAACTCCATACTTCCCATGTGAAACAAGTTCTTCAAAGACTTCGTGATCATCAACTATTTTGCAAACCAGAGAAATGTGAGTTCGACATAACGGAAGTCAAATATCTGGGCTATCATTTAAGTCCCACCGGCATAGCTATGGATCAAGAAAAGGTACAAGCTATCCTAGAGTGGCCTTCTCCTTCTACCATAAAAGAAACACAATGTTTCCTAGGTTTAGCAAACTTCTATCGACAATTCATTCTAGACTTTGCCAGTCAGACTAGCCACATAACTCACACCTTAAGAAAGACAATTTAAAGAAGGGGTTTGTCTGGACTGAGGCTGCTGAAGCAGCCTTTCAAAGCTTAAAGAGAGCCTTCACCCAAGCCCCCATCTTAAGACATCCAGATACCACCAAGCAATTTATAGTAGTAACTGATGCTTCTGAGAGAGCCATCGGAGCTGTCTTACTCCAACGACAAGAGGATGATGGCCTTGAACATCCTGTTTTCTATTTGTCTCATATCCTTTCCACAGCTGAACAACATTATTCCGTACTTGAAAGGGAATTATTGGCTCTGAAAACAGCCTGCCTTGAGTGGAGGCAGTTTCTGATGGGTTCCAAGGAACCATTTGAGGTGAGGACAGACCACCGTAATTTACAATGTTTAAGAAATTTTGTATGCCAGAATAGTCGTCAGGCCCGCTGGGCCTTTTTCTTCAGTCAGTACGATTTTTATATTACATATATTCCAGGATCTCAAAACATTCTGGCTGATGCTCTGTCTCGCCGATATCCAGAGTGTTCTCCTTCCTCATCCCAGTATCTTCTAGAACCCAGTAAGATCATTGGAGTGGCTCAGTCTTTCCTGGAAGAAGTACAACAAGAATACGCCAACCTATCGGACCATGACATAGAAGAACTAAGACCATTATTGTACAAAAGACAAGGATATTTTTATTACCAAGACCTGATATTCCTCCCTACAAACAAGGTGCAAAAGAAAGCATTACAAATGTGCCATGATTCCCCTGTAGCTGGTCACAGAGGCATCAAGGCCACACAAGAATTACTTTCACGATTTTTTTGGTGGCCTACCTGGAAACTGGATGTGGAAAGATACGTTCAGGCCTGTCCCATATGTGCCCAAGTCAAAATACCTCACACCAGACCGGCAGGATTACTACAACCTTTGCCTGTTCCATCGGCCCCATGGCATACTATCTCTACTGATTTTATGTGTTCGCTCCCACCATCAGCAGGAAACCGGGTTATCATGGTCACAGTGGATTCTTTCACAAAGATGGCTCATTTCACTGGCCTAAAAAAGCTGCCTACTTCCCAAGAACTAGGTCAAATATTCATAGATCATGTCTTCCGTCTCCATGGACTTCCACATACCATAATCTCTGATAGAGGACCTCAGTACATCTCCCGATTTTGGAAGCATTTTTGTAAAACACTGAATATGAATAGAGCCCTGTCTTCAGGGTTCCATCCTCAGACCAACGGACAGACTGAGCATCTGAACCAAGGACTAGAGCAATATCTTCGATGCTTTTGCAATTCTACCCAAAGTAACTGGAGCACTTACCTCTCTTTAGCTGAATTTTCCTACAATAACTCAGTCCATAGTGCCTCCAAGGTCACTCCCTTTTTCTGTTCCTATGGTTTTCATCCTACCTCTTTCCCTACTTCTCCACAATCCAACTCTCCTCTACCTGCTATTAACTATTTCTCCAAACGCCTTCTCCAACTCCATAAACTATTCGATCTAATTTGTTACATACCAAGAGGTATATGAAGAAGGCTGCAGACAAGAGACGTACAACCAATCCAAATTATCATCTGCAAGATAAAGTCTGGCTCTCCTCCAAATTCTTGCCCTCACGTCTCTCTCAAAACAAGTTCACACCTCGTTACTATGGGCCTTTCCGTATTCTCCAGTTGGTCAATCCTGTCACTGTCCGTCTTCACTTACCCCATACATGGAAGATCCATCCGGTTTTTCATGTTTCTCAGCTTAAACCTTATGTGCCTGATCCTTACTCACGTCAGTTTCCTTGTCCACCTCCTGTCCTTGTGAATGATGCTCCTGAATATGAAGTGCAGGAAATCTGTGACTCTCGTCTTTTTCATAAACGACTTCAGTATCTGATTCATTGGAAGGGTTATCCTCTCAGTGAATGTTCATGGGAAGATGCCTCTTCCGTTCACGCTCCTCTCCTGACTCAACGCTTTCACTGTTTATTCCCTCTTAAACCTGGGCCTTCGGGAGGGGGACCTACTGTCGCGCCGCGCGGTGCGGCGCGAGCCGAGAGCTCGACTTCGGCCGGGCGTTCGGCTCGGGCCGCGCACCGCGTTATTAAGACGCGGCGCGCCCCCAGCCTCTCCTGCGCGTTTCGAGGCCCCAGATTTGCTTGGGGCCTCGTTCTTCCTTCTGCCTTTCACTGTCCCAGGGGTCTCTGAACCCTCTTACCTGTTTTTCTTCGTTTCCTTGTCCTTTCTTCTGTTTGCAGTCTGTTGTGTGCCTTTCTTTATGTCTTTTCCTCCTTCCCAGATTCCTGTGCTTTCCCAGCATTCCTTGTTCCCTATTCTCTATGGTTCCTCTACTATTCTGTTCTATATATTGTTTCCCTATCTAAGATGGTGTCCTTTTACTTCCTGTGGGTCACTTCCTGTTTGTTGGTATATAAGGGCTGTGTTTTTCCTCTTTCCTTGCGCTGCAACACTTTCTGCTCAGTTGGTGTCTTCGCTCCTGATTTCCTTGCCTTTTGGTTTTGGACTCAGCATTCTGTGTTTTCTGAATTTTGCTCCTTTTGGATTCCTGTTTGTTTGTTCTTGTTTTTCTCCAGGACTTTTCCTGTTTGGAGGTTTTTCCCCTTTGGAAGGGGTTTTTCCCTCTGGCGCTACTTTCTGAAGGGCACGGTCTGTTCTTGGTGTCTCCATTGCCTACAGCACCGTGGCTACCAGAAAGAGTCGCCCCTTTTTGGGCCAAAGCCGAACATTGAAGATTTACGCCACCAGATCTGCAAATTCCAGGCGCAAGCAGCACGTGAGTCGTGACAGAACCACGCACGGTAGAACCAAACGAGGCGGAACAACGCGGTCAGCACCACAACTGCGTCTTTACCACACATGCCTTTACAACTAATTTTGTTGTACAAACATGGCTGATAAAGGTATGTGTGGTAAACACATGTGTAGCTCACCCATACAACCCTCTGCCTTAACTTAAAAAAGTACAATGCCACCCATCCGCCCTGAGGCCTACAACCACCCCACCCCTAAAAATCTCCAACCCCCAAACCAAAGCATAAGCCCTTCCCTCTCCTAAGCCATGCCCCTCCCAAAAGAAAAGTACCCCATCCCTCTCCCCGTAAAACCCTGGGTCTTGTTACAAAAAAAAAAACACAAAAAACTACCCAAAAACTCCCCACCGCCCTGAGGCCTAAAACCTTCCCCCACACTTAAAACAAAATAAACCCATCCCTCTCCACCAGCCCTAAGCCCTAAAACATTCCCCACCCTGAAAAAAGTCACCCCCACTTAAAACCTGGAATCAGACCCTCTCCGACCTGAGATCTGAAACCTTCCACCACACCTAAAAACTAAAGTAGCCTGATCTTCCCAGGCATTAAACTGTCCTCTAAAACTGCCTCTCCCCCACACTCTGCCTTCCAACCCCACTGTGCCCTAAAAATTAACCCAGCTTCCCCCAACCCTGAGCCCTAACACTGACCCCTTAAAAAAAAAAAAAAAAACTCCCCATAACAGGCCCTCCACCCAGCCCTCCAACCCCACCCTGTTGTTCAACACTCCCCACCCACTCCAGCCCGACTTACACTGCTGCAGCGTTCCTCTCCCTACTGTGTGCTTGAACTGTGCATATGCATGGTGCCCCAACCATGCATTTTTCCGTGGTTCCGGCACATGAGTGGTTCAGGGCAAGCGTGGTAACACTTGCGTGGTTACGGTCTGCGTGGCTCGGTAAATATCCTGGCAGACAGGTTATAGCCAACTGAAGCAGTAGTACGAACATAAGTTCTCCGTTCCCTCTGACCTCAATGACCCAAACAAAAAGTGTCTTGCTAGAGTGTGTTATTAGTTGCAGGCAGTAGAAATACTCGATATACAGGACAGGAACCAGTTCTAAATACCAGAGCCCATAGTTATCCAGCCCTGCGGAGGCAGATAATATAGTTAAGCCCAATAACATAAATAGCTGAGGATACTTGATGAATCAGAGGTCCCAAATGTGAAACAACTATAAGCATTTTCAATACAAAAGGTCTCACATTTACTTAGGTTGGAGCAACTGGCATTGTAAATGCATAACTGGACTTTTTTTGCCACATTAATTGGTCAACCCTGCCGCATATTTTGGTCCTTTTTGCCACTAGATTCCAGTGGACCTGCATATACCTAAAGGGCTAATAGGCCTATATATTTTTTTTTTTAAACAAGGCCCTTAAAACACAAACTACTTCCAGGTGCAAAACATATTTACATGGCAGTCGGTACCAGTGACATTACCCGCTGGGCAATGAATAAATAATTGTACTCCAGAAAGGGTGCTTACTGGATCACTGTCCCTATATTGCAGTCTTGGGAGTTCAACAAAACACCCATGATTTTTCACACGCTTGAGGACAGCCATCTCACATGATATTAATGATCCTCAGTAAGTCTTGAACTGAAATATTAGTTATAAAACGTTGACCATTGTACAGCATAATCAACTGTAAGTTCTTAGTTTTATCAATACAGTAACACACAGCTCAAGTTTCACATACTCAAAAGTGCGTAGTTCATCTAGCCAGGTTTCTGCTTTGTATTTGCAGCTTGTATCACATTATAAAAATAAAACTATAACAAAATGAACGAATCATGCTTTGAACTAGGGAGCGGAACAACTCTACGAATACTACTCTACGGGCTGGTTTCCAGCTATTACCACTTTACAAATATAAAACTACAAGCCCAAGAATGAATATGTGTGCTGCAAAGAACGTGTACTAAGCAGATCAGAGTGCATGTAATGTAAAAATGACAAAATATTTTTGCCTATAAAGGTTCTTTCCAGAGAGAACATACTTTTGTCTAGTGGAAGCTTGGACTCATTATAAGGTAGCGCAGAGGGTTAATGTGCCTGCTGCAAAAAACATGTGCTAGGCAGATCACAAAGTGCATATAATTTAAAAATGTCAAAATGACTCTGATCATTTATGTTCTTTCTGGAGATAGAATGTACTTTTATCTAGTGGAAGCTTGAAGTCATCATAAGGTAGCACACAGGGTTAATATGCCTGCTGCAAAGAACATGTACTAAGCAGATCAGAGTGCATATAATTTAAAAACAATACCTCTGATCGAGTTTGTGCTCTGAGTGTCATGGCAGCCACGAAGCGCAGACAAAAGAAAAAAAATAGTTTGCCCACGCTGAAGTATATTGGCAATCGTGCAATTATCTCTGTAACACGGTCGGTGTCCAAGGCGGTAACCAAGCCACCCCAAGGCAGGAGAAACATAAAGCATTTACCAATTACATCAAGTGATTTTTGAAAGGCAAGCCCACGAAGGAATGAAAGTGACGAGCGTGAGGTGGGCATGGCTAAAAGCCCACAATACTTACAACAGGTCTAACTACCTAAAAAGGGCTTACCAAGATGGAGTGTTATGTCTGGTGCAAAAGCCAAGGGGGTTAGCTCTGCCCTGGATCTTCCTGACACTGACTGGAACAGGGTGAGCCCGCCCTTGGCCTGGGCTCTGTCCAGGTGCGTCCCGCACTGCAGGAGTGGTATCTGCTCTATGTAGCCCCCTGCAGGTGTAGGCCCTTATAAGGGCATCCTCCTATGGCTTGAGGCAATCTGGGACGCATAGTCCCTGTGGCAATGGTTGCTGGCATTATCTAGGACCCCCCTGCAGGAGTGATGTCCATGGTATATAGTGCTCTGCAGGTGTCAGTACTTCTAAGGGCCTCATCCAAAGGCCCAAGGCAATCTGCGATGAGTAGTTCCTGCGGCAATGGTTGCTGGCATTATCTGGGACCTGATTTGCCGGAGTGATGTCTACACTATATAGCGCTCCGCAGGTGTAGGCACTTGTAAGGGCATCCTCCTATGACCCGAGGCAATATGTGACATATACTCCATGCAGCAGTGGGGCTAGCGTTATCTGGGACTTGAGTCATCATATGGGACTTTAATGACTGGTTTTGCTGTATCAATTTAAATTGCTGAGTGTTAGAAATGGGGTATTTGGTTGGCAGTCAGGTTACCCCCTGTCCAAGCAAGGACCCTCACTCTAGTCAGGGCAAAGGAGATTCACCCTCAGTTAACCACTGCTCACCCCCTTGGTAGCTTGGCACAAGCAGGCAGGCTTAACTTCAGAAACAATGTGTAAAGTATTTGTACCAACATACATAGTAACTGAGTGTAAACACTACAAACTGACACAACACAGGTTTAAAAGAATAGATAATATTTATCTAATCAAAACAAGACCAAAATGATGAAAATCCGACATGCACAAGTCAAGTTATGAATTTTAAAAAGAATAAGAGTCTTAGGGGGTCATTATGAACTCCGGAGGTTCAAACCACCATGGAGGTGGCGGGTGCAAAGACCGCCACCGGGTTGGCAGCCTGACGGTGGAGGGAATCATTTTCCGACAGGGCAGTGCTGCAAGCAGCTCTGCCCCTCGGATAATAATCCCTTCTGCCACAAGCCTTTCCCTGGCGGGGAAAAGGCTGGCGGAAGGGGTGCTCCGGGCCCCCCCGGGATCCCTTGCACTGCCCATGCACTTGGCATGGGCAGTGCAGGGCCCCTGTGCTGTTCCATATCACGCAGGTCACTGCCCGGTTTACGGGCAGTGATCTGCGTGACAGGTGCAGCTGCACCCGCCGCACACCAACATCAGCCGCAGCTCCATTTGGAGCCGCTGTCAATGTTACAGCCCTTATCCCTGCTGGGCCGGCAGGCGGAAACACAGTTTCCGCCTGCCGGCCCAGCGGGGAAAACATTATGCGGCTGGCGGGGAGGTAGTCATGCTGGCGGTCTTCTATTGACCACCGAGATCATAATGAGGGCCTTAATCTTTAGAAAAAAGTGACAATGCTGTTATTTCACAAAAGTACCTGGTAGCGTCAAAATAAAGCCACACGGGCGAGTGTGCATCAAAAAAGGACAGTGATGCGTCGATTTCTCACCCGCAAGCGAGAACGTGCATCGTTCCTCCTCCAGTCGGGTTGGCGTACATCATTTCTTCTCTCCCACAAGAGAGCGATGCGTTGATCCGGATGGGCATCTCAGGTCTGGGCAGGCTTTGTGATGATTTTATGCACCCAGGAATGCTGCCTTTAAATCCGGTTGCATGGTGTCAAGAAGCCCTGCTGCGTGGGGGCTTGCATCATTAACAGCAGCTGCTGCAGGTGTTGCATGTCATTTCTCCAGCTGCGTTGCGTCGATCTCCCAGCCACGATGCAGGTTGAGTGTTGAATTCAGCCGCGAGCCCGGTGGCGTGTCGTTTATCAGCCGCGAGGCGGTGGTGCATCAAAAGTTTCCCCGCACAAAGGTCTTTGCGTGGATTTCTGTCCTTTTCAATCAATCAATCAATCAATCATTTGTAAAGCGCTTACTCACCCGCTAGGGTCTCAAGGCGCTGAGAGGAGGGGGGGAAGAAGTGCTACTGCTCGAACAGCCAGGTCTTAAGGCATTTCCTGAAGGTCAGCCGGTCCTGGGTCTGTCGTAGGTGGACGGGGAGGGAGGTCCTGGTCTTTGCGGCGAGATAGGAGAAAGATCGGCTGCCGGCTGTAGTTCGGTGGATGCGAGGGACGGTGGCGAGAGCAAGGTTGGCGGTTGGGAGTGTGGAAGGTGAGTCGCTCATTGAGGTAGGCAGGGCCAGCGTTGTGGAGTGCTTTGTGAGCATGGATGTGGAGTTTAAAGGTGATCCTCTTGTTGACGGGGAGCCAGTGTAGGTCTCTCAGGTGGGCTGAGATGTGGTTGTGGCGTGGGATGTCGAGGATGAGGCGTGCGGAGGTGTTCTGTATACGCTGCAGTTTTTTCTGGAGCTTGGTCGTGGTTCCCGCATAGAGTGCATTGCCATAGTCCAGTCTGCTGCTGACGAGGGTGTGGGTGATTGTCCTTCTTGTTTCAGTGAGGAGCCATCTGAAGATCTTGCGGAGCATGAGGAGGGTGTTAAAGCAGGAAGATGAGACGGCGTTGACTCGCTGAGTCATAGTGAGCGCTGAGTCTAGGACGAAACCTAAGTTGCGTGCGTGGTTGGTGGGCATTGGTGCGGTTCCAATGGTGGCTGGCCACCACAAGTCATCCCATGCGGAGCGGTCGGAGCAGAGGATGAGGATCTCTGTCTTGTCTGAGTTCAGTTTTAGGCGGCTCCTCTTCCTCCAGTTGACGATGGCCTTTATTCCGTCTTGGAGGTTGGTTTTGGTGGTGCCGGGGTCCTTGGTGAGAGAGAGGATCAGCTGGGTGTCATTGGCGCACAATATGATGTTGAGGTTGTGGGATCGGACGATGTTGGTGAGCATTGCCATGTAGATGTTAAAAAGGGTTGGGCTGAGCGAGGATCCTTGGGGAACGCCGCAGATGGTCTTGGTTGCTTCAGAGAGGAAGGGAGGAAGGCGGACTCTCTGGGTTCTGCCGGAGAGGAAGGATGTGATCCAGTCTAGAGCTTTGTGGCGGATCCCTGGGTCGTGGAGGCGTGTGCAGAGGATGTGGTGACAGACAGTGTCGAAGGCAGCCAAGAGGTCTGGGAGGATGAGGGCCGCAGTTTCGCCTTTGGTGAGCATGGTCCTGATGTCGTTGGTTGCGGCGATGAGGGCGGTCTCAGTGCTGTGGTTCCTCTGGAATCCGGATTGAGAGGTGTCCAGCGTATTGTTGTCTTCCAGGAAGCGGGTCAGTTGGCCGTTGACGATCTTCATAATGACCTTCGCGGCGAAGGGGAGGAGGGAGATGGGTCGGTAGTTCTTGAGGTCTTCGGGGTCCACGTTGGGTTTCTTTAGCAGGGCGTTGACTTCGGCGTGCTTCCAACTCTCCGGGAAGGTGGCAGTCTCGAAGGAGCTGTTGATGGTCATACGGAGTTGGGGGGGGATGATGGGCCTTGCTCTGTTGAATACGTGGTGGGGGCAGGGGTCGGAGGGTGATCTGGAGCGGATGGTGTTCATGGTTTTGATGGTGTCCTCGTCGTTGATGTGGGTCCAGGAGAGCAGGAGATTGGTGCAGCTGGGTGTGTTGGGGTTTGTGGTGGCTGTGGTGGTCATGGAGGTCGAGGTGTTGAAACTGTCATGGATGTCCATGATCTTGTGGTGGAAGAAGTTGGAGAGGGAGTCGCAGAGGTCTTGTGAGGGAGGGGGGTCAGTGGAGCAGGACCTGGGTCTGGCGGGTTCCTTGACTATGCTGAAGAGCTCTTTGCTGTTCTGCGCGTTGTTGTCGATGCGATCCTCGTAGAAGGATCTTTTGGTGGTCTGGATTAGTTGGTGGTGCTTGCGAATGGCTGTCTTGAGGGCAGTGTCCACCACCATCACCTTTCAAGCACCCAGAGGCAGGTTAGGGCACCACTTGGCAGGCAGGACTTTCAGCAGAAAGCCCAGGTGCCGGCAGAGAGAAGTCTTTGTTGTCCCTGAGACTTCATCAACAGACAGCAAGCTCAGTTCAAGCCCTTGGAGATTCTTCACCAGTGGAAAGTCAGACAAAAGCCAGTCTTTGTCCTCTCTCAGGCAGAAACAGCTACTGCAGACCAACCCAGCAAAGCACACTCACAGGCAAAGGGGCAGCACTCCTCCTCCACATCCTTTGCAGAGGTTTTGGGTGCTCTCCTTTACCACTTTCTACCTTTGAAGAAGGCCTACTTCAAAGAGAAGTCTCTGTTGTTTTCAAGATCCTGCCTTGCCCAGGCCAGGCCCCAGACCCACACCAGGGGGTTGAAGACTGCATTGTGTGAGGGCAGGCACAACCCTTTAAGGTGCAAGTGACCACTCCTCCCCTCCCCTCAGCCAAGTTGGCCCATCAGGATAAGCAGGCTACACCCCAGCTCTCTTTGTGTCACTGTGTAGAGGAGAAGTGCAATCAGCCCAACTGTCAAACTGACCCAAACAGGAAATCCACAAAAATGCAGAGTCACAGAATGGTCTAAGCAAGAAAATGCCTACTTTCTAAAAGTGGCATTTTCAAACACACAATCTAAAAACCAACTTCACGAACAGATGTATTTTAAAATTGTGAGTTCAGAGACCCCAAACTCCAGATGTTTATCTGCTCCCAAAGGGAACCTGCGCTTTAGGGATATTTAAAGGCAGTCCCCATGTTAACCTATGAGAGGGATGGGCTTTGCAACAGTGAAAAACAAATTTGGCAGTATTTCACTTTCAGGATATGTACAACACATATGTACATGCCACACCCTTAACATACACTGCACACTACCCATGGGGCTACCTAGGGCCTACCTTATGGGTGCCTTACATGTATAAAAAAGGAAGGGTTAGGCCTGGTAAGTGGGTACACTTTCCAAGTCGAATTGTCAATTTAACAGGGCTACTAATGTGGATGCACAACCAGTGCTTAAGGCCCACTAGTAGCATTTGATTTACAGGCCCTGGGCCCCTCTAAGGCACTTTACTTAGGACTTACTAGTAAATCAAATATGCCAATCATGGATAAGCAAATGTACACATATAATTTATACATGGAACACTTACACTTTAGCACTGGTCAGCAGTGGTAAAGTGTCCAGAGCAAACAAAAACAGCAAAAACAGAATCCAGCACACAGAAGCAACCTGGGAAATTGAAGCAAAAAGTTAGGGGAGACCATGCCAATTATGCCAAATTATGCCAGCTGAAAGTGGGGAGCAAATGCCCAACCTCATGGAAGTTCTCATCACTAAGGCAGAAGAATCTGGACAGACCATCAGCATTGGCGTGGTCGGGACCAGGGCGGTGCTCCACCGTAAAGTCCATTCCCTGTAGGGAGATGGACCACCTCAACAATTTGGGATTTTCACCACTCATCTGCATTAGCCATCTGAGGGGCCTGTGGTCTGTCTGAACCCGGAAGTGAGTCCCAAACAAGTAGGGTCTTAGCTTCTTCAGTGCCCAGACCACAGCAAAAGCTTCACGCTCAATTGCACTCCACCTACGTTCCCTGGGAAGTAACCCTCTGGTAATGAAGGCTACAGGTTGATCTAGGCCCCTCTTCATTAAGCTGTGAGAGTACTGCTCCAGTACCGTGCCCTGAGGTGTCTGTTTGCACAACAAATTCCTTGGAATAGTCAGGTGCCTTCAACACAGGGGTTGTGCACATGGCAGCCTTCAGTGCATCAAAAGCGGTCTGGCAAGTCTCAGTCCAGATCTAATTTCTGGGCTGCTTCATGGAAGTTAACTCACTTAACCCCTTGGCAAACCTCTTATAGTATCCAGTGAGACCTTAAAAGGCTCCTTCCTCAGGCTGGGTCTTTGGAGGCTCCCAAGCCAGAATGGGTTCAATCTTTGGCTGTAGGTGTGCCACCTGCCCACTTCCCACCTCATGTCCCAAGTACACTACAGAACCCTGCCCTATTTGGCACTTGCTTGCCTTAATAGTGATGCCTGCCTTCTGCAGGGCCTCCAACACTTTACAGAGGTGTTGCAAGTGTTCCTTCACTGTGGAACTAAAGACAGTAATGTCATCCATGTAGGCGGCATTGAAATCATCCAGTACAGCCAACACCTGGTTGACCAACCTCTGAAAGGCGGCAGGGGCATTCTTCATCCCAAAGGGCATCGCCCTAAACTAGTAGTGCCCATCTGGTGTGGAGAATGCAGTCCGATCATTAGCCCCCTCAGTTAGGGCAATCTGCCAATTCCCAGAGGTAAGAACAAACGTACTTAGGTATTTGGTAGATCCCAACCGGTCAATGAGCTCATCAGCTCGGGGGATGGAGTGCCTGTCAATCTTGGTGACCGCATTGAGTCCCCGGTAATCCACACAGAACCTGAGTTCTGGAGTGGCACTAGGAGCAGCAGGCTCTGGGACCAAAACCACTGGGCTGGCCCAAGGGGTGCTGGAAAACTCAATGACACCCAACGCTAACATTTTAGAGACTTCCTCTTTGATGTTAGCCCTTACCCTGTCAGTCACTCTGTAAACTTTGTTTTTAACAGGACTGTCCCCAGTGTCCACATCGTGTGTACACAAGTGTGTGACCCCTGGGATCAGGGAGAACAGTGAGGCGAACTGACCCAACACCTGGCGACAGTCCCTCTGGTGCTCTAGGGTCAGGGAGGGGGAGAGGTTCACTCCCTCCACAGACTCACCCTTCTCTCCTGCAGACAGGACGTCAGGAAGAGGCTCACTCTCTTCCTCCACTTGATCATCTGTTGCTAGGAGCACGGACAATTCAGTACGTTGAAAGTGTGCTTGAACCGGTACACATGTAGGACTCTCAAAGGGCTCCTGGGAGTCCACCAGGTAGGCGACTTCATTCTTGCGCTCCACCACCTCAAATGGCCCAGTCCATTTGTCCTGGAGCACCCTAGGCTCCACTGGCACCATCACCCACACTTTCTGACCAGGTTGAAACTTGACCATAGTGGCATTCTGGTCATACCAGCATTTCATGTCTTTCTGCCTTGCTTTAAGGTTCTCCTGTGCAAGACTCCTGAAGTGAGCAGTCTGGTTTCTCAGAGCCAGCATGTAACTGAAGACATCCTGGGGGGGTTTACCAGGGGCTTTCTCCAAAGCCTCCTTTACTAGACGCAAAGGTCCCCTAACAGGTTAGCTATACACAGCTAAAAAGGACTAAAGCCAGGCCCTTTTTGAGGCACCTCACTGTAAGCGAACAGAAGGCATGGCAAGAGGACATCCCACTTCCGCCTCATGGGCTCTGACAGGCACGTTATCATGCCCTTCAAGGTGCTGTTGAATCTCTCAATTAGACCATTGCTTTGGAGGTGATGGGGTGTGGTGAACTTGTACGTTACCCCACACACCCTCCACAGAGACTTCATATAAGTTGATATGAAGATGGTACCCCTATAGGATACTACCTCCTTGTGAAACCCCATGCAGGTAAAAACCCCTATCAATGAACGGCCCACCACAGGGGCAGTGATCGATCTCAAAGAGATTGCTTCCGGGTACTGGGTGGCATGGTCCACCAAGACCAGGATAAACCTGTTGCCCATGGATATCTTGGGATCCAGAAGCCCCACAATGTAAATACTGACCCTTTCAAAGGAGGTACTAACCACAGGGAAAGGTTGGAGGGGAGCTTTACATTTCCCTCCACTCTTGCCACTTGCCTGACAAGTTGGGTAAGATTTACAATGATCATTCGAATGCCTCCGCATTAGAGGCCAGTAAAAGTGAGTGACAAGCCGTTCAAAGGTCTTGTCCTTCCCCAAATGTCCAGCTAAAGGCACGTCATGTGCCAGACCCAGTAGAAAGGTTCTGAAGCACTGGGGTACCACCAGCACACGGGCTGACCCAGGATCAGGAACCTTAGGCTTGCTATATAAGAGGCCATCCTCCCAGTAAACTCAATGTGATCCAGGCTTCTTGCCAGACACCTGGTCTGCAGCCTGCCAACCAAACCCTCCAGAGTAGAGCATGTTTTCTGTGCCTCACATAATGCTTTCCTGGTGGGGCCCCCTTGCTGCTGCCACTGAGAAAACTCAGGGACCTCACCCAGTTCAACCACCTGTTCTCCTGTAGGCTCCAGGGCTTTCCTCTCAGGTCTAGCCTCCTCCTGGACTGTGGGAACTTCAAGGGCATGTTTCCCACACCCCTTGCCCTTACTCCTTCTGGCAGACACCTGTGCCACTCTTTCAGGCTACAGGTCTCCTGATTACCGTGATGGGCTGCCATAGACCCGGTAGATACACATGCCCACCCAGGCAGACCCAACATTTCCAAGAGTAACCAGCGTTCCACCTCCTGCCAAGAGGAATCCTCCAGGTCATTGCCTAGCAAACAATCTACAAGCATGCTTGGATTCACTGCTACTTTCAAGGAACTTGAGCCCCCCCCGCATGCTTGGATTCACTGCTACTTTCAAGTAACTTGAGCCCCCCCCCATTCATTGGGAACCTGCACCACTCTGAACAGGTGCTCTGAGTTGTCTACTGCAACTACTTGGTGAAGCACACAGGGATCTATCTGCTCTTCAGACACCAGGTGACTCCTCACCGTAGTCACACTGGCTCCACTGGCTCTCGAAGCCTCCACCCTCTGTCCATTGATGGTCACCCACCACCTGTACTTCTTAATGTTATCAGGCACAAGGGTCCTCTGGACCATCTCACTGTCCCCTAGTGAGACAAGGGTCATCTCAGCTTGCTCCTACCCACCAGGAACCAACTATTCCCCAAGTGCTATAGTGGCCAAACCCTGTGACTGAGCACCAGTGGGTGCCGGTGTCCACTTGGGACATTTGGGGTCCCATGCAAAGCACTTGCAGGGCCCCTTCTCTGCAGGTTTCCCTGTAGAGACCCATGGTTTCTTTTCTACTGGGGGCTGAGATTAGTTACCCTGGGAACTAGGTTGGAGCCCTCTAGAGAACTCCCCCTGTTTATCCCTACCCCCCAATTCTTCTGATGGGAATCATGCCCACCCTTGGCATGGTCTCCCCCATACCTCTTTTGGACCCTGGTGCTCTCCCAACGGTCCGCTTCCTGCACAAGCTTCCAGGGGTCAGTCAGCTTGCTCTCAATTAGGTGCTGGTGCAGCTCTGGAAAACATAAACTGTACAAGTGCTCACAAGTAATCAAATTGTAATGCCCCTCATACGTTGTTACCTTACTGCCATTCACCCAACCATCCAGTGACCTGCAAAAAGAATCAACACATTCCAACCATGTTTGGGATTCCTTCTTCTTATAGGACCTAAACTTGTCCTTATACTGATCAGGGGTGAGACCATTCCTTGTGATAAGGGTGTCCTTCATGATAGGGTAGGTGAGCCCCTGGGGATCCCCTAACGATGAAGTATCCCTTCCTATACCTCGAAGTGCTTCCACAGACCTGCCCCCAAATGAGATTCATGGACCAGATTCATATGGAGAGCAGACTCATACCCCTTGAATAACAGCAGTATGTCATCCTCCCTTTTGTAATCCTTCATAGAGTCCTTAGGAATATGCACCCTCCTCTCAGGCTGCACTGTGTTATTGCTGCCACCATCCCAATTAGACTAGCTCATTTGATCCAGCTCCCTCAAGCTGAACTCATGAGCCAACAATAACTTTTTCTCTTCTATGGCCATCCTCATTTTCTCCAACTCCAACTGGTGAACCTTCTCTGCCTGTCTGTCCTGCAACTCTTCAGGAGTCAGACCCTTGGATGACACAGTCCTACCTGCCCTGGAGACCCTCTCCCTGGGCATAACATGTGTGCCCCTTAGTTTCCTTGGCTGTTACCCAGGCCCTCAGTGCCTTCTGCACCTCCTTCTTCCTGGTGGAGCCCTTAATGGGACAAGCAAGATTTTTGCAGAACTGCCTCAACTGGGAAACTATAAAGCTCTCCAGTGTCCCTAAATCAAAAGCAGCTCCAGCTGAAGCATCTCCAGACTGAGACATGATGAAGAGTTAAAAGTGCAAAGTTCCAAAAGCATACAAAAAGAGTTCCTAATGAAGTTCAAACGCCAGTAAAGGATTACCCCCAAATATGGCAGTAGGGAAAAATCCAAAAAAGAGAAAACTCAAAAATCACAAAGACAAGTAGTATGTGGTCACGTAATGGTCTGCACTGAAAACAGTAGTGTACACTTAATTACTGTATGTCAAGTACAAATACAAGTCCAATCCCAACTGCTGATCACCAACGTTAGAAATGGGGTCTTTGGTTGGCAGTCCGGTTACCCCTGTCCAAGCAAAGAACCCTCACTCTAGTCAGGGTAAAGGAGATTCCCCCCCACAGTTAACCCCTGCTCACCTTCTTGGTAGCTTGGCATGAGCACGTAGGCTTAACTTCTGAAGCAATGTGTAAAGTATTTGTACCAACATACACATTAACTCAAGCAGAGTCTCAGAATGGTTTAAGCAAGAAAATGCGTACTTTCTAAAAGTGGCATTTTCAAACACACAATCTAAAAACCAACTTCACTAACAGATGTATTTTTAAATTGTGAGTTCAGAGACCCCAAAATTCACATGTCTATCTGCTCCCAAAGGGAATTTGCGCTTTAAGGATATTTAAAGGCAGCTCCCATGTTAACCTATGAGAGATAGGCCTTGCAACAGTGAAAAAACAATTTGTCAGTATTTTACTGCCAGGACATGTAAAACACATAAGTACATGCCCCATCTTTAACATACACTGCACTCTGCCCCTGGGGCTACCTAGGGCCTGCCTTAGGAGTGCCTTACATGTATAAAAAGGGAAGGTGTAGGCCTGGCTAGTGGATACATTTGGCAAGTTGAATTCGCAGTTTAAAACTGCACACACAGACACTGCAGTGGCAGGCTGAGCCGTGTCTACAGGGCTACTAATGTTAGTGCCACAACCAGTGCTGCAGGCCAACTAGTAGCATTTGGTTTACAGGCCCAGCCCAGGGCCCCTCTAGGGCACTTTACTAGGGACTTACGAGTAAATCAAATATGCCAATCATGGATAAGCCAATGTACACATAAAATTATACAGGGAACACTTCCACTTTAGCACTGGTCAGCATTGGTAAAGTGTCCAGAGCAAACAAAAACAGAGTCCAGCACACAGAAACAACTTGGGAAGTTGAGGCAAAAAGTTAGGAGAGACCATGCCAATGATGCCAAGTCTAACACTGAGAAATTCAGTTTTCTGTTTCTTAAATATGCATATTATATTGAGAAGTGGTGAAAAACCATAGTTGATAATAAATGGAATACAATAAATTGAAAAGGCAATTATGTTGAAAAATACATGGATAACTCATGGTATAGGAAAACAGCCAAGTTAAGTGGCATTGCTACAATTTGGAATGGAGCTAGTGAGCAGTTAATTTTGCTAAAAAAGTCAATCAAAGCGAGGTAAAGTGTGTGTGTATACATACATATTAATATATATATGTATATATAATACATACTGTCTCATGGTCGACAAACACTTTCCTAGTATTTAAGTTGATAACGCGTCCCTTTATGATATTTTGTTACACATCAGGACTCGTTTTAGGCCAGTGAATCTTTTGACCCAGTTGAGAGACACCTTAGGACAAGATAGCTAATCAATATATCAATCAATACATCAATAATGTAATCAATATTTATCACGACAATGCATTTCACTTTAGTCAAAGTCATTAATCAATTCAGACACTACCATGACCTTACAGCCATGCATAACCACACCTTGATTAGTAGAATTTTATGAGTTTTATTCCTTATTAATTACAATCTGTAAGCAGATACGTTAATCTCAACACCAAGAAACATAATAGCATAGTCACGATATGGCAACTTTGATAAGATTTCATTGAAGCGAGAATCACAAACATCAGAACATAACACGACGTGAACATAGATCAGGTTTAGCAGAGTGTCAATAACGCGTCAGTTCAACAAAGCATAGTCTCAGTCGTTTGTCTATTTGCGTCAGTTTTGGTGAACACCTGTCCTAACCTCTGATTAACATTCGCATGTTGGGCTTCAAGCAAAACAATTTAGAACACTAATTTGGAAAACATCTATCTAAGGTCTCTGTCAAAAGTAAGCAGTTGGTACCTAGAAAGGAAAATCAAACAGACAAATCACAATTGCATTGTCATAATTACCCTCCAAAGTTTAGGTCAGCGCACAGGTTCAGTCTTCGTCTTCAGGACGTAAGTCAATTCGCCATCAGTCAATACTCAGCTCCGGGACAAAAGGGCACTTCCCTCATAAGGAGGTAAAGTGTAAAATGGACAATTCTAAGGGCGAGGATGGTTTTAAGTAAACCAACAAGTCACCAAAGTGACAGAGTTTCTGGATAAACTCAATAGCATTCCCTAACCCACCTAAATGACTCCCTGTGACATGGGTTTTTATCCCTTTCCCATTGTACATTCCCCCAAAATGTTATTGGACACTTGTTATACCCCACTATCTTTAACCTATCAGAAAGTACATTAGGTAACCCAACTCTTCACCCCATATTATTTTACAAGCTTTGATTGGTCTTCATAATTGACGTCTTCCGAGGTGGCACGTCGGTATGATTTAATCTTTCTGTAATTCTTTGCACATCTTTTGGTCAGCAGTTCCATTGTCTTCACCGGTTTGAATGACCTTGTACATTACATTAATCTACACTGTTTCGATTTACTTTTAACATTTATTCTGCAAACGC
This sequence comes from Pleurodeles waltl, assembly GCF_031143425.1. Classification (NCBI taxonomy): domain Eukaryota; kingdom Metazoa; phylum Chordata; class Amphibia; order Caudata; family Salamandridae; genus Pleurodeles; species Pleurodeles waltl. The sequence continues at coordinate 951,437,087 of NC_090449.1, forward strand.
TGTGTGAACGGATCTAACATGGGTCATATCCCTTTGTGAGTCAGCATACTGAAAAATAGAAAAATGCATTTAATATGAGAACCAAGGCAGCTAAGCTTCGGCTCATGCTAACTTAAGGCCTATGAGGATTTCAGTACAGATTCAATAACGCAATCATTAGTATAAACTTATTTAAACATAATATAAACATTTTGGTCATTATTATTAGTCTACGTATACATTGGTGGCCACTCCCCGTGGTCACAATCCAAGTGCACGTCTAAGCAAAATTACTATTATAATTTCTATGCAACATTGTCACACATTAATTCATAAACATTTCATGTTAATATGGATTATATAAACTACGCTCTCTCAAAGTTTTAAAACATAAAGAAACAAAGTTACAAATCTAAATGAATCAATCACAATTAAATCACAATTAGTAAGTAATCAATTTTGCTAAAGCCTATACAAATTAGGCAAAGTGGTGACACACATCATTGTCGCCAAACACTTTTCTAGTATTCGAGTTTAAAGAAATAAAGTTACAAATCTGCATAAACCGATCGCAACAGAGCATTTTACGTTAATGATGTGACATGTGATTGTGACAGAGGAATTTCTTACAACCTCCTGCGTCACTTCGGTCCCTGAAGCATAAGCGGAGGTCCCTATATCACGCTCATGGGTGGATGAGGCCTGTCGGGAAATATCTCTGAAAAGCCTTACCCAGGAGTCCAACACAGGAACCTCTCATGGGAAGTCGCTAAAATATTATGCATGCTCACTCTAGTTTCTAAAAAAGGAAATCTTTTTATAGCTTTGTAGATTACTCATGTTTACTTTTTCCGAGTGCTTGTCTGAGGTTTCCCAGTCTCTTCTTAATAGCTTGAAATGCCTAAACAAACATTAGCTGAGAAGGTTTCTGATGCTTTTATTTTTAAATGTGTGCACTGATGTTACCTTTCAGGGGCACATTAAGTGTTTCAGAAGCCCTATTTTGTAATCGTGACAGGCATTCGCCGTTTCACAAATAAACCGAAATAAAAACATTGAAAAATGAAGTGTGCTCCAGGCAGGGACACATCTCATTCACTCTATAGTATGTATGGGGGCTGCCTGTCTAGTTAGTAGCTGGGATGCTATGCTTTGAACCAGTTGTCCAGGGTTCTGGTTTACACATACCCAAAATCTTTTGTGACTCTGGGGCGACAGTAAGGATTTAGATTCCGGTAGTAGAATTGTTAATATGGAAGTCGACTGGAATGATCTGCCACAGTCGCCTTTTTGTTATCCCACAACTAACGATAACGCCGCACAATCATCTGATTTAGATAACGCAGTTCAATTATAAAAAATGCGAGTCCGCTAGCTTTGATGCACCATGGCATGGCTGTTGGAGCAGCACAGACTGCGACCACTCCGGTCTACTGCAGCTAGGGTGACCACCTGGCATTGAGGCAAATTCTGGACAGGACTGTAAAAAATTCAGGACAAAGGGTCAAAATTCAGGACAAAAATTCAGGACAAAGGGTCAAAATTCAGGACAAAAATTCAAGAACAAACGTCAGTTTTACAGAGGCCATGCCTCACTATGTTGTCAGTGCATTTATGTACTCTTTTTCAACATAGCACTATTTATTCACTGTGGACCTTTTGTGATTGCCTCCTGGTGTGCTACATTCAGGTGTCACATTACGTCCTTGTTCAGTAGTAAATTAATGCCCTTCACAGCAAGGCCATCACCCCTACCCAAATCTACTCGATCTTTCCTGAAGAGAAAGTAACAGCAAAATGTTGATTATGTTTCTGAACATTTCAAAACCCCTGGCAAACAGTTTGGGAAACATTAAGGTAATTAACCTTATGCTAGTTTAAACAAATTGAACAAAAACATCTGGCTTACCTCCACTGCCCATGGACTTTCAACCTATTTTTTTTTAAAGAAGCAGGGCAGATGGTGTGGGTGACAGTCTCACCCCTAATGACAGGATGTGATGTACCCATAACTTGTCTGTAGTCTCACTGCACTAGAGTGTATGTTTGGGACTCTACATTTATCTCAGAAATGGGAGCCCGGACTACCAATCAAAGATAATAAAAGAGTAGGATGAAATCGAGATCAAATGGGAGATCCGCGGCAAGTAATTCAAAGGGTTGTTGCTAACAACTGGATAAATAAAGAAGAGAAGAACAAGGTGGGACAATTCCTAAAATCAGACAAGATGGGTCCACCAAGACTATTTGAAGGTATTGGGTACCTGGGGAGGTGTCTGCACACAGGAACGAAACAGAAGGGGCACTGTCAAGTGGTTGAACAATCAACACCCATCCACCTTGGCAAACTCTTCTGGTGCAATGGTTCGTTGTTAGTGCTTGTGAAGGGTGAGCAGGGGCCATACCCCTTGCAAGGTTGTGCAAGGCAATTGCCCGCTTAGTCCATGTCTTTATATGGTTTTGAAATTGAGCAAAAGCCAAACTAGAGATCTGGGTTATCCCTAAGTGTCAAGTACACATAGAATCTTCAAAATATTTGGGATGTAAATTGCGCAAACAAAATTTACAAATTTTAAAATGTAATTAGTGTTTCATTAACATATGGCACTGTTTTCGCCTTCATACACAATTAGATCTCAGATTGAACTGGGAACCAGTTACCTTTTGATACCTAGTGATTAATATCTACCATTCTTACACTGATTTCCAGGATGAAAATCTAGGCAGAGCGAACGGTGCCTCCAAGCCCAGTTTGCTTTTTGGTCTTCTCTTCTGCTTTCTGTAGAGGCCATGTGGCACTAGCGAAGATGGTGTGCTACCCCAATGATAGTATTATTTTGCAAACCTTCCCCTGCTCGTCCTTCATTCCTTCTTCAGACAGGCCACACATCTGATTTGGTCGCTGCGGCGCCATCTGGAGCTCTTTCCACTCTAAAGCTAACTGTGACTGTGGGTGGATTAGATCTTCTGGACTTAGAATGCTTTTATTCAGCTGCAGATGTCCAATGGGTGGCTCACTGGCTTTCTGCCCACCTCCCTGCATGAGATGGGGTTTACCAGTAAAGACTTTTAAGGAAGGCTTAATGTACTGCTCATCGTTTCCTACTGACCATTCTATGGATCACCATCCGGGGTTATCATGCATGGCTTTCTCTTGCCTTGCCAGAACCTGTAAACTCACTGACACGAAGAAACCCTATGCTCCTGCACTACCTTTGCTAAGCCTTCCCACTCGCACAGGATGGCTGTGCTCAGAGCAACTCCATCAGTGGCATGTTGCAGGTGTCTTAAAATTGGGGACTTTGTTTCTGAACAGTGATCTACTAAATTTCTAAACCCTTTTGGCAGACTACCATCGTCACCCCAGTCAACTCCTTACTTACAACCATCTTAAATAATCATTAAATGCCCTATTTCATGCCTGCTACCTAGCACTAACCCTACAAGAGGTGTGCCAGAAGCTCTGAACCACAGGAAATGGTGGCAAACTGATAGAATGGGTGTACAGACCTATCCTGCAACATGGAAACCACTCCAGGTCTTCTTGTCATATTACCTGGGTGATTGATGTAGCCAAACCTCTGCAAGATATGGACTAAAATACTGGACTTTTCACACAAAGTATCCCACAGCTGTCACTTTAAGTAAATTCATAGTGCTTCCTTGTGAATGCGTTCTGTCCGTTGCTTGCCATTGGCCTTGTGGTTTGTAACTCACAATTTGTTGCTTTCAATTTGCTGGCTTTATTTGTTTTAGGGCATGCAGCTTGAATTCGTCCCTTCCCTTGCCAAAACCTTCTTTACAGTATCCTGCCGGTGCTCCCTTTCTGTAAACAGGCCTGTAAATCTTGTTCTTATCTCATCATATTTGCTGTGCATTCAAAGAACAAAGTCAAATGTCAGGCTCTGTCTTCGGTGGGAACTTAGTGGTTACTTTCCTTTCTCTGACTTCAAAGTGAGAGGATTTATGCAACAATCTTGCTGGATACTGGGGTTAGGAAAGAGTTTTTTTCTATCACATGACAACATTTAAATAGACTTCAGAATATATCAAAATTGCACCCTACTCTGTATCACTCCACTTTACACCACTCCATGCCACTGTTCTCTTCTCCATTCGGAACCACTCGACATTATGCCACTGCTCTCTATGCTACTTCACACTATGCCTCTGTACTCTACTCTGTACTACTCTACTCAAAGCCACCGCACTTTGCACCTCTCTACACCACTGCGCTCTGCTCGTCTGCACGCCATACCACTCCAGTCTAGGCAACACCAATCTAATCCGCACAACTCCACTCTCTGCCACTCTGCAACGCTGCACTGTACGCCACTGCACTCTAAGCTAATACACTTTACTCTGTAACAACTCTATGCCCCTGCACTCTACATCAATACACTGTACATCATTCTAATCTACTTTGCACCTCTGCACTCTATGCCACGGCACTCTACACTACTTTACTCTATGCCATCACACTCTATGCCACTTTATGCAACTCCACTCTAACCTGCACTTCTCCACTCTAAGCCACCTCACTCTACTCTGAAATAATCTATTTTATGCCACTGCACTCTGTGCCACTGCATTCTTTGCCACTGCACTCTACCCTGCACCTCTCCACTCTATGCAACTGCACTCTACTCTGAAACAATCTATTCTACGCCACTGTACTCTATACCACTCTGACCAGTGCACTCTAGTTCAATGCACTCTACACCACTGCAAGCTGACACTCTGCAACACTGCTCTGGCCATCACTATACTCTACACCACTCTGCCCTGTACTACTGCATTTTGCACCAATATATTCTGTTCCACTGCATTCTATGCCACTCCACTCTGCCCAATGCCACTCTATGCAACTGCACTCTACACCAGTGCACTCTAAACAACTTCACTGCCCTTTACTCTGCACCACTGTACTCTATGCCACTGTTCTCTGTACCACTCTACACCACTGCACTGACACTCTACTCTGCAACTCTGCACTCTACACCACTCGACTCTATGCCACTGCACTCTAGGCACTATACTCTGTACCACTCTACTCTGCACCACTCTACACCACTACACTCTATGCCACATGAGTCTACTCTGCACTCTATGACACTGCACCACTCTGCATTACTGCACTCTCTGCTACTCTATTGTATGCCACTCTACTCCACTGCACTCTATGTAACTCTACCCCATGCCACTCTATGCCACTGCACTCTGCGCCAATGCACTCTAAACAACTGCACTGTACGCCACTGCCCTCTACTCTGTACCACTGTACTCTACGTCACTGCTCTGTACCACTCTACTCCACTCTACATCACTGCACTGACACTCTACTCTGCAGTGTTGCACTCTCCACCACCATACTATACACCAATGTACTATGTACTACTGCATTCTATGCCACTGCACTCTAAGCCATTCTACTCTGCATCACTCCACTCTACAGCACTTTGCCCTACTCTGCACCACTCTACACTATACCACTGCACTCCCTGCAATGTGAGTCTACTCTGCAATCTATGCCACTGCACCACTCTACACTACTGCTCTCTCTGCTACTCTATTGTATGCCACTCTACTCCACTGCACTCTATGCCACTCTACTCTGTCCATTGCCACTCCATGCCACTGCACTCTAAACCACTGCACTCTACGCTAACGCACTCTAAACAACTGCACTGTACCCCACTGCACTGTACTTTGCACCACTGGGCTCTACGCCACTGCTCCTATGCTAGTCTACTCCACTCCACACCACTATGCCACTAGCTTTAAGCCATGCTGAACAGCAGCTACTCTGGTGTATAACATGGCTAATGGCTAAAACACATTAGCAAAGCCATTAACTCGTTCGTAGATGAGACCTATTGGCTTTGCCAATGTTTGTTAGTACTATGAGGTACCGAGGTACCTGAAAGAACTGTGAAAAATACAATTACATCATAATAAAAGCATACATTTCGGTCAAATAAAAAAAAAAGTGCTTCTCAAATACAGATTTGAATAATATACAGTTTATACCTAGTGATAAAAAAATTATAACACTCCATTAAAACCACACACTCCACAGCTCACCTTGGAACACCATTACAATACCTCTCTGAAAGAAATATCTTTGCCACCAGAAAACTTCAAGTGACTCCTTTTAGTAAAGTCAATGCAGGTTTTCAAGCCCCTTTGTATTTGCAGATTTACCAGTTGCCCACATTTGCATGTCTTTAGGGAAGGAGACACCCTGGGAAGAAGGCCTATTCTTATCTGTCTGCCCCTCCCTCCCTCAGAGCACAGGAGACCCCCTGCCTTCCAGCCCAGCTGGGGAAACTCCTCTGCCCGTAATTTCTCCTTGCCTCCGTTGCCCTTTAGGTGAAAGCTAAAATTACGGACAAATGCCGTCCGTTAAAGCTTTCTTCACGGACAACGGACAGCAGGGCGAAATTACGGACAGTCCGTGAAATTTACGGACGGGTGGTCACCCTAACTGCAGCTTCACAGTATCTTGTGTGCCAACCTACAAATGAGCAGAGAATATGCATCGGAAGGGGCGCCTCAACATGATGTCCTCAACTATGACGTCATCACTAAGCAACACTACGACACCGGATACGAACAAAAAAAAAATCAACTGCACCCTGTACTGTTACAGTTACTTGGCCATCCACTCCACCTCACATCCTGCGCTGCGGACCACTGTACACATAGGGTTCTTGGTATGTGGGGAGTTACGCAGCTCAAACCTACAAACTACTGAGCGCTGTACAAATGTGACACTAAGGCCCAATTTATACTTTCTTGGTGCCGCATTTGCGTCATTTTTTTGACGCAATTGTATTTTGTGAGTTTGCGCCGATTTTGAGTAAAAAAAAAAAAAAAAAGACGCAAATGCGGCGCTAAAAAAGTATAAATATGGGCCTAAGTGGGAGTAGAATGCTGGAAGGGCGAGAGTGGGTTTCAGCGAATGACCATGAAATAGGAGCATTCATTACACGTGGCGACGAGTGCTTGAAAAGCCCCTGCCTTTGCTGCCTTCCTGAGCAGCAGGAGCTGTGATTCATTTCAGTCGGTGGGAGCTACCAACACTTATTTTTGGGCACCAGTACTTATTTACCCTTATCAAGTATCGACCGAGAGCTTTTGCCCTTACACATTCAGTTGCAGGCATTTTTTAAACGACGCGTTTTGCAGTTTAATAACGTTCATAATATACGGTTGTATATGGAGCAGGAGTAATTTACTTTTTTCAAAAATCTATCATTAAATTTAATAAAGTGGCCTTGTAGTCCAGCTATTTAATAACTAATAGAGGGTCATGACTTATCCCTATTTTTTAAAGTATGTCTATTGCAATATACAACAAACACAACCGTATTGCAAAAACTAAAGCAACTAACAAGTTTTAAAATGTTATGAACCTTTGCCTTCACATTTATTTAAAAATGTAAACTAATACACGTCAACCACAGGGTGCCACATTCTTTCTTATACATTGTGGCCCATATTTATACTTTTTTAGCGCCGCATTTGCAGCATTTTTTGACGCAAAAGCGGCGCAAATTTACAAAATACAATTGTATTTCGTGAGTTTGCGCCGCTTTTGCGCCAAAAAATGACACAAATGCGGTGCTACAAAAGTATAAATATGGGCCTGTATGGCTTAGTTGCACACGCTAAGGGTTTGCTCTACTACGGGGTAGTACTCATACTATATTAAAGCCATGATTCCAATGTAAAGATGAACAAATACAAACAGGGCGTGACCCATGCTTAAAATGAAGGAAAGTTATACTGCCACGACATTGGTTCTTCATGACATTGCCTTTGCTCCTCTGAAGGCATTCCTGAGGCAAACCGGTCTATGCCCTTCCACGTACGACCTGAGCAAAAAGCTCGGATTTCCTGTCTTTGACTGCAAATTGGCCAGTTAGCTTGGGCCAATGAGAGTCGGAGGGAAATGTGCTTCGTTGATTACTGTCCGTGCTAATTTTGAACCACAGTAGTCTCAAATCACTTGGTCTGTTTTCTGGTCGGAAGTTGCCACCAGTTATTCCCTAAGGCAATAAAGGTTTTGCGTTGTATATACACATTGGCTATGTTAGCTGCAAGTTCTACGTCAAACATGGCTGTGAGCTTCGTTGTTTGCTGCTGGACAAGGGTGTGGGTATACTATGTCTCAGAAACATAATTTAATGATGGCCAGTTCAATCACATCTAAGGCATCTGCGACCATTAAATATATCAAATATAGTGGGTGCATTAGCTTGAGATTAAAAGGTAGTGTCATCTGTGCTAATTAAGTTGGTTTCTGATAATTGATGGTAACCAATCCTGCACTGGAATTCACAAAAACTTTCTTCCCAGGACAGGCGCTACATTTACTGAAATCTGCCGGGCAGATGGTGAAAAACGAGGGCAGTCCCATACAACCAGGTGAGCCTCAGTATTATGAGAAATAGTGTTTTAGGACGCTCAACCAAAGCACAGGAGGTAACCATTTTAATATAGCCTGCTCCTGGCTATCACCACCTTTCTACAATTTTTTCACGTTTGCCTTCAACACCAAAATGAGAGAAGGGGACACTTTGTTATCATTGCTGCCTGATATAAAAAAGGGTTTACGTCAAAAATCCATGCTCTTATCTTAATAAATTACTAATTACAAAGAAAATATATAGCACATGAATGTTTTTTTTTGTTTTAAAAAAATATATACATTTACACTTGGCAAGAAATCCTCCTGCCTGAAACACAAATAGCAGTTTTTCTCCTTAAAAATACTTACAGCTCTCAAAACTAAGATATACAATGCTTATAGTCAAACAATTTAATGTTATTGTCGATGCTATGATGAAGAGCAGGACCTCTCAGCGTCAATATGGTTGTTAGCCCTTTACGAGGGCCACTGGAGAAAAGTAATGGAACAGCCATGACATGTTCCGCATAAACATGAATCTCTTGCACTCGCCTCATAATAGACCATCTAAAGCATAATTTGCAGATTTAAAAAAAAAACAGCTCTACGGATCAAAAGTTATCAACATTTGTGCACTGGATGTACAACATGACTCTGCAAAAATTAACTGATCACCTTTCAGATGTCGATTGATGTAATCAGGCATTAAAAAACAATTTATCTTGGTTATGTAAAAGATTATTAAAATGTCAACATGGTAACATAAAAACACCATAGAAAGTGCCACATAATATTGCACGATGTGCTCACTGCACAATTGTGTCCTCCACTGCCACATAATTCCAGTTGCCTTGCCTAATATCTGTGCGCTGCCTGTTTACATGAGATGTGCCTTTTTTTTTTAAATAGTGCAAACACAACACAAAGATATTGTAGCACTTTACATGAGCACTAGTTACACTGCACAAAGACACATTCATCTTTGTTGGGCACTGGGAGATAAAGTGATTTGCTCAGAATCACTGGATGTTGAGCCGACGCAAAGACTCAAACCTAGTTTCCCAGCTCCAAAGTCGGCTGCTCTGGTTGTTAAGCCAAATCCTCTCAGACTGCTTGCTGTCTGTCAGTAAATCTGGCACCAATTGCTAGCCGCAGCTAATCAACTTCATGTCACAATAGTACAGGAAAGTACTAGAGTGTCTTTCAAAAGCTGGACTGGAAAGAGGATTTATTTTACATTGTGAAACATTTCACTAATGTAACAAGTGAGGCTGTTCTCGTCAGCACCACCTACTGAGAGCCCACGGTGGATCGCCTGAGGAACATGTTGGTGCTCTGTGCCATGCCTTGAAATAAAGTTATATGCACCCTGCTTCAGCCTCATGCAGTGGTGGCCCGTAATTAGTTTTATGTTACTATTTGCTCTTCTGTTGCTTAATTGTTGCATACTGTGGAGGCTGCAGACTGTAATGGCTGTCACCGTGACAACCGATCTTCTCAACACCTCAACAGACTGGCGGAGTAACTCACGTTATACAAGACTCGGTCTATCTTCGAGAACGTATGACCTGCTCTCAGCTCAAGAGTTGTTTACAGGTAGTGTGGCTCAGCCCCAGCTTCCCTGTGGTTAGATCCGGACTGATGAAGGGAGGGACATCGGTAGGCGCATGCAGAATTTTGATTGCATCTTCTAGATCTAGGTTTCATCCCAAGGCAATGCGTAGTTCGCCTTTGATCCCACGTACTTGGTTACAGGGAGAAAATGGCTGGAGATTGTGGAAGGTCAGGCAAATGTGTGAAGTTGGGACAAGAATAAATCTCAGGCATCTGAGGAAACGACAAAGCTAAAGCCCACTAGAAAAGGGAAAGAATTCCAGGACAACAAGAGCGCTGGTGAAAAATACTCAACAAAATGAAAAAGTACTCCTGAAACAAAGCAAGAAAATTGCTCAAGTAGATGTTTAGGAGTAGTTGGGCGGTGCACTCGGGGAGGGCTAAACCCTAGAAGAGGCATGACATATGCATGCCCTTGTCAAATGGGGATAGTACAAAATAGAGCAAAGATGCTGCCAGCAAATGGCAAGCCTATGGGACGGCTGAAGCCCACGATGTAAAACCAGCGTGTCTCGTTTCGAGACAACGCATGCACTCTGTCTAGAGCCAAGACCTAAAAAGTAAACTGTTAAAAATAATAATAACTTTCTTGACAACTTAAATGTGTCTTTCTAAAAATAACATTTTTAAAAAAATGCTTTACATAGTTACGGATCTTAATTCCACAAATCCTGTGGATTCTACTTTACAGCACCAGTCCTATAAAATTCGTAAAGACTGGATAATACATCTAACAGTAGGACTTGAAAGCGAGGTTCCTGCTGTCTATCACCTGGTGCTGAAATTACTTAAAATGTTGACAGTACGATATTTGCAATGATAATTGCCAATAGGTAAATGCCATTGATGCTAGAACTATTACTTCCCAATCAGGTAGTTTTACACTGGGTGGGTTACCCACCTGATATCTTCAGAGTAGTTGCTGTGATTCATAGGATTAACCCAGCACTGTCAGTTGTTATAGTAATACTACATGCTGGAAAGTCATTCAGATCTATGAAATGTTTTTTCCTCTTTGAAGCACTAAACAGATTGTGATTGGGCGGGATACTTAGTGGGTTTGATCTCCCTGCTACTGATCCACTTACAATGATATACAACTTTCAATCAATCAATCAATGCATTTATAGAGCGCGCTACTCACCCGAGAGGGTCTCAAGGCGCTGGGGAGTGGGGGGGGTTACTGCTGCTCAAAAAGCCAACTTTGATTTCACATTACAGGCCATCATTCCCACTAGTGGCGCAAGGCAGGATTACCCTTTGTTCCCTCTGCTTTCAGTGAAGAAAATAGAGCCACTGCTGTGACACTGTCACAAGAAGCATTATGAAAGTGCTGTGTATGCTGTAATTATTTAGACGTTGCCAGTATTCGGCTCTATTGCCACCCCAGGAGGTGCATTTACATCCAGTTACAGAAGAGTGAACACTGTGGTGTGAATGTCAGCTGCACTAAGTCTGAGATATTTTGATTGATGGATGCAGTTTCTAATACTGGTAATGGGTTGGTTCGCAATGTTGTCAGAATTTGGACAAATACCCGGGGATCTTAATTATTACATTAAATGATGCTATGATACCCTTAAATTATGCTTTAAGTAATAATTCAGGATGGACTAAATACGTACTTTCTGCAAGAGCTTTTCATCCAGATCGTAATGAAACTGATCTAGGCTATATTCTATGCTAGACATAAACAAAGACCATGATTCTGTATGATTGAGGTCTGTTCCTTATCTGGGATAGAACCACTGGTCTTTGCAGGGTCAATATGCATCTACTTGATTGCCTCGTATAGCCATGTAACGCCATATCCTAATTCAATAAGCCTTTCCAGGTTTTCCAAAGCCTGTATTATGGCGCCCAAGGAATAAAAAACACCAGGATAGCAAAGTTCGGGTAATGGCAGTACTCACTTGTTAAACTGCTTTTTATAGAGGTGCCATTTGTAGGAGGCTGGCCTGGCTTATAGTGGGTAACTGATGGTACTTATACCTTGTGCCAGGCCCAGTTATCCCTTATTAGTAGATTAATAGTGTTCTAGCAGCTTAGGCTGATAGAGGTAGTTATAGCAGGGCAGCTTAGGCTGAACTAGGAGACATGCAAAGCTCCTACTATACCACTTATATCATATAGCACTATATCATAAGAAACACAATACTCAGAGTTACTAAAAATAAAGGTACATTATTTTAGTGAAAATATGCCAAAAGTATCTCAGAGGATACACTCCCTTAGGAGGTAAGTAACATACAAAACATATACACACAAACCAAAATCAGGTAAGTAAACCACTTAGAAAAGTAGTGCAGACACTGTAGAACACAATAGAATGCAATAGGAGACAATAGGCCTAGGGGCAACACAAACCATATACTCTAAAAGTGGAATACGAACCACAAATGGACCCTAGGCCTAGTGTAGTGTGTAGAGGGTCGCTGGGAGTGTGAGAAAACACTAAGGGTGTCCAAGATACCCCACCCCTAGACCCTGAAAAGTACGAGTAAAGTTACCCTACTATCCCAGAAAGACAGTAAAGTTGAGATAGGGGATTCTGCAAAGACAATAACTGACTGCAAAGCACTGAAGACAGATTCCTGGACCTGAGGACCTGCAAAGAAAGGGGACCAAGTCCAAGAGTCACACAAGTGTCCAGGGGGGAGGAGCCCACTAAACCCTGGATGAAGATGCAAAAGGGCTGCCTCCGGGTGGAAGAAGCCAAAGATTCTGCAACAACGGAAAGTGCCAAGAACTTATCCTTTGGTCAGAAGATGTCCCACGGCATTCTGGAGGATGCAGAGTTGCTTCAATGCAGAAAGACCGCAAACAAGCTTTGCTACCTGCAAGAGTCACGGTTGAAGATTATGGGTGCTGCCAGGGCCGAGGAAGGACCAGGAGGTCGCCCCTTGGAAGAGGAGACAGAGGGGGCACTCAGCAACACAGAGAGCCAATGCAGAAGCAGGCAGCGCCCGCAGAAGCACTTGAACAGGCATTGAAGAAATCTGAGCATGGTGGTCATCTCAACACAACAAAAGAGGGTCCCATGAAGCCGGAGGTCAACTCAGTGAGTTGGGCAATGCAGGACGGAGTGCTGGGGACCTGGGCTGTGCTGTGTATGAAGGAAGTCTTGCAAAAGTGCACAGAAGCCCTAGCAGCTGCAGATCACTCAGTACACAGGATTACTGTCTGGCGTGGGGAGGCAAGGACTTACCTTCACCAAATTCAGAAGACAGAAGGACCACTGGACTGTCGGGGTCACTTGGATCCAGCTCCTGTGTTCCAGGGACGACGCTTGTCAAGATGAGAGGGGACCCAGAGGACCGGTGATGCAGAAGTTTGGTACCTGCGTTGGCAGGGGGAAGTTTCTGTCGACCCACAGGAGATTTCTTCTTGGCTTCCAGTGCAGGATGAAGGCAAGCAGCCCTCAGAGAATGCACCACCAGGAAACAGTCAAGAAAGCTGTCAGGAGTAGGTGCTACAATGTTGCTGGTAGTCTTCTTGCTACTTTGTTGTGGTTTTGCAGGTGTCCTGGAGCAGTCAGCAGTCAATCCTTGGCAGAAGTCGAAGAGAGAAGTACAGAGGAACTCTGGTGAACTCTTGTATTCATTATCTGAAGAGAAACCCACGGGAGAGACCCTAAATAGCCCTCAGAGGAGGATTGGCTACCTAACCAGGTAAGAGCCTATCAGGAGGGGTCTCTGATGTCACCTGCTGGCACTGGCCACTCAGAGGCCTCCATTGTGCCCTCACACCTCTGCATTCAAGATGGCAGAAGTCGGGGACACACTAGAGGAGCTCTGGGCACCACCCCTGGGGTGGTGATGGACAGGGGAGTAGTCACTACCCTTTCCTTTGTCCAGTTTCATGCCACAGCAGGGGCTGGGGGCTCCCTGAACTGGTGTAGACTGGCTTATGCAATGAGGGCACCATCTGTGACCTTCAAAGCATTTCCAGAGGCTGGGGGAGGCTACTCCTCCCCAGCCCTTAACACCTATTTCCAAAGGGAGAGGGTGTAACACCCTCTCTCAGAGGAAATCCTTTGTTCTGCCTTCCTGGGACTGGGCTGCCCAGATCCCAGGAGGGCAGAAACCTGTCTGAAGTTTGGCAGCAGCGGTAGCTGCAGAGAAAACCCCAGAGAGCAAGTTTGGCAGTACCTGGGATCCATACTGGAACCCCAGGGATGCATTGGATTGGCCCCCCTGTACCAGATTTGGCTTGGGGGTACAATTCCACAATCTTAGACATGTTACATGGCCATGTTCGGAGTTACCATTGTGAAACTACACATAGGTATTGACCTATATGTAGTTCACGTGTATAATGGTGTCCCCGCACTCACAAGGTCTGACGAAATTGCCCTGAACAATGTGGGGACACCTTGGCTATTGCCAAGGTGCCCTCACACTTAGTAACTTTGCACCTAACCTTCAATAAGTGAGGGTTAGACATATAGGTGACTTATAAGTTACTTAAGTGCAGTGTAAAATGGCTGTGAAATAACGTGGACGTTATTTCACTCAGGCTGCAGTGGCAATCCTGTGTAAGAATTGTCTGAGCTTCCTATGGGTGGCAAAAGAAATGCTGCAGCCCATAGGGATCTCCTGGAACCCCAATACCCTGGGTACCTAGGTACCATATACTAGGGAATTATAAGGGTGTTCCAGTGTGCCAATCAGAATTGGTAAAAATGGTCATTAGCCTGCAGTGGCAATTTTAAAAGCATAGAGAGCATAAACACTGAGGTTTTGGTTAGCAGAGCCTCAGTGATACAGTTAGGCACCACACAGGGAACACATACAGGGCACAACTTATGAGCACTGGGGTCCTGGCTAGCAGGATCCCAGTGACACAGGCAAAAACAAACATACATATAAGCAAAAAATGGGGGTAACATGCCAGGCAAGATGGTACTTTCCTACACCATTCTTCAAACTCATTCTTCCAGAGGCCCTCAGGGTACTGGGTCCATGCAGTCTAGAGGACACTTTACCCACCTGTAGGTCTTGACAACATCTTGCATATTTAGCAATCATCACCATCCTCCCCATGGCATTCAAGCAAACTGGTGTCCTCCACTTGCACTGTATCGTGTGGGACAGTTAGCAAGAAGTCTAGAGGAAGATGGGAGAAGGAGCAGGGCATAACCCTAGTGGTTAAAAAGTGTGCATATGTAATTAAGTCAGTATAATTTTGTTTTAAATATATACTTGTTCATTTCACAAAGGTTCATCAGTTAACCTGCACCCCATATCAACTCCACAAATTTCAACCAGGCACATCCAATTAACGCACCATGAGTAGTGTGCAGCCTGCAGATTTTTTCCCTTTGTCCTGCATATGCCCTCTGGTACAGGAATACTGGCTGGACATGTTTCATAGGGAAGGTGGTCTGATTGTATTTCGAAGGCCATCTCTAGGTGATCCAGGAGACTCTTTAATCTTATTCTGTTATTAGCCAAATGTTGTGTTGCTGTCTGCTGGGCAAGCGGTAAATATCCATGCATGGTTGTAATGTAATGTAAGGTGGATTTGTAGAGTGTTGTTTGTCACCCGTGACGGTATCCAGGTGCTGCATGGCTGTATGGCTTACTGGTATTGCCTACCTACTACAACAGAAGTGATGAGTCCTACTGGCACCTGATTTCAGCTACTTACAGAAACAATGATATCTAGGCAGACTGAATACAGTATATTTCAAACTGCAGAGATGCGGATGAGTTATTGTGTGCTTGTGGGCTCCTACATCTTTTATCTGAATAAAGCACTTCATTAAATCAATCATTCAGTACTTGTATAGCACTGCACTGTCACCCTGGATGTATGTGGGTGCTGGGGTACGATGTCTCTGTTGAAGAACTAGGTCTTGAGTTTCTTCCTGAACTCCACAAGGGAGGGTGATGTTCGAAGTTGGAGGGGAAGTTTGTTCCAGTAGTTGGTGACGATGTAGAAGGAGCGGCCACCACTGAAGCTGTGACGGATGCAAGGTGTGTGTGCAAGGGCTAGTGAGGAGGAGCACAGGTGTTTGGTGGGTTGATGGAAATTCAGTTGATGGTTGATGTAGGTAGGTCCATATTTGTGTAAGGCTTTGTATGTGTGTGTGAGGATCTTCAACTGGCATCTCTTCTGGATGGGGAGCCAGTGAAGGTTTCTGAGGTGTGAGATGATGTGGATCTGTGTGGGTAGGTCCAGGATGAGTCTTGCTGCCGCGTTCTGTATGGTCTGGAGTTTGTTGAAGAGTTGGGTGGAAATGTTGGAGTAGAGTGCGTTGTCATAGTCGAGGCGGCTGGTGACTAGGGCCTGGGTGATGGTCTTCCTGGTGCTGACTGAGATCCGTCTTGGATCCATCAGGAGATTCTGCGGAGCATGCAGGGGTTTGAAAGTAGGGGGAGGCAACTGCGTTGATCTGATGCCTCATGGTCAGTTCACAGTCGAGGATGATGCAGAGGCAGCGAGCATGGTTTGTTGGTGTGGGTCCTATTTCAGCTGGCCACCAGCTGTGGTTGCATATGGATGTGCTTCTCCTGAAGACCAGTACTTCCGTCTTGTCAGAGTTGAGTTTGCACTATCAAAGTCAGAAAAGAAGAGTTCCATGCCTGCCTGTGTGTGATATACAGCTGTTTTGTTTCTACCCTAATGCATAGGTGGTGTTCTTGTCCCTTAAAACACTCCTCTTTTAAACTCCCATTGTTGAAATGACAATGTAAAGTCTATTTATTCTGTGTGTCACACCGTCAACTGTGTGACAGATCTAACAGAGTGTATGCTTTTTTATGATTTTTCCCAGGAAAATGACAAATAGTTAAAAAGACAACGCAACGATGAAAGTGCAGGTGTCTATAACAATGATTCTGCACCACTGGTTTCGTCTTTATATTATCATGCCTTTAAATACACACAGTTTACCTTTGACCCCAAATATTAATATTACAAGCAACACCACGATTGAGAACACTTCCTGCATGATGCTGCTGCAGGTTCCAATAAGAGGCCCCTACATAAATTGAAATAATAGCCAGAAAAGAAAGTCACGAAAGTCCCTGATTTCGTCTTCATGCACAGCTACTTCACTTTCAAAGACCCAAACTCTGCACGTGTGCCCGGGCGTTTATGTTTGGCAGCACAGTATGCAAATCATGTCTGAGAACCTTTGATGGAAGTAACTACTTGAGTCAACAGATGGTAAAGGACCCACCAGCAATCATTCCTGGGCACTTAGTCCCTGATTTATACTTTTTTATGCAAACCTGTGTCAGTGCAGGTTTGCGTCAAAAAGTATACCGCCGGCTGGCACCATTCCTGGACGCCAGCCGGGCATCATATTTAAGAAATGACGCTAGCCGGCAGTAAGGCCCAGTTAGCGTAAAAATTATTGGCACTAATATGGTGGGCAAGGCAGGAGGTTGTGCGTGAAAGAATGGCGCTAGTCAGGTTAGAGTCAAAGAAAATGTCTCTAACCTGATTAGTGTCTATAATTACAGAAGTCATGCCCCCCCAGCCCAATGGCCATGCCCAGGGGACTTGAGTTCCCTGGGCATGGCCATTGGGCACAGTGCCATGTAGGAGGGACCAAGTTAGGCCCCCCTATGGCACTTTGCAAAAAAAATAAAAATACTTATCTGGACTTACCTGGGATGGGTCCTCCCATCTTTAGGTGTCCTCCAGGTGTGGGTCTGAGTGGGTGTCGGTGTCCCTGGGGGCAAGGAAGGGCACCTTTGGGCTGCCCAAGTGTTAAGTAATGGTGCTAAGCAGGCTTAGAGCCATTCTTTAAGGTCCTTCTCCTCCTGTGCGTGGTTTTTGCATGGGAGGATAAATAAGGCGCTTGGGTACTTTTTTGCCCGGGAACACCTACCTTGCATCTCATTGACGCAAGGTAGGTTTCCTCAGGCAAAAATGACTTTAACTCCAATATTTTGGCGCTAGACATGTCTAGCGTCAAAATATAAAGATGAAGTTAAGTTTGCGCCGGATTTGCGTAAAAACAAAATGATGCAAATCCGACGCAAACAGAGTATAAATCTGCCCCTTATTTTTTCTCATAACAGTTTTACATAGAACAAAGAAGAGAAAACACAAAAGGGGGGAAGAAGGAGGAGGAGAAGGTTTGAGGAGCGTGGAGTGTCTGGTGGTGGATAAAAAATGCATGAGGTGAATAAAGACTACGCCGGTGCTTTATTAGTCACCACAACCTTATGCAGTGCCGACAGCAGCTTCTGAGCAAAGGTGTGTGAGTTCCAGAACATTATTATTTTACAAATTAAGCACTGGGTAAACCACAAGCATAGATATATCCTCTATAGAAGATATTCATGATGGAGCCAGTCATGATGGTCTTACTAAATCCGTTTCATGTAAATTTCCATCATTCAAAAAAGCACTTATTAAACATATTGCGCTTTTATGATTTTCACCTTGCGAGAAACGCTTAGCAGTGGTAGGATGTATCTAAGCAGCAATTACCATCCCAAGCACCCACATATATTTTATTAGATAGCACCGAATATGCGCAAAAGTACAGAAAATAAGTTAACATTTTCTAATATGAAGAAAAATTATGTGAATGATGTTTGCTAGACTAACAGAGGAATAGTAAAAGCTACCAAGTTATATAGGGAATATTCACTGGGATATAAGTAGATAAAACATACACATAGTTTGTCGTTGACTGTTGCATTGAATAAAACTGTTGTTCTTACCCTGGGGCCTGTGGCTATTAAGAAAAAAATATATTACCAGATTAGTTAATTATATGTCCACACAGAGCAAAAGTGAACATTTCAAAACACTTCGTAAATATGAAGGTATTTGAAGTTGGAGCTGGCATGCTTGGCTTGAGTTATAGGAGCAGTGCAGGTTTAGCAAACAGTAGTTAGTATGGACCATTAGTCGCTACCAAAAAGAGAGCATGTATTAGGAGCTAAAATGACAAAGTGACATACTAAAACTTTTATATCACTCTGTCTTTTAAAAATAATTTTTAGAAGCTCCAATACTTCCCATTAAAATTTTGATATTTGTATACATTCCTTTTATGAATTAAAGAAAATATTTCACAGTTTGCACATTAGTTTAATGTATACTTGCTTCTCTAGCTGTGTGTATGTTTTTGAGGTTCAGATCGTAGAAATGGATTACGTAGGGGTCCTCAGCTTCAAAAAGTGATTGAGTTTAGGTCCATAATACGGGAGGGTTAAGAACCACTGGTATAAAACATTAAGGCCCTCATTCCGACATTGGCCGGCGGCGGTCGCCGCCGGCCTGTCGGGGGCCGCCAGAATACCGTTCCGCGGTCGAAAGACCGCGGCGGTGATTCTGACTTTCCCGCTGGGCTGGCGGGCGGCCGCCTTCAGGCCGCCCGCCAGCCCAGCGGGAAAGAGGCTTCCACGATGAAGCCGGCTCGGAATCGAGCCGGCGGAGTGGAAGCTGTGCGACGGGTGCAGTTGCACCCGTCGCGTATTTCACTGTCTGCGAAGCAGACAGTGAAATACATTTAGGGGCCCTCTTACGGGGGCCCCTGCAGTGCCCATGCCAGTGGCATGGACACTGCAGGGGCCCCCAGGGGCCCCGCAACCCCCCCTACCGCCATCCGGTTCCCAGCGGGAGAACCGCCGGGAACTGGATGGCGGTAGGGGGGGTCGGAATCCCCTCGGCGGCGCAGCTAGCTGCGCCGCCTTGGAGGATTCCTATGGGCGGCGGTACACTGGCGGGAGACCGCCAGTGTTGCCGGTCCGACCGCGGCTTTACCGCCGCGGTCGGAATGCCCATTGGAGCACCGCCGGCCTGTCGGCGGTGCTCCCGCGGTCCTCCACCCTGGCGGTTTGAAACCGCCAGGGTCGGAATGAGGGCCTAACTCTGCTATAAACCATCATCAACAAAGCTCCATCCACGCCGATACAGGGCGATAAAAATAATGGAAATCTCTAACCTTCCACCTATCATGTCATGTATAAAACCCCCATTAGTGACTTAAAAGTACTTGTCAGTAAAAATATATTAACAACATAACTTAAATACTGACGAAAGCAGGGGCCAACAATGAGGGTACAACAAATACAAACGTGTACTTTTTATTTGCAATTTATTTATGAACATCAAATAATGTATACGCCACAGTAAAAAACTGTGTGCAGTTTCAAAACCAAAACGTGTTTTTATCTCATCCACTCAAATAATAGCCTTCTGGCTAGAAAACAAAAGGAGAGACAGAACAAAAACTTCAAACAAAATGAACCTTCATTGATCTCAAGTGAAGGACTAAACATAAATTTCTTTCTTTGGAAATTATTTGTCCAGAGCAATACACACACTTGAGCAGGAGTGCGTTGCTACCTTGTACAGCAAATTACTTGTGCATAACAAGCTTCGGCAGAGCCAATAGGTCTGGCCTTGACAAGCTGATGGGGTGGTTATGTTTATTTCTTGTTCCACGCATATGCCTAAAAAAAAAAGGAAACAAGAAACATGCCTGTGCCTAAACACGAAGACCATAGGTTATCAATAAAAAAGATAATATAATTTTAATAGAACAGTACAGGTGTTTTTCAAGAGGGAAAGAGAATTTAGAGGGATGCACAAACCCCTTTGACTTTTAATGCACAGCACAAGAAAATATGGATTTTTTTTTAGTAAAGAAAATGTGCCATTGGGCTTGAATTTCTATAACTCAAAGAAGTACTTTAAACATACAAGTATAACTTTAAAAATAAAAAGTGTACAAAATGGAAAATAAAAGCAGTACTATAGTAAAATACTGGGTCAATAGCCCTTGTACTGAAGTGCACTTCTTTTTTGGCAGATATACATTCTTGATCAGGCACAATGCAAAACTCAAAGAGCAAGAGAGCTAATGGAATGACCCATGCTGTATGTTGTGGAGGGCGGCTCGAAATGTGAATGACAGTTCAATTGGTTAAGGGGGCTTACTGAAAGCATCTCTGTGTGAGAATATATGTATGTATGTTTTATTAAAGATTTTTTTGTATACATGCAGTTGGTGGGACAGCTAAAGTTGTTTTTAAACCAAACATAACAATTATATCCACATCAATAACAGCTCAGTTTAATGAATTTGGACACATATTTATACTTCTTTAGCGCTGCATTTGCACTGCTTTTTGACGCAAAACGGCGCAAACACAAAATACAATTGGCCCATATTTATACTTTTTGGTTTTGCGTCAAAAATATTACCGCCAGCTAATGCCATTTTGGTGCGCCGTGCGTGCGTCATATTTATACTTTGACGCACGGCGCCGCAAACAACAGGTGGGAGTCATTATTTTTTACGCACACCGTGGCATCAAGTCGTAAAGGAAAACGACGTTAACGCAGCGGAAATGACTGTGGGTCGATTTACGACACCGCAAACCGGATATGCGCCGTTTTTTTTTACGCAATAGCGTCAAAAAACCCAGCGAACGCAGCCATTTCAGCAGAGGAGAGCCAAAATGGATCCCAGATGCCACTACAGACCCCAGGAAGATGACAGCAGACCAGGAACCAGCCAGGAGGACCCACACAAGAACCAGGACACTTTTAAGAAGAAAAGAAAGTGTTGCTTTAGTGCAGAGGAACAGGAAATTCTGGTTAAAGAGGTGACGGAACACCAGCACCAACTGTTTGTCACATCAAAGTTGCCAATCAGTAGGAGAGAGGCCATATGGCAACAAATTGTCGACAAGATTAACTGTGTGGCTGAAGTACGCAGAACAGTCATTGAGTGCAAGAAACGCTGGCATGACTGCAAGCACAGGACCAAGGAAAAGATGGCCAGGAACAGGAAGGCAGCACTGCAGACTGGAGGTGGGAGTCCTGCACACCAGGAGGCCCTGGACCACACGGAGGAGATGGTCGCAGCCGTCATCCCTGAGGAGATCGTCACAGGGATTCAAGGACAGGACAGCGCAGACTACCAGGAGACAACGCACATGCAGGGTAAGTCGCATGGGGAATTATAATGCACTTATGTCAACTGCAACCGGGGGGGGGGGAATACCTACTACACATTGCATGTAAGTCATCACATACATGGAGTGGCATGGGTAAAGGGGCATGGCATGGGGGCATGGCCTGCATAGACAGAAGCTGGGGCACACCATTACACTACACCAACAACAGTGCCATGGGGGCATGCTGTCATGCCAACGATGGAGCAAAGGGAAAGTCACGACAGGAGGGAAGGCCACTACGTCAAACTGACATCCTGGCACACGTCAGCCAACATACCCCTTACATTAACTAGGACCCTATTAGCAATCCTCTAGCCATACCGACAACTGCAATGTAACTGCAACAACAGTTGCCACTACCACCTCTGTTCTGTGTGCAGCTCAAGTAGCCAATGGCAGTAACCTCCCTGTGGATCATACACACCTAAATTAGGGGGTGAGGATGACAACTGCAACAATCCCCAGAAATAAGACAAAGGCCCTAGTACTCTCAAATGTCAATGCCCATAGTTGTCACAAACATCAGCCAATGTAAACAACAATAGGAGCTACACAGCACTAAGGACACACCCATGCTGCATATGTCAGGGTCCATCCTGTGCCTGGGTAACAATGCAACATCCCAAATGTCATACTGCTCAGACAACAGCATTGAGGAGGGGACACATGAAACTGGTCACTGAAATACACCTGCACAGTCAGAGGAGGAAATAGGACACTGATACGATTATCAGGGCAATCCATTGTAACACACATTCCCCAACATCAGCTGTACACATTACCAATGTCAACATCCATATCGGATCATAACATTGCCATGCATAGGATATGCCACATGTCAATTACATTTAAGTCGATGTGAAAGATCAGAGATTGGGGCAGGTCCAGATTGTCAAGTGTTCTGCCAGGGCCATCAGAACACCCACAGCCAGTGAAAGGTCTCACCATGAGAATGGATGTACACGGAGGGTCGAGTAGGACAAGAAGGTGGCAATTCACTATTTGGCAAAAAGTCAACCCCTAGAGGCGATGAGGCTGACAAGTCTGATAACTCAATAACATACATTTGACACTCAGGTGGGCCATAGGCCTGGAAGAATGCCCATCTGAAGGACTGGAGAAATTGACACAAAACAAGATCACAAAGTGAATTCATCAAAAGGCAGGCACGTCACATCAAATTTGCCACAATACAGACACACTAATTGTACCCTGTTTCATTGCAGAGGAAGATGGATCTCCTGCCAATATGCCTGTCCCAGATTTCCCTGATGACATGGATGACGAGACGATAAACATTCCCCAGGAGACCATCCAAAAGGTCCTTGAAACCCTCCAGACCCCACCTTCTGTCACAAGGAGGAGCACAGAACAAGCAGCCATCGCAGAGGAACCACCCACCACCCCAATTGTAAGACCTGCCAGCTCCAATACAGCTGAGGACTCAGACGACACTGGCACCAGCTTTGAGAGAACTATAGTTGGAGTACAGTGGGAGCTGGCCAAGGAGGTGCGGGTGGAGATGCAAACTATGGCAGCCAGCCTTCAGGGGGTGCGTTTGTGCATGATGTCATCTGCAGATCAGGCTGCAGCTATGCAAGCCCTAACATCTATCTTGCAGGAACTACAGAAAACCCAGAAGGAAATCAGCACAGCTGTAATACAGTTGACCCAACACCTACAACAGCAATCCTGTCAACGCGTGCACGAATGCAACATTGAACCCCTCAGGGCTGACCTGGCTGCCTACCATCGTGATGTGGCTGCTATTCTCAAGAACCAGCAGGCCCTCCTTGCTGCAGTACTGCCCTTAAGACCTTCACAGGGAGCAGCGACCGGGATGTCTGACTCCACGTATTCCAACACTGAGGTGTGTGTTGCCCCTTCACAACCACCACCAACAAGGACAGAGGAGGCAACACACACATCAGAAGAAGAAGACATGGAACAGATCACTTTCACACAGAAAAGTACCCGGAAGCACTAGTCCCTGCCACATGGCCAACTATTACCAAGGTCCTGCGCTTTGTAACATACCAGTCTTACAACAACTCTACTTAATGACTGTTCTGCTTACCACTGTATATCTTGTCAGCCTGCCCAGTGATTGTCTCTCTCTTACTCATTGGCAAATCATGTCCCTCTGCACTGTCTGAAACATCACCCCAGCATTTCAAAAGCATTTCCTTAACCCCTTGTGTAGGATCACAATGTAAGATGTCACTATAATGGACTCACAATCACAAACAATGTACATATAGCACTACAGCACTTTTCAATAAATAGCACTTACACAACAAATCTGTCTCTGGGTAATGTGACATATCAACTGTGCAGTAGATAACTGAAATGTGCCTACTGTGAAATTACATAGCTTGTCAATACAACTGTCCTTATATTATGTAGTCTGATAATTCTGCACAGTGCCCATGATTGCATCATACTCTGCCCATCCTGAGGGACATATCTGATGAAGTGAGAAACCATACAACATCATGCTGTGTTGGACAGAATAATGCTTCCTCGGGGGATATCTAAGTCATCAAATAGTGGCTGCAAAATGCTGTCACCATGCAATACTAACACATATAACAGTGCACACAAATCTAAGCAAACACTACAAAAAACTGCATAAATGAAGCTGTCTGAGTTTACATACTAATAGGTACTCATGCTGAACTGTGTCACAAATGACGTATGTGAGTCATGAAGACAAGAATACAAGAGTGCCTACGAGAACTCATCTTATAAGGGTGTCCTTGATCATCACACTGCAGTCAGACCTAAAACTGTTCCCCCAATACCAACTCTGGAAGCACTGTTTGTGACTTACAAAACATACTTATCGACACTAACACATTGGGATCCATATTTACTGTGATTGGTGGTTGCAACAAATGGTGGAAACTTTGCAAGGTAACTCTGGGGTAGCTGCAAATCTCACAGCTCAGTTGGGATTTGTTTGTAGCATAGGACACAAATGTAATAGAACAACATTCATGTACACTAATTCCAAGCCCATGATCAAGTAGCATTTAACACATATTGTTAAGGGTTAACTATATATTTATTAAATGCTAATCACAGAAGAGGAAACTGAGGGAAACGTCTTACCTACCCTAATCTACCCTGACTACTCATTACCCACAACTGTCCCTAACTAACCTAAGCTACACTTACTTGTCACATGTAACGAAACGTTCTAAACATCTACCCCCCAGCCACCTTATGAGACGGGACACATGGAGGACAACACATACTAACCTAAACACATACTATACTGTCCTAAACAAATATATATTTTTTTGTGTTTTTATTTATTAATTTTTTTAAATTTTTTTTTTTTTTTTTTACACACAAGAACCCCAACATAGCCCCCCATCCACCCACCCATACATGTAATAAGTAAAAAATAGAAACAAGCAGGCCCCCCAACCCCACACCCACTAACACTAACTAAACTAACAGCCTATACTAACCTAACACTAAGCCCCCTAAGCCCACTAACTATAGGAACAAGGAAAGAGGAGGGAGAGGAGGGTATCATGTCCATCAAATAAAGTGTCTATAGGTTGGCCCTCCGGAGGGTCCTTTTAATATCCTTGACCCGCCGTTTAATGTGCTGCACGTCCCGGCTCAGGTGGCTCACCTTGCGCAGCACTTTGTCCATCTTATGTTCAAGTCTGTTGAAGGCTGCAGAGTCAACAGATGGAGCAATGGCAGTCTGGGTACCGGTGGAGGAGGTCTGTGTGGGCTGTCCTGCACCGGTGGCAATGCTGGGGCCAGGAAGTCCTGCAGATGTTGGACCAACAGTGGCAGCTGTGGGTGGGGCCATCTGGCCCTGATTGGTGGTTGTGCTTGTGGTGGCTGTGGTGAGCAAAGTAGGCCCACCCTGTGGGAAGGCTCGCCATGCCCCAGAGGCACGTTCATGGCGATATCGCCGGGCCATCCTCCGGAACCGCGACTCCACCAGCAAGATGTGCTGGTATCGCATGGCCTGGCGCTGAAATTCACGGACCTGGTCTGGAGTCATGTTAGCTGCTGTGAAGACAAATGCAGAAATGCTACATTAGTAACTGCATTGTGTGAAACGGCACAGCAAGTTAATCAGACATTACATCTACTGTACTTGTAACAGCTTATATCACGATACAGAGCATTTAATGTCCCTGAGAAAGTATATGGCAGGCCAGACAACAGAGGTCACATCACACTAAGCACATCCAAAACCCACAAGATGGGTAACAACTGGCTTTGACTTGCAACCTGAGTTCTGACAGTTATCATCTAAGAATCATGCTGCATATCCTCCGCCAAGAGCTGGGCTACAAATGTCAGTGTACGGAAAGCAAAACTAAAGCCACATGGTCTGCAAGTTGCAACTGGACCTGCCAGTATAGTACCAAGTGCCGAACCTGAGTGTGTATACTAGTATGCAACCAAACCGTCACTTATTCACATGTATGTGTAACATACTGGTAGCATCAGTACTAGGTACCCCATTCACAAACTCATGGCCGTGTTTGGGGGGGGCGGTGGATACACAACTATAATTTGCCAACAACATGTACACGAGAAGTGTATAGGAAACTCCACACATGTTTGTCTCTACAGACCCACCACTGGTAAGGTCTATCTCCAATTAGGAGTCAGCAAACCCTAGAGCACTCATAGGGTCAGACATGTCAGGAAATGCAGAACTTAGTACACAACATATACTTCCAGTGAGGCTTGACTTACATCAGACACAGAGTTGCTAGAACACCCATGATCATGAATTGCATGCATACCTAGGCCATTGCACTCAGGTTCCGCAGACTTGATGCACTACATGTGGAAGTATATGCTGCTAGGAGGTTCTACCTACTGTTTCAAACTTACGTAGGTAAATAGGGAAGCAGATGTCTATTGGAGAGCTAGTAGCTCTACCAATCTTAGAGAATGTGGGTCTGACAGGCTGACTAAATTGGGGCTTACTTCCATTGCGACTCTTGGTGATACAAGTGTCATACACATGACTACCCCCTGTACTCACAGTGGGGCATACAGGGAGGTCCTACAGTCCCTACATGATAACATTGGATACGCATTGGCAAACTCAAAACATGTGCATTCCCACTCATGGAACAAGTGAAAAGCTTGCCCAACGCATCACACCTTGCTATGCGTCCAACTCACACGAGTCCATAACCAGCAAACACAACACATAACAGACATATCAACACTTACTGGAGTGGTCAGGGTCCTCAAATGTCGCCACCTCTCCCACAGTGTAGGGTGCCGGTCCACCTGTAAGGTATGGAAGGAAGAAATGTGCTCAAAATCTGTGCACAGTGCAACAATTTCATAAACATATACAATGTGTAGGCTGAATAAGGAAATGGCAGCCTTTCAGACATGATGGTACTGCATCTGCTATATCACGGCCAACTTGTACATAGCATGGGTCTCCTGTGACAGTTACACACATATCTGCACACATACATTGGCCCTAACTATCATGTGGTTGCAAACATGCCCCATAATTGGTGAGCACTAAGAAACATGGAGTGTAATCGTCTCATCATGTGCATCCAAGAGAGACATCCAAAGCCTGGTTACTTGAGGACTGCATTACCAGTCAAACATGCCTTGTGGCCATGACACATTTATTGCACATAGGCCCAATGTACAGAGGGAGGGGCAGGGACTCTTGTAAGCCATCCTGTTGTTACAGTATAGTCAATTGATGTGGCCCAGCTATGGTGATTTGCACCAACCATGGAGATGTGAAGCCATGTGCACACACTTGGACTGCCATCCATATTTGGACTGTGGCTCAACTAATTCCAACAAACATCTTAAGATGTTAGATGAGGGCACCTTACACCTTTTCACGATGTTTTCAAATCAAGAACTGACATGTATCAAAAAAGATCAAGGAACACAATAATCCCACACATTCATAGTACTTCTGTGAATGCTTTCCTTCCACACTCACCAGACTCACATGAGACAAATGTCTGAGCCACTTTGCTATTGTCAATTGACGTGAAGGTAGCACTCATTTTCTGCATCATGTAGTGATTCTAAAGTCAGACTAGCAATTGCGTCAACATAGTTGGCCTAAATGTTGGTACATCTGTACTTCTCTGTCAATAGTACCCTATATAGACATGATTGCTCCTATTTTGTTAGCTGTTCGGACAAAAAGGCTGCACCAATTTCCTTTATGGAAAAGTAACCTGTAAGTTTGCTGAGCACGTGCTACCTGACAGCTAGCAATTGTGATCCTTGCCATACTGCATCAATGATCCCCTTATATTTCCCCAGCATTACACACAGTCAGCAAGTTAGTTGGCAGACATTGCACTAATCACCTGATGTCACTACAGAGCATTTAATCGTGCACATTAACATAAGTCGTACATACCAACATTGCCACCAATCAGGATTCCCAGGTGGTCCAAGAGATCCTGCTCCCTGGTGATGAGGTCAGCCCACCGGTGCTTCAGCTGGTGGTCACTCCTCTGGCTGGCATACACACGCTGCAGGTGATGCAGCACCTTTCCCCACCAGATTCTGCGTGCCTCTGTCGGATACCCCTGTATGACCCTGCCCCCTGCCTGGATCAGGAGCGGCAAAAAATGTGTCACCAGCCAGATGAAGCCCCCCATCCTGCCAAGACGTGGCCTACCAGACATACTTATAATTGACGATAAGGAATAGGGGTACAAGAAATAGAAAGAGGAAAAGGGTGAAAGTAGGGGTACAAAGACAGAAAAAAAGTAAACCAAAACACTAAAAGAGCCCAACTATCCCCAAACTATCACTACCCACAACAGACTCCCACAAACAAGAAAAACACAAGATAAATGGACAAATGTAGACAAAACACAGTACTACAGTATACACAAACAATATTTATTTCACAAAAGGACTTTACAGATAGCACACAGGACAAAAACAGCACAAAATCTCTGGACAACACTCTCTACACAGCCACACAGTCTAGAAGGATCGTAGACTGCAAAGTGAAAGTGAAAGTACACCCACTGTACATGATCTGTAAACGGGATATCCTATTACATCACTTCCTCTATGAAAAGTCCCACCTTTTTCGCGTTATGCGTCATTTTTCGTTTACCAAAACTGTATTTGCGTCATTTTTTTTGACGCACAGACGTGAATATTAACCCACATCTACATAGTGATACATGGACTGTACAAATATCTGGATGCAGGCTAAATTTCACTCCTGTGTGTCAAAAAAAATGCCGCAAATACAGTCTTGGTAAACAAAAAATGACGCACACCGCTAGGGATGTCAAAATTACAGTGCATTAACTGGTTTGTGGCATTTTTATTTGTTATTTGGTTATTTTACATTTGGAACACATCAGAGATTGGCTAATTGAAGACAGTATGGTGTTGATGGTGTATGTTCACATGTGTGACATCATACTGCAGCGGAACATCATCCACTACACCCTTCACAGTATTTTTACAGTTGGCTGACGCAATAGATGATCATAAGTGTGGACTAAATATACGTGTTGCACAAATTGTGCATGTTTGGCATAACAAGAGGATAGCAATGTGACGCACATATGTACAATACCTAAATGCCTTTGGCTCAAAGTGTGTGCTTTGACAACTAATGTGTTGGTTGACCAAATGTGTGTGTATCACATGAATCATACTTGTACATATTGTTGTATGAATGTGACGTACATGTGTCCAATCCTTAGATGCAAGTCAAATTGAAAATGAGCAAGGGCATGTGTTAGTCATACATGTAACAACACCTGTAAAGTGTACTTCCAAGTTTTAGGGTCACGTAGACACCACATGTGACATAGCATGCACCAGATGGATGGCAGACGCTTGTTCATGTCAATGGTCCACCTTTTCTACATCCTATGTCCTAGAGTATTGGTAAGAGCTTCCTAGGCACTAGTTGGTGAATCCCACAGTGAGTCATACACATGCATTGAGGAAGTGGGTACCATGTTGTTTGCACAGACAGACAAGGGTGTATCTCATATGTATGATGACACCACAGTTGAGGCCATAGAAGTGAGCCCCAACTATCAAGTGGCTGTGGTGGACCAGCATACAAGACAGCACGTGTCCACATATTTCCAGTGATCAATTGCACATAGGTGTCTTGTTCATGTGTGTGGTCCAATGATGATCCTGTAGATTGTTTGGGGTGTAATTTGTCACAGTTGGGTCCAGGACTCATCATGAGTCAGTGGCAGCTATTCCTGTAACTACTGAGTATCCTTGGTTGATCAATGTGAGTAAAGTAGATGTGGACATGTGAACCAACATGTGGATGGTCCCACCCTGTCACTAAAGACATGTAATGAGACAGTCAACAGGGCAACCTTGGTGTGCTGAGTGAGATAATGTCTCAGGTGTCATGTTCCGGCTGGTGTCATTACAACATTTGTACACAGGTTGGCTTCTGCACTTCCCACTGCATCTGGGAACATCATAGCCTCTGTGCTGATTATTCTCGCAGCTATTCACCACACACGGCCCATCACTATGTTGTGCGCACTGTGATTCTGTGTGTGAACTGTCATGGTCCTGACATGTGTGTATTATTCATGGACCTTATCAGAGGTTGCTGGTTGTGCTGAAAGCCCCGTACCCAATCCCTGCCTACGGCCCTGGGACACTGTCACACTTTGTCATTCATGCATAAATGCAACCCAGACAAGGGATGGGCCGTGAATTTTGCTTTTCCAAGAGGATGTAACTCAAAAGGTACAGTTAAAAGGCAGATGATGCTATAAAAGGTATTTGGGTATGCGTGGAAGAAGCCCATGCCCAATGTCCCCTGATGAATGGCAGGTTTGCTAACGCAAGTGTGGTACATATGTAGACACAGGGATACTTCAGTGTGACGCACAGACAGTTGCCAGTCAGGCTGACAGAATGCAGGGTGATTCAGGATCCAGTTACTTGACAAGTTACGTAATCAGTGGTCTGACTGAGACTGTTTTAAGGACAAAGTATACAGTTGACATGTCAAACTGTGTACGTCCTGTGTTTTTGAAGGTGACAAATGAACCCAGTGGCTGTGTTACACGGCTTAATTAGTATCAATGGTTGACGGTGTATTTGACATAATGGCAACTCCTATGCTGTTCCAGGCATCATCAGGGGCAGTGCTTTTTGAAATGTGTGGTGTGCATGGAGGTGATCATAGGTGTGGGCTGCATCTGTTTCTCACCAGTCCTGTAGGTGAGACTTGCATTCTAAGGGCCAACAGACATTTTCACAAGGGGAAGCAATCTACATGTGCTAACAGGGCTTTCCAACAAGAAGACAGTGTATGAATTGACCTGACCTCCTTGCAGTCAGATGTTCTATGACAATGGCATACCATAGGAAAGGGTGTAGCACACTGGTTTGCTAATGTTGGTCTGTGTGTGTAGAGGAGGTATTATCAGGGAACACATCTTAGTATTCCAGGGACGTCTTCCAGCAGGTGGGTTGTGACCAGGTGCATGGGTGTGTAATGAGTTAGGAAATGGCCTGACATGTACATGGAATGTCATGTGCGCAATGCATGTCATATGTGTGGCATTTGTGCTATGTTCTGCTTCTATGGAACTCTAGTCACAGATAGCCCTTGCAAATATTGGATGCAGTTGGACTTACTGCTGTCAAGGGTCTGGTCAGGCATTCCTGTTACTGATGCCAAAGCACATTGACAGCCTCATGTATGAGGCTTGTTTTCCCCTTATTGAGTGATGGTGTCATAGTTGTGTGCCATATGCTGCGTTGGACCTTGCTTTCAACATGTATATGTGAAATAGTTGTGGTCCTCTGCCATTGGCCTTCAAAGGAGATATGTACATGATATATGTCATTAAGAGTGTGTGTGTATGTGACCATTGTATGTTAGGCATCACATTAGCTCTGGGATGTTCCGTGTCCTACTCAGTATCTCAGCAATGGTCCATGAGGCAACACTCTTATTTTGATAAGTAGAGATGAAGGTGTGCAAAAAGGAATAGCCAGACCATGAAATGGTGATTATAATAGGTGTTTATTTAAATTAGTTAACTAAAGTGGTGAAGGTGATCATATTCAGAAGAATTTTTTACAATCTGTTGCCGCCTGCGTATACCAGCGGCCGTGTTCTGTAGTTCCCCCTCCTGTTGCAAGCCAGCATCCTCCTCTTACTCCTCTTCAGGCATGTGTGGCTCTGGTTCCAGGAGGGAAATGCTTCTTTTGATACAAATGTTGTGCAATATTGCACATGTGAGGATGATCCTACACACCATCTCGGAGGAATATGGGAGGCTACCACCAGTGATGTCGAGGCAGCGGAACTTTGACTTGAGGATGCCGAAGGTCCGCTCGACAATGCTGCATGTCCTCCTATGGGCGTCGTTGTATGCACGCTCTGTAGCAGTACTTGGGTTGCCAAAAAGTGTCATAATCCATGGCTGGATGCCATACCCCTGATCAGCTGCAAGAGAAAATGAATGGGATCATATTGATGTATCTCGCACTATTGAAAAGATCTTTCATGGCAGTAGTTGTCTTGTGTTGTCTATGACTTTTTTTGTGT
Source organism: Pleurodeles waltl (assembly GCF_031143425.1). Classification (NCBI taxonomy): domain Eukaryota; kingdom Metazoa; phylum Chordata; class Amphibia; order Caudata; family Salamandridae; genus Pleurodeles; species Pleurodeles waltl. Next base: position 951,469,614 of record NC_090449.1, read on the forward strand.
ACTAATGTGGCATCCTATGCTTGTATGGCTGTGCCATCTGCATTGTGTTGTTTCCTTGGCTGAACGAGTGTTTGTCTGCTGACCATTTGTCAGCAGTATGTTTTGGGATTTACAGTACAGTGTGCCCTCCCTAGCATTGTGACTTGTGATACAGGTGTCCGTGTGTCTTCACTGGGGGTGAGATGATAGTTCCATGCACAGTTAAAATTGAAAGTGTTGTTAACACGTTCATATCAAAGTACCCTGGACATCCCATACCTTGAAACTTATGCAATGGGACACTTACAATTTGCAAGGTGACATTTAGGCAACTACACTCATTAACGTCTTAACATTAGGCTGTACAGTAATTTCCAATGTGTGACAGGTTCAATGGTGACTTCAGAAACATGGCTAGCGATGTCACGACCTCAGTATGTTCCTGTTGACATGTTGCTGTTGTGGTGTATGTGTTGTGTGTCCTAGAGGGTTGCTGTGCAGTGTGTATGTAAGTAGGTTTTTGTACTTACCAACAAGTAGTCCATTGCCGTACTGTCCATCCTGAAAGTGTTCATTGATGGTGCAGTGACGGAAGATGTATGAGTCATGTAAACTCCCAGGATATTTAGCCACGATGTTGGTGATCAATCCCTGGTGATCGACTATGGTCTGCACGTTGATGGAATGTGTGTGCTTCCTGTTGCGGTAGAGGTGTTCAGTTGCAGCAGGTGGCACAAGGCGTACATGTGTGCACTCGATTGCACCAAGGACGTGAGGGAACCCACTGATGAGGTAGAACCCCTGTTTTGTTTCCTGCTGCTTCTGCAGTGTGTTAGGGAAGAAGATGGGGCGGGGTGTCAGTCGAATGATGGCATCCAGTACTTTGGGCAAAAAGGTGGAGAATGATGGTTGTGATATTCCGCCAACCAGGGCACCAGTTGTTTGAAAAGAGCCACTTGCCAGCATATGAAGTACGGCAAGCAGCTTTGTTTCTGTTGGGATGGTGCGGGGTGTCACCAAAGTGGGGGCCAACTGCTGTTCAATGTTGCGCAGCAGCTGCTGAATGGCCTGCCAGTTCAACCGGTACCTCTGTATGATGTTGTGTTCCCTGAGGCCCTGCAGGGTGGTTCTTGGGCGGAATATCCTCTCCTGCCTTCTGCGCTGCCTTCGGGGTCCCTGCTGGTGTTGTTGCAGCTGCTGTTGTTGCTGCTGGGCTCTGCGTCTGCGTGCACGCTGGATTAGAATCACCTCCATGTCTCCCTGTTGCTGCTCTGCTGCTCTGCTGTTTGTTCTGTGTGTTCTGATTAAATACAGGTGTGTTTGCCCCATTTTAACGCCTGCCCTGACCCAGGCGTTAATTTTCTGACGCAAATCGGGCTGTGCGTAATTTTCTGGCTCCGCCTCCCGGCCGTGCAGCATTTTTGCCCGAAAGCATAAATACGACGCATGGCCGTTTAAGCCATTTTTGGGACGGGAACGCCTACCTTGCATATAATCAACGCAAGGCGGGTTGCCGCATCCAAAAAATTACGCACACGGTGGAATTTTGTCATCCGCGGGCTCGGGCGTCAAAGTTTAAATACGGGGCAACGTTTGCGCTGATTGTGCGCACAAAATTTTTGACGCACAATCGGCTCAGATGGAGTATAAATATGCCCCAATTGTACCTTGTAAGTTTGCGCCGTTTTTGCGTCAGAAAGCGACGCAAACGTGGCACTAAAAAAGTATCATTATGGGCCTTGGTTTCATGTTATAATAAGACAATATAGTTCATACTTGAATTTGTTACAGACGAATGCTTTAACACACCCACGATTTAAATATATAAAGTTGGGGCCAAGGTAAGTGCTCTCATACTCACGTGTAGTACCTTTGGTAATCGATAACATTTTTTTTGTATTAGCAGCAGCTAAGCAACATGCACAGGTGGCAAAAATTGTCAAGTGATGGGAATGTGAATATCAAGAGTTAAATGGGGCGTGAATTTAACTGCTAGATATATTTCTCCTTATATAATTAGTGCTAGGCTATTAATGATTAATTAACATTTTTAGAACCTAAAAAAAACATAATGTGACTTTCTCAAATGTACGGTGTTGTTGATGTTGTTTGTGCGAACGCAAACATATTTTAATCCTGTCCTGCCATCTAGTGGCAGAATCATCAAACATAGTTGTTATATCTAGAGATAAATATCTGAATCTATGTGAAATCAAAGACGCTCGTGCTTACGCAGGGGAACACTAATGATCAGAGAAAAGATAAATAACCTTTAAGACTCTCACGAGTACCTGATGGCCGGACATGTGCACTTTTTTGACTGGTATGTTTTTGCTTCAGGTGTGGCGAATAAATAGGTGTTCGCGTACAAGGCAAGTAGGGATTTTTAGAGTGGTTTGACCAGTCCCTCTTACTATTCCATCTACTTCGCTCACAAGACTAATTAGTGATAAACTGTATCTGGTTCTCAGAGATACTGTGCGCTTTTGTGTCGGGCACTTGAATGACGTGTCAAGTGGTCTGTTGAAGGCGTAGTCTCAATCTGCTCAGATATTTTTATGAACTAGATGAAGCACACCCCACACCTCGGGCTCTGACCATTAGCGGACCCACAGCCGACCCCATAAACACGAGGGTAATTCCCCCATCCATATTAACTCTTGAGAATGTCTAGACCGTGCAAGTTAGGCTCCACAGTTAGTGAAAGCCTTTCTTTGGAAACAATGGGGATTCGTTGGGTGCCCTGCCTCGATGCAACTTAAATGGGCCTGTGATAGACCAAGTTCTCTTTTGCCAGTAGGGCCCAAGCACTCCCTTTTCTTACGTGTTTTGTTTTCAGTGATCCTGTGGCATTTGGGCCCATATTTATACTTTTTAAGCGCCGCATTTGCAGCATTTTTTGACGCAAAAGCGGCGCAAACTTACAAAATACAATTGTATTTTGTGAGTCTGCGCCGCTTTTGCGCAAAAAATGACGCAAATGCGGCGCTAAAAAGTATAAATATGGGCCTTGATTTGTTATTTCAAGGCAGCCAGAGTATAAATTAGAAGCTTGCAGCATTTGATTGCATGAGCGAAGTCTCACGTGGATCCCAGTTACTGGCCAACCCCTACATCCCCAGAGTTTTCCAGTTTTCAGAGTATAAATTAGAAGCGCGCAACATTTGATTGCATGAGCAAAGTCTCACAACGAACCCAGTTACTGGCGAAAACCTATATCCACAGAGTTTTCCAGCTTTCCAACTTTGGTATAGTTTTCCTCGTACTCTGGCAATATTTCCTGCGTGTGAAATATGGCGCTGAAATTGGACCTGCTGTTTTCTTGAGGGCTAATTGTAAAAGCATTGCCTAAGTGACTTTGAACATGGATTTTAGCAATTTTAAAAGCAGCTAAGGTCCTACTTTTCACATAAAAACTAATATGAAGATACATTTATGACCTTTGGATAGCAGTGGTGGCTGGTGATATTTGAAAGTGGTGGGGCGTATTACTTGCCAAAATTTACTTTGAGCGTTCCCTATATGTGAAGAATTACCTATGATGAGTTGATGGAAGCATTTTGTCATTAGTACTCGCTTATGCCAACATACAATATGCAGCATCAAAACGTTGCCATTGTTACTGTCCTTGTACCAAGGGTGACCCATGTATCAGAAAGTATCTCCACCATGTCAGAGCTAACATTGTATCCTGGTTTGCTTCCTCCAAACTGACCCTGGTGCCATGACCACCCTCCTTGAGGCTAAGAATTACCTCCAGGATACCAGTACCAGCATTTTGCCATGGGTACCCCATTTTACTTACAGTATTTCATGGGCTGAATTTTGTCGTGGGTGCCCTCCCTTTTACCAAGCATTACCTCCAATGTGCTAGCATCAGCATTTTGCTGAAGGTTCCTCCCATGCTAGGAGTTTCCTCCAATATGTAAGCACCAGCATGTTTGTGTGGGTGCCCTTATGCAATAATTACTTTCAGGGCTTGCAATTTGCCATGAATGCCCCCCTTTATGTTAAGACATATTGCCAATAGTCTAGCAACAGCATGTTACATTCAGTGCCCCCTTAAGCCAAGAATTATCTCAAGCTTACCATGGCCAGCTCCAAACTCACATGCACAAAACATGCTAACAAACTCATTCTTATTCACTCACACTCTCTCACTCACTGTCACTCATACTCTCTCCCTCACTCCCTCTTCTTTTCATCTCAGTTATTCTAAATCACTCACATTTTATCACTCATTCGTACTCATACTCACAATCACTCACTGCCTCATACACTCTCACTTATTGGCTCTCGCTCTCACTCACAAACACTTTTACACAAACTCACCCTTTCAAACTCATTGACTTTCACTCACAACTCCTAATTTACAGGGGTGCCACTCAAATAAATAAGATTCAGTACGCCTGGGCCTCAGGGCACTGGTGCACCTGCTGCTCCACTGACAGCACACCCCACTCTCTCTCACAATCTCCCCTCACTCCCAACTCATGATCCTTCCCTCTCTTCTTCACATGCACTTTCACTCACTCACTGATTCCCACTTACTTGCATTCTCACTGACAATCTCAAACACACACACACTCTCACTCAATCCCGTTTACTCTCATTCACAATGGCTCACAAAAGCACACACACATGCACAAAAATGCAACAGTTTTTTTACATACCTTGTTTCGTTTGCTGGCAACTCAAAGGGTCTATGGCTGCATCAGATAAGGAATCTGGCGCTGGACACCGGAACTGGCAAGTCATGATTCCCAATGTCGAGCCAATCAGAGCTGCAGGGCCAGCATTAAAAAGGACAAAGAACCAGCTCAAACCCTCTCTCATCTTCTACGCAGACCTATCATAAGCTGGGACAGTACTAGGGATTCTGCCCCTGCTGCTCTGTGTGGTGTCTGATTGACCTCAGGGACGCACTGATATGTGCCGTGACAGCTCCTCATCAGGAGATATACTCTGCTGCCGTAGGCATGCATAGCATGTCTGACAAATAAAATGGATTGTGCCTGTGTGAGGGGATCGTAGTTGAATAATGCCCTTCTGACAAGGTTTTTTTTTTAAACAGTACTATTTATATGGATCATTCCTCAGCCCCCCTAACCACCCTTGCTCCTGTCATCAGAGCCTGAAGACAGTTTTCTTTTACATACCTTGCTTCCTTTGCTGGCAACTCAGAGGGTCCACGGTGGCATCAGAGCAGGAGTCTGGTGCTGGCCACCAAAACTGGCAAGTCGTGATTCCCAGTGTCGAGCCAATCAGAGCTGTAGGGCCACCATTAATAAGGAGAAAGATCCAACTCAATTCTCCTCATATCTTCTATACAGCCCTTTCATAAGCTGGGACAGTACTGGGGATTCTGCCCCTGCTGCCCTGTGTGGTGTCTGATTGACCTTAGGGATGCACAGATATGTGCCGTGACAGCCTCACATCAGAAGATATACTATTCTGCAGAAGGCATGCATAGCATGTTTGCTAAATAAAATGGATTGTGCCTGTGTGAGGGGATCGTAGTTGAATTAAGCCCCTCAAACTGTGCTTTGTTTTTAAACAGAACTATTTAAATGAATCATCCTCAGCCTCCTTAGTCCCCCCTTGCTCCTGTCATCAGTGTCTGAAGACAAGGCTGAGATGGCTGTCCTGCGCAATGACTGTGTTATTAAAAACACAAATGTCGTGTAACTATAACTCGTGCCCCGCCATGCACAGTATTTTCATCAAAATGTTACTGCAAACATTACATTGATATCATCAATGATGTTATCAAAGATGTTATGTGTGCCGTAATCTGTGGGGTAATTAGCAGTGCATGGCGAGGGCGTGAGTTATAGTCACCTTAGAGCACAAGGTTATTTGAGTTAACTCTAACAGGTGAATTTCTATGGTTTTGTACAATTAAAATGTGAGCCTAACTATAACGTCCCTTTAACCTTTGGTTTTTTAAGTGAGTTTCTTTGGGCTTTTTTAATTCTATTTTCTAACTATAGCATCCCTGCAACCTTTGTTTTTTTTCAGTTACTTTCTATGTTTTTATAAATGTATAGTAATTTTCATTACTATATGTTGATCTAACCATCGCCGTGCATGGTCTTCGGCCAGGCCCTGAGGCCTTCCCTCTATAATCACCCAACCTTGCGCCATGCATGGCCTTCGCCCATGATCAGTGGGAGTTGCCCGCAAGGCCTGGCCTGCTGCCAGACCCTGCGGCCAACCCCCCAACCTCACACTGTGCACAGCGCTTTGGCCATACGCGGTGGGAGTTGGTCGCAGCCAGTCTCTCTCTGGGTGTGAGAATAGGTGTGAGAGTGTGTAACTGGAGGTGAGAGTGTTTGTGAGAGTGTCTGGGTGTGAAAGTGCGTACATCAGTTTTTAGTAGGTGCACCAGTGTTTGCACAGGTCTGTGAGTGGGTGCATGAAGGTTTCAGTGGGTCAGTGAGTGGGTGTGTGAGGGTCTGAGTGGGGCTGTGAGTGGGTGCACTATGTTCTGCGTGGGTCTGTGAGTGGGTGCGTGAGTGTCTGAGTGGGTGTGTGAGTAGGGACATAAGGGTTTGTGAGTGGGAGAAAGATTGAAAAAGAGAAAGTGAGACAGAGAGAGAAAGAGTGAGAGGGAGAAGTTTTTTAGGGTTTGATGAATGATACACTTAGAATGAGATATTTCTGGACACATTGGAAAGAAAAATGTATTTGTCAATTAAAATGAGAGATCACCTTTCATTATGAATGTTAAACTTTTCAAGGTAAAAAAAACAATAAGGTAGGGAAATCACCACAGCCATACCTGGATTAGAACCCTCAACTATCTGCTTGTGGCGTTAACCATTATGCCACAGTGTCTCTCTTTTTCTCTTCCATCCCACCATGGAATGGAAGAGAGAGAAAGTGAGAGGACCGTGGCGGGAGCCTCAAGGCCCCTATGTTCCTAGCTGGCTCCCCACATCCTGCAGAAACCAGCATTGCTCCTAGAAGCATGGACCTGCTTTAAATAGTAGCCCCATGCTTGTGGCAGCAATGTTTTCATCTGTCTTCCCCGCATGCATATTTAGGGTTTGAATAAAAGTGTTGTACATTGGAGGGGTTAGATTTACTACTTACGCTCCAATCTGAGCAACAGTAAGCAACAGTAAGGGAGGGGTTTGACTTCGGAGAGTTCAAATTTACTATTCTCACACCAGAGTAATCAAAAGCATGGAAAGTGTTGGACTTGGGAGAGGTTAGATTTAATATTTCCACTACACTGTAAGCAAAAGGAGGGATTACATTTGTTGTTTCAACTCCTAACTATTTTTAATAAAATCATTCAAATGTGAACAAAAAACATATTTTAAAAATGTGTTTATTAACTATAAATCAAATTAAATCAAGGTCTAAAAATGTCATTTTTATACTAGAAATACATTTAAAACTTGTAAAATTTATAAATATTTAAAATAAATGCATTTCCCTCCCTAATACTCAAATCCAACAAAGATTGGAATTAAATAAAAGTATAAAAATCATTCATAATAATAAACTATTAAATAAAATGATTGCAATTACAACAATGAATACACATAAAATGAATGTTTTTTTTAAATTTAAATAAACTGATCAATCAATTAACAATTAAGCAAAAAACAATGCCTACCTAAAATGTTGAATTGACTTACATAATTATCATTGATAGCCTAGCATGACATTTAAAAAATCCAAATTAAAAACAACAATTTACATTTTAAGTAACTTCCTGCCCTAATCCCCTACAAACCCAACAACCCACCAATACATTTAAAATGTCTAAAACAATAAATAAACAAAAAATGCATTTCCTGTGTAAACATTACAAACTATATTTAAAAAAATTAAATACAAATATTACAATAATAAAACCTTATAATGATACAATAACTAATATTCAAATTATTTAAAAAGCAATATTTTATACAACTATATAAAATAAAATTATAGTAAATACAATATTTAAAAATATATATATATGCCTAAAATAAATGCTATTCCTACTTTCTATCCCATTATATTTCTGTGTTGACAATATTTTTAATATTACATTTCTGCCTCACAATGCGTTTTTTCACAGTATTTTGGAGAAATACCATAGGAACTAATCTGTTTAATGTCTGGAAGCATGTAAATATAAGAAGGGAAAGAATAGACACAGAGGACCACCAGTGCGTACTGGTATGGAATCAGATGAAAAAGTGCCTAAGAACTATATGAGATCTATTTTCTGAAAACATGTAAACTACGCATAACTGGTACCATTTAGATCACAGCTCTTAAATCTTGGAAGTAAAATGGTGTGGTTAGAGGTATCATAATCTGCAGATAAGTCTTAAAAGATTACGGAGTGGTGGGGTTGTACTGCCATCAGCACTTATTCCACAGTCATCCGGGACTGACACTAGAGCAGGTTCGGTGCTTTTATGTGGGTGGAAGCTGACCTGTGAATTTTTCAGTATATTGTTTGCCTCCAGAAAAATTAGCTATTGTTGCACCATAACACTTTCCAAACTGTTGTCAGTGGAAGGTAACAAGGTAATAGGTCATGGCTGTATAGCAGTCAAGTATCAAAATTATATTTTTTCAAGAACAGGCCTGACAACACCTTATTTTAATTTAATAGGAACGACACCTCAGTATAAAAAAGACGTTGACAATTTACAGTATGGCTTCATTGATGGCCGGCTTTCTAAGATGCATAATGGAAAGTGAAATTTGATCAGAATTGCCGCCTGATGTATACTTCATAATCCTCAAAGATATGTCCTTGGTGTTCAGTTGACAGAAGTTATACAAAAAAAAAAAACGTAGCTACATCCTTCTGGCTAAGTTCATTTTTCAGTGCAAAGAATGGATTTGATTGAATAGATTAGTGAGCATGTGAAGGAAGTTGAGGAGCATTAGAAAGCTTACTGACTATTTCAAATGTTTATTTTGTTTGAGGTTTGCATTATTTCCTCTGTTGATTTAATAATTGGAAGGTATAGTTGAAATCTCATGCTTAAAAGCAGTATGCTTGATTTGATGTTGATATTTACATTCTTCTACACAGTTACTATGCTATTTATATTCCACCTGCCTAATTCCCAATTTAAGTTCCTCCAAAGCGTGAATAAACCAAGGGGAGGTTGTGTTTTTCTCCTGCTATCCCTATAAAGGAGATAATTTTTCTACTATAGAAGTGATCCAGATAAAGTAGATTCTAGAACTGGAGACCGGGCAGTTAAACTTGAGATGGGAGGGGGGAGGGCGATTAGACCGGACAGCCTTAGTATGATCTTTCCCCAAACACTTTCTGTAAGTTTTCCTGTGTAGCTGGAATTCATTTCTGTTGGCCTCAATGGTCTGTACTCTTTAACTTTTATAACGAGTGTTAAATTGCTTGTGCTCAATCATTTAAACATAATAACATTGGCTTACACTCAATTTGCACATTGTAGTTAATTATATGTCCATAGTATAGTGATAATACATGTACCCTGGACTTATAAATTAAATGCCACTAGTGGGCCAGAAGCACTTATTGTGCTACCCACTTAAGTAGCCCTTTTAAAATATTTCCCACACCTGCCATTGCAGTCTGTGTGCAGTTTTAATTTGCCATTTCAACCTGGCACAATATATGTTTTACCAGGTCTAACCCTCCTTTTTAATACTGATAAGTCACCCCTAGGTTAGGTCCTAAACAGCCCTTAGGGCAGGGTGAAGGGTATTCAAAAAGTTAGTAATGTATTTTTATATTGTACATGTCCTGGTAGTGAAAGACTCTTAAATTCATTTTCACTTCTACAAGACCTACATCTCATATAGGATAACATTTGGTTATCTTATTACACTAAATAAGTGATAACGTTTGTTTTCACAACTGGTAGAAATGTCATGTTTACAATCAAATGAATTGTAATTTAATTCCCACTTTAATGCTGAAGTTGGATGTTAAGTCACATTTCTGAAAAGGCCACTTTTAGAAAGTTGGTATTTTCTTTCCCTAACCATTTGGTGCCTGCAGCCTGTATCCTGGGTCATATTACGAGGTATAGTTTGCATTTGGCCTTTCTGTATTTGTCCTAAACATTGACTCAAAAGGGAACTAGTTATTGACAGGATGGGTCATCACTCAGGATGGAAGGGGGGGAGTTGTGCACAACCCATTACACTTCAAAGGAGTTGCCTCAGCATGTTCACAAAAAAAATTACAATAGCCATTAGTCACCCCAGCGATCCTGAGACCAGGCCCAGGAGAAAGGAAATTCCAGAACCATCAGTGGGGGGAAGATTCCAGAGGTTTCCAGGTATAAATATAGGACCCTCAAAGTCACTCTTCAGTACACTCCTGGACCTGTGAATACAACAAAAGAAGAATTGTCCTGCTGCTAGAGGTCTGCCCTGCTGTTGAGGCCTGCTCTGCTCCTTTCATCCCAGGTAGAGTGACTTATAGGGACAGGTGGCTAAACTTCTGTTCTGAGCTATAAGGAAACAACAAGCTCAAGAGACCTTGCTTCAACTGTCCAGCTGACTTACTGCCTGGTCTTGCAACGAGACCTTCCTGAGCCATCCTGGCCTCTGCCACAGTGATTCCCTGATCCCCTGGAGGCATCCTCACCCAGGTCCAGGGCTCTTGGTTGGCATTAGAGTACACTGCTCTGAAGAAAAAGAAGAAATCATGAAGTTTTGGGCTATTGACGCCAATGCGCACAGGGATCTCAGCACCGGTGATGACTGCCAATGCAAAGCTTCAGCTACACCCACCTGCCACGCCTGACAGGATTTTTACGCTAGAGCGATGACCATGTGCAGCATTCGGTCTTTTTTTTGTGCTACAGAGATGTCCATCAGAGATGTCTATCTGTGATGAGCTCTCCCTGCTCCTTACAACATACTCCATCGCGAACTGGACTCTTTGGGTAAGACTTTGAGAAGGTACATTTTTCAGTGTGACTAATGTGGTCCCTGTATCTGGGACCGCATTCCATCACAGTCAGCCTAAACTTGTGACTTTTCCCTGGTCTAGCATGATCAGATAAACGCAAGTGGCACTTTCTGCTTTTGGGTACTATACTTAAGTAAATCTTTGAAATTGCAAATCTTTGGTTCTATTTATTGGATTTTTGTAGTTGTGGTCCCCATTTACTTAATAAATTTCACTCTAGGTTTCTAAATTGGTGTTGGATTTCTCTTGGTTTGTGTTTTCCTTTTTTTGTGCTGTATAAATACCTAACAAATTACTTCTAAGTTAGACCTGACTGCTTTTGTGCCAAGTATCAAAGGGTTAATGTAAGAAACTGGGTTATTGGTTGACTGGGGTTTGAGCCCTGGTCAAGCAGTAACCACAATCCTTGTCAGGGTGAGGCAGTTGCAGTGACTATTGGTTGAGCTACACATCATCCTCCATTATCTCATTCTCCTTTTCCTCTGGGGTCAAAGGTGCATCCTGGGCTATTCTCAGTGCCTTTTGAAGCTCCACCTTCCTGTTGAAGCATTTTACAGAAAATCCAAACCCCTTGTAGAAATCCTTGAGCTGGGCCAGTGCAACTCTCCAGCTTGGCCACCTCACAGTCCATTCTTGCAGGTGAAGATGTAGGACCTCCAGTCAGAGGCATGATTTTATAAAAAAAGCAAAAATGCCAATCAGGAAGAATAAAAAAAAAAGAAAAATGCCAATCAAAGAAAGCAGGAAAAATGGCAATAAGGATCAAAGACAATTGATTTGAATTGGTCTTATATGTTGATGTTAGTGTCCACAAATTACTATAAGGCACTGCACAACACAAGTCCTATCCTCACCGTTGATCACCAGTGTTAAAGATTGGGTCTCTAGGTGGCAGGGGTATGCCCTCGGCACAAGTAGGGACCACAATCCTAGTCAGGGTAAGTCAGTTACACACCATAAATGAACCTGTGCTCACCTCAGGTAGCTTGGCACAGAGCAGTCATGGTTAACTTAGAGGCAATGCGTAACGTATTTGTTGAACACTTCAAACAACAAATTGATAACACTACACAAAAATAATCTCACACCAAATTAGAAAACTAGAGTAAAATTTATTACGTAAATCAAGACCAAAACAACAAAACTCCAATCAGCAGAACCGGAATTATCAATTTGGAAGTTTAAAACTGCATATATACATTGCAATGGTAGGCCTGAAATGTTTAAAGTGCTACTTAAGTGGGTGGCACAATCACTGCTGCAGGTCCACTAGTAGAATATAATTAGAAGGCCCTGGACACATGGAGTACTACTGTACTAGGGATGTACAAGTAAATTAAATATACCAAGTGGGGAATAAGCCAATGTTAACATGTTTTTTAGGAATAGGCACGTGCACTTTAGCACTGGTTAGCAGTGGTAAGGTATCCTGAGTCCTAAGGCCCGCAAAAATGAAATCAGCAAAAATGAGGAGAGAAGGCAAAAAGTTTGGGGGGGAGACCTCCTAAGGCTAACAGGTGTAGCAGTTAAGCAAGGGTTAATGTAGTGACATTAGTGGTTCAACCCGACAAGGACTATGGTTGTTGCCCCAGAAGGGTTTTAACCCCCGCAAACAAAAACTCAATTTCTCACAGCAGTCAAAAGCTCTAGTAAGTTGCAGTACAACATTATACGGCAGTCTTAACACTTGTAGCCTATGTGATTGTTCGATCTTGCCTTGCAAGGATTTTAACTAATCTGGCAAAAAAATAATTCTGAACCACTTTGTGCTAGCACCAAAAAAGATTGTGTGATTTTTGAACTATTAGTTTACAAACAATTTTAAGCTGGAGGGAAATTAGGTGCTGGTTCGTCCAAATTCTAGTCAGAACAGGGATGGAGTCAATCACATCGGGAAAGGCACAAAGTGTATCTAAAGTGAGGATTGCATTAAGTGTAGTGACATCACATATCATTTAAGCAAGGTCACACACAGCCCAGCGTGTGCTAAAAGTTACATTGTATTGGCATCACCTTTATTTTCAAAATGGAAGGTAAGATTGCCAAGAATTAAAGAAAGACTATTACTACAAAAACATAAGGTGAAAAAAGGTAGTGAAATAATGCACTGTGAGAAAATGCCTGACTGAGGGTGACCTTAGTTTAGGAACAAAATAACCTAAATACTAAAAAGAGCAGTCCGTTTTTGCTCTAACTTTGCACTCATTTTCTGGTCTTTCATGTGGAATTAACATTTTTATGTAACATTGTCTGAATGCATCAGAGTTTGTGTGTGTTCTTTGGACATGTACAATTTATACAGTGGGTATTTTTCAGCTTCAAGAGAAGTACTGGAAAAGGATGGGGGCTTTAACTTTAGACCTTTGCTACTTTCAGTATTGTTTCATAATACAATTGTATAGACAAGGGGTCAGGTGCGAATTTCCCAGATTAGAGAGGAGGAATCACAGGCTAAAACAAAAACTAACCCTACTGCCTTTGTTAATCTAGGAAGGAGGAAAAGAACATAAAGCTAGGTACATTTAGGGCCTGATTATGACATTGGCAGTCCCACCGCGGGACTGCCATTGCCATGAGGAGGACACTGCCATCATGCCGACTGCGTCACCCCATCGTATTACAATGTGCTACCGAATTGGTCTTGGCTCCCTTAAGGGAAACAAGGCCAATATCACAGTGAGCAGTCTGCAGTGCGCATTCCGACGGTGTTGGACAGGGGGGCCCCTCTGGCCCCAGGCAGTGGCTTTCTGCCAGCCTTTCCATGTCTGGGTGAGCACCATGGAAAGGCTGGCAGAAAGCTGATTTGTAATGAGCACGGCGGTGCTGAGTTCAGCGCTGCTGTGACTGACCACAACTCAGACCGCCGTCTAACCGCCAGAAACCACGTTGCTAGTAGTGACGGTGGTCTTTAGGCAGTCCTGCATATCAGGGTCATAAAGTGGTGGTGGGAATGCCAGGCGTGCGGTGGTCCTACTGCCACTGCAAGTATGGAGATCTTAAGACCGCCACACTCATAATGAGGCCCTAAATGTTTTCTTGACTGCCCTACTGGATTTTCCAGGTTGTTCAATAGTTTTTAACTGGTGACTGACTCTTCCCCACCCCAAATGGCCTGCTAAAGGTGTGTATTGCATGCCACTGACTGTTCCAGTTGTCTGTCAATCATACTCTGAACTGATATTGTTCCAACTGAGATGGTTTACTCCTTCCTAGCTCTGCTGATCATTCATGTGTGTGATTAACATAGGGATGAGTGTGCAACAAACTATAAGTCATTCAGAGGAACATATGGCATGAGGTTGTCTTTGTTCACTTCCACTGCCTATAAGATTTTAACATGGCATGTGCTTACTCTGTCCCTATCATACTGGCTTGACCCAATGCAACTTTTCCATCACGGTCTCCTACTACACCCTATATGCCAACCAAAGATGTACCTGGCTCATGATTGATGTTTCTGCACTCCTACCACCCTTTCATAGTTGTTATGTCTTGTGATTAACTGTTCCCCAGCACTACTGCCCTGTCAAAGGTGTGCTTAACATGTGGCTGACTGTCCTGACCCTTTTGATCTACGCAGAGGCATACCTAAACATATCCGCTAATGCCATTGACATTTGTGCTTGTCAGCATTATACCTAACATGTGACTGACTCGGCTCCAGCTTACTGCCATCTCAGAGGAGCTGCAATGTTGGACATTCTCTCCCTGCATCAGAGGCCAGTCTTCCACCCATCACGTTTTGCCTCATGATCTCCTCAATGATTTGTAATGTTAAGGCCCATGTATTACACTTACAGAAGTAAGTGATTTGCCCGTTACTTTATTCTTACATTCTTGAGTAACTTTAATACATTTGGCTATTCACAAAATACAAGTGTAAAGTTACTCAAACGTAGGCTTACATGGCTCCACCCTCTGAAAAAGGGGTGGAGCCAAATATACAAGTGGAAGTTACTACTGTAAAAAAAAAGTAGCAAGTTCAGCACCACACATGGCCAACCGCTGATGGCAACATACTCCCATAGAAGATGATGATGAAGTTAATACATCTTGATATTTTTCTTTATACAATACCATACAGAGATCTCTGCCCTGACTGCAGAGTCTCCCCATGTTATAGTATAAGGAAAACTGAAAAAGTTTTTAACTAAAAACTTCCCTAGTACTAAGTAGTAAACTTGTATGTATGAGAATCTCCCCACAGAAAAGATAGGTGAGGTGGAGATTTATACTCGTACGTTTGTGAGTGACATTTTATGGTACTTTAGTGGTACTCTTTTAATACTAATGAACATACTGGAAATGCAGCATATGAATCAGCCCATAGTGTTTTGTCTGGTCAAATTAGATTCCTGAAAATGATTTCTCAACTCAGCAAACAAAAGGCAGCTAAATAATCAAAGTATTGGGATATTCATTATACACGGACATATATAATACCTGCAGCAAAAAAAGTAATTTTGCAATTTTAAAACTCAAAGCATCATTAATAAAACTTTCAATCCAAATATGGCTAATATGTGTGATGAATGATACATCAAACAGCAGGTGAAATCAATTCCATTCTGTGTGCAGATCGCTAGAACTGTACGAAACAGATAATGCTGTCCCTGCCAGCCCTCTGCCAACCCTTAAAAGTGAGGCTCCATGCTCACTGATAAAGAACAATTTATTCCAAAGACAATTTCCTGCTGTGCCTGAGCTTCAAAACAAGTTCACCTGCTGAGTTAGAATAGTTTCTGTAATGAGTCCTTGGTTAACCTTTGGTAGCTTGGCTCAAACAGCAAGGAATTATTCAGCGAAAATATCATGATATGTGTAAAACAATGGGTCAAACAACACTACACACAAAAATATAAATAACTGTGCAAAATAAGTTAGATTGTAAGACTTACATCTTAACTTCACACCTTAGGAAAAATAGATAAAAATGAATGGCTATAGAGATCTCTTGTAAAAATATTGATAACAATCCACATTGAAAAATGTTCTGAATTTTTCTAGAGGTCGAATTTAGTTGGAAGTCTAACTAAATTTAAATCAGTGGCTCAAATAACCCTGTCTCACCTTTTGAAGTAGTATCAAGATCACATGAAGCATGCGCTGATTAAAACACTTGAAGAAGTCAAATCACTGGATTGAAAGTGGCAAGTTCCTTGGGGGGTAAGAGTAAAAACAAATGCCAGGTGAGGTTGTGTAGCCCATGCTGAAAGGGTTTGAATGTGCTGAACTACTGGCAAAGAGATGTCAAAAATGGAAGTTATCAGTGAGCAGGAGCTCAGGAGGCATTATTGACCTGAGGCGGCTCACAATTTTCGGACTACAGTTGATACTCAGTGGACCTCCTGACTGGTTCTAGGTACTCCTTGCATCCGTAGCTTAGTTCTGGCACAGTGCTGGGTATTGACTCAGATGCCACCTCAAAAGCAGAAGGTCTTGTTGATTCAATGATTTGTAACAGGGAAAAGATTCCAAAAATCCCAGTACTGTGTTGATTTTTTTAAGGCTATTTCCATTGAACTCAGTGCTTTTCAGAAGTATTTCTGAGCAGGCCCCTCAAGGCACAAGCCCCGTTATCAATCTGGCAGCATAGGGCAAGTCCCTGCCAAGTAGGACAGCAAACACCAAAAGGAAGGTTTCAATAAGCATTTCAGTGCACAGACGTCTTTGAGTAAGTTAACCAACAAGCATGGTCTTCTCATGATATTCAGCAAAGGGGAAACTCTTCTTTTATTTTTCAGCCCCAGCCAAGTTGCACTTTTAGGGGCCCTATATGGGTGGGATGGGAAATCACCCAGCCTTCCCCACTCAAGTTAATAAGCTGCAATCATCAGTAATTCTGGGGAATCGGGGTAAATACTCTAGGATCGTTAGTTGGTCCCTGAGGCTATTCAGGGAATCACAATTCACATATCTGATTGCCATGGATAGTCCCTATGTTACTTATACATGTCACCTGGACAATATACCTGCTTTCAGCAGGATTATACTACTGAATATTGAGAATATAAATATCATAATAGAATATTGTATACAAAATATTGAAGACCAAAATATTGAAGGGTAAGTACATAGAATGGATGGATAGTTTCACTTTTCCTACCTCTACATCTTCTTATCTTGAAGGAATTTATATTGCCATGGTACATATATATGAACTTAGGCTTAGAAAATCTATACTTATATACCTTTTGATGTTTTTAATTTGATATGTTATCCTCGCAATTCTTATACTACGATATTCCTTCTTCAATATTCAGGAGGTACTCCTTTTACCAACTGAGGTGTCCAGGTGAACGAGTCCTGGCTTGCAGTGTTTTCAGCAGATTTGTGAGCAGACTAGAGGTGATAACTCCTGTTACGGGCTCCTTGTCCCATGTGGTTTAACAGGCTACTCCTAATGAGATCATAGGAGTGGCCCATGCAGGTATTTTAAAGGTTAAATCAATGAGTCACCTATCAAAAGGTCCTATTCATTCCTAATAGGATTCTCAAGCTTCACACTCATAGGTGTTCAGCTAAAGAAAAGGTCCACCAGAGGCCTATACAAATACAGTCACAGCCCCTAGGGGGTTCTCTCCCCCTGCCCAATACCTTATTTGGATACTGAGTTAAAGTAAGAGTTGGCAGACACAACTACAAAAGGTGGAAAAGAGGAGATCATATCAGACAGAAATGTGTGCCTTTTGGGGTGCACTTCTGCAAAGAATAGACCGATTATATGCCATATTGCAACTCTAATCTTAGGGTAAAAGATAATAACCATCACTTCTGCCTAGCTTAGACAGATTATATACCATATTGCCAAACTAATGTAAGGTTAAAAGTAATAACCATGTAAGCTCATTGATCTTCATTTAAGCCCAAATTATTTACATGCTGCAAATCTGGCTTTGATTGATATATGTGGTATCTACTGCTTAGAACCCCCTGCATGTGCCTATTCTGTCTCCAGGTGAGCATGTTCAGAAATGTTGTGGTTCAAATAGTGAAGAGTTGGAGAGCTAGGAGGAAGCTGGGGAAGTGTGGTGCAGAGCTGGATGAGGTGATTCCATGTAACCTGAAAAAAATGAGGAGTTACCCAAGAAGAGCACTGTGTACTTTATTGACCTTTTCACACTGGCAACACGCATAAAAAGAAATCGCGTGCAACACCTCAACAGCTGGGACGTGAGATTTGTGACACCTGAACTCTGCTAATTTAATACTCAGCGCTGCTTCAGGTTGGTTTATTTTGTCATTTTCAAATGCCTCTGCCACCCCACCACTATCACGATATTTGGGTATTTGGGGAGAACTGCTCCACACACGCTCTGCGCTGGGCCGTGCTACGCTGTCTTGGTATGAGTGGCACCAGGCTCTAAGGAAGCTGCTGTATCCAAGCAACCAGAGCACATCTTTATATGAAGCATGAGTGGTATCTCGCTCCAATATCAGCTTCAATATCCATATCCAAGCAACCAGGGTGCGTCTTCATGGCAGCCAAGCTCTTATATCAACTGCCACAACAAGCATCTTCACGCTGTGCACGGCATCCCCTGTGGCCATTTTGCTTTGGACAACCTCCTACCAGGCCTCAATATATGTGTGTGTCCCTCATTGTATACGGTGTGTGGGGCTCAGGCAACTTTATACAAAGGACGGATTGATACAAGCGCTTATTGCATATGGCACTGTTTAACTTTTTTTTTTAATTTCACAAAAATATGCTTGCGGATACATGTGGCAGCCATCGTAAATTGGGCACTTTGATTTATCTACATCGGCCATGATAGTTTGAGTCCAAGTTTCAGCATGAGTGAGCATTACATGAAAAAACATACTTTGACATCAGGATCGGCTTTTTCTTTGTGGGCTCTTTATTTCCTGGCTTCAGAAGTGGCTATTTGTGTGTAGACTCCTTGCCCTTTCACTTTGCTACTTTAAGTGGACAAGTTGAAGCAATTTATGCATGGATCTTTTAGGATTTTCATCTCTCCTGGAGTCATTATTTTTTTTTGTCAGCAGGAGCTTCATTGTGCACAACTTTTATTGCATTATAATTGAAGTAGTGTACATGAACACTGTTTTCTTCTGACAGAGGGACTTTCAGGTATTTAGCGAATATAGATGAAACTATCTTGCTAAATTTTGTAATTGAAGTCGTAATCTATTGTATGGTATAATAATGCAGAACATAAGCCCTCCTCCATGTTTTCTTTCATCCCCTAGGGAAACCATTTTTTACTGGTCAGGGTGGAAGAAGGTATTTACCCATTATGCCAAAGTGTGTGGTACATGTTTGAGTGCCAGAGTAAAAACTTCCTCTTAATGCATGCACTGTTTGGGTCCGTATGGGAAAGAAGTGTATGAGCATCTTCTAGTCTTGAGTGAGTCAGACTCATCTCACTTAAATGAAATTGAAGTTTAAATAAAAAAATTAGACTTGCATTATCTTCCAAAAATAATCACAGAACTAGAGCAGTACCACTTTGGGAAGAGTATGCAAAGGTCTGATGAGTCGATGGAAGAACATATAACGTTGTTGCGCAAAGTAGCATCTGCCTTTAATTTTGAAGCATAATGTGAGGAACGTTTAAGGGATCAATTCATGCTGGGTTGCATTATTGAAAAGGCAAGAGGTGCATTGTGACAAAAACACAATCAATCTCCTAACGATGTACAAACCACGGCAAAAAACTCTTGACCACTCAATGGTGTGTGTTGATACTATGAAGAAGGAATCCAGCGCACATGAAAAGGGTGATGGTGAAAAGATTAGGAGGATGAAGATCAAAACATATATGAAAATGACTTTAAGGAAGGAAAGAAAGCTCAACTTCATTGTTTCCTTTGCAATAGCACTTCACATTAAGCAAATTTTAAAGACTGCCCAGAGTGAAAGTCCATCTGCAAGAAATGTGGGCGCAATTGTCAGTTTACGACTAATTGTAGGTCAGGTATTGACAAAGATAAAGTGAGAGAAGTGGAATATGTTTCGGAAGATGATTGTAATCTGACTGTGTTACAAGTTGGCGCTAAGGGTAATGACGGCCCTGTGGATGTCATTCATGTAGGAGGTGCTAATGTAAGCATGCTGTTTGATTCTGGGGCCAAAATCACATTGGAACGGAAAGAATGTAATGACCAGGAATTAAGAGGAAGAGTAGAATTGTTCAAAGCAGATATAAAACGAAGAGTAAATGGGGAGAGCCTATTAAGCCCCTAGGCTGTTTCCAAAGTGACATTGAGTTTGGCAACAGCATCACAGCGGGAAAGATTTGTGTGTTGATGCGGGGAGACTTTTGCATAAGTGGATTCATCAAAGAGAGTTAGGTGTTTATCTGAATTGGAATGAGTCTCCAGCAGAAAAGTTGAGAGAAAGGGGGAATTTGGTGGTGTGTAGCAAAGCATATGAAAGTTTATACACAAATGTGTTCAAAGAAGGATTAGGCTGTCTGAAGAATTACACTCACTTCATAAAGATCAAACTGGGATCCATCCCTAAGTTCTGTAAAGTGCAAAACATTCCTTTGAAAGTGAGGAAGGACATGGCATGTGAATTGGAAAGATTGAAGAAAGATGGCATAATTAAAGCGATGGGAGGGTCTGAGTAGTTGTCCCCAGTAGTGATGGCAAAGAAAGCAAGTGGGTAAGCAAGACAGTGCTTCGATTTAAGAGAGTTGAATCAATGTGTCATATTAGACACTTACCCTTTCTCCAACATAACAGAGATGTTAATTTCAAAAGGAATGCCAAGTGTTTCTCCTCCCTGGATTTGACATCCGCTTTTCATCAGATAAGAATGTGTCCATTGTCTCAAGATCTGGGGTCTTTTATCACTCTATATATTACGTTCAACTACATTAAGATGCCTTCTGGTTTGGTATCGGCTTCGTCCATGTTCCTGAGTGTGATGGAAGACGTATTGAAAGAGATACCTGGGGTCAAGTTATACCAGTTCAATGATTTAGTGTTTGGTAATTCATTGGCAGAGCAGGACAAAAGGTTGCATGCGGCTCTTACGAGACTGGATTCTTGCAGTCTCACTCTCAAATCAAACAAGTGTAAGTTTAATGTGGACAATACAGAGTATTTGGGGTATCAGATTTGTTCAGGTGGTATCCGTCCAAGGAAAGAATTGATGGCTGTAATCAGTAATATGCAGATCAGTAATATGCCGATACCAAAAAGTAAAGATAAGTTAGTGAAATTCCTTGGCGTGGCTGAGTACTACAACAAATTTATGGCAGTAAGAACATGACGGAATTACTACAAAAGGGTATTGAATATAAGTGGAATGATGATTGAGAGAGAGAATTTGTGGCTATGAAAGCGGAGTTGAATAGTGCTCCTAGTGTGTCTAGTTTTGAACCAGGGCAGGAAATGGTTCTTAGGCAGGTAGTTGGTGGCAAAGAAATAACTATTTTATTTGCATCCAGACATTTAAGGGGGGAAGAAAGGAACTACTCAGTGATTGAGAATGAGGCTTTGGAAGTGTTCTGGGCAGTACAAAAGCTTCGCAAATTTTTATGGATTAGTAACTTTGTAATTAAGATGGATCAAAAGCCCCCGAAGGTAATCTTTATGTCTAAGGGGATTGATGAAGTGTCCACCAGATTATGCAAGTGGGTGATTGTCTTTCAGGAATTTGACCTAAGCATGCTGTTCCTGTTGCTAAGAATATCTTATCACTTTGTGTATCTCTCATGTGTTGCAAGGACCATTAGTGTGACAGGAAAGAAAATATTATTGATGGTGAGTTTTATGATGAAGAATTCAAAATATGTGAGGTCACAGGTGGAACCATTCTTGCGGAAGAGTGAATAGAGGAGATGCAGAAGGATCAGGTTTTGCAGCTAGTGAGGCATTTAGTATCTTCAGGGTGGTTAGGGAAAGAGGATTGTGGGGAAGCAGTGAAAGGGTTCTGGGAAGTGAGAGAGGAATTGATGGTGAGTAGGGAACTGCTCTTGAGAGGAAATAAGTTGGTTCCTCCCTCCACTCTGAGAGATCACATCATTTCTTTGGGTCACAAGAGCCAGCTTGGTATGTCGAACCCCCAAAATGAGGATTAGAGTTGATTATTGGTGGCCTGGGATGGATATTATGGTGGAGAGAAAAGTGAGACATTGTGTTGTGTGTCTAGGTAGTGACCTAATTTTGAAATTCAGGACTGAACCTATGTTGATGAGGAGATTGCCTTCTGCATCCTGGAAGGAGATTCCTCTTGTTATTGTTGGTCCTATTAGATCTACTGGTGTAGATCATTATATTTTGAGCTGCATGGACTGGTACTCATGATGGCAGAAAGTTGCAGTTGTAACTTCTGTGGAGAAGTGGGTACTGAAACAGTTTTTGAAAACATTGTTTGATCAGGAAGATTGTCATTCTGTACTTTTTTCTGACAACTGGGTGCAATTGACCTCAAGGGAAATGGAAAGCTTTCTGAGAGAAAAATTAATTGTTATTAAAATTCTGCGCTTTATCACCTGGATTTTAATAGTATAATTGAAAAGTTCAACAAAGTACTGAAGGAGACCATACAATGCTCATGAGAAACTAATAAGTCATGGTTGGAGGAGATACATGATAAAGTAAGGGTGTAAGCCTACACCCCATACAACCACA
Source organism: Pleurodeles waltl (assembly GCF_031143425.1). Classification (NCBI taxonomy): domain Eukaryota; kingdom Metazoa; phylum Chordata; class Amphibia; order Caudata; family Salamandridae; genus Pleurodeles; species Pleurodeles waltl. Next base: position 951,492,136 of record NC_090449.1, read on the forward strand.
GGGATGACAGTTTGAACTTTTCAGGGATAGAAAGCCAAATAGTGAGATGTGTCCCAGTTGGGTAAACAAGATCAGAGGTGTTGATAAGGAAAACAACCCTGAGGGAGCAATGTGGAAGAGTAGAATTGGAGGAGAGAGACAAACTCTGCAAGAAGATTGTGACAATCAAAAGAAAGTTAAGATAACATGCATGAGGGATAGAGATTGGGTCTGGGTTTAACTTCCTATGTTTAGTTCAGGTGTGTCTAAATAAATCAAGCCGATGAAAGTGATCAAGTTGTTTAAAAATGCTATCAAGGCGGAAGACTATACAATATAGAATTTGAACAGAGTTGCAAAATTCAACATGGTGGAGATGAAAGGAGGGGTCAAAAAGAGAACTTGGCATGCAACAGTGGTGGAGGAAGTCATGATGTTCAGAGGAAAAGCTGGAGGGCCATTGTCAAGCCGTCATTCTTAAAGTGTGTGTTCCAAGGACCATCAGTGTGACAGGAAAGAAAATATTATTGATGGTGAGCTTTATGATGAAGAAAGCAAAGTACGTGAGGTCACATCTAGATCAATTCTTGCAGAAGAGTGAATAGAGGAGATGCAGAAGGATCAGGTGTTGCAGCTAGTGAGGCATTTAGGCCCATATTTATAGTTTATTTAGCGTCACATTGGCGTAATTTTTTTACGCAAAAGCAGTGCAAACTTACAAAATACAATTGTATTTTGAAAGTTTGCGCCGATTTTGCGTCATAAAACGATGCAAAATCGGTGCTAAAAAAGTATAAATATGGGCCTTAGTATCTTCAGGGTGGTTAGGGAAAGAGGATTGTGGGGAAGCAGTGAAAGGGTTCTGGGATGTGAGAGAGGAATTGATGGTGAGTAGGGAACTGCTCTTGAGAGGAACTAAGTTGGTTCCTCCCTCCACTGTAAGAGATCACATCATTTCAGTGGGTCACAAGAGCCAGCTTGGTATGTCAAAGCCCAAAATGAGGATTAGAACTGATTATTGGATGCCTGGGATGGATATTATAGTGAAGAGAAAAGTGAGGCATTGTGTTGTGTGTCTAGGTAGTGACCCAATTTTGAAATTCAGGACTGAATCTATGTTGGTGAGGAGATTGCCTTCTGCACCCTGGGAGGAGATTCCTCTTGATATTATTGGTCCTATTAGATTTACTGGTGTGGATCATTATATTTTGAGCTGCATGGACTGGTACTCATGATGGCCGGAAGTTGCAACTTCTGTGGAGAAGTGGGTACTGATACAGTTTTTGAAAACATTGTTCGATCAGGAAGATTGCCATTCTGTACTTTTTTCTGACAATTGGGTGAAGAAGTATCATCGACATACATGAGGGCCAGTACCCCCATGTTAACCTATCTGGGTGCATCTTTATGACACTCATTCGGGTACCCTACTAGGCCATTAATATAGAGTGTGGACAGTGTGGGGGCAAGTACTCACCCCTGCCTCACTCCTCTAGTCACATGGAAGGAGTTTGTTATTTCCCCTGCATTACCACACCTAACCTGGGCGTAGGTATTAGAGTACAGCCTCACTATGATATCTAGAATGTAGGTGGGTATTCCCAGCTCAGAAAGGTCCTGGCATAAGGTTGATCTAGGAACTAAATCAAAGACAGCATGCAGTTTGACAATTACAACATAGAGTCGTCCCACATCCAGGGTAACAGTCTTCCAATGCAACAACTGTGAATGGAACACTTGGTCTGTAGTGCAAATGGATTCTCTAAAACCTTCCTGCTCACTAACATCGACCGATCCCACAACCTCAACATCATCTCATACGCTGATGACACACAGCTGATCCTCCCCCTCACCAAGGACTCTGCCAAGACCAACCTCCACAAAGGAATAAAGGCCATCACCGAATGGATGAAGACCAGCTGCCACAAACTCAATTCCGACAAGACGGAAGTCCTCATCTTCGGCTCCACCCCCTCTGCATGGGATGACTCCTGGTGGCCTGCCACTCTCGGAGCAGCTCCGACTCCCACAGACCACGCACGGAATCTAGGATTCATCTTGGACTCCTCATTATCCATGACCCAGCAAGTCAACGCCATCTCCTCCTCCTGCTTCAACACCCTCCGCATGCTCCGAAAGATCTACAAATGGATACCCACAGAAACCAGAAGAACAGTCACCCAAGCCCTCATAAGCAGCAAATTGGACTACGGCAATGTCCTCTACGCAGGTACCACGGCCAAACTCCAGAAGAGGCTGCAACGCATCCAGAACGCCTCCACATACCTCATCCTGGACATTCCCCTTCACTACCACATCACAGACCACCTGAGAAACCTGCACTGGCCCCCAGTCAACAAGAGAATCACCTTCAAACTCCTCACCCACGCTCACAAAGCACTACACAACACCAGACCAGAATACCTCAACAGACGGCTCTCCTCCTACACTCCGACCCGGCATCTCCGCTCCGCTGACCTCGCAACCGTCCCACGTGTCCGCAGATCTACCACCAGCAGTAGATCATTCTTGCACCTCGCCGCTATAATGTGGAAATCTCTTCCCACCCACCTTCGCCAGACCAAAGACCTCCTTACCTTCAGGAAACTTCTCAAGACCTGGCTGTTCGAGCAGTAGCAGCACTTTTTGTAATTGTAATGAAAATCACTGACAAGTAGATGCTCCAAATGCCCATATTGCTCAAAAACAGATACCCAGGGATTTTGTCTGGCTTAGGGGTCTTGTTGGAAACAATGCTTTTTATGGCATGGCTAATTTCCTCTGCAGATACCGCCCAGCCTTCAAAATCAAAAGCCTGAGCATCAACCCCTTCAGAGACATCCCCTTCAAAGGTAGCCACCACCCCCCCCTGAAAAAATGTATTGACAATTCCAGTACCCATGGGTTTTTAGGCATGCCACTTCAAATCCCCTTGCTGCTTATAAAGGCTGGACAAGTATATTACCCAGTCAGATGCTGCTATATTACTTTCTATAATGTAGAACCCATCCTTATGGCAAAAGGACACCAATTTCATGATTAAGCGCTGATGTTTTATTCTGGTGGCTCGTAGTAGAATCCCAGGTCCCCCTCTCCCAGACTTTTTTGGTGGTAGATAGAGCTTTTTTATAAGACCTTCTAGTGGCCTGGATTAAAGATCTGTCTTGCTTTTTAATTGCAAGAACCAAATTGGTCTTACTGTCTCTGCAACATCTGTTATACCAGGACGATGGGTGCTTTCTAGTCTCTGTTTGTCCAACGTCAATATAAAATAGGTTCTGAGAATAACCGATTGTGCAGCTCAATTATCACCCCCAAGGAATTGAAGGCATCCCCTGTCTGATCCATCAAAAGGAAACTCTCCATACCTACTGCAACCAGTCTATAAATCTCACTAAAGGCCCCCTGGGAATGTTTCAGACTACTTTATGTTACCCTGCATCTAATCTATTACAAGCAATTCTCAGTCTATGATCTGAGAGCTCTCATTTAATAAACATTCTCAGCTTAAGTGTCAGGACATTATGGTCGCTGTCACAGAGAGGGAGATTTGCCAGGTCAATCATGGATGACCAAAGTCTGGCATCCAGCATGATATAATCAATTAAGCTTGAATGGTTACTCCTAATAAAGGTATGATTACCTAACTTATCAGATGTTGATCTTCCATTACAAGCACGTAATCCCTGGTTTAGTGTAAGGGCATTCAATTGTAATGCTATAGGTGTCTATTTCTTAATAGGTGGAATTTCAAATGCAGGAATGGACCAAACCGTGTTCTTATCTGCCAAAATTATCTGACTTTCAATGCTCAAGGGTTCGAATTGGCAATTAAAATCACACCCATCAATTTTCCTCACACAATTGGGAAGTGAGGCTAATTATGCATTCAGTTGATCCAAAACCATGGATTCCCTTTTACTCCCTGCAGGTCCACAATATGAATTCTAAATCTAATATATTTCATCAGAGGAAATAGTCAAACTAAGACCCAAAATGTCAGGAGAATCCACCTGAACCTCTTTGATTGAGCCAGAGATGAATGTTCTGACCCAAATCTGCAGTCCTCCTGAGGGCCTCCCCGGCCCAGTGGATACTGCTGCCTTAGAAAAGTTGGTGTAACCAGTACAGAAGAGTGGCCGTAATGACCAAGTCTCTTGAAAGAGACAAACATCATATTGGTCCACAAAGTATTGCCACTCAGGATTTACTAGTTTAGGTGCCAGACCCACCACATTCCATGAAATGAAGTTGGTTGTAAAAAGCTTTACCTGGGGTGCTAGCCCAGCATCTACTCCAAAAACATCTAAAGGTAAGGTGTGCCTGTGGGCTTAGGATCTTCCATCAATTCAGAGGACACAAGTTGATCATTTGAGGAACATTGTGTAACTAAACCCCTCTCTGGGCTAGGTTAATAGACAGCCGCGATGCAGGCCCCTGCTTCATTTGAGTTAGTAACTGGCATCCTCCCACTGCCAGTGAGTCAATCTACACTTTCTAACAGTTTGAAGCGATTATGAGTTGGAACTGAGAAGCCGACTCCAGGCCTCGTCGGAAATGGACAAACAGGAGCTAAAGGTCTGTGTAACCGAAAAGAGTGATGGCGAAAAGAAGGATAATTTTGATCGGTCAGCCTTTAAAAGTAACCCAGAGCTAAAGGCTCAATCGTGCTCTTTGCTGGAAAAGAAAAAGGGTTACCTATGCAGCCAAGTAGCACCCTTTGTGCCACAATAGGGGATCTAAAGTTGATGATGACTATTCCTCTCTCTGTCCATTCTACCCTGCCCAATCCACTCAACCCTTCTAATAAAGAAAATATTGTTGGAATATTGTTGGAATGCGTGTGATGACATTTTTTGTGCTGCACTAACCATCCTAGTGTTTTATTGAAAAGTTCTGTATAAGTCTGTGTGTGCCCTTCTTGTTGTTTAGGAACTCTAGTTAAAACCACTATATAGGAACAAGATGCCGGTGGGAGATTTACTACCGGGTGAACCTGGGTCCTCTTGGGCTCACTAGATCCCAGAATGTCGCTAGTGTTCAATCCTCTAGAGCTATACTCTTCCTGGTTATGTGTAGATTGGGACAAGGGTTGGGCAAACCCTGGCCATCCTTGCTGGCCAGAAGGGTCTGGAGCTACACTTGCTGCTGTAGACACTGCTTTAGATATGGGGTCTCATTCTGACTTTGGCGGGCGGCGGAGGCCGCCCGCCAAAGTACCGCCGTCAGAATACCGCTGCGCGGTCAAAAGACCGCCGCGGTAATTCTGAGTTTCCCGCTGGGCTGGCGGGCGACCGCCAGAAGGCCGCCCGCCAGCCCAGCGGGAAACCCCTTTCCATGAGGATGCCGGCTCCGAATGGAGCCGGCGGAGTGGAAAGGGTGCGACGGGTGCAGTTGCACCCATTGTGATTTTCAGTGTCTGCTATGCAGACACTGAAAATCTTGGTGGGGCCCTGTTAGGGGACCCCTGCAGTGCCCATGCCATTGGCATGGGCACTGCAGGGGCCCCCAGGGGCCCCACGACACCCGTTACCGCCAACCAGGTTCTGGCGGTCAAAACCGCCAGAACCAGGCTGGCGGTAAGGGGGTCGGAATCCCCATGGCGGCGCTGCCTGCAGCGCCGCCATGGAGGATTCCTCAGGCCAGGGGAAAACCGGCGGGAAACCTCCGGTTTCCCTTTTCTGACCGCGGCTTTACCGCCACGGTCAGAATAGGCCTGGATGCACCGCCAGCCTGTTGGCGGTGCATCCGCGGTCCCCGGCCCTGGCGGTCCATGACCGCCAGGGTCAGAATGACCCCCATAGGCTCTTGTCTGCCAGATGTAGGGCAACTCTGTGCAGCTCGAGGGAGCCTGGAGTCTGGAGAGTCTACTGTTTTATCTTTTGCCAGCCCTAACACGGTCAACTTCTTCTCAATAGAATCCATCCAGGCACATAAAGGAAGTAGCTTGCCCTGAACAAGCTCTCTGATTTTACACATACAGTCTGCAAGGAATTGATCTAGCGACTCAAGTTTAGTGGACAAGGGGCCCCCTGGGGGTGTACTTGGCATTACCTTGTTGGAATTCAGACAGTCCAGGGTTAGTTCTCTAGCTGCTTGGTCTAGATGAGCCACTGGCTACCTGGCTTTCTTGGCTCTCCCACCCTTTTTATCTGTGCTGTTGGTGTGTGTCTCTAAGGCAGGAGTTGTGTTGGTGACAATAGTACTTGAGTTGGGGGTAGATGGAATAGACGGGCTCTCTTGGGTAGATTCAGATAACATCAAGGAGGTAAAAGAGCCCTGTGCAGGCGAAGCCCCGGAATGAAGAGACAAGTAGCATCCAGCAAACTCAATCTCTGTTATTATTACCCATATAGCCCGCTGAAGCATCCTGTCTATAAAGGTACGCTTGGCGAGCGGAGTTAGGAAAGCACAAGAGACCCCCTCTGTGCAGGCAGCCAAAAAAAGAACTTGTAAGTTCACAGTTACAAATAGTCAAAACTTCTCAGAATTGATGGAGGTACACAAATCAGAATTTAAGCCCCTGGGGCTGGTAGTATAACTGTTACCACCCCACAAACCAACCCACAAAGCAATTGTAAAGCCCAGCGAGCTGTTCAACAAACAGGGTGTACTAGTGCCTGTAATCTCAGTACAGTAATAGGGTTTGAAATCCACCATAAGTCCTGGGCAATGGAGGGGAAAAGAGAAAGCCACAAGTGATGACAGCATTGCAGGGCTTCTCCTAGCCCTGTGTGATCTTGGGACAGGTAGTCCCCCTCCTAGAATGCAAGAATTGTGGCCCTACACCTCAGGACTCTGAGTGCGCTTGAAAGCGCTAGCCACAGTTGATGACAACCTTGCAGGGCTCCTCCTAGCCCTGTGAAATCTTGGGACAGGTAGTCCCCCTCCTGGAATACAAGAATTGCGTCCCCCATGCGAGGGACTCTGGATGCACTTAAAAGCGCTAGCCACAGGTGATGGCAGCATTGCAGGGCTCTTCCTAGCCCTGTGGAATCTTGGGATAGGTAGCCCCCCTCCTAGAATGCAAAGATTACAAGTACATATTAAAACAGACATAATGGTCTACAGTAGGTTTCAGGGGATGGACATTTTTTACAATCCATGTAGAATTCTAGCTTCCTATATTGTCACTATCATTATCATTTATCATTATTGTTTGGGCTATTTTCCTACTTCTCTAGAAACCCTTTTAGCAGTATCACTAGCCAGAACATAGGGGCAGGTGTAGGAAAGTTTCACAACAAAGAAACTATCACCCATGCATAAGTGACAACAAAGAAGGAAAGCAGCACCCATGCACAAGGGTAAAATAGGGGAGGAAGTGGGTGAATTGAGAAGGGAGATAACAAAGGACCATTTGGGCAGAGGATGGGCTTGGTGAGCTTTTACAGGATTACAAATTGTGCCAATGTAGCCCATGAGCTCTGGCACCAAATTGCAAGGGAGTGCAGTGAGGAGGGATACGGGCCATGCCAAGGGGCTATTTCCTCAGGAAGAACTGTGCAGGTCGAATTAATGATGGACCACACATTGATGTGTCACACCTTCGACTTAAACCTGTGTGGCAGAAGAGCTGAGCTAATGAGAGAGTGCTCAGTTGTGTTTTTTGTTCAATGAGCTTGCTACTTAGACCAGTAAGTGTGTCTGCTGGGAATGGGAGTGAAGAGGGTTGTCGGAACCCATTCAGAAGGTAACAGATTGAGCAAGGTTTGTTAGTTCTCAACCATGGTGGTTGGGTCCTTCCTACTATGGCTTTGCAAACTAGGCCAAATAGACCCTTACCATACCTGAATCTCAAGGTCTCGAGGGAGAGTAGTCTTAGGTGACTCAGAGAAGTAGTGTGGGGTTGTATAGCCTCAGAATTCATACAATCAAACCATGGGCATAATAAGTGAATGTGCAGCTCAGTGTGTTTTCTGTGTGGTTGATGGAGCCCTGCCTTCTTCCCTTCAACACTTCGGTGTCAGGAGCTACATCCAGCAACTCAGGAATGTAGGCAATAAACTTCAGCTGTGCGGGGAGGTTGCATCAACACCTCCATTTTGTGCCTTGCTTTAGGGAATCCCCTTCGCAGGGTTCCAGAGCACGGAGGGGGTACCAGGGCCCAAATATAACAACTGGAGTCTTTAAGCACTACTGTTCTAGGCTCCCTGAACTATGGATCCCTAAAGTGGGATCCAAGTACCCCATTTTAGCACCTGACTCTCAGGGAAGCAAGGCAGAGCAGTCCAGATTGAACACAGAAGAGGGATTGTGGCCTTGAGACTCAGAACTCAACAATGCAACAAACAACAAATAGGGCCTGATTTAGATTTTGGCGGATGGATTACTCCGTCACAGCAGTGAAGGATATCCCATCCGCTGAAATATAAATCCCATTATTTCCTATGGGATTTATATTTTGGCGAACACAATATCCGTTGCCATTATGACGGGGTAACCCATCTACAGAAATCTAAATAAGGCCCTTAGTCATTTGCTGTCAGGCCAATTTTCTTATACAAACAAAAAGTGCTTTACTATCATATGCTGCTAAACATTGTTCACAAATTTACAAAATGTACAAAATGGCAGGTAGAAAGGCCTATGGTGACACCCTCCGTAGAGCCTCACAACGCAACCAACACAGGGTGCATACTACAGATAGGTCCCACTTATCAGGTAACTCTCTAAATGTACTATGTACCTCTGTGCTGGAAGCACTTCTAATGTGCTAATGATCTGCACCCCAGCAAGCCCTGAACCTTAAAAGCACAATCTCTTATCTGCATGTGCTTAACGCTGTGTAATGAGCACAAATTACTTCTTTGTTGGTGCTCTTGTCATCTAGGGGCAGCACAAACCTCCCTATGCATATTTCTAAGGTGCCTAATGCGGTGAGGCATCAGCTCCTGGTGATCTCTTCCTAGAGTCTGTAGGCAATAGGGCATTTATTTCCTCTTTTCTTGTTTTTGGAGAGTGAGGGAGACATACTTTGGTGTTCATATGGTTGTGGCTCTCACCAGAAGCCTAACTGACCCTCTCCAGAGGTGATAATGTTTCAAGGGATCAGCAGAACATCACATGCCCTGAATGACTGCCCCCCTGGGGCCCTAGCCCTCCTTGTGCATGAGTAGTAAACCATGAAGCGCATTTAAGGTTCTATGAGCCCAGCAGCCTTAGGGATCCACCGGGCAGCTCTACCTACAAGGGAACACAACAAAGGGTCATTTCACTGACCCTTTAGGCTTATTGAGGTATCTTTGTAGGTGTGCTCCTAGTGGTATGCTCCAGCAGGTCTCCTTGCTTCATGGAATTTGATTTTTACCTTCGCTACATTTTTTATGGGAGGGTTCAGCATCTCTTCTCCTGCCTCATGGTCTACTATAGCAGCTCCAGCACCCAGCTACCTTCCACCAGTAGTAGTGGCTTCCCTGGACAGAGAACCTGTGTCTCTGTCTGGGCTTCTGGTACATCTCTTTGGCATGGGGTCTACTTCAGAAGCATCCTGCAGAACTCTATTCAGATTAGTCTCCCTGCCCACACTCCCCAGGCACCGAGGACTCCAAGCGACTTGTAGGATGCCTGTGTGTTGAGCAAGAATCAGGGCATCCTCTTTGAGGGGTTGCCCCCAAAAGGACCAGCCCCATAGAAGTTTCAGAGGAATTCTCTAGTCCCCAGCAAGTCCATCACTCTACTGTCCTGCAGATGAATTGGTGATCAGTAGCTCTACTGAGACAGTCCCACAGACTCCGAGTCAGGACAAGTCCAGCATGTCCTATGTCATCTCTAGGTATTCCTTCCGTCATTGCCCTCTGCAGACTCCAGTGCTTCTCAAAGCCTCTATCTTGTGGGGTTTTTAAATGGGAGTGGAAAGTTCCAGAATACAGGCACCTCTATTCAATCCGAAGAGGTTGCACCATTACTCCACTGCTGTACCATTTCTCCTGCACAGCATCAGTGGCATAATAAAAGTCCCTGCAGCCCCCACACGGTGGGGGTGGGGGGTGGCTGAGTTCCATGGGGACCCCTCAGCACAGTACAGTGTGCATGAGCAGCAGGCCCCTGACTGGATCCAGGTGGGAGGGGGCTTCCTCCAGGGACTTTGCAAGGAGGCCCCCCTCAAGCTTCATTACACCAGTGCACAGCATCTTGGAACTAATCACATCAAGTGATCAATGGTCACATCTGTCGGAGAGCAGTAAGCCCTACCTCCAGTTGTCAAAGCCAAACTGGTTTCTTCCCACCAAGACTTCAGAGGAAGAGAAAGGAGACAGAGGTGTGGCTGCTCCCCTTTTGTTTCTCTAGGAAGGGCATGCTCAGAGTTGTCAGGCAGTGTGAATGTAATTAGCATATGCTGATTTTCACCCACCATCTTTCTCTCCCAGGTAGAGGCTAGCTCTGTTTCAGATGGGCCTACTGTATGAGGAAGTCAATGACTTACCTGCTGGAAAGTAAACTAATTTAACTTGGCCCAACAGGGTTATATTTGCACTTGTGCTTACATACGGAGTACACATTAAAGTCTCTCTAGGTTCAGCCAATGCAAAGTTGTAATTTTGAGGTGATTTTTTAGGCTAAAGTTGTAATTTTTGAGGCTATCCAAAAGAAACTTCACTGCATTTAGTTTGTGTCTGTCCAACCTTGTTATATGCTTGTTGAATTCTGTTAAAACCATTATTTTTAAAAGTAGGAGAACATGTCATCAAGCACTTATATTATGGATATCCGGCACGTCAACTATTCATCTTATTTGCTGTGTTTTTAAATTCTTGACTGAGGTGGAAAGAAGTTTCACATCTTTATCTTAAAAACCAAGTATTTTATGCATTTTCCCTTTAATTGTTTTTATGCATAATGTACTGATGCTCTATTGTCAATCAAAAAAGTTAAAATATGACATTTTAATGTAAAGCACTTTATTAACCTTTAGATCATGCCCAAGAACAATCAGTTTGGGAATACTGTCAAACAAAGATTAATGGATGCAGAATTAACATTAGCAATTAATATCTGGGTGTTTCGTATTTACTATATTTTGAGTGGCATTCTATTTTAAAGTAAATTGAGTGCCACAAATCAGAATCTAAGCACTTTAGCACCTTTTTATATAGATATTTAAGAATGATTTGCACATGCCTAAATAAAAGATACCAAATTTATAGCAGCTAAAGGGATTATTGTATTAATTTGTTTAAACTGTAGTGCTTTATTGATGCCCTATTGATAACCAGACACAGAAATATAGTTAAAAGATGACAAGCCAATGACAAGCATTTTAGTAACCTCTTACACAGGCACTACAATGAATTATTTACAAATATTGTCAAATTAGATTGATCGATAGAGAAATAAAAATAAGTATTTTAGCAAGTGTTTCTCTTGTAAAGGTTGGAAATGTTTTGTAATTGTATTCCATTTCAAGTGGCAATTTTTTAGAGAGAGTTGAGCCTCACAGGCAAGAAGTTAAGCACTTTTTTGCACAGACATATGAGTATGATTTGCACATGACTTATTTTGAATTACCATATATGTATAGTGGTTTAAGCAATCTTTTTAGTAATTTTGTTTTAATTGTAATGATTTAAAATAATCATTCAAACATCAAAAGTATTTACAGAAGAGTGATCTTCTGTGGAAGCTATCAAGTCATCCCATAACATCAATCTGGAAGTATGTAGTATCTAGTAGATTTCTGCAATTAATATGGGAATTCATTCTGTAATTAGAATGTCTACTTGAAGTTACTGTGCTGAACAGTTCTTATCTAGTAGGCCGTGGCTGTTGGACAAGGCATGCTGAGCTTCACATAAGGCAGGGTCTCAGGTTCTCAGAAATCATGATGATCTTAAAGGTCCAGCTGAAGTTAAGCGTGTTCACTTTGAAGGTTGGTGATTTATAGGATGGGCAAAATGTGTGATTATTCTGATACATGAGAGGATGGGTTTTCCAGTGGGTGTTTGCCTGTGGTGAGTGCTTCTTTTATAAATATGTATTTCTGTTTGTTAATGAAATAGCCATTTTACATATCGTAAACTTCAAGGGTGTGGTTAGTGCAGTATAGGTAGAGTTGACTTTACAAATAGGTGTGTGTGGATTGCTGTGTAGAATGCAACTGTAATATATTAAAAGAGTGGGGCCAGTTCTTTTGTGGAGAAAAGACAGAGGGGCTGCACTTTGATTGGTGTCCACTGTTAAAAATGAAGGAGCTGTTACTTGCCTTGCTGTGATACAAGAGAATGCTGAGTTTGTATTTAATTCCTGAAGTGCTGAATGGGTGGTGTAAGTGGACTGTCTGTGTGAGGTTGCTTGTCTTGCCCATTGGTGCAGAAGAAAGATTGTCTTATTGGCTTCTCAAATCAGTTAAATTAAGTTATTTTAATCTGGTTGGTAAAGACAAGCATCAACAGTAAATAGTACAGCATTAATCAACTAAAGACATGGCAATGAGTTACCACACTAAACACAATTAATATTGTTCCATACATGTGCTGTTAGAATTGTTTCTTTTGAATCTGCAGACTATCCCTATAAAAATTATATTTAATTTTGGATTTAATACAAAATGGAAAGTTCAAGGACAAGCGTTGATAGCCATCTACTTAGGGCTACGAAGCCTACAAATATAGCCAAACAATTTTTCACATATGAAGCCTTTCTCTGAACTTTTAGAGGTTCTTATATACTCTCAGATAACTCAAGGTCTATGCTACAGACTGGCCAAATACATACATTGTGAATTAATAACCATCTGGCTTACATTGTCCAAATCCTAATGTAGCTAAAATGGTCTTGATAATATGTATAATAAAGGATGGATGCAGTGCACTTCCAAGAGTTATACCACCACAAAAGCACACTTGTCCCACTATCAAAGTGATGAGATATTCTAGATGAACCCAACGGTTCAAAGCAAATCTGGAAGCTTTGTGATAAATCTTTTCTGAAGGCACTTAAAATAAACCAGTATTTTTGCACCAAATCCTGTTTTTATCATTAGATTTGTTTCAACTAAGTTCTAGCTATGCTTCCTTATTTTGTGCTCATATTCTACCCTGAATAGGACCTTACATTAAATGTGCTCCTTATCTTTCAGAACAAGTAAGCTGGGTTCTTTACAAAAGCTAGAGCATCAATTTCATGATGTTTTGCTATGTATCACTACAATGGGTTGTTCCTCTGAAGAAAAAAAAGAGTAGCACATTCAGGAACACAATTGCCAATTCAATAGCTTGGTGTGGAGGAGGGTAATCAGGATAGTGATTTAGTTGGAAGAGTAGCAGGTGAGGCTAGCCATGACAGAGAAGGCAAGGCCCATGGTTTAGCCTTTGATATGGGCTAGAAGTGCGGCACATTGTTTGATGTTAGAGGTGTTCAAAAGGGCAAGGAAAGATTATTTCATGCTTTCTTTAAGGGTGATGCTATTTAAGAAATTGATTAAGATTGTAGTGATAATGTTGGACAACTCATTGGTAAATACTGCACTGGGATCAGGAAAGCTGTAATGAAGGTGAGATGTGAGCAAAAATTATGCAGAAAGCAAAAAGCAACAGGCGAGGTATTCTAGTGACTAAAAGGTGGACTATGTCTGGAGGATGTAGGGGAAAATGCATTTATGATTAACTGCAATGTCACTTTCTGCTTGTATGGACAGACTGATCCACATGGGGGATGATAATTCTACATAAACGAAGACATCAAAGATGTATGGGGATGTGTCCAAAAACCAGTTCTCTTTATTAAAGAGGTCATCCAACTGTGTATTGTTATGTGCATGTTAGAATGAGAAATTGGCATCAATGAGCAAGAGGTTTAGAACATTGTTAGACATGACAGCTTTGGTGTAGTCTTCCCCCAAATTTTTTGATTTACCACCTCTTTGTTGATGAAATTTGTTTTTGTTAGTTTTAAGACTTTATGCAATTTGCAACTGCTAACCAGTGCTAAAGTGCTTGTGTTCACGCCATCGAACATGATGATGTTGGCCTACTCCTGATTGGCACATTTTATTACTTGTATGTCCATAATAAAGTGGTATAGCATGTATCCAAGTCCTGTACTTTTAATGCTACTACTGAGTCTGCAGTGCTTGCTGTGCCACCCACTTAAGTAGCCTTGTAAAACATATCCCAGGGATGCCATTGCAGCATGTGTGCAGTTTTAAACTGCCAATTCAATCCGGTGACATAAACCTTTTGCCCGACCTAAACCCTCCTTATTCCTGTATATGTCACCCCTGAGGTTGACCTAAATAGTCCCTAGAGAAGAGTATGGTGTATTTGAAATGTTGGACTTGTACTTTTAAGTTTTGTATGCCCTAGTGGTGAAAAACTCCCAAATGTGTTTTTCATTACTGTGAGGCCTACCCCTCCCAAATAATAATATTGGGTTACCTTATACTTTTAAGTGCTAACATTTGATTGGGAACACGTAGAAATGTCTTGTTTGGTCTCAAAAGCATTGTAATTTAAAATCTCATTTAATGCAAAGTCAGAATTTAAGACACAGCTCTGAAAATGCCACTTTTAGAATGTTGTCATGTTCTTGTCCAAACCATTTGGTGTCTGCAGTCTGCTTTCTTGGTCACATGACTGAATAAAGTAGCAGTTGACATTTTTGTATTCATCAAAGACTGTGAGACAAAGTGAGACTAGATGTTGGTAGGAAATGCCATCCTGCCAGGATGAGGCGGGCAGAGCTGTTCCCTGCCCCACTTACATTTACAAGCTTTGGAAGTGATGCTGAGGGAGTCTAGACAGCCAAACCTGAAACTTGGGACTTTGAATGTTTTCCAGGAAAACATAGCCTGAGAACAGACAGAAGACTGGAAAATACCTGCTCACCCATCCGTCCAAGGTGCATTGCTGCTTAGCCTGACTTTGCAATACCTACCGCTATGTTCTTCTCCACAGCAAGAAACCCTGCTCAGCTGTTCTTCTCAGAAGTATCTGGCCTTGTGGCCTTGTCAGCTACAGTCTGCAGCTTCAGCTTGCTGGAGATTTATGACTTCCAAAAAAGAGACGAGATGCGAACGTAGAAATCTTCAGCCCACCTTTGTCAAGTGACTTCCCAATGATGATGCCTCCTCCTCCTTCAACATCACTGACCAACTTGCCCCACTAAACGTTACCTTCTCAGCAAATTTTTCTTCTAGTCCATGGGTAAGCCGAGACCAGGCCCAGTCCACTTCGTGTAGCCCAACTTCACCCCGTTGTGTTCGGCCTTAATGTTTGACTTTGCCCCAGTCTTGCACGACAGGATAACCATGATTGATGGTTTTATCTTTTAGTCAAAAATGTTCACTAAAACATTTGAGAAATCATAACTCTGGTACTACTGATTAGATTTGTTTGAATGTCATTTTATTTATTAATTTTTTCTCTGTTTGTGTTGTGTTTTCATTTTATTACTGTAATACCTTATATATTGCCCCTGCATTAAACCTGACTGTTTTCGTGCCAAGCTACCAGAGAGTGAAGCACAGGTTAATTTAGTGACTTTTAGCGCTTCACCCTGACAGGGATTTTAGTTGTTACTTGAAAAGAGTTGTTTTCCTACATTGTTTCTCACTTGTATTTGTGCAGTGCCACTCAGTCATTTTAGCAACATTACAATCCCAGAAAAAACTGACAATAAATGTGATTTTTTTTCTTAATTCTCCTTATTTTTTGGTTTTGCTATTTTTTACTTATTCCAAATTTTTAGTTATCTCCCCTCCTTTTTGCTTACAGTCAAGATGAAGCTGATCAATCTGAATGACTGCAGCAAGGCAGAGCTGCAGAGCTTTTTTAAGAAGAGGGGGTGAATGTGGGAAAGTCTCTAAATAGACCTCAGAACCTTCGAGGAATTCGAAAGGATGCAGTCCACCACAGAGGGGCAGGAGGAAGATGGCTCTAAGGAGGAGGTGGTGGACTTGGAAGAAGAGAAGGAGTAAGACATGGCCACAGACTCTGAAATGCAGAACCCCTAGGAGGAAGAGGGCAGCTTAGTCACAGAAGTGAAGCCCCTGCCAAGGCAGGGAGTAGTCTGCCCTGCCAAAATCTGTCCCCTGAGGTTCTGGTGGACAGGAAGGCAGAGAGGGATTTCATGCTGCAGCTGGCCACATTGAAACTTGACACTGCCAAGGACGTGGCTGCTGTGAAGAGGGCCCTAGAGAAAAAGGTTGGCCCCAGAGGAGAAAAATGCTGAGTAGGAGAGAACCTTTGCTGAAAGGAAGTTAATCTTGGCTCATGAAGTGAGTCTTAAGAAGCTGGACTTTAAAACAGAGGTTTTCAAACTTTAATGCTGTGCTCCTCTTCCAGTGTAAAGAAACCCATTGGGGTTCCCCAGAATTCTACACAATTATTCCATTAAAATGGCACTGTTTATATGTGACTAGACTTATTTAAACATTGCATTTAACTTCTGCAACCTAGCTTAAAAATGCAATCAAACACATGGTTGCCAAACATACAATTTTGGTCAGCAAGGCCTTTCCAATGTCCAAAAGCATACACATTGTGATTTTCAGAAATAGGGGTGGAGAGGTTTGAGGTCTATTTGGAGTCCCTTCTCCTTTTGACACATACAGCAAGATATAAATGACAAAAGATGTTAGTGATGGCCCATCACAGAAAGCTGACTGGTGCTCATTGTTTAGCTTAAAACAAAGCACTGGTATCGTATCAGCATGATGCTTGTTTTGACCAGTGCCTGGGACCCCCAGGGTCAGTTAAAACCCCCTAGGGGGGCCTGCCCTTCAGTTTAAAGACCCTTGCCTTAGACCAAGACAAGCAGCAGAGTCCAGGGGAAACAGTGGCAGCACTTCAGAAGACACCCATCCGCTGCTTGTGGCCTGCTTCCTTCCTCACCTAAGAGAAGTGCCCTGCTGCTATTAGAGGACTGCCCTGTTGCTTAAGACCAGTGCTTTAAATGGGCCGGTACTCTCCGGTACTGAGTACCAGCACTTTTTTATTTTGAGAGGGAGAGTACCGGCACATCTCAAGAAAAAAGTAATACTTTCAATTGGAGAGTTCCGACACTTCTCAGAAACAAGCAGGTCCTGTGGCACAGAGTACCTGCACTTTATTTTTTCAATTTCAAGCACTGCTTAAGACCTGCCTCGATGCTTGATCCCAGGTCTACCAGAGTGACTCCAAGGTGTAGTTGGCTTGCCTCCTGTTCTGAGCTCCAGAAACCTTGAACCTCCACTTAGACTGTGCCACAAGAGAGTCTTGCCCTTTAAGTGGTGTGCCACCAGTACTGAGAACCCTTGGAAGTGGTACTAAAGGTACCCAAACGACCAAAACCAAAACTTGGCACTCAGAAAATGTTCCATTGAAAAGTGGCCTGGGAACCAACAGAATACTGAGAACTACCTGCTCGCTGGTCCATACAATATGCATCACCAATCAGCCTGACTTTGCGGTAGCTCCCGATAAGTTCTTCTCTTCAGTAGCAAATCCTGTTCAGTGGCTCGTCTCGGGAGGGGTGTCCAGCCTCTTGGAGCCCTCCTAGGCTACAGTCTGCAGCTTCGTGCCACTGGAGATTTTTGCTGTCCAAAACGTAACTAAGTCCAAAGGTAGATATCTTCAACGCAACTTCGGCCAGCAGCTCCCCAATGATGACTCCTTCCCATCTGACATGACCGACTGCCTTACCCTGCTGAACTTTACTTCTTAGACACTTTTCTTCAAAAATTCCTTTAAGCCCGAAGGTAAGCCAAGACCAAGCACAATCCACTCCTTGTAGCCCAGACGCACTTCATCGATGTCAGCCTTAACGTCCGACTTTGTACCAGCCACCCCAGTTGGCGCTACTGATTGGATTTAATTTGTTTTGGTGTTATTTTATTTTTTACGTTTTTCTCTACTTTTCTAAATTGCTGTGGGATTTTTCTTGCATTGTGTTCTCACTTTATTACTGTTTGAACACTACACAAAAACTTGACACATTTCCTCTTAATTCTGATTGCTTTTTTGCCAAGCTACCAGAGGGATAAGCACAGTTTAATTTAGTGAATTTGGGTGGTTCACCCTGACAGGAAATGTGGTTGTTGCTTGGGAAGGCACTTCACCCCCTCGTTCAAAATCCCAATTTCCTACAGAAGATCTCTGTTTTGTTGTGTGTGGTGAAAAGCAAGATCTGAATGAAGATATTTTGTTGGCTGTGGGGTTGTCATAAGGGCCTTTTAGAAGCCGGGTTGGGCTCCTCTGTCTTAGATTAATTTCAGAGTTAGTGCCTTCTTCTACATTATATTGCATTTTATTCGTGTTTTAGCATTCGGTTTTACATATTTTATCAGCTGGTTCTACTAGGAAGGCAAAGTTCCCCCTGCACATTTAATCATCCTTGTACCACATGTAAACTGTACTCCTCATCCAAGGCTGGTATGCGCAGTACATGATATGCTAATTTGTGTTGCCAGTCCAGGAGCTAGCTTCTATCTCTAAAACACAGCATGACATCAGAACTGCTGTTGAAACGATGTATGGGTCATTATATAAACTACTCTTAGGCCCGATGGGGGTAGAGGGCATTCTGGTCATGGCCATCCTGGGATGCTTACCTCATGACCGACAGCCTCGCTGATGCTAGTCCGAGAGGATTGCTGTCAGCAAAACAGTCAGACCCCTGCTATTCTATTCAGGTATAGGGCTGGGGTTGGGGCTAGTCCCTTGGGTCGGACAAGGCAGAAGGTTACAACCACTATGCTCTCAGGTCTAGACATAGGTTTTTGGTAGGAATCTCTAGACTCTCTAGAAACACGCAACATGGTGGAGTTGTTCATCTTCACTTTGACTGTAATGTCGGTTACTGTGCTCTGTTTCATCTGCCTAATTATTGCAGAACGTGCTTTTTATTCCCAAATATGATTGCTTCAATAAATGCATTCAAAACTATTTCATATTTTGTGTTTCACCTTAATGTGCATGAGTAACTGAGCGTAAAGGGTACAATCTGTTTCCATGAGTTCCCTGAGAAGTCAGAGTGTCATGTTTATGTTGTAAGCACTTTTTTCGCCGACAGGTTTGGTGGTCAGGGTGAGGAACTGTCAGTTAGCCAAGAGTCAGACCGACAGCTCCCAGGAAGGGTGGGTTGTATTTAGTCTCCCATGTTCGTGGTGTTGCCATCCTACACATGCAGTCCTATTACTAAAATGGGAAAAGCATAACAGGGTGTTTTGCGAGTGTGTAAAGAGGTGGGAATGAAGTCGATGACTGTTGGGTTGGGATGAGTAGTCTATAATCTTTAGTATGGGTTTGGTTCTCGTTTTCTGTCTAAGCAGGCCTTAAAAGGTCAAAATAGAAGATATGCTTGTCTTAGTTTGCCTACGCTCTGAACGATACAGTTTGAATGCCCAGTGGTGCTGACTGCGATGTTGGTGCAATGGTTAATTGGAGAGAGTTATGTGTGGACTGTTAATTGGTTGCTTACCGGAAGTGTGTTGTGCGACATGGTCTGGGTTCTGACTGTGATAGAGAGGTCAAAACACCAGTAATTTCCTTTTTTAAAGATGTCCCAGGACATTAGCCAGGAGCAAACTGGTGATTTGTTGCTTAGGTTCGAAAGCAGGGCAATACATGAATTCACGTTTAGTTACTATCTACTATGTAGATACCACATCAGGGTTTTATTTTTTAAGTACCCCAAAGTTCAAGAATAGTGTACAAGCAGCAGCTGTCATTGTTAGACCTAGGAGCCTTAGGGTGGTCTTTCCCCAAACATTTTGCCTTCCTCCTCCATTTTTGCTGATCTTTTCTGGCCTTAGCACACTTTACCACCACTGACCATTGCAAAAGTGCATGTGCTCACTACTTAAAAACAGTACTATTTGCTCATATCCAATTGGCATATCTAATATACTTATAAGTCAATAGTAAAATTGTACTACATGCACCTAGGGCCTGTAAATTAAATGATACTAGTGGACCTGAATCACTGGTTATGCCACCCACTTAAGTAGCCCTTTCAAACATGTCTATAGTGTGCCATTGCAGCCTGTGTGTGCAGTTTTAAACTGCCATTTTGACCTGGCAAAATAAACCTGTTAACAGGCCCAAAGTTTCCTTTTTAGTACATGTAAGGCACCCCTAGGTCCTGGACACTCCAGAAGGCAGGGTACAATGTGTTTAACAAGTGGGACGGGTACTTTTTTTCATTTGCATATACTGTCAGTAAAAAACCTCTTAAATTTGTTTTTCATTACTGCAACGTCTACCAATCCCAAGGATAACACTGGAGTTACCTTATTATATTTAATAAGATGTAATTTCCAAATGGGAACAGGTAACCAGTTCATAGTTGGTGTCTTTAGAATTGTAATGAAAAATCCTAACTTATGGGGAAGATGGATTTTAAATTACAATTTTAAAAATGCCACTTTAGAAGGTTGTCATTTTCCCGCCTTAGCCATTTAGTGCCCGCAGCCTGTCTCTGGGTCACATTTTTGGGTGTAGCTGACAGCTGGGCTTTGTGTATTCCTCCTAGACATCCACGCATAATAGATAGCTTAGGTGTGCCCGGTTGGGCCATCACTGACAGGATGGCAGGGCAAAGCTGCACACAACCCTAATTATACTTGAATAGGCTGTATCCTGACTCCACACAAAGGTCTGCATACCCTCTGTAGTTAGTCGGAGCCGGGACAGGGAAAGCAGGAAGCCTGGGGACTTCAAAGGGAATTCTAGAATCTTTGCCCACCTTCCAGGTATAAATATTGGACCTCATGACCACCTCTTCAGTTCACTTCTGGACCTATGGATATTCTGGAAGGTAGAAGGCCTGCTGAACTGTTACAAGGGCTGCCACTCTTCTGGACTGCTACTTTGAAGGACTGATGCCCTGCTATGCTGACCTGCTGCCCTCTTGCCTGGGTGAGAAGGACTGGACCTGCATCTGCTGAACCCAGGACCCAAAGTGACTTCAAGGGCTAGTTGGCTGGCCTCCTGACTAGAGCCTCAGGGGCAGAAGTCTCCAACAACCTTGAATCCATTACCTACACTCTGCCATTTTTTAATCTACCCCGCCTAGAGGTGCCACCCCAGTCCTGGACAATTAGAAGTTGGTCTAAGGTCCTCTGCCAGCCTCAGTGGACACAGTGGAACTGAAACATCTCTTCTGCTGCACAGCGCAAGCCCCTGCATAACTGACAAATTACCACAGCTGTGCAGATTGGGTCACTCGCAAGGACCCACATCACATCTCAGCCTGGAGCCCCTTCAGAACCGCCACTGTGTGTCACATCCTCTGCACTGGCCCTTGCATCCCTCACCTATTGTAGACTCCACGACATCACCGGACTCCGCTTTGTAGCCTCACAGCTCTACAGAACTGATGCATTGACACATCTACATTACGCATCCTCAATGCCAGACTTCGTATTGCAAGCCTCGTCAAAGGGATGCTTAGCGATGACTCAGGCCCTAACAACGCAGCCTCGTCACATCTTAGAACCAACTCTTCGCTTATGCTGTGCAACAAAACTTCGATGTGAACCCTCACAATGCTCTGCAAACGAGGATTTAAGGTACTTTGTTCAGCAGACCTTACTGGGTTTCTGTAGCCTGCCCAAGCTCCATCATGATTGGCCTGAACTTGTGACACGTAAAAAACAAAGTATTGGCAAAGCCAAAAGGTTTCACTGACATGACCTATTGGCATCGGCAATGTTTGTTGTGCTGGGTGTGCACCCTGACTTCTCATCTGGAGAAACCTTTCAGCATCAGATCGTTCGAGATACAAGTTTAGAGCAGGTATATATTTTGCTACACAAAGATGCAGAATGATCCCTCATAGTTTTAGCTTTCAATATTGCATTTCACTTCTTATTTACTGATTTAGCGTTTGCACTTTCTGAGTGTGAAGATGTGGTTTAGTGACTGTTTAAACCTTGTGCAAGTTGAGTTTTTTGTTGTGCAGTTAAAACTGATTCAGATATCCTGTTGTGATGAAAACTCCTAAATGAGTCAGCTTGTTACCTCATAGGGTCACATGCTCAGGTAAGGACTGACTGAAAATCTAGTTATTTTACTTAAAATGTTTGTTTATGAGTCAGCATAATATTCTGTATTTCTCTACCATTAGTAACATTGTGATTTTGCTTTACTATCCATTCATTCCAGGATTTTAATAGTTTCCTGAGGCAAATACATTTACCTGGTGAATGACATACCACTTCCTATCAAAATGATGACTCACAAAAAATGGCAAACCATGCAGAGAAGTTAGCTAAAATTCTTAATTGTAAAAAGTAAGGGATAAGTGGCATTTAAAGAGTTGTACAATACCAGGTCCTTTATTGCTAAATAGCAATTATTCTTGATTGTACCATTAGGTTGGTAGCGGAGGTTGCTCCGAAAGTGAGATTGTATACAAAGAGGGAAGCAAAGCAGATCCTTGCAGCCCTTGGGGAGTTTGTGTGTGCAGGGGTGGCATCTTCAAGAGGCCCAATTCAGCATAAGGCCTATGAATGTTCATAGGATGTGGGATCTCAGGAGCCCTTCAGCAGGTTCTGCTAGGTGTCCAGTCATGTTGTGTTACTCAATGCAACACATTAAAACCAGCATATTGAGAATGTCTCCTTTCATGTCGAAATCGGAGAAGAAACACCTAATTCTACAGTTAATCCCCCATTTCATAGTTGAAAACTCATAAAAAGTGGCTAATATCTATCCGGAGACATGCCACACCCTGAGGTATCATATTCTTTTAGGTATTTTCCCACTCATTACAGAGACACCTCATAAAGAGCCACCTCTGAGTCTTCTTAAGCGGCAGGGCTGAACCAAATGACCTTACATGCATTAATTGTGGCTCGATATGCTGGATAAGGCGTGATAAATTGCTAATTTGCGTAGGGCACAAACATCCCTGTTTGGGACATCTACTAGAGCTTTGACTTTTTCAGAACCAGAAGGTAAACTTGCATTTTTGCTTCCTTCATACGATGCCTTGTGCTCACATATTCTCATGAACGTGGCCCCATGTCTTGGCATTCTTTAAGAATGAGAATATAACCTGATAACTATTATTGTTTCGGAAGCAGAAAGAAAAAGAAATGTGGGAAGCACAACACAGTAAAGGAGTATACTTTATAGGCAAATAAAGTGAAAGAGAGAGTAGCTAAAGGGAATATAAATTGCTGCAGAATCTGCAATGCCAAAGGAAATTGCGAGGATATTTATAAAGAAAATATCATAAGAACGACTGATAAAATCAGGGTTACCACATTTGAATAAAGCGTGGTGCAAGAGGGGATTTCAGTTTTTACATTCTAATACTGCAACACTCTCCCTTCTGTTTCTGTATTTGCACAAAGTACCTGAAAATATGTTCCAATCAATCACCCGTTGAACAAATGAACCGAGGTCGTCAGAATTATGTATCTTTACGTGTTATGTGTCCTTCATTATTTACGTCAGTAAACAGCAGAACTGGAGAAAAAAAAATCTGTTCGACTGCAGCGGTAAAGCAAGTCAGGTAGGAAGGCCGGCGACAGTGCTGCATACAAATTCAAGCGAGACACGCACTGCAAGACAAAGAGTCTGCCACCGAGAGGCGGGTCGCCAGTCCAGGGAGCCCGGACCAAGAGGACGTCTAGACCGTCACCTCTCAAGGTGCGATGAGTAAGGGCGAAATAGATGACTTGGATGCACCAGAGAATCCTAGGTGTCGGTGCTGATTTCTGCATTACAAGCAGAGCTGATGGGTGAAGCAACGGGACCAGCAGCCGGACTAGCAGCAGCAGCAACAGGGGATTCTAAAACATACCCTGCAGGTCTGTGACGCTCAAGGAATCTGGAAATGAAATGCTTGATCATCCTTTCTTATTTCCAAAAGGCTCGGATGGGTGTTTTTATTGGGTTTTTTTTGCAATGCACAGTTCAGTATTTGCATTGATTATTGTACTGATGAAAAGCTGTCACAGTTATTCTATTGTAACATCTTGGATACTTTAACACAGTCATTCCCAGAAGAAGGGATTTGATGACACAATCCCAGAGAAGGAACAGAAGATATTTATCTGCTTCTGGAGTAAGGTGAAATATAAAGGACATCAAAGCCTGGCATGCAGTTGCATCTGGTGTCCACCTTGCGACAAAGCGCAAGAAATCACAAACACTAGTACCATAGTGATGGAATGTCAGACTGGACCTTCATGAAGACATATGCATATGCCAATCACGCCCTGCTGTCCTCTTCATGCAGTGCTGTGGGCTGGGCCACCGCCGAGGAGTACGAGTTTCATATGTAAGTCCATGATTGCTTTTTTTCCATGCACACCTACCACCTGTGTGTAGTCAGGCAGCTTGTCATTTCAGTCGCTATGTGATGAATTCTCTAGGACCACTGCAAAAGTCTATGTAGAAAATGGTGACAGGGTAATAGAGAGAAATGCAAGGTAATTGGGTTTCACTTTTTAAGGCAACAGGCCCTTAATAAAAACTGCATTTTATTTTTATTTTGAAAGGGGTATTTTAGTGACCTTAAAACAAAGGCAATTCTTTAGTAGCATCGGCGCGTGTGCAATCACATTTAGTGTTTCCCTGACCACCCAAATTAAAATTTTGTACAGTAGTATTTTGAAGAAACGAAGGTTAGTTGGCTATTGACAATGATCAGATTTATCAAAGTTTATTCTGGGGTATTTGCATTCTAAATCAAAAGGATGCGTGATGGATCCTGAATACTTTGCCGCCTTATTTTATAAGTCACTTCCTGGATAGAAATAATGCTTACCTTGTGAAAAATATTTTGCTAATTAACATTGTATGAAGGCATTCTTTTTTTATTACGTTTACCTTCGAGCATACACGGTGGAACAGGTGCTACTTTGAATGAAGATCAGTAATGCTCAAAGGCACTAGTACATCTGGGGCGGTATTACACAATGTGCTCTGAGGGCGCAAGGGGCGTTTGTGCCCACTTTGCATACCCATGGGGCACTTTGCTGTTACAGAAGGGGCCGGGAAATTTGCGCAGCCCCTCTAAGTTATGTGGATAGCTCTGGCGCACATATGACATCAGTGCCATCATCAGAGGGCGTTTCCTCATTTGCATGGGCACATGGGCACATGGGCCCGAGCAAAAGAGGGAATCTCTTTGCCTCTGTGCCTGCGCTGTATTATAGACGAAGGCGCAAAGAAGCACCCAGGAGGAGCACTGGCAGTTTGCCACAAAAAGGAGGCACACTCTCAGTGCACCCCCTGATGGCAGCCCTCTCGAGCGGGTCAAGGTGGTCCTATTGACCCCCCAGATCTCACCCCTCTTATAAGTGCAGGGGTGTTGCCGCCTGCACAGTGAAACACGGATTGGCTTTTTCAATCAAAGCTGCTCCATATTTCACTTGAATTTCACTTGAATGTCCTGCCAGCATTGCAGCACACATGCTTTAAGGCATTGGCAAAGTGGACTTTGGCCCAGGTCCCCAGCCCTTCAGAGGGCCCCCTGATAGAGCCAGCTGTGCTGCAGAGTCTTGCCCTGCTGACCTTGAATGCTTCTTAAACGGATTGTTTTAAATACTGTTTTCCTTTAAATTGTTTTTAATGTGGTTGTTGGGTGAAAATCTATTACAGACATTTTGCAGAGAAATGTGTTTACCTATCATGCAACATCCATAAAAAAAAGTTTCTTTTAGATCAAAACAGTACCTCACATGAAATGGGAGGCTGCCACAGAGATTATTTACACTAATATAATTGAGCAGCTTCTGTGGTAAAATATTAAAAACTCACACCATTATCCCTGAATATTAAATGTAAACACGTGTGCTAGTGCATTGTCAGTGACCTGGCAAAAGACAACAAGAAAAAGCTGATATTGGATCATAAATTCAGAGCTGTTCCAAACAGGGGCCCCTGAAATACGGTTTTCCCATGGCCCCCAAAATCTCTCAGATGTCCTTGGGGCAGTGCATTCATTCTAATAGGGCGCAATTTACAGAGGGGTTATTTTGTGTAGCAATTACCACTTAACCATGTAAAAACTATTAAAAAGACAATTGAAGCCTCTTTACCCTTAATGGGATGAAACACATTTAAAACTGTGAGAGATGTAAATTTTTTCAATGTAAGATACTAGATTCGGATTTAGGTTGTGATTTTGGGATGGTATTGATTGATATTGATTTTCAAAAACAATATAGACACTTTTAATGAGGTAATAAATGAACATATGTTGTTTGACATCAGCATGTGGTATATGACATTTCCAGCATTGACTGCTTCCAAGTATACCAAACTCTCTCAAGAAATAGTTTCTTCATCAGAGCTATTTTAAGCCTATTATTTGTAATATAAACATTTACTAGATAAAAGCTTTGTTCTTGGTCACAACAACACAGTTCAATTAATTTTACTTGTCAGAAAGCTGTAACCTCATACTCAGGATCCAAAAGAAGCTTTGTATTCTTCCATTTCTCAAGAACTCCACTAATGACTTCACATATCAGGCACATGGGGGCCAGTAGTAAAGACATGGAAAGGGGAATGAGATAAGAGTGAATACAGATACAATGGATACAAGCACTGTGACCCATTATTTCTGCTGGCAATGATGTCAGCAGATAAAAGTGTGCATCAATAAACAATAAGAATTATCGTATTAACCTGCTGTGAAGGTTATGCATCTAACTGCAACTGTGATATGATGTACCTTAGCTGTGTCTCTGTGTAACTAACTTTCTCTGTGTTCTGACAGTAAACATATTATTACTGAAAGTAAATCATATACTTGATGAGTACCTGAGATATATTTTCATCAACTCTTCTCCCTGTTAGTAAGATAACATCAAGCTTCATAATTATGCATTCTCTGTTGAAAATAGGCTTAGTTTCTGTTTGATTCTTTGTACAACAGAAAAATCATTAGGCCTCATTAATAGGGTGTTGTTCCTATCTTAGCAATTCAGATATACCTTACTTGAAAAATCTTAAAGTGATACAGAAAGTTATAAATAAATATATTGTGTAACATTGTCTTGTAAGAAGTGTTTTCCTTTTCTGTCACAAGATTAAACTCCAAGTGTAAATGCAGTCTTTACAGTCCTTAATAACATTCAAAGCTAAATGTCTGCAGGTCGAAGACATGCATCAAAATGCAGTAAGAAATATCTTCGTAACCTGTTGTGTCATGCATCTAACCACAACAGTGAAAGGATATACTTTAGCTGGATCTGCGTGTAACCAACTCTCTCTTTACTCTGACATAAATGTTATTATTACAAAAAGTAAAACATTCAAGAGATGAGTACCTTAGATGTATGATCATCAACGCGTCTCCCTATTATATGATAAATACCTCAAGCTTGATACTATGTACTCGCTTCTAAAAATGAAAGTAGTTCCTATTTGACTATCTGTTCCACAGAAAAAGTCATTAGAAGTCCTTTATATTCTGTGACTTTTATCTTAGCAATTAAAGTATTCATTACTTTATAAAACACATTAGCCCTTTTTCATATCATGTGTAATATTGTCTTATAATAAGAATTCTTCCAGTTCCATCACAGGATTAAAAAGCACATTTAAATGAAGTCTTTACATTCCTTAGTAACTTTTAAAGTTAAATGTATAAAATAATTAAAAGTTTGTTTCTTTACAAGACTTAACTCTCGGAATACTTCTATTCCTAAATCTGATCCCTCAAACTCCAAAATGAAGCAGTGGTTCTGTCAGTTTACACTGTCGAGGTCCAGCACAAACTGGGATATTTTACACACTTCACCAAACCCATAGTAATTTTTAAAATACTATTGTGGAGATATACAGAAGGCCTGAGGAAATGGGGGTGAGATAAGAGAAAGAAACAGAGACACTGGATATTATCACATACCTAGTCATTCATGTGGACTTAATCTGCACTACTGGAGCATTGATGTCTAAATGGCATTGGAGATTTTGGAGATATTTAGTATAACAATAATTTTAACACTCATGTTTTAACTTTGTGTATTGCCAGTGATGTACCTTGTAACATTCTCTGAATTTCCATTCACTATTACAGTTTCAAACTTGCTTTTCATTCTGAGCTCAAATACAATCAGCATTAGGCATAGTAACTGTGTAAACCCCAGCATTACAATAATAAATGTGTTTACCAGTGTGAGGGACCCTTAAATTAGGAGTTGTATTTTTGTGTTTGGTTTGTATGCAACATCACAAGTGGATAACTGTACCAAGGAAGCATTTGTTAGGATTGCATGTGTAATTTCTAATCATTATCATATTTATATTCAACATTTTTGATAACTGCAATCCATGTAAAAATACTTCTATGCTAATATACTGCCACTTTGAGCAACTCAGGTAGTTGATTCCTTGTAATCAGAGCAATAGAGTTCATAATGCTGTGGGTGACTCGTATGGAACAATCAAATGATCCAGAGCTTTTAATTTCTACGGGCAACTCCTTTAGAAACAAATAAATACTACAGAGTTTGTAATCTTGCAGGACTACTCCCTTTAAAACAAAAAAGTGCTATGGCGTTTTTGGATCCCTGTGGATGAATCCCAATCAATCAAACAATTGTGATTAGATTTATGATCCCCATAGGTGTCTCCTTGTAAAAGAAGCAAGTGCAAGACAGTTCTTTAGAAGATACTGCTCTGGCACCAGGTGTCTTTTTCAACTTCATGGTAGAATAGATAATAGGATTCCAATAACAAGTCCAAACTTCCACAGTGAGTATCACAGTTGCCTAGCAAGGGCTCTATGAACCATGAGGAACTATGCTTTAAGATGGATACTCACTTCAGCAAGCCTCAGATGAGTCCTACAGACTTAGGGGACATGTAGGCCCTCTTGTCTTTGTTCAGGTGTTTCATCAAATGTGTTCTTCTAAAACAAGTAGCCTCTGTCAAGACAGTAAACAAACCGCATCCTTGATCCTCCTCTGCTGCTGAAGACGTGCAAGCTTATTAGGCTTGGAGTAGCTATCATGGTGAACCACAGTGGAATGGTAAGCATGTCCAACTCTGCATCATGTCACATTCTTTGTAAAGAAAATCCAGAATCCTCGTAGAAAGTTCCAGCTTCAGCAACTTTGTATCACATTTGCCTAGCAAGGACACCTTGAAACCAGAGAAATGTTATTCCCAAAAATCCAAGATGGCTGCTGCCATCTCTATTCAACTTTAGAGGTCAGCTACTGTAAAGAAATGTTATTCATCCCACATGCCCTTGTGTTGTGTGTTTCACCTCAGACATGAAGCTTCACATCAGACAGTGCCAACAATCTGTAAAGCCCACCAGTATTCCTCCAATGAGATAGACTCCGTGGTAGCAGATTTGAAGCATCAGTTTATTTTCTTTTACGACATCATTAAGTTGAAGAATAGTCCATTCTCTCTAGCCATTCCAGTGTTAATCTGTCTCTTGAAAAGCAATTTTTTTATTGTCCAGACTTAGAGCCCACCATAATGATAGTTGTTTTCAACTACCTACTGAAATGAAGTTTTAGCAATGTTCAGGGTAGATATGTGTATGTAGCAGAGTTTTCTACTATCTATATGAGAAATATTGAAAATGAACATTAATTAATGAATGTTTTTCAATTTCATTCCAATTATAAATTTTAGATGTGGATGGAATCAGGTATTGTATATGATCGATAAAGGTAAGGATCAAATGATACTCCTAATACTCCTATATATTTGGATAACATTCCCCTCTTCTCTAAAATGATTTAAAGTTTGTTTATGGAAATTTAGGTACCACATTTGTGTGCCCAAATACATTTCTTTTGGTATACATTCAAGTATTAATTAAGTTGTTTCACTAGCTCAACATATATTTTGAAAAATGTACACAATCTTTAGTAACACTTTCTTTTTTTGCCATCCAGTAACAGTACTTTACCATTGCTAGAAAATATTGATATCATTTTATGTTTATTTTCACCTCTTTTGTGAATTATGGGCCTGATTACGAGGCTAGCAGTCTTAAGACCGCCATCCTCACACTGGCAGTCAGGACTGCCGCTGCTGTGGCAGTCCAACCGCCACATTACAACCCTGGCAGTCAGACTGCCAGTGTACCGCTGTCACTGCCGGAATTGGTGATCCCGACGGGCTGACGGTAGCGGAAGTCGAAATCAGCCAGGGCAGCGCTGCATGCACAGCCGTCCTGCTGATTACGATCTGGTTTTCCGCCAGCCTTTCTATGGTGGTATAACCGCCATGAAAAGGCTGGGGAAGAACAGGTGCAGGTGGCACAGGGAGGCCCCTACACTGCCCATGCCCCCCTGCCCAGCACCCTCGCAATGTGCAATGTCTTCTGTGCAGGCATTGAGGATTGCGAGGGTGCTGGTGCCCCCGTGGGGGCAGCATTGCCACCAGCTTGATTACAAGCCGCCGACAATGCTGCCACCACTTTCCTGCTCTGCTGACAGGCAGAAACCTTGGTTTCCGCCTGTCAGCTAAGCGGGAAAGTCGTAATGGGTCTGGTGGGGAGGAGCCAGCATGGCAGCAACATCCGCGTCAGAAGTTTGGCAGACGGGAATTGTGCTCTTGATTCCTCAGAGAGTCACCACACTGCTACAGAGCATGCAACAGAAATTCATTATTTTCAGGGTTTCAAGTAAATAGTGCCTTTATATATTAGCAAAATAATTTTCAGCATCTACATCTAAGGGTAAATGATGGTTTAAATAATCATGGGTGAACACACACCGTCTCTGGTCTTTCAAAAAAATAAAATAAAAAAAGAACATATTAGTGCAGGGTGGGCTTACCCTGACCAACAGTCCCATGTTCAGGGACCCCAAGGGGACCCATCTTGTCATTAAAATAGATAATTTAAACATTCTATTTTTATGATCGGATTTGTGAATATTCAGCTGGATGTGCACATCTTACACTCTTTATGGGCCACTTTCAATGGCCTAAAAGAGGGCTATCTATTAATGTCATCGTAGTGTTGATCCTATATGTCAAAGTTAGCTCAGACTCCAAGCTTAATGACCTATTGTCCATCATATATTGGCTGCACTTGTATCACCTCTTACATATAAATGTATGATATAGTTATAATTGATTCTACTGTTGTTGCTCTGCTGACATTAGCCACTAACCTAGATGGAATTAATACATTGTACTTTGTAGTGGTGTCATGGACAAAATATAAATAATGACATTTGGTACTTGGGTCAGAGGATTATGGGTAATTCTATTATATCTGTATGGGAGTTATTATTGTTAAGTATTTTAATTAGAAATATCACTTATATGCCCCAAGACTAATGATTAGAATATTAGGAGTAGGATGTTTTTATAGCTTAAAGATGTTTTTATAGCTTAAAGTTCAGCAGAGGATTCTTTGCACTAGAAAACTATAGGTGAAAATGCTAACTTCATATTTATAACTTAAACAGACAAGTTTTAAGAGATTTTCTAAGCTTAATCATTGAAGATTGACTACAACGTTAAGCTCAAGCATGTTCCTAGTTTCAGCTGCCAAAGGGTCTTTCCCCAAATTTTGCTGCATATACTTTGTGCTGTTGCCAGAAGAAGTTTTGGTTGGTTCATGAGCATCTGATAACTTTATTTCAGGTGCATTTCTTGCCAAACAGTACTGGGTGTTTGTGTAACCTCTTTTATATGCAATGACCATTGCATTGAATGCGATCGTCTTATATACTGGTAGCCAGGGAAGGTGTTTCAAAGTGAGTGAATACAACTTGTATTTCTTTACCCCAGTTACAAGATGTGTGGCTGCAGTTTGTATTGATTGCAGCAGGTGAGTCTCTTTCTTGGACACCACCAGTCAATACTTGACTGGATAGAAGCACTGACCACGGGGACCCTTAGGCATATATCAAGGAGTGATATGATTGCACACAGGGTTCTCAGTTGATGTAAACATGTTTTGGTAAGCTTAGCTATATGGGTCTCAAGCCCTGGTTGGAACCAAAATATATATTTAAATTATGTATGTCTGCACATATAGGCAGAGGAGGGCACAGGATTGAGGGCCCATGGAAATAATTTATAGATATTTTTTGGAGAACTTAAGGGCACTTCTGTA
Source organism: Pleurodeles waltl (assembly GCF_031143425.1). Lineage (NCBI taxonomy): Eukaryota > Metazoa > Chordata > Amphibia > Caudata > Salamandridae > Pleurodeles > Pleurodeles waltl. The sequence continues at coordinate 951,524,101 of NC_090449.1, forward strand.
TTGGTGGTTTTAGGTTTCAGGTTCTTTGCCAACATTTACAAGTGGCTGTTCGACAAACTGTCAGCCAGAATTCAGTTGGAACTATCTTCAATTCTTGTTTCTGAAAAGAGACCAAAAATTAATGGTTTGTAATTTACATGTATAAAACATGTAATTCAGATCTTTTGGCTGAAGGCATACATTGATAGCACAACAGGTTGAGTGAAAGCACTAAGTAAAAGATATCTTAACAGCCCTCATTAGCAAGACAAGGTCCTTCCTTTTGTATGACACAGTTGAGTCAATTGGACATATCTTTGCCTGGTAGTCCTCCTAATGCTATAACAGCTTAAATTAAACGAATCTACGTAATTCTCTGATGAGCCTTTACCTTGGCATGACAGCTTTAAATGTTCTGTAATGTATCTCAGAAGTTCATCAAAGAAAGCAACACTGAAACACCACATATGTAATGAATTGAATTGCGTAGGCAATACAGATTTAAATTTCACATGCTTTCAATGATGAATAAACAAATTAAGTTACTGAACAGGACTTTGATGAAATGCAAGTCCTTCTGAATAGTTCTGAATCATCTGAATCAATTTCAAACTTTTAAGAGTATACCTGTCATGGGACACTGTCATGGGGCAATTGTTTTAAAGTTGAAACTTCAAAGATATATATTTTCTAGTCTACATCCTATTACCAGTTTGAAAACTTCTTATACATTGGCGTTGTAATTTGTGTACATTTGTTAGGGTATTGCTTGTGACATGAAGATTTGTAAATTTTTCTGCCTGATTATCAGGGTGTACTTACAGAACATTTCTATTAGATGTCTTTATTTGTAAGCAAGGCAATTCTTGTAAAGTTATTTTGCCGCAGTATAATGGAAGCAGATTTCTGGAGTCGGTAATGTGTTTCAAGAATGTTTATTCCTACGTTTAGTCATATATTCCATGTAGCATTTTGTTGTGTTGATGTGTGTGATGTGTTGATTTTTTATGTCGTTGTGTTTTTGTGATACATTATTACATGATGTCATTGTATTGTACTGTGGTTATTTCATTTTATTTATTTGACTGTTTTGTCGTGATGTGCCCTGTTGTGTTTTTAGGTGTTTTATTTTGTAGGTTTGAGTTATGTTTTTATGCTATGTTCTGTTCTGTTGATTACTTTAGAGAGGTTAACAAATGTTGCTACATTTCCATCCTAAAGCAGCATGCACCTTTAAAGGTCCAGAGACAAATGAGCATTTACTTTCTCTGAGGTGGTAAAATGCTTCTGCTCCCTATATTCCACTATTTAAGATATGAGTCATCCCAAACCTGCTGCAGAGATCTGTCACTAAATGTGATACATTATATATAGTCATATTGTATCTTATATTTTATTATGGACCCTAAAAGGAAATACATAAAACGATTATTCATTACTTAGTCCTACAATTAAGACAGATTTAAAGTTGTGCTATAGTGGTATTTAAAATATCATTTGTTGAAGACTTATGAAATTACATTTATGTATGTAGTTATCTCTGCAGCTGTTACTAATTGGCCGGGTATACTTGTACATATTTATTGTTTATTAAATTAGAGGAGATAGCTTCTACTAGTGCTGCAAAGAACTACTGCAAAGAACGGGAAGTGTGGAAATGTGATGCAAAATTAGGAAAACAAGCATGAGAGACTTGCTACCCAATGCACTGAGAGCCCATGGGTAACATACAGTTAAAACTATTTATGGGGCCAGTCATTGTCTGCATTTACCTTTTCAGTTTGTTGGCACACATTGGGTGTTTGCTTCCTCATTTGGAATAACATAGTCCTTGAAGAGAAAAGGATTGTTGGTTACAGTTATCAAATTCAAGTGACAATGCTATTTCATGGGACATCCAATTAAATTAGGAACAATTAAATTGATTTATAAATGTTGATCTCTTGCATATGTTTTATTAATCTATGAAAATATAATGTCTTGGCATGGTGACTTTAATTTTATTTTGTGTTAACTCAGGGCCATCTTCTGCAGCAAATTGTATTAGAAACAGCTGTTGCCAATAATGGGCTTGCACAAGAATGAAACACTGTTAAAACCCTTTTTGTCAACACTGGTCAGGCGTTAATGATTTTATCACTAACTTTGCAATGTATGTTTTAAGAATCGTTATGTTTAAGCAATATTGTGTACAGCTTTAGTTACTATCATAATAAACTTTCAATAATGGGGATAAGATGAGTACTTTGTTAAATCAATTGCAAATAAACACCCTTGAATCACAAATCAATCTGGAGTCAGTCTGTACTTTCACAAATGTGTAATATCAACCTCTCAGAAACATAGCAATGTCAATGCACATGTTCACATACCAATGTTACACAGTTGTTGGGCAGCAGTAAACATAGCAGAGGGCACAAAGTGGGACCCAGATCTGTGAAATGGAAAGCCAAAGTGACATGTCAGGGTCCATACACAGAGATAAAAAGGCAGATTTATGCTATGTCCTACAGTAGTATGAGATGTGGGAAGCAGTGCCATCCTCTTACCTGTGTTTCACTGGACGTATTGCATGATGATGTTGTTTCGGTTGTCTATATCTTCTTCTTCTTCCTCCTCTTCTTCACTGTCCACAGGCTCCACAGCTGCCACAAGACAAGCATCAGGCCCATCCTCCTGCAGAAAAGGCACCTTGCGTCGCAAACCCAGGTTGTGCAACATACAGCATGCCACAATTATATGGCACACCTTCTTCGGTGAGTAGTATAGGGATCCACCTGTCAGATGGAGGCACCGAAATCTGGCCTTCAGGAGGCTGAAGGTGCACTCTATTATCCTCCTAGTTCGCCCATGTGCCTCATTGTAGCGTTCCTCTGTACTTGTCCTGGGATTCCTCACTGGGGTCAGTAGCCTGAGTCACCTGCAAATATCGAGGGACAACTGTTAGACATCCTCCAAACATTAGGTAATCTCCCATACCCAGACACCTGTTTAAACTGTGTGGGGACCTTGGGCTCACCTATTAGCCACACACAGTGCCTCTGGAGTTGCCCCATCACATAAGGGATGCTGCTATTCCTCAAAATGTAAGTGTCATGCACAGAGCCTGGATACTTGGCATTCATTTGGGAGATGTACTGGTCTGCCAAACACACCATCTGCACATTCATTGAATGGTAGCTTTTCCGGTTTCTGTACACCTGTTCATTCCTGTGGGGGGACAAATGCCACATGTGTACCATCAATGGCACCAATGATGTTGGGGATATGTCCCAGGGCATAAAAGTCACCTTTCACTGTGGGCAGATCCTCCACCTGAGGGAAAACGATGTAGCTGCGCATGTGTTTCAGCAGGGCAGATAACACTCTGGACAACACGTTATAGAACATTGGCTTTGACATCCCTGATGCCATGGCCACTGTTGTTTGAAAAGACCCACTTGCCAGGAAATGGAGCACTGACAGGACCTGCACTAGAGGGGGGATTCCTGTGGGATGGTGAATAGCTGACATCAATTCTGGCTCCAACTGGGCACACAGTTCCTGGATTGTTGCACGATCAAGTCTGTAAGTGATAATGATGTGTCTGTCTTCCATTGTAGAGAGGTCCACCAGGGGTACACCGGAGGATGCCGCCATCTCATCACCTGCTCCAGTGGACGTGCCCTATGGAGGAGAAGGGTGAGCAGAGGGTCATACACCACATAGGTTTCATAAGGCTGTTTAGCACAATTGTGAAATTATCTCGATGTGCCTTTGTCTGTTCGTATTCCTGGCCTAAATAGGTGTGAGGCAGTTAGTTGGCCTGCCATGTGGCCCACTGAAATGGCAGCTGCCTGACCTGTAAGGAGGTAACTGCGCTGGCATAGTGCAGCATCGCGGTAGGTGGTCGAAGACCGCTGTGCAATTCAGCATTGGTTATCATTGGGCCCTATGGGTTCCAGGAGCCAATGACGATGTACGCCAGCGGTACGCACTGCCGCGGACGTGACCGCCATTTTGTATCTGTTCCCTCACTTTGTACCTGACCTTCAACGGGAGAGGACCTACACTGCAAGTGCTGCTGTGACCTGCGTCTGGATGCGACAATGGCTACAGTGTCTGGGGAAAGGGCCCCTGCCTTCACTGCAGAGGAGTTGGAGAAACTGGTGGATGGGGTCCTCCCCCAGTACATGCTATTCTACGGTCCTCCAGACAAACAGGTGAGTGAACCGTGTGCATGGTGGATGGGACATGATTGTATGTGTTGTGGATGGAAGAGACGGGGGGGACAGGCCAGCAAGTGAGGATGGTGAGTGTATGTTTTTCTGGGACAGGGTGGGAGGTTTGTGGCCAATGTGTGAGAAGAACTGTACGGAGGGTAACATCCTTTTTTACTTCACTATTCCTCTAGGTCAGCGCCCACCAGAAGAAGGGTATTTGGCGTGCCCTGGGGGTCTACCATAGATGGAGCACCCACTGCCGGAAAAGATGGGAGGACCTGTGCCGCTGGAGCAAGAAGACGGCGGAGGCCCAGCTGGGGATGGCCTCCCAACGTGGAAGGGGTGCCCGTCGCACCATGACCCTCATGATGTACTGGATCCTGGCGGTGGCATATCCTGAGTTGGATGGGCGCTTGAGGGCATCACAGCAGCACAAGGGGGTGAGTACACTCTCATTCAGCTGACTCTGCGCGTTTGACGGAGTCTGGGAGGGGGACGGGGGCTGTGGGTTCCCCTAGGCCAGGGTAGACGCACAAAGGTAGATCCATTGATTTGCCGGCACATTCCCACTCCAACTCCAAAGGTGCTATTTGCCCTCTACACCTAGTCAGGCTCCCATGGGTTCCAGCTGTGCATGAAATGGGTCTAGACAGAGTCCACCTTGGGCATGTGCTTTTCCTCTGCACTGTTAGTGCATGGCTTAGTGCATAGGGCTTCTCCCTGTGTGTTGTGTCCGCCAACGGTAGTGGTGTTGCAGGCATTGACCATGTGTCTCCTCTGTCTCCCCCCCCCTTTTTGTCTTGTTACCCTGTCCTTATGTGCATTAGCATAATCTGGCAGAGGAGCATTGGCACCGGAGCAGGAGGGAGCTGCAACCCACATGGCCCTGGAGGGTGAAGTAACGGAAGTCAGAAGGCACCAGTGGGACGGAGGGCAAGGGGAGCTCCACGATGGGGTCAGGAGCAGACACCAGCAACAGCGACTCCCCCTCTGATGGGAGCTTCCTTGCGGTGGCGGGCACCTCTGTGCCCACCGCAACAACATGTACAGCTGTCACCCCCCCTACCAGCACCGCCCTCCCAGCAGCCCCTCATCGAGTTTCCCGTGCCTGCTCCCCCAGGAGGGTGGGCATCTCCTTAGCCCCAGGCACCTCATGCCCTGCCCCAGTCAGTCCTGCTGCCCTCAGTGAGGAGGGTATTGACCTCCTGAGAACCCTCGCTGTTGGGCAATCAACCATTTTGAATGCCATCCATGGTGTCGAGAGGCATTTGCAGCAAACAAATGCATACCTGGAGGGCATTCATTCTGGTGTGGCAGCCCAACAGATAGCATTTCAGGCTCTGGCCACAGCACTGATGGCAGCCATTGTCCCTGTGTCCAGCCTCCCCCTCCAACTGCCACTACCCAGACCCAATCCCCTCTACCTCAGCCTATCCCAAGCACACCATCAGACCAGCATGCACACTTATCAACACACAAGAGTGGACATGGCAAACATAAGCACCACATATCCCACAGGCACTCACACAAGCACCATCCCCATGCAGACACACCAACATCCACTGGCTCCACTGTGTCCCCCTCCTCCACGTCCTCCTCCTCCCTCCCTTTCTCTTCTCCACTCACACCTGCATGCACTACATCTTGATCCACTACCTCCATCACCAGCATGCCCATCACCACACACCGCTCACGTGCAATCACCACCACCACTACCATTCACACATCCCCTGTGTCCTCTCTCAGTGTTTCTGTGAGCCCTCCTCCCAAACTATACAAACACAGGCACAAACCCACCCAACAGCCATCCACCTCACAACAGCCTCCGGCCCTTGCACCTACACCCAAATTCAGCAGACATACACCTCCTACAACCACTATCTCTTCTTCCACTCCCAAACCCCCTCCATCTTCCTGTCCCAGTGTGTCTAAGAAACTCTTCCTGGCTAATATTGACCTCTTCCCTACACCTCTCCTCGTCCTTCCCCTAGGCCAGGCTGTCCAGGTCCCAGCCCAGCACCTCAGCCACCAAATCCTCCAGCACTGTGGTCTCAGCAAGTCCGGTCACATCGTGGGCGGCACCCATCAGGGCTGCCAGTGTGCCACCTAGCGAGGCCAAGGATCAGCCCATTCCGCCACCTGCCAAGGTGAAGAAGGTGCCCACATGCTGGAGGGAGAAGCCGCACCAACCACCCAGAAAGGGCTCCTCCATGCCAAAAGAGGACAGTGCAAAGGGACCAGCAGTGACATCAAAGGTGGGGAAGGGACACAAGGTGGAGGGGACATCAGGACAAGGCACGGAGTCTCCGGCTGAGGGGCCAGAGTCACCCCTTCTGGCAACCAGAACAGCGACCTGTACGGCAGTGGACACCGCCACTTGCACCGCCACCTACATGTCTGCTGCCTCAGCAACTGTCCCCAGCATCATCCCCAGTGGGCAGCCGTCCAAGGCTGAAGGAGACGTCCTGCTGTGTCCCTCCACAGGTGCTGACACATTCACCACCGCCAGCATCTCCGCCACAGACACCGCCGCAACCACCGCCACCAGCCCCGCAACGTGCTCAGACAGTGCCACCACAGCTGACATGGCTATCATCCCCAGTGGGCAGTCATCCAAGGCTGCAGGAGACATCCTGGACCCTGCACAGTGTACATGAGGCATGACACCCAGCACTATTTGTACCAGCAGGTGGCAGACGAAGTCGCAGCAGGGTGGAGTGTGTCTCTGCCTCCATGGAGTATCATGCTACCTGTTCCCAGGCAATCCCGTGGCACACACACCCAAGTGAGGGAATGGAACCTGCCACACTGCATGTGATGCACTCTGGGCACAATGCCCCCTCCAGAATCAGTGGAGAATCACATCCACTCCCCCAGTCCTTGGCAGGATGAAGCACCCTGGGCACAATGCCCCCTCCAGAACCAGTGGAGAATCACATCCATTCCCCCAGTCCTTGGCAGGACGAAGCACTCTGGACACAATGCCCCCTCCAGAACCAGTATAGAAAAGGATCCACTCCCCCAGTCCTTGGCAGGATGAAGTACTCTAGGCACAATGTCCCCTCCAGAACCAGTGGAGAAAAGCATCCACTCTCTCAGTCCTTGGCAGGATGAAGCACTCTGGGCACAATGCCCCTTCCAGAACCAGTCGAGAAAAGCATCCACTCCCTCAGTCCTTGGCAGGATGAAGCACTCTGGACACAATGCCTCCTCCAGAACCATTGGAGAATCACATCCACTCCCCCAGTCCTTTGCAGGATGAAGCACTCTGGGCGCAATGCCCCCTCCAGAACCAGTGGAGAAATGCATCCACTCCCCCAGTACTTGGCAGGATGAAGCACTCTGGGCACAATGCTCCCTCCAGAACCAGTGGAGAAAAGCATCCACTCCCCCAGTCCTTGGCAGGATGAAGCACTCTGGGCACAATGCCTCCTCCAGAACCATTTGAGAAAAGCATCCACTTGAAAGACTGTGGCTTTGCACTCCCCAGGATAAAGCAGTGGGCAAACCACCCACTGGAGAGACTTGAGAGACTGTGGCTTTGCACTCCCCAGGATAATGCAGTGGGCAAACCACCCACTGGAGAGACTTGAGAGACTGTGGCTTTGCACTCCCCAGGATAAAGCAGTGGGCAAACCACCCACTGTAGAGACTTGAGAGACTGTGGCTTTGGACTCCCCAGGATAAAGCAGTGGGCAAACCACCCACTGGAGAGACTTGAGGGACTGTGGCTTTGCACTCCCCAGGATAAAGCAGTGGGCAAACCACCCACTGGAGAGACTTGAGAGACTGTGGCTTTGCACTCCCCAGGAGCAAACATTGGGCATGGAGCCCCCTTGTAGAGCAGTGGTGTCGTCCGTTCATCCGGCTGAGGTGCCCCCTCCTACCCTTCACTCTGAGGTGCCTGTTTATTTTCTATCTTATGCCCCAGCAGTGTTCTCTCCGTTTTGAGTCAGGTATCATGTGTGGGCTTCGCCCATGCATTTTGGGACCATTGGTCCACGGACAATGATTTAATTACTATCCGGACTTGTGTAGTTGGTGTACATATTTGTATATACTGATATTTTCATTTAGCCTATCTGATTTTTCAATGATTACACTCATTACAATCATTTCATTTTGTCCTTGCATTCTTCCAGGGGGTAACGGGGTGTATATGTAATGTTGCTGCATGTATTTGTGTGTATGGCGTTGTGGGTGAGGGTGGGTGTGTTGCGTGTTGCGTGTGTGTGTCACTCTCTTTTCCCTCCTCCCCTCCCCTGTGTGCTAGGTGCAGTAGTCACTGTGGTCATCGCCGGCGTCTTTGCTGCTCCTGATACAAGAGGAGGTAAACCAACATGGGCAGGACCTGTAACTCGGGCTCCATGGCGTCCTGGTTCCTGATTGGGTGTTGAAAGGTGAGTGGTTTCCGTTCCACAGACTGTTTCAGCTGTGCTTTTGATGGTGTTGGTACCACCCCGGAAAAGGTGGTGATAGGCCTCTTTTAATACAGTGGGTGGAACCTTGTCTTCCGACTGTCTGTTGACGGTTACCGCTGCAGTGTTTCTTTCTACCGCCGTGGCGGTCGGAGTGTTAATGTGGCTGTCTATGTTGGCAGTTTCCGCCATGGTCGTGATCTCATTTTTTTTACCACCGGCCTGTTGGCGGTATTACCACCGCTTTAACACCAACCGCCAGAGTTGTGTTGAGGGCCCTTGTTTTCAGTAACCCTAAAGTTGAAAAATGTAATAAGGTAACTCCAATGTTATCCTACGGGTGTGGTATTCCTTGCAGTAGTGAAAAACAAATTTAAGAGTTTTTCACTACCAGGACATGTAAAATTTAAAAGTACTTTTTAAATACACTGAACCCTGCTCTATAGGCTGCTGAAGGCCTGTCTTAAGAGTGACTTATATGTATTAAAAATAAAGGGTTTAGGCCTAGAAAAAGGTATATTTTGCCAGGTCGAAATGGCAGCTTAAAACTGCATACATTCTGCAAATGGCAGGCCTGAAGTAAGTTTGAATGACCTACTTCGATTGGTGGCACAATGAATTTTGCAGGTCCAGTAGTAGCATTTTAATTTACATGCCCTGGGTACATGAAGTACTACTTTACTAGGGATTTAGGAGTAAATTATATGTGCTAATTGGGTTTAAGACAGTCCTACCCTGTTTATAGGAGAGAGCACAAGCAGTTTAGCCCTGTTTAGCAGTGGTAAAGTGCACAGAGTCCTAAGGCAACAAACATGAAATCAGCAAAAAATAAGAGAGTGAAAAAAGTGGGGATGACCTGCATAGGGGGCCAAGTCCAACAACCTCTCAGTGGCATTTGGTACTGTCCAGTAAGTAGTCTTTGTGCAGACCCTAAAGCATCATATGTGCTTTGAGGGCAAAGTTTGAAGAGGTTCAAATCTTACCTAGAAAGTATCTCTGAAATTATTAAAGTGAATCACACAGTGTCTCTGCTGCTGTTTTGCATGGGATCCCTCACAGCTCTGTTCTTGCCGTGGCACTGTTCTATCTTGAACCATTCAGTTGTCTCATTAAAAACGATGATGACACGTAGATCTTCCAAGAAGTTTCACTCCTGCTGACATCTCCAGACTGGTTTCAATTCTCGACAAAATACAAATCCTGGATGACTATTCACCAGCTTACATTTAACCCCCAAACGATTCAGGGATATATTTATCAAAGTTTTGTATCACCCTAGCACCACACAAGGGCAACACAAAACCTAAATATGATTTATCAAGTCATGCAAGGCCACCTTGCATGGACCTGTTTGGCTTGATAAATCTATAGTAATACAAGGCAGTGCAAAAAACCTTGTGTTACTCTGCAGCAGGGAGACATGCCATGGGTTAACATAGGTGTTTCCACACAACCACCCATGGATTCTGACTAATTCCCAGAATTACCAACATTGGTAGACCTAGGAATGTGTCATTAGAGGGGCAACAAGGAGAAATATCTGTATTTCTCCTCGTTGTTTCCTCTTTCAGAGTGTGCTGCAATAACAATTCCTCTGAGGATTGTTTTTGTGCAGGAAGTGTCCCCTGGACTCTACCATCTCTACCAGTCTTCAAATGCCAACACGAAATCTTCCTGCTTTACAAATTCTTTCCCAGCTCCACTCCAATTTGCATCTGGTTGGGGCACTAAAGCAAGATAAATGCTTGTGATAATGATTGTAAATCTTAGCCTATTGATCCCACAACCTGAACTGTCTGAACAGGGTTGTACTCTGTATAGGTTGTGCAGAGTTATGTAAAGTGCTCTGATATTTTAGGGCCTGGCATATGCTACATCAAAACCTATAAAAAAAATATTTTTTTTAAAGCAACTGTGGCATGTTTATTTAATTTGACATAAAACATGCATAGTGTAAAAATGTCTTTCTTGAAAAAAGTATCAAGTTAAGCATACGGTAAGACAGCCGATCATTTTTGATATGTTACTGCCTTCGTCTGAATTACTAAACAGTAAAGAGACAGAAAGTCAGGACCTCAATCATAGAATTTGAATAAATTAGCAAAACAATAGGTCCCTGACTTTAACAGTGTTCACTTTCTGACTACAAGTATTCAGTGAGACATGTGAATTGCAGTACAGACACACACAGCTAACAAGCTCACATTTTTTATTTCTGGATCTTATCCACCCAGTGTTTAGAATTGTGTGTCTTTTAAACCCACATTAAATAGTTAGAAGGATGGCCTTAATGCTTAGCTCAATGATATTTTGACTTGCCAGTCACCAATGTAGAAGAGCCAAGTGTAGTTCACGCCTGGTCCACCTATACCTCTCACTGGCAAAAAAAACAAAGGAGCCACGCCATTTCCCTTTGGTGCCAAGGACTCGTCTCATTTAAGATTCAAAATTACTAGCACAGAAAGAAGAGTGCTTCTACTGTCAGTGGCAGCAACCTAAGAAAACCTTCTAGTGTTATCCCCATTGTAAAACTATAAGATGTGGGAGAGTGTGAGAATTAGGGCAGTGAAATGGAATGTGGGTGGACACAGGAGTGACTAGTTGCAACATGAAAATCAGGGCAAGAAGAATTGTTAGCATGTGACTGGCAGTCTGTGAGGGGTCTAACAGCAATATTGGTAATTTGAGATGGTTAGTGTGTGAGACCCGTGACGGTGCTGTCAATAGTTATAGTCTTCTATTCTGTGTGGAGTGTGAGTGCAGCAAGTGGTGTGCCTACTAGTCTCTGAGGGTTACAAAGATGCTCTGGTAGTGTGTGACTAGTACTCTTTGAGGGGTGTGAGTGTGCTTCTATTAGTAGGTGACTGCCAGGTCTCGAGTGATGTTACATGGGCTGTCGGTACTGAGGACATTTTGTTTTTCATAATGAGGGTTTTAAGAGTTCCTTTTGTGTTTTCATTGAGGCCATGACTGGAGACATGCTGTGCACTAATAATGAACATGCATTAGTGCTGACACAACACAACCAAAATCACTCATAAATGGAGTCCTCTTCCTCTGCCTGTAAGCCTGGATGATCTGCTTTCCCTATTGAGGTTGCACAAAATGGTTGGAGAGGTAATAATGACTCAGGCTGTCCATTGCCTAGTAACCTCTGACAGTAAACCACACTGAATAACCCACAGAGTGGGTCACTGACTCTATACCATGTGAAAAAGTGTTTGTGTTTGCAAGTGGCAACTAGCACCAACAACAATAGTGAACAGGATTTCAGCCGGTCCTTCTGGGCCCCCCAGTACTAATACACACTGACCATCTTCTAGAGAACCTTGTCTTCAGCCTGACATGAACAGCAGATTCATGCAGCTGTTCTCTCTGGCTGCAGTATGTCCCAGTATACCAACTACAAAGTCGGTTCACCTCCCCTGCATGCATGCAAACATTGTATACATGCGCAGTGCACTACTCTTCATACACATGGTGCATGTGTCATATTGGAGGTGGATGAGTATAACTGGCTTGCCACCAGCTAAAATCACTACAGTGTGCCAAAGATCACATACACATGCACTGAAGACTGGGATAGTCACACAGTGGATAAAGCAGAATAGTGCTGCATAAAGCCCACTCACTGCTCTCATCACCCACCGGAATGGAGAAGCAGCAGCTCTAAGGGAAGCCTGTTAGCTATTAATAAAATACATATCATGATCTACATGATATCTTTACCAGAACTGATCAATGATTTCCATCTCACATGCTACAACTATGCAGATGACACACATATACTACTTAAATTAGAATGCCCCAAAAACATTAAAAATTCAGAAATCTTCAGTTGCCTCAGAGCCATTGATCAGTGGATGACCTGGAGCCATCTCAAACTAAATACCTCCAAAACAGAAATACTCATATGTGGTGACTGGAAAAATTATGACCCTCTGTGCGTCTGGCCTAATGATCTCGGACCACCTCCTCAATTATCCAGGGAAGTTAAAAACCTAGGAATCACCATGGGTTCCAAGTTAACTATGAATGCCCAAGTGGACAAATTAGCACGAACAAGCTTCATCACCTTGAAGACTTTACGACGCATCTTCCCCCACCTCGGATTTCCATACAATGTGCAAGCTACTATCTTGCTTGTACTATCCAAACTGGATTATGCCAATGGCCTCTACCATGGATGATCTCTATCTATTATGAAAAAACTACAAGGTATCCAGAATTCCGCAGCCAGGCTACTATTACATGTAAAGCCACAAGCCCACATCTCCCCTGTCTTGAGAGCACTACACTGGTTACCCGTTGCCAGAAGATGCACTTTCAAGCTGCTTTATATCACCCACAAAGCTATACATGGAACAGGACCGCATTTTATCAGAAAAAAATAACCAAATACATCCAACAAAGAAACCTCTGCTCAAGATTGGCACCCCGCCTTAGAACACCACCATACAAGAAAAAGACTATAGGTGGTACATCCTTCTCATTTCAAGCAGCCAAACTATGGAATTCATTACCCCCAACTATAAGAGCCACAGATAACTTTCTTGCCTTCAGGAAACTACCCAAGAGTTGGCTCTTTCCTTCATAACCACCATATTCAAACAACTATGGACTGCATATGCCTATGTTGATAAATATTTTTTCTGATTATGTGTATAATTTTAGTTATGTATAGTTCTTTAGAAAAATATGTATCGCTACTATGTCATAACAATAAAATACACACACTTTCTTTAAACCTGTTTGTCTAAGCATATTTACCCATAGTTCTAATTATGTATTGTATGTGCATATGTATGTGTATTCATGTGTGTTTGTATGTGTGTGTGTATGTATATATATATATATATATATATATATATATGTATGTATGTGTATATGTTGTTTCTGTCCTTGGCATGTTCGTGGGTCATTGCATGGCTCCTGGGTGGGTTGTTATACTAGATATCTATGAATTCCTGCTCTCATCTTATCACACTTATCTACCCATCATCATATGTCATGTCTCTATCAAACTATCCTCCATTCCCACTCTGACTCATCCCAAATCCTTTCTACTACTTTAATCTCCTAAATAACTCTGCCTAAGCTCTTCCCTCTGCTTCCACATCTAACTCACCAAACCTCACTGTGCTACCATGACCTCCCACACAACCCTACTAAATTCTCCCTCCTTTATCTCACCCTGCTACTATGCTCTCCCTAACCCTTCCACAGAATCTTCCCTCCTCTATCCCTCTTTACTCATCCCAAGCCTTTGGGTTGAGTAAATGAAGGATATACTCCCAATTAACACTTCTGTATTTCTTTCCCCCTCCACCCCTCCATTACTCCAGTCAATCTAACTAACAAACTCTCATATCCGCGGCTCAAATTAACTCATAATAATACTAAAACTGTACTAATTATTTCCCGATACTAATCCATCACTAATTCTTGTTGGGTTCCAGAGTAGCGTGCTACTCACCGAAAAGCGCTTCGACGCCTCGTCAGGGTTAGTAAGCGCTATATAAATCCAATTACAATACAATACAATGATCACCATTAAGGGAGAGTCAGGGAGCATTCTATGGTGGATGAGCAGTTTGTAGCAACACTCATCCCCACTCGCCCACTTCATATGCCATCATGCCACTATACTATTATGTTCATTTGCAGCTGAGATTGTAATTAGCAGGGGGAAATCAAAGCACACGTGTTACACTCTACCATCCCTGCTGCTGCTTGAACACATCACTTGATGCACTAATGCTGTTTTTTTAGTGATTAAGGACACTTTAGCTATTGGAGAATGTGTTGCCACATTAGTGGGAGCTAGGGGGATGGAAAGAAGCAGGTAAGTGTTCTTTTTGGACAGTGGGCATTAACAATCCACTTCAATTGCAGTTCATATCGTAATGTGTAAATTGGTTCAGGCTGGGATTCCCAGGGCAATTAGGAGTTACTGGGCTGCTATTGTGATAGTCGGAGTCTTTTACCTGTGCTGTCCTGGGCCCACCTTAATATTGAACCCCAACCAAGTACACTCCCCTAACACTGGATCCACAGCATAATAAGGCCTTGCTGTCCAAGTTACCCAAAACTCAACAAAGCACACAATAATCCCTAATAACACAATGTCGAATTAGGGTTTTTACTTTTAAAAAGAAAAAGTACTTTAATTCACCAGTAAATACAACACATAAAATTGCAGATGTACACAATGCAAGCCAGATCTTTTTGTCCAGTCTTAAAATAGAAATGTACATAAGATGTAGGAGTAGGCGATAAATTATGCTCTGCTGGTGGAAATGGAAAAATTGTAGCCATTCCGTGTTACTCTTGTAACATGGAGTTCCAGCCAAAGTCTACCAACCGCTGTGTGGCACAGTTTTTTCTCACACGCAGCTCGCCGAAGGTAAGTTGGAGTGCACAAGTGACAATTGACATCCCCTAGCGTGACTTTTAGGTACTAGTAGAGCACCTGTCAAGATTTTCCCACCGCAAATGGTCGTAGGCAGTCATGATCATTCACAGTGAGAAAGCTGCAGCTCGAGTAGGAAATCTACTCAAGCAGAAGCAAAATCAACTCAAGCAGCAGTGTCATCCGGTGTGACGCATGGTTGCATTTGTGCTCATTTTTTAGTACAGAACAAGCTATGAATGCTAAAAATCTCCATGAGCAACGTGATATGCCAATTTCCGTCCATTTGCGGAATTTTCATGGAACTCCACGGAATTCCATAGTGTGAAACTCTGCGAGCTCTGCCCACCCATAATAAGAAGGTCTCTCCCTCATAAACAGCATGACACCCCTTTGTGTTTTGTTTGTTGCATACTTCATAAAGTAAATCCCTTTCCAATTGTAGTTGCCACAACATTCAAATTGTAAAACAACTTCCCATTGTATTTTACATGTACTTCACAATGTATTATCCCTTCCTCTTCCTTGTTTAAAACTTCATTATGTAAATCCTCTATCTACTGTGCAAAGCTCCTTCCTACTGCATTTGGCACATGATCTGCATCAGCCATATCTTTATCCGTTATGATCAACACAACACCTTGAGAGGCGGGCCCAAACAGCTATCCCCAATTTAATGCTTATAAAGAAGAAGATCAACAGAGGGACAGAGCTAAAGCAACTCTATCTGTACAGCCTTTTAAGTATTTGCTCACTTTGTCACCTAGCATATCCTTATGCCCTACTCGCAATAGTCACACCAGCAGAAATGTATGCTGCCTTGTAAGCGTAACATAGGGCCTTAGCACTACAGCACAATAGACCGTGCTAGTTTCTCTATAAATAAATGTAGCTTATGATAGAAATAATACAGGAAGACCGAGTCACTGTAGCTGTACCCTGGCAGAAGTTCAATAGAATGATCGTTATATTGTAAATGAAACATTGTAATTTTTAGGCAAAAAACACTTATGTTTGAAAGAAGTTAGCACTTTTGCAAAACATGAATCGAAAAGCATAGGAGTTCAGATTCTCAGCGAAGCAGTAGTTGTTTTGCCTTTTTTAAATTGCTCAACAATTTTAATTACAGATGCTGAAACAGACTCCGTCACCTGAACTGCTAAAATAATATATTTTTTGAAATGTTATATATCAGCCACTGTACTTGTTGATAAAGTAAACCACTCACAGACATGTTTCTGTTTCACTCTTTGCCAAAGATCCTGTTGGTAGGTTATGAAAGCCAACAACACACACACTAATCGATGTCAGAAATATATGTGCAAAGGTAACATTTCATACATTGAAATGAGAGGCGGAATTTGTTTTACAGAGCATATATGAAAACTCCTGTTTTAGCATTTGACTACTGTGGTGTTTCTGAGCGTCTGTGCTGGAACATTTAAAAAAAAATAGGAAAATGTTTGTTCACACATATGTACCTCTTTGGTCTCTTTTTGCACTTACAAAACAACGGTGTTTAATATTTTGCTGCATTTGTCAAATGGGAAAACATAAATCAAGGGACACTATTCAAAGGAATGTTGCCATGAATATCTTAAGTCGTATGATACTAAATGAATTAGTTTTTTCCTATGTAATGCAGTCTGCATCAATTTTGGAACGGTAGCAGATATATATTAAATTGTGACAGAATCACTGTTTAACACACACAGTTGATGACAAATATAAAACTCAGGACTATATAGAAAGTAAGAAAACAATATACTTTCTAATTCTGCACAGGCTAGGGAATGTAGTAGCGTAACTCACATCTTCCTTCCCCTGACCGGCTTTTTGAGAAGATTAACTGAATATGACATTTGTACAATTGTAAGCATTTGTTTTCCAAAACAAGATAATTCTCTGCATTTCCCCTTGCACAAGTACAGTACATATCCCTGTCAAGGCCTGACCCCTCCACTCCATCTGTGTTCCCCTGGGTCTCTGGAACATAGGGTTTCCCAAACATATATATGGGTTTAGTTTTCCACAGGTAATAAACAAGAGACAGTGCATTTAAGAACTTTAGAAAGCAACTGAAAATGTGTTTATAGTACCTGTATTTTGGCCACAGGTATCTCTTTGATGTTTCATTTAAACCTACCATGAATATTTTCAGCATCTGCACTTTTGTAGGACTCTGTCACACGGTGCCAGACTTCCCTTACCCTGATTAGCTACCTGGTAGAATGTGCTGAACACAATACTTGTTAACATTTTAGCATTGTTTTAAAACACTTTAATTCACTCCAACATCAGGCAAAAGCAGACTTCTTAACGCCTGGCCCCTATCTATGTTCCTTCCAGTCTCCAGAGCATTAAGGTAACAAACATGTATGGGTTTTTGGGGACGTGGGGTCCAACATGCAACACTTTGGGTGCAATGAAAAAAGAACAATTTGAATGCCAATAAAGCATAATGCCAGTTTATGGCACCTGTGTTTTGGTGACAACTATCCTCTCTGGGTTCTATGAAAACGTACCACTACTATATATTTTCAACATCTACATATCCTAAGATTTCTAATGTCTGGTCCCACACTTCATTAGACCTCATTGCCTGGCAAGGATATATATTTTAGATTTTCGGCACCTTCTCTGAAACGAGGTAATTCTCTACGGAGGAAGAGAGCTCTGCCAGGCTGTGACCAAAAGCTGTGTTCCCCTGGGCCTCCTAAGTGTGTGGTATGGGCTTTCAATGTATCTGTAAACTAGATACTAGGTAATGTTTCCTATTTAGGATCACTGTAGTATTTAAGTGATGAGTTGGCCGGTACAAATTATTTCGCAGAAAGATCTCCGGGGTTTCCAGAAAATGACAAAGGTCCTACTAGCCAATGCTTCCAAACTTCAAATGTTAAAACCAGTACCTCACATATGGTTGTCATCCTATTGCAAAGGATAGGAATAGGTCAAAACATTGAGCAAGTGAAGACCACATTAGCACTTTACTGAGTTCACATGGACACAGTTTGACCTGCCCCATTTAATATGATGCGTCCACCAGCACATGTGAAGTACAGTTTTTTTATTGGTTGAAATGTGGGAATACTGGGTGATTGGACTTTTCCTGTTGGCCACAACATATGGAACTTTCCATCACAGAAATATTTTTTGAACCAAACCTTGAAGTCTGCAGGTAATTCTGCATTACAAAAACTGACGGCATCCATACACACTGCAACACCATGGACTTCCACGCAGGATGGTAGATCATTTGCTATTATCAATTGAATTTCACTGTATCATTTACTTCCTATTGTAAGTCAGTGTACACAAAACACCTTTGAAAAGTAAATGCTCAGAATTACCTGGCATCAAGAGTAATCCTGAATTCTTACTGTTTTAAATTAAATGACTAAATACTGTATATTAGAAACTCACATTCTTTGGGTATGTAAAAATACATACCTTTCATTCACCCACTGATTGTATTCACTTCTCTTTATCGGGGAAGCATGGTCAGTATACAGTGAAAAGACACTGTAGAATCAGAGCTTTTCAATCAACTACAAAGACTGTACATGTTTGCAACTGGAAGAGTGTAACAAATGTAGTGGGATATCATGTGTAAGGATCAGTCTCCTGTGCAAAAAGTAGGAGGTGAAAACATTGTCACCCTTTTATCTTTTTCCCCACTTGTTTTTATTATTATTTTTATTCCAATGAATATTTTTTGGGGGAAAGCCTTGAGCAACCTACACAAATTACCAGTTTCTGGATTGAGAATTCTGCTTTCTTTTCAGCAATACATTTCTTCCATATTGTGCCCACATACTGAAGTTATATTTAAAGCACAAACATAAGAAATGTCTATTTTCTTGGGTTGAGAAAACTTTGCATTGTGAAAGAAAGGAATTGTGTGTTCCTGACCTGGCACGGAGCCAGACACTGGTTGGATTTGTTTCTTACCTGTGTTCAGGTGCCCCAGCAGGAGCCAGACACTGCTTGGGTTTTTGATAAGCAAAGAAAAAAAGTATCCAATGTCTGGTTCCTTGCAGGGGTGCTGACTAAGAGTTCCTTTCTCTCACATTGGTTCTCATTGAGAAGGAAGAATTGAGAGATGATGAATTTTTGGTTCTGGACCTCAGCAAGGAGGCAGATAGTGTCACGTTTTTCTGTACACAAAGAAGAAACCCAAACAGTGTCTGATTCCATGTTTGCGACAGACACATGGGTCCTTCCTCTTCTTCTTGCAATGCCTCTCATGGAGAGGGAAACACTGGGAGGGGAAGGAATTTCATGTCTGTGCCCCAGCAAGATAGAAGATGCTGTTTAGATTTGTTCATATGAAAAGAAAAAATCTAAACAGCATCTGATTCCTTAGTGGGACACTGATACATGTTTCCATCCTCTCCTATTGCTTTTCATGGAGAGATCAAGGATTTTTTTGCCTTCGCCCCAGCAAGGAGCCAGATGCCATTCATAGTTTTTATAGGCAATTTTGAAACGTAAACAGCCCTTTAGGTCTAGCCTTTGCCTTTCTAACCAGATTCACATTTTCTAAAAAAGAAATCACGAATAAAAATGCACATGTACATAATGGAGCTTTTGATCAGAGGTCTTGTTTATTGGTCAGTTAAAATGGCATTCACATTTTGCTTCAACCCATCGCAGCATACAGCATTTAGTAATGGGTCATCCTTCATCAGCCTTTGGCTTCCTTTGTCTGTTAGTGATGGCATTCTACTTGTGCACATCCATCCTTAAAAAGATTGACTGTAATGCCTGGGCTATTTTCACTTACTTTTTCAAATTATCATTTTTGCTTTGCCTTTGTTTTTATTTGTTGGCTTTACCAATGTTTTTTCCTTATAGAGAAAAACGGGTAAACAGAGGTAAAGGATAGCCACATGCAGCTGAGGTTGCAAAACATGGGGGTTGCCTGGATCTCAGTACTAGGTTCATTGTTTACATAAACGTAAAAAGAGGATTAAAGAGTCAATCTCTCTGAACTTGCTACAAAGACATATGTTACAGAGTGCTTTATGTGATAAAGAGATATTCATAATGGTGACATCTTCTTTGGCCTCCTGCTCAGAACATTTAACTATAACCCGAGCAAAGCTGCAAGCTTGTTTGCATGCTGGTTTATAATACAATACTACCTTTCTAATTAGAATGCTTTGGATATAGTATTGTTACTTCAAGCAGCACAAGGAACCTAACTTGCCCTATCAAAGTGCAGAACAAAGTAGAGTTTATTACACCTGAAGTTTCGATTATTCATCATAATTTGGAACCACCAAAATCATCCTCAGCATCCTAGTATTCAGCAGCTGGTGAATATCTCTCTCGAACTTGTGCTGTATTCCAAACAAAAGCACACGCGCTTAAGATGAATAATAGAGCAAACATTTTAAAAACATTCTCAAACAATAGATCCCCTTAACCTGCATCTACATAGAGATATGTTTGAAGACAAAGCTTCTCAAATCTTGCAGGCTTCACCGCATTTTGAACATGAAATTGTCTCGATTCTCCCTTTAGCTGGTTTTGAAGTCTAAGAAAATGTAGCTTGCTGAGCACAGTGGTGTTTTCTGCACATGGTGAATGGCTGTGAAAAGTCAAAAAGTTGATGTACTACTTGGTGTTTTCACAATTCACTGCAGAAACTAGTGTAAATAAATAAGGCAAGAGTAAAAAATAAAAGGTTTTCAATAACCATGCAAACAAATATGCTTACTTAGGAATTTAAATCTACATCATGTAGCCGTGATGCTATGTAGGCAAACAGGCTTGATGGGTTGTTACTGGCTAATGCTTCATGTTCAGAGAAAGTAGTAAATAACCATTCAGTCCATGGCCTGTGTAAACTCCTGTGTATACAGAAGTGAGTATTTACCGCATTTACTAATTTTCAGCAAGTCAGACCTGCTGGTTCAACAGAGGAAAAACTTCACACAGGCTGACCACCACTGTATTGGTGACCCCTCCACTGGCACTATTATAAATTTCCCGCTGAGGTGATGAGCAGAAACCAAGGTTTCCGTCCATCAGTCCAGCAGGAAAGTGGCAGCAGCATTGTCTCTGGCTCATAATTGAGCCAGCAGCAATGCTGCTGCCTGCAGGGACCACCAGCACCCATGTAATGCACAGTGTCTGCACAGCAGACAATGCATATTACAAGGGTGCTGGGCAGGGGGACTCCTGCCCTGCCCATGCCAGGAGCATGGGCAGTGCAGGGGCCCCCATGGCCCCCTGCACCTGTTCTCCACCAGCCTTTTCATGGTGGAGAACCAGGTTGTAATCGGCAGCGCAGCCCTGGCTGATTGCAATGTGCACCCGAGGTCAGCCTATTGGGATCACCGATTCTGGCAGAGATGACGATACCCTGGTGGTCAAACCGCAGAGTTGTAATGTGGCAGTTGCACTGCCACAGCAGCGGAGGTCCAGACCACCATCTCACTAGACCGCCAGGCACGTAATTGTGCCCTAAGTATTACAGGGTATTGTTATTTATCTGGTGCAACATAAAGCACCTGGATTTCGCCAAACTTGGAATCAGTTGTTTATTATATAACACCCACAATGTCACTCGTTTTCGTATATCCTGTCTGTAAAAAAAATTCCTCTATTTGCATAGTCACCCTCATTTTTTGCTACATTGTATTGCTGGTTTTTAGGCCCTGCGCACTGGGACACTACTTTCCAGTGCTCACTGTATGTGCACTGACTCCTAAAACATAACAATTGGCTAATCCCTGATTGGCTTATTTAACTCCGCTGTAATTTCATAGTACTTGGTGTAGAAAAAACATCCTAGCATGAAAAGTTAAATGACACCTGTGGACTTCAGCATTACTGTGCAATCCACTAGTGTGACAAAGGAAAGCATGGCTTCAGGCCTACCATTGTTTCTTGAATACTGCAGCATAAAACCAGCAGTTTAACCTCCTACAGTAACCTTTTAGGACAGGTAAAAACCACTCTTTTACAATTAGTAAGTCGCCTCTAGCTATGCCTTGTAGCCTACAACATAGGGTGCATGGAGCTTAAAAGTGGAGGATAAAGAAAGTTAATGTTATCAGATCCGTGCTGTGACAAAGCCCTAAACACTAAACAAGGCTTAACTATCCTATGTAGAAAATCAGACTACAGATTAAAATACTAATACTGTGTCTCAGGGATGGGCCCAGCTAGATAAATATTTAAACTACTTGTTTTCAATAATTATTAAAAATCCACTTTAATGGTGAAGTCCAATTTTTCATAAATAATAAGCAAAAGTTACTTTAAAAAAGTTACATTTTCCCTACTGACTTTCCTGGGAGCTCTCCAGTACCTCCCAGCTACTACGCGACCTGACTGAGGTGTGAGTGAGGTATAAAATTCATTCCAGGAGCTATATAGAATTTCACTGTGATTGACAGATCGTCCTGAATAGACAGGTATGGCTCCTTTGAGGTCAGCAGAAGGGTGGGGGGCTGTCATCCTGTTAGTACAACAATGTCAGATCCTGCCTGACAATCCTGCTTGATCTACGTGTAACACTTTGGCATGCTTCAAAGGGAACAAGGACAATGCCAGGACAATTTGTATTTCTACCCATCTAGTGCTTATTGATCTTCCTTTTCTCTTCCCAGACTTCTAGCTCCTGTTTTGTTACGGGTATAGGGCCTACTTCAAACTGGATTTTAGTATAAGTTGTGGGTGGACACTGCTGAAACAATTTTAGCTTTCTCCCTGACAGAGAATAGTTTTTCTTCTGCGAAACAGTAAATCCTCTTTCAGATTGGAGGCTCCACTGGGATCAATCTACTTGTTGTATCTAACCTGTGTTCTAGGGCAGTTGTCCTTAAATGCTACCCAGGTCCCGATCAATCGCAACCATTAACTACTGTTGGCACATTGGTGCTATTTCCTCTCAAATCATTTTGTTCATGAAATGCAACAATGTGTTTCTAAATTGAAGTGGGAATTTTATTGTGGTGTGTTCTTGACTTTTGTAACTGTTTTAGCACTCCAAAATTCTTTACACATTTTGGTTAAAGTTATCCAATCTGCTCTGTACCGTAGCTAGCAGACGGTTGGTCTCCAGTTTAAATTACTGAAACATTTGACTGGACCGAACATGATAGTGACTTGATTACTCATGGTGGACACCAATACTTCCCAACTAATAAACCATTATCTCACACTTTCCCATTCACTTTACTTTAAAATGGTTTTGGTGATTAGGCCCGGGCAGAATTTTTATGCTGCTGGTGGAATCAGAGGTATTTGATAATTCCATTTTACTCTTGTAATGCAGAATTACTGATAAATTCCATCTCTCTGCTAGCAGAATTAACTTGCAGAAAAATTGTTTGTACACAGGGCTGGGACAGGGAGCAGTCCTTCTATTTTTTAAAATCACTTCAGCTTAATGTTTAATTCAGTTTTTTTTAAACATAGAGGGGCTGCTCTCTCTTGCAGCCCTGTTTAGAAACCACCGCAGTGCATACCCCTCGGTGCCCTTTTATACTCTACAGTAATCACTGCAGAGTATGTAAAGGTGTCAAATGGTATTTGGCTGAGCTATTTTCATAGCACAAAATGTATTCTCTCATCCATTTTCGAGTGCGTGTGCATTTTGCGCTATGAAAATAGCACCAAAGGTCCACTCTGCCCCATCATGGAATTCTGCGGAATCTCATGAAATTGAAATGTAATTCCGTGGAATTCTGCGTAAATGAACTCCACTAATTCTGCCCTCACTACTGTTTAGAATAACTGTAAACAATTTATTTTGTTGGTTTATTTTTCCTTCTAAGATGCTCAAACACATACATTAGTGCTATGTTTTCATTTACATGGCCTATACTGCCTCATATGTATTCCCTATTTATTTATTCAAAAAAAGAAATCTCATAGTACCACACAAACTCAGGCAAGTGGCTGCTTGGCAAGCAGGTTGTCCACATCATATTTCATAACCACACCTCTCATCTTCTAAAAGGAAGAATTTATCAACACTCAGTAGTGTGAAAGAAATTGGTGGGTTTTTGAGTTAAGAATAGTATTAATATTATTTAGCAAATGGTACCATAATAAATCTATCTCAAACACTTTTTTATTTGTGTTGTTTTATGTAACTTCTCATATTCTTCTATTTAATCTATTTAATTCTTCAGTGAAGTGTAGATTTAGAGTACCCAGAGACAGTTCATCCTCTGAGCACTATATACATTTCTATTCATTGACAGTCTAATGTTACATGAACCTTCCATCAGCTGATAAGCACAGGGGTTTTACACATCTGATAGGTGCCAGTGCAAACTAAGGGGACTCAGACTATCAGAATTGAAGGTAGCTACCTCATCACAAACTTTGAGGCAGGTACCACTTCTTGGGGCTGTATTTTGCTGTCCTGGCAGAATATGAATTTGCACCAATGATAATTGGTGTCTGATGTCAGTGTGTCATGCTCATACTTGGAGGTTCTTAGCTCTCCTACCTCACCCAAAGAACTCTATATAAGTTGAAATCTGCCTGGGGGCATATTCTTGCCTCTCCAACATTGTGTCCTCTGGCAATTGCCAGTAAAGTATTACCTCTACAAACCCACTATAAACCCTTTCCTCTCTATAATAAAATAAGTATCACTGATGGAGTTTAGAGTTAAAATTAGTATTATTGTTCAGCAAAGGGTATCATTCAAATAATTTAAAAGACATTAAGGCCCTCATTACAACCCTGGCGGTCGGTGATAAAGCGGCGTTAATACCGCCAACAGGCCGGCGGTAAAAAAAATGGAATCACGACCATGGCGGAAACCACCAACACAGATAGCCACTTTAACACTCTAACCGCCATGGCGGTAGAAACAAACACTGCGGCGGTACCCCCCAACAGACAGGCGGAAGACAATGTACCGCCCACACTATTACAAGGCACCAATCCGCCAGCTTTTCCGGGGCGGTACCAATGCCATCAAAAGCACAGCAGAAACAGTACACAGAAGGGAAAACGCTCACCTCTCGACACCCAACGAGGAACCAGGACGCCATGGAGCCCGAGTTACAGGTCCTGCCCATGTTGATTTACCTCCTCATCTACCAGGAACATCAATGACGGTGGCGATGGCGATGGTGAGTACTGCACCTAGTACACAGGGTGGGGGGGAAAAGAGAGTGACACACACACGCGGCACGCAACACCCCCACCCACAACAACATACACACACACATATCCAATAACATCACAGATACACCCTGTCACCCCCTGGAAGAACGCAAGTACCAAATTAAATGATTTTAACAAGTGTAATAATCGAACAATGAGATAGCCCAAGATAACTTTAAATCATCAGTATATACATATATTTACAGCAAGTACACAAGTCCGTACACTGTCCCATTAAATGTCCGTGGACCAGTGGTCCCAAAAAGCATGGGTGAAGCCCACACATGACACCTGCCTCAAAATGGAGAGAACACTGCAGGGGCATCAGGTCGAAAAAATACAGGCACCTCAGGGGGAAAGGGAGGGGGGGCACCTCAGCCGGATGATGGGACGACGGCACTGCTCCTCGAGGGGTCTCCATGCCCACTGCCTGGTCCTGGGAAGTGCAAAGCCACAGTCTCTCAAGTCACTCAAGTGGGTTCACTGCCCACTGCTTGGTCCTGGGGAGTGCAAATCCACAGTCTCTCAAGTCACTCAAGTGGGTTCACTGCCCACTGCTTGGTCCTGGTGAGTGCAAAGCTACAGTCTCTCAAGTCACCCAAGTGGGTTCACTGCCCACTGCTTGGTACTGGGGAGTGCAAAGCCTCAGTCTCTCAAGTCATCCAAGTGGGTTCACTGCCCACTGCGTGGTCCTGGGGAGTGCAAAGCCACAGTCTCACGTGTGGATACTGTTCTCGACTGGTTCTGGAGGGGGCTTGGTGTCCAGAGTGCTTCATCCTGCCAAGGACTGGGTGAGTGAATGCTGTTCTCCACTGGTTCTGGAGGGGGCTTGGTGCCCAGTGATGCTGCAACAGGGGTGTGGCAGTTCCCTTTCCCTCACATGGGTGTCTGAGCCACGAGATTTACCGGTAAGAGGTAGCATGATACTCCATGGAGGCAGAGCCACACTCCTTGCGACGACTGAGGCTGCAAACTGCTGGTAGTGCCAGTGCTGGTGGTGGTGCCTCATGTAGTGTGTGCAGGGTCCAGGACGTCTCCTGCAGCCTCGGACAGCTGCCCACTGGGGATGCTGCTGATGTCCACTGTAGTGGCACTGGCTGGGCATGTCGCGGGGCAAGTGGCGGTGGCTGCGGCAGTATCTGCGGCTGAGATGCTGCTGGTGGTGCAGACACCAGGTCGTCTCCTGCAGCCTCGGAAGGCTGCCCACTTGGGATGATGCTGGTGACTGTATTTGAGCCAGCTGCCGTGCAGGTGGCAGTGCAGATGGCGGTGCAGGTGGCGGTTGTTGCGGCGGTGCTCACCGTGGTACAGGTTGCTGGGCTGTCTTGCGAAAGGTGGGACACCAGTCCCTCACCCGGAGGCTCCATGCCCTGAGGTGACTTCCCTTTGCTCTTGTCTCCCTTCCCCACCTTGGAAGTCGCTGCTGGGACCTTGGCACTGTCCTCTTTGGTTCTGGATGAGGCATTGCTGGGTGGGTGGTGCAGCTTTTCTCTTCTGCATGCTGGCCCCTTCTTTACCTTGGCAGGTGGGGGAATAGGGTGGTCCTTGGCTTCACTAGGTGGCACACTGGCAGCCCTGATGGGTGCCCCCTTCGATGTTCCCGGACTTGCAGGTACCACACTGGACGAGGATTTGGTGGCTGAGGTGGTGGTCAGGGCTCTAGACAACCTGGCACTAGGGGAAGGAAGGGGGGAGGTGTAGGGAAGAGGTCAGTGGTAGCCAGGAAATGTTTCTTACACTGGGACGGGAAGATGGAGGGGGTGTGGGAGTGGAGGAAGAGGTAGTGGTTGTAGGATGTGTACGTCTGCTGAGTTTGGGTGAAGGTGCATGGGTTGGAGGCTGTTGTGAGGTGGATGGCTGTTGAGTGGGTGTGTGTCGGCGTTTGTGTACTTTGGCAGGAGGGCTTACAGACACACTGGGAGAGGACACAGGGGATGTGTGAATGGTAGTGGGGCTGGTGATTGCATGTGAGCGGTGTGTGGTGATGGGCGTGCTGGTGATGGAGGTAGTGGTTGAGGATGTAGTGCATGCAGGTGTGAGTGGAAACAAGACTGGGAGGGAGGTGGAGGACGTGGAGGAGGGGGGCACAGTGGAGGCAATGGATGTTGGTGTCTGCATGGGTATGGTGCTTGTGTGAGTGCCTGTGGGATGTGTGGTGCTTATGTTTGCCTGAGCCACTTTTGTGTGTTGATGTGTGTGCATGCTGGTCTGATGGTGTGCTTGGGATAGGCTGAGGTTGAGGGGATTGGGTAGGGGTAGTGGAGGTTGGAGGGGGAGGGTGGACACAGGGACAATGACTGCCATCAGTGCTGAGGCCAGAGTCCGAAAGGCTCTCTGTTGGGCCGCCACGCCAGAATGAATGCCCTTCAGTTATGCATTTGTTTGCTGCAAATGCCTCTCAACACCCTGGATGGCATTAAAAATGGTTGACTGCCCAACAGTGAGGGATCTCAGGAGGTCAATAGCCTCCTCAAGGAGGGCAGCAGGGCTGACTGGGGCGAAGGAGATGCCCACCCTCCTGGGTGAGCGGGCACGGGAAACATGCTGAGGGGCTGCTGGGAGGGCGGTGCTGGTGGGGGGGTCACGGCTGTAACTGTTGTTGCGGTGGGCACAGAGGTGCCCGCCACCGCAAGGGAACTCCCATCAGAGGAGGAGTCGCTGTCACTGGTGTCCCCTCCTGTCCCGGTCGTGGAGCGCCCCTCGCCCTCCATCCCACTGGTGCCTTCAGACTCCGTACATTCACCCTCCTGGGCCATGTGGGTTGCAGCTCCCTCCTGCTCCGGTGCCACTGCTCCTCCGCAAGATGATGCTAATGCACACAAGGACAGGGTGACAAAACAAAAAGGGGGGAAAGACAGAGGAGACACATGGTCAATGCCAGCAACACCACTACCGTTGGCAGACACAACACACAGGGAGCAGCCCTATGCACTAGCCCATGCACTAACAGTTCTTAGGAAAATCACCTGCCCATGGGGGACTATGCCTAACCCCATTTGCTGCACACCTGGAACCCACAGGAGTCTGACAAGTTGTAGATAGCCACTACCACTATTGGGGTTGGAGTGCCACAGAGCCTGCCTAACAAGAGACCTACCCTACCAAGTTCGCCCTGGCCCAGGGGAACCAACAGCCCACATCCCCCACCCAGACACCTTGTAAAGCATGCAGAGTCAGCTGAATGAGACTGCACTCACCCCCTTGTGGCTGCTGTGATGCCCTCAAGCGCCCATCTAACTCCGGATATGCCACCGCCAGGATCCGGAACATCGGGGGGTGATGGTGCAACGGGCACCCCTTCCACGTTGGGAGGCCATCCCCAGCTGGGCCTTTGCCGTCTTCTTGCTCCAGTGGCACAGGTCCTCCCATCTCATGCGGCAGTGGGTGCTCCGTCTATCATAGACCCCCAGGGTCCGTACTTCCTTGGTGATGGCACGCCAAATACCTTTCTTCTGGTGGGCTCTGACCTAGAGGAAAGGTAAAGTAAGGATGGAACTTACTCCCCCGTCCGTTTTTTCATACTCATTGGCCACCAGTTCCCACCCATGCCCTGAAACAGGTACACTGACCATCCTCACATGCAGGCCTCAGCCCCCCCCGCAACATGTATCTTCCATCCAGACCACTCCATACATTCATTTCCCATGCATCATGCTCACAGTTTACTCACCTGTTTGTCTGGAGGACCGTAGAGTAGCGTGTACTGCGGGAGGACCCCATCCACTAGTCTCTCCAACTCCTCCGAAGTGAAGGCAGGGGCCCTTTCCCCAGACACTCGAGCCATTGTCGCTTCCAGACGGAGGTCACAGCAGCACTTGCAGTGTAGGTCCTCTCCTGTTGAAGGTCAGGTATCAAGTGAGTGAACAGCTAGAAAATGGCAGTCACGTCTGCGGCGGTGCGTACCGTCACCGCCGGCGTACATCACCATTGGCTCCTGGAACCCATAGGCCCCAATGATAACCAATGCTGAATTGTGCAGCGGTCTTCGACCGCCTACCACGACGCTGCACAACACCAGCGCAGTTACCTCCTTTCCCCTTGTCCCTCCTTACAGGTCAGGTAGCTGCCATTTCAGGTGGGCACATGGCAGGGCACCTAACTGCGTCACAGCACATTTGGGCAGGAATACGGACAGACAGAGCCACACACCAATTAAATCACATTAGTGCAAAACACCCTTGCCAAACCTATGTGGTACATGACCCTCTGCTCACCATTCTCCTCCATAGGGCACATCCGCTGGGGCAGATGATGAGATGGCGTCATCCTCCGGTGTACAGACCACTGGTGGACCTGTCCACAATGGAAGACAGACACAACATTATCACCTACAGACTTGATCGTGCCACAATCCAAAAACTGTGTGCCCAATTGGAGCCAGACCTGATATCAGCTATCCGCCATCCCACAGGTATCCCCCCTCTAATGCAGGTCCTGGCCGTGCTCCATTTCCTGGCCAGTGGTTCATTTCAAACAACAGCGGCCATGGCATCAGGGATGTCTCAGCCAATGTTCTTGAACGTGTTGTCCAGAGTGTTATCTGCTCTGCTGAAACACATGCGCAGCTACATCGTTTTCCCCCAGGTAGAGGATTTGCCCACAGTGAAAGCTGACTTCTATGCCCTGGGACATATCCCCAACATCATTGGTGACATTGATGGTACACATGGGGCATTTGTCCCTCCCCGCAGGAATGAAAAGGTGTACAGAAATCGTAAAAGCTACCATTCAATGAATGTGCAGATGGTGTGTTTGGCAGACCAGTACATCTCTCATGTGAATGCCAAGTATCCTGGGTGTGTGCATGACGCTTACAATTTGAGGAATAGCAGCATCCCTTATGTGATGGGGCAACTCCAGAGGCACAGTGTGTGGCTAATAGGTGAGCCCAAGGTCCCCACACAGTATGAGTAGGTGTCTGGGTATGGGGTAGTCCCTAAGGGTTGGTGTGTGTCTAACAGATATCCCTCAACATTTGCAGGTGACTCTGGTTATCCCAACCTGTCATGGCTACTGACCCCAGTGAGGAATGCCAGGACAAAGGCAGAGGAACGCTACAATGAGGCACATGGGTGAACTAGGAAGATTATAGAGTGGACTTTCGGCCTCCTGAAGCCCAGATTCCGGTGCCTCCATCTACCAGGTGGCACCCTTTACTACTCACCGAAGAAGGTGTGCCAGATCATCGTGGCATGCTAGATTTTGCACAACCTGGCTTTGCAACGCCAGGTGCCTTTTCTGCAGGAGGATGGGCATGATGTTCGTCTTGTGGCAGCTGTGGAGCATGTGGACAGTGAGGAAGAGGAGGCAGCAGAAGATATTGACAACCAAAACAACATCATCATGCAGTACTTCCAGTGACACACAGTTAAGAGACTGGCACTGCTCATTTCATATCAGACTACTGTGGGACATTGTATGAGTCTGCCTTATTACCTCTGTGCATGGACCATGACAGTTCACTTTGGCTTTCCTTTTCACAAATCTGGGTACCACATTCTGCCATCTGCTATGTTCACTGCTGCCCAACAACTGTCATACTTTGGTATGTGCAAATGAACATTTACAATGTTATTTGTCAAAGAGTTTGTAATAACGCATTTGTGAAAGTACAGACTGACTCCAGATTGTTTTGTGATTCAAGGGTGTTTATTTAAGTGCTAATAAGTGGAGGGGGATGTGCAATGGGCTGGAGTGATGGTGGAGGAATATCCATGGTAGAGTCTAGTCTGTTTGGATCACAGGTCCATTGTCCAATGGGGCATAGGAAGTGGAGCAATGGCAGTTCAAGGTAGTCAGTGTGACATAGTGGGACAGAAGGGTGACAATGAGGAGAGTCTTATTTCCTGGCAGGGTCTTGGCAATGTTTTCTGTCTTGTGCCTGGATCGCAGAGACCGTTTGCGGGGTGGTTCTCCTTCTGCAGGGGGTGGGGTGCTGGTGGCCTGTTGGTCCTGTGGCGGGACCTCCTGTCCACTAGCGCCGGCGGACATGGAGGGCTGTTCATCGTTCAGGCTGGTGTCAGTGGCCCGGTGATATGCCACTGTCTCCCTCATGGTGTTGGCCATGTCTGCCAGCACCCTGCAATGGTGACCAGGGTGGTGTTCATGGACTTCAAGTTCTCCCTGATCCCCATGTACTGTTCCTCCTGCAGCCGGTGGGTCTCCTGAAACTTGGCCAGTACCGTGCCCATGGTCTCCTGGGAATGGTGTTATGCTCCCATGATGTTGGAGAGTGCCTCGTAGAGAGTGGGTTCCCTGGGCCTGTCCTCCCCCTGTCGCACAGCAGTCCTCCCATCTTCCCTGTTGTTCTGTGCCTCTGTCCCCTGAACCGTGTGCCCAGGTCATGGGCATACGGACCCTAGGTCCCTGATCGTCCTGGGTTAGTGGTTTGCCTGGGGTCCCTGTAGTGGTGGACACACTGCTGATGGACGTGTCCTGGGGACAGTGGCATGGGCCCGCTGGATGGGTGCTGTGGTGGTATTTCCTGAGGGGGGATGTTCAGTGGTGGTTTGGGACTTTGGCAGGGGAACCGACTGTTCAGAGGTCCCTAATGGGCTGGGCTGGTCATCTTGATCCAGGCGTGCAGAGCTGCTGTTGTCACTGTGGGCCTCTTCTGTGGGGGGACTGGATATGGCTGGCACCTCCTGTCTGGTGATATTGGGTAGGGGTCATGTTGGGGTGTAAATGCATAGTTATTGTATCTGTGTGTGCCATCTTGCGCAATGGGTGAGTTTCCCTCTACTCCTGTGCTTGCATTGGCCCTGGCTGAGTCTCTCTACTGGACATGCTTTGGTGATCGGTGTCCATGCAGGTCTGTGATGGGTGTCCATGCATTGTTGTCACATGCAGGGCTTGGTATTGGGATGTGTGGGTTGTGATAGTGGGGTATCTGCGAGGTGTTGGGGTGATGGGTGTGAGGGTAGGGGTAGAAGTTTGTGATGGCATGCAGGT
Source organism: Pleurodeles waltl (assembly GCF_031143425.1). Taxonomy (NCBI): domain Eukaryota; kingdom Metazoa; phylum Chordata; class Amphibia; order Caudata; family Salamandridae; genus Pleurodeles; species Pleurodeles waltl. Next base: position 951,556,212 of record NC_090449.1, read on the forward strand.
AGGGGGGGAGATAAAGTAGTAAAGATTTGACTTACCAGAGTCCAGTCCTCCTGCTACTCCTGCCAGGCCCTCAGGATGCATGATTGCCAAGACTTGCTCCTCCCATGTTGTTAGTTGTGGGGTAGGAGGTGGGGGTCCACCGCCAGTCCTCTGTACGGCTACCTGGTGTCTGGATACCACGGAACCTACCTTCCCCCGTAGGTCGTTACATCTCTTCCTGATGTCATCCTGTGTTCTTGGATGCTGTCCCACTGCGTTGACCCTGTCGGCAAATCTCCGCCATAGCTCAATCTTCCTAGCTATGGATGTCTGCTGCACCTGTGATCCAAATAGCTGTGGCTCTACCCGGATGATTTCCTCCACCATGACCCTGAGCTCCTCCTCAGAAAACCTGGGGTGTCTTTGAGGTGCCATGATGTGGTGTGGGTGATGTGTGAGGTGATGGTTGATGTGATGTGGGTGTGATGTGTTGGGGTGTGTTCTTTGATGTGCCTGGATTGTGTAAGGGGATGGTGTTGTGTGCCTCTGGATGCTGGTGTTGTCTCTGCTTTTCTGTCTCTCTGCTTCTTTCAAAAATGTTGTTGTAAGGGGTTGTGAGTAATGTGGGTGTGGGTTTGATAGTGGTGTGAGTGTGTGGGTGTGGTGTGTGTATGTGTATCAGGTGTGTGTATTTTGATTTGTCCAATGTGGTTGTGTTTTGTAAGTGTGTGTGTATTTTGAGCGCGACGGTGTGTACCGCCAATGGATTACCGCTGTTGAATGACCGTTGAGTTGATTTGTGGGTTGTGATACTGTGGGTGTATTCCTGTTGGCGTAACGGTGTGGGTTTTGCTATCGCCAGTTTATCACTGACCTTTGTTGTGGCGGACTTGTGTGGGTGTCTGTATTGTGGAGGATTTCTATGTGTAGGTCATAATACCTGTAGCGGATTTCCGCCACAGGCACGGTATGTTGGCGGCCGTCAGCACGGCGGTCTGCGGCTTTTCCCGCGAGGGTTGTAATGAGGGCCTAAATGTATTGTAATTGATTAAACAGGCATATATACATATTTCACCTTTGGAGACTATAGTGCCATATTAGGGCATGACACTGTAAGGATTTACAAGATTTAAAATATTGTAAGTGTTTTCTACTTGTTGATAATCCACATATAATTTTTTAATATACTTAATTTTAAATTAATCAATACAACTCATTTTAAGCAAAGATTGGAGTTAGTGATAAGATTAGAATTTGGATTAGAGGAAGGTACAATAGCAATACAGTAAATAAATATATCTAAATAAATGTTATTTATTTGAGATAATTGAAGGCCTTAATAGTGGTTATTATACTTAAATAATCAATAATGTACATTAGGATCAGGACAATGAGCTGGCAATAGCTGTAGGTAAAAAGATAATATTTATTTTATTTTATAATGTTGATTTTTTGTGATTTACTGTGACACAAAATATTAACTTAATAAACACAAATAAAAATGAGGATTGTTAAGTGAATGGGTGAGGACTGGGGTTAAATCTGGATGATAGTACCAAGTGATGGTCAAAACAAAGGGAAGGTGGTGGAATAATGGTACAATTAATAAGTAATACAGGCTCACCTGGTAATATACCAAGATATAAAATCGTTGAGTTAATGTGGTCCTCATGTAGCCCCCATCTTGCAATTAGCACTTGTTAGACCTGGCCTACGTGGTATAGTTTTCCCCTAAACATTTTGCCTTGAGTCCTCCTGTTTTACTGACTTAATTGTTGCTGGCTTTAGGACTCTGTGCACTTTCCCACTGCTAACTCGTGTTAAGGTGCTTGCGCTCTTTCTTTTAAACATGGTAGAATGAGCTTACACCCAATTTGCATATTCAATTTACTTGTAAGTCCCTGTTAAAGTCATTCTGCAGGTCCCCAGGAACTGTACATTCAATTCTCCTAGTGGGTCTGCAACACTTATTGTGCCACCGATTTAGGTGGCCCTTTTTGACATCTCTCAGGCAAGCATTGCAGCTTGTGTTTGCAGTTTTAAGCTACTAATTTGACCCCACAAAATAAACTTTTTGCCAGGTCTAAACCTTCCTTTTTAATACATATAAGTCTCTCTGAGAGTAGATCCTGAATAGCCCAGAGAAGAGAGTGCAGTGTATCTAAAAGTTGAACATATACTTTTAAGTTTTACATGTCCTGGTATAAAAAAAACTCATACATTTGTTTTTCACTGCTGCAAGGCCTACCTCTCCCAAAGGATAATGTTTTATTACTGCATTGCATTTAATGAGCAGTAACTTTCAATTGGGAGTAGGTAGCCAGCTTGAGTTTGGTTTCTTAGGAATTGTAATTAAAAGCCCTCTTTATTGGTGAAGTCAGATTTTAATTGCAATTCTGAGAATGCCACTTTTAGATGCAAATGTTCACCCCCAGTCATGACGATGGATTAAACCCAGGATGCTTGTTTTCCGGTACAGGGAGGACCTGGCTTGGAAGTTTGGGCTGGACTGTTCCCAAGGAGAACAGGGTCAAGACTGATTTGCATATGGCTGGGTCCAAACTGGTGTGGTGTGGTGGGCAAATAAATGATGGATTAAACCCAGATCTTCGTGACTGTGGAGGAAGGTTTGCATTGTTCAGCATTCTGTCCATCATCTGTTCTTTTTACTTTTAGAAAGTTGGCATTTTCTTGTCTCAGCCACTTGGTGTCTGTTTCCAATATCCTGGGCCACATGACCAGGTGTAGATGGCAGGTGGTGTTTCTGTATTGCACCCAGACAGTGGGACAAAGGGAAGCTAGGTGTTGGTAGGATGGGACACTTTAAGTTAACAAGGGGGAGTAGCTGACTTCTACCACACTCGCACATCACAAAGACCCTGTCTAAGCACTTTCACAGAAGGGGTTGACACTAGTCTATTGTAACCACAGACAATCTGGGGCCAGAGCAGAGAGGCCATCTGGGGGGTGGGAACCTCTAGAACCTTCTCCTACTTCAAAGCTGACCCCAGGTATAAACATGGGCCTGAGATCCCAAAACTTCAGTTGGCATCTGGAGCTTTGAAAGACTCAGAAGAAGGACTGCTGTGCTGCTTTGCTGCAGGAAGGACTGCCATATTGCTGCCCTTCTGTGCTACCCTGCTGCCTTCCTGCCTGAGTGAGACAGACTGGACCTGCATCTCAAACTCAGGACCAGCACAGTGACTCCATGACCTAGGTGGTTGATCTCCTGATTAGAAGCCTCGGGACATAACAGGCTTTCTCTCCATCTTGAACCCTGAATCTAGATTCTGCCAGCAATGAGCCCTCTACCATCCCAGCCCTGCCCTTTGGAACTAGGCTGAAGGTGCTCTGCCAGCCAACTGTGGTACCAGCAGAACCGAACATTAGGGATGCATTGCCTCCCTTAAGCTCCGCATCGGAGCCGCTATATTATGCATCGCCACACCAAACTCTGCATTGGGACCACTGTGTGACACATCCCAGGTGCAGGATTTTGCATTCCAGGAAGTGCGCAATCCATTCTCAACACAGGCCTTTGCATTGCAAACTCCTCATCGATGGCATCCTTGATGATGATGCAGGACTCCACATTGCAAACTCCTCAGCTTCTTCCTATCCAGCCAGTGAGTGATGCATCTTAATACTGGACTTCACATCACAATCCCCTTGTTGACAGCATCCTCAAAGATGATTCAGGACCTCGCATAACAGCTTCGCAGCACCTAGGAATTGCTGCTGGCAATTCTTACTTGGTGCAAGGACTCTGCATCACTCTGCAACCAGGATTCAAGGTACTTTAATTCAGCGGGCCTAAATGAATCCCTGTAGCTGACCTGTGTTGCATCGCCGTCGACTTCGATTAGTGACATTGTCCCGGACCAGCATGACCAGATAACCACAGTTGACACTTTGTGCTTTTTGGCACTATTTTAACTTAAATCTTTAAAATTGCACATCCGCAGTTCTATTATTTGGATTTTTGTAATTTTTATCTAACATTATTTATTACATTTGACTCTATTTTTCTAAATTGGTGTGGGGTTTTCTTGTGTTGTATTATCACTCTATTACAGTTTGAAGTGCTGCATAAATACTTCACACGTTGCCTCTAAGTTAAACAATGTGCCCCTCAACCAGTAACCCAATTTCTTACAGAGGTGGAAAAGGATGAGCAGTCAAAAGTCTACATTTCCATAATTTTTAAAGCATAATTCGGTATTTGCAGAATGGATGTTGCAGTACTTTGGTTTTCTCTGAAACCAGACTGGAGCTTGTCCTGTTGATTATTGTTATCAATACATTGTTGAAGTTGAATATGGCCATACCTTTCAAGGATTATGGAGAAAAATTGGAGCCCAGAGATATGGTGGTAGTGTTAGTCCTTCGAATCATTCTTTTTCTTATGTTAAACGCTGGAATTTTTTTAAACTATCCGAAAATATGCCACGTTTTAGAGAGAGATTTATATAGTTGGTCCAATTAAGGCATTACACATGTCTTTCACTAAATTAGTCAGTAACAATTCAGTTAGGTGACAAGGTAGGTAGGCCTTAGGGTGGTTTTTAGTTCTGTCTCTGAGAGGTCTTTAAAACTTGATTTTGACAGTTAACAGATTTATTGAACATAGGGGCTTATTTACAATCCCCTTGCACCACTGGTGCATCACGTTTTCCTCATATAAAAAGTGCGCACCAGCGGCTCAAGGGTTTGTAAATAAGCCCCATAGTGTATTCATTTAGGTCATGGTGTAATTGAACACAGGCCACTGTCCCTTGGTGGTAATCAGAAGAGGCAAAGAGAGATTCAGCTAGTAAAACAATAGTTAACAGGAAATCTGACTTAAAACCCCAGATTTTCCACCTAACCAAATTGTTACATCCCTATGCATATCACATTACTTCACTGTCTTTTGTTTCCGTTAACTGTCAAATCTAGCACCACCCTCAAGAAATTGTATGTGAATTGAATAAAAACCTAACTTGCATTTGGCTTAATAAACAATAATGTTGTTCGATCTTCATTAACAATATTGGCCTTATACACAGTTCTTATGAGAAGTGATCATCTCATGGTTCACTCACGGCAGTGTCATAAAAGTGTTACTTTTCATGGATTCAGTGACATAATCAAACATACTAATGTGAAGCATAAGTACTAAAGTAATAAACTAAATTAAATTTGTCGAATGTTTATGTGGAGTTTGCTGTGTCATATACATACCACATTTATTTTGTGGTTCAGCTACTATTTTGGCTGTTAGAGCCACCCCAGGTGCCTGGCTTGGCTGTCTGTTTAAATTTGATGGCTTGCCCACCTCCAGCAAGAGATTGTGGGTTGTAAACTACTTCATTTTTAACTATGTCAAAGCATTTTTCACTGGTAAAATAGTGTATCTGAGGAGAGTGAGCTTGTTTGAAAATGGAGTACTACGCAATTTTTTTACTGCTATTTATGACCAAGATGAATAAGCTAACGAGGTACAAATTTCATGGACAAATTTCAAATGTGTAGGTCCCTTAGAAAGTGAATTTCATTTATGCGTTGTACAAATACTCAAATAATTATTAAACTTTAGTGAAAGGCATCACTGGCAAAATGTTTATTTAAATATACAAGTGATTGCTGCGTGGACTTAGGCATTTATGAATATACCAAGCGCGGCTCCTCCGTTTGGGAGGAGGAGCATCACTCCCCCTCCCCCAGCAGCAACCGCTGCAAATTCTTTCACATGGAAAGGATAATAAACTCTGTTTATTATCCTTTCATGTGAAAGGGGTGGTGCATTGGGGGTGACGAGCAGAGGGGAGTGGACTGTGCACTCCCCTCAGAGCACATGTGTGTTGGGCCGGCCGTCTCGAGCCGGCCAAACACACATGCACACAGGGCTCTCTCCAGCCCAGCAACACAGTTGCTGGGCTGGAGTGAGCCTGCACAGGCTCCCAGTCTGCCTAGGAATGCCCTGGTTGGGAACTCCCAGCCACTCCTGATGCTGCTCTGAGCAGCGTCAGGATTGGCCGCAGGGCAGGCTGGAAGCCTGTACCTGTAGCAGCAACAGGAGAGGAGTGGCGCGGGACCAAAGCAGGTAAGTGATTTTTAAAAATGTTTTTCATTAATTCTCTTCCGTGCCCCTCTGACTCCCACCCTGTCCCCCCACGCTCCCCTCCCTGACAAAGCCCCGTGAGTCGCTCCTGGCATTTAGAAGTCAGTATTCATTTCAGAAACAATGTGTCTACATTAAAGAATCACAACATTCAATTCTTTAAAAGAATCTGCTGATTTGTTCGGCCAAGTCAAGTTTCTTGGGCACTCAATTGCCAGCTAGTTTTCTTTGAGAAAAAAGCTAGTTCTTAATTTGAGACAGTAGTTGCAGGGGGCCCACCAACACTCAATTTTGGGTACCGACCTTTATTTTCCTCATAAGACTTTGACCCAGAGAGATGAAACAACCGCAATAGGGAGAGAAGAGGAAGAGAATGACGAAAAATCAGTGAGAAAGGGAAAAAGCAGAAAACTGCAAGAGTGAGATAAAGAGGCAGGGAGTGTCTGGTGGTGAATTAAAAAGACATGAGGTGGAATCAAGACTGCATCGCCTTTGTATTCAGCATGCTGACATTCACTAGCACTGGCTGTGGGCTTCTGATGAAATATTTGGGCCAGAGCACTGGTTCTTTCATGCATTGGTCACAGACACAGTGTTTATTTTTCTATCATGCCTTCCTCTTCTTCTTGTTCTGTGGAATTTGTGGTCAGGTGTCTGGTTGTTATATGTTCCTTCTGCATTGAGCAGGCACCACTTGTGTTCCTGATTGTGAAAGTTTCTTCCTGTTCAGTACAAATAACCTATATGTGTGTTCCCACCTTTTTTATGCCCTCTTATCGCTTTCCTTTGCCAAAGAAGTGCAGACAGTTCTGAGCCCATTTGATGATTACTTTTCCTTAATGGAGCAGTGCCCCTTATCCAGAGCAGTGGACGGGCATGGTGAGTATAAAAAAATTGGATAACTGGTTGAAGGGGAGGGGAATCCCAACTCAGGCAAGAACCACAATCTTTGTCAGGGTGAACCACAACAATCACTAGATTAACCTGTGCATAACCCTCTAGTAGTTTGGCACAATCCAGTCAGGCTTAACTTGGAGGCAATGTGTAAATTATTTATGTGGTATGCAGCTAATAATAAAACACAACACAAGAAGAATGTCAAACCAAATTAGAAACATAAAGTAGCTTTTAATAAATATGATGATACTCAAACAACAAAAATACATTCAGTAAAACTGGAGATATGTAATTTCAAAATGTTCGATAAGTATAGTGTCTAAAAGTACAAAGTTCCACTCGTTGTCACCTGGTCATTCTAGACAGATGAAAAGTCACAAGATCTGACAGAGACTTCTAGCTGCAGATTCCTTACCTTCAAACTCTCCCCTGGCACCAGACTGGATCAGGAAGATTTTCATCAGCAGTATCCCTGTGCACCGGTTGGTTGTGTCAATCAGCTCTGCATCCATCATCAGCTTCATCCACAGCGGATGTAACAAAGCAGGTTCTATATAGGAGTTCTTTTCTTTCTTTCTGTATTGATCTGAAGAGAGCTACCCCTCAGTCACTTTCTGACCTGCTTTTTTCAATTTATTGTTGAGTCTTTTTCCAGTTTCACTCCTGATGTGTTGAGGATGTCTTCTAGGAAGACAGGATTCAAGCCCTGCGAATCCTATCATCAGGCGATATCTGTGACTGATCCGTAACTTGTTTGTCTTTGGTGTATGGATCATGACGACAACCCAGTGTTCTGCTCTCAGTGCTGGGTCATGCATTTGAAGGCTTTGAGAGAGCGGTTCCTGAAGCTGATTGTGGCCCGGCGCTCCACTCAAGTCGAGGTCCCGGTCAAGAGAAAGGTCCTGGGACCGGTTCCAGTGTCTGAAGTCGTTGTCGTACCACTCCAAGTCCTCGGGGTTGTCGGGTAAGTCGGGCACAAGAAAAAATCCAAGATGTCGAAGAGCCCTTCTCCTCGTCCATGGGCCAACGAGGGAGCATCAACACTCCAGACCTTGTTCTGCAGAACCTGTGCCTGGGACGCTTTCGCACCTCCCGGAGTTTTGAGTTTTGGAGAGCCAGAGCGACTCCTACCCAACTCTAAGAGTTATATGAGGCCATGCTCTTTAGTTGACCCCGCTAGAGCACCTTTGGGCCCCACTAGATCAGAGGGGACCCCTTCGGGTTATGTGCTGGTGGCCTTGGCACTGTCAGTGAGGTGCTCCCAGGGATCCAGTCCTGGATCTGGACCGTTGCTGGTCATTGCACCTCGACTTTTCCCAACGCTGGTCCTAATGCCGATGCTCCCAGCATCGCCCAGAGGCGGCACCATTCTCGTTGTAGTTCCTGACTCTGACACAGAGCCAGCAGAAGCCTTATCTCTTTGTTTGGATACTGAGCCCTTTTCCTATAGGTTACGCTTCTGGGATGAATGGGAGGGGTGGCTTTACCCTTTAGAATACCAGCCTCATGAAGAAATGGGCTGCGTGAAGACTCGGTTTAGGCCAGCGGACTGGACACTTCTCCTGATACTGGCATGCTTTCTCCTTCTACCGTGGCTACGGAGGAGGGTTGCTTCTTACACTGTGGTGGTGAGGAGGGCAGCTGAGGTCCAGGACCTTCAACTGCCCTCAGTGGCTTTCAAAGACTAACCTCTTGACAGAGGTGTTGCAACTGGAAGCTTCCTCCTCAGAACCCCTACTCTGGTTCAATGATACCCTCACTGACGTCCTACTGGGTACCTGGTCCAAGCAGAGCACACGGCTCCTGTGAACGTGATGATTGCCTGCCGCTATCACCCACACCTAGGGACCTAAGTTTCTTGACGTTACACCCCACACCTGCGAGCTTGGTGGTCCAAGCCTCTACCTCCAATGGCGCGTTCCCCCTCCATTCCCCCGGACGGGGAATCCAAAAGGTTGGACTCACTTGGGGAGAAGATGTTTGCCTCCGCCAGCCTTGCATTCTGGTCTGTGAACAGTGTATGCCTTTTGGGCCATTATTCCCACATGCTGTGGGATATGATTGTGCATGTGCTGCCTCACGTCCTGGAGGAGGCCTGAGCTGTATTCTCTGAGGCTGTTGCCGATGGGAGAAACACAGCAAAGTTCACAATTCATTGCAGACTTGACACACCTGACTTGTTAGGCAGAATTATTTATTTGACAGTGGCTGAGTCGGCACGCCGGACTGAAGATGTCTGGCTTTTCGGGGGATGTCCAGGCTTCCTTGATGGACATGCCCTTTGATGGCACCCATCTGTTTGAAAACAAGACAGTCTCAGAGCTCAAGCGCTTCTAGGATTCTAGGGCTACACTTAGGTCCTGGGCCTCGCTGAGGCCCCTTGTTCCCCTCAGTCTGCCTCTCACCTCTTTCATGGGTACGGAAGGAGTCTCCAACCTCGCCCATTCCTGGCCAGTCACCGTGCTGCACATGCTGCCAAGCCTCTGTGTAGCCAAAGGCGTGGGACCCACCAACTTTGTGGGTCAGCTGGCGAGTTGTCTGGTCAGTCTGCTGCCCCCCTCCTCCGCAGCAGCTTCTAAACCTTCCTAGTCTGACTCTCCCCCACCATGGGCAAGGTGGCAGCAGGATTCGCCATTACCTGCTCCGCTGGCAATTCATTATGTTAGACAGGTGGGTTTTGCAGATAGTCTGAAGGGGCTACTTTGTCCCCTTCAAGACTACCCCTCCATCCATGCCACTATCCAACAATCGGATGATGGAGGATCATTTGTCCCTTCTCCACGAGAAAGTTACAGCTCTCTTGGCCGAGGGAGTCATAGAGAGGGTTCCTGAGGCAGACGTAGGCTGTTGTTGGTATTCCCTATACTCTCTGGTCCCCAAAAAGGACAAGGGTCTCCGCCCTGTCCTAGACTTTCACTCCCTCAAACTCTTCCACAAGAAGCACAAGTTTAAGATACTCACTTTAGCTCAGGTCCATCTGCCCTGGACTCAGGAGACTGGTTGGTAGAGTTGGACTTGCAGGACCCTTATTTTTACATTCCCATGCTGGCTGCCCACAGACGTTACTTGCAGTTCACTGTAGACCACAAGCACTTTCAATTCATCATGCTCCCCTTTGGCCTTTTCATTGCCCCTCATGTGTTCATCACACCAAGGTGAAAGGGGTGGTTTTAGCTCATTTGCAGAGACCACTGGTTTCAGTCTTCCCCTAACTCGACAACTGGCTGTTGAAGGCGAGTTCATGCCAGTCTCCCACCTGCAGTCTAAAGTGTACCTTCTGCATTGGGGTTCTCTATAAATGTGCTAATGTCACACCTGACTCCCTCTCCAATGTTCCCTTTCATCTGAGCTGATCTGGACACTTTGCAGTTTTGGGCCTATCCGCCCGAATGTAAGTCCAGGTTATTTATGCTATGATTTCTGGTGTCTCAGCCTCTATCCTGTATTTCGATCAGAATGACTCTGAGGCTGCTAGGCTTCGTGGCCTCCTGCATCCTGTTATTAACACGTGTCAGATGGTATATGCGGGCTCTGCAGAGGAATCTGAAGTTCCAGTGGATCAGCATCTAGCGCATCTCTCAGAGAGAGTCCAAATCTCAGAGGGCACGGTGCAAGATCTGCAGTGGTGGTTAGTGAGCAGGGATTGGGTCAGAAGCAGATCCCTCTCACTTCCCCAACCAGATCTGACAGAAGTGACAGATGCGTCTCTCCTGGCACGAGGGAGCCACCTGGGAGAGGTGGAGATCAGAGACATATAGGCCCGTATTTATACTTTTTTAGCACTTTATTTGCGTCATTTTTTTCACACAAAACCAGCGCAAACTTACAAAATACAATTGTATTTTGTAAGTTGACGCCGATTTTGCATAAAAAAATGACGTAAATGCGGCACTAAGAAAGTATAAATATGGGCCATGGTCTCAACTGAAACTCTGACTCTGCATAAACATGCGGGAGCTCCCTGCAATTTGGTTGTAATTAAAAGCCTTTCTTTCCTCTATCAAAGGAAAAATGGTGCAGGTGTTCACAGATAACACCACCACCATGTGGCACTGCAACAAGCAGGGCATGGTGGGGTTGTGGACCTTTTGTCAAGAGGCTCTGCACCGCTGGACGTGGCTGGAACAGGAGGACATATCCCTAGTGGTTCAACATATGGCAGGTTCTCTGAACGCAAGAGTGGACAAACTCAGCTGAAAATGTCTAGCAGATCACGAATGGTGTCTTCATCTGAAGGTGGCACAAAGTCGCTTTTAGCAGGTGGGAGAGTCTTGATTAGATCTGTTTGCCTCTGCAGAGAACACAAAATGTCAGCAGTTTTGCGTGTTGGAGTTTCCAAGGCAGCAATCGTCAGAGTTGCTTTTTGTCTTGAGTGGAATTCAGGCCTCCTGTACACCTTTACTCCCATGCCACTTCTCCTTGTAGTTCTCAAGAAGATGAAGAACAATCGGGTCCAAGTGCCTCTGGACTGGGCACAGGCTGGTATCCCGAACTGCTGAGCATGTCTATCTATCCTCCAATCAGACTGCCCCTTTGGGAGGATCTTCTGTTGCAGCAGCAGGGGAGGGTTCTGCACCCGACCCTGTCCAGTCTCCATTCCTATGCATGGAGATTAAGCAGCAGCAGTTGGCATCCTTTAAACTTCCTCCCGAAGTCTGTAATGTTATTTTGGCAGCCAAACTCCCCTCCACCAAAATAGTTTATACCTGTCTGAAGACATTTGTGGCATGGTGCACAGACACATCTCTTGACCCTCTTTCTGCACTTCTCTCTGAGGTGCTGTTGTTCATTTTGTCCCTTGCCCAGCAGGGCTCTGCTCTGGGTTTGCTTGAGGGATATTTGTCTGCTATTTTTGCTTTTTTGTGGTTGCCTGAGCAACCTCCTTTGTTTACATTTCCTATTGTATGTAGGTTCCTAAAAGGTCTTACACATCTTTTTCCTCCATCCCTATTCATTATGCCACTATGGCATCTGATTTTGGTTCTGACATTTCTTAAACCTCTCCACAATGGTCATCTCAGGATTCTCACTTTGAAAGCAACTTTCCTTGTGGCACTTACATCTGCCCGCAGAGTGAGTGAGCTGCAGGAATTGTCATCTAAGCCGCCCTACCTCACTATCTATTTTGACAAAGTGGTGCTTCACATTAGGGCCTCTTTTCTGCCAATAGTGAATAAACCCTTTCATGTAGACCACTTTTAAGCACCCCTACATCCTTCATTTTTATGTTTTTCCCCATAAAGGAGCAGTATCAGCATACAAAGAGCAAAGTCAATTCATTTTACACTTTAATACACTTTAGAAACTTCAATAATACAAAACAAATAAATAAAAACCCCACCCAAGAGCATCCGCAAAGCTTATATAGATTCAGCCAAATAATTATTGAGGAAAAAAACCTTCATTAGCATAGAGCCCCCCTGACAGCAATCGCTGTGCATATGTTTTAGACAACAAAATTCATCCAAGGCCCATACAAGGTACTGCATACAACACACCAAAGTTTAAATTTTATCTTAAAAAAAGAGATGCTCCACCAGTACCTTCCTATTCACCGTATTCTTCTAGCTTGCATCTTACAAACTTTGTCTGAAATTCAATCAACCATAGCACAAAGTACCTGGGGTGAATCAAACATAATGATGCAGAAGGCTGCAGAGGAGGTGATGAGTCAGAAAGTAAAGTGATGTGTTGATTTTCCCAGCACAGCGGAGATGATGCATCAATTCTTTCCTTGCAGGCAAGGTGAGAGTTGGTTTCCGGGTGCACAGCATTGGCTTCTTCATGCAGTGCGGGGCTATTTTGACACCAATGGATGATGTGTGGAAAATCCAAAATGTGCTGTGATGATGAAACAGCCCCTGCATCAATGCGATAGGAGATGCAGTGATTTTTCAGTTGCAAAACAGGCGCTGCATCAATTTTTGCAGGTGTTGCATCAGTTTACCCATACAGTGGATTTTCTCTCTCTGGTGAAGTCTTTGATGGTACTGAGACTTCTTCAACAGGAGGCAAGCTCAGTCCAAGCCCTTGAGGATTACTTGTGGGGGAAGGCAAAGTCCTTCCAGCAGAATCAGAGAGCAGCAGGCAGTAGGAAAGCAGTCAAGATGAGTCCTTTGGGCAGCACGGCAGTCCCTCTGACAGAGTCCAGCTGTAGGTTCAAAAGTGCCTGATTGTAGGGGGGTCACAGACCCAGTATATGTACCCAAATGTGTCTTTGAAGTGGAGGAGAACTTCAAAGAGTGATTTGAAGTGCACTAGTTCTCCTTCCAACCCACTACTGTCTGCCAGGAGATCTGGGGGTTTATCAGTCCTTTGTGTGAGGTCACACCACTATCCTTTGAAGTGTAATGGAGAGCCCCTCCACCCTTCGTGCCCAGGAAGACCCATCAGTATGCAGATGAATACATATGCAGCTGAGTGGCCTGTGTTTATGGCTGTCTGGGTGGAATGCACAAAGGGAGCTGTCAACCAGTACAGCCCAGAAAGTGGCATTTCTAAAATAGTAATGTTAAATTCAACTTCATCAGTAAGCAGGATTTCTCACTATCTTTCTAACCATACCAAAATGACAATGCCACTCGTCTCAGATCAGAAAGTACCACTTAAAGGTATATAAGGGACTTCCCAATGCTGGCCTATGAGAGGAACAGACTTCACAATGGTGAGAAACGACTGTGGGTGTTTTTTCACTGCCAGAACAGGTAAAACTTACAAGTACATCTTGAATTCTACTTGCCTTTTACTTACGTAGCACCCTGCCCTTTGGGCTACCTAAGGCCTACTTTAGGGGTGACTTATATGTAATAAAAGGGGAGTTTAAGGCTTGACAAGCAGCTTTAAATGCTAAGTTGAAGTGGCCGGGAAACTGTACACCCATGCCTTGCAATGGCAGGCATGAGTCATGGTTAAGGGCCACTTATGTGGGTGGCACAATCAGTGTTGCAGGCCCACTAGTAGCATTTAATTTACAGGCACATGTAGTACACTTTACTAAAACCAGCAAAAATTAGATCAGAAAAATGGAGAGGAAGCAGGCAAAAAGTTGGGAGTAGACCAACCTAAAGCTGTCAGGTCTAACAAAGACCAAACAGCATCATAGAAGTAATGATGTGGATCTCCAGTCTAAACAGCATTTTCCCAAAGGCCTCATTCCCTATTCTAATTGGCTCTAGTTTTCCACAACCAAAGAACACATAAATCATATCTAGTGGACCATCTCCACAGCAGGGGCAGTTATCATCCTCCCTTTTATCCCAGCTAAACAGCTTAGCAGGGGGGTAATAAAGGTTAAAATGGGTTTTGTATTGCTGGGTTTTCAAGTTGGCCGAGAGGAACACCTTAATCCCCAATCCAATAGAGGACTGGAAATTTAAATCCCCCTCTCCAAGCTTCCCCATCCTCCTTGCCTCTTGCAGTTTTAGATCATCAGGAATCATATCCAAAAGAGTCTTATATGTCTGCCCAATCTTACTTTCCAGCAGCAGAACAATGTCTATAAGGGGGATTCTTTCCACTGAAACCGTTTCCTCCCTTATCGTGTTCACAAATTCCCTGACTTGTAGATATTTAAAAAACGTCCTGGCTCGGCCCACAATCCTGCTGCAGCTCTCTGAATGAGCACTGCTGTACCCCTGTGAAAAGTACCCCAACCTACATAAACCAGCATGCTCTTATTGTCTGCAAATCCCGTCTTGAAAAGTTGGCAGAAACAATGAGGAGTATGCCAGTTGTATCTTTTAACACCCAGCTGATTCTTAACCTGCATCCAGACCCTCCAGGCTGCCATCACCATCCTAAATCTTACTTTTTGTAAGTAATTCGGCTCTGTTTGACTGAGGCGACATCCTCGTGCTGAACCCCCAGAGCTAGTTCTTATATCGTAGGCAGCTCTGAGCACTGCTCCGAGCCATCCATCCTACCCCTCCCTGCTGGGAAAAGTATGCCCATACCCTGCAGAAGCGCTGCCCAATAATGAAACAGGAAGCTAGGGGCCGTCCAGCCCCAGGGTTCTTGTGGAAGAACTAAGAATGCTGCCAGACAAAAAGTACACAGATGACATCCAGCTTCTTAAGAAATTACCCTTCTTACCCTTCTAACTCAAGTGGTATTGTCTTAAACAGGTGAACACTTTTGGAAGCAAGATCATCTCAAGTGCAGTACATCTTCCCACTAGAATCAGATGCAGACCATTATTACGCCTACAATCTAGGCCTGGGTGGAGCTCATGAAGTTCTACTCTGCGGAATTCCACGGTGTTGGGAAAAAACTTGGTGGAATTGCACGAAGTTCTGTGTGCCGCTTGCCAAACTCACCTTGGTTAAGAATGCACCTGATCTTGGAAGCGCTAAACTGGGTTGGGCCTGCTTAGCGCTTCTGAGATTGGGCACATTCTGGCCAGGATGTATGCCGACCCTTAGGCAGCAAAAGCTGCTGTTTCAGGCCTCTTGTGCATTCACAGTCAAATGGCCTGGAGCCTGCTGCTCTCAACCACACCTGCATACTTCCCTTCACCAGCTGCTTTCCTTCACAAACTTGCAACAGAGGGCCACTTCCTCTGCACTTATTCACATCCTCAGACAGCCCTTTCTTTAGGGCCCAGCACTAGCAGCAGCAACCCAGCTCACCACCAGCAGCCTGATGTTCCTCCGGTCTCCAGCTCTCCCTACTGGCCTCAGCCCTGTGCCCCCATAACACCACTTCCTTTCCCAGGGACTCTGGGGAGACAGGTTCTCTCAATGGAGATCTGACGGCAAGTTTCCTTTTTTCCCAGCACAGATCCCCCCTCATGTGCAAATCCTGTCCAATCCCAGTGCCAGCCTCCATGTGCATACAGAAGAGAAGGAAAAAACAAGGACTTACCTGGGTCCAGGTGGGTCCCCATTGCACGGGGCCTGGCTCTCTTCCTCCTTCTGCCTTTGCCACGTTCAGCTGTCTCCAATGTCTTCTTCACACTGAGTGCGCACTGCAGCTCAGTTATCGGCCACACAGCACAAGTGCAGACTGTCTGCACTGACACTGCGTGGCCTAAACTGGGCTAGAGTGTGCACGCGGTGAGCTCCGCTCCGCTGCTGGGGCTAGAGGAAGTCTTGTCCAAACTGCGCTCCAAGCAGAGCACGGAGTGCCACAAACTCCGTTACCTCTGCTGGCGGACCGGAGATCACTGCCCACTGCTACTCAACTCTGAGCTAACCTTTGCCAGTATAAAATCAAAATTATTCATATGGAAAGTACTAACCTTTGATGAGATCCTGACCCGAGGTAGATGGCTGTCTAAACCCTACGGCTATCTAACATAATTATATTATCAGTACAGACTACTTGAGTTTTTCCCTTATTCAGAAAGTAACCTGAACTTGCCCCAAATGTCTCCGCCATCTTCTCCACTTCAGATATTGCAGTAATGGGGTCAGGAGTGACTACAGCAATGTCATCAGCATATGTCAATACCTTTCTATCATAGTTATTGATCCTCACCAGCTTGATGTTCTGATTTCTCAATATTTGCATTAACAATGGGTCAAAATCTATGCTGTCAATGTGAGACCATCTCTGCTGCGACCCTCCTCATAGGCACTGCAAAACCATTTGAGTGCAGTTTAGCGTCTGCACTAATCGGGGAGATAAGCATATAGAAGCCCGGATTGTCCAGTGGCTTATTTTTTTCCTAAAGATTACAACATCAGTTCTCTGCCAGGAAGACAGTTGAATCCCCTCCCAGTGAACCCCCACAAGCATATCTATGAAATCCATTTGCAATTCTCTAAAGAATGTTTTATAAAACTCTAAGGGTATTTAGTCGGGCCTGAAGCTTTACCTGGAGCCAGGGAATTTAATGCACTTGAAACCTCTTCTAGCGTTATGTCTGCCTCTAATGTCTCTATCGCCGCTGTGTCACTCTGGATTCCCCCTCCTCTGCAATTAATGCCCTTATGTATGCAAGTGAGGGTGTACATGCACTATCATCCCTATATAACTCCCTCTAATACTCCTCAAAAACCTTAATGATTTCAAATGATTCAGTGACTAATGTGCCATCTCCCTTATTAATGTTCTCAATATTCATATTTACATCCCTTTGCCGGGTGCGTAAAGCCAGTAATCTGCCTACCATCTCCTCATATTTATAACTCTCAGCCCAATACCCTTCAAAATTTTCCACAAAGTTCCTTGCACGGTAACTGTTAATCATGGTTTTCAACACTGCTATTTTCTGTTGACTCTCTGAAAAATCATAGCCCAGTGTAAACTCCTCCATATGTTGAGTTTCGAGGGTGGCTAGCCACTCATACAGCCCGCTGATCTCCTTAACCTACTGTTTCCTGTATTGTGCCATGAAACTGATGGTCTCACATCTCACTCCTGCCTTTAATGTATCCCAAACCACCCCGATGGAAGCACTACCTCTATTATATTCCAAGAAGTCCTTTATCCATTTTTTCATGTGGTCAACATACATGGTGTTAAGCAGCAATTTCCTATCAAAGTCCATTTACCATGAGGTTTGCTCCAGCCCAGGCCAGATAGATCCAAGACTAAGGGGTTATGGTCAGAGACTAGCCTTGGGAGTTGTCTAATATCAGCCATATTCAATAGGTCAGTAGGAATCAGAAAGTATTCCAACCGGACATATTTGCTATGAGAGCACGAAAAGTGGGTTTACCAGTGATCCGGGTCTTTGATTCCAACCCAGACGTCCATAAGCCCATGGCTATCCATTAGGTTCCGCAGGGCTCTATATACATGGGTTTTCCTCCCTCTGTACTTAATTTCTGACTTCCTACCAACCTTGAGATGCAGATTTAAATCACTCCAAACAATCAACAAGGTAGGCAAGGTTGCCAGCTCCACCTTCAGATCCTCAAAAGAAGTTGTTTCAATCTGGTTGGAACCATAAATGGAACTGGACTTGGCAGTCAGGCATTTGACAATCACCCACCTTCCTTCTTTTTCCTCTAATTTACTCTTGCTGCAGCCAACATGCCCCTGAGCCCTTGACGGAGGAGCTCTGAGCCATGCATGCAAGAAGGGCATAACCCTGCACCTTCAGTAGCTCCTTCTTCCCCCAAGGAATATGTGTTTCCTGTTTGCAAATAATATCAAATCTCAGAGATCTGAGTTTCTACACTACCCTTTGCTGCTTAGCATTGTTGTTAAGGCCACCCACATTAAACGAACAAATAGTGATATTACCCACCTGCATCATAATAAAGTCCCAAAAATAGCAATACCAGATCTCTCTGGCCCCTGCTCTGTTATATAAGGTAAAGCCGAAGTTACTCATACACAGCACTGCAGCCCGACTTAGAGGGGTCTCCTTTCACTTTAAATTAGCCCTGTTGTGATTTTTGCTCTTGCTTTTGCTCCTTTTTTTGTGTTTATTTTTTGTGATACTTCACTCCCTTCTCATACCACAGCCTAGAAACACCGCCCCTTCACCCACCCTCCAACCCTCCCACCCATGAAAAACAAACAGCCCATGAATGGGTCTGTTGGAATGTGGGCAGCCTCTTTCTCTAGCCACCGGAACAAGCACTCACTCCCATATAAGCAAACGTAACCATCACAAAACAACTCAGTCTCCTCTCTGCCTTTCCCACACACCAGTCCCTCCAATTGAGGAGAAGCAAGATGGCGGCTGTGTGAGGTAGCCACACGCTGCTCTCTGTCTAGCCTCTGTAGGGAGCATGTTGCAGGCATTGGTCTAGAAGGGATGCTCCCTACTGCTGCAGTCACCTTCTGCTGTGCCATGGTTCAACGAGAGGTGTGCAGTAGCAGGGAGTGCAATCACGGGCAGCACGGCTGAAAGCTCATTGCCGTGTGGGAACACTTGACTACTGTAGTACTGGCGTTTCGCAGCTGCCGTCGCGGCCAAGCCAGAATCTGTGCGGTACGACTAATGGGGCCCAAAGCGGTTAGAGTCCGGCTGTCAGATCTAAGCACAGGACAGTCCTTGGTCCTTCAGCTCAATCTAAAGCCACTGGGGAGCTTACTTCCAGCATGGCTCACCAGAGTGGTAGGCGCCCCCCAGGAGGAAAAGCTGAAGCAGTTGAGAAAAGAGAGAGAGGGGGACCCCAAGAGGACATCCGGGACAGGGACTGTTCCCACAATTATCAACTTATTGTGTAATACAGTGGATGTTGTCCAGCAGAAGGTTTGGGATGGGTCTAGAGCAGAGGCCCTGAGGCTGGAACCCCAAGTGTGGCCAAAGCAACAGCTGACATTGGAGACCAGTGATACCAGTGGCACGTGTACAGAAGGATGCAGTCCGGCCGAGGGGGGTCATATTCAAGGGTAGTAAGCATTAGACTCAGAGGTAAGCCATACCCCATTTCTTCATTATGTGTAATAAATGGTCATGATGATCATGAGGAGGCTGCATCTCTTAAGGTAACCGCGTGACACGAAGGAGAAGGGGGGGCTGCTATCTCAATGAGGGTGACCCTCAGCTGGCTGTTTTACACCTGTTGAAGGGTCTGAGGCTTTTTAAAATCTAAGGCAAAAGGCACCAGTGAAGAGGCACGTTAAGCTGGCCCACTCTCAGAAGCTCAGTTGGCACACTAGTAGGCCTCAGGTTGAGGCCAGGAAAGGAGGCTTGGATTTGAGAGGGGCTGAATGTTTTTTTTAAAAAAAATTATTATTGGATGGCTGTAAATGGTCTGAGCCGGACCCAGAATTGACCGGGATGCTAGTGACATCATGCCCTATGAACCTATCAAGGGCACCACTCCTTATACAGTGTGCAAGGTTGCTAAGAAGGGTAAGCAGCAGGCAGCCACCGGAGAAGGGCCTGAAATGGGATTACTCACTGACAGCGGAATTAGTTGGAGGCTCTGTAACGGTCCCCCAAGAGTCTCCCAGCCCAAATCACCCCACTTTGCAGTCTATTTACCAAAGTATCATGGCGCACAGGGAGGAAACCCAAATGGATAGTCGTAGGGCAAAAGCTGCAACGCGTAAGCTGCAAAGCAAAGTAGCTAAGTCTTGTGCTGCCATAGTGGAATGAATGTCAGACTTGGAAGTCAGGGCTGCAGCTCCTGAATCAGAGGTTGTAGGTGATCGTGGCCAGGTTGAGGCTCATGAGGGTCAATTGTGTGACATCCAGTTGAAATTGGAGGAGCATGAAAGTTGCCAGCGGTAGAATAACTTGAGGGTATTAAGTGTTACAGAAGGCAAGGAGGGCAATGATACACAACTTTTTATGGCTGACCTGTTATAAAAGACTTTCCTGGAGTTGGAGGGTCGAACTGGGGCTCGGAGATTCAGTGTGCACATATTCTGTTGTTTCAAACACAATCCAAGTCAGGAGACGGGAAACCACAGGCAATCCTGGTATTCATTCATAATTTTCTATTGCAATAGGCAATCTATGAGAAAGCCAGGCCAGATGCCAGATGGACTGTAAGGGACTGCTCTTTTTTCGTCAAACCAGACTCCTGCCACACAACAGCAGAGAGACGCTGGAGGCTTCATCTGCTCATTAAACCCTTTCAGGACATAAGAGCTCAGGCCTTCCTGTTGAATCCTGCATGGCTGAAAGTAATCTGGAACAATAAGACACAGATGTTTACATCTGAAATTCAGGGAAGAGAATTTCTAGGGGGTGTGACTGGTTAAAGAAAGAAGGATGAAAGTGCCCACATCCTTCTAAGGAAAAGGAGAATCTCCACTGCCTGGACCCAAAAAGAGTGTTGGTGTTCTATCTTGATCATACAAAAGAGTTCCAAGTGGATGACGAACTCTTTGTAGGGTATGTGGGTGCAAAGAAAGGTTGGGCAGTGCAGAAGCAAACCATCTCTAGATCTGCTATGCACTGGCCAAAAAGAAACCCCAAGGGTTTGCACGCTCATTCTACCCAATCTAAAGCTGCGACCACTGCATTAGCAAGTGGAGTTCCATTCCTGGACATCTGCCAAGCAGCCATGTGTGCATCTCTGCTCATGTTTTTCAAACACTACTTCCTTGACATTCAGGTCTGTAGGGATACTTTGCCCGTTCCTTCTGGCAAGACATTCTAGTTTGAATTTGGTTTCAGACCCACCTCCGGGGATGGTATTGCTTGGGTATCTATTCAAAGGTAAGGAATTTGCAGCTAGACGTCTCTATCAGATGGGCAAGTTACTTACTTTTGGTAACGCGTTATCTGATAGAGACTATGGGGGTCATTACGACCCTGGCGGTTGACGGAGAAGTGGCGGTTTTACCGCCAAAAGGCTGGCGGTAAAAAAATTGGAATTATGACCATGGCGGTTTCCGCCATGGTCATCCACCACTTCTCCGATCAGACCGCCATGGCGGAGACGACCTCTGGGCTGGAGACTTGGGTCTCCAGCCCGACGGCCGTCACAAGACCGCCGGCGGTATCATGACCCGGCTTACCGCCATGGATTTCATGGGGTTTGGAACCGCCATGAAATCCATTCCTTCCCTGGCACTGATAGGGGTTTCCACCCCCCCTCCCCCGATTCCGTCCCCGACACCCCCCACCCCCCTGCCACCACCCAAAGGTGGTAGGACCCCCCTCCCCACCCCCGACATCACAACACAGACACACACCTGACACGCATGCAGGCACCACCAACACACATTCCTGCACACACACGAACAAACATGCCAACAGACACACACACAGTCATACACGCACACCCTCATTCAGACATACACGCACACATCCATACAGACATACATACAGACAGACACGCACACATTTCCATTCACACTACACCCCTGCATGCTTACACGCACTCACACACCCCCTCCACATACTCGCACACACACCCCCATGCGCCCACACATCACACAACACCCCCCACCCCCCTCCCCTAACAGAAGATCAACTTACCTTGTCCGTTGATCTTCCGGGAGGGGACGGGATCCATGGGGGCTGCTCCGCCGCCACCACACCGTCAACAGAACACCGCCACGCCGAATCACAGAACGTGATTCGGTGGGTGGTTTTCTGTTGATGTGGCGGTGGAGGTGGAGCAACCTCTACTTCCCCGCCGCCCACCAGTATGGCTGCTGGCGGCTCTCCGTCCAGAAAAGGATGGAGGGCTGCCAGCAGTCATAATACGCCGAGCAGAAAACCGCCACCACTGGCGGTCTTCAGCACGGCGGTCCCTCAGCGGTCTTGTCAAAAGACCGCCGAGGTCGAAATGACCCCCCATATCTAGCTGCAGATTCCCTACCGACCCACCCATCCTCCTTGCTCTGTGAACTGATTTCTAGGGGCAGAGACTCCCCTGTCAGGACTTCAGTTTTGACACACCACTAGTTAGTGTCCTTCATGGCTTTGAACTTCTGGGGAGGAAAGTTGTGAAAAGAAACTGACATTGGGTGCCTTGGTGGCACCTATTTAGGACCGGTAATGTCATATCCAGAATGGACCATGCCTACGATTGATGCAGAGCCGATCGAAGCCACCTAGCGGTGTGCAGCGGTACTGCTCATGAAAATCTTCCAGATCCAGTTAGACGCCTGGGGAGAATTCAAATGTAAGGAATCTGCCACTAGATATAGGTGGTCATTACAACCATGGCGGACGGTGTTAAAGCGGCGGTAAGACCGCCAACAGGCCAGCGGTAAACATTTTGGAATTATGACCGTGGCGGAAACCGCCAGCAAAGACAGCCACTTTAACACACCGACCGCCACGGCGTTACAAACAAACAGCGCGGCGGTCACCGCCAACAGACAGGCGGGAGGCAATGTACCGCCCACACTATTATGACAGGCCAATCCGCCACCTTTTCCGGGGCGGATTCACTGCGTAAAAAAACACGGCGGAAACAGGCATTTCGAAGGGAAAACGCTCACCTCTACACACTCCACGTGGAACGACAACACCATGGAGCCGGAACTCCATATTCTTCCTGCGCTAGTCTTCCTGCTCCTGTACCAGGAGCACCAACGCCGGCGGCGAAGACCACGGTGAGTACTGCACCTACGACATAGGGTAGGGGGAGGCAAAAAACAGGGACACACGCATGCAACACCCCAACCCCCACCCTCACCCACTACAAAACACACACCAATGCATATCCAAACATTACAGTAACACCCCCAACCCCCCCGGAAGAATGCAAAGACAAAAGGAAATGAGTGTAACCATTGTAATATATCTAAATTCAGTAAGCAAATATATACATATATACACTATTAACATAATATACACCACGAATAGTAGTCCAGGTATTGCACCATTCATAGTCCGTGGACCACTGGGCCCAAAATGCATGGGTGAGGCCCATACAAGATACCCGAACATGACAGAGAGAACACTGCAGGGGCATCAGATAGAAATACAACAGGCACCTCAGGGGGAAGAGAAGGGGGGGCACCTCAGCCGGATGAGTGCACAACGCCAGATCCACGAGGGGGCTCCATGCCCATTGATGTATCCTGGGGAGTGCAAAGCCACAGTCTCTCAAGTCTCTATAGTGGGTGGTTTGCCCACTGTACCATCCTGGGGAGTGCAAAGCCACTTTCTCTCAAGTCTCTACAGTTGGTGGTTTGCCCACTGCTGCATCCTGGGGAGTGCAAAGCCACAGTCTCTCAAGTCTCTCCAGTGGGTGGTTTGCCCACTGCTGTATCCTGGGGAGTGCAAAGCCACAGTCTCTCAAGTCTCTCCAGTGGGTGGTTTGCCCACTGCTGTATCCTGGGGAGTGCAAAGCCACAGTCTCTCTAGTCTCTACAGTGGGTGGTTTGCCCACTGTACCATCCTGGGGAGTGCAAAGCCACAGTCTCTCAAGTGGATAACAGTCTCCACTGGTTCTGGAGGGGGACTGGTGCCAAGAGTGCTTCATCCTGTGCAGGACAGATGGAGTGGATGCAAGTCTCCACTGGTTTTGGAGGGGGACTGGTGCCCAGAGTGCTTCATCCTGTGCAGGACAGACGGAGTGGATGCAAGTCTCCACTGGTTCTGGAGGGGGACTGGTGCCCAGAGTGCTTCATCCTGTGCAGGACAGACGGAGTGGATGCATGTCTCCACTGGTTCTGGAGGGGGACTGGTGCCCAGAGTGCTTCATCCTGTGCATGACAGATGGAGTGGATGCAAGTCTCCACTGGTTCTGGAGGGGGACTGGTGCCCAGAGTGCATCACTCACACCGTGACGGTCCCTGTTCCGTCACTGCTCCTGCCGCTCATGGACTAGCGGTGCTTGAGTTGGCGGTGCTTTCCCTGTTCAGCGGTGCTTGAGTTGGCGGTCCTTGCCCTGTTCAGCGGTGCTTGCCCTGTTCAGCGGTCCTTGCCCTGTTCAGCGGTACTTGTCCTGTTCAGCGGTTCTTGACTTGGCGGTCCTTGCCCTGTTCAGCGGTGCTTGCCCTGTTCAGTGGTGCTTGACTTGGCGGTCCTTGCCCTGTTCAGTTGTGCTTGACTTGGCGGTCCTTGCCCTGTTCAGTGGTGCTTGCCCTGTTCAGCGGTGCTTGACCTGGCGGTCCTTGCCCTGTTCAGCGGTGCTTGACTTGGCGGTCCTTGCCCTGTTCAGCGGTGCATGCCCTGTTCAGCGGTACTTGCCCTGTTCAGCGGTGCTTGACTTGGCGGTCCTTGCCCTGTTCAGCGGTGCTTGCCCTGTTCAGCGGTGCTTGACTTGGCGGTCTTGCCCTGTTCAGCGGTGCTTGCCCTGTTCAGCGGTGCTTGCCCTGTTCAGCGGTGCTTGACTTGGCGGTCCTTGCCCTGTTCAGCGGTGCTTGCCCTGTTCAGCGGTGCTTGACTTGGCGGTCCTTGCCCTGTTCAGCGGTGCTTGACTTGGTGGTCCTTGCCCTGTTCAGCGATGCTTGCCCTGTTCAGCGGTGCTTGACTTGGCGGTCCTTCATTGCCCAGCTGGGCTGGGGCTCGCGGTCCTTCATTGGTCAGCTGGGCTGTGGCTGGCGGGGTCCTCCTGGGCAGCTGGGCTGTGGCTGGCGGGGTCCTCCTGGGCAGCTGGGCTGTGGCTGGCGGGGTCCTCCTGGTCAGCTGGGCTGTGGCTGGCGGGGCCCTCCTGGGCAGCTGGGATGTGGCTGGCGGGCCCTCCTGGGCAGCTGGGCTGTGGCTGGCGGGGCCCTCCTGGGCAGCTGGGCTGTGGCTGGCGGGGTCCTCCTGGGCAGCGACGATAGGGCTGGCGGTGGCCTCCTGGCCAGCGGGGATGATGGCGGTCTTCTCCGCCGTGCTGCTCCTCCCAGACTTTGCGGGTTTCTTCTGCCCCTTCCCCACCTTGGGAGGAGTCACAGATGAGTTCACACTCCCCCCGGGACCCCTGTGAGCGGCTTGGGTGGCTGGAGTCTTCCCCCTCTCCCGCCGGGCAACTTCTGGTGCTTCACAGGGGGGGGGACTGGCTGTGCTCTGGCTCCGTGATACACTGGCTGGCCTGGTGGCCGGTGCACTCCACATACCTGTGACAACAGGCACCATTTGTCCCGGTGATTTTGTGGCTGAGGTGCTAGTACGGGACCTATGAGTTGGACGGGGGTGGTGGTGGGAAATAGGTTAAGGGTGGACAGGAAAAGTTGTTTGGAGACACTGGGATGGGTAGCTGGAGGGGGTTTGGGAGTGGAGGAAGAGGTGGTGGTTGTAGGAGGTGTAACTTTTGTGGCTTTGGGTGCAGGTGCATGCGCTGGAGGCTGTCGTGATGTGGATGTATGTTGGGTGGGTGTGTGCCTGCGTTTGTGTATCTTGGGAGGGGGCATCACAGACACACTGGGAGAGGACACAGGGGACGTGTGAATGGTAGTGGGTTGGTGACTGCACGTGAGCGGAGTGTGGTGGTGGGTGTGCTGGTGCGGGACGCAGTGGCTGTAGCGGTAGTGCATGCAGGTGTGAGTGTAGACGAGACTCGGAGGGAGGAGGGAGACGAGGAGGAGGGGGACACAGTGGAGGCAGTGGATGTTGGTGTGTCTGTATGTGTGTGATGCTTGCGTGAGTGCGTGTGGGATGTGTGGTGCTTATGTTTGCCTGAGCTTCCCTTGTGTGGTGAGGTGTGTGCAGGCTGGTCTGATGGTGTGCTTGGGATAGGCAGAGGTACAGGGGATTGGGTCTGGGTGGAGGAAGTTGGAGGGGGGAGGCTAGACACAGGGACAATGGCTGCCATCAGTGCTGAGGCCAGAGTTTGAACGGTTCGATGAAGGGCAGCCTGACCAGAATGAATGCCCTCCAGGAATGCATTTGTTTGTTGCAACTCTCTTTCTACACCCTGGATGGCATTCAAAATGGTAGACTGCCCAACAGTGAGGGACCTGAGGAGGTCAATGGCCTCCTCACTGAGGGCAGCAGAGGTGACAGGGGCAGGGGCTGAGGTGCCTGGGGCGAAGGTGATGCCCACCCTCCTGGGTGAGCGGGCACGGGGCACATGCTGAGGGGCTGCTGGGAGGGCGGTGCTGGTAGGGGGGTGGCGGCTGTACCTGTAGTAGTGGGGGACACAGATGTTGCCGCCACCACAAGGGAGCTCCCATCAGAGGACGAGTCTGTGTCGCTGGTTCAGCATCTGTCACCGCCGTGGTGCTCCCCTCGCCCTCCGTCCCACTGGTGTTTTCAGAGTCCGTAGTGTGGCCCTCCATGGCCATGTGGGACGCAGCTCCCTCGTGCTCCGTTGCCACTGCACCTCCGCCTGATGATGCTAATGCACACAAGAATGTGGAGACTGCAAAAAAGGGGGGGAACAGAAGAAAGACAGGTTGAGTGCATGGCTTACCGCTACCGTTGGCGGACAAGACAGACACAGCAGCTCCCTGCACTACGTCGCGCTGTTGGGCTTTACAATGCAATTCCTGGGAAATTGCCTACAAGGCTATGGACGACATCTGCATACATAGATGACACAGGTGCATGAATACCTGTAATTGGCACTCTACAAATGTGGGGTGGGGGGCCAGAGGGCCATGTCTTACGAAGGGGCCTAGCCTACGGAACTCGCCCTGGCCTAGGGAAACCCAGAGCCCTCCTTCCCCGCCCAGACCCCTCCACTGCGCGCAAAGTCAGCTGAAAGAGAGTGTACTCACCCCCTTGTGTCTGCTGTGATGCCCTCAAGCGCCCATCCAACTCCGGGTAGGCCACCGCCAGGATCTGGAACATTGGGGGGGTCATGGTTCGACGGGCACCCCTCCCACGTTGGGAGGCCATCCCCAGCTGAGCCTCCGTCATCTTCTTGCTCCAGCGGCGAATGTCCTCCCATCTCTTCCGGCAGTGGGTGCTCCGTCTGTGGTGGACCCCCAGGGTCCGGACGTCCTTGGTGATGGCACGCCAAATATCCTTCTTCTGGTGGGCGCTGACCTACATGAAATGTACAGGGGAAGAAGAGAAGTCATTACCAACTGCGCCGTCAAAGTGAGTAGCCCCATCCCTACCCTTGCCATGTGGCACATGCACCCACCGTCTTTCATGCACTCAGAACTCTGCCCCCTTCCTTCTTACAACCAGCCCTCTCCACACAGGCATAGCCCATACAAAATGCCCCCTGTGTACTTACCTGTTGGTCTGGAGGACCGTAGAGTAGCATGTACTGGGGAGGACCCCGTCGACTAGCTTCTCCAGCTCCTCCGATGTGAAGGCAGGGGCCCTTTCCCCAGATGCACGAGCCATTGTCTCTTCCAGACTGAGGTCACAGCAGCACTTGCAGTGTAGGTCCTCTCCTGAGAAGATCAGGTATCGAGTGATTCAACAGCTAGAAAATTGCAGTCACGTCCGCGGTGGTCACGTCCGCGGCGGTGCGTACCATCACCGCCGGCGTACATCGTCATTGGCTCCTGGGACCCATAGGGTCCAATGTTAACCAATGCAGCATTGCGCCGCGACGGTGTACAACGCCAGCGCAGTTACCTCACATCCCATTGTCCCACTTTAGAGGTCAGGCAGCCGCCATTTCAGGGGCCCACATGGCCTAATTACCAACTGCGTCACACATACCTAGGCCTACTCTCAACACACATACAGGCCAGATTTTGTGTTTGAATCGTGTTCTGTGTAGACTGTGGGTACATACCTCTGTCTTCTTTGACTCTCTGGTCACTGTTGTTCTTCATAGGCACCGTCCGCTGGGACATGTGAGGAGATGGCGGAATCCTCCGGTGTACCAACCGCTGGTGGACCTGTCGACAATGGAGGAAAAAAATCTGATAATCACCTACAGGTTTGACCGTGCCACAATCCAGGAACTGTGTACCTAGTTGGAGCCAGACCTGATGTCAGCAATCCCCCATCCCACAGGAATCCCCCCTCAAGTGCAGGTGCTATCAGTGCTCCATTTCCGTGCTAGTGGGTCTTTTCAAACAACTGTGGCTATGGCATCAGGGATGTCCCAGCCTATGTTTTCCAATGTATTGTCCAGAGTGTTGTCTGCCCTGCTGAAACACATGCGGAGCTACATCGTTTTCCCTCAGGTGAAGGACTTGCCTACAGTGAAAGGTGACTTCTATGCCCTTGGACATATCTCCAACTTAATAGGTGCCATTGATGGGACCCATGTGGCTTTGGTCCCCCCCACAGGAGTGAACAGGTTTACAGGAACCGGAAGAGTTATCATTCCATGAATGTACAGATGGTATGTTTGGCAGACCAGTACATCTCCCATGTGAATGCCATGTTCCCTGGCTCAGTGCATGACGCCTACATCATGCGGAATAGCAGCATCCCTTATGTGATGGGTCAACTCCAGAGGCACCGTGTGTGGCTATTAGGTGACTCTGGTTACCCCAACCTGTCATGGCTACTGACCCCAGTGAGGAATCCCAGGACAAGTGCAGAGGAACGCTACAATGAGGCCCATGGGCGTACTAGGAGGGTGATCGAGCGGACCTTCGGCCTCCTGAAGGCCGGTTTCCGCTGCCTCCATATGACAGGTGGATCCCTATTCTACTCACCAAATAAGGTGTGCCAGATCATCGTGGCCTGCTGTATGCTTCATAACTTGGCTTTGCGACGACAGGAGCCTTTTCTGCAGGAGGATGGTCCAGATGGCGGTGTTGTGGCAGCTGTGGAGCCTGTGGACAGTGATGAGGAGGAAGCAGAGGAAGAAGACAGGGACTCAGTCATCCAGCAATATTTCCAGTGAAACACAGGTGAGAATACATTCCTGCCTACTACAAGTACTTTTACACTTCTACCTCTATCATGTCTGTCAATTTCACCCAGTGTATGGTCACTGAGTTGTCACTTTCCCTTACGGTTTCACAGGTGTGGGTACCAACGTGTGTCATCTGCTTAGATTCCTCAGGGACTAGAGCTGTGTGACATAGGTATGTTGACATTACTATTTCCTGGTAATTTTGTCACTGTAATTGCAAATACACTATTTCAAAATCACAGACAGACTCCAGATCTTTTGGTGCTTTAGGTGTGTTTATTTACATACAAAATATTGGAGGGGGAAGTTAAATGGTGAGAGGTGATGGCGGAGGAGTGTCCATGACAGAGTCCAGTCTATTTGTCTCATAGGTGCATTGCCCATATGGGCATAGGAAGTGGAGCTGGGACAGTTTCAATATGGACAGGGTGACAAAGTGGGACAGTGGGTTGACAATCAGGGTGGTCTCATTTCTTGGCGGGGGTCTTGGCATCGTGCTCTGTCTTGTTCCTGGATCTCCGGGACCGTTTGCGGGGTGGTTCTCCGTCTGCAGGGGGTGGGGTGCTGGTGTGGTGGTCCTGTGGCGGTGCCTCCAGTCCACTAGCGCCGGCGGAGGTGGTGGGCAGTTCATCGTCCATGCTAGTGTCAGGGGACCCTTGGAGTGCCACAGTGTCCCTCCTGGTGTTGAGTATTTCCTTCAGCACCCCTACGATGGTGCCGAGGGCGGAGCTGATGGTTCTGAGTTCCTCCCTGAACCCCAAATACTGTTCCTCCTGCATGTGCAGGGTCTCCTGAAACTTGGCCAGGACCGTTGCCATTGTCTCCTGGGAGTGGTGGTATGCTCCCATGATGGAGGAGAGGGCCTCGTGGAGAGTGGGTTCCCTTGGCCTGTCCACCCCCTGTCGCACAGCAGCTCTCCCAGTTCCCCTGTGTTCCTGGGCCTCGATCCCCTGGACCGTGTGCTCACTACCACTGCCCCCAGGTCCCTATTGTTGTTGGGGTGGTGGGTTATCCTGGGTTCCCTGTAGTGGTGGACACACAGCTGATTGACGTGTCCTGGGGACGGAGGTATGGGCCCGCTGGGTGGGTGCTGTGCTGGTGTTACCAGAGGGGGGAAGGTCTGTGGTGGCCTGTGCCTGTGTGAGGGGAACCGACTGTCCCGAGGCCCACGATGGTCCGGGCTGGTCATCTAGATGCAGTTGGACAGAGCTGCTGTCATCACTGTGGGCCTCTTCTGTGGGTGGGGTGGAGATGTCTGGACCCTCCTGTCTGGTGACGTTGGGTAGTGGTCCTGCAGGGGTGGAAAAGCATGATTATTGCATCTGTGTGTGTCATGGTGTGCAATGGGTGGGTGAGCGTGTACCCCAGTGCTTGCATTCCTGTGTGGGGGCTTGTGTGATGATGGTTTAGGGGTGTGTATGGGTATGTGCAGTGGGCATGCTTTAGTGATGGGTGTCCATGCGTTGGTGTTGCATGCAGGGCTTGGTGTTGGGATGTGTGGTTTGTGAAATTGGTACATTTGTGAGGAGTTGGAGTGATAGGAGAAGGGGCGAGGGTGGGGGTATGTGATAGCATGCAGGTAGGGTGGGGGATATGGTAGTTAAAGGTTTGACTTACCAGAGTCCATTCCTCCACCGACTCCTGCGAGGCCCTCAGGATGCAGAATCGCCAAGACCTGCTCCTCCCATGTTGTTAGTTGTGGGTGAGGAGGTGGGGGTCCGCCGCCAGTCCGCTGAACCGCCTGGTGGTGTCTTGAGACCACGGAACGCACCTTCCCCCGTAGGTCGTTCCACCTCTTCCTGATGTCGTCCCGATTTCTTGGGTGCTGTCCCACTGCGTTGACCCTATCGACTATTCTTCGCCATAGCTCCATCTTCCTTGCAATTGAGGTGTGCTGCACCTGTGCTCCAAATAGCTGTGGCTCTACCCGGACGATTTCCTCCACCATGACCCTGAGCTCCTCCTCCGAAAACCTGGGGTGTCTTTGCCGTGCCATGGGGTAGTGTAGGTGATGTGTGGGGTGGTGTGTGTGGTGATAAGTGTGGTGATATGTAATGGTGTGTGGTGTTTTGTGCGTGGAAGTAGTGTGGGTGATGGTGTTGAGTGCCTGTGGATGCTAGTTTGTGGATGGTAGTGTCTCTCTCTGACCTTCTTTCGGAATTTTTTGTCGTGGGGGTTTGTGGGTGATGTGGGTGTGTGTTTTATATTGTATTGGGTGTGTGGGAGTGGTGTGTGTATGTGTATCAAGTGTGTGTATTTCAAATTGTCCAATGTGGCAGTGTTTTGTAGAAGTGTGTGTATTTTGAGTGTGGCGGTGTGTACCGCCAACGGAATACCGCGGTTGAAAGACCGCCGCGTGGATTCGTGTGTCGTGATAGTGTGGGCGTATTTCTGTTGGCGTGACGGTGGAGGTTTTGTTTTCGCCAGTTTATCACTGACCTTTGGTGTGGCGGACTTGTGTGGGTGTCTGAATTTTGTCAGATTTCGAGATGTGGGTCATAATAGCTGTAGCAGAATTCCGCAGCCGCGGCGGTGTGTTGGCAGTCTTCTGCACGGCGGTAAGCGCCTTTTACCGCCAATGTTGTAATGACCCCCATAGTACCTGTTCCAAAGGTAAGTACCTTGTCTTTCAGGGTGACTGTGATGGAGTATGGCTGGATTCAGGGACAAGGTTAGTCCTGTTGAAAAGTTACTTTCTCAAAGTCCAGCACAAAATGTACAAGCCTTCAGGATTTACCCTTTCCTTAAAGAAGAGTGCACTCTGATGCCAGCAAAGAGTACAGGACCTGGAGACGAACCTCTTGGGGATCAGGGACACACTTTAGCAGTGGCCATCAGGGCTCAAGCAGGTCCAGTTGCAGGTTCAGGCAGGACCAGTTACAGCAGGTCAGCTGGGCAGTTGTAGTGAGGCCTCAGGAGGTTGTTCCATCCCTGTAGCCTAGACCAAGAGGTCAGCCAACCGACCCTTAGTGTCACTTAGGTAGCCTGGGATGAAGGGAACATGTCCAGTCTTCCTTTGCAGAGAGCGGTATGGGCCTCAAGCATCAGGGCAGTCCTCTGCGGAACAAGGAATGCCTCTAGCAACAGGTCAGTCCTCTGAAAAACATTGCAGGCCTCAAGCAGCAGGACAATACTCTGGGGAACAAGGCAAGCCTTAAGCTGCAGGGCAGCCCTCTGGGGAACAAGGCAAGCCTTACGAAGTAGGGCAGTCCTACGTAAAGTAAGGCAGTCCTCAAACAGCAGGGCAGTCTTCTGGGGAACAAGGAAGTCCTTCTGAAATTTCCACATGTCCAGGAGTGTACTGAAGAGTGGCTCTGGGGGTCCAATATTTAGTACTTGGTGCCATTCTTTGAAGTGGGGGAATTGTTTAGGCGACCCCTACATCTGGTTTTGGAAAGTTGTTGCCTTCCCCTGTCAAATCTCCAAGAAGTCAGGGGTGACAAAAGACTAACGGCAGGTCCCTCTGTATGTGACGGGAATGTAAATGGGGAAGGGATCAGCTCCACTCCCACCATCCTACCCACACCTAGTCTCTTTTTGTTCACTGTCTGGGTCTTATAAGCCTTTTTAATGGGGAGCCATTAACATGCCCAGGCAACTGCACACTCCTGCAATGCCGTAGAAGCTTTTGGTCTGGATGTTACCATTAAATACAATTTCAAATTGCAATTCATTTGAGCCCAAACATGACATTTCTACCTGTTCTAATCAAAGGTCAGTAATTGTTAAATGTAATAAGGGAACTCAATGATATCCTATGGGAAAGGTAGGTCTTACAGTAGTTAAAATGAATTTAATACTTTTTCACTACTAGGACATGTAAAACTTAAAAACACAGGTTCCATCTTTTAAATACAATGCACCCAAGCCCGTGGGCCGTTCAGGGGTACCTTAGGGGTGACTTAAATGTTTTAAGAAAGGACGGTTTAGGCCTAACAAACGGTTTATTTTGCCAGGTTGAATTAGCAGTTTAAAACTGCACTACATGCCACAATTGCATACCTGCAAAATTATTTAAAGGGTTACTGTAGGGGGTAGCACGAGTGCTGCAGCATTTAATTTACTGGCCCTAGGTACATGAAGTATCATATACTAGGGACTTATATGTAAATTAAATATGCCAAACAGGTGTAAGCCAGTTATACCATGTATTAAGGAGAGAGTGCAAGCACTTGAGCACTGGTTAGAATGGTACACTGCACAGAGTCCGAATGCCAACAAAAACAATTTCAGAAAAAAACAGGAGAGGCGAAGGAAAACATTTGGGGATGACCCAGTGTAAAGGGCCAAGTCCAACAGGGGTGACAGTTTTGTTTACTCTTATCACTTATTGTTTTTTTCTTGTGTTGCCTAGTGCCTGATGTACTGTAATTGGGCTTCAACTTGTAAGCTTAGTTTTTGCCCTCTTGCTTCTTTTGGTTTCCTAGGACGTGTCCAATCGTTTTTGTGGTATGGTTTGACCTCTTAGCTGACAGGTTTCTGCTTTAATTGCCATATAGGTTTCTTTCCTTCAGGTTGATCTCGCCCTGAGCCTGTCACTTGGCTTCCCTAGATTCCATGGTTTATATTTCCTGATCTGTGTGTGTTTGTGGTGTCTACATCTGATGGAGCTTTCTTCTTCCCTTCAGAGGTACTGTAGCATGCACAAGTTGGCTTGGCACTTTCTGCATGGCTGGTTGATGAGTCAGTTTGTCTTATTTTATCTCTCTAGTGGACTTTCCAGCATTTGTGTATGGTTTGTGTGGATGTGGTATGTAGCATAGTTGGGTTGATATGCTTTAATAATCTTGAAGACTTCTGTTTGGAAGCTGATCAGCCTGTCCGCACTGCTGCTAGTGATTGACTCCTGCTTTTGATGGAGAAGGATAGTCAGTGGTCTCTGGGTAGTTGGCTACTATACCTGCAAACTTTCTATCTCACCTTATCTCCTCTGCTCCAGCAGTGTTGCTTCTGGTAGCATCTTCCGTTACCTGAGGGTTTTTGTGGTTAGTTATGGATCAAAGTGTGCACTTTGATATATCATACTAGTAATCTTCTTTACTCTAACTACCATCCCTTGTCCCAGTACTTTTGCTCCTCCCTCTTTTCCTGTTGTCAAGGCATAGGTCCCCAGTTCTTGGGCATGTCAGAAACTTCTGTGGGTAGGCTCCCATAAAAAAAGAGAGGATCTGAGGAGGATGGATATGAAGGGGAAGGAAAGGAAAGAAGAAGGCTATTTGGATTTAGGTAGGTCAAGTGGTACCTGGAAGTGTACTCACTTTGCTAAAGCAGGTACTGGAGCAAGGCAGTGTAAATGGAGTAATGAAAATTGCCAGTACGTAATGGGTGCATTATATAGTAGTGTGTCTCTCAGCACATGTACTACATTTAAACTGCGAGTTGTGCACTAAATTAAGGCCAGTGGTGTTTTTGAACATGAAAAATATACTGCATAGAGCAGATACTTTCTAGCACATATTTACAAAAAATCCATGCAAAGCAGTTCAGCAACTAAAATTCCTGCCCTGGACTGAGCTGCATTGTGGTAAAGAGAGAGAACAAAATAGTGCCATATATACGAAGATATAGTGCTGTTTTCTCTCTCCCTGCACTAATGCACTTTAGGCTGCCATGGGCCAATATATACACCCTTGTGCAATAATGCAATGATGTGTGTGTTCTGAAAGGAATAGTTTTTGTCCTGGAAAGTGAGCCTTGGAGTGTGAAAACTATCTTTAAGCACTTTTCCTGCTTTGTATGTGTGCTGTACCTGTCACACAAGCGCAATAGGAAAAGCTAAGACAAATTAAAATGTTTCTCCTTGTTACACCTGCCTCAATGAGGTGCAAGTCCATATCTACAAATGTAGACACTCATGGGTGGTTGCAGGGCAATCGGTATGTATCGCCCATAGAACAGCCCAATGATGCAAAGTAATAAAAAGCTGCACATAATACAAAACTGCTTTACTTTGAGAATATAGCCAATACACATTGTTAGAAATGGGGACTTTGGTTGGCAGTCAGGTCACCCCCTGTCCAAGCAAGGACCCTCACTCTAGTCAGGCTAAAGGAGAATCACCCTTGGTCAACCCCCTCTTACCCCCTTGGTAGCTTGGCACGAGCAGGCAGAGTTAACTTCAAAAGCAATGTGTAAATTATTTGAACCAACACACAGTACCTCAGTGAAAACCAGTGCTTAATTTGTGCTTGTTGTTTCCGGTGCAGAGCACCAGCACTTATTCTTGAGGACCGGCACTTATTTTTCTGCCTCAAGCATTTACTGCGAGCAAGAGACCCATATAGGATTGGCGGAGGAAGAGAAAAATGAAAAGGTGTCAAAAAGGGAGAAAGCAGAAAGCTGCAAGACTGATCTGAGGAACAAGGAGTGACTGTAAATGGATTGAAGAGGCCTGAGATGGCTTCAGGATTACACTGCCTCAGTATTCCTTCTTCGCACATTTAATTGCAACAGCCGCGTGTTTCAGAGGAGGCCTTTCGGCATTTACAAATTAGGCACTGGTGAAAACACTACAAAATGACACAGCACAGGTTTAGAAACATAGATAGTATTTATCTAAACAAAACAAGACCAAAATGACAAAAATCCAACATACACAAGTCAAGTTATGAATTTTCAAAAGAATAAAAGTCTATATCCTTAGAAAACAGTGAGAATGCTGTTATTTCACAAGAGTACCTGGGTAGCGTCGAAATAAAGCTGCACAGGTGAGTGTGCGTCGGAAAAGGTCAGCGATGCGTTGATTTCTCAATCGCAAGCGAGACCGTGCATCGTTCCTCCTCTGGTTGGGTCAGCGTGTGTCATTTCTTTTCTCCTGCAAGAGAGCGATGCGTCGATCCGGACAGGTACCTCAGGTTCAGGCAGGCTTTACGTTGATTTTCCGCACCCAGCGATGTTGCGTTGAAAATCCAGTTGCACGGTATCACAAAACCACACTGCACGGGGTTAACGTCATTATCGGCCTCCATTAGCGGGTGTTGCACATCGTTTCTCCAGCTGCATTGCGTCAATCTTCCAGCCGCAAAGCGTGTCATTTATCAGCTGCATCACTGAAGGTGCATCGAAACTTTCCCCACATGGCTGCCTGTGCATGGATTTTCCATTCTTGTCTGCCAACTTCATCTCTTAAGGGCCCAGGAACTGGATAGGGCACCACTTGGCAGGAAGGGGTCTCAGCAAAGAGTCCAGGTGCTGGCAGGGGAAGTCTTTGATGGCCCTGAGACTTCAACAACAGGAGGCAAGCTCAATTCAAGCCCTTGGAGATTCTTCTTTAGCAGAAATGCACAACAAAGTCCTGTCTTTGTCCCCTTTCACAGGCAGAAGCAGCAACTGCAGACTAGCCCAACAAAACACAGTCACTAGGAGGGGCAGCATTTCTCCTCAGCTCTTCAGCTCTTCTCCTTGGCAGAGGTTCCTCTTGATTCCAGAAATGATCTGATTTTCAGGGGTTTTGGGTCCTCTTCTTATACTCCTTTCGGTCTTTGAAGTAGGCAAACTTCAAAGGAAAGACGCTCTTGTTTGTAAGACCCTGCCTTGCCCAGGCCAGGCCCCAGACATATAGCCCTTTCAGGTATAAGTGACCACTCCTTCCCTCCCTCTGAGCACAGATGGCTCGTCAGGATATGCAGACTACACCCCAGCTCCCTTTGTGTCACTGAGAGAGGTGCAAACAGCCCAACTGTCAAACTGACCCAGGCAGAGAATCCACAAACAGGCAGAGTGGCATTTTCAAACACACAATCTAAAAACCAACTTCACTAAAAGATGTATTTTTAAATTGTGAGCTCAGATACCCTAAACTCAATTTTTCTATCTGCTCCCAAGGAGAATCTGTACTTTAATAATATTTAAAGGCAGCTCCCATGTTAATCTATGAGAGAGGTAGGCCTTGCAACAGTGAAAACCAAATTTGGCAGTATTTTACTGTCAGGAAATGTAAAATACATAAGTACATGTCCCACTTTTAACATACCCTGCACCCTGCCCATGGAACTACCTAGGGCCTACCTTACCCTACATGTATAAAAAGGGAAGGTTTAGACCTGGCAAGTGGGTACACTTGCCAAGTCGAATTGGGAGTTTAAAAGTGCACACACAGACACTGCAGTGGCAGGTCTGAGCCATGTTTATGGGGCTACTAAGGTGGGTGGCACAACCAGTGCTGCAGGCCCACTAGTAGCATTTGATTTATAGGGCCTGGGTGCCTCTAGTGCACTGTACTAGGGACTCACTAGTAAATCAAATATGCCAATCATGGAAAGTTAATTACACATACATTTTACATAGGAGCACTTGCACTTTAGCACAGTATAGCAGAGGTAAAGTGCCCAGAGAGACAAAAACAGCAAAAACAGAGTCCAGCACACATAAACAACCTGAGAAACAGAGGCAAAACGTTAGGTGAGACCTCGCCAAGGATGCCAAGTCTAACACACATCCTGCTTTGTGTTGGGTAGCAAATTTCAGCATAACACTTTGGGTTTGGTTTGCATTACAAATGTAGCCCAACCCTTGTGCAAATTGTTAGGAAATGTGGGCCTCTGTCTCTTACCCATGAAGTTTGCAGAGTCAGCAGAATTCCGAGATTGCTTACTATTAGACTTTTCATCCTTGGTGTGGTCTCCCTTAACTTTTTGCCTCTGTTCCCCAGGTTGTTGATGTGTGCTGGACTCTGATTGTGCTGTTTTTGTTACTCTGGGCACTTTACAACTGCTAACCAGTGCTAAAGTGCGAGTGCTCCTTTACAAAATGTGTTTGTATTTGGCTTATCCATCATTGGCATATTTGAATTACTAGTAAGTCCCTAGTAAAGTGCACTAGAGGTGCCAGGGCCTGTAAATCAAATGCTACTAGTGGGCCTGCAGCACTGGTTGTGCCACCCACATAAGTAGCTCTGTAATCATGTCTCAGACCTACCACTGCAGTGTCTGCGTGTGCAGTTTTAACTGTAAATTCGACTTGCCAAGTGTACCCACTTGCCAGGCCTAAACCTTCCCTTTTCTTACATGTCAGACACCCCTATGGTAGGCCCTAGGTAGCCCCAAGGGCAGGGTGCAGTGTATGGATAAGGTCGGACAGATAGTAATGTGTTTTATATGTCCTAACAGTGAAATATTGCTAAATTCGTTTTTCACTGTTGCAAGGTCTGTCCCTCTCATAGGTTAATATGGGGGCTACCTTTAAATCTAATTAAAGTGTAGATTCCCTTTGGGAGCAGATGGACATGTGGAGTTTGGGGTCTCTGAGCTCACAATTTAAAAATACATCTTTTAGTAAAGTTGATTTTAAGATTGTGTGTTTGAAAATGCCACTTTTAGAAAGTGAGCATTTTCTTGCTTATACCATTTCTGTGAGTCTGCCTGTTTGTGGATTCCCTGTCTGGGTCAGTTTGACAGTTTGGCTGGTTGCACCTCACACTATACAGTGACACAAAGGGAGCTGGGGTGTAGTCTGCATTTCCTGATGAACCATGTGCTAGGAGGGAGGGTAGGAGTGGTCACTTACACCTGAAAGGGCTGTGCCTGTCCTCACACAATGCAGTCTCCAACCCCCTGGTGAGTGTCTGGGGCCTGGCCTGGGCAAGGCAGGATTTCACATTCAAAAGAGACTTTGCTTTGAAGTAGGCCTACTTCAAAGGAGAAATTGGGTATAAGAAGGGCACCCAAAAACACAGACATTAGAACACTTCTGGAAACAAGAGGAAACTCTGCCTGGAGAAGAGCTGAAGAGCTGAGGAAGAAGAGCTTCCCTGCCTGTGACTGTGCTTTGTGGAGCTATCCTGCAGTTGCTGCTTCTGCCAGAGTAAGAGGTCAAAGACTGGACTTTGTGTGCCTTCCATCTTGAGAAGAACTCTCCAAGGGCTTGATTTAGAGCTTGCCTCCTGTTTGAAATCTCAGGGACAGCAAAGACTTCTCTCTGCCAGCACCTGGAGTCTCTGGAGACTCCTACTCTGCCCTGTGGTGCCCATCTAGTTCCTGGGACCATGAAAGGAGAAGCCAGCAGCCTAAGAGGAGAAAATCTACGCACAGAGCGCTGTGCGGGGAAAAGATGGACATGACTTCAATCTGCGGCTGAAGAAACAATGCGCCGCCGGCTCTGCGGCTGAAAATCGATGCTCACCGGAAACGTGACCGAAGAATCAACACACGGAGCTGGAGAAACAACGTGCAGCATCGCTGACGGAGGCTGGGAGATCGCAATCCGCGCTGCATGGTTTTCGGATCATCGTGCAGCTGGATTTCCGACACAAGCACCGCTGGCCGTGTAAAAACAACGCAAGGCCTGCCCGGTCCCGAGAGTGCTGACCGGATCAGCGCATCGATCTCCTGCAGAGAGAAGAAATGACGCACCCCGACCTGATGAAAGGAGAAAAAATGCAAGGTCTCGCTCGTGAGTGAAATCGACACATCGCAAGCCCTTTTTGACGCACACTGGTCCGTGCAGGGTTATTTTTGACGCACCCAAGATACATTTTCGCGCTAACAGTGTTAGTGTGTGTTTTAAACTACATAAAGACTCTTTTTGCTTCTTAATTGATAACTTGACTTGTGTAATGTGGATCTTTGTCGTTTTGGTCTTGCTTTGTTTAGATAAATATTCTCTATTTTTCTAAATTTGTGCTGTGTCATTTTGTAGTGTTTTCATTAAGGTACTGTGTCTGTTGGTACAAATACTTTACACCTAGCACTCTGAAGTTAAGCCTACTACTTGTGCCAGGCTACCAAGGGGGTAAGTAGGGATTAGCTTAGGGTGATTCTCTTTTACTCTGACTAGAGTGAGGGTTCTTCCTTGGACGGGGGTAACCTGACTGCCAACCAAAGACCCCATTTCTAACACTTACATTTTCAGAGAGAAACACATTTCACATTTTCCCATAAAAAGTCAGTATTTTAGAATTTTGGGATTAATCGTGGCCTCGTTTCTAACAGAAATGCATCACTGCATTATTAAAAGCCTATTATAGCTGCCAATCAACCATATGCTCATAGCCTGAATTTTGTTCCACGTTTATACTCTATGGTCTGTTAGTGATACTTGATTTAAGGTGTAATTATATTTTTCATCTGTAGCAGAGAAAATGCAAAACGTTTTTTGTTTTTTGTTTTTTTTGCATCACGGTTGCAAACATGTTTCCATTAAAATGGTCTGTTCCAACTGCTGTAATCCTGTCAGAAAAAAACGGGTTGTTTTTCAGATGGTACTGGCCTGCCTGCCACAGTCCTCATGTATAATCCGATTTCAATCAACTTGCACTAATCACTAGTGATAGCTGCAAAATCTAGCCTGGATCCTTTCTAGTAATCTAGATTGACATGAAGTAAGAGTAAAGGGACAGGAGGCCAGAGAAACAAGGGGAGACAGGCGAGCGAGGCGAGTTCGAGTCCTTGCTCAGGCTCCGGGGCGTTCTCCTCTCTCTCTCTCTCTCTCAGGCGAACGCCATTGGTTGTTAGGATACCAGGCTCTAATTGTGGAGTTGCATCAACAACAGGTGCAGCAGGAGTCTCTGAGGCAGCAGTGAGGGGAGGTAGCAGTGTGTATACATACTCTACCTGTTTGCTTACATTATTTATTGGCATTATATGAGACGCCTTGAAGCTTCTAACACAGCCAGCCCTCAGAGCCGGCAGGGCAGCAAGCTGGTCACATTCAGCCGACAGCCAACCTCTCTCGAAGGTCCTCTGAATTGCTACTGTATTTGCTTCCAGTATTTATGTCTTAATTCTCTCATAAGCTCTGCCCTCAAAGCTTTTATTAAAGCCTGGTGAGTAATCAGTCTCCGCTGTACTGCAGCAGAGGGGGGAATGCACTGGTGACATCAGACATCCATATTTCATTTTTGGTTTTTCCCGAGCAGTGACGACTGGATTTTGGTGGGTCTGCTGAATTAATTTATCCAGATTTTGGCACCCTCAAAACTACACTTTTTTTTATTAATCTAATGTTTTTATGGAATCCTGTTAAGGATACAGATGACGTTTCCCATTGCAACTTGGGCTGCCGCTAACTATGACATTGCCAGTCAAGGAAAGGAACTGTACATATTTGGGTAACGAAGGCATCTGGACCAGCCCCACATCTGATTTTCCATGCTGGTGGGGCCGCTGTTAATCATCTCAGCACTGCATGTTGCCATGCTCAAAGCACCCAAGGGTAAAAATGTGTCTTGGGTAAGTAATACAGACTTTATCTCCTAAAAATTATTTTGCCAGAAATCAAATGTGCATCTACCACAAAACATAGACACTTCTGAGCTGCATAAAACATATGGAATTTGTTTTAATTAACATCTGTAATAGGTGTTTTCCTTGAAATATATATTCCATAAATTATGCCTTTTGAAAACCATTGTTATTATTGCTTAAATGTGTTTAAATTCCATTGTTTCGTTTTTTCCCTGACACTGCAATAATAATATTTTTTTTAAATAATATAGACTCACACATTAGGATGGGAGGCGTCATTATTGTTTCTATTTGTATTTGCTCTATTTTACATTCGTGTGTATAAATATAATTTAAAAAATCAAATCTGTATCATGCAAGGATGCTGAACCATAAAGGTAGAGATGTTCACCTCTAAAATCCAACATGTACTGTGTGACTGGCAATAATACTCTGTGGTCTTGCACATACAGTATTGTTCTGTAAATGCCGAAAAAGCGGGA
Organism: Pleurodeles waltl; assembly: GCF_031143425.1. NCBI lineage: Eukaryota > Metazoa > Chordata > Amphibia > Caudata > Salamandridae > Pleurodeles > Pleurodeles waltl. The sequence continues at coordinate 951,597,886 of NC_090449.1, forward strand.
ATGTATATTGGATTTATGTTTGTTGAGTACTCCTATCGATTTTCTTATTCCAGCATTAACTGTACTGTATTTGATATAACGTATGCATAGGGTTGGAAAGGTGTGTAAAACAGCTGTAAAGCTAGGTGTGAGAAAGTATATTGCTAAATATTAGCGTATATCTGCATTGGCCCGACTCTCACAGAGATTTTGGGCCTGGTGTACTAAGAGACAGTACAGTAAACCAGTGGGGGCAATGATTTTTAGAGAAGGGATGCTGGCTAATAACGTCATCTCCTGCAAGGGATAGGGGATATTGGACAGTGTTTCTTTGAAAACAGAAAAATGCAGCCGCCAGAAAAAAATTATTTGAAGGACCCCTTTATTGCTCGTTCTCCATCTAACCTCCCTCAGGTTTCATGAGCTCCTGCAGCAACTCCTGCATCCCTAGTTTCAGCACCAATGGCAAAAAGTGGTTGCATCTAGCACACTGTCTTTTTTGCGACGAGTTTCTGATTTTGAAAGTGGCCTGTTGTACCAATAGACCACATCACAGAATCTCCAGTTAAAATGGGGTGTGGTGCAGAGGGATCTACATAGTGAATACTAATGATAGAGGTCTCTATTTACGACCCCATGTGATTGCCTTCAAACACAAGGTTTGTGGCTTGCAAAGAACAGCAGACCACTATCCGTGTGTTTGAATTCCAAAACAGTTTTTTTAAAACATCCTCTGTTTCTTCAAGGAAAAAGTGCTGCTTAAAAAAATGTTTCCTATTTGGGAAAACATTGGATTGGGAGGAGTACGGCCCTGAACCTTTAGCTGATTTCCTGATGTTGCCACAAAATTTACAAAGGGGATGGTGTCCCAAGAGGACACGTTCCCTACTGTGAATCAGTTATGACCTCCTTCGAGGTTTCCATAACTGTCTAATGGTTTGCAACCACAATTGCATCTGCAAATCATATATACATACCATTGCAAGTCAAAATTCAGAGGGTAGGCCCTTTTTATGCCCGCCCTAATTGAGATGGAAATAATTTTGTGATTCACAAATAGGGTTTGTCCACACAAAAAGTCATTTATGGACACACAATCTCTGTGATTTTGCAAAGTTCTATAAGTTCTCTTTCTCAAATAGAATTTGTGTATATACAAAATGATATATATGTTCACAAAGACATCTTGCCTCACGCAAATTTTGCTCTCAGGAGCATGTGTGGAGAGTGACTGCCACTGAGCAGCATTTTTTTCTATCCACAATAAGCAAAAATGGGTTCAAGACCAGTGGTTCCCAACCTGTTGTCTGCAAAGCGTCCTCAGGGGGTCCGTGACTGCTTAGGAAAATAAATAATATTAACAGATTGATAAAGTGTATATAAATAAGTTGGCTAAATGTATGACTGAAAATGTTAAAACGTACTGTAAATATTAAGGAATTTGAAATTGTGGGCTACAAATTAAATTAGTATCCTCAGATTGATTTGTGGGAGCAGTGCAGGTGTGTCAAACAGAATATAGTTTTGATAATGTGTGGCTTCAATTTAATTAAGAAAAGCTCCAACCTTCCTATTCATGTTTTTATTTATATTTGATTGAAAATTAAATCAAATGTGTTATCATTTGAGTATGTGTTTGATGATTGCTTGTTTCCTCATTTTTTGTGTATTGTTTTGCGTTTCAAATCATCAACAATGTTTAGGCCCGGTCCCAAGCTTCCAGTACTCAGTAGGGGTTCTCTAGATACCAATAAGGATTCAGTGGGGGTCCCCAAGTCTCAGTAATGATAATGTGGGGGTCCACAGAAGTCAAAAGATTAGGAATCACTGTTTCAGAGTGAATATGCTTTTAATAAAAAACAAAACAGGAGTTGTCACACAAGTTATACAACTGCTTTGAAACTGCCAGCCCACTCAGTGAGTCACTGGCCATCTTTGTTTCTGGCTATTCAAATTTGGTGTCATACGCTAATCAGAATGGTCCTAATGGGATACTATTCTGATTGCCCATCTTTAGGACCAATAGGAATTGTCCCCCATGTTAGGAATGCTGTGATTGGCTGCTGGAATCCAATCACCAAATATGTAGGCATCTCATGGTATCATGATCTTATTTTTGTGGCTCAGGAAAGCACTGATAGCCACAACATAACCCGTTTTCTTAGTTTGAATATGGAATGTGCCCAGGTGCGTGGCCCTACTGCGGAGAGGATTTTGGTATTTTTGGACACAATTAATTCATCTCTGCAGGTTAGAATACATAAATTAAGAGGGACAGGCTAAAGTCAGAACGTAATGCACCAACCCTTGCCTTACAGCAGTCCTAAACAGGTAAACAGTTGCTGCAGGGATACTTGTAATGCAGCCAGAGGGCATAACTTTTCCCTGTCTGCATTGCAGGTTCCACACTATGTGGCACGTAATTTTATTGCCATCTCTTTTTAAGGGAACAGTAAATGTTGGCATTGATATGTATGGGCCTTGTAAGGCCTGTACATGTCAATGTGCCTTCTTGGGAGGTATGATCGTGGGGCAAGCGACTTCCGAAATCACAAGCCTTCATCACCACGACTGTGTTGATCCTCTGAGCCAATGCATCACGGAGCAGGGAACCTGCAGTTACTTTTCTGTTCATGAAAACGAAAGAGCTAGGTTTCAACTACCAGAATAGCATCTGTACATCCCGACTGGCCCTTCTCTTCCTGCCTGTCGGTTAAGATTGCGCATGATGGCTCCAGGCCTCAAAAACCTTGAGTGTACACTTAACAAGAGCATTTTGCCATTTGAAAATGCGCGTCTGTCATTTCCAGAAGGTAGATCACAGTTACTATTTTATGGTACATTTTTACTGTCTATCAACTCCACTGACACACTTTTTTTGCATATCCACTTTTTTTCACTTAAGTCTGTATTCCCTTGAAAGTATTGTATGGAACCACGTGTACAAAATGCACATGCAAGTCCCACGCATGCGCGTACAGTACACATCTAGTATATTATATGTACAGTAAGATTTCAAATGTTTGCAGGTGCAATTGTAATGCATAGATAAAAAGAATGTGAGAAGTCCCAAAATATTTTGGGAAATGGCACATGACTTAAAAGCCATTTTTCATTTAAAAGTGCATCTGAATACAAAATAAAACATAATTCAAGGGAAATTATTAGTACATACATTTTGCATAACCGGTTTCTATGCACTTCCACATCATGTAAAATCATATAGTCCAAATACAGGGAGAAAAACAATGACTGTAGCATATAGAGTTCTCTGCTGTTAAGGCGTAAAATTACAGACATATAAGAATGTTGAGCTATTGAAAGTGAACGCGCAGGGTGATTGTTTTTTTTAGAAAATAAGAAAATGTGGTGACATTTAACACGAATGCAATTTGTAGAATTATTCCATCACAGAAAATACGGTAGTAATGCAGAGAACACCTTTCTGACATATCTAACTAGGCCATCAAGGTACGAAGGGCAAGCTAACCCGTAACCCCAGTAAAAAAATACACTGTCAGGTAGAACAACCTTACACAACAACGAGCAAGTAATTCTATACCTGACAGTTAGGCGTGATGAGGAGAGGATCGAATGAAATGGGCTGGAAATCAAAACACAGGAGAACAGAAACATCCATAAGAGGAGGTGCCAATAAATATCACAGAAATGTTTTTAAAAGAATGTCATGTGCCTACATTTCTGTAGGAGAACTGTGATGAGTACTATTAAATAGAGTAACAGTAACACCTGATAGTTACAGAGGTGGAAGTGTGCTGTGAAGAGCAATATCGATTTATTGTTACTATTATCATTATTATTATTACCATTGTTATTGTTACTAGTACTACCACTAATTTTACGACTACTATTATTATTGTTGTTGTTATTAAAATGAAATCCTAATTAACAAAGTATATATATATATCAGTGGCATCTGGTAACTTTAGCAGGGAAGAGAGTGGGGGGCTACACACACACACACACACACACACACGCACACACACACCTGTTCACAATACTCATTCACTCAAATACACCTACATACATATATGCATGCACACACTAAACATAAAAAAAATAAAACTTACCTTCACTGCAGCTCGCCGGGAGGGAAGTCTCGGAGATCCCAGGAGGGCTGAGACTGCAGCCTTCAAATAGTAGGATGGGGCCAACGAGATCGCTGACTCCACCTCACTCTGTGAAGATGTGTCACTGATTCACACTCAGCTCTGGGCACTTCAGGGTTGAAAACGGAAGTGCCCAGATCCAAGGGTATCAGTGATGCTCCTCCACGTCACAAGGGTGAAACCCTCAGCATGGCAAATTTCAGCTTAGGCAACCAGGATCCTGCAAATGTAGTGGATGTCTAGCTCCTAGCTGCCTGACCTGAACAAAAAGAGTGTCTGTCAGGATAAACTTTGCTCAGCCTGACAGACACTCTTCTTCTTTGGAAAGAAGTGAGGGGCTGTGCCCCCATTGCTGATATATATGGGCCATGGCAGATGTTTGCATATATTTATTTTTCCAATAATGTTTGCCGTATTTCGACGAGCAAGACAAAAGCACTCTGGATCTGCTGTTTAAGTGATGCTTAAATAATAATCCTAAACCCATGCAAAATAGCAAAATATAGCATAGAAAATCGTTAGATGATCACAACCCATATTCCAGAACACATTGCAACCTCAGCATCATCTTAGACTCATCTCTCTCCATGGCCCAGCAAATCAACACCATATCGTCCTCCTGCTTCAACACCCTACGCATGCTACGGAAGACTTTCAAATGGATTCCCTTATAACAAGAAAAACGGTCACCCATGCCCTCATCAGCAGCCGACTGGACTACGGCAACGCCCTCAACGCTGGTACCACAGCCAAGCTTCAGAAAAAAACTCCAGCGAATCCAGAACTCAGCCGCACATCTCATTCTCAACCTCACCCGCCACGAACACATCTCCACTCACCTCAGATCCCTACACTGGCGGCCCATCAGCAAAAGGATCATCTTCAAAGTCCTTATCCACGCTCACAAATCCCTCCACAACACTGGACCAGCCTACCTTAACGAACGAGTAAACTTCCACACACCTACTCGACTTCTCCGCTCCTCTGACTTAGCCCTCGCTCCAGTCCCGCGCATCCAACGCACCACCTCCGGCGGCAGATCCTTCTCCCACCTCGCCGCCAAGACCTGGAACTCCCTCCCCACCAACCTACGCAGGACCCAGGACCTCCTAACTTTCAGAAATCACTTCAAGACATGGCTTTTTGAGCAGTAAACGACAACCCTCCCCCCTCAGCGCCTTGAGATCCTAACGGGTGAGTAGTGTGCTTAATAAATTTTTTGATTGATTGATTGAGTGCAATAGAAATCATTTGTATGGAGTAACCTGGAATTTGCAGTAGGGAGAAAACAGAAAAACGAATAGTGGCTTCTAAAGAGAAGTTGAGTGTGGCCATGTGGGCAGACTATTGGACTATGAAGAATACTGTATATGGGAAGAGGAGTTTCATCAGGTTTGGGATGAGCATTACCTGCAGAGGCAGCAGCACAATTTATGGGAAAATTAGCATTTATTAAATAAAATTATATTTTTTCTTAATTTGAAAAACATGTTCCTGTGTGAAGAAGTTCATTCCACTGTATTCCATTAAAATGGAAGTGGTGCGGACATCTTCTCACACTCACTATACCACCTGCTTCTACTTTATTTAATGTAAATTTGAAGAGCAGCAATTTGGGAAGGTCATTGCAGTTTTTCGCAGTGCCTAATATGTAGAACAATGAGTGCCAGGCCCACAATATTACTTAGAAGGCTGCGGCTGGCCCTACGAATATCGAGTACCAAGGCTGTGCAGTCTTGATTCCATTTCATGACCCTCTCATCCACCACCACACACTCCCTGCCCTTTATTGTACTCTTCCAGGTTCATTATAGCTCTTACTTTCACCCTTTTCATTGTTTAATTCCGTCTTTCTATTACTCTTCCTATCGCACTTTTGTGTTCTATCTCAACTTATTCTGAAAGTACAAGGATAAATAAGTGCCGGTCCCCAAAAATAAGTGTTGGTGGCCCCACCTGCAACCACCAGCTCAAATTAAGCTCTGGTTTATATGACTACTGCTGGAATCAACGTCCGACAAGGCCAATGAATCTTTGGATCCAGCATAAGGTGTGGAGAATAAGTCATCAATTTTCAATACAAGCCAGGTTCAACTGCACAGTATGACCAATGTTGCTATACAAGAAAAACTCCACTCAGAAATAAAGTTATGGGATTTTATTACAAGCGTAGACTGAAACTCATGTAGACAATTCTCAAGACAAGTAGAAAGTTACAAAGATACAGTATCACCAAGGGCTGAGCAAGGCAATGAAATAAGTCCAGGCAAACTAACATTAGAAGAACTAGGCACTCCACAAATACAATAATGGACATCAGCATAATTATGTGATGTACAGAAAAGAAGTTTTGCTCAGTTAAGCATTAAGGCAATTTATATCATTTGACTACAGCTAGTCTGGGCAACGGAAAGCCCTACATATTAGCCAATCAGGGATTAACATGTGCTGGGCGGAAGGTATGTGGGCAAAAGATAAAAAGGACAAAAATAATTTGGAAAAAGGAAATCTTGGGCAACAGGTCACTAACTAAAGTGGGCAAAAGAGAAGTAAAAAAGGAAGGCGGCAGTATTTCAGACACTCGGTCAAGAGTCTTCTTCTCTGGTTCAGGGGAAAAATCTCTAAGTCTCAGCAAGCTATTTCAAAGGTGCAAGGATAGAGAGAATAATACCGCCCAGAGTACAAAGGCTTCAGCATGGAGCGCAGAACGGCAGAAAGGATTCTGCTTCTTCTGGATTCTGGTTCTTCTCTGCCCCAAATCCAGCTGGACAATGGTATATTAAAATAGGACAAGATGATTTATCAGTCCATTGTACCACATGATGTTGAAGGTGTAACATCCAATAGAAATTAATCATGCAACTCAAACTGATACATGGGTGCAGAGTCTCAGCTTTGTCATGAGAACGATGTCCATCTGTACTCTTCCATGTAATATTGCAACAATTATATATTTTGACAGTCCACAATCCTAAAATTCCATCCTCAAGGACTACTTCCAAGGCTAACTTTGTGTAGAAAAATAGACCTCTATTACCAAGCTAGCATTCTCATGATAATTAATTCTGGAAGAAAGGTTCACGTTAGCAAGATGACTAGACCTTTTCTGCACAGTCACAAATACAGGGCCTAACAGATCTCAATTAGGATAATGCAAGTGAATTAAAACATTCAAATAAAACACATAACACTCAAATTATAAATTCAATGTTAATAATCTTCCATTAGCATTCATGCTAGAGTAACTTTTGAATTTCTGTTAATACATTCCTGTTAATGTGGCACAGAAATAAATTTTTCTACATTTACATACGAATTTAAAACATTTCTCATCAGAAATGCAATATTGTTTTAATGCATACTGTTAGTTTGCACTCTAAAATATAACATAATGACACATTATTTCTTCAAACATGTCAGTTACTATCTATACCACATGGGTTTCATTAGGTAGTCTAGGGTAAATGCATACTAATATGCCTTGTTAGTGCATCACTTTACAATCAAAGTATTGGTAGTTTGATCAACATAATCAATAAAATGACACACATATGTGATCACTGTGACATGAGGGACAATTCTAACATTTCTGCTACATCACTACCATGAAAGTTGTGGGTGTGCACTGCATATTGATTGTGTAGTCCCAAAACATTCCCGTGGGAAAACCTACTTTTCAAGCGTTGAGCAGACCCACAACTGTAAATAGAACTGCCCATGTTAGATATATTCTGCAGGTTCATATGTAATTCTGTTATTTAAATTGCCACAGTTGTCACAGATCCTGCTTCAGTGACTCCAGATCTAGGTTTTCTTTAGAAATAGTCCACTTTTTGTTCACACAATGTACATTTGTATGAGGAAAGTATTTGTAGACCACCACCAAATTTAATGTAAAGGGTTTCTTTCATTTAAACCAATCAAACTGTACAACAATATGAATGTTTACATTGAAATCTAACTTTAGCTAAGATGTGTTCCTTGCACTGATTATTTAACTAGGGTATTCAGAAGTTGAGTGACTAGGAAAAGAGGGTAATTGGCCCTTTCTTGAGCCAGAAAACTGTTCCCACTGCAATCAAGAGCCGTGTGAAGCATCATCTGGACTGCTTCTGCTCAGCAGCAGTCTTGATTCAATCCCATCACTCCAGGAATAATCTGACATCCCACCCTTCTCATTGCCCCTGCCTAACGATGCCTCCTACCGTCCAAACTATTCCCTCCCAAAGCACTCCAGGTTCCTCCACCATGCTATCTGTCTCCCTACTCTCACCAGATGTAGATGTGTGCAAACTGAGAGGGTTGTTGTAACCGCCTCAGGACTCTACAGCAAAGGGTGTCCAAACCAGAAAATCTTGTCCTGCAGTGAGTGGGTGGGTCCTACAGCAGGCATGGGGCGCTCCAGAGAAGAGGCAGGAAAAAGAGAGAGGAAAGCAGAAAGAGAAAAGAGAGAGGAGGAAGGGAGCAGAGATGGTTTGAACTTTTTTGTCCAGTCTGCTTTTTTGTTTCTAGTCAGTCCTGTTCACAAGCATTAACCACCAGACCCTACATGTAACCTTGACATCACATTTAACATAATGCATGAGATAAATAATAATATATGGTATCATGGGGCATGGTCCTATGTGAATGGGTACCAAACTAGAACGGTTCTCTCATCACATTCACTTTCCATCTCTCTTTCTCTCTTTCTGTCTCTCACACACACACACACACACAAATGTACCAGCACGCGTATACACACACACACACTTATGTGAGGAGTTGTTTTGTTCCATGTGAGCCTAGCCCAAAAATCCAAGAAAGATAGGTTTTGATATCATTTTACAGGATTAATCACAAATTGTGTGCTACAGTGATACAGTTTAAAGACTCGAGAGTCCACACAGACCATACTAAAAAGAAGACTTTGAAAATCTATCCAGCACACAAACTTGACATGCGCTGTTTGGTTAGTCTAATGAAAGGTAGTAGCGGAATTTGTGTGCTGCATTTGCTTACTATATACAGTGTGTGCATATCTGAGAGTAGGAACAGTCTGGCTTGGGAGTAGCAAAACGAAACTACTGGAAAACCCCAGAACAAGTTCATGTTTTATTTTTTATAGAACTCTGCAGGAGATAAATGTTGAAGTTGCTTGGAACACTGAATAGAATTCCTGCTTGGGTGCTCCTCATTTAGAGGCACATTTATTAAGACTTTGTGCTGCAGCAAATTCACACAAAATTACAATAAAAGTGTTGTAAAGTCTTGACAGGATATTTACTTTCCCGCACAAACATTTTTCCCCTGGAAACGTTTTAGCGCAAATACATTTATTTTGTAAACAAAAAAAAAAATCTGTGGTTAATAGTGAATTCAAATGTCTCTACTTGATAATGTGAATTTGTAAGATTGCAGTGGTACTTCATGGTTATCGTGAGTCCAGTCTACCTGTGCATGGTTATGACGTGGGCATGGTTTAGCTGATGGCAGACATTACTTTCAGGGCTTTTAATGCACTGTGTTCCAACATTCCTGTTCTCTTCTCTGCTCTCTGTGGCTTCCCAAGCAGTTACTGTGTGCAAAATTGGGGTATGCAGTTAGGCCCTGATCCTATGGATGCTAATCTAGGACAATGAATAGAAATATTGTTTGTTGCATAAGGATATAGTCCTAGCATGTATGATGATGTGTTGGGATCATCCTGGTGGAGTCTATAAAGCACTTTTCTGTCTTTTCCATCTACGTGTGCCTGACCTTGCTGTGTAGGGTCACCTGCCTTTGTATTTGTTTATCTGCAAGCTCTTCTAACGGAAGTACTTAACATCATAACAAAGGGAGTTAAGAGCTCATTTTTAGGAGACTGGTGACACACAAATATACCATAGAAAGTTGTGAGTGGTGAGACTCAGACATGACAATACAAGATGTGCCAAGCTCTTTATAATAGTGTACATGCTGACACTAGCAAACTGCAGCAGAATCATGGGAGAATATGAGTGGTGGTTGTCTCCCGACTATATTATCAATGCACTTGATATGCTTTGTTTAGATATACAAGGACTCTCTGAACATGGCACCAATACGTGGGACAGGCCTGTGATGGAGCGGTGGAATGACATGAGTGAGGTTTGGTGGACTATTTTCTTCGGACGCACTACATTCCTCTGCCGCCGGGGCGTTCCATTTGATGACGTATGCACGAGGGATGGGTGTTTGAGGAGCTTTACATGAATTGCCGTAGCAACAGCTATCCGAGTACTACTTTGCTTTTTTCTAGATCACGGTGTGCAGAGTCGCCTTTTTTCAATTGTTTTTTTTGGCGGGACTGATGTTCGACTACATTTATTTGCACTGATTAACACTTAACATCACTGCTCCTTTCCAGTCATGCACAAAATTCTTTAAGGCGCTCACGCCGTTAATTTCTTTTAATACGTTCCCGTCTATTGTGGTTATATAGATCAAACTCTCAGACGCGGACGAACGAGCTATATGGCAGGGATTTTTCTGATTGATGAGTATATTTATGTAGCTCCGAAAAAAAGCATAATTGAAGCTCATTCATTTCAAGAACAACAGCTACTCAAAACGAGAGAGATTAATTTACAGTAAAACAAGGAACAGGGGCAGTGCTGCGATCTTGAATCCAGGCTGTCGTTTGGAGGGGGTGATGGGAGAATTAGTTCATCAGAGCCTAATTTGTAAATGAAAACGTACCGGTGCCCACAGCTCTCCTCTGAAACACGGGGCTGCTGCAATTAAATGTGCGAGCACAGAACGCTGAGGCAGCGTAATCCTAAAGCCATCTCGGGCCTCTTTAATCCATTTACAGACACTCCCTGTGACTTCAGATCACTCTTGCAGCGTTCTGCTTTCTCCCTTTGTGACGCTTTTTCGTTTTTCTCTTCTTCCACCTTTCCCATGTGTGTCTTTTACTCAGAGTAAATGCTTGAGGCAGAAAAATAACTGCCGGCCCTCAAAAATAATTGCCAGTACCCCACCCGGAAACCACCGGTTCAAATTAAGCACTGGTTCAACTCTTTTCTTAATGCATGAGCTTGGGTATTTAATGGAACAGGGCATTACCGGACACAGGCGCCAATTTTGGTGGACTACACCACAGATGTCAGTTGGACCAAAGGCATGAAGGAAGGAAGCCCGTTCCCCGGATTTTCAGCTAGTAACACTAAGCATTCTGGGAGTAGAATTTTAACTATAATTAGGAAATACATCCACAAGGCCTGCAACGATTTTCTTGGGGGGGAAATCCAGGCCTGGCTCTCATGCAATGGGACCATTTGGCAATTAGGCTCTGCTTTGTGGTCTCTGGCTTAAAACAGTTTTGTCCGTTATAGGTTACGCAGGACTAGACCCATGCCAGATTGTCCAGCTAACTACTGAACATGTAACTGACTTTGCAACTAGATTCATGTTATACATCGGATGTGTATGTCATGAAATATGGGTGTGAAGCTGGATATATGCACAGGGCCGGACTGACATACGGGGCACCAGGCGCTTCGGTGGGCTGGCAGGGTGGAGCCGGTTTCACGGCCACGTTCATACTTGCAGTGCTTTGTAATAAACAATACAACACAAATGGGTTTTAAGTTCGCTTTAAGCAAGCTTTTAAACCATGTGTTTTTAAATCGTTTATTTAGAAACACTGAAGGAAGGAACGTGTCAGGCAGGTCCCTAGCTGCAAAATCTGTCCCCATGGCAGTAAAATCTCCCACCACCCTGCCAGCCCACCGAAACACCGGGTAGCCAGTCCGGCCCTGTATATGCACTGGACACTGTAGCCTTAATCTTCTTTTAGTAAATGTAATTTGCTAATACCGATTTTTTTTTTTTTTTTTTGCTTTCTATATATACCTCTTATCAGGGATAGATTGTCATTTATAACAAATGAATGTGGACACTTGGCTGCATGGCATATGTACCCATAGCTGTGATTGCTATCGCTGCGTTGAGCATATCAAAGATCAGTGGGTCGATTCACAAAACGTTCCAGTCATCTAAATTCAACTTAGGTCACAGAATCAGGCCTGGTAGCATTTTGCACTTACAAAAGCAAATGCCCTGATTCACAACATTTTCACAGAATGCATCTGTGCTACATTTCGCGAGGGGAACAACACATTGTGGAGCCATAGATACTAAGGTACATATCTATGATGCCCCTAGCGTCAACTTGCACCACATTTGCATATTTATTTTTACGTAAATGTGGCGGTAAACTGGCATTTCCCATGCGCCATATTTACAAAATGGCGCTAAGCAAGCATTGCGCCACTTTGCAAACCTTTGAGCCACATTATCCCTGTGCCAGGCATAATGTATGCTGGGAGGTGTTCCCAGGCAGGGAGGCTAGAAAAATGAGGCAGTCAAGTTTAGTAGATTTCACTGCACCATTTTTAGCGTCATTATTAACGCCTGCCTAAGGCAGGCATTAAGATGACACTCCCATTGAAACAATGGGCCTCCCTGTGCTTTGCTGCTTTAGCGCCATAATTGATGGTGATAATCCAGCAAAGCGCCACATTAGCGTAATAAATTATGACACTAATGTGGACACGGCTGCCATAGTGCGCCGTATTGTAAATACACGCACACATGTATTGTAAATACACGCACACATGGTGTCGTTAGGGAGACGCAACGGGGCGCTAGAAAAGTGACACAGCATGAATGATGTGCCACTTTTCCATAACTATGCTTTAGAAAGGCAAGGCTAAGTGGCTTCCTCACATTGGAACGCAGCGAGAGCAGTCCATAATGAATGGGGTACAAAGAAATGGGGTACCCACATGAAAAGTATATTCACTGTCGAGAAATAAAGTGTACACATTTCTGCTTTTCTACTCATGCAGAATTTTTCACCTGAGACATTTAGCAAATAGTCCTTCCGGAAATATAGACCTGTCGAAGAATTCTGAAGGCCCACATTGGAGTCTTAGCAAACCCCACATGTATCGGAAGCATGCTCCAGGAATAACCGCAGAAGAGCACATTTGTGGCGTTGTAAACCTGACGTTTTGACACAAACCTTTCGTTATTAATGATTGAGTTCTTTCAGAAGAACAAATATCCACAGGACACGTTTGAAACTTCCTTTTAGATCTCTGTTTCATTTGAAAATATCTGTGTTGTTAGAAACTGGATTCTGTGGTTTTGTCTGAAGAAAACCAAATGAGTTATTTGATACAATGATCTTTTCTTTACTTGTAGTTGCTAAAATGGAGTAAAAAGAGCAGGACTTTTCATTGGACATGTTAAATTACTACTGGAAAAATCTGTCTGTTAGAACCTTTCGAGCTGCTTATGGAATTATTTGACAGGCTCGATTCCAAAATGTATGTTTTCTTTGCTCTTGGATTCGCTGGCACAAGAAAGGCTATGGTGTGGGGTGGTGATACTGGTATTGTTAAGCGTCTTGGGGGCTTTCTCTCCACTTGCAGTGGTTTACATAATCCTTAGCAATTTTTTTTCCTGAGGTAGAGAGTATGTGTAGTGTGTAGGTAAAATGTTAAGCGTCAAAAAATGTCAGCGTTGCATAGCAAGTATGCTTTATTGATATAAATAAAACCATTTGGATATACAGTTAAAAAACGCTAATAAAGTTTGTCTTTTCATGTACGTGCGTGTGTGTGGCTTATTGGGTGAGTGGCTGTGACAATGAATCAATGTTTGAATGAATGGCTGAATGAGAGTGTTTGAAAGAGCGATATGTTCTGAATGAGTGTATGGATGCACAGGTGAATTGGCACGTGGATGGAATGAATACGCGCATGGATGGATCCTGCACGAATGGGATAATGCACGGGGAATGCACGAACGTATAGGTGAGTAAGTATGAATGGGTCAGGAATTTGATGAGTGAGTGCATGCAATATGGGATGAACGGTCTATCCATCGATCCACAACTTTGCATAGATTTCCTGTATGTCTGTCCTCACAATCACACATGTCCATTTCTCCATAGGTCTACGCACTTATTCATCCATTCTTCATTCCATCTATGCACATCACCATACCATTTATCCGTCCACGTTCATGCATTCCTCAAACAGTACAGGTATCCACTCACACTCATGCATCCATCTATCATCCACCCACACTGTCACTATTTACCAATCCGCATCTATGCGTGAATGCATGCAGTCTATGATTGTATGTGTACCTGCATGTGTATTACTTGTTTGTATTCGCCCCTGCATAGCTGTTGTTTGAGTGCAAATTCATGTCTGTATTCGTTAGTATATGTGTCTGATTACTTGTATGCATGATTTGAATTCATTGTTGACTATGCTTGATTATGTGTATGTTTATTGCATGATCTGTGTGTGCATGGATGCCTATAGATGTAGGCGAACGTATACTGTGTGTGTTTGTGTCCTCGAGTGTATCTATATGTTTTTTCTGTGTGCATGTGCATGGGTGCTTGGAGGTATTCTTAGGTCCCTCATTCGTGTTGGCAGGGTAATTTGTGTGATAGGTATTTCACCTGATAAAAATCAACTCCACTGGGTCAGAATTTATTAGCTGCAATAAATACAATCCAATTATGAGCTTCTAGGGGGAAAACAGGCATATTTTAGTGCTTACCAAACAAAAAAATCCTCATGTTCCTGGAAATGCCAGTTTTTTTTTATACCGAGACAAATATCGGTAGGACTGACTTGCCGATTTTTATCACAATACTCATAATTGTAATATGTGTGGTAACAGCAGTTATCACATATATCACAATTAACTGGACCGTGTGTAACGAGGGCCTAGATATTCAAATGTGCTGGAGTGTGCTTGAGTACCTGCATAGCACATATTCTGCATACTGGCCATGTCCAACTATTGAGCTTCTCTCTGTCCATGAGGCAATGCACATGCTCTCTCTGTGTGTTCAACCCCCCAACCCTGAGATATCTAGTCTCAGAAGTGACTGTTCTTTTTACGTATGGTCGTGCTCAAACACCTGAAGTTATCCTTTTTCTGGCTGTTGTTTTTTGAGTACCACTCAAGATAAGTTCTGTATTCCATCCAAGGGCATGGCCAACCAGTTTTCCTTTCGTTATAGCGCAGGGGAGCTCACAAAGAACATGTTACCTCTTTTAGGATTGATAGTGCCATCGTAAGAGCTGACAAGTCTAACAGTGCTGTCTCTGCCAGAACCTTCAGTGTTTTCACTGACTCCCCAAAGTGCTCACAATCATAGTGCTTGGCAATGTTTTCTAACCTTGCTCACACATTCAGTGGCTCAAATTAGTCCTCATCATGGCTCACACCTGCACTGTTCCCCTAGAGTGCTCACAACCAAAGCAAACTGTGCTGTTCTTTAAACGTCTACACAACATACCAGAGGGTTCTGTAGGAGTGCTACAATTCAAGGGGTCCTACTGTGTGCTCAGTGGCAATGCTTCCTCCTCTTCCTTTGTCCTCCATTAGCATCCTAGAGTGCCACCCCATTAGTACCTTGTAAAGTGCGTCTTGGCAGGACCCTACTTTTCTCTCTCTGATAGGTCATTGTCTTGCACCCATTATCTGTACTCTACGATGCTGTCCTAGTGACTGCTCTGCATTCCCTCTGTTGGCAATCTTCCATCTAGGAGTGTGCCATTTTGTAGTGTACTGCGGCAGAGCATTTGCAAAGAGGATTGGTCCCAAAATGCTCTTTTGGCAGTAGTTCTGCAGTAACGCCTTCAAGCAGGAGATCCTCTATGCTGCCTTATGTCATTGGCCCTGCGTTATTGTTGTCAGTGAAGTTCTTTCTCCTGATGTTTGCCCTGCAAGCGCTTCCTTTTCAGTGTGCACCTCAGTACTCCACCTTGTCTTAATTTATCTGCAGGTCCTCCTCTAAATGGCTCTTCATGGCAATGCTCCTTCTAGCTGTAAAGAACATTGGTCCTACTGGCTGGGATCCCTGTCAGTGCCATCTTTTGGTATTGCAGCACCTGACACTGACTTCTTGGCAAAGGCGCACTAGATGGTCTTCCTTCCGGTGTGGTTCTTCCGTTTTCAGTGCTCATCCTGTGAAGGCTCACATCTGAAATCTTACCTCCTCATGCCCTGAGGTCTTCTGCTAGAGATCTTCTCCATCTCTGTCTTCCCACTATCAGCCCTCCCTCTCTTAGTGCTCTGTAGTTCTCCCATAAGTATCAATCCAGTTACCTCAGTCTCCTCTTGAAAGTGCCCTCATGCACTACCACATCATTCAAAGGCTCACCATATCCTCCTTACCCATGGTCAGTGATGTATAGGTTATCCCTAACATGATGCCATGACCCAACTCACAGCAGAAATCACATGCATGGAAGCTGAGTTTCACGGCACCTTCTGTCGGCTCCAGCTCCGCCCTGGATAGCTCTGATTGCTAGCTTCTTTGGATGCCAGTGGAGCAAATCGGCATTTCAGCTCAGCCACCTTGGGATGATGTGGCTTCAGTTTATTGCATGTGGAATCTGAATGTCATGCCCAGAAGAAGACAACAAAACAATACGAGAGCATTTCTTTTACCACAAATCTGCACATCATTAGCGAAGAGGATCTCTGCTTTGGTGGCCAACTGATCTGTGCAAGGGTGTCATTGCAGTGTTTGCCTTGTGCGCTATTGACGTCATGCATGTTTCCTCCTTTTTGCAGACTAAATTGTAAGAGGCTAGCAATTTCACATGTTTACATGATCAGCGGTTGAGTACTCTTTCGGCCTCTGCCACTGTGTGATGTTGTACTTGGTTGTCGAGAGCTCTCCTTTGCAAAGTGAATCTCAGAGTTGTGGGTGCTGTTTTTTAGTGGTAAACATGGTGGCACGACTTTGTAGAGCTCTTATTCTCCTGGAGTGTGCCCTCTTGAGTTGAGATACTGTTTTCTTGTAAAGTTTGGGATTGTGTCTTTTCCACATGAAGCTGAGCAGTACTAGTTTGTGAACCCTTAATACCACGTGTTACGGTGCTGCTGAGCTGCTACATTTCGGATTAGTTTCCTCCTGATGATACGGTCCTCTACCGTATGGCACAGCTCCGAGGAAGCTCAGACGGCACTTGTCCACCACCGCAGAAGATGAATTTAGAAGCCAATGTTTCGAAAGTCATCTTCTACAGCGGTGGACAAGTCCTGTCTGAGCTTCGTCAGAGCTGTACCATGCTCTCCATTGCAGTATCTCCCATGTCATCTTACACTTGGTTATTTGAACTTAAATGTGCATATTGTGGAGTTGAGCCGTTAGTCAGAGTGGGTGGGAGGGTTTCTCTATTTCCCTTCAGTAAGGTCTATGTTCATCATTAGTGAGGTATGTAAAATGTAGTATCCATGGAGATGAAGGAGGCTTCATTCGATAATAAAAGCTCAATTAATTCTTCCAACCATGAGGCTCTTGTACTGACCAGGGTCGAAAATAGGCCCCGGGCGCCAAAATAAAAGTATGACTGCATAAAGTTGGCACTGTTTGGGAGCAGAAGGTAAAAAGACAATGCCACTCTTTCTATGCTAACTCATACAACCAATGCCCCAGTGACATGGCTAGAAAGCCATGAACAGGTAAAGGGAACAACACCATATGTCATGATTGACATTTCGAATGGCTAAATGTGAATGACTCTTCTAAACAAGAAATTACTGTAGGGGGCAGACCTATTTGTATGACAATATCATAGAAATACTGTGTAATAGGAATATCTTGTACACCCTATCGGGCGCAGATTTTCTTTTACTAACGCCAATGGGGTGATATTTCTGCAAACAATAATTAGGTGCCACTCCACTGACCTACTAATTCCTCTTAGTATTATGTGTGTGCATCGAATTTTCACTGGCAGACTTGTAACAATCAAAAACAAATCAACAAGACCAACTTTGCTTCAGTATAAAATCACTGCTTTATAAATACGTTTATCCATTATTTTGTGACTGAACTATTTGTGTCTGTCCTCTTGTAAGAGACTTCTAAAACATATATGTACACAACACTAATCACAATTCCACCTGTATCCACATGCAGACTAGATTCAGCGCAACCAATAAAAAAGTAAGAATACAGCCATTAACACAAAATCGAAAAATTGCAAATACATAATTGGATGGTGATAGCTACCTGTGGTTTAATGGCATAAAAAGTAGGCCATTCTGATGCCCTTCCCCAAACAAAACATACAACGATCCCACTGCATCAAAACGGAGTCACATTTTTTACATTTAAAATGATTAGTAAAATAATTTATCCTAACATAATATCTTTTTTTTTTATAGATGATTTTGTAATATTTTGATTAATTTGCATATATTTTTAAAACAGCTAAATAAATTGAATTTATTTTTATATTTTTTACTGTGGGTTTCTATTTTTAAGTGCTTATCTCCATTATTTTATATGAGAGGGTTTTGTGGTACCTATGGATGGTCATGTGTGTTGCTGGACGCACTCCAGGTCTGAGCTGGAGTACATTTAGTACTGTTGTGGGTCCTTTCTGGCTGTAATAATTTGAGAAGT
Source organism: Pleurodeles waltl (assembly GCF_031143425.1). Classification (NCBI taxonomy): domain Eukaryota; kingdom Metazoa; phylum Chordata; class Amphibia; order Caudata; family Salamandridae; genus Pleurodeles; species Pleurodeles waltl. The sequence goes on from NC_090449.1 coordinate 951,616,462, forward strand.
GCATTCTGTGATTAGCAATAGGTTTACATTTTTGTGGAGGGATGCCTGGCCCTCTCTAAACTACTTCTTAGCACTCCATATAATCCTCTCATTTAGTAGTAAGTATTCACTCCAACATTTTCTAAGTAAACTTACATGTGTGAGAATCCCCCCTTAGAAAAGATAGGCAAACTGGAGATCTCCACTTGCAGGTTTGTGAATTGCTTTTTGTGGTAAGTGCTACTATTGTACTACTACTTTATGGAGTTTTTGAATCCGGCCCTTAATGTTTTGTCCACCATGAATGCAAATGTTTGAGAAGAGAGAACGAGAAAGAATTGCTATTTCCACATGATGGCCACTTTGTTGAAGAGAAGACAAGACCTTTCACAGAAACCTTCACTCTGTTTGCAATGAACTGCTGCTGTCACTCTCGATAATGTTGATCCTCCGTCTCTTTTGAGATGAAAGAAGCATTTGTTTAATACATTTGTACAAGGGACACCCCTCTCTTTATGTCATTATAGTTAAAATCAAAGATAAGAAGTGCTTGTCTGGGATCGTTTTTGTTAGGTACTCAAAGTACGTTTTTAGCAAACCAAATCAGCAGAGCAAACTAGTGTTCCCTCTTTTCCAATATGTAAAATGACACAGATGGGCTAACTGGTGGAATTTCTGTTTGTCACTGTGGCAGATGTATAGCTTTTGGAACATTCCTGGTGGAAATTCCTTCTGCATTTCACAGTATCTGCCTTAGCAGTAGTGATTTTTTCATCAGTGTTGCTGTCCTTGCCAAGAGAGAAACTCACACCCATGGGGATTGACTAAACATAATTTTTTTGGGCATGCTTTTACTTTATACAATTGAATTACTGGGACTAAATGTTGTGCATATTTAATTGAGTTGAGTACTTGTGAGGAATGTATGGACGATCTCTCCAGGTATTTTTGATATAGGCTACGGTTGACTTCCACAGTTTGCTTGACTTTATTGAACTTTTTTACAACAACACTACTTACACATAAAATTATCTTGACTACACTAGCCTTGAAAAAGTCACAAGGGTCATGTAACGCGTTGTTGTGTTCATATTTGAATATGGAATGAACAGATACTTTCACGTGTCAATAAAAGAACTGACCTAGACTTGCCTTTCTATGAACTTTTATTTGGGCTATTATCAACTAATGTGAACTTATCCTGAGTGCTGTGGTATCTTTTTCTTCACAGTGGTGGAAAAGCCACCTTCATTTGGCTAGCTGCCCTGCCACAATTTCTGATGCAATTGCCCCTGCACCAGAGCCTGAGCAGACTTCACTAGTGTGACACCCTTTTTTAAGCAAAATCTACATATCTGCATATCTACATAAACCTACATAAACTGAAACATATGTACTGTAGTATTAAGGTATATTACTATATATTGCCCAGCACGAAATGGTCATATAAGGTGTTCCATTGATGAAACATGATTGTTCAATTCCTTCTAATGCAAGCCACAACAATACTGCAGCCTTGAAGTGTTCCACCTATGTACCTGCCCAAACTTTAGATAAAATGGTTCTTGCCTTCTGACAAACGTCTTCTTAGTGTCATTACATGTATAAGTGTCAGGTGTTTGCTTTACCCATTCACCAAGGAAGAATGTGTCCATTTCTTACGATAATGGCATTACTCCTAGTCCTACTCCCTCGCCTTCCTTTAAACCAATGAGGCCTCCCGCCTCCCTCTAGACCCTCCCTTCCCCTTTTAAACCCCCTCCCCACCCCACCACCTCCTGTACAAAAACCAAGCCCAAGAAGCAACTCAGACTGTCCGTACCGGGGGGGCGGGAGGGAACGTAAAGGAAGGCGAGGGAGTAGGACTAGGAGTAATGCCATTATCGTAAGAAATGGACGCATTACCTCCCGTCCCTCCCTCGCCTTCCTTTAAACCAATGAGACATAGCAAGAACACACAGGAGACGGACACTGAGTTGCAAACAATTTATTAGAATGCACACATACCACCAAGATCCAATCCCATTTACCTCATAGAGGATAAGACCCGGGGACCCAACACCAACTCCAAACCACCCAAGTCTGCCAGCCTATAATGCCGAACAAACGTGGAGGGAGATGCCCAAGTGGCGGCCCTGCAAATCTCCACCACAGAAGTCCCCTGAAGCTCAGCCACCGTAGCCGCCATACCCCTGGTAGAACGACCCTGAATCCCCGGGGGGGGGAACCACCCCTTTCAAGGAATATGCCAACAAAATCAAAGACCTAACCCACCGACTCAAAGACGCTGTGGAAGGCTTTTCCCCTTTACGGGCCGGACCGAAATTTACAAACAGCGAATCACCTTTACGGAAAGGAGCCACCACACTTAGATAATGCAACAATGCCCTGCGCACATCCAAAGAATGTAAACGAACCTCCTCCACCGAGGAGGGATTCGGACAAAATGAAGGAAGGATGACCTCCTGGCGAGCACGGAAAGAAGAATTAACTTTCGGAATAAAAGAAGGCACCGGAACAAGAACCACCCGATCCTGAAAAACTTTACAAAAAGGAAAAGAACAGGCCAAGGCCCCCAATTCCCCTAAACGGCGGGCCGAAGTAATGGCCACCAAAAAGAATGTTTTCAAAGAAAGATGGCGTATATCATATTCCCCCAGTGGTTCAAAAGGGGCAGCAGTTAATGCATCTAAAACCAAAGAAAGATCACACGAAGGAAAAGAACGTACAGGGCGAGGAAACAAATTAAGAATCCCCTGAAAACATCTAGGCATCAAATGACCCTCATCCGGAAGATTACGCTACGGACCCCTAAACGCCTGAATAGCCGCCCACTGCATCCGCAGAGATGCCACAGACAACCCCAATTGCGCACCATCCTGTAAGAACTGCATCACATCAAAGATAGACGCGCAGGTAGGATCCAAGTCATGCCGTAAGCACCATGAAGAAAAAACCTTCCACTGTCTACCATAGCAAAGCAAAGTGGAACGCCGCCTGGAAGCCAGCAAAGTAGAACTTAAAGCCACTGGTACCCCCAGACTCATCAAACCTCGGCGTTCAACTTCCAGGCTGTCAAGTGTAACCTCCTCAACGACCCCATCGAAAGGCAGGGAAACTCCAGGGGTGACGGACAAAGAGGAAGAGGCCATATCCGGCCGGATGCCATTAGCCGCAGCAATGGAAACCAATTCGCCCTCGGCCAACGGGGCGCAATCAAGATAACCCTGGCCCCCAGAAGCCGCACCCTCAACAGAAAAGACCGGATTAGCTGAAACGGTGGGAAAGCGTACAAAAGTCCCTTCGGCCAAGGACACGACATCCCGTCCACCTCCCAAGCCTGAGGACACCGAAACTGGGAGCAGAAGCGACCTAGCTTCGCATTTTCCGTGGACGCAAACACATCCAGCACTGGCAGACCCCAGAGACGAACCAGATGAAGAAACAGTGACTTCCGGAGGGAGAAAAGTTGAGAGGAAGGAATCACCCTGCTCAGCAGATCCGCCCGAACATTGACCACCCCCCGAATGTACGTAGCCCGGAGAGAAGGAACCCACTCCTGAGCCCACAAAAAAATCTTCCTGGCCAGACTGAACAAAGCCCTCGACCTGGTCCCCCCCTGTCGTTGACATAAGCCTTGGCTACTAAGTTGTCCGTCCGCACAAGCACCGCAGCTCCCTTCAGGGATACCTGGAAATGTATCAGAGCCAACAATACAGCTTTCAACTCGCGCCAATTCGACGACCGATTGGCCTCCAGCTGGGACCAGAACCCCTGAATCTGTGCCGACCCCATCCAAGCACCCCATCCGGAAAGGCTGGCATCCGTTGTCACCACCACCGAGCTCAGAGGAGACAAAGACACCCCTACCCGAAGATGATTGGAATCCAGCCACCATCCCAACTCCCTGCGAATCAACCCTGACCCCAGAATCCTGGACATCAGAGAACCGGACCCTGGCGCCCACCTTCTCAGGAACCAGGTCATCAAGCAAAGCAGACGGAAACGCGCCCAAGGGACCAGAATATCACCGATGCCAAATGACCCTGCAAACGCAACCACAGAAGAGCACGGGGGACAGTCCGTAACACAACCTCCCTCACCATGGACTGGAGTACATTCAACCTCTTTTCTGACACCGTCACCAAACCTAGAAGAGTCCGAAACCGAGCCCCTAGAAAAACCAGATCCTGGGATGGGACTAAATCAGATTTCCCCCAGTTGATCAAAAACCCGTGGTTTTGCAGGACCACCAGAACCCGTGCCACCTGCCTCCGCAACAGGCCCTGCGAGGGCGCATGAATCAGGATGTTCTCCAGATATGGATGAATAAACACCCCTTCTGAATGCAGCAAATCAATCAATCAATCAATCACTGCATTTGTAAAGCGCGCTACATACCCGCAAGGGTCTCAAGGCGCTGGGGAGGGGGGGTGCTACTGGTCGAAGAGCCAGGTCTTGAGGAGTCTTCTGAAGGCCAGCAGGTCCTGGTTCTGTCGTAGGATGGTGGGGAGAGTGTTCCAGGTCTTGGCGGCGAGGTAGGAGAAGGATCTGCCGCCGGCGGTGGTTTTTCGGATGCGGGGGACTGTGGCGAGGGCGAGGTTGGCTGAGCGGAGGCTTCGGGTGGGGGTGTGGAAGCTGAGTCGGTTGTTGAGGTAGGTGGGTCCGGTGTTGTGCAGTGCTTTGTGTGCATGGATCAGGAGCTTGAAGGTGATCCTTTTGTTGACGGGGAGCCAGTGCAGGCCTCTCAGGTGGATTGTGATGTGGCTGCGGCGGGGGACATCGAGGATGAGTCGGGCCGAGGCGTTCTGGATGCGTTGGAGTCATCTCAGGAGGGGGGCCAGCACCTTTGTAAAAATCCGAGGAGAAGACTTGAGGCCGAAAGGCAGTACACAAAACTGATAATGCTCCTGATCTACAGCAAACCTTAGGAACCTCTGAGAAGTCTTTGCCACAGGCACATGCAGGTAAGCATCCTGCAGATCCAGTGACACCAGAAAGTCCCCCTGATTGACCAAAGGGAAAATAGTCTGAATTGACAGCATGCAGAAATGCACTGTCTTGATCCAAGCATTCAGTCCTTTCAGATTGAGCACAGGCCGAAACCCCCCTGACACCTTCTGAACCAGAAACAAGACAGAATAAGTGCCCAGATCCCTTTCCTCCAGGGGAACTCAGGAAATGGCCCCTTTCAAAAGCAAGTCCCGGACTCCGTCCAACAATGCTTCCCTCCGTGCCCCGACTGTAGGCAGAGGAGTGGGACGTACCCCCGAATCCGGAGGCACCATTAAAAAATCGATGACGTAACCATTGGCCACAATGTCCAGCACCCAATGATCGCTGACACTCTCCTGCCAAGTTGAAAGAAAGTGCCTCAGCCTTCCACCAACCGGCCCTATGCCAGGCCCACAGTGATTGTCAGGACCCCTTCTTGAACCCACCCCGGTTCGAAGGAGCAGCTTTCTTAGGGGAAAAACGAGGCTGAAAACGACGTTTCCTAAAAGAAAAAGATTTAGCATCCATTTTGGGAGAAGAACGGGAATGCTTCTTCCACCCTTTCCCAGAAGCAGATCCCCCTTTATAAGGCAAGGCATGCTTCCTTTCCTTAAATGCCTTGGAAAGCATGGAAGGCAATTGATCTCCAAACAAGCTACGACCCTCAATAGGCAGTCTCAGGAGGGCAGACTTCTCCCCAGGGTCGGCTTTCCAGGATCGCAATCAGAGGGACCTACAGGCCCCAATCAAGGCTCCAGACGCCAGAGCCGAAGTACGGACCACATCAGACGATACATCCGCCAACAACCTGGCCTGCTGCTCCATACCAGCCAGGAGTTTGGAACACTCCGCCCCTTCCTGAACAGCCACAGCCAGCTTATCAAAGTCCTGCACCAACGACTGGGCCGCATAAGCAGAATATATACCTGCTCTCAGTGCCAGATTCTCAGCCCCAAAAGCCCTCTTGAGCCCTGAATCCACCTTACGGTCTGTGGCATCAGTAGGCACACAATCCTCCGGATTGACTGCCGTTTTGCCAATCAGGGTAGCCAAAATTGAATCCAGGCGGGCAGATGGAGGTAATGCATCCTCACCCTCAAGCAAATAAAGTTTCTGAAGGAATTGTGGAATCTGAGCCTTATCCACATCCTTCCATTTGCGAAACACCATATCCTTCACAGGTCCCTGAAAAGGCATGGCAAACTTAGAAGGCGTCTGATATTGCGGAAATAAGTGAGAGTCAGAGTTCGTAGGCTGAAACACTGGAAACCCTAAATTGTCCCGTACATGTGCCATCACCTCCCACATCTCCTCTCTGGACACATATTTCCCCCCAGAGGAAGTAGATGGAGCCTCCCCCTCCTCATCCTCCGAGGAGGACCTCCCCGCAGTAGCAGGAGTAAGCGCAGATTTAGACCTACTAGGCCTGGCCATCCCGGCCTGAAGGGCCCTGGAAACAGGCACCTCGATCATCTCCTGCACCTCCTCCCTGGACATGAGTGGTGCAGCACCACCCCCCGGAATCTGGGGACCCCCAGGGGTTGAAATGACAGCAGTACCCTCCTCCTCTGAGGAGGAGGAAGAAACAATCCTCCGTCTCTTAGCAGGCACCTTAGGCATGGCAGAATCACAAAACACTACCACCGTCCTGAATACACTCCCAATATATACAGGGCCCAGGACCTCCCACAACACAACCCTTAACCAATCCTCATCAAGTGAAATGTAAAGAATGTAGATAAAAATGCGGGCAGAACGCCCGTCCTACCAGTACTGGAATCCAAAAAATGCTTCTCGGCACCTCTGCGCGGCTCCGCGGCTGAGGAAACCGGAAATTGACGCCCCAGCCGCAAAGAGCCGGCTGACCCCGTCAGCCGACTCCCAGGACGCGTCTTACGAGCAGCCCCGCCTGCTCAGAAAAGACGCGACCGGCCAGAGCACACCTCGCGGAGCTCCGCGCCCCGAGGAGTGCAGCAAACGACGTCCCCCAGGCCCCACCGTGGAAGAAAAAGAGAAAAGGTAAGTCTAGCGTGGGCTAGACAAAAGAACAGGAGGAGGTGGGGGTGGGGGGGTTTAAAAGGGGAAGGGAGGGTCTAGAGGGAGGCGGGAGGCCTCATTGGTTTAAAGGAAGGCGAGGGAGGGACAGGAGGTAATGTGTATTGCACTACTGTTTCATAAACTCAAATGTGTGCCCCTGCTCTGTGCATCCATAAATTTCTTCCAGGCATTACAATATGCTTTAAAAACTGCCATTTTGCGTGATACTTTGCAACAATGAATAATTCAAAGAAAGGAGAAATAAGATTATGAAGAATTAATTTTGGGAGAAAATTGCCTGTGCATTGATAACATATAAAAAATATATTGAAAAATACCATAATGATAAAAACAGATGACAATAAATTCTACCCCAATTGCAAATCTAACCTTTACCCTAAAATTATACTCATCTTTAATCCTAACTAGAACTTTATCTCCGTGATAACCATAGCTCTAACCCTAAATCCATCCTCCCAAAACATTAAATGTAACCCTAACCACAAACTTAACTGTAAACTCAAGTACTGCATTTAACAGTACGCTACACTAATGCAACACAATCCTGTCACACACCCTAACCCAAACCGTAATTATAACAACAGCCCTAATCCCCATCTTAAACCCAACCATAACATTATCCATAACCAAAACCTCGACATTAACCCTAAACTATAACATAGCCACATCACCTGACCCTAGTCTGTTCATCAACTCTTATTCTATCCTAAACCAAATTCCATTCCCAACCCTAAAATATAGGTTTCCAGTGTGTATGATAATTTCTTGATTGTGGCTCATATTACGAAAATCTTCATTTTTATGTCTGTTGATTTTATCTCTTTATAGTACGTCTGCTCACATTGGATTCTTCATTTTTACCAAATGCCTTTTAGACAAAGCAGATTTGTGATTATTGAACGTGTCATTTTGGACGAATGATGTGGAAAGATCTATGATAGGTGTTTGGCTAAATTAAGCAACCAGATCTAAAATAAATATACCATAGAAATAACAGCATTTGCTATTGTTGGACAAGGTTTCTCAATAAGTAACCCAGATAGATACATTTACTTTATATATTTGCCACAATGTGTGTATCAATGTGCTCGAAATATGACATTGTTACACTTGTACAAAAATCACGTTTTTTGTTGCGCTGGCCTAATTTAATGTCAGAAAAAACACACACGTTTTAACTACCTTGGTTTATTGTAGCCCAGCATAAACATAATTTATTTCATTATATCCTGGACTTATTGGGAAGAGCCATCCTGGTTGAGTTTTATGCAAAATGTGTTCTGGTACAAGCAGATCCATAGCTGTTCTGTATTTTTCTTCTTTGTTCTTCATGTTTAGGCACTGTGAATTCTCCTCAGTCTTCTGCTAATGTCTCAGACACAGTAATCCCCTCTTCACGTTTTGTGCCATAGCAACCAACTATTTCTGCACTGTAAAAGAGCTAGCGCTAACCTTCACCCTGAAGTAGAAAGTAATCCATCAGAGACGTTTGACAAGAGACATCTTTGAAAACCTTGAACTACCATTGAACATCAAACGTCTATCCGTCCACGTCAAAACTCCATCCACAGGGCATGTCCCTATGCCCCTGTTACAATAACTTCTAGTAATTTACTGCTTAGCAAAATGTAATCAATATTTACTATGAAAAAAAACAAAGTTTAGATATATTTTGGTATACCACAGTTGCTAAGGTATCTTACTACCGTACATACTGTTTGAGATTGACAATTCTACAAAAGAACCAATAAAAATACATATTTTTATATCATCTCCAAAAATTGGTTATATATAAAAAGAATACTTAGGCTTGGATCTACGAAGATTTTGTGTCAGTTTATGCTACTTTTTATTTTTTTTATTGTAGACCCGATGCAAAATCCAGTGTGCAATTTGCATTGGATTTTAACTAAATGTAATGCAGCACAAAGCAATGTAGTATTTTGCATCAAGGAGGCATTACATGGATGGTGTATGGCGCTCCTGTTAAATCACCCATGTCTTTTGATAAAATCCATATCTTCAAAAAGCCGTAGCTCTGAATTTGCACCAGTATCCTGCGCCTTCATGAGGCTGACGTAGCTAGAAGAAATATAAATATTTCTCATTTTTTCCACTTTGTATTCTGCAGCAAACAACCAAAGAGGAAATTGCCTTTCAGCATAGTCTTTTTGCAGGAAGGGACTCCTTCCTGCACACAAAACGATGCTGACCGCAATGCAGACAAACTTGCACTATGATGCAAAGGTGCCTTTTGCCCACTGCTACAGTAACTGCACCAACGCAGAGAGAGAGAGCAGAACTACCATTTCTTTGTGGAATTGGCACAGTTCTGATCTCTCTAGTTGACCCAACACAGCACAGAAACTTTGTTCCCTGCCCTGTATTGCATCAAAGTGTATTGCATCAAAGCCTTGTAAATCTGGACCTAGATTCGTACTTGTACTTTGCTGTCTTTATTCACGATGTCAGTCACAGTCAAGTATATTAAATCATCAGAAAAAAGTTGGACCCGCAGGGGGCCAAATGGTTAGAAATTGCCAGCCAGGCCTAATTTTTGCTTCCCTCAGGGTCTAACCGTACAAAATAGGAAGAGCAGACTTTATCTTAAGGTATAAAAGCAGTGAGGTTGTGTTACCATTACATCAGAGTTTTTAAAATGCACATAAATACATCTGAATTTTTTTACATTGCAGGTGTGTATATCAAGGGTCATAGGGTAATTTTCCGTACCTTTACAGGCATTAACAGTTTAAGAAAAACACACGATTCATAATGTGTGAATCATGCTGATACTAAAATAAATTTGAATTAATTTTGGAACCCTGAACTATACCACCTACTGTGCTTCACTTCAGTAGATACAAAGGCCCATATTTATACTTTTTGACGCAAACCAGCGCCGACGCTGGTTTGCGTCAAAAAGTTTACCGCCGGCTAACGCCATTCCTATGCGCCATGTGGGTGCCTTATTTAAGGATTGACGTTAGCCGGTGTAGGGGAAAATGGGGGTTGTGCGTCAAAAAATGGTGCAAGTCAGGTTTGAGGCAAAAATCTACCTCAAACCGGACTTGTGCCATTTTATGACGCACAACCCCCATTGAAATGACTCCTGTCTTAGCAAAGATAGGAGTCATGCCCCTTGCCCAATGGCCATGCCCAGGGGACTTCTGTCCCCTGGGCATGGTCGTTGGGCACAGTGGCATGGAGGGGGGCCCAAATTAGGCCCCCCTATGCCACTTAAAAAATATATAAAAAAAATACTTTCCTCAACTTACCTCTACTTACCTGGGATGGGTCCCCCCATCCATGGGTGTCCTCCAGAGGTGGGTGAGGGTGGCAGGGGGTGTCCCTGGGCAGGGAAGGGCACCTCTGGACTCCTTCCATGGTCAGAGACCATGGAAGTGAGCCCACAGGTCCCTTAACGCCTGCATTAGGCTGTGCACCGTTTTTGTAAGGCCCGCCTTCTCCTGTGTGTCAAAATGACGCAGGAGTATAAATAAGGCGCACAGGCCTTAAAGTTATTTTTTGGGCGGGAATGCCTACCTTGCATGTCATTAACGTAAGGCAGTTTCCCGCATCCAAAAAATGACTCACACGGAGGAATTTTGACATCCGCGGGTTCGGGCGTCAAAGTTTAAATATGGTGCACGGTTTGCGCCGAATGTGTGTCAAAATTTTTGATGCACATTCGGCGCAAACAGAGTATAAATATGCCCCAAAAGGTTTAATGGAGAAACCTGGTAGCTCTAAAACTTGGGACCACAAGCCAAGTCTACATCACAGCTCGCTTCAGATTTCCTAAAACAATTACACAGCCAAACAATACGAAATTATACGATCGCTTAAACAAGTAGATTCTTGTCAGTGAAGAACATATAAAACAACAGTTAATTTTCCTGAAATTTTGATAAAGTGCACCTTATATGATTTTAATTGAAACATGAAGCCTACTTCCAGTGAATTACGGGTCCCAGAATGCCCTGTTGAGGGATGATCAAAAAGCAATATATATGAGGGCATGTAAAAGGACTTATTAGCCACCAGCAAGGCTTGTAGGTTGAAACGTCTAATTTAAAAAAAGTTGTTTGTGAATCTTTCTGTAACTTGTATAATAAAATATTAAACCTATTCACGCTAAAGTGCTGCCTTTTTTCATTTTCCCGGAACAAATAACATACACACATACACATTCAATGAATTCTTTCACCCAGTTGAAAAAGGACGCAAAAAGGATACAAAAGGAGAGGGGTACCGTAATCCATTTTAGCACACAATTTGATTCCCTTTGGTTTGTTTTTTCAGTGAATATGATACACATGCACAAACACACTGTACAGAGCAGGTAAGTTGTACCTTTAACGTATATATATATATATATATATATACATATTCATATATCTTTCCACTCAAAAAACAAAGGTTACAGGGACGTTATAGTTAGGTTCACATTTAACACACACAAAACCATAGGAATTTAGCATTTATAGTTATAGTTATCTTAAGAACCTACAACTTGTGCATTAAGGTAACTATAACTATAACTCACGCCCTCGCCATGCACAGTTTTCTCATCAATAATTTTATTGCAAATATTGCAGTGATATTATCAGTGATGTCATAGAAGATGTCATGACTGATGTAATATGCAGGGTAATTAGCGGTGCATGATGGGGGTGCGAGTTATAGTTGCCTTGGTGATGAGTTATAGGCCCATATTTATGGTTTGTTTGCGCCATTTTAACGTTATTTTTTTATTCTAAAATGTTGCAAACTTAACTCCATATTTATATTTTGACTCTAGACCCGTCTAGCGTCAACATTTTGGAGTTAGCTTCATTTTCTGCATGCTTGAACCCACCTTGCGTCAATGAGATTCAAGGTAGGCCATCCCATCCAAAAAACGACGCTAAGCCCTTAGCACCATATTTATCCCTCAGTGCAAAAATGATGCACGGGTGGGAGGTAGACCTAAGTAATGATGCTAAACTTGCTTAGCGTCATTATTTAATGCCTGGGTCAGAGCAGGCGCTAAGGTATCTGTGTGTCAGGAAGACCAGATCCTCGAGGCCTGCGCACATTCCCAACATGTCCACCACTAGACAGCTCCAAAGCTCCGATAGAAATACCACAGAGCCTGAGAGAGTCCAAATGGGGGAAAACGGGATTAGGTAGGGAACAGCTGGGAAGGAGACCTGTAGGAAGCAAGAGGTTAAACAACACAATATCAAGATATAATCACATTGACTTTCAATAGACTATGGTTCTAAGAGTTCTCATACTGTAACCATGGATAACCTAAGAAATTACTATAACTAGACCTCAAGAAATCTAGGTACCTGGAAAATATCAAGAATGGATTAATACAATGTTTCATATGAGCTTTTCATGAAATATCACATACTGTCTAGAATACAAGAACCTTCTAGAATAATGTTTCAGAACAAACATTGCATTTTTACATGAGGACAAAGGCTATCTGAAACATTCCCTGGAAACAACAGGAATTGTACTAGGGACTTAATATGCACAAAGAATGTCACACTTTGAATTAAGCATCTTCACAGAAAATCCAAAAGCTCGGGATAAATGTGTGCACCTCAACAAACACAACACACCAAAGTTTTCAATGCCATGAAATGAACTAAGAGCCGAGTGCTTTACGCCAGGGTTGAATCACGCACACTGTTGCCGATTCAAACAAGAATATGCAAATGCCGTGAAATGATCGCGCACACTGTTGCCGATCTGAATGGCAAGATTTACATGAGATAAATGAATTGCGCACACTGCCGGTTCAAACAAGAATATGCAAATGCCATGAAGTGATCACGCACACTGTTGCCAATCTGAATGCCAAGGTTTACATGAGATAAATGAATCGCGCACTCTGCTGATTCCAACAAGAATATGCAAATGCCATGAAGTGATCGCGCACACTGTTGCAGATCTGAATGCCAAGGTTTACATGAGATCAATGAATCGCGCACTCTGCCGATTCCAACAAGAATATGCAAATGCCATGAAGTGATCGCGCACACTGTTGCAGATCTGAATGGCAAGGTTTACATGAGAGAAATGAATCGTGCACTCAGCCGATTCCAACAAGAATATGCAAATGCCATGAAGTGATTGCGCACACTGTTGCCGATCTGAACGTCAAGGTTTACATGCTAGGAATGAATCGCGCACACTGCCGTTTCGAACAAGAATATGCAAATGCCATGAAATTATAGCGCACACTGTTGCCGATCTGAACGTCAAGGTTTACATGCTAGGAATGAATCGCGCACACTGCCGATTCGAACAAGAATGTGCAAATGCCGTGAAACGATCGCGCACACTGAAAGTTTCACAACTAGGCCCAAAACTCGAAAGTCTTTGGGAACGGGGTCGGGCCCCAGCCTGACCTCCACCTTACAACCCTGCTCAAGGATCACCAATATAAACAGGGCAGGCCTGGAACATCAAGGTAGGCCTCCGGAACAGGAGCTCAGGAAGTTGCTGCTGCTCTGCACCGGGACCTCTGAATAGTGAGCATGTGGAGCTGGGCTGGCTCCCTTATATAGAGTCTGGCCCAGCCCACAAACCATACCCAGTCATGCTGCAGGGAAAGCTCCTAGAAGGTCCTAGAAAGGGACCACACCCTAATACACTCAGTAAGCCTGCAGCAATACCTTGCAAATGAAGTTATTGCAAACATCATTAATAGTGTTTTTCAAGGTTAAACTGTGCAATGTAAAAGGTTAACATACTGCATATAAACACAATGCATGAAATATGCTCTTGCATAAAGACTGGGGTTTTGCATTTCTGTTGCCCGTAGAGCGTGCACTGTCCTGATTTTGACACTGTGGACCCATTTCCATTGCCAAACACCATGGAATGGGCCCACAGGTGCCCACCCCAAGCCCCAGGAACACCCCCACCCACACCAGAGGGACACTAGAAGATGGGGGTCCCCATCCTGGGTAAGTATAGGTAAGTATTTTTTTAAGTGCCATTGGGAGCCCTAACATGGGGCCCCCTGCATGGCACTGGGTGTAATGACCATGCCCAGGGGACACTGGTCCCCTGTGTTGGCCATTGGGGTGGTGGGCATGACTCCTGTCTTTAATAATGCTTTGGGTGCTTGTGCGTCAGAAAATGACGCAAGGCTGGTTAGCAACTTTTTTTTGCCTCTATCCAGACTAGCGTCATTTTCTGACGCACAACCTCCTTTTCCAATACCACCACCTCCACCCGGCTAGCATAAAGTTTTTATATACTAGCCCAAGCTTCGCGCCGGCTTACGGCATTCGATAAATATGGCGCCCAGCTGGCGCTCAGAAACGACGTAAGCTGGCAGTAAACTTTTTGATGCAAAACTGCATTTGCACAGTTTTTCGTCAAAAAGTATAAATTGGGGCCATAGTTTCCTGAGATAAGTATATTTGTAACTGCTGAATTTCGACCCAAGGGTAGGTCGCTCCCCCTGCCGCTGCAGCTCCTCCAAGTTCCCGAGTTCCTGTGTTCCTGAGACCCACCTAACTGTAAGTACCCCCCTCCTCCCAGCCCCTCGCCCTGCCCCGCGCCACTCACCTTCTCTCCTGCTCCTGCTTCTTTTCCTCCTCTCTGTCTCTTCCTCTTCGCTCCCCCTCTGCAATCTTCTTCTGTGTTCTTCTGTTCTTCTCTTCTGTTCTTCTGTTCTTCCCTTCTGTTCTTCTGTGTTCTTCCGGTCTTCTGTGTTCTTCTTCTCTGTTCTTCTTGGTGCTTCTGTGTTCTTCTTCTCGGTTCTTCTGTGTTCTTCTCTGTTCTTCTCTGTTCTTCTCTGTTCTTCTCTGTTCTTCTGCTCTTCCGATCTTCTGTGCTTCTGTCTTCTGTTCTTCTGTTCTTCTGCTCTTCCGGTCTTCTGTTCTTCTGTCTTCTGTTCTCCTGTCTTCGGCTCTTCTACCTCCTCCGTCTTCTTCCCCCGAGCCTGCCCTCCTGCTCCTTCCTCATCCCCCTCCCTCACTCGCCTCCCCCTCTCTCACCCCTAGCTAACCCGTTCGCTATCTACCTCCCTCACTCCTCCTATCTTCCTATCTCTCTAGCTCCCTATCTCACTATCTAACTCCCCCACTCTCCACCTCCTCCTACCTACCTATCTGTCTATCTATCTATTTCCCTATCTATCGACTTCTCTATCTATTTTCTCTATCTCTCCCCCCCTCCCGCCACCCCCTCTACTACCTATCTCCCTATCCTCTCACTCTACCTCTCTCCCTCACCCACCTCTACAACCCCCCCTCCCCTATCTTCACAACCCTACTCCTATCTCTCTCCCTAATCTCCAAACCTCCTAACACTCACCCTCCTCCACCCTAAAACCCCCTCCCCCAGCTCCTCTCACTCTACCTGTCCCCCCCCCTCCCTCGCGCTTTCCCGCCGCGACCTCCTGCACGCCCCCGCCCCCCAGCTCCCATTCGCCCCCAGCTGACCCCTCCCCCCCCTCCTACCTCTTATGGCGGCCGCTGCGCGACAGTGGTAGCGACCCTTGACCCAAGGGTAGGTCGCTCCCCCTGCCGCTGCAGCTCCTCCAAGTTCCCGAGTTCCTGTGTTCCTGAGACCCACCTAACTGTAAGTACCCCCCTCCTCCCAGCCCCTCGCCCTGCCCCGCGCCACTCACCTTCTCTCCTGCTCCTGCTTCTTTTCCTCCTCTCTGTCTCTTCCTCCTCGCTCCCCCTCTGCAATCTTCTTCTGTGTTCTTCTGTTCTTCTCTTCTGTTCTTCTGTTCTTCCCTTCTGTTCTTCTGTGTTCTTCCGGTCTTCTGTGTTCTTCTTCTCTGTTCTTCTCTGTTCTTCTCTGTTCTTCTCTGTTCTTCTGTGTTCTTCTCTGTTCTTCTCTGTTCTTCTCTGTTCTTCTGCTCTTCCGATCTTCTGCTCTTCTGCTCTTCTGCTCTTCCGGTCTTCTGTTCTTCTGTCTTCTGTTCTTCTGTCTTCTGTTCTCCTGTCTTCGGCTCTTCTACCTCCTCCGTCTTCTTCCCCCGAGCCTGCCCTCCCGCTCCTTCCTCATCCCCCTCCCTCACTCGCCTCCCCCTCTCTCACCCCTAGCTAACCCGTTCGCTATCTACCTCCCTCACTCCTCCTATCTTCCTATCTCTCTAGCTCCCTATCTCACTATCTAACTCCCCCACTCTCCACCTCCTCCTACCTACCTATCTGTCTATCTATCTATTTCCCTATCTATCGACTTCTCTATCTATTTTCTCTATCTCTCCCCCCTCCCGCCACCCCCTCTACTACCTATCTCCCTATCCTCTCACTCTACCTCTCTCCCTCACCCACCTCTACAACCCCCCCTCCCCTATCTTCACAACCCTACTGCTATCTCTCTCCCTAATCTCCAAACCTCCTAACACTCACCCTCCTCCACCCTAAAACCCCCTCCGCCAGCTCCTCTCACTCTACCTGTCCCCCCCCCCTCCCTCGCGCTTTCCCGCCGCGACCTCCTGCACGCCCCCGCGACCCAGCTCCCATTCGCCCCCAGCTGACCCCTCCCCCCCCCTCCTACCTCTTATGGCGGCCGCTGCGCGACTGCGCAGTGGGCGCGCGCAGCGGGCACGCCGCTGGCGCGCCGGAGGCGCGCCAGAGGCAAGCCCGTCTGCGCCCGTCCGCGCCTGGCCCGCGCCCAGCGCCACGACCCCTGGTCCCCAGCTCCCCCAAGCCCCGCTGATCCGCTACGACCCCACCACCCTCCACGCCCTCAACCCAGGGCGCTCCAAAACCTGCCTCCTAGCTCACCCCAAACGCACCCATGGACCCTTCGCCTGCAACTCCTGCAAACGCATCTTCCACCACGCAACTACCACGACCACAAGCCCACGCGCCATCAACCACCTCAAGTGCATCCTGATCAACGCTCGTTCCGTCCACAAGCACGCCGTTGAACTTTGGGACCTCCTGGACTCCACAGCCCCGGACGTCGCCTTCATCACGGAGACATGGATGAACGCCTCCTCTGCTCCAGACATCGCTACCCGCCATCCCCGAAGGCTACAAGATCTCCAGAAAAGACCGCACCAACCAAGTAGGAGGAGGTGTCGCCATCATCTTCAAAGACTCCATCAGCGTCACCACCTCCACCGAAGACCCCCCCCTCGCCGCTGAACACCTGCATTTTCAGATTCGCACCGACCCAAGGACCACCCTCAGAGGATCCCTCGTCTACCGTCCTCCCGGACCTCGCGCCTCTTTCAGCGACGCCATCGCCGACTTCATCTCCCCGCACGCCCTCGCCTCACCGGACTACATCCTCCTAGGCGACCTCAACTTCCATCTGGAACAAAACAACGACCCCAACACCACCACCCTGCTCGACAACCTCGCCAACCTCGGCCTCAAACAACTGGTGAACACCGCCACCCACATCGCCGGACACACGCTCGACCCTATCTTCTCCGCCAGCAAACACGTCTTCTTCAGCCACACCTCTGCCCTACACTGGACCGACCACAGCTGCGTCCACTTCACATTCCGACGCGAGACCTCCCACCTCCGCACTCAACCCATCCCTCGTCGACAGTGGAACAAGATCCCTGAAGAGCAACTCTTCTCCGCTCTCGCCGCCAACCAACCCACCCTCACCACCGACCCCAACGACGCAGCTCTCAACCTCACAAACTGGATCTCCAACTGCGCTGACAACCTTGCTCCCCTCAAACGCACGCATCGACAGACCAACACCAAAAAACCTCTCTGGTTCTCTGACACCCTCAAAGAATCAAAGAAAACTTGTCGTGCCCTTGAGAAGGCCTGGCGCAAGGACCACACCGCTGACAACATGACCGCCCTCAAGAACGCTACATGCGAACACCACCACCTGATCCGCACTGCCAAAAGGAACTTTTTCACCGACAGACTAGACAAAAACAGCCACAACAGCAGAGAACTCTTCAGCATCGTCAAAGAGTTCTCCAACCCCAGCGCCAGCGCCAACGCCGTCACGCCCTCACAGGATTTGTGCGAATCCCTCGCCACTTTCTTCCATCGCAAGATCAGCGACCTCCACGACAGCTTCGGACACCAGACCCAACCATACACCACTGAACCCGCTTCCCCGGATATCACCCTCAACAACTGGACCCACATCAACACGGAAGAAACCAAATCCATCATGAACTCTATCCACTCCGGCGCCCCTTCGGACCCTTGCCCGCACTTCATCTTTAACAAAGCCGACGACATCATCGCCCCGCACCTCCAGACCGTCATCAACTCTTCTTTTTCTTCTGCTACCTTCCCCGAATGCTGGAAGCACGCTGAAGTCAACGCCCTACTAAAGAAACCTACGGCTGACCCAAGCGACCTGAAAAACTTCCGCCCCATCTCTCTTCTACCTTTCCCAGCCAAGGTAATAGAAAAGACCGTCAACAAACAGCTGACCACCTTCCTGGAAGACAACAACCTGCTCGACCCTTCACAAACCGGATTCCGAACCAACCACAGCACGGAAACCGCCCTCATCTCAGTCACAGACGACATCAGAACCCTGATGGACAACGGTGAAACAGTCGCCCTCATTCTCCTCGACCTCTCGGCTGCCTTTGACACCGTCTGTCACCGCACCCTAATCACCCGCCTACGCTCCACCGGGATCCAAGGCCAGGCCCTGGACTGGATCGCCTCCTTCCTCGCTAACCGCTCCCAAAGAGTTTACCTCCCTCCGTTTCGCTCAGAACCCACCAAGATCATCTGCGGCGTACCTCAAGGCTCATCGCTCAGCCCGACACTCTTCAATGTCTACATGAGCCCCCTCGCCGTCATCGTACGCAAGCACGACATCATCATCACCTCCTACGCCGACGACACCCAACTTGTACTCTCCCTCACCAAGGACCCCGCCAGCGCCAAGACCAACCTACAAGAGGGTATGAAGGACGTCGCAGATTGGATGAGGCTCAGCCGCCTAAAGCTGAACTCTGAAAAAACGGAAGTCCTCATCCTCGGCAACACCCCGTCCGCCTGGGACGACTCCTGGTGGCCCACGGCCCTCGGCACCGCACCGACCCCCGCAGACCACGCCCGCAACCTCGGCTTCATCTTGGACCCTCTTCTCACCATGACCAAGCAAGTCAACGCCGTGTCCTCCGCCTGCTTCCTCACTCTCCGCATGCTCCGCAAGATCTTCCGCTGGATCCCCGCCGACACCAGAAAAACCGTGACCCACGCCCTTGTCACGAGTCGCCTGGACTACGGCAACACCCTCTACGCCGGGACCACCGCCAAACTCCAAAACCGCCTGCAACGCATCCAAAACGCCTCGGCCCGCCTCATCCTCGACGTACCCCGCAACAGCCACATCTCCGCACACCTGAGACACCTGCATTGGCTCCCGGTCAGCAAAAGGATCACCTTCCGTCTTCTCACCCACGCACACAAAGCCCTCCACAACAAGGGACCGGAATACCTCAACAGACGCCTCAGCTTCTACGTCCCCACCCGCCCCCTCCGCTCCGCTGGCCTCGCACTTGCTGCCGTCCCTCGCACCCGCCGCTCCACGGCGGGTGGGAGATCTTTCTCCTTCCTGGCGGCCAAGACCTGGAACTCCCTCCCCACCAGCCTCAGGACCACCCAGGACCACTCCGCTTTCCGGAGACTCCTAAAGACTTGGCTGTTCGAGCAGCGATAACCCCCCCTTTCCCCCCTAGCGCCTTGAGACCCGCACGGGTGAGTAGCGCGCTTTATAAATGTTAATGATTTGATTTGATTTGATTTGGGTGTAAAATTTGACCCTAACTGTAATGTCCCTGTAACCTTTGTTTTTTTAATCAGTTTCTACAGTTTTAAAACAAAATTATTTCTTAGCTATAACATCCCTGTAACCTTTGTTTTTTCAGTGAATTTCTAGGGATTTTTTTTTTACGTAAAGTAATATATAATTTTTGTACGTTAATAAAACTGCTGCCATGCACAGCCTTTGTCTGTGCACAGTAGGGCTTTGGCCAGAGGGCCTGGCCTATGGCCGGGCCCTGCCGCCAACCCCTAACATGCAGCCAACCTTATGTTGAGTATAGTCTTTGGCCATGCGGAGCAGGAGTTTGGCCGCAGGGCCTGGCCAGTGGCAACTCCTACACATGCAGCCAACCCCAGACCGTGGGTCTGTGAGTGGGTGTTTGAGCGGCTGTATGGGTGTGTGACTGCTTGTGTGTGGTTGTGTAGATGTGTAAGTGGGTTGTGTGAGTGAATGAGTGGGTGTGTGAATGTGTCAGTCAGTGGCTGTGTGGGTCTGTGAACTGGTGTGTGAGTGGTTTTGTGGGTCTGTGAGTGGGTGTGTGAGTGACTGTATGGGTGTATGAGTGGGTGTGTGAGTGGCTGTGTGTGTTTACAAGTGGGTGTGTGAGGGGGTGTATGAGTGGCTGTGTGGATATGTGAGTGGGTGCGAAAGTGGATTTGTGGGTGTGTGTGAGGGGTTGTGAGTGGTTGTGTGGGCTTTTAAGTGGTTGTGTGAGTGAGTGTGTGAATGGGTGTGTTAGTGGCTGTGTGGTTCTGTGACTTGGTGTGGTAGTGGTTTTGTGGGTCTGTGTGAGTGTGTGAATGGGTGTTTGAGTAAGTGTGTCTGTGAATGTATTTTTTAAATTGGGGGTCTGAATCCTCAGAGCCATTGTGGATTCAAATGGGGGGCCGTGCTGAGTGCTGTGGAGTATCAGAGGATCCTCGCAAAAAAATACATTTTTGGGCAATTTCTTACACATGAGCTTCCCTCACGAACCCCTCCATCAGTCCCATGGGGTCAGGATTCTGACCCCTTATATCCTATTTCATTTTTATTTTTCCGTCCTCCTGACCGAGTGCCGATAGACAAAATGGCGACCGCAACTTTCCT
The DNA here is from genome assembly GCF_031143425.1 of Pleurodeles waltl. NCBI lineage: Eukaryota > Metazoa > Chordata > Amphibia > Caudata > Salamandridae > Pleurodeles > Pleurodeles waltl. The sequence goes on from NC_090449.1 coordinate 951,637,336, forward strand.
GTCAGGTTATGGCCAGCCAATCACGGCACTGCTGTTGGTGCGTGGATCTGTGGATCAACTGCAGTGCATCTGTGGTAGACACACAACTCTAGATATACATAAATATGTTTTTTAATAACCCCAAAGCTACTGACCCACATTTCCACCAAAAAAAGCACTCTTTCTGGACCATGATCTAGCTTTCTTCCAAATTTGGTGTAATCCTGGTCAGCAGTTCGGGCCGTAGTCATGTCTAAAATCCCTCTGGAAATTGCATGGGGAAAACACGTTTTGGGACTCCACCTTTTTCTTGGCTCCCACTTAAAGAATTTCCCCAAACTTTTGATAGCAGCTAAAATAAGTGGCAAATTAGTTTTTTAAATTTTGTGAAGATTCATCAAACAATGCCAAAGTTATTAGCAAAACAAAAAATGCTTTTTCAGGTCCTAACTATGACTACCTGGTAGGGTTTTATATATATATATATATATATATATATATATATATATATATATATATATATATATATATATATATATATAAATATATATATATATATATATATATATATATATTTTTTTTTTTTTCAATCCAAAATGGTCTGAAGACAAATGTTTGTTGCACGCACTCCGCTGCCGGTGCTGATGACGGAGGAGACCAACCTCCGTTAATATCAATATCAAAATCATTCACCGCACTCCAGGAGGTTTTTTAACCACAGCAACCACCAACGCGTTTTGACTTCTAACAAGTCCATTAGCCGTAAGCAAGACTTGTTAGAAGTCGAAACGCATTGGTGGATGCTGTAAGTGAGTGGTTAAAAAACCTCCTGGAGTGCAGTGAATAATTTTGGTATTGATATATATATACATATATATATATATATATATATATATCTAAAATCAGTTGCTGTTTGCCGGTTTGCGCATGACTGCAGGTGGTTAGGCACAAACTGACAAACTGCAACTGTTTTTGGAGATGTAAAGGCCAGCTTGCCCCCAAACATGGAGGAAAAACTGGAGATGGAGTAGGGGTGAGGTGGAAGTGTGAGCTCGAAGCTGAAAGTCTAGGGTCCCCCTTGGCGGGGACTTTACTCTTCTTACATGAAACCCTTTCCTTTATGTTTGGTTTCCCAGATGTTTGGAGCAGGGCACCTCAGACGCACTGACCTTGCAGTGGGGACTGGAGACTCTTAATTCCTTTTGGCGGATTGGATTTCACCAAACATAAGTATTAACAATACGCTGACCCATTTGTGAAATGAAAATAGATTTATTGGGGTCCCTGGGGCCCTGCATTTACTACGGTCTTAAATACTTTCAGCATGAAAAACAGTTGATAACATGTTGCTGGATACCAGATAGTTTGAAAAGAGAGCGGCGTATACATAATTGTAACAGCTATTTTGTTTTGCTCTTCACATTTATGAATGCAATGGACATACTCTTTGCAGCAATTATGAACGTGATTAACAACTTGATAAAAGATGAAACTGACATGTTTTCATGAGTATTTGTGGAAAAGTAACAGAATTATTGTGGTCTAGCTTGTAGTGCTGTTTAAGTTATTCAAACAACGATTGTTTTATACTTACTCGTTTGAGGCTTGGAGCCAATATTTAAAAGTGATTTACGGTTGGATAGACTGTTAAAGATACAGCACTCACAAAGGACGCATATGTGTGAAAAAGTGATAGTGCAGGTTTTATTTGGAAACATGTTCCTGTGATATTCAACAATGGTAGGAGATTGCTGCAAATGAGTGATTTGATAGGATGTCTTCTATATCTTGCATACTGGGAGTATATATGGAGCAGAAAAAAATGGGCCTTTTAAGACTGAGAAAGGCTGTTGATCACTCGAAACGTGTCTCTCCTTTGTGTTGTTGTGAGTTGCATGATGCAACAAATGGATTGATTCTCTCCTGTCTTCGAGTGCAGGATGTCATCAGTTTTGGAAGGTTTTGTGGCATATATATATATATATATATATATATATATATATATATATATATATATATATATATATATATATATATATATATATATGTGGTCACTGAAAAAAACAACAAAGGTTACAGGGACGTTATAGTTAGGAAATAGAGTTTAAAGAAACTATAGAAACTCACTTAAAAAAACGAAGGTTACAGTGACGTTATAGCTAGACTCCCATTTCAAAAGTACAGAACCATAGAAATTCAGCAGTTACAGTTAGAGTTATTTCAAGTAACTATAACTCGTGCCCTAAGGTAACTATAGCTCGCGCCACCACCATGCACAGTTTCCTCATCAATAATTTGATTGCAAATGTTGCAGTGATAATTTCGATGATGCCATAGATGTCATGACTGCTGTAATATATGGGGTAATTAGCACTATATATATATATATATATATATATATATATATATATATATATATATATATATATATATTTGTTTATATACAGATGTATATCTATATATGTATACATATACTTACCATCTTACCTGTGAAGTAGAGCACACCCAGTGTAAAGTACTGTGATGTAAAGATAGTACAGATGTAATGACTCCTGAAGGTATGTGAGATAACAACATCTAGCCACAGGGAAGAAAGATTGTTGTAATGCACTATAAATGTCATAAATATTTAATCTTTCTTTCCAGTTGAAATGTTGCCCATTTCTTGTGCATTGCTCAGCACATACTTCACTATATTGTCTGCCACAGACTGTCTACTAAAGGCCTGAACAATACTAAGACTACTTGAATAATATGAGTTACTCTTTCTTCTATAGCAATTACCTTAAATAGTAGTTTGGTATTTAAACATCTGGGTGGATGACACACATCACCATCTTGTTCAACTATCTCTAGACAAAGGGCTTGATTCAGAGTTTGGCGGAGCGGTTGCTCTGTCACAATAGTGATGAATACCCCGTCTGCCGAAATATAAATCCGATTATATCCTATAGGATTTATATTTCGGCGGACAGGATATCCATCACCGTTGTCATGGAGTAACCCCTCTGCCAAACTCTAATTCAGGTCCAAAGGTTTCAAACTTATTTTAACACCTGCAGCCTCAGTCTGATCCTCACATATCTTTTCATAAATTATCCCTACTACAACAATGGCCTTAAACTGCACGTCAGAACGTAATCTCCATTTATGTCAGTACGAAGGTGGCCTTCAGGTTAAGATGGTCAGTTTTATAAACACATTTCATCTGCTCACTTGACTGGAACCAGTTTTATAAACACATTTCAACTGCTCACTTGACTGGAACCAGTTTAAAAAACGCATTTCAACTGCTCACTTGACTGGAACCTGCCCATGTCCTATCTTTTTCTTCTCTTCTTTGAAACTCCAAGATATATTTTTTCATCAGAAATGGATCAAGTAATTATCCTCGAGTTGTTCATGCATTGGTTCACTACACTTATTAAAAGATGACCCCCTTTGAATATATTAGTTTTCAAAACGCATTCTAAAGAGTTTACTTTGGATTTGGTGCTCATGTACAAAGCACTGTTGCCACCTTATAATTTGATCTTTGGTAAGGGAAGTTTACTAATGATATAAAAATAAAACTGTATTGCAGCACAAACTCTTCCTCTTTGTAGCCTGAAGAAGACCTGTCTATCTTCCATTGTTGCTGTATTAAAACTGGCTTAAGGGCTGCAGGATGATTCATATTATGAATATTCAGTATAGTGAGGTCACGTACCTATGGAAGCATAGAGCTAATTGAATGGTGATACATCTAGTTGAAATTAAGCACGAGGTTAAACCAAATGTGCTTTTAAGGGCCTTTTATTAGTAATATACTGTTTAGGGGCTGTATGAGCATTCAGTAGGATATCCTGTCAACCAATACTTACTGCTGTCATACACTTAATCAAAAAGCTGGCTGTAATATGCACTGAATATTGAGTTTTGAGGCACTATAAAACTACAGCTCAAAGTAACAGACTTTTAGGAACTTCTGTTTCCTATGAAATCCAGAATTGGAAATGTATATTTATTTGTGACAGTTATTGAATTGCAGGTTTTATCTTTGTTCCTATTTATTTGATGATCTTATTTATTGACCATGCAGAGACAAGTGACTAATGTCATGAATCACAGTAGAGTGGTAATGGAAAATGCTCCCATTTCTGTAGTAAGTACTAAGTCAGGAGGGTGATCCATGAGTTGAATTTCCTACCCTACTAATTAATGCTTTATTTTATTGCAACATGTTTTGATTCATGAAATAAGCATGCAAATAAACATAAAGGATGATGATCATCAATATCCAATGTGGTGAGCAAGCTTTTTGAACTGATATAAGCTAAACTATGGCTAATTATATCCTGGCAGGCTCTGTAACCTTTCATTAAAAACAAGTCCATTTCATTATGTAGATATTGCAACAGCGTATGTAACTGATATAAGCTAAACTAAGGCTAAATATATCCTGGCAGGCTATGTAACATTTAATTAAAAACAAGTCAATTTCATTATATAGATATTGCAACATCGTATGTAAATTCAGCTCCTTAAGTCTGTAGTCTGGCATCATGGAGTTATATTGAATGGCTGGGCATCCTAGATACTGAGATTGTCTGCCTAGGCCATTCATGACATTTCTGAGTCTTTTAGAGATTTATCAGGGGAAATAGCTCTGACCATCCCGCATCAAATGAACTCTTTGTCATTGTTTGCTGTCCTCAGTGCCATAAGGATTGCAATTGTTTGCTATTGTTTTGTTATTCTTTTTATGTTTCGTTTTTATTTGTGCACGCACTTAAATGCATCAACGAATTCAATCCACCCTTTCGTGTAGTCTCACAGATATTTTTATGACACTGGATTACTGGTATAATTTTGACTTTGGGCTCTGTGGAAAATGGTTGCAAAGTCACATTTGTATATGTAAGTATGTATGTATGTAGGTATGTATGTATGTATGTGTATCAAGCCAAAACACAGCAGAGCTCGGTACATGGTCAAAAGCAAGCTTAAAATTGGTAATCAATAGGAGTGAAGGTTGACTTGTTGACGGTTAATGCCTTGTGATGTAGTGTTTTTAAGAGTTTCCTAAATTGGAACAGTGTTGGGGCAGTCCTGATGGATACAGGGACATTGTTCTTGAATCGTGGGTGCACAAATGGAAAAGTCATTTTGTTTTTTTTATTTGTTACAATTCTTAGTCTGCAGTCTAATAATGTCCTTGCTGTGGCTGTGCAGAGAACTACCAGAGGTGGTGAGCTTGTCTGCAAGATATGCCAAGGTGCTGGTTGTGATGGCTTTGAAGATTTACGAGCTGGTAAGAGTAGCCAATGGAGTTCCAGTGGACAGGGGATGCCCAACTCCCTAAACATGGCAAGAAATTGGCAACTATCAATTAGCTTGTTTAACTTTTAGGTAAGGCCACATCTCAATGGTGCGAAAATAGCCTCAGTGGCATTGAAGTTAGGTTAGATATCACATGTTGGCTGCTTCTACATTTACACCACTCATATGAAGTGGCATGCCAGCAAATACACCTCCGATGGGGCAAATTTCAAGACCTCCCTCAACTTCTACCACCGCCTGCTGAGAGGAACAAAGAAGGCAGCATAGCCAAGTGTATTGAAACCAGCAGAATCAACACCAAGGAACTCTTTAACATCGTTAAGGAATTCTCTGACCTGGCAGATAGTGAAAACAACATCACATTCTCACAAGAGCTGTGTGTCAACCTTGACAATTTCTTTCACAACAAGACTGCAACCATATACAGGAACCCTAACCAACACCAATGGACCTCATCAACAGAGTCGCCATCACCACAAACAACTCCAACCACAGACTAACCAACTGGAACCTTCTCACCATCAAGGACACCTTCTCCACAATGAAATCCATCACCTCATGAGCCCTCAAAGATCCCTGCCCACACTGTATCTTCAGTCTCGGAAAAATAATCGACCAGGAACTCATTCCTCTACTCAACACCTCCATCACTATCGCAACCCTCCCTGATTCTTGGGAACTGACCAAAGTCATGCACCACAGAACCCAGCATGCTCAAAAGCTACCAGACAATCTCACTGCTCCTTCCCCAGCAAAGGTACTGGAATAATCATCTCAACTTATGATCTACCTGGAGCTGAACCAGCTACCTGATGCCTCCCAATCCAGCTTCTGCGGCAATCACAGCACTGAGACCGCTCTGATCACAGTCATGAATGATATCCTTACCCTCCTCGACCAAGAAGAAACAGTGGACCTGATCCTCCCCAACCTCTCAGCAGCCTTTGATACCGAATCCTGATTCGTGCTGATCAAAAGACTCCATCACATTATCACCCAAGGGGACACACTCAGCTGGATCACCTCCTTCCTCACTGGAAGAACCCAGAGGATTCACCTACCTCCTTTCAGCTCTGAATGAAAAGACATCACCCGTGGGATCCCCCAAGGATCATCCCTCAGCCCCATGCTTTTTAACACAAATATGACCCCACTAGCCAACATAATCTCCTACGCAGAAGCGCCCAACTCATCCTCTCACACACTGATGACGCAGCACCACCAAAACCAACTTCGACAGATGCATGACAAGCGTCACTGACTGGATGAAAGAAAACTGCCTGCAACTAAACACAGACGAGACTGAATTTCTAGTCTTAGGCAAAGGCAGCAACACATGGAATGACTCCTGGTGGCCTTCAGAACTAAGGCCCACACCCACTCCCTCTGAACATGCCAGAAAACCTTGGAATCATCATTGACAACAGGGATACCATGGAATCACAGATTAACACTGTCTCCTCTGCCTGCTTCTTCACTCTGTGCATGCTACATAAGGTCTTTAAGTAGCTACCCCCGCACACAAGACGCACCATGACCCAGGCCCTCATCACCAGTCAACTAGACAACAGCAACACCCTCTATGAAGGAATCACCTCACAACTCATACAAAGACTTCAGACCATACAGAACTCAACAGCCAGGCTCATCCTTGACGTTCCCGGCTGTCCCACATCACATCACACCTCAGGCAACTCCACTGGCTCCCCTTGCAGAAGAGGTGAGTATTAAAGCTGCTGACCCATGCACACAAAGCTTTACACAACCAAGGACCAGCCTACATTAATCACAACCTGAATTTTCACCAACCATCTGGAATACTATGCTCTGCCTCTCTAACGCTTGTCCACACCCGATGCATCCACCGAAGCAGAAGTAAAGGATGTGTCTTTTCCCACATAGCAGCATAAACGTGGAACAGCCTCCTCACACATCACCAGACCATCACCTATCATCCAGAATTCTGTAGAGCCATCAAGACCTGGCTAGTTGAATGCGCTTCGGAGACCTGCAAGGGTGATTAGTAGCTCTTTACAAGTCCTGTTTGATTGATTGATATGAGTGAGTAAAGTATGTCTTCACAGCTGCTATTGCGTCTCTGTGCTAATGTGAGTAAGATTTCACCAGCAATAAATCAAATGGATAAATTTTTTAACTTTCTAAAGCTTGATGTTTGACACTAGATATCAGTAGTAGCTTAAAGATTTCAACGTTTGAATGAATAATATCCAAAAGTAAGACATGCCTAGTATTTAGATTGGTGGGTGCTTAAAGTGAATAAAGAAAACCTACACTTCCATTTTCCCCCCAATGTCTGTGATAACAATGTTCCCATAGTAAAAGCCTGCTTGTGATTACAAATCTCTGTTTTCATAGCTCAGACAATAAAAATGTACAGAAATCATCCACATGTTCTTATAATATTTATTCAATATCAGAGCTGGTGGTGAAAATACATTTTTGTTTAATATATTCAAAATGTACATATATGTGGAATTATGTATAGAAAATGTATACATACCTACCTGTTGATTTGATGGATATGATCCCAATGTATTCAGCTTTCAATATTCAGGACCCACAGCTACTGGAATGTGGTAGGGGGAGACAACAGGTCCTGAAAAACAACTGCCATTAACCTTCTTTTTTACTATGTGTACACTATACAGTGCTGCAGTGTTAAGGGAACCATTGACACTGATGTGGTCCTAGCAAACATGTTTCTGCTGCCAGCAAGGGAGTGGGGGAGTAGCTTCAGAACCAGCCAGGGATGTTTTCAGGAGAGGTTCACTTATTTTAATTGTATAAACCCTGACAGGGATTTATGAGATACACATAACTGCCAAAGCAAGGTTTTCTTGGTGGATTACCAGAAAACGAGAGCATTTGCTGAAAATGTAGATTGCTGTGCACATGGGAATTTCCCTATGATTGGCCCAATAGTGGTCACCTATCACTTACTACTGCACCTTATAAGAAATGCTTCCTTCCACCAGCTCATCAAAACACAACAGAACTTGGTAGAGACCAGAAGAAGTAGGTGAGAATGCTAAATTCTGTTTGGTGTGTGCCTGGAGAAGGACTGAGAGAAACCTGCTTCTCCTTGTACACTTGTTATAGAAGTTGCTCCCAAGAGTCGAACTGGCAGGCCTCCTGCAACTTCAGGGACAGAAGATGCTAAATAGATGGAATTATCTGTGGTAGAACCATATAGCCAGGTGGGAATGGACCTGAATGGCTGGAGTGCTGGCTAGAGTGAGTGGTTAGCTTTGCTCCCACAGCAATCTGTGACTTGGTCTTCTGGAAGCCTTTCCAGGCAGTCTGTTTAGAGTCATCATATCCATCAATTCAAAATTAGGTTAATAGTGCTGGAGCATTGTTTGAATTGTTTCGACATTTAAAACACATATACAATTAATGTACAATAATGTACACTATTATTAATCATAAAATATATTTACTAATTTCTTATAATGGTTTATGAACTTTTATTACATTTTCCTTATACTTCAGCATAGTGAGATCTCCACCTCGACCATGGAGTCTACTGGTGTAAAGTATAGAGAAAGGTAAAAAATGTTAAGTTATCTTAGATTTAATATTAATGTAAATTAATGTGAATGAATTCTTTATATTTATTTTAAATGTACAACAAAATTAGATAATATATAGTACTATTAACCTATTTCTGTAAATAAATATTTAATGAAGTGAAATAAAAATTATGTTTCCAAAGTAAAAAAAAATATCCCATTTAAAGTAGAACACAATTGTTATACATTTTTTAAGATTAGTATTTTTATTGAAATAATATAGCAATACATGAATACATTAATTTCAGCAAAACAGTCCAATAACTAGATGAGATACAATGAGATGGGAAGTGATCTAATACATGCTAATATCATGAATAGAAATCAAACTACTGAAGCTAAAACTGAACTGTAAAGAATGTAATCAAAGGAAAAATTTTAAGGAAAGAGTAAAGGAGTGAGTAAAGTGAGAAAAGAGAGAAAAAGAGAGAAGAGGAGAAGCCACAATTATTATAATATATAGTAAAAAGAGCTTAAAAAAACTATGTATTAATAAAATATACAATATAAAAAAAGAGCCATAAAAGCAGTGGTGAGTTATTCATAACAATTGCCTGCACATTACATTTTGGATCAGGTAAAAAACAAAACCATATTGCCAGCACGGAATGTCAAATATCGAGTCAGTTTTTCCCACAATGCTTCACGTTTCACTCAATCAATCAGGATTTATAAAGTGCAGCTAATCACCCGATAGGGTATCCAGGCGCTTGCAGGTCCAGGAGGCTTAGTTGAATAGCCAGGTCTTGAGGGACATTCAGAATTCTGGAAGTGAGATGATGGTCTGAAGGTGCGAGGGAAGGCTGTTCCAGGTTTTCGCTGCAATGTGAGGAGAGGAGGAGTGTCCTCCACTTCTGATTCTGTAGATGCGGGGAGTATTGGCAAGTGAAAAGGGAGGCAGAGCATAATCTTCTTGATGGTTGGTGGAGGTTCAGGCACTGGTTAATGTACGTAGGTCCTTTGTTGTGTAGAGCCTTGTGTACATGGGCCAGCAGCTTGAATTGGCATCTCTTCTGTATGGGGAGCCAGTGGAGTTGCCTGAGGTGGGATGTGTTATGGGTCCATCAGGGAAAGCCAAGGATGAGTCTGGTTGGGGTGTTCTGTATGGTCTAATGCCTCTGTATGAGGTGTGTGGTGATTCCTAAATAGAGGGAGTTGCCGTAGTCCAGTTGGCTGGTGATAAAGGCCTGTGTCACAGTGCATCTAGTGTGTAAGGGTAGCCACTTGAATATCTTATGTAGCATGTGCAAAGTGAGGAAGCAGATGGAGGAGACAGCGTTGATCTGTGATTTCATGGTGAGCTTGTTGTCAATGATGATTTCGAGATTTCTGGCATGGCCGGAGGGAGTGGGCGCGGGTCCTGGAACTGATGGCCACCAGGAGTCGTTGCATGATTTGCTGCTATTGCCAAAGATCAGCACTTCCATCTTGTTCGTGTTCAGTTGCAGGCAGTTGTTCATCATCCAGTCAGCAACTCTTGTCATGCATCTGTGGAAGTTGGTTTTGGTGGTGGCGGGGTTGTCGATGAGTGAGGGGATGAGTTGAATGTCGTCTGCATAGGAAATTATGTTGAGACCGTGGGATCTAACTATGTTGGCTAGAGGGGTCATATATGCGTTGAAGAGCATGGGGCTGAAGGATGAGCCCTGGAGGACACTGCCGGTGATCTCTTTGGGTTCAGAAGTGAAGGGTGGATCCTCTGGGTTCTTCTGGTGAGGAAAGAGGTGATCCATCTGATCGCATCCCCTTGGATGCCGATGTGGTGGAGTCTTTCGATCAGCATGTAGTTGGATGTAGCGTTGAATGCTGCCGAGAGGTCAAGGAGGATCGAAGCTGCAGTTTCTCCTCGGTTGAGGAGGTTTTATATGCCATCCGTGGCTGCGATCAGGGCAGTGTTGGTACTGTGATTGCTGCAGAAGCCGAATTAGGAAGTGTTGAGTAGCTGGTTCTGCTCCAGGTATGTCATGAGTTGCTCATTGATGATCTTTTCCAATACTTTCACTGGGAAAAGGAGCAGGGAGATTGGCTGGTAGTTTTTGGGTCTGCTGGGGCGGCCGAGGGTTTTTTCAGTAGTGGTCTGACTTCGGCGTGTTTTCAGACATCACAAAATGTTGCGGTGGTGATAGCAGAATAGCGAGTTCCTGGACGATCCTTTGGTTTCCAAGATTGAAGATGTGGTGCGGGCATGGGTCTGTGGGAGCTCCAGAGTGGGTGGATTTCATGGTGACGGTGATGTCCCAGGTGGAGAGGATGTTCCGGGTGGTCAGTGTGTAGTTTGTGTCAGTTACGGTGTTGGCATATGTGTTGAAGAAGTTCCTATGTGTGTGTTGGGGTTCAAAGTTTCTGCATATGGTTGTGATCTTGTTGTTGAAGTAGTGGGCGAGGTTGTTGGACAGCTTCTGTGAGGGTGTTGCTGGCACCCGGGTTGGAGAATCACTTAACGATGTTGAAAAGTTACTTGCTGTTGTTGGCACTGGTTTTGATGCGTGCTGCAAGGGCTGTCTTCTTTGCTGCCCTTAGGAGGTGGTGGTAGAGGTTGAGGGAGGTCTTGAAGGCTACTGTCGGAGGCATCCTTGCTGGTGCACCATCTCCTCTCCAGCTGTTTGCTGACTCGCTTTGGTGTTCTGAGTTCTTGGGTGTAACAGCTGGCCCTTTAGGAGGATTTTCTCTGATAGTTGCTCTTCATGGGGATGATGCTGTTGGCGCAATTGGTGATCCACGTTTGGCTGACAACGATGTAGAATGTAAATTATAGTGGTCCAATCATTGGTTGTGACATATCAAATTCCAACACTCTTGAAGGGTACTATTGTCTGAAAATTTCCAATTAGATGTAATTATCTGTAAGCCAACTGCAATCAACAGATCAATGAGTTTGCAAAGCATTTTATTCTGAGGCCATGAATTACTCAACCCCGAGGAATAAATCTACGATGGAGAATGGGGCATGGGCCTAAATGATGTCCCCTGTTCTTGTCCATACCTGTTCCCAAAATTGAGGCAGCTAAGAATATAAAAAGAACACGTAAATGTAGGTACTGGGATTAGTATTACAAGTCTGCAGGTATCCTGTTTGAGTAATTTGAATTTAAAAAATGTTCTGGTATATGATAGAATCTGTTATAGAAAACATATAACGTTTGAGTGAGATTGGCAGGACGTGCAGTAGAATTATTTTTTCCCATATTCTTTGCCAAAGTGATATAGACCATCTGGAAAGCAAATCAAATTTGCATAAAAGTTCCAGTCTTGATTTAGGTCTATCAGACGGAGGTGTTATAAGTGTATTATAAATTAAAGCTAATTTGGAAAGGGAGATGATAAAGCTGCGAGAGGGCTGCAGACTTTGTCCCTGAATGGAAGCAGTAGGAACTGGAATGGGAACAAGCAGAGATTCCAAAGCTGATTTTGTTTGAGGTATTTTGGAGAAAGACTGAAGGAAGAGAAGAGGACATCAAATGGGATAATAGCATTGATGTGGAAGAGTAATATCAAAATTGTAAATACACCCTTGTTTAGCCAATTTCACCACAAGAAAGATTTGCCATTTACCACAATCCTTGTATTATACCAAATAGGGCTTTGAACAAATTGCTCAGGTACAGTGAGGTAAGCTATCAAATAGAGCTTGAAAAGACAAACTGAATGTGAAATAACTGCAGGTATCCTATACTTAGGGGGATGAGACCATATGTAGTATATGTGTATGAGAGAACAGAGAAATAAGGCAAGCTCCAACTCATGCCACAATTTGGATTTAGAGTCTGGAGAGTCAGGAAAACATGTTTGGCCATGTTTAATACAGAATGTTTTGTGATAGTTAAAGAAGTCAGTTAAATGAACCCCTCCCGAATAATTTTAGGTGCTATAAGGAGATGCAAGACAATTTCCCATTTCACAGGAATCTAGATAAAAGCTTATCAATAACTACAAAGTATTTACTAGGGGTTTTTATTGGAAGCATCATGCAATAAAAATTGATGTAAGGGAGTATCGACATTTTAATTGTATTAAGGCGGCCCCACCATGACAAAAATAGGAGTGACCAGCCCTGTGCTATTTTTGTAATTTGTGCAAGAAGTTAGTGTATCTCTGAGATTGCTGGGATACAAGATTCCTTAACACTTGATCTTATCAGGGTTCTATGAGAAACAGGTTCCAGCCAAAGAAGTTTTAAAACAGAACTTGTTGCAAGGCGTTACTTCAGACTTTTCTAAATTAAGTTTGTAACCAGAAACCTTTGAATATACTGGATTCAACATAATCAATTCTAGACTGGGATCCGTGGGGGGCATAATAAAAGAAGAATTATTGAAGGGAGTGGTTTACTAATCTCTATGAATCTGAAAGGGCATTATGCGCTATAGTTTACTTGAAAGCTTTGTGAGTGTTTTGAGGGAGAAACCTCAAGGATGAGTGGTGGTCTAGGAAAGGATGAAGAATTTTATTGCAATCATCTCCCAGGGTAAAGTTCTCATTAAAATGTTGAGTGATCTTCTGAGAGATAAGTAGGACCATAAACATTAAGAATTGTAAAAAGGATACCATTGATGTTAAGTTCTACCAAAACCCTCCAATCCTCTCCAGAATGTTCTTGGGTAATGAGTTTTATGGCACAGGATAGCCATCCCATTCTTATGCTGCACAGAAGGAGAAAAATATAAATCACAAACCCATTGTTTTTCAAGCTTGTTGATATCCGTTTTGGTAAGGTGTGTTTCCTGAAGTAACAGTTGACAGTGTAATCTAAATAAGTGGGATAGAACACTTTGGCATATGATAGGGTTTTTCAAAACTTTAACATTCCAAGTTCTTATCCTAATCAGCATTGGAGAAGAAGTCATTAATGAACATCAAGGATTATCATTTGCTTAACGATACTGTACACCGGAAGAATGAGCTGCAAGAGGGAAAAGGAGTACAGACTAAGAAAAGAAAAAAAGAAAAGAGATGAAAAGGGGGTGAGATACCCCCAAGAAATGAGGGAGACTTATAAGCAACACAGGAAAAAAGAACCTTAGTTGCAATAATAATGTTACAAGAAAAAAATTACACCCTGAGGAATGAGGGGGGTATAGAGGACCTAAAGAAAAGATTGAACAGACTCTGCTCCTGCGAACACAAAATGAAGTAGAGTGGATAATAAAAAAGACATGATACGATAAAAAGATGTTGGAAAGAGTAATGCAGGTTTCCTCTAAGATTAAACAATTTTTAGGAAGGCGGAATACAAGAGTACAAATAACATGCCAATAAACTTACCAGCGGGAGCAAGGTTAGGGAAAAGCACAGACATTTATGGGGTGAGACTCACTGGGACAGGAAACAGATGTCATAAAATACTCTAGGCTGAAAAACAATAAGACAGAAGCTGATTATACAAAGAACAGAGATTTAAAAAATGCTGCACCAAAATAGAAGAGAAGAATTTGTTAATCATGGAGAGAAAACAACTAGATAAAAGTAGCAGTTATGTTTCTACTGCATCAGCAATATCCATATCCTCAAGGTGATGTTGGTGAAGAAAATTCTGCAGTTTATCTGGGTCCTCAATAGTGTAATAGTTTTCCTTGTATGTGATTTAAAACAATTAAGGATGAACAAGACCATATTTGATATCCATGCATTTTAGATGTGGACTAAGTTCAAGAAAACGTTTCCTCCTTGCTGTTGTTGTGTTAAAGACATCATATGAAAAGAAGATCCTATGGCCAGACCATTGAAGAGGTCCAGCTTGTTTAGCCCCTGAGAGGATGTTCATTAAATTGGTCTGCTGCAGGAAATAGATAATAAAGTCTTTAGGTCTTTGACAAGTGGTTGTGCTAGAGGGTTTGAGAACTAGGCGATGTGCTCTTTGGATATTAAGCTCACTGTTGTCAGGTAGGTGAACAATAGTAGAGATGATTCTTTGCAAAAAAGAAATTATGTTGCTTCCCTCTGAGTTCTTCAGGATACCGTAGAGACACAAATTATTTCTTCGAGTTTCCAGGTCCTCATAGTCCGTTTTAGTAGCTCAATTTCCTTTGTCAGCTGAGAATCCGCTGGGATAGAGTCCTCCATATCACTGATCCTCTGCTCCACAGCAGTGATGCGCTGGTCATTAAAGGAACACTTCTCTTCGATGCAGTACAGGGAGGCATTAGTTTCCATGACAGAGAGGCTTTAACGCTTCTATTTCTTTCATTGCATTGTCCAAGATGAAAGGAGGGCGTGACTTAGAAGAATCTGAGTCTTTCTTAAGTCTCTTAACTGGAGCAGAGGTTTTCCTTGGCAATGCTCCGGCCATAACAGTAGAGCCTTTCATCCCCAGACCACTGGAATTCTCCACGAGGGCTGAAAAGGACTTAGGAACTAGGTCCCGGTGACAACTCTTAGGACACGTGATGACCTTAATAGGAGATGAATGAGGTGCAACACTGACCTTTTTCCTCAAGGACATTCCCATAGAGGAACAAAAGTTGGTGACAGCAGAGAATCGGGGTAGGATTGCATTCCCAAAAGGGGACCAGAATAATATTCAAAACCTGTAACACATCCTAATGGAATATCCAGAATAGTGTGTACCGTGCCCACCAGGAGGATGGAACGCTAAAATAAGAATCATGGCTCGAGTAGCGGCGAAGGACACATTTGTATGGCTGACTGCTGATTGAAGTGAAGGCCACTGGAATTAGATGCTCTGCAAAATGCAGTGAGGAAAGAAAATGTCCTGCCTCTTTGAAGGATCAAAGCGTAGCCATGATGCTGATAAAGTATACGCACTGAAGAGAATGACTGTAGATTTAATGGATTGATAGATTCAACTGACCTCAGAGGCACATGAAGCATCTAGAGAGAATGCTTCCTAAAACCAACAGCTCACCAGCAATATATAACAGCAATATATAATGTTAATAAAGCAAGGAACCCCAACTAAAGAAAAAAAAACCTGAACCACTGGCAAAAATAGAGAAACATTCTTAATATAATAGGGGTAACAATGTGGCGTTCACCAAAGCTAGTGAGGAGGGTGACTCCAGCTGACATGTTGTTTCAAATATTTCCTCAGGAATTCAAAATGGCAGTGGCCTCAAAAGTGTTCTGTACATCGTGTGTGGTTTGAGAATCATGCTGAGTGTTGGTGAGAAATAAGAGATTGGAAAGGAAGGCACCAACTTTTCGACAGCGATATCCAGACTTCAGGGATGGCTACATGAAGAAATAGTGCTGTGCCCTCCGATGAGTGTTGACGCCAACCAGGCGGTCTAAGGTCGGGATGATCCCGATTGTTATGCAGCAATAATGATCAATTACTAAAAGTGAAGTGTAGAATTAATTGAAAAAATACATTTAATTCAATTTAATGCGAAATTAATGTATAAAATAAAATACGGCTCTTAAAATATTGTATAGGTTTATAGGTAACATGTTTTTAGATTTTTAGACTTTAGACTTTTTAAGTTTTTTTTTACATTGCATTATTACATTACTTAGTCGTATGTTTAACTATTTTAACTAATTTATTTTAATTTAACATTTCCTACTAGGTTTTATGTTGAGCCTGTCTTTCCAATGTTTTCCATGGGGGGGTGTTTCAATACCAGTTGGTGACCATTTGGGGTGCTGGGCTTAGTCCAGCACTGAGCTGGAGTCAATTACTACTGCTTTGGGTCCCTTTTCGGCTGCAGTACTTTAGACATGCAGTGTGAATAGCAGTGGCCTACTCATTTGTGGATGGGTACATGTTCCTCCCTAACCCCCTCCTTAACACAACCTAAACTGCTCCTTACTGCTTCATAAATTCCTCCCATTTAGTATGCCTTTATTTACAGCCACTAGCTTCATCTCTCTCACATTTACTACTAAATAGTAAACTTACATAAATGTATATGTGGAAGGATCCCACTATAGAAAAGATAGAATAGGTGGAAATTTACACTTGTAGGTTTGTGAATTTCATTTTGTAGTACTTTAGTAGTATGACTATAGTACTACTAAATGTTCAACAATATGCAGTTTGTGAATATGTCTCTTAGTATCTTTTTTTAGGTCGAGCCTAGGCAGCACACAAGCGCTGTCTTTTGACATGTTATAATCTACATCTGTGGGCTTGCAACACACCCATCACTTTCATTCGTTCCATGGCCTGCCTTTCAAAATTCCCTTGATTTAGTAGGTAAATGCTTTATGCTTGTCCCCCCTTCAGGCTGCTTTGCTACTGCCTTGGAGACTGACGCTGTTACATGGATTATTGCACGATCAGCCATATAGCTTAGTGAGGTGCACTACTTTTTTCTTTTACCTCGCCGCTTTGCGATGCGTGGCTGTATGTTGTTTCTTCCTCTTCCTTGTTTTGGGCATGCTGCCGTTTCTTTGTGATGTCTGTGCACAAAGGCTGCAAGCTGGAGGGGGGTTCTTTTAAAATTATGAATTATTTTTTTCAAAAAGGTTCATATAGCACAAACTTGATCAGAGGAGCACTTTACCTGAGGACGTGAAGTATTTTATATAGCGCAAACTCTCGAGAGGAGGAGCATTTCACATGATTGCGTCAAGTTTCATATAGCGCAACCTCGATCTGAGGAGCACCTTACATGAGTACCAGTTAACAGGTTTAGCAGTTGAATAATATACAAACTGGAGCATTTAACACAGAAAAAAACACAGAAATCCTCAAAGGCTCTCCCAGCACAGTGGGAAAGTCGGTACTACAATATTCAATGCACTCGGGACACCCGCCCCTTAATATTTTGCGGGGCTTTTTTTTTTTTAGAACATTTTTGCCCATAACTCAGCCTGTGGTGGTCCTAGGACAATGGGACCACCACCAAAACCTTCAGCATGACGCACCCTATCTGTCTAAGTCATCTCTGGGTCCACACTCTAGGTTGCGGGGTGCAAAATAGTAACCTCTCCCACCATTCAGTGTCTTTTCAAGCTCTCTCACGGTTAGAACTTTTGTTTTACAGCTGGGAGTAGTTCGTAATAGTATTGCAGTAGGCCTGCTAGGCCTGAAAATGTGTAAGACACTACGACCTCTATGGGTTACATATATGGTTATACTGCATTACATTCTGCAATTCTGTTTTCATGTTGTTATGCCCTCTAAGAGCTGAATATATTGTTACATGACCATGGTGTCCTCTAGGGGCTGTTCTGAGCATTACAATCTAGAAACTACAACATCTGCTTCAATTGGAAAATCAGCCCATAATGCTTTGCAGGGCATTCCTTTTGCAAAACATTTCTGCCCATAATTCAGCCTGTGGTGGTCTTATGGCAATGGGATCACCACCAAACTGTTCAGCAAAACACGCTCTTTCTGTCTAGGTCATCTCTGGGTCCCCAAACTAGGCTGGGGTACCCCAAAATAGTAACCTCTCCCACCAGTCAATGTCTTTTTAACCTCTCTCATGGATGGAATTTTTGTTTCACAGCTGGGAGTAGATTGGGTTTTGAGGGACATGTTTATAATAGTATTGAAGTAGGCGTGTTGGGCCTGAAAATGTGTAAGGCACTACTCCGTCTAGGGGGTTACATATATGGTTACACTGCATTACTTTCTGTTTTCATGTTGTTATGCCCTCTAGGGGCTGGCTATATGGTTACATGACCATGTTTCTTACAAATGTTATTTTTATTATGGTGCTCTCTAGGAGCTGTTCTGAGCAGTAAACTCGCCCCATAAGGCGTTGCGGGCTATTCCTTTTACAAAACATTTTTGCCCATAACTTACCAGCCCATGTGCTTTTTCCGTCATCTTTGGGTCCCCACACTAGGGTGGGGGAACCCCAACATAATAATATACAAACAATATGATAAATAATGGCAATATTTGCATTTTTTGCTGCGAATAGAGGTAGAAGGTAAATGGTGCTTTGGTTATATGCAGAGCCACTGGAATTATGTGGCAGAGAGGACCAAATTATGCAGCACGGTTGACCAGTTTAACTGTCAAGAAAAGTCCAGTTATGCGTTCACAATGCCAATAGCTCTAACTCAAGCAAATGAAAGACATATTGCATTTCAAATGCTTGTCATGTTATTGCACTAATTTGGTAAGGTGCAACAAAAAGCCCCAGTGGTTTCTGGGTGTTGTACAAAATGAAAATTTAAAACACAGACATCCTCTGACTTTAGCTCAGCTACAAA
Source organism: Pleurodeles waltl (assembly GCF_031143425.1). Classification (NCBI taxonomy): domain Eukaryota; kingdom Metazoa; phylum Chordata; class Amphibia; order Caudata; family Salamandridae; genus Pleurodeles; species Pleurodeles waltl. Next base: position 951,656,361 of record NC_090449.1, read on the forward strand.
TATATCGGCATTGGACAGTTTTCATGTCATGCACGTATTAATCCCCACAAATATCAAAGTTTGCCAGCTTTCAATGTGTTTATTTACTATGATGGACAATCATCCAGGAAGAACATAGACTTTATCAAACATTGTGCAATGTGCTCTTTAAAACTGTATTTAAGGCACGCATGCCACTTAGGGGTAGCTGAAGTCATTAAGACAGAAGCAGCAGCTGAAGGTAAATAGGACTATAAGAGGAATGATAATTTCCATTGGCTTCAATACTTGCCCTTCCCCAAGCCCTTCAGCAGTAAATATGAGGACCTTAAGGGGCCAACAGTGAGCAAGGGGGTCACCCTTGTGATGTCATTAGGGGTCAAGGCTTGTTTCTCAATTTTTAAAATCCACACCCCTTATCAGAATAAGCAACTAATCACAAGAATACTGCAAACTTCTGAAAACTTCAATATATTGGATAGTGTGTACATTGAAGAATAGTAAATAATTTTCATCTATATTATTGTTGCAAACATTGGAAGTATCTCCATTTACCAGTTTTGACGCCAAATTATATTTTGGTTGTGATTAACAAAATGATATTTATCTCCTCCCATGTTTTATATTTGGAACTGACAATGTAAGTGTTGCTTCTGGAATCGTGGAGAAATCAAGGGCCTTCAATAAATGTTGTATTAGGCATGATACAAGGAACTGTATCTGATATAATACACACAGTTCTGATACTTAGAACTTTGAATATTGCCAAAAGTCAGGCAAAGTTCATTAAGTCAATATGGCACCTATAGTAGTTTTAGGGCTGGTGTTAGCCAAGGCAATTTGATTATACTAACATATGTATAATATATTTACGTATAGAGGCTTTCAGCCACCTCTCTACATCCATTGGCCTGTTATGTGAGTTAGATTTTGCTTCCTACAACTACAGCATGTGGCAATGGGTCAGCCTACTTAAGCCATTGGTTAAATTCACTTTGAGTGATTTAATTTTGCTCTCTGACAAGGGGTACATCCACACACAAGATAGTTCACTTCAGTGCCACTGTTTTTGTTTTTACTTTACAATTCATTTTCTGTTGCCTTTGTGTTTAGAGCCTGGTGTGATGATAGGATGGTTCTGATGCACATTCCATCTTTATCAGATCCCATCTCCTGCTAGTGCTGTTGTAAATTGCTTTTGCAGTGTTTTATTTTTATGACTGTTGCTATTTCACAGCATACGGGTCCATTTGATACTGTCTTGCATTAAGCTTCTTTCATTCTTTCTTTCTTTCTTTCTTTCTTTCTTTCTTTATTTCTTTCTCTCTTTCTACTGTTCTTTCTTTCTTTCTTTCCTTCTTTCTCTACCTTCCTCCATTCTTTCTTACCTTCCATCTTTCTTACCTTCTTTATTTTTTCTTTCAGTAGAGTTTTTCAAAAACCTTTAAAAAACAAAACATGAATTGCCAGAAACCTGGCAGCCAATGCCTGACCTATTGGTTTTGCCATTGCTTGCTGTGATTGTAATACGCAAGCCTTAACAACATTTGGGGAAACAAAAAGTGGCAGGATGAATGAGGTCACAGGAGTGAACATTGACCTAGCTGTACCAAGTTATTGGGTCACTGTGTTTCATTACCCTACATAACAGTTTAAACATGATCAAGAAGGTAATTTGTCTTGCTCTTTTAAGACCAAGTGTGTGACTCTGTAAATGGAGATTGGGCTATTTGGACCAGTAACTTTTTTGGAGATTGAGAACATTCTGTCAGGACTTTATCTCGACCACTTAGACAGATTACTGTCCACCAAAGTTAGAGATGACCACCGGAAAGCGGTCACCTCTCCAGTTTTAAAGGACCGCCGTTACAGCAGTTTCCTATAAGGTACAAAATGTTTGAGGGACAGCCACTGTCAGTTTTGAGAGACATTCACTAAACTTTAAAAATGTTTTTTTTCAAAAACAAACTCCAAATGAAAAAAACACTAATTAATGACACCCACTCCTAGAGAGAATTGTCTCAGTGTGTGGAAGTCAGTTTTTGTTTCTATTCCTCACCACTAGGTTTTTCATGGCAGTGATGGACAGGAAAAAAGGACATTACATTGCCCATCCTAGAAAGCATTTGCGATGGAGTACCTGGTCCACCATTCTGTAAATCAGGCCCTCTGTCTGTTGCAGTTTGTTTCTCTAGCAGATTTGGAAATTAGCTTGTGATAGTAGAATATGTAGTTGTATTCCATAAACCACTTAAGTAATTTTGTTGATATGCATACAGGTTTAGTGATGTTTTCAATAACCACATGGATTTTACAAAGGGTAGTTTTGACTGTGTTGCTGGGTTTCTCATTGTGCTAAGTGTACAAAGGTAGATTTTTTAGCATCTTTAAAAAGTACCTAGCTCATAGAAACTCTTAAGCATTATTTGAGTGGCTTGTTACTTTATTGATCAAAATAATGTAACATGAATTATTTGTCCTTGTAAATGCTATATATAAATGATCTTCAGCAATTTGCCCCAAATCTCTTGCCTGTAGCTGCTTGGTTTTTACCCCTGGTTTTCCAGATTATCACCATTTTATATGTGTGAAATCTTTTTCCTGATTTAATTATTGCAGGAGCTAGTGTATAAGCAAGTGTGGAAGCTTAGTCAGTTAAGCACTTTCCATTAACATCTATGTTTGACCTAATAGTAAGAGCTTTGTATCGGGATAGGGCTGACTTAGGTCGTCCTCCAGCCACAGACAATAAAATGAGTACTGTTGGACCTCCCCCAAAATTTTGCCTTCTTCCTCCTATGTTTGCTGAATTGTTTTTTTGTTGGCCTTGGGACTCTGTACACTATACCACCGCTGCAGAGTGCTAAAGTGCTTGTGCCCTCTGCTTAAAACATGGTAACATTGGCTTCTATCCAATGGTATATTTAATTTACTTGTAAGTCCCTAATAAGCTGATACTACATGTGTCCAGGCCTGTAAATGCAATGCTACTAGTGGGCTTGTAGCCCAGATTGTGCCACCCACTTAAGAAGCCCTTTATGCATGTCTCAGGCCTGCCGTTGCAGAGCCTATGTGTGCAGGTTTAATTTGCCACGTCGACCTGGCAAAATAGACCTTTTGCCAGGCCCAATCCTTCCTTTTTAATACATATAGGTCACACCTAGGGTAGGCCCTAGACAGCCCCGGGGGGGGGGGATGCGCTGTATTCAAAACGTTAGGCATGTACTTTTACGTTTTGCATGTCCTGGTAGTGAACTACTGCAAGGCCTATCTCTCCCACAGGATAACATTGAAGTTGCCTTATTACATTTTATAAGTGTAATTTACAAATGGGAAGAGATGATGGGTTCATTTTTTGGTGTCTCTGGAATCCTATTTTAAACTCCTAACGTAAAGGTAAAGTCAGATTTTAAATTGCAATTCTGAGAATGCCACTTTTTGAAAGTTGGCATTTTCTTGCCCTAACCATTTGGTCCCTGCAGCTTGTCTTTGTTCACATGATTGAGTATAGTTGGCAGTTGGGCTTTGTGTATTCCTCCTACACAGCCACCCAGAGTGGTAGCTTAGGTGTGACTGAATGGGCCTTACTGACAGAGTGGGAAGGAGGAGCTAGGCCCAGCCTCACTCAGACCTGAATAGACTGTGGCCTGTCTCCACACAAAGGGCTGCATACCACTGTAGTTATGCTGGAGCCAGAGCAATGAAGGCAGGGAATCTGTACACTTCAAAGGCACACCCCTAGAAGCTTCTCCCCACTTTAAAGTCACAACTGTATAAAAGAAGGACCTCAGACACCACCACTTCAGTACACTTCTGGACCTGTGGATACTCTGCCAGGAAGGATGGCTGTGCTGCTAAAAGGACTGCCACTCTGCTGGACTTCTGCTCTGAAGGAACTGCTGCCCTGCTGTGTTGACCTGCTGCCCTCTTGTTTGTGGAAGAACAATTGGACCTGCAACCCATTTTGAATCCAGGATGCCAGAGTGACAGAAAGGGTTAGTCTGCTGGCCTCCTGATCTGAGCCTTATGAGCATACAAGGCTCCTGGACCCTACTTCAGCAAGTTCCTGACCCCCAAGTGACACCCCTCAGGTTCGGGACCCTTGGATTGGCTCAGTGGGCTCTGAATTCAAGCTTTTAGTATCTTTGTGACTGTGAATGGGCCCGTTCACACCTGAACCACACCCCTCCCTCCAAAAATCAGGGCTAACTACCACCAGCATTTTTGTACAGCAGCATCCATAGCAAATGGGGGACTGCCAGTGCGAAGTTTCAGCCTGCCTGTCTGGGATACCCAGCCTGCTCTTTGCACCAAGCCAACTGCTACCAGCAACACTCCTCTTTCCTCCTCGCAATCCTCTCCTTGGTGAATGGGACTATTGGCACAAAACTTGAGAAAGTAAATCTTCAGCAGGACTAATTTGGGACTGTAACCAACCCGTGCTCCAGTGTGTGGTTGGGGCTTTATGGTTTTAGGCATTATATTGCAGCTTATTCTTTAAAAATTCATAACTGCTGTTTAACTAAATGGGGTTTTGTCATTTTGGTCTTGTTTTATTTATTACATTTTGCACTATTTTTCTATCCTTGTGTGGGATACTTTTGTGTATGGTGTTTTCAATGCTTTACTGTTTGAAGTGCTGCACAAATGCTTTACACATTGCCTCTAAGTTAAGCCTTACTGCTCTGTGCCAAGCTACCAAGGGATGGAGCACAGGTTAACTTGGGGTTTGCTTGTGCCTTGCCCTGACTAGGACTGTGGTTGCTTTTCGACCAGGACTCACACCCCCCAACCAGTAACCCAATTTCTAACTAGTAGCATTCAGTTGGATAATAGTATCACATGTTATCTACAGCACTACAAAACGGCAGTAAGAGTAGTACTAAACGCTATAAATAAAGAAACTTACAGTTATTCTTAGTACTTTTGAAGTGAAGTTTAGGGGTTTCAGCAACGCGTCTGTGTTTTCTGCAGCCTGTAATTTAACTTCACTGTAATTTAGATCTTTTAAGTTCAACCTGGTTTAAAATTTTTTGGTCTGTCCCGCCCACATGGGGCCGACATGTGACTTATCTTGAGGATGGGGCCAGTAATTCACTGTTAGGTTTAAAAGCGTGAATCATAAATAATTACTTTAGAATCTCCTCCAACACATGAAAAAACTCGATTGTTATCTGCTAACATGGTGAGGTGTTTATGAGCTAATGTAAGTACCGCCTATTTAACATTGTGATCCCGGGAGAGAGATTTAATATGGGGAATTATCATTTATGATACCAGTAACTTCATTTTTTGCCCATATACAGAGCCTTTTCCCCAATATATGAAACCACACTTTACCGGGCAAAATCTGTCAGGGGAAACAGCATGTGTGTAATAATTATTTCACAAGTCAAAATGTCGAGCTTTGGGCAAACTCGTGTTTGTACATGGATCCGAATTGAATATTGTAGTCATGATCTAAGCCTCACGGTTGTTTTTTTCATAAAGACCCTGATTATGAGCGGTTCGGGAAGTGTGGGGTTACTTACACCACATTGGATGGTATTTAGCTTGTGTGGTAAATAGCCACTATTATGAGTTTCTCCATGGAAAATGAGAAATTACGAGCAATGTTTGGAGCTTTGGCCTCACAGTTTGCATGAATCGCAATTACTGCATGTTTTTCACCTGTTTTTCCAGATTTGTTTTGTTGAAATTTCGCATCACTTGGATTGCCAATCCCTTCAGAAACAGGCGTTTGCACTAGGACTGAATTGTACCAGCCCACACATAATCAAGGCCAAAGACTTTACCAATGTCAAGGAGCTCTTTTAGAGGCATAGAGTTCATAGAAAACTAGTTTTGCATGCATGAAAAAGGCAAAAAAGAGCTTGACATTTGTTGTCATTTCTGAACCTTCATAACCTCCAAACCTCACCTTTTTGAGTGGCCAGCCTGCACAGTGACTCTTGGCCAACTTAGCCACATTTGATCACCACCAGCATCCAGATAACCACCAGCAGACAGAGCTCAAATTACTTTCATAATAAATGTACAGAAAACACAAGTCACATTGCTAGGTTCCAATAACATTGTTTGGCAGTAAACATGATGCTAATTTTATTGTGAATTCAGAAATACTGAAGGGTGATTTAGCTATGTTGTCGATTTATTTTTAACAGTGTTCAAAATTTGTCTTCAGCTGTTTTCTCATAGTATTTTACTAAAAGACGATTTAATACGATGATTTCTGGTTTTGACGTCGGATGGGGGAATACAAGTCCCCTGACAGTTCTGGTATGTTCCCACACCAAGGCTGGAGATCTGATCGTACTCCTTGTGGGTCGTGAGCACACGCTTCTGTTTATGGTTACGTAACGTCTGGTATGACCATGAGAATGAGGGGAGTCATTAGTCCTTAGTTAGCCTTCTTTTCTATCATGGGGTCATTGCAGAAAAGCTGCCGCTCAATACAATAACATCCAATGAAGACCTGGTGCAATATTGTGCTTTCTTCGTCCTAAAGTCATGTGTGGGTCTGATTTCTAGAATATGATGGCTAAAAGTGCTGTTGTTGTTTCAAGGCTTAATTTTAGCATTAATCTTAATTTCATTAAGATTCAATGAATGCACACTAGCAGAATCGTAGAGAACATACACTATATCCATATTATTATCCGTTGAATTTGACAACATTATATGCACTAGTCTCAGATGGATGAAAAAGAACGTTCATGTGTAAAACGCAAAGCAGACATCTTAGTTTTGTGACTATTTCTTTTAAATGTCATAGGGCCTGATCACATATTGTTGGCTAACATAAGAAAAAAAGAAACAAATTATACTTTAATACACCATTATATATCTGGCTATCTGAAGCACGGAAAAGTTTCCGGGCAACACATGAATCTGTTTTGTTTAATGTTGTTGTGTTTTTTAGGAGAAGGACAAAAAAAAGGCATCCTTGATTATAAGCAGCACAACCATAATCAAATAGGATATACTGTAAAACTGCTACGCTCGGGAAAGGGACACGTAAAAAGAGGAAGAAAAGCCATCAATTAAGAAGCAAGGAAATTAGATTGACAAGAAAGACAGCCAATGATCAGCAGTAGAGTGACCCAAAACCCACTGTAGCTATCAGTACTGTTCATAGTAGAGTTTTCAACAACAAACAGCAAAAGCTGTCTGCACATGAGATCTAAAAAGAAAAACAAGTTTGGTACTGTATATATTTAATATGCATGAGAAACACGTTCTGCAAATAAATCAAGCAAATGTAAATAGGCATATTGACTTGATGGAACTACAAAAAAGCAGGTCACCTGCCCTCACGCATGCAATCCAACTCAACATGACAAATCACACCGATGAATATCAGTGAGTAACGCCAGACAGAATATGTTTAAGTCATGAATTAGGATACTCAAAATTAACTAAATTATGCATGGATATTCATCCCATTTATTTTGTAATTCGCTCACAAAGAGGATGTGATTATATGAGAAGAGATGAAAAGAGTTCGAATTCCAACGGTTGTGACCAATGAAAATGGAATGTGTCAAAAAAGTAAACAATGGCAAAAAGAATACAGTTTCGCAACTGTTCACACAGAAGAAGGGCTGGTTCCAAATCCGTTTGGACAACACCTATTTTCTATGAAAGTGCACTGTCCAGACCTAAATACCTAAATAAGTAACTCTATGAGTTAGTGCATGTGCATCAGGCAACATAGTCCATATAGATAGGGCATTGTTGCCCACCCTTTCTGTCCAAGCTGTGTTTTTGCCGTTCATGCTATAACTCTCACAGTTACCTAGTAAGTGTATATATGACTTTGGTATGTGCTTTGGGCACCTTGGGCAGTGTGATGTTGCACCTCACACACATGTAGAATAGGGCATGCTATGGACTATATACTTCAAGGGTATTTGCAAAAGTTTGAAATCCACTTGCAAAAGGTTGGCAAAATCTTGCCTAAATCTAAATGGGCCTCTCGAGAGAAAAGTGAGGTGAACTGCATCAATTAACTCAATAGAAATATGTTCTAACTGAATAATAGAAGGAACAAATGGAAATAAGCTTACATATTTTTACTTTTCAAATCCTACATATGTTAACGTTAAGCTTGTTTATTTTTAATTATTTACAAGTTTTATAACACACACAGCTACTCAAGAGGGTTTATCGGCGAATGACAAAAGTAGGTAGGGTGTGAAAAGTAGCGAATTCAGAAAGGCCAGGTCTTCAGGCCAGTGTACTGCTGCTATTCAGTGCTTCTTGGAGAGCGTTTTCCACAGTTTGGGACCAAGGTAAGAGAAGGAGCATCCTTTTATGAGACAAAGACGGAACCTCAAGAGTAAAGAGAGTGTGTGGGCTGCTATGGTCTCACAAATTCTTGAATATATTGTGGTCCGACACCTTGTTTAACTTTATCCATATAACACAGTGCCTTAAACTCAACACATTTCGAGACCTTGAGCCAGAGAATTTCCTGAAGCAGGTGAGAAACTGAAGCCGATTTAGGTAGATGAAAAGAAGTTTGGCAGCAGCATTTTGTCCTATTTGTAGGTGATGAATTGTTGTCTTATCAGCGCCTAGATAAAGTACATTACCATAATCTAATCTATATAGAAGCAGGGCTTGGATTATGGTCCTCTGGACTGTAGGAGGAATTAGCAAAACAATCTTTTTCAGCCATCTGAGAACAGCAAAGCAGGTGGCCATTACGTTAGTTAGTGTTTTTTTATGCACAACTTGTCCTCAATAAGGAAGCCCACATTTTTCACTTTACTGGATGGAATGGGTAAAGCTCCTAGGTCTGTCGGCCAATGTCTGGACCTGCAAAGAGAAGAGTTCTTGCCCAGGATCATAACACCGTTTTATTCCCATTAAGTTTGAGGGAGTTCTTATTCATACAGCTAAAAATTATACTCAAGCCCCGGTTCAACGCAGAAAGGTCTTGGTACTGGTCCGAAGACAGAGAAAAAACAATCTGCGTATCATCAGCATAGGAGAAAAGGGTAAGCCCACAACTCTCTATTAGGCTCGCCAGAGGAAGGATATAGAAGTTAAATAAAAGATGGCTTAAAATAGAACCTTGAGGGACTCCTGAAGCCAGAGGCCTTGCCTTGGATTTAGTGTCTGTCAAGAAGACCTGAAAGCATGAATACCATTTCAAAAATGGATGAAAGCCACCTTTCTTTGTGAGCACAGAAACAGGTCTTTGGTTATTTATGCAATGCATACTTTAACCATAAGTAGATTTGGGGATCTATGAAAATGTTGTGGCTTAATTTGCACGCATAAGGAATTATATACTCTTTTGTTGAGGGTTTTTTCTGTGACTAAGACCTTTATAAATATAAAAGATAGTTGTCTTGTGCATTCCCTTTTGACTGCTCTGAAACATTTTCTTGAAATTACCTAACACTACAGTAATTGAGAAATGCATCAGGAAATCTGTCTGCTGAGATACTTAATGGCAAAACAAGCAGCTGCTTAGTCCACATGTGAAGTGCTTTCTGCATGAGAAAACCACCAAAATCCACAAACTAAAATAGAGTGTCAATTTCTGCAACCAAACATGGAAAAACACCTATTTTGTGAGTTCCTAGGAATGCCTGGACTGCAGAATTGTGGAGGGAAGCTCATTGTGGTGTAAATATATTATTTTCCTGAGGTTTAAAAATGAAATTCTAGGGCTCTCATTTGGAGGCAGGTTATCAGCAAATACGGGGACAAATAGCTTTTTTTGCCATTTTTACAAGTTTACTGGTTATGAGGCCTGTATATATAGTGTTACCTTCTCTAGAGCACCACCCAGCCTCTACAATACTTTGTTACAGCGTTCTCTTTGAGGGGGGGCATGGCCCAAGGTTGTAAATAAATGAGCAAGTGGTCGCTCGTGGGCACTGCTGACACCTATATTGCATCTGCGTTTCCATTTCTTTACGCCTGATATGCACTTGCAGCTGCAACATCCTGCATTCAGGTCATGGACACAACACTGGCGGTGAGGACAGTGACTTCCCACCACTTGCAGAGATAGCCCCAATGTCCTTCTGGCTATTTGACATCACACCAGGTGGTGCGCGATGGGCCTGGTGGTGTGATCGAAGCCAGACGAGGACTGCTGTTTTCCCCCAGCAGTTGGCATCCACTGTGGGAGGAGTCCCTTACCTCCCAGTGAGCCCCAACTCAACCCAAAGTGAAATAGAGTACAGAAAAGACAAGATCACTGACCAAAAACTTACACCAGCCTGCTACTCCGTACGTGCATGTCTCAGTAAAGCCGCTACCCCCATTTAGCGAGCTATCTGACCCTGCCACAGCAATGCCAAGGTGGTGCTCCTGGATTGGACCCCTCCAGCACTATTTCCTCTTCACCCAGGAGACTGACGGCGCTGTCCAGAGGTCACTGTTGATGCACTTTTGTGGAGCAGAGCTCTATTATCTATTTGAGACACTACCAAACACAGGTGAGGAAGCAGACTTCGTCACTGCGGTAAGGTCCCTAAATAGACACTTTGACCTGCAGCTCAATCCCAAGTCTAAGCGTTTCAAACTACACAAAGCCAAACAAACAGAGGTGGAATCAGTTGACATGTTCTATGCATGCCTGACAAAGTTGGCAAATACATGAATGAATATCAACCAACCGAAAGAGATCCGAGCCCATATAATACAAGGTTGTACATCAGTGGTGCTTAGATGCCTAATCCTGTGTCAGCCAGACCTCTCTTTGGATGAAGTGCTAGTCTTGGCCTGGTCCTACGAACCATTGAACAACAGCACTAAGTGAAGGCGTACTCATGAGTGGGCCCCAGAAGAGCACAAATGTGACGGAAGAATGTGTCAATGCAATCCAAAAACCACCAACACCCTCTCATCCAATGGGTGCCTGAGACAATCAGGTGGGGGATGCAGACTAGAACACAAACACCAAACATCTGCCCAGAAAAGGGGAGAACCTGTCAAAGTGCAGAAAAGCAAACAATTTTGAAAAGGTGTGCTGGAGTGGGTAACAAGGATACAATGCAGGGTACCCGAAGAAGATAGCCACGGTGCTACAGCAGCTTTCCCTCATTGAGCAGGCAGACAAAGAAGCACCAAGCAGAGGTGGGGCATGTGCTCCTTGGGAAGATGACAAAGATTACATTTTTGTACTATCATTTGCTGCAAGAGAAGGCAACAGGAAGCGGCTGCTCCCCATGTCCACAATGGAGATTGGAGGCACCACTATCGCTGCACTGATTGACACAGGTGCATCCATCAATGTGATTGACTCGATGCAGATCAGCTGAATCACAACACACCCCACATTATCATCTAGCAAAGCACAAATATATATGTATGAAGGCACAGAGGCACTGCCCCTCAAAGGAATCATAGAAGTCAAAGTCATGAGCGAAGGCCGATCAACACGGGAAAAATTCTACATCACTTAAGAATGCACAGGCATGCTGCTGAGGTGCCACACTGCAGATGTCCTCAAAGTAGTGTTCTCCACTAAGCAACTGCATGAGTCACATTCCCCCAGTTATTCACTGGATTCAGAAGATTGAAAGGGAAACAGATTGATGACTCTGTAAGGCCAATGTCACTACTGCATCGGAGGATCCCTTTTCAGTTGCGGCTGCAAGTGGAACAGGAATGACAGAACCTAAAACAGAAAAGGGTCATAGAAAACATGACCAGTCGGACACTGAGGGTGTCTCTTCAGGTCATCACACCCAACCTGAAATAGCCGGGAGCAGTCAGGCTGCATGTTGACATGAGGCTCCTGAAAAAGGCCATCAGGAGGGAGCGGCGCATCACACCAACCACGGATGACATTGTGGCAGACTAGAATGGCCCTAAATGTTTTTTTAAACTAGACCTAGATGCTGGGTACCATAAGCTAGAGCTTGAACCGGCCAGCCGGTCCATCAACACATTCTCCATGCATGTGGGCCTCAGGCAATATTGAAGGCTAAACATGGTCATCTCATCTGCTGCAGAGGTTTTCCAAAACATGCCCAGCCTGTCGGAGTGACTAAGGACATTGACAAAAACGAATGTTCCTTGGGAGTAGGGACAAGAGTCTGAGAAAGCATCCTGCAAGGTAAAGGAGCCCTCCTTGATGATGCTATCATAGCGTATTTCAACTCACAAAGAAGAATGGAGCAAGCACTTAGGGTTAGGAGCGGTGCTCCTGTAAGAGAAGGTGGAAGGATTGTGGGTCCCTATCGCATATGCAAGCAGGGTCCTTTCTGACCTTAAGATCAGGTATGCTCAAATCGAGTGAGAGGTGCTGGCTATCTGTTGGGCATGCCGCCACTTCTACCTGTACCTATGTGGTCAGCAGTTCTGGGGGATAACCGATCACAAGCCGCTGATCCTGCTTTTCACTGGGTCAGTCCAACTGATGCCTCTGAGGATTGAGAGGTGGGCTGTGTAGTTCCAGTCATACTCCTGTGAGGTTGTCTACTGTCCAGGGGCTAACAACCTGGCAGACTACCTGTTAGGACACCCTTTACCCCCCGAAGGAAAGCAGCAAATGGAAGACGATGGAGGAGCAGATGATTTTGAGCGAATGATCATACACAAAGCACTTCCCAAAAACACTCACTATCCAAGAAGCAACTGGAGGAGACAAGAGCATCTCCAGAGCAAAAGAGGCCCTAGACTGGAAACATCAAAACATTTTCTCAATGGATCCCAGTCACTGTTGCATGCAGAGCAAACAACTAGGAGCCAGATATGGTGAGTGCAGAATGAGCTAAGCGCAAGCAAGTAAGGACTGCTGTTCATGGGTCGACAGATAGTGATGCCACATAGTCTATTGGCAAGGTTAATCCATCTTGCACACCAAGGTCACTAGGGCATAGTCAAGACAAAGGCAAGACTACACGACAAGTGTTATTCCCAGGGGTGGACACTCGAGTAGATGTGAGGGTGCAAAGCTGCCATTCCAGTGTCATCACCAGCGAAGGCTCACCACCAGCCCTGGGGATAATCAAAGGACCCAGCCTAAAACTCTGGTTCAAAATAAGCATAGACTTTGGGATCTTCCAGTGTTGGACATCTCACAGTAGTTCTCATAGACTCCCACACCAAATTCCCAATACAGTCAACTACATTTTCAACAGTGTAGCCTGTTTTGGAAATTATATTCACCCTGATCAGCATGCCTGAGGAAATAAAGTAAGACAATGGTCATCCGCTTCAGGGACAGAAATTCCAGAATTATATGTCATCACTCACCATTCGTCACCAAAAAGTGACCACCTTCAGTGACCTCAAGCAAATGGGGAGGTTGAAAGAGTCAATAGGACTCTGAACCATGCCTTAAGGATGGGTGTTGACTAAGGTGAAGATGCCAAGTGCTGTCTCCATCTGCTCCTGAGAGCCTACTGACACACCCTTCACAGGGCCATCAACTGTACCTTATCGGGTCTCCTTTTTCAAAGACCCACAAGAGGCAGCATTATTGGCTGATGTAAAGTGCCATTTATGTACTATTACCAATTGGTGATTACCATATGCCAGACAGGACAATTCACTGTTTCACTTAAAAAACCTGTTCTAAGTTTGTTGCCCAATATTTATACCAACCATTGTTTTTCCCGTAACTATACAGGTACATTTTGACCATTGAACTGTATCTCTTTTCTCAATAGCTTTTAATTTTTTCTGTTATTCCGCTGGTAGGGGGGTACACAATGTTGTTAATGAGCACACTGGAGTCCATTGAATATATCTCCTTTTCAAATGATTTCTAAGGTATATCAGCTTTTTATAAAAACAACGTTGCTTTAAGATCCCATTTCACTCTAAGAGGTAGCATTCCCATCATTATTATCTCTATTATATCAGTCTCGCTTTACACTTTCTTTTCATTGTATTCCTCATCCTTTATCTGGATGAAGGTTACACCATTACAAAATGGCGCCACCTTTTCCGTGAATCCAAGATGGCGCCGCTTACATTGGTCATGGCACTTAACGATGTCTTATACACTTAGTCCTTTTTCTGTGTCCGTACCTCACAAACAACATTGAGGTAGGACACAAATCACACTGGCAATAGATAAAAGATGCTGTGCCAAGTCGGCGCGTCCCCTTTGTTTTAAAATAATGGCGACCGACGCGAACGCTTGATAACAAGATTTCACTGACACGAAACAGGTGAGATTGGGACCGATGCAGTGCCTTACTGCTATGCTAAATGCATTTAACATTAGCGTCACGTCGTGTTTTTTGACACTCCTAAAACAATCTTAAATGTATTGGCCACATGTACCCACCTTATTGTGCACTCCATTCTCGCATTCGTTTTTTAACAAGAACATAACAATATGGTTGACTCTTCCTAGGACAATAACAGTTTCCTCAAACATTATTGTTTTTGCTATGACTTGTACACTTGTAAAGCATTCCCCTAAGAGTGTCTACCCATACCTGGGCTAATTTTGTTCTTTTCAAGTCTTTCATATCCCTTATAAAATAGATACAGTCTCTTAGCACGTCATTTAATACGAGGCACCATTACTTTGATTGTTTTTTCCCAATGGCATTTTCCTTTGATTACCTACGGTACTTCCAATTTTACAAATACGTTACATGTCGATCATATATATTTATTTTGCAGACTATCTATTGAAATAGTGTTTATACAGCTGATTGTTTTTGCAAGCCGAATAATGTCTACATAGTATGGTATGTTGCACTCACTTGTCTTGTCATAAATCTATTCTTTATTACACTATCTTTTTCCTATGTAATACTAATTAGCACAATTATATAACTCTCCCATTCCTATTTAGAATTCAGTACCGGCACCATTAATATTGTTCTCAGATTACTACTTGTCTTATACTTTTATTCTTTCCTGCTACACCTTCTATAACAATTTTTAGGTGATTTCTGTACGTCTTCTTTTATCTTTCATTCTCTTTAATTCATATAATTCTCAGCTTGCAAGGACACACGCAACAGCATCTGTAATTACTTTTTCTTTTAATTTCTTAATTTCTCTTTCTCTTGGATCACCAATCACTTGGAAAAAGCTTTTCTTGGAATGAAGAATTATGTCTTGCGTTGCACGACCCTCCTCATGGACCTTGGGTTTCCATATTTCGGTGTTGCTTTCTTTCTTTATAACCTTTTTCAATATGATTAAACTATATTTCCTAGTCTTATGTCTTTTCTCTTTTTCAGCCTTGAGAAAGCGCTGGCATACACGGCTGTGGGGCGAAACACGTGTTGGCTGAGCTTCTGCTTTTCTTTGGGACCCATTTTGTTGTATTTCAACTGGGAGTCACTTGTCTTCCAAAATAAAACTCGAATTGGAGCAACAAAGGTTCTTCTTGCAGTCCCTTTCATGAACTTCATTGAATCCATGGCAATCTGACATTAAAAATTTCACTCATATACTGGGACCTTACCTTCTTCTTAGTAGTGGCTGATGAAGGGTGATACCCTGAAACTGGTCCCAGGATGCTTTTTTCTGGTCCAGAGAAGTCCGAGCCTGGCAGTTCGGGCTGGACTGTTCCCATGGGGAACAGGATGAAGACTGATTTGCATATGGCTGGGTCCAAACTGGATTGGCGTGGCAAGCAAAAAAACTGATGGATTAAACCCAGATCTGTGACTGGGGGTCAATGTTTGAAGTTTTCTGCATTACGTCCATCATCTGTTTTTTTAGTTTTTGCATTTGCTGCCACAAGTGGGAAGGGTATGCCTAGACGTGGGTCCCATGTTTGCTATGCCACCAGATTCAAGCTAGCCTGGCTGATGAAGGGTGATACACTGAAACCGGTCCCAGGATGCTTGTTTCTGGTCCAGGGAAGACCTGGCCTGGCAGTTCGGGCTGGACTGTTCCCATGGGCAACAGGATCAAGACAGATTTGGATATGGATGGGTCCAAACTGGAATGGCATGGCAAGCAAAAAAACTGATGCATTAAACCCAGATCTGTGACTAGGGGTGAATGTTTGATTTGTTCTGTATTCCATCCATCATCTGTTGTTTTTGCATTTGCTGCCCCAAGTGGGAAGGGTATGCCCAGACATGGGTCCCATGCTTGCTATGCCACCAGATTCAAGCTAGCCTGGCTGATGAAGGGTGATACTTTGAAACCAGTCCCAGGATGCTTGTTTCTGATCCAGGAAAGACCTGGCTTGGCAGTTCGGACTGGACTGTTCTCATGGGGAACAGAATCAAGACTGATTTGCATATGGCTGGGTCCAAACTGGAAGGCATGGCAAGCAAAAAAACTGATGGGTGAAACCCAGATCTATGACTGGGGGTGAATGTTTGATTTGTTCTGCATTCCATCCATCATCTGTTGTTTTTGAATATATATCTAATGCAGCAGCTAAAGTGAATAAGAGACCTAAGCAAAAACTACAGTGAAGAGTGTGGCATTACCATCCACCCTTTATAATTACAGAAAATTGTGTAATGTGTCTGAGCAAAAAATAAATATCCAATCAGGACATACATCCACAAGCATCGGCTGTTGCCAATAATAAGGCAGCATCAGGGAAAATAATTTTAAAAATGTAAGTATTTGCCAGTCACTGACGTGTGCCGCCTCGGTGCTTCTCTGCTCCTGGCAGTCCATGAGCCACATTGCACAGGCACCCACTTAATCCATGCGCTGCTCCCATGCTGGTAATGCTATTACCCAGCATGAGAGAAGTGCCAAGATTGGTCTCAGTGGGCTGTTTTGCCGCTCGCTTAGGCACAGGAAGCATGTGCTTCTTCTCCACCTGGCTGTACAACACAGCTCGGAGAAGTCTAAGTGCGCATGTTGTTTTGGCTATGCTCAGACAGCCTGCGAAACTGACATGCGCACATACAATAGCCCCATTCCACCTTCATATAGTATGGCTCCACCCCGCAGTAGACTCGGCCCAGCCTCGGCTCAGTCAGTGAAATATAAAATGTCAATAAAATAATGTTATTATCATTTTATTTTTCATCTACTGGATTTCAGCAGTGGGATGATGCACCTCCGCCATAGGAGCTGCCACTGACATCCACACAAAAACTTTTGTGCTCAGAAGCTTTTACACCCTATTTAATTTTAAACATAAAAATTGGGTTACATATTAAATTACAGCCTTGGTTCACTGTGGACTGAATATTTATGAGTATATTTAAGTATTACATCAGCTCTCTTTGGTATTGCCAAGTAATTTAAATTGTAGTAACTTGTTACATAAACGCATACGGCTACTGAAACATCAGCACATCTCACAGGACTAAGGGCCAGATGTATCAAAGGGTTTTTCCCATTCTGTGTCAATGGGAAAATGTGTTCGTACATACGCCCCTAAATGTATACAAGGAAGCGAGTAGCAAGTGAAGGCTATCACAGCTTTAAATACTGATAGTACTTTTCAGTTATAATTAATATAAATCTGCTGACAATGCTTGCCCTGCTTTAGACCGGAAGTAAAATTAGCAAATAAAAAAAGATATGTTTTTAAACCTCATCTCACACCTGTTCCAAAAACCTTCTCCCCCAGCAGGAGCAGCACACACGGACCTGCTCAGAGATACATGACTAAGGTGCCTTAGAGTGAAATGAAAACCAGACGGAATTAAGCAGTGAGACGAGGAGAGGGACTACTGGCTTTCAATCTCCCTGACTGTGCTGCAGAAGTGAGAGCAGTTTAAAAATAGAAACAATACTCGGAATTGCACTGTAAGCCCTAAGGAAGGTTTACAAGGCATTACCGAATAAGGGGATTGCCCCACTCATGATAAAAGAGGAGTGGGAAAGCACATATGATTCTATTCGATGATAGATGAATGTAAGGTTTGTAAAGGCACCTAAAGGTGGGGGAAACATTCCTAGGTATCTGTCCGTGTATGATAATGTTATAATGCCCGTGGAATCTGCAGCAGGCATTCACAACACAGCAAGTACAACACTTTTTCAAGTAAGCCCTCCCTCCTGGTGTAGCATGCTACCCATCAGATAACGTGTTTCAGCGCCCCATAGCGGGTATAAAGCGCCATGTTAATATAATTGCAATAAAATACAAAGTCGCAGATTTTAAATGGATAAACAGACTAGAAATAGGCTGATGTTTCTACTGTACGATTTACCACAGTTTTTAGAATGGATTTTTTTGAGAAAGTCTATAGCCTTTTTTTTCAAGACTGGGTTTATTTATTTATTTGTAAGCAGTTTTGCTTTGAGATATTTATCAAAAGAAGGAAAAGAATCATAAAAGAAATTGTAAAGAGTGAACAGAATAAGCAGATTGAATATTAAATAATACGATAAGAAATATGGCAATAAAAGTAATCGAGAGTGCCTTCTCAAATAATGCACTATTCGTTTTTTACAAGTATTATAATTCTAAATGTGATAGGAGGCTCAGAAGGGAATACTACAGCCAAGGAGGAGCAGAGTTTAAAGGAAAATAATATTATTATTATTTAATTTCTAAAGTGCAATGTTATTCAGGGACTAGGTGTCCTGGATGTAATTTGGGTGAAACAATAGAGCTGAAAATTTCTGCAAGTGCCAAAAAGCAAAAAGAGGAAAAGAGTATTGAATTCTTCCTTTAAACAAAGGATGATTATACATCAGACCTGTCAACTTGAGAATAAAATTGGCAGTGTGAGAGGGGTGTGGCTTTGGAAGTGGCAGGGCTTTATGCGGAGAACTTCCTGAGGGGGACCTCTGCCCCCATCAACCTCATCCTGTGGAGAGGTGTGGCACAATGGTTAGAGCAGCAGACCCTGATGCAGAGATCTGGTCTGGTACCAGGGTTCAATTCCTGCCTCGGCAGGTATTGGGTTCAATTCCCTTGGACCAGATAATTCTCGCCTCGGTGCCTAATCTAATTAATGGGTCCCACTCTGTAACTCTGGGCAATAGCTTGCTTAATTTCCCTGAAAGTACTTAGATGCCTGGCTTCACCCTGGGGGTTGCCCAGGAGTGGGTACCTCACAGGGAAAAGCCAGGAGGGGTTCCAAAGTGGTATGTGTACATTGCCTTGAGACCCTAATGGGTGAGTAGTGTGCTATACAAGTGCAAAGTTTAAGTTTCAAGTTTTTCCTTAAAAAGAGATCACATTGTTGTTGAGGCTGCTGGTGATGTCCTGGGGTGTTTTCACACCCCTTAATGGGCATTGCCTGCTTGCAGCCTCAAAAGACGAGCTGTAAATCCCCTCTCTGTAGTGTCCAGCTTGCCTTGCCTGCCACTGTGATTTTGGGTCCTCACTGGGTGACTGTGTGAAGGCAGTCAGAACGGTGTGACACACGGTGGCACCATGTGAGTTGGCAGGTCTGATGCATGGATTGAAGATGGATAACAAGGGCATTCAATGATTTGAGAACCAGCACCAAAAATGTATGGCTGCCCCTCAGAACGAGAAACGCTTGTGATAATGAGGAGGTTGGGCTTCAGTGAGCCTAAGGACCAGATGAGAAGTGATGTATGAACTGCTTTGAATAAATAAGGGGGCTTGGTCATAGAAAGAACTGTTGTAAAGTCATATGGCCTTAAAAATGGCTTTTGTTTCCACTAGGAACCAGTGAAGAGACACAAGAGGAGTAAAGATGTATGTGCATTTGTTGAGTCCTAACCAAAGTCTAGCTGCAGAGTTTTGTATGAATACTTGTTTAGAAGTTTACTTTAAGGTTAGAGGCTTATCCCCTTAGCTGCTGGGACTCCCTCCTCACCCCTAGTATTCACCCCCCCTCAGTGCTGAACCCTTCTTTGGCTATTTGGGGTAGTTCACGCTTATGGCAGCTCCATACTGTTTTCCACTTAAGGTAGCCACACCAAATTTGCGTCCTTCTTTTTCAACATTTTGGGGATTCTATAAGTACCTACAATTTGTGGATTTCCATGGAAGGGACCGAGGAAATAGGGAAAATATAGCAACATTTAGAGTTTTTTTTGAGAAAAATAGAGAAAAAATGCTCCAGATAAAAGTATCTGTTCTTTTTCCTGCAAAATGGCATCCACAAACGGTTTGCTGTACTAAATTCACCATCTTCTAAGCTTTCAGGAGCATGCGGCACTGAATCAATAAACCTAATTTTGTACCACAGTTTTGTCATTTTTGTAAGTGGTAGACTGTTTTCCCTATTTTGTGAACATGTGCTTCCAGTTTGTGGTGGAAACCAGTGTGAAACCCATGGGTGATCAAGAAAAGCTATAGATTTCTTAAACATAAACAAAATTCCAAATTCAGCATGGGGGTCATAAGTGTAGATCCCTCAAGGTTTTCCCAAGGAAAATAACTGTTGAAATAAAGAAATATTGAAAATGAGTAGGAAAAAAATGCATTTGTGACAACATTTATATCTGTAACTTTTTGTCATGATGGCTGATTTCCAAAAGCCATCTACCGTTACGTGTGCTAAACCCTTCTGGTAATGGGGAGGTATAGGGTTTGTAGGCTTTCCAAGAACCCCAGGTACCCAGAGCCAACAACTGAGCAATACTGTACAATGGTGTTTCATTGAGCACCGAGTATAGACCTATTCATGTAGTGAAATGGGCAGAATGAAAGATAGGTATCAAGAAAACCTATATATTTCTGAAATTTCTGAAAAAGATATGGAGTTTAGGAGCAGTGGTTATTTGTGCGTCTCTGAATTTGTGGGTACCCGTACAAGCATATGATTTAGACTGTATTTTTCTAAATGGCATCTTTCTTATCCAGTGTCTTACATTTGAAAGGCACAAATGCAGAGAAATCAAATTGGTAATAACAAATGTTCTACTATTCTATGCTCCCACAAGTCTTCCAATAAAAATGATACCTCACTTGTGGGTAGGCCTGGTGGCTGCGACAGTAAATGGCCCAGAACACACCATGGTTGCATTGCATTTTTCCACCAAAACTGACCTTTTTCTCAAAGTGGGTAGCTCTATATTTTGGACGCTAGCTCAGCTGACACCTAGAGAAATGTTTTGAGCCATTCCTGTAGTGGGCAGTAGGCCCAGTCACACAATTGGGGCCACATTTGTATTGACAAAGTGGGGTAATGCAGAGTGGAAGGAATTTTGTGGATTCCTGCAGATTCCTGAACTTTCCATCACAGAGATGTGTAAGGGTGTGATATGAGAGTTTGAGGCTTTTTAGAGTATTGTGGGTAAGAAAACCTCATGGCATCCATGCAAGGCACACAACCGGGGACTTCCTTGGCTGTCTAGTTTAAAAAAATGTCTGTGGTTCATAGGTTTGTGTAGGTGGCACCACAGCATGGCCTCAAATACCGCACATCCCCTATTGTTTATCTCTCAACATAGCGATGTAGGGCCTTTTGTGTCCTTTTCTCTCCAGCCATCCACATAAGTAGAGTACTGAGGCAGGGTGGTAGGAAATCTGTGGCTCAAAGCAGATTCCATGCCTTTCCTTCACAGAAATGTGATGAAAATGTAGGTTTCTTACCAATGTTTGATGTTTGCAAAGGCTTCTGGGTAATATTACTTGGTGAGAGCAATGCAAGTCATGCACCCCTATACTACCCTGGTTGTCTAGTTTTAAAAAATGTGCCGGCTGAGCAAGGGCCCAAAATCCACAGCTATCCATAATGAGAAAAATTAGATCTTAGAGCCATTTTACTGCCTCAGATATAAATCTGGTACTATTTTTTTAAAGTTAATCCTCCATTTACACTGGTTTGTTTTAACACCTCCAGAAATGATGACCCCGAAGCACAAATACTTATCACAGCGTCTGGCTATTGAAACCAAGACTTCTGAAGGTGAGCCACAAAGCCATGTCAAGGCACCAACTTCTTTGTGGTCCAGTCACACGCCATTCACGCACCACACAGAAGACTTTGATACTGCTAGCCACGGGCCTAATCCAACCAGTGTACTCAGATCAACATACCGCCACCATGCAAGAGCCCATCACATTCATCCATCACTGGATCGAATCAGTGACTACATTTTACCACCTGTCAAGTAACTGCCTCCTTCTTTTTGAACATTACCGAACACATGCCTTGTGAACCTTTACTAATGGCTCCCATGACAGCCACATAAGGCTCAGGAAGACATGTCTTACATACATATTTAGCACTCTAACCGGGGTAAATCCAACTCTTTCCAGTTTGTGGATGCAAGTTGGGGGTGTCCGAGTATGCCTCCGAGGTGTCATTCCTCAAACTGAGTGAGCATATCTACCTTTGAAACTAAGGGAAACGTGCTGGAGAATACTGCAGAAGTTCCCTAAAGAGCACATCATAAACTATGAAGACTGGTCGTTTTTGACACAGTAGAGCATGATAATGTAGCGCATGTCCCATCCACTGTTATGTGCAGTGCTCTGACCGTAATGCACTTATCATACAGAAAACCGAACGTCTACTAAGTTCTGACAGAGGATGAACATGGCTAGCAGGTCAAACATTTACCCTTACATGCCATGGTAATGCATCTTATACTAAAGATGCAAAAACATTCATTATACAAGATATTGTGTCCTGTACTCCTTTTCAATAACTTTGGTTATGATACAAGTTACTAATTGAGTTTGCACACGTTCGAAGCAAGTAGAAATGTTGATGAGTAAGTCCCACAGGACATTTGTTTGAATTATTACACAGTATGTGCAGTGTGGAGACTATAATGGACTTGTCAATCGGTGAACAGAACACCGACAACACTCTGATGGTGGATGATGTCGAGCAGGCCATAATGAAGTCCATGATTTCCTCAAGTAGAGGAACTTAAATTCTGAGGCTGCTTGCCTAGCAAAGTAGTGGCCCATGGATGGTAGGTAAAAATGCACAACCATCGAGATGCTTCTCAGCACTTCACTTTTGTATGATACAACATAAAACATGTAGGAAAGCATAGAACTGGCTGTGATGGGCACTGGGGCCAGTAAAACACAACCCTCCTACCTCTTTCCCTGCTTACAACAGGCTTTACAACAACAACATTGTTGAGTCTTCTTAGGTATTTCAGCAATGGAATCAGCAAAGTGTCGCTCCTGCAGCATTGCCACATCCTCCAGAATATATGAAGCGGAAGCTGATGCTTCGGTAGCAGTAAAATGTTCAGTGACAGACAACTGAAAGTCAAGGAAAGACTTAAAGGAAAGTAGAGTCTTCCCATGGTTGTCTGATGATAAACAACATATGCATTGTATGTTGCCATCTTGATCGGGTGGGAAAACAGTTTTTAGTGCCAAGTGCGAGTTTTATGAGTCGCACTGTATGGCTGAAGAACCTGGTTCTTCTTTTCCACTCTGCCCATGTACTTGTTGTAATCAAGTATACAGGTGGGCTTGTGAACTTTGGCCATCTGATCTCGAACCGTGATGGGGGAAGTGCTCTTATCATGAACTGTAGTGAGCACGTACACATCATGACTATTTGAGAACTTGACTGCAAGAGGTTCGTTGGAACTCAACGCAGTGCTCTGGGATTTCTGGAGGTTCTTACAAACAAACTCCTGCTGGAATCCTTTGCGATGACAAGGAACTGTACCGCAGGCCACACTGCCAGCTTTGTACATGTCAATGAGCAGCTCTACTCCTGTATAGAAATTGTTCACATAAAGGTTATAGCCTTTGTGAAGGAGTGGCTGGACAAGCTGCCATACAATCTTTCCTGTGACTCCTTGCATGTGAGGGTCTAGAGTGGAGTCCTTCCTCGTATACACTTTCAAGCTGTACACGTAGCCAGTACAGCTCTCACACAGCATATACAGTTTGATTCCATAGCAAGCTTTTTTGATTGCAAAGTACTGCCTGAACAGCAGTCACCCTTTGTACAGGATCAAGGACTCATTATTCTTTCAAGGAGTATAAATTTCTGGAAACCTGTCAGAAAAATGTCCCACAGCAGGCCACATTTTGAAGAACGTGTCATGGTCTGGATTATCCCTGGGCAATGCAACAGAATTGTCATGGCAAAAGACGATCTCTGCTCATGTACGATGTGAAGTTGGGGGTTACCCAAACTGTGGTAGTAGACCAGAAGGACTGCAAGGTTGGTTTATACACTAACCACATTTTGAGCGTAAGGCAATATCTTGAACTTCTCAAGTAAAGTTGGAGTCCGTCACCATTAAAAGGTGGAATTTCGTGCTGACCTAATTGGGGGGCTGCCAAGAGAGCTCTCTATCTGTGCTTGAGGCTGCACGTACCTGCACTGGGTTGGTCTAACCTGCTACGGTCGCCCACTTCATAGCCTGTTCTTACGAAATGGCTGCACAACTGCCATATTTGTGTCCCTCAGAATTGCTGGAAGATGAGCTAACTCATTCTGCTCCATTTTCCTCTTCCTCAAATGCTTTCTCAGTATTTGCTGTCTCATTCTTCGATCCTACCACAGAGCTGTCATTCCACAACCCGAATTAAGGCTTGGGCAGCAGTCATCTACCCAGACACCATCTCTACTACTGGCTAAAACAGTCCTTCTAAAACACTACCCTATGTAGAAGGCAGATTTGTGGTTCTAAGACAGTCGGTGGGTGTGTATGTGAGAGATGTGTGCAGCTTTAAAGAGCAAGACATCTTACCTTATTTTCTTTTCTAAATCTGTAGATTCTCCAAAGACACTAAAAATGACAAAAAAAGGACACAGTATTACTTCACCTGGCCACATATCCATCATCTCAGCCCTTTGCACTTGTGGCACCCAGTGCGATAATCATTTTTGCTGCCCCCCCCCATGTCCTCGGATTCCCTCACTACCACCCAGCAAAACCCATCTCTCTATTACCCCTCTCTCACATACATTTAATTTTTTTTAAACGCACTAGTAATGGCTAGCTTTACTAAGCAATTCAGCTGTCCACATAACATACAGATCTCTTTGCAGCAGGCATATTAACCCTCTGTGCTACTTTAGGGCATGTCAAAACTGCCACTAGACAGAACACCAATCTCTCTCTTTAGCAGGGATATCACAAGAGTTACCTTGACATTTGTATTGCTTCCTGATAGCTGTATATATACATATGTATGTATGTGTGTATATATATTTTGTGTGTGTGTGTGTGTGTGTGTATATGTATGTATATAGATTCAGATATATATGTAGATATATATGGATTAATGCACATATAAAAACACATATATATATATATATATATTTATATATATATATTTATATATATATATATATATTTGTATATATATATATATATATATATGCATATATATATATAGAGAGAGAGAGCGCGAGAGAGAGAGAGAACTACTAATTACCCCAGATATTACAACACTCATGACATCTTCTATGACATCTTTGATAATATCACTGTAACATTTGCAGTAAAATTATTGATGAGAAAACTGCATGTTGGGGTGCAAATTATGGTTACGTCAATTAACTCTAACTATAACAGCGGAATATCTATGCTTTTGTGAATGTAAAATCTATAACGACCCTGTAACCTTAGTGAATTTAATATGTGAATATTTCCCCCAACATTGCTTTATTTTATTTTTCTGGTAAATATTTGGCTCTTCTGGGGACTGATGGCGGCCCCCAGATGAACCACACATTTCCCCCAAAAAATAATTTGGTGCCCTCAGGGGGTCGGCCCATGTGTAAGAGGGCTGACCCCCTGACAATTTAATTATTTAAATTCTTTTTTTAGTTTTATAGTCCCTTTGGGGTGCAATAGCACCACCAGGGAAAAAAAACATATTTATATTTATATAATTGTGCCCGGGGTTGAGGGCCGGCCCGGTACTAAAAGGCCGACCCCCGCTTGTGGTGTCCCTCGTGGCCTAGTGGGATTCCTGCTCATGGATCGCAACGTGTGCCACAAGCAAAAATGATTTTGTGAGAGACATCACTGGAAGGGGGAGACTCTCCCCTTTCCAGCGATGCCTCCCACAAACATGGGTGTGCATCAAAAATAACGCCTTCCAGTGCGCTGACGTCACAGTTGGACGGGGGTCACCTCAGCTTTTAAAGAAAATAATCTTTTTCAGCCCTACATGGTGTCCGCCAGTGGCTAACAGACACACCAAGGAGGGCGTAGATGTGTCGGCCTTTGGCCGACACACTCACAAAAGGGTAAGGTTTCTTTCTACTTTTTTCAATTTGTCTGAGTGCCACTGTAGACAAAAAGAACAAATGGACTACCACCTCTCTTCTCATCCTAGTCATAGTCCTGCTTCTAAAATAATGACTTCACACCACTCTCCCCTTTGGATTTCATTTAAAAAAAGGAAGTTAGGAAAAGTCATACGGTATCTTCTATAGTGCAAGGTTTCTATTTAGAAAGTTTATATTGAGAATGGTGAACCGGGCAGTAACTTTGATATAAAAAAAGTTTACATTTGGCCACTCTAACCAGAACATACTGAAAATACTACAGAGAATAAAAACACAAAGACCGACATAATGAAAAGTATCAAATAACCCAGCATAGGCAATCTATATGTCCAGCTATGAGGAACAAACATTTTTAAAACGTACGTAGCACCTGGTAGTCATGACTGCTAATCTGTCAGTCTTGTAAGATAATCAAGATGAAGCAGAGAGAGGTGAAGAAAAAAGAGTGGGTTGAAAAATAATGTAATTGTTTTAGAACATCGTGATTTAGTGGAAGGAGCAACGTATGTTCTGATAGATCAATCAAACACACTATAAATATTGACAGATTTTATAGTTTTGCTTCCAGTTGGACATAATTGTTTTAACACTAAGCATAAAAAGAGGTTCCACTCAAAGAACATCTTAATTGATGGCATCATAGTTAGAATACGGACAAGAAAGTGATGGATGGAGTGTTTGAATTAATCTCACCCACTAGGAATTACTCGGTCCGAATCCCAATCTATTGTTATTTTGTGCACTATGCCACCTCCGTTTCGACCCAGCCATATGCAAATCAGTCTTGACCATGCTCCAATAGGAACAGTCCAGCCCAAACTCGCAGGACAGGTCCTCCCTGAGTTGGAACTGTGTTGATTGAGTTTTGGTTCAGGGAGGACCTGGCCTGGCACTGAGGGCTGGACTGTTTCAAGTGGCGAAGGGTTAGGTTTGATTTTCATATGGCTGGGACCAAACTGAGGTGGCATTTTGGGCTAAAAATATTAGTCTGGGATGCTTGTTCAAGCAATCGCCAGTGGCTCTAATTAATTCAAGCATTCCACCCATCACTTTGTTTTTTGATCTCCGTGGTGAGGCGGGTATGCTCAGATGTGGGTCCCATGCCCATCATGCCACTGGAATCAAGCTATGCCTGGCTAATGAGACCATAATAAGGGCAAAATGGATCTTGAGTTGTTTGTCTTCTGGTTCAGGGTGGGCCTGCCCTGCAGTGTGGGTGGACTGTTGCCATGAAGCAGGTGGCATACTGGCCGAAAAATGATGGATTAGGATGCGGCCCGAGTGATCATTAGTAGCTGAGGTTAATTCAAGCATTTCTTCCATCACTTTGTTTTTTTGTTGCTTGATGGCATCATATTAAGACACAAATGTTCCCAAAATAGGATGGTTTTTTCATTGAACTGCCAATATTATCTCTCACCAGACCTCTACCCTTCACCAAATGTGTTTTGATCACCCTTTTAAAATATAATTTGTAACAAGAACCTTTATGCAGCTTTCATTGCCAGCATTTATTGAATTCACCATGCCTAAACTGAAAGAATGGTGCTGGAATAATTTTCAGAGTGGGGGAGAGTGGAAATGGTGTAGTATGTAGCCTTTGATGCATTTTGGATCACACTGTTGCAAACATATGAGTAAAACCTGGTGTGGTAGCCCACTGTCATTTACAGAGAAATGGCCTTTTGAATGATCACTAAATTTGCATCAGACTTGTTGTTTTACTGATAAACCCATTTAGAGCACAAAACATAGGCCCTCATTATGACTTTGGCGGTCTTTTTCAAAGACCTCCAAAGCCGCTGCAGCCAGGAGACCGCCAGTGCTGGTGGTCTACTGACTGCCATATTAGGAGTCATTGGGGGACTTCTACCCATTTAAGGGCGGAAGTTCAACTCCAGAGAGGTGGTTGCATTGCCAGCACCGACATGGCAGCAAGACTCCGCCTGCCATATTATGAGCTGTAATACGGCTCAGCGGAGTCTTGCTGGCATACTCTCAGTGCAAAACCACCAGGATCCATCCCCTCCCGGATGACCAGCTTGCCGGAAAAGGTAAGGTGATCGTCCGAAAGGGGGGGAGGGGAGTGTTGGGTGCATGTGTGTGGTGTGTGTGTGTATGTATCCATGTATTAGTGCGTGTATGTGTGCGAATGGGGGTTTATGAGTGTGTGTATGTGTGCGAATGGGGGTGGATGAGTGGTAGTTTGTGAGCAAGGGAGTGGGGGTGTCTGTCCAAGTGTGCGGTTCAGGGGGGTGCATATGTGTGAGTGCGGGTGTGTGAATGGATGTGTATGATTAGGGGTGTTTGTGGGTGCATGTCTGCATGCGTGAGTGCAAGTATGCAGGGGAGGGTGTAGTATGAGTGCGAGTATGCGGAGGGGAGTGTGGTGCAGTATGAGTGCGAGTATGCGGACGGGGAGAGGGGCTGTGAATGCGTGCGTGTATGAGATTGAACGTGAATGTTTGTGTGCATGTGTGTGAGTGAGTTGGGGTGTTCGTGTACGCACTTGCATGGGTGTGCCTGAGTGCGTGTCGGTGCGTGCATGCATGTTTCAGTGTGTGTCTCCAAGTGAATGGGTGTGTATGTAGGGAGTGCGTGGGTGACTGGGGTGTGTGTTTATAAGAGTGTAGATGTATGTGGATGCATGTGTGCATAAGTGTGGGCATGTGGGGGTGTGTGTGCCAGTGATAGGAGTGGGGGTTCCTGTCAGCGGGTGCATTTCCACCAGGGTTTTTGTGGTGGGGTGACCACCACGGAAGTACTGTCAGTCTGCAGGATTGTAATCCGGCTGGCAGGCTGATGCTTGCCATTGGGTTGAAGGTGTTCACCACCGCCTGCGTCAGTGCGACAGCACCAGTGGGCCAGGAGGCGTTGTGGAGATTTGGCTTCTGCCAAACCCCACAACTTGTGATGAGGCAGCCTTTACCGCTGGGTCCGCAGTGGTAAGACCACCACAGCGAGGCTGGCGGTCTCATGTCCGCCAGCCTCATAATGAGGGCCTTAATGTGTGGAAATCATGTTTTAGAAATTATTTATAATTTGGGAATGCAAATAAGGTGTCTTGATTTATTTGGTCTTGTTAAAATCTTTGTGCTTCCATTGGCTTTTATGTATTTTGAAATACTTTACAGTTTATTTACAGGTATTTACATATTGTTGTGTGTTAGAGAATAGTGACATCTTACAGTCTATCCATTTAAACTCCCTCTGCCCCTGTAAGATTGATTCACATTACAAAATTATTTTTGCCATCAGAGGAAGAAAAGAACACACAGATGTCCATGTTAAAAGTATAATCAGCAATGTGCTGGAAGATATTGCCTGACATTTGACCCCTGTCTTTGAAGGCACAGCAAATGTGAAAAGATAAAAACAAAATGCTAAGGCCTCTTTATTGCTAGTTCATTTTTTGGAAACCAGCATGATTACTTTGGGGGTGCTACACCACCTCCTGCATCCTTTCTTCTAGGTCCTTGTTGGACTTTTTTCCTTATGCAGGGTCATCCCCAGTCTTATTGCCTCCTGCCTCCTATTTTTTCTGACCTGTCGCTGTTGGCTCCAGGTCTCTGAGCACTTTATCACTGCTGACCAGTGCTAAAGTGCAGGTTCTCTCCCCTCTAAAGTTGGTATGATTGTCTTAAACCTAATTGGCATATTTAATTTACCTGTAAGTCCCTTCTACAGTGGTATCTCTATACCCAGGGCCTGTAAATTAAATACTACTAGTGGGCCTGCGGCGCTGTCTGTGTCACCCACTGAAGTAGGCTTTCAAACCTGTCTCAGGCCTGCTAACGCAGGGCCTGTGTGCGTTGATTTCTGCCACAGGGACCTGGTATCTAAATTTACTTGCCAGGCCCAGAACTTCCCTTTTACTACATGTAAGTCAAACCTAAGGTATGCCCTAGCTAGCCCTATGGGCAGGGTGCCATTTATGTAGAAGGCAGGACATGTACCAGGTTGCGTGGCATGTCCTGGTAGTGACAAACAGCCTAACTTGGTGTCTCACTGCTGCGAGTGCTGCCTCCTCATAGGATTGCATTAGAAATGCCCTGCCTTATGTGTAAGGGGTATTGTCTAATTAGAGGAGTTCTGTAGAGAGAGAGGGCTGCATGTAGAAGGGGACCTCAGCAGATCTCTGAATTTTTTTTAAAGGTTTGTGACATATACCCAGGGGAAGAGTGTGCTTAGTGGGTACCCAGAGGATCGTGGGTGTCGCGAGTGTTCCCAATGGGAGGGCTCCCAGACCTCATCCCTAAAGAGTGGTGGAGAGACTGATCAGGAGGGTGAGAATGACCGGGCGGGGACGCCAGTTGACAGGAAATGCCCCAGTGATAGGGAGTACCTTGCTGGATCCAGTGTAAGAAGCAGGGCTACCTCACATTCCTTGATGCCTGATGAGCTAAGAGATAGGCGGGAAGAGTGGGACCTGAAGTTGCAGTTAGTGCGCCTAGCTGTTGAGGAGAGAAGGGCTGAGGTGGAGAAGGCCTTAGTACAAGAGAGGATAGCAGAGGCAGAGAGGGCCTTTGCCAAAGAGAGATTCACTGTTGAGCGCAGTCTGAAGGTTCTGGACTCACCAGCGCTGCAGGTGGAGTCCAGTTGTGTTAGCAATGTAGAGTGCTGTAGCAAAGATGTTCCTCACATACCCATAGATCTGTTACCTAGGTTCCAAGAGGGGGGTTACATATGTCAGTGGTTAAAGGGATATGAGAGGGCTCTGATAGAGCGCAGGATCCCTGAGAAGGATTGGAGGTCTGGCCTATGGAGCTATATTCCTGAGGAGGGGAGGGATGCCCTATCGACTCTAGAAAAGAGTGACAGGGAGGGGTACTCCACTATGAAGGACGCACTGATTGTGAAGCATGGCTTTTCCCCCGAGGAATACAGAAAAAGCTTTAGGGGTGGTGAGAAACTGTCCCACCAGTCTTGGTAGCAGTTTGTGGAGGATTGCTGCATTGCACTAGATGGATGGGTGAAGGGTAGCACAGTAAACAATTTTGAAGGGCTGTTTATTCTGATTGTTGTTTTTCAGGGTTACGCCAGCACTTGTCAGCGTGTGAGCTCTCTGACCCCAGGGAGCTTGCAAAGGAGGCAGACTTCTGGTCGCGTACCAGAGGGTCTGGTGTGGCATTAGGGGTTGTTCCTAATGAGAGTGGTCTAGGTGTTTCCCAACCAGGTGTGGTGGGAAAGGCTTTGTCCCAGGTAGGTCCCAGTGTAATGGGAGGGGTTTGGGATCCCATGCCTTGTCTCAGAGGAGAGGGAGTGGGGGTGGGCTGTGTCCCAGGATGTCCGAGACCCGGTCTCATAGCTTGGTTGGTTCCATGAGTGGACGCCAGGATGGGAGCGTACCCTGCACCATAGGGCCAGCTGCTAAGATGGATCCCACCGCTGCCACCAATGTTAGAAATAGGGTTTCTGGTTGGCTAGGTTATGCACCTAAGCCAGGCAGAACCCACCCATTCTAGTCAGGGCAAGGGAGTTACACATCTAAGATAACCCCTGCTCACCCCCTTGGTAGCCTGGCACGAGCAGTCAGGCCTATCCCAGAGGCAATGCGTAAAGCCTTTTGCAGATGCATATGGCCAGTCAAATAAAAACAGGTTAAACCTTATATTTCCAGCATGCCTATGGAGCGAACATCATGGCTGCACCCTCTCCAATGCACATGGTGCAGCCACCCTGTCACCAAACTGCCAAGTCTTTAAAAGGACACCCCGTCACCTCTATTAGACACTGGGCGGCAACCCCAACATCCTGGGTATTTACAGGGGCTCCGATGCTCCCAATGGCTAGAAGGCAGCAGGGAAATCAACGGGCACTTGGCCCTCCTTCCGCCCTGACTGTGATAGTCATACATCCATTGAGAGGCTCGAAGGCACCTCTGTGCCTAGCACAGGTTCCGTGGTATCTTTGCTGTCAACCGTGTAGCAGCCCGCTCTCCATTCAGGGGTCGCTACCTACTAGCCATGCCACTCTGATGGTATCAGGGTGGGGGGGAATCCGGGCGGCTCCTGCCGGCTCCGGACTCCTCAACTATCCAAAGAGATTTAATCCAGCATGCGCCCGTATTCTCATGGGACGGCTGCTATCTACCCCGTCTGGGACTGGATGGAACTTAATTTCCCACACTCCCAGGGCCAACAGGTGTCCCAATCTGCACCTCCAAAACCACAGTATGCTCAATGGAAAAAACACTGACCCTCACTCGAGGCATACCGAAATCTGCTCCTTCACCACAACAAGTCCCATAAGGGCAACATGTGTCGATCACCTTGCCAACTTCGTTTTAGACTCTATAATCGGCAGACCAGCTCCAGTTCCTCACAGGGTGGCATCTCTGACTTGGAATCTGGAAGCAGCAGGCATTATTTCCGTCCTTTACCCCACAGTTGGCATATGACTTATAGTGATGTTGGGTATTTATGTGGCTTATAATTTGCATTACAATTATTTTTTTGCCCTTTACGTGTGGACTCTGGGACTGAAGCCCTGGGTGACCAAATGGTGGTGGTTGTGCAACCACTAACATCATCCCCACGTAAAGCACTGTTACTCAGTGTCAACTGACTGACTTCTGGCCTGGTGCTAGTTAATGTTTCACAAAACTCCAAAATGCACAGTTCCACAAAAAAGAAAAAGAAACCCAATGAGGGAAAAAGGAAGAAGAAAAACAGGTCCCTGTGGATATCCAAATTTTGGAAGAAGAGCCCTCACTCACCAATTGGTAACATGCTTCGTTATCTGGCTTTGCTCCTCGTTGGGCGGCGCTGCAATGCCTGACGGGCCCCTCAGGGGGGCTCTTTGCTGGAGATCTTTTATTGAAGGTATTTTCCGGTATGTGAATGCAAGAATCAAAACGAAATAATTTATTTAAAAAACGAAACCCTCTGTCATGGTTAAAAACAATAAGTAAGGGGAAAATAGAATGATGTCTATCCTACCCTATTTATATACAATGTCTATTGACCGCAAACCCTATATTCTGGGGATGTAGTAGAGGCAGGGTTGGTCCTCCCTATACTGCCACCAAGTAGGTCAACATGTTTCTCACTCAAGTAGTCAATAAAGATCTGGTGCAATTCATCAGGACCTTAAATCACCTACCTAATTCTCACTCCACTAATGGGCTATAATATCTGTGTGAAACAGGAACCCTCCTCACATTAAAGGATGGGCCCCATAGGGATGTCGGAGAATTCCAATAGTCCAGTCATTAACAGACATCTATTCTTTGGAAACGGACCGGTCAGTTGCACCTACCCCAGCTCCGCACTTTTTTGTGGAACTGTGCATTTTGGATTTTTGTGATTTATATGGGAGTATCATGCACAGGCCCAGTTTTTCACTCTCTTTAAAATCTCCCACTACTCAAGCCCTCTTTTTGTTTTTGCCAGTTCATGTTTACCTGTTGTATGCATGATGAAGGGTGCTACTATATTGCCCTGTACCTTTATTCTATGAACATGGCCTGGGTCCTGATGACCTCCTTTGGTGGGCATGATTCCACCCTCTTTTTTACCTCATCTAAAGGACAAGACTGCTTGGACCCCCTTTACATAGACACATGTGTTTTCACGGCGGTTATGTTGATTCTGGTTTTGTTGTTTGATCTAGTAGTTATGACAAGCTGAACCAAGTATTGGGGTTTACATATATATATATTGGTTGTCTCTGTCACCTACTACACTACTTGAGGAGGATGTGAAATATCAATCGAGAGAGATCAAGTTGCTGGGGGAAACTCTGGACATACTTTTAATATTACCTATGGCCTCAATTCCTCACCAAAGATAGACAAACAAGGGCACTACGTTCTGCTCAGGAGCACGCTAGATGGAGCCCCCAGCATGTTGGGGTTCATATACACACCCAACACAGAACAAGATGTTTTCCTATCACACCTGTCCCCTGTACTTGCAGAGTGAGTGTTGGGTGGAGACTTTAACACAGTGTTGGATACCACTTTAGACAGGTCACACCCTCTCCTGCCCAACACAGCATCCATTCTCCATTCTATGTCCATGCAGCAATGGGCAGAAGGGTGTAGCCCTTCTGATGCAGCCAAATGCTACTATGCACAAATACACATTCTCTTCCTACCTCCACACACTGCACTCCCCCTTGACATGTTCCTATGCCCATTACACTCCTCCCAATATAACACATGCCACACACCTGGGTAAGACAATATATGACCATAACCCGGTGGAAGTAATGCTGACTTGGTGGCATGTGCCAACTCTGATACCCACCTTGCATCTGCAGCTGGCCCTTCTAGAGGATGTAGTTTTGAGGGAAACACTGGCCAAGACCATTGACACCTATTTTGCTGAGAATTAAGGTCTGGCTTCTTCTCCATTAGTGGAGTGAGAGGCCTTTAAAGTCAAAGTTTGTGATTCCTCTATTGGTGCGGTAGTAGGGGCCAGACAGGAGGTAATGCAGGAAATAATACAACTGGACAGCAACATGAGCCCCCTGGAAACAAAAGCACTTACTGACCCTGAGGCAGTGGGCCCACTCCAAGATGCTCAGGCAGTTAATGCTGAACTGCTGGAGCATCTCCAATTGATAGATTATAAAGCATATTCCCAGAAAATACATTCTGAAGTGAACAAATCTGGGACCCTTGCTGGCACATTTGATTTGATCTGACATCACACTTATACCTATTCTAACCATACAAGACCAGGTCCGCCACTTGCTTGATACCCAACAGTCTGTCAACGGGGTGTTCTGTGATTTCTATGCATTTCTTATACTGCTCCAACTCCCTCAGCTGTCAACGCATTCTTACAACATTCAACACTACCGAGAGTGCTGCTGGATGAGAGGGAAGCTTTAAAGGTACCCATATTATCAGGAGAGATGCCCGCTGCAATCAAAGAACTCTCTAGAAACAAGTCACCGGGATCAGTTGGGCTTCTGGTAGAGTTTTATTCTGATGCATTTGAGTCACTGAGATCATGTTACAGACATACATGCATGCGACTAGTAGTCAAAGGACATGGATTCGGAGTCTTTTTAGTCATACCAAGTTGTCCATCTGCCCTCTCTA
Source organism: Pleurodeles waltl (assembly GCF_031143425.1). NCBI lineage: Eukaryota > Metazoa > Chordata > Amphibia > Caudata > Salamandridae > Pleurodeles > Pleurodeles waltl. The sequence goes on from NC_090449.1 coordinate 951,691,437, forward strand.
CATATTCCAAAGCCATCTTTTCCCTCTAATAACTCACTAAACAACTATTGAGTTCTTACTTCAGGCTACATACTCCTATTAACCAGTAATGCCCAAATGGCCAGCCATATACTAATCTCTTTGTTTTATTTATTTTTTTGTCTGCACCAGTTTGACCAAGGGGATGTGGATCCCCTGGACTCATCATTTTCTATTTCTTGTTTACATCCTTTTGGAAATTTGGACACTGAGGAACCTTTCTCCTTTAACCCACACCAGCAGGCTCAATCCCAAAGTCTCCCAAGAGAATTGTACCACAGCCCTGATTAACACCAATAACCCACCACGTCAGCGGTCTTCCTTGACACTGCCAGACACAATAACTGGATTCTGCAGGCACTGGATTCGGAGGCCACCTGTCTCTGGGTACAGAAAAACTACAAAAGGAGAAATTCATCTGAAAGAATAAATAAGACAGGGCAATCAAAACCATATCTTGAAGCCCAACAGCCTATTAAAATGACTTGCTCTAAATAGTACACAAGTAGAAGAATTCTGAACACTGGAAGGAGCTCCATCAGCTCCTCATACACAAACAAGCACAATTCAAATTACTCAACCACACTTTAAAGTAAAACTCCTTTGCCTCACTTTCAAGGCACTACATAACACTGGCCCAGCATACCTCAACAATTGCATCTGTGTTCACAAACCTTCCAGATACCTTCTCTCGTCCTGACTCTTTCTTGCATACATCCTATGCATATGGATAACCAGATCCAACAGTTGAACTTTCTCCTACATGACTCCTAAAGTGTGGAAGGACCTCCCACTACACATCAGAGCCTCTTCTTCACTTCTTGAATTCCAGATGTAGCTGAACACCTGGCTTTTCCAATACTCCCATTAGGCCACAGACTAGACTCACACCTGCTCAGCGCCAGGACAGCCTCCCAGGTGATAGTGCACAAATCTGCATGCCATAGCATAACACATCACCTAGTCCCAGCAAGAACATGTTTAATATTTTGGGCATTCACCATTATATCCCCTGAAACTTTCTGCTCAGAAGAATGTTATCATACTAAAATACTAAAGATTAATTTCCTCTGAACATAACATCACTTGCAAATTTCTCCAAAGATTCTATGTCAAATTTCTTTCACCGATCTGTTCCACCCCCTCACCAGGCCATTACTGATTTTTTTATGATCTCAAAAGTGACCTCTATGCAGATGTATTTGATTAAGTCTGCATCTCCTTCAAATCATTATGTCGTAATATACATCAAGTTAGCCACTGATATATTCTCACTTAACTTATTCATGCCTGTAATACCTATTTCTCGTCTATGAATGCTCCCAAAATGTGAAAACACACTACTTAAACATCATAATGCAGATCCTGAAATCTTGGAACAAATTGATCTCCTTTCTTTTGTTTAAAACTTAATCAAGCACCCAGTCAATTAGAAGCTGCCTCTGCTTTTAGAGTGAGAATGATTATTGACTTCTTTGATTGATTTGCGACTTTCTGATTATAGCAACAGAAAGATCAAGGTAAAGAAAGTTGACATAATTACACTCTCCAAGAATGTCAAGATATGGATGCCAGTGACTGGCATAGACATTGATCAATTTTTCCACCCCACAAAAGGAGTGCACTCCTTGCACACCAGTGCGACTGATTATTTATTTCTGAGAAATAGGTCCTGTCTTTGAGGGGTTAAGTTTCCAACACCCAAAATAATGAGGCTGGGTCACTGCTGACAAGCTGCTTAGCATTATATTTCTTACAAAAGTGCCCCTGCTGTGTCAGTGGAAACAGTGGGACAGTGCAGCAGGAAACTTAAAATGTAGTGCAGAATCTGTTGTGGCTGGGCAGAGGTGGGTCTAAGGCACCCTCATTAGATGGCAGATTACCCACCACCTCTTTTAGCAATATATGGCCTGATTTAGAGTTTGGTGGATGGGTAGTAAGTCACACACATGACATATATACCACCATAGCATATAATACACTTGTAGTAAGGCAATGAAATATTCATAAGATTTGTGTTTGTTGGATGACTTAAACTTTGCAGTCAGATCAGATATCTCCTAAGGTACAGAAGTATGGAGGTCTGTCTCTATTGATCCTTTTGAAAAAGTGCGTAATACAGTGGTTTGTGAACTTTAGTCGGATAGTATAGACATGAAAGAAGTTGTTGAAGTCTTTTTTACTCCTTAGCTTTGCTGTTTGTAAAATACCCACACTGATTATGAAATCAAATTGATACCTTCTGAGTAATGAATGATCAGGTAAATTTGAATGCCTGATTGATTTTGGAATGTGCAGTCCAGGTGATTGCCTGCTGCACACCTGACGGTGTCACTGATGGCACATGTTGTAGGTTCAGTGGGCCTTAATCATAAAGGGTTTTTTGAATAGCCACATCTGACTGCTGCATTAGGTATTACTTGCTCCTCAATTTTGATAATTTATTCACAAATCATATTCTGAATTCTTGAGTTGTTTTGTCTTATTCAAGACTTATGTGTGACTTCCTCATAATTTCTTTGGGTAAGCTATGTGCAATAGGTCCATAGGTATGCATGAGTTTCTTGAAACAAAAAATGTAGACAATTTTACACCAAAGATAAGAACAAAATACAACTACTATCAAAAAATTGTTGTGCAAATTCAGGCCCTCATTCTGACCCTGGCGGTCAAAGACCGCCAGGGCGGAGGACCGCGGGAGCACTGCCGACAGGCCGGCGGTGCTCCAATGGGGATTCCGACCGCGGCGGTAAAGCCGCGGTCGGACCGGCACCACTGGCGGGCTCCCGCCAGTGTACCGCCACCCCATTGAATCCTCCACGGCGGCGCAGCTTGCTGCACCGCCGCGGGGATTCCGACCCCCCCTAGCGCCATCCAGATCCCGGCGGTCCGACCGCCGGGATCCGGATGGCGGTAGGGGGGGTCGCGGGGCCCCTGGGGGCCCCTGCATTGCCCATGCCACTGGCATGGGCATTGCAGGGGCCCCCGTAAGAGGGCCCCTACATGTATTTCACTGTCTGCTGCGCAGACAGTGAAATACGCGACGGGTGCAACTGCACCCGTCGCACAGCTTCCACTCCGCCGGCTCGATTCCGAGCTGGCTTCATCGTGGAAGCCTCTTTCCCGCTGGGCTGGCGGGCGGTCTGAAGGCGACCGCCCGCCAGCCCAGCGGGAAAGTCAGAATTACCGCCGCGGTCTTTCAACCGCGGAACGGTAACCTGACGGAGGGCCTCAGTCTGCTGTGACACTTTTCCACTTAAAATGCCTCTGTAGTAATGCAATACGGAGTTGATGTGCTCCGCCCACTTCATGCCATTGTAATTGTTGATGTGTGGTACTGGGTTTGTTTACATTGTAGGGAGGGTATTGTGTAACTGCATGCTGCTTCCGTCCTGGTATTAATAAGCTTTTTCAATATGCACTATTGGTGTTTTTATTAATAATTATTTTTCAAAGATGTTTTGCTACTGTCTTCATTGCTGCTAAGTATCATACAATATATTGCCTTGTACTATACTTTACAGAGGAAATTGTGTGATATTTGTATCATTACAAGGAAGCTAAATTCACACTATTCAGTCAATGGTAGCTTCATTTCTATATGTTTCACTGATTTTCAGGTGGAGCCCTATAACCTCAATGCCTAGTCTGCCAGCAACTAAGGAAAAGTGAGAAGACAATAAAAAGAGTGTTCATTGGTTTTTCCAGTTAAAATATGTGGCTTAACAATGCAGGGTTTCAGGTGGTGGGGGTTGATTCAAGTAAAAGATATTTTCTGGGACTTGGTGAGAATAGCCAAGTCCCAGAACATAGGGTTGAACATAGGAGAGACAGAGAGAAGGCAAGGACCCTACATGAATTAGGAGAATTGGACAGGATGACAAAAACATGAAATAGTGATAGGACATATGTGGTGCACATCTAGAAAGCAGAGAGAGAGAATGGGGGGACACATTTACCTCATGTGCGGCAAGGACAGAAGTGGGAAAGATGCAGAAATAGAGTGGGGATAGAGGGAACCTTCAAACAGGCAGTGGGGAAAGACTAAAGACTAAAAATCCTAGTTGGATGATTTATCAGATCAACTCAGCACTGGAGTTGAAGCAAGCAACTTGATTTCAGATGGGAATGTGGGGGAGAAAGGAATTCACATAGGGATGCAGAGTCATGTGACGTGCCTACTAAAAACTTTGGAAGAGTAAGTTTGGAGTAAGATCATGGTTTAATCCATAATGTGGTAATACTTATCAGATATTTTGAGAAATGAATGAGGTTTAAAGTAATGGCACATGTTTAGATGACAGAACACCATACAGCTGAACATCCGCCCCTTTCATGGGGCTTGTAACATTTTGGCTTGGTGGCATTGCACAAAGTTGAGAAAATTCATCCGACTTAATGGATGTTGAAGCTTGCCAATTTCATGGAACTGTAGATAAATAGCCTTGATCACCATTGATGACATTGTATCGGAGCCTATATTTAATGGCACAGTAGAACTATTCTCTAAAGTATATTGAAATTGGTGACAGGGTTATCTAGTGTTCCTAAATGCTGGTTGATGCCCACATGATTATAGGTTTCTTTTGGCCAGTTCTTGTGTTTGACTTATTTTGTCAAGAGTATTTACATATCAAAGGCAATTACGTTGCCGCCCTGAACTAAGTTGAGTCTAAATTTCCAGAAGTAATCACCTCCCACTCTCTCATTAACAATTCACATTCACAAACTGCATACTTTTAAGTAGTAGTACTACTAACTTTCTACGAAATGCAATGCAGACAACTACAGGTGAAGATGTTTGCCCCACCTCTCCTAGATTTTGTTTAGGGAGATAGTCACACATGTAATATTACTACTAAATGTGCAAGGGACCTTGGGGAGTGGGAGGAAAATGGTGAATATCTACTACAAAATTTAAGGGAGTTTTTAGGTAAAATTAAGGAAGGCCTTAGGAAGGGACAAGCTACTACAAACACCCATCCACAAAATAGTAAGTACATTGTTATTGACAAATTGCACTTCTTCAGCTTAAATGGGGACAACATAGTAGGAAATGTAATCCACCCCATCCTTGGAGTAGGTGAAGCACCAACCATGTTCATCCACAAGTGCTACAGCACACTGTCATAGAAAGTAACAGCGGCAGAGACTTAGAAGACACCCCATAGGAAATATAAATGAAATTATTTTGACGTTTCAAATATATGTGCATGTGTGTAAAAATGTCATTATATTATTTAAAGATGTAATATTTAACTCAATTTAAATTAAAATTAAATTAAACTTTCAAACTTTTGCTAAAAAAAGAAAAGTAACTCAATATACGTCTGACACATACCACTTAACAAAATGTCATTGTTTTAAATAAAAATAAAAATGTTAATGTGGGTTGAGAATTTAAATGGTTTCTTATGAAATATTAATGATAAATTTAACACATATATTTAATTATGTTGCTCTTTCAATTCAAATTAATTAGTTAATGACCTATAACATTTTATTTTAATAGATGTAGGTTTATAGTAAATATTTTACATTATTATTTTATATTAAAATATTTGTGATATTGTTTCAAGAATAAAAGACTGTGATATTTTGCCTTTTAATTTGTATAAAGTGTCCTTTGCCACAGTGACTTGAATTGCCCCACATTTGAAAAGTTACTAGGTGTAATCCTACACTTGTAAAACCTGCTGTGGAAGACTCCACCAAGGGGTGAAGATGTGTAAGTCTACACTTAGAAGTCAATCTACACTTGGAAATGGTGACCAGAAAACAATTTACACTGTGTCCAGTAGCAGACTTACACATGAATAAATCTACACCTGTAAATTTACCTTTGTGAATCAGACCCCTAGACCTTAGCACAGATTCACTATTGTTTTCATTTTCATTTGGTGATGTTGTCATAGTTATTCATGTGTGGTAATGCGGTGTCTTAGTACAGTGTGTGCCCAGTGAAAATATGTTTGCCCTCTTAAAATGAAGTAAGTTGTGTGTATTTTATCTCTGTTCCTCGTGGTAATCTCCTGTGTTTAAAAATGTACGCTATATAATTGTATCATTATAAAATGGTCTGGAAAAAGGTCCAGAGGAACACATAGATTGCTGTGAAATAGATGCTGTTTGTATTCACTGCTTAAATAGTTTGACCCAAATATGGGAAGAGCTTCACATTATTGGTGTCATAAATTCTTCCTTCTCCTTTGTCCCGAGCCAGGACCCTACCTCCTGCACTAGATCTTATGGCATCTTATATTTTTTTATAGCAGGGACAATAAACTCTGCTTCTCTGTGGGCAGTGGAGAGCAAATTCTTTATCAATTCAGGTTCCTTTCAGGATAATAATTCCATGGCAAATCACACCCTGCAGTGATTCTCTCTCTCAAAGCAGTTGCAGTTATTCTGCACAGTGGTTTGATTTTCACATTCATATCAGCTTTTGAGGTATCAAACCCCAAATGTAAGAACTTATTTCAATAGTGCAGCTATGTCATTTTCTTCTTACAGTTCAGTAGTGATGTTACAATTTTGATTTCATACAGGGGTATGAAAGGGGGTTTTATGGCAACATTGAAAATATGGTTAAGTTGAATTTTCTATATGAAATAAGTTTTCTGATTTTCTAAGAGCTTTGGGGCTGTCTGATGAATCTCTGTGGAATGCAACAGTTTCCTGACCAATCCAGTTTTGCTTCTCTGTGTGAAATGCTATGTAGCTCAGACAAGGGAGTTAAAGTTGCTTGGGGTGGGAGATATTAACATAACATTTCCCATTTACGTCACATGGTAATTTTTGCTTTGTGCTAGAGAAAAACCTGCTGAAAGAGTTAACTACAGTCTTGCCATGTTGGTCGAATTTGACTCAGATCGTGCCCTTTACTAGGTTGGGCTAAAATAGCTTTGCCTATCAAGAACATTTCATGTTATCAGTTCTTCATTAAAAATATAATAAGAAATAGGTACAGAGAGTAAATGAGCTTTTGGTGAACCCCCTTCAGCCACTGGCGTTTCCTGTGTTTTAAATAGTTTCCCATTGCTTGGGTGGGCTCTCCAACAAGGTCATGACATTTCAAGGAAGGTTACATTGTCCCACTTGAGTTCCTATTACATGTTGGTCATAAGGACATTAAGAAGCCCTTTTGTCAGCTTTCAGATGAAGCATGTGGCTTGTAATTAAGACCCGATATGTGTTCTTTTATGCATTTTCTTTAATTGCAACATGACCATTTGTTCTGTACAACATCCACACCTCTGGAAATGCTCTAAGAGCTGGTTTGTAAACCACTGAGATATATTGTTTTGTTGTGTAGCCCTTTTAGGTATAGCTCCATGCACATTATTTTAGCACACTAGGCCTGCCGCTGTGCACTTTAACCTAGATATATTTTATTGAGCTTTGTTTACCATTTGAACATTAGCCACATTTGCAGTCTTGTTTTATTTCTCTCTATTTAGCTGTTCTTTGCTTAGGCCAGCACTGTGTTCTTAAGCAACCACTCTGTGCTTCTCTCAAGGCTACAGTAAGATAGGTTGCCGGTAGACGTGGTAAAACTTATTGAAACATACACTGCCTCTGCTTGTCCTTGTATACGTGAGACTACTCTAAGTGAGAGAAACGGATGAGATCTGAGTGACCACGATTTCCCTGAGGAGTCAATTATGTCATGCGCTCAGCTGCCCAATCATCCCTGCTCTTGGGTAGAGATGAGGCACTGCTAGTTGGCCGGAGCAAAACCGGTATTAGGGCAACAGGTGTCACCTGTAGTGGGTTAAGACTCAGTCTCCCACACCGCAGGCGATTCTGGCGCTCAAATCCAGTAGTCTCATTAGAATAATGAGAGCCTACACCACAGTTTCTGGCATCACTAATGCTTCTAATGTGGAAAGGGATTGAACAGCATTAATGACACAGTACTTCTGTCTTGTCGGTGTTGCGCTTCAGGCAGTTGGTTTGCATCCAGTCTGCTACTGTGGTCACGCAGTTGGTGAAGTTGGTTCTGGTGGTGTTTGTCTTGTCCATTAGGGAGAGAATGAGTTGGGTGTCATCAGCATAGGAGATGACGATGATGTATTGTGATCGGATGATGTTGGCGAGTGGTGTCACGTATATGTTAAAAAGAGTGGAACTGAGGAATGATCCCTGTGGGACACTGCTTATGAGTTTCTTCGTCTCTGATATGAAGAGTGGGAGCCTAGCCCTTTAGCTTCTTCCCGTGAGGAAGGAACAGCTCCATTTGAGAGCGGATCCTTGTATGCCAGATTTGTGGAGTCTTCTGATGAGGGTGTTGTGGGAGAAAGTGTTGAAGGCTGCAGAGAGGTCGAGCAGGATGAGGAAAGCTGTTTCTCATCAGTCTAGGATATTTTGAATGTCATCGGTGGCCGCAATGAATACTGTGTCGAAGCTGTTGTGCTTTCTGAATCCTAATTGTGTGTTGTCTAGACGAGGGTGAAGTTCAAGATGGGTTGTGATTTGCTTGTTGATGGTCTTCTCAATTACTTTGGCTGGGTAGAGGAGTGGGAAGATGGGTCGGAAGTTGGTGAGTTGATTTGGATCAGCTGTGGGCTTCTTGAGGAGGGTGTTGACATGTTTCAATACATCCAGGAAAGTGTCAGACATTATGGAGGTGTTGATTATGTGGTCAGGGTGGTGCTGATTGGGGATGTTCCCAAGCTGTAGATGTGGTGGGGGCATGAGTTCGTTGGTGCCCCTGAATAGATGATCTCTGTAGGAAGCTAGATTCTGTTTGCAGTAGCCCTCACTTTTTGCCTGGTTTTTAGATGCAACTTTGACTGAAGTGCACTAGGTTCCTGCTAACCAGGTCTCCAATGCCAGTGTTCCTTCCCTAAAAGAAAACACATGGTCACTTGATCTCCAAGTGACCAGGCCCTTCAGTCCCATGCAAGTCCCTAGTGAATGGTGCCCCTGGGACCTAGGGCATGGGTACTGAAGAGGGTCCCTCAGAGCTGTAGCTCTACTTGTGCCACTCCGAGGGACCTAGCAGTTACCGTATGCACTGCCATTGCAGACTCCATGACAAGGTGCTCCCAAAATTGAAAACACGACATGGCACACACTTCTGTGCCATGTCCCCTAAAACACTGCGTGTAATATCTGTAAGTCACCCCTTCAGCAGGCCTTCAACCCTAAGGCAGGGTGGATTAGATTACACGTGAGGGCATAGATGCATGAGCAAAATGCCCCTACTATGTCTTTGTCAATTCCTAAACATTGTAAGTATACAGTGAAGACATTTTAAATACGTGTGCTGGACACTGGTCACTATGAATTACCCACCTACATGATGGCTTCCTTGAACCTAGGGATGTTTGGTATCAAACATCTCATCTTAATAAACCCTCACTGATTCCAGTGATGGATTTATTAATACATGCATCCCAGGGCACCTTAGAGGTGCCCACCGAAAAACCTACCAACTACTGGAGAGCTTACTGACCTGTTCTGGCCAGCCTGCCACCAACAGACGATAAACTGACCTCCCAGGGGGAGAGCCTCTATTCTCGAGAGATCAAAAACACAAAACCTGTCCGGGCTGGGTTATTATCCACCCCTCCTCACAGGATGACCTGCATTCCAAGGCAGGAGCTTCAAAGAAGCCCACAAACTTTGATATGCAGAACTGCCTTCCTCAGAGGAAGATGCCAACCCCCTTACCTCAGGGCACCTGGACAGATGGGGAAATTAGCTATGCAGGAAGCTTGTCTCCCTTCAAGACTGGGAACACTCTTAGGCCACCAAGCCTGAAGTGGACACCACTTAGGAAATTCTGCCATCTTGCATGTGGTAGAATTTAGGGATTCTATACACTCCCCATATTAAGCGGTCATCTAGGGGCTGTAGCGACCCCAGGAGTAAGTAGGCCAATGGCTAGTACCATTCAATCCCCTTAACCCCTATATTGAGTATGCTGGAGACCCCCTAATACCAGGTCCTCACATCTTCACTGGACACCAAAGGAGAAGTGGACGAGATGCCCGCTGAACCTGAGAACTAAGGGGCACAGCTGACTTGATGCCAACCCTGCTGGCCCGCCTGCTGCACCCGAACCTCGAGGCGCAACTGACCTGGCCTGCCGCTGCAGCCTCCAATAGACTGAGAGAGCTGCCAGTGCTCCACAAATTGCCAAGGATTTATTGTTCTGAGTTATTTTTTAATACCAAACAACCCAGGGTTCAGAGTGGCCATCACGGAGCTGTGAAACTTGTACTGACCAGTGTCCAGCACCTGCATTTAAAATGGCTGCTCTGTTCCCAGGTTTGGCAAGGACACAGTAGGGGCATATTGCTCATGCATTTATGCCCACACTTACATTATAGTGCACCGTGCTGGAAGGCCTGCTAGAAGGGTGGCTCACCTCTGTTGCATGCAGTGTTTAGTGAATAGGTCACACTGGCTGTGTGCCATGTCAGTTTTGCATTTTAGGATTGCACCAGGACACTCAGCCTGCACTGGCAGTGCTGGGTGCACTTGGATGCGTGGTCCCTGAGGGTGGCACAATTTGTGCTGCTGCCTCTAGGGACCTACCCTTAGTACCCCATGCCCTGGGTATCTAAGCACCATTTACTAGGGTCTTATAGTGGCAGGTAAAGGTATTGAAATTGTGCCAATGCATCAAAACAGTTTTGGGAAAGAAATCTGGCCCAGGGAACCTGGTTAGCAGGGATCCTGGGTACTAACAACTTTGAAACCACATCAAATACCAGGTAAAAAGTGTGGGGCTAACCATGTCAAAAGAGGCACTTTCTCACAAGATCAGGGTTGAAGGTCAGACAGCCTTCAATTGAGATCTACTTTCTTTTCTAAGACAAAATCCAAATGCTCTTGTCTGATATTCTACTCATTTCCCTTCAAATGCATCCTTTCATTCAATGACAGGCAAAGAAATAAAAGAGCACATTGCTGGTTTGTCCCCTATCCCCCGAGCACCAGTCGCAGAGGTCAGTTCTACAGTACTTGGAAATAGCTACAGAAAAATGCGGGTTTGACAGACTGGTGAATTATTTTGGGAAATGTGCTTACTTCTCCAAATTATCTCAAATAACTTGCTCTCTAAGATGTATACTTTGCACAAGTAACAACCAACATCCTGGCATGAGACTGGTTGAAGTAGAAAACTTCGAAGAGAAATATTCCTCAGCGAGGCATGTTACTACTCTAACGTTTCCCACGTCAAAAATCACAATAAATTTCATTTTTTTCTGAAATTGCAAAGATTTTTCACATTAAGCTTAAAGCAAAATTCAGGAAGTACACAATATTACGCTGGCTTAACAAACATTTTTCACAAGGCTGATGTGATGATTTTGTAAAGTGCAGCATTGTGGGTGTTGGTGCTTGGACAACTTTCTCAAGCATCTTCTTGGGCTCAGTGATTTTAGTGTTTACTTGTCAGTCCTTTTATTTAAACGGACCGATTTCCATATTTTTGTTAAAGGTTTGTGTTCCCTTGTGCATTGAACATTTGTGTAGCTCCACTAGCCACTTCAGTTAAATCTTCAAGGCTCTTCATGGCAGGAATCCCTTTGCGCTGCCAGCTCTTTCTCGAGTTCTCATGGGATGCAGCGCGCTCTCGTGCACTGTGGTGATACCTGAAAGCACATTCACTGCGAACAAGTACAGTTCACTTTCGATTATCCCCTAGAACATTCTGTCCTGAAAATGCAGTATGCCTCAATGTTATGTGTCCATATTCCGCCAACAAGGGCAGGGCGCTGGCAGCTGTTTTTGAATGTTAAGAGGCCATGGCATTTGTGTCTCTTGTTAAATCCATGATTGACATAAGCTGACTAAATAAATCTCCTTACACAGAAGCAATCATTTTGAAGTATGCTGGGGTAGGTGGGCGGGTTCCGTCCTTCTCTGGCTGCAGGGCTTCCCAGGCATTTATTGCTCACTATTATTCAATGTGGGCGTCAGATTCGAGTTTCACACAATTGGGCCTGGTTTTAGGGAGCCCTGTTATATGCTTTACACTGAAGGAATATCATCCTACTCTGTTAATACTCCAACAGTGGTTAATGAATGAATAATTGAATAAAATATGTATTGCTTCGTCGGTTAAAGCCATTGCAAAATTCAACATCGTGCAATTTAGCAATGGAACCACTACATATATAGAAATTTGTAAAAAAATGTATGTATCCATTAAATTTATATTGCTACAGTTAAGGATTAAAATCGGAGTTATCCGATTAAACATACTCTATGGTAGAAAACAAAACTACATTATAAAAAATAGTTATGGTTTTACACGAGCTCAAGTGATGTTTCTTCATTTATATGGACACGCAGAATTGTGATTACATTCTAGCAGTCTAATGTTTGAAACAATCCCACTACTGGTACTGCGAAAACAGCAATAGATTCCCATTCCTTTGCTGTTAGCAGTTGAACTTATCTAACAAAATATTTGTTATGTGTAACTTAGTTTCCAGAATTAAAGTGGCCAGAATTGTTTCTGTGTTTGTGAGGTGTAAGGGGTCAACCCTGCCCTCATAATACTGTTAAACACTGACAAATGAAGACAAATATCGTGGGGGTTAGGATCACGGCTGTTAGGGGACCAGCCGATGAAGGGTTTAGGTAACTTATAGCAACTGTTTGTACAAAGTGCAAGAGGTGTGTGAGAGGGGAGCGGGGGGCAAGAGTTTGTTGGGGGAGATACAGACACTAGTGGAAGAGAGAGGTTGAAATTCCAGCAGTGTAACTCAGCCACTCAGCCGTTTCAGGTTTAACATATTTAAGCAGATAACTGTAACAGATTACTGCTTTCAAGGATATTTTTGCTTTGTGCACACACACTGAATGTGCAGTTTCTAGGTTCCTGCATGTACGATAACACACGTAAGTAGTTGACATAAGTTGATACACATCACACTTTCCAATCTAGCTCGAAAGCCAGAGTTCACACCCAAATCTCCAAAGTCTGTAGAATAGCCACTTCTTAGCTAACCTAAATGGTAGCAAACTATTGAAATGCTACTTACTTCTCAAAGCAGACAGTAGCCCATACAGAAGCTGGAAACTGTCCGTATTGTGCTGTGAGCAGCGGCAGCTTCTCCGTTAGGGCGGAGGAGCGTTGCCCCCCGCCAGCAGTGCAGCTGCAAAACCTCTACAAGAAAATATAATAACCTGTGTTTATGATCATTTTCTTGTAAAGGAGCAGGGCCACGGGGGTGATGCGCAGTGAGGGGGAGTGCACCGCACTCCCCCTCAGTGCGCATGTATATTTGGCCAGCCTTCTCGGGCCGGTCAAACACACATGCACAGTAGGCTCTCTCTGGCCCTGCAACACAGTTGCCGGGTTGGAGAGAGCATGCACAGCCAATCCTAACGCTGCTCTGAGCAGCATCAGGATTGGCTGCATGGCAGGCTGGGAGCCTGTGCCTGAAGCAGAGGAGCGGATGGAGCAGTGCAGCAGCGACAGTCGAGGTAAGTGTTTTTTTATTGTTATTGATTTAATGTGTATTCAGCCCCCTGCGTCACCCCACCCCTTCTGCGTGCCGCGAGCCGCGGCTAGCTGTGAGACTTAGTGAGGGTGGGGAGGATGGAGCAGAACTGGAACATGGTGTTGTATAATATCCCACAAGGCTAGGTAAGCTTCAGTTTGGCACAGTAAACTTTAGGTATTCCTTTTAGTGATGTTCACTTTCCAGACAGTGGCATGGAGAATTAATCTGTCCGGTTAAAACTGTGGTAGTGTTTAAATTATCTTTCTGCAGTTTTGCACCCCAGAAAATGAGCCCTACTTTCTCTAAAGAAAGCTGTAGGTGCACTTTATGGGTATTGTCATTCCTGGGAATTACTGTTTATCTGGGTTATATGTAACCATACTCTTAAGTTATTTCTTTCATCAACTTTATTTCTGTGGGAGATTGATGTTTTCTGGTCGAAAGGTAGTTTGTATGCTTTACTTACCTGTGTTGCTCTTGGATTCCTGCACCTACAGCACTCCTTGATCACTATGTACCACAGCTGGATGGGATTCTTCTATGCAATTAAATTATGGTGAGGCCAGAGCTCTGTGGCAACTGCTAACACTTTTAGTCTTTAAAATACACAAACATTGACAAAGCCACTAGCTCTGGCTTTGGGAAGCTAGCCTATTGGCTTTATCAAAGATGGTTTTGTTTTGTCATGGTGGTAACAAAGCGTTATTGCTGTAGAAGCAGCCAAGCTCTCATCTAAAAAAAATACACAGTTTGCTGATAGCAAAACAATTTTTGGTCTCAAAAAGCCCACTTTGCCGCAGTAGTACCTTTCACTGAAAGGGACTGCTTTATGTTTAGATGTTTTACCTGTGAAAGGGAAAAATTCGGTCACTTACAATGAAGTTACCTAATGGGTGAACTGAGCTCACCCAATGCCCAATGCCGTATGCTGTAACAGGAGGAATAAAAATGTTTAACGACACAGTAACAGGCCAACAGATGAAGAATACTGGCTGACAGCCTGAAAGTAAATAATTTAAGTAAAATAAAAGGTTTTTCGGATAACACCAGACTTACAAATTGAGTATAAAGGAAATATTTCTGCAGCTTACTGGAGAATTGAAGTCACATACAGTTCAACCTCCAACCAATATGATTCATTTCAATGAATAGAAAATAGGTTGGTTGGTGCCTTACTTGTTTTTTATCAACATTACGGCGTATTCCTGCTGTAATAAGTGACCTCCTTCCCATTTTTCTTTGCAATAAAAAAATTAAATATCGTAACGACTGGTCCGTGACACAGCTGATACACCAATGGATTCATTAATAAATCCTATATTTTCTGTTTTGATTTCTTTAAAGTATATATTTGAAAACTATGGGTGTTTGACTCTATGTATCTAGTTCTGCAGGTTCCCAATATAGCACTGGGAAATGGGATTGTCTGCAAAATACTATGCAACCGTTTTCCGTCCCTTTCTAATTGCTCAAGTAAAGCAGGGCTTTGTTATCATTGTTTGAGGATGCAAATCATCACTTGAACAACAAAGGGGTGAATCTTAAGGGTAATCCTCTTGTCCCAAATATGTGAAGACTAGGGTCAAACCTTGCCTCTCTCCGAACAATCAGGTACAAAGCCTTTCAACGAGCTAATAGAAAGAAGCAATGCTAAGCGAGCAACTTACTCAGATTAGCATTTTTGTAGCAACATTTTCTAGGAGGCTCATTGCGGAGGAGATTTAGAGACTACAAATATGAATTTTGAGAGATTTTCTCTGTTTTCCCTCGAATGAAAATGGTATCAAGTGAAACTGGCATGTTGGCTTAGTAAGGGAACTTTTCAGTTGGTTATTTCAGTGGGTTGATGTCACAAAAAAACAAATTGAGCAAACTGAGCCTTTCCCTTGCTATGTCCAAAGTATGAACCACCTCACTGATCCTTCTTTGATAAGACTCATCCTCTGTCTTGCTGGCTTGCGCAAAGTTGTTACCTACTATGAATTCGACAAGTTTGACAATGAGGCCACAATACACCTGTGCATCATTGAAGGATGTATTTCAACTGGATTCCGTATGAAAGTGCTGAAAAAAAAGTACACTTTAGACAAAATATTGTCCATGGTGCGCTCTGAGGCCAGGGTTACCTCACATGCCATCCAAGTAGAAACCAGAAGAGCTCAGATAATGGAACAGGCTCATCGCATGGCCGGAGGCTATAGCAGACAAAACAAGCCACCACTGCTATCAAAAGAGGAACATGCGCAGCCTGGAATACCCTCATGCTGGCACCTGTCCAGCGATGGGACACAAATGTCAGAAATGCAACTGCGACAATCACTTTGCGAGCGTCTGCATGGGTGGACACATGGAGGCGGAGAGGGGTAGTGCTCCTCGATCACACATGGCTGTGAGTCGCCACGCACAGCACGTGGAAGCACAACATTGCAGCTCTTCTGCCAACTCTGATGCCGCCAGTACATATGATACAATTGAATGTCTATACCTCATGTCAGACGTCCGGATGCAGGAACGCACATATGAACACGTCCAACTAGTGGACAAACGACAAATAAAGAAGATGGCAATAGTAGAGATTCAGGTCAGAAGTCACATCACGCGATTCATGCTTGACAGTGGAGCCACATGCAACATTGTGTGTGTATCAGAATACGAGAAAATGAAACACAAACCTTCTCTCCTGTCCTCCAATGTTGACGTGTTCACCTAGGGAGCAAGACAACCGGTAGTGAACATGGGAAAAATTAAGGAGACTCTCACATACAACATGTCTGTGCAAGAAAAGGTGCATGTCCTACAGGGAGACTTCCCAGCACCATGTTTACTCAGCACCGTCACAGCACAAGTGATGGGCGCCACACTATGACGTATCACACTGCTGACCGTCAAAACATCTTGAAACAATACCCTACGGTATTCAAAGGGCTCAGGAAGCTAAAAGATGTGCAAGTCACCCTGCACATCAATGAAGCAGTCAAACAGAT
Source organism: Pleurodeles waltl (assembly GCF_031143425.1). Taxonomy (NCBI): domain Eukaryota; kingdom Metazoa; phylum Chordata; class Amphibia; order Caudata; family Salamandridae; genus Pleurodeles; species Pleurodeles waltl. The sequence continues at coordinate 951,707,914 of NC_090449.1, forward strand.
AGCTCAAACTCACCACAGAGTTCCTATACACCACCAACTATAGGTAGAAGAAGAACTGAAACGCTTGCTAGCATAGGAAATTATCGAGCCAGCGGAAGGACCGACACCATGGGAGTCCTCCATATTGGCTGTACCAAAAAAAAACATGCAAAAGATACAAATTTGTGTTGACAACCGCCTACCGAACACTGCCACAGAAAGAGAACAACACCCAGGCCCTCAATCAAATGACATGATCAGCTGCCTCACTGGAGTCTGCATCTTTTCCAAGCTAGACTTGTTCAAAGGCTACCATTAATTGGAATTAGACCCACAGTCCTGCTACATTACCACATTCTCTACCCACCTTGGGCTGTTCCACTTCAAGTGCCTAAGTTTCGGGGTGTCGTCAGTAGCAGAAATATTACAGGAGACGGTGAGGCAGGTAATCAGACCCCTAAAAAACTGTCTAAACTACAGCGATGACATCCTAGTATTTGGTCACGCAAACTAAGAACATGACTTAGCACTGCTGGAGGTGTGCAAGTAACTACCAATAGTTGGCCTGACACTGAGTGAGGAAAAACATGAACTGGAAAAAAGAGAACTTGTCTTCTTTGGGCACATCTTCTCCTGAAAAGGGATGCAGCCAGATCCCAGCAAGGTAGATATGCTATGCAACACACGACCTCCAGAGAGTTGTTTCTGGGTCTAGTGAGCTACTGCGCACAATACATCAAGGACTTTGCTGCTGTAAGTACCCCACTTTGTGAACTGACCAAGCAAGGATAACCATTCCTCTGGACCACAAAATAAGACAGAGCGTTCGAGAACATTGGACGGGTTGTCATAGCTGTAGATCACCTCACTTACTTTGACATGTCCATATGCAAGGAACTCACAGTAGATGCCAGCCCAGTAGGGCTAGGGGCAGTCCTCACACAACATTAGCCCAAGAGAGACCCATCACAACACATCGTTGCATATGCTATTAGAACTCTATCGGAAAGTCTAGCAGTCGTGTGGGCGTATGAACACTATACATATTCAGCTACGGAAAACATTTCACCATAGTCACAGACCACCAGGTGCTGGTCATGATTTACAGCAACCCCAACACAAAAATACCACCATGCATAGAATAATGGGGGATACCCCTGATGGACTCTGAGTTCAACATAGTGCACAAGCCAGGGAAAGAACACAACCTGTCCGACTACATGTCTTGGCACCCTCTGCCCTGGGCACCAGAAACACCGTCCATAGCTGAGGAGTACTTCAATTTCATGCTCCAACAGAACATACCTGCCCCGATTATGATGGAGCAACTGGCACAGGAGACCATGTCTGATGCACCATTGAAAGCGGTCAAAATACTAATGCAACAACAGAGGTGGAGACGTGACCACCAACAGTGCAGTAGGCAACAGGATCAAGAAAGAACTATTGGCCTTCAAGCAGGTGCAAAAGGAACTGTTAGTAATGAAACAAGGGATATTGCTCCGTGGCACAGGAATAATGACTCTGAAGACACTGCAACAGCAGACAGCTAGCCTTGCCCACGAGTCCCAATGAGGCATTGTGGCAACAAAAAAAGTGCTGAGAGAGGAAGTATGGTTCCTGGGACTTGACTATCTCGTGGAGGAGATGATCATGAACTGCCATCTCTGTCAAATCACATGAAGACCACCAAAGCCAGAGCAACTGTGCATGTCTGACCTCCTTGAGGCAGTATGGGCCACATTAGCTGCGGACTTCTATGGTCCCTTGGACACTGGCAACTACTTCCTGGTTGTTATTGATGAATACTCCCATTTCCCTATAGTGCATCAAGTGCCATCAACTTCAGCCACCACCCTACCGATTCTAGATCACATTTTCGCAGCATGGGGTGCCCCGCTGACACTAAAGACAGACAATGGACCCCCATTTTCAGGGGGCGAGTTTTTCAAATTCATGGCTATCATTTCCAATGATTTGAAAAACAATATCCGTTTTGTATTAGTGATGATAATTTGGTTCCCATGAATTTGTAAACTATTTTAAGGCTGCAGTTTTGATTCTTCAGTGAAACAACATATTTGGTCTTGCATTCAGAGCCATTGAGACAGTAGTTTAGGCACACAAAAGTAAGGCTGCTACACTTAATCATTTTTGTCAGGTATCTCTTTCCCAGTGGCAAGAACAACAAAAAAAGGTTTTTAAAAACACTAAATTGAAGGACTTGACAAATTCCAAAGTCCCTTATTAGACAACAGGGAACTTTTATTATGCACACATACCTGTTAGGCAACATTGGGCCAACACTATGCTGCTAGAAATGGAGTTTCTGATTGGCTAGTGTATGCACCTAAGACAGGCAGAACCCACCACTCTCAGGACAAGTAAGTTACACACCAAAGATAACCTGTGCTCAACCCCTGGTAGCTTGGCACAGAGCAGTCAAGCTTATCCCCAGAGGCAATGTGCAAAGTGTTTGTGCAATGCACTCACACCAATGATACAATAAAAGCACCACATAAGAGATTCCACACAGAATTATATAAAAATATATAGTCCCTCAGTATGACTTTGGCGGTCTTCCATGTATACCTCAAAAGCCGCGGGTGCCAGTTCTCCCGATCACCATATCACGGGTACTGCCAGATTTATGCCACACTTTGGGTGGAAATTCAGCAGTAGTCATGCTGGCGGGCAGAGGCACTCTGGTGGTTCCACCACCGGCCCGCCTCGCCAGTAGGACATCGCCAGCCATATTATGGGCCATAATACGGCCTGGCGGTGTCCTGCTGAATGGATGCTGTCGGCAGTGGAAGAACCCCTTCCCATTCCCTGTCGGACGACCTTCTCCCCGGAACAGGTAAGGTGATCGTTTGACAGCAGATGGAGTGGCAGGGTGGGGTGTGTTGTGTGTCCGTATATGAGTGTGTGGTATGTGCGTGTGTGCATGAATGTGTGTATGCGTGGTTGTATGCATGTCTGAATATTGAAGTGAGTGAGTGTCTGCATGTAAGTGTGTATGCCTGTGAGTATGCATGTTTGAATGGGTGTGAGTATGCATGCTTGAATGCGTGTATGGATATTGGGGTGAATGTGTGTATAGATGTAGTTGTGAATGCGTGTATGAATGTAGCTGTGAATGCGTGTATGGATGTTGTGAATGTGTGGATGGATGCGTGTGGGTGGATCCGTGTATGCAAGTGTCGGTGAATGGGTGTATGCATGCTGCGTGTGGGTGTCTGTACATCTATGTGGGGAGGGGGGCAATGTGGCTGAAGGTGGGGTGGGGCAGCGGGGTGAAAATGGGGGGGTTCTAGTGGTTGCTGGGGGGGCGGAGCGGGCTACTGGTGACAGGAATTCATTCTCTGTCACCAGTAGCCTTTCCGCCATGGTTTTCGTGGCAATGCTACTGCTGCGGAAACCATGTCAGAAGGCCAGCTCCTAAAAACGCCGGTGGTCTTCTCTGGACCGCCTGGTCGAAGATGATCATCTCTGGCCCAGCAGTTCCAACCGCTATGGCGGTATGAGTGGAGATGTGGCGTGTTGGCAGAGGCCAACCCGCCACACTCATAATGTGGAGGGCTGCACCGCCAACCTGTTGGTGTTGGGACCACCACATTTTCCCTGGCAGTCAAAAGACCGCCAGGGTCAAAATGACCACCATAGTGTATATTGTTCATCAAACATAGACTAGGAACATCAGAGTTCATAAGTATTGCCCAGGTGTAACATCTATTGCAATGGTAACAAGTATCCTCATAATGCAGGAATCCATATTATAAGATCAAGATATACTTTGGTCATAAACTGCACCAGGTTATAGAAAGGAAGGCACATAGGTTGCAATGCAGCATGAGTTACATACCCAGCACAAGAAATGAGAGTGGAAAGTTCCTAAAACAACATAAATCATAAGTCCTTCGCACCCTATGCCTAAATCATAACTATCTTCCATATCTGTGGCCCATGAACAAGAGTGGGTGCTTCCTTCAATCTCTTTGCAGATGCAACCGGTGTGGGAAAAGTGTATTTCCTTTGGAGATGTACCCCCGGGGTGTGTGTCGTCGTCCTGGCCCACTCAGTAAGAGGAGAGGCAATCAAGCATGCGGGGGCCGACACTCCTCAACAGACATGCCCCATGGGTCCCTTTAACTCAGTATATGCTCATGCATAGGATCCTCTTAGTTCCCACCACGATGCGTCACCAGGGGGGATGTGGCCAACACTGTGGTGACATCACAAAAAACAGTGGTCTCTCACTTACAGGGCTTCACCGCCCCCCCCCCCGGTGTGGGGCAGGGTGTTGGGCTCTGTATGCACTGTCCTTCACAGGCTACGAAGCGCTCAACATGTGCTAAGAGACCATAAAGAGCTCATCACGCACTAGTTCAATACACACACTGCAATCTCAGGGGGCAAGATACTGAGGCACATGTGGAACCAGGGAGCAGCAACCCAGCGTTCACCCTGCGCTGGCCCCCTTGGAGAACAATTGGGGGAACACAAACCAGGCACGAGTAGGCAGGCAGACCAGCACAACCAGGCCAGGGGTCCTAATGGCAATCTCTCCTGGCAACCCTTTTAATGATCGGGTCATCCAACAGCAGGGAGCAACTGATAGCAGGGAAACAAGCAGAAAAGCAATCTAGTGAGTCCTCTATACCACCCAGCAAACAACAGGCAGCAGGGCAACAGCAGAAAAGCAGTCCAGGTGAGTCCCTTTTTGCAGCGCAGTAGTCTTTCTGACAGAGATTTGGTCCCAGGTCCAAAAGTGCTCTAAAAGTATGATGCTCTGTACTTATGCTCCAAAATGTCTTTGTTCAAGGGTGACTTCAAAGGAATCCATCCAAGTGTAACTCAAACCCTTTCAACCAAGCCCTGGGTCAAGACATCAGTAGGGGTTAACTCAGCCCATTGTGTGAGGCCGGGACACAGCCTATACAAGTGTGCCCCGCCTTCCTCTCTCCCAGGCCAATAATACTATCAGTATGCAGCTGGATGGAGATGCCTCTCATGTCACACCTATCCCCTCCTGTGTTGAGGCTGTCTGGAAAATATACAAAAAGTGTAGCTGTCACTCTGCCTTAGATGTGGTTGGAGCCAGACTGCAAAACACTAGAGTTATAAACACAGAGAAATCCCTGTTGTCTAAAAGTGGCATTTCTAAAATAGTAATGTAGAATCCAACTACACCAGTAAGCAGGATTTCTCACTATGATTCCAAACATACCAAACATGCCCACACTACTCCTTTCAGATCAGAAATTACCACTTAAAAATATATCAGGAGATTCCCAATGCTAGCCTATGACAGGAGCAGAACTCACAGTAGTGAAAAGTGAAATAGGCTGTTTGTCACTACTAGGAGATGAAAAACATAAAAGTGCATGCCTTACCTTTATATACATAGGACCCTGCCCATTGGGCTATCTATGGACTACCTTAGGTGTAGTAAAAAGGGAGTTTAGGCCTTGGCAAGTAGTTTGAAATTCCAAGTTAAGGTGGAAGTAGACTGCATACACAGCCGCTGCAGTAGCAGGGCCGAGACTAGGTTTGAAAGGCTACTTCGGTGGATGGTACTGGGTATATGGTATACCACTTTACAAAGGACTTAAAGGTAATTTAAATATGCCAAACAGGTGTTAGCCAATCATACTAAGTTTCAGGGGGAGAGCACATGCACTTTATCACTGATTAGCAGTGGTAAAGTGCCCAGAGTCCTAAAGCCAACAAAAATATCAACATATAGGAAGGAGAAGTAAAACAACAAGTTTGGAGATAACCCTGTAGAAAGGGACATTTCTAACTTTCGCTAAATCTATTCGTTTGTGGATCAGCAGTACTAAGATGTTAATTGTTGTATTTAGATCCTGGAAGTCACTAGCACCTTTTAGTTCTATTTGTGCATCACAGTTTCAATTTTTCTTTTTATGTGCAAGTAAATAAATGCCCTATTCTATGAGTCCGATGTGGAATTGCTACTGCAACTGCTTTTGTATAGTTCAGCTTTGATAGGACAAGGGCTTGAATCACTTGTTCAAACTCATGTTTTCTTATGACAGGTTGGATACTTCTTAGGATCTCATTCCAAGTCGGCTGGTAATTGATAGTGGACATAATAGGCCCAGAGCTACCGATCACTACTCCAATACCTGTTGTTTTTATCACCAGGAATCAGGAAAAAGATGTGGAGCCCACATTTACGAGGTCCAATTTGGCACGTGGATGACAATTTCATGGCAGATTCTACAGACATTTCACTCTTGTTTTCACTAGAGATTAAAATCTGCACAAAATACAGTTGGTTTCGTTGGTTGCATTCCATCGCCTGGTAAAAGTCGGACTCGCAGGGGTGGTACCGCTTCAAGGGATACTGCGACAAAGAATGAAGCCTAGAATGAAGCCCTAAAGAGTTTAAGCTGATGTTGTGTTTCTTTAGCCAATGAATCACTGTGTGCTTGCAAGTTAAAAATGTTGTCCAAAAAGAAGACATGGGATTTGTTACATTCCACACTGGTGGTCTAGCAGTTCACAACAGACCATAAGTCAAGCCAGGTTTTGACAGGTTAGTGCAGTTTGGGGGAAGAGATCGAAATGAACTTAATTTTACATTAAATTAGGTAAAGTGAGATGTACATCATCCAGGATTTGATATCCAACAACACTTGGGCAGCAGTTTCAGTGTCTGTAATATATTCAATTTCAAACAGAGTTGAGGTTCCACAGTGCAGAAGTTGTATTTAAGGAGGGACAAGTTGTTCTCTATAAAATTTAAGCAGAACGGGTAAGAAGATAAAATCTTCCAGAACAGCTTGTTGCATCACTAAGTGGCTGGAGAAAGAGTTATCTAGTTTTTCTATTGACACTGGTTCTTGAAGTATGGCAGGAACTGCTACTTATTTATCGTTAATGAGAGTTGCATGATTTACTGTGCCAAAAACTGTCTGTGGTCTTGAATCATGAGAGAGGAGTTACCTTTCACTAGAATGCAAAGTTCATATCTACTATTTTTGTAATTGTTTAAAGCTTGCCAAGGGGGCTATTCTTAACTATGAAGATTTTGAGCTGAGCCTCTACGCAGCATTCCAGGACTTTAGTGTTCTGTGTGTTCTGGAAGCTATCAGAAATTAACACTTTTAATACCTTCATTAGCTGTACATATATATTTTTTTAATTAGAGAAGGGATTGGAGCAATTTTATACAGTTTTACACTGTGCCTTGTGACATATAGGTGCTCATTAGATTCATCCAGTATGGGGTAACTAAAGCACTGAAAATGTGTCCTTGGAAATGCAATGCTGGTATTTTATTCTCTGATTTCTTGATTTTGATAGAAAGATAGGTGGGCAATACTTTGCTTTGTCCATAGATCCCTAATCTTCTAGTGCGTCCTGAACTAGGCAACAGATCAAAGGTGCTAGAGCAACACCAGGGAAGCGGAATCAATGTTCTCTCCACCTTGTCACCAAGCAGGCGCAGGTACTTTCTGCAGGACCTAAAGGGTAGCAGCCCTTCTGAGTTTGAGAGAGTTGCTGTTAAAAACAAAAGCCTACAAACTATAAAAATTCAGTACCCAGACTACCTAGACCTCTATTTTGTAAATAAGATTTACTTATCTGGGCACATGATGGCTGGGCCCTTGAATGTGATCACTGTTGCTGGGCAATCAAATTTAGAGAATCTTTGTCATAATCTCTATCATATTATGTCTTTTAAACACTTCTTTCCCTCCAGCTTCAAATTAGCTATTATGCTACAGAATTCTTGTTACCGCAAAATTAAATTGTAGGTTGATCTTGTGAAATTATATTTTCTTTCAACTATTGTACATTTCCAGTAGTCAAAATTTCCTTGATTGCATTGTGTAAATAACGTTACATCTAAAGCATTCTGCTAAGCCAGCAGTCTTCTACAGTAATTCTTTTTTCAAAGTTTTAATACTGTCTTATGTTCACAAAAATGAGTGTAAAGTATGGTTGTCTGGTAGATAAAATTGGATGTAATGAAGAACAAGGAAATGGGAACTGAATTTGAAACACAGGGATCTAAAGAATCTGGCTCCTCTTTATTTGCAAAATAAAATAGCTGTTGGTGAGCAAATAAAACATTAAGATATCATCTCTCACCACAAACAAATGAAGATGGCCACCAGACTAGGGACCTGATTTAGAGTTGGGCTGTTGAACTTCCACAACTTCAATACAGCCATTGTGAGGAGTCCCTCAAAGCGGCAGCCTCACCCCTGTTGTATTACGATGTTTCCACAGGGCTGACTGGCAGAAATGTCAGCACCCCCATGGCTGACCATGACTTTGACTGCAGCCAACCCATTGGGATCCTTGATCCCGGCAGAGGCGGCGGCCTCATGGTGGTCATAATCTGGTAGTCAGACCACAGGTTTGGCGGTCAGACCATAAGGATTGTGACGGTCTGACCACCAACACAGGTTTAGTGGTCTCAGGACCGCCAAACTCGTAATGAGGCCCTTAGAAATATGGGCCCTAGGAAAACAAGAACTATTTGGTTAGCACTACAAGAAATCCGTTATCCTGAACTATGAGCCAGCACAATCAAGGTTTTGAGGAGAGAGATGGCTGAGTCATTGTGGGGTGATTGATGAGGCCACTGTGGGAGGAGTTACTGTGGCCAACAGGAAAATATATATTATTTGGTTATGCCAAACGCATATTAATGGGCCTTATTTCCGTATCCATGGTCCTGCTGCAAATTGAGGCTGCCAGCAAGCACGGAGAGCAGAGAACAACAGCATTCTCCAACTGACGTGATGATAGTGAAGGTCCAGAGTCCCACATGAGTTCCACTGGTCATTCCAAGAAGGCTAGCCTTCGTTCATCCACCTAGGAGATCTTTCTTACCAGGTCTTGACCTTGAACATGCAACATTTCTGTGCTAAATATCCTGAGGGAATGCATATCACAAGCTTCCAGTGCATAGACGCTTGTAAGTAGGTAGGGCTAAGTAATATTGAAAGCGTTCTTGTCAATAAAACAAGCTAAACAAAATACTACATGTAATTGCATATGATAGTGGGATATGATGGTATGACACCTCTTCTGCGACAAAAGGATGTAAACATGCACAGACAATCCTTAGTTTCTAAAACCTGTGTGTATTCCTGAAGTAATCTAGTATAAACATTAGTTAAAAACTATACTTCCGAATAATCTACAAATGAAGCATTGAGTTTTATTTCACCTAGTGTGTGAGCATTTGTTGTAAATGCAGGGGTAAGCATGGGTACCTATGTTGTAAAATTAATTCCAACTCAGAGTGTTATGATTACTATACTTACAACTACTAGTGTGACGCCTACCATGGTCCTACATCTAGCTTTCGTAAGACACATTTTTTGTCTACTGTCAGACCTTACGTAGAATATAGTAGCAGGCAGATTCAATATTCTGCTTAAACTTCTACTTGTGCAAAAGAGCAAAATGTTTCACGATTGACTTGCAATTATTTCAATCAGCTTACATACTAAAATCTTCATGACTCATCCCTAGCCCTACACCATCTTCTTCTAAATGTGTTATCCCTACTCTTCTACCATAGCCTTGTCCCTAGTGGTTTTTTCTTAGTTCTTTTTAATTTGTCTTTATTAACTTTTTTATTATCAGTTTCATTTACTTTGGTCTCTTTTACTTTTTGACATTAACACAGTTCCTCATTTATTGTCGAAGTTGCTTACAGTTTTTAGTTCAAATAACAATGCCTGTCAGATTCTTAATTATAATGCTTGTTCAAATATTTCTCAATTAATCAATGCTGTCAGTTGAGCATATCATGGAGGTTGAAACAACTCAGAGCTTAATTCCTCTGGACTTTGATTCAAACTATTTGGCACATTTTTTGCACAGTAATGTATTCAGATGCTGAATACCTCAGACAGGGTACTGTTGCTCTCTTGAATCTCTTTGGCGTCTGCTGATTTTCTTCTGTTTCACTTACACCACTAGATTACATTCTGTCTCTTAGATGATTATTAGTGGTATATATTCAACTTACACACTTGATCTTAATTGCCTCCTACCACTCAACCATTCAAATCTCCATATTGGTTTTTTCTCTACTCACATTTGTTCCTTCATCTGGATCATTCGACTGCTGTTGTGTTACTCCAATAGTTTCTTTATTTTGAACTCTGAATTCTTCTTCTTCAGTGGGTACTTCCACACCACTTTGTGATATTTCAGGAACTTGTACTAGTGTGAGATCTTGCTGTTCTTCATACCTCTCTTGTCCTTCTGGATGTGATGTCACAGGTGCTCTCTGACTTGGCTCAAAGAACACTACTTCCTCATACAGTATTGACACCTCAGTCTCTGAGTGTGCCACACATGCACCCAGTTAGGGATTCCAACACATTTAGCAGCATTGTTTGTGATAAGGATGACTTGGTAGGGGCTTTTCTACCAGAGATAGCACCTCTACTATAGTGGAGGAGTGCCACCTCCCCCCCCACCAGCAGCAGCAGCTGCAAACCTTTTACTAACTATGATTATTATGGTTTTATTGTAAAAGGAGCGGGGTCACGGGCAATGACAGGGATGGAGGGGGAATGCATAGCATTCCCCCCCTCAGTCCACATGTATGTTTGGCCGGCTGTCTCGGGCCGGCCAAACACTCATGCACACAGGGCTCTCTCCAGAGAGCAGGCAGAGGCTCCTACACTGCCTCGGAGCACCCTGGCTGGGCACTCGGTTTAATCCTAATGCTGCTTTCATGCTGTCAGCAGCATGAAAGCAGCATTAGGATTGGTCACAGGGCAGGCTGGGAGCCTGTGCTTGCAAGTACTGGAGCCAGGGGAGCGAAGCGGTGAAGAAGGTAAGTTTTAAAAACATATTATTTTTTTTGTCACCCCCCGCAACGTGCTGCACCACCCTTCTCCCTCCCCCCCATGAGCTGCGTCTGCTTTCTACCTTGTCTGCAAACAGTACTTGCATACGTTTCTTTACCAAACCCAGTCACCAGGACTATGGTAATCGCACTGCTCCTGATGTGAACTAGTAGTGAAAGCTCCAACCTGGCGAGAAACAGAATGCACCACATCAGCTAATACTTTGCAGTAATCGATTGCATTTGCAGGTACAGCAGGCAGTCTCATTGCACGACCCATGAAGATTTCATGTGGCAATAATCCTTTTCTCCTGTCAGGAGTTCTTCAGAGACTCATCAGCAGCAATTGAAATGCATCTGGCCATTTCAGTGAAGTAGGTGCACAAACTTTAACCAATCAAGACTTTAGTGTACCATGTAAGTGCTCCACTGTCCACCAAGCTTTGGAACAATAGCTACAGTGCAGTTTCTGTTCCACTTGAAGAGCCACACATAGCATTTTAAGGATCTCATTATTGAAATGAGCCCCTCAGTCTGACTCCAGAGAAACCAGGAATCAGAACCTTGGTATGTGTTAATGCAATAGCAGTTTAGCTACAGCGAGATTGTCATTTCTCTGTGTTGGGTAGACTTCCACTAGTTGAGAGAAAATGCATACTATAACTAGGACTATCTCAGCCCATTGCAAACAGGCATCTCAATAAAGTACAACTGCATCCTATTAAGAGGCCCATCTGATCTTCCTACATGACTCATGGTAACTGGTATTCTCCTTCCTACATTAATTTGTTGGCATGTTACACATCTGTCACATATCTTCTGCCATAATTCTGAATCGGGGATGGCACCAATTTTGTCTAAACAGCCTAACCATTGCATCATATCCGATGTGTTTAGGACCATGGAAATGTTGTGTCATGGAAAATAACAAACTGTCTGGGAAAACTGGACTTTCTTCAGCTGAACCCCAAATGCAATTTTCATTTTTAACACCTCCTGCTCTAATTGCTAGTTAACCCACAATCGCCCCTCACATCAAATCGTTTTTTATAGGTCTTTTAAACTGAATTATGTCCACACTAAAAGTTGCTTCTCTAAATATGAAAGGGCTTATCAACCTGGTAAAGTATAGGAAAATCTCTGATTATTGCCACTCACTGAAGAGGGTCATAGTATTTCTACAGGAAACAAAGATCGGCTATAAGAAAGCTCTTTCTATGTGTTATGGTTGAGTGCTTGACCTTCCCTACTCCCTAGCAGTGGCTACCTTACTATCCAATAATTCTGGCCTCTCAATTATTACCTTGGAGCTGGATGAGAGCGGCAGTTGGCTGATTACCTGACTTCAAGTAAGGCACTCAGAAGTGTTTGCAATAAACATATGTGCTCGGAACATTGACGACCCTGCCTTCTGGTCCAAATTAGCTGCTAAAATGGCAAAGCTTCCAAGGCGGACCTATATCATTTTAGGAGGAGACTTTAATTTGCCAATGGACACTCTTCTAGATAGGAATTCTATAGTAATACTGGCCACCCTAGGGAAGTGATCTGTAAATAAACCAAGACAAGAGAAACCCCTAACAGCCATAAATTAAGTATTGTTTTAAGAGGATATTTCACAACAAAGAATATAAGAACATAAATAATGTGTGACAAGAATAAGGCTTTTGAATTATTTTGTCTTATTTTGTCATTATTCTACTTAGTACAGCCAAAAAGCAACATTCAGTATTAGAACATATTCAACAAGACAAATAAAAAAAACAGTCATACGCACTATGGAAATAGCACAAACTATCCACTGTTTGCGCTTAAACAATTAATGAAGTCCCATGAAAGATGGAGAGAGAATTTGTATTTTCAGTCCTATTTCTGCTGCAAGGAATACCTTCTCATTCTTAATTATTCTTTTTTGCCAAAAACGTTCATTAGGAATCTTTCAATAATAGAAATAGCTTTTCCACAATCCTCCCTTTAAAAGTTGCCGACATGTTTCGACCTCAGTATGGATGGGATATGAACAATATTTTTAGGAGGTCATCATTGGACGAGACTCCATTGTGTTACCGGGACACTATACTGTAAATTATCTTATTCAATGCTTGCAAAGTGAATTAAAGCTGATGGTCAATAAACAATGTAAAAGAAGCTTCAAACTTTTTAATAAATCAATCCGCACTCATAGAGACTACGTTGATGCTCAAAATCTCCATATGGGTGCATAAAACCTGCCCGCCAGGCCACAAGACACCCTCACTTTGGTGCGGCAGCCTAACTTTCATTCCCCCCCACACACAATAGTTTCTCCAGAATTGATTACACTTTAGTTGACAATTCACTACTACAAGACAGCTGCTCCTCTGCTATCAAACCCATCACCATCTCTGATCATGCAGGCATATCTCTTAGGATTCTTACCCCCACCCACCCCCCAGACTAAAACCTGGTCATGGTATATAAATGCTGAAACTTTAGAGAACGAAGCAGATGTACAAGTAGTAAGCCAAGAGTTGACAACACTTCCTCCGTCTTTTCTCCTGTTACGCTTTGGGATACACCTGAAATGCTATTTTTCACGGCCAGGTAATAAGCTGGATGTCTAAGAAAAACAAAGGAGTTAGAAGCTTCCTAGACAAATTGGTGACGGATAGCAAAAACCTTGAAGTTCTATTAGGGCTATTGAAAGACCCCTCTGTCCTGACAAGTCTAAAGAAACTAAAATATAAAAACAACAAAATTGTAAGTAAATGTGCATGTTTGTGGATCCAAGCACAGAAAGGTAAAGAATTATTCTATTTAAATGAAGTGAGCAAAAAAGCGTGCTGCCTACTTCAAATTCAAAAGAAACTCCACATTGATTTCTAATATTAAAGACCACTCAGGCTCTGTCAAAACCAAAATGATTGATATTCTCAAGATCTTCCAGAATGTTGATTCCAACGTGTGATCCCATCTATTTCCACTCCCAAGGATATCTGTTTCCAGTTTCTTCAGTCTCAACCAATAAGAGATCTCTCTACTGAAGATAATTTGAAGTTAAACAAGCCAGTAGACCAGAGTGAGATCCTGAAAGTGATTCAGCTCATTCCATCAGGAAGGCACTGAGACCGGATTATTTATTTTGGGATTACTACAATAGTGGCTTCTATAGCAGTATCTGAAACATTCCCTGTGAAAGCAAAATTGTTAAGCAAGGTCTCTATGGGGACCCTAAGAATGGGTTCAAAGGTTTTGTAAAACTAAGTTTGAAACCTTGGACTCTATTATATATAACCAAAAGTAACAGCCCCTTGATCTTACTCTGTTGCCCTGGTCAGACAAGGTCATGCTCGTGGCCCTAGAGACCTACTCCTTGGCTCTCTTTTCTCTTTTTTTGGGACTCTTCCCATTTTCCTCTCCTCTGTTTCTTCTAGCCTATCTTATTCTCTCTTTAGGTCTCACACCCTAGGGGTGTGGGAATACCATTCTTGTCCTCTTTGTCTCTCCAAGTACAGTTTAGTGTTTAGGAACACTCACCAGAACATAGTCCACTAATGATGTGATGGTAGATGCATATATGTTTTACTGCCAGTTAAACATGCTGGATAGCATAAACTTATAATCTGTAATATATGTGTACCAAGACCTCAATATCTTAATGCATTTTGGTGACAATGTGGTTGCCCTCGTATTTATGCTCCTGAACACTGGTCAACAAACTGGTCTGTTGTAATGTGGCTGGAGAGAGTTTCTCTTCTTGCACTGCACTAAAAATCAATATAACTTTTGGAACAAAATAAAGTTGTCAAAAAATACACCAAAGGTCTTTGTGAATTGCCATGAATCTGGGCAAGCACTCAGAGAGCGCAGCTCTTCCTCTCACTGCAAAACAATGTGAACTCTTTACTGCAATCAGGCATTCCTAGTGCTGGTGCACGGCAGAGACTTTCTCTCAATTCTAGGAAAGGGTATGAGCCATTGTTGTTCCATTGAAGTGGATCAGGCCCATCTTTCTGCATCAGCCTCAGTAAAGGTTTGTACACTAGGGAAAAGTTTGGTATCCACTGGCTAGAGTAGCCAGCCATTCCCAGAAATATCCTGACTTGTCTCTGCATTCCCGGTGGATTCCTCTTTAGGATGGGCTCAACACTTTCCTGTGAAACCTTTCTCGTTCCCTTCTCTATGATATGTCCCAAATACTGGACTTCTTTTTGACAGTATTGCAGTTTGCTCAGAGACACAGTATGTCCATTCTAAGCTAAGTGATTCAGTATAGTAATTGTGTCTCTGGTGCTAAATTATAAGGTGGCATTCATGGGAAAACTGTAATTCAAACTGGTTCTACACCTTTGACAAGTCTGATGTATTTTCCTGAAAATTCCCATACTTCTGGGTTTAGTGAATCTCTCTCTCAAGTCAGGAGGTAAATCCTCTGTGGTCCTCACAGGATGCAATCCTACAGCTGTTTCTTATTGGCCCATTTTAAATTTCACATTTTCATAATGTGTTTAAAACTCAACACCATCTGGCATGCAAAAAATAGTACAAATTAACATTCACAAAAGATCCTTTCCTAACAGATTTACAGGACTTGAATCACATACTACAAATTGATGATCTTACTCAAGTGAACCTATTTTTATTGCCACTTTCTCTGAAACAGGATTAGTTATTTGTTTACTAGTAACACCTATACCTTGGATCCCTTTCCCAAGAGACGTAGGTCTTGGACTTCCACTGTTCTAACAGTGGAACGGTTAGCTCTGGTGTCAATACGATATTACACTTAGTGGCAATTAACTTCCCCTTCTACAAATTGGCTAATCTGGTGTACCACTAAGACTTCGCCAAACACACAATCTTCCACCCCCCTCAGGCACCATCTTTGGGTTCTGATTTTTAAATGGATTGGGTTTGCCTGACTCATACTGAACCTATGATTTCCCATATTCTGTGGGGCCATTGGAGCTTTGGGAACATGCATCTTTGGAATGTGTTACTGTTTTGGCATTTGTATTGGTTGTGCAGGTACCTGAACTGTAACATTCTGTATTTGCATTTGATTCACTCCCTGCATTTGCCCATCACCACTCACTCTATTTGTATTCTATCTATACTCTCTCTTTCAATGCCTCAGCATGTTACAATAATAACAAGGAGTCAACTTCTTCAAAGTTGGAGTGTCTAATCCAGAATTTGGATCAATCAGAACACCTCTACGCTGTGAAAAACCAACTCCTCCGTGAGTAACCTGACCTCTAGTCTGAAAACTAACACCTTTCATTCCACTAGTGTTCCCTCCAAATGACTGATTCTGAAACACGTTTTGAGCCAGCTTTGTCTGTGCAAGCATAAACTTCTCCGTAAGTCTCTTCTGCTTCATTTCTTGCTCAGAACTACAGTATTTTGCATACTTCAGGATCTCATCTAATGGTTTCATCTGTCAGCAAATCACATTTTGCTGTATGTGCATGCTGATCTCTGGTCGCAACCCAAGAACAAACTGTGACACAAAATTCCCCATTTCACTTTTGTCAGGGATTTCTTGTGCACTGTGTTGTTTACATACCTGTAACAATTGTTTACAGTAAGCATGGACTGATTGTTTTGCTTTAGTAGTTCTATTGATCTTTAGCCAATCAATATCCCTCACTGGAACTTTTCCCTTCAAAAAGGTAATCACCTCATCATACTTACCACAGGTGATGGTGCACATGTGCGCGTATCTCTCAGAGGTTCAGAACATGCCCATTGCACTGCTATCTTACACTCAGCCCACAAATCACTTGGTACTACAATGACAAAGAAGGTATTCAAATCTGTCCACAGAACCTTCAAAATTTTAACAAATCTGTCAACTTGTGTATACTATTGTGCAGGGTTCTCTCTCAGCTTTGGAAATTGTTTCATAAATGTTACAAGTTCACTTCTAACCCACAGTACATGAACATATCCTCTACCTGATATCTCCCTCATTGAAAAGGCCAATGCCTCATCTTCATCTGGGGGTGCTGCTTGTGGCATTCTAGCCGCTTCTGCTACTTCAGATTGATTATTTTTCTTTCCCTGTTTCTTTGCCCAATTGCTCTCTAATCTGATGCATTTAAAAGAAAATCTGCAATGTGTATTCTCAGTCCTTACGATTGCATTGTCACAATAGCTTCATCATCTAATTGTGTCCTGAAGCTTCTCTGTAATGGAACACTGTTTGAATGGTACACTTCAAGGACTGGCTGGATCCTTGTCCACCTACTTTTAAGCAATGGTTGGATCGTATTTTGACCATGTATAAGCTTCAGCACAGACCATATGCTCAGAAAGGCAACCTGGCAAGGAGATGGGGGAAATGGATTTGGGATTAATTGCAAAATTGGATGGAAGAGGAGTCAGTTATTTATATGGTATGAATTGTGTCGATACTCATCTCTCCCCGACCATCGCCAATTTAAGATGAAATATGAAATTTAGGTTTAGAAACAGTGATTTGGATTTTTAACGGGGGCTATTCTGAGCTCAGAATGGACATATCTTCTGCCTGGAGGATTGGCCTTGGGCCTTATTATTTGGAATGTAATTTTATTAGTTATATAATCACAGCTAGTGTACTTGCTTCTATTTTCCGGCTTCAGAAACCTCTTGATATATATTAAATGGATGATTTCTCCTTATTATGAAATTTTTCAACAAGAAAAAGAAAAAAAAGAAAGGTCCACTTCATATTTTTGTGCCAATTCAATGAATTAATCATGTGTTGCAGCTGCACTCCTCATGATTTCTTTACTTAAATATATCAGTTCATTTTCCTGATATTGATCCATATGTGAAACATCTAATAATTTCTTCTAATTCCACCTTCAATCTAGGGGCACCTAAGGATCTGTCACTTTCTTGACTAGGGGATGGCCTCTCTGCATCTCCTGTCCTTTTTCGTCTGAGGTTCTTCAAACCATGGGAGAAAAATCACATCATCTATTAGTTGTGTCTCTCCTTGTGCAACTGATGTTGTAAAAACAATTCACCTCCCTTCTCTCAATGATTGAGCATTTTGCTGTGGTGTCCAGTGAAAAATCAGTGAATTCTGCGATGCTGGGATAAACCCTGTCACAACTATTCCTCCTACAGAACTTTGAAACTACAGAATAAGAGACAGTATGTATTGGGGCAGTCGCAAATGGCTCTACCAATGTCCGTGTTGATGCAACTTGTGCCACTGGGGCAGGAACAGTCACAATTGAAACAGTAACACCTGTAGTCATTACAGTAGGAGCCGCTTCAACAGTTGCAGGTGCAATTTGAAGTACTGGAAGTGGTCTCTCATTCTGAATTGTATTTGAGTCAACAGGGGCTGTAGCCAGAGTAGCACTTGAAATAGTATCACTATCAGCATTAGTTGTAAGGGCCACATATGGTGGTGGGCCCAAGGCTAATAAAGCATCCAAAATATTATCACCTGAATCACTATCAGTGTCTGTTTCCTTTGCAGCTTCCTCATCATTTTTTCCCTGTATCTGGTTCTTTTTTAGTCTCCTCTGTAGTTATAACTGGGTATATTCTAGCTCTCTCAACTATGAATTTTCTCCACCTTTGTTGTCCTTCATCCCAATGAGCATCTGCATAGTACCGCACAGCTCTTTTTGCCCTATTCTGATATTTCTCCTTCTACTTGGCATGTGCTGCTCTTTCCCAAGCATTTAATGCTTCATATTGTGTGGGTCTAGGAAGTGATTTCACCTCTGATAATTTCTCCCTTAAATGTTTGATAACCTTTAAATCAAAAGTACCATTTTGTTGAAATGCAAATGGACCCTAATTTTCAGTGATCTTGCACCATTGACGAAGCCAAAGACAGGTATGGTGCCCTACATTTGTTGGCAAATAATGGCCTGGGGGTGCCTCTTCAACCTCCCGAACTGGGACTCCTATATCAAACCTCATCAAGGGCCAGATGTAGGTAGGTGGCAATTTGCGAGTTGCAAATTGCGAGTCCTTCCGACTCGCAATTTGCAACTCGCAAATTGCTATGCAGTACGGTGTCTCAGACACCGACTGCAACTCGCTATGGGGTCGCAATGACCCACCTCATTAATATTAATGAGGTGGGTCGCAAATTGCGGCCCCATAGCGAGTATAGGCACTCGCTAACATGGAGGCCTGCTGTAGTCAGCAGGCCTCCATGTTAGCGACCTGCTTTTCAATAAAGCAGTTTTTTTTTTTTTTTAAATGTAGCCCGTTTTCCCTAAGGGAAAACGAGCTGCATTTCAAAAATTCCGAAACCTTTTGTTTCGGTTTTTTCAGGGCAGGGAGTGGTCCCTTGGACCACTCCCTGCCCTGAAAAAATATTTTGGGGTCCATTCACAAAGGGGAAGGGGTCCCATGGGGACCCCTTCCCGTTTGCGAATGGGTTACCATCCACTTCAAGTGGATGGTAACTGCGACTCCATTTGCGACCGCATAAGCGGTCACAAATGGAATTGCATACCATTGCGAATCGCAAATAGGAAGGGAACACCCCTTCCTATTTGCGATTCGGAAATGCATTTTGCGAGTCGGTAACGACTCGCAACATGCATTTCTGCATAGGAAACACGCATTTGCGAGTTGCAAACGGCAAATTTTGCCGTTTGCGACTCGCAAAGTGCTTCCTACATCTGGCCCTATATCTCTAGAAGCCTTAAAACATTTATGATTTCAAAAGATTCAATAATAAATGTACAATAATCAAATCAAATTTCAATGTGTTGATTCAGTTTGTAATTTCGTACATGTCAGTCCTTTCTTTCACAACCTATCACAATTTACTTCTTGATAAACTCATCAACCAATCTCAGTGTAGCTTTTCACATCCAACTGACCAATCCCACCACTGTACACTCTGACACAACTCTTCACTCTTTGCAGCAGCTCACCCTTCTTTATAAATTTCCTTGTACTCAAAATTCTACAACTCTAAACAAGCCCAATAAACAGGTACATTTTGTCTGCTCCTCTAAAGAACTCAAAGTAATTCATTCACAGGAGAAACCAATCAGAAATCAAATTTAAACACTCTATGATTTACCTACACATTTACACATACACACTCAAACTAATGAAATCTTGCCTAGTGGGTAATGATTCTAAATGATGTACCTTCCCCTTTGTGCAAAAGGCTCCACTAACACCAATTAACATTACTACATCCACAACAATTATTATAGTCCTTATCTCAATTGTGTAGTTTGATAGTACCTCATGGATCTGCACCACAAACTTTAGTATACAAATAATACCACAAATTCATATATCCATATATCTATTTATCCCAGGATTTTAAAGTACTTTGAGTTTGATACCAACTTCAACTGCTCAACATTTAGAACCTGATTATGACCTTGGCGGATGGGATACTCCGTCTCAAACGTGTCAGATAGCCCGCTCGCCATTTTACAAGTTCCATAGGATAGAATGAAACTTGTAATACGGCGGACAGGATATCTGTCGTGTTTATGATGGAGTATCCCATCTGCCAGGGTTGTAATCAGGCCCTTAATGATTAGACACCAGTATTCTCAACATACAAAACATAACCTTAGTACAACGACAAAAATCTCAACAAAGCAATTGCAATGCATAACCATATTGATACTCAAATCTCCACCACTGCAACCATCTTCAAAACCGCAGCTCCATCAGTCTTCAAGTTCAGGCTTTGGGCTACATGGCATGGACATTTCTAAACTAGAGTTAATTATTACAGAACGTATCTCATATCATAAACCATCCTCTTGCTACCACTGCTACAATAATCATCAATCAAAGCCCGCTGACTGGCCAATGGATCTTTGATGTCAACGGAGTAGTAAGGAGCTGTATTCAACGAAAAAGCATTTATCAATTATCATATCATTTAGTTCAGTCACAAACAGATTTTGTGTGAGTTAAAGGATTTTATTTTCAAATCTTTTAGTTATCCATCTTTATTAAAATATCATTTTTTCAAATATTGTCACTAATAGTTAATATAATAAATCAATTGATATTTGATTATTAGCTAAATCAATATATTAGTCAATAATGCAGTCAGTATGAGAATAATGTAACAAGTGTGTTCCATAAAGAATCTCTCTATTCTAAATATATCAAGGTTTAATGTAAGAAGGTACAGGTATCAATCCAGATACCCATAAAGATTTCTGATGAGAGATAACTGAAGCATAAGCATGAAGCTTTAGCTTATAGAGCTGGAAAGCATTCTTAGCTAAAATAACAGTAGACCGAATAATAATCTAACTTCTCATGGAGAGATGTCTAAGAAACCCAATAAAGAGTCTCCCCTCAGAGTCAGGAAAGAAGGGAGCTCCCTCATCTAAGGTAAATAATGGATCTCTTCTCTAAGGAAAGAAGGGGCACTCCTTAATCTAAGAACATGCACTAATAAAATATGCATTTTATATTGCAACATTACTGATCTTTCTTCTTCATGATGGCCTCACAAGAGTACAATCGTCTTTCAGACGTGTGTCCCTGAATGTTGCACCACATCTTTCTTGTTTTCCAAAAACTTCTTTCCATGAGTCATCCTGTCTGTCATCTGCATCTTTTGCAGTGAGAACCTTACTATCAGTTGTCTAATATAATACTATAGTGTCTGTTTACTAGCTAATAAATAGTAGCCTCTGAAATGGCAACATCCGCAGCAAAGAGAAGAAAACATCTTGCATAACAACTATTCAAAGCAAAAAAACAGGTCTTTCTATATTAGTGCATATTCTGTTTACCATGGCAGCATCGGTTAGGCTAAATTAAGAGTCCATATTTCTATTTCATTTTAGATGCCATCAACATTTAAGTATGGTTGCCTACTACAAATTTTACATTTAGCACACTTCTTATTTTAAACGTAAGCTTTGCACATTATTTTAGTAAAATAGTTTGTCAGCGACAAAGTTCGCTGCAGCATTGGCCTTAGATATCACTACTTATAGTCTCAGGAATCAACCAAAATCTGTATTGGCAAGGTTACATATAGTCTGTAAGGTATTTAAGGAAACATGTTCAGACCTGGAGCCTACTTGGTTCACTACATAGATAATTTTATAGATCCAACAGCTGCAGTTTATAGTTTGGCCATCAATTGTTATTGTGTTATTATTCCATAATAAGGCTAAATTTCAATTGCTAAGCTTATTGTCTAATTTTTGATCAATAAGTGGGATTGTTTTTGGCACAATTAAAATAAGATTAGATTTAGCAAGTACAGCCTTATACAAGGCCAAGAACTAAATTAAGCTGGAATTTCAGAGAATCATTTCTTCCACTGACAACCAAATGAGTTGGTAAGGATCCAGCTGAAGTAACCATCTGGAACTTTGTTTGAAAAAGAAAGCTGTCTGGTAGCATTTGAAATTGGCAAGTTTGACTCCACCTTGGTTCTTGAGTAAGCTTAATTTTCTTAGGGAAACCCTGGGGCATTTATTTTTAGACAGAAATGTATTTATCATACCATCTAATTTGGAGGGAAGGTCATCTGATAATAAAACGAATCACTTAATATAGTATACTTAATACATAATTGTTTTATTGGGGCAACCATCATTTTTATAGTTTTGATTCTGCCTCACCAAAGTAAAGATTTGGGACACCATCGTTCATGTAATTCCAAAATCTTTTTATGGGTTATGTTTTCATTGCAGTTAACTTGTTAAGCAATGTTATCATTAAACTAATTTTTCAAACATATCTTATAAACTTAGATTGCTAGGTTAGACCAGATCCATCTGTGATTCCTTTGCCATCAAATGTATTCAAATCGATTACCTCTGATTTATCTCTACTGGGGGCATTTCCTGAAACTTGTGAATAGATAAATATGGTTTCAGTTAAGGCTTTAATTGAGAACTCTGCATTTTCAGTTAAGATAGGCATGTAATCTACATAAGCAGCAATCTTGACTGTAATCACATCAAATGTTTTCCCTGTAATATCTTTATTTATTCTAATAGAGTATCATAGAGGTTACATTACCCACAAGAACAAAGCCAGCAGTAATGAACACCCTTGTTTGGCACCTTCTTTTTAATCAAAATAATCTGATATTGTGCCATGTAGTTTGATTCTTGCTCTTGGTTTGATATATATAGGATCATTAGCATTCTAATTAAGTCCTTGCCTAGATTATTCTTCTAAAGAACAGAGCTTAGGAATGTCTCAGAAATGTTAGCATTTCCAGCATCCTGAGCTATCCCTACTGTGGGATTGTCAGTTTTTTTTTAGCTTACTTGATTATATGATTTTAGGTCTGGTGTTATCCACGACCTTTTGAATTAATTCAAACTATATTTGAAATGTATCTACTTCTGTGGGATTTCAGCCAGCCCTCTTCAGCCATTGCTCTGTTTCATAGATCACATTTTTTTCCGCCCTCTATGGCGTAAATCATTTAGGAATAGGTAACGCATTTGTGTTATTGGCTAACATTACTGTGAGTGATGACAGTCTGATCTTTCTCAAAAGACAAATCCACACACAAAATACTTCATTTCAGTGTTAACGACTACTCTCACAGCGTATGCTTTTTTAGACAAAAGCTGATTTTTTCTCTTAGCTATTTTTAAAATATTTTCGAGGGAGGAGCCAGCATGCCCCAAAAATAAAGGTTTTAAACAAAATGTTGAAATAAACAGGCATTGACAAAGCCAAAATGCTGGTAGCCACTGCCAGAATTATTAGACTTGCAAATGCTTTGTTTATTATGGGAATAGTTAAGGAATTCCAAGCTCTTCTAGCACCACCTTTGAAAGAATGTTTTAGGAAAAAGACTATTTGAATCTGGGTACGTAGATGTTGATATTTCTAAATAGCAATCCTTTTCCACCTCAACTCTTCAAATATGCACCTACCTTACAGCTCCAACTTGTCCAAACTATCAGAAATCATGAGCTCAGTGACTTCAACAAACCAGAGAAAGGTAAAAAGACCTATTTTTCCTTGTTAAACAGACCTTTTCAAACTTGTGATGAATGTATACAGAAACATTTGTAGCATTACCACACGTCCTCACTCGAGAATATGTAGTCCTTATGTAGTCCTTAATTTGCTTATGCAGAAACAGGCTATTTCAGAGAAACAGAATCATTATACTTTGGCAAATTAGTGCATCCTGTTATTTGGATCAATTAGGATCAAAATCTAGAAAATATGGTGTCCCAAGTGGCAGAACTATAAATGATTTACAAAATCATATTAATTCATTTATATCATAATCAACCATTTCAGATATGGAAACTGACACTGAAATAAAATTCTTAAATCATCATAAAACATCCTCTGGCTGGAGTCTCATTCATACAATGGGTGTAAATCTAGCAGCCCTACAATAAGCAATGCACCTTTGTATTATAATTCATTCAAAATCACACAGCATCCAATACATTCCGTATACCATGACTCGAGAGAGGTCACAAGAATAGTATTCATCATCTACCATGTCTAGACATAATCAAAACTAATAAGGGAAGGATTCTCCCTTGTACCCAGAGTCTACAGACACCTGTCAGTGGAAAACCTAGGTTTTCCCATTCTCAGCCATTAGGGAAAGGAAAATATTTAGCTGAAGAATCGTATAGCAAATTTAGTAAATTAAGTAGTCCAAACTAATCTTGCCTTTCCATCCTGTTACATGGAACTAAAACACAGTGGGTCTGAGTCACAAAAGCATGTATCATTACAGGAAGTCTTAGAACAGGAGTATTTTTTCCATACATTTAGATTCCTTCAGGGCTGGACTGGAAACTAAAATCAATTTAGCAAAAATGTACAAATCAACTCTTCAGACTAGAATGGGTCAGTGGGGGCAGACGTGGGTGAGGACAGCCTAGTCGACTCTGAAAGCAGCCCCTTAGCCTTCAGCCCACCCAAGAAATTACAGACTGGCAGAATAGCTGGTCCAGCCACATATGTATTTTCAAATTGACCCCAAAATATCCCACTTTTTTTTAGTACAAGTGAAAAGAAGGGATAGCCCTTTTTATTTGTACTAATTATATATTAATGTTCCCTGAATATTCAAATTCTATTCACATTTTAGATGTTTTGGGACAAATTCACAAACACATATGAGAGGTACAAGAGTACTGAAAGATTACTGCTTTACGTATTCCAAAATGTCATTTGAATAAGCTGCACTGCGACCCTATAAAATAGGGAATTTCGCACCTGAATTTGGGCAACCCTAGAAACACCTGTACTCTTAGCTGAAAACTGGCACACCCTCAGCCAATCCTGTGTCTATTGGGCAGCCACCGAAGCTTGAATTTGGAGACTGGTCTGGTGGCTCAATGCATCTTTGTTTGATGCTACTATCGCAGACTTGAACCCTGCAGGTCCACGCAGTGTTTTATTTTTCTGAGGTCAGTAAAATGAGCACTATTGAGTTGGGCAACAACAGCAAAGTCCATTATCACATCAATAGATAGTTTAGAAGTGAAAAGTCTGCACACATTGCATTATCAGGACTGTAGTTTCAGTTTCCATTACCAAGCATCCGGGAAGTATAAACAGCATAGGTCACAGCTCGGCCTAACTTAGCTGTACCCCAGGCAGTGCCAATAAATTATAGTGGTATAGTGGGTGCTGAGCTTCTCGCCATATACATCACCTTATAGAACATCCACTCTCACTACTTCAATCAGTACAGGAACATGTTTTAACTCTAGCAATTCTTGCACTGAAATGAGAAATAAGTGTGCTGTTTTAATATTTGCAAGAGTGAGGGGTCCCTTCTTTACCCACAAACATCCCTTAGCAAGCATAGGAATTTGTATTACCAGAGTGGAGAACAAAACATCCCAAAAAGTGCATGTACATTTTCCTAGACTCCCCCTGCAGGCAGCTAGCCCTTAGTCAGGTTTTACTTGCAGAATACTCATTTTGTGAATACATAGCCCACATTCCAACTAAACCGTGGCTATAACTGTGCTAAAACAATGAGAGTATATGCAGTCTAGCTGTCCTCTTCATGACCAAATTGAAACATGAAAAGTAGTGTTACATCAACGACAATCCAGAATATGCCACTAGACTCCACAGTACAGGGAATCAAAGGGCATAATGCAAATTGTTTGCTGTATTCTATCCTTGAAATCAGCAATGAGCTGGCCATTCAGGCATTTTTCAATGCGCTGCAGGTGAGAGGGTACTTTAAGGTCTGGGAGGCTGCAGAGTTCCAGTCCTAAGCACACCTGTCTTGCAGCTGCGGCTCGTTGCCAAGACGTGCACATAACTGTGTGACTTACTTGCTCTTCTGACTCAAAACAACACTGCTTTTTCATACCTTTTTCATAAACAATTGTGGTAGCTTATAAAACAGTGGGCTCTTTGCTGCTTGGTTCTATAACACAATTGACTTCTTATGAAATTGTTATTGAATACGTGTGTAGCTGTCTTTCCATAGATCGATATCCGAATTGTACACTGTGACTTTTCCAATGTGTGCAGCCTGCGTTCGGCACATAATGGGGTTATTTACAAGCCCTTTGCACTGCCTTACACCACCATATCATCATTTCTTTTTAAGCTAAAGAGGCGTTAAGGAGGCCCCCACCATGCGCAATATATACAAAGTGGCGCAATGCCTGCATTGCACTACTTTGTATCCCTTGCACCACATTATACCTGTGCCAGGTATAATGTATGCAAGTGGGGCGCTCCCACGCAGGGAGGCCCAAATAAATGGCGCAGTGAAATTTACAAGATTTTCCATCATTTTTAATGCCTACTCAGGGCAGGCGTTAAAGTGACGCTCCAATAATAACGGATGGGCCTCCCTGTGCTTTGCAGGACTAGCGCCATAATTTATGGCACTAATCCAGCCAAGAGCCACAATAGCATAATAAATGATGACGCTATTGTGCTAACATGTGCCATGGTGTGCTGTATAATAAATACTGTGCTACCATGGTGATGTTAGGGGGCACAGGGAGATGCAAGAAAAATGGGGCATCCAAGCTGATCTGCCACTTTCTTATAAATATGCCCCAGGTTGTGAAATATGCTAGTTGAATGGTTAACAAATTCTATTATATTCCTAGGCCTTCTTTACTTATTACATTATGAATATTCAAAAGACAATATATTTATTTGATTAAATTAACTGTCTCTCCGGTCGCTAGAATGGGGTTGTTCCGTGCACTGTTGAAGCAGGTTGCTGCCATTGCCACCTTTAGTTGTGAAATACATCAGAAACCTCAGCTATGTAAGGCATCAATTTGCAGGCTTGAGGACTATTCAGAATGGTTACCATGAGGATTTTGCATATTCTACCCCCAAAATGGATTTAACAAATGACTGCTTAAAAGTGAAGTAAATTGCGCCCTCCAACTAGATAGAACAAAGACACACCAGAAGAGTACAGTGTTCCAAAATCTCCAGCAAATCATGAACTGACAATCAACATTACTTCACCCAACTATGTTTTAGAGCATTGGTGCCCAAAAAAGGTGTATGAGGATCTAATCTATACAGCCTTTTGCTATATCCGCATTTACATAAAACACATCTAAATATGAATCATGTACCCAGTCATTCCTTATGGTTTGACCCTCATAGCTCTATGTTGCATAATCCTGTCCTACAGCATCAGATACCTCTCCAAAAGACCTTTCAAAGAAATTATGGGGCTGATTTAAAGTTTGAATGAGAAGGTATTTTGTCGCAATGGTGACAGAGTACCCTCTCCACTAAACTGTTGGTCCACTTGCCTCATTTAAAAGTGGGTGGACTGGAAGTACATCAACAACGGAGCTGACCCTGGCTCTGTTGCCAGCACACTGCTCCCACAACCAGATGGAGTACGGGCATCTGTTGTTAGCTATCAGACCAACCACCCCATGCAGAGTGGACCGCTGCATGGCTTTTATTGCTCCAGCAAGTAAAATGTGGTGAGGGAAAGTTAAAAAAATATAATGACCTCCCACACCATGAAAGAAAGCTCTCTGCATGAATGCCTAACCCACCTGTATGCAGATGATAAATCACTACACACTGTTGTCTGCTCTCTTAACACAAGTACCTGTCTAGAAATCATTGTCAGGGCAAGCAGCAAAGCAAACAAAAGTGTTTCATTATTTTATTTACTATCAACATCAGTTGCGCTAGAGGTGTCTTTCTCGATGTGGTTACTAAAAGTCCTCTTTTGTAAAGGCTGATTCTTTACATTATTTCAAAGAGTCATCAATGTGTCAGATAATGCCTCCAAACATTTACTTAAAAAGCAAAAAAAAAGTGTGTTTTCTTCTCCCAAAACAATGCCAAAAAAACGTGAATGAAGTCCTTGAGAGTTTTACACAACAAATGTACTTTAAAGGAAATACTTCTTTGGTATGGAACATTCTGAGTGGTACTTTCATTTATTTTAACTTCCTTCCACACATTTGTTACGGTAAGCCTAAGCAGTTCTACAGACTTGCCGACAGTCAAGGCTACTATTAGTGCTCATTCCTCAAAGAACTGGGAGTTTTGCCAGCATTCCTGCATTGACATAACACACTGACACATTCCTGTTAAATAAAGTACAGTGCACAGGATTAAAGTTTTGTTATATCAATTGCATTTTAAATGAAGGATAATTGCAGTTGTGAGAGAAACAGCTTAAAGCTATCTTATGTATTCAACCATGTGTTGGTATCATTGGGATCAACAATTTTTGTTGACCCTATATTAAAGAATAGTTGATTGATATCTAATTAAAATGACAAGTAAATCTGTAATTCAAGATAATTATGCAAGTATACAGATTTGAAGCAATTTAAAGGGACTTTGTAAAAATGGTTTAAGAACATTTTGTTCCTTTCAGTCTTTTGCTCTTTACCTCAATGAAGACAAGGATAAAATACAAGTATGTACAAAAGACAGTACTCGTGTATGATTTTAAGTTGAGGTGTATGATGAATGGAAAAAATGGGTATATCCATGCCATATTTTACTGATATCCACAAAAATACATTTGCATACAATTATGCTATATGGTCAGTCATTATCCTGAACTCTGACACCACATTTATTGTTTGGTAGGATAAATGAGTAAGTTGGTTCTTGTTGATTTGTCTCCAATTATGGTGGTTTTGAAGCTTTTGCATTTCTTTGTAGTCTGTTTTTAAAAGCTACCAGTTTCAGAGTCCATCACTAATAACAGAAATGTTTGTTATTGGAGTACCTCACATTTCTGCCTTTACTTGCAGATCTCTACAAATATAATACTATTACCTAATGAATATTTGTAAATGAAACACCTTTTGCTAACAAAATAAATGGGTAGGGTAAGCTCAGACCCAAGTTGAATGTTCTAGGAAACGTTCATAGGCTCATTGATCAATTAGAATGTGACCTGAATAAATACATATAGCCACAAGATTTTTCCTTTAAATATTTATTTTATGACCATTTTTTTTAACATCTCCTCTCTGAAGTGCTTGTTTTCCACCATCATTGGGCATCATTACAAGTTTGGCGGATGGTTTAGACCGTCCGCTGAACTTCCAACGGGGAGGTTGCCGCCATAGTGGCTACCTCCCCACCTGGCCCATTAAGAGTTTTCCGCTGGGTCAGCGGGCAGAAACCTGAATTTCCACCCGCTGGCCCAGCAGGAAACACCATACGGCATTCTCTCCAGCTCATAATCATGCGGCAGCAATGCTGTAGGATGCAAGGCGCACCAGCACCCTTGCAATGTTCACTGTCTGCTACATTGCATAGGCCTCCGTTGCAAATACCTCATGATAGAAGATGGCTATTACCAGGCCAATTGGTGTAACAATGATTGCAGAAAAGCCACTCGCCCGTTCAGATACCTCAGGGACTCTGGCTGCTCAAAATCATCCATAACCTCCCAACAAACAAAGCATCAGAGAATGTAGAATAACAAAGGAATGTGACATTACATTTCATTCCTGCCTATTCCCTATTTCTAAGTAGATTTTTCAGGTCCCAAAGCTGAATATCCCAGTTTTTTGGGTTCCCAAAGATGCTGTTTCTGCCAACAATAGTATCCCCATGAAGTGGATATTTAGCTCCAGATCTGTTTAGGGGCATCATGTAATAGGGCCCGGAATGTGGTGAGAAAGGATCAGGAATCATTGTATTGATTGTGCCCAGTTGAAATGAAGCTACAACCGGCATATTGAACTGCCAACATATTTTTCTTTGAGGATCAAGGTCCTTATTACTTATTCTAAGTTGTAATTATTATTTACATAAAAGATTTGCATTCCTCTGGTTAATAGTTACACTCCATTCTCAATATAATGTTAAGGTCTGATATCTTGCCAAGAAAACATATTTTCTGAAGAGGGTGGTCAAGCACATCTCCAAGAGCAAGACATCTCGTTACCTGGGTCCAGCAGGTGTCTGTGGAGAGAAGTTTGAGCTGACATAATGAAGAAAAAACGTAATATAAGGGGTACCGGACTAAAGTCAGAAGTTTAAACCCAAGGGCCCGAGGGCCAAACACTGGTCACATGTGTAGGTACCCTTAGCTCACCAGTTGCTTTGCCAGGATCAGAAGCGAGAAACCATAGTTATTTACACTATGAAGAAGGCTGTTTCATATGATGCTGTTGTGCAATTGTGGGTCTGATGACCGGGTTCCTGGGTTACCATAGCAGTCAGGGGTTAGCGGGCTCCAGTTGCATCAATTGGAGTGGTTCAGCCCTGGTGTCCTGGGACTACAGTACTACTGGTCCTCAAACTGGATAACCAAATACTCCAGTACAGCAATTGACTGCCATAGGATAGGGAGACAAAGCAATCTAAGGCATATTTAAGAAGTGAAGGTGGGTTAGACATTCAGAATTCATTATACACCATAACGACAGCTAATAAAATCAATGCCCAGTCTGTGCTTTACTTTAAAAAAAGACATGTACTGTAATAGTCAAACAAGAAAGATATACTACACATAAATTGAAGATACACAGTAAAATTCAGAAGTCTCTACAACCTTCTGGGCCACAGTTCTGACCCCAAACAGCAATATAGTGCCTAGAAACTAAGCAGTATAAAAACACAGTTAACGGTGCATTGAACAGACTGCAGTCCACAGGGCTACTCTTCAAAGCTAGAGCCATGGTACCAATACTTGTGCTCCAGTGCTATGGTTTCAACACGTTGATATAAAATAAAATGTTCCTAGTCCACCGTTTGTCCCACCATTCAATGCAACCACAGATCTGCCACTTCCTTGACAAGGATATCTCTCTGGTGGTGTCAAGGGTCTGGAGAGGGGTGCCAGGTGGCTTGGTCCAGTTACTGGAGTCCCATTAATCCAGTAGCCACTAGTCTAGCTGTAAGAGGGTAGTGGCAAGCAATGGTGCCAGTCCAACCTAATACCCTCAAATGACCAAAAGATGTGAGTGCTTGTACCACAGAACCCACTGGTCACAGTCTATATTTTCTAATAGGGCACCAACGGACATGATGCTACTTATTAACAGTGAAAGACAAGCAAGGACAAAGTTGGAGACAAAGCAAGTGTAGACAGGGACTAATGATTCAAATGGTGAGTTCTTCAACAGGACACTCTTCTCTCAGCTACAGGTGATAACTGGAAGCACCCACAGGCTCCCACAGTACTGGGGAGAGGTCAGGGGCTGATAAAATCTCATCTTTAGTGGCAAAATGGAGCTTTCCACTCGATGTTGATGTGCAGCAAGTTTCCTTATCTTAAGCAGTTGTCTGAAGTCTCCTTGTGTTGCAAGGACAGAATAGCCTCCACAAGCATCAGACAGTTTGTTCTCTGTTCCGAAGCCTGTTTGACAAAGTGCAGCCCAGCTCCTTCCATCAGACAGGCAAATTAATTTTGCTGATAATCTGTCACAGAAACACCTTCTCAAGTTCAAATCCTATCCCTGAGTCTGAAAGAAGAATCCAACCTTTGGACATCACTTCTGGATCTTGGTTTCCTCAATGACCCCTTGTAGGTGCCTTATCAGAAAAGAGAACTGTCTTGAACAACCTATTAGCTGATGATATCAGACTTTTATCATTCCTTGAGTGATAGGCTAATTCAATCAGAGAGTCTGATACTTTTGCATCCTGGGTGCCCCTCCAGTCCTCTGGCATATTTCCTGTATGTTCACTGCCTGATAAGTCCATGTGAGGAGGGCTCTCCCAGTCTCTTGGTACATGTCTGTACTATCCCCTGAGAGAAAGTGTAATTAACTCCGGACTAGGAGGTCCAGACCATCACCCAGCAGAAAGGGAGGGGGTCATCCCGTCCTCCCAGGAGAGGACGTCCTAGCTAATTACAGATAAGAGATAGTACCTACCCCCAACCCACCAAGCTTCTACTAAGATTAGGGAGGTGCTTTGGGTACACAGAATGTCAAGCAGAACAGATACCAGCTCAGCTCACACTGAACAGAAAGGCCCGCCATCCTCGCCCTGTGAACCCAGTGTCTCTCCATACATATATCCCACATCCTATAGAGGCAAAAATAACCCAGGTAAGGGAGACTGCACAGTCTATACCAGGAAGGAGCTGATAGGCAGCCTCGCCTAAAGGGTACAGATACCCCTGTGTATAGATTAATGTTGTCACTACTGTCAGTCTACCACAGCCTGGATAGAGAGGCTATATATGCTCCCTCGACCTTCTCAATCCATGTAAACCGAAGACCCTCAGTGGAAATGTGTGCTTGTCATGTTCACTGAAGTAGAGGTCATGAAAACCTGCAATACTTTTAAGTGACTTACCAGGAGATCAACATAGGGCAGGGAAGCATGCTCTGCAGAGTCATGCGGAAGACTTCCTGTCCCAGCAGTGGGCTTCATGAATACCAGCAGAAATTGTGATAGGTTGGGGGAAATAGGGAAAATGAAATGCTTTATATTTACAAACCCAAATGTAGTACATGTATTTATTAGAACTGTCTCAGTTCACTTTATTTTGTTTTTGCATACGGTTTACATCTAGGAATTCTAAAAGCATTCAAATGAACATTTTGTTGGTTAATTAAAATATCTATGTGACATAGCATGCTAAAGGCAATTATACTGCTATTATGTTGGGAAGAAAGGGCCAATGGCTTGGAAACAATGGTATCCCTGATACTAGAGCCATAGTTCAATTAGTGACTCTCTATATAGAAAACCTCCTGAGCCATGTAGCTGCATTGTCATTTTGCCCTCCTTTAATTTTTATTACTTTTGAAGTGCTTTTCTATTGGGTCTGGTCCAGTGACAGGCTTAGCAAATAATACATAAATAAAAAATAAAACATACATAAATACATAAAGGGGTTTTGGGTCAGCCCTGTTCATTTACTGGTCTGTTCCACTGCCATTCATATTTTGCGTCTGACCACCACAGAATACACCATGGGCAATGGGTCATCTACCTTCAATAAATAGCTCTCTTGCAGTCACAGAGACAACACTGTCCCTGCTTCCTTGCGGACATCTGCCCAAAAAGGAGTGTACTTCAGTGCCAGAGTTATTGGAACAGAATTTTATTTTGCCAGTGCTTTCTTCTTTTCACCCATTGTCCTTTTTAGGTCGAATATAGCAGCGCGTAAGTGCTGCTTTTCCGATGTGTTGGTATGAATCAGGTCTTTTAACCACGCCCACCGCACGCCCATCACTATCACTCGTTCATGGGCTTTTCTTTCAAAAATCCTTTGTCATCATTGGTAAATGCGTACGTTTGTCCCTCCTCAGGGTGGTTTTGTTACCGCCTTGGACACCGACCTTGTTACATGGATAATTGCATATTTACCGATAACTTTGACTGCAAGCAAACTTCTTTTTCTTTTTGTGTGTCTCCTTCACTCTCACAGTGACACTTTGAATCGGCTTGCCTATGTCAACTGTTTTACTTTTTTATTTTCAGTTTGTGTGGCAAGAAAAGTCCAGTTAGTAATTTACAAAGCTAATAGCGCCAACTCGAGCAAGTGCAAGTCCCACTGCATTGCAAATGCTTGTTTCCAATGTGAGTTTTAACTATATATTCAGTTTACAGTAATTTATAGACTCGTGCGTCTTAACTGTGTCTTTAGTTTACATTAATTCAATGGCAATAGTATATTTTTTACACCATCATATTTTTCTGTGATGGAACCTAACAGAAAAAAATCTTTCTATACCTGTTCTCAGTACAGCTGCTTGTTGGAAAGCACCAGCATTGTTCTATTGAAATTATATGCAAAGCTTAGTTTTTATTATTTAAAATGTTTACTGCAAGCATTTGTGCCGCTTAGGTGGCATCTTGTTTGATTTTCTTATTTTCAAAGTTGTGGCATATGCTCGCAGTAAGAAATAAGACCAATTTAAATATCGAACCAGCTCCTGACCTAATGGTTTGGCCAATTCTTATTTCTCGTTTGGTTTCCAGAGTGGGGAAATTTCACTGATTCCGAGTACCATATGTACTTTTTCCTTTCGTATGACTCACCGTCTGCTTAGGGGAAGAGGAAGGAATCCCTTTGTTATTTAGATTAATGCAGAAAGCATCCTTCAGTCAAATGAAAAGGGCAAAGCCGCTCCATGGAAAACATTCTGTCTAAAAATAAACACCGGTATAGTTATCCTTGGAGTGATAACAGATTCCTTGAAAAGCGAAAAGGCTCGCATGCATCCGAACAGTGAACCTTTACGGTAGAACAGTCGAAGGAAAGTGTTGGGTTCGCAAGCCTGAGGTCAGGCAGCATCGCCGCCCGTGCGCGGTCTGCTACAGGACCTAATGAAAGGTTGCGCCTCTCTGACAAGCACAGAAACGTCATTACTGAGAATCAGCCACGCCCCCTCTGCTGGTTAATTGATGTTGATGGGCTCACGCTGAGCTATAACTTAGAGCGGGATCCGATCAACAGATGAGAGCAGCCTGCTTGTGCCGCCGGACGGGTACTGCACAAACTGCCACCAGGGGCCTGGGATGTTCCCCTACTAGGCCTCAGAAGGCCGCTTTGCCTATGTTTAATTTTACAGTTGGATTTCTTCATGTGAGCCCTCTGCCTTCTGCCCAGCCTGGAGCCAGTCTAGCATGTTTGACAGACGACTGATGTCGCCGCAGAACAAGCTGGTCGTTCCGGAGGTGAGTACCGAGTGAGCAGTAAGGCAAACGCGTTACCCGGAATTAATTCGAAGACAGTTTGACTTTTGGTTAATAGGCATCTTCTTATGTAAATGTTAAGCTGCTTTGACATATACACCTTCAGTTATTGCTTGGTTCCTAGTTTTTCATGTTGATTGCAGAACATCTATCTGCACTGGCACGCAGTATTCCTGTTCTGGCTGTCGAACCACAGACAGGCGCTAGATATTTATACACATCTCGCGCCGCCTGAATATATCTTAAAAACTACATCACAGCATTTGTACTTCATTGAGTAGGTTGTCAAGAAGGTGCCAAGAATAGTCAGGTGTGGGGAATTGCAAAGATAGTTTACAAAACATCTAGTAATCTCCGGATTGTAAAACACGGAACACACTTATGAATTTGCAGGATTTTACAAAGTCCAAAATAGTTGTCTTGGATGTTAACACCGTCCTTTGAGACATATAGAAATGGGCAGTTAGTCTAGTGTATTTTTTAAGGTATAGTGGAAATAATTGTCTCTAATCTGACTGTCCAGGGAAACCAATTGGGGATGTTTTCAGACGCAGCATTTCCTGATAGTTGTCACCCTTGTTATAGTTGGTAGGAAAAAGGCACCCTTGCTCCTGAAGGCTTCCCTTTCGCAAGTCATTGTCCATCCCACATATTGTCATTGTCATCACAGCTTGTCTATCGCCGCCTGTTATCATCACGGCTCATTGCATCACAGCTCGTTGTCTATCGCAGCCTATTATCAACACAACTCACTGCTATCACAGGTCATTGACCATCCAACATATTGTTATCACAGCTCATTGTAGATTACAACCTATTGCCATCACAGATCCTTGCATTATAGCTCATTGTCCATACCAGCACCTTGCATCACAGCTCATTGCATTGACACTCATCTCCCATACCAGCCTATTTTCATCACAGGTCATTGACATTGCAACTGATTGTCCATTTTCCACCTGTTTCCGTCACAGCTCATTGTCCCTTTCTACCTATTGACATCACAGCTCATTGCATCACCGCTCATCGCCCATACCAGCCTATTGTCATCACAACTCATTGCCATCACAACCGATTGTCCATCTTCTACCTATTGCCATCACAGTTCATTGTCCATCTCTACATATTGCCATCACAGCTTTGTCCATCTTCTACCTGTTGCCATCACACCTCATTGTCCATCATTCCACTTGCTTGGGCTTCTTTGGAACAGCTAGAATTTTACCAGCTTGTGGCTACATCTGGGAAGCCCTCTTCTGTGACAAAGTAAGGGCAACTGCCTGACTGCACCTGTGGTATTACATGATGAACCATGCCATGTTTTTGATTAATAGCAGTGTCTCTGGAACAGTATTCTAATTCATTGCTGTGATGCCCAGTAAATGGCAAGATACAATAGCTTTTTCAGATGTCAAACAGATCACTCTGTCATGGTGTCCCATCACTTCTTTTAAAATCTGAAAAAGTTAATTAAAATGACTCTAACTTTCTGACATATTTGTTGTGCTTGAAAGCATCTTGTGCATGTGTCAAAGATATTTTCCTTGAACCTGCAATCCTCCTCCTACCTCAACAGGGATCCCTCGAGGCCTGGGATACTACACATTGTGAAACACTTATTTTGCCTTATCCTTTGATTCCAGAATCAAACCATCTAAATTATAGCCCGTCCCTTGAGCTTTGGGCCTAAGCAGACTAGCTCTCTTGATCCTTTCTGCATCCACCATCTGAGTGACCTTGGTCCACCTAACCAACATTATTTGTGGCACTGAATCTAACCCTCCAGTGACCTGCGGCCTTTCTGGGTGTTTTGAAAAGTGTATCATAGACAACGTATTGCCACCCGAAGCCTTGACTCTGTGGTCAGCTATAGTGTAATTTAATTGATTTTGGAAGAATGCGTTAGGCCAATGTTTAAAAGTTTTTTTTTCTCTTTGAGGTATAAGTTGCCTGGCATACGCGTGTGACATCTGAGTCGCCACACGAGATAGGCTGAAAGGAGCAGATGGTCTGCCGGGTAGTGAATACACATAACGACTTCTCTTTCTGCACCTCTGGTATCGGTTACATTTGGCAGAAGGTACGGCTCAGGTTACCTTTGGGAGACCTGTGCATGTCCACAACCTCCATTATTAGTGATGAGCCGATGAGGTGCATCCGTTAGTATGCGATTGTTAAAATAGGATTCTTCATCTGTGAGCGTGTTTACACGAGTGCAGCACTAAATGCACCTCTTCTGTGTATTGTGGCCCGTGTATGGCTAGCAGAAACAGAATACGAAATGAGGGCCAGTTTTTGTTTTTGCATCGGACCCAGAGAGGCGGAGTAGTGCCTTACTTGTCTCAGGGGGCCGTTCACGGCGCCCTTTATTGTGTGACCGAGTCTTACCTGTGGAAATGCAAGAATAACTCACACTTAAGTCAGTCAGCTGCCCGGAACACTTACGTGCAATACTTAGTGACATTTCAAAACACGTTTTCACTTAAGAAAGTCCCTAGTGTTAAAACAGCATGAAACTAAAAACACCGTATTAAGTGCAAGAGCTTGACAAATGTTGCCCAGCAATAGTCAATTTGAAACATAAATTAAGAGTAATGCTCTTTTGTGTTTGTTTCCATTGAAACCTGTACGTGGAATAGTGTTGGACTTTTGCTTTTGCAGGGTCATCCCCAGACTTTTTTGCCTCCTGCCTCCTATATTTTTCTGACATGTTGCTGTTGGCTTTTCAACTCTGAGCACTTTACCACTGCTAACCAGTGCTAAAGTGCATATGCTCTCCTGTTTAAATTGTATGTAAGTGGTTTATCCATGATTGGCATATTTGAATTACTAGTAAGTCCCTAGTAATGTGCACTAGAGGTGCCAGGGCCTGTAAATCAAATGCTACTAGTGGGCCTGCAGCACTGGTTGTGCCACCCACATAAGTAGCTCTGTAATCATGTCTCAGACCTGCCCCTGCAGTGTCTGTATGTGTATTTTTACACTGTAAATTCGACTTGGCAAGTGTACCCACTTGCCAGGCCTAAACCTTCCCTTTCCTTACATGTAAGGCACCCCTAAGGTAGGCCCTAGGTAGCCCCAAGGGCAGGGTGCAGTGTATGGATAAGGTAGGACATATAGTAATGT
Organism: Pleurodeles waltl; assembly: GCF_031143425.1. Lineage (NCBI taxonomy): Eukaryota > Metazoa > Chordata > Amphibia > Caudata > Salamandridae > Pleurodeles > Pleurodeles waltl. The sequence continues at coordinate 951,745,934 of NC_090449.1, forward strand.
GGTTTATATGTCCTGACAGTGAAATACTGCCAATTTCGTTTTCACTGTTGCAAGGTCTGTCTCTCTCTCATAGGATAATATGGGGGCTACCTTTAAATATGATTAAAGTGTAGATTCCCCTAGAGAGTAGATGGACATGTGGAGTTTGGGATCCCTGAACTCACAATTTAAAAATACATCTTTTAGTAAAGTTGATTTTAAGATTGTGAGTTTGGAAATGCCACTTTAGAAAGTGAGCATTTTCTTGCTTAAACCATTCTGTGACTCTGCCTTGTTTGTGGATTCCCTGTCTGGGTCAGTTTGACAGTTGGGTTGTTTTTCACCTCACACCAGACAGTGACACAAAGGGAGCTGGGGTGTGATCTGCATTTCCTGATTAGCCATCTCTGCTAGGAGGGAGGGGTGGAGTGGTCACTCTCATCTGAAAGGACTGTGCCGGCCTCTGACAATGCTGTCTCCAACCCCCTGGTGTGTGTCTGAGGCCTTGCCTGGGCAAGGCAGGATTTCACAAGAAGGTGTGAGTCCCCTTTGAAGGAAGGTGACTTCAAAGACTAAAATGGGTATAAAAAGGGCACCCAAACTTACAAACTTTAGAAACACTTCTGGAATCAAGAGGAACCTCTGCCTGGAGAAGAGCTGATCGCTGAGGAACAAGTGCTGCCCTGCCTGTGACTGTGCTTTGTGGAGCTTTCCTGCAGTGCTGCTTCTGCCTGAGTAAGAGGGCAAAGACTGGACTTTGTGTGCCTTCCATCTTGAAGAAGAAATCTCCAAGGGCTTGATGTAGAGCTTGCCTCCTGTTGTTGAAGTCTCAGGGATAGCAAAGACTTCTTCCTGCCAGCACCTGGAGTCTCTGGAGAGACCCCTACTCTGCTCTGTGGTGCCCTTCCAGTTCCTGGGACCCTGAAAGGAGAGGCTGGCAGCCTAAGGACCAAAATACACGCACCGAGCGCCGTGCGGAGAAAAGATCGACGCGAATCCGATCGCGGCTGAGAAAACGACGCGACGCCGGCTCCGCAGCTGAGAAACGACGCCGCAGGAAACGCGACCGGAGAATCGACGCCCGGAGCAGGAGAAACGACGCGCAGCATCGCTGACGAAGGCTGAGAGATCGCAACCAGCGCCGCGGGACTTTCGGACCGTCGCGTGGCTGGCTTTTTCGACGCGCCTCGCCGTGCCGAGCTGTTTTCGACGCATATAACCGTGCAGGGTTATTTTCGACGCACACCGCCCGTGCGGGGTTATTTTTGACGCAAACCAGGTACATTTACACGCTAGCAGCGCTAGTGTGTTGTTACAACTACCTAAAGACTCTTTTTATTTTTAAACCTTTAAAAAATCATAACTTGACTTGTGTATGTTGGATTTTTGTCGTTTTGGTCTTGTTTTGTCTAGATAAATATTTCCTATTTTTCTAAACTGGTGTTGTGTCATTTTGTAGTGTTTTCATTAAGTTGCTGTGTGTGTTGGTACAAATACTTTACGCCCAGCACTCTGAGGTTAAGCCTACTGCTCTGCCAAGCTACCAAGGGGGTAAGCAGGGGTTAGCTGAGGGTGATTCTCTTTTATCCTAACTAGAGTGAGGGTCCTTGCTTGAACAGGGGGTAACCTGACTGTCAACCAAAGACCCCATTTCTAACATTGGTGACCAGCGGTCGGGATTGGACTTGTATTTGTACTTGACATACAGTAATTAAGTGTACACTACTGTTTTGATCTCAGACCACTACGTGACCACATACTACTTGTCTTGTGATTCTGCTTTTTGTTCTCTGATGTCCTCCTGGAAGTATTGATGATATTTTTGGACTTTGTTTTTTGGTTGTGAAGCCTTTGCAGAAATGGAAGTCAATTTCTGGCACCTATCTATGTATAAAAAGTGGCAGCTTAAAGCATTCTGCATGGAAAGGGGACTGGCTGTGAACAAGGAATCCAGAAGGGAGGATCTTGAGTCAGCCCTGTTTCAGGATGAATTGAAACGTTGTCAGGCAACACCACCAAATGAGTCTGAGGAGGATAACTACTCTGAGGAGGAGGACTACTCCAAAGAGGAGGGCAGTGGCCCTGAGGAGGGAACAGAAAGAGATGATTGGCTCCTAGCTCGAATCCGGAATCTGGAAGAGCTAGATGCAGAGCTTAAGAGGGCTGAGGAGAAGAGAGCCTTAGTCCTGGAAGAAAGGAGGAGGGACTTAGAGATTAAAAAAATGATTTATGCTTACGAGCTTAAATTGAAAGAGCTGGAAGTCATGAGGGCTGAGTCCAGCTGGAATGGTGGCAGCAACAATTGTATATCCAGTGATGCTGCAGAAGTGCACATGCCCAGAGAGGTGGTGCCCTACTTGAAGGAGGGAGTTAACACACGCCAGGAGGTTCAGGGGTATGAGGTAGCTCCAGTGATGCACAGGGTCCCTGAGGTGGATTGGGGAACTGGCATGGGGAGTCATATTCCTACTGGTGGGAGGGACACTCTACTGACTCTAGGTGAGAGTGACAGGGAGAGGGGTTCTCCCCAGGTAGAAGTCCTGGTTATGGAGTGTGAAGACATCCCAGAAGAGTGTGGGTTGAGTGTCAGGGACAGTCAGGTACTGTCTCACCAGTCTCAGGAGGGTGATGTGGGGTGCTTTTTCAAAGCAGAGTCACTGGATGGTTGGGTGAAGGGTACTTTGGTTAATTCATGTGAGGGGCTGAGTGATGTAATTGCTGGAGAGCATATGTCTAGTCCTTATTTTCCAGAGCTATGCCAACACCAGGTGGAGTGTGAGTTCTCTGACCCCAGGGAGCTTACAATGGAGGCAGACTTCTGGGTGAGTACCAGAGAGTCTGAAGAGGCATTTGGGGGTGCTCCTGAGAGGAGTGGTCTAGGTAGTTCCCAACCAGGTGAGGTAGGGAAGGATTGTAGTGTCCCAGGTAGGTCCCAGTGTAATGGGATGGGTGAGGGACCCCATGTCCAGTCTCAGAGGAGAGGGAATGGGGATGGGTTGAGACCCAAGGTGCCCGAGATCCGGTCCCAGGTCCTGGAGGGTTCCCTGCGGGAACACCAGGAGGGGAGCCTAGCCTGCACCATAGGGCCATCTGTTGAGGGAGACCCCACAGTGTCAGGAGAACTTGGGGGGGCCGCTGTAGCCAGCGTCCCACCAGTTCTGGTGTCTGGCAGTACCACTCCTAGTGAGGGGGTGCAGAAGTCCAGACAGAGGGTTGAGAGGGGGTTGCGGACCCCAGTGGAGAACCTGGAGGGTCAGGGGTCAGCTCTGAGAGCAGAGCCCCCCATGAATGACCTTGGTGAGACCATTTCTGGGTTGGGGGGAATCCAGACTCTGTCAGATGGGCAGAGGTCAGGAGACCTGCGCCAGCCAGACTCTTGTGTGGCCCTTCGGGACAGTGTGTCCCTTGAGGGGGGTAAGTGTGCCCCCCTGGAAGTCCTGGTGTGCCAGGCAATGGTTCAACCGCAGGGTGGTGACTCTGGGTTGAATAATCAGGTTCAGGGGGTAAACTCTGACCTGATGGGGGGTAAGTGTGCTCCCCAGGAAGTCCTGGTGTGCCAGGCAGTGGTTCAACCGCAGGGTGGTGACCCTGGGTTGGATGACCAGGTTCAGAGGGTAAACTCTGACCTGGTAGGGGGTAGGTATGCCCCCCAGGAAGTCCTGGGTTGCCAGGCAGTGATCCAGTCTGTGGGTACAGGCCCTGGATTGGGAGGCCAGGTTAAGGGTGTCCCCCCTGACCTGGAGGAAGGGGCTACTGCTAACAGTGCCCCTACCATGTTGTCTTCTGGGGGGGCCGCTCCTAGTTGGGTGGTTCAGGACCCCAGAAGAGAGGGCAGGGGGAGGGAAGCCTCACCCCTGGCCCTGGTCCAACCTGAAGGTACAGACCCCAGGTTGGAGGATCAGTTGCAGGTTAACATCCCTGCACTGATGGAAGAATTGTGCAGGACTGCTTCTACAAGCACCCTGACAGTTTTTGACTCTGGGGGTGCCGCTTCTGCAGGGAGGGTACAGAGCCCCAGAGGGGAGGACCAGGGTCAGGTTGTCATCCCTGACCTGGTGGAAGAGAGAGTGGTCAAAGGGTGCCAGGCACCTGGGGCTACCACCCCCCACTCTCCACAGTCACAGTGGTTAGAGAGGCCTGAGGTCGGGCTCTCATCCCTGACAGTTGTCTGGGGCCACTGTGGCTTGCTGTCCTGGTGGACAGAGTTGCCCCTGGGGGGGGAAGGACGAGAGTCACACCCCAGGGGTGGAGTGGGCAACACCATTGTGTTGGCCCTGGTGGTACTATCTGCCCATTGCAATACATCTGTGAGCAAAGTAAAGTTAGGTGTTGCACAGATGGTGTCTGTAGATGTGGAGAAGGGTTCCCCATGGGTTAGCTTAGTGGGCCCTGAGAGTATGGACAGAGGGATCCAACTGGAGTCAGGAAGGCGTAGAACTGGAGCATGCCCCTGCTGTTGTGGGCCTGGGTCCCTGTTCTATCGCCCCAATCAGGGAAGTACATCAAGGTATTGATTGTTCTCCCCTGGCTTTAGGCTGGTAGGGGGTCGTGTTGGACTTTTGCTTTTGCAGGGTCATCCCCAGACTTTTTTGCCTCCTGCCTCCTATATTTTTCTGACATGTTGCTGTTGGCTTTTCAACTCTGAGCACTTTACCACTGCTAACCAGTGCTAAAGTGCATATGCTCTCCTGTTTAAATTGTATGTAAGTGGTTTATCCATGATTGGCATATTTGAATTACTAGTAAGTCCCTAGTAATGTGCACTAGAGGTGCCAGGGCCTGTAAATCAAATGCTACTAGTGGGCCTGCAGCACTGGTTGTGCCACCCACATAAGTAGCTCTGTAATCATGTCTCAGACCTGCCCCTGCAGTGTCTGTATGTGTATTTTTACACTGTAAATTCGACTTGGCAAGTGTACCCACTTGCCAGGCCTAAACCTTCCCTTTCCTTACATGTAAGGCACCCCTAAGGTAGGCCCTAGGTAGCCCCAAGGGCAGGGTGCAGTGTATGGATAAGGTAGGACATATAGTAATGTGGTTTATATGTCCTGACAGTGAAATACTGCCAATTTCGTTTTCACTGTTGCAAGGTCTGTCTCTCTCTCATAGGATAATATGGGGGCTACCTTTAAATATGATTAAAGTGTAGATTCCCCTAGAGAGTAGATGGACATGTGGAGTTTGGGATCCCTGAACTCACAATTTAAAAATACATCTTTTAGTAAAGTTGATTTTAAGATTGTGAGTTTGGAAATGCCACTTTAGAAAGTGAGCATTTTCTTGCTTAAACCATTCTGTGACTCTGCCTTGTTTGTGGATTCCCTGTCTGGGTCAGTTTGACAGTTGGGTTGTTTTTCACCTCACACCAGACAGTGACACAAAGGGAGCTGGGGTGTGATCTGCATTTCCTGATTAGCCATCTCTGCTAGGAGGGAGGGGTGGAGTGGTCACTCTCATCTGAAAGGACTGTGCCGGCCTCTGACAATGCTGTCTCCAACCCCCTGGTGTGTGTCTGAGGCCTTGCCTGGGCAAGGCAGGATTTCACAAGAAGGTGTGAGTCCCCTTTGAAGGAAGGTGACTTCAAAGACTAAAATGGGTATAAAAAGGGCACCCAAACTTACAAACTTTAGAAACACTTCTGGAATCAAGAGGAACCTCTGCCTGGAGAAGAGCTGATCGCTGAGGAACAAGTGCTGCCCTGCCTGTGACTGTGCTTTGTGGAGCTTTCCTGCAGTGCTGCTTCTGCCTGAGTAAGAGGGCAAAGACTGGACTTTGTGTGCCTTCCATCTTGAAGAAGAAATCTCCAAGGGCTTGATGTAGAGCTTGCCTCCTGTTGTTGAAGTCTCAGGGATAGCAAAGACTTCTTCCTGCCAGCACCTGGAGTCTCTGGAGAGACCCCTACTCTGCTCTGTGGTGCCCTTCCAGTTCCTGGGACCCTGAAAGGAGAGGCTGGCAGCCTAAGGACCAAAATACACGCACCGAGCGCCGTGCGGAGAAAAGATCGACGCGAATCCGATCGCGGCTGAGAAAACGACGCGACGCCGGCTCCGCAGCTGAGAAACGACGCCGCAGGAAACGCGACCGGAGAATCGACGCCCGGAGCAGGAGAAACGACGCGCAGCATCGCTGACGAAGGCTGAGAGATCGCAACCAGCGCCGCGGGACTTTCGGACCGTCGCGTGGCTGGCTTTTTCGACGCGCCTCGCCGTGCCGAGCTGTTTTCGACGCATATAACCGTGCAGGGTTATTTTCGACGCACACCGCCCGTGCGGGGTTATTTTTGACGCAAACCAGGTACATTTACACGCTAGCAGCGCTAGTGTGTTGTTACAACTACCTAAAGACTCTTTTTATTTTTAAACCTTTAAAAAATCATAACTTGACTTGTGTATGTTGGATTTTTGTCGTTTTGGTCTTGTTTTGTCTAGATAAATATTTCCTATTTTTCTAAACTGGTGTTGTGTCATTTTGTAGTGTTTTCATTAAGTTGCTGTGTGTGTTAGTACAAATACTTTACGCCCAGCACTCTGAGGTTAAGCCTACTGCTCTGCCAAGCTACCAAGGGGGTAAGCAGGGGTTAGCTGAGGGTGATTCTCTTTTATCCTAACTAGAGTGAGGGTCCTTGCTTGAACAGGGGGTAACCTGACTGTCAACCAAAGACCCCATTTCTAACAAATAGCTACTGTATAGTAACATAAAGCAAATTTCGCTACGAAAAGAAACATAAGCACGTGATTTTTGGAAGTTGCTCACTTTTGAGTTGCCCAAACCTTAGGGAGCCTAAACATTACTTACATTGTCAGAGAGTATGACCTAAATGCTGCACCTGTGGGCCTAGTACAGGGGTGAAAACCACAGGTATCTAGAAAAGCTGAGACATACAAAGCATACTTTGAAGAAGGATTTGGTAAAACCTAACAGTTGCCTTTTAGGAAGTTCAGTGACTCATATTCGAACAGTAATGACGGTGAATAAAGCATCTTAACACATACAACTAGTTTTCCATATACATTTTCCACTCCTTCCTAAGTCTCTCTGAGGCACCTCATGAGCTGTCACTTGTGAGACATTTTGTTAGCCCACCACTTTTGGGCTTTGATTCCACCCATTGCTTATCATTGGTTGGTTTCATTGTCACTTATCTGCTTGCATCTGGTTTATTAACCCCTATTGGCTTCACGTCCTCTTCCTGTGTTTGATGCTCCCCTGCAGCATGCAGAAAATACTTGTGTCCTTCCATTGCTTGCTTAGTGGGAGTTACGTTTTTCTTTTTTTTTTAAAGAACTCTACGCAAATGCATATGGTTGTGTTTGTCTGCTTGCTCGCAGTCCCTCGTGCTCCACTTCCTCGCTCTGTGTTGCTTCCAATCCCGTCTCTTCATGTTGCCTCCCACCCCACAATACAAACAAGTGATTTGATGCCGCCTTTGATGGCTGTGTCATAGTGCTTTTTTTTTTTTACTTTCATGCATGTGGCACAGCGACTGTGCTGCTGTTCAGCATGGCTAAAAGAACATTGGCAAAGCCAGCAGTTCTCCTAAGCGAGACCTTTTGCCTTTGCCCTTGCTTCTTTGTCATGGAATATGTGTATTTTAAATAGATAAAAAAAGTATAAAAGTACTAACACTGTATTAAGTTCAGTCAGTAAATACCTTGTTAAGGCTATCTGAGGGGCCAGTTGCGTTATTAACTGCTATGACACAGCAACAGTGGAAAACAAAAGTTGTTTCTCACTCTTGCTGCATCATAAAGGAATTATTTTCCATGCTGATAGGGTTTACTTTTTTAATATTTGTAAGACGAAAGTAATGCTGATGGTGGAGCGGGATGATGGCAGGATCCAGCTATTCTCTTTAGGTATATATGGGGGAATGATGACCACAGGGTGACGTGACTGAAAGACTCCAGCTGTAACATGGGTAGGGAGCTGAGGCAGGTGAGGCCATGTTGTGTTCAGCTCCCCATGGCCCTAACCCTGCATAGCTGTTAGAAGCAGGGGTAGAGTCTTTCAGTGGACCACACAGAACGCAAAGCTGTAGATGGGTAACAGTGAACAGCTCAGGCATCTCACTTGTTGTCTGTCTGATGTCACTCAGAACCCTCAGTGAAAAACATCCCATTACAAAATATTAAGAATGTATAATTGCATACATTCTGCCTGCATTTGAAAGCATTGCATAGTTCAAGATTTGTGGACTTCCTCTGTGACTAGGACGTATGGGAAGTCTTGATGGTCTTACATTTTGCGGCAGATCTGTGACCACTTTTTGGCTTTATTAGGTGAACAGTCAAACTATGTTGAGTCAGTCATATTTTGTAAGAACACCTGCCATTCAATCGTGGAGGGCAGTGGCAAATGCCAACTCTCATTCTGCAATCTCTGGTTGCACCAAAAAGCATAATTTGCAGGCTTAAACAGAGAAATGGTGCTCATTGGTTTTGCTTACACTGGCCCAAAGCAGCATCAGTAGCATACTTACACAAGAATGCTCTATCCTACAGTTCTGGCATTGTTCAACAACTGATCTGCTTATGAATTTGTATGGGTATGCATGGTTTTGATCCTCCACAAGGATCTCATACCCTTTGAGATGATAGTGGGTGTGGTGTGCACATGTGGACAGGCACAGTTGACTCACCCCAGCTACTGCTCTAGTGGTTCAGTGTACTAACACCTGTGCTGTAGGGACATGTTTTTTAAACTTGTGGATACAGGTTTGATATCTGAAATGTCCTTTTAGCCTTCCTTACATAAAAGGGCACTATAATGAGAACTGGTGATTTTTGTGATAATGTTATTTGTGCCCAGAATGAATACAGCAGTGAACAAACCATTTCCCCTTGCAACACAGACTATTATGTCTCAGTGCAGGGGAATTCTACACCACAATCTTGCAAAATAGCATTATTTTCTCAACCCAGTGACATGCAGTCTCTAATTGTAAATTTCCTTTTGTCAGTGGGACAGTTTTAGGTCATGTCTGAGGTATAAGTTGGCGAAGTTCTCATCACATGCACAGTTCCAGCCTAATTTCCATGAATCTCTCCCATGCAAACAAGGGATTTCCTTTCATGAATATAATGGTGCCCTAAGTGCACTAAAGAATTTACTATCACAAGTGGCTGTGCAGCTTCTGAAATGTCAGTGTGCATTAAGCTTAAAAATATCAACGAAGATGGCAAGTCTGCGCACTTTGTGCACATTATGCAATCTTTCTTTGTACCTCTAACTTCTGAGAAGATCATTCATCACTGTTCAATTTCAAGACAGATGTGTTATGTACAATAACAGCAGTGCCTTGCCTCCTGATGAGTTGGAATTCATACTATTTCTTTTTTTAGAACCTTGCTATAATTCGTTGCAGTTTCATCAACACATTGCATCAGGGGAGTTGCCTGCCAAGAGTAACATGGATGCTAAGCCTGTAGGATCAATACAAAACAAGGGGGAACCCTATCACTCTACCCTGCCCAGGGTCAATGTAACGCAACCAAAGAAAAGATGGCAGGTAGAGATAAATTATATCTCAATTTATAAGAACAGACCTACATTCTGTTGTTATTGAGTTTATTTCTTCCTCAAATTTATTTCAGACGTATTTTCAACTAGCCACAAGAATATACGGTGGTATCAAAATTTGTGCATTTACAAAAACAACTATAACCTAAATATACACAAAATGCTTCACAAGACACCCACAGTAAACCGAAACTAAAATTTCACAAAAAAGACCGTAACTCAAATTAAACAATAAACACCACCTTACGGTGAAGCCCTATCTATTAAATTGGTGGTCACTGTTAACATTTCACATGTGATCCACTTTTATGTGCTAAGGATTGAGCTTTAACATGCAAACAATTACCAACGTATTGTGCATTTCTTTCACACTAACGTGATAAACGTGCAAATCAAATCTTTACAGAATAGTCCATTATTTGTCGAGCCCAATACACTTGCTATATAAAAGAAGTCAACGCGTTTCGGCCAAATGGTTTAAGGCCTCATCAGGACTGTAGAAGGGCAATGGAAGTTCTAAAAAAAACAATCAAAAGAACAAAAGATACTTCCAAAAAACAATACACGCATATACTTAATAAATAAATTAACAAGGTGTATAATACATGCCTACAGAATGTCTATTGATAAATCAAGCTTATCTATAAGTATATTAAAAAACATTAAAATTGAATTGAATTAAGTTAACATTGTCTTTTAATGTTTTTTAATATACTTATAGATAAGCTTGATTTATCAATAGACATTCTGTAGGCATGTATTATACACCTTGTTAATTAAAAACGAAGAGTAAAGGGTTAACTTAGATGATTAAATTTATAAAAGTAGAAAATGTTAGGTTCAAGTATAGTATTCTTCTAATACATCAGTAAATCTATTTTCTGCATTAGTTTTCATGATTTTTCCATGCAGGCCTGTAGTTATGCTGTTAGGGTCTGATAACTTACACCGATGTAGCCATAAGATCTGCTAAATATAATAATGTATCTTCAGTTTATATAACGGCTTGGACAGGGCTTCTTTTGCCTGTTCCAAGATGTCTGCGGCAATTGTAACGGTCAGTCCGCCGACATTTGACCCAGAATGCAATTGGTTACCGTGGTGATGAGCGGCCACTTTGCGAGACGCTAGCGCGGCTCTGAGTGCGCGGCGTCTCCTAGTAACACTTTAAACACGGAAGACGCGGACGTCTTCAGACGTGCTGAAGCGTTTTCTACACTTCAGCGTAGCGAAGCAGACGGTAAGACGACAATGTTTTTCGATTAGCCTTAGCCGTGATAGTGAATTTTAGATAATAAAACGGCGATGTTACTGATTTTAGCTCCCATTTTTCTTGGTAGAGAACCGAGAACTACAGCACTGTTGGGACTTGGGACCGATGCGTGCAAACAACCGGGTCCACTATTTAAAACTATCGGAAGAGATATAAGATCTGTGTCCCTCGGTTTTTTTTTGATTAAGGTAAAGATATGTTTTTTTGATTAAGATAAAGACACGTTTTGGATTAAAATAAAGTTACGTTCTATCTATATTGTTGATAGAACATATATTTTGAATGGGAATTGAGATCACCCTTATAGGAGTGCAGTACCTCATCATAGACAGATTGAATGTAGAACAAGAGACATTATTGAATTAAGTTAACATTGTCTTTTAATGTTTTTTAATATACTTATAGATAAGCTTGATTTATCAATAGACATTCTGTAGGCATGTATTATACACCTTGTTAATTTATTTATTAAGTATATGCGTGTATTGTTTTTTGTAAGTATCTTTTGTTCTTTTGATTGTTTTTTTAGAACTTCCATTGCCCTTCTACAGTCCTGATGAGGCCTTAAACCATTTGGCCGAAACGCGTTGACTTCTTTTATATAGCAAGTGTATTGGGCTCGACAAATAATGGACTATTCTGTAAAGATTTGATTTGCACGTTTATCACGTTAGTGTGAAAGAAATGCACAATACGTTGGTAATTGTTTGCATGTTAAAGCTCAATCCTTAGCACATAAAAGTGGATCACATGTGAAATGTTTACAGTGACCACCAATTTAATAGATAGGGCTTCACCGTAAGGTGGTGTTTATTGTTTAATTTGAGTTACGGTCTTTTTTGTGAAATTTGAGTTTCGGTTTACTGTGGGTGTCTTGTGAAGCATTTTGTGTATATTTAGGTTATAGTTGTTTTTGTAAATGCACAAATTTTGATACCACCGTATATTCTTGTGGCTAGTTGAAAATACGTCTGAAATAAATTTGAGGAAGAAATAAACTCAATAACAACAGAATGTAGGTCTGTTCTTATAAATTGAGATATAATTTATCTCTACCTGCCATCTTTTCTTTGGTTGAATCCTGTAGGATCAAACATCAAAATTAAGTGATTCATTTTGGTAACATGCAAATATACGAATTGTTGTATGTAAAAGTCCAGTTCGCATATAAGTGCAAATGTTCTTTCAGAAATTTCCTCTCCCCTTGAAACGTACTTTTACACAGACAGCTCATGTGCTAACTGTTGCAAGACATATTGTTATCTCACAGTGAGCTTAGGGCCAGATTTAGCAACAATAGGATTTGCGACTCGGAAATTGCGACTCAGAGCGACTCGCAATTTCCGAGTCACAAAACCTAATGCAGAAAGGTGTCTCAGACACCTTCTGCGAGTCGCTATGGGGTCGCAAAGACCCACCTCATTAATATTAATGAGGTGGGTCGCAAATTGCAGCCCCATAGCGACTATGGGCACTCACTGACATGGAGGCCTGCTCTAGTCAGCAGACCTCCATGTCCGTGACTGCTTGTTAATAAAGCTGTTTTTTTTTTTCAAGTGTAGCCCGTTTTCCTTAAAGGAAAACGAGCTGCACTTAAAAAAAAATCCGAAACCTTTTGTTTCGGTATTTTTTCAGGGCAGGTAGTGGTGCCTTGGACCACTACCTGCCCTGAAAAAATATTTTGGGGTCCATTCACAAAGGGGAAGGGGTCCCATGGGGACCCCTTCCAATTTGCGAGTGGGTTACCATCCACTTCAAGTGGATGGTAACTGCGACTCCATTTGCGACCGCAGACGCGGTCGCAAATGGAATTGCATACCACTGCGAGTCGCAAATAGGAAGGGAACACCCCTTCCTATTTGCGAGTCAGAAATGCATTTTGTGAGTCGGTTCCGATTCGCAAAATGCATTTCTGCATAGGAAACTCCGGTTTGCGACTCGCAAACGGCAATTTTTGCAGTTTGCGAGTCGCAAACTGGTTCCTACATCCGGCCCTTAGAGCCTACCCATTGCTTACCATTGGTTGACTTCATTGCCACTTGTATTTGCATGCTCATATTGGTTAGCTGTGTGGGCTTTCCTTCCTCTCCTTTTGTTTGTCCTGTCCCTGAAGCATGAACTTGTTACTATATTCTTCCACTGCTCGCTTTCTCACGTGCCTACTTTTCCTTTTTCTTAGGCACTCTACAAGAGTGCATATGTTTTCACGTTATCTTCCTTGTGTGCTTCTCCCCCTCTTCTGCTGTGCCTGGGTTCCTGTTTGTCATCCATGTGCTTGTCAACCACTCCCTCATGTTGCCTCCTCACATGTGTGGTTTTTCCCCTCCATCCGTGCCACATGTTGCTTCCACCTCTCCTGCTGACTCTCAACCTACTTTAAACCCCCCACCCATGCCCCCAAATTGTTTCCGCCTCTTGTCCGATGTGTTGCTTCCACACCCCATCCACACCCCTTGTATTGCTTCCCTCATGCTGCTTCCCCTTCCCACTTTTTTTTTTTAAATGAAGCTTTTGCTCTTTTTTCAGTTACTAACCCAACTCAGAACAGGAACTAAAAAGAAAAAATGTTTGTGTCATTTTGTTAGGGCACACACGTGGTGCAGGTGCTTACAGATTTACGCAGCAGGCACTTCATAAGCTCTCTTTTAAAAAAAATGTTTAGCAATGTAGCACAATGTCAAGGATGCTGTGCCACATGGCTAAAGCCATTGGCAAAGCAATAGATCCCAAAGAAGAGAGCTATTGGCTTTGCAAATGCTGACTTGAATTTAGAGACATTCCTACTAGCACAAATGGAAACGTGCACCAGCCACAGCTTTAAAGATGAAAGTCATTTGGTGTTTTCCAATGTTGGTATTCCCACTATTCAGAATTCACAGTGCAAGTCTGCATTGGGCTAAAACAGCACCCATATGCATTTGTCCATTTATTTTGTCTCTGGGGGCATTTTTTTCCCAGCAGAAACCTCTTGCCCTACATCCCCAAGAAGTTTGGGTGTTTCATTGCCTTCCGTCCCCTGAAAGAGGTTTACTCCAGCCCTTTGCAGGAGCAAACCTCCATCTAACGACAAGGCCGAAATGAGTCAAAGCAGAGTTTGTGCAAGACAAGCAGTGGGGTTAATATTGTCATTGTTTTTGCAGCTAATGGTGAGCAAAATATTCAGACACATTTCAAAACTGTCAACATTTGTATTTTTCCCTGGGAGGAAAGAAAAGCCCAAAGCCCAAAAAATACAGATGCTTTTACAATTAATGCGAGCGGAGGGGCAATGTATTTACCATAATGACATTTGCATTTAGGTAGATACATTGACAAAATCCCTGATCCTTTTTTGAGGTTGAGCCTAGACAGCGCTTGCTATGTCGCTTAGCAACCTGTAGTCGATGGTTTGGGATGTTCAGCTCCACCTAGTCATTGTGATTTGTGTATGTCAGTGTCCTTTAAAAGTCCTCGCTTGCTACTGGGTAATCGTACTCTTACCCCACCTTTTTTCTTTTTTTGTCTCCTTCTAGGAGATCGGGCCAACTACTATCTAAATACGCTGTTAACCATTTTAAGATGTGTTCAGGGACTACTGTGATCTATAATCTGGAGCACTCTAGAGGAGTGTTCGTCTTTCCAAGCTCTGCTGTAAACAGGGCTGTAAATCTTACCTGCTCACATTTGCTGTGCGTTCAAAGACTGAGATCGTGTTGCTTGTACCTCCCTCCCTTCTCCCAGAGCTTAGATGTTTTTCAGCCTCAGTCAGCCTGCATCTTGAGACCCAGCTCTGGGCTCCAGAACGGCCCTCATGTTGAAGATCCTATCAGTGCATGTTTCAAAGACAGCGGGGTAGGGCTACAAAGTTTTCCCAGATGTGTGTTCACAGTACTGGCACACATGTTTAATAACAATGTGCATCTCCTTCGGCAGATGGTGCCCTTACCTCAAGCCATGTATCCCAGTGGCATAGACCACACACAAGCCATGACTGCACAGCTTCCTGGGATAGCCCCTGTTCACATTGGTTATGCTGGGTGAGTGCTGCTATATCCTCTCTCAAAACCAATCTTTCTTTTTAGTTTTTTTGTAAAAGGGCCAAGGATGTTACACTCACTACTTTCTATAGAGGCAGCTGCACTACCATAAACCATGGCACTTCTCTGTTTATGCTGACTGCTGCTTTTGACTTGAAAATTGAGTCCCAGAATCTCTTATGGTCCGCATATTACCACATGATTGATGGCTGTTTGGCTGGCAGCCCGGGCAGATTGTGCTGGGTGGAGAGGAACAGATGCCCACTGGCTGCATAGGCTTGGTGCTTGGTGACCTTTGAAGTTCATTCAGGAGAGTATAACAAATGCATAAGTCGCAAATCTGCAACAGTCATATAATGTAAATGCTTTTAGTGTTAAGCTTTTTTTAATTTATTACTATCCTTTTCTGTTTCTAACCTGACCTTATTTATTTCAGTATGATCGATAAATGAAATGTGTTTCTTTTCTCTGTCATCAAAAGGTATGGTGAATTATTTGATGTAGGCCATTCTACTCCCACTGGGACTGCCCCATTTTTTATTTGGCCTACATCGATAAACACTGGGCAGGCTGGTAAAAACTGGCTGAGGTGGCAACCCTAGCTCCCACCCTTTGACTTCTGGGGTAACATGCTATGTGGCAGTGCTTCTTGCTCATCTATTGATAGACTATCTGCTGTTTGCTGGTTCAACCACCTTGGATCTAACACAAAAATGTTTGCCATCAGGCACTTGGTTGGCCCATCTGTGTTCACAAGAAAACCATGCATAAATTGGAATACCTGGATCACTGACAGTGACCTGCAGATTAACTGTTTTTTCACATTGATGTAGCCCTTACACCAAGTAGCAGCCAATACACTCTGAGATGGCCAGATATTCTTTGCTCTTCTCTAATTCAAATGTTGTTTTTCACTAGCACTTGGAGCCAAGGGGGAGAATCCATTAATATGATCCATGCTTCCCTTGTTCATTTTAACCTAGAATGTTGAAGTATAATCCAAATGTGTTGATATCTGGGGTTGTCCTATAAGCAACCTCTGTGTAGCACAAACAGGTGCCTAAGGATGGATTTCAGGCATTGTCAGTTACAACTCTCAACAACAGCTCTAACTCTCACAAAAGTGAGACCTATTGCTAAATAGCAAGTTGCCTGATTTTAGTTTTATGTGTTTTGGTGTGGAGACTTAATAGTACTGTTTTGCAATTTGTGTGTGTGACCTTTCAAGTGAAGATTTAAGTAGAGAAAAATTTGGCCTATGTATTTATAGTAACATAAATGAACCATGCAAATCTTTTGTCACCTCAGAATCATAGAACTTTCTCTTACATCACCTTCACAAGCACTCTCTCTTCTGTTACACTCCAGGACTCTTGTCTACAATGTCTTTAGTACTTTCCAATCCATCCCATTTAATCTCTTCTCTGCCCACATGCCTGTACTCAAATCCATCATAATTACAATATTCTCATCCCCATCTCCAGGTAATCTTTAATGCCCATCCGATATTCCCACATCTACCATTCCAATACCTCCAATTGTACCTTTTTCATCTCTCTATTATAACATCAGTTCTTTCAGTACCCTACAGAACATCCCCTTACTTTATAAAAAAAATTAAAACTAGAACAAATTGGCATCACTTTGATACCACTTTCATACACAGCTTTTAGAAAGGGAAAGTCTATACCCTGTCTCAAACTATACACTTGGTTTCTGTTGTTTTTTTCCTATAAAATATCATACTCCTGCTGCTTTCCAAAAACAGGCTTTATATACAGCATGGGTCTCCAAACTTTTTTTTATAATAAGGGCTAGTTATTTTCGATAACACTCATCAAACACTACTAATCTTATTACCGTTGTAGTACTAACTATATCAAATGAAATTACATTAGCAGTCATCAAAAGCCAGGGTACTACCAGCATTGATCATCACAGTGTATCAGGCATGCATGCAAGCAATAATGTAATAAAACATTTGTCAATAAGGAAACATGTTTCATAGGTAATACATAACAGCCATAACTGCAATGCCTCTAGTACCAAGCTAGCACCATCTGTAAAAAAAAGTCTCCCCAATGCCACAAAATGTATCACTCAAATATCAGCTTTTCATAGATTTTGGAAACATAGCCTCTGTCTCACGTTCATTCACCACTTCCAAAATAAAGTACCCATCCCTCTCGATCTTCCTTTCTATCTATACTATGAACTTCTCATCCTTATATATTTACCATGCCACATAATTCCACTGCACAAATACACCACACAGTTCCACCCCACACGGTTCCCCAACTAACAATTGTAATTCAAACTGAAAATTTCAGCTCCACACCACATACATCCCCCACACTCCAAACCAAAACACATAGATAAAAGGCATTGCCATTTACAACTAAAATAGCTCTAATTCTCACAAATGCGAGACCTATTGCATTGCAAATGCTTGTCAACAAGAAGTCTACCGGCCGACATCTGCCTGTAGATTCCTCATTACTTTTTAGAAGACAGACACCACACACCCACTGCCTTCTAGGGAAATTTGCTTTCAGGCACGTCCCAGAGCTGGGCACTGTGATTAACTTAATGCATTTACCATTGACACAATTGCATTGCTGTGCACCAACATTGCTGGATGCCAGACGTGGTCCCACTGTCATGCATTCCTCACTGTGCAAAACTAGGAATTCTTGTGGTGTAGGACATTCAGCCAATGTTCTATCTTTTTTGTAGTTAGTGCATGCAGGTGCAAAGCCCGCTGACTTAGACATGATGGCATCAAGGTTTGCATTGCTTTCCCTGGATGTAAAAAAAATAAACAATGTGTCCACCAATAATTGAACTCTTCGTTGCAACCTGTATAAAGCCACACTGGCCTGCTGAGTTCGAGTGTGATATTTGCTTACACAACGTACACGTTTTAGGTTTCTTCGGTGT
Source organism: Pleurodeles waltl (assembly GCF_031143425.1). Classification (NCBI taxonomy): domain Eukaryota; kingdom Metazoa; phylum Chordata; class Amphibia; order Caudata; family Salamandridae; genus Pleurodeles; species Pleurodeles waltl. Next base: position 951,763,661 of record NC_090449.1, read on the forward strand.
TTTCCAACAATTCAAATATTTTCATGTGTCCAGGATTGCACAATACTTCCGCACACCAAGCTTCTGAAAGCAAGTCATCCAAACCTGCTGCTTTGATATTTGTTTGTAACTCGATGGCTGAAGCTAATGCAATGACAATGTTATAGGAGAGAGTAGCTGTTGGCATTGTTCTTCACTTTGGCCTTCATTACAAGTGGCCTTTTAATTCCGATGGGGTCGACAACAGCACTTACCAAACACATTGGAACTATGAGATCTGTTGTATTTATTTTCACGCAGAGATTTCAGTTGAATGTCAATTTGAAAATCCGGAGGAAAATGGGGAGCTACTGGGGAAGTTGCACCAGGAGGCTCAATTCTATGGTAATTTCTCATTTCTGAGGTGACCCTCAGGGTCCCACTTGTATAATCCCGGATGTACTTTAACCCTGAGTTACCGATACCCCTGGGTTAGAAACAGGACCACTGTCTTCTGCAGCTGCAGAATTTTGTGCATGATATATTCACCGCACTTGCCACATAATTCACCTTTGCCACATTATATATGAATATTTCACCAAAAATGTTTTTAGCTGGAGCAAATTGGAAATTACCAGAAAAGTGCCCTATGTGGTGCAGCTCAGTGCCAGACAATTTACAAAGGTTAATTGGTCATCTTTTCGTTGCTGATTGCTGTATTCAGGTGTTAACTGACACTGAGGTGAACGTTTTACTTAGTATTAGTCAGGATTAATGTGTGCTAAAATGACAAAATACTGAACTAGTACTGCCACAAAATGTTGAGTTATGCCACATAACTGGCCTGTGATGCATATTTTAGTCAACCCTGCCAAATAATTGATATCAACATTACTGCAAAATTCCAATTGCAGTGGCCTATCAAAGCATGTCATATTCTAGCCATTCTTCAAAATGGCCTACTCATTCTGTTTTTGGAGCTTTGTATTGTTTTCAAGAGATTCCATAATCTTCTCACCTTTCAGTTGTAAAACGACATGCATGTATGCCTCAGATAAAAGCTTTCAGCTTATCTAAAATAACCAGGGCATGTGTGATGAGATTATTGATTATATACGCCTGTGTATGTGCCATCTTAACAGTAACAAACACTTAGGGCCTGATTTAGCACTTGACAGACAAGTTACTCTGTCACAACTGTGACTGATATCCCGTCTGCTGAAAATTAAATCCCATAGGATATAATGGGATTTATATTTTGGCGGACGATATATCTGTCACTGGTGTAATGGAGTAACTAATTTGTCAAGTTCTAAATCAGGCCCTCAGTTATTAAGCAGATGCCAATCAAACGTTCCATCTCTGTGATTCTTGTTTATATCTTAAAATCTGAACCACCAACTCTGTCAAGGCATGATCAGTTAATAATATTGAATGATTTAAAAAATAATAGAGGAAGAGATTATTTAAAAAAACTGATATAAAAGTAGCTGTAATAGGATGATTAATTACTGATGCACCACTGATCAATGTGATGTTGCACCTTGCTTCTGACAAATATGTATGGGTACATTTATGTATTTAGTATTTGTATAGCACAATCCTATTAAAAAAGCAGTACAGAGTTGCACTGGGTCAAATGCAAGGTAGAGTCAGCAAGTGATGTGAGAGGCTGGTGATTTGTTGGCCGTTACTGCATTAGGATGTATTGTTTTTTGAATGAGGTGTGACTTCAACTCTGTCCTTTGTTGTAGAAGGATGGGAGCAGCCAAGACATTTTATTCCAGATCCTCAGTCATTAGAATGAAATACACTTGTTGCCTCGTTTTCTTTTTTAACTATTTTGCCTTCAGTCTGATGTATTCTGGCTGTGCAGAGAGCCACCAGAGATGGTGAGTTTGTCAGTCAGATAGTTGGGGGTGCAGATCGCGATGGCTATGTAAATGATGCAGCTTGTTTTGATGCTGGTGTTGGCCGGCAAGTGGAGCCATTAGTGATCCATCAAGAAGGGAGGTTAAGTGATCATATTGCTTCAAGCCCTGGAAAAGACACACTGAAGCACATAGGATGTTTTTAATGGGGGTTGGGAGGTACTGTACAATCTGGGAGGTGACAGAGCAGGGCATTTCCACCATCCAGATACAAGAGGATGAGGTCTTGAACAGCAGTACATTAGTGTTTAAGACTAAGGGCCTGATTTAGAACTTGGAGGAGGATTCCTCTGTCACAGCGTGGACCGATATCCCATCCACCGAACTCTAAATCCCATTATGTCCTATGGGATTTAGATTTCAATGGACGGGATGTCCGTCACTGTTGTGATGGAGTAACCTGTCCGCAGAGTTCTAAATTAGGCCTTAAGTGTTACATTAAAGTCCCCTCAACTGGTCATTTATCCAGAACTTAGATATCTCATGCACCTCAGAGGCAAAACTGATAAATGATCTTATGGAACATTCTCAATAAGGTAGCATCATTCCTGGTAACTTTGAGTGTTGTGCTCAAGATATGATTCAGTTCTCCACAAATAACTCTTTGCATTTTCACCCTTTGATACCACTACTAATGCAATAAACACAGACCTGTATACTCTCTGCACTTCTCTTGCTGTTTTCTTGAACCGCATGTACCTCCATTCTTAATCTGGGAAGCCATGTGATTTAATGTCAGTAAGTCACGTTTTAGAGTGCCCTGCTTCCCCACTTAAATCAAGAGCAGTTTGTCAGCAGGTGGTATTCATTTGTTCAAAGATATAGTGGGCTGCTTTATATTGATTATCTTGCTTTTCTGGGTGTCTCCTAGTCATATGTTTGGTTGTCAAAAAGCAGAAGAGTATTTTCACATCACTACAGGTGACTGCATTTTATGGTATAAACTATAAAAAGACTCTCAAATGCCACATGGTATGGCTCGGCAAAGGGCCCCTTCCACAAAACGTTTTAAATGGGCAAGTTTGACTTGTGAATATAAGCAGTCATATGGCATGCATGCATTAATTAGTTCACTCTGGCAAACACATATAAGCTAGGCATACAGAGTTGTCACCTGTCAGTGCAATTCATGCATTTATTTATTTAAAACATTTATAAAGCGCACCTATCACCTGAAAGGTATCCTCCTGGTGATAAATCCAATCACCGAACATCCTGTGGCAGAAAACAAAGGAATCAGTGGGGGAAGAGCCAGGTTTTCAAGACCCTTCTAAAACATAAAAGATCAGATGAGTGACTAATAAAAGCAGGGAGCTGATTCTAAAGTTTGGCTGCCTTCACAAAGAAGGCACGTCCACCCTGTCTAACCTTCTTAAAGTTGGCAATACAGATGTTGAGGCCAATACTCTAATTGGAGATATTGACAATAATGATGAAGGGTAGAGAAAAATAATGTAGAAAATTAATGTGCACGTTTGAAAATGTGCCCACGGAGAGTGGCTAACAAGATTCACAAAATGTACTAATAATATGAATAACATGAATGAATTATAGAAAATGTATTAAAATAATATAGTAGTATGTCATATCGAGATATGTAACGTATGTTTTGCATTATATTGTACAGCTAACTTAGCCGAAGTTGTGGCCTAGTATTTGCCAGGCCTCATGCAGAAGCTGAATAATCATGCAATGTAGAGACGCTAACGTACTGAACTGACCCTGAACTGCTTGTGTTAATAAGGTCTGCTTAGCTAGAATTTTCTACAATGAACCGACGGACAGGAGATGATGGAACTAGAATATGTATCCAATTCAGTGTAAAGCAGACGAGATGTACTTTCCCAGGGCTCGAACAAAAGAGACACTGACTGGAGAAGAAGATGCAACAATTTCTATATCTGATGAGCCGGATGATGAGGACATCGTACAATGAACCAATCGACACCCTGAGAACGGCGTTATATTAGAATTAATAGATTTGTAAAATTAAAGTTATTGGATAGGCGAATAACTGCTGATCAGTTGATCAATTGGGAATTAGGGGATGGACGGGGCAACTTTAATATAATGTTGTGACAAAGGGAGAAAACTTAGAATATTAGACAGAGAACCGTTGGAGAGAATTAGATGTCGGAGGTTAGGCGTGGATGTTTGAAGAGATTCGAGATTCTGTCATTGGGCTTATGCCCCTGAGAGCCTGATGCGTTTCTCATCCATTGATGACCTGAAGACGAAGACTGACATTGTTGCTGATCCATACCGTGGATAGGTAGCTATGACAATGTGACTGATTGACATTTTGTGCCTTTTCTTTCTAGGTACCAACTGCGCTGTTTTTATAGTTTTTCTCCTAGCTAGATGTTTTTCAAAATTCATGTTCCAAATTGTTTTCACATGAAATCCCACAGGCTAATGCTAATCAGGGCTAGGTAAGGTTCCTATTCTGAGACACTGACATATATGGTGACAAATGATTGACAGACTGATTTGCTGAACTCTTCTATTCATGTTAACATATTCATTGTTATTGGCTTATATTGAGGCATTAGAACGCATGTTTTCTCAAGTTCTGATTAGATTATGTTATTGGTGCTCACTAATGAATTAATACTGAAGTCGATTGAATAAAGTTTGAATTAACCTCATGAGTTAGTATTGTAACTAATAGGGAAATAAAATTGATAAAACGTATAATTGAGTTGTGGTTATTCATGAAATGTTGACACTATTGACTGATGATTAATGTTTTTTCTTAATGGTTATTGATTTGTGTATTGATTATTGATGATCATCGATTACTACATGGCTAGGATACTCCATGCGAATCAAAAAGTTAATCGACCGATACGCGTCCCCTTGTAAGTTTACTTACTGAGGACCAGGCATGCTTGCAGTTTTTGGTAGCAGCTTGATGGTTAGTTACCTTGGAGAACTAGTTATGTGGTGATTAATGGTTATGGTGGTAGTTTAAGTTAGGGTTAGTTGTTCATTATTATTGTGATTTGGATTTATTTTTTCGTGATGGCAATTGTAGCGAAGATGATGTCCCTTTAAACACAGAAATGACTTTCCCAGAACCTGGATCCCGCTAGTAAAGTTAGGTATGTTCTCGGCATTCCAATGATAGTGTGAAAGTGGTAGGATGCGCTTGCAAGGGCTTATGCAAACCGCAGGTGAATTGTAATGTATGTGAGGGAAATAGGGAGTCTGCGTACTCCAGTTGAGGTTTAGTAGGAGTGTGCGAACTCCGCAGTATGAGAGTAGGAAAGTCATCGAACTTCATATGTGTGTGGCACTTTGTGCTAAAAAATTGTCCACATGGTTGTTGGTGATGTATGGACCCTGCGTGGTCTAAGACTCCGGAGTATATTGACAAGTATAGGAGACACTTGGTTATATGTTGTAATCTGTCTGGTTTAGCAGGTTGATTGGGCGTGGTCAACAAGTCGGTGTGTAAGTTAAAGTGAGTAAGGGAAATTTTTGACTGAGATTTGGCGAGTCCTATGTGCACCAGGACAGACCCATTTATCAGTTGAGAGTGAAATTTCTGAGTCAAATTTTGCTTGCAAATATTAGAGATTGAGAAAGAGGAATAGCTGCATGAGCGAAAAGGGCCATCAGTAAAAATCCGTAAGGTCTCTGAAGCGATTGTGTACCTTCCTGTAGTAAACCAGCAGGTTTGTTTTTGGGTTATTGGTTTTTGGTTAAGATCTCGCAATACTTTTGCTTTAGTTTCGTGTGAGTTGAAGATTAGGAGGACAAGCCGCAAGACTTTGTCAGCCGCACTGTGTGAGTGTGACGTCCGAGTGAGCTGCCCTGGGATAGGTTGGTTAGTAAGAAGAGTCGCGAGCGGATTGGCAGCCATCTGTAAGAGGCAATTGGTTAAGAAAGCAGGTGAAGGGAATCTTGGGAGTAAAAGTAATTTCCTTATTGAATCGAATAAATACAACAAAGAAAGATGAAGTTTTTCAAAGCATTGAGGAGTGCCATGAAGGACGATACACACATTGAGGCATCAGTGGGGGAGCCAACCCCACCGGAAAATTCTCTGGCATTTATTGTGATGGAGGAGCGAGGTGTTATGCCATGTCTTTGGTTAAAGCAGTGGTGCAAATTGACAGAGAAACAGGGAGCTTTAGCAGTTCCAGAGCATGGAACGTTTAATTTGGGAATTTTGGATCAGTTGCAAATTACACTATGTGAGACAAAGCCACTTCCGAGACCAGCACAGTTTGAGGCATTAGTGGTTTGGGAGCTCACAGCAAGACAACAGCAAGAAATGAAATTCAAGAGGAGAATAAGGAAGGTATAGAAGTCTTTAGCAGAGACAAGATGGGATTGGGAACAGAAGAAGTGGAGAATGGTGACATTGCAGGGTGTTAAGTTGTTTCCTGCTATCATAGAGGAAGATGAGTCAGAAGTGAAAGAGTATACTAGCAAGAGTGATAAGAGTTCATCAGGGGGTAAGAAGAAGAAAAAGACTTATGTAGAAGAGGAAGATCCAGATGTTGAGGATCTTATTACTCAGAGGCTGAGAGACTGACCTCCACCATATGCGATACATGAAGGGGGTCCAAGTACTAGTTCTGCTCCAACTGCCCCAGCTCAAGTGTCGGGACAGCGGGACCAGTACAAACAGATAATGGACAGGTACAAGGAGTAGTGCAGAGTACTCCTAATGCAGTGACTACCTCTGTAGTCCAAGTGCAGATGCACCCACCACCAGTACAGAGAGTTTATCCAGAGGTACCAATTCTTGAGACAACTTCGAACTTAGTGGTTCCTACGGAGCAAGTGGTTCTGAGGCCGAAGCTAATTCAGACTGAACTGACTCCAATGTTGATGCCACAGGCACAGCCACAGGTTTTGCCGAAGTTCACACCAATGACAGGGACACAGTCAGATGTGACACCAGTGATGAACCAGATTATGGGAGTAGCCCTTCCACAAAATGCGGGTGTCAGAGCCGCACCAGATGCAATATCGCTGCCAATTACAGTTGATCCAGCAGTACCATTATTTGCGCAAAAGAAGCTGATTGCAGGAGACCACAGTGAAATGTCACAGAGCCTCCTCTGTAGGTCAGACCTTTGATTGAACTAGGCTATTAATGGACCTTAGTCAACTTGTTGCGCTTCCAGCTACCATAAATGGCCTGAGTGTATGTCAGAGCTTCAAGCTTTTGACACCACAAACTCCAGGTGCAGTGGTACAACAGGTGCCATTGCCGAATGCCAGTAATGTTTCATTGCAGAGATTACCAGCACAGCAGGTAAATGAGTGGTTAGACAGTCTGAATTCCCCTCGAAATGCATCCAGAGGTGAAGAGCAAATCGATCGTGTAAGGTAGGCTTCCGAAATAACCGAACTAGCTGAAGGATCAATGGGAGTGAATAGGTTAGAACCCTATACAGAAGAAGAGCTGAGATATTTGTGTCCAAGAATTAAGAGAGAAGTTGGCAAGATACATCAGAAATTGGCAGATCTGGCAGATAAACATGACATAGAAATTGAGAAAACAAAGCACTTGAAAAGGAGACTAGATTTTGAGGTAAGAGATTTTGAACACATGAGCTCAGCAGGGATGAAAGCGAATCTCAAATAATTATTGCAGAGTGCTCAGATTTGGGGAGCATTAGAGAAGTGGGAAGGCAGATGGGCTACGAAGAAGGATAAACGGAAATGAGATTCACAAGAAGGGTCTGAAAGCAATCAGAAAGAAAAAGATCGAGTAAAAATATTACCAATGAGGGAAATTCCAGGAGGGCAATTTGTTCATGTTCCCTGGAACAGGAGTGATATTTTGTCATTCACAAATGATTATCCAAAGCTGAGGGAGAAACCAGTTGAGTGGTACCCGCAGACAGATAGTTTTGTGAAGCTTTCAAAATGTCTGTGGGAAGGCTTGAATACTCTGTTGGAGATAGTGGTTCCAGACGATTTGTGGGTTGAGTGCGAGAGGGCAGTGGATTGGCTGATGAGTGAACCAGAAAGGGATAGAGTTACAGGTGCACCATCACCCAAAGTGATGAAACATTATTATAAGGTGATTGAGTTCCTGAAGATGAGAATTTCACCTAAAAATATTGATTGGCAGAGAATTGATAGGACAGTGCAGGAAGTAAAGGAGTCGATACATACAGAGCTTGTTGAAAGCGCTCAAGGAGTACAGTGATAAGGAAGCGATTGAGCCAAAAGACATGTTGCACTTTGTGTTCAGGTTTGTGGAAGGGTTGAGACATGAAGTAGGTCAAATGATTAAGAGTCATTTGATTTGTGGGCAAGCAAAACCGATTAATGAGGTATTGCAGTATGCAAAATACTGTAGTGATGAGATTGAGTTGAAGCAGAAAAAGTTGAAGGAGAAGGCGATGGCGATGATGATGCAGACCAAGGCTGCTCAAGCAGGAGTACAGAGAGCTTTAGTGCAACAGATACCGCAGCAGCAGGGAACTGTCATGTTCCAACCCCAAGCGAGAGGTAGGGGGACGTGGAATCAATATGAATCGTGGACCTGATTTTAGTACTGTAGTGGTTCAGAATGATGTGCAAAGGATGAAAAAGATGTTGCTGTGTCATCTTTGCGGAAACGTGGGACACTGGAAGCTGGAGTGTCCGATGATGGTGCAGGATGATGTTGTTCAGCAAAGTGGTGATGTCAATACATTTCAAACTGTGAAAGTCCCTAGAATGAGAAGACTTAATTTGAATTTCCAGAATAACATGAAGCAAGTGCAGAACGTTCAACCCATGCAGCAGATGCATATGCCACGTCCACAAATGACACAGTTGCAACCAATGCAGCATCAGGTTCCTATGGTACCTAGACAGCAAATGCAGATACCTCAAGCCCCAATGGAACAGCAATAGATGATGCTTACTTAGCAGGTCACAGGTCGGAGACAAGACAGATGTAGTGACAAAGTGCACCAATTCCCTTTACATAGCGAGAATGAAATAAATGATGAATGGATGTGTGAGAGTTTGGATGAGGAGCCATGCATGCTTGCAGCATCCCTAGAGGTAGATCAGAGAGGACCTTTTGTGAAAGGAAAGGTGATGGCTCATAGAGTCTAATTTCTGGTGGACATAGGAGCTACGCGCTCTACAGTAAGAAGTTCAAAAGTCCAAAACGTACTTCTTTCAGGCAGCTCAGTACAGGTTGTAGGAGTAGCGAATAGACAGTTGATAAATCCGATCACAGATCCTGTACAGGTTGAGATCGGCAGCTTCCAGGGACTGCACAAGATTGTAGCCTGTGATTCAAGTCCAGTATCCCTACTGGGAAGGGACTTGTGCAAGACCAGATGTTCGATTAGTTGGTCAACTGCTGGAATAGAGGTTCAGACGAATAGTGATGATGGGGAAGAACAAGCTCCTGAAACTGAGAATGAAATCATTAATAAAGAATACCCATTGATTGAGTTTTTCCCGATGTTTACTGTGAAAGAATTGCATGCAGACTTGCAGGGAACAGTACAGGAGAACGAGTGGGACCTGACAGGTAAAGAAGTGGGTTTGATCAAGGGCGTGGAGTTGATTAAGATTACTTTGAAGCCAAATGTAGTGTTCCCACTGCTTCCATAGTATAACATGGCACAGGATGTTTGGATGAAAGTGGTGCAGATAATCGGAGATTTTCTGAAACAAGGGTTTTTTTAAAGAAATGTTGAGTAGTCCGTGTAATTCACCAATAATGGGCTTGAAAAAACCTTGTGGTAAAGTACGAATTGTGCAAGATGTGCAAAAGGTGAACGACATGGTGGTTAAGTGTTACCTTGTTGTGCGAATCCAGCAGTAAAATTGTTTCAGATTCCATGTGATGCAGAATGGTTCACAGTGGTTGACTTGTCACAAGCTTTCTTTTCTGTGCCTCTTCATGAGTATAGTCTGTTTCTCTTTAGTTTCAAATTCCTAGACAGAGTCTACAGTTGGTGCATACTTCCTCAAGGGTACACAGAGTCACCGTCTCTGTTCAATCAGATTTTGAAAATGAATCTGGAGCCATTGGAACTACCATACCAATCGACTCTCGTGCAGTACATTGACAACTTACTGATCACATCCAAAACGAGGGTCTAGTGTGAGTACGATCCGATTGCCCTGTTGAAGCATTTGGGAAAATATGAACATAAAGTGTCACCTTTGAAACTGCAGTATTGTCAGAAGTCAGTGAAATATTTGGGACACCAAACTGAGAAAGGGTTAAGGAGAATTTCCAGAGAAAGGATTACAATGATATTGCAGGGAAGTTCCCCGACTTCACAGAGATATGTCAGAATATTTTTGGGAATAGTAGGTTATTGTCGTCAGTGGATTCCAAATTTTGCTGAGATTGCCAAACCATTGCAACAGCTGACACATAAGGAGGTGACAGATCCCATTACATTTGACCAGGATCAGATGAAAGTGTTCACTGAGTTGCAAGAGAGTTTGTGCAGAGTTCCAGCATTGGGTATGCCTGATTACACAAAACCATTCATGTTGTTTTGTCATGAACGTGATGCTTGTTCTTTGTCTGTCTTGACACAGGTTCATGGAGGTACTTATCGCCCAGTAGCCTACTTTTCAGCTACCTTGGACCCAGTTGCAGCAGCCTTAACAGGTTCTTTTCGCGACGTTGCCGCAGTTGGTCAAAGCCTTTCACAGTGTGAGGGAGTAGTGATGGGATACCCTGTAACGGTAATGGTACCTCACTCTGTTGAGATCCTACTGACAAGGACGAAAACACAATTTTTGTCTGGTGCCAGACTGACAAGGTATGAGACGAGCATTCTAGGTGCTCCAAATGTAACATTGAAAAGATGTACAGTGCTGAACCCTGCAACATTACTTCCAAGTGGTACTGTTGAAATTGAAAAAGAAGAAGACATTGAGCATGATTGTCTTGAGGTAACTGAGTTATGCACAAAACCAATACCAGATATCAGGGATATACGATTGGAAGGAAATGACCAAATTGTCTTTGTTGATGGCTCATGTCTCAGGGATGGTACAGAAACATTGAGAGCAGGATATGCTGTGTGCACAATTACAGGTACTTTAGAAGCTTTTTGGCTTTAAGGTGTATATTCTGCACAAGTAACTTTGGTAGCTCTTACTAGAGCATGCCACGTATCTGCAGGATGGAGAGTTACCATCTACACAGATAGCCAATATGGATTTGGAATTGTCCATGATTTTGGTCAGTTGTGGTCGCAAAGAGGGTTCCTGACCTCTACTGGTACACCAGTAAGAAATGACGACACAATAAAGGAATTGCTGTATGCAATACATTTACCTTAAGAAATTGCCATGGTAAAATGCAGTGCTCATCAAAAGACACAGGACTATATCTCACTAGGAAATCGGCATGCGGCTCAAGTCGCAAGATTTTGCGCATTGAACTGTATATCATTCAAAGACAAGGGGGAACTGATGTCAGAAAAAGACAATACATGTACAAGTTTTGCATTGAAAGTGATCAATACTTTGGAAGAATTGAAAACACTGCAAAATAATGTTGACAAGGAAGAGAAATGACTTTGGTCTAAACTAAAATGTGTCCAAAGACCTGATGAGATCTGGGTTTCTGAGGAGGGTCAGATGGTTCTGCCAAATAATTTATTGTTGCAAATGGCCAGTTATTACCATGGGCAGGCACAGATTGGGAGGTATGCCAGGGTTCGTTTGTTCAAGATTGACTGGTTTAATCCCAGGTTTAGGCAGGCAGCATAGGCAGTATGTCATCACTGTATAATTTGTCAGCAGCTAAATGTGGGAAAAGGGAGAGTGGTGAATTTGAGCCACATTGGAAGAGCAGGAGGTCCATTCAGCAGAATGCATTTGGTTTTCATTGAGATGCCTGCGTGTGGAGGTTTGAAATACGTGTTGGTGATTGTATGCATTTTTAGTCACTGAATTGAAGCATATACCACAAGAAGGAATGGGAGTCTCTCAGTAGCAAAGTTGTTGCTTAGGGAGTTGATACCACATTTCGGGTTTCCGATTTCTTTAAAATCAGATAGGGGAACTCACTTCAACAATGAGGTGATTAAACTCTTATGTGCAGCACTAAACATTGAGCAGAAGTTACATTGTAGTTACCACCCTGAAGCATCAGGACTAGTGGAACAGATGAATGGTACCTTCAAATCAAGAATTGCAAAGATGTGTGCAGCTACGAATCTGAAATGGCCAGATGCATTGCCTTTGGTGTTGATGTCAATGAGAAATACACCTGACAGGAAGACAGAGCTGTCGCCCCATGTGATCTTCATGGGCAGAGCAATGAGATTGCCAGCAGTTCCGCCAATGCACTTGTAAATATTACAGATGTTATGGTGTTGGACTACTGCAAGGGTCTGGCTGATGTGGTTCGCTCTTTCTCTCAGCAGGTGCAGGCCACCACCCTGCCACCCATCCATGATCCAGGGCACAACCTGAAAGCCGGTGACTTGGTCGTTGTCTGAAAACATGTTCTCAAGACGCATTTAGAGCCACGCTGGAGGGGGCATTACCAGGTGGTCTTAACAACTACAACAGCTGTGAAGTGTGCAGGACTTCCGAACTGGATTCATACGAGTCATACAAAGGAAGTGGCATGTCCATAGGATCATGAAGAAGTGTTGTTTCAGAGCACCAACAACAGCGAAACAGGTTACTACACCTGAACTAGAAAAAGAACCAAGAGAGCCTGAAATTGAATAAGAGCTTGTGGAAGATGGTTCTATTACCCCTGTAAGAGACGAAGGTGACAAATTACAGGAGGGTGCCGAAGAATGAATTTCAACGGATACAGCAGGAGAGCCTAGCAGAGCAGGGGTTCTCCTAGAAGCAGACAGTGTTGAGAAACAGACAGAGCAAGTGCCAGACCAAGAGGGGGAAAGAGTTGAGACAGATCAAAGTCAAGGTGATCCAACTCCTTCTGAGCCTGTTGCAGGTCTATCAAGAGAAAACACCAAAGAGAAAGAGAAGGAGAAGAGTCCACTCCTGAGAAGAATATTGACAGAAGGATCGAGAAAAGGAGATAATTGGCCTGAGTCGCAAGTGGGAAAAAGAAAGGAATTGGTCGTAAATGAAACAATAGAGGAAGAGGTAGATACTACGAGAAAAAAATTATTGAGTGAAGGGGAACTAAGTGGGGATCGAAAGTTAAAAAGAGAATAGCAATTTGGCGTTACGCAGGCCCTGAATGGGTGTATGCAACTACTAATGAATGGCAACAGGAGTTTATGTCCTTTTGTTTTGATAGAGAGGTTCAGAGTCAGTACTTTGATGTAACCTGAAGGTGAACAAGAAGCTGAATTGTTGAACCAATCTGAAATACCTTAAAGAGACTGTTGAAAATAAGCTGAAAGAGATATTGATAACCTGATTGACATAAAACCTGGATGTCACAAGCTGCTAATCGATTTTGACAAAGGAAAAGGGTTCCTGGATGTGAAACTGAACTGTGAGAGAAGAATGTTCCTTATTTTTTATTTTATTGCACCTTAAATAGGAGTTACCTTTACTTTCTGATTCTTTACAGATCATGGCTGAGTTAAAAGATGAAGTTAGAAATGCTAGGGGCTGTAAATATCTGAGCATTGGATTGGCAAATATGTGTGGAATTTTGGTTATAGTAGTGATTGTGGGAATGTCTGTTCTTGATACGAAAGGAGACAATCGTATTTCTGTTCTTGAAACTACTACACTAACGGCTTTAGAGAAGTTTAAGTTAGACGAGAAATATTTGCATGATTATACTAATGTTCAAGGAGAGCTTTCTTCTAATGTTTTCTATCGCTTGTTGAGTGAGTATGTTGAGACAATGGAGGCAAGGGATGGTCTTGTGTGTACGCAAATTCCTTTGTCAGTAGAGGAAGGGGTTATGTACCACAGTTCACCATTAACCTATGGAATAAGCTGTAGTCTGCTACTAACATGGTTCTAAAATCAAGAGTATATACAGTATTTTTACTCGAATTATGATGTGGTGTTTTCGTTTGTTCCTATTATTTGATATTTGAGCAAAGTTGCTAAAGATCATGATATAGTATTAGTTAGAGGATTCTTTGAGCCTACATTAACATTTGGAACCGCATACGTGCACGGGAATAATCTCCAGTGCTTAATTACACCTTTAGAAAAGAGCTTCATATAGCATACTGATGATAGGAGAAAGGCATTAAAAATTAAAAAGATTAGAGAAAAGGACTAATAAGAATGATTATGCTTACACTGCAATTAAAACGCAAGGAAAATTAGCATTAGATGCATCACACATAGGGAAGCTTTGTATATACAGGCCAAAATCACGCACTGAGACTTTATTTGTGGGAACGAGTGAATGTAGGCATGTGTTTCTGTTTCAGAGTAAGTGGGCCTTTATGTTGAATGGTCAGGACCCTGCGATTCCTGGTAGCTATTATATATGTGGACTTAGTGCTTATTACTATCTTCCAAGAGGATGGTATGGGACACGTTATTTGGGGATAGTTTTCCCAAAGATTTATCAGATAGATGACTTAAAGAAGTTTCCAAAATTGACTGAATTACATCATAAGCGACACAGGAGGGAAACCTCTTCTGCAGTTGTGGGAGATATCTTTGGTGTGGTGATCAAGATACAAAAGTTGTCTACTATTGTGGATAACATGCTGACAAATTTTACAGGGGCAATCCTCCTAATAGATACAGAATTAGCTGTGGATAGAGCTATGACGCTTCAAAATCGCCTTTCTTTAGGCATCCTTCTAGCGAAGGATGGCGGAGTCTGTAACATTATTAACTCTAGGCATTGCTGCTCGTATATCCCTAACAATAGTAAAGAGATAAGAGACTTACTTATTAACCTCACTAACTCAAATAAGAATTTGAAGGAAATGGAGGAACCAGGTGTTTGGGAAAAGGTTGGAAATGGATTTGCTTCAGGGGGAAATTGGCTTAGTAACATTTGGAATGGGGTATTATTAAAAATCATACAGGGAATATTAATTGTGATTGCTTGCATATTAGGATTATGGGGTCTGTGTAAACTGTGTCAAAAGATTAAATTGAAAAAGTCTAAAAATAATCAGAGGAGGGAAGAACGAAACAGGGAAAGAATTTATAGAGAAGATTTGAGAAGGTGACAAAACACTGAGGAGCTCGAACTGTGAAAATGATGATGGTAAACGTAGTGTGATGATATATTTAGTCATCAGAGGAGGGACTGTTGAAGTTAATATGCTAATTAGAGATATTAATAATGATAAAGGGTAGAGAAAAATAATGTTGAAAATGAATGTGCACCTTTGAAAATGTGCCCGCGAGAGTGGCTACCAAGATTCACCAAATGTACAAATAATATGAATAACATGAATGAATTATAGAAAATGTATTAGAATAATGTAGTAGTATGTCATATCAAGATATGTAACACATGTTTTGCATTATATTGTAGAGCTAACTAGTATTTGCCAGGCCTCATGCAGAAGCTGAATAATCATGCAATGTAGAGAAGCTAACGTACTGAACTGACCCTGAAATGCTTAGCTAGAATTTTCCGCAATGAGCTGACGGACAGGAGATGATGGAACTAGAATATGTATTCAATTCAGTGTAAAGCAGATTAGATTTACTTTCCCAGGACTCGAACAATAAAGACACTAACTGGAGAAGAAGATGCAACATTTTCGATACCTAATGAGCCAGATGATGAGGACATTGTACAGTGAACCAATCAACACCCTGAGAACAGCATAATATTAGAATTCATATATTTGTAAAACTAAAGTTATTGGGTAGAGAAATAACTCGTGATCAACTGACCAACTAGGAATTAGGGGATGGACTGGGCAACTTTAATATAATGTCGTAACAAAGGGAGAAAACTTCAGATGTTAGAGAGAGAACCGTTGGAGAGAATTAGATGTCAGAGGTTAGGCGTGGATGTTCGAAGACATTCGAGATTCTGTCATTGGGCTCATGCTCCTGAGAGCCTGATGTTTGCTGATCGATTGATGACCTGAAGATGAAGACTGTCTTTGTTGCTGATCCGTACCATGGATAGGTAGCTATGACAATGTGACTGATTGACTTTTTGTGCCTTTACTTTCTAGGTACCAACTGCGTTGTATTTATAGTTTTTCTCCTAGCTAGATGTTTTTCAAAATTCATGTTCCAAATTGTTTTCTCATGAAGTCCCACATGCTAATGCTAATCAGGGATAGGTAGGGTTCCTATTCTGAGATGTAGACATATATGGTGACAATTGATTGACGGACTGATTTGCCGAACTCTGCTATTCATGTTAACATATTCATCGTTATTGGCTTATGTTGAGGCATTGGAACGCATGTTTTCTCAATTTCTGATTAGACTATGTTATGGTGGTCACTAACAAATTAATACTGAAGTCGATTCAGTAAAGTTTGAATTAACCTCATGAATTAGTATTGTAACGAATAGGGAAATAAAATTGATAAAACGTATAATTGAGTTGTGGTTATTCATGAAATGTTGACGCTTTTGACTATGATTAATGTTTTTTCTTAATGGTTATTGATTTGTATATTGATTATTGATGATCATTGATTACTACATGGCTAGGATACTCCATGCGAATCAAAAGGTTCATCGACCTACACGCGTCCCCTTGTAAGTTTATTTACTAAGGACCAGGCGCGCTAGCGCAGACAAGTTTGGCTGATGACAAACGGAAACATCTCCCCTTGTGTATTTCAGGAAGCTGTTCTGGAAATTCATAGGTCCATAGAAAGTCTTTCTAAGAGAATATTATGGTTTACTGTGCCGAAGGCGGCAGAAAGAGCCAATAGGATCAGAAAAGCTGATCTGCCACTGTTGACTAACATTTGAAGCTCATCTATTGCCCTAAAGAGAGCTGATTTGGTTACTTGTCCTGATTCCGAATTATTCCTCTTCAAGTAGGGTGTTGTGTTCAAAGTGATGAGACAGAATTTTGCGGATGCGACTTCCAATATTTTCATGGGAAAAGGCAGCAGGGAAATTAGCTGGCCTTAGATAAGTCGAACTGGTGGTCCCAAGGGCACGTCACTAGCACTAGCCTCTTTGATCAGCACGTTTAGCTCACACCTGAATGTACAAGCAGTATGTGGCGCCAAAGGTGCAGGCACAAAGGCACAAGCACAAGAATCCCACATATTTATAGGGTGTGTAAAGGAAGGGAAGGCATTTCATGGAAACTGTTCCGTTAGGAAAAATGGAATCTTGAAATATATTTTTGGAACATCAGTAATCTTCTAGCCCTCCACATGCGGTCTCTCTGCAAAGCACTCAGTCCACATTAGTAGGTCTAAAGAAAACACATGTATGCTGGGAAGGTTTTACAAAGTGTCCTTAACATTTTTTTTAAATATGGTAACCGCTGGTACATTTCACATGGTATAAGCATACACCATCCAGGTTTCTTAAATGGTCAACTTCCTTTATGAAATAGTATCCAAAGCGTTTGTGGTGTGCATGCACTGCAGCTGTGCCCAAACTCAACAAATCTCTGCCCGAAATTACGAAATAAAGAAGCTTACATGCTCAGAATCTACAGTTACAATTGGCAAATGAAATAAAGCATCCAGTTTGCATATGGAGTTATGCACTTGCCAGCTCAGCCAACAATATTGCGGAATAGTGCAAGTCACTTAATTTACAAGGAATAGCATGCTTTCATAATGGTCTGAGAAAATATGATCTCACTGGTAATGTTTTAACCATGGGTGCAAGGAATAAGTTAATGGGGTAATGCTGCTGAAGTAAGAAAATAATCGCGACACTACATTAAGTGTGATATGTAATAAACCCTTTTCACAAACCACAATGTGCTAGTTGCACGTATTGCTTTTGAAAGGATGGACTCACCAAACAAACATAGAAACTATCCTCTAGCACTAGATCAGGATATGCAGATGTATAATATCCATCATTTTGTTGCAGTTCCACATTGACAACTCACGTTTGCAGGAGTAAAAATTCACTATTTTAGATTCTGTGAATCGGGAATGTGACTTTACCTGCACCAGTGATATGCCTAGGAGCACAATACACTTTGGACATCATTCCCTAAACACTGCCCTAAAGGCATTGGTTCTGGCGAGCACACTTTATCTCCTGCGGGGAAAAATTAACCAACCTGTGCCAGCTCTGAGTCTCTCAAATCAGAAGATGAAAGAACGCTGATCATCGCAAATTACCATTGAAACTACTGTTGTGATTATTCCCTCTTTTTACTGAATGAGTTTTAAGTGATGGCCCCCTCAATGTCTAATCAGACATGAGGATATCAAGTTCGAATTTTATGTCCATACCTTAAAAACACAAGACTATACTTTATCTTATCTCATCTCATCTCATCTTATATTTTTGGGCTTTTTTATTTAACCTACTATGCCATCTGTACTGCACACATTATTCTGCTTGATATAGTTGTATGTGCTGCTTCCACCCTCTACCCTTATGGCGGACTGTGCACAGTGAGAGATAGGTGACATGGAAGTGATGAGGGGAGGTCTTTACTTTTATGTGCCTCGGCATGCTGCAGCTGTGGCCTTTTCAGCATACTAAGGGCCAGATGTATGACCCAGAGTTTTGCGCCTCACAGTTTGTAACTCATTTGTGAGTCGCAAATTACAAGTTGCAAAACTATATGTACAACAGTGTACTTCACACTGTTTGCGATTGCCAATGGAGTTGCAAATGACCTACCTCATTAATATTCATGAAGTAGGTCGCCATTTGCGACCCCATTGGGAATAGCTGCACTCAGAGGGATGGTGGACTGCTGGGGTCAGCAGACCACCATGTCTGTGACTGCTTTTAAATAAAGCAGTTTTTTTTTGTTTTTAAATGCATCCCGTTTTCCTTAAAGGAAAATGGGATGCATTTCAAAAACAAAAATGAAAAGTTTTCTTTTCATTTTTTCAGAGCAGGTTGTGGTCCGTGGATCCACTGCCTGCTCCGAAAAAATATTTTCACTACAATTCACAAAAAGGAAGGTGTCCCAAGGGGACCTCTTCCCGTTTGCGAATGGGTTAGCACCATTTTGAAATTGGTGCTAACTGCGATTGTTTTGTGACCGCATTCACAGTCACAAAACAATCATGCATGGCACTACGACTTGCAATTAGGAAGGGAATGCCCGTTCCGAATTGCGACTAGCAAACCCATTTTGCAATTCAGTAAATAGATTACTGAATCTCAAAATAAGGTTTGTACATACCAAAATGTTTTTTTCTTGTCGCAAACGGTCCAATTCTCTGAATCGGGCCATTTATGACAAGAAAAAACCTACGTACATGTGGCCCTAATTCACACTGCAACTCTTCATGTGCTTAGTTTTGTGTACTTACAATAAACTCATAAACTGTTGAGAAGAAACAGATGTATTGCTCAGAATTCATTTGTAAACACAGATGATGTTTTATGTGCTGTTTATTTGTCAGTGGTTTCAGAGGTGCTGAACATCAGTGGCCCATATTATTCATTTTACATTTTTTGCAAAATAAATGCTCATCAAAGCACCAGCAATTTAATGCGGTCATGATTAGAAGGAATATTTTTCATGCCGTATTATTGGAGCTTAGTTTTCCACACACCCTTGAAACCTGCTTATATCACCCTTTTCTTCACTCATCTCATAATGCCATCATCTAGTGTCATACCCGTCTAAAGCAGGAGTTGAGAATTAGGTAGCACAGTTATTATTTTATGAAGAAAATGAAGATTAGAAAGGATTTGGTCAGCCATAATAGGCCACACCAATGTCTGGGAGTATCACAGCAAAGCAGCTGTCACCTCTTGTATAGATAGTGGTGTGACAAAGAGAAGGTTAATGGAGTGGATGTTTTACGTGTAATCTTGAAAAGTATTTTCTTGTAGAAATAAGGATGTGGGTCTTTGCTAAAGCCTAGGAGGTGAAACAGAAGGGTTTTAATGTGATTGTTGTTCATTTGAGAAGTCAGTGAAGCCTTTTAAGGCTAAGGTGCCCTAAGTTTAATTATGGATTATAATCACATTCTTTGAAGCAGCATTATTTCCTTCTGTAGGCCATTATGTAGTATTTTGGAAGACTTGAGAAGGAAGTAGTGGCTTAGCCACATTTCCACTTCACTACTGGGCACACTACTATAGCATGCTGTCTTAGGGCTGTAGAGGAAGATCTTTCTCAGTAATCTGAGCTGAAAAGTAAACTTTGTTAATTTCACTTGTATGTGTGGACTCATTATGGTAGCTCTGTTTCAGGCAGGCTCTTAGAGTCTTACTTAAGCCCCAAAAGTGAATATATGGCTCTGGATAAAGGGTTTGGTTGGCAAAGAATAGAACTGCAGGACATCCTTTTAGGGATATCATGAAAACTTCTGATGTGGCTCGTTTGACTTTAAGGATCCTTTAAAGCTATTTCTTATCTTCTACTCCATGGAGATACATAAGTTTTCACAAGTGTGTGAGCTGCTCTTTCAATCCACAGACATTAAGGTAAAACCGAGTGCTATGTGTAGAAGAGAAGATAATGTGGTCAAGGTTTATGTTCAAAAGCAGCAGGAAGATACAGAAGCACGAGCGTGGTTGTGATGTTTCTGTGTCCATGAACAAGGATCTCATTCAAGGCTGCCTATATGCAGTAACATATTGTTAACATATATATAATGCTTGTGACATAACAGCCATTGTTAGTGGAATGAAATGCGACATATCCTTGCACTCAACTAGAACCTAGATTATCAGAAACAGTGGTTCCTGGGATTCACTGAATATGGTGCCTGTAAGACTGCACCTTAATAATGTCCAGGTGCAATTACAAGTAACTATTTAATTGAAGCATGTTTTAATGTGCAATCACAAAGAAAGAGAGGGGGACCCTGTTGTTGCTATTACAACTCTATGCAGTGTCAGTCTACAAATGTTGATGTTTCGACTCCTTAAAGCCAAAGTCATTGGGTCTCATCAGGACTAACGTACCGTCCAACATAGATCTGAAAAATGTAGCCACTGAAATGTAATCACAAAGCTTGGTTATAAAGATGCTAATGGAACCAAATAGTTAAAAATGCTATTAAAAAAGGTGGTCTTGCGTGAGAAAGAGGCAGCAGGTTGAAATCCGACTATCCGTTTTAATTCACCAGTCTACTGTACTGCTGTCAAAGATATTTGCATTTTAACTTGATACTATCCCATTACATCCTTTTGTCTTTTATTTAGCTCTGAAGCGTTCTTGAGTGATTTCTGTGAGAGCATAGTTGGTCCTCTGGCATGCCGTTTGCTTCTAGTGGCGTCTGCTTTTCTTAAATTAAAACATTTACATGGGTAGTTGCATTTCAACCTGCTCCGTCCTTCTTGTGCTTCTTTAATACTGATATTAACAGTGATATTCAATCTCATTGGCATCTTGGTGACCACACCATGTAGTTACATTCAATTGGCTACCTTTTACAGATTTACGCTATACCATACATTAGTCCTGCTGAGAGCTGTTAACTTCAGTTTTAAATGGGTCGAAACATCAAGCTTTATGGACTGAAAATGCATAGCATTACAATAAACTCAAGCAAAGGGCAAACCACTCTTTGCTTGTTAAGCAGATATAGGCTCTCATTACGACCCTCGCGGTCGGCGGTAATATCGCTGTACGTACTGCCAACAGGCTGGCGGTACTTACCGCCATATTATGACATTGGTGGGTTGGCTGAAGCCAACCAGCCAATTTACCACTCTGACCACCACAGTGGTAACAGCCACCAGGCTGGAGATACCTATTTCCAGCCCAGCAGCCGTCACTGTTCCACCTGCAGGATTTTGACCCCCACCTACCACTGTGGTTTTTTGTGGCTTCCTTACCGCCACGAAAATCACGATGGTAGGCACTATCAGTGACAGGGAATTGCCTCCCTGTCACTGATAGGGGTCTCCCCCGACCCCCCTGCCTCTCCAGTTTCGCCGCCCACCCCTGCTGCCTCTCCAAAGCCCCTACCACCCCCTCTAAAATTCACACCCCCTTCACACACACACACACACACATACACACACCCTTTTCCCACAAACATCCACGCATGAATACATCCACTCATACACACCCGCACACACTTTCAAACATTCACGCAGACACACAGTCACAAAACACAACATACACGCACTCACACGTCCATACATGCACACTCGCATCCAACATGCAACACACACCCGCATCCACGCACACACAAACATACACACACACCCCCACACACATACACAACACCCTCCTCCCCTGTCAGAGACCTGATTTACCTGTGTTCAGGGGGTCCTCCGGCAGGAGACGGGACGAGCGCTGCTGCCACCAGCAGCGTCTGCCAGCAGAACACCGCCAGGCCGTATTATAGGTCATAATAAGGCTGGTGGCGGTCTACTGGCGTGGCGCTGCTGGTGGTCATCCGCCGGCATGGCCACAGCCAGATTTCCACCATCCTTCTGGCAGAAATTCAGCTGTCGTGATAATACGGCGGTCTTTTGGTGGCCGTCGCCGTGGCGGTAGGCGGTTTTTACCGCTGTTGTCAAAATGAGGGCCATATTTTTAATGCAGATGACCAGATGTATTGTATATGTGATAATTATGTATTTTTTCACAACTTCACTGAGCATTGCACCATCTGATCTTTCTAAATTTTGCATATATGTACATTTATGAATAGCTCTAAGGGATTTGCAAGGTTCACTATTATGGGCAGCATATTTAGTGAATCCTAGGAACAACAGTTAATGATTATGGGCCTGATTTAGAGATTGATGGAGGGGGTTACTCTATCACAATGCTGACGGATATTCCATCCGCCAAAATATAAATCCCATAGGATATAAGGGGATTTATATTTCGGCGGACGGGATATCCGTCACTGTGGTGACAGAGTAACCCCTCTGCCAAACTCTAAATCAGGCCCCATGTGTCTTATAGCTTTTGAAGCAGGCTAGCATTGTCTTTGTGAGTGAGAGGAGCTTCAACAGATAGCCCAGGAGTTTGTTGTGCTCGTAGGTCTAGATTTGCTAAAGCTTCGTGCCACTGCAAAGTCATGCAAAGTGACCCAAAGGAATGGTATTTACTTTGCCCTTTTTCAGTGCAAATATACCTTTGTGCTTCTTTGTGTCACTTTGCATTCAATTATGCATTACTTACGTGAGCAGGTCAATGGAAACGCCCATAAGTTTTGACCCAAAGACTGATCTGCTAAGACAGTGACACCAGGCTTTGAACCAAAAACAAACACCTCCTTTAAGGAGTTGCTAACAAGAAGAAATGTTTTTATCTCTCAAAACCCACATATTTCAAGTGTGCTGATGTGACCAGCCTACATCCAATGCGTGGGATTTGCTTATGTTTGTTTCGACATAGAAACTTCTACTGCAAAGGTGTGTTTCCAGTACAAATCCTATGTTAGACAGTGCACTCTGACCTATGCGAGCAAGGCAGCCCTGGTACAGCACCAGCTCATTGGAAGACAGACGCAGCTGGCCAATCGTAGTAGATATGCCTCGGTGCTTTGTTTTCCTTCTTATGCGTAACTGCGCACAAATTTGGTTGCTGCACTGTGTTGCATGAAGAATTAGTAAATCTGGCCAATATTGTTTGTCACTTTTAAATTTGTGTGTGGCAGCACATTGCCCCTACTTCAATTCTTTATAAAGTGACTCCTGGTGTGCATTATTCGGGTCAACAAGCTCTGTTCAGTCCATACAAAGCAACCTTTACCTAATATAGGAAAGCTGTTATAAACTAGCCCATGTGCCCAGTGTTACCCTGTGAAATGTAAAATTGCTTTGCATCACACACTTGGCCTCAAGGCAAGGGTGCACATTAATCTACCTTTCATTCTTCCTGTTTAACAGTCCCAGCTCGGACACTGTTTAAAGGGTAGCAAAAGAAAGTCTTTGATATTTGTTTTAAGTTGGAACCTCTGAAGTCTGCCTTCCTTTTATGGTTGGATTCTAGGGAGCAGACCCAGCTGTCACCCATTCCCATCGAGATTAAGGCATATTCTCTCCTAGTACTATTATGAAACATCGTTTTTGTTTCTCCGGGCAAAAGTGTCCCTGTCAAGTTAAGTGATGTCAGCAGCTCAGAAGGGAATAAATCCTAAGGGTCAGCCCTGTCAGCTTATCAGTGTTTGTCGTGGGTCTGCTGGCATGTTTACCATGACTCCTTAATGAAATGGTGTAAGCCTATGTGGGCTGGACTTTCATCTCTGTGTCGTGTTACTTTCTCATTGAACCATTTACGTAACCATCGATAAAAACTACCATAGCCCACTGACACCATCAAAATGACAAAGTTAGATTAGGAATCAGTCTAGATCCTTTGTTTGCCTTCATCAGAATGGTTATATTTCCGTCCAGTTAGCCCAAACAAAGAGGAAACAAACTTTTCTGGGTGTCATATAGCGCTGAAACATCTATTCTTAAGAAAGATGCTGAGTTGTTTACTGCAGATGTTTAAACCCCCAAAAATGTGAGATGCACCTCATCACGTCTTATAGATAAGGGCCTGATTAGGAATCTGGCAAAGCAGTACGATTGGGTGGGATACCGCGGCCCCTGAAAATGAGTGGCCCGGTGTACCCTCCTGTGATTTTGGCAGCCTGCAATCCTGACCGGTAAAATGAGGATTCAGCTGCAGTAGCAGCCAAACCTTGGTGCCCCTGACCACCCTGACTTTTTAGGGTCAAGCGCAAAGCGCTCTGTCCCTGGTGTAATCTCTCCTCGAGTGCACCGACCAACTACTGAAAACATACGAGGCTCGATGTTTTCCGTATGGATTCTGGACTACTTTTTCTCTTAATTTTGCAGCGCGTTTTGCATGACATCGACCCTGTTACATGGATAATTGCACTTTTGCAGGTTACATGGATAATTGCACTTTTGGCGATACGTTTCACTGCGAACGAACTTCTGTTTCCTTTTGTGTGTCTGCTTTGCGCTGATGGCGGCCGTTGTCTTTCTTATGTGAAACTTTTACTTTTCAGTTTATGTGGCAAGACAAGTCTGGTTAGTTTTGTGAAACTGTTTTAATTTTCATTTTCAGTTTATGTGGAATGAAAAGTCCAGTTAGGAGTTTACAATGCTAATAGCTCTAACCAGAGCAAACACAAGATTCATTGCATTGCAAATGCTTGTTTTCTCTGGCAAGCAGGGAACATTCAGGGCCCAATTCATGAAGATATGTGCACTAAAGTTACAGATGTGGAGTCCCTGCACTCATAGCAGAATCTCTGCAGTCGGGGCGGGATCTCAACACACTGTACTCTCTGCAGTGTACCATGTGGAGATTCCCCCCGAGTGCAGGGCTTCCATCACAAGTGCAGGGACTCCGCACTCATAAGTTTGCTACACATAAGTATCCTTGTGATTGGGGCCATTAGTTTCTCTCTGCCAGAGGTAAACACCCCCTTCCCTGCCCTGTTTTCCCAACATGACTCCCTCTCTGCTCACATTAACCACTTGCTTTGAGCAGTTGGTAAATAGGAGCATGAACCCCCATGGAATTGGGAACTCGTGTTCTTTTACACCCAGTAAATCTGTGTCCACACACGTATTGACTTTTCCTCGGGGGTAACTTGTAATAAGAGCATAAACGTGCAGAGATAGCAGCTGGATACAGTAATTTTTGCCACCTGCAATATCAGCACATGTTCACTCATGACTCATAATTGGGCAAAGTGTATTTGTAAAATTACCTCTTCTTTGAGCACAAGATTGCTGGATTTATTCAGTAGCAGTCCAAGCACAAGTAGAAAACATTTATTACGCATACCTGTCACATACAGCAGCCTTTGCCGTATATAACTCTAGAAATGCTGGTCATTTATTAGGCACAAATTGGATCACTAGAGAACATAGAGAAGTATTTTGTTAGACCTCACCTAGAGCCTGACAATAGTCGTAAAACTTGCAAAGAATGTGTTTGCTCCTATTTTGTCACTAGTAATGATTTAGAGTTGTGTCAATTGTGTTAGTTCAAGTTTTGTGCTCACCATTACAACCAGCATTGGGCAGATGGTAAAAGTAAGAGGAAAATGCAGAAACTCTGCTAAAATATGTGAAATGGAGGTGTAAATTCAGTTTGTTTGCTTTATTACTAATTGAGCGTATTTAGGTAATCAAATGGTAGAGTCTGTTACTTTAAAATTGTATCAGTCATCATATTGAATGTCCCATGCATTGTTAATCAATATAAAATCTGTTTTAGCATCCTACGTATGCCTTCAAATTAAATATTCTAATAGTACAGTTCAACTGGAAACTGATGTTGTATTAATTATTTTAACCAGGTTGCATTGCCACAGTACAACATACTTTCATATCTCAGTCACATCTTTGGATTTGGATTTCTGCCAATGTCTCTGTGTCAGTTCAGCCAGAAACATAGAAGGGCTTATTTGAGTGTCTTGGCCACCAGGAAAGGGCAGAAATGAGCTGTATCTACAAGATACGGCACATTTCTGTCCTCTCCACCTGCACTGGCACTAAAGGTGTCCCTTTCTGCACATAAACAATCAATTATGGCGATTTGTTACTTCTGTGTGTGCTGCAGAATGCAAATCGTCATTATTTAATGATTTTTATGTGCAGGAAGGGACACCTTCCTGAATAAAAACAATCACTAATGGTGTTTTGCTCTTTATATGTGTGATGAAGAATGCAGCACACATAGAAAAAGCAAAAATGAGTATAAATACAAATATTTATCCTCGTTGCACCACTCTAACCCCACCCATGGGGTGTTGTTAGTTTTTGGCACTGCCTGAGGTTTACAATTCCTCGTAAATCTGGAGCAGTGTAAAAAGCAATGGGTTTTGCATGGAAATGCCCACAGCAACACCCATTGAAACCCCCCTCTGCCACAGCAAACTGCAATGGGGGCATATTTACAAGGTGGTGTTAAGCCCCGCAAAGGGGCTTAGCGCCACCTTGTAAATGTGGAAAAGGGCACTAGGGGCCTGTAGATAAGCCCCATAATCTGGAGAAAGCAATCCAGTGTACTCTGTCCCAGTACACCTTCAATGAGTGGTATCCGACATGTAGTGTATATGACATAATATTCATCTTGGTATTCCTAGCTCACATAATACTCTCTGTACAATAGTCTGCTTTATGCCCAGTTCACTCAACTGTATTATCACCTCTCTTTTGCCTTTCTTTCATCACCAATCTTGTCATTTCAACCTTTAGGTATTCTTATCTATGTGTACACCACTTTATTGTGGTGAGTCATTTTACTTTACCTTCTACTCTTTACTTTTAGGGTCTTTAAAGTGATGCCTGAAATTTGGTCCGATCATATTTTTTCAATTCATTTACATCTCCAGGAACTCATCCTTATTTACCTCGTTTTTCTTCGTGTATGGTGTAGCTCAAGAGTCTGTTCAAGACCCTCCTGTTCTCTCTTTCTATTATGCTATGAAAAGGTTTGAGAAAAAAATTAAGCATTTGGTTTAAGAAACATTTTACAGCAAAAAATATATATCCTTGTAAGAACAGAAAAAAATTAAGTTAAAATGTAAAATAGTTTAAGTTAACCAACCCCAAAAGATCCAAAACAAGTTCACTTAAAAAATAAATTAAAAAAAATAATAACAGTCATCCACAGCATAATAGGTGTAGGATACAGTCATAAGCCATACCCTGTGGCCCATGCCTGCTATATGCAGTTAAATGCCATGGGCGGTGGTGTTAGCCAACCACAGTGTTTGGGGCACATGGCTGCTCCCTAAGTGCTTCTCCCTGAAGGCCAAGCTCTGCGAGTATCACTGTGGCACTACTCTTTGCAGGTGGTCACTCCCCTTTGGCCCTGTGAAGCATGGGTTGGCAACAGGGCTCGCCTAAAGGCAGGTCATGCACCCAGCCCTCCTTGACTGATCAATCACCACTGTGTTGCTGCACACAGCCTTCAACCCTCCATATTTAGGATCTGTGGGGGTTAGCCAGAGGGCTTAGACAATGGCCAAATGCTGCATTTAACTCTTACAATAGGGTCTAACTACAGGGCCTGCCTGTAGCCCAGGCTGTGTGCCCATTCCTTTGAAAACAGTCAACCCTGACTGCAGACTGGACTTGCTCATTTTTGTTTTTTCTTACTGTTATGGTTCACAGTCTACTTTCAACAGCAGTATCAAACATGAGGTCATCAGCGATGACCTCAGTGATGTCATTTAAAATATATTGATTGACATGAAATGTAAGGTCACAAGCAGTGCCTGACAGGGGCACTAGCTATGCTTCTTTTACCTGAGTATAACTAGTGAACTTCAGTGAGCATTAGGTTTATTCTCATAACCGTAGCATCAATCTAAAGTTTTTTAGTAATGTCACAGTAGTCTCTGTGGTGATTTAGTGGTGGTGGCACTCAGGTGTTGTATTGAATGCTATTCATTCATTCCACAGTTAGGTGGCTGAATCAATGCAGTGCGGCTCAGCAAAACCTTTGCTGAAGTAAGCTAACAATTTCTAGTGTGGGAACAGGTCAGATCAAACTTTATGATTGTCTTTAAACTCATACGTTTGTGGGCATAAACAACCTTTCAAAGCCTTGATTTGTCTACACTCCACCTTTTTATGGGGTTTACCACTGCAAAGCTGTCTGTAACTGTCAGGCAGAAATTCACAGCAATAATATAATTTCACAGTCATTAATTTTTCCATAAATTCCAATCAAGTCTAAGTAGAGCCATTTCTGGCCAAAAATGTTTGTGATTTGGACCACATGGGTCTAGAGAACTGTACTGAAAGGAAATGAACAATTATAATTAGGTATCATGTAGTCCAAATTCTCAAAGTGCCCATTATTTAGAGATGGCAGAAACATTTGTGACAGTACCACAAATCAATATTATCATTGTACCAAGCATGGGTTTCCAGCTGTAAATTGACAATACCTTGCAGAAACAATTATTCAATGTTTTCTTCACTATTAAAGCAGTTTCTTGCTGGCTTTCCCATGCTGTGATGCAGTAATAAAACTGCACTTTAAATCATAAAAGAATCCCTAAAGTCCTAGTAAGTAAAGTGACCACAAGTGCTGTAAAGTCATGAATAACATCTTTAGACAAGAGGTCTTAGATCAGCATGCGATCAATTAATGTAATCCAGGTGACTATTGTTTTTCTTGTATGTTGCTGATTTGTTTTCTTCAAGCTGTATTATTGTAAACTAGCTGTGAAAGCTAACTGTGCTACCAACACAAGTAGTTGAACAAAACTGAACCTTTATCCACGTTTCTAACAGTAACATGGTGTTCTGGTATGCCATATGCAGGATTAAAAATAATGTTACACTAAGGGCAATAATGGCTGTGAATACCAATTTTTTTCTTTCCTTTTCTCCTGTAACATAGGATTACCTCATGTCAGTGTTTGAAACATTAATGCTGCAGTTGTTCCAAATGTAGTACATTTTTTCTGGAACAGGGCTACATGAAATGCGTCGGAGATTGATTGCACGATAGAGTGAATGTGGAATGAGAAAGAAACACATAAAACAGACGATTCATCGTTATTCCCATTGCATTGCCTTGGGACACTCTATGACATTGTTTGACTTCATGTAGACTTACTACAGTGTCTGTTAATTTACATAAATCTGATGATAAAATAATCTACAAAGCACTCAAGACTAAGATTAAACTGGAACAAGTCGAAACTATATTTCTTTTTAATGCATTGTATGAACGGATCACTGACAGAATGTCGAGGACCAAAATATTGTGTGGACAGATCATCTTGTCAAAAATGTTGGGGATCAAAATATCAATAAGGTAAATGCAAATAGTAGTAAGTATAGATTTACAATTTTTAATTCCACATCTTCATACCTTGAAGATATATTTATACATCGTCAAGATACATATATATGGAGTTAAGTATAGTAAAACTTTGCAAACTAATAGACACATACCTTCACAGTATTCTTGATCTTGATATTCTTGACATAATATTTTGTTCACATATTTTGGACTTGATATTTTATCCAAACACCCTGTGAATTCAAGTGTAGTATACATTGGAAGAGATACATGGCTACAGCATATTTCCCTTCTTAAAACATTATGTCATCAAATTTTGGTGGGGCAAATTCCAACCATCCAAGGCAGCAAATGTTGCATTTCTAAAATGGAAAGCTGTTGCTGGACTACATTTTTAGTTTCAAAATATGCCGTTTTCATTGGTAGCATCTTCTCTGCTGAACCTGGATTGAATTTATTTAATTTCACAAAAGGCTGAAGGATGTTTGAACCTCTTTATCCTGTAAGGATGGTTACAATGCAGGCACTATCTGATAATCCATGTGTTACAAGCAATCAAATGTAATCTGAGTAAACTTCAGACCTTTCCTTGCCACTGAGTGACTGCTGCAGTGAGCACTGCCCACACAAGTAAACAGGGCCCCTGCTGCTGACCAGTAAGAGACTCAGCAGAGGGAGGAGAGATGAAGGTACAACATTCTGATGGGATTCCTGGGATAGGCACTAAACTCTAGCAAGCTTGATCTAATGACATTAGTATCTAGTAGGGATGGCACTGTCATCAAGATAATTACTATTCAATTAATTCCAGGGTTGTGATCTTCTCTTTATAGGGCCATTAAGTTAAGCCGCTTCAATTGTCTACAGTGCCATAGTAAGGCTTCGAAAAAAGGCCACAAGGTGGGCACTCTGGCAGAAGCATAGAGGACAGCTTTGACATTCACAGTTGTACTTCACATTGCAGTTTATGTTCACCATCTTTGGCAGTAAGAAATTCATCATATTGTACTTGATTAAGTATGCTTGTATAAACAGTGTTCATAGATAGACACAATAAGCCTCACACAGCCCGCACTATATGACTAGCTGCATGATAGTATTGCCAGATGTACCAGGATGTTGAGGCACAGTACAACTCACATGGATATTTACATCTGTAAACTTCCAGAAAAGTATAATATCCGTGAAAGTTATTTAAAACACTTATCCAAACCACTCAGTTGAAATTGGTAGTCAAATGGTGTCAGACTGAAGAAGGTGTGGAAAGGTAGCTACCTGGTAAGAAATGGGCACTAGGGTCTCAAGTTAAGCCATCTGTACAACAGAATTACGTATGTTCCACCCAGCTATAAAATCCTATTGCATTCATGGAGAAGCTTCCATATTGAGTGTATACAAGCGTACGATCTCCCCTGTTACCCTAATGTTAGAAACAGGGTCTCTAGTTGGCAGAGGCATACACCTTTGTCCAAGTAGCGACCCCAATCCTAGTCAGGGTAAGTCACACACAATCCAAATTATCCTGTGCCCACCCTCTGGTAGCTTGGCACTGAGCAGTCAGGCTTAACTGAGAAGGCAATGTGTAAAGTATTTGTGCAATAAATCATACAGTAGCACAGTGAAAACACCGCAAAAATACACCACACAGGTTTACAAAAATATAGTATTTATCTGGATAAATTAAGGTCAAAACGATAAAGATTCAATAAGTACAAGTTGAAATATCACTTTTGCAGGTTTGAAAAAGAGTCCTAAACATTAGAAATCAACAGTTATCTCTTGATTACACAAAGTATCAGGTTTACTTAAAAAATAAGATGCACAGAGACCGCAGAGAAGATGCATGGAAAAATAGGGTGTGCGTCGTATTTTCCAATGCAGTGCAGATGATGCGTTGTTTCTTTCCATGCTGCAAGTGGCTTTGTGCCATTTTTTGGCATGCAGTCTTGGTTTCTCACTGCGATGCGGGGATCTTTTTGATGACCAGGGACGATGCAGGGAAATCCTTGGTACACTGGAAAAAGTAACAGGCATTGCGTCAATCCATTATGATGATGCGTTGAATTTTCTGTCCCACAGCAGGTGCTACATTGATTTTCCACTCGAGGAGTTGGCTGCTTCCTTACGGTTCGGCTGTGCGTCGATCCATTAGGGCTGTGCATCAAATTGTCGTGCACAAGGCAGGCGCTGCATCGAATCTTCGTTCAGGAAGTCAGGCTGCGTTGTTCCAATTGGGCTTTGCAATGATTTCTCAGTCGCAAAACAGCTCTGCATCGTTTCCAGAAGGCTGTGCATCGATTGTCACCGCACAAGGAGTTTCCTGAAGAGATTACGTCTTTTTGACCCTAAGTCTTCAGAAAACTGGAGGCAAGCTCAATCCAATTCCTTGAAGAGCACTTCTCAGCAAACTCAAAGGGCAGCAGGGTGGCAGGACAACAGCAGGGCAGCAGTCTTTCTCGGCAAAGCAGTCCAGATGAGTCCTTTGGGCAGCCAGGCAGCTCCTCTTGACCGTTTGCAGGTTCAGGTCCAGAAGGGTCTGAGTTGGTGGCGCCGGGACCCAGTTTATATACCCCAAAATGCTTTTGAAGTGGGAGAGACTTCAAAGAGTGGTTTGAAGTGCACACATTCCCCTTTCAGTACAGGTCTGTCTGCCAGGGTCCCCGTAGGGGGTTTGGCAATCCATTGTGTGAGGGCACACCACTAGCCTTTGAAATGTAAGAGTCAGGCCCTCCACCGTTCCAGCCCAGGAAGACCCATTCAGTATGCAGATGAGTGCAGTTGTGATTGAGTGTTCTGTGTTTGTGGTTGTCTGGGTGAAATGCACAAGGAAGCTGTCAACCAGCCCAGCCGTTGATTGGAGACAGGCTGTAAGGTCCAGATGGATTTTAAGTACAGATAAATCCTCCCTTTCTAAAAGTGTCATTTCTAAAATAGTAATATAAAATCCAGCCTCACCAATAACCAGAATTTTCTATTACCATTCTGTCCATACTAAATATGACTTGTTTCCCCTTTCTGATCAGAATCTACCATTCACAGTACAGGAGGGCAGTCCTAATGCTAGCCTAGGAAAGGAGCAGGCCTCACAGTAGTGGAAAAGGTAATTAGGAGTTGTCCACTACCAGGACATATACAACACACAGGTACATGCCCTGCCTCCTACCTACATAGCACCCTGCCCTCTGGGTTACCTAGGGCCTACCTTAGGGGATGTCTTGTATGTAGAAAAAGGGGAGTTTAAGGCTTGGCAAGTACTTTTAAATGCCAAGTCGAAGTGGCAGTGAAGCTGCACACACAGACCTTGCAGTGGCAAGCATGAGACATGGTTAAGGGGCTACTTATGTGGGTGGTACAATCAGTGCTGCAGACCCACAAGTAGCATTCAATTTACAGGCCCTGGGCACATGTAGTGCACTTTACTAGGGACTTACAAGTAAATCAAATATGCCAGTTGGGAATGAACCAATGTAACCATGTTTGAGGGAGAGAGCATGTGCACTTTAGCACTGGTTAGCAGTGGTAAAGTATTCAGAGTCCCAAAACCAGCACAAACCGTGTCAGAAAAGTGGCAGGAGGCAGGCAAAAAGTTGTGGGATGACCACCCTAAGACTGTCAGGTCCCACAGTATGGTCTCTCGTGGTACCCTGTAGGGTCCTGATGTCTGGGGGTAGGAACCTTAGAAAGGATTGTGGTCATTTTGGCAGATTCTAGTGATGCTTGAGGGAAGATTTGGTAGCCAGTCTTCAACCTGCAAAATAATATCCCTGCTATGACAATTTTCTGTGAGCATGGACTGTAGTCTCTTAAAAGTAGATAAGTATACACAGCAATGAATTTAAATTTTCGAAAGTGCCTCATAGGACAATTTATGACTTTCACGTTTGGTTAAAGTTAGAGTGAATCACAGCCAATTAAGAGTGGGCAGAAATATAGTTTGCAAAAGCTATGTAACTAAGAGTGTGGTATCACCGAAATGCCAACACGTGGTATGCTGGCTTGTCTGTTGTATTTAACATATGTATTTGTTTTTTGTTTAGGCTACCTTCCCCAAAAGACACGGTGGGTTGAAGAATTGCCTAGGGTCAACCGATTGATATTGTTATATGCACTGTTTTGTGGTAATCTGCCTGCTAAATGTAATTTAAAGCATAAAGACAGCTTTTTTTTAAGTTTTAAATTGTTGCTATTGTGTCTTTGGTTTTAAGTTTTGTATTTTCTTCATAAGTTAACTTGTTTGTTAAACTAACTTCTATATAAATAAAAAATATTTAAAAGAACTGAATCTATACTTCTATATTGTGTTGTGTACATTTTTATGTAGTTTCATCTCTGAGACAAAGAAAATACAAAAAAACAAACAAATAAATTGATGTAGACATTGTTATGGAGGTCCCATTTAGAAAAAACGTGTTTCAATCATAAAAGTTTGGTAAGAGTGTCAAACAAAGTTGTAAGGCAGACAGAGTTTGACTCTATGTCTGCTTCTATTGAGTGACAGGGTGGTGGATGCTCTGAGCCTTATTGCACACATGGTGTTCGCTGTTAGCAGTTAACTGTCCCTCCATTTCCCTTCTATTTAGAGTAGGTCCTTGTCTTTTGCTGTGGAGACAATTTACAATGTTTAGTTTGGAGGCCAATAACCAATGTTAATACCTCCATATCCTAAACCTAACTACAGCCTTCATCTTCGCTCTAACCCTATCTCTATCCTCAATTCAGAAGCTAACCCTAGCCCAGGCCATATACCTTGACAAACATGCCTATCTCTAAGCCTATCCGTAGACCTAACAATAACCCTGCAGTACTAAAATAATTTTTAATGAAAACTAATATTTCCAACGTTTAATGGTTGTAATTCTTTATTACTAAAAAATTATGCATATTTATGTCGTTTTATTTCTTGATTTTTTTAAATGTTTTTTCAGTATTTGTATATCAAGAGCTTACTTAAGTGGTACATGATCGCTGTAAAAGTATCATATTAGATTAGTACACATACCATAATTTTAAGAAAGGACGTATTGAAAGAGAGGAAAAGGATTCGGGGAAAAACTGTAGCAAGTTTACTCAGTGAGGTATAGTTTGAAGAGGTGCTCTTATCATGGCTTCCTAGGAGATTTTATGGTAGCGCACTTTCTTTTCCACTTTTAACCTTACTAAAGCCGCGCCACTATTTATAATGTACAAATACTCATTGGAAGTTGTTGGTTTACTAATTTCACAATTGTGAAGCCGCTTAGCAGCTGTGACAAAAATCATGAACTGGCCTTGATCTGACATGTGCTCCTTTAAGGTGAGAAAAGCATAATTTCATTATTTCTGTTTTTAATCACAAGCCCATTGTCGATTACTCTTCGCTATAAGGTTTCTCTACGTCTTAGCTTTCCATCATACTCTGTTCTTATTCTAATTGTTGAGATTCCTTACACAAACTTTTCGTGAGTGTTTAAATTTACCATTCATCGCCGATTTTCGGGGTCATTTACAAATGTCAGTGACTTTTTCCAGAAGACCTATGAACCGAAATGTAGTCAGAGACTGTGTTAAGTCCTGAAACTCCAGCTTTACATTTAACCTTATAACAAATTGAGTTGCTAAAGCTGTATTGTGTTGTAATTGTAAATAAAAACAAGCATCGACAAAGCCAATAGGTCTCGTCTATGAAAGAACTATTGACTTTGCCAATGTGTTTTAGCCATGTTGTTTACCAGCGTGGCTGCTGTTAAGCATGGGTACAAGTTAGTTGCAAAGAGTAGAGTGGCAGGGAGTGTCATAGAGTTGAATGGCGAAGAGTGGAGTAGAGTGTTGCAGAGTAGAGTGGCAGAGAGTGTTGTGTATTGGAGTGGCATATTATGAAGTCGTGTAGAATGGCATACACTGGAGTGGCATAGAGTAGGGTGGACTGGAGTAGAGTGCATTGGCGTAGAGTGTTGCAGAGTGTAGTTGCATAGAGTGCAGTGGCATTGAATTCAGCAGCATACAGTGCAGTGTCATAGAATGCAGTGGAGTAGATTAAAGTGGTGCATAGTAAGCAGAGTGGAGTGGCGCAGAGTGGAGTGGTGCAGAGTAGGGTGGAGTAGAGTGGTGCAGAGTCGAGTGGCGCAGAATAGGGTGGCACAGAATACAGTGGCCCCGAGTAGAGTCAAGTGGCATAGAGTGCAGAGTGGAGTCAAGTGACAGTGTAGTGGCGTAGAGTTGAGTAGTGCAGAGTAATGTGGCATAGAGTTAAGTTGTGGAAGAGTACAGTGTTGCACAGTAGGGTGTCAGAGTGCAGTGAGTGGCATAGAAAGCAGTGGTGTATAGTACAGAGATGCAGAGTAGGTGCAGTGTCATAAAGGCACTAACAGAGCGTAGTTGTTTAGAGTGCATTGCCGTAGAGTGCAGCAGTTAAGGGTAGAATGGCATAGAGTGCAGTGATATTGAGTGGAGTAGAGTGGCATAGATTGGACTGGCTTATAGTAGATTTTTCAGAGTAGAGTGAAGTGGCATAGAGTGGAGTGGTACAGGGTGGAGTGCAGTTGCGTAAAGTGGCATAGAGCACAGTGGTCCAGAGTAGATTAGAGTGGCATAAAGTGGATTGGTGTAGAGTGCAGAGGCATAAAGTTGAGTGTTACAGAGCAAAGTGCTTTGGCGTAGAGTGTATTGGCATAGAGTACAGCTGCATAGAGTGCAGTGTTGCAGAGTGATGCAGAGTATAGTGGCCTAGAGTGGAGTTGTGCAGAGTAGATTGGTGTGGTGTGGTGTGGAGTGCAGTGGTGTAGAATAGAGTGACAGAGTGCATTGGTTTAGAATAGAGTGGTACAGGGTGGAGTAGAGAGGCATAGCGTGAAGTGGCATAGAGTGTGGTGGCACAGAGTGGGGTGGTGCAAAGTGCAATGGGGTGGTGTAAAGTGGAGTGGTGTAGAGTGAAGTATTCATGGTATAGTGGGTCACTGCCATAACAGACAACACATTTTCAGTTGAAATGCTGTTACATTTACACATTTTATTCATTTAGGGATAAAACTATACAGTGCAAATACCAACATGTATGAATATTGTGTCCCCTAGTTTAATTGTTTGTTTTGATCATATTGAAGTATTTGTTTCCATCACACTTCAGAAATAAAAAAGTGTTTCATTTGTGCACTCATAATTTTGATATATTCTGAAATACTTACACAGTTCATTTAAATGTTCTTGTGCTAGCAAAAAACTCTTTCATACCCCCAGTATCCAGCAAGATTGTCACATAAATTCTCTCACTTTGAAGTCGGAGAATGAAAAGTAAACAAGCATTCTTGGAAGACAGCCCCTAACATTTGACCTTGGTCTTTGAATGCACAGCAAATGTGACGAGATAAGAACAAGATTTAAAGACCTTTTAACAGAAAGCGAGTATGTGGAAGAATACTATCAACACGGTTTAGGTAACGGGAGGGATGAACTGAACCTGGAAAGCCTAAAACAAACAAAGCCAGCAAATGGAAAGACAGAAAGTGTGAGTTACAAACCACAAAGCCAATGGTAGTCAACGAATGGAATGCATTCCTAGGTTAACTTTCTGAAAGTCCCTGAGATGTCTGGTAGGCTACGACCTAAACAGATGCCCTGCACTGCTCTTTAATGATCAAAGAAAAAACAGATCAGCCCAGCCCCATTACAAACCTCCCCTGATGAACATTAAGGGAGAACTCAAACAATAAGTGCTTCCCAGGTTTTCATTCACCTTTTTGTTGTGGGGTATGCATTTGTCTACATAATTTTACAAATGGTGGTGAATAATGTTTGGTTCAAAAGTTTTACATCTTCAAGTTGCTTGCTTTCTCAAAAAGCCTCCTCTATATTCCTAAAACCATTCATAGAAAAGTGACCTTGTTCTTAAACTAGTGACTGTTTCTGTCTCCTTCCTGTTAAACGATCCTCTTCTTGCTCATTATCCTCTTCATGCCTTACTCTCTGTGTACCCTACCTTAAGCTGCATGCCTACACCTTACCTCAAAGATAAAAACCTCTTTCTTCAAAACCATATCCCTGCAACCTAACAATACATAATCCTCTCACACCTACCCATTTATCCAACAATTCACACAACCTCCCCATTGCTCCAACCTTCCCCAATGAGCACATCTAAGCCCTATTAATATAATCTACTACAAAGAAATAGGAGTAAATGTATGAAATGGTTTCCTAGGTATCAAATAATTAGTCAAAGTAACCTACAGTAACCACTAGATTAACCACCAGCATGTCAGCACCTCATCAACGTAGCATGAATTATATAAATGCATCAATAATGTATCTGAGAGTTGGTGTGCATGGTAACTAAAGGTCACTGTCAGAAATGGAAATACCACTTCTAGGCATTCGTTCATTGACTTCTCAAAATGGAGTCCTCTACCTCTAAAGTATTTTGTAATGAAAGTCAGACTCCGCTACAGCAACAAAAGTGCTACTGTTCACTCTTTGACGCTTGAGGTTGTTAGGGATTGTCCCCTACCCCAAAACCTTGTCCTTTCACCACCTCAAGCCCTAAACCGTCTTTGATTTTACCTTTTCTGCAGTGTTATATAGTGTGTACCTGACCAGAATGTACTGGAGCACTTTACATGAGCACCACTTACATTACACAAGGACACATACATTTTTTAGAGGCATGGGGAGATTAAGTGATTTGCCCAGAATCACAGGATGTTGAGCTGCTGCCAAAGCTCGAGTCTTGTTCCTCAGCTCCGAAGTCGGCAGCTCTGACCATTACACCACATCCTCTCCAGCTGAATGGCTGGTTGAGCTTCCAGGTGCCAGCCTGAGTGTCACCATGTGTACTCCCTAATAAAACGAGACAAGAGGTGGCAGGGGTCAGGAAAGGGATAACAAAGAGCAAGTTAGGGTTGGGTAGCAGATGCCACCCGTGGTGACATGAATGATGTGCATTATTTTACATTTTTCGTTTATTGATGACATGTTACATAGCATCTGCATTGCATGAAAGTGTTAGAGAGTTTAACAAATGAAGTAAAAAGTCACAGATAAATAAAAAGCTACAAAAGCTTTACACAAGAACAGGTAAGTTGCAAGATAATATAGAAGTTACGAGTCGACCAAGGATGATGACGCAAACATGAGGGTGTGTAAAGACAGCACAGAGCATAGGAAATCGCTGACGTTCAAAACATTCACAGTGGATTTGTGAAGTGAAGAAGGCATTGGTGGAACTTGGGTGGTCTCCCTCTTCAATCATTTTTCAACAGGTCCTCCTGAGAGTCATGAAGAAGGAGAGGTTACACACCCAAGCCTCCCCCACGCCCGGTATGACTGAGTATGAACATTTCTTTATCAGTGTAATTATTGCAGTCTCATCCCTCAGCTGCCCTCATTGACTCTCCTGGAAAATAAATGTGTTCCATCCATCCTGCTACCCTGTTTCCTGCTGTCATACAGTGTGAGGGTGCATGAAAGCCAGGCTTGCAACTTCAATCAATTTAGTGTGATGTATAATGGCAATGCTCTATGTGCTGTCTGCGATGCGCTAGAAATTAGACTGCAAGCAGGTGCTGGCCTGTAGCGCCCTCTGTTCTCCCACAATCTGTACTTAAAACTGCATCCAGCGCCTAGAGCAGGCACCAATCCCCCAGAGTAACTGTGTTGTTGAGCTAGGGGTGCAAACCTTGCTCTCTCAACAAGCTTCTCTGGAAGGAAGATTAGCAAAAGCCATAAAAAGATGTGCATGTGCAGAAGGAAATTGATGACGGCGTTCTCCAACTCTTGTTTTGTGCATCTGCGCCCCTTGATGAAGTTGGTTCTGAAAGCTGAGCGCAAATACCCTGATGGTGGAAGTATCCACCAACAGACAATTTTGATTATTCTGCTCTGGCAAAAAACAAATATTTTCCTTTAATGGCCCGCTGTGTTTGTGAAGGTTAATCAGACTCACCAGTAAAAAAATATTCCAGTTGTTTAATGTCAGTGAATTCCTTAACCACCACCTCAACACTTGTAAGTAGTGTGCATGCGTGGAACCAGTGGGGGAGAAACAATAAACTTGGAATCAACTGAATTATTTCTGGCCAACATTTATAAGCAGGGGCGGCGTCACTGCTGCAATATTATGTGATTCTGGGCAAGTCACTAATCTTTCTGTGGCTTACCAAAAAAAATCAGTCATCCACATGTTACATGATGTGCTAATTAAGGGTTATGTTACAGCCTCGTAAATGGAGCACAGGAGGGGCACCAGTGGGATCTGCATTCCTCTTTCCTATAAACACTCTAAATTTGAAGTCATGAGCTCTCTAGAAGAGACAACTTGACATTTGACTTCTGTCTTTGAATGTACAGCAAATGTGCAGAAATAAGAACAAGATTTACAAGCCTGTTTACAGAAAGGGCACTCTTGGAAGAATACTGTAAATAAGTTTTTGGTATGAGAGGAAGTGAACCTGGAGACTCTTGGCCAGCAAATGAAAAGCAAGAAAACGTGAGTTATAAACCACATAGCCAATGGCAAACAGGGGGCAGAATGCATTCCCAGGTCAACTTTCTGAAACTCCCCAACATGTCTTTCACATAACTAGGCAGCTGCACTGTCTGGTTGGCTGCCACCTAAAAATGGTTCTTGAAAAATCGCTGTTTATGTTGCATGTAATAAACTTATGGCTCCAATATTATTTCACAACCAACTTGAAGAAAATAAACAAATACATTTCATCATTAATCTCAAATTAAACTAGACCAGAATACAAAGGGTATACAGCAAGACAAACAAAAATATTCTCAGTGTGTCCTACTAGCTTCCTTTCTGTTCATGCTCTTTTGTCTTCTGCCTGCTCTTCACTACCAGACACTTTATTCCTAACATTTATTTTATATAGTGCGCAAAGCAAAATGAAACACATAAAGGTTCTTTCACTAAAGGATTTAAAGAGATTTGCCTAATATCACAATTTGCTCATGTAGTGAAGCTAACTCAAGAAAGGGGTGGCATGTTGCTGATGTCTTCAACATTAACATTATTCCACATCTTGTTGTTATCCCACTCTCCACAATACCTCATCTGGGAAAGTAAGAATGATGAAGAAATAATTAAATATGTTCATGTCGGTGTCAGAGAATTCTTATCCAGGTTTGTGTAAATATCATTCTTCTAGGCACTGTAGTCTCAGATGTAGAGCCCCTCGAATCATGGTATTGGTTAAGGATTTTCTAAGAAAATGTCAGTGCTTAATTTGCTAATCAATAAGTGCCAGGACCAAATTTGTGCTCAGCTGCCATGGTGCCCAATACCAGGGATGCATAGTTGTATACCTCTGCCATGCATCTTTAATTCACCACCAGGCCCTTCCGGGCCCTCAAATTCACTCCTATATGTCCTTTTCTTCAAGCTTTCTCCCTTTGCCACTTTTTTTTGCCATCTTTCTCTTCCTCTCTTTTTCCTTTTTTATTTTTCCATCTCATGTTTTGGGTCAAACTCTGATAGGGAAAACTAAGTGTTGGTGCCCATCAATAAGTGTTGGTGGGCCCCACCTGCAACCACTTGCTCAAATTAATCACATGATAATACATCCGAATATTTTGTCAGATTATTATTCTTACTTTGTCTGATTGTATGTCCCTATTCAGCACATGCATGTCCTTGTTGGTACACATGAATAAGTATTATTAGGTGCTAAAGCAATAATGAGACACTGAAATGGAATTTCCAGTATTCCCATTTACCACTCTAAAACCTCTCTTTTGCCATTCACCAAAATAGCTCGCTCTGACTCCACCAGTACACTTTTAAAGTGGCACCTAAAACATCATTTAGAGGTAGAATGAGGTTCAGGTAGAGCTATGAATGGTTTTTGTTGATTTTACTTTCAAATCCATTGGGAATTCAGCACAAACCTCTCTCAATAACACTTTCCTTTTAAGCCCAGCTATAAACTAGTGGTAAAACTGAGTGAAAACAGGAAGAGTCACATGCTCAATAATGGTTTACTCCAGTTATCATACTAAAATCTTATGGCTTCATTATGAGTGCCCTGGTACTGTGGGCATTAATTCAGTACCACCAAAGTAAACATTACTGGAGGTCCTTTTAACTAGGTGGGGGTGTATTTAACATGGTTTACTCCCCGGGAATCCTGGGTCAGATTCAGCTCAGAATTCCCCATTCTCCCTGACAGTTAACCTGACAGCTTTAAGCAGCCGTAATCTCCAGGGGAAACATGACAGGTCTGTGATGTTTCCACAGACCTTAAAATTCCAGATGAATCCCCTCATAATGAGGCACTTAATCAGTTAGTGAAGCCATCACAATTGGAAACTACACACAAGCCTTTTACAGGCTGACATAACATGACATATCAAATGATACCTAGAAATATATCATGCAGATTTAACTCCTAAAGAAATGGTAACTGTTGTGACAATATCCACAACCCAGCACTGACAGTCCTTTTATTGAGCTAACATCACAAGGAGACACTCCTTGCAGGCAGCCCTACATCAACTGAAGTGTAATGCTGGCAAAGCTTTGAACCACAGAAAGTGGGGAGCTCTGCACATGGATTCATGGACTACCCCTTTGTGTTCTATGAATATTTGTAGAACAGTAAAGCATAATACATCTTTCTTTAGTAAAGGAAAACAAGGAGCAAAGGAAAATATAAAGCAATGAGCATATAGGAAACCAAAAGAATTAAATGCAACTTGTATAGACAGTAGCAACAACAAAGAGCAATGGTACAACTACCTATTAAACCACATAGTCACCCAGCAAAATGGGTGAACATCTCAGCCTGCCTCTAAGAGGCCCTGTGGTGGAGGACATAGTGTCACCCCTTTCTGTGGCAACCACCAATGATTTAGTGAACTCACTCACTCACTCTGTGGGGGAGACTGTAATTTCCACTGCCTCTGCAGCTCTGCCTGACGGTCTCTGTCCTTGTACTGTCACCAGTTTTTTATCTGACATAAGCATAGGCCCAGTGCAAATGTTTCATGCTGAATAACAGTAAAGACACTTTCCTCCCCTTTGATACGTTGCTGCTCTTCTCTTGGTCACCTCTGCCCATTGTCCATGATCCAGTAATATTTCCTCACTACCTTCACTCTGTATGGCCCCCTTGAACTTGGAAAGTGCCAGCCATTACTGTACCTGGCCTGGCCTTAACCCAATCGCCAACCACTGTCCAAACCTTGAAGGTACTTGATAGTTGTGGGCCACCAACTGGTATTATCTTCTTACCACCATGTAGCTAACAACCTATTGCTAGCCTCCCTATCTTGCATGAACCAGAAAGGGGTGAAACCTGTAGTTTGACATAGACATGGTGTGGGCACATTGCACCACTATGACACTGCTTCTCCACATCCAGTGGACTCTCAGTGGCAGTGTGCATCCTTGTACAAAGCAGTGCAACAATGTCTGATACCACAGACTTACATTAATTCTCTCATTTCATGAGAAAACAGTTGGTATACCATTGTCTATAACAATTCAACCTAGAAATCCTTCTCTCATAAACACTCCATTAACCAACAAATAGTACTTTAGGTGGTGATTTCTCTCAGGAACCACTTGCTATGCACGCCCTGGATGATGCCGGCAAAGTGCACTTTATCTTGTAGTACACTAAGGGACCCAATAAAGTCTAAGCATATTTTCTCGAACG
This sequence comes from Pleurodeles waltl, assembly GCF_031143425.1. Lineage (NCBI taxonomy): Eukaryota > Metazoa > Chordata > Amphibia > Caudata > Salamandridae > Pleurodeles > Pleurodeles waltl. The sequence goes on from NC_090449.1 coordinate 951,806,926, forward strand.
GCTTAACTGGTTCACCTATACATCTAGAGGTTGTCCTCCCACTCCTAATCTTTTCTCCCATTCTTTACACGCCTTACAACATTCAACATACTTGTTGACCTCTCCGTCTAAATCCAGCCACCAAAACGTGGATTCCAACCTTTTTGTGGTCATTGTCTGTCCCAGATGGCTGATGTTTTCCTGCATAACCAGTTTACTTCTCATTTCTCTATGTGATATACACCTTTCACCCCACATACCAATGTCACAACCAGATATAGATGGTCCTGACTCCAAGAGGGACACAGCTTTCTCTTTTGCTCCCTTCCCAAACCAGTGTCTGCATGTCTTCAAAAGTAGCATCTGCCATGACATCCATCAGTCACCAATCCTTCAGCAAGGCTCACTTTCAAATCTTCAAAATATCATTGACATTTTCAACTTTTTTTCTATTTCGAAGATTTCTAAATTTTAACCAGCGTCTCCTTCAAGTGAAAGCTTGGAAAGTCAATCAGCCACATCATTCTTTCAACCTGAGATGTAATCAGTTGTATAATTGTAATCCTGCAAAAACACAGCCAAATGAGCTATTCTTGCTCAACCATTCATTGCCCTGCTTAGGCATAACACTCTCACCAACAACTTTTGATCAGTCCTGGAAATACCTTTACCCACTACATGTAAATGTGGGTGTTCACGCTAAGTAATTCTTCTAGGACACAGTTCAGGAGCAAGAAGCAAAGGTGACAGTTCTATCACTACCCTGTTGATACTGTGACAACCCAGCACCCTCCTCTGTGTCACTGGCATCAACAGTTAACATAGTGGATGTTATTGCATAAGAGAGCAGGAGCATATCTTCATCAGCTGTCGCCTTCTTAGGATCTCAAAGGCTTGTGTTTGTGCAGGTCTCCCTTTCAAATGGGCTACTTTCCTCACCTCCACCCTTAAATCCTCAGTATTGTTCACAAAGTACCCAACAAATTTACTGTAGTACACTGTTAAATCTATGAATGATTGCAAATGGTTTTTATCTTTTTGAGTTGGAGTGTCTCTGATGGCTTTCACCAAATCACCCTTTGGTCTAACACCTATCAAAATAGTGTAGCTCAAGTACTCCACCGTTTCGACCTCCTCAACTCGCATTTTTCACTGTGAAGGGTCTTTTTATCTCTCTCCGTCCTGTGTGAAATGCATCTTAGCATAACGATGTGCTGTGCTTCTCGACTGTTCTACAATAGATAAGGATGTTGTGCTAGAAGTAGGCATCCCTTTGTATGCAACCAAAGATCTCTGATATTATTCACTAGAAGACCAGAACTCAGATTGGAGTCATACCCCCCTGCAAATGCTCAACCCTCGCAGTGTATGGCCTTTGGCAAGAGACAAAACTCAAAATATACCATAGAGAACAACCAATAATATTTAGAATGCCAAGAGTGATATACTACAAACACATTAAAACCCTTTGCATGCATGAAACAACAGTCTCTTAAATTTGTAAATAAACTTTCTCATCAAATATATATTCATGTGTATATACTAATTACCTGCTGGCTGTCGCTGGTAGGTAGTTATAGTTAGGACCTGGTTTCCATAGGAAAATCATTTATTTTCTTTTGCTAATAACTTTGGCAAATCTTTGCGAAATTTTCAAATCTAATACAACAGTCAGTTCAGCTGCTGTCTTGAATGTTTTGGGGTGATCCTTCAAGTGGGGGCCAAGAAAAAGGGGGTCCCAAAATGCCATTTGGCAGAAAGTTAGCTCTTGATCTTGAAAGGGTGCTTCTCTTGATTTGGTGTTAATCCCTTCAGTAGTTTTTGAAATATTAAAGGAAAAAGAAATTTGTATATTTGGACAGTTGATGTTTAGATATGCTCTGACTTGCCAATGTAAAGAGACTAGCCAGTCCTGATTAGTTGGTGACAGCCTGAACAATATGTTTTGGCATCCATTACAAGACTCAGGGATTTAAAATGAATTTAAAAAAAGCAGGTTTTGAGTGTCACAAAAAAGAGAACATACTAAGGGTTACAACAAATTTTTGTTTCACAATAAATCATTTATGATGGTACCACACTCATTTTAGGAATTGTTTGTTCTACGGTGATTTTAAGCCGTGAAAAAGCCCTCTACTAGGATTTCATGAATCATGTTTGAGAGAAAACTGTTTACTCATGATTTTCCCATAATGTTTTGGAAGGTGTTCCAGAAGCTAAAGTGAGAGCATATTTTCTCTAAACTAACACTATTTTTCTAAGTCGTATAAGAATGAAGTCTGACATTCTCAGTAAAACATATACTTCCAACAGGAGTAGCTTGTCGGTTGATTACCTTGTGTTCTACTGCAGCCTCCCAGAATGTTCCATCGAACAATTTGAGTGCTAACTGTCTTACTTATGACACAGGTGTGGCACTCATGAAGCCATCTTGATTTCAACTGGTCAAACTTAAACATTTAATTTAGAAAGGAACAAAATGAGGGGGGTCATTTTGTCATAGAAATTATGATTAGGGCTGTAGAAAGAAAAAAATATGTCATGTTTTAAGTGAGTTCTCAAATATCATTCTTTTCTGTTTCAGTAAACATTTTGACATGCAGGCTGAAACATGCACTTTCAACACTAGCAGCAGAATGCCAGTTAACTCCTTGGTGATCACAGCTACAACAGTGTTCTAATGAGCAACTGGAGTGCTGACATTCTGAATCTATGCCAAACGTGTGGCACATCCTGAACCCCATCTTGATAAATGGAAGGGGAAAACTGAAACTGAAAAGATTTTCTCCTAAGGATACTACAGTAAATAAGGAAATTAGGGAGCTTTATAACAAATAGGTCTCCCAAGATGGCCAATAGAGAAAAAAGAGCCTTAATGTAGGAGACATATCACCCAAATGTAGCCCAAGTATAGCCCAATGACAGAAGTGTGCAAAACACTTAGGCCCTGATTTAAGAGGACCCAGCGCCACCCTAAAGATACATTAGCATCATTTTTTTACATTAATGTGGTGTTAGATGGCCAAAATGCTGCACCATATTTACAAAGTGGCGCAATGTATGCATTGCGCCACTTTGTAAACCTTTGTACTAAATCATGCCTCCACCAGGCATAATGTATGCAAAGGGGGCATTCCCCTGTTGATGCAAAAAAAATGGAGCAAAGAAATCAAAGAGATTTCTTTGCGTCATTTTTTCAGCACTTTTGACGCCTGCTTGGAGCAGGCGTTAAAAGGAGGCTCCCATTGGTTTCAATGGGCCTCTGTGTGCTTTGCAGAATAAGCGTCAGAATTTTTGATGCTGATCCTGCAAGGCGCTGACCTCGCGTCAAAAATTCTGACTCTAGTTCCCTAGCTACCACCATGGTGCACTGTATACTAAATATGACGCACAAATGGTGGCTTTAGGGGGGCGGTAAGGGGTGCAAGAAAAGTGGCACTGCACTAGGTGCAGCACCACTTTTTGCAGTGTTAAATAGTGCAGACTTGACTCAAAGGTATTGGAGTGCTTTACATGAGCATCAGTTATGTTACACACGGATACATTCACTTTGGTTTTAGGTATGGGGTGATTAAGAGATTTGCCCAGAATCACAGGATGTTGAGATGAAGGCGAAACTGGAACCTAGTTCCCCAGTTGCAAAGTCTGCAGCTCTGGCCGTAACACCGCATTCTCTCCCCTAAGTGTAACAAATAATCAAGTGTTTAACTGGATAAAAAAAACATAAAGATAGCAAATAATTCAAAAGTACTTTGTCGCTCTTCGAGAACTTAGAAAATATGTCCTCATTTTAGATTTTTAGAGCACGAACAATTTCTCATTTTTATAATTTCTAAAGGAAATGCTTTAAGTATTACAGTTCTGATTACATCAAGGTGACGTCAGGCATGTCACACCTTTGTAATAAATATAGAATGTTAGCAATCTAGTTGTTCATTCGAATACTGTGGAGACAGAAGTCAGAAGCACAGACTTGGATAACTGAGGGCAGGGAGGAGGGTGCAGAGGCAACAAGTTGACCACTCTGGGCAGAGGAGAGGGGTATACAACGGTCCATGAAGTTCAGGGGAAAGGGGGGTAAGGGCAACAGTCCAACCATGTAGGACAGGCTAGAGGGGCTGTGGCAATATAACTGACCATTGAGGACAGAAGGAAGAAGCAGTGACAGTACAGACATACATGCCAACAGACCCAATTCAGGCAGGATACTCCCAGTGTTTTTAGTTCCAAAAGAGCTTTCTTTTTTCTGCCTCCTGTCTAAATCTCTTCTTTTTCAATGTAAGTCAACGGAGAAAATCAATTCCCTAGGGTTTTTTTTTCAAAATCTCCCTCTTACCATGTTCCAAATGTTTGCAAGTATGGTACAAGGGCAGGAGGAATGGGGTAATGACATGGACTTGGATACCAGAGGGCAGGGGCACCAAACTGACCTTACAGGACAAGCATCAGGGGTTGCAGCAGCACAATAAATCACACAGGACAAGTGGGACGGCAGCGCAGCACAACAGACCATGGAAAATAATAGAAAAGGGACAGGGCAATGTACATGGACAACAGAGAGTAGAGGGGAAAGAGGCAAGGGCAGCATGCTGACCTTACCAGACAGACACTAAGGACAGTTGCACTATAGTGGACCATGCAGGGCAGGAGTGAGGGGCTGGTGCATGGACTCAGACAACAGAGGATAGGGAGGACTTTAACCACATATACTTTAAATAAATTACCTAAAAGTAATTTCCCTGTAACATAGTATGCTTTTTGGAGTCTGACTCCGTGTCATGGCTTTGTACTGCAGTTGTTTTACATGGGTGAGACTGTAGTTATTCTGAGAGATTGTTATACCCAGAATGTTATTACACTTACCTCTTTTCTGTGCAGCAGACTGAAAAGACGAGATGAATATTATCGTTTTAGTAAGAAATTCTTCCCTTTGCTTTTGTTTACAATGACTGGTGTCCTCGTTGTAAGCTGAGGGGTGTTTGGTCGAATAGTATAATATAATTGGCATAGAGTAAGATGTGTATTTTTAGCAACCTCCCACATTTGGGGGAAACACGTTTGTTTTTTTGGTGTGAAAAAAATCCTATGAATACACAAAGAAAAGCCAAGTGTCCAATTTGCACCCCTGCTTAGGGCTGTAGTTTTTTATTGGTATCAGGTTGTTTAGACTCATATTAGCACCAAACGGAATTTGGCACCATGTGATGGTATGGAGTGCAATGAGTAATCCGAGTAAGATAATCTACTTTATACTACAATCAAGATTAGTCTAACTTATTAAATGCTGTGGAAAATTCAATGTAAGCGGTATAGATTAACTCCTTAGAAAACAATGTTTTTCTACAGTCTCAAGTGCCATGATTTTATTGGTGCAAGAGAGATTTTCATGAAAACTATCTTGCTCCTTAGGTAATGCTCCATTTTCATCAACCCTTTTTTGAAGATGTTGTGAAATATTTTCACTGAAGCATCAACAAGGCTACTTAACAGTAGTTCTTGGAGATGGTATAACACTACTTGTGACTCACTATTTATTAAGGGGAAATAGAATCCAACCCAAGGCATTTTGGTCCTGGGGCTCTGGAGCAATGAATATCAGTGAAGTCCAATGCAATATGGTATATCATTCTGGTGGACTAGTTTGATTATATATTGCTGTTGAAGAAACCAGATGTACATGTATTGAATGTGGGTTGAATGCATGTAATTGAATAATATATTCCCCCCAATAATCTGGGTGATAGGAGTGTCTTGCCTGGAGCTACGCTGAAATCATTGAAGCTGCATCTATGCAGAATTTCTCTCCCAGCCCACCTGTGCACTTCAGGCTTCACATACTGCCCACCAGTGTATATCAAGTGTCTCTCATAGCCCCTCGGTGGCACTGTCTTCTTATAATTCTCATCAGTGTAGAGTTGCTTCTCACACTGCACATCCAGCTTCTTCCATTGCCCACTAGTGCACCTTAATCTTACCATCTGCATGCATCCACCAAATCACATGGCCCAACATTGTTCATCCGGCTTCTCACACTGCTCACCAGTGTGCACCGCTTTCTCACATTGCCCATGAAAGCACATCTAGCTTCTCGTGTTGCCCCACAAGTAGAGATCAAACGTATTGCAGTGCCACCAATGGGTGTCCGGTTTGTGTCACAGTCCATCAGTATGCATTTATTCTGAGTACAGAACACAAGAAATAAACATGTTGGTTGTTGAGGGCAGGGCAAAAGACTGAAGGTTAGGAGTACAGTCCGCTGTAATCACTTTGAGGTACAATGTGAGGCAAAACAAACTACTCAACTATCTCACCAGAAAGTAGTAGCCGCCTGTGAAACATCAACACTGGAGTCAGCACTCAAGTAGAAAGGCAACCTTCCCAGTTGTAAATCACTTTGTGTTTTTCTGAACTCAGTCATTTCTCTCCACTCTAGAAAGCTGTCGTCAGTGATGGGCCCTTTGCTACTGCTGTGTTCTCCATGCCCTTGCTTCATATCACATTCATGTCTATCCTGATGATTCCCAGTGCCTAGTTTTAGATCAGCGCTGGTCTGATGTTTTCTGTTTTCACATATGGTGACTTGTCTTCTATATTGTAATCCTTGGTAGTTAAACTCCTGTCTTTGTGGGTCTAAATGCCTCTATGGGTCTAAATGGCTACAATTGCATGATTATAGCTGATGTTTGCTCTCAGTCTACAATCGCATTTTAATGGTGACAAAATGACAACAAGGTACAGTTACCCACTAAACTAGTCAGCTGACTAGTTAACAACCAAACACCAGAGCTGGGAGCAGGAAATGCTTTAGTGGGGCAATTGGGGAAAAGTGGTTGGCCTACTGAATTGGGACTGGGGATACAGTGGAACAGGAAAGACCATCAGGAAGCCGTTTGCATGCATGAATCTGTTGTCCCTCCTAAGCAGTAAAGCACGCTACACATACCTGGCTGTGTCGGAGAACTGTCACCCGACACAACATGTATCTTTGTTCACCTCTCTGTACAAGTCTGCACTGGTCCTATCAAGTGACTGGCCTTCCATCTTTTATAAATACATAAATCTAGGATTTGTAAAGCACAGCAAATCACCCACGAGAGTCTCAAGGTGCTGAATAGTGGGCACAGGGAGGTTAAGTGATTTGCTCAGAATCACAGAATGTTGAGCCGATGCCAAGACTCAAACCTGGTTCCCCCAGCTCTGAAGTCGGCAGCTCAGGTTGTTATGCCACACCCTCTCCCTGTCTCGTTTCTGCACACTTTGGAACAGATTTAAGAGGGCCTAGCGCCATTCCAAAATCACATTGCATCATTTTTTGGCGCTAATGGGCGTTGGAAGGCAAAAAACGCTGTGGCATATTTACAAAGTGCAATGCTTGTGTTGCATCACTTTGTAACCCCTTGCGCCACATTATGCCTGTGCCAGGGGGCATTCCGGCTCGAGGGGTGCCGAGAAAATGGGGCAAAGAAATTTAAGGGATTTCTTTGCGTCATTTTTATTGTCATTTTAATGCCTGCCAACAGCAGGCATTAATGGGAAGCTCCCATTGTTTTCAATGGGCCTCTGGGTGCTTTGCAGAATTAGCGTCAACATTTTTTAAGCTAATCCTGCAGAGCACCGGACTACCATAAAAAATTATGATGCTAGTACCCCTAACTACCGCCATGGTGTGCCATATTTTAAATTTAGCGCACACATGGTGGTGTTGGGGGGGGCAAGAAAAAGTGGCGCTGCACTGGTCCTTTCAAGCGACTGGCCTTCCATCTTTGATAAATACATAAATCTAGGATTTGTAAAGCACAGCGCCACTTTTCATAAATCTGCCCCTTTGTTTGGAAATGAGGTTTAGAAATTTATTTCACAAGAAAGGACACACATGTATTTGTTTTGGGATATATTTGGATTTACAGCAACCACAGCCATTTTGTTATTATGTGTGTAACAGATAGCGAGTACTACATTTTATTACAGATAACTCTTACCCTGTAGAGCTGGGATTCATAATGCACAAGATTATCCGAATGAGTCTTGTGCAGGAGACTGCATACATTACAGTCATAGTTACTGAATTCAACCTTTGCCAGGCAGCAGTTTCTTATGCATAAATGCATATGAAATTATCTAAGAACTTGCTTGCGAGTGGCAGGTAACTAGAATATGTTACACAACTGCTGTTTGCCTGCCATAGCACATCAAAGACAGACCCACTGGCTTTGCTAATGACATTTTAATTGTGATGTGCATGTTTTACCACTCACTAAAGGTTAAGCAATATATGTTAATCAAGAAAGTTTTATTTCTTCCGACCTTAGACATTGCAGCCTGCTTCTGTTCCTTTCGGCACTCTATTGAATAACTAACATATGACAACCTGATTTTCAAGATGCAAGTTTTGAATAAACAGACTTCTTCAAAAGGGTACGGGCATTGTCCTGTCTCAGTCACAAAATTTGCTTGTGATGAATTACAGTCCAGCCTGACCTCTATTAGCTATGTGCAAATTGTAGATATTCCTATGGCTTACATCTTTACGTCAAGCGTGCAAGCGTTCTGGCTTGTTGTAATCTATCTGTCAGCTTTTAACCACACCCACCACACGCCCATCACTATCACTCGTTCATGGGCTTGCCTTTCATAAATACGTTGCCATTATTGGTAAAGGCTTTGTTTGTCCCTCCTTGTGACAGTTTTGTTACCGCCTTGGCCATCGACCGTGCTACATGGATAATTGCACTTTTGCTGATACGTTTGACTGCAAGCAAACTTCTTTTTCCTTTTGTGTCTCACCTTATCGCTCATGCTCATGGCGCGCCGTGGCATTTTGAATCAGCTTGCTTTGTCAACTGTTTTACTTTTTCAAATTATGTGGCAAGAAAAGTCCAATTTCCATCGCTAATAACTCTAACTCGAGCAAACGCGAGACCCATTGCATTGCTAATGCTTGTTTAGCTACAAGTAGGTCCCTTTTGAGACAGAATGCTCAAGCTCATGCATATTACAACAGATTTACTAATGAATTGTGGTTGCACAAGAACGACATAACCTTTCAGAATTCTTAAATATGCAAATACATAAAAGGTGCTTAAAATAATTTGTATGTGCACGTCTTAAGATGTTCATAGTATGAGTGGGTAACATTGTAGCACTTCAAAAAATTGAAAAGCCAGGAACATTTTATTCTGTTACACCTCTGATGAGGCGCCCCAAAAAAATCCTTTGGGAACAAAGGGCCAGATGTAGAAAGCATTTTGCATGGTGCAAACTGCAAAAATCGCAGTTTGCGCCATGCAAAATGCTGATCGCGATGCTCATTCACAATTTTCAAGTCGGTACCGACGCGCAAATTGTGAATGCGACTTGCAAATAGGAAGGGGTGTCCCCTTCCTATTTGTGACTCGCATCGCTATGCTAAATTGCTTTGTGACCGCAAATGCGGTCACAAAGCAATTCGCAGTTACCACCAGTGCCACACTGGTGGTAACCCATTCGCAAAAGGGAAGGGGTCCCAATGGGACCCCTTCCCCTTTTTGAATGTTGACAAAAAGGGGATTTCAGAGCAGGCAGTGGTCCAAAGGACCACTGCCTGCTCTGAAAAACCGAAACCAAATGGTTTCGTTATTTTTTTTATTTTGCAACTCGTTTTCCTTTAAGGAAAACTGGCTGCACAATAAATTTTAAAAAACTGCTTTATTTAAAAAGCAGTCACAGACATGGAGGTCTGCTGTCTTCAGCAGGCCACCTTCCCTGTGAGTTCAGGGAATTGCTATGGGGTCGCAAAATGCGACCCACCTCATTAATATTAATGAGGTGGGTCTTTGCGACCCCATAGCGATTCACAGTGTCTGAGACACCGTTCTGCATGAGGATTTGCGATTCGGAAATTGCGAGTCGCACCGACTCGCAATTTCAGAACCGCAAATTCTGACCTTGCTACATCTGGCCCAAAATTCTTACAAAAATAGATTTGCATGATTTGTTTTTCAGCAAGTAAATTAACGGCATTTAAAGTATTTGCCTAAAAATAAATCAGCAAAATGTAATTTTTTTTAATTAAAAAAATTGTTATAACGTTTGAAATGTGGGAAGCTCCCCCTAGATTCACAAACATCTACTGTAAACCCATAATCTGAAGTTCATAGTTTACCCATTTGCAGAAAAGGGAGCTTGATGTCCTTTGGTGTACGTAATGTCAGCACATCCCTGATTCACAACAAGATGCACAGATATTAGAGAGCCAGAAATAGGTAAACCCCTTCCGCCAACTTCAGGTTAATGGAAGAGGTTTGCACAATCACACAGGGATTGACTTGATCCCTGTGTGGTGGCCTCACTTATGCTGCTCTATACGCACGCCTTCCTCCAGATTATTGAACAAGTAGTTACTAGGCATGTATCCACTTCTGTGGCACGAACCATCAAAAGCTTTTTGGGACTTTCCACTATCTAGTATTAATACAGTGGTTGTGTTTGCACATCTCTAGCTGGGCATTTATGATTATAAAGCTACCTCATTTGACCCTGTTATTTGACCCACATGGCTAACCACCATGTGATTGACTTTCACTGATTTTGTAGATGACATTTGTTAATGTTTGATTAAACCCCCTTTGTTCGACTTTTTACACTCTACATGATTAAACCTTTATGCACACTTAATCCTCTTGGAGCTGAAGTTTAACATTGTTGGTGATTCCATATTTTTTTTAATATACATTACAACTTCTCACTGCTGAAAATATGGCATTAATGTGTAGTCTTCATACACAGTTTCACAAAACACTCTCATAAGAAAATCTGAGATTTGTAAAGTGTGACAAATCACCTGTGAGGGTCTGAAGGCACTGAATTCTAGGCATGGGGGGATAAAGTGATTTGCCCAGAATCACAGGATGTTGATTCTAGAGTTTTCAGATTTTACAATTTAAAAATGCAGTCCTTTATTTTTTATAGAATTGGAGGGAACTGTAGACAGATGGGCCATGCTTTGACTGTTGTGCTCATCTCATCTGTAAATTAGAGAAACAGCACCACCATGTGGCAAACTGTCATCAGTGGTGGTGTTGACAATTAGAGGTCGGGGTGAGCACAGGAAACCTCTGGCTCAAATAAAGCATTGATGGATCTGCCAATATTGCAGTCTGACCAAGAATAGAACTGTATTCTACATATGATCTCAAATCAACTCATTCTGCACATGATTTTAAAATGACTCACACTACTATGCTACATTGGATAGAGAACTTGCTGTTTTTATTTAAAATTGTAAATAAAAAACATTATATATTTTTGGACTGTAGGGACTCTTTATAGACCTGGGAAACTTATTGGCCTTGTTAAGGTGAACTTGAGTTATTGAGAGTGGTAAAGGCCAATATACCTGATTAGTGCATTTTTATTAATATTTTGTATTGGCTGATGTAACAAATGTTCCCTATCCTATCAGGAACCCTTGTAGTGAATGAAGCAGGGCTTGACGTGGGGCAGGCCCCTCAGGGTCGCAGAACCAGCAACAATAAAATGCTGACTTTGGAATGGGGCATTATTTTATTGCCCCTAACTTTACAAGAAAAAACAATTGATTTCTGTAAAAAAAAGGTAATCATTTTTAGCTATGTAGTCAATGTGAACATCCCATGTTTTACTTAATCCTGCTTTCCCAAAGTGTTTGATTTTTATAAGATGTTGTGTCAATTTTTCATACATCATATTGTTGCCTCTAGGTATCTGTGAGACTTCAGATTGTGGGTTGGTGATTATCATGGGCACTGATTGAGACCCCTGAGGTTGAGGCTGAAGGGAATGCAAGTTTCTTACTATTTCTGGTAGGGCATAAAGGTGTTCAGAACAAATGCTCCTTCAATCTTTGACCTCTGTACAGAGTGCCCAGAGCAGTAGTCTCTTGTGGCAATTATAATTATGTGTCTATGCGTAAGCGATAGAAGAAGGTACACAACTGTCTAAATATCTACAGGGCTCAAGTAAAAGGACACACAGTGCTTATCAGTGAGTGGGTGTGCTGTGTGTGTGCATGATGGTGAAGTGAAGGAAATGGAAGGACTGGCCAGAGACAGTGGAAAGAGTGTGCTGTAGAGGAAATAAATGAGGTGTCTGGAGGTTTTCAGAAGGTTGTTGGGGGAGCATGGCATAAGTTTTTAACATATTGAGAGACTGCAGGGGAAAGTGGTGCTAAGGGAAGAGGGGGGGGTAACTGAGACACTCCAAAGACCACTAGGCCTTCTACAGACCTCATCAATGTTTTAGGCACAAATCTGAGATTGGGTGACATAATTGAATGCAATAACCGAAAGCTCAATAGAGGCACCAAAATACTCATTGGGTGGCACGCAATGGGATGTACAGGATTTTAGATTTAGATGTTTTAGGCCACAGCCTTCTTTACATAGGCCACTCCTCTTGGAGGGGATTTCCTTTTAGAGAACCTCCCCCACTTTTTAAATCCCACTTAAAGTCATATTACAAAGCGTGGAGGGCTGCTGTTTTTCTCCAGTTACCAAGTATGTATTCAAAACAACATTGCGCCTCCATGTGTGATGTGTTTAAGCTAACTTGGTCTGGCTGGGTTTGAGTTAACTCCTAGGTAGATGTTGGTATCTTGAGTGCTTTGGCACTAATGAGATACAACCAGGGCACAAGTCATGGGTACATGCGGGTACCCGGCGTCCACCCACTACTTTCACAGGGTGGACGTCGTCCACCCTGCAAGAAGTGGGCCCCACTAAAATATGCTGAACTTGTCCCGGTGTAATTTTCAGACATCGGTACACATTCAGCAACGCCTGCACCTTGTCTGCTTTCGTTTTGAGCAGCAAAGTGCAGGCGGCAAGGGGGCTTTCATGTTTCAAACTCCAATTGAATCAATAATCAAGGCCGAAATTAAGGGCCCATCAGGCCTCCTTTTGTTCCACTTATTATGACTGAGAGCTATCTGAGCTCTGCACCTAGATGCAAATGCAGGGGAGGGGGAAACAAAGGCATACAGCTTGTTGTTATCCACTTCACAAATACTTGAGAGGCATGTTTTTTACATTCTTCAGTCCCTATTCATAAGAGATTTTCATGCACTTTAAGAATGGCAGATTTGTTGGTCTGTTTCAGTATGTGCACAAATAACAATTTAAATATTACTATTTAGTTTTATTTCTTTTTCAGCGCTGCACATCCTACTGCAGGGTGTCAAAGCACCTTACATCACACATACAGAATATACATTGGCAATAAATTCTATAATGTGTAAGTCAATGTATAACATTTTTTGCATAAGACAGTGAGGGTTACAGGGTGTAGGAGTCACGTATCCTTCATAGCTTGATATTTTAGAAAAATTACCATTTATGAACTGCGTGTAACAAAAGATCTCTGTGTTAAAATCAGTAACTCACTTACCTAGCGACATATACTAAAAATCTGTAATTTGAAGTTAGATTATGTGTTTTGAAGTAGGCACATTAACTTTCTATGCTACTTTGATTCATAACTGGGACTACAGAAAAAAACAAGTTTCTCCAGAAAATGCATTACCCCCAAAAGTTATCTTACCATTATTATTATTCCTTGAGATTTACTGGGCACACAATGATCTCTGAAGCAGGTGCCTTAACCACATAAGTTATTTTAAAATGTAGACTTTGCAACCAATTAAGCAGAACATATGTATTGCCACATTACTCCTTGTTTTCAATCTCTTTGTGACAGGGTTTTTAAAAAATAAATGTATAACTTGAGGCCCAGATTTTGCATCAGGTTGTGTCATTTTTTTGGCACAAGCCCCATGCAAATTCCCATTTGTTAAATATTGTAATGAGCCCAAATGTAACCATGGTAGACCTGCTAAACCTGAATGAGGTCTTAAGATTTGATATCACTTAATGTTATGTCTCTTCTTGTGAGATCATGGGTTCTGATACCACTTCCTGTGACTCTACATGCGATGTCACGCGCCATGATGTCACTTGCATATTGCCTAACTTCATTAGTCCCCCAACTTATTTTTTAGGTTGAGTGTTAGCATTCGACCCGGTGTATACTTACGTATTCTAATACTGTGGGTTGAAGTGATTTCATTTGTCGGTTGCCCTGTTCTTTAAAAATTCTTGCCCACTAATGGTCTGTTCTGCCTTTTTCTCCCTCCTTTTGCTGTTTCAGAGCAGTGACCTACTGCTGTGTTGTTCCACTTTGGTTTCTTTATCTGTTGCTGTGAGGGACTATTTTTTACATTTCTTTGGTGCTCTCTTTTAGGCTGGTGGCTGTCTGTGTTTTATTGCAGCATTCTGTTCCTCCCACCTTCTCCCATGTTCACTGACATTTGTTTTAGCTCTGTTCCAGTGCTGTCCTTTACCCTGCTCCTCAAAGAAGCTTATTTTACTAATAAGTTTATTTTACTAAATAAAGGGCTCCTAAAATAAACTTATTTTACTCAATAAAAACACCATATTCCCTTGCATTGCATTGCAAAGAGTCTCTGTCTCTCTCCAGGTCCCCTCTCTGCCAGCACTCAGGACATCGCACACAGGGCATTGCTGGGGGCCATACATCTTCTTCATTCTGCTCTGCTCACTTCATTAGACCTTTTTTTTGTTTTTGCTCATTGGGTGCTGTTGTCAAAGATGACAATTAACTTGTTTGAAACGTGCAAAACCTATTGCATTGCAAATGCTTGTTTAAGTCGGAAGTCACTTGCACTTGCTTGTGAATTATATTTGGGTGTAACATTTCCACTCCACCCCTTTTAATATCCACCAGCCACCACCGTTTTAAAATACATAAAAGTGATTCTGGATTGGGAAGATCTTCCCACTGGTTGTTGGTGATGCGACATATAAAAAGGTTTACTGTAAAAAACAACTCACCACACAAAGTCTGCTATAGTAAAAGTTACAGATAATTAAGCTACGATTGTCCAGTCCAGTTACTTCTTCCCAGGGTGATTTATGTCAATCAGCGTTCGAGCTTTATCTGTGATGATAACACGACTGTGAATGGGCTCACAATATCTCTTCGAGCTCAGAGAAGCTTGTGGTCTTTTAGAAAGGTGCTGAAAACCTATTTGTTTACTTAATTGTTAGGCTCAGATTTCTTTCAATTTGATATTTAAGCACCAAGAAGCCTTAGGACCAACGTTTAGCACTTAGTAAATTTAAGTTCAATCAAACACTTCTGTAAAGGGAGACAAAGAGTTAAAGCTAAAATTCAGTTTCCACTCTTTTGGCAAAATAGTAGTGATATTCATCGAGGAAGAGGGGGTCAAATTACAAACATACCTCCAAGAGGTATTTTTCACAATAGAATTTCAAGAGGGAGATGGTGGTGGAAGGTCTGCTGGCTGCTGATGTGTGGGATTAGGAGGCACTCTAAAGGGAAAAAAGATGTTTGCATGTTCTGCCTGTATTTCCACTTTAAAAATCCGACAGGATTCCCTGTTTCTGATGGCTTTGAGCATAGTGTATAATTACAAAGCACTATTCATCCTGTATCGTCCTGATGACTGACTCTGCTCCAGCCCTACTGAAATGTTAAAGTCAGACGGTGACTTGGCATCACTTGACTAGTCCACATTTTTCAAGCTGGGTTTGCTGGCCCAAAGGGCTAATGCATTTACTCCAGAGGTCTGTTTTTAATGTTATGTCCACAGGTTCGAAACCTGGCAATCCACTCAGCCTTTAATTCTTCTGAGGCAATAATGTATATGACCATCATTATGTTGGGTAGCAAAAAGTATCCATTATCTGTCTGTAGCATCAAGAGATGCCATTGGGGTGGATGTCCATTATACAGATACGTTAATTATGACCACTAATCCTGCATTAGCTCAGTTGGCTTGCGATCTCCTCTGCCCCAGCCCTTCCTGCCTTGCAGCTGTAGGGGTGTCTTGGAAAGGTTGTTTAATTTCCCAGACCTTCCTGGTCTCTTATTCCTCTATAATCTCCCAATACTCATAGAAAGCTTCCACCCCAACTAATCATAACTTTAATGCTTCCAAATGTAAGGCATGGCACCTCAGCCTTTTACCCTTCCGACGTCGATACAACAAGCACCACTTCGTTGGGACTGGATAATGATGCCAATTTTTTTTATATATTTAACAAGGCTATATTATTTATAAGTTACTATGAGTTCCACCAGCCATTCATGCTCCATTACATGATAGTACAGCCACCGCTACTTCCATGTGCCTCCCCCCCAACCCCCCACTAGCTGCCTGCTAGCTGGGAAAAAAACATTAAATTCTCCTTTTTTTTAACCCCTCTTGCGCCTCCCTTATGTTCCCTTTTTCTGTTGTGTGAATAATGGCGCAAATCTCTTGTGACAGAAAGTAGAATAAAATATCATGCTAGAGAAGAGAGGAATGGGGAGCTGGGGTGAGGCTTAAGGGCCGCGCATGAAAGATGAGCCGGTCCAGGCTTCTGGGGCCAGAGAAAGAAAGTTTTGTGCTTTTTTAAGCATTGTTAGTGGAGCAGTTGGCACCCAGTAAGGAGCAGGTTGCAGTGCCATGAACACGGCATCCAGCAACCTCACTCACTGGTTGTGTGTCTCATTTCTTGGAACACAGAGTGCTGTCAAGGGATGAGAGCCTCACACCTTGGAGCACAGTCTCACTCAATGAATTTAGCTCTCAGATGCGGACCACATTTTCACTCAATGAATTTGAGTCTCATAGCACAGAGCACAGTCTCACTCTATGAATTTAACTCTGAGAGCTGCAGAGCAGTCTTCCTCATTAGTGGTGTGTCTCACATCTTGGAGCACAGAGTGCTTTCAGGGAATGAGAGTCTCACATCCTGGAGCAAAGTCTCTTTCGGTGAATTTAAGTGTCAGAGCTGCACAGCACTGCCTCAATGAATAAATTTGAGTCTCATACCATGAAGCACAGTATACCTCTATGTATTCAACTCTTGGAGCCACGGAGCAGTCGTACTCATTGTTTATGTGTCTCACATCTTGAAGCATGGTCTGCTGTCAAGGAGTGAGAGTCTCACACCGTGGAGCAGAGTCTCACTCAATGAATTTGACTCAGCTGCAGAGCACAGTCTCAGTGACTTTGAGTCTCATACGACAGAGCACAGTCTCACACTATGAATTTAACTCCCAGAGCTGCGGAGCAGTCTTACTCATTGGTTGTGTGTCTTGCATCTTGGAGCACAGAGTGCTTTCAAGGAATGAGAGTCTCCCACCCTGGAGCACATTTTCACTCAATGAATTTAAGTCTCAGAGCTTCGGCGTACTGACTTTCTGAATTAATGCATGAAAGTCTCACACCGTGGAGCACAGCCTCACTCAGTGAATTTGAGTCTCATACCCTGGAGCACTGTCTCACTCAATGAATTGAAGTCTCAAACTTTGCACACAGTCTCACTGACTGTGAGGTTCACATTGTGGAACTGAGCCTCACTCACTTATTAATGTGTGTGTCTCACATCTTGGATGGAGCATGGTTTCAAAGAATAAGTGCCAGCCTCACACCGTGGAGCAAACAAAGGCTCACTCATTAGTTGAGTTTCCCAAATGTCAGAGCATAATCTCACTCAATGATGTGAATCTCATACCACTGAGTTCCGTCTCACTCATTGAGTGTGAGTCACACTTGGTGGATGTCAGCCTCTCACACTGACTGTCCATGCTATATGAGTCTAATTGATTGTTGCACCTTCTTGTCAGATGGGCTCAGGTGCCAGACCATGGAGAACACTCTCGCCCACACCGTGGGGCACATGTCACATTGGTCATGAACAGAATGCTCTACCAGCCTCAGTGTCACATGACTCTTGTCCATTCTTAGCCTTTCATGTGACAGGGCTGTCTTGTCCCTCGGGGTGGCACACGATCAACATGGAAGTCGCAGCTAGCAGTAATTAGGACTTTCCTGCATTTTTAGGGTAGAGCACGCAACTGCTCTGGCCTGTTGTAATTTCTCTGTGGGTTTTTAACCACGCCCACTCTTGCTATTCATTCTTTGTAGTGCTTGTCTTAAATGCTTCATTTTTTTTTGTGAATTTTGTGAAATGTCCCTCCTTTGTGTGCTGAGTTCCCTCCCAGGTGATTTCACTAAGTGAACATTTTTGTTGGCCATCACACTACCTCATGCTTCCTTTTGTTACAGCATGTGATGGCCTCTCCTCCGGTTTTGGTTTGCCTTTCATCCTTTCTAGACATTCACGCAGGGAGTCAATAACTCTTTCACCCACGCCCATGGCGGCGGTGACGCGTTGAATTGGCTTGCTTATGTCAAGTGTTTTACTTTTCGTTTTCAATTTATGTGGCAAAAAAAGTCCAGTTGGAAATTTACAACGCTAATAGCTCTAACTCGAGCAAACGCGAGACCCATTGCATTGCAAATGCTTGTTTATGGTTTGTGCCCTGTATACAACATTACATAAATGCAATTAATATTGTTACGGGAAGATTGTGCTCTGTTTCTCCATGCATAAAATGCAGACAGTAGCTACTTGATGCTAACACAAACATATACTGTGACTTAATAATCTGACAATTTACGCCCTCAAAAGAAATGCGACCAGATATTCCAATCTTTCAATCCATTGCAACTTCCATTTTTGCACATAACATGGTATTTTACAAGCTGGACTGTTTACAGTTTGTTTGCTCGGAAGAAACATTGTTTTCTCAAGAAGCAACTCGCTCAGTACAATTGTAACTAACTGGTTTGGAGAAATGAGGTCGTGTCTGTGGTAATTGGCTTTATGCAGAGGATACCGGCAAGAAAAACACAGTTGGCCGGGAGACAAAGGCCACAGAAGATGTTGCCTTTCATCGCCGAGCATTGCAGTCACGAAGGTTCGCGTAGATTACTGGAGTTCTTAGTCATTTTCCCTCCTCTGAATACTGTACTCGAGCAGCCAATAAGATGACTGCCTTATGTCACGTGACTGGCTTCATTTAGCCAGAAGCCTGGATGACTCTTTCTCGGCACCCTTCACCCCTTGTGTACTTTACCGTCCTGCCATACTGGCTTGCTCTAAGGGGTTAAGTTTGGAACAATCTAATGGTGTAGCTGGTCTAGCTTTTGTTTTGTTCTTTTTTTTCTTTTCGTTTTTTTTGTTCTTTGGTTCTTGCAGTTTTGGAAGAACACTACACGCTAGTTATTTTATTCCACGGCTGACACCGAGAGGTTCTGTTTACCGACTCTGGGATCATATTTAAGAGCAGAAGTGAGCGTGGGAACAAGGCGGCGCGGAGCTCCATCGGCACAGCGAGACGCTCGGCTGTGAGAGGGGCGCGGAACTTTCAGTCGCTGGAGCCTGCTTTGCCGGTAATTGCCTTTCCTTTTGGGCCTGGTTAGTGCTGGGGCATGCAGGCTCTCTAGCATCCATCCTGGACGTACAAACATGTACCTTCATGACAACGAGGACATCGAAGAGGTAAGGCTCGAGTGACCGAGGTATGTCTCCTATGCTCGACATCCTCAGACTTCTGACAGTTTTTTTTTATTGAAGTGCTAGATGTATATGCCTATCCTGCATTCTGGTCCCTATTACATTTTTAAACAAATAATATTCTTTCGTGTTTTAGAAATGAAAGCCTTCACGTGTATAGTGCCACGAGGGCTGTTGACATGCCTTATTAACTAAATACCCCACGACGCAAATGCAATGAAAAGCAGACTAGTAAACATGCTCTTTTTGGGTCCACATGGCGTATGTGACATTGACATAAGGACACACTTTCTTACAGTGACAGTCGTTTGCTTCCTTGGAGCGATGGCAGTCTTACTTGTCAGGGTATGCTATGTTCTGCCGTGATATGCTGTGGTATTGGATTGTTGTTTATGTTTTGGCATGTTGTAGGGTTTAATGTCTGGTTATGATGTGTAGAATATTTTTGTTTTTATGGCACGGCGTTAATGACACATTAATCATTCTGTGGTATTTAGTGTATAGTTTTCATGGCGTGGTATGGTATTTACGGTGTGGTATTTTTGAATGTTTAGGATTTCCATGGTGTGATCCCCTGCTGTGTGGTAGGATAACCTCCTATGTAGTACTTAGTCTTCTAATGCACCACAAAGTACCGGGGCAGCCAGAGATCCCATCATTGAAAAACTGCTCCCCCTGAGAGTCCTCGAGGCTGTTACCGTCGCAGACTCTCATGGCGCTGCTGTGATGTTCTTTGCCAGAAAGTTGTGTGTACCTCACTCTCTCAGTATTCCCGAGCTCCTAGGCACTCAATGAAAGGCTCGCCTGAAGGCAGCAGATCTTGTAGTGAGGGCTGTGACCTGACAGCTCAAACACATCAGTGCTTCTAACGACACACGGATAACTCAGCAACACCTGTGACGGATTCTGTTTTCGCCAAAGTTATGTTTTTGAAAAGTTTGTAAAAGGATACTGTAGCAGTTCACTCACTGAAGCACACTTTTTTCTTGTTCACTTTTATCTCTTAATTTTTTGGAGTTTTTAGTATTAATATTTGTGTCTTGCTATAGCAAACTTGTATGTAACATATACTTTGCAGGACGATGTTCGAGAACTATGAACATTGGCTACACAAATTCCTCAAAAAGTAGTATTGTCACATGATGAAATGCTAGACGCCATCCAACTTCTGCATATTTCCCCACCATCACCTTTGTCTTTTCCAGGAATCTGTCATGTGATCACTCATATTCTTGCACTTCTTCTGGAATGAATGTTTTGGGGGTCTCTCTCTCTCTCTCTCTCTCTCTCTCTCTCTCTCTCTCTCTCTCTCTCTCTCTCTCTCTCTCTCTCTCTCTCTCTCTCTCTCTCTCTCTCTCTCTCTCTCTCTCTCTCTCTCTCTCTCTCTCTCTCTCTCTCTCTCTCTCTCTCTCTCTCTCTCTCTCTCTCTCTCTCTCTCTCTCTCTCTCTCTCTCTCTCTCTCTCTCTCTCTCTCTCTCTCTCTCTCTCTCTCTCTCTCTCTCTCTCTCTCTCTCTCTCTCCACGGAAAGAGCACAGGAATGTATCCCTGTGAATGTTCACGCAGAAACCTTAACATACCTCCCACCCCCACAACGTTGAGTCGATTCCCCTTGTTTTCAAATAGTGCAATTCGTTAAACTCTTGACACTGTAATCGTGGCAGACTCGAGGAGGCATTGGAGCATTCTCCAAAGAAGCGTCGGACTGCGGTGATTGCTAATAAAATCAACGTGCTGCACCAGCCTCCAGTTATTCAAAATGAAACCGTCTAACCAAATGAAATTCGTTTCAAATGCTTAGATTATAAAGATGCTAGTTTGTGTCACTCACGCAGGCCCTTTTCTTCTACTGTAGACACGTTTTTTAATCCACAAATGACAAAAAGTTTAACATTGTTTCAAGTGCGATCCAAGATTTAAATATGCGTTTTAAAGACACGTTTCCGGGTTGGTTGTAAGGATGTGGACAGGAAGCTGCCCCTGACTTAGACGCCAGGAAGGAGGAGGAATGAAAGTTAAAAGCATCGAGATGCGGGCGGGGAAGGGAAACAAGTAACATAAACATTTTGACTACCAGGGTTGTGGAGGAAGGTGGCAAACAGTGCATTATCAGAGGACTGTGGCCAGAGCCTGATTGAGCCGCAGAGAATTAGGAAGACCCCGCAACCAGGGACGTAACTTCGCGGGTGTTGGGGTATTACACACCCTTAATAAACGTAATTTCTGGAAAATATGTGGGTACAATTGCTTTCAGTCAGGTATGATGGGGTGTGTGTCGGATTTTAGAAGGACTTTCTACTTACACAGACAAAACGCACCCCGCCTTCTCTGCTTTGAGTGTCTTTAAATATGTCGATTATACAAATTATTGTGTTTTCTTTCACATAGTATCCCTACCAGTCCGCATCCATCTCCCTTTCCACTGCCCCTTAGCCCTCCTCATGTGCCACCTTCTTATTGCTCGAGCTAGGCCCCTGCCTCCAGCTATCCAGAGACAGTCACATCTTAACTGTTGTATCTTAAAGTTCAGATTTGGGGTAACCAGGTTCTCAAAAAATCACCTTTTGCCTGCTTTGGCAGCCTTGTACGGAGCCAGCATTAAATAACGGTAACTCTGAAAAATATTCCCACTCGTTTATCTGGGATGAAAAACATGGCAGCATATCAGGAGAAGTTGGGGCTGGCTTCTCTACAGTAATCTACTGTGCGCTGTACTCAAAAAGACCAAGGCGCCGTTTGGAAAATATTGGATCAAAGTCCTCAACTGAAATAGCACAGCGAGTTAAGAGCCTGCTGCTGAGAAATCTGAAGCACACAGATCAGAAGTACAACTATTATTTCGATAGCCTCTCTCGTTGTTCATTTGTGGTCCTTAAAATGACTAAGTGCACATATATGTATTCATTTTTCCAGATATATTACAGTATATCCATTCGTGCGTTCAGAAGTCCAAAGTTGCCTTTTTGTCAGAGTATTAGTTGCTGTTTTTAGTCCGGTCCAAGGAGGGAGTACTTGATGAAGCTGCTGTTATTATAACGCCATGTATACATTAAGGCTATTAGCATCCCTTTGCATAAACTTATCTAAATAGATGGCCTATTATTTGTGACCCGATTGTTGGCCCTCAGTTCCACTTTCAGAGATGCTGAATCAGCAGACATCGTTGAATACAGAGGTGGCAGGGGAATTGTTCTTCATTACAGGGATACTTTTGAATGATATGCAGGAATTGATGTTTCTATTCCAAGATCGATGCCTCCTTCCGATTTTCTGCCAATTGTTATACTTGTAGGCAGGCAATATCTTCAGTTGAAGTACTCTGAGCCTCAGGGCTCCTACGCTTTTTGTACTGATGATATGTCGGCCTAATTATCTTGAGCTCAGTTTTCCAAATAGAAACTATATTGGGCTTGGTATACCTACTGGTCTGGTTTTGGCGTTTAACAGTATCATCACAACCCTCACAACCCTCAGAAACTTCCCTCAGTCGAAGCTTAAAAAAGATGACTTGGAATTGGTGGAAGTACACATTAATTGGTACTTCAATCAAACAGTCACATGCTGAAGCGAAAGGATTTAGGGGCTCATTCTATAATTATACAGTAAGTAATTTGGGGCCTGATTTAATGTTTGGCGAGCATTTTACTCTGTCACCAATGACACGAATATCCCGTCCGCCGTATTACGATGTCAATAGGATATCATGGAGAGGAAGTGGATTGAGGGGGAGAAACACAAAGTTTGAGGAGGGAAACTGCATATCAAGGAGAGAACTGAAAACACACACTCTCATGACAAGTTAAAAGCTAACGAAAACATATCCCTAAATAAGAGTAGTGGAAACTCTGACATTTATCTAAAAGCTAAAGATATTTGCATGTATGATGCACTCATCACCAACATCTATAGTTAAAGCATGACAATTGTAAGATTTCACTTTGTCCGTTTGTCCGTTTGTTTCAGAAATGACCCTGGTACTTTCACGTTTACGAGAAGCATAGTTGTCAAGTAGGCCACGCCATGTGCAATATCTTTTGATATTTTAGCTAGATGCGCATAATTTTCCAGTATTTGGAAGTTCACTTTGCCTTTGCATGCAGTATTCGAATCCGTAAAAATATTCCATTTGCCAAGAGAAAGGAAACCCTATTAAACACATATTGGGAAATATTCGCCATAGTCTCAAACTGCACTGACAACACCACATCATCGCTGCAACGATTTCTGTTTACTGATTAGTGACATTTTCATCATTTTAGCGTGTGCATGTGTGACATTTCAATATATAATGTGTGACACCGAGTGGCACTTTATCTCAGATATGTGCATGTAATGCAATAGATTTAAAAAAAAAAAAGAAGGAATTGTTGCCCTGCATTGTGTAGCTTGGACACGATCCCTGCCATAAATAATGTCACAGAGCACTGCCAGTCTCTCACACAGTGTTACAACCACACACAAACTTACAAAGCATCTGTGGACAACAAACATTCATGTTCAACACAAGCTATTCCTCCCGGCAATGTATGGCTTTTTTTAAATTACAAGAGCCAAATGTAAAAAAATAATAAACTGGGTCATGTGTGTGATCCGTGGAAACAGCGATTAAGGGGCTGGTGAACGGTGTTAAGTTGACAGCACTAAAAAATCTATGATTATGTTCCATTTGTTTGTTCACAGCAATCCATAATATGCCATGAATAGTGCCAGATCTCTTAAAGTTGGGGAAGGGTTCTTATATTGCATGTTTTTTAAAAATCTGTAGTTCTATTTGGAAAAAAACATAGTTGCAAAGGGGAACCTTTTATCTTTTGACAGCAGAAGCAACTGAAGACGTAGTGCCTCACATCTAAGAGGAACAACACAGTTTTTGTTAATGGAACATAACTCTGTGCATATTTCCCAGACAGGATACAACATGACAGACACAAGTTTAAGTGGAGGCGAGCGAGTCTTACTTCAACTGCCACTCAGGCCATTGCTCCTGCCGACAGATGCCACAAACTGAGCAGCTGTTTTTGTTTGTTGTAAGGTTATCTGTATTGTGGACACTGAATTCCTGTGCTGGGTAGGCGAGCTGCATTAACTGCCCCAATCATAGTGCTCAAACAACCTGAGACAGGATCAGCCGAGCTAGCAAGAGCTGGCATCACAGTGATTGTGGAATTGGGGCCACAAAGATTGTGGCATCGGGGCCATAGAGAGTATGGAATCAGGCCCCCAAAGTGTGCTGTGCTACTTAAATGACACAGTCACAGTGTAATGCTTAAATACTTAAGCCCATGTCTGGCACACAATCTCTGCTTTTATTCAGCCCCTTACGTGGGATGCTAGGCTGAACTAATATGTGGACATCCACAGGTAGACATAAAAAACACGTTCGTGTTACCCACATGTTCACACTCCCTCTTGTCCTGAACTTAGTGGGAGAGTCCACTTGACCCTCAGCACTACAGTGAGAGCCAGCACAGACCGTTTCAAGATAAAAGACAGCTGGTACTCTTATTTATATAGTGAAGATAATGCATGCTATGCATCTGTGCAAGCACCAAGCATTGCATGACAATTTCACACCTTGCGGTGTAGTGGAGAAATGATTAAAAAGCGCATTGTATTCACCAAGAGAAAGGAACCCCATTAAACACGTATTGGGAAATATAAGCAGGGAGCAAACAAACAGAGCGGAGAGCCCTCGAAAAACATGCAGCTCTTTAAGAGTTGCTCTGAAGGGAGCACTAAAGTGGGTCCCTGCTTCGGTTCCAGGAGGACTGGTAAAGTGAACACCAGAGCGGGTGCCTGCTTCAGCCCCGGGGGGGACTGGTGAGTGCACTGCTCGAAGTACGCAGAGGTGCTGAAAAGCAGAGACAAAAGAAAGGTAAATTGTGCATGTCAACTCATTTTATTTAGGAGGAAGAAAGCTATATCTTGGCCGTGAGCCGTTTCTCTGCAAGCGCCAGCTTCTGATGTGGCGCTCCCGCTGGTTGCATGGTGCTTCAGGAGTTGCTCGAAGGGAGCACTAAATTGGGTCCCTGTTTCGGCCCCTTGGTGACTGGTGAGTGCACTGGTCGAAGCATGCAAAAGTGCTAACAAGAAGTTCCAGCAAAGCAGATGCAAACAGTAATTGGGCCACGGGAGGCTGATAAGAGAAACACACGAGGAACAACAGGAAATAGTATGATGCAGCCAATAGAAATGGATGAAAAGTAAGTGGCAAGCACAGGAACCAATGAAAAGTGAGGGCAAGATGTAAGCCCCTTTTAAGATTTATATTAACAATAGATTTCTTTAAGCACAGTGCAAGCGCAGTGCAGGTGAAACCTAATTAATGAATGCTAAAAAAATGAATGTACACTGGGACATGAAGTTTCAACTTTACCTTTGAGATTTTGACTTGTCAAATTATAACCTTGTTTGTTCCAAGTACACACACAATGAGTTTCTAAATGCAGTGAATGGACAGCAAAGATTAAAATAGGGAAAATAACATAAGTGTTTACTGTTAAGAATAAGACAAATAAATTATTGAGTGATTGTTGCCGGAATAGCAGGAAAGTTAGCTGAGAAAGGGGTAGCAATCCATGCACTCAATTTAAACAGCAAGTCTTAAAATGTGGCTCCCTAAACAACTCCCAATCATATTTGCAGACCTCACACATAAAATAGAATCAAGGTATCTCTAGTCTAATAGATCTATCAGAAACAAAACTCATATATTTGGTAAAATGGGGCAGGAAGTATTTAGTTTGAACAGTAAATGTGATAGGCACTGCATGAATGTATCCTTCCCTGAATTCATGACAGCAGTATTCTATCACAGGATGGGGCTCCTGAACTCGCACTCAGCACTCCAAAATGATCACTAACACCACTTCTTGCTGTGGAGGACCAAATTCCAGGGGAAAGTATTCACAGAACCAGGAATTCGAAGTATCCAGAAACCAAATGCTATCCAATTAATTTATCAGCATGAAAACAGAAGCACAAAAAAATGGAGTGAAGAAGTCTGGCATGAAGTGTACCATCTTCACAGTGCCAAATATATATGCTGGTTATTACTACATAAGCTTGTGCTTTAAATGCATTTTTAAATTAGTATCCTTTCACTCAGGACCTTCCTATTCTTCAAAAAGTCCTTTTGACTCTAAACCTATTAGCTCTGTTTTTCCCAGCACTTCAGTGAAGACCGCTAGCACCAGCCCTGAGATCTTCCCTATTTTCAGACTACGTGGACGGTCCACATTGGGCTCAGCTGTTCTTGAGGTTCCTGGACAAGCAAAGGGAAAATCCAAGACAAAAAAACAGGTCCTGTGAAAAAAGAACAAAGACTCTCTAAGAAAAATGAGAGGAAACTTCAATTCCAAGAACTGGGCGAACCTGGCCCCTATATTAAAAAAAACCCTGGGGAGATTAAAAATTATTTTCACAGCAATCTGTCTCTTCCAGGTGCCAAAGGAGCCCCGGCGGTAAAAATGGATTATTGCTCCACAATAAATCCGCTAGCTAGCAGAAAAGCTCATATATGTAGAATAAATTCAGGGCCGTCTGGAATACAGTCAACAGACATAAATTCATGGGCTGACCTTTTTTTGTATAGCTTTACAGGGAGCTATAAATTCTTCATGGACTAATGAATCTGTTCTTTCACTTCCTTATATTCCTGTTGATACACTTGTGGTAAATGCCCTATTTCTCAATCTGGACAAGGTGCTGATTATTAGGCTTCAATTGGTTCAGAATTCCGCCGCCAGAGCGGTTCTCAGTCTCCCTCGGCGGACATCAGTTAGAGAGAGCCGTAGCAAATAACATTGGCTGCTGGTGGCTCAGCGCATACAGTTTAAATCGCTCTGTTTAACATTTAAGGCAGCTCATGGAATTGGACCACAGTATTTGACTTCCAGACTTCATTGGTATGTACCTAAGAGAAATCTGAGGTCTTCTCAAGCTTATCAGAACAGTCCCTCGAACCTATAAATCTAAATGGGGGGATAAAGCCTTCACTGTGGCTGCTGCCAGAAGGTGGAACTTTCTTCCTTTGAACATCAGGCAAGAATCCTGTTATTTGAAATTTAGGAAATTGGTAAAAACTTGGATCTTCCCTTGTTAAAATCTTTCCCTGGTGGTTTTATGACCTGTGTTCCGTTTTTCTTTTTCTCTGCCCCTTCTCTTCTGTCTATTTTATATTTTATAATTCTTTTTTTCTCTGGTTAGTGTCCTTCATTGTGTCTTCTTTTTTACGCTCTCTCCTCCTTACGATTTGATGCTCTATTGAGTAGGAATGCGCTTTATAAATCTTGGCATACATACATAAATGTTGTGGTTTTATTTGGTTCAGTTATAATTATGAATCATTCTTTGTTATTAACCTGTTTTGCTGAAATTGAAAATTGGACGATGATACAAACCAATGATATTTCTCTGGTCTCTTCAATATATCTTCCTGCAGCATTAAAAACAAGGACTCAGGTTCACGCTAAAATTGTTACAAATTTGATTCTGAAAAGTAGTGGCTCACTTCATTGTAGAGGAAATTATGTAATTGCCGTATTTAGGGAAAATAAAACGAGCAACCATTGTCAAGAGATTTTGAAATTGTCAATCTCAGGGCATCAATTACTGTCCCTCAATGAGTTATCTGCAGTTGATTTAAAATCTCTACACGTCTCTGTAATAAATCGTTGGAGATTTGTAAGGCAATATGGGATTTATGCCCAGGGGCCTTCCTCTACTTCTGAAGAAGATGAGTGTACGAAGTCAAACAGGTTAGCCGGATCACCCAACAGTGCCCATACATTGGGCTATGTATTCAATTCTCCTAATTAGCAGCAACATAAAAATGCAGCAGGTTTAATGACTTCTCTGGAAAAGCTGAACTTTTTAAATAGCTCAAACACAGATATAATCTGTATCCAGGAAACCTGGTGCCAGGCTGACTTTTTGTGCAGTAGTTATTTTGTTCTAAGCTGCAATGCCTTTCCATCTAAGAAAGGGCATACAAAGTGGGGGGGGGGAGGATTAGACATTTTATTGAGTTATGACATGTAGTGGGTATATAATAGTTATAAAGATTCTTCCAATCTTTTTCAAGCCATAAAGGTTTTTCCAGCAGCAGATGAAAGGGTGAAGGACCCATTAATGGTGATAAATACGTATCCCGCCAGATAAAAGCTATAGTCATTTGCTCCCTGTTATCTTGTCCTTTTTATCAAAACTCATGAAAAATGATGAGAAATGTCAAGCTCTGTTGGTTGGAGACCTAAATTGTAAAGTCTCCAACCACTCCATTAATTTATTTCTAGACCCAGAAAAAGAAGCAGCACTCCTGATTCCTCCATTACTTTTTCTTCCAAATTTGAGAACTCACAAAAGAGGGCGCTCTTTCCTTACCCATTTAAGAAGGAGTGAGTGTGTGATAGTAAATGGCAGATTTATCCAAGATTTTCCATCCCATTTTACTCAAAAATCTCCACAGGGATTTTCCATCATCGACTACATTATTGCTTCTTATTCTACCTTTCATCTTTTAATCTGATTTTAAAGTTGTAGATTCCCCATTTAGTGACTACAGATTATTGGCTCTTTTTTTAGAGTTTAATCTGCACTCAGTGGGGTCATGGAAATTCAATAACTCCACCACTAAATTCAAAAGGAATGCACGTCGGACACAGTGGGCACCATCAAAAACCTCTAATTTGAAAGGGTTTCTAGAGAGTTCTGTCCTGGATTTAGATTTATGGAGTATGGATATTTTTAACTGCTTCTCCCACTCTATAAAACAGATTGCAAAGGATGACAACCCATTGCACCCTAAACCTTTCAGCAAAACATTATGTCATCCACTTATTTTCCTAAACAGCAAATTCATATGACATTTGTTTCCCACTCAAAGGAAAGAAACCAATTTATTTCCTTGTTGAAAAGTAGAAGACGACGAATGAAGGCTGGCTTTAAAAAGACAGCATCAACCTTACGTGGGTTGATCTGAGAGAATCAGCCCATAAGAAAAATGCTAAAATATTCTGGGAGATTATAGCTGGCAGTTGTGGTTCTAGTGTAAGGTTTTTCCCTTTTCCAAATCATGAGGCTGCATTGAGTGATTTCATCTTATCACTCTATGCAGAGAATTCAGGAGTAAAAATGTAATTAGAAGATATTTCTTCCAGCCCACTTTTGGTAACCGGTAATTATGGTCCATCTTTAGTGGGTTAGATCGAAACCTTAATCAGGGCCTTCCTACCTTAGGAGCAATGGGGCCGGATGAAGATCCAATATCAGTTATCAAAAAAGAGGTCAACCTTTGGGCAATGATTCTGTTTCTGGTCTTCGAACACTGTTTCCAGAATAGAACAGGACCTTCATCGTGGACTGGAAGCATTATCATTCATTTGTATAAAAAAGGGGATAGAAACTCACCTCCTAATTATAGTCAAATTGCCATGCTAGAAGCTGTGGGCAAGCTTTTTACTAAATTCCTCCTGGATCAGCTTAAGACTTGGGCTGAAAGTAGTATGATTATTCCACTACAGCCAACAGGCTTTAGGAATCATCTTGTCATCATGGCCTTGCAGTTCATAAATGAAAAGTATTTTTTCATTAGGGGCTCCTCGGTTTATGCCTTGTTTATTGACTTCTCCACAGCTTTTGATAAAGTTGATCAGCCAACTCTCTAGGGAAAGTTATCTAATCTCGGCATTCCCGTAACCCTGTTGCACTTAATTATAGCCCTACACTCTTCAGTTGGCGTAAAGTCCTGTTGGCTGGAGATCGGGGACAATGGATATTCTGACTAAACAATGGTCTGAAGAAGGGATGCTTACTTGCTTCCTTGCTGTTGTCATTGTACATACTTAATCTTCAAAGTTTTATATCTAAAAGCTGTGGTTCCACCCGCCCACCCCCCCTGTATTGGAGGACACTCTTTAACTTGCCTATGTTGTGATGTTATTTTAGTGAGCTTTTTATATGCATGTTATTTTAGCCATATGCCTGCCGCTTGTGCCCTTTAGCCTAATAACAATTTATTTTATTCATTTTAATTTCTGAGCAGAAGCTTCATTCTGTGGTGAGAGTTTATTTCTTTCATCTCATACACTTTTATCCTAGGAACAGTTTTCATTCTTCTTAGTAGGACCTTCACATTCTGTGCCCTGCTCAAGGCTGTACTTGATATTGTTGTCAGTCAAGAGTAGGAACATCGCAATCTTTGCCACTTTGCAGGAAAAACATGTGTTCTTACTTTAGTAGAGTTTTCTCAGAACACCAGCTGTTTTATTATAAAACATCTCTCTACCCCCTATATGTTAGAGGGAGAGTTAGAGCCAGAAAACTGCCACCGCATGCTGTCACGTCACTGCAGCTGTCTGCTGAGACTTGATAGCTTTTCCGCCTACCCGAGAGAGGACTCTCGGTAGACCAACAGCCCTCTTTCTACCATTTCCAGGTATGGGTGATGGTATCTTCCAAGGGATCCTAAAGCACGGATTAGGGCTAACACAGCTGTGCTCTATTAGTACCGTAGTGGCTTAGGTAGGAATTCCAACCCATACCATTCTTACACTATGGTGGGACTTTTCTTATGTTTCACCTTCCTTGTCACTGCATTACTATTAGTATGTTTTATCATATTAATCATTGCAGTATATGATATTTTATCTAGAACACAGTTGATTCAATAAAATGTATTAAACCAGTTCTTGCTTCTGTTTGTCGTTGCATGTGTGAGACAAATGTAACTGAGAGAAAAAGATTAGATCTGTTAGACCACGATTTCCCTGAAAAATCAGAATGTCATGTGCATGGCTGCACAAATCACTGCCACTTTTATTGCTAGTAAGGTATTGCTAGCTGGATGGAAGGGTTAGGCCGACAGTTGTCACGCGGTGTGGATTTGGACTCAGTTCTCCACAACCTGGTGGTCCGGCCACCAAAATCCAGTGGCTCATTGGTACAATGAGAGCCAACACGACACCTGTTTTATGCAGATGATATTGTAGTTTTTGATCTTACTCCAAAAAGCTTAAACAGCCGCTTGGGGTCCCTCCAGCTAATTGCGGATTTGCACTATTTAAAGATAAATTCATCGAAAAGTAGAATCGTATTATTTGTAGGGAAGAAGGGTTGTAAAAATGTTAACTTTGCATGGAATTTGGGTTCTCAAAAACTGGAGAGGGTCAAATTGTATCATTTTCTAGGTAAAATTGTAGTTAGCTCCTTCAGCGATACAGATCATATTGCAAACAATGTAAGGCACAATCTCAGGGTGAGGGATTAGGTGTTTTTTTCAATGCTGTTGGTAGAAGACATTTCTCTCACCATCTTGCGGTGTATCGGGCCGAAATTCTTCCTACTCTACTGCATACAGAGGAGCATACTGATATGGCATGGTGGGGCTTTTTAGAGAAAACCGAAGGCCACATTTTAAGACGATTATCCTCCTGTAATACTTTGGAATCAGTTGCTGCTCTAAGCCTCGAACTAGAGATTGGAAGTGTATTTGTACAAGGCCTGGCGGGAGTGTTACTTTGGGCCTCATGTTTGTTAACAATTGAAGCTTCGACATTAAAGTACAACTAATGTCATTAAATCTTTGATTCAAAGAGAGAAAAGTAATTCTTTTTTGGGGGATTTTTAGAAATTTTAGGTATGTACTTGACCACTTCAAGATGGATCAAAAACATTAACCTCTCTAACTCCAATTCAATATAAGATCTGTTTAAAACATACTTCAGTACATTTAAGTCAATGTTGGCATATTGGTTCCTGTGGTAAAAAAAGAGATATGAAGTCATAGTGAAAACTGCTATTCTGAAAAATCCGCAACCATATTAGAAATGGAACCTGAGCCACTGAATCAGGCTTTTTTGCACTTTATTGAAGGCAGATATTCTTCAGTTAAATGCTTTAACTGCTAAATGGTATGGTACCTCTAATATTTGTAATCTGTGCCAATATGATATCCAGGACTTGAAACATGTTTTGTTTGTCTGTCCTGCTTTATCGTTATGTCGACGTAAGTTGCTACGACCCCCTTCTTTGAGGTTTAGTGTGGAACAGCAGCGGAGGCACTTCTTTTATTATATAATCCAGTGAATGAAATGTTCTATTTTTAATTTTTTCAAATAGTTGTAAAATTTATATTGAGATTTCTTATATGGAATTTCTCATTTTGATTTGTTACTTTGATCTTGCAATACGTTTTAATGTTTTTTCTTATATCAATGAATTTGTATATTTGTATTTTTTTAATAACGTGTGGATCTCTTTGGAACTCCAAAACATTAAATAAATCTTGAATCTTCTTCAAATATTGTTCTCCTTTTTCTTTCTTCTGCCAGCTCTGCATCAGGTATGAAATGATTTTGTTGTGGCCAGGACTTTGGTTGTTGGCAAACATTCTTGCTGTGCATTGTGTGTGTGTAGAGAAAACATTAAAATAACGGACGTTTGTTTCCTTTCTTCCCCTATGTCAACTATGTGTTTTATTACCATCCATTTTTATGCAGTGCCTAGCCTCACTGAAT
The DNA here is from genome assembly GCF_031143425.1 of Pleurodeles waltl. NCBI lineage: Eukaryota > Metazoa > Chordata > Amphibia > Caudata > Salamandridae > Pleurodeles > Pleurodeles waltl. Next base: position 951,839,826 of record NC_090449.1, read on the forward strand.
TGATTGGACTAGCAGTAACTTTCACAGTAATATTCACTCAACCCTGACAGATATGTAAACATCACATTGAATGCTGAAACTAGTGCAAATGAGTATTAGCCTACTTTATCACCCTGCCTCTGGCACCCTGTTTTTAAATATAGAGTTTGATTTTCTCAAACTGACCTTTTCTGTAGCTCTCTTCTTGTCTTCTTGTCTTCTGTCACCTTCACAGGCAGTTGGAGTATTTCAGAGACTTTTTAACTTTCACATATCTAATAATTTTATTGTTGCTATTCAAATTTTGAAATATCCATATCTACCCTATGTATGTTCTCTTAACACACTTGAATTGACTGTTATTCAATCAAGATCTATTATGCCAAGGGGCACTACAACATTTGGAGTGGTAACTCGTGAATAAACACTTGTCAGTGTTAAGCTCTAAGAGAACCTCTGATTACTTTGTAAAATACATTTTCATTTATATTTTTCAGGTAACTTAGATTTTCTCATTTTCCTCACTGTGAATTGTGTCCTAATTTAATGCAGCACTACATCTTTTACTGGAACCATTTTGTGAGCCTCCAGATGTTCCATTTGTGGCCACTATCATGGGTAGTTCAGCATTCCAGTTTTCCATCATTCACTGTGCCCACCATCAACTCTTTGTACATTTTAGCACCAAACGTGCATCACAGGCAAGACTGTCTACACCCGTCTGTACCTGGATGCCACCATCCATGCTTCCAAAATCATAGAGTTCTTACATGTCATGATGCAGGCTTGAATAGCACTGAGTATGTTAAGGTCAATCCCTCCTCCTCCACTAGGGGTGTGCTTCAGCCCCATGAGGTCATCACAAATTCTGAGAAGGGATTTGCCTTTAAGAGGAGAAGAGGGTAAGGAGAGGATGGTTATGACACAGCAGCTTTCATCAAGGGTCAGGGGGTCTTCATTCTTCACCTATGGGAGAGACAGCACAAATCAGTGAAGGGGCAACACACTAAAGGAATACAAATGTAGCCATCACAATTTTATTATAGGTATAGCGCCTGGACTTAACCAGTGAAGCACTCATATTCTCACCTTTCTACTGGAATTAGTGTAGTGTAGTACACAACCCCAGTTGACATGGTAAGAGCACAGGAAAGAGTCTCCGTGAATTTGTCATGGTAAAAATACATACTGTAACTACCCTAAGCATACCCGTAGTCCTGCTGAAGAGCCAGAGTAAGATGTAACACCAATGCAGCACCAGGAGTAATGAGTACGGGGGAACAACTAGCAAACATAGGATATTGGAAAGTCAGAGGAATAATAAGGATAAAGTAAATGAGGAACTCGAGAAGGGGGCAACCTCAAAAGTGGGGGAATAAATAGAGTGAGAGTGAAGTCAGGCTTAAGCAAAGCATAAGCAAAGTAGCTGTTGCTAGACAACTTGATTCTGCATATGGAAGGTCTTTCTACTATCTCTACCTCTGTTCATCCAGGAGTACTACTGCAAGGGCTGACCCTAATGCAGATGGTGCAGTGGAACATATTGGAACATATGGAAGTGTTAGCTTTGTCTTTGCGGCTCTATATTTTCTCTAGTATTATTTTCTGCCTTTTCCAAGTTTGAAGCTTCTTGGTCTTTTACAGGCTACTGTGTCTGTTTACCTGCATTACGTTCCATGTTTCCACTACAAGAACAATGTCTCCGGTCACCATTGCAATCATTAAGACCAACAATGTTTACTTCTCAAATCTCTTGCAAAGAGTGTCCCCCAGTGCCTCTTTAAATCCTCATCCAGACCCCTACTTTAATGCTATCTTATGTAATTTATATTCAGAAGTTAAACACCAAATTTCTTACCTTATCAACCTGCATCAACGTTGCCCCTTTTGTTTAACAGAAACCTGACTTTTCATTGCTATTGCTCCTTTTTGGATTAGATAGTTCCTCCCAATTTTAAAATCTTTTAAAAGGCGGGTTGAACAGAATCTGAAGCAGGGTCATGACTCTCTCACATTATCTCACTGATAGTTGAAATCCTTCCTCATCAACTGAATACTGAATTACAAACTTTCCTCATTAGCATCTCATTAAAGTCTGCTACGATGAGTTCCATATTGATTTTGCTGACCACATCACCCTTCTTCTACATAAAAGAACACAAGGCTGTTTTGGAAGCTTCACTTGGAGTGTTGTTTGGTTCTGGATGCCACATCTGCAGTATTATGTGCACTTATGGAGGCTTCATCTGTAGTATGGTTTCCAGTTCCATAGTTCACTTTCATATTATTGTGCCCTACTCTGAAGGCCACACCTGGATCATTGTGTTATATTCATAAATGGACTCCAGATATAGTCAACAATGGAGACTACATTTTCATTTTTGTGTGTCAGGATAGTGGCAACACTGACAGTACTGAGAATGATGGCTACACCTGCTTCTGGAATAATATTTTTATAAGCCTCATCTAGAGTATTGCAACAGATTCTGGTTGCCACTTCTGGGGCACAACAGACAGATTTGAAACTTCATTTGAGTGCTGCATAGCATTCCGGAAGCACTTTATGGAGCATTGTTTTATTTTTTATATACAGTTGTGGCTTCCTCACCCAAGATATTGCGACAGGGTTCACTTGCCACAGCTGGTGTATGGTAGCATGTTCTGGATGTTTGACCCATAATATTTTTCCAGCTGTCTAGTCCACAAATGACACAAGGGAGTGACATATTTTAGCAGTAATGCATGGCGTAATTGATCACCACCAGAGGCAGCACTACAGGAATAAATGAATTTCATCATGGGGATTAATTTAGCTTCACCAGGAGCATATTTATCTAATATGGAATAGCACAGCACTGTGTTGCATGTAAGCATGACAAGGCCCTTTATCAAGGGGCATCAGAAACAGGAGTTACCTCATCATGTAGAAACTTTGAGCAGCACTAGTAGCAGATTTGAAAAGAATAGGCAACATAATTGAGCTTCCCCATGAACACAATTAAGTACTTCCTTGACTATAATTAAATGCATCAGGCCCATAATTCAGCTGCACTGCAGGGCATAATTGAGCAGTAACAGCAGGATAATTATCATGTCTTGCAGGATGTTATATACAAGTACTACAGGGCATACAAAAGGACCACAAGAAGTATAATTTAGCTGCACAAGGGGCGAAAGTAAGTTGCATCTGGTCAGATTGAGCTGCCGTATTGGGCATACATTAGCTTCACCGGAGACACAATTGACCCATAACATGGTGAATAATTTACTTGCACCAGGGTCATAAGTGAGCTGCACTATGAGGCATATTTGATCTGTACTCTGGAGGCATACTTGCCCAACCATAAGTTGAGCTGCACCAGGAGGTGACAATGAGAGCTCTGTTGGTATATGTGAGCAGCTGCTAGACACAATTAAGCAGCACCAGACTATTACTGAAAGCAGTATGCAATATTTGAGTAGCATACAGAAGACTGTGGAACTCATCCATACATATGTTGGAAGCAGGCTGCCACATGATAGCACAGAAGAGCAGTACAAGTGTTTTTTATTCTTATTGGGTACTGCCTGTTACAAACGTCTGATAGATGCATTAATTCCGGGCATGAATTAAAACTGGTGTTAGTACTCCCTGGTAAGGTATTTATGAGAGGCCTTTGGATCACTTGTCGACAGTGCTTCAGAAACCTTTTCTCCTGTGGGGTACTTTTTTGGTGCTCTTTGTTTCACCCTTAGCACATAGTTTGATGTTAGTCATGTTTGTGATATTGCTGCTGCAGAGAAATTATTATCATTTGAAATATGGTAGATTACAGAAATTAAAATTGTTTGTTCCTTTCTGAGCTTATCTCTCTCTTGAGTAATTGTGCATGGTCTTGCTTGTTTAATCCTCCGTGGGTCTGATGTTAAGTTTTTCTAGGTCTGCCTTTGGCACACCTTCTGAATCTGTAAGCCAGAAGCAAGTAATGCTAGCAATTATGTCAGTGAGAGGCAATGGCCATAGCCTAATCTTGTGGCCATTGCCAGGATTAACAGTACGCTTAATCCTGGCAATGGCCACAAGATCAGGCAATGGCCATTGCCAGGATTAAGAGTACTGCTCATGGTGGGAATAATCAGCTGCACATCGGTTACTGTGAAAGTAAGCCTTCGGCAAAAGTTGTGGGAGAGTTTGGACACTGACAAAGCTGGTATTAGCATGCTGGCAATCCAACAAATGTTTATGTTTTAAAGCCTATTGGGTCAGTCATCTTTAGCAAGTATCCAGATAGTGCATTGCAGTTACTACTCATAAAAATGAAAAGGAAACAAAGCAACACTAATGAAAATTGAATCGTTTTTCCACCAAGCAAAGGAACACAGGGCGAAAAGATATTAGGTAAATTCTATTTATGAATTCAGTAGATGCCAAGCTGCCCTTCACTGTTCTAAGACCAGGCTTCCAATATTGGTAACAGCAAACAGTGTGGTGGCAGCTTCAGCATAACATCTCCTTCAACTCCCTGGTAACCACATGATAATATTGCATCCCTCTTCTCTCCTCCATCCTAATCAAGGACTTCAAATCTCAACAAAGTGTCTGTTTCAAGAAGCAGTTTAAGACTTGGCTGTTTTCAGCCTAGGTTTGGTCTTGATATGGGATGTTACAGTAGGACCAGGAAGCACTGGGAATCCCTTGTAGTGGTAGACTTGTGTGGTACAAATTAGTATAACAGAACTTAAGTTATGGTGGAACAGAGCTTCACTGAGTCCCATAGATGTAGGAAACCCACTGGAGGCACTTTTAACTAATCAATATGAGTTCTACGTGAGAGAAACAGAGGGCAAGCCCCCCTAGAGGGACTTTTAAGTAACCACAGAGGATCATATAGAGTCTATGCAGTAAAGACAGAAGTCTAAGCCCACAGAATGTGCAGTTGAGCAACCAGAGAATGGTACTTGGAGTAAATGAGGGAGAGACTGAGGACCATCTCCTCTGGAGGTACTCTTGATCCATCAAGGAAGCATTGTGTGGAGTCCAGTTAGGAGCAACATTATGAGCACTCACACTGAGAGTGTTTGTTAAACCATGGTCAGAGTTCTTTAAAAGTATACCTGAGAGCTACAGACATTCAACACCTTGGACTTGCGGAGTATGTAATGATTACAGTACATTAGTCTATATTCCACATAAGAGCTTTAAAGGCACAACCAAAAAAAAAAAAAAACAGCCAATGGTTATGTGGTTCTCCAGTTGAGAAACACATGCAGGCTTGGGAATTTCCATGGAACTTAAAGTAGGTAGTGTCAAAAAGTGATTTTGTGAGTGGAATGCTAATTAGATTTCAGTAGATGAGAAATGAGTGTGGATGATTCAGGGAAAGAGAAGGGAAACTGTCCCCTTGTTTGCAGTACCCCCCACTTTCTGCCTGATATCTGATGCTAACTTGACTGAGTGTGTGCTGGGATCCTGCTAACCAGGCCCCAGCACCTGTGTCCTAACCCTAAAACTGTACCATTGTCCTACAATTGGCACATTCCTGGCACACAGCTAAGACCCTTGTAAAAGGTACCAGTGGTACCAAGGGCCCTGTGACCAGGGAGAGTCCCTAAGAGCTGCTGCATATATTGTGCCACCCTAAGGGACCCCTCACCAAACGCATGCACACTGCCAATGCTAGTAAGTCACCCCTCTAGCAGTCCTTACAACCCTAAGTCAAGGTGCACTATACAACAGGTGAGGGTATAGCTGCATGAGCAATATGCCCCTACGGTGTCCAAGTCCATTCTTAGACATTGTAAGTGCAGTGTGGCCATATTAAGTATATGGGCTGGGAGTTTGTCATCACAAACTCCGCAGCTTCATGATGGCTACACTGAACTCTGGGAAGTTTGGTATCAAACTTCTCAGCACAATAAACCCACACTGATGCCAGTGTGCATCTTAGAGATGCCCCCTGTATTTTATCCAGTCCTTTAGTGCAGGTCTGACCAGTTTGTGCAAGTCTGCCAGTAAGAGACAAGTTTCTGACCCCATGGGGTGAGAGCCTTTGTGCTCTCTGAGGCCAGAATCAAAACCTGCACTGGGTGGAGGTGCTTTACATCTCCCCGCTTTAGGAACTGTAACACTTGGCGGTGAGCCACAAAGTCTCAGGCCTTCTGTTACAGTGCCCAGGGCACTCCAGCTAGTGAAGATGCCTGCCCCCCAGACAAAGCCCCACTTTTGGTGGCAAGTTCGGCTGGAAACTTAGGAAAAACAAGAAGGAGTGACCACTTCCACTGGGACCACCCCTAAGGTGTCCAGAGCTGAAGTGACCCCCTCCCTGCAGAATCCTCAATCTTGGTTTGGAGGACAGGGACCAATAGGTTTAGGTCTGTGTCCCCCTCCCCAAAGGGAGTAGACACCAGAAGGGTGTAGTCACCCTCAGGGACAGTAGCCATTGGCTACTGCCCTCTGACCTCTGTAATGCCCCTAAATCCAGGATTTAAGGGCCTCCCGGGAACCCAGAGCACCAGATTCCTGGTGACCTCACAAGAAGAAAGAAGAAAGACTGCAAAGCTGATCCCCAGCAGAGAAGACTGAAGACGCAAACTGACTTGTCCCCAGCCCTACCGTCCTGTCTCCAGCGTCAAAAGCCCTGCAAAAAGAAGGCAACACATCCTGCAGGACCAGCGCCCTCTGAAAATCCTCAAGGCGACGCATCCTGTAGGACCAACGTCCTGTGCAAAGCCTCCAGAGGACTGCCTGCACCCCAGACGACCAAGAACTCGTGTGGGCAACTGACCTGTCCAAGAAGAAACTCCATCCATGGACCCCAGAGCCTCTCAGGATTCACGAGTCCTGTCCACTCTGCACCCGATGCCCAAGGCCTGTGTCCAGGTGACCCAACTGACTAGAGCTGGTCCCCATGAGATTCTGAGCAAGTGCCCACTCTGTGTTGACCCCTCCTGTCCACCACAATGATGCCTGCAGCCTGAATCTAGAGGACCCCCCTGACCGCGACAGAACTGGACGAGGATTCCCAATGTCAAATAGTACCACTGCATCTGCAGCCCCCTGGTCATGGCGAATTTGACCTTTGGTGCAGCAACATTCACCAGACAGCCCCCTCCTTGTCCAGCCTTTGGTTTCCCGGAACCAACCCCTGGGACTTCACCTGCAGCATTTTTGTGACCCCCTGAGGCCCCCATAGGAAAGCACAGGGAGCCCGACGCTGTATTTGGAACCTGCACCCGGCTGTCCCTGTGCCACTGAGGGTGAGTATTTTGAACTGACCTGTGGCCCTCCCCATTACTCCTCTAATCCCCCAGGTCTGCACTCCAAAGATACAGGTAGTTACCTGCAAGCAGGCCTTATTCAGAGTGCCCCCAGTCTCCATAGGAACCCATGTTAAATCAACCTGAAATTTGACCTCTGCATCCGGCCAGCCCCTTTTTGCTGGTGGTGGGTGTTTGGGGTTAACTTGAACCTCAACCTGTGGACATCCTAATCCCCGGAGACTGGAACTGTAAGTCTTGTACTAACCTCAAAACCATACTAAGTTTTCTTCCCCTGTTTCTGAAAATTGCAATGTGTCAACTTTTAAAACAGATTATTGCTATTTACTTAAAAACTATTTAAATTGCCAAATTGAAACGAAGTGGTATTGATACATATGTTGGATACTTACTTGCTAGTGTACTTACCTGCACTGCAACTTTAATCTTGTGGTTCTAGAAATAAAGTAAGAAAACAAATTTTTGCTATATAAAAAAACATTGGCCTGGAGTTAATCCTTGAGTGTGTGCTTCACCTTATTGCCTGTGTGTGTACTACAAATGCTTTGCTGTACCCTCTGATAAGCCTAACTCCTCGACCACATTACCACAAAAGAGAGCATTAGTATTATCTACCTCAGCCTCTGTTAAGCCTCTGGGGAACCCCTGGACTCTGTGCACACTATGAGGGTCATTCTGACCCTGGCGGCCGGTGGCCGCCAGGGCCACCGACCACGGGAGCACCGCCGACAGGCTGGCGGTGCTCCAATGAGCATTCTGACCGCGGCGGTTCAGCCGCGGTCAGAAGCGGAAAGTCAGCGGTCTCCCGCTGACTTTCCGCTGCTCATTGGAATCCTCCATGGCTGCGGAGCGCGCTCCGCAGCCATGAGGATTCTGACCCCCCCTACCGCCATCCAGTTCATGGCGGGAAAGCCGCCATGAACAGGATGGCGGTAGGGGGGGTCGCGGGGCCCCTGGGGGCCCCTGCCGTGCCCATGCCAATGGCATGGGCACGGCAGGGGCCCCCGTAAGAGGGCCCCAAAATGTATTTCACTGTCTGCCTTGCAGACAGTGAAATACGCGACGGGTGCAGTAGCACCCGTCGCACCTTCCCACTCCGCCGGCTCGATTACGAGCCGGCATCCTCGTGGGAAGGTCGTTTTCCCCTGGGCTGGCGGGCGGTTTAACTGGAACCTCCCGCCAGCCCAGGGGAAAACTCGTAATACCCGCCGCGGTCTTTTGACCGCGGCGCGGTAATTTGGAGGGCGGGATCCTGGCGGGCGGCCTCCGCCGCCCGCCAGGGTCATAATGAGGCCCTATATCTCATTTTGATATAGTAGATACAGACCCAGCTTCCTACACCTTTGTGCAGTCACAAAAAGACTTGTATTCAGTTTTAGGTGCAGCCTACCCAATAACGCCGCTGTCTGGTTTGGTAAAGCTGACCTAGGAATGCATTCTGCCAGTTGCTTGCCATTGGCTTTGTGGTTTGCACCTCACATTTCCTTTCTTTCCATTTGCTGGCTTCATTTGTTTTAGGATGTCTAGTTTGAGTTTGTACCTTCCCTTGCCAAAATCCTATTTACAGTAGCCTTCTGGGTGCTCCTTTCCTGTAAACAGGTCTGTAAGCCTTTTTCTTATGTCATCACATTTGCTGTGCCTTCGGAGACCTAGATCAAATGTTAGTTGATGTCTTCCGAGTGTGCTTGTTTACTTTTCTTTCTCTGAGTTCAAAGTGAGAGGACTTACGTGACAATTTTGCTGGATACCGGGGTAGAAAAAGGTTTTTTTCGCTAGCACAGGACAACCTGTGAATGAACAGTGTACGCATTTCAGAATATATCAGATTTAGGAACACAAATGAAGCACATATTGTGTTACTTCTGAAGCATGTTGGAGACAAATACTCTAATATGATCAAAATAAATCATTACATTAGGTGATGCAATTTCCACACATTTTCGTCTGTGCTCTGTGTAGTTTTATTAAGCTGTATGTCTGTGCAAATGTAAAGGTTCTTTCAATTAAAAATGTGTTGCCTGTAATAGCAGTGCGTTACCACACCATGAATACTCCACTGTATGCCACAACACTCTACTCTGCATCACTCCATATCACTGCACTCTATTCTGCACCAATCCACGCCACTGCACTCTGCACCACTCCACTGTACACCACTTCATGCTATGCCTCTCTACTCTACCCTGTATCACTCTACTCTGTGCCAATGCACTCTTTGCCACTCTACTCTACACCACTGCATTTGTCACCATTGCACTTTACAACACTCCAGTCTAGGCCACATCAATTTACTCTGCACAGCTCTACTCTATGCTACTGTACTCTACATCACTCTGCAACACACCACTCTATGCTACTGCACTCTATACCACTTTACTCTATGCCATTCCACTCAATGCCACTCTACGCAACTACAGTCTACCCTGCACCACTCCAGTCAATACCACTTCACCCTATGTCCCTGTATTCTACTCTTAACCACTGCTCTCTAAGCCAGTACACTCTACACAACTGCACTCTATATCACTGCATTCTACGCTACTGCACTCAATTATGCATCACTGTACTCTATGCTGCTGCTCTCTCCACTACTCTACTCTGCATCACTGCACTCTGAAACTCTACTCTGCAACACTGCACTTTCCACCACTGAACTCTATGCCACACCACTCTGCACTGCTCCACTATATGCCACTCCAGTCTATGTCATTCCATTCCATGCAACTGCACTCTATGCCATTGCACTCCACAGCACTATACTCTACTCTGCACCACTTTGTGCATCTCTACTCTGCACCACTCTAGGCCATTTGACTCTAACCTGCACTCTATCCCACTGCACTCTATGCCACTTAAATCTACACTGTGCCACTGCCCTCTGCATCTCTCAACCCTACGTCACTCCACTCTGCTCCACTCTGCACCACTCCACGCAACGCCACTATACAGCACTACACCCTACACCACTGCATTTTATTCCACTCTACTCAACTACTCTACTCTGTGCCACTCTCCTCTGCGCCACTCTCCTCTGTGGCATTCTACTCTGCATCCCTTTTCCCCACGCCACTGTCCTCTGCGCCATTCCATTCTGCACCACTGCACTCTACAATGCACCATTGTAATCTACGCCACTGTATTCAACAATGCCTCATTGTATGCTGCTGAATTCATTGCCACTGCACTCCATGCCACTATACTCTGCAACACTCCATGCCAATGCACTTTACACCAGTCCACTCTACTCTATGTCACTCCAGGGTATGCCACTCTATGAGACTCCAAACTATGCCACCACAACACTCTCTGCCACTCCACTCTACAACAATCTACTCCTTGCAATTTCACTCTATGACACTCCACGCCACTCTTCTCTACACCACTAACCTTTAGCCATGCTAAGCAGCAGCCACACTGGTGTACAACATGGCAAAAACACATTGACACAGCTAATAGCTCTTCCAGAGGCAAGACCTATTGGCTTTGACAATGCTTATTTTAAATAGTGATACCTCTTCCCTGTGAGTGACATAAGAGGACTTTGTTTAGTGTCATGTTGTAAACTCTTCTAGGTAGTATCACACGTTCAAAGACACACAGAAATGGTCAATGAATAGGCCCACTTATAATGATGGTGTCTTGCTGAATTACTCATGGGGCAGAAGAGGCTGTGGAAGGGCAGAGAAGCAGTCAGGCAGGTTCTTGATTCATTAACTCTCCCAGTAATATTTGAAGACATTGGTAAAGAGAGCAATCGCCCAGGACCCCAACCTTTAGAAGGGACTTAGGTAGCTTCTCCTCTATCAGGCTGGGCCTCACAGGTTTTCTTTTGCCATTCCCACCTGATAAGCTCAACAGTGGTGTAAAAATAATGTATTTCAAATATAATGTTTTTCTTTTTTATTAAAAGGACCTTTGTTGGATTGGAAATTATGTCAGAAACTTTGCTCTAAAGGGTTGTTCTTTTGCTTTTGTTAATAGTGGGCAATGTCCACAGAAATATTTGTAAATAGAAGCTATACCTATTCTGGTTGGTAATGAAACACAACAGGTAAATTAACTCAATTGTGCAACATCTTTAAAAAACATTACCAATGCCAATAGGTGAAACTTGTTGGCTTTGCCAATGCTTGCTTTCCTTAAGGATCAGTTGTCATGAGTTTGTTAAGTTTGAGCTTTTCAGTACTCATGTGTTTAGTAGTGTTTTGAGTAGGGATAAGAAAAGGAAAGTGGATTAGAAAAGGGAAGTTGTGAGTTGTTATAGGAAGTAGTGGACATGTGAGCCTGTTAGTTGGGTGAATTGGATTAAAATGAGCTGGGGTTTTGAAAAAGGATGTTTGGGAGTTCATAGTACTCAGAAAGGAGGAATGGGATGAAGGTTGAAAGGACTGTTTTTTTATTTTTTAATAAGTAACTGAGGTTAACATATACATGTATAGGGACATTCTCACACATCTGAAAATATAGCGATATGCATGCAAACATATACATATATAGCCATGGCACTTAGTAAAGTTGTTAGAGCAGGCCCATCTATAGATAAACCCATATGTACATAAAAGCAGCAGTATTTAGATGGTCTGTTATATACATGTATGTTGTGGCTAAATATGCACATTTCTCTCTTTTCCCCTCTCCCCCTAGTTTAATTAATCTATTTATAAATGTAAGCTTAGATCCATGTACAGGGACACATATATAATGACAAATTCATATCTGTACCTTGGCGTGCATATTTTGTCATGTCTACATATACATGCACTGTGTACATATATATCAAATATACAAAAGGTAATGGTAGGAATGGTAGCAATAAGCCTAACCACTAGCATTCACTTAGGTATTATTCCAACCCATCGTTCTTTTTCCCCCCCATGCCAGCCAGTTTGGACCCAGCCATATGCAAATCAGTCTGGACCCTGCTCCAATAGGAACAGCCCAGCCCAAAATGCTAGGCTATGCCTTCCCTGAACCCATACACAAGCTTCACAAGACTAGCTTGTGCTCTGGTTCAGCAAGGATCTGGCCTGGCAGTTCGGTCGAAAGGATAAGAAAAGTGTTGTTTTTGTTTATCTTTATCTTCCTCCAAAAGCTTAGAAGACATTTTTTGTGTGTGTGGGTTGTGGTGAGTCTTTGGTGTTGAGGGGATGGGCTGTGGATTTGTTTCCGATAGGGAAGTTTGTTGTGTGATAGACAAGGGGTTGCGGGGGCCATTGTTACACCAGTGTAGTGATGGGTGGTGGTGGAGCATGAAGGTCAGGTTCTGTTGCTCCAAATTCTGCAATGGATGATAGACGTGTGAATGAGTATTGCATAATTGTGGATTGAGCGGTTGTTGTGTTTGTTGCTTTGAATTTTAAAGAATGTGTTTCTGTACTTTTTTCATGTCACATAATGCTCATGTACAGTGTGCACTCTGAAAATAGTCTCTATATTTTTGTGTGATTTCAGAATATGAGTGGGTGTTAATAACTGGCAAAGATTGAGAGCTGTGGAGTTCAGGCCAAAGGCAGTGTGAATTTCTCACAGTGCCCATCAGTAGGTGATAGATCAGTTCAGAATAAATTCATGCAGGGTACATCGGGGGCCATCCACACTACAAGAACTATAAGTCACACCTTCTCTATACACTACTTATACCTTTCCACTTTATATCATTTATACATGTTAAATGATAGCATTTCTAACAAGACTGAAGACATGTCTAATGAAATCATTTATAAGGACAATGAGCATGGGAGAGTGGCGAGTCAGAGTTAATGTTGTGTGGATAGCGAGCCTACATCACTGAGTACGGACAGAGATGCATGAGTTATAAATCGTTTTAGATAGGGCTCAAGTTATAAATTTAAAGTCATAACTATAACTTTAGACTTTGTAAGGTTTATGTAGTTTAAATTGTTTTTGTGTAGAACTATAACTATAAGCTTTAACATTTGTTTTTTCATTGAATTTCAATGATTTTTTATTTTTATAAAAATGTGTTTGAAATCGTAGAACGAAGTGTTGTCAAGTGATGTGTCGTTAAGAGGAGTGTCATAACATTTAGTGTTATCAAGTGGAGTGTCAGTGTGCAGCATGTCTTAGAGTGGCATAGAGTATAGTGTCATAGAGTGGAGTGGCAAAGAGTGGAGTAGAATGGAGGTGAGTGTCATACAGCTGAATGTCATCGAGTGGAGTATCATAAAGTAAATAAGTAAGTAGTAAGTAGAGTGGCATAGAGTAAAGTGGTGTACAGTGGAGTGGCACACAGAGGAATAGCATAGAGTGGCATAGATTGAAGTGGTATAAAGTTTTTGTTGCATGTCATAAAGTAGACTGGAGTGGCATGACTTATAGTAGAGTTGGGTGGCGTTTCTTATAATAGAGTGGATTATCGTGTCATAGAGTGGCATGTCGTATAGTGTAGGGATGTATAGTGTAGTGACATAGAGTAGAAGGCTGTAGAGTGGAGTGGCCTCGAGTGTAGTGGTCTACAGTGTAGTGGCATACAGTGTAGTGGCATTGAGCAGAGTGGCACAGAGTAGAATGGAGTGGCATTGAGTGGAGGGGAATTGAATGGAGTTGTGTAGAGTGCAGTGGCATACAGTGGAGAGGCTTACTGTGGAATATTTTGGATTGGCATAGAGTAGAGTGGCGTAGAGTGGAACAGTATAGAGTGGAGTGTCATGGAGTGGTGCGGAGTGCTATAGCTTAGATCAGAAGTAGTATAGAGAAGCGCAGCATAGAGTGGAGTGGCATAGAATGGAGTGGTGCAGAGTTGAGTGATGTAGATTTGAGCGGCATAAACTGGATTGACGTAGATTGGAATAGCGTATAGTGAAGTGGCATACAGTGGAGTGTTGGAGTGTCATGTCTAAGACTAGAGTAGAGTGGCATGTCATAGAGTAAAGTAGAGTGGAGTGCTGTAGATTAGAGTGGCGTGTGATAGAGTAGACTGAAGTGACGTGTTATAGAGTGGCATGTCATACAGTACTTTACAGTGGAGGGCCATAGAGTAAAATGGAGTAGAGGGGAATAGCAGAGAGTGGAATGGCATAGAGTGAAGTGGCTACACTGGAGTGGCATGTTGTACAGTACAGTGAAGTGATGTAGGTTGGAGAGGCACGTCATAGAGTGGAGTGGCATAGATCGCATGTCATAAAGTAGAGAGGACTGGCACAGAGTGGAGTGGTGTGCTGGAGAGTAGAGTGAAATATTGTGTCATAGAATGGTGTGTCGTACAGTGTTTTACAGTTGAGGGGCGTACAGTAGAGTGGCATTCAGTGGAATACTGTAGAGTAGAGTGGCATAGAGAGGAATGTCGTGGAGTGGTGTAGAGTGCAGTGACGTAAAGTGAAATAGCATAGTCTGCATTGGGGTTGAGTGGAATGACAGAGTGGAGTGGCTTGCAGTGGAATAGCTTACCGTGGCATAGAGTGGAGTGGCATACAGTGGGAAAACATAAGTGGAGTGCCATAGAATAGTGTGGAGTACAGTAGAGTAGCGTTTCATAGAATACAATGGAGTGGCATAGAGAGCAATGGCGTGGCATAGAGTGGAGTGTTGTCATACAATGGTGTATCCTACTGTTTAAGGACATAGGGTGGAGTGACGTAGAGTGGAGTGGTGTAAAGTGCAATAGCATACAGTGTTATGGAGTGAAGGGGCGTACATTGGGTTAGTATACAGTGGAGTGCCATCGAGTGAAGTGGCATAAAGTGGCGGAGAGTGGAGTAGCGTGTCATAGAAAAAAGTGGAGTGGCACAGAGTTCAAAAGCATAGAATAGAGTGATGTAGGGTGGAGTGAGGTGTTATGGAGTAGAGTAGGGTGGGGTGGCGTGTCATAAAGTAGAGCAGCGTGTCATAGAGTGGCATGTTGTACAGTGTCTTACAGTGGAGGGACGTACAGTGGAGTGGCTTAGAGTGGAGAATAGTACTTGAAACAGATATATTGTGAAAAGGAGACCGGAAGTAGATGTAGTATGTCTGGAATATACATTGTGAGGTGTAAATGGTAATTTGTGGTAGTATGTGTGAACAATGTAAATAGTGTTAAAGTTATACGTTTAAAAAAAATTTAGTTATATATTGTGCTGCAGTACGGTATACTGTAGCACATGCAGATGAGCAATCAGTATGTGATTGACTGATGGGTGTGTTTACCACAGGTAAAGGGCGGCCATGTGGATTTTAGTACTTTATTAAAGTGGTAATGGGTAGAAAAATGTATTTTTTAATTTCTGTACATTTTTGCCGCACTTTAAGAAGAACTGCAGATTTCTCCCCAAAAATGTAAGTGGCTTTGGCATTTTTAGATATTACTGCAGTACTGTGTATATTTTTGTTGGCATATTTAAATATATTACAAATAGAAAAAACATTGTACTACATTGTTTTAGTAAAATATGACGTATTACAGCATAATTTTAATTTTTTACTTTTTAAAGAATTTATTTTAAGTAATGCAGCACTCCTGAGGTATTACTACGATAATCCATGCTTTACTTAAAATGTACAGAAACATATAAATATTTTCCCTACCTATTACCACTTTAATCAAGTGGAAAAAGGTTGGGAAAATATCATACCTAATACTTCCCTATGTCTGAAGGCATAACACTGAACACAGCCAAAGTGTACCAGAAGACATCAATGCTGCCTTCAACTTTTGTAAAGCAGTAATTAGGCAATCACATGATGACTTGTCATCACTATGCCCCGAGGTACTTCTGCAAAATACCACAAAATACAGTGACATTTCACATAAATACAGTGATTACACAATCATTATCTTAAAATTGCCCAGAAATGTAAAAATACTTACCCTACTTAATGAGTAGTACCCAAAAGGATCATATGTGCACCGAATTGTGTAATCCTGACAAATTCCATTCAAATCTATATGTATATGTGTGTGTGTGTATATATATATTTATTTATATATATATATATATAAAATATATATATATATATATAAAATATATATATAAAGCCAATAGGTAGTTATAGTTAGGACATAGTTTCTATAGAAAAAGCATTTTTATTTTGCTAATAACTTTGGCGCCGTTTGATGATTCTTCACAAAATTTTCCCGAAAGAAAATGGTGGTCACTTCAGCTGCTGTCTGGAAAGTTCCGAGGTGATCCATCAAGCCGGGGCCGAAAAAAGGGGGTCCCAAAATGATTTTTCCCCATTCATTTTTCCATGGGGATTTTGAACAGCGATAATGCCGGAACCACTGGACATAATTACACCAAATTTGGCAGAAAGGTAGTTCTTGGTCCAGAAGAGGCCTTTTTTGTTACTTGATGTAAATCTGTTCAATAGTTTTAAGGAGAAAAAACTAAAGGGGCCAATGTAAAGTCACCCTGACCCCTTTGCTCTGGTGCTGGGATCCCAAAATGAACCCCTGGAGCTAAAAAACATTTTTTTTAAGTTTTCACTGCGATTCATGCCAGATCTGTGGATCCGGTGAAAATTTAATAAAAAAACAGACGCAGGCTCGCACAGGCAATAATTCACAGCCTAAGGTAACTATAACTCAACCTTCGCCACGCACAGCTAATTTCTCCACATATTATATAATTCTGTGGCATCTTTGATATATTCACTGCAACATTTGCAATAAAATAAATGATAACAAAACTGTGCATTGCAACAGCGCAATTAGAAGTGTCAAGCTGGGTCTTTTTGTGCACTGAAAGTTTCATGGTGATCTGTCAAGTGGGGGACGAGTAAAGGGGGGGTAAAGAAAAGTGTGTTTCCCATGTTAAGTCCCATTGAGATTTTAGACACACTATAGCCCGAACCACTGCATGAAATTACACAAGTTTGACAGAAAGGTAATTCTTGATCCAGAAAGTGGCCTTTTTTGTTATTTGGTGTAAATCAGTTCAGTAGTTTTTGAGATACTAAAGGGAAAAAAAATAAAGATATCTAGACCCGCAGATCCCAGTGATCTCATGCTGCGATCTGATAGGCTGCCAACACTTCAACCAGGAAGTGTTGGTAGCTATTTTGAGACTCTGCTTCAGACAAGCAATGAGAAGGAGGGAAAGGCAAGGAGCTGGCACACACAAAACTGGACTCGGAGCAAGGAGAAAGCAGTGAGAAGGAGGAAAATGCAAAGAGCAGGCATGCAGAAAATGGGGCTGAGAAAACAGAGAGAAGAAGCAAAAGGCAAGGAGCATGCATGCACAAAACAGGGCTGACAGCAAGGAGAAAGCAGTGAGAATGAGCAAAAGGCAAGCAGCAAGCATGTACAATACCCCCATTTTTGTGTGCCCTCTCCGTGCTTTTCCATTGAAGGTTGTGCACAGCGTGTGGTTGGATTCACACACAGGGTTGGATGTGGCCAGGCCCTGCAGCCATCCCATCTGTGCAATAAAAAAACCTTAGAAAATCACTAAAAAAAACAAAGGTTACAGTGACATTATTGTGAGGTGCTGAAGTTACTCACACAAAACCATAGAAAATTCAGCAGTTATAGTTACCAGACCTACTTATAACTCACGCCCCCGCAATGCCCTGCTTTTGACCTCACATATTACATCACTCATGACAGTCAGTGACTTCACTGATGACATCTCAAATTACATCACTGATGACATCACCCAGTGAGTGCAATTGTGTAAAAAATGTTTCCAAGAGTTAAAGAAATATACTTTGCTATTGCATAAGTGAAATTAATATACTTTCAGTACTATTGATCAGTGTTACAATTTGTAACCTATGTCATCGGAGGGGATGTGTGAGTGTCTGCATTTGTATGTGAGTGGTTGTTTGAGTGGCTGTACAGTTGGGTAAGTGGCTCTGTCAGTAGCTGCTTTGCTGGGTGAGTGGGTTTGTGTGTGACTGTATGAGTTAACAAGTGAATGTGTGAGTAGTTCTGTTTGTGAGTCAGTAGTTGTGTGAGTAGCTGTACTGGTGACTGAGAGGCTGTGTTAGCCTCTGTATAGAGGAGTGTGTGTTAGTGACTGTATGGTTGAGCAAGTGAGTATGTCACTGAATGTATGGGTGCATGTGTACTTGTGTCAGTGACTGCATAGGTGAGTAAGTACATGTGTTAGTATGTGTATGACTAAGTGAGTGGGTGTGTGAGTATCTGTGTGGGTGAGTTACTGGTTATATTAGTTCGTGTATGGGTGAGTGAGTGGGTGTGTAAGTAGTTGTATGGGTGAGTGGGTTAGTATCTGAGTGGCTGTATTGCTAGTAAGTGGGTGTATCAGTGGGTGTATGGGTACATCAGTGGCTCTGTCAGTAATGTCTGTCAGGTAATATTAGCTCTGTAGGTGACTGTGGCTGTGTAAATGTCTCTCTGGGTGTATAAGTCAGTGTGTGAGTAATTGTACCGGTGAGTGAGTGATAGTGTGACTGGCTGTATGAGTAAGTGAATGGTGTGTGAGTGCCTGTAACAATGAGTGAAAGTTTTTTTGAGTATTCAAATGGGTATGAGAATTAGTATTTTCATAGTGTGTGTGTGGCTGTATGAAAGATTTGATGGGGTGTGAGTGGGGTGTGTGAGTTATTAGGTGGATGATGCCATCAGTGATTTCATTTGAGATATCATCAGTGATGTCACTGACCATGTCATAAGCACAGGATTAGCACAGTGCCATTCATGCCGAGCTGTAAAATTACACAATCCCCATGGCCACCCTGGACTGAGCAAAACCCCCGACTTGTGTTTTGCTATCATTATAGCTCTTCAGAAGGTTTAGCTTTGTCCAGATACATGGGAGCACCCAATATAAGTCAAAACAATTCCCTGTCAGGATTTGACTTACACATAAAGTATGCAAAAAAGAAGAGACAACTCTGGGTAGGGCCCCAGGATCGGTGGAGAGCAGATCCAGTATAGAGCACCCTACAAAACCAGCGACACTCTAAATTTGCTCACTTCAAATGTCTTTCTAGCAAAGTTTTTAAGCTTAGGATTAGCACAGGGCCATCCATGCCGAGCTGTAAAATGACAAAAGCCTTTCACCACTCCAGGCACAGTATTACAGCTTTGGATTGGTAAAATACCATCCAAGCCAATCTGGAATGAGAAACACCAACCCAATACACACACACACACACACACAGACACATCCACACCCCCCAAAAACTGTGCACAGTCTTTGTTATTTGAATACAAGCTGGGGGGGGCACCTAGAACAGGAACTTTTATCAATTGCTCCTTGTGTGCCTACCCTCTAAAAATTACTTCCAATGATGTCACCTACTTATGGGCTTATCAGCCAGGTACATCTTGGTTGCAGTGACACAGCATACAGGGGACCCATGTTTGGGCATACCCTTCCCACTTAGCGTGACAAATCAAAGTATACAAAAAAGTGATGGATGGAATGCTTTAATTAATCTCAGCCACTGGTATTTACTCAGTGCCGAACCCAATCAATACTTATTTTGCACACCATGTCACCTCATTTTCGACTAAGCTATTTGCAAATCAGTTTTGACCCTACTTAATGGGAATAGTCCACCCAAACTGCCAAGCATTGTTCTCCCTGAACAAGACCACAAGCAGCCCAGGATTGTTTTCACCCTAGTGATGGGCTCATCAGCCAGGTACAGCTTAGTTCCAGTGGCACAGTGTGCATGTGACTCACATTTAGTCATACCCATGCAACTTAGGGCAACACATACAAGTATACAAAAGAGCAATGGATGAAATGCTTGAATTAATCTTAGCCACATCTCAATTCATCATTATTTTGCACACTGTGTCACCTCAGTTTGGACCCTGCTCTATGCAAATCAGTCTTGACCCTGCTCTAATGGGAACAGTCTAGTCTCAACTGCCAAGCCAAGTCCTCCCTTAACAGGAACACAAGCAACCCAGGACAATTTTCACTTTAATTATGGGCTCATGAGCTGGGTACAGGTTGGTTCCAGTGACATAGTGTGCACAGACCCATGTTTCGGCAAGTGATTCCCACATAGTGCGACACATCGAACTATGTAAATAAGTGATGGATGAAATGCTTGAATTAATCTCAGCCACTGGTAATTAATTGTGTCCGCATGCCAGTCCAACGTTGTGTTGCACACCTTGTCACCTCAGCTTAGACCAAGCTATGTGAAAATCAGTCTTGCCCCTGCTCCAATGGGAACAGTTCAGCCTGAACTGCCAAGCCAGAACTGGAACACAAGCAACCCAGGGCCAGTTTTACCCTAGTTATTGGCTCATCAGCCAGGTACAGCTTGGTTCCAGTGACAAAGTGAGCTTGGGACCTACTTCTGGGCATTCCCGTCCAAACTGAGGTGACACTGTGTGAAAAATAACAATGGATTGTGATGAGGCCCTAAGTGATCACTAGTGGCTGAGATTGATTCAAGCATTCCATCCTTTTATGCCAAAGAAAAGAGCAATAATCTAATTCTAAGAGGCTAACCCAGGAAATTGGTAAAACAGACACTTAAATTAATGTTTTTTAAAAAGAAGAGTCTGGCTCACCCCTGTAGAAACACTTTTACTCTCTAATGCTAAGCATGAGGATCTAAAGCTCACATGTAATATGACATACAGTCCCATTCTCAATAAGATCTAAAAAATCACTCTAGAAATATTGAGCAGCTTTAAAACAAATAGGCCTTCTAGAACCTATGTTTTCATTTAAGAAAGAGAATAACTTAAGGCAGCCTCTTGTTCATGCCAATGTCCCAGTTAAGAAGAGCATACAGACGACACTGTGAAATCTCCCAGAAGTCACAGAACATTACAAATGTGGTTCCTGTTCAATTTGCCAATTCACAACTAATAGTAAATCAGTCTGTGCTAGAAACAGATATACAAGTGTATATAACTTTTGTTTCATTACAATTTTCTGTCACATTCATAAGAAAGTTGTAATATATTGTGACACTGTAACTCGCCAAGTTCTATACATAGAAGAATCATGAAATGCTGGGTTTTATTTGTTAATGATTCTTCACACTTTCACTGCTAATATTGTTCAGGGCTCTGATATTATATTAGTATCTTTTTAGAGACTATGGGGGTCATTACAACATTGGCGGACCGCCGTGCTGCCGCCAATGCAGCGGCACTCCCGCAGTGCCCATAATGACATCCCCGCTGGGCCGGCGGGCAGAAACAGAGTTTCCGCCCGCCGGCCCAGCGGGGATGTGGGCCGCAACATGGGAGCCGGCTCCAAATGGAGCCGGCGGTGTTGCGGCTGTGCGACGGGTGCAGTTGCACCCGTCGCGCTTTTCACTGTCTGCTATGCAGATAGTGCAAAGCTGCACGGGGCCCTGTCAGGGGACCCCTGCACTGCCCATGCCAGTGGCCCCTGCACTGCCCATCCCAGGGGCCCCGCGACTCCCCGTACCGCCAGCCTTTTCCTGGCGGTTCAAACCGCCAGGAAAAGGCTGGCGGTAGGGGGACTCGTAATCCCCTGGGCGGGAAACCGCCAGCCCCGGCGGTGCGACCGCGGCACTACCACCGCGGTCGTAATCCCCTCTAAAAAACCGCCAGCCTATTGGCGGTGCTTCAGCCACAACAACCCTGGCGGTCTTGGACCGCCAGGGTTGTAATGAGGGCCTATATTCTGAAAGATTTTATACAAATTGCTGTACAAAGGTTTAAATGAATATTGCTGCCTGCCTTACCCTGGTTGTACACACCTACACGGCATCCTATCCATATGGTTTTCTGCTGATCCTCCTTTCCAAGAACTGACCCCCATTTGATTTACACTTATAGAGGTATCCAATATGGGGCCTGCATCATATGCACTGACAGAGGTGTTCACATACATTGATATAGTTGTTAATACCATTTTTGTATAATTATATATCACTATGGAGAGATTCAATTAGATGTTCCCTGTGCCCCCGAATACATACATGCTCACTCACATAGGGTAACATAGTTTTTGTAGACACACACCGTTCCAAGATGGTGAGTCATATATATATATATATATATATATATATATATATATATATATATATATATATATATATATCCAGCAGGTAATACATATATATGTGCATGTATATATGCACATAGACACACACACACACACACACACATTGACCCAATATGGCGCCTGTCTTCCACACTCTGACAAAGAAGCTCTATCTGAGCCGAATCAGTTCTATTTCCACATGCATTTGGGGTGCCTAACTGGACACAACTGATTTATTTTCACCAGAGCAACCCTTGTTGTAGTCACGAGTAGCTTTGACCAAGTTTTCCAAAAGGTGATGTCTGACATTTTATTTGGATGGTGTAAACCAGGATTTCTCCTGTTTTCAATCGATACAGATCCGTTTATTACATATCCAATTTATTGCCATGCAATAAGGTTGCAAATAACAATTTATTTGTATTAAAGATATTCAATTCCACTAGTGTTATAATGGCACCTTGTGAGGAAACAACCAAATATTACAAAATAAGAGGTATTCTGGGTGTTTGATTAATTCTTGCATGATACACAACTTAGGTTATTGTTCACACTGGTGGTCCATCCTGATGTGGGGTACATGTTTGTAATAGCGGTGCACACTTAGGCCCATATTTATACTTTTTTAGCGCCGCATTTGCGCCGCTTTTTGACGCAAAAACGGCACAAACTTGCAAAATCCAATTGGATTTTGCAAGTTTGCGCCGTTTTTGCGTCAAAAAGTGGGGCAAATGCAGCGCTAAAAAAGCATAAATATGGGCCTTAGTTTCTTCGCTGTTTAAGATGGGGAGGTGCAAAATATTTTCTCCATACCTTAATGGTGCAGGATCTGTGTGGTGATATCAATAAATCTGAAGGTTGCACATGGGGTGCCCATAACTTCTATTAAGTACAATTATCATTTATGGCCTTCAACATCATATCATATTTTGTACCCTAGGTCCTTGTGTTGTCCTGGTGAGGCCGATAGAAAGTTTTTTAAAGGGGCCGAAATTCATCAACACCCCTCAAATGGTGCTCACCTTCAAATAGCAACAAAAGCAGGAAGCTTGCTATTGGTTGCATTTCAATTAAGGAAGGATTAAGTGTCCCATGGTCTTAACATGCAAGCTTCAGTTAGATTGAAACAGAATGAACTTCTGAAAACTGGTTGCCATTTATTTGTTAATGCATACAATGACTATTTATTTAATGAGTTGCATATATTACACGAAGGGCCTGACTTGGAGTTTGTTGGAGGGGGTTACTCTATCACAAATGTGATGTATATCCCATCATCCATATTACAAGTCCATTACTGCCTATGGAACTTGAAATATGGCGGATGGGATATCTGTCACATTTGTGACAGAATAAAACCCTTGCTAAACTCTAAATCATGCCCTAAGTCTTATGTTTGTTGTTTTGAAATATTCTAATGAATGCATTGTCTAATGTCAGCATATTTTGTGCGTAATAACAATATTTATGTAATTGCCATGAAGTGTAAACTAATATACTGTAAGACAACATGAGTAAAGATACACATGTGAGGTCTTGGGGTTTATGAATTTATTAAAACATTTAACTTGATTTTGCATAAGGGAAAAAATATAATTTTGGGTGGCTGTTAATTAATTTTATAGTGGCTATATATTCCTCTTGGAATTGTTTTTTGAAAATGTGTGAATCTTTCTACCAGAAAGTTTAGTTTTCTATTATACCATGTTTGATCGTATAGATTCTCTGTGAACTGTGGTACAGTGCTAAGTCCTGAACCCAAAGCCTGAACCTGGAAGACTGCTGCATTAGCCTGTAAGCTCTGTAGGATAATTTTAATATGGTGAAGTCTGGGCTGGAAAAATGTAATATACTTGCGAGTTAATGCTGCTGTTGAAAACGTGAATGTGTATGACTTCTGTAACCTAAGTGATAGCGTCATTTTCTACATTCAGTACATGAGGCTGTCTATGATGAACCAAAAGATTCTCAGTCTGCTATTATGTTTGTGAACTCTTTACAGTTCACATGAATATCTGATATAATCCCATGTTTTGCTAAAATGACTTAAACAAAACCCCTTAATATCAACCATGCTCATTCTTTTAGATATGTTGACAGATATTTTACTTTTTTTTCTGTGTGTGTTGATTTGTGTTTGCAGCCTTTTATACCAGTGGCCTCTTGTGTCTGAGAGTCCCTTTCTCTAAATGTTATAATGTCAATCAGCAGTGAAATTGCTACCATTTAACTCCAGGATTCTCATTAAAAATAAAGCAGGAATTCAAATGTAGGTGCAAACTGAAGATTAGACCAAATCAAGATTTCTTGGCAGTAATCACATCTGCTTTTTTCCGTGCATGATTTTTACCAGGTATATCTAAGTAGAATTTGTGCTGGAAAAACTGCAGCTCATACTAGAGTTAAGAAGGCATTGTAAAATGTTATCTTGTATTCCTAACCGCAGGCCTTTAGTATTGCAAAAGGAGGGGCAAATGATAAAAAGATCTTGTTCGAAATGGGGTCTTTGGTTGGCAGTCAGGTTACCCCATGTCCAAGCAAGGACCCTCATTCTAGTCAGGGCAAAGGCGAAACACAGCTGATTAACCCCCACTCACCCCCTTGGTAGCTTGGCACGAGTAGAAAGGCTTATCCCAGAAGCAATGCGTAAAGTATTTGTACCAACACACACAGTAATACAGTGAAAACACTACAAAATGGACACCACACCAGGTTAGAAAAATAGGCAATATTAATCTAAATCAAACAAGACCAAAATGACAAAAATCCAACATACACACGTCAAGATATGAATTTTTAAAAGATTAAGGGGGTCATTCCGACCCCGGCGGTCAAGGACCGCCGGGGCCGGGGATGCGGGAGCACCGCCAACAGGCTGGCGGTGCCCCGCAGGGCATTCTGACCGCGGCGGTTTGGCCGCGGTCAGAAGAGGAAAACCGGCGGTCACCCGCCAGTTTTCCGCTGCCCTGGGAATCCCCCATGGCGGCGCAGCTTGCTGCGCCGCCATGGGGGATTCCGACCCCCTCACCGCCATCCTGTTCCTGGCGTCTCCGACCGCCAGGAACAGGATGGTGGTGAGGGGTGTCGTGGGGCCCCTGGGGGCCCCTGCAGTGCCCATGCCAATGGCATGGGCACTGCAGGGGCCCCCGTAAGAGGGCCCCACTTTGTATTTCAGTGTCTGGTTTGCAGACACTGAAATACGCGACGGGTGCCACTGCACCCGTCGCACATACCCACTCCGCCGGCTCCATTCGGAGCTGGCTTCCTCGTGGGGAGGGGTTTCCCGCTGGGCTGGCGGGCGGCCTTCTGGCGGTCGCCCGCCAGCCCAGCGGGAAAGCCAGAATGGCCTCCGCGGTCTTTCGACCGCGGAGCGGCCAAATGGCGGCTCCCTCCAGGCGGGCGGCTCCCGCCGCCCGCGGGGGTCAGAATGACCCCCTAAGAGTCTTACTCCACAGGAAACAATGGAAACGTTGATTTTACACAACGTGTCTGGTGTGTGTCAAAAATAAAGCCTCACGGGCGAGCGTGCATCATAAAAATCAGCGATACATCAATTCCTTACTCACAAGTGAGGCCGTGCGTTGTTTCTTCTCCAGTCGGGTAGGCGATGTGTCATTTTTATCCCTCGCAAGAGAGTGATGCGTTGATTTCCGGACGGGGCACCTCGGATCCATGCAAGTTCACGATGACTTTAATGGCAAGCGACAATGCGTGAGAAATCCGGTTGCATGGTGTTAGAAAACAGCACTGCATGGCATTTGTGTCATTATCAGCAGCTGCAAGTGGGTGTTGCATCATTTCTCCAGCCATGATGCATCGATTTCTCAGCTGCGGTGCCGGTGGGGCATCGGTTTCAGCCACAAAGTGGGTGGCGTGCTGTTTTTCAGCTCTGTTGCAGCTGGTGCACCAAAAGTTTCCCTGCACGGTGTTCTGTGCACAGATTTCAGTCGCTGTTCTGCCAACTTCACCTTTCACGGGCCCAGGGACTGGATAGGGCACCACTTGGCAGGGCAAGAGGCTCAGCAGAGAGTCCAGGTCCTGGCAGAGTAAGCCTTTGATGGCCCTGAGACTTCAGAACAGGAGGCAAGCTCAGTCCAATCCCATGGAGATTCTTCTCAAGCTGGAATGCACAACAAAGTCCAGACTTTGTCCCCTTTCACAGGCAGAAGCAGCAACTGCAGGATAGCTCAACAAAGCACAGTCACAGGCAGGGGCAGTACTTCTCTTCAGCTCTTCTCCTTGGCAGAGGTTCCTCTTGGTTCTAGAAGTGATCTTGAAAAAATCTGAAGTCTGGGGTTTGGGGTCCAATACTTATACCCCTTTCTGCCTTTGAAGTAGGCAAAGGCCCCAGACACACACCAGAGGTTGGAGACTGTATTTTGTGAGGGCAGAAACAGCCCATTTAGTTGTAAGTGACCACTCCTCCATCCACTCTAGTTCAGATGGCCCATCAGGATGTGCAGGCTACACCCCAGCTCCCTTTGTGTCACTGTCTAGAGGAGGTTCACAAACAGCCCAAGTGTCAGTTTGACCCAGACAAGGAATCCACAAACAGGCAGAGTCACAGATTGGTTAATGCAAGAAAATGCCTACTTTCTAAAAGTGGCATTTTCAAACACACAATCTAAAAAATAACTTCACTAACAGATGTATTTTTAAATTGCGAGTTCATAGACGCCAAACTCAAAATTTCTATCTGCTCTCAAAAGGAAACTGCACTTTAAGGATATTTAAAGGCAGCCCCCATGTTAACGAGCAATAGGCCTTACAAGATTGAAAAACGAATTTAGCAGTATTTCACTTTTAGGACATGTAAAACTACACAAGTACATGTCCCAACTTTAGCATACAATTCACCCTGCCAATGGGGCTACCTAGGGCCTACCTTAGGGGAGCCCTACATGTATAAAAAGGGAAGGTTTTGGGACTGGCAAGTGGGTACACTTACAGGTTGAATTGGCAGTGCAAAACTGCACACACAGACATTGCAGTGGCAGGTCTGAGACATGGTTACAGCGCTACTCATGTGGGTGGCACAATCGTTGCTGCAAGCCCACTAGCAGCATTTGCTTTACAGGCCCTAGGCAACTCTAGTGCACTTTACTAGGGACTCACTAATAAAACAAATATGCCAATCAGGAAGAAGTCAATCACACATATAATTTCACATAGGGAGCACTTGCACATTAGCACACAGTACACAACCTGGGAAGCAAAGGCAAAAAGTTAGGGGAGACCACGCCAAGGATGCCAGGTCTAACACATACCCATAGTAAGAAAAACAGCAAAAACAGAGTCCAGCACACAATCAACAACCTGGGAAGCAGATGCAAAACATTAGAGGACACCACGCCAAGGATGCCAGGTGTAACACGTGTCGCCCAACCCATCAAACAGTATAATGTATCTAATCCTAATACACTCAGGGAGAATTCTGAGCACTGGTACTACTTAACATTCACAAGGTTCACAACCACTGAATTACCACATGTTAAACCCTCTTCTCCTACTCAAATCCATTCATGTTATATGCCCTTTATATTTATGTTTTCTCTGCTGGATGAGTAATACCACCATCATGTCTTTCTGTGACATTCTAAAAAAAGAAAGTCCACATTCATCTAAAATGTTATACTACCTGAACATATCTGTGATTTGCATCAACAGCTTCAGTACTGAATACTTATGGAGCAGACACTGACCCTCATCTCATGCCTATACCAGTGCACAAAAAGGGAAATTAAAAATGTGTATATTGTCTACATTAAGGATAATATTTTATGTTACAGAGGCTTCTCAGAGTCCATTCAGTTTCTTAAGAATGTCATAATGCATTATGACAGGAAGAACATCATCTCAGTCTCAAATTATCCGAAGGCAGAAATGTTCACCTCATTATATGCAAATTCAGAATCCTGGCCTAAGTGTCTGATGACAACCTTAAGCTCATTAATTCACACTTCCAAATGTTCTTAATCATGAAAATGAACCTAAGTCTGAGGTCCAACAGGCCCCTCTACATCAACCAACCCATACGTTATTCACCCAAAGCCCTTCACCCACTCCACCTACCATGCTCCTCTCCTGACACCCAGACCCATCAAGCAGAATATCAGAGTCTCTCCAATCATCAACCTAATTCCTGCTTGGGTCATAGAAGGAAGATCAGCGAAGCAATCCTCACCCAGGCCCAGAACATGCTCCTTCTATCACCCATGGTCTTTACCTGCTTCATCAGACCAGCTATCAACCATATTCCCCCCACTCAATCATCTCTATACAACTCCTTCCTAGACTGTCACACTGTCTTCATCACTTCTATCAGCTATAAACCCCAAACACAATCATCAACACATAAATCATTCCAGGTCCTACATACTCATTGCACCACTACTCTTCTAAACAACACATGCAAAAACATCTAAACTCCACTAGCTTGACTTTCTAAATAATAAGACCAATTTCTTCACTCCAAATCAATCATAACATAGAGGAAATTCATCCTTTAACAAACTGTAACACCTGTTAGTCCTACACCCTCACTAAAGCATCATGCTCTCTGATATCTGTCTTTCCAAGCATCTATGAAAATGTCTCTGCTCTGGTTAACATATCCAACAACCGACCATCCAAACATATCTATTAAAGAGTGATCCCTGAACATGAAACCTGGTGATAACAAAAAACCACATCCCAAGATTGACGCTTCAGACCAGCACAACTAATGTGTCCCTTCTTTCCACATATCCACACAACAGTAATTTCATCCTACTAATGTTTTCACTATTAGTGTGATAGAAAATTGACAGAAAACAAAGAGAGTGGAGCCCCAGCTAAAGCCCATAAAGAAGGGGTGCCACCTCTGAGGCCAGGGGCCGCAAAGGCAGTGCCAAGGGTCGCACAGTGCAAGCCAGGGGTCGCAGCTGCGACTTCTAAATGACATCCATGCACGTGACTAGTTGATCTGTCATAGTGGACTTGCCAATTTAATTAATTTCTTTCCTCCATAGTAAGACATACATAGCTTCTATATATTCTGAATATTATAAAACATGATTCTTTTGGCATTTTGAAAAGATAATGACCTTTATACAAATATTACTTTTCTCTGATTCGTTTGTTTTATTACAAAGTGTTACAATTTATCTTAGTTGCATCCATTCTTAAAATAGGGACATATTTGATTTTAATAGCTATCTATGTATACAGTATAGGGTGCTTGTATCTCACAAACCTAGCGGAGAAGCAACTGAATAAGTTTATTTCTTAACTATAGAAGAAAAGGGGCTGTTGTGTTATCTCCTGGAGGGATTGAGAACTGTTTTCTTCTTTCATGCATTTCCTCGCCTACAAACTGGCAAAGTCTTGGCATACATTCTGTTTCTGAAACACTTGTGAGTTCTGTCAATGTTGAAATGAGACTAATGATGTTTTCATTGCCTTTTTAAGCGTTCTAATATTCTGCTTTCTTATGAAATATATATATATATTTTTTTTAAGTATTTCTTTTTGATCAGATTATCGCATGCTGATGACACATTCTCAAACATGGCTTTCATTCAGTACAGTACCACATTATTTTAGCAGCCTCAGCTCTTCATTCAATTGCGAAACTTTCTGTAGCTCACAGGTGCAAGTACATGGTAATAATTTCAAAATGCATACTACGGATGCCATCTTTTTGAATTGTACTGTTGAGGGTAATATGTCTTCCACCCCCTAACAATAACAGAAGGTCACACTTCTAATTTCACTCTATATTTTTTACAGTGCTTTGTTAGCTGAAATTATTGGAAATTAAAGGTAAAGAGATAAAAGCTGAACATCTCTCAAATTACGACTAAAAGGAGCAATACAATTGAGTGTGATAAATAGTGCTCCTCACCGTCCTTCTTTCTATTTTTTTATTTTGACCATCTTTCTAAGCTACTGTTCCCCTGAACCTAATAAACTGGTGTAGTAAAAGTACAACATATCACCCTGTTTGCTAGTTTCAATGTCATCTCAAAGTTTATAGAACATTTCACACAATGATCGGTTAGCTACCTGCCAGGAATTCCCTACTGAGAAATGGGAACCAACAAAAATCATTAGTCTAGTAATACCCCTCAAAAAATTGACATTCACACACAATGGGCCTGATTACGACCCTGGCCATCTAATGACCGCTAGGCCACCAATGCGGCAGTCTGGGTCCCATATTACAAACACGGCATTAGCGCAGCAGTCAGATGGCCAGCACCGCCAGATTAGGCCTTCACGTCGGCCTGGCGGTGTTGGTGGTCCTAATCTGCCAGGGTAGCGCTGCAAGCAGTGCTGCCCTGGGAATTACGACCCCCTTCTCTGCTAGCGATTTCATGGCAGTAACACCGCCCCAGGGGGACCCCTTCACTGCCCATGCATTTGGCACTCTACACACTACAGCATTGCCGCCGGCTCTATTACGAGCCAGAGACAATACTCTAAGCCTTTACACTCTGGGCCAGTGGGCGGAAACTGAGTTTCTGCCCAGTGACCTAGTGGGAAACTTGTAATGGGCCCGGCAGGGAGGCTGCCACATTGGCGGCAACCTACCCGTCGGGACTTCGGCAGACGGGTTTTTCCACCCACCGAAGTCATACTAAGGCCCAATATCTGTTTCGGTGGCAAGTGTTTTTTACATTGATGAGAATGACCATGGGCACATGGAAATTTTATCAAAGAAACCTTTATGTGGAGAAACCATAACTTAATATTTTTACAAGAGAAAATCTGGAGGCAAAAGGCAGACATTTTTATGATTCTGGCAGACGGGGAAGAGTCTGTTAATCCCATCATTGTTCAAGCGATTCTCACCACAGCAGTAAGTTAATCATGCAATCCTTCCAGACAAGCCTACAGTTTTTACACTACTAAGCGAGCATATGAAAGGCTACTTAGCTAAAGCTGTATGCAAAAAGCCAGTGGTTAGGAACACACATTTAGTTACATCTGAGCGCATAAAACAGTCTGTCAGACAGTGGCGGCTGGCTCTTATTTATAATGGGGGGTCTGAAGGGGGTACAATAATAATAATTTTTTTTAAAACAGCACTTACCTGAGGACGGAAGCCCTCTTGCCGTCGTCTCGCCTTCTCTCCTGGCTCCAACACGCAACAGGCCCCAGGAAACTGCACTAGCCAATCCTGGTGCTGCTTTCATGCTGATAACCAGCATGAAAGAAGCATCAGGACTGGTGGGAGTGGCCTCTCTCGGCACTAGAGCGCTAGAAGCCTGTGCTTTCTCTAACCCAGCTGTCTTAAGACAGCTGAGTTAGAGAAGTTTAAAGTGCACATGTCTGGCTGGCCATCGCTAGACGGCCGGCCAAAGGGACATGCGCACTTTAAACAAGTGCACAGCTCCCTGCTGGCACTCAGCAGAAATTGCCCCATCCTGACAATCGGTTCAGGATAGGGTGCTGAAAAATAAAATGGTAATAAAGAAAGTTTATTACCATTTTATTTTTCCATTCTCTGAGCATTTTTATTAGTGGGCAATGCCCCTTTGCTCTTGTTGAGGAGCCAGCCTTACTGTCAAACACTCACGTCACAATCACATATGTTTTAATAATAGGACAAGAGATGGCCAACTTTCTGTACTGTGCTCAACCTCTTTACAGAAAGGACGCTGAGCTAGTGACAGACAATCTGACAGCACCACTCTGAGAAATAATATTGCAATACAGGCAGTGAGCAGAACTGAAGAATGTGTACCATGGTGATGACAAATCATCCATATCTGCCATATGTGAAAATAATTGTTTAAGACTTACAGTTGACACAAAAACAGTTTAACTAAACCGCAATTTAATGCACACCACCTCAATGGAATACAAGAAGGGAGAGATCTGGCATCAATCCTCGCTAGAAGCATTTTTCCATGCCACAAAAAAACAGGCATTGGCAAAGCCAGTACATCTGGCCTGGTCAAGCTGTTGCCATGGTTATTTATTCATATATTTATTTATTTTTATTGGAAATAAACACCACAAAAAGAGAAGGAATAAAAGAAGATATCCGATCACGTGTATGGTTGCATTAAAAAATGTAAATTTAAAAACATTCACTAATGCAGCTTTTTTACTAATCATTTTTCAACGTCAATCCTTTCTCTTTCTCTGTTCAGTTTATTATTTGTGCAGGAAAGTAATACCTAATTACATAAAGTTCAAAAAGTAGGTCAGGCAAGATAAATAGCTACCTTTAAAGTTAATATAAAAAGAAGATAAAAAGCATACTTTTACCCAGCTTTGCAAATGAAGTGAGATGTAAGCAAATTGTCCTGGGCTCTTGTTAATGATTTCCGGAGAGCCGTTGGTTCCTCCAGATTCTCATAGGACAGACATCTTAAGCCAAGTGATAGTTGGGAGGCAAACAGCATTCCCCTTACCCTGGTGGGAAATGGTCTCTCTGAAGGATGCAAAGTTAATCTGAGTATAATCCTCACAAGGCCACCCTGAATAGACAAGAATCACCCTACACCTGGGGCTTTCCCTGATATTTAGGAGAAACATTGGATTAAAAGAAGTCAGCAAAGTCAAATAAAAATATCTTATCCAATCCATTTCCAGGTCAACCAACACGTGAATGCCTCCTATAGCCATTGAAAAAGTGAACCGATCAGACTTGGTATAGAGAGACCCTGCAAAACTGTCTGAAGGAGATTGAGTCAGGGTCTTGGAGACAGGCTTAGGGACTTCTTGGAAGGTTCTCCCTCTCATATGACACGTTATGGTACCTGCTCTAGGACTGTCAGTCTTGCATGAAGAGTGAATGTCTTTGCATAGTGACTTCCAAAACAAATTGAATCATTTTAGAGGTGAGTAGAAATGATTTCAGAACATTCACTGAGAGCTATTGCGTGTCTAGGGTCTTCAGCGGACTATGTTTCTCTCCCAGGGCACTGCATTTCAACATCAAGAATCAGAATCCTATAGAATGTATGCAGGCTATAACCATCATCAACAATACAACCAATCATCCCCACGTGATGCAGCTCTGTTTCATTTCTACTTTCCCCTGGCACATCCCATAGAGTAGATATTAGCCATTATCAATAACATCTATCTAAGGATAAGCTGAAGTCAACAAAAACAGAATTCCATCATAAGCATAATACAACAACTCACTATAAATCCCTCCTCCCACCCCCGTGACCCCCCCAGCTTCCTGAGATAGTCCGATCAAGAGGACTAAAAGGGTTAATTACTAGACTGTACATCCAGAATAATATTCAGTTACAACTGTGGCATTCCTATATGGCAGTCGTGGGTGACAATCTGAGTGGACCACAGAGACAGGGCCCTTCATTAGAGTCATATTGAGTTGTCCAGCACCATTGTTAGTGTTTGCGTCATTCCTCCCCAAGCAAGCAAATCATTAGTCAATTTGTCATTGCGCCTAGTGCGCCGCATATGGACTTCCTCAGCTCCCACTCACTCTATGAGGTAAGCCCGCCACATTCTCATCTGCGAAGTTCGAGCACTTAGCCGGTGAATCACAATGCGCTGCTTGTCAACAATTGGTCCTAGCACTGTGTACCATCTCCTCACCTTTTCTGGGGGGCTGTACAGAAGTAAGCCCAATGGACACGTTCTGATGTGTCTCGGACCGCCTAGCCAGTCACCTTTTTAAGATGGGCTAATACCTCTGTCAAAAGACTGTCGCAGCTGGGCACCCCAGCCCAAATTTAAAAAATCTGCATCATTGTTACCACAGCAGGTACATTGGGAAACTGTGTGGGTAAATGGCATGAAGTTCTTTCGATGAGCGATATACCAAGTGGACATAGCTATATTGAATGAGTTTCAACCGTGCACTAACAGATACTTCCTTTACCCCATATGTATATTTCCCCACTCCCTAGGGGTAATTGGTTCCTCGCTACCACGCTGCCGATGTTCCTCCAGTTGAGGCGGCACCAAATGCCGGGCGGCCCGGAGTGCCCTGTAGATATGTGTTATTAGATGTTGACTTGAATGAGAGAGTTGTATATTAATCTTTAGCAGTCTATCATAACCAGGATTTTTGCAGAGACTTGTGGGCAGCATTGGGATCAAATGGCTTTGTTGTGTACTGATAACGTTGGTTGCTCACTATTACCCAACCATTTGCTACTTTTCCACCTAGCACTTCCAGTTGTTGCTCTTCATAGCTTGCTGTATCTGAGCCAAAGACTGTATTTTTAGCTTTTTACTGCAAGGATCTGGTTTAGTAATGATACCCCCTTTTTGTTTACAAGGGAGCAGTGAAAGTCGAAAGCCTGCCTCTTTTCTGGAGGTAGGACTGGCTCAATTGTTCTTAAGTGTGAGCTGCTTTATAAATAAGTATATATATAGATAGCCACAGGGAAGTCTTTGTGAACTCTGCTGTATCTTGGAAGCATGCTTGTTCTTCCACAACAGGTGTAATATCTTTGCTTGCTTCTCGAGGTTGAGGTGCATCCAGCTTAGGTCATGTGGTGAAACCTTGAAGTAGAGAAAGGCTTTACATAAAGAAACAGGAGGCCTAGCCAGTAATGTTTGAATGGCGCACAGCGGTATAGATGTGAACATGGCCCCACTGCACAGCATCTGTTTCTGCTCTGCAGCTTCCTTGCCAGGCTGAACATGAACTGGTACTCTTACTGAGTGAAGTTCATTATCAAGGATGCATAGCAGTAACATTCATACCAATTTTGCAATTTAAGAGTTTGCTTTTTCCTTTCACAGGAAGAGGCCACCAGGCAATTTGCACATTGATCCATGTGTGATGACATTTAATTATCCTTCACAAAAGTTACCAGTACCACCACAGACTAAGAAGGGGGATTCCTGGACATTGATTATCAGCTTCATGTCCTATGACTGTGACATGTCATTCTGGGGAAATAGGAGTGTTCTACAATTTTTGCACTTGCTTGAAATCCTGGGATGTTATGTTAGTGTGGAGGGAATTCATGACAACCAGGGCACACTGGCCTTCTTTGTCTGGTGTACCCACTGATCATGCTGGAAAAGTATCCCCAACAACTTAACTTAGATAATAATGGCATAATTGCATAATGGTATTAGGTTAGGTGTAGTTCCTCGTGGTCCCTGTGTCCCATCCAGTTGATCAATGCTAGGTTACATATCTGGTTTTAAAGATCATGCTATTTGGTGGGGAGGGACCTTGCAGCCAATTGTATTGGACTACAAGGTGGGACGGGACCATGGAGGAATAATTCACCGCTCGGTGGCCTGCAGATGCAGCAAGAGCTAGGCCAAGCTAGGACTAGTGTTGTTGGTACAGGTTACATCAGGTTGATGGGTGGGGATAAGGAATGATCCTCTGGCTTCAGGAACTGAATCAAAAACTTTTGGAGCTGCACCGGGGAAGCTGGGAGCTGCCCAGAGGTGAGAGTAGCTGCACTGTGACCACATAAAGAGTGGGGTCATGGTCTTTCTGTCTTTCAGCCTTTTCCTCAGAGTATCCAGGGAGGGGTATGAGGAAAGTATGAACATTATGGAGGTAAATCCTGCATCTAAAACCACAGGGAGGTGCTAGGGCTTTGGCAAATCCTACAACAGCTCCTTATCCAAAGGATACGACTAATACAACCTGGCCATCATGGAACTCACAATCCTTGACATAAGGTAGAATCCACTGGGAACTATGTCTTGCAAAATTGGCCAATTGGTACTCAATCAGACTCCTGGGAACCTACCTGTTGGCACCAAGTCTCGCTGATGAATTAAGACCACTGGTTAGAAATGTTAGTGGTTTATGTCCTGCTTACAAGGGTGCACTTCCAGCACCAGCAGCACCCAATCATGTGGATGTCTTAAGGAGATTGCTTGGTGAGGCCAGCCTTCTGATTCTTTTAGTGCCTCTTGTGCTTCACAGTGGACCCTCAGAATGTACCTGAGCACCAGACGAGGTCTGCTTCTGTCCTTCTTTTTGTCACTGAGGTTCCCTGCTTGCTGACTTCTAAATAGCCACCAGCACAATTTAAGAGCCAGACTCAACTAGGCAAGAGGCAGGAAATGGGTCTAGCTCATCAGACTGGATCTGTGACAGAGACTGTACACAGGAACAGCTGGGATTTACGATCCAGTGCAAATCTTCGGAGTCAATGGAGAGGACAGAGACTTGAGCAGCAAACCTAGCACACTCAGGGATGGAGAGACAATCAACCTTTCAATGAAACAGGCCAGCAACACTCCATCCAGTAAAAGAGACTTGCTAAACATTGAATTTGCAGTGGAGTCAGTGGAGCATTAGTACTTGCTTCCAAAAGATACTGCACTTAGGGGTTCTTCCTGCACCCTCTGACTCTTCTTGCTGGTGATGAAATCAAACCTCTCTTTGGGAATCAGTTCCCTCTTATTCTCTATACATCTAGCACAGTTCTAAGGAGAACCTGTTCCAATGGTAGTCAACTGGTGCAATCCAGGTACTAATTGCCAAACACAAGGCGCTAAGTTATGTGAATCAGCTGCTGCAAATGACCAATGGCACAACATGCATGAATTAAGAACAGAACACTGCTCCATGGGCTAACTCATGCTGGAGGAAGAAGACAGATGAAAAAAACAGAAATAAACTGGACCAACATGGACCCAAGATAGTGGTAAAATGCCTTTAGAAGAATTCACTGAGAATGAGAGGAGCATGTCCTAATACATTTCGAGGGGCTGAAACAAGGAAACTGATGAGGACACAGATATGAACTGGGAATGTGGTGTGTCTCAGGTGATGCATGCCTGCATAGGTGGTTCCAGCGTGTAAATCTCTAGTTTCCCATAGCTGTAATAGCAGTTTCCGACCCAACTCTTAGGTGGCAGAGATATTCACAGGTTGGGAATAGGAAAGAGCAAAGCAATAACAGAATGTTTTCAGTTTGGAGGGGTCAGTACTGTGAAACCCAAAAATATCTAAATCAAAATTATGCAAAGGGCAAAGACAGGCAGTAGACTGAATTTAAATGTAGCATAGAATTGCAAATTAACTAGAGATCACAACATATTCAATCTACTGGAAGACAATTGATGGCTTCCCAGCCTCACATGTGAATGGGGTGTAGATGTTTTGGTCCTGCTATATCTAAAAACTGTGTCTTTATTAATTCACAAAGGTACTGACGTGTAGTTAAGTTACTCATGCGGAGTCACGACACTCATGGTGGAGTATCCACACTCAGGGTGAAATCTCTGCATGGCGCACTGCAGAGAGTGCGCCATGCAGAGATTCCGCCCCATGAGTGGAGTTCTGCTACGACTACAGTGACTCCACCACAAGTGCGAGACTCAACACTTGTAACTTTACTACACGTAAGTACCTTTGTGAATCAGGCTCCCTGTGTCTAAGGTATTTAAGCACTGACTAACAATAGCAGGCAGTATCTCCCAGTGAGATAATGGGGTTACATGTTAATTCCCCCGTAATGGCAATAACATGAAGAACTTCGAATACTAGATCCAGTTCTGCGTAATTCTTAAATGGATTTTGAGGCAGTGTAATTTTCTCTACATCGTGGTCCATGGGAACGTTTGGGGTTACTTAGTACTCCTTTTGCTATGTCATTTGAGTATTTTATACCCACTGTAAAAGTATTTTAGTAGATTGTGATAAGGTATATTTTCAGTCATAAGTCCAGTGATGGTGGTTCTCATCTAGTTATAGTTGTATCTCCTTCATGAGCCTGATATGATAATGCCAACATTTGGAAATGAGTTATATTAATTTGTCCGTGTTTTGCTCAGAGTCGTATTGGTGCCTAGACTTTTGTAGCACTTAATGACTGATGGGAATCAGATGAAAAGCTTTAATTATGGGAGGAGCGTGAGCCATTTTTTAGGGCTGGTTTTAGCCAATACCCTTTGGTTTTATAAAAAATTATCTATATTATATACTCACAGGATTTCAGCCAGCCCTCTTCATCCACGTATCTGTTGTCATTCAGACATTTCTTCCTTCCACTACAGCACTACGGCATAGGACAGGTGACAATGGGTCAGTCCACTTCAGCCATTGGCTAACTTAACTGTCAGTGATAGCTAACAAAGAACACACCCGTAGGATAAGTTGTTCCTTTTGGTGTCATGGACTACTATACCAATGTGTGCATTTTTGAGGTGAAAAAATAATTTTGTTTTTAGGAATTCTTATTTATATTGGTGATGACCGGCAGTTCCCACAGTATTGCCACTGGGCTGCTAATTTCTAATTTAAAAATAAATAATTTAAAGTGTCTGCTCATGCATGTGCATGCATCGGCACACATTGGTACCCACGTTTTAATTTAATGTGTTTTAATTTATTAAAAACATTCAAGCATGGCCATCTACCAACGATACCTGCATGGGTAGCCACATTTCAGACTTTTTTCACTTTAATGAAAACTATTTAAAGACTTGGCATTCTCCACTATTGGAGACAGTCCACCCTTCCTACACTCCTTTCATTGGATTGCGTAGCGGGCTACGAGAAAATCACTTATAAACTAAATGAACAGTCACACATCTTTGAGACCGCATGGGGCCCCTTCATGGCAAATGTTGAAACTTCAATCGACTGAATTCCCTGCCTACCGTGGAGATAGAAAGGAGAACCGTTCTAAGAGAAGGGCTGCGTGGCACCACAGACTGAAAGAAGAGTGATACAGTCCTTAAGAATGTTAACACTCCTGCAGACACCTGTAAGCCCCTCCCTCCCTTATCCCCCCTCCCTGATTCCCCTACCTTCATGACCACCAACCCTCCCCAGGCACTTCAGGGCCACTATCCCTGACGTGCCTCTTTGACTCCCCAAGAGGGCATGAATTTTGGAGTGAAACCCTGTCCGCATGGTGGACTCAGCCTTCATATATCGCCAGAAGACCGGTCCCTCCTAGTATTCTTTACTTGATGCAGTTGTACCATGCAGCCCACTGCTCCTGTAACGAAGTCTGGAGCTGCAGCCTTCTGATATCTGTGATACCTGTTTGTATTTTCCTAACACATGCCCCTCGATGGCTTTCTGATTCTCTCGCTGGCACCAGATTGTTTAAACTTACAATAATTGTTGCACAAACAAAAAAAACGTAGTGTTTTTTTTTTTACTTTAATGAAAACCGTTAAAAAATTGCCACCCATGCTTGCAAATGCTCAGATCAGTCAGCATGTATCGGTAGACATCTATGAATATTTTTCTATGTAACTTTATTACAAAAAACATTTTCAGATGGCTGACTATGCATGTGCATGCATGGGCGGTCATTTTTTAATTGGTTTTTGGAATAAAGTTTCACAAAAACCCTAACAAATCAAGCATTGGTAAAACAAAAAGGATTGAGGCCAAAGCCAGATGTATTAGCATTTCTTACTGTGTGATTCTGGTCAGCAGTAAGTGATGATCGATGGTGTTGCTTAGAGTCAGGGGGTAATCTTTAAATCAGAGTGTATATAAAGATGGTAGGCCTTTGATTCAAAGTCACAACATTTTTCAACTCTAGATTCAATTCGGAAAGGTGAAAAAGCCCTATTCGGACAGCACAGGTATAAGGGCTGTGGATAACAATGTACAAATGTGAACTTAAAAAGGTTCTTCCAATTAGATTGCGCTGTTCTGCTCTATAGAACTACATTGCTGTTTAGAATAAAAAGTGCAAATATATGAGATACTGGCAATTCTTTCACACATCTTTACACCTCCTTTTGCACATCGTTCTTCACCACTGCTCACTTGTCCTCTACTCTCAATAACCATGGGGCACTCTTTCCCTCGCTTTTCACCACACCCATTGGAGTCTTTAAGTTTGGGTTATTGTGTCATTCATAATCAATTTACTGACACAATGCTTCCCTCTCACACTAGCCTCCTACCCAAAATGGCCTCCCACCCTCTTCTGCTGATACAGCCTCATCCCGAAGCACCTTCTTGACATAACTGCCCTACAGTGAAATTCCTGCATCCATTAATTTTCTCCTAGCACCACCCCCACCCGCTTTGTTTTCAAATTGTCACCTCTCCATGGAATGACTGCCATACCGCATCTACTCATCCCTTTTTTATCAAAAGCATAATCAACTCCCTTTTGTTCACCCCTAGAACAACTCCTGCCAATAAACAACGCACTGTGAAAGGAGTAAACCAACCATGCTCGTGATCACCAAGTATGCGTAGATTTCTCATTTCCAACCTGGATTCACACATCACTCCATGTGAGCAGTCAGAAACTTAAAGTACCTTCCATGTGGCGGTGGGTGAGCGAGAAAAATGAGTGACCCTGACAGTTTCAGTGAAGGATTGTGGGAACTTTTCCTCCAAGGAAAGTTTCAGAGAATTTGCTGAAAACGTTTCCCAGTCTTTCCTACTTTCTTCTTTTCCATCCTTTTTTCTTTCATTTGTTACTTTCTTCCTTCCATTTTCTTCTTTTCTTTTTTATTCAGTCTTTCCTTCTTTCTGTCATGTATTTCATTTACTCATTTTCTCATTCTTTACTACTTTCTTATTTTTTATTTTATTTATTTCCTTCTCTTTCCATTTATTCTTTCCATCTTTCGTCCGTTCTGTTGGTTATTTTCATACCTTTACTTCTTCTTTCCATCTTCCTTTCTTCATATTATCTAATTTTATTTTCTGTCCATATTTCTTTCTTTCTACCCCTTCTCCTGTCAGTATGTTGGCTTATTTCTTATCTTCCTCCTGTCCTCATTTCACCTTCTTAACATTATTCTTTAAATTCGTATTCCTCTTTTCTCTGCTTTCTCTCTCTTCTATTTCCTTGTAACTTTATTTCTTCCTTCATCCCTTCTGTCGCTCTTTCCTTGTTGACATATGCCATTTGTTCTTCAAATTAGTTCATGCTATTTTCCTGCTTTCCTTCTTTCCCTCCTTCTATGATTCTTCATGTTTTTGTTAATTTCTTATTGATACCATTTTTCTATTCATCTTTCTGTCGTGGCCTTTTGTGTCTTAATTCAACATCTTACTCCTTTCCATCATATTTTCCTTCTGCCCATTCTCCTTTAGTTCATTCTTTCTATCTTACTTCCTTGGTTTGTATCATTGCATTTTGTGTCTTCCTTTTTCACATTCCCTTACTCATTTCCCCTCAATTTTTAACTTTGTCATTGGTGTTTCTTTCTTCGTCTCTGTCATGTGTTTGACTTCTTTGACAACCCTTGCGTCCCGATCCTATAGCTGTGTTATAATTATCTTCTTTTCTGTAGCAATTAGCTTCTGCCTTGTGGCCTGCGAGTTACAGATCCAAGTTAATAAGAGACAAAGAGCAATGTGATCTGGGGGTAACGGGTGTTTCACAACACCCTACCATCACTCAAAAAACTCAATACACACTCAGAATACTAATACCTTCCCAGTGTCAGTCTCATATAATGCTTTCTGCATTCAATGTCCACACCATGCTTAGCACCTCACCCCATGTCCCTCCCTCCAATTCTTTCTCCTAGTCACCAAGTATCTGCACACACAGCCACTCCACATAACCACCCTCACCTCATCATCAACTCATTCATAGTCTACACTGCATTGAACTTCCTTTCTTCTTAACCAAAGTAATCCTAAACTGCCTTCCTACATCATAACTCTGCCTACTAGCCCGCAACCTTGATTTTTGACCACCTATCTAACTATCAATAACTTTCCAATGGCCCACCCACCACCAAATCGCTATTTGTGCAAGATGCCAAACTGAGAGACTCATTCCGAGTTTGGTGGCAACTTGCCCAGTGGAAAACTACCCACAACATTGACGCCAGCTTGTAAATGAGCCGGTGGCAATGTTGCGGAGCGTCGGGTGTCAGAGCACCTGTCGCACTTTTCACTGCCTGTAATTCAGGCAGTGAAAAGTGTGATGGGGCTGTCTATGGGGGCCCCTGCATTTCCCATGTCAAGTGCATGGGCAGAGCAGAGCGCCCCATAGGGCCCCTGGCACCCCGTCTCCGACAGCCTTTGCATGGTGGTGGAACTGCCATGCAAAGGCTGGCAGACACAGGAGTCGTTATCCCCAGGGCAGTGCTGCTTGCTGTGCTGCCCTGGCGGATTAAGACCGCCTGCACTGCCAGGCCGTCAGCCGGCAAAAAGTGGCGGTAGCGGCGATCAGACCACGGTGCTTTCGCCACGGCAGTAATGTGGCTGTCGGACTGCTGCTTTGGTGGCAGTCCGATGCCCAGCGTGTGTCCAGTGGTCCTAGAACGTCCAGATTCATGATCAGGGCCTGAATGTCATTTCAACCTACAGCAACACCCACCTCTTCCCTAAAAATCCCTGCTGCACTACCTAAACTGCCAAACACACACTGTAACCGAGCACTGCACTATTCTAGCGCACCATATTTCCCGAAATTCTCAGGAAAAGAGAACAAAAGTCGAAAAAATACATGTAGACGACCTGTGAAAGACCGCATGATGGTTCACATGAGGAACGCACTCGACACACAACCTTCCACACACATACATGATTATAAAACAAACATTTACTATGCAGCCAAGAGCCCAGGCAACTCTGCCTAAATTTCGGGAAAGGTCATAATCTCTCCTGGATGCATTACGGAATATCAACACCAAAAATATTGTCGGACTAGAATATCGAGGACAGACTATAGCGGGACAACACTTTGAAAGGTAAGTGAATATAGAAAACTAGATTTACTATTCCTAACTCCACATCTCTGTGCCTTAAACATTTATATACCACGTAGATGCAAACATGTGGACTTGGGTAACGAAAATCTGGACTTACCTGTCGATAATTAATATTTTCTCCTCAGTGTTCTGTTCCACTGATATTGTGGGTCCGATATTCAGGGTGCATATATCCAACCTCATCTATTAGAGCACCCTCGTTTGGGAAAAATGTAAACACATATACTCAGTAAATTCACACTTATGCCTTAGTCAATAGGTACATATGACCTCACCAACAAAACGACTAACAACATGCAGACATGGATTCAGCAGAATGTCACCTGATCAACCCACCACTCGAGCTTTCTCGGACTCCCTACCACGCACATTTAGCTCAAATCTCACCCTTACTAACACTCCAGTAGGGTGCAAAACTACAAATGCCAAGTGTACCATCTTCAGAACTAACAACTGCAACTAACTCCAGTACAGGCAGAGCCAAGTAGTTGGTGAATGCTAAATTATACAGACCGTTACCATAGCATGATATAGTATAGAAATTATGAGATTATGATTGAAGCATATGCGTAATTTTGTCTCTAAGAAGCATTTCATGTAATGCATTTTACTGTTCTGAAAGTCAATATTACATAAGCCGGTAAGAAAATGTAGGAGGTGAAAGGCTACTACAAATACTGGCAACACAGGGTCTAGTGGCCCAGTTTGCTCAAGCATCCTTATGGCCACAGCCTTGAACTGCAACGGGGTCCGCTCAGTCATTCATCCTTCTGAGGTTGATAAGAACGTACCTTTGGGTTGGGTAACCTTAAACACCTGCTATCAGAGCCAAGATATCCCTTGGCGTGGAAATGTGCATTAGAAATATACATTATTCTATGTAAAGTTGGTACAGTGTTTTGCCTTTCTGAGGTCGAAATAGGACAATTCATTGTGGTGGTCATAATTAGATTTAGGGTTATTTGGCAGTTCATTTCAGGTTGTGGTGGTGGCAGACAGTTTAAATATGTTATTATCAGTAGTAGTGTTAAAATACAAAAAATAATGGTATTAATAGGAAAAATAAGTCTCAAAGAAAGACAATCATAGTGCAGCAGTAAAAGATCGCGGAACTGAAAAATAATGTTGAGAAACAGTTGCTTTTTTAATTGAAAAGAAAAGTTAATTTGCTCATTATACAAATATGTATGAAGATCACTAACCTAACAGTTATCGATGAAAACTGCGAAGGCTCGTCGCGTGCTTTGTCATGGCGCTCTTGTGCCCTAACACATCATATAAATGGGTCTGTCTTCCAGGACAAGCACTTCAAAGGCGTTTCCGCTTGTTCCGCTTTGAAGCTTCTGCTGCGCAGACTTCGCAAGCTGTCACATGGATTCACATCATTCCCTGGGTGTCCTTGCTAAACACTTGCAGACATATCGCTCACCTGTCACTCCGAGACAAAATGTAGGTTGTGGCTGATTAAATCAATTTATGCACAGCTCGCTGTA
The DNA here is from genome assembly GCF_031143425.1 of Pleurodeles waltl. Taxonomy (NCBI): domain Eukaryota; kingdom Metazoa; phylum Chordata; class Amphibia; order Caudata; family Salamandridae; genus Pleurodeles; species Pleurodeles waltl. The sequence continues at coordinate 951,884,080 of NC_090449.1, forward strand.
ATGATGTTGTCTCTTATCATCTAAAGCTTCTCAGAAAACATGTCAAGACTTCTTTTTCACAAAATTGCGTTGAGTTGCTTAAGAAATTCAGCACAGAATGGTTCGTATGGTTGATATGTTTTAAATAAGAGTACACACATATGGTCTTTGCTGAAAGACATATGAATATGTGATGTTACCAATTAGCTAGTTTACCAGCTGTTGCATAATTGCCAGGACCTCTTATTCCCAAGCTGTATACCCTTGAGATGCAAAATGGTGTCTTGACATAGACGAACAACTGTGTGACGTCGGCGTGCACGTACGAGGCTGGACGCCGAGCATGCCCAGTGGTTAATTCTATAACCTCCCCTTCCAGTGAGCTTGATCTCTGGAGAGTCGCAATGAACTTTGCACTCGCAAACGTCAATTAAGACTGTTCGTACCGGATTTTTAAAATGTACCTCGTTCCAGCATCTACCGCTATCTAAAAGGGGCAGAGCTGGGGTGAAAGCAGCATGCAGATGCTGTCGGAGATGAGTTTAGGAGCCAAGTGATGTATGGGCTGCGCGTGCCTTACACGCGCTCCCCCCTGCCCGAGCTGCACCGGTGAAGGGGAGACTGGCGGGCGCGTGCGGGCGGCAGGGGAGAGCTGCAAGCAGAGCATGGCCAGCAAAGGAAGAGCTGTTCCGCCGGGCTCGCGGTGCACGTGTGGTGTGAGCAGGACCTGCGCCCGGCGCTGCATCTGCGGACACTGACTGAGCTGCCTGGCTAATGAAGGCCACTTGGATCCGCATCCTTAAAAGAGCCAAGGGAGGACGGCTGAAGCAGTCTGACATCTGCGTAAAGCCCCTTTTCTTTCATTCGCTGGGCTGCGGGTGGTTGCTATGACGAAGGATAATGGCTTGTTTGTAATGGATGCTATAGAATCTTCTCCTTTTTAATGGGAAGGGCAGATTATATATAAAAGCTTTATTTACATTCAGTCAATTTAATGAGGCAAGGTTACGGCACGCGCGCGGTCTATGTATTTCCTCAGCATGTCTGAACCAGAACGGGGATGTTGGCTTTATACATGATTCTGTGGAAATTCGGGTTTTATTTTAGGGAAAGAGTGGTGTGAAATGAGGCGGCGTCTTTGAACTCAGTACAGGTGAACAATGTTAGCATATAGGAGACGGCTGGCGTTGCTGCATTTCCTAGTGCTGTGCTCTAGCTTCCAGTTGTCCCTCGTAGCCTGCTACCTATTAGTGTACTAAAATGATGCTTGTGATTGCTTTTGCTTTTCTTCTGTGCAACGCTGCTGTTAGTGTCTGGTATGAAAAAGAAACGTGATGCTTTTAATGTCTGACGAAAGAAGGAAACGTGATGCCCACTAGAACAAATACACTTTGTCACGAGGAAGATAAATAGAAGTAGCATCCTTGGACTTTATCTTTGAAAACACAGATCTTCTATAGCACATATTACATATGTGCTTGCCCACCCATTCAAACCCCGAAATATTTAATTCATATTTCATAATTAGCTTGTTGATTTAGCTGTTTATTTTAGTTTGATTTCATGAAGGATGTTTTGTAAATGGTGAATAATTGATGGATGGTTTGCCCATGGTCTAAAACGAAAAAAACCTTTCCGACCATCACCTGCACCATCTATCAAGGTAGAAGCAGGCAGTGGTTGTGGGCAGACCTTTCAGCATAAAAATGTTTTTCTTCTGGAAAATCTGAATACATATATTTTCTGATTGTGCCTTAAGTCTTTGGATGAGACCAAAATGGTTGCAGGGGGAAGTGCAGATGATCACAGGGAATTGTTCTTTTCTATACAAAAAGATGCTTAAAAATGCAAAGTGGGGAACACTGAGCAAGGGCTTGGCTCTGGATTAAATTGTATTTTTCTTATTTGTTGTGCTGTTTCTTTGTAGGGTTCAGCGGACTCCTACACTAGTCGCCCATCCGATTCAGATGTGTCTCTGGAGGAAGACAGAGAAGCAGTGCGGAGAGAAGCAGAGAGGCAGGCCCAGACACAGCTGGAAAAAGCAAAGGTAAATGAAACCTCGGTCTGATGCTCATTTTTGATGCACATCGTTGTCTTCCACTATAGTGTGTCTTTTTCGAATTGCTGAGGGAAAAAAATGGATAGAACAGAATAGAGATGCTTAACCGAGATACACTAATGCAGCAGTCGAGGCCGGTGTTCACTGTAATCACTGACTAGGTTTTAATTCTCATTTAGGTTAATTGTGTGTGCTTCTTTCCCTTGAGGAAACACTGACAATCTGTCAGGGCTCAGTTCCTCATGGACACTACCCTGGAATACAGTATGTGAAGGAATCATATGCGAAAGCATCTTACCAGGTAGCATATAGGTTTTCAGTCTCTGGCATACAGAACAGGGGCCAAACTATTTCATCTGCTCACTGTACTTTACCATGTGGCATCCATGTTTTTTACATGTTTTGATTGATTAAAGTGACACTGTTGGTGTTGTTGCTGACTTGATCAAGAGTCTATAGTGTTGGAAGAAGTGCTGAGGTTGACTTTATTTTATACTTTAGTTAATTGTTACTGAGCGATCACTCATGATTGGTTGATCATTTATTGTCTTGCTTTTATATGCATCTCACAGGTGAAAGATAACTTTAGTGTGCATAACTCTTCAAACTGTTAATTCAACCTTTATTTTGTTCTCTTAATTACCAAATTTTCCATTGGCCCATTGGGCTGAGGGAGTGCCTCTTGTCCATGACACCATGAACACGATGAAATGTAAAAGGCTGTGATGGAAGTGTGGGAAAACTGGGCTGATTGCAGAAGCCCCTTCCTTTTTTGCCCCCATTTTTAGCTGATACTGGTGCCTTTTGACTGACTTTGCCATGAACACTGCTAGCCATTGCTCTGTTTAAAATGGTGTATGCAAATGAGGCCTTATTATAATTTAGTCTGACAATCTACGTATAAGTCCCCAGTATATGGTAGGGCATGTAGGTTTAGGGACCCCAGGGTAGATAAGGCACCCTTCGGTGCACTGCTGTGGTTCCTGGTGTCATTGTAAAGGCAGGCCTGCCTTGCTGGCTGCTTTTATGCTAAAATGAACCCCAAATTCGGCTTTAGAATTACAAGTACTTCCAAAGTGTCAACTACCATAAATTTGCATATGTCATCCCTGAGGTCTGCCCTAGGTGCCCCGAGGCTGGGTTGCAGTGTAAATATAATCAAGGACCTTATAAAAGCTGTGTTAAAAGCCCGGGTGAGGGGAAAACAGCCAAATTTGTTTTTATCATTGTAGTCAACGGGCTCCATAGGCTAACACTGAGAGACTTTATTTTAAAATAATAGTCTTATTTCCAATAGAGATTAGCTAAATTTAGCATCGTTGGTACCAAATTAAATGTTATAATAAATCCAACAGCTTGCCAATGCTGAATTTAACATAACTAGCCCAGGTTAAGAGTTTTAGAACTCTTTCTGAAAGTTACCAAATTCAGTCCTATGGTGCCCTTTTCTGATTTGGTCAGCCTCTAGCAGCTTGAGCCAGGCTACCTTATTAAGGTGGCCTTGGCTGAGACAAAGAAAGCATTTGGTTGGCAGTGAACTGCTTCAGCAAATGGCAGAGCAGGATGGGGGAAAAGTAGCCAAACTGGTCTTTAAAGGAGGAAAAGCCACCTGGGACAGAAAGTGGACCTCCCCACTTTCTGCTCCCCCATACAGATGGGAACCCCACTGATTAGATTAGGAGTGGGGCTGTAAGGGGTGTGTGAAGGGAGACGTAGCCACACCAGTGGGTGGACTCAGCCAGATCTAAACTTCAAGGATCAATTTTTGCCATCCTGGGTTTTTAGAGAATGTTGCTTTCTGAGATTGATTTTTGCCACACGCCACAGAAAGTGGTCACCCCAGAGGGTGGTGGCCTGTGCCCCATTGGACAGGGGCACCCCTCATGCTTCCCACCCCCGGAGCAAGGATAAATATGGCAGAGCTGCACCATAATTCAGATCCCTGCTGAAGAAGGTACTAGAGAAGGACTGCCCTGCTGAAACCCTTGCCTGCACCTGAAGAATTGCACTCACAGGACTGCACCAGCTGCAACCTCTGGGCTTCACCAAGAAAAGGACTTTGCCTTGCTTCTGCAACTCCAGTAGTGGACTCCCTGTAAACTGCAGGTACAAAGGAGCTGGTCAGAGTCCCCTGCATCAAATCCTGCAAGAAGGGCCCACCCGACCAGCATCCAGTGGCCATTTGATGATTCTGACCAGGTGCTTTCTGGAAATTGTAGTCCCAACTCCCACAGAGCAACTCAGAAACTCCAGAAACTTGGATCAAGTTTGTGGACACTTCAAGGAACCAAAAATCACCTCTGGAAGAAGTTCCAGAAGTTTGGAGCAACTGTTGTAAAAAGCTTCATATGTTGAAGAGGTGCATTGTGGGAGTTATAGTCCCAGACCCCAAGAGGAAACACCAGAGCCTCTGGACCCTTGGCTGGTGCTGTGGACCACTTTCCTGAATCAAGAAACACTTCTGAAAGTAAGTGTAACAGTGTTACACTGTGGTTGGCCTGAACTCTGGACTTTGTCCCTCTCCAGTGCAACCTTTTTTTAACCCTTTGAGCACTATTTACACCTAAGCACTAGTTTTACTTTTAATCTTTAAAAATTCATGTCTCTGGTAACCTTCATTGGATTTTTGTTGTTCTGTCATTTTAAAGATACATATATTTCCTATTTTAATAAGGTGGTGTTGGATTTTTAGTGTGTGTTGTGTTTTACTTATTTACTGTTTTGTTGATATTAAGTGCTTTACACACCTGACTCCTAAGTGAAGCCTAACTGTTCCTGGGCCAAGCTATCAAGGGTTGATTCATTTACTAAGAACTTGACTGGACTTGGTGGGTGTTTGTGGCCTAGTGCTAAGTGTAGGTACCTACCTGCCGTTAGCAATAACCCACTTTCCAACAGAAAGTAAGGTTACGTTTTCTTCAATAATGTTTAAGAAAGATGTTGAGGCAGGAGGGTCCCATAATTTTTAAGACCAGTGTTGGAAAGAATGTTTGACATATAAGGAAAATATAACACACAAGAAATGGAGCAGAATCAATACATTCAAGGTCATTTTCAACATATTTTATCATATAAACATACACATCTGTGATAATGTCTTTATGGCCTTTTTTGGTTTTGCTACTCTTCTTCACATATACAAATGGTGCTTCGTAACTAAAGTAAATGCAACAAAAAGAATTAACATTTTTAAAACCCTTCAAAGGTCTCCCTTTCCCTTTCACATAAGTTGGCATACTGAATTTCTCATTGAGACAAGGACTGTTAAAAGGCCATAGTTTCTATCTTAGAAAAAAGTGTTGACTAGTCTTACATTTAAGGAAAACAATGTAGACAGGTGTTTTATAGGTAATGGCACTCACAGAGTCACACCAAATATGTAAACATACAGGTCTGTACAATGGTGCTCCTGGTAGGGGATCGACGAACGTTCACGCTCAAATGGAGTCTGCTGGAGAACAACACGTGCATTGAGATAGTTGGGAAATTTGAGATAATACATATGGTCTCCAATGAATTAGGATTTGTAATCTCAAGTATATGCATAATAGCCCTGATGAAGTCTCAGTGATTATTCTCGCTTGACGAAACATATGTTGGCTGAAACGGTGGATGAAACTGTGAGGAACTGTGATTGTATTGATCGGAAGACAACTCCGCAAGCATGAAATAAAGCAAGATGGAATAGGAGAATACAAAAAAGACTGACATAGACTTTGTTTGAACTTGGAACGTGTGCCTTGGACTAATATATATACTCTGACTTTTAATCCATAATGAGCGTGGATTAAAATGTAGTGTTTCAACTAGTCCCAACTATATCTGTGTATCAGGGGATCTACTTACCGAACTTCAAAAGTTTGGAAAATCACCATTTTAGTTTTGGCTAGCCACTGCTTTAGCTGTTATTGGTCTTGTGCTACAAACACAAAGGGATAGGGCAATTTGTACTTGGCGCTTAAGAAAAATGGAGTAGTGTTTTTTGCACCACGATATGCACATTTCATTTGTAAGGTAGGTGTAACATGGTGTTGTATAATTCTTTCTTATGCAGTTCCCAAGCCATACCTTGTTACTCTTTAACCTCAGTATCCCGCTAGCATGATTTGGCAATGGAGCTTGCTGCATTCCCATCACCACAGCAGATGCTGGAACAGAGCGAGCTCTTGTACTGTATTACATTGGCAGGACCACGAGGCAGAAGTGTACCAGGTCTCAGTGGCTGAAAAGCTGTCCGGACCCAGGTGTGCCTCTATCATTATTGAATATTCCTTGCTTGTAGGATGTGCCAGCCCTAACAAGAACATTTGTCTAAATGTGCATTTATAGCTTCAGCTGCAGTTCAAAGAGCTATAATATCTGGGGGTGCAAAACGTGCAGCACCACATGCAACGGAGACTGTGGTACCAAACCAGGTCAGTTGCAGAAGGGAGGGGGATATCCTTGTAGCAGCAGGCTTTAAAATATTTACTGACCACACTGGCAGGTGCAAGATTCAAGAGTGTGTAGCAATGTAACTGTAGCACCTCCTTGGTAATAATAACTGCCGATTTGAATTCTTGCATATATCTTTGTCCTGTTTTGGTCTTCTGAATAGTCATGGACCCTCTCATCTATACACTTATACCTGCACCCAGTCACTCCCCATTCATTCATCAGTACACTTAAAAACTGACCTATTCATCCATCCTTGCACTCGCCCAGCCATTGATTCATTCACACATTGAACCACTTTTGCTTTCAGTCACCCTCAATAAGATATTGGATTATTATTTGAAGCAGTTAGTCACCTCAAGAAATAATCACAACACTTGTCAGGGTGAACCTTCCAAGTCACTAAATTGAACTGAGCTCAACTCCTTGGTAGCAATGGCACAGAGCAGACACTTAATTTAGGGCAATATGTAAAGTATTCATGTAGTAATACAGCCAAAATGCAAAATTATAAACATTCCAAACTGAATTAGAAAAATACACTAAAATTTAATAAATGACATAACACCAAATTCACAAAAATCTAAGAAGTGGAACCCGAGATAAGAGTTTTTAAAATTTCAAGAAAAAATAATGCCAAAAAGCACAGAGCGCCAGTGTTAGTCAATAAAGTAGACCACAAACTAGGTGCAATATGAGACTGACTACCATGGAGCGGGGTCGAATACACCAACCAGGTTCATCCTGATTAAAGTTTTACCTTCTGAATTAGGGCCTAATTTTGAAATCAAAATCCCATTATATCCTATGGGATTCAGATGTCGGCAGACCGGATATCCGTCCCAGTTGTGAAAGAGTAACTTGTCCGCCAATATCTAAATCAGGCCCTTAGTCTTTTAAGTCACTATTCACCACAGGAGTGCAGTTTAGGACATCTGGGTAAGCACTTAGCGACTCAATGGGTGTCAGGCAGAGACCCATTGTAGGGACCAGTCCAGGTCCAGTTGCCATTGATCAGCGGGGTACATCCAGGAAAAGGCCTTTTGCAGCTTAGTGTCTCCCTGTAGGAGGACATACATCTGACCCATAGAGTCAATTTCTTTGTCCAGGTTATAAGAGGGAGAAGGTCAGGTTCTTCAGGGTTGCTCTTTGATGACAGAGAGGTCCAGTCCTCTTCGGATCTTCTGGAGGTCCAGAAAGTGTTCGAAAATGGTTGCCCAGAGATACCATATTTATGTCTGGCAAGAGCTAGTGGGTGGGGTGACACCTGGCCCCTCCCTAATCAATAGGGTGAAAGTTCCCAGGGCCAAATCTAGGCACTTCTTCAGTAGTTCCTGCTTGGCTTACTGTAGACAGGCATGAAATGCAATCTGTTAGGGCATTTTCAAAATGGTGAAAGTATTCAGCCACATTAAACGTAGGCTCTGTGGATTAGGGAAGTGTGCAGAAAGAGTACTTTGGATATCCTAGTGTCCTCTAACATATGACACTAAAATCCATTTTGGAGAAGGTACTGTACCACAACAACCCCAAAGACAGACATCTGGTAGGAAAAAAGCAGGATCCTTCAGCAACCATACAGCGGATACACAAAAATTGTCTTGGCTTCCTGTTCTCTCCCTTTCAAGTGTGCCCCAAGTGTTCTATGTGAACCCAGCAGACCTGTCAAACAGGATTTGATGCTCAATCAGGATTTGACAGTGTAGTGTCAAAAAGGATGCCCACGGCCTTCCACCCTGTCTATTGTTTTGGAGTTTAGATGAGTAATCTCTGCCCATTCAGGTTAGCCTATTGTTTGCTCATTGGAGGCAATTTACACCGTATTCACAAATATTCAAGGCCAATCACTGGCTGGGCAAAATTGGACAGCCAATGTAAATTAGCCTCCAGGAACTTCAGGCTAAGACAGAGTAACTTTCTGAAAGTTACTTTTCCTTAATATTTATTAAAAATTCAGCTTCACCATTGAATTGGAGTTTTAATAATTAAGTTAGTTCTCTAAATATTTTCTAGCTGGTCCAAATCCTGCTATATAGAATTAGTATTTGAATACGCGCTCTGGTTTTCTACATAGGACAGGTAGGCATGCAACAGTAAAAATAGGTTTTTAGTCCTTGTCATTGTAGGGACATAGTAATATTAATTTTTACGTGCCCCACTTTTAACAACCATGCACCCTATCTTGTGAGCTACAAGTCTTACATGGGGTGACATTAATATTTAAAAGGTAGTCTTTCTCTTTTCAAAGAGGGTCATATTTACAATTCAAGCTGCAAGATTAAAACTGCAGCAGTCGGGCTATAATAGTAGGCCTGAAGTCATGTTTGCACTTTCACTGTAGTGGGTGGCACAATAGGCGCTGCAGTCAATGAATGGCATTTAACTTCCAAGTCCTGTACCTTGTACCATATACTAGGGAGCTATAAATAAGTTAAATTTATGATTTAGGAATATGCCATTTCAACTATGTTTAAAGAGGGAGCACAGACACTTTACTACAGTTATCGGGGTGAAGTGCGCAAAGTTCTAAAGCCAGCAAAATTATAGGTGTAAGCAAAAGGCTAAAAAGCAGCGGTGACCATGTAGATAAGGTGGATTTCTGGCACACTCTGAGTATTACAAGAGCAAGTCACATATTATGTTTTTAAATCTGCTTCTATCAGCTTGTCTAAAACACTACGGCATAAGAACACAGTTCATGGCAAGTTAGGTTCTTTTTTTATAAAGGATGCACATTGATCATGAAACTGAACCAAAATGTGTTACTTCTAAAGGCAAACACCAAGAAAACTATTGCAGTACAGAAGGTCAAATATTAATTACATCAAACATTGTGAGTTGTTAAAGGTTTCATCAGCTTGTGTTTGGCATGACTGGCCGGTGACAGCAGAAAGGCAAAGGAGTTGGCTAGTGTAAAACGGTACTGCTGCAGTAGTTGGAGAAACTGTGGTCACTATTGGATTCAAATGCACCTAGTGAGTCTCTCAGGTCCCCCCCCAAAAACACTGGTGTCTTGCAGACATTGATATGCTTGAAAACCTTCCATCGGCAACCTGCTGCTGATTCACTTGACCTAGGCTAGTCATAGAGATGGCCTGCAACTGATGTCACTTCCTTATTGGAAATATGCAGGGCACAAGTCCTAAATAAAGAAGTGGGGGGACTAACCAAGCTAGACAGTATGCAAGTGACATTATGTAGCATGATATTACAGCATGTGACATCATGGCGCATGACTTGACAGGACGTGATATCACAGGAACTGGCATTACGGCCCTTAACCTCTCAGAAAGTAACATCACAAGAAGTGACATCTGATCTTAAGTCCTCAAACGTATGTTTTGCAGATCTATAAGGAGTACATTTGAGTGAATTATCAGATTTAACAAATGAGATTTTGCATTGGGGTTGTGCCAAAAAAGTGACACAACCTTAACACAATATCTGGGCCTCAATTTCAACAATTATTTAAATCTCTGCCACAAAGCAACTGACACGTGGTGGAACTTGGTAATAGATCTGCTCTGCTTAATTGGTTGAAAAGACTGCATTAAAAAATTGTTTTATGGGGTTAAGGCACCTGTTGCAAAGAGCTTCCTATACCCTGTAAATCTCGGGGAATAATGATAATGGTAAAATAACTCCAGTTAACACGTTTGCTGGACAGGTGTGTGTTGTGTCTAGACGCAGTTTTGAATCAAAGTATCATAGAGGCTTATTGTGTCTCCTGACATGTTTTTTTTAATGCTTATGACATATTTTTATTTTATATAGGTTAGTAAATGGGCTACTATTTTACCACGGGGTTCCTTTTGTTACTTGCAGTTGATAAATTGTAATCCTTCTAATATAGCACAGTGAGCTATCAAGGACATGCACCACTGTTCTGTGTAATACATCCTGTACATAGATTTATACTTTTATGATTTATTGTCAGTGTATAATGTGTACATATGATGTAAAGCGCTCTGACACCTTGATTTGGGATATGTAGCGCTACAAAAAGAAATAAAACAAAATAGTAATATTTCAATTGCTATTTGTGTAAATACAGGAACAGACAAGCATATGACATTCTTACTGTGCATGCATATCTCTTATATACAGGGACTGACCAAAGTCAAAATCATGCCTTATAAGTACCTGTGAAGTGACAACAAGCTGTATGCCTTTGTTTCCCTTCTATTGCATTCGAAGGTAGGTGTGAGGCTCCACATAGCTCCAGCAAGAACAACCAGTGGCCTGATAGCCACTTAACTTCAGCCTTTGTTTTGGCCCCAGCTCAACTAAAAAGCCCCCTTACATCTGCCTGCATGTTGCTGCTCAGAATTAAAGTAGACAACCTGCAGGCACTGCAGAATGTGTCTCGGTTTATAAACATTACACCGGGTGAGTTCAGCATATTATAGTGCAGCACAACTACAGTGTCCACCTTCTGAAAATAGTGGGGGGACGCCATGTACTCGTGTGTGCCCCCGACTTGTGCCTGGAAAGATGCCTATCTTGTTTTGGTGAAGTGTAAAGGGGCATTAATCAGATTCTTGGGTTAGAGTCTGGCCTGTGTCTGGGAACAGTTTCCCCCTTTAATTGGATCTGGTACTCTGGGGACTCCACTAGTTAGCAGCGACTCTGAGTAGAACAGAGGCATGCAATGAACTTCTACTTCGGGAATTGTTAGCAAAATATTTTCCCAAGGTGCCTCTGACCACGGCACTGACTGAAATCAGCCACAATGTATTTATCCGGAAAGAGCTATTTCTGTGTATTGAAAACCTCCACGGAGATACCAAAAGTAAAGCTGGTCTAAGCAAAGACTGCACTACTACATGCCTGCAATGATATTCAATATAATACTCGGCACCTTAGACTTCAGAGTCTGGCTTGGTAACAGAGTAAGAAGACAAACAGCACTGGGATACTCCACAGCTCTTCCCTCAGAATAGCACTATTTTTGGGGGGCCTAATTGCCAGAGATTGTGCTGAGAGTATGTTTGACTTACTCTTGTAGATCTCCTCACTTTTGAATGTCAATGGACCGATCCGACAAGATCTTGCAGTGAGTAGCTGTGACTTACTCTTTTAGTTCTGGAATCGATGAGCAAATCGCGATTACTACATCAGGAGTACTTTTGACTTTCTCCTGGACTTCAGGTTTAAACCAGGCACACTACAAAAGGGATTAACAACAAAATCTTTGTGAATCTAGTCCACAGAGTACACGTGGGCCAATGGAGTAACGAATTTTGAGTGTCCCCCCCCCCTACAAAGACTCTTGAAGGGGGGGTCCTCCCCTCCAGAACCGGTCAGCGAACTGCCGCCCGTTCAATGTACTGTGCTGAGAAGGACCCCCAGAGCTCGTCCCCCTGCACTGCGGGGGACTTTGTTACGTCACTGATGTGCGTGCTCCTAAACGTGCACACACACAAGCACCCACTTTCGTTCTTTCTATCTTTTTGTTATCCTCCGTCTCCTTAAAGCAGTAAAGTTACACCTACTCACAGCAAAACCTTTCTGAATTAGGCCCCGAGTCAAAAAGAATTGATGAGTGAGCTCAGTAATTGGAGGTAAGGTTATGTGTCGTAGTCAGGCCCGGAATTTATATCTGGATGGGCCAAAGGTGCGTTTGGGTGGGCCTATGGGTGACCAATGTTCAACAATTCTGGAGGCAGCCTATAACATGGGCTGTGGTGCCACTGCACGTGCTGCATCATTGGCAGGTAGACCCCTTTCTCCTCTTCCCCAACACACACCTCCCCACTGCAGCTTTCCGCAAACTTGAGCGAAGGTCTCTATTTTTAAAGGGGCATGCCCAAAGTTTGTCTCAGACAGGAGAAAAGTAGGGAACATCATCTAAAGGCAGTATTTTGCTCCCTATTAGTACACAAGTAAAACAGCTTTTATTAAAACAATGCACTATAAAATGTATTCTAGAGATTTCTCGTTGACCCCTGACTGATAATTAATGTAAATAAAAGTGAAAACAGATCACATTTGCCGACATTGAGGAAACACTTAACAGGTGTTCTCTCTGTTGCCTCTTTTGGTGTTACTGGATGGGCCAAAGGTCTTGTTTGGGTGGGCCTGGCCCACCCGCTAGAACTGGGCCTGGCCGTAGTCCTTTCCTTGATATACAACGTTTGCATCAGCTGGGCACACCGATTGTCCTTCCACAGTCCAGACAGATTATTTGCAGGCGATGACATAATCAGGAAAGTACATGTGAACTATAATGCTCTTACAGAGAGGGCCTTACTGCGGCGTCTGCTTGATCCCCCGGCCCGAAGAACATATCCTAACATCTGAAGCATAAACAACACGTACATGTGCGAGTCAATGATTGTGGCAGACGCAGGGAAGGAAGAGGAATTAAACAACGTCTCAAAGCCATCTGCGAAAGATAAGCTAGCTGGTTCATCACTCACTGCTGAGATGTCTCTTAGAGATGTGCACATCCATGTGAATGTTGCTATGGGACTGTGCCTTGGTGGATGCCGATTTGAAAGCACGGACAGGTCTTATGAAATATGTATGCCCCCCAGCACAGCTGCCACACACAGGACCTGTGAGCCCACCGTGGCTGCATTTCTGTTCTTGGCTTCAAAATGATGTTTAGTATTGAGCCGGCAGGGGAATGCATCAGGTCTGACAACGCTTCCGACTGGGAGACAACCTGAAAGCCGCAGGGCCACTCCGCATCGCCAAAGTTAAAAAAGGGGGGGGGAGGCACTGTGTTAGAAAGAAGTTGGCATTTCGCAGTGATCAATGGAAGTCTAAATACAGCTCAAAGCTGTGCTAAGATGCTTAACCAATGCCTCAGTTCTATACAAGGGTTTTCAGTTCTTCATGTATTATTATGAAAACAGGTCAGATATATTTCTGAACTAGTTTGTGTTGTGAAAGCTACCTTGTCATCGCTTTGCTCGCATGATATTAATATTTTATATACGGCTTTCATGCAAACTCATTAGCTATTCCATTGAATAGATATTTATTTTGCTTTTGTAAGTATAGATTTTTCCCCAACTCATTAAAATTAAATTGATTTGGCGAGGGAGATATTACCATGTTATACTTTTATTGCTAAGAAATGGTCTGTTGTGTGTTTTATGTTTTATAACATCACTGCTGTACATATATGACACAGACTTTTCTATTCGCACTACTACAAATAATATTAATAACTGCAATTTTGCTAAAAACAGCAGCTGCTACAAGTTATATAGCTTTTAACTTCACATTTTTGCCATTCCTAAGTGCTGTAAAAAACACGTATTACTAGTGCCTAGAATTACTAGTGCCTGCTTGAATCGTGTTAAATATAGGTATCCATGCTGAGAAAAAAATTAAGAAAAATAATTTTATAAAGATAAAAACTGACCAGTGACAGCATAGACCAAAGTTGAAAAAAAATGACTACGGCCTCATAGCATGTAAAACTGGGCAAAAAAATCCTGTCATAAGGCACTCCCCAGATTCCTCGAAATTTCGCATTACATGATCTCGCATAACTTTTTTACCCGAGCCTGCACCTTGCATAAAAGAGCCCTGCAGTACACGAGGAGGAGATTCGTTTGCACAATAAATATCTTGCAGAGTGGCATTTTCTGTTCAAACCATTGTCCTGATGATATCCGCAAGACTTTTTAATCCGAGGTGCTCACTTGGATTAAAAAAAAATGACGGGAGATACCAGCAAACCACATTTCACAATAAAAGGGCAATTTCATGACATTTTAATGGAATTTTGTGAGAAAAAATTTAGAGAATTCCCTACTCCCCTAATTAAAAGTACTGCGGATTTAGGTGCAGGGAAGCAAGGGGACTGGATTTTTTATTCTGGATGATATTCCCTCAACCAGTGCTTAATTTGTAAATAAAAACGTGCCAGTGCCCAAACCCTCCTCTAAATCATGTGGCTGCTGCAATTAAATGTGCGAGCACTGAATACTGAGGTAGCGTAATCCTGAAGCCATCTCTGGCCGGTTTAATCCATTTACAGCCACTTCCTGCCCCTTCAGCTCACTCTTTCCGCTTTCTTCCATTGTGACACTTTCTCGTTTTTCTCTTCCTCTGTCCGCAGTAAATGCTTGAGGCAGAAAAATAAGTGCCGGCCTTCAAAAATAAGCGCTGATGCCCCGTACTGGAAACCCATGAGTACAAATTAAGCAGTGCCCTCAACTAAATCCTGCAATTACAAGTTAATGAGACGAACTAGGATTCATTGCAGACCTGATTTTACTAGATTCGTTCCCACATTTATTCTCAAATCCCCTTTCCACATTAACTACTCCATGCTACCCTCCCATTTACCACCTGCTTGACGCAAGTAGTAAATGGTACTGGGAGAATCTGGGGATCAGGCTGAATGGGCGGGAGACTGCAGAGAGGGCACAGCAGGCAAACACTAAGCTGGCAGGAGCAGTTGCAGTTTATTTTTCGGATTTATGTACTCACATGGGTGAACAGTTTTGAGCGGGTGAATGGGTTAGCAAACTGTTGAGATGTGGTATAGAGAGTGTCCAAGATGTCAAGTGGAAACACATACGTGGAAGCCAGCGAACAAGCAGGAAAGAGGTAATTAGATGAGGCAGTGCTATTAATCCTCAAGGAGCCCACTAGATGGGGGATCTATGAGGGTAGGGCTAGAGCAGAGAGTTAGATTCATTGCATGTAAAAAGTAGGCTACATTGGTGGAGGTGGATTCGTGGGGACTATCGTGTCCCTGTATTATCAAATAGTTGAGCTCTGTGACAGATGTGTGAGATAGTTATTAATGTGTTTGTCTATTTCATGTCTATGGAATATACAGTTCTCGATCTGATACCTCTGAGGGGACCTGTTTTGCAAACTTTCTTCACACACCTCAGGTCTGCTCATGGGAAACATATCACACAAATTTATGATCCAGATTCAAATGTGTGAATTTTTGCATGCGAAGATGACAGTTGTTAGTGTGAAAGTTCTGCTAAGTGTGCAGATTTTTTTGGAGTTGTAAGATACAATGAGTGGCCCACTCAATGAGATTTCCTAGTGGGTTGCCTTGGGAGACTATCAAGGAAAATGTGTGCACCGAAAAATCATCAATTCACATTTATTTTAAATGTCTTTCACACACTATTGTAAAATGATGTGAGAAGAATTAGGACATAAGTAATGCTGAAAATGTAGCTAAATGATGTAAAGACAACATTTTTTGGTCTGGTCTAGTTTCGCCCCTTATATTGCCTAAAATACTCGTATACATAAATATATAAATTAACCTTTAGTTACCCTTCTGCACCCATTGGTCTGTTCATGTGTCATTCACATTTTGATTTCTCTCAGCAAAGCATACAGCATGGAGCATTAGGTGGGTCCTCTACATCCATTGGCTGTCTTGCTCTGTGACTTGATCACATCCGCACATCCCCCTAAAAATGAGTGCACTCCATTGTCAGGACTGGGGTTAGGGTAGGCCTTTATTTTTGTATTATATATGCAGGGTAATTATTTTTGTATTTGCATAGATTTGAAAAATAAATTCTTAAGAACCTCTATACACTTCCCTTGTCAAAGCCAGACGTATTAGCTTTGTCAGTGTTTGTTCGAGACGGTTGGGGGAAAGGACACTTTTCACATTTGATTTTGTTTAACCATGATGTTATGCCCACATATTTTTCACAGTGCAAACGTTAGGTGCACAAAGGTTAGAAAAACATGCGTACACCAGAATCACAGCCTTTCCTAGAGTAACATCAGGATTCCGTGGAGAGGATCTGGTGTCAGAAATATTGCCAAGAAATAGTCACATGTCTGAATAGTGTAGATTGGTACCTCGTATCCGAATCCAGCCCTGTGTCAACGAAACGATGCACATAGGTGCATTTCAATGTTCATAATTATTTTCAATTAACTAGAGAAAACTATGTGGAAACCCAACAATACAGACAAGTGCCGAGAGCAATTCTGGTTTAAAACTTGAGATCAGAGTTTGTATTTCCAAATAAAAGACAGCCTGCGATATACTTTAGATATTTCGTAGCTAATTTAGCAAAACAGTTTAAGTCCACACTGTTGTACTTTTACAAAGAAAGTAAATCTACCCAACATGTCAGTGGGTACAAGACTGACGTGCAGGACTATAACATTTTGTAGTAAACGCTGTAATGTGTTACCTGTAAATCCATTGCTGTATCGGGAAAGAAAGGAATGTTTTATCAGAAGGGAAAGGAAGGATTCGCCTTTCTGTTTAGAAGGACGTTAAACAACCAAAGGGTAAGATTACAGATTTTTGGACATGAAGGATAGTGAAGTAAAAAAATTAGACCTGCACAGAGGAAAGGTACTATTTCTTACGGAATTGGGATTAAGATGGAGATAAACATTGCCACAGAAAGTGGATAGAGCGAGAATGTTCGGAAATGTAAGTAACTTATCCCAAGTATATGTGACTCCTACTCTTATTTGTAGGTTTCTCTGGATTTTCTAATTCACATACATTACCCTGAAGAAAGTGAATTACAACCCATGTAAAATGCTCCTATAAATGTATGTGATCCAAGGAAACACCCATTTCGACCAAAGGCCTTGTTGCAAAATGCATGTCTTCATCCCGCATGGCTCTTAGTGTTCGTGTGCTGTAAAACCGCACACGTCCGAACTTGTCCTGGGCTAACGTGTTTTGCTCTCTCATTACATTTCCACCGCGCTTGAGGATTCGAGATTTTAGCCCCCAGAAAGCAGTACTGTTCAGCTAGTATATGGAGGGCACGCTATACAGGATGTTGCACGGGGCATGTAGGTTGTCCTGCAGACCATGCACTTGCAATGTAGAGAAGAATATGTGAAAGAGGTACCTTTACTGGCAGGGTGTCCAAGGTTACTGATGAGAGACTCAGATAGCTAATTGCTTGCTATTTAGTCCTGTGATGGTGGAGAGCAAGCATGACGTTTGAAGAAGCACTGCTGGGTCAAGCACGGGCATACCAGATTGTTGGCAGGGGGAAAGGGAAGTGTGAATGTTCTGTTGAGTGCATTATGTTGTCAGTGGTTTGAACTGTGATGTTTAGTGGAAACCACAAAGACTATTACACTATGGAAGAGAGATAAATATGCGTGGTGTACTATGTTTATTAAGCAAAACAAATGGAGCCTTATGCTTTGAAACTTCAAGTACACCATGAAATGAAGAGGGGTGTGGATCGGGGACAGACCTGGCAAGGGCTTATAGTGGGAGAATATATTGGAAGTTTACAAGATGGATCCTCAGTATAGAGTTGTAGGAGGACAAAGGGAGGGTGAATGTTATCAAGTGAAGGAGAGAAGAGATGGATACATGGTCCTGCAAGAGGTTGAAAGACTTAGGAGGGTAGATATCAAAGAATGAGTGAGACAAGTGTGGAAGGTGCAGAGAATATTGAGGGGAAAGAGGATAAGATGTAGAAGACATAATAGGAGATAAGAGGGAGGTGAGACAAAAGAAAGTAAGGATCAAGATAAGATACATCTGAGAGAGAAAGTGATGGAGAAGGCAGTGCTGCAGGAGTTAAAGTGTAATATGTTGGAGGTTGGAGATAGGAGAAGGCCACTAAGAGGATGGGACCTGTGAGAGATAGTAGGGTGAGATGAGGGCGGGGGAAGGGCTAAATGAGTTAGGATATGAGGTGTGTTAAAAGACTAGATGGGAGCATAGAGATTATTGCATGGGAAAGGGAGGGGTTGGAGTGAGTGGGGAGAAAAGGTTGGTTTCGAAAGAAGCGGATGAATGGTGTGAGAGTGTGTAGCGGTGGTGACCAAGAGGAGAAGTGCATGACCAAGAGGAGAAGTGCTGCTGCAAATGAGATCGGTCCTTCCCCCATCTCGTCACCAAGGCCTGGAACGCTCTCCCCCTCCACCTCCGCATCTCCCCTACACTTACCGAATTCAGGAAAGGGCTCTTCGATTGAGACCTGCTCCAAACACCTGGATACCCTCATGGGTGACAAGCTGCTCTCTATAAATGATGGATTGATTGAAGAATAATGGATATAGGGGAAAAAAGTTAAAAAGTGACCTCCACAATTGTTCAGTCAGATTTACCCAGTTAAATCCTTAATTTACAGCAGGTTCAAACAGGTGGATTTTACATGGAAAAATAGGACTAAATCATATATCTGTTTATGAAGACAAGGTGCTAAGAACTGTAGCTAGATGAGTCTTCTGCATCACAGTGGAATAATCCAGTACAACCTTAGAGAAAAATGCAATTCTCCAAGGTGGCTGGCATATGATTCGGTGAAGTGATTGGCTTTGACATGTACCATACACAATGTAAACTGCTGAACTTGATTTAGCTATATTAGTATTTAGCAAAGTGCATGCAATGCATCCTCAAACATCCAACATTTGGTTTGTCTGAAACCTTTTTTTTGTATGTCTGAAAAATAAGCCATGCATTTGTTATATCTCTGCGTGCCTAAGTAAGGCAACATAGCTTCAAGCTGTGGACAACAATGGTTGTTAATTGCCTCTCTTGGAATTATGGGCCCAAGCAGCTGGAAAGGATCCTTAAAGGAGGGATCAGATGATTAAAAGCCATTACTGCCCTACAACTAGGGACAATAAAGCTATTAACACCCTCATATTGCCAGTAGCTAAAGTCAATACTACTGTTCTCAGACTGATATCGACACCAATCTGACATTGGTAGCACTGTGACATTGTTTAATGGCATCGTCACATTGGGACTGGTATGAGAGAGGTCCCATCGAGATGCAGATAACGCAATTGGCTACTCAATTCTCAAAGATGAATCTTTGCTCCCTTGTATCAGAGGCACTCTAAAATAGAGTTCCTGGGGAGAAAAACGGATTGAGGACATTTTGAAGGCGTTTAGTATAGACAAGGGAGCTCCCGTTCAGAAACTATGAACAGGAGTGTTCTTTTTTTTAAAGAAAAACAGCCAAACAAAGGAGTTTATTTTCGTATAATGTCTGAATTAATTTCTACTCAAGGGCCATCATTTCTTCACAGGTCTATTCAGAACAGGAATGTTGTTCCTGTGTTCATCCGCCGACAGAAGTTGGTCATATTAGACCTACTAATCAAATAAAAATGACTAAACATTATAAATGCACAATGTAATTGTGAGACGCGGACCATGTTTTATGTTTGGGATGCAAGGGCATACAGTAAGAGAAGGATGTTTGATAGCGGCATTTGGGTGGCAAATATTACAACGTGTTTTTTTCCGTGATGCCAGATCTTTGGATTGTAGCAATAGTAACCTGTGATGAAAAAAGTAACACAGTTATGCTGAAACTGCCCTGCACTTTACTATCATTGTTAGCTGGACTAATCATCATCATGTATAATAATATGATGCATCCTTTAATTTTTCATTTATCAAGCACTATGTCCTTTCTGTTACCCCATATGTTTACTAACAGGCACACTCCAATTTTTATTGCCTTGTATTCTAACTAGCTATTTTTCTGTCCCTAATTTGCACCCCATAAAACATATTCATTTTACATTTCATTTGGGGTTGTGTATGGTGCCAAACATGAAGAAATGCTCTTTTGATCGTATGAATAAAGAGGTCATGGAACAATACATCTTGCCAAGTTTACATCAATTCCACAAATACTCTTGGTAGATATGACATTGGAGCGATTACCAACACTCACAGAGCCAGCATGCATGGACTGGGCATGAAGCCGTTTACCTATCTATGGACTGTTATTTCCCCAAAAGATGGAATGCATTTATTTGTTTGAGAGATTTTATAGCATCAGTACAGGTCACATCATTGGTACTTCAGCCTCCTTTAATGGCCGTACATTTGAAAGCGTTAATAATCATTCATGGGTCTCTCCACTTTAAGAGGATCACATGACAATGTTTTAACCTGTTGGTCTCTCAATTCTTAGATGTATCATGTACAATATGCGTAGATTATACAAAAGTACATTTCTCAGGTTACTTCCTATGCCGATGTGGAAATGCTGAATTGGTTAGCGCTTGGGCATTGTGTGCAGTCAATACACAACATTTCATTTCTCTAAAACTGTTTTATGGTGGTATTCTGTGTTCTCAGAGTTTGTGTCTGCCTTTCCTCATTCAGGACGAGGTGCACGGCCTAGAAGGCTGGCTTCAGGTGTGTTGTAGAAGTATCTGCCAGTCACTTGTGTGAGTGTGTCTTGAATTGAGAGCCAGAATTGACTTATGTGGGGGCAGCTCCACATCATGTGGTAGAAGTCGACCGATTCTTCATTGCACTGGGGGCAGCTAACCGTGTTGGTGGATGGTATTTTGTTAATCAAATGTGGATAGATATACACCCTGTGTGTCTGATAGTATTGTATTTGTTAAAGCCTTGAGCTTTGAGATTCTTTCCCTGAATATTGTGGTAGAGAGGCCTATTCTTTATCACTGAACAGGTGCCCTAGCTCTCTTTCCCAGCAGAGTTTGAGGTCGTTTAATGGAGGGAACATAGTGGCAAGACTGATCAATAAGGCCATGTGCCTATAGTGAGGAGGGTCTGCATGTAGGCAGATGTTGGTATTTCCACCTCATAGAGTTTGTATTCAGGCTAGCAGTGCTCTGTTGGTCAAGAACTTGCTTGCTGAGATGCAGAAGATTCTGACAGTGCCTCAAAGGGAATTAATGATTTGTTCTCATACAGATCTCTAATTTTGGTAAGTTCACCCTTCTCCAATTTAGTCATTGTTAATTTGCTCAGTATTGGTGTTAGCAAAGCTATTAATGTAAGTGGGATATTGGGTTAATAGGTGGGAGTGTCTGGGACGAGGCAGAGAAGTTGCCAATGGCAATGCTGTGTAACTTGTAGCAGGCAGAGCACATCATTTTGTGGTTTAGAGGGTTGAATTCCCCTTTGGTCTAGTAAGACCATCTTGCTGGATGTCTTATTGGTACCTAGTTTCCTTCCATTTGGGAAAGTTTGTCATGGTTTCACGTCATTCTGGATTGTAAAGGGTAAACTCTGGTTTTGTCCCAGTTGACTTTCAAGTCAGATAGTCTGCCAAAGAGTTCGAGGTCTTCAGTAATTTCGACAATTTTGCACATTTGCATCCCATACAAAAAGAGATTGTTCATGTACAGTAAAATTGTTTTGTTATTCGTTATAACCCCATGCTGCCTACTTTGCAGAGTTGAGTTGTGAAGAGTTCTAACACTAATGCAAAGAGTAGGGAGGGAGATTGGGAATTCCTGCCTTGTTCCCCTGCTGGATTGGTATTGCTCTGCCATTATGTTGCCTCTGTGCACTCTTGCTGTGGGGAAGCTGTTAAGAGTGATGAGCCATTCTGAAAGGATGTGCCCAATTCCATGAGGGTCACACTCTTATGGAGGAATTATCAACTGAGGGAATCAAATGTTTCTCCATATCAACTGATATTACTGTGGAATTGGGCCATTCCAATGGATCGGCCTAATTTAGTCTAAACAGTCTCCTAATGTTTTGGACTGTATTTCGGCCTGGTATAAAGATGCTTTGATTTGTGTCAACTAGGTGGGTCACATGGAGCAGTAGTTTGGCAGTAATCTGGTAGCTAGGATTTTTTCCAGTATTTTATATTTCACGCTTAAGATTGCAGAGAGGTAGTACAATGCAGTGGCCTGTCTGGTTTCAAGAGGGCTGTTATTAAAGCCTTGTGTGTGGTGGGCGGGACTCAAAACTGTGTAAATGCCTCATTGTAAAGCGTAGTCAGTTTGGGGGCTAATTGAGCTGCATATATGAGATAACATTCTAGTGGCAGCGCATCTCCCCATGGGTTTTCCCTCTTGCTAGTAAGGGTACGGCATCTTTCACCTCTTAAGGCGAGACTGGGTGACCTAAATCCACAATATCAGTGTGTGACAGTGTAAGTAGGTTGTTTCTACATACATAGCTATGACTGTCTCTGATTCAGTGTCTGTGCAGGTGTATTGTTGCTTATAATACTTTAGAAATGTTGCATTTTTGGAAGTTTGTGTGTTGGAGGGACCCCTGATACTTCGTTTATCAGGGTTAATCAGCCAGGTGAGTAATCTGCCAGTGCTATCACCCTCTTCATATAATTTATTCATATACACTGCATAATCAAAGCAGTGTTGTCATTCCACAAGTGTAGCATGTTCTTTACTGGCTTCAAGGAAGTCAGGTAGGTGTGTCATGTTGGAAGTGAATCGCTTCTCTATCTCTTAAATGTGGTTATTGAGGGCGTCAAGGTGTTGCATGATATATTTCCATGTTCCTATCGAGGTTTGTATGTAGTGGCTCCATATGCTCGCCTTGAAGGTTTCCCAAACTATAGAATAGGAGTCAGTGGTTCCCATGTTCTCTGTGAAGTATTGTTCCATGCTTTCCCTGAGTGATTCGCGTAAGGCAGGGTCTATGATCTGCTCTGGAGTGTCCATGTTGGGATTTGTGTAATATTAGACCCCCAGTTGACTTGTGCCAGTAAGGGATTGTGATCAGAGCTGGTGCGGCTGAGATATTCTGCTCCATTCATCTCTGGTAACAAACTAGGTTGCATGAGGAAGTGTCCCAGGTGCACATGTACATCATGGACTGAGGAGTAATAGGAGTACTCCTGGGTATGCGAGAACCTATGGTGTCAGGCATCAATAAGAGTCCAGTGATGCAAGTAGTCTGTCAGTGTCTCAGCAGTAATGTGTGCAGGGGTATTATGTAGGGGGATGGGATATGTCAAGGTGTGTGTCTAATACCACGTTAAAGTCTCCCTCTATTATGATTGTGCTATCCAGCCAGGGGGTCAGCAGGGTTAGAAGAGAGGAAAACAATTCTGGCTGTCCTGTGTTTAGGGGATATAGACAATGCCCAGCTGTAGGGGTCTGACATCGTGTCAGCCCAATACTATGGCATATCTCCCATTACCATCAATGTGTTGTGTACACATTTCAAACAGGACCCCAGAGCCGATCCATTTGAGTATTCCTTGTGCATAGGAGGGGTACTCAGTGACTATAATGCATCCTCACCATTTGTTTTGCAGTTTTTGCCTCTGGCCCACGTCAGGTAGGTTTCTTGAAACATTTGTGATATGAATTCTTCCACACCACAGGAAGGAGTGGACCTTATATCTCTAAGTAAAGGTGGACATATCCCTGACATTCCAAATCAGAAAGTTATACTTGTTAATCCCCATTGTTTACCTGTTGGCTGAAGCTGTGACACATCACAGTTTGGCTCAAGCCAATGTGCTTCCTGGTGCAATATTTAGAAGAGTCTCCCTTCCTCTGAGACATTCCCCTCATCCTCCAAGGTCGGGACCCCATTTTGTCCTGCCTAAGAAAAAAAAAACAATTATTGTAAAACATTGTAGAGGTTAGTTATGCTGCACAGCATTCAGCTGCAGGGCTGGATCCATGCTGAAGTCTAGGTATTTGAGGGTGAGCTGATCTGTCATCTAGATGTGGTGGAAAGAAATCTGAGAGTGTTTCCCAGCTGGCCGGTGTTCCCAGCCAGAGGATTTTGGTGTTGGCAATGCCAGGACTATAGTGCTGTGTCATGTCATAATATAATTGCAGTGGGTGGGGTTGCCCACAGACATGCAGCAAAGTTGGCAATGTCATAGCTGTTGAAGAAGATTGCTGCATTGACAAGAGTTTGTTCCATTGTTAAAAAATTTCATTCAAAGTTTGTGGTCTCACCAAGGGGAGAATCAAAAATGTTCTGAGACACAATACACACCCTGCCCTGGTTGCAAGTAGAACCATGAGGAAACTTTTCTGCTGTGGACGGGTGAGGTGAATGGCATGCTGCAATATAGCACTAAGAGATGGCGGGATAGCCCATAAAAATCCTAACATAGAATGTTAGGGGGTCCTCGTGGGTTTGTTAGGAGATATAGGGGGCATCCCTACCTCAGACATCATAGAATAGATGTACTCTACACATGGCTACTAGCGGCTCCTGGGGCACATTTTCAGTGCTATTACTCCAAGGTAGATACATCCTGGTCTACGAGCTACTAGGTTTTAGGGAAGTATCCATAAACGTATATGCCCCTGGGGACTATAAAACTTTATTTACAACACTGTTAAATATGAGAACATTATACTGCGATATCTTTAGATGGTGGCTAGGGTAGTGTGATTGTAAGAGGCACGAGTGGCTCGCCTTCCATTACCATACACAGCATGCAGAAACCAAGGGGAAATGACTTGGGATATATGAATACTAATCTAGTAAATCAAAAATATACCTCCAAAACAATTGTGTTAAAAAATAAAGATGAAGAGTGTGGATTAAATCAATCCTCTCACAAGTTAGAGTACAGTAATAATGCAAGAATGAGGACATGAAAGGTAACAATGTTTTGGACATCGTAGTAATTTGAAGTGTGGCATCCCCACAACAAAAATGTCTTCTCATTACATTTACAGTGCACATACAGTGGAGGATTACCGATGGGTTATTCTTGAACATCACAAGGAGGTTAAGAGCAAACCCTTCCTACTCGAAAGAGAACAACGTTGGGTTTTTAAATTATGCACACACCAACGTGGCCTTAATGAAAATATCCCCTGGGGCCAGTTAATGCAACACTAACATCTGGTTTACCCTGACTAACGTGACGCCATAACATTTAGCAGGTCACTGTTCCCTTTGACAGGGCTAGTTTTGTATAACACTTTCCACAAGTCCATTACCGAGAATCCTATTATTCTCACTCCCCTAAGACAGTAGAGCCACCTGTCATCTTTTATAAGTCCACTAAAAGTCCACTAAAGGGAGTGCTATTATTCCTCCTGCCCTGATATAATTGAGCCAACTGTCATGATTCCCATGCTTTGTTTCCTTTTCTGTTTCCCCCATTTTCCCCTGTTTTCCCTGTTTTCAGACCCCGGGGAGGTAAGAATTAGGCAAAAAGCGGGAGTGTCGCTTTGATGAAGTAGCGCATAGTGCTTCTGACCACTCACAGTGGTAGCAGCCATTTGCTTAGTCTAACTATGCTGCATATTTTTTCATTGTGTGACTACAAGCACACACCCCTCCCGGAGGATCTATGAGGCAAAGGCGTAGACACTAAAAAGTAGGTCACACATGCACCACACTTGTTCCTTAGAAGTGCCTCACATGTTAGTGTGTTGAGGTGTTTTTCTAAATGTAGTATGTCTTGTATTTGTCTATTATATGTGATTCACAAGTGCCATTTTTCCACGAGCAGGGTGATTGTTGTAATAGCTCCACACCCTTAAGTGATATAAGTAGCAACCTTTATCCTTTCATTTTCCACAGGTTTTCCAGAAGGACATTGTTACCAATGGGTATTACTTTACTTTAGTTGTATGTACCACACCATAGAGCAGAGCATTTAATGTTAGTGCTTTCACTAGTGGTAGTTAATCAAGGAGTAACACTAGGGAGTACACCTTGGAGCTGAAGAGGAGTCTAGAGGTAGAATCAAAAACATGTATACCGCTTAGGAGGTAAGGTACATAATATACCCCCCTCCAGCACCCCTCTTTTAACCATACCACCCCTGCGAGACATATTAAATAAGTAATACCATCCAGAGGCAGGTATTTCTAACTCACCTAAGACCCCACCACTCCTATCCCTGTTACTATTCACATTGATGAAACTATAACAGTGCTCCCACGTATTCCGTCGGTCCCAGCACACCTCGTTCTGCAGCAGTACGGGTTTTTCACACAAAAAAAACGTTTTTGTACCCTGTGGAAGGTCCTTTGGGCTGGGCCTTTTTGTAAAACTGTATAGCCAAAAGTTGTAATCCTCTGCAAATATCAACAATAGGATATCCTTCCTTCTCCCAACCCCACAAGATGTCCCATGCCACCGCTCACAGATAGTTGCAAGCACTCTAATATACAACATTTCAATGCAGGTGTGCCAATACACAAGTGTAAGAAATTGGGCCCCTAGTTGGCATAGGTATGCACCCTGTCTACGTAGGGACCACAATTCTAGTATGGGTAAGTCAGTTACTCACCATATATTAACCTGTGCTCACCTCGTGGTAGCTGGGCACAGAGGAGGCAGGCTTAACTTAGGAGGCAATGTGTAAAGTATTTGTGCAACACAAAGTAACACAGTGAAAACACCATGGAAAGACTCAACACAAGGTTAGAAAAATAAATTATGATTTTATAGATAAATCAAAACCAAAACAACAATAATCCAATTAGTAGAAGCCTAGAAATACATTTCTAACGATTAAACTTAGGTATAGTGCCTAAAAGCATCGAGTGCCAACTCGGACTATCTGTTCGCAGTAAACGGGGTGAAATCTAAAGTTCAGGCCAACCGCAATGGAGCGTGGGTTGGATATAGTCCCGGACAAGTTTCAATGAAGTTTTGGCTTCTCAAAAGTGGAGCCAAGAGTCCGGTTCACTGGGAGGAAGTTAGCCAGGAACAAGTTAATTGTCGTTGTTGGTGATCTGCCGGCACGATCAGTCGACGGTGTGGGTGGGTGTCTGGAGCCTTGTGTTGATGCTTGCTGTGCGAAGAGACAAACTTGCAGTGGCTTGCACTCATTCTTCGCACGAGCTGTGTGGTTCCGATGAGAGTGAGCCTGTTTGAGGTCTGAAAGATCCCAAAACCTTGATTTCGAGAGCCACAAAAAAACTTTTAAGGGCACAGGACTTGAGAGGCACCTCTTGGGGGGGTCAGTAACTTGTTGAAGGTGGTACAGGAGCTATGGGAAGCCTTGAGGCTCAGATCAGGAGGCAGCAGACTAGCCCTTCGAGTCACTTTGGGATCCTGGGAGCAATATGGAGCTGCAGGTCCAGTTCTTCTTCTTCAGGCGGGGGGCAGCAGTTCAACACAGCTCTTTCAAAGTATCAACCCAGCAGCGTAGCAGCTCAGAAGAGTGTCAGGCCTCGCAGCAGCACAGCAGTCCTTCTTCCTGGCAGAGTATCCACAGGTCCAGAATTGTACTGAGTTGGAGGTATTTGAGGGCCAGTATTTATACTTTGGTGCCCTGTTTCTGGAAGGCGGGAGAAGCTTCTTGAGAGTGGCTTTGAAGCACAGGGATTCCCCTTCCTGCCTGCCCTGGTTCCAAGCTGCCTGGAGAGACAAGACAGGATCGTTAGATCTATTGTGTGTGGACAGGACACGGTCCATCCAGGTGTAAGTGTGAGGCTGTGCTTAGCTCTGCCCCCTCCCTCAAGCCAGTTAATGGCCCATCAGGGCCCATCAAGTCACACCTAAGCTCCCAATATGATTGGCTGTCTAGCTGGAATGCACAAGCCCAGCTATCACTCCACCCCAGAAGTGTATTGGAGTCAGGCTGCAGGCATACAGGACTAAGAGCAGGAAAATGCCAGCTATCTAAAAGCGGCATTTTCAAAATTGTAACAATAAATCTGACTTTACCATTAAAAAGGAATTATCATTGCAAATTCCATAGGTACTAAACATGACAGATCTACCCCTTCCCAATCAGGAATTACAGCTTATTAAATGTAATAAGGAATCCTAAGTGTTATCCTAGGATAAGGGTAAGCCTCACAGCAGTGAAAAATGAATTTGAGAGTTTTTCAGGACATATAAAACTAAAACGTATATATTTTGCCTTTTATTTAACCAACACCCTGTCCTATGGGCTACTTAGGGCCTACCTTAGAGTGACTTATATGTAATAAAAGGTGAGTTTAAGGCTTGGGGAGGAGTTTTAAATGCCAAGTCGACATGGCAGTGGGACACTGCATTCAGGCTGCCAAGGCAGGTGTGGGCCATGTTTTAACGTGCTACTGAAGGTGGGTGGCACAAGCAGTGCGGCCGGCTCACTAGTAGCATTTAATTTTCAGACCCTGGGCATGTTTAGCGCACTTTACTAGGGCCTTATAAGTAAATTAAATATGCCAATTGTGAATTTACCAATCAACCCATGATTCGGGGGGAGGGAAGAATGCACAGCACTTTAGCTCTGGTCAGCAGTGTAAAGTGCTAAGAGTCCTAAAACCAACAGAAACAAGGTCAGGAAAAGAGGAGACGGAGGAAGGCAAAAAGTTTGTGGATGACGCTGCAGAAAAGGCCTCGTCTAACAACACACTTGACTCCTCGACAGACTGGAAATGCTGCCATTAACTGCCTGTTTGGTTCATTTCCTATCCTGAACTGGTTATCAGTAGAAAAAGCGGCACTTGACAGGGTCAATGATTCTTTCAAGATTATACTATCCAAACAAGACCATACCTGCCCTTGTTCATTTGAATCAAATGCATGCTTGAGATCAATAAAGGCTATATACGAATGTGCCCTCTTCCACCGCATATGTTTTGAGCAAATGGTATAAAGCATCACATATTGATCTGCTCTACCAATGATCTCTCTGATGCGCAGTTGGGCCCCAGTAAGCAGAGTCACACATCAAGCCTTTTGCAAGTTACAGTAAGACGATGATTAATATATAAACTGGAGTAGCCAATCAACAAGGATATTGCAGTCTAGGTGGCTTAGTCATGTCTGTTTCCTTTCTTGAATTGGCACTGCTCTGCTATCTCCAAAAGAAGGAACAAGACAGTACTATTCTGCTAGCTCTGAAAGTAGGGAGAGGACTGCCCTCATTCAAAAATGCATTCAAACTGGCGGGGGTGGGGAGGGGATATAAAGTTCAGGATTACTGAACATCAAGGTAATGAATACAACATCCAGCTATGAGGTCTCGCCCCCACCTCTTGCAATGTGAAGGTTTTCAGAGTTTGACATTGGGCAGTGCTTCTTTTGAGCTTTTTGTTTCCGGTGCTCGGCACCGGCAGTTAATTGTCAGCACTGGCACTTATGACAGTCTGCCACACAGTGGTACTGTTTGTCTAACTTAGAGATATGTACAACAACAGCTGTTACTTAATTCAGTATACATTAAAAATGACCAATACCTGCTGCCAAAGCCATTCTTATAGCTTTGGGGACCTCGAATAGTTTGAATTGTCACATTTGCATGAGTGTGGTGGTTAGTATTTGGTAGTCATTGGCAGCGCTGGCAGGGGCAATTGGTGGTGTAAGCTGCAGTGGCTATCTGACATGGGCCCAGGCACTAATTTTGTTACAAATTAAACAATGGCATAGAGGTGGTTTTACCATGCCCCCTGAAGTTTCCACCTCTGCACAGATTCTCTGAATGTGGGCTATGCGCACTTCATGACCCGCACTCACAGTCCACTTGTAATAAGCTGTGTCTCCTGTGAGGACCAGTTGCCAATATTCTTGCCATCTGACAGTATAACTGCAGTCTTTATCCAAATAAAACTTTCTTGCTGTATTTGTTTTCTTTTCATGGCCACCTGTTTCCTGTGGTCAGTTGCTATCACCCCGTCAAAGTGGAAAACCTCCACCTCTCATTCATCTTTTATTCCCTACTAAATGGTTGACTGCAATCCTGTTATTCCACAATCACCAACCAATATGACACGCTAGGCATGTGTCATGCTCAGAAATGTGTACACCACCCTTTAAGATATTGTTATTGTAAACTTATTTAGTCTCCGTATGGTAAAATGACATACACTATGAATTCAAAATAGAATATAATGTCTGAGCATAATTATAGACTTTCAGTATCACAACATTTCTATCTCTTTTATGTGTCTGAAGGAAGATTTCACTTGTTATTTGTTTCGTGGCTTCCTGTATCAGCCTTGCAGTCCTTCCCAACCATTTCAGTCCAGCTAATGTATAAAAGGAAGAGGAAAAATAGGAGTCTACAGGGAGTGCAGAATTATTAGGCAAGTTGTATTTTTGAGGATTAATTTTATTATTGAACAACAACCATGTTCTCAATGAACCCAAAAAACTCATTAATATCAAAGCTGAATATTTTTGGAAGTAGTTTTTAGTTTGTTTTTAGTTTTAGCTATGTTAGGGGAATATCTGTGTGTGCAGGTGACTATTACTGTGCATAATTATTAGGCAACTTAACCAAAAAAATATATATACCCATTTCAATTATTTATTATTACCAGTGAAACCAATATAACATCTCAACATTCACAAATATACATTTCTGACATTCAAAAACAAAACAAAAACAAATCAGTGACCAATATAGCCACCTTTCTTTGCAAGGACACTCAAAAGCCTGCCATCCATGGATTCTGTCAGTGTTTTGATCTGTTCACCATCAACATTGCGTGCAGCAGCAACCACAGCCTCCCAGACACTGTTCAGAGAGGTGTACTGTTTTCCCTCCTTGTAAATCTCACATTTGATGATGGACCACAGGTTCTCAATGGGGTTCAGATCAGGTGAACAAGGAGGCCATGTCATTAGATTTCCTTCTTTTATACCCTTTCTTGCCAGCCACGCTGTGGAGTACTTGGACGCGTGTGATGGAGCATTGTCCTGCATGAAAATCATGTTTTTCTTGAAGGATGCAGACTCCTTCCTGTACCACTGCTTGAAGAAGGTGTCTTCCAGGAACTGGCAGTAGGACTGGGAGTTGAGCTTGACTCCATCCTCAACCCGAAAAGGCCCCACAAGCTCATCTTTGATGATACCAGCCCAAACCAGTACTCCACCTCCACCTTGCTGGCGTCTGAGTGGGACTGGAGCTCTCTGCCCTTTACCAATCCAGCCACAGGCCCATCCATCTGGCCCATCAAGACTCACTCTCATTTCATCAGTCCATAAAACCTTAGAAAAATCAGTCTTGAGATATTTATTGGCCCAGTCTTGACGTTTCAGCTTGTGTGTCTTGTTCAGTGGTGGTCGTCTTTCAGCCTTTCTTACCTTGGCCATGTCTCTGAGTATTGCACACCTTGTGCTTTTGGGCACTCCAGTGATGTTGCAGCTCTGAAATATGGCCAAACTGGTGGCAAGTGGCATTGTGGCAGCTGCACGCTTGACTTTTCTCAGTTCATGGGCAGTTATTTTGCGCCTTGGTTTTTCCACACGCTTCTTGCGACCCTGTTGACTATTTTGAATGAAACGCTTGATTGTTCGATGATCACGCTTCAGAAGCTTTGCAATTTTAAGAGTGCTGCATCCCTCTGCAAGATATCTCACTATTTTTGACTTTTCTGAGCCTGTCAAGTCCTTCTTTTGACCCATTTTGCCAAAGGAAAGGAAGTTGCCTAATAATTATGCACACCTGATATAGGGTGTTGATGTCATTAGACCACACCCCTTCTCATTACAGAGATGCACATCACCTAATATGCTTAATTGGTAGTAGGCTTTCGAGCCTATACAGCTTGGAGTAAGACAACATGCATAAAGAGGATGATGTGGTCAAAATACTCATTTGCCTAATAATTCTGCACTCCCTGTATAGTACAATAGTACATGCGCCTGTTTTGGTTTTGCTGGTAGACAAGCCTTAGGCTGATGTGAACATATGAGTTTCAACCCCTGCTTCAACGGTAGTTAGACATTGTAAATAGGCATCTTCCTACGTGCAGTGGTAAGCAATTGAAGCGAGACAAGTCGTGTAAAGTGATTACCCAATTAAAGTCTTGTACTTCACTAGGTCGATGGCCAGTAGGTTTGGGGAAGCCATCGAAAGTGTTTTGTAAGATGATAGCTGCTATACTTGATGGTATAAGGCTTTGTGGATAATTTAAATCCTTTTAAGTATATTTGTGGGTTGCATACGTTGTTTGATTTCTGTAGAAACTTTCTTCTTCAAAAGTTTCAACCAAAGTGCCATCAGACTTTGAAAGAATTTAAAGCTCTGTATGTTCATGGTGTACTTTCCTGTGTTTGGCATTGTTAAAGCAGATATACCAATGGGTCGCGGTTGCGGCCAGACTGCCACCAATGTGGCAGTCCGACAGCCACATTACAACCGCGGCGGTAGAGCTGCAGTCAGACCTCCAGCACTAGCACTTTTCCCCCACAGGATGGACTGGCGGTGCTGGGGGTCCTAATCCATCAGGGCACCGCTGCAGGCAGCGCTGCCCTGGGGATTACGACTCCCCTCTCTGCCAGCGGTTTCATGGCAGTAGCACTGCCATGAAATGGCTAGTGGAGACGGTTGCAGGGGGTCCCTGCACTGCCCAGGCACTTGGCATGGGTAGTCCAGGGGCCCCCCTGGCCAGCCCCATCGCGATGTTCACTGTCTGCTTTGCAGGCAGTGAACATCGCAATGGGTGCTGGTGCACCCTATGCACTACAGCATTGCTGCCAGCTCTATTAAGAGCCAGAGACAATGATGTAGGCCACTTCCCGCTGGGCCAGTGGGCAGAAACTCGTAATGGGGCCTGCGGGGAGGCAGCCGAACTGGCGGCAACCTGCCCATTGGGACTTCGCCGGACACTCTCTAACTTCATGCACCAAGAATTAAAGACAAATCATTAACTTTTGATGTAAAATGTGGGAAAAAAGATACCCCTTTAGTGGAAAGCTTCATAATATGAGACAAGAAAACTTTTGATCAATCCTTACGGCAAACTCACAACTTGTGTGATCCTAAGCAAATATTTTATTTCACTACGACTCCTTTCTCTTCATTATCACACATGAGAGCACCTTCAATTATGTGAGTTCAGGATCTGTGCTGTGCAAAAACCTCTTATGTTTAGTACACTATAATGTTGCTCCGTGTATGATAAGAATCTAGATTAGTGGTTCCCAACCTGTGGTCCGGGGACCCCTGGGGGTCCGCGAAGCCTCCTCAGGGGGTCCGCTGCTGCTTAGAAAATTAAGTAATGTTTACAGATTAAGTACCCAGCTTTCTGTAATGACTCAGTGGGGGGTCTCCAGGTACCAATAAAGATTTAGTGGGGGTCCCCAGGCTCCAGTAATGATAAAGTGGGGGTCCACAGATGTCTAAAGGTTGGGATCCACTGATCTAGATGACATACAAGTTGGCCGTGATAACTGACTTGCCTCTTAGCTCATCAATGAAGTTGTCATCAAAGTGAGGGGTTGTAATGTTTGTAAATTCATGTTTAAAAACTACCACTTTTAATAGATACCTCTCAATGCAGTTATATAATATGATGTACTAAGGTGAAACGCTTCCTTGTGTTGATGACTTATTCTATTAATAAAGGGTATCTCTGTAAGAAATCACATGTTAAATTTTATATTGCGCATTTTAACATTTCACTTGAGCTCTGTGTACAAAAAAAACTTCCCATTGTTTAAGATATCAGATCACAATTATTGTGAATCTGTTTTCAATACCTACCTTGTGGTAAAGAGTAAACCATCATGTACGTAACTTCACATTGTATTGAGTTGTACTATAGAATCTAGCTCAAAGGACTTCCCTGTAAATAAAACAATACGTCAGCAACTATTCATAGAATCGCTGTGGCTTAGGCCAGCTTGTAAGGGTCAAAAACCAAACCACTTAAAACATGTAAAGCATTGGGAA
Organism: Pleurodeles waltl; assembly: GCF_031143425.1. NCBI lineage: Eukaryota > Metazoa > Chordata > Amphibia > Caudata > Salamandridae > Pleurodeles > Pleurodeles waltl. The sequence continues at coordinate 951,917,824 of NC_090449.1, forward strand.
TGTACAACTTTAAAAAGGGCCCGCACGCGCTTGTGCAATAGGATGAAAGTTGCACTAGACAATTGTGGGTTTTTCCCAGATGGGAGAAAAGAAGGTCGGCTGAAAGACCCATGGGAAACAATCTAATAATAGGCCAGTCGAGATGAAGGATGGCAGCCGAATGTACTGGTGAGAAAGAGGAGAAACTAGTGCGGTAGGATCAGGGTGCGCAAAAGCCTGAGCGAGCAAAAGATACGGGATGGCGGCCATCATCCTTCGATAGCCCAAACTGGAAGAAGGGAGCAGAGAAGACGAGCGGGAAGGACTTGAGCGAAGTGCGCAGTCCGTTGTCGATTACTGGAGCGCGCTCACCTCACGGCAGTGATGGAAACGGAGCGGGTTGAAGGGCCGCGCTGCAAGGGCACGAAAGAGGGGGCGTCCACGTGAAGGTGACGAGCAGTCTGCCGCCCGTGAGAACGTTTATAAAAAAATGTTTGCTCAGCAGAAAGACACGGGCTTAATAGCTCAGAAGCCAGGGTTCTGCGGAAAAGAGTAGTGTGTGGAGCAGCTTGTCCACAAAGACCTCTTAAGGCAGCGTTACAAACACCAGGCAGAGGTGAACCGTCTTTTCTTTTAGATTCCACCTGCGAGATTAGTATAATGAACTAGTGAACATAAGTGAATGGGCAGCGTGAAGAAAAGTTACAAAACGCACAAACGGATTGAGGGATTTATGACCACTGCCGACAACCCCCCACCCCCCCAAGCCCCCACTCCGGAATTTCCCATAACAGTGGTATCGGTAACTGCAGGGTTAGAGGAGGATCAAAAGGAAGGTCGTGAAGATTCCATTGGAAATTATGAATTACTTGGAAAATCCCCATTTTCCCCAGGTTTACTAGGTGAAACACCAAAGATCTGCGGAGTTACTATTTCTTCATTTCGATAGTGCTGATTTCTCCTATTAAAGCCCTCTTCAGAACTAAAGGGTCACTTGTATTGCGTTTCATTTAACTACGTTTATATAACTAGATGCATATCTCTACATGTTGTTCCTTACTTAAAGTGCACCGATGTGGTAAACCCACATCGGTGCACTTTAAGTAGCGCGGCCGGCGCCATGTAAACATGTGACAAAGATAAATATCTAACTAAATAAATATGAATATTGTACAAGCAATGTTACTGAAGACAATATTTGATACAAGGAAGAATGCTGCAAAATAGCATCTGGTAAGAAAGACATGTCAAAGAAATACCTGGTAACAAAACAGAGGGTTGAAGGGGAAAGAAAAACAGATTTCCTTGAAAATAATTGCAGATATCTGTAAAGGAATATTAGTGAGAATGCAGCAGCATGGGAGCACGGAATGATTGGCAGAAACCATAAAATACACATTCTAGAAGAAAATGAGAAAAAAAAAGAATCAAAAGATCAATTCATTTTAAGAGCAGTGTCCGAGCTATCATGAACACCGACGGGGTGAAAACAGGCTTGGACTATTGCGGACAATAAAGGCAAACCCATGAAGAAAAATCACCGGAAATAGATTTTGAGGAAGTGCCGTCGTAGCATGAAGCCAATGAAAATAAGAATTAAGGCAGCACTAATCTAGACTACTTGTATCGTGCCTTTAAAATGTTAATATACAAGGAAAACTGCCCAATTTGCTGAAATTAGCCAGCAACAAAGACCTTCTATGTTAGTTAGCGTTACGTTTCCAAATCTAGCACTGTAGACAACAAAATATTTTACACGAACGATATATTGTACATAGATGAAATAGCACACAGGTTACAGCTTCAGCTTTAATAGACTGAATCTGATAAAGGGAGCAGTGTTTATTCAGTACCAAATGCGCCATTATATATTTTTTGGGGGGGCCGATGTAAGGCCCCACTGCTTATAATATACATATTGTTTTCTAGCACTTAAGCAGGACCAAACTTAATTTCTTGGCAAAACCAGTGCCTTGTCTACATGCTTCAAAACCTGCGGCATGAGCAAATGCATTGTATTTTTATCTTGCACGACATGGCTGTAGTTTAAGGCGTGTTATTACTCTTGTCTTATAAGCGTCTTTTTTTAACACTGACTTGTTGGGCGAACAATGTATCTCAAGCAGTTGTTTCAAAAGGAAACCCAAGTTTCACTGCAGGAACAAGATAGTGTTATCCATCACTTCAGCCATGCTTAAGATAACACGCACAACAGGTTTGAAAGTGCGACGGGGCTTTTAAAGTATAAAGCTGTAATAGTACCCCATAATTCAACAACAGGATTGCGTGCAGCATTTAAAGAAAACATATATAGAGTGCAGGTTTTTTTTGCAGCCTAGATGACTACCCCCCACAGATCGCTCTCTGTACAATAATAGTCAAAGTGGCACAAGTCTGTTTTATTTTGGTGATAGTCTCCTATTGCTACTGAGGATATTTGTGAGTGGATATTTGTTTTTTAATTCTTGCCTAAAAACACTATTATCTGTTTGTTTTAGAAGACCTGTTGTATCTACGACATTAACATATACACATATAGAGGGCACTGGGTCATGCTTTTGCTCTTCATAGGACCATTTTCTTGTCCATCTTATTTCCCTGCCTCTTATTTATTGGCTTTCTCCACTATCCTTTGTTTGTCCAAACTCTGGAGCATTTCCCCTTTGCTATCCTATAATTGGATGACTTGTGGCTTCTACTGCTTACACACAGGGAACTATTTTTTTTCTTTTTCTTTTTGCTCATTAGAAAAGTGCATATGTGTTCTTATTTGCTCACCCCTTCTCTCTCCAGTGTGCTGCATCGCATTTCACACCCCGCTGTCTGCTTTACTCTCCCGCCTCGCTGCTCATTTGCTGCTTCCTCATTCCTTCTGATTCAACTCATCTTTTAATTATTAATTAAAAACTCTCCTCTCTATGGACCCCTGTCTCTCCTTAATTGCCCCTCCACCATCCTCGCTTCTCCATTGTTCCAGTTTTCTTAATTGTAATTTTTCTTAGGAGAGCAGAGTTGGCTGCAATTTGCTACTTGGCCATTCATTTTTGTAAAATCACTTTCACGCACATTTCATTTTACTTTTTAACAATTTACCTCCCCAACATAGGCACCCGTCACCTCAGAAACGGTACATAAAAAAAAAACAATTTCTTTCATGTCATTCCATGATGCATGATGTATGTGTGCGCATACTTTGTGACCCATGCACAGATATTCATCAACATGCATATGCATACATCGTAGCGCCTGGGTTTTGCTTTGGCTACTTTGAATAGCATCAGCAATAACCATTGTTTTCTTTATGCTGATGCTGAAGAGCATTAGCAGAAAACCATTTTCTAGCAATAGGGGGTATTTGGTATCGTAATGATGGCATTATCCATGCTTGTTGATAATGATTTATCTCTCTACCATTATTGACAACTGGTCTTTTTCAGTAGTTAAATACACTTGTTACAAAATGGCCATCCAAGTGATTTCTCTATCTAATCATAAGCTATATTTTACTTTAAAAGTATAGTGAAGTAGGTTGTACTGTGAGCAAGACAAAAATCAGATGCTTTGCATGTAAGATTTCATTCTTTAGAAGTATTGTGTGAGTGCGTACCATCCCCATAGGTTTACATTCTGGTTTTAAAGAAAACATGAGTGTGCATACTGTGGTCTTGTTATAACTTTGTAAAATAGGAATTGAGTTATCTTTCTCATTTGCAGCCTTTATTTGTTTGAGAACATTTAGGTTAATAAGGCTGTCTAACATTTACATTATTGTGGGCCTGATTTTGAATTTGGAGGAGAAGCTACTCTGCAAAAAACATGGAGGAGATCCCGTCTGTCTTATTACAAGCGCTTTGCATGCTGTAGCACAGGTGATAAGATCATCAAACAGCTCTTATAAAAATATCGCCTGGAGGGTGTCACCTTATAATGATATTGCATTGCAACCATACATATGGCCCTTAGAGAGGAAATCATTCCAAGCTGTAGAGCAAAAGCTCCAACCTTGGGAGTGCTTAAACAGGGAAGGAAATCCTAAGGAGGTTAATGCTTATGACTCCTAATCAACTTAGGGTGAGGACTCCTTATGAACTCTAGATATTAAAGGCTACATCTTCCCAAGGGGTTTGACGGTGACCCCATTGTCCTGGGGCCAGCACAAGGGGAGAAACAGCCAGCCAAAATGCAGACGAAAAGGTCTGGACGCTCAGGGCACTATGGGGTGCTCCTTCTGAGCAGTGCATATTTGAGCATCAGCTCTCCTGCTGGGTTGTGAGAGCCATGATGCTTTTTACTTTATCAGGGGTTTTGAATGTCATTATTGGCCTCCTCCTGCGTCTCTTGTCTCTGGGTGTCTGGTTTAGGAAGCTGGCCTAGTGTGTGGTGAGCACCTATGGTGTTATCACCTTATACCAGGTCCAGGTATCCCCCATTAGTGAACTATGGGCACTGTTCAGGAAGCCAGGACTCTCTAGAGGTAGCTGTCGATGAGCAGTCCAAGACTTATCTAGGAGACATGCAAAGCTTATGGAATACCACTATAGTCACACAGCACTATCACACATGAAAGAACCACACAGTGTTACAAATATAAAGATACTTTATAAAAGTAACACAATTACTAGAATACTGAATAAGCAATCACCCAACTGGCAGTAAGTAAACACACTATTACATAAACATTAACAATCAGTAAATAGCATACAAAGCAATAGGCATTCATAAAAACAATAGCAAATAGTGCGGGCCCTAGGGGAGGGTCAAAACATATACTAAAAAAATGGAATGTGAAAGGCAGTCCCTCATCCAAGGAAGTGGAATCAGTAGACGGGAACTGGAGGAACTAGGAACCCCAAGAGGTGCATACCAGAGTGACCCCCAGCAACCAGGAGAGCAGAGGTAAGTACCTGGTTTTTACCAAAACCAACAGGATTACTTTGGAAAAGGATTATGCAAGACCTAACCAAGACTGGAAAAACCCAAAGGGAAAACCTCACAGAAGAGGACCTGCAAAGGAAGGGGACCAAGTCCATTTCGCTTTGGAGTGTCCGGTGGTGGTAGGAGCCAATGCTCACCCGTCTGAGGATGCAGGACCAGGTTGACGGGGGACGAAGAAGGTCAGCAGTGCAGAACAGGAGATGAAGAGAAGTCCCTGGAGTGATGCAAGTGATGTCCCAAGTAGTGGTCGAGATGCACTCAGTTAATGGTGCTGGAAGACCACCAACACGCCTTGGGAAATGCAAGTGATGGAGAAGAAGATTTGCAAGGCTGAAAAGGACCACCAAGGTCCAGGTGACTCGACCTAAGGAGGGCATTCTAGGGTGACCCTCAGCAGCTGGAAGAGTCACAAGAAGAGGAGGCAGCCCCCACAGGCAACCCACTGGCAGCAGGCACAGGAGTTGCTTTGAGGCCCACTCAGCACATCTGAAGAAGAGTCCCACATCACTGGAGCAGCAGGCAGGAGACTGTGCTTTGCAGGAAGGAATGCTGGGGGTCTGGGCTACACTGTGCCTGAAGATCCCTTGGAGGAGGATCAAACAAGCCTTGGTAACTGCAAGAGTCACATTGCATAGGGGTACTGTCCTTCAAGGAGAGGCAAGAGCTTATCTTCTCCCAAGTTGGACAGCTGGCAGAGAGGACCAAGAGGAGCACTTCGGACCACCACCTGTGATGCAGGATTCAGCAGTTCCGGAGGAGAGCAGATCCACGCAGCCGGTCGTGATTGCAGTTGTTGCCTGCAGATGCAGGGGAGTGACTTTTTCACTTCAAGGGAGATTCCTTCTTACGTCTTGTGCAGGCTGAAGACTCGCCACCCTCAGAGGAAGCACAGCCAGGGAAATGTTGCAGTTGCTGGAAGAAGCCAGAGAAACAATGTTGCAGAGCGGAGTCGTCACTGTTGTTGCAGATTGTCAATTCCTGAACGGTCCAGTTAGAGTCACAGTGGCCAGAAGATGAAGTAAACAATGCAGAGGAGTCCTGCTTGAATCCTGCATGTTGAATCTAAGGACTCACCCAAGAGGGAGATCCTAAAGAGTACAGGAAGGGGGATTGGACACCTAGCAGGGTGGCCACCTATCAGGAAGGGGCAGTGACGTCATCTACCTGACCTGGCCACTCAGATGCTCCCAGTCTGGCCTCTGCCCATCTTGGATTAAAGATGGCATAATCAAGTGGCCAAATGGAGGAGCTCTGGCCACCACCCCTCGGGTGGTGATGGACAATGGGGTGGTCACTCTCCTTTCCTTTGTTCAGTTACGTGACAGAGCAGGGCCGGGGGTTCCTGTACTGGTGCAAACTGGTTTATGCATGGAAGGCACTAAATGTGCCCTTCAAAACATACCAGTTGCTTGGAGAGGCTATCCCTCCCAAGCCCTTTAACACCTATTTCCAAGGGAGAGGGTGTTACTTCCCCCTCCCACAGGAAATCCTTTGTTCTGCCTGAGCTGGTCAAACAGCAGGAGGGCAGAAATCCGTCTGAAGGGTGGCAGCAGCATGGGCTACCCAGAAAACCCAATAAGACTGGTAGGAGCAATGCTTAGGGGTCCTCTAAGGAGCCCCAGAGTGCATGGAATCATACAACCAACACTGGCAACAGTATTGGGGTATGATTCCGACATGTTCAATACCAAACATGCCCAGGTTTGGAGTTACTATTATGTAGCTGGACACAGGTAGTGAGTGACCTGTGTCCAGTACACAGGTAAAATGGCTTCCCGCACTTACGAAGTGCCGGAGCTGGAGTCTGTAGGGGCACCGCTGCTCATGCAGGGGTGCCCTAACACCCAGGTACCTGCATCCTGCAGTCTGGGCTAGGGGGGCCTACCCTAGGGGTGCCTTAAAGTGGTCTGTTGCAGTGACCTGTAGTGAAAGGGTGCATGCACCTTTTCACACAGGCTGCAATGGCAGGCATGCAGACACATTTTGCATGGGCTCCCATGGGTGACATAATATATGCTGCAACCCAAGTAAGTCCTAAGCAACCAAATTTAGAGGGAGAGAGCACAATAACTATGGTCCTGGTTAGCAGGATACCAGTAAAAACAGTCAAAACATACTGACAGCAGGCAAAAAGTGGGGGCAACCATGCCAAAAATAGGGTACTTTCCTACACCCGGTCCCACCCTGGCACCCAGCGTGCATTGTTCTCCATATTGAGAGACAGCTAGGGGAGCCCACCCCTGGCTGTCCCCATCAGCTCCCCACGCGGGCAGAACTCCAGTGTGCTGCTATGGGAGCCGTCCGCCTTCTACCTGCCTGCCCACTCCTGTGGGCAGGTGCATCTGTCGGTGACTGGCCTCCCACTTCCCCCCGTCATTGGCACATGGAGTGGGGGGTAGAGCAGCCACATGGGGGAGTGCGTGAGCACGCCTCCCTCCCTCCCTCACTGTTAGACTTTTCATCCTTGGCGTGGTCTCCCTTAACTTTTTGCCTCTGTTCCCCAGGTTGTTGATGTGTGCTGGACTCTGATTTTACTGTTTTTGTTACTCTGGGCACTTTACCACTGCTAACCAGTGCTAAAGTGCAAGTGCTCCTGTTTAAAATGTATACGTAATTGGTTCTCCATGATTGGCATATTTGTTTTACTGTTAAGTCCCTAGTAAAGTGCACTAGAGGTGCCCAGGGCCTGTAAATCAAATGTTACTAGTGGGCCTGCAGCACTGGTTCTGCCACCCACACAAGTAACCCTGTAATCATGTCTCAGACCTGCCACTGCAGTGTCTGTGTGTATATTTTTACACTGTAAATTCGACTTGGCAAGTGTACCCACTTGCCAGGCCTAAACCTTCCCTTTTCTTACATGTAAGGCACCACCCCTAAGGTAGGCCCTAGGTAGCCCCAAGGGCAGGGTGCAGTGTATGGATAAGGTAGGACATATAGTAATGTGGTTTATATGTCCTGACAGTGAAATACTGCCAACTTCGTTTTTCACTGTTGCAAGGCCTGTCTCTCTCATAGGATAATATGGGGGCTACCTTTAAATATGATTAAAGTGTAGATTCCCCTAGAGATTAGATGGACATGTGGAGTTTGGGATCCCTGAACTCACAATTTAAAAATACATCTTTTAGTAAAGTTGATTTTAAGATTGTGCGTTTGAAAATGCCACTTTTAGAAAGTGAGCATTTTCTTGCTTAAACCATTCTGTGACTCTGCCTTGTTTGTGGATTCCCTGTCTGGGTCAGTTTGACAGTTGGGTTGTTTTTCACCTCGCACTAGACAGTGACACAAAGGGAGCTGGGGTGTAACCTGCATTTCCTGATTAGCCATCTCTGCTAGGAGGGAGGGGTGGAGTGGTCACTCTCATCTGAAAGGACTGTGCCTGCCTCTGACAATGCAGACTCCAACCCCCTGGTGTGTGTCTGAGGCCTTGCCTGGGCAAGGCAGGATTTCACAAGTAGGTGTGAGTCCCCTTTGAAGAAAGGTGACTTCAAAGACTAAAATGGGTATAAGAAGGGCACCTAAATCTACAGCCTTGAGAAACACTTCTGGAACCAAGAGGAACCTCTGCCTGGAGAAGAGCTGATAGCTGAGGAAGAAGTGCTGCCCTGCCTGTGACTGTGCTTTGTGGAGCTTTCCTGCAGTGCTGCTTCTGCCAGAGTAAGAGGGCAAAGACTGGACTTAGTGTGCCTTCCATCTTGTGAAGAAATCTCCAAGGGCTTGAGTTAGAGCTTGCCTCCTGTTGTTTGAAGTCTCAGGGACAGCAAATACTTCTCTCTGCCAGCACCTGGAGTCTCTGGAGAGACTCCTGCTCTGACAAGTGGTGCCCTATACAGTCCCTGGTCCCTTGAAAGGAAAGCTGGTGAAAATCCAAGGAAATCGACTTCGGACGACTCCGGACCGGCGCCGCTGCTGAATCCGGTAACGCCGCCTGCACCCGACGCCGTGAACTTCACTAGAATGCGACGCTCTTCGCAGGCCCGACGCCGCTGCAGCCCCACTGAAGTCCGCGACTCCGTGGAAGTCGCTGCACCACGTCGTGACCGACGCCGCTCGAAGTGCATGAATTCAACGTTTCGCACAGACGCCGCGATCCCCGACTTCGCGCATCAGCTTGTTTTTACTCTTCATCAAAGGTACTGTACTTGGGGGTCTACATGACTTCGTGTCCATCGCCCCTGGTGTCGGCTTGTTGGGAACGACTCCGTCACGACGCGTGTTAACATCTCATCGAAGCATTTTTGTTTCTAAGCGCTATTTTTTAGTTTAATCTCTAAAAATTCATAACTTGACTTGTGTATGTCGGATCTTTGTCGTTTTGGTCTTGTTTTGTTTAGATAAATAATTCCTATTTTCTAAACTGGTGTTGTGTCATTTTGTAGTGTTTTTCATTAAGTTACTGTGTGTGTTGGTACAAATACTTTACACCTAGCGCTCTGAAGTTAAGCCTACTGCTCTGCCAAGCTACCAAGGGGGTAAGCAGGGGTTAGCTGAGGGTGATTCTCTTTTACCCTGACTAGAGTGAGGGTCCTTGCTTGAACAGTGGGTAACCTGACTGTCAACCAAAGACCCCATTTCTAACATTGGTGATCAGCGGTTGGGATTTGGACTTGTATTTGTAATTGACATACAGTGATTTAGTGTACACTATTATTTTGAGTGCAGACCACTACGTGACCACATACTGCTTGTCTTGAGATTTTAGCTTTTTCTCTTTTTGTGGATTTTTCCCTACGTCCACTTTGTTTTTCTTCGCTGATCTTTGATTGACTTTGAACTTCATTTGGGAACTTGTTTCTGCATTTGGAACTTTGCACTCTTTTAGCCTTTCATCATGTCTGAACTTGGAGATGCATCAGTTGAAGCTGTTTTTGACCTGAAGCAATTGGATAGTTATAACAAGGCTCAGCTAAAGCAGTTTTGTAAAAATTTTGGTTGTCGCATTAAGAGCTCTTCCAAGAAGGATGAGCTGAAAAAGGCGCTGAGGGCCTGGGTGACAACCAGAAGCACTGGAGGGCACACTGAGGATGAGGAGGAGGATGAGGATGAGGAGGGAGAGCAATCAGTACATAATGGTATAGTGGGGGGACCTGTTATTCCCAGGGAAAGAGTCTGTAGGGCAGGTAGCAGTGTATCCTCCAAAGGTCTGACACTTGAAGAATTGCAGGACAGACAGGCAGAGAGGGCATACCAATTGGAGCTGCAGAAGCTCAATCTGGAGAAAGAAAGAGATGAGAGAAGAGCAGTCCTTGAGGAAAGGAAGATGCAGCTGGCTCATGAGCTTAACTTAAAGGAGTTAGATCAGAGGAGCCAGTCCAGTAGGGATGGTGGCAGCAATCCTACAGTGCAGCCCGAGAGAAGGGTACACATCCCAAAATACCTTGTGAGGGATTATAAGAGGGAGGATGATATCTACTTGTGGTTCAAGGGTTATGAGTCAGCTCTCCACATGAACCTGGTCCCTGAAGCACATTGGGGGGCAGCCCTGTGGAAGCATTTTGAGGCAGAGGGGAGGGACACACTGACAGCCTTAGGGGATGCTCAGAGTCTTACCTACACTGTCATGAAGGAGGCCTTACTCACCAGGTATGGTCTCACCCCTGAGCAGTAAAAAGAGAAGTTTAGATCCTACAAGAGAAAGGAATCCCAAACATGGTTGGAATGTGTTGATTCTTTTTGCAGGTCACTGGATGGTTGGGTGAAGGGCAGTAAGGTAAACACGTATGAGGGGCTTTACAATTTAATTGCTTGGGAGCACTTGTACAGTTTATGTTTTCCAGAGCTGCACCAGCACCTCATTGACAGCAAGCTGACTGACCCCAGGAAGCTTGCGCAGGAAGTGGACTGCTGGGAGAGCACCAGGGTCCAAAAGAGGTATGGGGGAGACCACGCCAAGGGTGGGCAGGGTCCCTCTCAGAAGAAAGGGGGGGGGGTAAGGGCAAACAGGGGGAGTTCTCTAAAGGGCCCCAAACTGATTCCCAGTGTAAGGATTCCCAACCCCCCAGTGAAAAGAAGCCATGGTTGTCCAAAGGGAAGCCAGTGGCAGGTGGTCCCCCACGTAAGTGCTATGCATGTGACCAGGTGGGTCATGTGAGGGGGGACCCCAAATGCCCCAAAAGTACACGGGCACCCACTGGTGCACCGTCCCAGAGTTTGGCCAGTGTAGCGCTTGGGGAGGAGTTGGTTTCAGGTGGGTGGGAACCAGCAGAAATGACCCTTGTCTCACTAGGGGACAGTGAGATGGTCCAGAGAAACCTAGTGCCTGATAACACTAAGAAGTACAGGCAATGGGTGACCATCAATGGACAGAGGGTGGAGGCTCTGAGAGACGCAGGAGCCAGTGTGACTACAGTGAGGAGTCACCTGGTGTCTGAAGAGCAGATTGATCCCCGGGTACTTCACCAAGTAGTTGCGGTAGACAACTCTGAGCGCCTCTGCAGAGTGGTGCAGGTTCCCTTTGAATGGGGGGGGGGATCTCAGGTTCCTGGAAAGTAGCTGTGAGTCCAACCATGCCTGTTGATTGTTTGCTAGGTAACGACCTGGAGGATTCCCCTTGGAAGGAGGTGGAACACAGGTCTTACTTGGAGATGTTGGGTCTGCCTGGGTGGGTATGCGTATCCACCCGGTCTATGGCAGCCAATCAGGGTAGTCAAGAGCCCCTGGAGCCTGAAACAGTGGCCCAGGGGACCGCCAAGAAGAGGAAGGGCAGGGGGCTCGGGAAACCGGCCTCCGAGGTTCCCACGGTCCGGGAGGAGGCGGAGCCTGAGGGTGACGCCCCAGAACCTACAGGGGAGCAGGTGGCTGAACTGGGGGAGGTCCCTGAGCTGTCACAGTGGCAGCAGGAAGGGGGACCCACCAGGGAAGCATTCTGCACAGCGCAGAAGGAGTGCCCTACTCTTGAGGGGCTGTGGCAGCAGGCTGCAGCCCAGGCGGCTGGCGAGGCTCCAGGTACTCACCTGATATATTGGGAGGATGACCTCCTGTATAGTGAGCCTAAGGTTCCTGGGCCTGGGTCAGCTCGTATGGTGGTGGTACCCCAGTGCTTCAGGTCCTTCCTACTGGGTTTGGCTCATGATGTGCCTTTGGCAGAACATCTAGGGCAGGACAAGACCTATAAGAGGCTTGTCTCCCACTTTTACTGGCCCTTGATGCACAAGCAGTCAGCTGCTTATTGTAGGTCTTGTCAGACTTGTCAGGCAAGTGGCAAGAGTGGGGGGAAATGCAAAGCTCCCCTCCAACCTTTACCGGTAGTCAGTACTCCCTTTGAAAGGGTAGGAATTGACATTGTGGGGCCTCTGGATCCCAAGACAGCCATGGGCAACACGTTCATCCTGGTCTTGGTGGACCATGCCACACGGTACCCAGAAGCCATTCCTCTAAGGACGGTCACTGCCCCCGTGGTGGGACGTGCCTTGATGGGAGTTTTTACCCGCATGGGGTTCCCCAAGGAAGTGGTATCTGATAGAGGTACAAACTTCATGTCCACCTATATGAAGTCTCTGTGGAAGGTGTGTGGGGTAACCTACAAGTTCACCACACCTTACCACCCCCAAAGTAATGGTCTGGTTGAGAGATTCAACCGCACCTTGAAAGGCATGATTCAGGGCCTGTCAGAGCCCTTGAGGCGTAAGTGGGACGTCCTCTTGCCATGCCTTCTGTTCGCTTACAGGGAGGTGCCTCAAAAGGGACTTGGCTTTAGCCCCTTAGAGCTCATCTATGGCCACCCTGTGAGGGGACCGCTCAGTCTGGTGAAGGAGGCTTTGGAGAAAGCTCCTAGTAAACCACCCCAGCATGTATTTAGCTACATGCTGGCACTAAGAAACCAGACTGCCCGCTTCAGGAGTCTCGCTCAGGAGAACCTGGAAGCAAGCCAGGAGGATATGAAACGGTGGTATGACCAGAATGCCACTCTGGTTGAGTTTAAGCCTGGACAAAAAGTGTGGGTCATGGCGCCAGTAGAGCCTAGGGCTCTCCAAGATAAGTGGACTGGGCCTTTTGAGGTGGTGAAAAGAAAGAGCGAGGTCACCTATCTGGTAGACTTGCAATGCCCCAGGAACCCTTTGAGGGTCCTACATGTCAACCGCCTCAAACCACACTTTGAGCGAACTGAGCTATCCATGCTCCTAGCGACAGATGACGGGTGGAGGAAGAGAGTGAGCCTCTTCCTGACCTCCTGTCTGCAGGAGAGAAAGATGGGTCTGTGGAGGGAGTGATCCTCTCCCCCTCCCTGACTGAGGAACAGCAGAGGGACTGTCGCCACGTGTTGGGACAGTTCGCCTCGCTGTTTTCCCTAATCCCAGGAGTCACACACCTGTGCACACATGATGTGGACACTGGGGACAGTATACCTCTTAAACATAAGGTTTACAGGGTGATTGACAGGGTCAGGGCTTGCATTAAGAAGGAAGTCTCCAAAATGTTAACCCTAGGGGTCATTGAGCACTCCAGCAGTCCTTGGGCCAGCCCAGTGGTATTGGTCCCAAAGGCTACTGCTCCTGGTGCCACTCCGGAACGTAGGTTCTGTGTGGACTACCGAGGTCTCAATGTGGTCAGCAAGACTGACGCACACCCCATCCCCCACAGCTGATGAGCTCATTGATCGGTTAGGAGCTGCCAAGTACCTCAGTACGTTTGATTTAACATCTGGGTACTGGCAAATTGCCTTAACTGAGGGGGCAAAGGAGAGGTCAGCATTCTCTACCCCAGATGGGCACTTCCACTTCAATCTGATGCCCTTTAGGATGAAGAATGCCCCTGCCACCTTTCAGAGGTTGGTCAACCAGGTGTTGGCAGGACTGGACGAGTTCAGTGCCGCCTACCTGGATGACACTGCTGTGTTTAGTCCCACATGGGAGGAACACCTGCAACACCTCTGGAGAGTGTTAGAGGCCCTGCAGAAGGCAGGCCTCACTATTAAGGCGAGGAAGTGCCAAATAGGGCAGGGTTCTGTGGTGTCCTTAGGACACCAGGTGGGGAGTGGCCAGGTGGCACCCCTACAGCCTAAGATTGACACGATTCTGGCTTGGGAGCCTCCCAAGACCCAGACTGAAGTGAGAGCCTTTTTAGGTCTCACAGGATATTACACGAGGTTTGTTAAGGGATATGGTACCATTGTTACCCCTTAACTGAGTTGACTTCTAAGATGCAACCCAAGAAGGTGATCTGGACAGAGGCTTGCCAGAACGCTTTTGATGCCCTGAAGGCTGCCATGTGCACAGCACCTGTGCTAAAGGCACCTGACTACTCCAAGGAGTTTGTTGTGCAAACAGACGCTTCAGAGCATGGTATTGGAGCAGTACTCTCACAGCTTAATGAAGAGGGCCTAGATCAACCCGTAGCCTTCAATAGCAGGAGGTTACTACCCAGGGAGCGTAGGTGGAGTGCCATAGAATGCGAAGCGTTTGCTGTGGTCTGGGCACTGAAGAAGCTAAGACCCTACTTGTTTTGGACTCACTTCCGAGTTCAGACCGACCACAGGCCCCTCAGATGGTTAATGCAGATGAGGGGTGAGAATCCAAAACTGTTGAGGTGGTCCATTTCCCTACAGGGGATGGACTTTACGGTGGAACATCGTCCTGGTACAGAACACGCCAAAGCTGATGGTCTGTCCAGATTCTTCCGCCTTAGTGATGAGAACTCCCATGAGGTTGGGTAGTTGCTCCCCACTTTTAGCTGGGGGGGACACGTTTTAGACTTTTCATCCTTGGCGTGGTCTCCCTTAACTTTTTGCCTCTGTTCCCCAGGTTGTTGATGTGTGCTGAACTTTGATTTTACTGTTTTTGTTACTCTGGGCACTTTACCATTGCTAACCAGTGCTAAAGTGCAAGTGCTCCTGTTTAAAATGTGTACGTAATTGGTTCTCCATGATTGGCATATTTGTTTTACTGTTAAGTCCCTAGTAAAGTGCACTAGAGGTGCCCAGGGCCTGTAAATCAAATGTTACTAGTGGGCCTGCAGCATTGGTTGTGCCACCCACACAAGTAACCCTGTAATCATGTCTCAGACCTGCCACTGCAGTGTCTGTGTGTGTATTTTTACACTGTAAATTCGACTTGGCACTTGTACCCACTTGCCAGGCCTAAACCTTCCCTTTTCTTACATGTAAGGCACCCCTAGGGTAGGCCCTAGGTAGCCCCAAGGGCAGGGTGCAGTGTATGGATAAGGTAGGACATATAGTAATGTGGTTTATATGTCCTGACAGTGAAATACTGCCAACTTCGTTTTTCACTGTTGCAAGGCCTGTCTCTCTCATAGGATAATATAGGAGCTACCTTTAAATATGATTAAAGTGTAGATTCCCCTAGAGAGTAGATGGACATGTGGAGTTTGGGATCCCTGAACTCACAATTTAAAAATACATCTTTTAGTGAAGTTGATTTTAAGATTGTGCGTTTGAAAATGCCACTTATAGAAAGTGAGCATTTTCTTGCTTAAACCATTCTGTGACTCTGCCTTGTTTGTGGATTCCCTGTCTGGGTCAGTTTGACAGTTGGGTTGTTTTTCACCTCGCTCTAGACAGTGACACAAAGGGAGCTGGGGTGTAACCTGCATTTCCTGATTAGCCATCTCTGCTAGGAGGGATGGGTGGAGTGGTCACTCTCATCTGAAAGGACTGTGCCTGCCTCTGACAATGCAGACTCCAACCCCCTGGTGTGTGTCTGAGGCCTTGCCTGGACAAGGCAGGATTTCACAAGTAGGTGTGAGTCCCCTTTGAAGAAAGGTGACTTCAAAGACTAAAATGGGTATAAGAAGGGCACCCAAATCTACAGACTTGAGAAACACTTCTGGAACCAAGAGGAACCTCTGCCTGGAGAAGAGCTGATAGCTGAGGAAGAAGTGCTGCCCTGCCTGTGACTTCGCTTTGTGGAGCTTTCCTGCAGTGCTGCTTCTGCCAGAGTAAGAGGGCAAAGACTGGACTTTGTGTGCCTTCCATCTTGTGAAGAAATCTCCAAGGGCTTGATTTAGAGCTTGCCTCCTGTTGTTTGAAGTCTCAGGGACAGCAAAGACTTCTCTCTGCCAGCACCTGGAGTCTCTGGAGAGACTCCTGCTCTGACAAGTGGTGCCCTATCCAGTCCCTGGTCCCTTGAAAGGAAAGCTGGTGGAAATCCATGGAAATCGACTTCGGACGACTCCGGACCGACGCCGCTGCTGAATCCGGTAACGCCGCCTGCACACGACGCCGTGACCTTCTCTGGAACGCGACACTCTTCGCAGGCCTGACGCCGCTGCAGCCCCACTGAAGTCCCCGACTCCGTGGAAGTCGCCGCACCACGTCGTGACCGACGCCGCTCGAAGTGCACGGATTCAATGTTTCGCACAGACACCGCGATCCCCGACTTCGCGCATCGGCTTGTTTTCACTCTTCACCAAAGGTACTGTACTTGGGGGTCTACACGACTCCATGTCCGGCGCCGCTGGTGTCGGCTTGTTGGGAACGACTCCGTTACGACGCCGTGTTAACATCTCATCGAAGCATTTTTGTTTCTAAGTGCTATTTTTTAGTTTAATCTCTAAAAATTCATAACTTGACTTGTGTATGTTGGATTTCTGTCGTTTTGGTCTTGTTTTGTTTAGATAAATATTTCCTATTTTTCTAAACTGGTGTTGTGTCATTTTGTAGTGTTTTTCATTAAGTTTCTGTGTGTGTTGATACAAATACTTTACACCTAGCGCTCTGAAGTTAAGCCTACTGCTCTGTCAAGCTACCAAGGGGGTAAGCAGGGATTAGCTGAGGGTGATTCTCTTTTACCCTGACTAGAGTGAGGGTCCTTGCTTGAACAGGGGGTAACCTGACTGTCAACCAAAGACCCCATTTCTAACACTCACCATACCATCGGGCCCAGGGATATGGTCCTGGGCTAATTTCCTTCATCGCGGAGGAACACAACCACACTGCCCCCACCCCTGTCTTTTGTTTTTCTTGGTGGCATCTGGGGTCCCGGGAGAATTTACCATTTGTACACCGGAGCCTTACATGCTCCACGGCAGGAAAAAATCAAAGGTTCGTTGGGCTAATTTGGAGGATCCAGGGCTCATTTTATTCCTGATGGCTAGCTCCACCATCAGGGGTAATCGTACCAACCCTTCTCAACTCCAAAGTAGGGCAGTATCTGGTTCTAAGGGCTCGGTGCACCAGCTGTCCTCCTGATCTTGGTTTCTGGGCACAGAAACATCCACGGTTTTCCCCCAACTGGTCCTCAGGAGGCTGTAAGGGAGCCAGCCTCACTGTCCCTTGGGGAAACCCACTGGTCCTGTGGTCAGTTGTGCAGAGACCATAGTCCTGAGTGGGGGCCAGGGGATTCCTCCTTCCAGTTCTCTATAGCGGTCCGAGGATCCAGCAGGAAAATGCAGACACATCCACAGGCAAGAGAGAGTCTCCCCCTTGTGCAAGATTTTTTTAAAGGGGGGAGGAAGATTCTAAAAGTCCCATGGCTAATCATAGGCTGACCCTGGCCAATCCTAGGGTGCCACCCCTGGGCAATTCTAGGGTGCAACATCACTTCTCCACCCCTGTCCCAACCTTCCTGCACACCATGCTGGGACAGTCCAAAATGGCATCATCCAGGAGCCACTGATCACCTCTGCTACTTAGGTCTCAGCTCCATCCCTTGCTGACATCACTGCCAGAGTCTTGCTCACAAAGTGTTCAAAGTGAGCCCCCCTTCTGGGTTGTCTGTAGTTGTCTGACCACTCTCCTTTGTTCAGTGTGGCTTGGGCAGGCCATACCTGGTGTAGTGCAACAGCTGAGTGGTTGATGCAGATCATTTCACCCCACCCAATTCTTCCCCAGGAGCTGGAAGAAGTGCTTGTAATTGCTCCTTTTATGTGGGGTTACAGTTGTTCCTGCTGCTGGAGAATAATGCAATTAACTGGGCACAGCAGGGTGACAAAAGGGCCGGACTCTGATCCTGAACTGATCCAGGGAAATATGAAAACTCTGGATGACTCATAAGGCGTACATATATAATTTTGGAAGTTATGTAATTGATTTTTCCGCTCAGGTTACGCTCCAATTCCAGACGTCAAGGGTCTCCGACGGCCAAAGGGGAGTGAAACTGCACTCTAAAGGAGTTCTCTCCCTATGTGTATAATGGAATGTTACTACGGACAAACCTGTAAATCACACAGACTTTCCCTATTAGAGTACACTAATTTTATAAGGCCTATCCCAGGTGAATACCTACTCCTGCAGACTTTCCATTGCGCCAGGCTGCCTGCGTGCAGCCACAAGGCTGTGCATGAAAGTAGTCTCCCACACTTCATCCGAACACATGTGTACAAGTGTAACCAGCCCCTTATCCTTGTTGCATTGCAGTGACCTGATATTAAAAGGCAGACACAGGCGGTAGACACACGCAGTCTGTGTGCCATGTGATTACCGTGAATGAGACACCGGTAGTGAGACTCACCCACAGTAAACGTCCAAAACCAGGTGATCAAAAAGCAAACAATTCAAACGTACTGAATGGGTGGAACAAATTGAGTTTCTGAAGCCTTACTTGTAAAAAAAAAAAAAAAGTGCATGGGCCCAATGTTTTTTCAGAAGTCAGTCTTTGGTGCTCACAAATAGTGGTGTGGCCAGATACCAGAGCTGCATAAACCCGATTCCATCTCATGCCTCTTTCTCTATCCACCCTGAATTTCCTGTCTGTTTTTCACACTCTTGCAGGTTGTTTTCAATCCTGACTTTCTAATGTTTCACTCTGTTAGACTGATGAAGAAAATAACCCCCCCTCTCCTCCCCCCCCCCAAAAAAAAAATGAGTTGTGGTGCATTTATACGATACCAAGCTGTGGCACATATTAAGCCATGGGTAGGTGCAAATTAACAGAATTCAGGTTGCTAATGTTAGTAAGATGCCATTAAGCCAGATATTTATTATAACCTGCTTGTTTACTGTTAGTGCTATAATGCTTTTGTGAACCATAACCTGTTTACAGAGAGTGTACTACAAATTTCGCTTAAATTAATGTTGAAAGAAGAAACACACAAGAGTCTAATGTTTGCAGTCAGTATGCCTATTGCATGCAATAACAGTTGCTTATCTGTAGCAGAAAGCCATGTCATAATTATATGAGGGAGGTTCTCAGGTTCCATTGTCTGGAAGGGTTAAGTTTGAGTTCATCTGCTTTAAGTTTCGAACGTGGAGGGCTTTGCCTAGAATCAAATTTCCTTTTTGAATGTATCACACTATTTACAGGTGAACAAGTTTATTCGACTAGAAATATTTCCTTTGCAATATTTATTAGATATGTAGAACTCACTAAACAAATGGTTTAAATGTCCTGCAGTCCAGTGTCTGATTCAAGTAGCAACAATTTTCAAAAGTAACATAAAAAATACGCATAAAGGAGGTTATTTCTTCAACATTCACAACTCATGAATGGCAAGCTATGACATTTGCAAACGCCTGAGACTTCCCATACTGTTGTCAGGGCCAGACTGAATATTCTGCCCACCTACCATTTTCACAGGGGGCTGAAAGGCAGCATGTTTATTTTAGAGTTGGATGAACTGCAGTGACCCAAAAACGAAAGTCCCTATTTCCCCATTCTAGTCCCAGCATGTTGCAGTGTGGGTATGATTAATATTTTTACCAAGGCCAATTTAATTTCCTTTCTGTCCCCGTTTACATCTAAAAGCCCTCTATAGTATTAAAGTCAAACCAAATTTTAGGCCAGAAGAAAGTCGTGAATAGCTGGTATTTAGGAGTGTTATTTAATTTTTATTACTGCAGAAAACATAGTGTTTCCTTCTGCTCGTTTAGTAAATTGCAATGTTAACTACACATTTTACAAACATAAAAAATATTATAAAACTGTATTTGTTTTAAAGCGTACAATACATAATTTAACTGCCCTAGTGACCTCTCTAGAAACACCGTGTTTTAATCTATACAATGATAGTAGGATAGAAATGGAAGACAAATTTGAAAGTTCTAATTGGAGGTTGGTGGGGAGGGGTTGGCTTTTCCAGAGTTGAAGATAATTGATCAGATAAACACTGTTAGAATAATTTAACTTTGATCCACTGACAGTGGCAAAGATAGATAGTGGCCATATATGAGAAATAACCTTCCTCAAGCAATGAAGCTCAACGTTTCAGGTGTATACTGTTGCTAATAATTTATAGGCCATGTATATCTCTGATTGAAGGTGGTCCCTGTAGTTATGGATTGTGTTAAGTGGAATAGGATTTCAGCTAATAATAATCCAGCTCAGGGGAGTCCTGGGCACCTACCACCATTGCCTTTATTTTGTCTGCATTAAGCATGAACCAATGGATGTCCATCCACTCCCAGACATGCAACATAAATTAATGGAAGAGCAGTCGCACAGCTTATGTATAGAAGCCAAACCTTTTTGAATAGTTGAGTCTTGCAGTGACTCTAAAAAAATGTAGTTATATGAAGGACCTTTGCCAAATTTTGCATTCTAGAGGAAAAGCGGTAGAAAATAAAGACATGAGAGAAACAAATTAAAAATGTTTGGTAAAAAAGAGCTAAACTAGGAGAGCACTGATTTGGTAATTCGTGCAACTTTTAATCTATACAGAAGCAAGGAGTGGTCTGCAGTGTCAAAAGCTACTGGCAGAGCAAGAGGAGTCAAAGTCACTTGCATTGCCGTCGACCTCCTCCATTCTAGGTCATCAGGGGCAGCAAGGAAGTCTGATCTACTTGTCCGTATTGGATGAAAGCGTGACTGAGAGGGTCTAAGACAAAGGAAACTATAATAACATTACAAAGACGCTTTGCAATACAGCCCTCAACGATCAAGGGGACCACTGCCAAAAAAATAAACTTTTCTTTTCAATTTCAGCTCCATACCCTTTAAGGAAAATGGGCTCACTAAAAAAATGTTGACTTTATGTGAGTGCGTTCACAGACATGGTGGTCTTCTGACCCTAGCAGGCCAATATCTATGTGATGGCATCCAATCATAATTACCTATCCGTACATAGGTCAGGTCACAACATATTTCTTCTTTCACGAAAAGACAGTGCACAGTTTGCAACCACTTTTTGTGGCTGGAAATTTCGTATATCAGGCTCTTATTTACAAACATTAGTTTACATTTTGGAATATATCTCAGAGTAGCAGGGGGTTACAAAATTAAGGGACTACAATTTATGGAGTGTAGAACCTAGGTGAAGAGGAATACAAAAGGATGCAGAAGAGTACATTGTGGATTGTCAACAATCAGCACATAAGAAGAAAATCACAGAAATAAACATAGGTAAAATAAAGTAGACATTTGCAAATGGAACCGTTAGTCTACAACAAGAGGCATATGAGCAACAGCGGATTAAGTGATTAAAATTTAAGGATAAGGATACACATCTGGCACTGTGAAGGTTCACATAAAGAGAGAATAATGTTTTATTTGTTTATAGGAAAAGAACCAGATTGAGAAAGGAAGCTGAGGGAACAGGAATAATTCAAGTAAGGCACAAGTTTTTGAAATTATGACAATGGGATGTACCATTGTATGTAGAGTATAAGAAGTAATTTATAAATGAGTGTAGTCATGCACTGATAGCAGATGCATTGCACAACTAATAACGTGGAAAAAATGGGGAGATTTCTGGATGAAGAAATGAGCTAGACAGGTAGGGGCAGTTGTTCCTTCAGTAGTGGGTTCTGAGGAGGGGTTTAAAGTTTTGAAAAGACCCAGCATGTTTAATGATTAAAGCAAGGGCTCTCTTTAGTCGTTAAGCAGTGCTGGGAAAAGATCTGCATGGTGAGGTTTTTTTTTTCTCACTTGATATGGAGTTATCGCACCTAAACGCAGAAGTGGCAGTTATCATGACCTTGGCTACTACAGGGTTATGTGCAGAAGTGGCAGTCTTGGCCAACTCCTATGCTGTTCTTCACAGGCGAAACCAGGTATTCATCAAGGACAAAGAGATCCAGCAATGAGCCTAATAGTGTTTCTCACTAATCATAGTTCAGCTCACCACATTTTTACCTTCCACCCACTAAAAAAGAAATATATCAAAAGGAGAGGAAATATATTTGCATACATTTCAAATGTTCAAAAGGCATTGTCTTGGTATGGCAGAGAAGACGTCCATAGATAAAGAAGTACACTTTTTAGGACTGCAACAAATGCGAGGAAACACAAGACTATCATGAATGCTCCTGTCAATAATTTCAAAAGACCAAAGGACAAACAGTAGAACCAAATCCACCTTTGGGAAGAACAAAGATGTCACACATGCAGCAGAATACCTGCTTCATTCCTATTCTTTCTCCGTTTCAATCAAATTAAATTCAGTACAATTCAACAGTGCTTTATTGGATTATCTTATTGGTTTACAACTATGTCAACGTTTTTAAGTATTGTAGTATAGTTTCCACATGAGTTTTAGGGTTTCTGATGTGCCCTAAGCTTAGAAGTATTCTGCCGCATTGTTCCCATCTCCAGTTAGTCCCTAATGCGGATTTAGTTCTTCCCTTCATCCGTAGGCATTGTGAAGTTAATTATGGGAGAATTACCTGGAGTAATGTCTCATTGTTTTCTCAAATTCACCTTTAGTATATAAGGAAGACTATGACATTTTCTATGCAGCCTAAATAGCTTTGTTGGCATATTGGTTCAGATTTATACTTTGCACAAGATTTACGTCAAGTTTACCGACGTGTTGCTCTGGGATTTACTTTCCAATGCTAATCCTGATTTGTCTAAAGTAGTGCAAAGCACTACTTTGCACTTCTTTGTGTCAAGGTGCATACCACACCATATCAGAATCAATCTTAAAATGACTCAGTGTTCTGAAATTCTGTCCTTGAGTTCATATTTCATAGAGACGTCCATGTTCCTAATTAAATTGATTCGAAATGAGGAAGGCAAATCAATTCAAGGTAAATAGTGATTTTGATAAATTGAGGCCTACCACAGTATGAGTCCAATCCTTTTAGTCAAGCAGGAGAGAGGCTTCCCAGTCGGGACACATTTCAGCCCGAAAGCAATTTCAAAGGCCTTATCATGACAGTTTCAAGGGCCTGTGGAGAAAAGCCATGTGTCCATATGGCTTGTTTACAGAGAATACATAGCCTAAGCACTACATGTCTGCATGGGAAGAGGTTTGTGTACACATGCACCACCAGAGCTGATAGGTGAATCTGTTAAAACCCCAATGCAGATCCCAAACCCACCAGCCATGCATAACTGCATTTCTTAACCTAATGACTTCTGCTGAACCGCCAATTTCTCTCTACTGGAACCGGGGGACCCCAGGCTAAGATATTTGATGATTTGAAGTGCAAAACACACAAAAATCCAGAAGCGCAGCATTCATAAAAAAATACAGATGATTAAATGTTTTAATTAATTCTCAAACAAATATACAAATAATTAACGTCTTAATAAGATGATTTATGTTTTTCGAAATTCAGTTGAGGTCACCCACCATCCATAAATCATTATGTTTGATGCACTTGCACTACTCCCACGAATCGATCTGGAGATACCAACTTTGTTTTACGACTCCAATTTGAAATTCCTTCACATTTACAGAACATTAAAAACATTTCAGGTTTACATTTAGCTCCTTTAATTATGTACACTTTATTAATCAGTTAATATTATTTAATTTTCTAAGTAATCACAGACCCCCTGAGTTGGTGTTGCTGACCACCAGGGGCCCCAGACCACAGGTTAAGAACTGCTAAGATATGACACTGTTTTTGTCTTACATTTTGAGGCAACGTTTCGGAGCAACTTCGGTTGCTGCTTTGTATTGCACTCAAACTCAGTAAAGCTGCCACATTCTGTCTTTTTATTCTTTCCAGGTCTCACCATGTTGTTCGTTTTAGGACTAGCTTCACCTTGCAGCTGTCACCAGACCTTAAATGGTCATCTAAAAAAGAGTTTAATGATGCAGTGCTGGCAAAAGGGGATTCGGCTCTGCCTAAGGCTTCTTCTCTGCAATTTGTGCTTGAGCAGGATGTGTGTGATTCCAACTAAATACCTGCTTGTATATCACTTTGTCTTGCTGATCAGCTTATGCTCAATATAAAATATATTTTATTTGGTTTTCATTGTAGCCTACAATATCTCTTACATTAACCTGTCAGTGGCCATTATTGCCTGGTAATTACAGCCAAAATGTGTGTATTATCCCCATCATGCAGCTCCATGTTGCATTGCTTGTCCCTCTCCCACACTCCTAGCCCACTCTGTGTTGTTGTTGCTTGACTTGGTCCCACTCCATATTTTTGGTTCTTGACCCTCTTCCACCTTCACGTCACTCGATGTTGTTGCTTGACCCCTCCAAGCTCCCTTCCCTCATTGCTGCTTGAGCCCCCCTACCACCCTTTGTTGTTGTTTGCTTGATTCTCTCCCACCCTCCCATCCCTTGTTGTTGCCTGGCCCCACCAACACCACCATCCTTCATTGTTGGTTGACTGCCATACACCCCACGTCCCTCACTGTTGTTGCTTGACTTCCATCTCTCACCTCTTTTTTGTTGCTTTGACCTACCACCATCAGGTCTCTTGTTACTTTGCTTGACATCCCTACATTCCTCGTTGTTCCTTGACCCTTTGCTACATCCTGTCCCGTTTTGCCTCCTGTCCACCAGCTCTGGCCGCTTCATAGCACTTTTAAAAAAAAACTTTCAGCAATGCTGCATAACAGCCACACTGCTGTACAACATTTCTAAAGACATTGAGAAAGCCAGTAAGTAGCTCTCGTAGGCGAGACCCGTTGGCTTTACCAACACTTGTTTTTATATATTTGACGTCTTTCTTTTTGTAGGCACACGTAAGTTGTAGCTTTAAGTTTTATCTTTCAATGAAAATACTTGTCTCCATATTAAATAAAAAGGATGAATGAGTGGTTAAGACAAAATCGTGTAGGTTTATAGAAAACCAGTATCAGACCTATATCAGTCTTCCTCTGACCGAACCAGACCTACAACTTCTGCAAATGTATTCAGCGCCACAGTCCATTGTCACAAAAATAGGAGATGTGTACTAACAACAAACCGTAGAATGCAGACTACTGCAGACCATGCTGTACAGTCTGGATCAAGACAATCCCTCCGTACTGATGATAAAAATAACATGTTGCCATGGAGTTTTCTGCAGTAAAGAGAAAGGTTGAAACAGGCTAGACTAATACGCTCATAGAATAGCATCAGCAGTATCCGCAGGAGTACTATGGAGAACACATCTGTTATATCCTGATCTAGTAACTGAAGTTAACAGTTCCTGACTTCACCTGAGTATTATTTAAAAAATCAAACATTTACACGGTCACCATTGGCCCTGTGTTGTTAATTGTGTCTATTTTATGAGTAAAATGAGTTGTCCGTGAACGTAAAAAACATAAACTCCTACTTGCAATTTTCAATTCTGTACCTTACACACTTATCTCTGCACCATGCTCTTTGATTGAGCAGGCAATTATCCTAAAGGTACTTCGATCTGGAATATAAAAAAAGCAAATGAACTGCAAAGTAATTTTCTTGCTTTTGACATAGGGAAGGCGTGTTACGTTCCCATTGTTTACCTTGGTGTAAAAGAAGTCCCACAGAAAAAAACAAACCACAATATTCCCACATGCTTGCAATGCCTCTGTTGAAAGTTATAATTTAAATTGACCTAATCCAATTTCAACGTCAACCTTTCTTTAAAGTCAGGGCCCAGCAGTTTTCTATTTAGTGCGATGCTTACAGACACTATTAAAGAAAATAAGTTTACACTTGTATTTGTTATTTAAGGGCCTCATTTAGAGTACTCAGTTTGTACTGGAAAGGGAGCCTTCCAGTACCAAGACTATGCTTTCATATTTTTCAAGCGTTGTACGTGTGCTGTGTAATGCAGTACACTTGCAAAGTTTGAAAACTATGGAAAAATTAAAACATTTCTCCTTCGTTATGCCTGCCTCGATGAGGCATAAGTATCCCTGTCTAAAAAGTAAGTATAGTTTGGCATCAAAACCCATTAGGGTTTATGGAAACACCAAAGTACAACCCATGAAATGCCACCTTTATGCAAAGTTATGCATAGAGCTAGTTTGTGTTACCGTGGCCAACTTTCCACGTTAGAAATTAAATACCACCACATCACTTGGCTCTGGGTTTCCATTACAAAAGGGATGCAACCCTGGTGCAAAGTATTAATAAATCTGAGCTCCAGCCATTTGCACAGTTAAGATGTGTAAATACCAATGTGAATGAAGCCACAATTCCTTTGCCCTGTAGTTTCAGTCACAGACAAGGTTGCTGTCGCTACTTAACTTGTCTATGGCAGTTTCAGTCTCTGCCTCATGCACAGCTTGCAAGAGAACCCTTTCCCTGTATGACTCCATGAAACTTTGCTGGCATTTTAGCGAACAGCATTCTTCCTGGGTCAGGCGGGAAGGCAGCCAGTATGGCGGCAACCTGCCCATCGGAAGTTCGGCAAACGGGTCATCTCATCTGCCAAACTCCTAATCAGGCCCTAAGAGTCTTCTCAGATGTCAATTTTTACCTGAGAATAAATATCTTTACCTTCTTCCAAACAGTAAACAGAACAGTGCCTTGTTATTTGTTGAAAGACATGAAGCATCAGTACAGCGTGCTTTAATACACCTTTTTTCTCCTTACATTAGTAAGGGAACAAAGCAGAATCTGTTAGGATTGTGGCAGTACATGCTACTGACTAGTGATACAGGTACATTTAGGCTGTGGATCCCCGCCTACTAAGCAGGATATGACCATAGCCAGTGTATGGATTGTCAGCGTAAAGGCATTATCAGATATACTTCACTCCTTCAGCAGACATAGGGGCATATTTACAAGCCCCTAGCACCACCAGAGCATCACTTTTTTGATGACCGGCGGCATAGGTTGCATGGCTTTTCATGGACTTGTAAATGTGGCCCCCTTTCATGCATTACACTGCATTAAAGGATTGTTTCTTCACTGTTGCTTTGGTTTTTCCCCGCAACACCCATGGAATCTGATGCATTCCCAGATTTACAAGGCTGGGAATGCGTCTGATTCCTACGCAACCCCAGGTATGGCGTAAAAGTGGCACAACAAGGACAAATATCTTTCTCTTCATTTTTCCTCTTTCTATTTGTGCTGCATTTTGCAGGAAGGTGTCCCTCCATAAAAAGTCATCCCTACAATGCAGGCAAACTTGCACTGCTGTGCAAGGGTGCCTGTGTTGGCGCTAGGCTGCCAGTTGTGCACCAGCACTGAGGAAAGTAAAGGGATGCAAAGTATTGCTGTAAATATGACCCATCCCTGCACTTTCCTATTGGTGCAGCTTGGCACTGCAGGATGGTTTGCGGAACCTGGCTGTGCCAATATTTTTTAAATATGCCCCAAAGTTTGCTTTACTGAGACAAGAGTCCGAACTTAGACATTAATGTATACGAAGGTACTAATGATCAGAGTGTTAATGAAGAACTCATCTTTCTGTAGCTGGATGCAACAATGTGTGGTTATTGACTTAACATTTGCACAGATGCAAATGTGGCATTTAGCAACGCAAAGCATTGCGTTGATTGACTAACAACTAAAGGAGCCCAGAAACACTGCAAAATTGTGCAGCGCCATATAAGAATGTTTCGAAAATCTGGGCCTTCATATCTTGTGGCTATTTGCAATTATTTTTGGTGATAGAAACAACGTGTAGGTGTATAAAGTCATGATAGAATATCTTGCCTTTATAGAGGCTCCTCCTTCTACTTAGTCGGCTGTTTCATAGAACTGGGGATAACAGGTATTTCTGTTACCAAAATGAATAGTACGCAATGTAATTCCAACCACTCTCTGCATTACTTAAAAGTATAATTTAGGGTCAAATGAAGATCGATGTGAAGTGATTGGCAGGCTAGGTGCTACTAGGGCCGCTTACAAGACAATGTTTGTATTTTGAGATGTTTTGCATTGCTAATCAATAGAATGAATAGAATGTACTTTTGACTGTTTTTCTGGCTTCACCAATTTTTTTGCAATTACAATTTGATTGTGTAAGAGTTACACTTTGTCATACATCACAAGGAGCCACTGTTGATTATTGGATGATTGCTCCTGATGTTTATACATTGATTTTACTTTTTTTTTTCTCATGTTTCTTTATTTTTAATTGTAATTTTACAATGTATACATATGTTTTGTAATAATTAGTATATTTGACCGTTTTTTTATCCATTTTGGACACACTGTTATGAGGAGTTCACATTTCATTTGATCAATGCTGTTGGGCAGTGGTTCCCAACCTGTGGTCCGGGGATCCCTGGTGGTCCGCAAAGCCCCTTAGGGGGTCTGCGACTGCTAAGAAAATAAATAATATTAACAGATTAGGTCCCCAGCTTTCAGTAATGACTGAGTGGGGGGAGGGGGGCTTCTAATAATGATTCAGTAGGGGTCCCCGGGTTCCAATAATGATAGTGAGGGTCCACAGAAGTCAAAAGGTTGGGAACCACTGCTGTAGAGAACAAAATTCCCTCTAACGCACATTACAAGGATTTTGTAAGACATCGAGAAGTTCTGTGATCATCCAGAAAAATGGAACGAGACCAAGTTGTTTTAAAAGGTCACAGAACCTCTGTTGTCTGGCAATATCCCTTTAAAGTACAGGAGAGGGAGTTTAATTCCTTACAGTCAGGGCCAAGGGAATTATGCAGCAGTGGAGGACCAAATTATATGGTAATGTTGACAAAATTATGCAACCTGAAAAGGCAAATTACTCAACACATTGTGAAACAAAGTGTGGCAGTATTACTACATTATTTTGTCATTTGAGCACCTATTAAAACTGAGTGGGCTTAGTTGTATCTCATTAGTGCTGGTTCAACACCTGAATAGAGCAATCAACAAATGAATGGTGACTGATTAACCTTTGCAAATGCATGGAAATAAAGGTGGGCTACTGTTTTAGTAGCTTGTAATCCGTTTAAGCTGGGAACAATTTTGAGTGAAATCTGCAACTATGTCGCAGTTGGTGAATTATGTGGAATATCAATTAAATCCACAATTATGTGGAAAATGTTGTCCACTGAACCATAGTTCCAGGTAATGTACACAGTCATTCTTTCCAAAACCTCTTATAGCATTGTTTTATTACTTCTTCATATAAAAATAAAAGTAGAGAATTTTGTAATTTACAATAAGTGCTAAGAATGCACTATGAAAATGAACATCCCTTGAAGCAGCTGGTAAATGGTTACAAAACATAATTTTAGTGTATGATGTGAGTTACTTCAAACCCAGCTGCCAATCAGAAATAAAGTAATATATTTGATTATTTTCTGATTATTTTGGTTCGTGAAATGTATCTAGACTCTACATCCGGACCTCCCAAACGGACAAGCTGATTCAAATGTCTTGGTGTATGTGCCTTCTTATCCATTGTCCAGCCGTAATAGAAAGGTGCCTGAAAAAATGATAACCTGTTGAGAATATGAACATTTTGAAAGACTAGGCCAGAGAAAGGGAAATTGTAAATTAGTCTCATGAGGGGGACGGTGGGATGGTGTGAGAGAGACAGATGATAATGAAAATGATCTGTAGACAGAGAGAAAGGGGTGTTTATTAATTTATTTGTGAGATTTTATGGCTCACAGGCCAGACACCTCAGGGACCCTGAGTTCTGTGCAGAGAAAACAATTCCTTACAAGGTCGACGGGTCTTTTCACCCTAGCAAAAGGGTTGGAAAATATTCAATCATCACAAACCAAATCAACATTACATTTACGGTATGACCTATGTGGCCACACAAGAAAAACCCAAGTCCAAATAAAGTTAAAGGGGTATATTACAAACTTAGCCTCAGCTTAATATAAATAATGAACAAACATTGGTCATTTCCTTTAAGCATTTCAAAGGTTTCAAATATCTAATTAATTCTCTAAACAAGGGGAATCCCTTGATGGTACAAAGCTCCAATTGGCATGTGCTGGGCTACAAAATATGAGGACAAAAGGTAAAAAGGAAATAAAGGACAAAAAGAATTTGGAAAAATTACATCTGGAGCAAAATGAAGCAAACTAAGGATGAAGTAGATGGGAGGGAAAGTGTCAGCATTTCAGAAGCTTGGTCAAGAGTCTTCTCATGGGTCAGAGGAAAAATCTAAGTCTCCTTAGCAAAGCAATAGGGCAATTGCCGGGTAAGAGCAAAGAGATCTGTACCTCGCAAAGTTCGAAATGTGTCTCTCTAAATCCAACTGGGGAACGGTAAATAAAGGCCTAAGAGAATGTTGATTTTTTCATTATTCATACCACACAATTCAGAAGATTTACTGTCCGACCATAGTGCATCATGTTACACACATCTGCAACATCAGGAAAGATTCCCACCGACATCATGGGGAGGCATTGTTCTTTGCTTCTCCTGGATGACTTTACAACGTTATACAGTTTCCATGTTTTCAGTTACTCAGTGTACCAACTTCAAGGTTAATTTCTCAGGCTTTCTTTGCATAAAACAAAAGCTCATCTATTTCCAAACGAACATTTCATGTGAACAAAATCTGAAAGAAATGACAAGTTGGCAAGAAGAAAATAATTTTCTCATTCATTTTATAAAACGGGGCCCTTCAGGCCTAACATAGCCTAACTGAAGCAAATTAAAATGGCACATTTATTTATTCAAATAAAACACATGTACTGTTAAGAATGTGAATTGATCATTAATAAATCTTGTTACAATTCATGTTACAATATTATTTCAAGAATAAAATAACTTGTTGATACATGCCAATTGAAATAATCTAGAATTAGAATCTTCAACTTTAATATATTACATTTAAATGCATATTAATCATTATTTCAAGTGGACCTACTTTACATTATTAGGAAACGTATACAATCAGAATAAATTATTATTTCTTAATTGGCATGTCTATGCCACATCACATTAAATCACTTATCTACAGTAAATGCACCTCAATATAGGCTCACAGTACACCACTTTACAGTTAACATGTAAGCATCTTACACAATATAATGTCAAAATGGGCATGTATAGATCATTATTGTTGCGTCAAAGATAGCAGTCAAATCCCTGCTACATCAGTGGATATAGTCCTCGTGGACAGAGCAAGTGACATGTCCACACAAGGTTATAAAATGTGCACTAAGGAGGGAAATACATATATAATATGCATAAAACCAGGCTTTAAGAGCAGAGGAACCAATGTGGGAGGTTGGACCACAATACCATGGTAACAGGTAGAGACATTAAACAGAAGAATTAAAATGGTTACTAGGAGGCTAACCTAAGTTGTTAATTTGGGTCACAGTTCAGAATGGATGCAAAAGAGAAAGAGAGGACGAGAAAGAGAGAGTGAGACACAGTAAGAAAGGGGGTCATTAACAGCCTGAGAGACAGTGTAGATCAGAGTATCCAGTAGAAACAGAGGCAAGGGACAAGAAAGGGAAATTGTGAAGGAAATGGCCATTTTAAGAAAGGTTGAAAACACATAAGGGAAAGAGAGACAGAGAGATCTGCAAAGGCTGAAAGCGCCATAGAGAGAGTCACAGTGAGAGAAAGATCGACAGAGAGCAACAGCAACAGTGAAAGTAATAGCAATGGACAAGGAGAGAAGAGAGATACAACGAGAAAGAGAGGGACAGGGATGTAAGGTGAATGTGACTTTGTGATGGAAGGAGTAAATCAGAGTCCAAGAAAATGGTCCTACGAGAGAGCAGTGGTGAAAAAAAGAGCCAGGTTAGGAAAAGATAAAAGTGCCTCAGAAACAAAGAGAGAGAGAGGAGAGGATAAAGAGTGAGTGAGAGACATTGAGAGCACAAGAGACAGAGAGAAAGAGCTACAGAGAGATAATGGCAGTGACCGAAATCCTGGCTGAGATCCTCATAGAGCAAAAGAGAGCTACAGAGAAAGAAAGAGCTAGAGAAAAGGTAAAGAGAGTAACAGAGAACGTGAGAGTGTGGAAGAGCCAGATGAATAGAGAACGTGAAAGCAGCTCATGGAAATATAATGGGTAAGAGTCACAGAAAGAAAAAGTGAAAAACGACCGGGAGACAAAGAGGCAAAAAAAGACATCCTTTTCCGCACATTTAATTCTCATTTGATTGGCAAGTACCAGCACTGCTATGCATTCTGTAGACAGGATGACAGAGTATTTTGCAAATTGAGAATGCAATCACAGTTAGGTGATTGGCTTGATTTATTGTCAGCATTTAGGACTACTGAAAACGTTTGGCTGAATCTTCTCTCACTGCCTGACAGAGTCAAGTGCTCACTCAGCCTAACAGTGCCCCCTGCCTAGCCCCTCACCAATGCAATCTTCAGTCCCTGCCCACTGTCAACTTCTAGTTTCTCACGTCCTCTCATTTTACTACTCTCTCTTGGCAGCATCTTATGCTACCTCCAAGTGACAGCTCCTCACCATGCCCATTGCATCAAGCTTCTCATACTCCTTACAGTGAAGTTGTCTCAAACTGCCCACCATTGTCATCCTCACATGTGTTGCGTGTCTACAGATATATTGCCCATGCAATGAATAGAACTGCATAAACAAAAACATGTATTTGCAAGTGTTGGACCACGTTCATAACAAGGCATTCACCGTAATGTTCATTTTCCACCCCTCTGACCAGCTGGCAGCACAGCTCTTTTGTTTCTCCACAGCACAGGTGGAGATGGAGTTGAGACTTAGTGGAACTGCTGTCTCATGAGTTGCTGTCGGCTGGTCAGACATTTGGGGTTTTCGGCAATCAGGACAGCTTGCAGATGTTGTACAATACGTACAACTACATCAGTTGGATGTAGTAGGAACCTATCAGTTCTGATTTGTGACTGGAGGAGGTGTATGTAATGATGTCCCTGCTGAAATGTGCAGCTGTTTGAATACAGGCTTTTTGCAGGTTTAGCCCCACTTTTTGCCTACATTTTGACTACTAGGTACTGGTGTAAGGGCTTTGAAATGCCCTGAGCCTTGCTAAACCAGACTCAGTGCATGTGCTCTGACCCTTAAAACTGTGTATGTTCAATGGACCCCAGTCAGCATAGCTCAACTTACTTGTATGGCCCTAGTATATGGTACTAGGGGCACCTAGGATCTGTAAAGTTGAGGTGTTTCTCATGGATTGTGGCACTAGTTGTACCACCACAAGTAGGACAAGGTAAAACAGGATGCTGCATATTAAAATAGTGGAACATGTACTTTTACATGTTCCAGCAATGAAAACTCCAAATTTTTGTTTTTTCTGTGGAAAGGCTAGAGCCCTGTTGACAAGTACCAATTTACAGGCTGACATCTCAGCCCTGCTACCTTTTGAATGGGACTACAAAAGTTGGTACTGGGAGGTATTGAAAAAGTCAGCGCATTAAATCCAATGTAATGGTTTCATTTAATTTAAAGTCACTGGTGGGCAACATGCAACTTTAGAAGTTGCCACTTTAATTGTTCAAAGTTTCCAGGGCCTGTATACTGTTGTATGCTGTGTCTGTCCTGTAGACAGCTTTCAGGTTTCTGCTCTCCTGGGGAGATGTGCTAATGACTCTCAGAAAGGAGACAATAGATGCCTGCACTGAGACAGGTATTAGCTCCCTCCGGCAGGAAGCCACAGAGGTGGTGGTATAAAAGTCTTCAGAGAAGCCTCCTTTGAAGGCCAAGCGGGTAACGCTTGGGAGAGGGGCTGCTTCATTGTTTAAGTGGACAGGCTGGAATTAGAGAAAGGGCAAACCAATTTGCAAAAAGGTTTCTAGGGAGCGTGTATCACACTTGGTAGCCACACCTGAGGGTTGGGCAAGGAAGTTATGGACGCCAAGAGAGGAGTTCTGCCACATTGGAAGTGGGCAGAATGGTGCATTTTGGGATAGTCATATGCCACATATCTCAGGAAGTGGTCATCACAACCTGGTAGTCCATTGGCTGCCAACCTCATCCTGCCTTGAGGGCATTTCCTGGACATAAAAGGGCACCTGGCATCCTTTACTTTGAGCTAAACTAGACTGGAAGAAAGACTGAAGAAGGACTGCCCTTCTGAACCGTGGAACCGGAAAAGAGAGTATGCACTGGAGTGGACTGCATATGTTGAACCTGGTGGCTAGCAAAGGAGAGGGATTGTACCAGCTGTTTCCTACTCACAAAGAAGTCATTTCAGGAGCCTAGCCGAAGCCAGAGACTGCAAGGGTCTCTTGGCTGACCTCCTGCTCGTGACAGAGGGTCACAATAGCTGAAGATGCCTGCTGGGGTGGTTTGGTAGCGCACATCTTCAAGCAACACCAGAGAACAGGACCCTAAGCTCAGAGTTGCATCTGAATTCACAGGAGAGTAGTTGGAGTGCAGTTTGGCCATGCAGAAAGTGAGGTCTCATCGAAGAAAGGATTCCACTGTGACCGTGTTACTGGGTAATTGGTAGCCCAGTGGGGCCTGGACTTCTGCTAGGACAGATAGGACTTCAATGGACATTGATTCCTGTGGCCAGGATTGCCTCACTAAGCCCATGGACAGAGCAGTAGACACAGAAAGATCCTCATTGACTGCATTACATCTGCAGCATCCTTGAGCATTGTCAGCATCCTGGACCCCTTGTATTAGGACGACTTCTATAGCACCCTACAGCAAAGGATAAAAGTGCCTGTAACTCACTGTAGACTGCTCCTACCTTTGACGTAACTTTCTGCAGAACTTGATAGTCCCCCTGACTGGCTTCCTGTTATAGTTGGTCACTCAAAGTAACTCTGACTACAGTACAACTAAGCAAAATGTCTTGCTCACAAAGGTTTTATGTGTCAAATTCATAGAATTTTCCAGAACTAATTCATAATTGATTAAAAAGTGCATATTTACTGTAGCTTGAAAAATCGATATCTCCTGAACCCTCCAGTGGATCATTTTCACTGTGGTGTCTAAAGTATATAAAATATAGTCAAATTTTTATGAATTGGTGTCAGATTATTTGAGTGATTTGTCTATTTCTTCTTCAATTGTTTTAGTGCTGTATACATGCTTTACACATGTTCCTTTGTGTAAGCCTTGCTGCTCAGGGCCACAGCTACCTGGGGTTGAGCTAAAGGTTAAACAGACAAAACGTACTGACCTGATAAGTGCATTACATGGTGATGCCGCACAACCACACTGTTGGACCTGGCCCTTTTACAGGGTCATTCCCCAGTCTTTTTGCTTTTGCCTCCTTATTTTTCTGACCTTTGTTGGCTAACGTTTTGACTCTGAGCACTTTTTCACTGCCAAGCAGTGCTAAAGTGCATGTGCTGTCTCTTACAAATTTGGTATGATTGGATTATACCTGATTGGCATATTTAATTTACCTATAAGTCCCTTGTAAAGTGGTATCCCTATACCCAGGGCCTGTAAATTAAATGCTACTAGTGGGCCTGCAGCACTGCTTGCGCCACCCACTGAAGTAGCCTGTCAAACCTAATTAAGGCCTGCTAGCGCAGAGCCTGTGTGCGCAGTTTCCTGCCACAGGGACCTGGCATCTAAATTAACTTGCCAGGCCCAGAACTCCCCTTTTACTACATGTAAGTCACCCCTAAGGTACGCCCTAGCTAGCCCTCTGGGCAGGGTGCCATGTATGTAGAAGGCAGGACATGTGCCATGTTGCGTGGCCTGTCCTGGTAGTGACAAACAGCCTAACTGGTGTCTCACTACTGTGAGTGCTGCCCTCTCATAGGATTGCATTGGAAATGCCCTGCCTTATGTGTAAGGGGTATTGTCTGATTTATGAGGGGTAGCGTAGGCATGTTTGGTATGGTTGTGACCGTGGTAAGAAATGCAACTTACTGGTGTAGGTGTATTTTTTATTACTATCAAAGAAAGGCCACTTCTAAAAAGTGCGCATTTATCTGTACTTATAACTTTGGTGTTTTTTTCAGCTTGTCTCCAATCAACGTCTGGGCAGACTGACAGTTGGGGCTTTGTGCATACTTCTCAGACAGCCTGAACACAGGGAGGGTGGAGGTGACACAGAGGTGCACCTACATATTGTAAAGCTTTCCTGGGCTGAGAGAAGAGAGAGGCGGGGCACACCTGCATTTGTAAAGACTGTGCCCTGGCCTCACACAATAGGGTCGTTAACCCCCCACTGATGTTTGGAGCCTGTGCTGAAAGGAGAGAGGGGCATTCCCAGAACCAGTTGTAACTGGCTGGAACCTCCTCTCCCTACCATTGTGAAACACTGTAAAAACTGACTATAAGTACAGGGGAATTTTCCCCACATTTTGAACATTCTTGGAACTGGAAACTGGACACAGAACGCTGATGAATGGACTCACCAGGAAACCACCTTGGATTGCTGCTGCTGTGCTGACCTGTGACCTGCCTGGTCACTTGGATGACCTGCCACCATCTGCATCCCTTGTGCTGGCCTGTAGTTGGGCCCACCAGCCCTGTGCTCCTTTCTGCCTTGTCGTTCCCAGGTGCAGGGTGCTGGGGCCCCTGACTCCTGCACAATTCCGGCAGCACAATTCCTAGCGCTGAGAGAGCGCCACCCCCCCGTTTGATGACCAGGGGCCCTTCCAGGCACCTTCTGTGTTTGTAGGAATCACCGCCGCAGCCCGGGCTGGTCGAAGTGCCCCCACACTGGAGGAGCGCTTCCCTGCTGGGTTTTGATCACCGCTGCGGCCGGGGTCGGAACACTGAGTCTCCGCGCTTTTAAAAGCGCGCCTGGGGCTGAAAACTCTCACCGCCGCGACCCGAGCGCGGAAACTATATTTTCTGGAACCCCCGGGGCATCCCGTACTTCAAACAAGGAGCGAGCACGCGCCTATCGTGCCCCCGGGGAAAGGCGCACTCGCAGAGGCGCCCCGGGGCACTCGCAGGCACCATCCTCGGTGCCTGCCCGATCCGAAGCATTGAGGACGCCGAGAGAGCGGCTCGCGCACCGTCTGGGTGCCGCCGCTCCCCCAGAGCAGGAGGAGAGCCTCATCGGAGGCCCCTGCTCCACCGTAACATCGTGCAAGACAGCTGCCCGAGGACGCGGGTGGCTGTCTCCCCTACGCAGGGCCCGGGGAGCGGAAAGGGAGTTCCTTTCCCCCGGCCACTGCCCTAGGGGCGCTAACGCCCCCCATAACTTAATCTGGGCATTTTTGGGCGACCCCCCCAACCTCTTAGGAGGTGGCCCCAACAGGACCACAGGCCCCCGGAGGGGCCTGTCGATTGCAAAGAGAGGGCACCAAACGCCCTTCTCCCCCATGGAGTACCGTGTGGCCCCCGTTGTGCGCCCAGGAGCGCCGGGGATCCCCTGTGTTCGTCTTTGAGCACTGGAAGTGCCTTTCCCACCAACTAACAGGTACTTGGTAGGAAATCCAGGCTTTAGGAGCCTGATATAAATTATAATGTTTTAGGTTTCCTCCATGTTTTCTGGTGATACATATATGTGCTAATGTTCCTCTCTAGGCATGTCAAGCTGATATGTATGTATATGAATTGTGGTGTATTCTCTAATGTTCCTTTCATCTGTATTTGGGAATTGTTCATAAGTGCATATACCTTTTACTATAATCCCTGACTACTGCTTATGTGGCAGAATCCTGAATACTTACGTGTTCTAACATGACAACTGCATATTCTTGCAGAGTATTAGTAACTTGTGTAACCTTCTGACAACTGCTAAGGTAGCAGGGTATTACTTACGTGTAATGTTGGTCTAATTATGTTTTGTGCAATACAGATTATTTTTACATAGCTCAGTGTTGTCTTTACTTTGTGGTGTACATTTTGCGTCACGTGTATTGGTGTGTTGGGTGTTGTGCAAACGCTTTACACATTGCCTCCAGGTTAAGCCTGACTGCTCGTGCCAAGCTACTAAGGGGGTGAGCAGGGGTTATCTTGGACGTGTAACTCCCAAGCCCTGACTAGAGTGGGTAGGTTCTGCCTGGCTGAGGTGCATACCCTAGCCAACCAGAAACCCCATTTCTAACACACACCATATAATACACCCTATTTTCTTACACTGGCCAAAAGTAAAATATTGGAAATATGAATCTATATGTGGCACTCAAAACGTTTTCCAAAATGTCAAATCCAAAGAAGTGGACACTTCAAATGTTTGTTAATTTTCCCATGTCCTAGTTAAACATCATTAAAAATTAATAGTATCACCACCTCACATTTTCCGTTATGTTGATGAATTAAACTTTGGATATTTCATAAAAGACCATTCTTTTCCTCTTTTACTTCAATGGAATATTTTTTGACAATCCTAGATCTCTAAGCTCATTATATTTTTAAATCTGCACCTGCCGGCTTACCCCCTGACACATGTACAGATTCAAAAATAGCTGAAATTCAGCAGCATTTTATATTGCAAGACACAAGCGACAAGCACAGGTTTCCAGCAATGCTGCGAGAAACGTTTTGAGAATTCCTAATTCTGTCTGTGTAATTGCGCATAGTCTACTATTGTGCATTTGTGTACAATTGCGCTTCTGTTCATTTCCATGGCCAACTTATTTTCCCTGTGGCAAAAGTGTTTACATTTAGCATGACATAATTTTGATGGTATTCACTTTGCATTCCCGCCCGAGAAAAGGATATATTCGTGCTATTGACAAGATTAAACCTCCGACTGTTTCGATGGTGAAAATGAGTTGGAATAATGTTTGTTAGTATGGACAAACATCTCCATTTGTGTTGTTTCTCAGACTTTACAGGGAATCTCCACCTGGAAGGCCTATCCCTCCCTGTAAGCAGGCGTTTGCCTATGTGTAATAATGCACATCCTGGGGTAATGATAGATGCTCAATAGATTTATAAGTGTAAGTTAGCTCACCATATGTGCAAAAGGTTTGTGACGCAAGCCCAGTGCATCTATTGAAGGTCTGCTTTCACCAGGTTTAGCTGGTCCTTTATTTTCTCTTCTTCAAGATCAGCATTTCAACATTTATTTAGTAAAGACGGTTCAGGACAGGATCAGCTGGCAAGTTCCTTCCTACTGATGCACCACTCCCAAAGAACAGTGGGAGCAGCATTGAGAAGGAAAACCTATTCCATGTCTTTGCACTGCCTGACTTGTGTACCGTAGTTTAGGACATTACTTCCTCTTAAACGAGCTAAAAAGACGAAACTAAAAGATTATTTTCACTGCGTATGAATTTATGGCTTTGCAAATTTGTTGGAACACATAAAGAAACAAGGCAGAAAGGTCCTTGGCTCGTGACATTGTGCAGTGAACTTGAATTCCCTGTGGATTCCTTGTCTTTTCAGATGGCAGCCTTCGTTTGCTTTAGAGTGTGCTTCCAAAATAAGCAGAATTTATTTTAGAAAAGGGTTGTAAGAAGTTTCCTGCCGCTGCCGAAGTTGTTTCCAAAGGTCCCTTTCAATTCCCAAAGCAACTGGCTTGTGAAAACACACCTCTCGAGTGCATCATGTGCGGCAGATGAGTATTGGCGGCGGCATGAAGGCATGATAAAAACAGATCCTGTTCGTATGAGAACGCTTCGTGTGCGTCACGAGAGCTATTTCTGGCCTCGCCGCTGTCTGAGCTGAATGTAAACTGGCATTGGACAAGTATGTATTCAAATGTAATTTCCAAGGATGAGGAAGGACAGGCTTCGACTCAGTGTGCACACAAAAACCACAAGCAGTTACTTTTGCATCGGAGTATGTCTTAAAGGAACGAGTTCCTTCACAGGTAGTTTGCTAGCTCTCCTGCTAGAGATGCGTTTACATTTTATGTAGTGACATCTTATTTTTCAATTGGCACACGCCATATCACCATTTACACCTGTCAGACACTCGCAGGATTCTTGACAAGTATAAATGGTTTTTACTACTGCATCTTTCCCTGCCAAAAGGATG
This sequence comes from Pleurodeles waltl, assembly GCF_031143425.1. NCBI lineage: Eukaryota > Metazoa > Chordata > Amphibia > Caudata > Salamandridae > Pleurodeles > Pleurodeles waltl. Next base: position 951,957,470 of record NC_090449.1, read on the forward strand.
GTGAGATCTGCAGATGTAAACCCCATGCGCAAGGTGGGGAGGGGGTAGGCATAATTTACTTCGCAGGTTTGTGAACATACACAGTCGTGCATGTATGTACATAAGTGGTATTTCTGTAGCGCGCACCTAACCAAAAGGCAACAGAGCACTGTACATGGTCAAATGCAAGTTTACGACTAATAGGAGACGAAGCTAACTTGTGGACTGTAAATGCACGGTGATGTAGCGTTCTTTAAAGTGGTGTGTTTTCAACCCTTTCCTAAATTGAAGCAGCAAGGGGGCTGTCCTGATAAATCCTAGGTGCACAGATTAAAAGGCCTGTGTAAAATAAAATTACAAAAAGCCAGGAGAGTGAAAGACAATAAACAACAGTTGCGGAAAGACAAGTATAATGTGTAAGAATGGAAGACATGAACGTCTAAATGTCTTTAAAGCGGTTAACAAGTGAGAGAGACAGAGAAGTAGTTATCTCTATACTAAAGAGAAGGCTATTTATGCAATGTACCTTACTCATTCCACATGTAATACAGCGTAGCTGTAGTTATAATGTTGCTGCTCAATAATACTTGTAAATGTAACCTTTTGTGGAAATAAATGGCATATAACCCACATTACCCCTCTTTCAGCTTAATGAGTATTTCATTTGCATTTTGTTGTGGCATTAGCACATTTCCTAGTTTGGTGAAAAGGCTAGAGAATTGAGGTAAATATATGCAGTACAATTCAAGCATTGCAACACAGATCTAATTGAGTTTGTCAATGTTCTTAAAAATGCACTTTCATTTAGTACTGTTTAGTTGCATTTTTCATGGTGTTATAAAGCCACTTAGTTATTTTTTGAATCCTTACTGTGAAAACAAAATGCTGAAATATTTGCTACACTGACACTGAAACACAATACTCTGAAACACAGTTTTGTTTTATAGTACTCCCCCATATACGTACCATCCATAATCTGATCTGATTTCATTTATACTCAGCTAGTAGCACAAAAATAGCTCTAATGAAGAAAGTCTAGGCTTGTAATGATGTGGGCTCAGTCTCTTTAGCTACATTAAGGCAGGCATTAACTCAGGGTTTCAGATCTATTTATATCCTGCCCTTAAATAGCTGCCTTGGTACCTCTTAAGTATATCATTAGCTGAACAAGGTTATGAAGCAGAAGTGATGGAAAAAGTGCTCCTGCATTTTCAATATTCGCAAAACCACACAGAAGAACGCTGCCTGATGCCGCATTTGGAGTACAAATGTAGGGGCTTTTCACAAAGATGAACATAGACATTAGTAAATCCTCATGTGTAAGTTTACTCTGACACCTCAGAGTAACTTTACTACTTTGGGGAATAAGCTATTTAATTACTAAAAGTGTAGACTTTCATAACCCAGCTCCTCAATTGATGGGGTGGAGCCTGATTTATTAGTATAAACTACTTTTGGATTTTTTTCAGATGGAAGTTGAGGTCCCACCACCGAGCACAGATCTGCCTATGGTAAAATGACTAAACGTAAAAATGAATTAGTAAAAATATTTAATGTTCAATATAAATGATTTAAAATATTTATTTTAAATGTAGAACAAAATAAGAAATTCTAGAGGATTAGTAACTTAATCCAGTGTGGTTTGGAGAAGTGAGGTGATGCCTGTATGTTTTGGCAGTTTTCTGCTAACCAACTCTTCTGACAAGAAGTGGGTAAGACTGTATCAGAAATAATGGGTAGAGAAATCAAGGTAAGCCTTGCATTGGTGATCTTTTGCATCCTAGTAGGTGGTTGTCCCTCGGTAAAGCTACAGGAAAAACAGTCAGCACTACTATTTTGACTAACTTTGCATGGAGGGAGATATGCATGAAATGGGTGTCACAGGCACATCCGGTCTTTATGCATTGGGTTACATTGACTAAACGAGTTATCAGGCTTGATTGCTGCAGTCACTTTGGTAAAAGAGCAGAGATGTGGGAGCCCCTGGAGAACTGAGTATAAGGAATTGTCTGGATAAATCTGAGTACACCTGTTGGTAGTGACACTGGTGTCCAATGATTACAGCACAAAAACCAACAAGTAGGAGCACCCGGTATTGAAAAGTATCCTGCAAAGAACGATGGGTGGAGGCATGAGTTGGGGGCAAGGAGGGACATTGGGGGTTATTAAACATTGACAGAATTATAGGACCGGATTGCCAGATGTTGATTAGTACTATCATCCGAACACTGCAAGTACTGTGATATCTGCATATGAATGAAAATAATGTACAATGAATGCTGATTTCTGTAAATCACTTCTCTGAACTGCACTTCTATTGTTTGCATAAATGAGTAAATGAATATAATTCTGTTTACAAAAAACAAGTGAGGCGCACCAGGGCTGTTATGAATCTGCTATAAAATTTTGGATGTTTCTGGACCATGAAGAAGAGAATCTTAAACTTTGCAGAGATTCTTTGCCTGGGTTTTTACCTAATGATGCAAATGAGGACCAAAAAACCCATAATTTTACTTAGATATTTAATTATTTTATTACATGTAATTAAATAATTCATAAGATTTAAATAAAAAGAATCTCACCTAAATTTCAAAATGTAAACTTATTTATTTTGTAGTTACAATTACGTAAATGTATTTATAGAATTGATTTTAATTTTTAAAACATTGAAGTTACTTTAACGTCTGCATTTAAAATGGTTAGTAACATGTATATGTGTGTATATCAATCCTTACAGACTCAGCCATGCAGGGGTGGAGCAGGTCTGATGGAGTCAATAGGTTAGATAAATTCACAGCAAAAAGAAGGTAGTTCGCTCACTCAGCTCGTGCATAATCACCACATAGTTTATTGCAGCATAAACACACAACGAATTTCAGCCTGAAGAGACCTTGATTACATCACCACCATAGTGGATACATCCTTCTTATCAAACGTGAAAACATTGAAAAAAGACTATACAAACTTAAACAAAATGTAGAACGGGCACCATATTGGAGTATTCGACCATCATATTCATTTAGGTAGCGAGGTACATATAATATCTAGTGTTGCGCAAAATGGGGTAAACCAATATACAGTTAACAAATATTTGAAAACATTCTGTATTCTTAGTGGACAATTACCAGTTGTACATTTGTTCAAGCAGTTCAATCTTGTTTTAAATGGAACATATAAAATTGTGATCAAGAATCTCACATTTCAAAATATAATATCAATCAGTATATATATACAGTGTATATATATATATATATATTTGTTACAATATTTGGTAATAGTTCTATGGTGGAATATTGTCTATGATATAGTTACACCAGTATATCATAATTATGCTAATTGGTATATAAAACAGGGCAAACCAAGGTGGAATAGTAGGCAGTCGGTAAACACACTGTTATTTGTGCTGTAATAGAAAAGCAGTTTGGTTTGTACCTACATAACTTGAAATAAAGATGTGCAACTGTATCTTAATATTACAATATTTAACTCCTTAGGGGAATAGTAATTGTAATACAGTTACAACTCCCCTAATTATGTACTGTTGTTGACAAACCCCATGATCTTGTCCATACTTAACCACATATCGTGTAATTGATCAAATAACAGCATCGGATATCCACATTTTTATGGTTGATTGTACTAAATATCAATACAGTCGAAATCAGTGATTATTAAGAAGCTGTGTACCCTATTGTACGCTGTCTTGAAACTCAACTCGTGGAATAAATTATTTATGTCTAGACACAACCCAAAAAGCAAACAAGAAGAAAATAGCTTATCTGAAAAAGTGTCCTGCAAAAAGGTGTGCAGAACTGGAGAAAAGGGTAGGGGGAAATTATCCCCTTTAGGCCGTTGCATCATCTCACGTGAGATTCCCTTCCTTTTCTTCCTGTGTGGAGAAAAATAAATACAATTTAATTTAAAAAGCACAAAAAACAAAAACAAACAAAAAAATATATATATATGTATATATAAGCCCCTTTCCCTGCCTTTCCTGTCTGTGCCTAGCCCCTCCCTTCAGTTCTCCATGGTCCTTTGTGCATGCCTCTGCCCGCTCCCTCTTGCCTACCATGGCTGTTGTACTGCCAATACTCATCCCACTTGCCATGCATGGTCTTCTGTGCAGCACAACCCCTCTAACGTGCTCTGTGTGGTCTGCTTGCTGTCCCTGACACTCTGCCACCTTCCCTCTGTTGTCTGCGTGTATGCCATTATAGTCTCACTGTTGCCCTCCAAAGTGTGTTGTGCTTCCAGTGCCTATTGCGCCTGCCCTCCGTGGTCAGCTTGCTGCTCCTGCTCTGCCCCCTTCCTCTGTTTTCCATTTGCAGGACCCTATCCCCTCCTTCCTGCATTGTCTGGTCCTTTGTCATGCCCCTGCCCCCTTCCTCCTGTCACTTCATGGTCTGCTATACTGCAACTGCCCTTCCAGCTGGTCAGCCTGCTGACCATGCCTCTTTTCCCTCTGCTCTCTGATGTCCATATGCATGGCCCTGTCCCCTCCCTATTGCTTTCCATGGCCTGGTGTGCTGCACTGCTGTCCTGCTTGCCCTGTGTAGTGTATTGTGCTGCTGCAACCCCTGACACCTGCCCTGTAAGGTCAGTTTGGTGCACCTGCCCATCTCCCTCCTGTCACCTGCTATCCGAGTCAAAGCCCCTATCCCATTCCTCCTGCCCTCCGTGATCCAGTATAGCATACTTGCCAACATTTTGAACTTGGTGAATGGGAGGGTTGGAAAAAAAAACATTGGGAATTGATTTTTATGAGGACAAGGCATCAGAGATTTCATATAGTGACAAAGCACTTTTAAATTATTTGCTGTCTTTTTTATCCAGTTGATCACTTGATTATACGTTTCACTTAGGGGAGAGAATGTGGCTTTACGGACAGAACTGCAGACTTTACACCTGGTGCCAGGTTCGATTTTTGGCATCAGCTCAACATTCTGTATTCTGGGCAAATCACTGAATCTCCTCATGCCTAAAACCAAAATGAATGTGTCCTTCTTTAATATAACTATTGCTCATGAAAAGCACTCCAGTGTCTTTGGGTCAAGTCTGCGCTATGAAAAGCCGCAAAAAAAAAAAAATTAAGGGCCTTATCACAAGTTCGGTGGATGGTTTAGGCCGTCCAGTGAATGTCCGACTGGGAAGTTGCCATAGTGGCTACCTCCCCGCGGGCCCATTATGAGTTTCCCGCTAGGTCAGCAGGCAGAAACCTGAGTTTCTGTCTGCTGGCCTACCAGGAAACACCCTACAGCATTGTAATCAAGCCTGCGGCAATGCTGTAGGATGCAAGCAGACAGTGAACATTGCAGTGGTGCTGGCCAGGGGGACCCTTGCACTGCCCATGCCCCCTGCACCTGTTGTCACCAGCCTCTTCATGGAGGTGATACCACCATGAAACAGCAGGCAGAGAAGGGGGTTGTAATCCCAAGGGCAGCGGATTAGGACTGCTGCAACTGCCAGACCACCAGGATCTCTGATCCTGGCGGCGCTGGTGGTCCGACTGCAGTATGACCACTGTGGTCATAATGTGGCACCCAGACCACTGCATTGGCAGTGGTCCCACCGCCACAGCTAATGAGTTATCCCATTTAAGTCCTGCTTTTGAGTGTAGTTCATGAAATGTACAAATGGCTTTTTAAAATCTGCAAATTATTTTTTAAAATTATGTATAACCTTCTAAGCCTGGTATGTAATCTATTATACATTTATAACATTATGAGAATTGTCTCTAAGTTATGCAAGGGGTGCAGTTAGTTGCGATCCTAAGAAATCTCGATGGCCAAATCTAATGAAAAGTAATTGTATTCTGTGTAGTCAATATCTATATAAAGTAAAACATAATCAGGCCTGGTCAAACTAAAAAAATATGGAACAAATAGTAAAATTCCAAAAGTCTTATAACTAAGCTCCTTTATTGATCTCCGCATAGAGGTACAAGGAGCTATTCATATCTAATAAGATCATGAAGGAGCAAATCTCTCATTTCTAGGAATTAGCATGATAATGAAAGTAAGAACATTTTTTGTAACAACGTGCTTAGCCAGCACAGTGATCTAATTATAGCAGATCAGTATAGAGCTAAAATAGTGATTTTTTGCTTCAGTCATAGAGGGCCAATGATAAGCATTGGAGCAATTCTGCCCATGTTTGAGTCCATTCAGGGCTGGCAGTATACAAAATAAGAAAAAAATATGTGTTTATACTATTGATAATCTGGTATGTGCTTTATGTAAGAGCCACTATATCCTTAATGCCAGTAACAGGCAAATTAAGATAGTAAATAGAGAATCATCTTACTGCAATAGCTGGAATATCAGTCATGTGATGACGTATATTATCACAACCATCGGGGAAAAGGGAAATTACTAATGCATTTTGACGCAATATGCATCAAAGTGTTAAACACCACCATCAACAAAGAATACATTATACAATGGTTTTTATCCTAAAAGAATAACAATTACATATCGAAAATAGTGAGTTCTTTCTAATACTACCACCAGTCTAGAAAAGGGAACTGCCTATTAGTATATCTATCAATCTTTGTAGGAAGCTTATTGGTATATGAGACATAGGGTCTGAATACAACCTTGGCGGATGGGATACTCGGTCACAAACGTGACATATCCTGCCTGCAGTTTTACAAGTTCCATAGGCTATAATGGTACTTGTAATATGGCAGACAGGATATCTGTCATGTTTGTGAAGGAGTATCCCATCTGCCAAGGTCGTAATCAGGCCCTTAGTCAGTGTACTGACGTAAAACATCACTGACAATATTAGAGAAAATTGTAAGAGCAACGGTGTTAGTAAATTGAAAGTGCAGATAAAATGTGACATGACCTAATCATATGACTGCATCTAATTTTGACATCGGTTTAGAAAAGGGAAGACTGTCAAGTAACACAGTAATCATTTTGTAAACTTTAAAATTATGAAACATTTTGTTGTTTATGCCTGTATTCAAAACTGTGACACACAGATATTTGCTACAAGTTCTTTGTTGTTGGTTATGCTGGGAAATCTCTCTTTTTTTGTTGTTGTCCTCATTCATCCCAGGCACCAGGTCTTTTTCTTCACTCTTGTGATCGACCTTCCTCCTTCACCGGGGAGAGGGGCCTCCTTCTTTCTCTCCCAACATGTCCACCTCACAATAAAGGTTGAGGTAAGAATTATGAGAGACAAAAAGGAAGAATAATCATCGGACAAAATTTATATATTCACCAATTGTTCCTCCAACCAGGCTTTAAAGGGTGACCAAAATGTCCTTGACTTGGTAATACCCATTACGGTATCCATTTTGAAAACATATTTCACTTGATCCAGCCACTCTTTGTAGGAGGGAATAACCCTGCCTACCCATTTCCTACAAATTTCTCTTCTAGCTAATAAAACAACATAAAATAGCCACTTCTGCGAGTCCGCCCTTAAATTTACTATCTGTTCCAATCTACCAAAAATAACTAATAACAGGGTGATCTTAATCTCAACCCCCAATACATTAGATATCGTATGCCTCATAGCTTCCCAAAAAAGTTGAATCGCCGGACATTCAAAAAACATATGGACATCCGACGCCTTTTCCATACCACACTTTCCACATTTGATCACCTCACCTTTTCCCATCTTTGAAAGTCTGTAAGGAGAGAAAAATGCTCTATGTAGTGTGAATATATGGTTTCGTCTAAACGGAGCAGGTTTGACCACTTGATATAGAGTATGCATAGATGCCTCCCAAACCTGCCTGAGCTGTATTTCCGGAAAAAAAGTCACCCCATAAATCTTTGGGCAGATTACATTTACTATCCCCTGCCTCCACTATCTCCCAATACCAAATTGCCACTACTTTTTTTGGGAGGGGATCTTCCAGAATCTTATCTTCTATCTGAAACTGCCAACCACATCTTTTATTATCCTTAGCTATCCACCCTTTCAATTGAAGGTATTTTAACCTTGACAAGGCCCCACCTGTTTTCTGCCAAATTTCCTCCCAAGATATTAAGTCCCCTTTCTTAACTAACTCTCCCCAGTATTTAAAACCTGCCTTCTTGATTGGAATACCCAAAACATCCTTAGGACACTCAGGTGTACCTGGTGAATCCCAGATAGGTGACCAATTACTATAATAATCAATCCTGAGCAGAGACCTGACATTAAACCATAATTCTGCAGCATCCCGCAGGAGTTTTAACTTAATTTGTTTGAAACATTTGGGATCTCCAAATTTAAACAGATAATGGTTTAGACCTTCCTTTACTTCTGCTAACATAGCCTTAAACATACACCCCATCTCTGTGGTATCTAAGGAAGAGCCCAAAATCCTAACATTTTTAAGTTGGTACACCCCACCATATAATTGCAGATTAGGTAACGCTAATCCACCTCTTTCCATTTTCCTCTGCAACATTTTCTAAGAAATCCTTACTCCCTTCTGCTCCCATATAAATGAATTTATATCTTGCTGAAATTTGCCAATCAAAACTTTATCAAACTGTAAAGGGATTGAGTTATATAGGAAAGTGACTTTAGGTAAAATTATCATCTTGACTAGATTTATTCTGCCCAAGATTGACAAAGGTAAATACTTCCAATTTTTCATCAAATTAGAACACTCCCTATGTAGCATACTAAGATTAGCATCCGCGATTTGCTCAATATCTTGAAGTATCTTAATACCAAGATACCTCATTTCACTTTTTCTTAATAGATTTCCCGTGCTCTGATTCCATGCCATTATAACTTTCTTATCAGCATTTATCTGATAGCCCGAAACCTTACCAAAATTCTCAACCATATCCAGAACTGCTGGTAATGCTCTATGTAAATCAGATGTACAAACTAACAAATCATCAGCATAGAGGGAGGCTTTTTTCTCCCATTCACCATATACAAAAGATGGAATTTTCTGCTCTTGTCTAATTCTTCTGGCAAGATGTTCAATATATAAATTGAACAATAATGGTGAAAGTGGGCATCCTTGTCTCGTACCCCTAAATATTTGGATCAGAGAAGTCAAACTTCTGTTTATTAAAACCCTAGCTGCTGGTTTCAAATAAATTTTGCACATCACCCAACAACATTTATCCCCAAAACCATATTCTTTTAAAATAGTAAACAAAAAGACCCAGTTCACCCTATCAAACGCCTATGCAGCATCCTACTGCAGCTAAGGGGAGGCTAAATGTTGTAGCTATATCCATGGTCCCTATTAAACTCCCTGTCAATTTGTGTAAATACCTGCCCTTCATAAATCCTTTCTGATCTTTATGTAAAAGACCACCCACCACTTTATTCAATCTATCCGCCAAAACCTTAATAAAAACCTTATAATCAGCATTCAATAAAGAAATTGGTCTATAAAACTCACACCTAACTGGACTTTTGCCTGGCTTCAAAACCACCATAATTATAGCGCTATTCCAAGACTCTGGAAGTTCCTCTCACTTTTCATATCTCTTCAAACAGAGCCAACTTTATTGAGACAATAGCATACCCCAGCATTTTATATAGTTCAATTGGAATACCATCAGGGCCTGTCGCTTCCCCCCCTTACTTGACATAATTGCCGACTTAATTTCTTCCATCATAATTTTCTGATTTATCATTTCCTTCTCTGTCTGTAATCCGCATCCAACCAACTTCGGACCTCTTCATTTGTTACTGCAGTATCTTCCTTATACAAGTCTGAAAAAAACAATTGAAAATCCTCCCTTATATCATGAGAACTAGACTGTCTCTGCCCCTTTTGATAAAAAATCTCTCTGATTTCATGTTTTGTCCTATCTGTCTTGGCTTTCCAGGCCAACAGTTTACTTGGGTTCTCTCCATATTCGAAATGAGCCACCTTACTGGCTTCCCATCTTTTTTTTAACCCAGTCTGTAATAACGTCTCCAATTGAAGTTTCAGATGAGACCTCATGAATTCTAACTGTTCTAGAGATTCTAGGCCACCCATCACCAAGCGATCACACTCATTCAATTTGCTTTCCAACACCTTCATTTCCATCCTATACTTCTTATTCCTGACAACGGTGAGACTCGTAATTTTGCCTCTTAAAAATACTTTAAACGTATCTCACACCATGCTTATTGAAGCTGAACCGATATTAAACTTAAAGAATTCCTCCGTCTCAGTAAACATTTGATACTTAACGTCGTCCTCCAACAATAATGTTCGATCTAATGTCCACCTTCTCATCTCTCTTTTGGTAATAAGATTTATTGTTAAAACCACCGCCGAATGATCTGACAGATGGGCAGCCTTATATTCTAAATTGTCAACCATATCCACTAATGCCTGATCTATAAAAAAATAATCTATTCTGGATGCATGGCCATACTTCTTATTCGTGAAAGAGCAAACCTGTTGAGTACCAGCTCTTGCTCTCCAAATATCCCGCAAACCCAATTCTCTTATCCTAGATTTCAAAAAGCTCTGAGATTTTAACATAACTGTAGACCTAGAACTTTGTGATCTATCTAAATCATTATCCAACAAGACATTAAAATCACCCCCCAAAAGTACTGGGCCTGGAAAATCCAAAAGGTGGAAAAACATTTTCCTCATTGGTTCTAAATCATCAGAGTTTGGACCATAAAAAACAACCACTGTTATCACTGCATCTTGAATCTGGAGTTTAATAATGGCCCAGTGACCCAAACTATCTACTGCAGTTTTTAACACAACTACATTAAGTTGCTGTTTAATTAATATAGCCCCCCCCCCGGTATTAGTAGTATTCTCTGTAGACACCACATGCCTAACCCACTGCTGAGATTTAAATAACTTAGAGCATCCAGTCCCCGTCAGATGGGTCTTCTGCCAAATATAAATGTGTGCTGGATAATCCTTCAAGTATTGCAAAATTCCATTTCTCCTACCATGTATTCTGAGCCCATTTACATTCCATGTCATAATATGAAGGAGACCACTGTCCCTACCCGGTATCTCATCAGCTTCGCCTATATCTTCTTGTCCTTAATTTCAGCTCTAATATGTCCTGGTGTATCTGGGGTGAAAGAGGTTTTTCTTTTATATTTTTTTTCCCTTCTTTTTCCCTAATGCTCCCCACTTTGTGCTCCCCCCGACCCCAGCATGTGCCCCCAGACCTCCCCCCCCCCCCCCCCCCGGGGAACCCATCCCTGACTCATGGGCTAGCTGATATAGCCCTAATTAAGGAACGCTACCAGAAGAAAACCGACCAGAGGGACATAGAGAGGAGGGTACAACCCCCATATTTCAAGATGTTCGACTTCTTATCGACTCTAATAAATCATCCGCTGTTTTTATGTCTCTTAAATTGTACATCTTATTGTTGTACATCACTCGCAAAATGGCTGGAAATTTGAGTTGCACTGACACACCCAGCTTCTTGAAATCCTCCATACGATTACCCAGTTCCCACTGCCTATTAATGGTAGTACTAGCAAGATCCGACCTAACTTCAAAGGAAAAATCATTCCCTCTTAAAGTTTTTTGTTTTAATGCTTGCGACAGGATCTTCTCTTTTAGAGCATAGGTCAAAAAGTTGATCAAAATCTTCTGAGGTTTCTTCCTGGCAGGGTCTCTCCTAAACGGGTCCCTATGTATCCTCTGAATGTCCGCCGCAATCTCCCGTTCCGTTTGTTCCAACTCTAGGGAACTCTTAATAAGTGAGGCACAACTTGCCTTAATGTCGTTCCCCTCCTTCCCCTCCGGTATATTTAGAATTCTCAGATTATTCCTCCTCGCCGCATTCTCGATCCATTCCAACTCATCCCGTAGGTCTTGTTCACAGGCTTTCGACTTCCGCAAATCCTGCTTAATCTGTGCTACATCTTCTTGTAGGGACTCCACTGATTCTTCCAAAAGCTGCGTTCTTTTGGCCAACAAGCCAAATGTATTTTCCGGTATCTCGCACATCTCTTTTATACCGGCCTGATTTGCCACAGATACCGAGAAACCCTTTTTGACCTCCCACGTTAGCTTCGTGATCATCTCTTCCATGGGAGAGAGCCAGGCAGTCCCTTCCCCATCCTCCACCCTTAATGTCTGTGAAATGCCTAATGCATGATTATCATTTCCCACCGGAACTAGGGAAGACTCACCAGTCTGATCCTCTTGTAAATTTAAATCCACTGCTAGAACTGAGCACTGATCTTTTTTTCCTCCACTCTTATCCCCTACTGCCATTGCCACACTCACTTCAGTCACCAGCTCCTCCATTGTATTACTTACAGAGGGCTGAGCCCCTTCCTCTGGACCCATAAACCTAGTACTATCATCTAATGCCACTATGGGGAGGATTTTGAAGTAGGACCGCAAAGAGGGGATTATTTTAGGTCTTACATTAACTGGGGAGTCTACCTTCCCCCTTTTAACAAGCTTGGCACCAATAAAACTTTTCTGGTGGGAGCTCACTAACGGAGTCTCCTTTAAAAAATCACAAATCACACCCCCACACTCTCCAGTCCTACCTCTAAGGTTCACCTCCCGTGAGGGACCAGATTTTTTTTTAACTGCCAGGGTTCTCCTCCTCAAGTCCCCTCCTGCCTCTGCCTCTCACCAAGCCAACTGCCTCCTCCACTGCTTGAGCTACCTGGCTTCCTTTTTTCACAATAGGCAGAAATGCTCTGTGTGCCTCTTCATCGACTGTCCGCTCCTGAGGCAGAAAGCTGCTTGTGCTCTGCCGCTTCTCCTATTGCTGCCGCTGCTTCTCCCTCAAAGAGGGAAACGCGCTACAGCCAAGACCGTCTTTCGCAGCTCCAGAGCTGCGTGCTGCCAAAGCACCGCTCCAGCGGCACCGCTTGTGTCCTCCTCAATATCGGTAAGCCGGCACATGTGCCCTCCTCTCCCCCGGTCTGGTTTCCATAGTCAGACGCTCCGCGGCCTGCATCTGTGCCGGCCGCCATGTTTCCCAACTATGATGCTGAGAAATCTCACTGCAAAAGTTTTTAACAATGGGATAAGCCATATTTATCAACTGAATCTCCCTTAAACCGGCACATGTGTCCCTTCTTACAAACAAAAGAACTTCTTTTTGGAATGCATGATTTGAGAGGAGATAATGACAACTTCAGGCTGCAAAAAAATATAGGAAGTCCCACAAATCTACCAAAATATCCTCTGAAGATTTGTGGATGCATATAGAGCACGTTTTAAAAAGTATCAGATATATAAGAGATGCAACAAACACTTCTCCAATACACTTCATATGGTCTCATGCATGATATTACAGGGACATCTCATATCATATAATCATTACTGATGACTGTTATATCAACGTTGACATCATTAATGACATCACTAATTTAAAGGGTAATGGTGGACTACTGTTTTTAGCAGGTAGAAATCCTTGTATGCACAGCGAAGCAAGACTGTTGAAGTTATGTGGACTAGGATTTATAGACAAGAGCAATTATTGTAATATCCTTAATGATATCAATGGTAATTTGATATCTGATGTCATAAGTGATATTGTCAATTATGTCTGTCCTTTCTGCAAAGAGCCGATAAGAACTGCTGCTGTTTGAGTCACTTGGAATACATTTGCTGAAATATAATAATTGTAAAAGGGAGACTGCAGTGCTTCTTTCTAAATACAGATTTGCTCACAACACTTATGTTTAGAAACCAGTCTGCATTTCCACTTTTAGTAAGCAAGTGTGGGAAACACTGCTTGTATGTGGCTTAACTTGTGTTGGTGATGATTGCAATGATGACACGAGACGTACTCCCTGTGGGAAAGTGGGGGTGTTTATCACTACCATCATACCCCCTCCTTGCACTGAGCATTTTTGTAAACAACCGCTTGGTGATTCCACTATAGCAGTCAGCTGTTTCAATACTTTTTCTTTATCATTATACTAATTTTTGCTATGTACCTGAGAACATATTTGAAGAGAAGCATACATTTTGGGATATCCCCAATAAACGTTGCTACCATTGACTAAAGTGTTCAAAACTTTAGAAGATTTGTGCAGGACTGTGAAATGAGATCAGAGTTTTCTGCAATCAAATAAGTGATTTTCCTTTGTATTAATAATCTATACATTAATCACAGAGTCACAAATGTGCCTTCTGTAATACAATTTAAATGGACAGAGAAGATGGCTGTCATGTTGAGCAATCAGAATCATTGCTTCCGTTTAAAAGCACAATCCTCCTTTCTTTAATGTTCTACAGTATATCCTGTTAAATAGCTTCTTGTGCAACAAAGGAGTTTGTGTAGCAGAATTGTTGAAAAATGTTCCTTTACTTTTTAGGGCTGAAGCATACGATGTTTAGTAAGATGTGTGATGTTTAAACATTACATGTAAAAGTGATGTGTCTGTGAAGAAAAAAGTACATAGAATCCAAACTCAATTGACTTCTGCTTCTTTAGGTTAAACCTGTTGCATTTGCCGTTCGAACTAATGTTGGCTACAGTGCAGCTCATGAAGATGATGTCCCTGTACCAGGGATGGCGATTTCATTCGAAGCTAAAGATTTTCTACATGTCAAAGAAGTAAGAAAAAGAATCTTTGTATTATTTGGTTTAAAAAATGTAATGGTTTAGTAAGCTGCAAAGTTATTGTAGTGTTTGTTTCTTATTTTTCTGCCGCTAAAGGTATCTCATTTTTAACTTTGATAATTTATATCTTATATATTACTACATGGCACTGACTGAATTCAACTTTTAAAACAGAATATGATAATATGACTCGAGTAGGGGACTAAGTGAAAGAAACAAAAGATGAAAATCAGTTGACTCTGAATGCAACACTGGGGATTTCCAAAGTGGAAAGTGTTCCCAAAGTGGATGTATAAACCTAGAACGTCTTAATTCGGGATGTAAAAGAGAATATTTTAGTAATATCTGCACTAGTTTGGGGATGACTTCTTTTACATTTTGAATCCTTGCCCCCTAGGTTCTTGTATTTTGATTATCATGTAGTACAAAGTATTTAGAGGAATATAAAGAAGTGAAGCACAATGACAATGCTGTTTGAAGCTCACTTCTTCACTCTATTATTTTGAGCCACCAAACCACCCCCCGAACAAAAGTGTGAGGGCCAGACTGATTCAGAGGAAGGACAAATCAATCTTTGATTGCTACAGTTCCTACACTGCAATCATCTCAAAAGGTTATAACTGCCTAACACAGAAGGCAAAAACAAAAGCTTGTCAAAGCTATTCAGTGGTTCTTATTTCCCAGCACTGACTGCACTTGCTCTTTGGCAGTACATAGTGGGGATGGGATTTCGAGTGTTATTTTTTTTTCACATCCCTGATGCTAGCATCTATGTATCATATACATTAGTAGACGCTGATGTCACATGTGATCTCAACAGCAAAAGTCATTGATACCATCAGTTGAAACCATACCCAGGATGTGCTTCTGAGAGCTGCAATTTTGCCAACTATAGAAAATGCGGTTCTTGCTAGACCTCTTGGCTTCTTTTATAATTATGGGGCCAATATTCAATGTCGCCCGTTGTATGTGCAAGGGCAATGTTCAAATGAGAACGGAAGAGGTATGGATGTCTGTACCCCGAATGTATTTGTGAATATGTCCCGGTCTCAAATTAGGGGGGGGAGTCAAGTCGTCATCAGCTGAATTACAGGCAGACCGTTAATACTTTACCTCTTCACAATCGGTTTGCTGCCTTATCCTCTATGGAGGAAAATGATTGACTGCCAAATGTCTTGGGAAATTCTTCCCAGTCTTCAGCATCGTCCATCAGGATTGCCACATGGAACATTGCTGGCTTAAAGAGCAAGTCTGGGATAGCCGAATGGGAAAGGACACTAAAATCTTTTGACGTCATTGCTTTACAAGAGACTTGGGATCAAACGAATAGCTTTTCCCTAGATGGCTTTTGTCATTTTTGCATTCCAGCTACAAATAGTGTGGCAGGAAGACCTAAGGGGGTTTATTAAGTCTTTTCAAACTGGATATGAAAGGCATTTTAACTCAATGCCCCTCGGGCTCAGTAAATTGTTTAATTGTTGAGCTTTCCACCCAGGATAAGGGTAAGATTCTCTTTATAAATTTTTATAATTCGCACGCTAATGATTGCACCAGTCAAAACTTGGATGACTTGGATACATTTTTGTCAGTCTATAGTATAAATGTTAATACTTTTGAGGTAATATTATTAGGGGACTTTAACATTCATCCATGTACCCTACCCTGTATTAGGAGGGATGAGGAAGGCCCTCCCTTTTCCTCAACTGCTCATCCAGAACATACCAGGCAGGGGGATTATCTTGAGCTTTTCCTCGCTAAATGGAACCTATATGAGTCTGGCTGTGGAGATGGGAATAATAGGTCCCCTACGTTTAAGGGCAAAGAAAATGGTACTATTATAGATTACATTTATTTGTCTTCCTTTTTGTTAAATAGTGTTTTAAATTATTGTACTGAGGTGTCAGTTTTTAGTGATCATAATCCTGTTGTACTTGTTTTTAAGAATACTGAACTGATTCCTCTAAAATTAGTTGCAGAGCGTGGGGGCTTGAACCTTAAAGTCAAAGACCAGAATCGTAGATTGAAGTGGACAAAAATAGTCCCTGAAACTTTTTTTCAGGAGGTCTTATCTAAAGTGGAGGATGAAATCTCTATATGTCTAGCGGAAAATCCAGATCCCAAGGAGGTTATAGTAGCATTTGATCAGATTTGCTTAGAAATTAATCGTAGTCTCCAGGCTAAATTTAGCCAGAAGGCGCTAGAGGGCAATAGATGGTTTGATAAGGAATGCTCTAAAGCACATGGTGTATTAATAAAGGCATTAAAAACTATTCCTAAAGATCGATTAAAAATAATAAATGCTAGGAAAGTGTATAAAAAAACCATTCTAGAGAGGAAAAGGACTCTGAAAGATAATGCCTTGGCCCAACTTTTGGATCCAGATACCCTAAAAAACAGTGGTTTATTCTGGAAAATAATAAATCAGCCCTTTCTTTCTGATGAAACTAACACTCCTTTAGAGGCAAATATTCCAGATGAGGGTTGGATAAAACACTTTAGTCAGATATACTCTAATATTGGTCCTCCTGGTGGAATTTTAGCAGATGAAGTTGGGGAAATCTCCCCTGACAAGGTTGCAGTTATTTTTTCAGTCGCAGATGTTGAAAGGGCTATAGACTTAACCACAAAAAACAAAGCCCCGGGCCCAGATGGGGTACCTGGGGACGTTTTTAAACGTTTTCCAAAATTTTGGTCTAAGGTATTATGCAAGGTTTTTAATAATCTTGCATTTGATAAAATCCCGCCTTCTTGGAAGAAATCTATAATTATACCAGTGTTTAAAAAGGGTAATAGGCAAGACCCATCTTGTTACAGGCCGATTTCACTGATTGATTCCTCAGTGAAAATTTTAGGTCGAGTTATCTTAAATAAATTGAACGATTGGTTAACAGAGAAAGGGGTCCTAGCAGATGTGCAGTATGGTTTTAGACCCAAAAGGAGTACTATAGATCAAGGCCTGAATTTGTATTTATTAATAGAGAAATACACGAAGGCAAAGGAGGGTTCCATGTATCTGGGGTTCATGGACCTCTCGTCAGCCTTTGATCTTGTAAATCGATCTAAATTATGGAAAATCTTACTTGACATAGGACTGGACAAGGCTCTTGTTAACCTCTTAGTAGATTTACATACTGACCTAACAGCTTCTGTTAGAGTTACTACTGCGGGGCGATGCACTAGCCACTTTAACTCAGAAAGGGGAGTCAGGCAGGGGTGCATTCTGGCTCCCCTCCTTTTTACTATTTATATAAATGCCTTGGAATCCATACTAAAAGATGCTACCCAGGACACCCCACGGATAGGAGAACTCGGTATTCCGGTTCTCCTATACGCGGACGATGCTGTCCTGCTTTCTCGTACTGGTGTTGGTCTTCAACGATTATTGGACGCCTTTGAGGTTTTTATGACTTCTCTGGATTTAAAGATTAATGTTAAAAAGTCCCAGATTATGATCATGGGTAAGGGTAATAAAAATAAATTCCCCAAAATGTTTACTTGTGGGAGGCAAGAACTGTGTAGAGTAGCAATATTTCCATACTTAGGGATCACTTTCGATGAGAAAGGCTCTTGGGGCCCCCAGATAAAAAATAGAAATGTTGCCCTTGCAAAGTCGTCTTCTGCTCTTCGGGGTTTTATGAATAAACTCGGGGCGAGGCCAATTGTTAGTTTGCTAAAAATGTATGAAGCAAAATGCCTTGCAATAGCAACGTATGGAAGTGCGATATGGGGCCATTGCTCTATGGAAAGTATACAGATCACGGAAAATAAATTTCTAAGATCGGTTCTCTCTCTTCCCCAGTCTACTCCCACACACATTGTCCATACTGAATTGGGTGTGGGCTATATTTTAGACTTGATCAAACTGGCCCCCGTTCTAGCCTGGCTAAAGATTTGGCTGAATCAAGAAATTCCGCTCAACCATTCCATTTTAAAAGATTGCCTGCAGCTGGATAAAGTAAATAAAATAGCGTGGCTAGTTTATATCAAAAATTGTTTTGTTAGATTAGGGAGATCGGATCTTTTTTATTCCCCGGAATCAATAACTGTTAAAGATATTGGATTGATTAAAAGCATGATGAAAGATCTGTTATGTTTAGAAAGAGAACAAGTTGAATATGAGAAACCATTGGTGCGGGCCAGTATCATTTTGAGTACTTATGTGGGCCCTGAATTATATTTGTCTATTGTAAATCAATCCTTGCACCGGTTTCTACTCACACGCTTTCGGTTTAACCTGATCCATCTAACTCTTGGCCATTTTCAAACCTGGTCTCTTCCTGAAAAAGGAACGCCGTGTAATTGTGATAATTTTTCGATCCAGAATACAATGCATTTTATGTTATTCTGTGATCATTACGCGGCCTTAAGAAATACATTTTTGTTCCCAATTTTAAAGGAGGAGGGGTTTATACAGGTTAAACCTGCCCTCTTGTTCTTACAGTTATTGCAGACCCCTAGGATTATGTTCCATGTTGCTAGTTTTTTAGTGGGAGCTGTTAGGGTTAAGAAAAAGAAGTTCGCCATCAATCCGATTATTTTATTGTAATGAATTGAGTGATTAATTAACTTCTTATAGGAAATGTAATTTCTGCGAATTTGGGAGAATATTAATGATTCACGTTAAATGATGTTTCTAGGATGTTTTACTTTATTGACCCTCCTCTTAAACATTGTAGATAATATGAATTGTTGATTGCTTGTAATTCTTGATTGTTCTGTTTTTATGCCTTTTTATTATATTTATTTATCGAAATAAAGTACTTTGACTGACTGACCGACATACACAGGATGTCATATGTGGGGTCATGAAAGGCGCATGGCAGTTTATGGTTTGCAGAGCTTATCGTAACTCAGGAATGTCCGTATTTTTTTTTTTTAATTACCCTATAAACTTAACATTGCTGAGTTTCTTTAAAAAGAATTAAAAAAGATACAGGCATTGCACATTGAGCAATGTGATGGTAACAGTGATATGGGGTACTCCAAACTGTACACCAAAATCCTTATTCTTGGTCTCCAATGGTTCAGAAAAGGAGAGGGAGCAGTGAATTCTTGCTGATTTCTTATTTTAGGGCTTCAGATTCTTTTTCAGATGATTGAAAAAGAAAAAAAGATACTGTCAAAGGATCTCATACAACAATTTAAACCCAAGATTATCCGAAATTATCAGACATGGAGCCCAATGAACAGATGATATGTTTTGAGAGCTGAAATGTTCTATCGTTATGCATGGGTTCAGAAAGATTTATTGATACATGGAAGCTCTGTCATTCTTCAGAATAGTTGAAAAGCAAAGATGGTCAATGAAGCTATCAAACCCAGTACACTATTTAGGTCTACCCAAAGATTAGGGACCCTCATCTGTATTCCATGAGGTAAGGCGGGTACCAATCCTTATGAGAATGAAATGGATGAGAGGCAGACCTTGAAGTTACAATGCTTCTAGTGCACACCATGGGTCCAGGGATTTTTTCTATTCCTCATGGAACCGCAGCTTTGAATGGTTATACCGGGGTACGGTAGGCCATTTTGTCATTGAATGACATCAGAGATATGATCCCCTATATGAACACTATAACAGATGTCTAACTCACAATGGCAGGGTGTTAAGAGTGTTAATGAGCTCAGGTAATCAGCTGGAAATGTGAAGTAAAATATCGCATATGTTTATGAACTTTAATAATTGTAATATTAGAGCCACCAGTGTTCAGGTTGAGGTGTTTTTATTGTAAATGAGATACTCATAAGCCCAAATGTTACTGTACAATTGTGTTTGTTCAAGAAATATATCTTTGCAATCTTCAAAACATTGTAATGTAGGTTTTATATTTTGTGTTTTGTCACCTGCAGAAGTTTAATAATGACTGGTGGATAGGTCGATTGGTGAAAGAAGGCTGTGAAATAGGATTCATCCCAAGTCCAGTCAAACTAGAAAACATGAGGTTACAACATGAACAGAAGGCAAAACAAGGAAAGTTCTACTCAAGGTAAAGCATACATGCTAGTGGAAAAATCAAACAAAGATATAATTGGCATGAGTGAATGAGATTGCATATATACATTTTTTAGAATATGTGCACACCACTGTGTCACCGAATGAGTATTTCAGGAATTCATCCTATGTTAACTTGAATCGACACAAGTGGGTATTCTCTCAATGTAAATGAAAATACAGGAACTGCAGAGGATGGGCAGTGACCTGCCCATCCCCATAACCCTAAACACACCAAAATTGGCTACTATTTAACAATCCCTTTCACATGTTTTTTTAATAGGTAAAAAGGTTAAGTCCTAGCTAGAACATTTTCTTTTTTACTTTTGAATTGCTTTGCCTGAGTACACCTGCAGTATTTCCTGGTCATTCAGACTGTGTCCACCCCACAGCAGCAACCAGCAACTGCGGTCATTTAATATGAGAAAGAAAGACCTGACACAAATGATAAACTCATTGAACAATTGACACAATAACTGAGGCTGTAAGGGAAATGTTGGCAGGAGTAACAGTTGCATAGGCTCTTCATTATTATGCATTGTTGGTCTTTATGCTTGTGTGCCACTGTGGTAGGCATGCCAATCAGCCACACAGGTAAAGAAGAATGCACCCAGAAGCAATGTGGACGGTAAGTACCTGGTACAGAGACTGTAAAAAAAAGATCAACTAAAGGAGAAGAGAAATGTGAAAGTAAAATTCTGTGGGCATCTTCAAAAAAAGAAGAGAAAAAAAGAAACATACAAAAGCAAGGAAAGAAAAATATCTTATGGGCATGATAGAGCAGCAAGCACAGCAGCCTATACTCTGAGATGCTACATACATAGTCATCGTAGCAGCACACTGTTGGACAGTCCAGCCGGCTTGACCATACAACCAAAAGTTTATATTGTACTGCTTACCAGTAAAAAAGAGGAGCAGCAGTTCTAACCCATACACTGAAACTGCAGTGTTGGATTTTGGAATGGGAATGGAGAACATACAATGTAATAATCCACTCCACTCCTTTGATCTCCCAAGATCTCGCATTCAGTGGTGGTTCCCCATTCAGTGGTGGTTTCCCATTCAAAACTTCAAAAATGGGCGACTTTCAAATTAGCTCAGAAGAATCTCAAATTTCTTAGTACTGATGGCAATCTGATACAAAATGGCCATTTCATCCTCAAATCTTGCAAGATCTTTTGCACCAGAAACATAACTTATACTTTTGCACTCACAAGCCTGTCTACCGCATCACTTCTTTGTTGTCCAGGGACATATGCTGCCTCCTGCCTTTCTGTGCACTGCAGTGCTGTTTTTTTGTTTATTTTGTGAAGCACAGATTTTGGACCAGGACAGGGTAGATACTTATACACATGCCACAGAGAGCAAAGGGAACTTCACACCACCGCCCGGCTCAGACTGCTCTGAGTCTCGCCTATGAAGAACAGCTGCTACTACAGAATTTGGCTACTTTTATGCCAGTTGACTCTTCAAAATAAATGTAAACCTAAATGACCTAAATGTAAAGTACACTTCAGGCTGTTCCTGAAAGGTGCTGATGCAAACCAATCAGTGGTTGAAGGGGGCTGACTCAAAGCCACTCTGTGTTCCTTGTTTACGAAATAATGTTTGGGTGCAACAGAACAAAAATGGTCAGTGACTGACATATTAATGAAAGTACAATCAGTATATACAGTTGGTTTGGCACACATTAAACAGTATCTGTAGGGATATAAAGAGAGGCACATGTTCCTATCTGCTTCTCGGATGTCCAGAGAAGCGGATAAGGAGGAATGTGTAAAAAAAACATTTTTCCTGGTAAGGTATAAAAAGGGTCTCTATTGAAATGTACAAAATGAGACAGATAAAATAGCAATATCTGATAGAGACAACTAGCTGCTGGTTCCTTACCTTAGAATTCTCCCCAGGTGCCAGACTAGATCCAGAACAAACTTTTTAGCAGTACCTCTATGCGTCAGCAGAAGGTGCCGTGCGACTCTGTGTTGATGTCGTCCACTGGATATGACGTCAATGGAGTCCATATAAGCCCTCCGCTGACGTGCTGATGTCAGTTTCTTTTTTTTCTGTGATACAACGCAGATCTGGAGAAGCAGTTTCTCTGGCCAATTGGCCTCACTTTTTTCAACAATTCCGTCAGATGGAACAGTGTGTATGCCTCCTGGCTTTAAACCCTGTGGATCCTGTGCTCGACAGATGTTGGTTACGGACTCCCATTCTGTCTGCATGTGGTCCTTAGGTGCCCATCACAACACCCACGATTGTGATGCCTGTAAACATTTGAGGCCTAAAGCATTAAGGGAGCGGCGGATGAAGCTCCTGGCAGCACAGTTGTCGCAGTCTTCCCAGGACTCTGGTAGGCATCGGAGTCCTTCTCCTTCCATGACCCGTCCGTGTGAACACTCTAGGAGTCCTTCATGTGCTGTTCCATCAATGTCTCAAGGTAAGTGTCACCTGCGGTCGAACTAGCGTCCTCCTCCAGCTTCACCTCCCATTCTTCTGAGGATGAGTCCGTGCAGGAGTCTGCCCTGTGTTGCCTGGATTTTCCTGGTGCCGGAGCAACTCTGGCCCAGATGCAGGACCATGTCCCCCTAAATTCCCCCTGGAGCGCCTTCCGCCCCTAAGGAGGTTAAGGGCACCCTGATGGGATCTTCACCAGCAACTTCGTTCTTGGTGCATCTCGTGCCCCCCATTGTTGCCGTCAAGTTCTGCCCTACTGACACTGGTGTTGGTGGTGCCCTTGACTTCGCTCAACACCCCCATTGTTGTCTCACCAGAGTCGGTCGACTGACCTTCCGATGTTGAGGTCTCACCGCTCAACATCAGTCAACGTTGACCCTGATGCCAGGTGCAGCACCGATGGAGTCAGCTATTTCAGATTCTTGCCCTATGTCTTCTGGGGCCGACCCTCCCGTTCCTCAATCTGAGGGGCATGGTTTGGATTGTCTCCCATTTCTGTCACCATTCCGCTTCCACAATTGGATTGGTTATTCGACTTGGGCAATGCTAGTGGCCTGGACTCCTCCCCAACTTCTATCCTCCGGTCATCCCTGGGTTGACTTCAAAAGCACGTTCTGCTCTAGCAGCCATGTTAAAGCATATTTCGGAAGTGTTGCACTTACAACTCCCTACTGTTCAGTTGTCCATGTACCCTTTACTTGATGTCTTAAATCCTGACCAGTCTTCTGTAGAGACAGTCCTTCCTTATTGTGAGGCTCTTAAAGATATCCTCTTGGGAGTATGAGCCCAGCCGATATCTGGACCCCTGTGGAATGCTCTATTTCACATAGACACAGACCAGCAATAGAACATTCATCTTGCCTCTTTCAGCATCTGACTGCTCAAAGCTTTGTGGTGCAAATTCTTTTAGCTGCACAGAGTCTTACTCACGTCTCTCCTGTCACTGCAGAGCAAGAGCCCAGACAGGTGGGTGCTTCAGGTAGGTGGAATTTTTGCTTCATTAAGCTCTGTCCTGCGTTCAGTCAACACTTGTGTCCTTGCTCGCTTCTCCCACATCTTCGGGGACTCGGTGGATCGCGTTTTGCCTTCTATATCTGAGGGCACTAGTAATGTTCTAGTTCCCTTAGTACAGGATGGTCAGCAAGCTGCCAAGCCTAGATGTGGTATGGATACCACAATTTCTGTTGGAAGGGTTATGGCCTCTTCAGTGGCTGTGCTTCGTCTGGCATGATTGCGTCCTTCCAATTTTTCGGAAGCTGTGCAGACATTACTTGACATGCCTTTTGATGCACCTCACCTTTTGGTGCACATGCCGACTCAGCTTTACACCACTTAAAAGACGCTCATGGTGGCACTCAGTCTTGAACCCTCTTGGTGGTACAGGTCTTCCAAATCTCTATTGGGTTCCTCCCTTTGTTCAGGGGCTGTCTTTATTCCCCAATTGCTTTTTTCTACCGCCCTTACGGGCAGTTTGTTTCTGGCTTCCAGTATGACACCCGGTGTGGTGTTCCTGCTCCTTGCAGGTGCTTTTTCTTATTATTATATTCAAACTGCCTAGTGCCCTAGTTTGTGTTCCTGTGTCTGCAGGTGTGCATTCTTTTTCCACTTGTCGTGGACATATTCCATTATTTCCTGTAACACTGGTTTGGCCTCATGCCTCTCAGAGAGGAGTTTTCCGTTGTCTCTGCTTATGGGCGTTTCGCCTAAGAGATTTGCTGTCTATGGGGTTCCTCCTTGAGTGAGTTGTTTTCAGTTCCTTGCTTTCAGGAGAACTTGCTGTAGGCTTTTATCCATCATTTTATGTTGGTTGTTTCCTTGTTAGGTGCTTCTTTCGGAAGTAGTTACTATATATATAATTCCTTGTATAAGTAAGGACTCTACTGGTATGTTTGGTCTTCCCCCAATTTTTTAAGGGGGGGGGGCACCTCTGTTTTTTGGTCCTGTCCTTTCCCATTGGGTGCAAGGAGGTGTTCCGGTTTCAAATCCATGGTATGTCTTTCATTGGAAGTGTTCCTTTTTATTCCTAATTGTTACGTCCTTCCTGGTTTGCTACTTTAAATTGGGCACACTATGTCGCCCTTATGGTGCACCTATTCCATTTCCAACTTTCTCATGAACTGCTATATCCTCTTTGTGCCTTGGCCCCCATGTTTTTGTTTGGCCATATGCCACAGTCTTTGTCCTCTTCATGGACATAGTAGTCCTCCTTCTTACGGTTTTGACTGATCCTGGCTGCAGTTCACTATATCTTTTATATATATATATATATAAAACCGCCTTTGTACACACATATATATATATATATATGTGTATTATATGTATTTTTAAAGGTATTTTCTTACCTTGCTGCTCCAGCAGTACAACAATGTCAGCATGCTTACTCCTTTCACCCCCCTGCCCTGTTCTGCGAAGGTTCGGGGCTTCATTTCTCTGAGTATGGGTTCTTGTCTTTATTAAAGACTGTTAACCTGCCCTCTCAGGTTGTTTCTGTCCCTTCCCTTTCTTTTTGTTTGACATTGGTTGTCTTTTCTCCGCTATGTTCCAGAATTTAGTTTGCTTATTCTTGTCCTAGCACTTACTTTATCCTGTCCTAGCATTTGCTTAATCCTTCCCTGTCAGCTAAACTAGTTATGTCTCTTCCTTTTGGTGCCCACTTTTCCTTTCTGGACATATTTCACTCTGTTGCTCAGAGCGGTGGTCTCTGATATATACATTTGCTTTGACCTTGCACACCCCTGCAGGTTTACTGTTCAGATCCCATTCTGGGAGTCAGCATCACTTGTACTGTTTCCTTTAGTTCTTCCTTCAACTACTTTTTTCTGTCTGCTGGTCTACCCGCTGCTATTATCTTGGCCTTCTATGTTTTGCATTGTCTCCTGTGATGATTTCCCACCTGGTGTTGACATTGTGTCATATGCCACAAGGTTACTTTGTTCCTATAGGCTGGTTGTTCTGCCAGCTTCTTTTGGGTTTTGGTCCGCTAGCATTTCTTTACCTGCTTAACAGGCTTTTTTCTTCCTAGAGGGCTTGGGTTTTTCTCTCTCTCCCCTCTTTTCTTTTGATGCAGTTTTGCCATTTGTTTTGCCCCTTTCTTTCTCTATTTCCATATACTATGTATCTATATATGTATGTTTACATATATTAGGTTCTACATCTATGTCTTTCGATTGATATCTACATCCGAGTCTGACTGGACTCTTATCTATGTATTAACTTTGTACGGACAACTTATTGTTACATCTGTATGTGTGCAGGTCTGTGTTTTAGCATGTCTCTTTTCCATTCTCTTTGCATCTCTATCATATTTTGCACACATAGTAGGCCTTGTGTCTCTTTTTATGCCCTTTTTATTTGCATTATGGTTATGTTATACTTCTTGACAGCTCCTCCATTGGTGTTCCTGGAGAAGTGTCATCTGTTTTTCGACTCTTCCTACCAGAGTTGTCTTTCTATTTGTTGCTGGTTTTGCCTATGCATCCTGCTGAGCCAGCATCCATGCATCTCTCTTCTTCTTTACATATCCTCCGTGGCCGTCCCATGTTGGGTGTTCCCTCCCACATGTCTCATTGATTTTTGTGTTGGTCTTCCACCTTGGTCCTTAGCCATTTTAATGGTGCAGCTCCTGTCTTAGGGCTATACATGTTTATTTTCCTCTTGAATGTTGCCTACAATATATTCCTTTTTCCATTGCCATGTGCTCTACTCTCCATGGTATTCCATGTCTTCCAATGTTTTGTGGTCTTCCACTATTTTTCTGGTAGGGCAATTGTTTTCTTACCTTTGTCTCCAATTGTGCCAGTCTACTCCACCTTCTGTTTGATCGGCTACTTATTTGTAAGGATTGGCTGGGTGGTGTTCCCAGACCTACCTCCTGGCTCTATATTGCTTTGGTATCTATTCTAAGGTAAGGAATCTGTGGCTAGTTGTCTCTATCAGATGAACAAATTATTTACTTTCGGTAACACCCTACCTGGTAGAGACACAGACTAGCCGCAGATTTCTTACCCACTTACCCATCCTTCCCGTTTTGCAAACTACTTTATTTTACCTCACTATCCCTTGCTTGGTCTCATCCTACCATGCATTTCCATTCAGTGGTGATAATTTACAAGTACATCTTTTTGGCAAACTGTTCAATTGTCAGTTTCTATGGTGGCTGCGCAGATTCTAGTCACAGAACAAACTGACTTCAGCGCATTGGAGGAGGGATTATATGGACTCCACCGATGTCATATCCGGTGGATGATGTCGATATGGAGTCACAAGGTGCCCTTTACCGACGTGCAGAGGTACTGCTAAAAAAGTTTATTCTAGGTCCAGGTTGGCACCTGGGAAGAATTCTAAGGTTAGAAATCTGCGGCTAGTCTGTGTCTCTACCAGATAGGGTGTTACCGAAGGTAAATAACTTGTTTGTTCCATCTTGTAGGAGGAAAATAAAAGCATCAAAATATTGGGGTATTAATTTGGAAATGGGGTGACCCCTAACAACTTAATAAATATACATTAGTTAGGGTAGAGCACAGTTCTGAAAGAATCTGTGTTCCACCCCTGTTTGCTATGACACATACATTAGGCAATCATGACAGAATGGCTTGTTTAGATCAAGCAGTACCAACATTTTTAAAGTCAAGAAAACAAAGAGACACTAAGATCATTAAGCTAGATTAAGGGGAACCAGAATTATACATTTGTGAAGTTTTAAGGGAAATGTGCCTAGAAAAGGTAAAGCATCATAGATAAACATCAATTTGGAATTGACTGGGACGTAAGCACAATTTTAGGCTAACCATGATGGAGCAGAGGTTGGATACACCAAGTGGGACATCTCAGTCAAAGATTTTAACTCTGGACTTAGGGGCTGATGTAGTGTAAGATATGGGAGGATACTAGGAATACCATAGTACACCCCCCACAAATAATCTCAGCCCTCAGAGCCCAATTTAAGTGTGGCTGAAGACTTTTGACATCTTGAAAATGGCCAAAGTGGGTAGCTTTGGCCCCAGTAAATGTAACCCCATTGGTTAGCGTGTGCTCATGAGTCATTCTTACATACAGGCTCTTGTCAGGCATAAATGTGGCATTTCCAGTCACTCACTTGAGAACATTCCTGGACCAGTTCAGAAGAGGATGGTGACAATGTCTGCATTGAATCTGTTTTTCTAATTCAGTTTGGGATTTTTTTGTTTCACATTTTGCTGTTTTAGTACTACATAAATACTCTACACATTGGCCTAAAAAAGTCTACTCTGACACAGCTACCAGCGGTCGAGCTCAGGTTTTGAGGGTTTACCCTTACAAGGGTTGTGATTATTTCTCAAGGTAGGTAGTCACCCACTGAAATGGATTATCCAATATCTTACACCCAATAAGTGGAGCATACCAGTGAAGTTGTGGTATGAGTGAATCAATTTGTGCTATGTGCCCTTCTGGAGGAATACCTAATTGAATACAGCATAAGTATTTAGGCTCTGTATTGTCAGCAGAGAGACACAAAAGGTGAGAGAACATTACAAGATATCTAAAAGCACTGTCCTCCTCACACTGGTACCTTTCTTATTACTATATGGATGCACAGCAGTGCTACAGTGCTAAATCCTGCTTGAGAAGGGGTGCTGGTTCTGAATTCATCTCCAGATGGTGGAGCTTTAAAACAGTGAACACATCTGCCCCAGGATGAAGGATGCAGTGCTGAATTTATAAAAGTTATAGTTTGGACACAGTGTTATGTATGTTGTAAATTAAGCTGCTAACTGATAGCTGCCATATTGGGGGTATAACAATGTTCTGGTCAAGCATGAGCCAGTAACCCCTTTGCCAATAAAGTGATTTTGTTCACAATGTAAACTCGGCTGTTAACCTGTGCCTGTCATATTGAAGGTGTAACAATATCCCAGATGGTCTTTTCACAGTATCAGCTGGACTTATTAAGCAACATTTTGACCAAGTAATAGTGCCCCTCGGACAAACCATCAGTAGCAATTACGGTAATTAGGAGATCTGTAAAGACTGTGCCAACATGTATTGAACCCTGTATGGCAGGCAAATGAATCAGCAGCTACCATTTTGAAACATTTCAGAATGCCTTTTAGATGTGTCCGCTGTTTGCTGCATGGTTGACTGCAAATATGGTGTGCTACATATATTGTTCCTTTACTAGCATAGATGTGAATGGATATAAAGGGCTCCCCTCTGGCACATACGTTTGTTCAGCATCAGTCAGTGACCGTGGAGAGGACAAACTCAATTCCCCTGTCCTAATAAGTATACATGAAAAAAAAGGAAGTTATTAATTTCACACATGCATAGCCCTTGCTAAGTTAATAATGTACATCTCTGCAGGGAAAAAGTGGATGTTATGTTGTGGGCATACCCCTGTGTCCAGGTATAAGTCAGCCACTCTATAAGAAAAGGACCTTACTCATTGACACTTTTACTGTGGAGGCACACTGGTCCCTACTGGTCCTCATGTTGTGGATTCACATTTCTGTGGTGTGAAATGTGTAATAAATATGTTGTTTAAATGCTGGTTCCTAATCATGAGATATGAATTTTGAATCTTCTTATCATGAGTCCAATATTGTGTAGGCTGCAATGGCATTCCAATCTGTAGATTGTAAAAGTAGTATTGCAGTTTGTGAATGTATTCTGATGCCATATGTGCCAGCCCTCAATGCAATCCTTTTTGTGGCTTTAGTAAATTGATATGCATTGCTTGAACCACCGGGCTTATGGCCTCACTCTGGCTCCAAATTCCATAGTGTCATAGTCATTTTACTCCTGGGGTGGTGTGCGCCAGACAATACTTCAAGTTGGAGCCTCACTTGAACAGAAACCGTGGTGGCAATATTTTACTGTGCCCAGTACTGAGTATGTGCCAACATGCCCTTATTATAGTAGGGTGTTGAGTGGATAGGTCATCATAAGTAAGTACTACACGTTTGCTGCATTGTTTTTCTTGGGTCAATTTTGTTTGTAATTTTCTAGACTGGTAAATATAGGTTTCAATAGTGGTACAGGTACATTGAGAGTAAGGAAACCATCCTACTGGGAGATTGTCACTGAGATATTCTCAAAGTTAATATATGAACTTTAGATAGTACAAGTTTCAAAAAGAAAGAGGCAATCCCTGCTTACTGTTTCTGACTTATGCTGTCTTCATTTCATTCACTAAACTAGATAAATTCCTCTATGGCAGCTCCTGAATCAGTGAGGGAGTAAATATGAGAAAGAGTAAATACAAGTGTGTTTTTTCATGTTTTATGATTGTGAGACGAATCCACTGGTCATTACAAACTCAATATAATTCTGTTCTTATGGTGCACCCAAATTAACATGCTGCCACTGGCAAACTGAAGATCATTCTTGGCATGAAGAAGGGCGCCCATGGCCAAATACAAGCCTTGGCATACTAGAAGTTTTTCTTGGTATGGCAACCCCTGTGGAAAAATTTTGGTGATTGCATATTGGAGGACAATCTTGGTGAGGTTGCACCTATGTCAAAATTCCAGCACTGGGGCATACAAGGTAATTCTTGACATTAGGGGGTTCACCCAAAGACAAAATGCATACCCTGATATACTAGAAGTAATACTTGACAAGAGGACACTTATGGCAAAATGCTGGTGCTGGCATATTGGAGGTAAATATGTGCCTCAGAGAGAACAACTTTGGAATTAGTGGATTTAAATTTTGACATACAGGGCACCCCTGGTATACTGGCAGTATCAGTTGCAAAATTCTGATACTGGAATTCTTGCTGTAAGGAGGTGCCTATAACAAAATGCTAGCATTGGTACAGTGAAGGTAGGCACCTGGGCACCTAGCCTGCCACTTGCCTGTGGCCTCCAGTTCCTGCTTGTTCCAGTCTGATCCAGTTGCTGCTGTTTGACAAAGTGACGACGATACCTGTTTTTTCCTGCTCTGCTTTTCCCACTTACTGTTTTCATGCCAACAGAAGCCCCACCCACCCTAGGACCTATTTAATGCAGTCCGTAGCAGGCACACACAGCAGGCATGCCGCTGGTGTGCCAGAGGTGCACCAAAGTCAAGCCTGTCTGCGCCCATCCGCACCTGGACCGCATCCAGCACCATGACCCCTGGCTCTGCAGTCATGCCATCGCCAAGCTCTACACTCTCGACCCTGGACTCTGCAAAAACACTGGCACTGTGCTGGCCCACGCTCCAGGCTAGGACCTTGCACTTGCCCTCACTGCCACTACACCTGCCACAGCACACACACCAGCCCCTACCCGAACACATCACTTGAACAAAAACACCAAGTTGCACATGCCTTTTTTAACACATGCTCACTTTGCAAACAAACCACTATGATTTAGGCCCTCTTCCCCACCCTCACACCCGACGTCCTCTTCCTCACTGAGTCCTGGCTCAACTCCACTTCCACGTCCAACATCTCCATTGCAATACTCAAAGGAAACAAGATCACCCACCGCATCAACAAGCCTGGCGGAGGGATCGCCATCATACACAAGGAATCCATCCAGTGCACCGCCACACATGATATCACCCCGGCTATTGAACACCTCAACTTCCACCTCCAGACAACAATACCTCCATCAGGGCACCCTCACCTACCATTCTCCAGGACCACATCCAGCCTTCTGCAACCTCATCTCCCCCCTTGCCATAGACTTCATCAACCACATGTTCCTCAGCAACCTCAACATCCATCTCGACAACCACAATCAGATCAGCATTACCAACTTCCTCAACAGCATAAACATCAGACTCACTGCTCACTCCATTGTTAACTTCAACATTTCCAGCTCACGGACCTCTGCCCCAGTCTGCCCAACACTCCCCACCGCAGCTGGGGCAAAGCCTCAAAGGACACATGGATCAGCGCCCTCACCACCACCCACCCCATCTCTTCCAACAGCCTAGACCAGCAGTTCAGGAACTTCAACAATCGCACCACCAAACACCCTGACATTATCACTCCCATAGACAACAACACCCAGATAAGGTCCATTAAACAGGTTAACCGGTACACTGAAGACCTCAGAACTGCTAAACGACACTGTAAACATCTGGTAAGGAGATGGGGCACCAGCAAGGACAAAACTGACAAGGCCGCCTTCAAGACAGTGCTTAACCTCTACCACAAACAGTCGATAGAATCGAAGAAAAAGGCCTTAGCCTCATGGTTTGAATCAAGCTCCAATTATACTGTCAAAGAATTCTCCAAACCCTCAGCTGCATAAAACAACATTATCCCCCCCACAGTAACTTTGCAGCAGCCTTGCAAACTTCTTCCATGACAAGATCGCTAACATCTACAGAAACTTCACACCCCAGCCCAAGGTCACCAGCTTTCTCAACAGGATGCCACCTCCATAGTGACTCTGCCCACTCAGGGTCCTCAACTGACCCATGCCCTCACCAAATCTTCAACCTAGGTGAAATCAGAATCAGCCATGTGCTCACCATCTTGTTCAACACCTCAACTGCCACGGCCAGCTTTTCTGAGGGCTGGAAACACCCAGAATGCAATGCCCTACTAAAGAAACCATTGGCAGACCACAGCAAAGTCAACAACTACTAACTGATCTCCCTGCTCCACTTTAAGGCCAAAGTATTAGAAAAAGCCATCAACCAACAACTCTCACATCTGGAACAGAACCTCTTACTCAGCTCCGACAAATCCCGATTCTGAATGAACCACAGCATCAAGACAGCCCACATCACGGCTCTCAATTAAATCCGAGCCCTACTAGACTGAGGAGAGACCACAGCTCTGATCTTCCTAGATCTCTCAGCAGCCTTCGATACAGTCTCACACCACACACTCATCACAAGACTGCATAACATAGGCATGCAAGGAGCCACTCCCAGATGGATTACCTCTTTCCTCACCAGAAGAATGAAACAAATCTGATGTCCCCCCCTTCACTTCTGAACCCAAGGAAAACACCTGTGGAGTACCCAAGGATCCTTGCTCAACTCTTCATTTCACTCCCACTCCCTTCAACACTTTCATGACTCGATTGGCCAGCATTGCCAAAACCCACAGAATCAACATCCTGCTATGCTGACGACACACAACTCATGACAGATGTCATCAACAGGATGAAGAATAACCGCCTAAAGCTCAACACAGACAAGACAGAGATACTAATCTTCAGAAGCAAACCGTTCCCGTGGGATGTATCCAGGTATCCCTCTGAACTCGGACCTCCTCCTACCCCCACTGACGACGCTAAGAACCAAGGCATCATTCTGGACAACAGGCCTTAATCCTCTGCATGCTTTGTAAGATATTCAAATACTACCTCAAAGCTCAAGGCGCACCATCACCCAGGCCCTCATCTCCTGCCGAATGGACTACAGTAATACCTACAGATCATACAGAACGTCCGAGCCAGGCTCATCCTAGATTTCCCTAGATGAATCTACAAAATCCCCTACCACAGGGAACTCCACTGACTCCCTGTACAGAAAAGATGTCAGTTCAAGCTCCTGACCCATGCATACTAGGCCCTACACAACCGCAGACCCACCTACTTGAACCACCTCCTGAACTTTTATCAGCCCACCAGACACCTCTGCTCTGCTTCCCTTTCTCTAACTCTCTCCCCCACATCCGACATAGCAGATGCAGATGTCGCTCCGTCTCCTACCTAGCAGTGAAGACTCCATACCTCCCAATCTCTTCCAGATCTCTGAAAGTCCCTGAAGACCTGGCTATCAGCTAATCAACTGGACCCTGCCAGCGCCTGAATACTTTCACAGGTCACAAGAAGCGCTCTACTAATCTACTGATTGATTGAAGGTGATTTGGAACATAATGGGAACCCTCAAGGTACATTATGGAGAAAATGGGCTGGATTCCTAGCAAGTATTATCCCCCACCACTTCCAAAGATCACCAGCTGTCATTGAAATTCTGAGCTATATTTATTAACTTTAGTTTCCTTGAGGCACATTCCCTAATTTCTAGTGCAACACAGCACACCAACCAAAGTCGCTTCGCTGTGTTGTGCTAGACTATAGAGTAAGAGAGCATTCCAGAGCCATAACTAGTGAAATGTGCCCCTGCTTCTCGCTCCTCTACCACTGACACACAATTAGGGTTCCTAGCACTACGGACACACTATGCCCCATCGTGCATAGGTTTTTTACCAGAAGGGTACCCTTCCAGAACAAAATTCTATGCCTAGACAAAGTTGAAATATTTTTGCATTTTGAATGTGTGCCGTATAGTGCAGCAGATATACGTTTGAAAAGTTAGCAGAATTCAAAAGGTTTAGCATTATTTTGTGCTGCTTTGCATAACTTTTTTGTGGCTTTGCACCGGTGCAATGTTGATAAATCTGACCCCTCAAAAGAAAAAAACAGCCTCTCGGCTCTGCACTGAGGCAGGGCGGCACTTCATGATGCGCCCTAGGTCCCTACCAAGAAACTACACTAGTCAAATATGTTTACATTTAATGGGGGTTTATAAAATGAATGTACTTCTAATTCTGTAAATCACGATCTAGCATTTACTAAAGTAAATGCATGTTTTCCGCTTTTGTGTGACTCTGAGATTGGTATTAACATTTTAAAACCAGGGCCTGTATGATCAAAATGTGATTAAAACTGAAAAATATTATTGGTGGAGTAGAAATAATGCATCATTATTGCCCTCTACTGGACAAAGTTCAGAACAAAATTTGAGAAGTAATCAGGTACCGTTCAGCCCGACCTATGAAGTGTTATATAAACAGTTCTTTAAGTAGGCCAGGGACTGCCGATGCAGGTCTTTGGCGAAACCAAAAATGGCTTTGAACCACGGTTTTCGGGGCACTTTATTTCTGTCACTCACCAGTTGAAGTACAAAAAACAAGAAAACAAACACCTTTCTGCCTGTTGGATGCTAGTACTGCAATACAGTGTAGTGTCAGGAAAAGTCGCTTTTGTGACACTGGAACTAAATGACAGGTGGTTATTATTGTTTACCATTGGTGATCCACGGCCTAAAGAGTTATTTCATTTCAACTGAATAACTAATGTAATGCACCTTAGTTTTAAACTCACCTTTTCAAATCTTTTCATTGCTTTTGGCGCTGGATAAAGGCGTTAAATTAAATATCCCCCTGATTTTGATTATGCTTGTGAGACCCGATGCATGACTAGGTCAAACACAGGATGTTATTTGAAGAGACTTTTGTAAAGGCTTCTCCAGCCACACCAGGCTTAGGGCACCACCACCTTTTTATCCCACCCATTGCACTGTGTATGAATATATTAACATATGCCAAATCGGATAAAGGGTAAATGTCAGTAAAATAAAAACTTATGGAGAAAGGTCGGAAGAAGAAAGAAGACAGCGGAGTTTTATCTTTAAAACA
This sequence comes from Pleurodeles waltl, assembly GCF_031143425.1. NCBI lineage: Eukaryota > Metazoa > Chordata > Amphibia > Caudata > Salamandridae > Pleurodeles > Pleurodeles waltl. Next base: position 951,992,748 of record NC_090449.1, read on the forward strand.
TGTATCTCTTTCTTACAATCCACACCTGCACCTGACTGGATGAGGGGACCGTTATTACCATTTGTCTTAGCAAGTTCATTACAGTAGCCTGTCATCAGCAATATGAAGTACAACCTTTTGTGAGCATCAGTGATAGATGAGTGAGTGGACCGTCATCTTTGACGTGGGAGCAGGAAAGCTCAAGAGATCGGATCCGAGTCACAAAACTAATTGGAAATATACTTGAGTAATTTTCCTCCTACACTGTACCTATTTACACATGTGCGAATGTAATGAAAACATGCTATTGCGCTGTATCAAAACATCCCGTTGTGTTCCTCCATAGGATAAATATATTCATGCCGCTACTATTAGTGTGGCAGGTGCAATGGCACCAGGGTCCAGCAAAATGAGGAGCCCACTGCACCCTAAGTATGCCTGATTTTACTACCTAAACTGGAGAACGGGGGTAATTTCTTTGTTGGCATTAGGTATGTGGTAGACGGCTACACTACTGGGTGTAGAAAGATTTCTTCCCCTGCACCTCCACCGATATTTGGGGTGTTCCCTGTCTGCTACTTCCCTTGAAAGAGACTCACATCTGCCCTTTACATTAAATCTCTGACTGGATCCATCATGGCAAATTGTCTTGTAAATATTTGTGAATAATCACAGATTTGGAATTTGTGAATGTTCACCTGCTTTTTTAGGCTTCACTATCTTGGACGCGCAGATATGTCCATAAACCACATTAGACATAGTTTAATAATTTAGGTGCGTAAACCACAATGTGAAGTGTCTTGCAGCTCAAAGGCCCTATCTCAAGGGTTGTTGTCACTTGTATAAAAAGGCCAGAGTCACTGCACTGGCTTTTTAATCTTGAACTGAAGAAGGGTCTCTGCCCACAAGTCAGTTTGCCCACTATAATTTAATTTTTAGGCTGCAGGCAGCATTGTAGTCTTCTTCCTTAGTCAAGAATTATGTTCCCTTCCTCGCCAGAGTACACAGCCAAACATTATGCTTCCTATCTCAGCCAAACTCTACACAGGTGTTGTTAGAAATTGGGTCTCTAGTTGGCAGAGGTATGCACCCTGTCCAAGTAGGTACCACAATCTAGGGTAAATCAGATACACACCTCAAATTAACCTGTGCCCATCCTCCAATACCTTGGACAGAGCAGTCAGGTTTAACTTAAGAGGCAATGTGTAAAGCAACACTTGAATTACAGTAAAACAGTGAAAAAAATACAAAAGAGTTCACACCAGCTTAGAAAAACAGAGAATATTTTTCTGAGTGAAACAAGACCAAAATTCATGATATGAATTTTTAAAGAATAAATTGCAACACAGTGCTTAGAAATCAGTAGCGCTAAAAGGTTACTTATGGTCACACTACACAAGGTAAATCTAAAGTTCTTCCTGACCCGAGTGGAGGGCAGGTGGGCTACAGGACCCACACAGGGCCTGTTAAATGTACCTTGGAAGGTAGGACTACGTCGGTGAGGTGCTGCAAAGGCGATGCGTCAGTTCTAATCCACACAGTCTTGAGAATGCAACATCATCGTGCAGCGTCGAACCCTCTGTGCTGGAGTTGAATTGTCGTCATTGAGCCATGCAGTTAAAGCAATGCACCGCAGCTGGGTGGTGATGTGTTGATTCTGAGCTGGACAGTCAGCGATGCAGAGTCCTCAACTTTATCGGCAATGTGTCGCCCCAGAGGAAGGATGCAGTGCTTTTGATCGGTGCAACGGCGTCAGTGCATCAGTTCTTGCACAAAAGAACATCTGCATACTCTCCTTTCAAAGCTAAGGACTGGATTGGCACCTCTCAGCAGGACAGGACTCCCAATTGGCAGAGTCCAGCAGCTACAGCAGAGTTGGGGAGGAAGGCTTTGATGGCTCTGAGACTTTAGAACAGGAGGCAGGCCAGCAAGCTCTTGGATTCACGAGGTTCTTGTGAGGATGTAGAGAGTTAAGTCCAGTCCTTCTCACTCCCAGGCAGCAGGCCAACACAGCAAAGCAGTTCAGCAGAGTGGCAGTCCCTCCTGGCAGCACAGCAGCCCTTCTTCCTGGCCGAACGTCCTCAGATCCAGAAGTGTACTGATTTGGTGGGGTTTGAGCCCAGTACTTATTAACCTGTTGAGCTGTTGAAATGGGGGAGACTTCAGAGAGTGCCTCTGAAGGGCTCAAGGTCCCTGCCATTTCTTCCCTGGCTCCAGCCACTCTACAGTGGGTTAAGCAGCTCTTTGTGTGGGAACAGGCACAGCCCTATTCAGATGTATCAGCTCCTCCCCTGCATCCTTTCCAGGAAGGCCCATCAGCCTGGTGATGGCCCATCAGGATGTAAATTTCACACCCCAGCTCTCTTAGTGTGTGACTGTCTAGAGGGAATGCACAAAGTCTAGCTGTCACACACCCCAGACGTATTCAGAGACGGGCAGAGGCACAGAATGGTTAGGGTAAGAAAGGCCACTGTTCTAAAAGTGGCATTTTCAGACTTATAAATTAAAATATTACTTCACCATAAGTTGGGATTTTAAATTGTGAGTCTAGAGCAGAGGTCTTCAAACTGGGGGGCAGGCCCCCCCAGGGGGGCCTCAAGTGATCCCAGGGGGGCACCAAACTCTGGCCAAAAGAAATATTATACAGATAACATGTCTTTGTTTTAAGCAGAATCATGTTATTGCAGTTTAAAAAAGGTAACAGTACTTAACTGCAATGTTTAAATAGGTTTAGACATATTTAAACATTGCCATCTTCCTAAAATAATTGTGAAAAATTCTGAGGGGGGCCCAAAGATTTTTATTTTTCAACTGGGGGGGCGCGGCATTTAAAAGTTTGAAGACCACTGGTCTAGAGTCATCAGACTCCAAATTCCTATCTTTTCCCTATTGGAAGTTACAGTTGAAAGCTGCTTCAATGTAACCCCAATGTCAACCTACTGGAGAGAGAAAGGCCTTGAAGTACAGAAATGGAATTATATAGTTTTCCCTAATGGAATTATATAGTTTTCACTACCAGGACATGTTAAACTTAAAAATACATGTTCAACTTTTAAAATACACTGCACTCTGCCCTTCAGGGTAGGTAGTTCCTACCTTAGGAGTGACTTGTATATAATAAAAAGGAAGGGTTGAGCCCTTGCAAGTGGGATAACTTGCCAGGTTGAAATGGCAGTTTAAAATTGCACACACTGGTCCTGCAGTGGCAGGCCTGAGGTATGTGTAAAGGGCTACTGAAGTGGGTGGCCCAATCAGTGCTGCAGGCCCACTAATAGCATTTAATTTACAGGCCCTGGGCACATGTAGTGCACTTTACTAAGGACCTATAAGTACATAAAATATGCCAATTGTGGATAAGCCAATGTTATCATATTTTAAGTAGAGAGTACATGCACTTTATGACTGGTTAGCAGTGGTAAAGAGCACAGAGTCCTAACTAAAGTCAACAAAATGTGGAGGGAAAATGCAAAAGGTCTGGGGATGCCCCTGTAGAGAGGGCTAGGTCCAAAACATGTGCTGAGCTTGTACAAGCAAAAGTGACCACTGAATAAGACAAAAAGGCCTGCTTATGTCTAGTGTAGTGGGAGGGGAAATCTTGACCAAGTGACAACTCAGATACAAGGTTGTCCCAAAAAAATGCCAGTCATTTCAAAGTGTATTGTTCTTTCAGGAGGAACACATCTCCATAGCAGCCAACTACAAAACAACTGTTACTCCCAAATGTATATTGGAAACCAGATGATCTTTTGCCAATCTAATGCTAATACTGGGCTTTTGCATCCATAGCATTACATGATGTAGGATGGTTTGGGCAGGCAGGGCATTTCTTTGTAAAATAAGTTTAAAAACAAACACTCCACTTATAGTGGATAACATATCCTGCTATTGTGTTGTGCAAATAATTGCAGAATTAATTAGGATATTTAAATAATTGTGTGACTGGGTTAATAACCGATTTCCAAGTAGAGTGTGCCTATAAAAAAGACTGTTTCCACATCAAAATGTAGAACGTCAGCAAACTTGTGTTGTGTCCTTCATTACTCTTCCACCCAGGTTTTTGTAAGACTGTAAAGATGACATTTGTACAAATGAAATGTTCAGTCAGGCAGGAAAACCTCTCTAAAAGAGAAACTGTGAAAAAAGTCTAAATTTCTAACTTTTATGATGTAAAACTTTCTTCCATTATCAACATGGCATATATACCCATGACATCATGAATTTACAGCTCTAATGCATTTTACAATTATTTGGCCAACACATTAAGAGGATATTATATAATTGATAAGGTGTTTTATTTGTTTTGCTCATACTTAGGTTTTGTCAGGTCAAAGGTCTACCATGACCACAGCATATCAACACTCCCAAGAAAGTTTTCATTGGCCTTCACATTTAAACTAGTTCATTTCTTTGGGTTAGGCTTCAGCCCTTAGCCATGCCCTTGGCCACTTATTTTGCAGGTAGTGCTCATGTCTGCCCATGTGCTGACTTTCTGAAACTGTTTTGATTCCAGTCCTGTGTGCAAAACAGATCAATCCTAATCCATTCAATGGATGCGAACTCCTACCTATAAAAATGCACTTGGCTTTACAGTAGGTTCTACAGGGAGGGATCAGTCACCTCTCTAGCTTCCAGTTTTAAAAAGCTTTATTGTTCCATTTTACTAAAATTATCAAGAAAATGCTAAAAGATGAACATTATCAAAGTGACTGAGAGAAGACATATTGAAATTACCCCTCTTGACCCAAAAAACCCTTATGGAAACCACGTACAGTCAAGTTTGTCATAGTGAGCATAGTAGGCACCCCACAGAGGGGCAGGCTAAAAAGCTTGTACTGCACTACTGCAGTACGCTACCATCCTTAGTATCATGACCTTTTCATCTATGTATATTTATGCATGTATATTATATGTATGTGGTATTTATATAGTGCAAACCTAGCCAGAAGGGAGTGCGGTTCTGGGGCAAGTTTTGTGATGGGTGTTAACCCTGGCATTCTTGGAATAGTTCTCTCCTAACTTTTTGTCTTCTACCCTGCTGTTTTGCTGACTTTGTTTTTGCTGACAAAGTACTCTGCACATTTTACCACTGTTAACCAGTGCTGAAGAGCTTCTGCTCTCTCCTTAAAACATGGTAAAATTGGCTTACATCCAATTGGCTCATTTAATTCACTTGCAAGTCTCGAGTAAAGTGGTAACACATGTGCCCAGGACCTGTAAATTAAAAACTACTATTGGGCCTGCAGCACGCACTCATTGTGCCTCCCACATAAGTAGTCCTTTTAAACATGTCCCAGACCTGGCATTGCAGCCTCTGTTTTAAACTGCCAAATTTAGACCTGGCAAAGTAAATCTTTTGTCACCCCAACCTTCCTTTTTAATACATATCACCCCTAGGGTATGCCCTGAATAGCCTTGAGGGCAGGGTGCAGTGTATTTAATAAATATTACTTGTACTTTTAAGTTTTATATGTCCTGGTAGTGAAAAATACCTTCATTTGGTTTTCACTACTACAAGGCCTACCTTCCCCACAGGATAACATTGGGTTACCTTATTACATTTGATAAGTGATAACTTCCGATTGGAAACAGGTAGACAGATCAGGGAGGAAAGGGATACCTGACACCTTAGGGGGTGGAACTGTCTAGAAGCTTCCTCCACTTCAAAGTGGGCACCAGGTATGAAATTGGACCTTTAGACCCAACTCTAGAGAACACTTTTGGACCTCTGGACCCTGCCAGGAAAAAGGACCACTCTTTTGCTGAAAGGACTGCCACTCAGCGGGACTGCTACCCTGAAGGACTGCTGCTGTACTGTACTACTCGCTGTCCTCTTACCTGGGTGAGAAGGGCTGGACCTGCAGCTCTAATCCCAGCACCCCAGAGTGACTTCAAGGGCTAGTTGTCTGGCCTCCTGACCGGAAGCCTCATGAAAATAACAGACTTCCAAAAACCTTGAACCCAGCACCTGGACTTTGCTACATGTGAGTCCTGCCATCCTAAGTGGTGCCACCCGAGCAGTAAACTGAAAGTTAAGGTACTTTTTATTCAGCTGTCCTAACTCGATACCTGTAGCTGTCTCACGCTCCATCGTGGCCGGCTTGAACTTTAGACTTTCTCCTGGTCCAGCGTGACCAGATAACCATGGTTGGTTCTTTGTGATTGTTGGTGCTATTTTCACAGAAATCTTTCAAATTGCATATCTTCGGTTCTACTGATTGGAGTTTTGTTGTTTTGGTCTTGATTTATTTATTAAACTTTACTCTAATTTTTAAATTGGTGTGGGATTTTACTTGTGTTGTGTTTTCACTTTATTACTGTTTATAGTGCTGCATAAATATGGTATACATTGCCTCTAAGTAAGCCTGACTGCTCTGTGCCAAGCTACCACAGAGTTGAGTAGCTTGTGACTTCACCCTGACAAGGATTGTGATTGCTGCTTTAGTAGAGTTTTACCCTGCTCAACCAGTAACCCAAGTTCTTACAATGGTCATGTAAAACAGGTAACTATTTGGTGTACCCTTTTCACTAAACAAAATAACACTCTTTTGGTGAGTAGCACACCAAAATCAGGTAGAACCCATGTCAGGACACTGATGGTGCAGGGCTCTTCTCTAAACAAAATTATCTCAGGTTGCTCAGAATGATGAAGTGGTTATGATGCTACATGGACACTGTTGGTCAAAACAAAGTGGTTGTCAAAGCAATGCTGATTTTGCTGAGTTGATAACCTCCCCAGGGGTCTTGTATGATCTACATAAAACATTTTAGAAGGCAAATGAGCCACCATTGGCACAATATGTCATTTAGTGGCAATGTTTTTGTAAACAAGAAATCTAAGTTGTGGTCTGTTATCAGGTCATGTATCATAATGGTGGACATAAATGGGTAAGCTTATGATGGCGTTGGTGATCATTGAGAAGCATGCACTGCTGAGGAACATCGCCTTAAATGTAATTGAACTTCAGTGAATAAGAGTTGTTACACTTTTTAAATTTGAACATCTAGTTGCTCATCACCTCTTCAACTGTTTCTCATCCCATTTTACATGTCAACTTGCTGTTATGTAGTATTTTAACCTTCGCAATTGAAAATGAGCAAAACATGCTAGAAGCACAATTTGCTTTTAGCTTGAACAGAAACTAGTGAAAAACATCCAATTATTACAGTGTCACCAGAATCCAAATGACTCTGGTCAGCAGCATGGTACTGATTTCTGTGCAGTGCAAGCAAAAAAGCGGTCCCTGCCCTTTTTATGGTGCCTTGAGGGGATACATTACTCACCCTTTCACATTCAGTCATTTAAAAATATATTGCTACCCATCTTACTAGCACTGTTGTATAAAATATTCAGCATTTGCAGTTGACATACTGGTAGTACAAAAAATTTAAAAACATGTTGCTTGTGTCAATATTGAATTCTCAGTACCGCAGAAACATGCTGTGACAACAAGGCCCCACCTTCAGAACACAATTCAGAGAGAAGCAAATCATTTACCAGAAGGCAATTCATAACAAAAGGAAGCTGTCATCAGAGCCAGACTAAGATAATGGCCTTGCAAGCAGAGTGAATTTTAAACAGTTACAATCCAAGTGTTCTTTAAAAAAAAAAATAAAAAAAAACATGGACATCTATGACAAATTTCTTTAGTAACTCAGTCACACCTGCATTCGAAACCCCTTTTAATGTCAAAATGGATAGAAACCTAATAATATTTAACCCATTCCTAAAATTTCCATCTCAGGCTCTCCCATCAAATGCTTCAAATTCTTTACAAATCAGGCTGAGTGCCAGATGCTCACCACTATGAATGAAAATTGTGCTGTCGTAGTTTGACTCTTGCTCTAGGCAAGACTGCTGGTTTAAGGAGGACAGTGCCTATGTCTGTAGGTGACTATGCCAGTCCTACAACAAGTCGCAACTGTTGTCCCAATCCTCCCAGCTCACAAGCAGCATCTCACCAAAAACCAAAACAGTAAACAGTGATTTGTGGCAGCCTTTACGCATGGACTCAAGAGTGCAAAATCTCAGGGAGTGTCATGGTTAAACGGAGATTACCCCTTTCTCACATTAACAACATGTCTCAATCAAATACAGGCAATGAAAGATAAGGAGTAAAAGTCTTAATAGGTTTTTATTAACAATACTGCAATCTATGATAAATTGCATGGGCTGCAATGATTAGGATAATGAACAGTGCAAGAAACAGAAATGTAAAAACAAGAGCCATTAGTACAAAGATCACCACCATCTTGCAATGGACATGAAATATGTCCTAATACCCTAGCATGATAAATCTAACCCCTAACCTAAAGAGAGTTAGGTGTGTTAAACCTAATCTGCCACTACCATGTCCATGAGAAGAGCCCTCCAACCCTCGTTACCTTGGAATGAGGTCTCCAGCTCAGAATCCATGGGGACACGAAGACTAGGTCAGCATCAAGGCGGCATGCAGCATGGATAGCAGTGATGGCACCTGGTCGGAATCCCTCTGACTATCTGTCTGTGTGAGATGTATTTATACAGATCTGATCGGACCCCTGACGTAGGTCTGTTCCCAAACAATAGATAACAAGACATGCTTGGGGTGGCAATTTATATAAACTATTCCCTCTAAAGTGCAAAGAGGGAAAGTACCTAATGGGAATACCTACAGTGAGTTTATCTTTGTCGCTTGATAGTGACGCCTTAGCACAGTGGCACTGATAACATGAAACTAAAACACTGGCCTAACTAAAAATAATGCAGCCATCCTGGAAAGATATAATTAAATAATTTCACTCAACCGGAGCTGGTTAAGTAGGGTAAAAGTCACTAGGTGACGGGGGCACAAGTCTACAAGCCAGGAGGCTAAGCTAACTCCTGCTTCCCATTAAAAAAACATAGGATTCACTATCCCCTCCCCATTGCCGTAACAAGTATGATGCCATAGGATGACACCACCGAAGGTGAATTAATCCAAACTACAAATGCTGTGGACTGCAACAAGCTAAAATCATTAAAAACTAGCTAAAATTGTATCTAAAAACATGTTAAAATATAATAGCTAAAAAACATACAAAGAGATATAGGGGGTTATTACAACTTTGGAGGAGGTGTTAATCCGTCCCAAAAGTGACGATAAAGTGACGGATATACCACCAGCCGTATTACGAGTCCATTATATCCTATGGAACTCGTAATACGGCTGGTGGTATATCCGTCACTTTACCGTCACTTTTGGGACAGATTATCACCTCCTCCAAAGTTGTAATAACCCCCATAATGTCGACCATGACAAGCATAGCAGGCCAAAGTTAAAAGGCAATCTTTGAAGTTAGTAACATAACCCAATCATCAAATCTATTTAACAATAGTCATGATCTTGAAGAGAGTCTTCAAAGCCATTAAATGGAAAGGCCCTCAGAAAGAAGGCCACATCATCAGATGTTTGATCGATGATGGGATAGGCCGACGGATCCACAGAGCAGTAGTGTGTGTCAGTCTTTTGTGCAGGACCTCCTGCAGGAGCGGCACTCTCCACAGCACCAAAAAGAGCCAGATCGGTCACCAAGGGCGGCTCATAAGTGGCTTCGTAAATCAGCCTTAGTCTCAAGGGGCACGACCGTGAATGAACCCTCATCGGGGACATTAGCAATGCTTGGTCCACAGGAGGCACTGGTGTAATAGCAAGGCCCACGGTAGGCAGATGTTCGCAGAAGCACCACACTCAGCGAAAGAGCGGCTGCACACATCATAGGAGTGGTCTGAATGACAATGACTAGTCACGCTCCAACTCTTCCAGCAAGGGAGCATTAAAGAACTGAACCATGCGTTCACAGCACAGCTGAGCTGGTGGTAGTGGCTCCATCACTCCTCTTATCTGTAAAGGCAAAACCAATGCGAATCAGAATCAATAGCAGTAGTTTTCCACCTATTAACACCAAAATTAAAGGAAAGCTGCCAAACACACTTGAAAAACAGTGAATGGATGGCTGAAGGAATGACTCCGAAGACAGTCTGGAAGATAGGCACTAACCCAGACCCGATAGCCTTAAAGAAATGGACAATCCCTGTAGTCCTCGAAGCATTGAATATTCTGGATACCAGCTCTCCAAAATGCTTGGGGAAGTTGGCATTTAATTGGGATTGTATCTTGGCTGATGGTCTTGCTATCTGGAGAGCATACGTCTCTCTAGCCGATGTCAATGCCACTTGTTTTTGAAACAGTAGCTCCTTTAGTCTGCTCAGTTTGTCATAATTTACATAAGCAGTATCAATGTGTGGCCACATTTCTGCTACTCTTATATGTTGTGTGGAGGGGAATAAAACATGTCCGCAACACGTAATGACCTTAGAGACTAAAATCGCGTAGGTAATTCCTGGTCACACACCGCAACAGCTTTGGTCGCTAAGTTTCACATAACTTCCATTTAAAAGTATATGAAATTCTGGTTTAATCAAAGGCACAGGAGTACCCTTCAAAAAACAGGCCAAGTTTGCGACCCCCGCATTGCAAAGGCTGTGAAGGGACACCTGTTTGCAGATCATTGAATGACTAACAGTAGTCTCACATTCGCTACCTCTGAGAAAGACCTCTGTTTCGCCGTTCAAACATTTATATTCAAAGGGAAACTCCCACTCTTCTTTAATATAGCTATTGCCTAGCCACTCGTATCAGCCCACGACAAGAAGTTTCAGTCCTTTCAAAAAATGAAAAGTCGAAATGGGCAGATTAATAATGCCATGTTGGAGCCATACTGTTGATGTACTTTCTGCAACAGTAAAAGGCAACTTCTCTAACCTTTCTGTGTGAAGCATGGTGAAACTAGCTTCCCTTTTAGCCATTGTCTGTTAACGTTAATATACTTCCATGGAACGCGGACGTTTTTCAGAGTCTGTAATGTCCAACCTAACTGCATGATGAAACACAGCTGACTTTGTCCATGGTATAAAATGGACATGTGTGTCTGAATAATATCAATCGCAGACGCCACTATATGTGTTAGGGAATAAATCCTGTTGGACAGAGTGTTCATGCTGTTGTCGACAACAGCTAAACCCTTTTCTAAATTTTCTTTGTCTATCTGCCTTACACGCGCAGCAGCTTCTATGTGAGAAAGCTTCCAGATTTCATTATATATTGCATAGATGAATCTTTTAGAGCGTGGATTTCTCTGACCTAACAATAAGTCCTGCAAGCCTATATCTTCAGAAAGAGTGTGAAAATATCCCTTAACTGTGGCTAACGTGTTAGTCTGTACCCTCTGTTGGCACAGTATACCCACAGTGTATGTTGTAACTATACCCATATGTTGACCCAAGACAAAGCCCCTGAAGAATTCACAAAACGTGCCTGACACCCATTTGTATCTATTGACCATACTAACCACCTGCCGGGATGGAAAGTGAAGAGTTATAGGTACCAGCCTGAACCTTTGCATCTTGTTCTTCCTCTGTGACATTCAGGAAGTATTGCCAGTTATTAATTTTGCTGGTGTGGGGATACTGGGCGCACTCATTTCCTTCTTTTTTTGCTAACCCCAGACAGGATGTTTGTTGAATGGTGTCATTCAAAAAGATCATTTACCTGTACTAGCCAATCTTGTGTTCCCCATACACTCTTTACATCAATAGTGTTCCTCCAGTTTTCATAACCTTAAACTGCCAGACGGGAAACAAAGGAATCTGAGTAAATAAACTTTGTATTGGTTAGCAAAATGTTCCTAATTTTTGAAGGTGGTAATTTGAAGTAATATGACTCTGCATTTTTTGTGTCATGCCCAGAAAAATATGTGAATTTGTTTGCATAATGTTTTGGGATCCCGATAGGTGGAGTTGAACAGTGTTCGCACTGTGTGTAATTAAGTACTGGTCTTTGTCTGGTGACACAGTGCAGGTGGTAATGTCCCCAGTTGTTATAGCAGAACACTTCCCCATAATTATTTCCTCTTTGTGTTTGTATACACATCATCACTTTCAAATACCGCATAGTCTTTCATTTCAGTTAACATTGAATCAACTTTCTGGACATCCCAATCATCAAATACAACACCAGGTGTAATTACATCAGTCATAGATATTTTGAAGACATAAGGAATCTGAATGACCTCAGTAGGCCGTATATATCAAATGGACTTTATTTCAGACAATCCCATCAGGAATTGGTACAGCTGAAATGTTTATAAGGGACAAAGGGACAAGTCTCTTCAGACCTTATGTGAGGAATGATATGGAGTTAAGACTTCATCCACAGGCTTGACAGAGGACCGTTCAGGAAGGTAATGACCATTTGTAAGCAGGAATAAAACAGTCACAAAACCAATTCAATGAAAAAATGCAAATAATGTCAAGAATAACCATAGATAGTTCCATGGGTGTATTAAATAGTTATTTTTAAGCCATATATACAGCTTACGTGTCTTGGAAACTGTTTCAATCGCAGCAGTGGATGAAGTTGAAGAAAAGTCATCTTTATCGATGAAGTAACCAGAAGCAATCCCTACAAACGCAGGTGCAGGTGCATTACAGGTGGATGGATCCACTTAAAGTGGAGGCTCATAGTAGACGATGTTGTCAGTTTGTGTTGTGTTGGAATAGAAGACAGCCACATCTTGGACAGGTGATGCTGTTGAGGTGGTAACAGGAATCAGCAAGAGCTCATTTTCCACTCTCCCTATGTTCGAGGAGGTATTTGTAGCATCGTTGGACATGCTTGTGTAGTCAGAAGTATTAATATTAGTTCTTTTTTGAAGATGTATGTCCTGTTGGGTAGTGAGAGGGGACCGGGAACTACTCAAGGGACCTCTGGGTCTACTGTGCAGGATCGGCCCCATGGTGCAATTTGATGTCATCAATGGAAATTAATCTGTTAGCTTTGGAGCCTGGCAGCAGTGGTAGGATGACAGTTCTGGTACCTTGTATCCCTAGGACTGGGACCAGTGCTCTGTAGGATGGGCAGAATTCTTTCTCTAAGTAATCTTCTCATGAACCAGATCCCCAACTTTAGGAATCCAGTCAGTAGAAGTTGTTGGTAAAGCCCTTATTCCTAAGTTGCCATCACTGACAGATGAATTATCATCACAAAATTGCTGAAGCTCCTGTAAGACAGTGAGATGCTCATTTATGTCAAATGATGTATCTGATGCCACTATACCAGGGCCATCAAGATCTGGGATATACATAGGTATCCCAAAGAGAACCTCATAAGGAGTGCGTTCCCCCAAGGACTGTCTTGGCAGATTTTTCAGTGCTCTGTGGACCCCATATAGGTGATGAAGCCAGCTGTGGCCCGAACCTAATACTCTGGCTGTTAAGGACTGCTTTAAATCTCAATTCCTCCTCTCCATGACTGAATTTCCCTTGGTATGGTATGGTAAGGAGTAATGGACTTCAATACCCATCATCCCCATGGTGTCTCTGAATGCCCTAGAGGTAAAGGCAGGGTCCTGGTCCAAGTGGAATGGGGACACACACTCCTTATGAGGTTCTCTTTGTGATACCTATGCATGCTTATGCAACAATTCCTGGGTATGGAGACCAAACAATCCCCACCATAAGCAACATTCTGTGTACTGATATGAGTATTTTGTAGGGTATGCTTTTGGAAGAGGCTTACTTTCAGCCAAAGCTTTCACGGCAGTCAGAATTTCATTATGCAATCTCGCCTGAGAACGAGTCACTGCAGCCACAGAAGCCGTAGCTACTGCAGATTTGGCTGCTTCATCAGCCAAAGTGTTGGTGATAAGATGGATTCCTACATGTTGGTGGCCAAATGTATGCACTAAATGGACACAAGGTAGCTCATCCTTGAGATCAGCCACTCTCCCCCACAGAGTTCTATGTTTTATGGTGTTCCCTTTGGAATCCCTAACCCATTCAACTTCCAGTGATTAAGATAATCATTGTAGGACTGGACGCAGTAGTATGAGTCACAGACGATCAGAGTGAGTAGTTCTGGCTCTGTGTGTTCTAGCGCTAATATAAGGGCTTTGAGTTCAGCCAGCTGGGCTGTGCAGTCCCCTAGGGTTTGCATGTAGGTATTGTGAGGGTGGAATACACCTTCCTTCATCACTCCGCTCATGGCTGCGCAAGCAGCTGAATATTGATGCTTGGTACCTACAGCTGGTTGTGCTGAACCATCAGTGCAAATGACAGCATGGTATCTGTCAAGTGGCAAAATATCTAGAGGTATAGGGTACTCTTGTTCGGATTGGAGAGATTCTTGTGTCTGAAGTTTTGGATCAAAGATGTAATCTACATCGGTGGCAGTCAGGGAGGTTGCCCACTGAATCCAACATGAATGTAATGCTTTAACATTTGAAACTCTAGCTTGAGTGATGGCCTCTAAGGTTGGCACCGGTGTAACGACAGTAATGCGTTTCCCTTGGGCAAGTGGCCTCTCCTTAATGACAGCCATCTGAACTACAGTTAGAATTTTTTCTGTGGGCGCGAAACATTGTTCTGGAATATAAATATGATTTATATGCTATAGGCACTGAGTCTCCTTCGTTAAAGGTGACATAAGTGAACCCGATGGCACCAGCAATTATTCTGATGACCAAATTTGTTTTGTTGTCACAGGTGTGTAACTGTTTCGCTTCTAGCATGACCTGTTGCAATTCCCTAAGGATGCATGTGTGTTCAACTGTCCAGTGTCTGCTAGAAAAATCAGGGTGTATTAAGTCATAGAGTGACTTGATATGTTGTGCATAGTCAGGAATGTATGTTCTGCCAAAGCTGAAGAAACCAAGTAAAGACTGTAGTTTCTTAATTGTATTTGATGGTTGGAGTTGAGCACATTTTTCTAGAAAGTGCGGGCCAGGCTCTTGCCCTCGTTTGATAGCGTGTATCCCAGGAACAACACACTGAGGAATGCTATTTTAGTTTTCCTAAAATTAAATTTGTAACCAAGGGCTCCAAATCCTAAAACGATCCGATCAACCCTGGTAAGATGAATGTTGAGGTCGTCATCTGTGAGGTAGATGTCATCCACGTAAGACCACGCCTCAGGATCAATATCATGTAATATTGATGTTACACGGGCTGAGAACAGCCCTGGGCTGTTCTTATAGGCTTGGGGCAAACGGCAGAAATGTTTTTGTGAGCCAAATGAGAATGCATTCAGATCCTGACTTTTCGTGTGCTAAGTTTTGGCAGAATAAAATGTTGGATTTATCCAAAGTTTTTTGTATTTTTTGTGCACTAAATTGTTAATTATTGCGGTGCTGTGTGAATTTTGTATAACTTATGTGCATGTCTTACTGTTTAAATGTCTGTAATCTAAGATTATTCCGTGTGAATGGTCGGGGTTTGTGACAGGGAATAACGGGTTATTCATTGCAGAGACGCAAGACTCAGTTACTCCCTGGTACTCGAGCTAAGTGAGGATCTCCCTCCCTGGAGCTTATGCTTCGTGTTTAACAGGATATTGTGGCTGAGGCTGTGGTGTAGACCTAATAAGTATTACATGACAAGGAGAATTCCTGTCCCAATCTACATGATTGCAGTATAACGCAGGTGTTTGCGCTAAAGCCCAATTGACAGCGTAGGCTTGTTTTACCACTTCTGGCACAAGATCAGAGGAAGAAGGCAAAATTACATCTTCCCCATGTGGGAGCTTACGGACGCACTCAGGTGGCCAGTCCCTTTCAGCCAGTAGGATATCACAAATAAGTTAATCGCAGAATATCACACTAATAGTGTGTTCTATGTCCCCCTCAATTTGAATGCTTAAATCATAAACCCTGTCGGGTGGGAGTACATGCCCGTCCACAGTCTCAACTGCAATAAAATTGCTAGTTGCTGTCGCATCCAGATGATCTTTCAGACTCTGGCGACATATCGTGACCTCTGCTGCGCTGTCTAGCAGTGTCACTGCCCATGTCTTGTTCTTCAGCAATGTTCTCAAGTGTACTGGCATTTTTAATTGACAGTGCTGCCACCTTTTTCCTTATAAACTGTGGCTTTTGTTGTGGGGACTTTTCTTCTTTTTTGTTTGAAGACTGTGGTGAGTCTTTCATCTGTTTCGCATATTCAGGCCGTCGATCAGGACAGCCCCCTCTTTCGCCACGTCTATCCGGTGCGTTCTGAAAGGAACGAGAGGGACGTGAATCAGTATAGCTGTCAGGACTTTTTATATTTTCTCTGTTTCTGAGATATCTCCTGTCACAGTTCTCCGGGTGTGCAGAATCTGCTCTATGATTTTATCTGTCTTTAAATTGTTTTTGTTTATCTGAGCCCTTTTTAGAACCCTGCTGTGCTTGTTTAGTACCTTCCTTAGGGGTGGTACCTTGTATTTCTATCTTTTTCAGCTTTGCTCCCAAACTGTCCTGTCTTATACTGGTATAGGTGTTGGAAATAATTTTCGGTAGCTCTTGCTGCTGGTCCAACTGTGGAACTTCCCGGAGCCGCTGGCATATAGCCAATGCTACAGCTTCCCCTTTAATAATAACAAGTATGATTGAGGAGACTGTGTCGAAGTTACACATCAACTTCCGGTAAATTGGCAAGTGTCAGGGTACCATGTGTGGTAGTATAAATTGCAGCAAAGACTGTACCCCCTGGGCAGTCATCCACTGAGGGAACCATCCCGAAAGGCAAGCACATAGTGAGAATTCGATGTTTTTCCTGTGGCCCGTATGGGGAAACACAGCTTCCAACTGATTTGTGGGCTATCCAGATCGGGATTTTCTCTTGTTCTGTGGGTACTTTACCCATGATAGAATGTATTGTTTGTGGCTTAATCCCATTAGTAGCCAATTTGTATCCAGAAGGTGCTGGTAGTGCTGGACATGCTGGTGTATTGTTCAGAGTTCCCATTATGAACTGAACAAGTCATCTATATAGTGTTACTAGCTCAATGTGTAAATTGCGCAGATCAGCTGCCTGCATATTTTGCATACCTAGGTGAGGTGTGTATGTGGCAAACATAGGCCATGTTGGTCCGTCATTACCTAAGAGACCTAGTCTCACGGGTTGTATTACGTGTGGTAGGGTGCCATTAAACCAGTTATGATGTTCCTTATAGGTATTTCAAGATACTGGTATGCTCAGTACTATTGTGGTACATTAGCTATTCTGTATGTGTGGAATGTGTGTGATCTTTGGTCTTTCTCAGGCGAGGTGACCCATGTGTAGAATGTTTCTGCTTGGTAAGCTTTATTAGCTTCTGCTGTGAATGTGACATCCCCGCCCTCATCTGTTAAGCCATGCACTACTAGGTGTAATTTTAATGCTTGTCTAGCATTCTCAGGAATATCTATGGCATTAGCCATATTGTGTAATGGGTAACAGCTATGGAACACCAAGTGGGGAGAAAAAGTCCTTTTAAAAGTTTGAGCTCAAACAACCGTCAGCCTACTTAGGTGTTCCCCGTTCAGCAGAGCAGGATCTTTCCCAAGACCACGGACTCCTCCGTATAATGGTACTTAGGGTACCTGTTGTGTGTGAGACAGTGATAATCAGGGTATCCGTAACAGTAAAAGGTGATTTGTGGCAGCTTTTACGCATGGACTCAAGAGTGCGACATCTCAGGGAGTGTTGTGGTTAAACAGAGATTACCCCTTACTCACATTAACAACAGGTCTCAATCAAACAGAGGCAATGAAAGAGATGCAGTAAAAGTCTTAATAGGTTTTTATTAACAGTACTGCCATCTACGATAAATTGCATGGGCTGCAACGATTAGGATAATGAACAGTGCAAGAAACAGAATTGTAAAAACAAGAGTCATTAGTGCAAAGACCCCACCATCTTGCAATAACATGAAATATGTCCTAATACCCTAGCATGATGAATCTAACACATAACCTAACAAGAGCTAGGTGTGTTAAACCTAATCTGCTAGTACCATGTCCATGAGAAGAGCCCCCCCAACCCTTGTTACCTTGGAATGAAGTCTCTAGCTCAGACTCCATGGGGACACGAATCCTGGGCCAGCGTCAAGGCAACTTGCAACATGGATTGCAGTGATAGCATATGGTTGGAATCTCTCTGACTGTCCGTCTAAGTGAGGAGTATTTATACAGATCCGGTCAGACCCCTGACGTAGGTCTGTTCCCAAACAATCGATAGCAAAGTGTGCTTGGGGCAGCAATTTATATAAACACAATTCCCTTAAAACAGCAAAGAGGGAAAGTACCTAATGTGAATGCAGATAGTGTGTTTATCTTTGTCGCTTGATAGTGACGCCTTAGCACAGTGGCACTGATAACATGAAACTAAAACATTGGCCTAACTAAAAACAATGCAGCCATCTTGGAAAGATATAATTAAATAATTGCACTAAAACAGAGCAAGTTAAGTAGGGTTAAAGTCACTCGGTGATGGGGGCACAAGTCTACAAGCCAGAAGGCTAAGCTAACTCCTACTTCCATTAAAACAAGATAGGATTCACTACAGTGCTAGCTTAACCACACCCTCACTAAATTCTGTAACAACTACCACAAATAGGCATCATCCCCCCACCAAAAAGATTCCTTAGTGACCACTCTTTTTAAAGTGCCCACCCTAGAGCAAGACGAATCTGCCATCTATGAACCAGTAAGCATACTCCAAATCATCTCCAGCCTCCTGGAAACAGCAACCTACAGCTACAGCAGCACCTAGATCAAGAACAAATGATAGATATTTCACAGCAGGGTTCTACTCTACAAACAACAGAATCATCTTTGTTAGACATCACCATTTGCATCCACAAACTGCTTCAAAGGGGGAACAGGAACCTACTGATCCCTCTGAGATGACATTGGCAAGTTATGCCTGAGTGTACATAATCTGGTGCAGGTGCTTCAGTAAAAAGTCAGAGAATAGGATGGGAGGAGATGTGGCATTACACTTTGAACTGCCAACTTTGGAACTAGGGAATAAGGTTCAAATCCAAGTCTGGGTACAACATCCTCTGATTCTAAGCAAATCACTTAATCTTCCCATGTCTACAAAATGTGTAATGTCTGGTTCTCATATAAAGATCTCCAGTGCCTTTAGTCCACATTTTTGCTATATAAAACTGCAGAACAAAAAAGGTGGCAATCATGTTACTCATTTCTTTCCAACTACTTGTTCTGTGCCTCCTTAGAAGGAGCATCTCCCTTATCTGCGCGACATGTGGCATGCCACAGCCTTTTCTACCATTCTCTTTAATCTCTACATGAGACTGATGTGAGCAACAGTAACAGTGTATCAGTAGGATATAATCCATACTAGGATTTTACCAAATATATGTGGTGCTGTGAAGGAATGCGGTTAAGACCAAACAAATGACAACACCATTCTTTGAAGAAGAACAGAGTCCTCACAGTGGTTACTCTCAGACCCTAAAGAAAGTAGAAACCTCAAAAAGGTAAAGATCTGAGAATGCTACAGAACACCATGTCATTCCCACCATCAAAGCAGGATGCACAGTCTCTTTTACCTCAAAGGCAAAACATATTTCTCCGAAATCCTGACTTTCACCACCATCACACTTCTCTCTCTTCCAGACATGGGAAACCCTTTCCCCCACATATTTCCAAACCTCACAACTCTAGGCTAGATGCAAGGAAACCAAGATACAAATTCTAAGCAACTGCCAGTAAGCCTTCCTCAAAGAGGGGTTGTAATACACCTTTCAGTCCATCATGAGACATAAATCTCGTAGTGCCAAATCCCACTAAGCCACAATGAAAAATAAATTTCAAGATAGGAAACCCATTCTTCTGTACTTTCACCTCACATAACTAAAGAAAACCCAAGCTTTTCCTTTTATATTTTCTGACCAACAAGAAATTTAATCTTACAAACCACAGCTCTCTGTTGTTTGTTTAATAGACTTTAGTGAGTTGGCACCCTGCTAAATCCAAATATAATTGTATCCATATATGTAAAATAGGACAGATTAATTCACAGCCTAGAGATACTAGTTATCTCTTGAGGAAGGAATGCAAATTATTTTTTAAAGGATGCAGGCTAATCTCTGGATGTATGTTCCCTTCTTCCTCAAGGTACATGTGCGCTGTCTCTGCAGATGCCTTTTTCAATGCGAAACTGAAGTCAGAAAGAAGACTCGTGTTCCCTAAATAGTTATCCCCCTTGGGGAGAAATATCCTATGATGTTGAAGGATGAGTGGCATCTATGCCTACTCTAGCTGGTGATTACAAACTTCACACAATATGCTCTTCTTGCTTGAATCACGTGTACATAAACTTGAAGCAGTATAGTATTGTGTTCTCTCTGTGCTCAATCAACTTTTAGTTTTTTGTAAAGCTCACCTACCTGTACGTACCCATGCTCTCCATTAACTCAGACAAATACTTCAAGCCTGGCGGTCTCATACCAATCCTCCCCGATGGCATGTACCCAAATTGGTAAAGACGTCTGCCTGTACAACCCAAACAACAGGGAACATTCCAACACAACCTCATCTAAACATTTACTTGAACACACAATACTACTGATGATTCAGAGAAAGAGATGACAGACTCTGGTTAACTCAGATGAAACTGTGAGGCAAGAAGGTGCAATAAAACCTCGATAACATAACAGTGCAGTGAAATCTGCATGCCTATTCAGTGCTTAGCATCTGACATAATCACATGCATGTGGTAGTAATATTTAGTTACCTCATTCAGATTCAGCTCAAGGGGCTAGATGTACTTAGATTGTTAAGATTAAGATTGCATAGCAGTTTTTTCAAGTCGCTGTTTGGTAACTGCTATCACCAATGTACAGAAGTGATACCTTGCCTATTATTGATTCGATATGGGTCACAAATAGGCCTAACGCATGAATATTAATGAGGTAGGTCGCTATTTGTTACCCACTAGAATTCGCTGCCATCACAGGGATGTGGGCCTGCTGGGGTCAGCAGACCACAATGTCTATGATTGTTTTTAAATAAAGCAGTCATTTGATTTAAATACAACCCTTGTCCCTTAAAGGAAAACGCTATGCATTTAAAATTACAAATTAAAAATTAATTTTTTATTTTCAAAGAGTAGGCAGTGGTCCGTGGGACCACGCCTGCTTTAAAAAAATATGTATTCAACCATTCTGAAAGGGGAATGGGTCCCAAAGGGACCCCTTGCCATTTGTCAACGGATTACCACTTTGGTGGTAAAGTGCGGTAAATTGGGAAGAAGTGATCAGAGCTTCTTGGAACGTGTCTGCCAGGGCCAGTTTGGTTCCTTGTCCCGCCCTGTGCATTGTAATTATTCGATTAATGTTACCCTGTTAGTCGATTTGTTTTTTGCAATGATACAAAATCCTTCTACTACTATAAGCACAATGAGATTTCCTGAGTTTAATATGTGTAATTTCACGAAAATTATGAAAAATAGTGTGTTATGCCCAAAGCACTTGACTTCAGTCTCGCATGAAAGCTGAAGGCTCGGACAAAAGTTATGTATCAAAGTCACACGAGACACCTGCATGAGACTTCCTTGAGCAGAAGCTCTTGTGCAGCACAGCAGTGTCACAGATTCTGCTAGACATTTCCTGCTCCAACCAATCACCTGCTGGAGCAAGTCATATGAGAAAGAGTAAGAACTATAGAAATAAAATGCCAAATAAGTACAAATTTATAATTGGAATTTATGCTGATTAAGCTTGCCGAGTAAACGTTTTCTTGGGGTCTATATGTACAGACATAATTATGTTACAGGTAACGTCAAAGCTTGCATTAGTTCTTGCCATCGGAACTAGTTTATGTCAACTGATAACATACAGCTTTCTGTTTCTTTCCTTTAGTAAATCTGGAGCAAACTCGTCTTCTAGTTTGGGTGATATTGTGCCTAGTTCGAGAAGATCCACTCCTCCATCATCTGGTAAGTATTTGCTAGAGGTCAGCCCAGCTTAACTCCTAAAACCCATTTTACTGTATGGGCCAGATCCATTCACATTTATGGCAATACAGTGTAGCATTCAGATTTGCTGCACTGCTTTTGCCCAAGAGAGAAAAGACAGAGCATGGTCATGCCTACTAAGATTTGCATCCTCTTGGTGTCACCTCCCTCCACTAGTGCATAAACAGTTGCCTTGCCCCCGGGCAGCCTTACTCCATAGTGCAGAGATGATTCTGTGCACGGTCTAGTTACAATTTGTACCAGAGCATACGTTTCCAGTATACCAGAACTCCATGCATTGGATGTGGACAATGCACTGCAGCACACATGCAGTAAATAAACACATTTCTATTTGTTATTGTTTGCAAATGTCCTATGTGAGCTAAAATGGGAAAACTTTTTTGCTCCCTTCTGAACGTTTTTCCCTTGCATGTAACTGCATGAAATGTTGCATGCTGGGCCTAAACTGATAATACTAAGCTAGTTCTAATTTTGGTGCAAATCAATTGAAAGTACAGCTGAACCGTCTCTACACTGTGGTGGCTACCACTGTTTGTGTGTGTGTGTGTGTGTGTGTATGTCTGTGTGTGTGTGTGTGTGTACGCACGTGCATTAGTGGGGGCTACAGGAGTATTCTTTTACATACTCTTACATGCCTTACTGAGTCGGTCCCTAAACATCCAAGGCCTTATTAATAAAAGAGGAAAGAGGGCACAGTCTTTTCTATTTGTATTAATTACATATGAACACTCCCTGAATATTCCTATTTTATATGTGATGGGACCAATTCACAAAGGCATGTAAGAAAACAGAAAATAGTATTACAAGAACACTACTTTATATTCTCCAAATGCCTTTGAGAATAGGACCTATTGTCTTGAATAACACCCAGCTCCCCAGCCCCTGGAGACCCCATAACCCTCTACAGATAGCCCGGTAATCATGTAATATGGATCATGTAGTCATGTAATATTGCCATTGAGGGATTCTGGTGACATCATAAACCACGAGGGCAAAGGGCAATTGTTTTGTAAATTCCACCAAAACCTCGAGATGACAATATAGGAAGTTTTTACACAAGTCACTTGTTATGTTTTTCTAATATTACATGTGTAGTTTGGTGAAATTAGCATGAAAACAGTGCTTCTTTCAAACATACAAATGCATTTTAGGAACAGGAAGGTCACTTTAATGTTGATCGTCATTTAACTATGTAGTTAAGAACGCAGTGTTTCAGGCAAAACAGGCTTTGCTTTCTTACAAAAAAGTGTGTCTGGGCTATAGAAAATGGAGATTGTTGAATTACTTCCAGGTAGGCAAAACTAATGGACCCATTACGATTAGAATGTTCAACTTTCATGAACAGACTGTTGATTAAACAATATGCAATAGCTAAACTCAGAAATCTTTGAAGCTTTTTCTGCAAAGTTCACCTAGCAGAGGGCATGAATACAACATGAATGTTCTGGTTTGTTTTATCTTTCTTGAAGAAGTAACTAATAAAGCAATGGTGAAGCTATGCAGAGGCTAGTCCGGGTTATGCCTAGTAAAAATGGAAAATATTTCGCAAGTCCATTTGCAGTATGGTCTTTATGCTTCTGCGTTATGTGCAATAAAAATGCATAAACTTGTTAAGAATTATCTAAATTACTTGTCTGAGATCACACTGATAAATATCTGCTTTATTTACAAAATACACAAATCGCCGATATTTTTTTAGATATTGTGAATATTCTCTGATTTGTTCCCATTATGTCAGACAGGGTTTACAGAGATAAAATAGTTAACACTATGCGCAGGGCTACTGGAACTATGTGGCTATGAAGGACCAAATTATTTGGCATGGTTGACTAAGTGATGAGAAAAAAAAAGCTAAATTGTGCATCTTATTGTGCCAAATTTCTTTTTTGAGTTTTATTCCTGTATTTTTCCTTTTTAGCACATTGATATTGTCTGGGCCCAAACGTCATCAAATTAGTAGCATCTTAACACACGACGAGGGTAATAAGTAAATGAAAAAAGGCCAATATGTGGCCTTGCGCAGCAGTCTGCTTGGCACTTAGTAACTTTTAATCCTTTTAAACTTGAAATTTCAGTTAGTGAAATCCCACTATTATGTAGCAGATGTTAGATTATATGAAGATGCTGCTGCAATATTACATAATTCTTGCGGCCCTGGCAGTATATTTATTATACGAATCCATGTATATCTTTCCTGTAGGTGATCGAGGTAAATTAGAATTATTTTGTTGTTATTATTCTGTGTATATGATTTAATTTCCTGTTCTACAGGTTTAATTTTTTCTATAGTAGTTTTGCATCACGAACTGTTCCTGTGACTTATTTCATGCATGCATAGGCCTTTTTATTGCCATTTTCTTTTAATTTTTAGTTTCCTGTGTTATGACTTCTCCTCCTCTCCTTATAATTGTGAATTATTTGTCTGTATAGCTTTAGACATAGATGCCGCTGGTTTAGATGCAGAAGAAAATGATATGCCGGCAAATCATCGCTCCCCCAAAACTTGTGCAAACAATGTAACGTCGCCCCTCTCCAAAGAGAAACGAATGCCCTTCTTTAAGAAGGTAACCGGAGCTTCCACCGTGGCATCTGTCCACCTGATGAAGTGCACCACACCCCTATGCGCGCCCTGTTCTGTCTGTGTCCTTTGGCAAGTCAATAACATGCATGCTTTGTTATTCTTTGTTTCTCTTCCATGCTGCTGTAGCTAAGCAGAAACAGAAATCGGTAAGTTTACATCGAGGAGACTTGTGTTGATGCTGCCGGTGACATCATTGGCATGTGGCACCCATTGTTTATACGACGCTTGCAGCCATCTCTGAAGTGTGAGGAGAAGTCCCATCTTCTTCCTTAATCTAATGGGCTGAGTCGAAGAGTCTTGATGGGATTGGCTATAGAATGTCATGATAGTTTATCTGCTTTTTGATGGAGAGTGAATTCCTTTACACAGTTAATGAGGTCAGACACTAACAAGCCATGCCTTAAATAAGCTTGCTAAGTGCAAGGATGCCATGCATGCTTCTCCATACTTGCTTATAGATTTGTGTTAGAAATATTGATGTTAAAAGGTCCAACCTATCATTTGGACTCATCAGCTGGCAACTACCTTAGCGGTCTCAGGAGCGGAATTGAGCAGTTAACATATCCAGTAGTTATTTAAATAATATGACAGTAGTTTGGCACTTCTGAAATCATTGTATGTCAACTAGTGCGGCCGTATAATCATAATGAGGACAGGAGCGCTGGTGCTCATTTAATATTTAAGATAAACAAAAAAGTGATGAGCGAATGCTTGAAATTATTTCAGGCATTGGTAGTTCGAGCCATTTTTCAGCCCATCGTTTTTTTGCCCTCGGTGGCACTCAAGACACAGCCCAGACTTAGGCCCCATGCTTACTGTGAAATCACGCTTTAACTCACTGAATAGGCTTTGGGCTGCTTGTGTTTCCATCTGGAGGGAGCCTGAACTCTTTCGGCTGGAGAAGGACCAAGGCTGGTTTCCATATGGTGGTTTGTCTACAGCGGCACCGTGGGTGAAAAACAACGGGTGGGAATAGGGCCCCGGTAGTTACCAGTAGCTGAGATTAATTAAGGCATTCTACCAATCACTTTGTGTTTCCTCAACTAAAATGTTATTCTTTAGATACTAATTTCTTAAGGGTGCAAGACTTCTTAAAGCCAATGCCATATTATGTACATATGAATATTTATGGGCAATACACAACATAGATATTCAAATGTATGTAATATGTGACACTGGATGAGTAATAGTTCCAAGTACGTTCAAATTTAAATCACCTCGACAACATACTATAGTGATGCAGATATATCTGCTGTCTTTTACATCACAAAACATATTTATAATTTTTACAAGCAGCCATATAGAGTACCGGCTAAAAATCTACTATAATATAAAAAAATACATATTAATCAAGAATAGTGACATAGGCTGTACAATAGTTTTATTAATGGATGGGAGTCACTGATAGATCCTCCCCCGTTTAAGAAGCACCATGGACCTCATTTCCAATTTCCCTTTTGTTGGAAGGTAGCAAAAGACCCATTAAACACCAATAGGTGCTCTACTCACCAGGTGCAATATTAACTCCCCAATTCGAGTTTCAGAATTCTGAATAGGATGATGAGATAATAGAGCATTTTCCGCCAATTCTTAACTTCCAAACTCTGATTAATATTATACTTTTATGCATAATGTCCATCATGCTTTACTTGGCAAAATTTGTGTGTGGTAAACACGCTAAATTTGTGTGCTAGACTTGAACCCCAATTTGGGCTTAAACTCACATTTGCACCTCACTCAGAATAAATGCTGGACTGTTGGTGAGGACCTCTTGGTGAGATCCAAGGTCATCTCCTACTTGTGTCCTAAATGTTTCCTTTTTCAAATACAAAAACTATGGACAACCCTTACACTGCTGCAGTAGAGTACAATAACAAAATCTAAAGTAATGCCTCTATGTATCTTAGAGTCTACTCTAGGCTGTTGAATAATCTCTTGAGTCCAGTTTTGCTGTCAGCAAACTATGACTAAGCAGCTCATGCATCAGAATCCGGAAGCAATATTGAAACCCCTGCAGCAGAATGCTCAATAATGATGGAAGTGAAATATGTGTATATAAGCCATCAGCATGTATATACATCATCATTTGCAATGGCTGGTTTTAAAACATTAGCAGCTATGTCCTTTCACTGTATAAACATTGAGTTTGCTTTACATGCTGATGATGTCTTGGCTAATGGTTTTCAATAATTTATTGTGTGAAATTTATTAGCAGTCTAATGAAGAGACTGCCAAACATTTCTTTGAGTAATCTAAGCTGCTTTTGTTTGCTTCCTGTCTCATTTTGAGCTATCATTATACACACATGTCTTGCATCAGTCTGTCCCACTTTGTTTTTGTGTATCTGTTGTGTTTGTTATAAATAGGCTTGGGAACAAATTAACAACAACTTGAATGTCATTGGCAGCATTTGGTGAGGTTAAGTTTGTGCTTGATCCAGAAGTAATTATTATTATTTACACAGTCTCTCTAATTTATGACATATTGTTTTGTAACTAATATATACAGTAATGCATGTTTTGGGTTTTGGTAAGAAATGTATGTACAAAATAGGAATACTAAGTAGCCAATTTAGCTTTTCAGAATAGAGTAATTCAGCTGCTGAAGAGATTTGGTCTTCCTTGAAAATTACAGGTTTGCATCCCAGCCGGGGGACGCAATCCTGTATCCTGATGCAGTCAATACATTTAGTAAGAGTAGGATACTACTACATGTTAACAGCTCCTGAAGTTGATAATAAGCTACTTTAAAAAAAACAGCTCCAAGAGACTAGTGCGCAGGGTGTGCTATGTATGTGCATTTATTATTATAGATACTGCTGAGCATACATTTGCCAATGTATTGTGCTGCTCATCTAGTTCACTGCATCATAAAGGCATCATACTGGTTCTGCATCAAAAACATGCAAGGTGCTGTCCTTTAGAGTCAATAGTAGAGGGTGCCAGATTGCTGGTAGAAGCATTAAAAGTGTTTCCATTGTCAGGTATGGGAACACCACAATGCCCCCCTCGCCTATAGCCAATATTGTACATTGCTCTTCATAAACCTTTAGGGTTAGCTGAGTAAGCCTGTTCTCTAGAGACGTTTTGGCTGAGCATAGAGTTAGTTTTATGTTTGTACCCTCAAGGAAACTTCAAAGAGATACACATGGGTAGTATGGGATAAGACATTCAACAAATACAATCAGCCTTTGTATGATGACTTTCCCTTGGCTTTGACAACTATATTTTGAAAGGAAAAGCAGGGTTAGACCATGTTAAAGATTAATTTATGAGACCTAATCTCTGCATGCAGACTAGTGATTTTCAAAGGCAAAACCATTACAGGTTTGAACATAGAATTGTCCTCTACAAATTGTTAGAATGTTATTTTAAAAGTTTAATTAAGCTATATTGATTTTCCTAATCCTGTGATTCAGAATCTCCACAATGTAAGAATTCAGCACATCATAGGACTATGGCAAATAGGTATATGCAGCAAATGTATTTGTATCCCATATATTGAATCATATAATTTCTGAAGCCCAGAGCAATGTTATACCTAATCCCTTAATATAAATCAGGAAAGTTGCAGCTTAAAGTTAAAACAGTCTTGCAGTGAAACAGGATTTAGAGGTTGTATTTTTCCCAAACCTCAACTAGTCAAAGTTTTAATGGCATATTAAAGAAGAGACACAATAATTTACTGTGTCCTATGTTTTTACTTGTTACTTAGGTAATACATATTGAAAAATCTCAGTTATTTTTAAAAAACCTTAACCCATGCTAAAATAATTACCAGGTTATAATCAGACAGGCTTTGTAACATTTGTAGAGATAACTACAAATTGAGAAGCTTTTCTAGGTATTGATTCTTATTACAGCAAAAGAATGAGATCCACTGCTTAGAAAAAGATACCTATACATGTGTGCATAAATCTGAGTGTAATTTCTCTTTGAACAGACAGAACATGTCCCTCCCTATGATGTAGTGCCTTCAATGCGACCTGTAGTCCTCGTGGGGCCTTCCTTGAAGGGATATGAGGTAAGCTAATAAGTGAGGACAAAGGTATTTGCACAAACCAGCACTGATCCGAATATTGTGAAATATGGTACCATGGCATGTATAATCAGAAACAGTTGTGATGTTATGCATTTCAATTCAGGCTCAAGTACAAAAACATCTGATCCAGCAGTAATGTATAAAAATGAAAAAAAAGAAACACAAAAAGTAAATTGTAAAAGTTAAAGGTGATTTCTTGTCTCTTTGCTGTCCTTTCCTAATACGAAGTAGACCTCTCAGAAGCATGCCAGATCAGCTATAGCAACTCAAGATAAATGTAAATTAGCACTTGTATAGCGCACTACTCACCCGTTAGGGTCTCAAGGCGCTGTACTCGTACCGCTATAGAACCCCTCCTGGCTTTTCCCTGTAAGGCACCCACTCCTGAGCACCCCCAGGGTGAAGCCAGGCATCCAAGCGCTGTTGGGGCCATTGTGGAGATTAAGCAAGCTATTGCCCAGAGTTGCAGAGTGGGACCCATGAATTAGATTAGGCACCGAGGCGAGAATTATCTGGTCAAGGGGAATTGAGCCCAAGACCTGCCGAAGCGGGACTTGAACCCTGGTCTTGAGCCAGATCTCTGCTTCAGGGTCTGCCGCTCTAACCATTGAGCCACACTTCTCCACAAGATAGACAATCAGTTGTTCTTAAGAACGCCAAACTTTTCATATGTGACTTGGAGGCTGTTGTCTGCTACAATGTACAAGGCAGTCTTGATGTATGATATGCATTCAACCAAGATTGGTTCAGGTTGAAAATGTAATTGTCTTCAAAGCTTGGTTTAAAGAGAATGTTGAAAATTTTTGTCCTGTTTTGCTGTCATGAGTTTATTATGAATGGAGCAATACAAAATGTGTTATTGTTCGCCTCTTATAAAAAATGTTTTTTTATTTAATACCAATGGTGCCTTTGTAGAGGTAAATGAGGAATCTGTCATGGTGTGCAGTCAGTAAGAAGCTGGCTCCATCATTATCTCCTTGATGGAACTGTAATGATTGAGGTTTATGGCAGTGTTTCTGTTTCTTGAACTCTTACTCAGACATTGTTTTACTTGATCTGCAACCCTAGTAGAAACCAATTTATTTGAAAGGATATACAATAAATATCAGTGCCAGAAATATATTTTATTTTTTTGTTCTCTAACTGATGTACCACAAAATGTTAGTTACTGTTTGGTTCACGTTAATTCCCTCCAAGCCCAATTAGTCAATTTTCTCTGTGCATTTAAATGTAAATATATATTTACAATGTAGCCAAATGAGAGTAATTTCCATGCATGCTTAAATATTTGCATAAAAATGTGTTCCTTCAGTGACAGCACAATCTCGCCCACTTAATACTTAAGGATCTCTGGCACATTCCTCCTAATATCTGAAACCCCTTGCTTTGCTTTGTTTGAGACTGCACCGTTTTTGGTTTAAAATTTTGTTGTCACAAGGTGATCAACAGAACCGACAGTCTTAAGCTAAAAAAATGGCTCTACTAGATCAACAGTTTTGCCTTGGCTTTAATCAATCCTAAGACTATCATTTCAGGCATAAGCTGATTCAAAAGTTGTCTTCAGTATGAGAAACTTTAATCAATCCAGCTATGCCCCCAGGCCTATGACTGTCTTAAGCAGAAATAAGCTTTAGGAGTTCAGGTTTATAATATTTCAATTTGAAGTAATCAATGTATCATATAATGGGAACACACATGGTTTTTATGATTGTTATTCCTGGTTCACATACAATGGATGTTCAAAGCCAATAGGTGCACAAGTGGTTAGTGGTGGACTACTTAAGTGTAATGAGATCATCTCTGTGTAGGATTGCATGACTGGTTCAATGTTAACCTTTAAAAATTCAGCATAACCGTTTGTCACAGTCCTGTGTATATTCTTATAAACGGTTATGATGTTTTTTATTCTCTTTAGGTAACGGATATGATGCAGAAAGCATTGTTCGATTTTTTGAAACATAGATTTGAGGGGCGGTAAGTACAGTTTAATTCACATATTCAGATTTATTTGTGAAATGCATTATTTCCTGTTCACTGTTAACATTGTTACACATTATTCAAGAAAAAAGGGTTTCTCAAACACATGTTCTATCACAATCCAATACAGCAAGCCTATCACTATGTATGTATGTATGGTTTAGCAAATACATGATCAGTAGAGTGTGTACAAAGCAAAACAGAAAAATTATCCTTCAAATTTAAGATATGCTTGCATAGTTGTTGACACAATTATTAGTACCAATGTGGTTTATTTGAATACTCAGTTGTTATATATATGTTTAATATATTTCATATGCAGTACACCATAGTGCCTACAGGAAAACTAATAATGATAACCCAATAATTTATTGTGAAATTAAAATGTATATTTTGTTAGTGTACAATAGTCAAGAATATTCCAAAATGTAGGTTGGCACATATAGAAATCCATTCTGCTAACCAGAACAATCACTTTGATTACACCCAACAAGGCACTATTGGACACCTTGGTACATAATGAGGCATAAAAGTGGTTTGTTTGGTACCTTAAGAGACAGTCATAAGTGTCAGACACACTTAACCTTCCTGTATTTGTGGCTGTCTAGAGGTACTACACAAAGTGTCACTGGCACCCTCATCTACAGGCCGCCGGGCCCGCGTCCCCCTTTCTGCGACACCATTGCTGACCTAGCCACCAGCCACGCTCTTACATCCAAAGACTACATCCTACTGGGAGACCTCAACTTCCACCTGGAAATGACAACTCCACCACCCTCAACAAAAACCTCGCCAACCTCGGACTCAAGCAACTCGTCACCGTACACGCTCACTCGGCCGGTCACACACTAGACCCCATTTTCTCCACCAGCAGCCACGTCTCCATCAGCCACACCACCAAACTCCAGTGGACCGACCACCGCTGCATTCAGTTCACCTTCAACAAACCCATCGGTTGACACCACGCTCCCCAACTTCCCCGCAGAAATTGGAGAAGGTCACTGAAGCACAGCTCACCACCAGCCTCAACGCAGCACCCCCCCCAACCGACGACGATGTCAGCACTGCCGCACACAACCTCCACAAATGGATCAACGACTATGCCAACACCCTCGCCCCTCTCAAGACACCCCACTACAAAGGTACAGCCAAGAAAGCATACTGGTTCACCCCCGCACTCAAAGAATCAAAGCAGATCTGCAGATGTCTAGAGAGAAAATGGTGCACCGACAAATCATGAAACCTTCAAAAAGCTGTCAATCTGCACCACCCGCTCATTAGGACCACCAAAAAACTTGCCCTGCAACAACGCATCATTAAAAACGCCAACAACAGCAAGGAACCTTTTACCGTCATCAAAGAGTTCACCAACCCCAACTCCACCAACATCCCCCCGTCGCAAGAACTCTGCAAAAACCTCACCAACTACTTCCACCACAAGATCGCAGACATTTATGAGAGTTCACCACCAACCCGTCGACCGAAGCGTCACCATGCCCCACGCCCTCCTCCGCTGGAGCAACATCACAGACAACGAGACCCGCATTGTGGCAACCATCCACTCAGGAGTGCCCACCCACCCCTGCCCTCACCACATCTTCAACAAAGCCAGTGACATCTTGCATCCAAACTCCAGCATACCATCAACCCCTCCTTCGAACCTGCCACCTTCCCAGAGAGTTGGAAACACGCCGAGATCAGTCCTCTTCTGAAGAAACCCACCGACGACCCGAAAGACCTCAAGAACTTCCGGCCCATCTCCCTGCTCCCCTTTCTGGCCAAAGGCATTGAGAAAGCAGTCAACAAGCAACTCACCGCCTTCCTGAAATCCAGCAGCATCCTGGACCCCTATCGGTCAGGATTCAGAAGCAACCATAGCACTGAGACAGCCCTCCTCGCCGCCACAGACGACACCCGCACCCTCCTCAACTGAGGCAAGACCGTCGCCCTCATCCTCCTGGGCCTTTCTGCCGCCTTCAACACAGTCTCACATGCTACGCACCCATATCCACGACGCCAGCATCCGAGACTCAGCTCTGCCATGGCTCTTTTTGTTCCTCACTGGCAGAACACAGAAGGCTCCACTCCCCCCTCCTTTCTCTCAGAAGCCACCAAGATCAGCTGTGGCGTCCCTCAAGGATCCTCGCTGAGTCACACCCTCTTGAACCTCTACAGGACCCCACTGGCCGCCATCGTCAGAAGGCACGCACTCAACATCGTCTCTTATGCCGACGACACCCAACTGATAGTCTCCCTCACCAACAACCCGACCACTGCGAAGAACAATCTCCACAAAGGAATGAAAGCAGTCGCCACCTGGATGAAAGACATTTGCCTCTAACTGAACTCGGACAAAAAAGAAGTCCTCATCCTCGGCTCCACACACTCCGCCTGGAACGATTCCTGGTGGCCCACCTCCCTCGGAAACGCCCCCATGACCACACCCCCAACCTCAGCGTCATCTTAGACTCATCGCTCTCAGTGGACCGACAGGTGAGCGCCTTCTCATCGGGTTGCTTCCAAACCCTGCGCATGCTTCGTAAAATCTGCAAGTGGATCCCTACCGAAGCCAGAAGAACAGTCACCCGGGCACTCGTCACCAGCCGCCTCTACTGCAGCAATGCACTCTACACCAGAACCACCGCCGAGACATGAAAAAGACTACAGCGCGTCCAGAACGCCTCTGCCCTTCTAACAAAGAATGCCCCTCGACACAGGGGCCCCTCCGCCCTTCTGAGAGACCTACACTGGCTGCCTATCGACAAGAGAATCACCTTCAAGCTCCTGACCCACACCTACAAGGCCCTGCATGACGTCGGACCAGCCTACCTCAACCACAGACTCTCCTTCTACACTCCCGCCAGACATCTTCGCTCCGCCGGCCAGGCCCTCGCCAACGTCCCCTGCATGCGGAAAACCACAGCCGGAGGAAGATCCTTCTCCCACATCACCGCCAAGACCTGGAACACCCTCCCCAACATGCAGCCATACAATAAAGTAGGCCCAATTCATCAAGGTAAGCTGCTGAAATAATAAGGGAAACAGAGACATAATGCAGACCACTTTTCAAGTCTTAAACAGTGGTTTTAAAACTCAATCAACTTTTTTGTACTGTCTCTGCTATCACTTCTTCTGCATTAAACAAACACAAGGCAGGAATTCTTTACAGCAGGGACAAGCTCTAATGCACACCCAAACAGAACTGAATTGAGCAATACAAATGCTTAAATCTTACAAAGTAACCTGGTCTCTTACTAACATAACTTCTCTTTTTCTTCCTTACACTCTCACTAAATGATAACCACTAGGACTGCTATGGTTTAGAATACAGAGTAAATACTGGTTTGTTATAATTAGCATCATGCAAGGTGTCACATGAAATGCTTTCTCTTTGTTTTTCACTAGGATATCCATTACACGTGTCACAGCGGACATCTCACTTGCCAAACGTTCAGTATTAAACAATCCTAGTAAACATGCAATAATAGAACGATCTAACACAAGGTCAAGTTTAGGTAAGTACCTGAAATATCTATGACTTGAGGTGTACAAAATTTAATTTCAAAGAATTTTCTGCAGATAGAGTAGTACAATGTTACGTGTTTACAGAGTGCTCAGTTGTCTTCTTTTTTACTTAAATGATTTGATTTTTTTTGTTTTAGAAAAAAATGTTTTTTTGCCAAAATGTCTTTGTTAAAAACTTCAAGGTTTCAGCAGTAATTCTCAAGCAGTTGTAAAATTAACTGCTCATTTTTCACATTGACGGTCTTTTTAATATACTGAAATTATTACATATATTTTTATAACCAACATTAAGTTTTATCTTTAGGAATTCAGACTAAAGCACACCTTTCATGTTTGGTTTAATAAATGTGCATGGCCGCTAGATGTGTACTGATGTCAATCAGATTTTTTTCTCAGTGGGCTGTCTTTGACATTTGATGAATTGCTTCATGTTAATTTCTGTGTAGCTTTTTTCAATTCATCAACAAAGAGTATAATATTTTTTTATGTCAGAAATTAATAAGACAAATCAATGTTTCACATCCATGCAAGGGCTGTTCTGGCCATAATGCGCTGAAAACAGCATTTTAGGCAGAAACTAGAAATGGACTGCTTAGCATACAGCAGGATTAACTATAAGCTATATCCTGATGAACTTTGCCATTAACAGAATAATGAGAACATTAGAATAATGCCATTATACAATATCTACAGTGAGACAGGGAAATATCACACATTGCATAGGTTTTTCTCATTGAGAAAGGTGTATCTCAAGGATGTATACTTGCCTCATTTCTATTTTATATATTAATATACGTAGCTATATGCATGCCCAGCTACATGAGTTTATGGCAAAAAAAATCATTTAAAAAGAAAGCTGCATCACACTGAACATGGGGTCAATAGAAATGATCTAGGTTTTAAACTATTTGGTTATTATAATTTACTCAAATGTAATATTGACTCCACAAACATCCAAATTGAGGCGTTCTAAATGGGTGCCCAAATTATCAACTAAGAATGTGAGGGAGATCTGTACCACTGTTTTCAAAGTATGTAATGCTGACCCTTTGGAAATGGAAGCCCCCCCCATCCGGCGTGAAGCCATCAATAGGAAAATCCAACTTTTTATATATCTCCCATCTTTTTGGCTAGCTATCTGGCATTTATTGACCTGTGGGCAGTAAGATTATTTACATTCATTTCATTGCATGTGACCTGTGGGCAGTGAGACTGTGCTGAACACCTCTCACTGTGTGTCTCCTACTTTTAAAAACATGGCAACTGATTGGCATGAACCAGTTGTCATATTTAGCTTTAAAATAATTCTATGTTTAAGAATGTAAAATTTTACAAGTTGCACTAAAGTGAAATACTCCATCTGGGCTGCAGAGTGGCCTTTTGTCACCAACATGTGAAATAAAATAATTCTTGGCAACAGGATTGACAACCAGCTGTGTGATAGTTATGACCTCAGTGGTCACATGTCACACTAAACCATTTTAACATGTTAAGGCCAGAATATGTAATTATTAGATCAACTGTGTGGTGCATTGTGAAGATCAAAAGGCTCAGTTGTGTAATCATCAGAAGTGATACATGTAATTTATGCCAATGGCCATGGTTCAGTAGTAGCTCTAAATGTCAAGTTTCAGTAATAACAGTGGCACCAAAGTGCTGTTATTACATAGACAATAGAAGTATTTTCCTGACAGTAATGATCTTTATTTAAAAAGCCTATTCAAAGCTATGGAGCAAAGACCATAATAGAATTGTCATTCTTGTAACAGTTTACTAATCATTGGAAAACTCAGCCCATAGCCCATGAAAAGGTGTGAAATACTTATTAGATTGTTAGGAGACAGTGGTGTTTTGCCTAAAAGTCCCTCTATGGGCGCCCAAACCTATACTTAACAGGAGTTGTGAGGGGCAAAGTGAAGTTGTGCATGACTGTCCAACCCTAAGGCAGACATAATATTTTGTTATTCTTGTTCTGGTAGTGATGGTCTTTTCAAGACAGCTATCCCATAGAGATATTGGCACCTCACTCCAAGGGTGACCAGTCTGAGGGAGTTTCTCTTTGATGGGAGAATAATGTGCCTGATTAGAATTGGAAAACCCAGCTGCAGACCTAGGGAGCCAAAACATGGCACTTAACCTGAGTTGCTCTTCAACCATTTGGGAAAAACTAGAAACAATGATCCCTCTGATAGCTTACTCCAGAAAATGTGAAATGTGCTGAAGCATAAAGAATGGACAGTTTAGAAATTGTGCAGTAATTCAGTGCTTAGCCCTATAACTCAGGACTCCCACAATCAGGTAATCAGAATGCTGCTGGAACCTGACAATGACCAGAAGAGACTTCAGAAGATACAATCTTGAGTCACTTGAAGGACATCTGCTTCCACTTCAAACACCAGAGCTAAAAGAAATTCCTAATAGTCAGGAAAGCTGATGTCCAGAAGTCCACAGGGTGAATAGGACTCAAGATCTTGCAAGAAGAACCATCAGTGCCAACCGGGACTTGGCAGTGGCTGGTGTCCTGGCTAAATGAAGGGTTTGAAACACCTAACTCTCTGCCCAATCGCTCTCACTCTCTCTCTCTCTCTGCCTCTCTAATATTGGGGATTTGTACTGAAAGGCTGGGAACTCTGGGAGCAAGCAGACTGAACTCTCCAATCTCACCCTAGGAGGCTTCACAACATCCCCTCAACATATCATAAAAAGCTAATCCACATCATGACAGCCAATACTTCCCACCTCCACACCCCCCTTTCCACTCACACTCATTAGCACTTGCTGTACAGTCATGCATCTGATATTGCTGGCCTAATATCCCTCAACGACCAAGCTGTTCTCTTCATTACCACAACTGTTGTCTTTGACTAACTTGGACCAGACACTGATAATTTCCACAACACCCACGCCCACACAAAACGAGTTCAACTTTGTTTTTACCATCCGCTCTTTTAAAATCACATCTTTTATACTTATCTGATTTGATGAGTTGAGTTTTATATAGCGTGGAATTACCCCACAAAAGGGGTTCAGACCTGCCTTCTCCAACACAGTCCATCTTTTCTATCCCCTCCTGGATAGGACACAACTAACATTTTACATTTCTGCCTTCTTGGACTTCATCTTTTCAAAAACAATATTTTACCCCAATATCACTTACCTTCATAACTTCAACCTCCTAGTGGACCACAACGCAAGATTTAATTCTTGTTAGTAATAATTCACTAAAAATGACATACCAGGCCCTCATCCTAGGTCATTCAAAGGGTTAAAACCTCAGCCTGGACATCACCCTTTTTGTGTTTTTCAAGTGCTGCTTCCTTTAGAATGGATTGACCATCTAGCAATTAGTTTCCATTTTGAACCTCCACAGCACCCATTTAACAGGACAACAAAATCTGTCTGTAGTAACCACACTATCATTTAAGACTGCCTTGTTCGAGACTCTCTTAGAAATTTGTGATTTCATCACCTGGCACACATGTAAAAATAATGAATGATTGCGTTAAGACTTTAAAATACATATATGTCATTACATATGTGAATAGTCAGACCAGAACACTGTGCACCTTAGTACTCCTAGGAACTGACTGCTAACAAAAGGCACTTCAGCGAACTTAAAACATCCAACTCTCAAAGAATCCTTACCTCACTGAAACCAGCACACAGGACCTAAAATATTCATTGAAACCAACAAAGCAAGTTATCCATATACCATCCTTATGGTTTATAACAGAATCAAGTTATTACTCATAGCAGTCAAACTCAGTTGTAACCTTCTTCCATTGATGGCCTTCTAGAATCATCACTGGGGCCAACTAGAGCAGATTTTAATGGAGTGGCCCTATTAATCATCAACTGAAGAAAGTTTAAGCATATTCTATATTTTCATATCTTCCTAAATGGTATCCCATCCCTCTTCCTATTCTCTCTGATAGAAATTGTTTTCATCTTATTTCATACTTCTTCCATCATACAGGACATGTGTCTTATTGCTTTGTGCAGCACTCCACTCCTTTACAAGTCTAGATTTAGCCCTAAGAAAAAAAACAATAAAATAAAATAAGGGAAGTCACTTGTGCCAAGCTACCAAGGGTAAGCCAAGTATTTCCACAGGAACCTTCTTTTCCAAATGTATTTAACTTTATAGTTCAGCCACAGTTCATATTGAGACTGAGCAGCTCTTCCACCTAATTTTCACTCCAGGTCCCACACCATCTGTTTACAAAATGTCCTGGAAACAATATGTGTCTGAATCTACATCAACTGATATACATAAAAGGCTGGGAAAGGGTCACAATATTGTTAAAGTAGCACCTGATGATGGTAATAGTTTGGATGAAAATGCAGAGGACAAATAGTAAAAAAACTGACTTAGAGCTAATTACTCACCTCCATAGTGGAAACATCTGATGGTTAGATCACATTAATGGTGAACCTTCACTGCAAGTAAGCATGGCATGCACTGAATATTTCTTGTGTAATAAATCCTATACCCTTCAAATTGTAACAAGGTAAACTGTAATGAACTACCATAAGCCCAACATGTCAGCAGGCAGACGTCTTTTGTTAGACATGTTACTTAGCATTGTAGACGAGATCCAACTGAATGCCAGATGAGTAACCAAAATGGCTTGCATGATAAACATGATAAGGCTTCTAATTGAAGATGATACCAGACATCAGAATCTTTAGATCTATACAAAGTCCTGGATATTGGCCTCAGTCAGCTTCCCCATACAGCTAAGGGTTATCAAAACAACTCCATGAGTCTCAGTAAAGTCCACCCATCATGTCAGGGATCTCTCATGCACCACACTTATAAAAACCCCGCAAGTCCCATCGACCAAACGAGTACCAAATTCACACCCTTGTCATATTGCTTCCTGCCACCTAAGTGAGCATTTTGTCACTTATGAGGTGCACCCACAGCCAGCTCCTAGGAGACCACACAGTATATACTCCACAGTGGAAAGCAGTCTTTTGAGACATAAAAGTCCTCTGCATGGTGAGAGACATGTACCCCTGCCCTGAATCCCCAACTGTGTTGTGGTCTGGATCCCTAATGCTGATCTTCTGTCATAGGCAAACTTGGATCATGTGTGTGGGCCAAGATGTATGCCTGTCTCACAGATATCGGTCTTGTTGGACTGGGAGGGGTGCCCAAAGCACTATCCTCATAGTGGTGGACGGCTACTTGCTGTCTTCCCCAGGAGTTAAATAACACATGCACAGTGGTGGTAGCATACTGCGTAGGGATCAGTACTAATGAACAGGACCTTTTCTCCCTTTGTAACTGGAGTGAGGCCTACAGGCTCACTCACCTTATTAAAAGTTCCACTGCTCTGTGTTTGACTCACCCCGTCCTACATCAGGTTGACTTGGAAGTGTGTGCATGATAAAAAAAATTGCTGAGTGTATATGTGAAGTGTGGTACAGTGGACACATAATAATGTGTGTGTGTGTGTGCTGGCAGGTTGTGCTTTTAAATAACACTCTCTGGGGCAGTACAGAGAGATTATAGTGCTGATCAGTGTTCACAGACTGAGTGTGGGTGCTGCATGTGGAAAAGCTGGTGGTAGCATAATACATGAGGACAACAGTACTTCATAGTGTGCTGTGGATGTACACTGAGTGCAGAAGTGCCTGCACTGATACATAACATGGAGGATCTCTGGTTCTATTTTAGGAAGCCCAGGCCTGCCGCGTGAAAACATGAGAAGTAGAGGATTCCCCCTAAAGAGAATTGTATATTGTTTCACTCCCATAAGCTCGGTGAGGTAAGCCCTGGGAGAGTGGGAGCCAAGCTCACCTTGTTCATTTCCGAGGGCTTTTTGATGCAGTAACAGATTACAAGGAAGTGCTTTGACACATCTTAGGTGGAGTGAGATGAGGATGATAAGTGATTCATAAAGGGTAGGGCTGAGGGCCCAGGTTTAACCTTTAATGCCCATATCACTGTGACTGAACTCTGGTCACTCCCATTATTCTTTTTGTGGATTAATCAGCTTCGGAGTCCTGCCTGCTGTGACAGACATCCTTACATAGGAAGAAGCAAGGGGGAAGATGTTGATTTCAAAGAAGCAGAACCCCAATGCAAAACGTTAAAGGTCCAGTCCCTAAATCACATTTGGTGTTTGGAAAATAATTATAAGTAGGGGAATTGATACATCTAACTTTGTCATCTGCCAAGCAGCCAGCCAGGCTGTGAGAGGGTGGGGAAGCTCTTCAAGATGTCCACCTGTGACCAGCCTCCTAGTCTTCATGCTGAGGGACCATCATCCAAAGAAGCCAAGATCACTTCTCTGGAACCTGGAGCACCAGCATCTCCC
This sequence comes from Pleurodeles waltl, assembly GCF_031143425.1. Taxonomy (NCBI): domain Eukaryota; kingdom Metazoa; phylum Chordata; class Amphibia; order Caudata; family Salamandridae; genus Pleurodeles; species Pleurodeles waltl. The sequence goes on from NC_090449.1 coordinate 952,033,000, forward strand.
TGCTCAACAAGACTGATGTGTCCATGAGGAAGAGAAGAGCAATGGAGGGAGCGAGGCCCAGGAGGGAGTCCTAGCATGAGAACTGTGGGTGAGATGTGAGGAATCCAGCCTGTACTCCATGGGCTGTAGACCGTGTATTAGACTTTATCTGTGACCCCATATGTAATGAGGTGCCACCATAAACTGATTTGCAGGAGTGAAGTGGGAGAGTTGAGCACCCTGCGCCGATCAGGCCACTGCTAGTTTGCGTATTGAACTGGGTGACCCCTTATGTCAGAAGGAGCTGCAGCTAAGTGCCAAACATCTATGGTGGCAGAAACTCATTTCTGCACTGATCAGGCTGTTGCCTGTGTGCCTATTTTGACTTTGAGATCCTGCATGTGTGTATTTAAAGCCTATGGTGGAAGCACACATCCCTTCATTGATTTGGCGGTTGTGCTGAAGTAACTTGGCAACCCCGTATGCTAGGAGGGGGCCGCTGTTACCATCCACATAAGGCTAGCTTGACCGGCGTGTGAAGCCAGAGTGGCGACTCAGTATGTCAGGAGGGTCCATAGAAGACACTGAAGCCAAGAGTTCCGGGTCAGTGCCCAGGGCTAGGAAACCGTTGTGATCAAGTTGGAATCAAATTCAGCTTGTAGATTGCCCCCATTTAAGCCGTCAGAACAAGGAATCCACCCCCACGCTTTGCCAAGGGAAGGAAAGACTTAACACACGACCGCTGGAGCACTGCGTGTCCGGGTTCTGCAGGTAGCACAGCTCAAGGAAGACAGCCGGCGCCTGCTAGGTGTTGCCATGTGTGGCAACGAGCGCCCCTACTCAACCAATCCAGAACAGGACTGTACTGCACCACTGCAAGGTACTTGGCCACCAGAGCAGGTAAGCCGAGAACTGGGCCTTCGGAACCCCGGGGGACATATTACAATTGATGCTGCTATTAGCCAGACTCTAAAACTTGAACTTCCTTGCAGAGTCCGAGGGAGGAACTCTTGAGTACGGCCTTTTAGTTTGCACTCCCTGGATGCAGCCATGAGTGAATGGGCAATAACAGCAAACCCATTGCTCTAGAGGTGGGACGACAGGGAGTGGCTTGACAATTACTGGAGCCCGGACCTCAAGGGAATTGTGTTATTGCTTTCTGAATGTTGTTTACCTTTACATGTGTACGTTTTGAATTAAAATAATTATTTTTATACCAAAACAAGTATTTGACTAGACATTGATTTATTATCATGCCGGCCGCACGTTGAGTTATGAGTTGTATTCACTGATCTGTATCTGAGCTTAACCTGAAGAAACCTTGAATGATCAAGCTACGCTACCCAACTGAGAGTCAGATGCAGAAGGTGGTGATTGACCCAGTTGAGCAGGGCCCATAGTAGGATGGTCCCCGGGACATCAGGGGTAAAAGGCCTCAACCACCTTTGTTGGGCTCAGACACTCCTGCGAGTCCCATGCCCCCCTAAACAAGGCTGTGACAGAGTCACTACACAGTCAATACTGAAGCACCTTGTTGTGGCAAGTATTTTTCAAGTAGTAATTTCCAGAACGTCATGTAAAGCTATACTAAACACAAGGCAAATGACTGATTCTGCAAGCATCTAGAAAGTACTAGAAATGTTAGTAAGTGAGATGTTTTATTTTCCTTAGACCTTTGATTTAGTGTGTGTGAAAACTTTCAATCCACAGATCCCAGATCCCAGAGCTGTCAGATGTTATTAGACACCAACTGTGTCATCTGGAGATCGTTAGTCTCTCATGTCTTTGAGTATTCGTACTGCAGACCTCGAGACTGGGACCAAGTAACCCCTTTTTATCACTTGACTCTAAGGTTAGCAAGGAAGAGCAGTCCATGTCTGATTCTGGGAGGAAGGGTGTGCTAGAAACTCACAACTCAGCAACACATCCAATAGCACTCAATAAATCATGGTCCAAATTGTGTTTTCTTTTAAAAAGAATAAAAAGATTTTAATACGAACACAACTGCACACAGTGCACATAATTTAAAATATTTACAACATGGCCGGTGGAAAGACAAATTGAATCCCCTCCTAAATGGCTCTTTTAAACTACTAGAGGAGCAAAATGTACTCTAGGAAAAAAGTCAAAGGGGCAAGTAACCTGCTGAACCCAGACTAGATCATGTTGTTCTAACGCACCTAGCCTCGTTTGTGCACCAGAAGATGCTCACCGTAAAACTGTTTGTTCTATACGTACCTACAGCAATCTTTACAAAGATATGACAGTATTAAAAGTCAGGTCTGTCATAACGATGAAGTTAGGCCTGCACCATTTAGCAACACAACACATTTTATGTAAATTCACTACTAATAACATATTATTTTACCAAGCATTTATTTTTTTTCTTTTCACTATCAAGGAGTGAGGACTATTCGCTTTAACATATGTTTAATGATAAAGACATTAGACCTATAGATTCATAATAAACCTGCCAAATATATTGCAAATCATAATATTTGAACAAAAAAGAAGCAGAAACATTGTAGTCAAAATGCATATTTCTTACTTTACACTAGGTTGCCAAGAAACCACTTAGCACCCAAAGTAAACTTCCATGTTAACTCAAAAGCTCTGACCTGAAAGTGACATGATGAAAGCTTCGCCCTATGGTCCAAGACTGATTCATCCTGCTCAAAGGCTGAACTTTCTGTCCCAAACAGGGCCTTGTGGGCCCTGCCACTGCTCCAAGCAACTCTTCAAAACACAAGGGTAGATATTCAGGTGCTCCTATTCCTCAGTGAGCACCATTACATTAACTAATGGAGAGTCCATTATCATGGCTGCATTCAGTCCATCGTTCTTTTACCCATATGCCACCTTAGACAAGAACTAGCCATCTCCAAGCAGCCTTGATCCTACTTCAGTAGGAACAGTCCGACCTGAACTTTCAAACTAGGCTCCCTCTGAACAGGAGCAGAAGCAAAGCTGAGTGTAGCTTGAGTCCTATCTCACAGGGGGTACAGGGTCCAAGTCTAGGCATAACTGTTGGGTATATGGTGTTGCACTGTTGTACAACCGATTGCCACTGGTAACGTTTGAGGGCCAAATTCCAGCCTGTCATTCCAATGGCTTTAGGTTACTTGGTTCAGAGAGGACCTGGCTTGGCAGTTTGTGAGGAACTTTTTTCTGTTAGAGCAGGAATAAGCTAATTTACATATTGCTGGATCTATTCTGAGGTTGCATGGTGAGCAAATAAAAAATGATAGGCTGGGATGCAGCCCCAAGTAATTTACAGTGGCCGAGCTTAAGTCAAGCTTAATTCAAGCATTCCCTTCCTCAGTTTTTTTAAATTCTCTATTCTAACCAGTGATTAAGATATTTTATTTTATTTGGTCCCTGATATAGTGTGCATATATCTTGAGAAAGCTTTGATGTGCTTTACAGAGACCTTATTATTGTAGGAGGATCATGACTTTCTGCATGGAAGATGTTGACCCTAATCTTGAGCTATAATATTACAGTGTTTAGGGACCAGATTATAAAACCAGGAGATGATGGCAGGGTTTGGGAGCACTTAGGAGAAACATGTTATTTTTTGCTTTTCACATCAATCTTATTTATGTACTTTACATGATGAAGTACTATCCAGCCACAAGGATATAAAGGGTTGTACCCAGTATCACATACATTTTTATAAGTGCTAAAGTGAGTTTTAGATTTCTTGTGTCAAGGTTGGAGAAACTGTAGTGTGAGCAGATAAGGGCTTGATTTTTCTCTGCGTATGGTAACTGTAATATTATTAAACCTAATTATGTTGTATCGAACAAACAGTCATTTTCCTTTTGTTTTCCTTTACAGCTGAAGTTCAGAGTGAAATTGAGCGGATCTTTGAATTAGCACGAACATTGCAATTGGTAGTACTTGATGCTGATACCATTAATCACCCAACTCAACTTAGTAAAACTTCTTTGGCTCCCATCATAGTATATGTGAAGATTTCTTCACCAAAGGTAAATAGTTTAAAATGTATGAAACTCAGTATATTGTGAGTATATTTTTGTTTGGGTTGTTGTGTTGGGTGATCCTCTGCCCCTTCAAATTCATGGCAAAATCATACCACTTAGTTACTTCATGAACTAATAGCATGTACTATCTTTTACCCTCAAAAAAGTTCACATACTGACTGCATTTCAGTGTAAAAGTCAAATCTGAGAAGATTCCCAAATATAGTCTTTTGGGGACCATATTCATGTGCTGTTTTATATTTGGGATGAAGGTATTAGAAAAATAAGGGAGACTGCAATTTCCTAGAATAATTGTAAGCTAGATCAGTAGTCTAAGATTCAGAAAAATGAGGCCCAATATACTGGTACCTGGGGTCAATTTACAAAGCTAAAGCTATCAAGGATAAGCAGCTTCCAGTGTGTAAGGAGTACTGGCAGCATTAGGTAGGGGAGGAGACAGCAGTCCCAGGGTCCGCTGCATGCTTACTCCATGTTCCTTTCCTTGTCACTTATTTAGATGTTGTACCACTGGTCCTTTTACAAGACACAGATTGCAGTCTTTGCACATTGCAAAAATATGTTAATAAGGTAGGACTCTATCCACTTATTGTGAATGTCCACTTTTTAATGTACTGGGACAGTGTATCAGTGGCAGTGCAAACAGGGTCTCTGAGTGAACACAAGACTGTTATGCAGCTGGCCAGGTTGAAGTTATATTTTTTCTTAAATGTAAGTTATATATATAATATTTGCTGAACCATAGAAATCAAGACCACTTGTATGTGTCATTTGTATAAAAAAGAATTGAAATTAAAAGCGGACCTGTTATGCTACCCATGCAGCAATTGTTTCTTATATTGTTCTATCATTCTCTCATGTGTAACTTTAGGGGTGTAAACGCTCAAATGAAAACCATATTTAATTCTTCACTGCTATAATGTTTGACAGAATAAAAAAAATATGATTCCCCTTGAAAGCTTCCTAAGTAATTAAGTCACCTGTATTCCAAAAGCCCATTCGTATGTTATTTTCAATGTAGTCACTGTAGTCGACTATATATCTACTATATATGTGCAGTTTTTCTTTTTTTTATTATTATTTCCTAATGTATGTGTATTTTTTCACTAGGTTTTACAGAGGCTCATCAAATCCAGAGGAAAATCTCAAGCAAAACACCTCAATGTTCAGATGGTGGCAGCTGACAAACTGGCTCAGTGTCCTCCGGTGAGCGATGTTGCTGTACGCTGCTGAGCTGATGTTGAAATGAACTGCATGTCTGACTATTGTATCTGTCACAACCTGTCCGTGTTTCTCCATTCTGAAGCATCAAACTGAAAGGATTGAGTTGTAGCCCTTCTATTTTCGATAACGATAACAGTCTGTTATAATGTCTATTTTTCATAAGTTTACTTACTAATAATCAAAATTACTACTACAAGGACAATAATTCTATGAATATGGAATTGTAATACATTTTTGAAATGCAGATTATCTAGCACTAGTTTTGTAAAATTTGGGATGTCTACAGCTACATGTACACTTTCATGTATGAGGTCAGGTTCTAATATGTAAAGCCGGGCTTTGCTGCCAATTCTTTGTTTCCTTTGCTAATGGGGATTTCATTATCCTAGTTAGATGGTTGACTAATGACTACTTCAATTAGTTAATAGGAATTCCTTCCTCTTTTCCTTAATGGGTGTGTTAACACACCGGTCCTTAATAAGTAAACTTACAAGGGGGCGCATGTAGGTCAGTGAACCTTTCAATAATCATTAGTCAGAACAATAATCAATGATCAATAGAGTCAGTAATTCTCACACACCATGACTTTTCAGCCACGAATAACCACACCTTTAGTAAACGTTTAGTAATTTTATTTCCCTTATATTACAATACTAAGTCATGTGGATTAAACTCAGACTCAATTCAAAATGCATATGAGGGCAGTATTAGTTAGCCAAAAGACGCCTGAAACACAATCTAGTTAAGACTTGTATCACAAAACATTTTAGAGCATTAGTGCACATCAATAATAAAGTCGGCTTCAATATTTCAACTCTGTCCATAAAGTTCAGCAAAATAGTCCATCAACCATTGTCTTTGCAAGCTATCAATCGTCAAGTAGCAAAACCTCATCTAACACAGATTAGCATCAGCATGTGGGACTTCATACAAAACAATTAAGAACATGAATTTAGAAAATGTTTAGCTAAGGAAAACTAACCAGGACAGTGCAGTTGGTACCTAGAAAGAAAAGGCACAAAATTAAATTTCAGTCATATTGTCATATCTACCTATCCACGGTATGGGTCAGCAAACAGAATCAGTCTTTGTCCTCATGTCATCAACCGATCAGCAACAGATCTGGCTCTCAATCAGAGAGTAATGAGCCCAATGACAAAATCTCAAATCTCTTCTTCTTCTCAATATCGCATCTCATAATGGGGTAAGATCTGCCTCCTAACTAACATCTGAAGTCTTTTCCCTCTGTTACATTGTTATATCAAAGGCACCCAAACTATCCCCTAATTTCTAATTGGTCAATTAATCGTACGTTATTACTCTATCCAATGATTTAACTGTCCCAAATCTATGAATTTTAATACTTCTTCTTTCTCACGTCGTTGATTGGTTTGCTTTACGATGTTCTCATCATCCGGCACGTCAGGTATCAACTTTGTTGCATCTTCCTCTCCAGTCTCAAGAACAGAGCCATGGCCACCAATTTGCAATTAAGGTCTTCATTGTTCGTGTCCTGGGAAAGTACAGCTAGCACATATTACATACAGTATGTTACATTTTTAGAGACATCATCTCCTGTCCGTCGGTTCCCATAGAAGGCTTCAGTTAAGCATTTTATTAAAACAATGAGCATTTCATAGCTAGTTCACTCGATCAGCATTTTCTATTAAACGCTAAGAAATACAGCTTTTGCATGAGGCCTGGTAACTAGGCCAAGACACTCGCTACGTTAAGGCCTATAATTAATAAGCAGGAACATAATTCATAACTCTCAATATGACATATTACTACATTAATATAACATATTTTCAATATGTTACACGTTTTAGTCATTTATTTAGTACATTTTGTGAACACTGGTAGCCATTCTCCGAGGTCCCAATTTCAAAGGTGCACATTATTTTTCTACGTTATTTATTTTCTACATACGGCATTATTCAAAGTACATAAACACTCATTAAAAATTTCTAATTAAAACATTTGCTTTAGTAGGTGTGTCTTTTCCTTTACCCTTAATTTAAATTTCCTCCTTTCACTTGGGTCTCATTGATTCAGAACTTTTTTGTTGTTTAAGGAATTTTTCATGTTGCTGATGTTTGTGCCATCTGTCTTGATTGGTTAAGCACCTCCGTCCTACAGACGGGACATCACTAAGGGACACCTTTTAAATGCTTTAACAATTAATCACTATTAAAAGGAGTTAGCCTATTTGATCCTTCATCTATATATGAATCATTGAACATCTAATCTGCTTTCACTTTCAATAAAAACATGTTAGTCATTTCAGAGGGGTGTAACCTTGGCCATCTAAGATCCCCCTAACCAAAATATGCAGGGACTATGATCGTCAAATGGGATTTTTCAATGCTAGATAAGATTTAATTAATGCACTAGTTTCTAAAACCTATGTAATGTGTATACAGGACTTCTAGTTTTAACAACTCACCTGCTTTCTTGAGACAAAAGCTTTGAGTTGAATGAAAGTGGTATAAAAGCAGTGCATTACCGTTGCAGCTCCTGCAACTGATAGCATGCCTCAGCCTGAAAGACCAGACACCAGAGACCTAAACCACAAGGCAAAATTTTATTATAGTTTTTATTACATTATCTTGACAAAAAAGAAAGTTATGAAACTTCTTATTACACTATTTTGACAATATTACGGAAGCAGACAAAAAGAAAGGCTTAAATATTTATGCTGTAAAACTTCCAAACACAAGTCATTCCAAGTAAATTTAGCGTCATTTTATTACAATAATGTGGTGTCTTTGAACGTACAAGGTATAAATGTTGCTACATACCAAGGAAAGAATCAACTACTTATGAATCGCCTTAAAATCACTGGTTAATTTATAGCTACTACAATTTGAATGCCATTGATTGATCTCACCAATTCACATATACATGTAGAAAAAAATAGGTCAATAAACTCTATTAGAACATTAACTCCTGTATTCCAATGCTTATCTTTTTGGTATTTCGTGTTCATTTTAGAACATTATACCCTCAGTGGGTGAAATATTCTAATAGATTTGCAATTCTTCTGCCTCAGGCTATATGGGTAATTAAAGACCCTGTGCTTAGCCTTCGCCTGTGACTCAGGCCTACAAATTAGGCTCCAAGCTTTTAGCAACTGGTGTGGTCCTCATGAGTAGGCTTTTGTGCTTCATTCTTAAATTAGGAAAGATATAACATATTTGCTACTAGGACAAACCTTGCCCATACCAGTAGATTTTACATTTATTTTGTGATTGCATATGAACAGATAGATGCATGAGTGTATGCACCGACGTTTTGATTCATAAGTGAATGAGCCATTGACGGATGTCTAAATTATTTGGTGATTACAGGGGAGGTTGAAGTGTGGAAGGGCCATGCAAGGGAAACAGTGGGGAGGAATATGTAGTTTATGTTTTAGGGAAGTGAGGGGGTGAGACTATGGCTCGAAGAGTGAGTGCTTGAATGACTGTAGTATTTTGCTGCTTTTTTAGCAGACTCTGCAGAGAAGCAAAAGATTGAACATGAATGTAACTCCTCTGAAGTCTGGACCTGGTTGAAGGTGCCACTATATTTACCCAATCCACAGAGGCACACAAAAGGAAATTTGGTTTCAATGTCAGTAGCGAGTGTATTTAAGTGTGGTAGATGTGAACAAACAATATTGCTGTATAAAAAAATCGATGAAAATGTAGTCTTGACTTTGACATCACTGTAAGAGAAGACTTTCTACGTGAGTAGGAATATGTTCTTCTTGAGACTTTGCTTCTAGCCACGCTTGAGTTTTTGCTTCGAGCCAGTAATGCAGTATGTAAATATGGGCATCAAAAATACAGATAACCACACAGACTGATGGGGTGACCATTATTCCAAAGTGGGAGGCTGGAAAAGAAGCTCCTGCTGTTTTATAGTTCTCTGTTATACGTCTTAGGAGAGGCACATCATGGCCTAAGAGCAACAGAAAAACAAATACCCAAAACTTTAGTGACAAATACTTTTAAAAGTAACCGAAAAGAAATCTGGCTTCCAATCATTGCTGTGGTCCAAAGAACCCATGGATTGATTGCCTTCTGCCATGTGGTCATGTAGGGCTAGTGCATCAGTTCAGAGTCAGGAGAAATCAGTTGCATCTTTACTGAAGGAGAATCAATTATTATCAGTGACGAGGGTAAGAGGTAATAGAATTTTTGCGAATACAAGTATGGGGAAGCGGCTGTTTCATAAGGGATTGCTCATGAGGTTGGACATAGATTATTCAGCTTGGATATAGGAAACAAGCACAACTTCCCTTGAATTTAAACCAGAAACAATGTTAGCTTTCCAAAAATAATAGAAGTCTGCAAAAGATTTATGTCCGTAACTGTGCCACTGCCAAAGGAAAACCCCTATATTCAATAACAAAACTAGACTTTTGCCTGCTGTCCATGTGGTTTTAACTGATGTATGTGAATCAATGGAAAAACGAAAACTGAAAAACCACATTGGAGGAAACCAAATCATGGAAAACCGAATTTAATGAGAGACAATGAAAAATATACAAATCAAATAAATCGAACATTAAAAGGGCCTTTATATTGGGAAGATAATTTAAAGGAAAAATCCAACATTACATTGGGTAGATGGTAGTTAGGAGATTTGTGCCGGGGCGGATGATGTTTAGAGGTGACAAGAGGTTTCTAGGGTTGAGTTATCAGTGGAGTTGAGGCTTAAAAAGGTTTTCAGTGTTCAGGGATAGAAGGAGTTCAAGTATACATCATTGTGCTGTAGCACTGACGTCAGCATGGATACATGACCCTTTTTTTTTAAATGAGTTGTTAGTGAACTCTGTGCATGAGGAAAGGAATATATGATCTTCTTTGAAAAAAACAACTTGAAACCTGTTATATGGTACCTTTTAAAATGTAACGTTTCCACCAAAATTAGCAGAATGAATGGAATTTGTCAGGTTGATGAATCCAGATTCATAAATCCAACTTGATGAATGCCTTTAATGTTGAAAACTCTTTGCCTAAGTTTATTACTCCTGACTGGACGTATTTCCCCCCCTTGCAGACTTTTTGCCTTTTCTTATCTTTCCTTATCCACTGTCCTGAATCCCTAGCCTCTACATTCTTCCTCCCTCCTCCTCATCCTCTCTTCTCTGCATCATGTTCCTTGTTTTCCCTGTCTACTGAGCCTTCTGTCTTCCTCCCATTCTTTCTTGCACATACCTTGCTCTGGGATCATTTTCTCCCACTTCTCTGTACCATTTTCTTCTTGTTTTCTTCTATCCTCTTTCTGTTTCACCATCTTTTTCTGGTTGCCACTGCTAATCATTTTGTTTCAGTAGCATCAGTCTGCTGTTTGTTGTTTCTTTTTTTATCAAGTAATTATGATTATAGTTCTTACAACTTTAGGTATTCTAAGAATATTGCTGCAGATTTTGTTTTCTCACTTAGCATTAATGGATTTTGTGTTTTTTCCATTTATTTCACTTTTCATCTGAATTCATGGTCACCAGCTTGGTCACTTCAATTTTGTTTTTGCTAGGTTTGATTTTTTTTTTAAAGGTTATGGGTCTTTATTAACTCACAGAGCAATGACACACAGTATTGCCCATTCCCCAATTCCCCCACCTCTTCAACAAGCCAGGTTGTACATTTACTGACATACACATCTTTGTGTGTGAACAAAAAAACAAATACGTGTAGAAAAGTAACTGCTCTGAATTAAAACCAAATAGATTTGCATTCATACATAGTTTTTTTATTAGTTAATTCATGATGTACAGATACAAAACGTAGACCATACAATGCCATTTGTGCCATTCACAATACCATGTCAAAGCACTGGCTCAAGATCAATTCAATGCATAGTTACATATCAGCAGTTGCTAAGGCAGAGACAGTCCTTACGTGTCAGCTTGAAGCATGAGGAGAGAGGCAGTGAAAGGGCTCCAAATGTCTTTTGGTCAGGATGCCAGTGGAAGTTCATCTGAATAGTAACCAGCTGATCCCGGCAAAATGACATATCTTGTAGCCAGTGCTGATGTTTGGGGGCATTTTGTCCACCACAGTGCAGTTAAACTCTCCTCTTTTCCAAGAACAGAGCCATGGCCACCAATTTGCAATTTAGGGCTGCAGAGCCTTGATAAGGCATAACAAACATAACTGAGGGCTCTCTTCAACCTCTCCATTGTTATAGCCGTGAGTGTTTGCACCACTTGTCCCCAATATCAACACATTGGAAGGCATCTCCATTCTAAGTGTAGAAAGTCAGCAGCCTTTGTGCCACATCTAAAACAACAATCACCCTCCCTAAGACTGAACCTACGCAATTGGACCAGAGTGTAGTATATTGAGTGCAAATACTTAAAATGGATAATTCGAAGATTGCCATTGGACGTAAGCATACCTGTTAAGGACCAGCAGAAACCCATGTCATCTAGACTTAATGGTGTCCCAAGTGTAGCATTTCACATGTCAAGTGACCATGTCAGGACCTAGTTTGTGATGCAATGTATAGTTTTGTGATTAGGTCCTTGCATGCATCACTTGTAATGCTGCTTAAGTCTGTGGCTCCACCAGGAATTGTGGTTACAGGTCACTCATGGTCGCTCAAAGTCTATTATATATGGAAGTGAGCATTGCGAATGATCGTTTGTTCTGTTATACTTCTGTAAGGGAGACAAAATTCCCTTTGGGATACACATCACCCAGTGTTTTGAGGCCTGCCTCTTCCAGTACAATAAGTGCCCATGGTTCTTACGTTACTGAGACTGCTGGGTGATATAAGAGAGGTAGTGCTGGTACGTAGAGAGGTTCTTCCGATGCACGCCTGCCAAGCTTCTTCCGTGCCTGAGTGGTGCTGTGGATGGTGTTAATTTCTTTGTGTGGAGCATTTGTGTGTGTATGAGGAATCACTGCTTTAAGTGGGATTGGATCGGCATCATCGATTTACGTTGTCACACGTGGGGTATATTTCGACAAATATAGCCAGTAGTGTGCATAGTGAGCTTGGGCACAGAGATAGTACAGCTGCAGATCACGGTCCTAGGCTGAGCATGTCCCAACTCAGCCTAGGCTGTTTGCCAGACCAGACCAGACAAATTAACGGGGAGCGTAGTGTTGAGAGAAAAGCCTGGGTTAAGACTATAGAAATATTTAAAAACAAATATAGGAATTTTGGCACTATTATCATTTTTATAAGTGCTCTGTCACAAAGGATAGTAGGAGGCCTGGTCTAGCGTTCTACCTGGTCCTCGATTCTGGTGATAGCTGTTTAATAATCTGATAACTAGCTCTGGGTCTCTATCCACCCACAAATCTAAGTATCTGACTGGCTCGTCACAACACGCAAGAGGATATTCTAGCGTATGCGGTATGGTGGCCTGTTTTAAGGGGAGAATTGTTGACTTTGTCCAATTAATGCCCAGCCCTTAGTACTATTTGTATCGTTCATATTCATGTACAAGGTGCGTCACATTTGTGGCAGGGTTTCTGACTACAGGACCATGTCTGTGTATACCGAAATGGCCAATGGTCTCTGACGATATTGCAGTGCTGCATATGCATATTTCTGTCATATCACGCATGCAAGGGACTCCAGCGCCACCACAAAGAGTAGCGGTGATAGAGGGCACCCCTGACGCATGCTCCTGAAGATGGGAAAGGCATCTGATATATGCCTGTTTACCCTCACTATAGCTGCAGGTGTGGGATATAATAGCCTAATCCAGCACAGAAATGTGCGCGCTACACCCATTCGCTGTAAGAATGCAAATATGTAGCTGCAGTGTATGGAGTCAGATGCCTTGATAGCATCTAAAAGAAACACAGCAGCTGCAAGTGTAGGCTCTAAGTGATGGAGTATGCAGAATTCAAGTGGTGAAGCGTGCCGGAATAAAGCAGGACTGATCTGGCAGCACGATGCTTGTGAGTAGGTGCTGTAGCCTGGTAGCCCATATTTTAGCCAGTATTTTGGCACCCGTATGAATGAGGGACAGTGGTTGATCTGATTCACATTTTTCTGGGGGTTTGTCAGGCTGCAATAGTGTTATTATAAGAGCCTCTCTTAATGTTGGGGGAAGAATTTGCTTTTGGTAAACCTTCAGAGACATCTCATATAGTTGTGGGGCTAATATGCTTGCATATTCTTTATAAAATTCTCCTGGGATTCCATCACTGCCTGAGGCTTTGCCATTTGGCATTATACGGATGGAGTCTTTAATTTCTTCCACCATAAAAGGCTGGGTCAATAATTCCCTCTACCCGAGAGAGAGCCAAACTAAAGCTATATTATCTAGCTATTCTGCTGTTTCAGCCTTCCTCTGCAGAGTGCCTGTCATTGTATAGGCATTCAAAGAAGTGCACAAAGGACGCTAGTATGCCTGGCGTGTCATGACACTCCGCTCCATCCTCGGCTAGGGTCTTCACTACATGCGATTGCACTCAAGGCTCTTTAATTTTGATCGCGAGAATTCAGCCTGATCGGCCCTCTTCCCCATGCGCTCTCACCTTCCACCGTCGCAAAATGTGTTGAAGCTGTAGATCCGCTGTGTCATTGTAATTAGTAATCTGCGTCATCTCCACTAAGGTGGATGGATTTAAAGTAAAGATGTTTCTATGGCCTTAAGTTATGTGTGTAGTGATCTCAGAACTCCTGCCTGATGTCCAATACATGTAACTCTAATGATCACCTTGAACACCTCCCAAATAGTGTCAGCACCCTCCACAGAGCCCACAATGTTGTCATAATATTCCATATACAGTCAAGTAAAAGGTACCCTTCCTACCCTCCAGATTTCTAAACCACTATGGGGGTCATTACGACCCTGGCGGAACAAGTCCGCCAGGGCCGTGGGACGCGGTGGCACCGCCGACAGGCCGGCGGTGCCCCGCGGGGCATTCTGACCGCGGCGGCTCAGCCGCGGTCAGAGAAGGGAAACCGGCGGTCTCCCGCCGGTTTCCCGCTGCCCCAAAGGAATCCTCCAAGCCGGCGCAGCATGCTGCGCCGGCATGGGGATTCCGACTCCCCCTCCCGCCATCCAGTTCCTGGCGGTTCTCCCGCCGGGAACCGGATGGCGGGAGGGGGAGTCGCGGGGCCCCTGGGGGCCCCTGCCGTGCCCATGCCTATGGCATGGGCACGGCAGGGGCCCCCGTAAGAGGGCCCCTAAAAGTATTTCAGTGTCTGCAAAGCAGACACTGAAATACGCGACGGGTGCAACTGCACCCGTCGCACCTTCCCACTCCGCCGGCTCTATTACGAGCCGGCGTCATCGTGGGAAGGGAGTTTTCCCCTGGGCTGGCGGGCGGTCTTGTGAAGACCGCCCGCCAGCCCAGGGGAAAACTCGGAATACCCTCCGCGGTCTTACGACCGCGGAGCGGTATTTCGGAGGGGGGAAGCCTGGCGGGCGGCCTCCGCCGGCCGCCAGGCTCGGAATGAGGGCCTATATGTCTAGGACATCTCTATCTTGAATGCCCTCCCGAAGCACCTTTGCTGCCTGCCTATCACTCCCGTAGTAGCCGACCAGTCACTGCCAGAGTCATGACAAGTGTTGAAGTCACCAGCACAGATGACAGCCGAGTGTGATAGCGCATATAGGCAATGCTAGATTTCTATGTAAAACTCAGGGCTATCTATATTGGGACCGCACCATTAACAATTGTCACCTGTGTACTGCAAAGCTCTCCTTGTATTATGATGTATCTACCCTGGTCATCTCTCTCTGAAAGGGACAGGACGAATGGTTGCCCTTCTTAATCAGCACCATTACCCCACAAGAATACGAAGAGTTTGGTGAGGCCACCTTATCTCCAGCCCATCTCTTTCGAATGGCATGCTCTTTGTTCTGAGTGAGGTGCGTTTCTTGGATCAGTACAATCTCCACCTTGTGTCTTTTGAGATAGGCCAGCATTTGCTGTGTTTTCCTGGGATTGTTTAGCCCTTGAATGCTCCATGTAATAAACATGATGTGACCTGCACCAGTAGCTAATGTGGTGTGACCTTTTTTCTGATCCAGGATCAGTCAGCTCAGTATGTATTGATGTTGTGGTACAACAATATATCAGATAGGACAGCATCATGATGGCATAACAGGGAAACAACTCAAATTCACACCCACCCACGTTAGCATCCCAATCATGCTAAAGACATCCCAAACCATAATCAACAACTGAACATGAAGAAGCATGTTGATACAAACCCCTAAAACATACAGCATAAGCATTTGGGGTGCACACTCTGAGGTCCACTACAGGCTTGGCATCCCTCCTCAAAAGTGGAGGTGGCCAGGGTTGTAATAGGTAGACCTGGTGCTGTGTGTGAAATCAGTCTCAGGCATATTGTGTGCGAGTAGTTTGATAAGTTTGACATGTAACCATTGTCTGCTTTGCACAAGGAACAATCAAACACTAGGTACTTGTGCGACTCAAACTATAATCACTACACAGTTTCAATTTAACCCTTTACGATCAGGGAAGGCCTTGTCAGTTAGTGAAAATAGTATCAAGCAGGTCCTTGGTCTTGGCAGGCAATGTGTTCCTGACCATCTTCGATACCTGCATGGCAGATTGTCAGGATTCTTCGAGGTGTTGTCCTCGGAATCGGACTCTAGGAGATTTTTGTCAGGCTGAGTCAGGGTTTTGATATAAGCCATTGCTTCTTTGGGCATGTTGAAGATTCTTTGCTTGTCTTTGTGGTAAATCCACAAATGTGCAGGATATAGCATTGCATATTGCACATTTACGGTTTGCAGCTTTTTTTTTGACAGGGAGGAACTTTCATATTGCCACTTGCACTACCACTGTAAAATTGGGGTATAATGCCACTTTGTTGCCTTGGTATGGTAGGGACTGCACCTCTTCTGCCAGCTTGAGCACCATGTCACGGTCTCTATAAGTAGTTTAGCAATGATAGGGTGCAGCAGTGCCCCTGGGTCTGTTCTGGCCACAAGTCAACCTTGTGCTCTTTCTACAATCAAGACTGATGAGTGTTCCTCACCAAGCAATTCTTTCAGCATAGTTTCCACAAAGTTCTCCAGTATTCCAGTGTTCGTAGATCTCAGTATGCTTGTGATCCGGTGCATATTTTTCTGGGCAAAGGAAATGAATGTGCACAGTATTCCCACCCCTGCAAATTTTTATAAATGGCAAAAGTCTATAAATGCAACTGAAGATCAGCTCGATAAATGGGTCCAAAATGGCATGTTTAATGCTTCACTGTCATGTCCTAGCAGGTGGTTATTGTGGCCAATAGATACCAATGGGTGTCATAAACGTTTTATAAACTCCAAGAGGGTTTTTATAACAAGTAGGCCAGACCCTCGCAATGTGTCATCTGAACATGCGGGTATAGTAACAACATACAGTGTAGGCTCTCATTATCCCAATGAGACTACTGGATTTGGGCGGCAGAATCACTTGCACTGTGGGGGACTGAATCTAAACCCACTACAGGTGACACCTGTCGGCCTAATCCAGGTTTTGCTCTGGCTTACTAGCAGTGCCTCATCTCCACCCAAGAGCAGGGATGATTGGGAAGCCGAGCGCATGACTCAATTGATTCCTCAGGGAAATCGTGGTCACTCAGATCGCATCCGTTTCTCTCAGTTACATTAGTCTCACATATACAAGGACAATCAGAGGCAGACTATATTTCAATAAGGTTTTATTGAAGCAACTGCATCTTAGATAATAATGTATGTACTGCAGTAACTAGGATGATAAAGCATGACAGGATTAAAATTGTGACAGGGAGAGTGAGGCATAAAAATACCACTACCATATTGTCACTATAATCATTGAAATAATTCCTACCTAGGCTATGTTAGAGCACAGCATGTTAAGCTCTAGTTCTGCCCTTCAGGTTCCCCTGGGAAGACATCATCCCTCATACCTGAGAAAGAGGCCTGTAGTCTCCATAAGCAGCTGTAACGAAGCACTCAGCAATCAGCATACAGTAGTGGTCATCTGGCTGCAATCTCCCTCTAATGTACATGGGTCAAAGTATTGTTTTTATAATAAAACAGCTGATGTTCCAAGAAAGGATCCCTACGGAAGAGTGTGTATGTTTCTATGAACACTAGAGACAAAGTGTTACCACGTTGGCCGGCAACCTATCTTACTGCAGCCTTGAGAAAAGCACAGAGTGAAAGAAATGTCTTGTTTAAGAACGCAGTGCTGGCCTAGGCAAAGAACAGCTAGATAGAGAAAATAAAACAAGACCGAAAATGTGGCTATTGTTAAAATAATAAACACAGCTGAATAAAATATATCTAGGTTAAAGTGCACAGCGGCAGGCCTAGATTTCCAAAATAACGTGTATGAAGCTGTAACTAAAATGGCTACACAACACCCTCCCCTTGCCAGTTCAAAGGTGCTTAAAAGCCTAATTATGTATAAAAGCTACTATAATTCAACCTAAGACAAATATATATGAATGTCAATGATGACAAGTTAAAAAGACACTTGAGCATGTGTAAAAAGGACAATTTAAAAATGTTAACTGTGGTGTAAAAAAGGCCGAATTTCAAGAGTCAGAGTCATTTTGGAAGCTGCCAATCAAATCCGGGATAGTTGAAGAGAGGAAATCTTTCACTTCAGCAGGTGGTAAAGTAGGAAGTTCATCACCAAGGAAAGCAAGGAGCAATCGTGTTCCAAAGCCTGAGCTCCAGCCAAGGCAGCAGCATTCCGTGGTGTGCCCAACAATAAGTGTAGAGCTGTATCCTCTGCGAAGGGCAACACATTAGCAGCTTCCGGAAGCAAACGCACCCTCAACGCGCATGTCTGGTAATGAGCCCACAGCGAGAACATCAACAGATCAGCATCCAATGAAAGTAAGTGCTGCATAGAAAGACAAACTTTCAGTGCTTGTTCGAACGATCACCGGAGGCACTGAAACACGGGCTGCACGCAATGCAAAACCTGTCTGAATGACAGAGTCCAGTCACACTCCAATTGCTCCAGGAGTGATGCTCCAAAGTACTGCATCATGTGTTCATGACACAGCTGCGCTGGTGGGAGCGCTTTCAGTCCTCCTTGTTGCAGCGGGACAGCCATTGCTCAGTAAAAGTAGCAATAGCAAGATGCCACCTATTATAGCCAAAGTTAACGGAAATCCTCCGAAAATACTGGAGAATATTGAGTGGATAGCTGATGGTATTAAACCAAATATAGAGGAGAAGGTGTGAACGAAACCAGAATCAACAGCCTTAAAGAAATTTGCGATTTGAGTAGTACTGGATGCATTAAATATTCGTCCCACGAGCTCACCAAAGTGTCTTGGAAAGTTAGTACTTAAAAGGGACTGTATCTCTGCTGATGACGTTGTCACCTAAAGTGCATAGGTCTCGTGTGCAGATGTGACCACCACATGTTTTTGAAACAATAAAGCCTTGAGTCTGCTCAACTTGTCAAAATTCATATTTAAAGTAGTGATATAGGGCCAGACCTCAGCTTTTTTCCTCTGTCTTGTTGAAGGAAAAATTATGTTCCCGCAGCATGTAACAATCTTAGAGACCGAAACAATATAGACTATTCCAGCTCGCATCCCACAACAGTTTTCACCATTGAAGAGGATATAGCTGCCATTGGAGAGCACCTGCAACGCAGGTCTAATCAAGGGGACTGGAACTCCCTTCAGATAACAAACCAAGTTTGCTGCCAAAGAGTTACATGCCCCGTGCAAGGACAGCTGTTTACAAACCATCGAATGGCTCACAGAAGTCTTGCATTCACTACCGCTAAGAAAGACCTCTTTCATGCCACTGAGACATTTGTACGAGAAAGACACCTCCCACACCTCATGGATGTAACTATCTCCTAGCTTTTGGATCTGCCTACTGGAATGTGTTTTAAGCAGGACGTGAATTGAAGTGTTGAAATAGGCAGATTAATGACCCAGTGTATTAACCACTCAGCAGATGGTATTTCAGCCACTGTAAAAGGCAACTTTTCTAACTTTTCAACATTTAACATGACATAAGTCGCTTCTTTCTTAGCCATTAGTTGTTCCTGTCGTGTTAAATTAAATGTGGAAAATATATCCCTTGCGCTAACGTGTTGCCAGGGAACGCGACCTGCCTTCAGTGTTTGTAGTGTCCAACCCAACTGCATTATGGACCTTAGTTGACTTTGTCCATGGTGTAAAGAAGACACGTCACTTTGTATTATGTCTATTGCAGAAGAAACAATGTTGTTTAAGGTGTATATCCCGTCGGACAGGGTACTAATCCCATTATCTACAACAGCTAATGCCTTCTGTAAGTTTTCCTGATCTAATTGCCTTAACCCGGCAGCAGCTTCTTGTTGAGAAAATATTCCAAATTTCATTTTAAACTGCGTATAAGAAGCAATTTCTGCGTTGTTTTCTGGGGCCTCCTAGGAAATCCTGTAAGTCAGTGTTATTAGAAAGGATACTGAGGTGTTCTCTAACAGCATCTAGTGAGGAACCATTCAACCATTGCTGGGATAGTATCCCAGCACTGTATCCGGTGTTCATAGATTCCGGTATGCTTCCAGTATGCTTGTGATCTGAAGGTTATTATGACAAAAACTGGCTTTTAAATCCTCATTTTTGGCCCAAATAACAGCTAGCACCTTCTCCATATTTAGACACTTGGTGGTGACAGAAGTGAGACCATTCTCTGCCATGGAAATGCGCTGTTCGGCTTCGGTAATACATGTGCCTTGTTTATCCAGTTTGATCACCAAATGGTCTATATGTAGGTTTCCAATCCATTGACTTCAGACTTTGCTACATGACCAGCAGTGTAATGGGCTCTGCAATGTCTATTTTCCCCATCACAAGGAGTTTGCAGTCAATCCGGACGACTGCAGCACTACAGTTGCGGCTCCCTAGCAGCAATGTATCCACCTGTTCCTAGCTCCCCTGAGTTCTCTAGGCCATTGTGTCTTTTTAGGGGCGCTGGTTGGTGCTGCGACCCACCGGAGTCCCCGTGCAGGGAAAGCGCCATGTACCAGTAGCCCTGCTAATATGCTGTGGGTGTGACTATTGGCATTTCCATTCTGGACCAATTCCAAGGCCACCTATAAGCTGTTTGTCATGCAATACAGCAGGCACAGTGGGGAGATTGATGGCCGCACCATCGTCTGCAGCTGTGTGGTCCTTTTTGCTGGGTCTATATCCCTGCCATCACTTACAACGTCAGAATAAAGCACTACTCAGGGCACTGACCTCTTCTCATGCACTGCAGGAAAGGTTGTTGTATTGGACTTTCACCCTGACCGGCAGAGGTGAGTCACACAAGACACTAATTTAGTTGGACCTTGTCTCTTTCTCTATAGCTGACCTCTCTGTGGGCCGCTCTGCAGCAGCATGACATGCAGCAGCATATTACACCAGGCCGTCCGCCATGTTTGCAAGATGCTGGTACTATGGTGCTTGCCACCAGTACACAATTGCAGTAGGGGTTTATTCAAGGATGGGTGCTGCCAGATAAGTGCAGCCCTTGCTATCGATCTGAGTACTCAGTCCTGCTGACAGGTTGGGCTCTAACCAGGTCTCGTGGTGGGCCCAGTCCACGGCCCCCTCAATAGCGCAGCCCTTGCTCACAGGCAGAAGTGCTCACAGCTTGTCAGTGGCACACCCCCATGCTGCCATGTAAGTTCAGCGGAGCCCATCTGCCATCCGCAACTTCACCAGTGAGACACACAGCGCAGTCCCAACACCACAGTCAGTATGGTGTAGTCTAGCCTTCGGCATTAAAGGCTCAGCATACACTTAGGCGCACTCCTTCTTCTTTCTTGATGAGTCAGACCACAGCTGCTGCCTCAATTGCTTCTAGTGGAGCTCAGCCGCTAGTCTCAGCTTCATCAATGTGGCATACAGCGCGGATCCCTTACTACATTTATTGCTCCACAGTCCTGTCTTCACAGGTATGGTTTTGCATGTAAGTGGGCTGCACCGACGTTGTGAAGTTGTAGACCCCCAGTAGCTTTTCACCAGAGCATGTGCACTTTTCGCCAATGTCCTTCTTGAGCTGGACTGGTTTGCCGGCACCTTCAGCCATTACCCCGATAGGTAACAGAGTCAGCAGCCTGCCGTACAGTTTGTGGATCGGTAAACCAGCAGGACCCTGCCATCATTTTTTTCAGTTCAATGACACAATGCAGCTCTCACATTAAGGCTATTTTCTTCTGTGCACTGGTGCCCATCCTTCAGCCATGCAGTCATATCGGGCCACAAAGCAATGTGCAGCACAAAAAAAACCTTGTGCCGCAGACGATGCCAGGTCTAATGCAGGATTATGTGCGAAATAAGGCCCATATTTATACTTTTTTAGTGCCACATTTGCATCATTTTTTGCCGCAAAAGCGGCGCAAACGTACAAAATACAATTGTATTTTGTAAGTTTGTGCCGCTTTTGCGTTAAAAAGCAGCGCAAATGAGGCGCTAAAAAAGTATAAATATGGGCCTAAGTGCCCTAGCTGGCAAAGCTGCACTAAAGTGCGACCATCTTGCCATTGGCGCTCTAGCACCCCCCCTACCCGCTTGGTTAGATTTTTAAGATAACCGCCCTGCACATGAAAGATGCACTGGGATTATTAAATTGTTATGTGTGGCTCCAGTAGATCACCACTATCGTGAATAACTGGATTCAAATACAGTATCTTAGTACAGTGACATAGCAACAGTTGTTTACAAAAGCTGTTACCCACTGTTCCTGTGAGAGTGGTGAGGCTTGGTAGCAGAAATATGTAACATTATTGACATGGAAAAGAGGCTATGAATCATTACCCTTCTGCCCCTGCATAATAGCTGTTGATTTTCAAAGACCAAACATAATATACAATTATAGGTGGGTAAAAGATGAATTGCGGGGATGTTTTTCACCTCAGGATTCTGAGTGACATCATAGACAACATGAACTCCGCTCTTGTTGTCTATGTAACATCACTCGGAACCCCTCTAAAAATCATAGAAATTCACTGTTACCTATCTATAATTTTATATATGAACCAGCTTCTGTCTAAAAGCTTCTAAGTTATTTAAGAAAATGTGCTAATTTAGGAATCAGTCTGATGTACCGGAGAAAAAATATTTAATTCAAAAGATGGTCTATAAAGCCACTCTCTTCTTAAATCCCAGATGTCGCTAATTACAATCCAATATAATCACAATTTAAACATAGACATCAGTATGAATCCCACATAATCAATGTGTCATCAGAACCGTATTGCCTAGTGGGTAACCAACAAGGTAATTCTAGAGGCCAGCACTGCCTTTATGTCTTCAAGAGACTGCTGTACCATACCAAGTTAGCAGCCTACTTCAGCAGTTCCAAGATGTCTCTAGGGAGCTGCATACAGAGCAGCAGCTTGAAATGGATTGCTGCATGTTAGTTAGGTGCTGGGGAAAAACAGTGTAGCTTGTGTCACCTTAAGCGCACTCAAACCAAGATGCATGAAGGCCTTATACTGCAAAGCCAAATCCCAGCCCAGGGTGAAAGCAGCTACAGAGCTCACTTCCATTTGCTTAAAGGCAGGGGCGGCTGTTCCAGTAGGGCGGAAGAACGTTGCCCCCCCTGCCAGCAGCAGGAGCTGCAAAACTTTTATAGTAAAAACTTATGTTTTTACCATAAAAGTGGGCGGGGCCTTGGGCATGACGTGGACGGAGGGGGAGTGCACAGCACTCACCCTCAATGCGCATGTATGTTTGGCCTGCAGTCTCGGGCCGGTCAAACATGCATGTGCAGTTGGGTCTCTCCAGGCCGGCACAGCGTTGCCGGGTTGGAGAGACCAGGCAGAAGCTCCCAGTCTGCATGGGAGCGCCCTGGCTAGGCGCTCCCACCTAATCCTGACGCTGCTTTAAGGAGCATCAGGATTGGCTGTAGAGCAGGCTGGTAGCCTGTGCCTGCAATAACGGAGGAGAGCAGAGCGGATTGAGCGGCGTGGCGTGGAAAAAAGGTACGTTTCACTTGTATTTTATTTTATTTATTTTTTTGGTCCCCCACACCCTCCTCGCCACGCACCGCCCCGCCCCTTTTCCCTCCCATGAGCCACGCTTCGTTAAATGTCAACAATATAAGCTGTCATACAGACTGCAAGATCCACAGGTTTGAACCCCTCACCAGCGAGTTCAACAATAATGTATCAAATGAACTAAACTTAGCAGGACAGGCTCCAGCAAGGAAGCAGTGGAACATCAATTCACTGACATCAGATTAATGTTATGCTAAATTGGCCCAGTGAACCATCTAAGTAGCTCACCTGTAGGGTTTAGGGAGTCTATGATGGATGTTTATAATAGATATAACAAAATTGTTGTATGCTATAGTTAATGCAGTTTGTTTAAACACAATCTACAACAAAACAATCTAAAATGATTTACTGAATGAAGTTTTTATTATCTAGAATCCTGATATTTGTATGCCTGTAACGTATGTTCATGGTACTGACACAATTTTGTAATCAGAGAAACAGCATGATAAGTTTTATTGTGAAACGTGTTCCATAACAGGAAATGTTCGATGTTATTCTGGATGAAAACCAGCTGGAAGACGCATGTGAACATCTTGCGGACTATATGGAAGCATACTGGAAGTCCACCCATCCTCCTAGCAGTAACCCTTCTAATCCACATCATCCAAATATGCTTGCAACAACAACAATTCCTAGCATTTCTACTCCAGCTACCAATTTACAGGTGCTTGTTCTATTTGTTTACTAATTATTCTGCATAATTGTTTATTTTAGTTATCTTGCATGTACGGCTGACTTGCTTGATCAAATTGTAACAATTGTGAGTGCAAACAACCATATATCATAAGAATTTTGAAGTGCAGGACATCATGACTGTAAAAAGTGAGATGTCAGCCATACAAGCTAAGTTGTTTTTATAAAAAAAAAAACTTTACTATCCTACCTTTGAATTTGCTTGTATATCACTATGGGCCAGATGTAGCAAAGGGTTTTTCCCATTCTGTGTCAATAGGAAAATGTGTTCGTACATACGGCCCTATATGTCTAAAGTATTGTAGGGCCTGGCTAGATATTTTAAAACTATAAATAACACATTTGTTTTCTTTAAAATGGTCACAGCTGGACTAGACCGTTGCATGAAAGTTCTATCAAATAAACTGTTGAAAATTTTAATAAATTCAGCAATAACCAACCTTATTACCACTTTAAGAGGGGGATGAATTGAATTCGGGACTTGCAAGTATTTCGTTTGGTGGCCTAGACCAATGTTGCACCTCATTAGGCCATGATAAGCCAATTACATTACATTAGGAACTGTTCAACTAATTACAATCAGGGCTTCCACTCCAATTATCTTTCTGTCCACCTCAGAAAGGACTGAATGAGGAAACATAATTATGTATTGCTTTGCACTCAATTTTATGTGGGTTGAAATGTTTTTTTAAACTTTTTTCTTTGGGTTGAATCCCAAACTTTCAATCAGACCTCTGGTCAGAAGTATGTACAGCATAAAAGAAACAGATTTTTGTGCATATTCCGAAAGCATGATAATCCAATCTTTTGCTTCAAGCTGAGACAAATTCCTTAAGTAGGTTTTCACAACGAGTGATCAGAATCTTTTTTAAATACTGAACAAGTGCATCAAGTATTTCAAGTAGCTCAAATACATTGTGAAGTGATCTAATGAACCCCATTTAATTTTTCCATGTGCCTGAAAGTAATCTGGAGGCTTCCTTGTTTAAGCACTGATTCCTTGTTTAAGCAGTGCCATATTTGATGCATTCAGTCAGCAAATGTGTTGTTTACTGACAAACTCCAAAAGAGGGAGTTGGTTATTGTAAAACAAAAAAACTATGGACCTGATGTGTTGGGAGTTTTATGTTATCTCCTGTTAGGGACCGTGAAGAAAAAACATATATGAGAAAGATAACCTTTGGTAGAGTGGTGCTTCTGACATACACTCACCAGTGGCTGTGTGATGGTAGGGCTGTAATTTAAAGGTATCCATGGAAAGAGACATATGTTGCTCCTCCAGGGACACTGGCACTTTACCTATTTCTAAAAGCGACATGCAGACGATGAGTTTGATGGAATGGGCACACATTGTTTTTTGTCAGAAGTCCTGCAGCCCCAAACTTCAAATGACCCCTTTACAAATCCTGTAGTTGGGTCAAACAGACCTTGATCAAGAAATTTAAGCTGGTCAAATCAAGGTTTGATTCAGTTTAGTGTTTTCAAATGCTTTAAGGAATGTTCATTTAAGCAGACTTCAAAGGGTCAAGTCAGAAAAAATATAAATCAGGACCTGAATAAAATACAGAATCAGCAAGTGCAGCTGCATACTGTTGACAAGTCTGTTCCAGTCCACCTAAGTCAGGGCCTTAATGTATGTGCAGTACACAGTAGTGCTTACTCAGTGTTTTTTTGTTGTCTCTTACGTATTGATGCACTGCCAGTGGTTTTTAGCCTTTGACATTAGTCTTTTATCCTTGTGAATTTATTAGGTGTTTTTTTTATAGAAAACCGTGAATGTCACTAGGTAATATAAAATGACATAGTTCACAATTATATCACAGCTAAATGAATGCTCCAAACAGAAAAATATCACCCCTCAGAATTCATTTTCGTAATTACAAAGTGCAAGTGTTTTTTTTCTAAATAGTTACTCCCAGATATAGTCACTGTGCACCTAATAATTCATCAGGGAAAACAATATGGCCCATACTTATACTTTTTTAGTGCCACATTTGCGCTGCTTTTTGACGCAAAAACGGCACAAACCTACAAAATACAATTGTATTTTGCAAGTTTGTGCCATTTTTGCGACAGAAAGCAGCTCTAAAAAAGTATAAATATGGGCTTGTGTTTTTTCAGAAGGACGCTTCTAACTACATATTCCTCACCTTTAGGATATTCCTGAGGTTCCAGAATGGATCTGGAAGTTTTTACAGCAGTGCTCTCATGTGCCACTAGGTGGCATAGCAAGGCTGTGTGTTGCCATGTTCCACCCTGGAAGTGACAGAGAGGAGCCTTATAAAGTTTCCTCTCCTATGTGCTGATGATAGTCCCTCTCTTTCTATGCCTTCAAATGCAGTCCCGAGTTCTGGTCCCTTTTCATCAGCTGGTGAATTATTTTTGAAAATCTTTTTCCACCGTGAAAGGGAACAATATCCTCCCCAAAGACTACATGGTTCTGTGAGTGCTAGAAACAGATGCCAGTGACTGACCTGCATGATGTGTGCCTCTGGGTTTCGTCTCGGGGCACGTCTCCAAGTCATGTGAAAAATGTGCCCTAATGCTCTCAAGGTGATCAGGAACTGCAAAGCTGTATATCGGCGAACTCCTAAAGAAGTCACATACATAACATACCTCCTACTTCTCCTCCAAGTCAAGGGTGCGTACACGTTCTCACTCTTGAGGCTGCTCCTGTGACAAATTATTTTCACTGGTAAATCAAAATTGAAGTCTAGAAGGAAGCGTAAGACATCGAAGTGGGACTTACCCACATCTTAACACTCGCCATCCAAAGACAAGTCAGGAGGCTTCATTACCTTTGTGGCTCACATTCTGATCCACCTGATCCACTTGATAATGGCAGTGGTGATGACTGGGATGATTTACCCCCACACTATGATGACAATGATATCTATATAGATGTGTAGGAAGCCAATGGGCTGGATTCCTTCCAAAACACAAGGTTGTTTTTTTCTCTAAGGAACCTCAACGAGGAGAATACATAATTTGCTGTATTGATTGGAAATTCAGCTGATGTTCTAAATCTAAAGCTGCTTTCATTCGAAGACGTAATAAATATCCACACTGAGTGTTTGCACCCATGGCCTATCTCACCTGAGCCCTTGCAACCATTTAATGAAGCCCTGACTGACACACTTATGGGTACTTGTGGGAAAGCCTTATTTCTTGCCCACCAAGTGGCCAGGCAGCACAGACCAGCACAGGGTGACACAGACTTTCTTCCACAACACACAAATCTTGAGAGCTTGGTGGTCCAAGCTTCCACCAGCAAAGCCAACCTTAATGTAGGCCCCACATACCCTTCAAGACAGGGAGTTGAAAAGGATTGAGGCATTCTGGAAGCTGATGTTCTTTTCTGCCAGCTTGACATTGAGGTCAGTCAATGTGGTCTGCCTCATACGCTTTTAAATGCATGTCCTTTGCAACATGGCAAGAAATATTTTGCTGCTGTTCTTGGAGGGGTTTTGGGCTTCTTGGGCTCAGACTATTCATGATGGCCAGGCTACAGCTAAATATGTACTTAGGTCTTGTTTGGATAATACTGACTGTGGTGGGCACAAGTGTGGTGCTAAACTGACACACATGGATGCCAAAAAGGCTGATTCCTTCCTTGAACGCTTTAAAGACATGAAAGGCACAGAGCATTCCTTGGGTCCTGACCCTTCTGAGGCTACTGTAGAGGGCTGCATATAGACACCTGCAGTTCCTGCTACCACTGAAGTAGGCAAGGCAGTCCTTTCATGGCTGAGGACAAGGATCAAGCAGACACCACGCAGATCACCAAGGACACCACTCCACCCAGTGCTCCACCCATGCAGCATTTTTCTTTGGTTTTCCCTAAGAAGTGCATAGCCACTCTGTGGAGAAAGGATCAGACGTTTTCTTCCAGGCTTGCATGCCAATACATCTGACTGATGGGTCCTTCCGATCATCCAGCAGGGCTAAGCTCTTCAATTCCTTTTTGACCCACCTGAACTTCCTCCCACATCGGATCAGCTTTCAGAGGAGTACCTATCTATATTTCTGCAAGAGATGCAGGCTCTACTGGCCAAAGAGGCCTTGGAAGTATGTATGTTATTTACTTGTACCAAAGAAGGTGGGAGGTTTTCATCCTTTTAAATAGTCGCCCTCTGAATGGCTTCCTGCAAATAGACAAATTCAAAATGCTCACACTGGCCTAAGTTCAGTCAGCCCTGGATCTCGGAGGCTGGATGGTTGCCTTGCACCTGTAGACACATTCTTTTTGTGTCCGTCCTACAGTCCCACAGGCGTAATTAGTGGTTCAAAGCAGACCAGGAGCATGTTTAGTGTGCTGTACTCCCCTTCTGCATTACCAGACACTCTCAGTGTTCATGAAAGTGTTGGCAGTGGTTGCAGCCAATTTTCAGAGGTTGAGGATACCAGTTTTTCCTTACTCCGATGACTGGCTATTAAAGGCTGCAATCAGTCTTGGGCCACATTCAGATAATGGCACACTTTTTGACTTCTTTAGGGCTCTTAATCAATGAGCCAAAGTTGCACCTGACTCCTTTACAGAGGCTTCCTTTTATTGGACATGGTGCAGTTTTAGGCCTTTCCTTCCTCACAACGATTTAATTTCAGGCACTCGTCCAGCTAGTAGTATTACAGTTCATAAAATACATAGTACATCATCAATATTTATTGTAAACCATCTCATAGTTCCATCCTATCTGACAGTGTATATTATTAAACCACTATTTGCACAGTTTTTTGTCCCACTTTCAAAAATCTTTTCAAATAAATCTTATTGTAGTTTCCCACAGTCCATATAAATGTCCATATGGCAACCACCTTGATCCTTGTAATATATTTTCAAAATCCAATACCAGTCCTTTGGTTGTCCATTAAATCACATCACATAAGTCGCATATTAAATCTCCATGTTACATCAGCATCATGTTCATCAAAACAGCCAACACGTGTTTCGTCAGGGAAATCTCCCACTAGACTTCATCAGGGCTGTGATAACATGTGAGACAAAGTTCAATTAGTGTTTCCAATTTCTCATGTTACTGATTGCACTAACACGAAACATGACGATACTCACAGGTGTGTGCATGTATACAGGGTGAGCACTAATTGAGACACAGATTAATTTAGTACATGTAGACCAATATATGCTTCACATTTTTAATCAAGCTAACAGGTATAACATCGGTTTAGCACTTATATTCTTACAATTCAATATAGAGTCTACACAAAGGGTAACTGTTCACAGATATATTTATAACAAGGATATGACTGTCACCCGCTGAACACCGCATGGTTAGTGCAATCAGTAACTTGAGAAATTGGAAACTCTAATCCACTCCGTTGGCATGTGGGGTGCCTGTTTTTGACCTGTGCCAGGCTGTGACATGGGCATCAGTACACATATTCACAAAGCAGTTCTGTGTTTACAGTCCCATCCGACGGGGAGGGCATTTTACCTGTTTCGTTCTGCAGGACTTTTTAGTCTGAACCCTCTTCACAGACCCTGCACTTTGGGGAGGCATTGCTTTGGAATCTGTTCCATAGTTGAGGAATATGCAGTTAGAAATATCCATCAGAAGTTACTTTCCTTTGGTAATATACGTCCTGTTGCATACTCTTTTTAGCTGCATATTTCTCACTGCCCTCCCACCTCTCAGTTTTGTGGAATATCTCCTTTTAACATCCAAAAGGGTTCCAAATTAGACACCTGCCTGCACCAGCTGAAAATTATATGCAGAAAGAATCAATCAAGAAACTGAGATCAGCGTGCAGTGGTGGTGTCAGTGGGCAGCTCTGCTTCATCACTTCTGGGGCAGAACGAGGTTGGCGCAGAGCTCTCTGATACCACCTTCTGGTACATGGGAGCACTGCTGTAAAAACGTC
The DNA here is from genome assembly GCF_031143425.1 of Pleurodeles waltl. Classification (NCBI taxonomy): domain Eukaryota; kingdom Metazoa; phylum Chordata; class Amphibia; order Caudata; family Salamandridae; genus Pleurodeles; species Pleurodeles waltl. Next base: position 952,062,758 of record NC_090449.1, read on the forward strand.
TGGATCCAGTTTGGCACCTGTCGAATATTCCAAAGGTGAGGAATCTTCTGTTAGATGGGGGATACACCACAAAGAGAGTTAATGAAGATAAGTAACTTGTTTGTCAGTTCCTAATTCGGATCCAGTAGAGATAGTAATCAATGATGAGAAAACAGCTGCAGCTGGTAGTCAAATAAAATACGTACATATTTTTAAACATGGTTGGGACTTGTTCAGCATTTCCTGTGTTGCCTGGATTCATTATAGACAACCTTTATTTCATCCATCAAAAAGTAGGACCATGAATCTGAAAAGCACATCATTCCTCCTTGTGCAAGGGAACTGACTTAAAAAATATAGTTGTATGCCCAGCTTTATTTCCAGATCATCTAATTTTCCCTCAAGCCCGGGCCACCACTAGATGCGGCTAAGGGACATTGTTTATGTATTTTTCTAATTAGAGCCGGTGGAGTGGTAGTTTGAGCTTATTCAGGCTGAAATTGTCAAGTTATGTACTTTAGGTATATGTCCCATGTACTGATTTGAGCGACACCTCAAGCCTCATCTACTATTTCAAGACACGTGGGCTCTTCCAGTTTGCCCAGGTTGTATTTACAATCCAAGAACTGTGCATCAGCATCATGTGTTATGGGTGGGAAATTCTTTGCCAGATATGCTTTTCCCAAGGCTAAGATGGAGAGACCCCCATATATTTTATTTACCCTTTTGAAGCATCCCATTATTATAGTTGGCATCCATATGTTGGACTCAAACATAATTTACCATGGCAATTGCTCATTAAACAACAGATTAACATAATTTTAAATCGGAATGCTTATGTGTTTGTAGCTATCAAGGTATTAATTATACAAAGATGACAAATGACCAAATACATTATTTGCCTTTTCCCCAAAACAAGATTATTGCATAGGACATAAGTGTTTAACTGATTAATTCCATTCTGTAACCTTGATGTGGCACCTTCTAGTTTTGTGGGAAACCCTACCTGTTCCATCAACCAGCCTTCTAAGTTGCTAATGTATATGTTGAACTGTAAGGGCATGACCGCATATCCCTGCCGAACTCCATTTACTCATTCCAAGGTATTGCTATGTTCTTCTCATAGTATCATCACCGGCCACTCCAGTGAAGCATTATGGTTCAAGGTTACACCCAGTTCCAACTAGGGCTGTTGCTACATGTTTTAATATTGTCTGGAATTGTGAGCTCATTAAGTGGCTTCACTAGATCATTGGAGGGCAGTTCCCACTGATAACACATCTCGTCTTTTCGGTGTGTACCATACCATATTCCTCACGATACGTTTTGCCCTTTGAGATATAGACAACACTGTTCCCAGTCATCATCTTCTTTCACCATGTTCCACCAGATATTAATTAACTTTAGTCTAAAATTGAGTTGGATGATGAATTTTATCTTGCACTGTCATTTAAAACTTTGAGAATATGCTAAAGATTCCCTAGAAACTTTAAATTCAATTGTTGACATCTCCGCATCCTATAGAATTAAGAAATCTGAAAAAATATTGCCCAAAATATCCAGAACTTCGGTCCTATGAAAATGGATCTTATGTCCATGAAGAATGGCTGAGGATTCATCACAATGTACTTAACAATCCTGAACGATATTGGCTGCAGTACACTTGGCATTAAAGTCACCAGTGATAATGCATTGATCTTTCTTGCCCCAGCTGACAGAGCAGCACACTATCCCAATAAATAAATGCTTGTCTATTGTATCCCACTCCCTAGTTAAAATTTCACGAAGCTCAAATGTAATAAAACTGAGCTTTTGGTGGTCCTGGTTGCCTTAGTTAAAAACCCCACAATAACTCCTGAACACAAACTAAAATGTTCTACCCAGGTGAAGAATCTACGGATCAATGGCTCTCCGCAGCTTATATTACTATGTAAGTAATTGATTTGCTTGAACGTTATGTACTGCCCTACGCTAAGCACATTTGTGTTATGCCATCTATATTACGGCCAACGCATCTATGGGGGGCTTCCAGCCTTTGAGCTTCAAAAGCTTCAGTCACTACAAACTATGGCAATTAGGCATGCATGCTTCCCTGTTCAGACCATTTATAATCAACCTGCTCACTCTTTTCAGTACCAGTCTGAGAAGTAAAGTGTTGAGTTCAAGACATGTTTGCTTAGTGCACCTGACCTCACAGGACTGGCTCAGTCTTACCGGCTAATCTTCTGGTTCCTTGTGACACAGGAACATCGCTAAGATATGAGGCACAGTTGTTATTGAGGTTCACACTTTTAAACCAGGTCTATTCTGACAGCAGATCCTTCTGAGATCTGGGTCCCCAGACCCAGAATTCACTACTACTTGATCTGCACCCGATTATGAATGTTTGAAGCCTTCAGTTTTTTGCTATCCTCTTCCTGTCTGATAGAATTTAGTCCTCTATTGCCAAGACATCTTTGGGCAAACAAGCACTTGAGAAAACATTATGAAAAAATAACACTCCCTAACAAACAAACAAATTGGCCTCAGAGCACACATCAGGCTGGAGACTGCTTGGTTGAGCCAGCAAGTACCTGGAGGGAGGCAAATAGCAACCACCCTAACACAATGTGTTGGAGCTAGAGTGACCTTTTGCCAACTGCAATGAAAATACTTTGCTAGACACAAACACTTGATAACCCTAATTGTTTTTCATATCTCTTGAAATAAGACTTCATGATGTCGATTAAGCAATGTCAAGATGTCTGAGTGCACCAAATGTTGTTCCTATCCTCATGCATTGCAAGATACGGGAAAACCAATCATGTCAGTGATGATACATTTGAATCCTGTAAATCCCTCATTGTAGCCCGGACCAGTTAAATTACTTGAATAGGACCTTATTAGAGATATTCCATTGTTAGCTGTAACTAGGTCAAAAGTAGGGGTGTGCAAAATTTGCATAATTTCCTTTTGCGTAATTCTGCAAAATTTGCACATTTACGTACAATGGAAATCTGGTATTTACTTCTATATTTTAATGATGCTACAAAATAAGAAAGTTACTCAGCTGCTCATGTTCTGGTCACATATGTTGTTCCCATCCTCCTGGGACAGAATGTTTACCTAAATGGCCTTTAATTATGCCACCAGCAAAATGGCTTAATTTCATGAATTGCGCATACCAAATGTAATGCCAAATTTTGGAAACTGCACAGGATTGTGCTGGTGTAGCAAAAATGTCACACAGGCCTCATCAAAAGGTGTATTGTCACTTTATTATACGCATTGGTGCCCATCATTCACATTCAGCCACATCAAAATACATTCAAAGTTCAAAATATACTATAACTCTGGATACGCCCTGACCACAGTATTTTCTGTGGTACTTAAGGGTAAACTGAGTCTACTCTGCTCATACACACTCTTCCTGCATCCAGCTTTCCCTCCAGGAGCCACTGGCTTATGTAAGATCAGATGTTGCATACCAGCATTTACAGGAAGCTTGTTATAATCTATTGCATACATGGAATCACTATTTCTAACATTCAAGTTATTAAATGGTGGAAAGTTCACCTCCATGTTTTTCTACTCTACATTCTCTGAAAAGAGAATGTCACAAAACTCATCAGCTTAACATCCTTTTAGTCTTTCACCGTCAGCTGTTGAGGTATGTGGTACATTAATTCAAATACTTTTGTTCTGTCCAAAGGAATCTGTTTACACTCTAACATGAATCATTCTGTACATATGATGTAAGTAAACCATCTTCATATTTGTTTCTTGCAGGCAAGTTCTAGTATTTCTATAATCTGCAAATGAATCTCAGATAAAGCTGAAATAGCTTAATATGCTTAAACACCCCTCTCTAAAGCTACAGACGCTGCACGACAATGCCTAATATCCACAAGTGCATTAGCATGCTGGCAAACATTACAAAGGGGCTCCATAACATCCATATTGAAGGATAAGGCTACCAAAATACCTTCAATCAATCAATTATAGCATTTATAAATTGCAGCACTATCACCCCTAAGGGTATCTGGGCACTGAGGGTGCAGTGTCTCAATCAAAAAGTCATATCTTAAGTCTCCTTCTGAAGTCCACCAGGGAGGGAGCTGTTCAGAGTTGGAGGTGCAGGCTGTTCCAGGACTTGGCTGCTGTATTGGAGAAGGAGCAGCCTTCGCTTTGGCTGTGATGGATGCGATGGGTGTGTGGGAGGTTTAGCGAGGTGGAGCGTAGTTATCTTGCTGTGAGGTAGAAGCTCAGTTGATGGTTGATGTAGGATGGCCCTAGGTTGTGGAGAGCCTTGTTTGCAAGTATGAGGATTTTGAATTGCCATCTTTTCTGGACAGAGAGCCAGTGGAGGTTCCTGAGGTGTGGGGTGATGCTTGAGTGCTTGGGGAGGTTGAGGATGCATCTGGCTGCAGTGTTCTGTATAGTCTGGAGTCTTTTAAGTAGCGGGGAGGACACTCCGGCATAGAGAGCGTTGCCATCGTAGAGGCGGCTGGTGACCAGGGCAATCATGACTGTCTTTCTGGTGTCGGTAGGGAGCCATATGAAGATTCAGCAGAGCATACATAAGATATTGAAGTCGGACGAAACAACTGAATTTACTTGTTGATTCATGGGTAGCTGGCAGTCTAGGGTGATGCAAAGGTTTCATGCATTGTCTGGTGGAGAGATCGTTGGTCCCAGTTCTGCTGCCCATCAGCTTTGGTCCCATATGGAGGTGTTCCTCCTGAAGATCAGGACTTCCGTTTTGTCGGTGTTTCATTTGAGGAAACTGTTTTTCATCCATGTTGCTACATTGGTTATGGCATTGCGGAAGTTGGCTTTGGCATTCTGGGGCTATTCATGAGTTAGAGAATTAGTTGAGTGCCATTGGTGTAGGAGACTATATTGAGTTTGTTCGATCTGACTATGTCTGCGAGGGGGGGTCATGTAGATGTTTAACAGGTTTGGGCTGATGGAAGATCTGTGGGGTACACCTCAGGCCATGTTCTAGTGCGTAGAAGTGAAGAGAGAAATGCTGATGCTCTGTGTGTGGCCTGAGAGGAAAGAGACGACCCACTAAGGGTGTTTTGTTGAATGCCTATGTTGTGGAGTCTTTTGAGGAGAGTGTGGTGGGAGACTGTATCAAATGCTGAAGAGAGGTCGAGAAGGATCAGAGCTGCCGACTCTCCTTGGTCGAGGAGGATCCTGATGTCATCCATGATGGTGATCAGTGCAGTCTCTGTGCTGTTGTTGGCCCGGAATCCTGATTGTGAGGTACAGCTTATGATACTGTTGACCATGACATCTTACTGAGGTGCTCCCTACCTTGGTACATTCTTTCAGCCTTATTTAGAGCAAGAAACCCATGTTGTTTATGGGAATTGATGAAACAAAGTTTGACATGCACAGAGTAAACCAATCAGTCTCTTCTGAAATTCAGCACCCACTGTGCCTCTTAAAAGAAGTGATTAGATGGTACTGTGTATGCTTTTAAATATATGCAGATGACACATGGAAACATAGTAGGAAATAAGGTCAACGTTTAATAATCACTTGGATCATTTATTCCATTGAATGGAAGGTATCTCATTCTTCCTTAAAAGTGTGACAATGGAGGTCCTGGTAATGTAGGAAATTGGCTTATGTGTTGAAGAGGTCACACCCTACTCAAGCAGCAACCACAATTCATGTCAGGGTGAAGTTACAAGCAAACTCCAAATTAACCTGTGCTTAACTCTCTGGTAGCCTGGCACAAAAGCAGTCAGGCATAGCCTAGAGGCAAAGTGTAAACTATTTATGCAGCACTTCAAACAGTAATAAAGTGAAAACACAACACAAAAAAATCCAACACCAATTAAAAAAACTGAGTAAAATGTGATAAATAATTTGAGACAAAAACAACCAAAATCCAATCAGTATAACCGGAGATATGCCATTTCAAAGTTATGAGTGAAAATGGTGCCTAGAAGGACAAAATGCAAACTGTGGTCTTCCAGTGGCAGGACCAGGACAAAGTCACCATTTCAAGCCATGATGAAGCGCGGGCCAGACACAGGGACCAAGTTTGGCCTGCTGAACAAAGTACCTCACGTCCTGGTTTGTGGAATGTTGTGAGATCCCATGTTGAGAATATGAGACACAGCAGTGGTTCTGAGGAAGCTGTGGCGCTGTGGAGTGGAATCCTGCATCATTGTTGAGGATGGCATTAATAAAAGGCTTACGATGTGAAGTCCTGCGTCGAGATGGGTCAAGGATGATCGCATATTGGTGGTTCCAAGGAATCTGCGGGGCTGCGATGCGAAGCCCTACATCGTAATCGAGGATGCCATCAGCGATGACTTACGATGGAAAGGCCTGTGTCAAGGATGCATTGCACAGAGGTAGTTCCAAATTAACTGCGGGCTGCAGTGTAAGGTCCTGTATCTGGGATGCATCGCACATCGGCAGTTCCAAAGTAGATGTGAGATACATCACACACACCAGTTCTGCTCATAGGACCAGGGCTGGGTTGGTAGAGCACCTTCAGGCCTACCTTAAAGGATCCAGGACTGGGTGGCACCACTTGGGGGGCAAGACTCACAGCAGATTGAATGCAGGTGCTAGTTTCAAAATGGCTGGGGCCTTTTCAGTCCCTGTGGCTCTAATCATGAGGCCAGCCAGCTAGCCTTTGGAGTCACTATGATATTCCTGGCTTCAAGATTCGGATCTGAGTCGGCCACATGTCCAGAGATGTACTGAAGAGTTGGATATGAGGGTCCATTATTTATACCTGGTGCCCACTTTGAAGTAGGGGAAGGTTCTGGATTTTTCCACCCTCAGATGTGCTTGAAGTTTTCTGACTCCTTGCCCTTGAATGAGCTTGTCTTGTGTCAAACCCTTTGTGAGTGTGCTCAGGCAGACCCTTTGTGATGTGCAAGTGTGGTTGGTGACAGCTTCTCCCCCTCATCAAGTAAGAGATGGACCATCCTGGCAGCTTCTATTCCCCCTTTGTTTCACTGTCTGGGAGTAATATACAAAGACCAGCTGTCAGCTACACCTAGGAATGTGACCCAGGATACAGGCTGCGGGCAAGCACCAAATGGTTGGGACAAGAAAATGCCAACTCTCAAAAAGTTGAATTTTCAGTATTGTGACTTAAATCCAACTTTACTATTAAAGAGGGTTTAAAATGAAAATTCTTTAGATATCAAACTCCGACTACTCCTAATTGAAAGTTATCACTTAATAAATTTAACAAGTTAACCCAATGTTACGCTATGGGAGAGGCAGGCCTTGCAGTAGTGATAAACCAATTTAAGTGCCTGATTCACAAAGGTAAACTTACACTTTCATGTAAGTTTACCATTGTTTGCTATTCACAAAGGGATTTACGAGTTATATCTTTATAAGTGCGGAGTCTCCTCACATAAAAAGATTGGTCATTTTTTGTGCGGAGACACTGCACTTGTAAAGTTACTACTCTAAACTCCCTTTGTGAATGGTAAACTTGCACAAAAGAGTAAGTACACCTTTGTGAATCAGGCCCTAAGAGTGTTTTCACTGCCAGGACATGTAAAAGTTAAAAATACATGTCCAAATATTTTAATTCAGGGTACCCTGCCCTATGGACTGTTTATGCCCTACTGTAGGGGTGACATATAAGTATTAAAAAGGAGGATTTAAGCCTGGCAAAAGGTTTATTTTTCCAGGTCAAATGTCAGTTTAAACCTGTACCCACAGGCTGCGATGCCTGGCCTGAAACAAGTTTAAAGGCTACCTAAGTGGGTGGTACAATCAATGCTGCAGGCCCAGTAGTAGCGTTTAATTTACAGGCCCTGAGTTCATGTAGTTCAACCTTACTAGAGACTTAAATGTAAATTAAATGTGCCATTAGAATGTAAGCCAATTTTACCATGTTTACATGAGAGAGCGCAATCACTTTAGCACTGGTTAGCAGTGGCAAAGTGCACAGAGTCCTAAGGCCAACAAAAACAAGATCAGCAAAAATGGAGGAGTAATACAAAATGTTTGGATGAAGACCACCCTAGACAGATTTAACACTGGTACTATTGAAAGGGAGTGCCTTTTGTTTGTGATTTACCAACACCGGAATCCCACCAACTAGCACCTACAAATCTAAAAGCATCAGTATCAAATCACTCAACTTCTTCAAAATGAGATTTTGTCTATGATAAAACTTAAAAAGAAATAAATACTCATCCGCTGTTCAAACAATGGAAAATAACATATTTATTGCCACTCTGCCAGTCCTGACTATTTAATATTACCAGGGCAACTGGAATAACGTGGTTATCCAGCTGTTGCAGTTTTTAGGAAAACTATGGAGCTGCTTCTTTCACAACATAAATCACAGTCTTCTGAATAGTGTGCAGACTTCCGCAAAACTAGGGGGCATATTTAAGACTTCCTAGCGCCACTGGAGCATCACTTTTCATGATGTTCCGGAGGTGCAATGTCCTGCGCCGTATTTACAAGGTGGCGTTAAGCCACTTTTTGCCACAACAACACCCATCGCATTTTGACGCTGCCTCAGATTTATGAGGTTTTGTAAACCTGAGGCAGCCCCAAAATTGAACGCCACCCCAGGGGTGCCATTAGCACGGCACAATGAGGAGGAATACTTTTATTCCTCCTTGTTTTTTGCTTTTTGTATGTGTGCTGCATTCTTGCTCACCAAGGTCGATGAATCTTTAGACTGGGCAATCACATGGGGACAATCATATCTTCCTAACCCTAAAAAAAAATCCCCCCCCCCCCACATTATGGGACGAAACCATAATTCTGCTACCAGAACTGCTATAGCATTTTTATCTCTCGCAGGAATCAATGCTCCTTGAGGTGGATTTATCTCTGCACCCAGTGAGTAGTGTGGTAGAACCGTCAACAGAATTGCAATACCAATTCAAACACCATGACCAAGGTGGACATGGAAGCAAACTTCAGGAAATGAAGTTAAAGGAGAAGAATGCATAATATCAATGAGAATATCTGGGACACTGAGAAAATGCGTTGCTCAGAGTTAACAATCATTGATCAATTCAAATTAGAACATGTGGGCAAAATACGAAAAATATAAAAAGACCAAAAATAATTTGAAAAAAGGTAATCTCGGACTGCAAATCACAAACTAAGTTAGGCAAAAGATAAGTAAAAAGGTAAAGCTCAGCATATCAGAAACTAGTTCAAGAGTCTTCTGAGAGGGAAATAAAAAGATTCCTAGGTCTAAAAGGGCATCAGCAAGCACCTGAACAGCATCAGGGGACTGCAAGAATCAGCTCAGACTGATTCTGATCAAATGTCCATCGATATTTTAGAATTCACAAATTGTTCTGATTCATAAAAGGTTCATGTCACTTTGAATAGGCATCATCCAATGGGAATCTATCGTGTGACTTTGTTTTATTCCTAGATCTGTCATGGGAACATCTTCCTTCTATATGATTCCACGCACGTTTAAAACAATTGTATACGAAACCAGTCCATTTTTCACACTTTTCGTCCATCAAGGACACTAAGCTGAATTCTCTCTATACTTAAGCAATAGAATCTATTATCAACTATGTAAGCTTCTCATGAGAAAATAACCTAGAAGAAAGTTCATGTTAGAAAATTAATCAGCATTTTTTAGTACAGTCAGAAATTATAAGCTTCAACAAGCCTCACTCATGCTAACGAAAGAGAAATTATGAAATGCATTTAATTAATAAGTTTTAGAAAAAAACGTTATATGCAAACTTATACATTTAACATTGTTAATATTTTATTACCATAAGCAGTACATTTCATTTCAAAAGTAAAAGCTTTGTCACTGCATTTCATTAAATGAAGAGAACTGCACTTCTCTCACTTTGCACATATTTTATACTCATTTATCATTTACTAATCACAAGAAATTACATATTGTTTCTAAATGCACTGTTAGTCTAGAGTTTAGATTACATTTTAACATAAGATTTATCCCTGTAACATGTGATTTTATCCAACTACCACCTTAGTCGAACACTGAAATACAAGCAAGTGCACATTTAAAATGTGTGTCAGTGCAGCTTTCTACGTTTAGCCACTGAAACTATGATAAACATAAAACACAAACTCACATTTTGAAGACCATTGCACAAGAGGAATTATACTAAATGTTAGGCTACATCACATACACATAGATAGGTGTCATCATAAGTGATGCAAAATATTTTTCAAACCTGAGGTGTGAATATTTAGTAAACATAAGAAAAATAATGTAACAAACAGTGAGCTGCCTGACTGGCTAAAGGTGAGCTTCAGAAGTTTTGTTAAAAGTACTTGCATCAGATTTTAATTTTGAGAGTAGTGGGCTATCTGCCTGCCAAATGCATTGCCTTGGATTTTTGTAGGTAAGAAAAAGATCACTCTTTAATAGCCCACCAACGGTCACATGTTTCTTGCCAAATGGATACATGGGGTGGGTCTCCTGGTGAGCACACACACAAAGACCAGTGAATGAGCCCACTGTCCTGTTTTTGGTGTTGGTGCTTCTGCTGTTGTTGCCAGAGGATGGGTAGGCTGTGTTTTGTGCAATCCTTGGGGCACTCCCTACGTATAGACTTAAGCCCTCTATCAAGGTTACCAAGCATGGCTTCTTCTCCCACAGGTTTTAATTATGGAGATGCAGATATAAATGATGCAGACAATCTGGGCCTACAGTTCTGATGAAATATTGCACTTTGGAAGAAAATTAATATTAATGTACTTGATCCACACTACACTCAGCATGGATGACTTTGCATGCTCTCAAAAGAATAGTGTACTACTTTGTCCTGGACATCACCTGCCTATTAAGATGAGGAGAGGAAGCATTAGGTTGGCTTTAGACAACCTTGATACAAAGTATCAAAATGCCATCCTCTAGGAGTTTCTTACTAATAAAGTGTCAGCGCACATGTATTTTATAGGACCAAACGCCCAAGTAAATTCCAAAAGTTGGTTGTAGAACATTGTGCTTAAACTGTAAACCTGAACCAAAAGGAATCATGTATGCTTTTAGCTGCAAGAAACCATAACTAGAAGACGGCTGATAAGCTTTCTATGCTATTATTCCTGAAAGTTCAGTGTAGACTCACAAGAATATTTGTCACCGTATTTAGAAACAGTTCCCATTGACTCATGATGAGCAGCGAAGTTGAGTCCTTTCTGTCCTTAGAAAAGGTTCTGCTCCCTTCTTTCTGAAAAGCTTGCCCATTTACTTATGCTGGGAATACCTCTATAGCTACAGTGATTGGTTTTAACAATTTAACCATCTTGCACATCCTTTACAGCACCACCATGTTAGCCACAGGAGATTTGATATGGCCCAGGAAAGTAGAAGTGCATGTCTCAACCTCACAGTTCTGTGAGACCACTTATGTGTCATCACATAATCCCAATGCAGCTTTTCCAAAAATCCGCAAGGACAGGCAGGAATGGAATTCACTCCAGGAAAAAGTAAAACGTACCGTGAAGGTTAGTACATGACTTAACGATCATTTACAGCCCTATCTAGACTGTATGTAAAACTAGTTAACACTAGGCATTTACATGAGCTTGTGGAAAGTCTGTTCTATAGCAATGTTAGACCTGCCCCTTTTTGCAGGGTCATCCCCAAACGTTTTGCCTCCTTCCTCCTATTTATTCTGACCAGTTTTTGCTGGTTTTGGTACTCGGGCACTTTACCACTGCTGACCAGTGCTAAAGTGCAAGTGGTCTCTAAACTGTACTTGTAATTGGCTTCTCCCTGATTGGCATTTTTTGAATTACTAGTAGGTCCCTAGTAAAGTGCACTAGAAGTGTCCAGGGCCTGCTACTAGTGGGCCTGCAGCATTGAGTGTACCACCCACATGAGTAGCCCTGTAAACATGCCTCAGACCTGCCGCTGCAGTGTCTGTGTGTGCAGTCTTGCACTGCCAATGCGACCTGGTTGATTTCTATGGATTAAGACTTTTTAATTTAAAAATTCATATCTTTGCTTGTGTATGTTGGAATTTTGTCGTTCTGGTTTTGTTTGATTTAGATAAATAGTGGCTGCTTTTCTAAACTAGTGTTGTGTCCTTTTTGTAGTGTTTTCACTGTATAACTGTTTGTGTTGGTACAAAGACTTTAGACACTGCCTCTGCGATAAGCCTAACTGCTTGTGCCAAGCTACCAAGGGGGTGAGCAGAGGTTATCTGAGCTGTGCATCTCCCTTACCCTGACTAGAGTGAGGGCCCCTGCTCAGACAGAGTGCAAACTGACTGTCAACTAGAGACTCCATTTCCAACAAGCAAAATCGGTGTTTTGAGAATCTTAGAAACTAAACTATATTTAGTACCAGATGTGCAAAGGGTTTTATCATTTGCAAATCTATGATTCTGTAAATCAGAGAGTTTGCAAAAGCTAAAACCCTTTCTCCTATGTAATGAGGGCCACATTCAACAATTTGGAAAAGGTTTTCTGAAACATTAAATGGGCTTAAGAAACCATATTGAATCAGTATTTGGAAGGGGAATGTTTAGGGCTACCCTTCCAAATACCTATTCCTTGTGGTATCTATTAATGTTTTGCAACCAACATTTAGTTGCAAAATGTTAGAAATTGGGTTGTTGGTTGACTGGCGTGTGAGCCCTTGTCAAGCAACAGCCATACTCCCTTGTATGCTGTACAAACAAAAAGTCCCTAAAGAAACTTGTGATTAACCCTGGGTAACTTGGCACAAAAAAAGTCAGGTTTAACTTAGAGGCAACATAACACATATTTATGCAGCACACAAACAGTAATAAAGAGAAAACCCAACACAAGGAAAGTCACAAACCAATTTAGAAAAATAGAGTAAATGTTTATAAATTATTTAACACTAAAACACCAAAAATCCAATTAGTAAAACTGAAGTTATAGCACCAAAAAGCACAAAGTGCCAACAATGGATAAATGGTTACGCTGGACCGGGTCATAGTCACAAGTTCAGGCCGACCTGACTGCAGGTCGGCTACAGTCATAAGGTTAGGCCAGCTGTAGTTTTACCTTCTCAAATCCATGCCAACAGTCCTGTTTGCAATGGAGGGGGCTGCGGGGAACAAGGAGAGCATTATGAGAGACTGACAGGTATTGTGGTGGGTGGGCGTTGCTGGTGTTTTGCGTTGGCGGTCCCTGTTTCATGCTGAATCGCAGTGTGAGCGGCATGGTCTCGATGCAAACAAGTCCGTTCCCTGCCCCAAAGAGCTCAAAAGCTTGATTTCAGCTCTTTGAGCCACATCAAGGGTCCAGGTCCTGAAGAGCACACCTTAGGGGTCAGGAACTGACTTCAGTAGGGCCCAGGGGCTGACACAGTATGTTGGGGAGCCTTCCATGTCCCTGAGGCTCAGATCAGGAGAACAGCAGACTAGGCCTTGAAGTCACTCTGTTGTCCTCAGTTCAAGAGTGAAGTCGCAGGTCCAGTTCTCTTCTCACCCAGGCAAGAGGGCAGCAGGTCAGCACAGCAGGGCAGCAGATCCTTCAGAGCAGCAGTCCTGCAGAGTGGCAGTCCTGTCAGCTCAGCAGTCCTTTTTCCTGGCAGAGTATCCACAGGTCCAGAAATGTATTTAAGTTTGGTGTCTGAGGGCCCTATTTTTATACCCTGGGGCCCTGAAGTGCATGGTATTTCCTGACTCCCCTGCCCTGGCTCCAAGCTGGCTTCAGTGACAATGAGGAGTTGTTAGGTCTTTTGTGTGAAGGCAGAGCATAGGCAATTTAGTTGTAAGTGAGCTGTGCTAAGCTCTGCCCAAGCATCCTGCAAGCAGATGGCCCATTGTGGCACACCTAATCCCTCTTCTGTGTGACTGTCTGGGAGGAATTCACAAAGCCTGTCAGCTACACACAGTTATGTGACCCAAGACAGGCTTCAGGCACAAAGGGCTAAATGCCAGAAAATGGCAACTTTCTATAATTGACATTTTCAAAATTGTAATGAAAAATCCTACTTTACCACTAAAGAGGGTTTATCAATACAGTTTCATAGGTACCAGCATGATAGCTATCTGCTCACAATTAGCAATTACAGCGTATTAAATGTAATAAGGAATGCCCAATTGTATCCTATTGGAGGGGTAAGCCTTACAGTTTTGAAAAAACAAATGTAGGAGTTTTTCACTACTAGGGCATGTAAAACTTAAAAGTACACGCCCAACCCTGTAATTACACAGCACCTTGCCCTATGGGCTAACTAGGGCCAACCTTAGGGATGACATATATGTAATAAAAGGAGAGTTTAAGGTTTGGAAGTAGGATTTAAATGCCAAGTCAACATGGCAGTTTAACGCTGCATTAAGGATGCAGTGGCAGGCTTGGGGCATGTTTTAAGGTGCTACTTAAGTGCATGGCACAATAAGTGCTGTAGGCCCACTGGTAGCATTTAATTTACAGGCCCTGGGTAAATGGTATACCTTTCTACAAGGGACATATAAGTAAATGAAATATGCCAATTAGATATAAACCAATTAAATCATGTTTTAGAGTAGTGAGCACAATCACTTGGCACTGGCTAGCAGTGGTTAAGTGCACAGAGTACTAAGACGAACAAAAACTAATTCAGCAAAAAGTGGAGGGAAAAAGGCAAAAGGTTTGGTGGTGACCCTGCGGAGAGGGCCTTGTCCAACACAAACCTGCACAAGCCTAAAACCAGGGGAGACTAATCAGTACATTGATGGACTTTACTGCTTAGACAATAGCACATGGACAATGGCCCTCTACTGCACAGGCACTTGTACGTTCTATTCCCTACTAAATTCAGTTGGATCCCTCCATCTACACTCTCCTGAGCCACTGAAATGACCCCTGGGGAACCCTTGCCCCCACCTGTGGACACCATCTGTGCAGCACCTAACCTTTGTTTGCTCACAGATGCATCCCATTAAGAAGACATTACCACCATGGTTAACAAAGTGATGTGGCCCATTCTGCACCTTTGGCCAGACTTCTGACCCCAACCCAAGGAAAACTCCATCCATAAGGATAGCAACCAAAAGAAAGCACTGACAGCTGTCAGCGTCAAGAGGCAGGTCGCAGCTGTCAGGAAAACTATTGCCAGCATTGTTAAGTTCTTCCCTCAGCAAAAACGATTCCCCTTTTCCTCGTACCCACATTGGTTGCAGCGGTGTCCTCACACCCGGTGGCTCTTACGGAGGCTGTTCTTAGAACTAGCTTCTTCAGGTTTAACTGCCGCTCAAGATGGTGGCCAGAAATGCTTTTGAGGTCAGCTCTCTAGTGTTTCTACCTTAATCTCATGCTAAAGCTTCCCTGCAACTGTTTCTCTCTGGGAGCTCCTCACTTCAACTGCATCCTGAGAAGAATGAGCAGTGTTCCTGAGGCGCTTCGTTTCATAGAGAATTTTTACAGTTTTGATTAATTAATAATTTTTCTTGTTACGGTATGCACAGCAGCTACTTTTTCCCTTTTGAAGAAGCAGAATTGTTTCCAGACTTGCCAATATATGTATGTACCTATATATATTCAAGACCTCGGTGCTTTGGAGACTTGTCAGTCTTAGAGACAAACCTCGTGCTCAGACTAATTCCTAGAGACTGTGATTGAGAACACTGAACATTGAGAAGGAGTTTTCATTTCTTGTAAAAGACATTAGTAGTTTGTATATTTGTGAACCTTTGAATTGTTCTCCAGAGAACCTTGGAAACCTCTGACTCCTGAAGAAAAGAAGATATTAATGTAACATTGTTCTCTCAAAAGATCCAGGTTAGGAGAACAATAGAATTGGGTGAATGTGAATGGCTGAACAGTTGAATGCGCACTAGGAATGTACTTATCTATGCCCTT
Source organism: Pleurodeles waltl (assembly GCF_031143425.1). Taxonomy (NCBI): domain Eukaryota; kingdom Metazoa; phylum Chordata; class Amphibia; order Caudata; family Salamandridae; genus Pleurodeles; species Pleurodeles waltl. The sequence goes on from NC_090449.1 coordinate 952,078,505, forward strand.
ATCACCCAACTGCAGGTCCTTCCTTTAAAGAAATCCCAATAAGAAGAAAGGTGCAGGTTTTCAGAGACACACACTGAATATCCTATCTTCAAGTGGGAAACACAGGCTGGAACTGGATCTGGAGGCAGTCTCTCTTTTTCTATTCCTATTCCCCTTTCCGTCTAGCGTATGCAGGGTTCAGATAATCAGTTAAAATCTGAGCATGCATCTGTTGGCGGGAGTTGGGTAAAAGGCATCTGCTCTGTGGAAGTTTGATTTAACGGGTAATCTTCTGACAGTAGTCCTCCTTGGCGGCTCTAACTTTTGAAGTTTCTTAGAGTAGGGGGGCACCAGCTCCAGGTGTCCAGGCATCTATCCTCCAGTCTCCTTCCTACCAGTCCAGGGGTGGTATCCTAAGATTGTTCACTCAACCCAGGATCTGTACCCTGAGGATGAACAGGAGTCAGGGGTGAATAACTCCTCTCCCTGCCTCTCCATTTGGGCCTCTGCACCCTCTGTTTGCGAGTGGTATGCCCAGATGTCTGAGCTTTCAGGGCACCCTGGATGGTTGTCCCTCCTAGCTACTCTATCACTGGTGGCAACTCATTCTCCAGAATACAGTCATTGGGCATCTAGGGACTAACTGTGACCCTTCTCTGGGTCACCTCCCCTTCACCCCCACTCCAGGAATACCAGGGCCGCCATGGGGTTGAAAAGACCTGCCCCAGGGCCTGAGTTACCCTACACACCAGTGTATTTCTCTGGGGAAATCAGCTTTTCCACTACCATGGTCTGGCTGTCCTCAGTGTCCCTCAGCACTGTGACAGGGACCTCATTCACCTTGACCTGGTGGAAATGATGACTTCCACACTCAGGGATCACTAGTCTACCCTCTGAGTTCACCCTTCAACTAAGGGATATTAAGGCATTGTTGGAAATGGCCTTTCTGCAGGGTCACCCCCAAACGTTTTGCCTTCCTCCCTCTCTTTTTCTGACCTAATTTTTGTGCTGGCTTTAGGACTCTGCGCACTTTACTACTGCTAACCAATGCTAAAGTGCATATGCTCTCTCCTTAAAACATGGTGACATTGGCTCATACCCAATTGGCTTATTTAATTTACTAGTAAGTCCTGGTTAAGTGCACTACATGTGCCCAGGGCCTGTATATTGAATGCTAGTAGTGGGCTGCAGCACTGGTTGTGCCACCCACATTAGTAGCCCCCTAACCATGTCTCAGGCCTTCCTCTGCATTGCCTTTATGTGCGGTTTCACTGCCACTTCGACTTTAAAAGTACTTGCCAAGCCTTAAACTCCCCTTTTTCTTCACCCCCAAGGTAGGCCCTAGGTAGCCCATAGGGCAGGGTGATATGTAGGTAAATGGCGGAACATGAACATATGTGTTCTATATGTCTTGGTAGTGTAAAACTCCTAAATTCGTTTTTACACTGCTGTGAGGCCTGCTCCTTTCATAGGATAGCACTAGGGCTACCCTCATATACTGTTTGAGTGGTAGATTCTGATCTGAAAGGAGTAGCCAGCTCATATTTAGTATGGCCAGAATGGTGATAGAAAATCCTGCTTAATGGTGAAGTTGGATTTTATATTACTATTTTAGCAATGCTACTTTTAAAAAGTGAGCATTTCTCTACACTTAAATCCTTTTGTGCCTCCCAATCCATGTCTGTCTAGGTTTAGTTGACAGCTCCCTTGTGCATTCATTCACTCAGACACACCCCAAACACAGGATACTCAGCCTCACTTGCATACATTTGCATTTTGAATGGGCCTTCCTGGGCTAGGAGAGTGGAGGGCTTGACACTTACATGTCAAATGACAGTAGTGTGCCCTCACACAGAGTACTGCCACACCCCCCTACTGGGACCCTGGCAGACAGGATGGAACTGAAAGGGGACCTTGTGCACTTCTAAGCCACTCTTTGAAGTCTCCCCCACTTCATAGGCACATTTGAGCATTTAAGCGGGGTCTCTGTCCATACCAACTTAGACCTTTCTGAAGTAAGACACTTCCTGACAAGACACTCTTGTCACAGACACTTCCTGGCGAAGAGAACCAGAACCTGCTTTCTGTGAAGGACTGCTGCCTTGCTGTTGCCCTGCTGCCTTGCTGCTCTCTGGTTGTGCTCAGAAGTGCTCTCCAAGGGCTTGGATAGAGCTTGCCTCCTGTTCCCTGAAGTCTCAGGACCAAAAGACTTCGGGCCAGATGTACGAAAATCATGAATTGCGACTCGCAATTTGCGAGTCGCAATTCAGGATGCAGAACGGTGTCTCAGACACCGTCTGCGACTCTCTATGGGGTCGTAAAGACCCACCTCATTAATATTAATGAGGTGGGTCGCTTTTTGCGACCCCATAGCGAGTCCCTGCACTCACAGGGATGGTGGCCTGCTGAAGTCAGCAGACCTCCATGTCTGTGACTGCTTTTCAATAAAGCAGTTTGTTTTTTTCATTTTGCAGCCCGTTTTCCTTAAAGGAAAACGAGTTGCAATATGAAAAAAATTACGAAACCATTTGGTTTCGTTTTTTCAGTGTAGGCAGTGGTCGATTCGACCACTGCCTGCTCTGAAAAAACCTTTATGCCCACATTCACAAAGGGGAAGGGGTCCCATGGGGACCCCTTCCCTTTTGCGAATCAGTTACCACCAGTGTGACAGTGGTGGTAACTGCAAATTGCTTTGCGACCGCATTCGCGGTCACAAAGCAATTCTGCATTGCGATGCGAGTCACAAATAGGAAGGGAACACCCCTTCCTATTTGCGAGCCACATTCACAAATTGCGAGTCGATACCGACTCACAATTTGTGAATGAGCATCGCGTTAGGCTGTTTGCATGGCGCAAACTGCGATTTTCGTAGTTTGCACCATGCAAACGGCTTCCTACATCTGGCCCCTAATCTCTACTAGAAGAACTCATTGTGCAGTGAAAATCGACGCACAGCCTGCATCGCAGTGAAAAATTCACTGCCCGCCGAACCAGAATGACGCAGCCCAACTTCGCAACAAGAAGATCGACGCAGTGCCAGCATAGCGACCAGAAATTTGACGCACGGGCCACTGGATCGATGCACAGCCGAGCCGGAACGACACAGCGCGACTTCCAGAGAGGAATCGACGCAGCACCTGCTGTGCAGTAGAAATCTCCACTCAACGCCCACGGATCGATGCAACCCCTGTGACTTCATCCTGTCCACACTGGAAATCCACGCATCGTTCCCTGGGTCCCCGAAAACCCCACAACCCGAAGAGGATCCAAGACCGAGCGACAGAAATCGACGCAAAGCCTTCCCTGCGTGAAAACTAAATTACGCATCGCTGTGTGCGGCCCAAGAAATCGACGCACACCACCCTGTTTTCGAGGCACCTCCTCCTCTGCGGTTCTTTGCGAGATTTTGAACGCAAACCAGGCACTTTGTGCTTGCAAGAGACATTTATTGCTTTTAAGAGACTAAAGACACCTTATATAATTTTTACAGTGATATTTCAAAACATACTTATTGCATCTTAATTGCTTTGACCTGCATCTTATCGGATAAATATTATATATTTTTCTAAACACTGTGTGGTGTATTTTTGTGGTGTTCTACTGTGTTATTGTATGATTTATTGCACAAATACTTTACACATTGCCTTCTAAGTTAAGCCTGACTGCACAGTGCCAAGCTACCGGAGGGTGTGCACAGGATAATTTGGATTGTGTGTGACTTACCCTGACTAGAGTAAGGGTCCTTGCTTGGACAGGGCATAACCTGACTGGCAACTAAAGATCCCACTTCTAACAGGCATGATCTACTTCCTGTCCATGGGGCCTCCCTACCCCTAAGGCCATAATGGCCACCCATGTAGAGGTCCCACCAGCGGTGGTTTCTTTGGACGGAAAGAGGTCCCCTGCTTGTGTCCTAGCTAAGAACAATCAAAGCAGCGGGTTTGGAAATGGGGCGCCCTGGGCCACCGCCCACCAGAACCTCCCTCCTTCTTCTCAGAAGGGTCATGGGAACCCTTCCCTTTCTCCTTAACCTGGGACTTGCCTGTGTTTCCCTTGTCCTCCCCTTCACTTTGCTGGGAGAATCAGAACCATCATTTTTGGGTTCATCTCCAGGTACGTTTGTGGACACTCTTGTGCTGACTAAGAGGTCCACCTCCTCAGAAAGCTTCCTGGGCTCAGTAAGCTTGATATCTACCAGATGTTGGCATGGCTCTGTAAAAGAACTATTGAGCAAGTGCTCATTCACAATTAGGTTGTACAGCCCAGTAAAACATCCACTATGCTGCCAATCACCCAACCCTTCAGTGCCTTGCTGGCATAATAAAGGAAGTCCATCCAGGACTGGTTTGGGAGTTTAAGACAGTCCCTGAACCCTGACAGTACTTTTCAGGGGTGAACCCAACATAGCAACAAGTATTGCCTTCTTGGGGGCATACCTGGTCTGATCCTCTGCTCTAGTGTGGGAAGTGTATCCCTCTCCACCGCAGATATATTTTTTCACAGGCTACACCTCCTGCCCCCCCCCCAAACCCCTCTGAGACCTTGTGTACCCTGAGTGCAACTTCATAAGCAGCAAACCATTTGTATATATTATCTCCCATCACATAGGCACTAGGTTGAAGTGCGACCTTCTACTTTTCAGTATTTTTTTAACCAACCTATTTGTACATAGTTCGGTAGGCAAAATAGTAATGCTTCTGGTAAAAGTCTTTACCGTATGTGTTTTTAGTACATTTGGCCCTTGGGTCCGAATGAGAAATATGAGAAGTAAAATGCAGTACCCGCCCTTCCAGGGGACAAGCATACCATTTAGGTGCCCACATTTTGCAACTGCATCGCACCCTTCCAGAGGGCAAGCATACCATTAAGTTGCCCACATTTTGCAACTGCATCACCAGTTGGATATCATAGCTATGCCTATTAGTGATTTCTTATAATAGTATAGCCAGATACGATGTTCTGAAAGGGTGTACCAACCAATACATACCACAGTGAGTTATGTAGTGCCATGTGTGGGTGATCTGTAGATTGCAAGTTTCAGTACCAGCAAAGCCTACTCAACCTTTCAATCTTCTGAGGTTGTTAGATTATCATTAATTTAGGTAAGGGTAACACCTGTTAGCAGAGCTGTGAAATGGCAAAGCACTGTAAAATGACAGAAGAAATTACGGTTTGGGGTTAGGTACGGACCTTTAAACTAGACTTATTGCTTAAAACTAAAATCCTTCTAGATGATTCACAAACAGAGTAGTCATGTTGAAATATGCTTGGTTGCATTTCATGTCTGTTGTTGTTCTGCTGCTTAGGTGCTCTCAGTAGGTTTATTAGGTCTATGTGTACAGATATATATATATATGAACAGAAATATTATATATGGATATATTTTATTTGTATTTGAGTCTTTAAAGTTGGAGTAATGTTAATATAAGTGAATTTCCCATCTAAACAGGGATCCCAAGGAGGAGATCAGAAGAATGACCATGCAGCACTAGAACGAACTGCCTCCCAGGAAGAGGATACACATTCCGAACCTACAAAGAGGCCCCAGCATCGCTCGTCCTCCTCAGCGCAGCACCACAATCATCGAAGTGGCGTTACCAGAGGACTGTCTAGGCAAGAAACATTTGACTCTGATACAGAGGACAACAGAGATTCAGTATACCTAGAGGCAAAGGAGGATCAAGGTGACCATGAATCCCACAGGGAACACAACCACAGAGAAGAGATACACTCTACCAGTGATCGCAGGCATAGAGAATCACGTCATCGGTCAAAGGACCAAGACCGAGAGCAGGACCACAACGAGAGCAACAAACAACGCAGTCGTCATAAATCTAGGGACCGGAATTGTGACAGGGACGGTGATGTTGTTTCCAAAAAGCGTAACGATGCCGGAGAATTGAACAAGGAAGTTTATGTCCGCCAGTAACTCTCAGCCTCTGATGTTTCCAATTTGAGGAAGTCTTGATCACAACTATTCCCCATCACAAATATTTAATTTCAGTGTTGAAAAACATGATATCCATCAGTGAGCTGTTATGTATTGCTATGGCTGGCATAGCGATAACATTAATAGCAAAAACACCTGTGTACTGGTTTTGTTCCTCACCTGTGCTTCAGTTATATACTGGCATGGTAAAGCTGCAGATCTGGTTTTGTACTGTGCTTCATTGAGCTGTTTTGGTAGCTGCCATTTGAACAATGTCTGTTGCCATCAAGGTGTTGTCAATGTTTTGAGAACAAAAATATAATCAATGTCTACTAACTTCCAGTGTATTCAGCAAACCAGAGTCTGCGCACACAAAGAAATGTTAGTTTATTTTTAATTTTAATGAGCATGTACCCGATGTAAAGGTTTATTGAAGGACTACTACCTGCTTCATATACCTCTAGGTGAATAGGTTTGGGGACAGAATTCAATTTTGCCTTACAAACAAGGGATTAACATGTCAAAAACTATTTTTATGTACTGGTACTGTGTACTGTATAAAGAGTTTGTAAATGTTATCACAACACACACATTCTTGCGACTGTGTCTGACCACACTGTTCTCGTAGTCTAATGCAAAGCCAGAAGATTTACGTGAAACTCTGGTGAAGGCGTAGATAGTATTCAGGATATATGTAGCAAATATTACATTTGTTTCATTTTACACAAATAACAACCAGAGAATCGCTATAAAATTGTCCTTATCATACAAAACATACTGCTGCATCAAGGTACTATAAGAAACCAGGTGCTCCCCAGTGAGAACTTGTTCAGCATATGGCTTGGCCTGGCACCAAGGATCCATTTTAATATGTACTTTCAAAACATGTAGCCTTACTTCAACTGTACTTGTGGAGAGCCGAGTCCCCTGGTGCTACTATTGCTACCCCCAGCCTCAGCGCAACAATAGAAAGTAAGAGGGGATGTTTACTTCATGTAGTTTATCCTCGTGGCCTCCACTGTCTCCTGAGCAGCAAATAGGAATGTACTGAAAGATTACAGGTGGGAAAAAGGGTAACCTCATTAAAGTGAAATGAGGTGCAATGTAATGTCTGCTTGCTATCCCTGGCATTTTCTTAATTCAATATCTATGAATACACCTTTTAAAACATATACTCTTTTTATATTCCCCTCCAAACTCAAGCCATATAGTTTCTATTAAACCTTTGTATGTATTTCCTAATGGGGAATACAAATAGTGATTTCAATATGGTATTTCATCACAGATGGGCCACTTAACAAAGCATTTGAAATGCTCAAGTCCAAATTGCTTCTGAAAGTTGTGCTTTGCACATGCGCTCTTCAGGTGATACCTATGAGTACATAAAGCATGTAATCAGGCCTGGAGTTATTAAAGTTGCGTGGTGGTGAGCACACTCGCACCCACAGGCCAGGTAAATACAAGGTATTGTTTTGTTGTCTATGCAACTCGTTTGACCTATTCGCATTCAAGTAATCAAGATTATGCTGCGGGTATCTTTAAATATATTGCAATACATTGAGCCATTTATATTTTCACTGGCCCTGCAACATAAACGTTGAGAAGCAGTCGGTGAAGAAATTGTGGGAACAAGCACTTGTATTAACAGTTTTAACGGATGGAGCATGAAGGACAGACATTTAAAATTCAAATATTTTTTCATGAAGTAGTAAGATGTAATCAAATGTAAAATTCCCAAAACGCCATGACCCCACGAATATGTCTCTTCCAAACTGTATGCAGTGCAAACCTGCAATGTTAGAAAAGCAATGCACATAGACAAATAATGTACGAGTATGCATAAGTGTTTCTACAACTCGGGACTCGGAATAGATAACTACTTAAATTGCATGCTTGTTCAGAATTGTGAAACTAATCCTTTGTGAACTGGTAAGCATGTCAGTCATGCCAAGAGATTTGTGTATTACTAACCGTTTCTGCCAAGGTAATAAATGAAGTGTCAAAGCGAGCATGTCAAGACTGTACCCTAAGTAAAAAAGAGGGCAAAATGTATTTAACGTGCTTCTGCATCATATGCAGTGAAGTTCATAGGGTAGCCTCTACCATCCTAAATTCATCCTCTATCTAAACCAAAGGGATTACAGAAGACTGCTAAAAGACATGCAACAGATAATGGGATTCTAAATCTGCACTCTGGAAGCCAGGCCGGTGGTCACTGCTTATACTGTAACATACAAGATTCTATGACTCTACCTTGAGGTTGATAATATTGACGTACGAGAATACTGCTTACGCTACATTGCCTCCCACTACATCATCAAGGTAAGTATATTATTCTGTTCTTACCTCCACATGTACTTAACTCAACTTTCCTTGCGATGCACTGGTTAGGTCAATGTAGTGGATAACATATAATGTGATATAACACATGCTATATTGTGGGGGTATACCTCATACAGTGGAGAGACAGGGTTCTCATTTGTTTCAGGGTCCTTATAAAGACAGAAATCACCCAAAGATTATAACAAAAATGAATCTTTTTACAGCTGAAACCTACATAACAAAAGATGGGTGATAGAAATATATGGTAAGATTTCAGTGATATCTTCTGGCAAAGCAATATGTAGTATGAATTAGAGACACTAAGCACTTTACACCAACACGTTCACTACTGAATTTAAAGTTATGAGTGATATGACTTTGAACACTAGTTGTATGCTTCCATTTGCAGGGTTTAAAACATTGCATTTATTTCAACACTCTGGTCATATTTTTTTTTACAAGAGGTGTTAAAGAATATATTTGTGGAAATCTATAAATGTACATATGTGAAATGTATCTTTTATTCCTGTCTCAGATTTGTAAGCATTTGTACATATGTCATGACTGCCTTTGTAGATAAAAAATATGGTAACAAGACCTGTTGCACTGGTACACTCATTTATTTATTTCATATTCATTACAAATGGGGTGGGTCATGTCCATTTTGTCATTGTCATCTTCCTTCCACTTCCGAGCACATCACAGATGACACATACCCAGCAGTACTTTCACAAAGATGAGTAGAATGTGCTCGTCCTCAATGTAAGTTTTAATTGTGTTTATCGATTTCGATTCCAGTGTGTAAAACTCAGTTGCCATGAGAGTGGGTAATAGATGGTTGAAAAGAGTACGACGGTTGCCAAAACTGGCCACTGCTATCAGAGGTCTTCTTCAATTACAGAACGTTATGCACTGTTCATTGGATCTCCTGGATCTGCCTTACAGTAACCACTGTGTGTGGGAGAGGTGGAGATAAAAGTAGTTAGCTTAGGTCTTGCATGTAATATTGGTGAAAGTGGGCTATCATTAGTTGCTCTTCAGTTGCTTTTAGTTATTTGAAGTTCTTGCTGAATAATTCCGTCTTCATACAATTTCTGAATAGCAAATAGTTTGGCAGTTCTTTGCTTCTCCTCAGAAGCTTGCACTGCAACTGCCTTCTCCTCAACTGCTAGCCTCAATTACTGAAGGTCAGATGGTGCCTTTTTTTCTCTTCCCCAGCCTGGTCTCCCTCCTTTATCTCTGCAGCCATTACAGCCGCTGCCTTTTTATCTCCAAGAGCCTGAGCACCCTTTTTGATATCTGGGGCAACCAATTTGACTTTTAAGTCCCTCTTAACTTTCGTATCCTCATGTGCCAATCTGAGAGCCTAAAGCTCTCATAGGAACATACTGTGAGAAGACACGCTGCCCACAGCTCTGGAAAAGGTAAGCAAAGATGCTCTTTGAGGCAGGTCATCCCTCTGCACTGCTGCCTCTTCAAACTCATCATCATCATCGTGGGGGGATGATCTGTCCTTGACATGCCTCTTCAGGGTGCTGAGAACTTTCTCATTTTCCTACATCTTGAATTTATGAATCCACCTCAGCACCTCTCCTTTGTATAGTGTATAGCCTTGAATTCTACAAAAGTTATCCAACGAGGATAGACCATATTCCCAACCCAAATTTTTAAAAAACAATAACAATGAATCAAAAATAATGTTATGCCTCAATGTTGAATTTGATTTTTAATTTCTCAGCTGTTAGAATTGAGTGGTAACTACTGAACAAAGTTCAGCATTATGTAAGCTGACAACAGCATAAAGCTATGTCTGCTAAGAAAAGCCTGCTGTTGCTGCAGTCACCTGTGCTGGCCTTCTAGCCTGTGGTGGCCATCTAACTAGGCTGCTTTGCATGATGCACAGCCTTGCATCGTGGAGCACAGTTGAGCGTGCACTTCCTAATTTAGGATTTATACTGGAAGCATATCCTTACAGTATAACTTCCTATTCCTAGACAAACAGAAGGGATGAATTGGATAAGAGCTGTGCACTACATGCATAGTGTTTTGAACAATGAGCACATTTCCCCTTTTTAATGGTATTTCTGCTGATCTCTCCAAGTAACGCCCTGGGGTGAGGAAAGGACATTTTCCTAGTGAAAAATACCTTTTGCGTTGGTAAATATATAGCAGCGCACCACTTTGCACTAGCGCTAAGCCATAATATATCTTGGCCACAGTTCTTGAACAACCTCTGCTCAGAGTTAGTTGTGGCACAGGCAGAAGGCAGTTCCCAAAGAAATACATGTTAACCCTTTCACTGCTGGGATTTTTGCACATCTCTGAGTCAGAGGTTTGTTTAAAAAACTGGTATTGTGTTCTTTAAACCAGGTTTCTCTTTGCTCTCTTTGTATACCCATACAATCTATATGTTGTGTGGGTCATTTACTATTATGTCTTGGTGCAAACCCGGACCAATACTTCATCGTAGCCTGAATACGTAATGAAAAATAAGGAGATATTTTTATATTTTAAACAAATGTGCTCAATATTTTGTTGCATTTCTCAAATATACAAAAATAAATCCCAGAACATTACCCTGGAAATTGTTGCCCTGAATATCTGGAGTCCGTTTGTACCAAATATGTATGGGTTCCTTTAGGGAATGTAGTCTGCACAACGAGCTATGTACTATTAGCAAAGATTACTAATCTGTGGCAGAATCATATGTTCATTTGATGACAAATGTCAAACACAGGACTATATGGAAAGTATAAAACCGGTATATTTCCCAAATTCTCTGTGATGTAAGCAATCTACTGGTACAAGCCTGCCATCCCTTACCCTGACTGGCTGGCTGGCAGACCCAATGAAAATGACATTTCTAACATTTATTTTTCCAAACATGGTAGGTCCCTCCAATCCATCTCTACTATGTTTTGACCCTCGGTTTTGCTCCTGTGGGTCTTCTGAGCTTGAGGGTACCAGGCGTGTTTGGGGTGTCTATGGCTTCCTAGTGCCCGCAAGTGATAAAGTAGGTGCAGAACATCTGCAATAATGCATGTAGGAATGTTCTGAGTTTATTGAAGACACGTAGGCGAGTAATATGCATCACTTTCTGTTGTTTATTATCCATAACTGCCAGCAACTACAGAAGATTACATAACCTTTGGAAACAAATACTACAAAAGGCAGTCGTCTGTTCGCCAACAAAAATACCCATGCGTAAAGTTTTCAATTAGATCCCTATAAATATGGTCACTTTCCAGAGTGCTTCCTTTTTTGACTCGACAAAAGTACCTTGTAACATAATGAAAAACACACAAATGACAAAGAGCAGAATCACAGCGATCCTTGACTTTTCCTCTGAAGAATAATTAGGTAGATTGAGGTACTGTAGATAGTAGAATTGAAGAAAGGAATAACCAGCCGGTGAAACATACTAAAACAAGCGAGGACTCTGTAAAATGTCGGTAATGTTTAATCCAAAACCAATATATAGGTGGAACTTGCACTGTCTTTAATAATATTAAAACGTTCCTATGGTAAACACTTGGAAAATATGCATTTTATGTGAAGACTGGAGGCTCCTATTATGATTGTTTCTTATAATGCGTGAGAGTAGAAGTTGAAGACAAGTCGGTTGCTTTTTGAATGATCTCAGCTCCAGAACAGGAGGTTTTAGAAGCTATGGCTCTTCTGCAAGAAATGAGCCCCAAAGGTGGAAACACCAATTTCAGCTTCAGACAAAACCCATTTGACCCGTCTGGCCAAAGTGGTAGAAGAAACAAGAGAATGGGTTTTAATGAATGACATGAGGAGTTGTGCAGAATTCGTAATTCATATTCCTCAAAGCAAATAGTTGATATTCCTTACAGCAAACAACAATGCAAAATTTTGGATGGTTGGGAAACAGGAAGATAGCGCCTTAGTCCTCCCAGAAGTGGAGAAAAGGACTCCAAAAGAGTTAATTGACTAGCTGACAAAGCCAGGGCTCTGACATCAAAGATGTTCCTAAAATATACCAAACACAATTATATAATAGCGTTGTCAGTTTAGCTGATCATATTTTCAAGGTTAGAAATTGTTTATCAGGCCAATAATTAAACAGGTTGAAAACCATATTCACATCCAATAATGCAATATATTTGACACAAGGAGGAATAGTCCTCCTTTACATTTAAATATTATGTAGCTCAACAGGTATTCCCCAACTAGTGTTCCTGTTTTATAACAATGTTTATAGGATATGACCAGCCTATGGGTATATAGAGTTTTGATTTTCCTAGAGCCCAGGCATTCTCAACAAATTTACGAGTCTCTAATGAAAGACTTGGGACAGGCCAGAAAGGCCTGATATTTTCCAAGGCATCAGTTGGATATTGCCTGAAAGAATGAGACTGGGGAACTGATGCAAGAGATTGTCGAGTAACTGTCTGAAGTTGGTAAGAAGTGTTATATCAATCATTCTTCACAAGAGATCCAGAAACATATTTGCACTGGTCAGAAACGAGTCACTATCACTAATGGCGCAATTTTCTTTTGGCTTTTATGAGTGTGAGAAAATGGTTTATTAGTTGGGGTGGTGTGAAGTCTACCATGAGTAATAAAGGCAGTGTCTTGTTAGGTCCAGTTAACGTTTTCAGTATTTTAAACCTTAGCTCAGTCTCTGGTAGCTATGGCACAGAGAAGATAGGCCTAACTTAGAGAAAATGTGTAAAGTATTTAGGAGTGCCAAATCAGTGAAAACGTGAAAAAACACTACAAAATAAAAATCACATTCTAATTTATAAAAATATAATGAACAATATTACACCAAAACCCAACAATGTGGTAAGGGGAATCAGAGATATGATTTTTTAAAGATTTAGGGAAAATAGCACCAAACGGCATAAAGCGATAATGGTAGTTTATGGTCGCGGTAGCCCAGGGTCCATTTCAGGCTAATCGCAATGGAGCATGTGTTGGATACACCAACCAGCTTAGACCTACTCAGAGGTTTTACTTTGGGACTTTGTCTGGAAGTCAAAATCCTTGAGTGGGACAAGTCAGCAGTCTGTGTCCTAGGAAGTCTTCACATATTCGTAAAAGCATTTGGGTTAGTTACCGCTGAAGCTGTTGGTTTTGTTGGGAAAAGCTCTGAGTAGGAGAAATTCAGTTTCATGCCCAATTAGGTACTTGCGTAGGTTGGATAGTTTTGGCCCCTCGCTCATTACTCCTGCGTTGGATAGGCACACCATTATGGTGAAAACTCAGGTTTACTGACCTTAGTAAATCTGGGTTTGCATCAAAACACAATGGCACAGGAATGCCATTGCTCCTCCTATCTCCATGTGGTACAAACTTGATTTCTTATCCCAGCGCAGTCATGCCTTTGTCAGATAGGCTGTGGTGGTCTGTACGGTGTTCCAGAGGTCTGATAGTCCAGGTTTTCATGGGTGATAGTGTAAGTCCAGTTAGACACAGCTTAGGGTCCCAGTCCAGGTCCGGTCCTGTTGGTACTTGAGGAAAATGACTCATGCAGATTTTGGTAGCCATACAGCCATCGAGGAAGACAGCCAACTGACCCTTTACCTCCACGTCTTTGTCCTGGATACAAGAGGGAGCAAGTAAAGCCCTTTCAGGGCTCCTCTTAGGTCACAGACAGCAGATGCAGTATGCTTTTGTGTTTCCACAAGTCCTGATAGTGTTCTGAAGAGGGTGCCTTGGGATGACACACTTATGTCTAGCACTAGCTAATGGATGGGGGTGACTTCTAGCTTCTCCCTAACCAATAAGGTTGAAGTTCCCAGGGGTAACTCTACCCACTTTTGCAGCTGCTCCTGTTTGCCCAACTACAAACAAACCTACAGTGCCTAAAATTCAAGATGGTGAAACCCTTCTCACCTTATGCAGAGCCTCTGTGCCCACCAAGTGGGGTGGCTAAGATAATGTGCAGTGCTCACCTCCATTCCATGGTCAATTCAAACCTTTTGTGGGCAGTTACCCCCCTGCCCCTCCCCCCAGAGGACAAAAGCTGTGGCCTTTCCAAGTGTCACCTTACATTTACTTGTGGCATGGAAGGCCTCTTTGAAGAAAGTTAAGTCCCTGGGTAGACCCCAACTGGCTTTCCTGTCAGGGGAAGAGAAAAATACCTCCCCTCGACCAAGCCGTTTTCTATGCTCTGGGAGCTATGCACTCACTAGGCTACTGCTGTAGAACTAATGCAAATTAACTCCCAAGAGCTTTGGACAGGGAAAAAATAACTTTCTAAACATGACTTTTCCCAAATTGTTATTAAGCATCTGAGTTCTCCATTAAGTTGGGCTTTTAATATGTATTAAAATGTGTGGTTTAATCCTATTTCTAGCTGGTCTCCATCCAGAGATAGCAGAATTAATACTTAATATTGCTTCCCAGTGTTTTCTCCATGGGCCAGCCAACAACAGTGAAAACATATTTTGAGTGCTACTCACCACAAAGACATGTTAACATTTCTGCATGCCCTACTTTTAAATACCATGCGGCTTGCCTTGTGGGCTTCAGGGCCTACATAAGGGTTACTTTACAATATTTAAAAAATGTTTTCCACTTTCAAAAAGAGTTGCGGTGCAAGTTTGAAATTGTAGCTGCCAGGCTACAGTGGTAGTCCTGGAGTCATGTTTGCCTGGTTACACTAGTGGATGGCACAATAGTGCTGTAGTCCATAGGTGACATTTAACTTTCCATGCCTTTATTTTGGGCACCATTTAATTTGTAAGAAAGTTAAATATGCCAGGGAGTTACCCATTTTCAACATATTTTAGGGATCAGAGCACATGCACTGGGGTCCGGTTTGCAATGTTCCAGAGCACAGAGTCAAAAAACAGCAGCATCTGTCCACGAAATGATCCAGAATATTGGGTGCAGTACTTCACACCACTCTTCAATACCATCACTCGCACCAAACAGATCCTAGAATTGTGGGGAGGCAGTAAAGTGCACACAATTTACAAGAGCACAAATCAAGCTCTGCCGTCAAATTACAGGCTAATTGCCTCAGACTACACGGAGGCAAATTTTATGCGTCCTGTATATTACAGCATCTCCAAACCTGGGGATACGAAAACAACTTAATCCCAAGATTTCAAACAGAGTTTAGGGCAAGCATGGGAACATCAACAACACATAATAGCCTTCTCTCTCATTGAAGAAAAGGCCAGCTACAGGAAAACAAGCTTCTATGCTTGCTTTATAGACCTCAAGTCCTCCTTCGATCAGATCCCCAGGGAAAGTATTTGGTCTAACCTGGCCAAATGGGAAATCCTGAATAATTTGCTAAGGGCAATCATAGATCTATACACTAACACCTGGGTTCAGGTAAAAATAGGAGATGGTACTAGATAAATAAAAAGGATACCCACAAAGACCGGTTTAAACAAGGCTGAGTCTTAGCTCTAAGCCTGTTCAATTTATATTTGGTAGATCTAGCCAGTGCACTAGCACATGTGAATAGCCATCCTCTGGCTCTAGGTCCAGAGAACATGACATCTTGCTATTGAACCTGCAACAGAGCATGACAGCCCTAAAAAAACTTTCTGGATCAGCAAGGCCCAGAAATAAATCTGGCTAAAACAAAACAGATGTGGCTGATCGGCGCGAATTACAAATCATTTGCTTGATTTTTAGGGGGGAAGAAAGTGGAGGTGGTGCAGTCATACAATTATCTAGGAGTCCATTTTGAACCCCGACTGATATGGAAGTGTCAGTTGCTTGCAATCGAGACAAAAGCCCATTCACTAATGTATAACTTTAAACTGCTCAAGAAGAGACTGGATTTTCCCAATTTTTCCCACTTTCTCAGAGTCATGTCAGCTCAGTTGCTCCCTGCCATTTTTTATGGGACCAAAGTATTGAGGGGCCAGGAGATCCTTTCATTAAATAAAAACCAAAAGGCTGTTTTCAGTATCCCAAAAAGTGCATACCCAGCCCAGGTTATTCTGGTGCTTGGCCTGAAATAAAAACAGGTAGTTCAGTGAAGGGAGCCTTCCTTAAAGCATCTTGGAAGCTACAGGCCGCAGAGAATACCACCATAAACAACTCCTGCTGGCAAGAAGTGAATACTCAACAAATCAGCAACAGAAAAAAAAAAACTGGCGAAACTACTTAAATCAGGTCGCCTAAGTCCTGGCATGGCAGAAGCCTGAAAGTGCAGTATGGGGAAGACTGCTTTCAATAAATCTGTAAACTTCTCTGTCTGCACGTTATCGCTCATAACAGACAAGGACTCTTCGGCTAAAAAATGGCATGCCTGGGCAGTTCTGTGGTCTTATTCGACACTGTCCCCCCCAAGGATATCTATCAGAACTCTTTTCTGCTCATGCAAACTTCAGTTCTTGTTATATAGAATGGGGTTCTTTGACACCAAAGACGCATGCCCCCTTGGAAAAAACAGTTTCCCAATCAAAGCTGCCGATTATGTGGCCATAAACAAGAAACCCTACTGCACGCCCTCTGTACCTGTCCGGCCCTGGGCCTAGAAAGAAGAAAACTGTTAAAAAATCATTTTCTACTTCAAAAAGTTTGTTCTGTAGACAGGCAGCAATTAGCTGGCTAAACGGTAAGTGGATTCCATACTGCTGCAGGGGAGTGAAGTATTCACAGCTGTTTCACAAGCTGGCTAGGGCCGAGTCTGAGCAATTGTCTGAGTAGAAGTAACCAGAAAATAGAGGGTCTTGGCAGGATACTGATTTCAGTCCTTTTTGTATTTTGAAATTAACAGGCTGCAACATTTGCCATGGTTGAGGCAGCAAAGGATTTTAAGTATTCAACGTTTTCTCATTTCTGGGGCCTCTACTTTTCACGCTATGCGTATTCACATTTAGGCCCCAATTTGCCCAGCCCCAATCTCCCCCGTACTACCCTAATTCTCCTAAAAGCTCATTTGGCCAAGACATTACCAAAATGAACAGGTTGCATCCTTTTATAAAATCAGACTTTTAAAATTATTCACATTACTGTAAATGACTGTTTTGCACCATGTCAAAATATGAAGGAGTTTTTGCTCTTGCAATTCATTCATATGGGTATTATCGGCTGTACTGTACTTGGGTTTTCAATTTTTCTTGACCTAACCTTTGCTTTCATTGTTTTAATGTATTTTAAAGTCATTTTCTCATGAACTATGTAGTTGGTTTTATCTGCCCTGTATGGGCGTTTTATCATTTAACATATTGCAATGGTTTTTATTAATCGAGCAATAAAGATTATCATATGATATATTATAAGTAATTGCCTTCAATTAGGGATCCTTCAATTCAAAGGTCAAACACAGTCTTTGAGATGAAGAATCATCTTGATCCTGAAACGACAGTATAGGATGAAATGAGCCCCCTCCACTGCAGCCTTCAAACCTTCCTAGTCTGACGCACTTCCATCAGGTACTAGTCAGAGGCAATATTCGCCATCATGTACCCCGTTGGCAGACCGTCACATCAGACAGGTGGATTTGGCAATTCGTCCGAAGGGGCTACTCCCTCCTCTTTGAGACTGCCCCTCCACCTATGCCACCATCCTACAATTGCATGAGGGAGGATCACTGAGCACTTCTCTGCGAGGATGTTTCATCTCTCTTATCCAACTGAGTCCTAGAGAGCGTCCCTGTGTCAGAAGTAGGTTGTAGTTGCTATTCCCGCTACTTTCTGGTACCCAAAAAGGACTAGGACCTCCTCCCTATACCAGACGTCCGGTCCCTCAATCTCTTCTTCAGGAAGGGGAAGTTCAAGATGGTCACCCTGGCTCAGGTGTTATCTGCCCTAGACTCAGGAGACTGGATGGTAGCTCAGGACACTTATTCCCACATTTCTGTCCTGCCTGTCCACAGGGGCTAAATGTGGTTCATGGTGGGCCACAAGAGCTTTCAGTTCACTGTCCTCCCCCTTTGGTCTCACCAGTGCCCCTCGGGTATAAACCAAAGTGATGGAGGTGTTCGCAGCTCATCTGCGCAGGTCAGGGGTCTCAGTGTACCCCTACCTCGACAACAGGCTGTTGAAGGCGGGCTCACCTCAGGCAGTCATCTCTCGCCTCCAGACCACGGCGGACTTCCTGCATTCACTGGGGTTCACTTAAAACAAGCTGAAGTCACACCTGACTCCCTCTCAGATGCTCCCTTCCATCTGAGCTGTCCGGGCCTATCCTCCCAAGCACCTAGTCCAAGATATTCGGGTTACGATACAGATATTTCACCTTCTATCCTGGATTTGGTGAGAATGACTCGGATGTTCCTGGGCCTCCTGGCCTCCTGCATCCTGGTGTTATCTCATGCCAGATGGCATATGCAGGCTGTGAAGTAGGACCTGATGTTCTAGTTGGTGCAGCATCAGGGGAATCTCTCTGATGTGGTCCAGATCTCAGAGGGAACTGCGCAAGATCTGCAGTGGTGTATCATGAACCACGATTGGGTCAAAGGCAGATACCTCTCCCTTCCTCAACCAGATCTGATCTGACAGTAGTGACAAATGCGTCACTCCTGGGATGGGGCGGTCATATGAGAGAGGCGGAGATCAGAGGCGTCTGGTCTCTAGTGAAGTCCAGGCTCCATATCAATCTTTTGCAGCTCCGGGCAATCAGACTGCGAGAGAGAGAGGAAAGCATTCCTTCCCTCTCTCTCAAAGGAAAAGTGAGCAGATCTTCATGAACAACACCACCGCCATGTGGTGCTGCAACAAGCACGGCGGGATGGGGTTGTAGACCCTTTGTCAGGAGGCTTTGCACCTCTGGACATGGCTGGAACAGCAGGGCATATCCCTAGTGGTTCAACATCTGATGGGCTATCTGAACGCCAGAGCCAACATACTCAGCTGACAGTGCCTGGCTGATCACAAATGGCTTCTCCATCCAGAGGTGGCACAAGGTCTGTTTCAGCAGTGGGGAAAGCCTTGGTTTGATCTGTTCCCCTCTGTAGAAAATGCGCAATGTCAGCAGTTTTGTGCAGTGGAGTTTCCAAGGTGGCACTCGCTCGCGACGCTTTTCATCTCGAGTGGAGCTCAGGCCTCCTGTACGTCGCTCTGCCCATACCATTTCTGGCCAGAGTTATCAAGAAGTCATGAACAATCTGGCCCAAGTAATACTTGTGGCTCCGGACTAGGCACAAAAAATCTAGGGCCTTATTTAGACTTTTTGGTGCAAAACTGCACTAAGGCAGTTTTGCCCCAAAAAGTTTTGCACCAGCTTGCACCATTTTTTAGCACCAGCTGGGCACCATATTTATGGAATGGTGCAAGCCGGTGCAAAGGGTAGGCTAGCTTTAAAAAAAATGACGTTAGGCAGTTTTGAGTCAAAATAAATGAATCTGACCAGATTAGCATAATTTTTTGATGCTAAGGGGCATATTTATACTCGGTTTGCACTGAATTAGCGTCCGTTTTTTTTAAACTCTAATTCAGTGCAAAACTAACTCCATATTTATACTTTGGTGCTAGACCCGTCTAGCGCCAAATTTATGGAGTTAAAGTCATTTTTTGGAAGTGGAAACCTACCTTGCCTTAATAAGATGCAAGGTAGGCGTTCCCGTGCAAAAAAATGACTCTATGGCCTTAACACCATATTTATACTCCCATGTAAAAATGGTGCAAGGGAGGGAGGAGGGGTAAAAAAATGGGGCAAAGCAAGCTTTGCCCCATTTTTTAAGTCCTGGGTCAGGGCAGGGGTTAGGGGACCTGTGGGCCTATTTCCATGGTGGAACACCATGGAATAAGCCCAGAGGTGCCCTCCCCAGGCCCCAGGCGCACCCCCACCCACACCATAGGGACTGCGGAGGATTGGGGACCCTATCCCAGGTAAGTACAGGTAAGATTGTATTTAATTTTTTTTTTTTTGTTTAAGTGCCATAGGGGGCCCTGAAATGGGCATGCTAGGTTTAGCACCATAAAATGACGCTAATCTGGTTAGAGTCATTTTTTTTTACTCTAACCTGCCTAATGTCATTTTTTGGTGCTAAACCCTCTTCTTCTATACTGCCAGCCCCACCCGACTAAAGTAATTTTTTTTTTACTCTAGCCTACCCTTTGCACCGACTTGCACCATTCCATAAATATGGTGCCCGGCTGGTGCACAGAAATGGTGCAAGCCGGTGCTAAACATTTTGGTGCAAAACTGAGTTAGTGCAGTTTTGCAGCAAAAAGTATAAATAAGGTCCAATATTTTGTAAGTTTGCGCCACTTTTGCATCATAAAATGACGTTAATGCGGTGCAAAAAAAGTTTAAATCAGGGCCTTGGTGCTAGATGGGTCTAGCACCAAAGTATAAATATGGAGTTAGATTTGCACCGAATTAGAGTAAAAAAAAATGACGCTAATTCGGTGCAAACAGAGTATAAATATGCCGCAGAGTATAAATATGCCCCTAAATATGGCGTTAAGGCCATAGAGTCATTTTTTGCACGGGAACGCCTACCTTGCATCTCATTAAGGCAAAGTAGGTCTCCACTTTCAAAAAATGACTTTAACTCCATAAATTTGGTGCTAGAGGGGTCTAGCACCAAAGTATAAATATGGAGTTAGTTTTGCACAGAATTAGAGTAAAAATAAATGACACTAATTTGGTGCAAACAGAGTATAAATATGCCCCCTAGTATCCTGAGCTACTGAGCATGGCCATCGATCCTCTGTTCAGACTGCCCGTTCTGGAGGATCTTCTGTCGCAGTAGTAGGGGAGGGTCCTCCACCCAAACCTGTTCAGTCTTCGCCTTCTTGCGTGGAGATTGAGTGACAGCAGTTGACAGCTTGCGACCTTCTGCCCAAATTCTGTGATGCTATCTTGGCAGGCAGGCATCCCTCAACCAAAACAGTATACGCCTGTCAAAGGAACAAATTTGTGTTATGGGGCACAGATAAATCTGTTAACCCCCTCTGTGCTCCTCTTTCCAAGGTCCTTTTGTTTATACTTTCTTTGGCCCAGCAGGGCTCAGCTTTGGGCACCCTTAAGGGTTATTTGTCTGTATTCTCAGCCTTTCTGAGATTACTTGATCAACCCTCTTTATTTACGTCTCCTATTGTCAGTAGGTTCCTTAAAAGTCTTACTCACATGTTGCCTCCTTCACCTTTTATCATGCCCCAATGGGACATAAATTTGGTTCTCACTTTCCTAATGTGTGCTCCTTTTGAGGTACTTCCTGATTGTCATGTCAGGTTTTTGGCACTCAAAACAGCCTTCCTTGTGGCCATTACCTCTGCCTGTAGGGTGAGCGAACTACAGGCTTCGTCATGTAAGCTGCCCTACCTTACCATCTAGCCTGCCGAAGTGGTGCTTTGCATATGGGCCTCCTTTCTTTCGAAAGTGGTTACGCCCTTCCATATATTACAATCCATCACCTTGTCTACTTTTTATGCACCCCCACATTCTCCTAAGGAAGAGGAGAAACCCCACTGCCTGGACCGAAAAAGAGCATTGTTGTTATATCTTTATCGTACCAAAGAGTTCCAGGTGGATGATCAACTCTGTTGGGTACGCAGGTGCAAACAAAGGTCGGGCAGTGCAGAAGAGAACTATGTCTAGGTGTGTTGTTCTCTGCATCAAAATATGCTACTCATTGGCTAAGAAGCACCCCCCCATGAGGGCTTGCACGCTCATTCTACCAGAGCAACAGCTACAACCACTGCGTTAGCACCCAGAGTTCCGGCCCTTGACATCTGTCAGGCAGCAAAGTGGGCGTCCTTGCTCACGTTCACCAAATACTACTTCCTATATAGTCAGGTCCAATGGGTCGGGTACTTTGCCCATTCGGTCCTATACAACTTCCTAGTACTACCTTGGTTCGCAGACCCTTCTCCGGGATGGTATCTATTCTAAGGTAAGGAATTTGCAACTCAAAGTCTCTATCAGATGAACAAGTAACTTACCTTCGGTAACAAATTATCTGGTAGAAACATATTCCAGTTGCAGATTCCTTACCAACACACCCATCCTCCCCACTCTGCAAACTGATTTCTAGTGACAGGGACTTCCCCTTTTTATGGCCCTAGTCCTTCATGGTTCTGCGTTTCTGGCATGGAAAGTCATGAAAAGAACTGACTTCAGCATGCTGGGGTGGCACCTATATAGGACCTGCGACATCATATCCTGTGACCATGATGCCAACGACGAACATGGAGTCGACCAACACCACCTGATGGCATGCAGAGGTACTACTTGAAGAAAAATGTCCGGATCAAGACTGACGCTTGGGGGGGAAATTCTAAAGTAAGGATTCTGCAACATAGAATATGTTACAAAAGAAACGTAATTCATTTGTTTGGAGCACCTGTCTTGTTCACAGATTTCACCCCTGAGCTGTACAGAAGATACCACAACCATATATTTTTACCAACTACACTTTATAATGTTTCTATTGCTGGGTGCCTACCTCTTGTGACTGATTGACTGCTCAGTGACATGCTCCGAACATGACACTGGTCAGATCTTTAGGCCCATATTTATACTTTTTTATGCAAAACTGCGCCAACGCAGTTTTGCGTCAAAAAAATTAGCGCCGGCTAACGCCATTCTGAAGCGCCATGCGGGCGCCGTATTTATTGAATGACGTTAGCCGGCGTTAGCCACCGGCGCCGTCTGGTGTGCGTTAAAAAAAACGACGTACACCAGGCAGTGTCGGCGTAGGGGATATGGGGCTTGGGTGTCAAGAAATGGGGCAAGTCAGGTTGAGGCAATTTTTTTGCCTCAACCCGATTTGCGCCATTTTTTACGACTCCCAACCCCCATAGAAATGACTCCTGTCTTAGCAAAGACAGGAGTCAAGCCCCCTTGCCCAATGGCCATGCCCAGGGGACTTATGTCCCCTGGGCATGGCCATTGGGCATAGTGGCATGTAGGGGGGCACAAATCAGGCCCCCCTATGCCACAAAATAATTAATAAAAAAAACTTACCTGAACTTACCTTAATGTCCCTGGGATGGGTCCCTCCAGCCTTGGGTGTCCTTCTGGGGTGGGCAAGGGTGACAGGGGGTGTCCCTGGGGGCATGGGAGGGCACCTCTGGGCTCCTTCAGAGCCCACAGGTCCCTTAACGCCTGCCTTTTGCAGGCGCTAAAAAACGGCGCAAAAGCGGCCGTACGTCATTTTTTTTGACCCGCCCACTCCCGGGCGTGATTTTTGCCCGGGAGTATAAATCCGACGCACATGCCTCGGAGTCGATTTTTTAGACGGGAACGCCTACCTTGCATATAATTAACGCAAAGTAGGTGTCCACGCTAAAAAATGACGCTAACTCCATGGACTTTGGCGCTAGACGCGTCTAACGCCAAAGTATAAATATGGAGTTAGTTTTGCGTCGAAATTGCGTCAAAAAAATGACGCAATTCCGGCGCAAACGGAGTATAAATATGCCCCTTAGTATTTGTTCAAAACTTGGCAATTACCTGCCAAACGTTAATGCATCTGTGCTTTTTTTTTGAGTGTGGAGGTAACAGACACGCATGGGTTTTCAGTTAGTTTGAGTGGAGTAGGGATCCACAAAGGTAATGTTTCTGACCACAGGGCTTCTATAGGGAATATTTGTGGTGTGTGGCTTCTGGCACGGCCAGCATCCATGGACACCTACCAAACCAAGACAGTTTCAGAAAGTAGAGACTGAGAGGGGTCCAGATGTTGTGACATGAATTGTAGCATAGCTGATTACCCAGTATGCGCAGAAAATGTCAAATTAGGAGTTAAAAATTATCTCAGTTTCTTTACTTTTCTGTGACAGAAAACTCCAAAATGTCTGGAAAATGGCCAACATCCATCGTTGCTACTCTTCTGAGTCCATGTAGACCTACGCACAGGACAAAAATACTCAAAAACTTTAACTGTTGTAACACCATTTTGACAGTATAAAGAACTCATAAGGTAACAGTTTTGACCTGTTCCTGTCATGTGGCGGGTCTTTTGTTGCCACACATTCCAGAGCTTTCTGTCACAAAATAGGTAAGACATTCTGCATTTTGAGCCAAAGTTTAACATTTACAGGGCATTATGCTAAGAAAAAGGTATGACATCCATACAAGCCACACAACTCAAAACTCTTCTTGGTGTGCACTTTTCAGAAATGTTTTGGGTTCGTAGTTTTCAAGAGACAATGGCCAGCCCCTGGCCCAAATACCACAGCTACCTGCAGCCCAGAAATCAATCTAATTCCAAACTTCATTCTTGTATTTTCCATGGTCAGGTTCTTAGGCCTTTTCTGTCCCAGGAATAGGGGACACTTGAGAAGTACCATTTGAATCAGAGAGAAGATTAGGAAGGTAAAAAGGTGTGACATTTGCCAATATTTGACTTTCCCTATCTTTTGGCTTCTTTAGAATTACCTGACATTAAAAATAATCCAGAATGGATAGGCAATAGTGAATAAGGGGATTGTCGAGGTTCTAAGTGGTTCTAAGTGGCATCAAATTGACAAGAATGAATCTCGATGGTGAAGAACATTTCTGTTATTCCCTTGTCACCCATCTTTAATTTTATGTTATATATGCCCCCCTCAAATCCTCTGCCCTACTTTTAACATCAACATGAGGCAGAGGAGTAATGAAGAAGTAATACATAAAATGGCTTCCCTTTCACAGTTAAAAAAAACTTTGGGGCATATTTACAAGCGGCATGGCTGCAATGCGCAGTATCTTAAAGTTCCAGCACATTCCTGCCCTTTTCTTGTGATGCAGGGCAGCACAGCAAAAAGCCTTGCTGCCCTGCGCCAAAATATTGTACATATGGCTCTTTGTCTCCTGCCACTCACAATCCTCTACATTTACTCTTCCCCTCTTTCTAACTTCAAAAAGGCCAGTTGACCTGCTACTACAGGGAGTGCAGAATTATTAGGCAAATGAGTATTTTGACCACATCATCCTCTTTATGCATGTTGTCTTACTCCAAGCTGTATAGGCTCGAAAGCCTACTACCAATTAAGCATATTAGGTGATGTGCATCTCTGTAATGAGAAGGGGTGTGGTCTAATGACATCAACACTCTATATCAGGTGTGCATAATTATTAGGCAACTTCCTTTCCTTTGGCAAAATGGGTCAAAAGAAGGACTTGACAGGCTCCGAAAAGTCAAAAATAGTGAGATATCTTGCAGAGGGATGCAGCACTCTTAAAATTGCAAAGCTTCTGAAGCGTGATCATCGAACAATCAAGCGTTTCATTCAAAATAGTCAACAGGGTCGCAAGAAGCGTGTGGAAAAACCAAGGCGCAAAATAACTGCCCATGAACTGAGAAAAGTCAAGCGTGCAGCTGCCACAATGCCACTTGCCACCAGTTTGGCCATATTTCAGAGCTGCAACATCACTGGAGTGCCCAAAAGCACAAGGTGTGCAATACTCAGAGACATGGCCAAGGTAAGAAAGGCTGAAAGACGACCACCACTGAACAAGACACACGAGCTGAAACGTCAAGACTGGGCCAATAAATATCTCAAGACTGATTTTTCTAAGGTTTTATGGACTGATGAAATGAGAGTGAGTCTTGATGGGCCAGATGGATGGGCCCGTGGCTGGATTGGTAAAGGGCAGAGAGCTCCAGTCCGACTCAGACGCCAGCAAGGTGGAGGTGGTATACTGGTTTGGGCTGGTATCATCAAAGATGAGCTTGTGGGGCCTTTTCGGGTTGAGGATGGAGTCAAGCTCAACTCCCAGTCCTACTGCCAGTTCCTGGAAGACACCTTCTTCAAGCAGTGGTACAGGAAGAAGTCTGCATCCTTCAAGAAAAACATGATTTTCATGCAGGACAATGCTCCATCACACGCGTCCAAGTACTCCACAGCGTGGCTGGCAAGAAAGGGTATAAAAGAAGGAAATCTAATAACATGGCCTCCTTGTTCACCTGATCTGAACCCCATTGAGAACCTGTGGTCCATCATCAAATGTGAGATTTACAAGGAGGGAAAACAGTACACCTCTCTGAACAGTGTCTGGGAGGCTGTGGTTGCTGCTGCACGCAATGTTGATGGTGAACAGATCAAAACACTGACAGAATCCATGGATGGCAGGCTTTTGAGTGTCCTTGCAAAGAAAGGTGGCTATATTGGTCACTGATTTGTTTTTGTTTTGTTTTTGAATGTCAGAAATGTATATTTGTGAATGTTGAGATGTTATATTGGTTTCACTGGTAATAATAAATAATTGAAATGGGTATATATATTTTTTTTGTTAAGTTGCCTAATAATTATGCACAGTAATAGTCACCTGCACACACAGATATCCCCCTAACATAGCTAAAACTAAAAACAAACTAAAAACGACTTCCAAAAATATTCAGCTTTGATATTAATGAGTTTTTTGGGTTCATTGAGAACATGGTTGTTGTTCAATAATAAAATTAATCCTCAAAAATACAACTTGCCTAATAATTCTGCACTCCCTGTATACCACTCCCTTGTCAACCTTTGCCTTACTCCTCAGCCGAAGTATTGCAAAACGTTTGTGGCCTCCCGCCACCCAAATCCAACATCTTCTGCATATGCCCAAAAATTGAAAAAACGAAACCTTGCCTCCTGTTACCAAACACCACCACCACCATTGGCATATAGCCATCCTCTACCAAATTAAAAATTCAAAGAAATACCTCCTACCAGCATCCTACTATTCACCACCATTTTCTTCTGTACCTTCAATGGCCTTCTCTGGCCAAAGCCTCATAGCACTACTGATCAGCGCAGCTTGCTAACATCTTCCGCGTGGGTCTGCCTGTGTTCCCTTTGCTGGTGCACACTCATGTATGCCTGTGCCGCGGCAAAGAGCCGGAAAATGTTTCAAGTTTTTAATAGGCTAATAAAAAATCCAGTCAGAGTCTGTATCTTTCGAGGGTACAGATGAATGTGTCTGTGTGCCGGCCTAGGCTCTGGCTCCTTGCTACGGCACCGGCACAGCGTGGGGAAGGATTCATGAGTCAACTTGCCCAACACTTTTTGTCTATCTACAAAATTTACCCGCTGGCCATGGCACTTAAGTGGTTGTAGTTGGATGTAGAAATAACTTCTTCCCTGTCACCCCACCAGTTTAAAAAAGTTCGGGGTTTAAAAATTCAGAATGATAAAGTCACTTTTAAGTGCAAATCTCCACAAAACGTCTTACATCTAAGGTAACCCAGGTGTTAGTTTGAAAGTTATTTGGGGGGTGTCATTAATTAAACCACGTCCACAAAGTACTACCAGCACACATATTAAATGGGATCCTTACCAGTGACATCCTATTTTGAAGCTGAAAGAGCTTCACAAGTTCCAAGAACTCCAAGCCCCATAGCAGGACACAGTAGCCAGTTCTCACCATACAATTATACGTAGTCTTCCCAATATTCCCAATACTTCCAGTTTCTTGGTCATCCACCAAAGGCCAACATCTTACGTAGAAACACTGCACTTTCTATAAGCAGCTTCCCTGAGGTAAGGCTTTCCAGCAAGAAAAGCAGACTACCCACCGAAGACTTGGGCTGAAACAACTTACTGATTAAATCAAGAAAATGTAATCCACTGTTTGAACTAAGGGCCATATTTATGAGCCCCTTCTGCCGCTGGAGCATCACTTTTTGTAATGCTTGGGTGGCTCAAACTACAAAATCATATCTATAAGGTCACGGAAAGCCACTTTGTGTGGCTTTGAATGGCCCCATTTATATGGAAAAAGGCAAGATTGCTCTGCGCTCAGGAGGCATTCCATGGGCATTGCGGTCGGTGTCCCCACGCAACACCAATGGATTTTGACGCTTCTCCCGATTCACAAAAAATATGGTGGTCGCGATGGTGCAGAACTCACCATTAATGCTGCTCCAGCCTGGTGTGGCACTCTTCTCCCCCGGTACTGGTGTCCATGAGCAGGAAAGGGAAGGACTTTCTCCCTGCCCAGCGGAACTCGAAGCGAACCAATCCCAGAGCTGCTCTCATGCTGTTTTCAGCATGAGAGAAGCTCCAGGATTGGTTGGAGCAGGCTAACCCAGCGCTTATTTTGAGGCTTGGGGCCTGTGCCAGCAATTCCCCTGCTGTTTCACAACCCTGGGTTTGCTGGGTCTACATTGGGCATGTCAGGCTGGCCGTCGCAAGTCAGCCAGCCAATTCAACATGCGCACTGTAGACCCAGCAGTCATCCTGCAATTACAGGATTCGGCCCATCCCCTGCTCTCACACTTGCACTGAAGGTGGCAAATTAAAATGGCATTTCAATGCCATTAAACTTGTTTGTATTTGCCTGCTGCTCTCGCAGGAGGCGGGGTGACGTTCCTCCGCCCTTGAGGAGGCACCACCCCTGTGAAAACCTAGGGATACACCAAAACCTTACACCTCCCGAGGTGAGGCGTAATGAGAAAAAATAACTTTATTTCTCCTCGTTTTGACTTCTGTCTATGCTGCATTTTGCAGCAAACTTAGAAAGAGGAAAACACCTCTCAGGACTGTTTTTGTGTGGGAGGGTGCCCCTTCCTGGACAAAAACAATCCTGTTGACAACACAGACTTTCTTGCACCATGGTGCCTGTGTTGGCACTAGGATGCTGAAAAGGCACAAGCAAAGGGGAAAAGGACAGAAATGCACTGTATTGCATAAATACATGCATTCCTGCCCTTTCACTTTGACGTAAGACAGCACAAGGTGACTTGCTGTGCTGCCCTGCGCTAATTCACTCTAAATGTGGGCCTAAATCTTTGGATTATGGTTTGAAACAGGAGGTTTGAGTATCTCGTCCAATGTTTATCTGCATGTACATAAAAAGTCTTCATAGCCAGGTCTCTCTTTCTCTCCCTATTCCAGCCTAGATCTGATAGATTGTGGTTGATCAGTATATATAGAAAACTCACTTACAAAAGAGAAATCTAATCTGGGGTGATTTAAAAAAGAAGCAGCAAACTCCACTGAAAGCCATAATTCCTATCTTTAAAACTCCTACAGTGGCCAATCAGCTATCTGGGAGAACAAAGGCATTCTCCACTTCGGTTTCAAACTAATAGACAGGAAACTGTATCTCTGTGAAAAGACATTAAAAAAAACATAAACAGGTCCCTGGTGTAAGCAAGTTACTCCCTTTCAATTTCCCCTCTCGCCCTCCATTTTGTCCAGGCAAGGCTGTGAACTCTACCACTGACAGACCTCACAGCTGGGTTATTAGTACACGCTAATTAGTTATCTCCAGCCTAAGAGATTCATGTGTACCAGAGAAGAGAAACAAAATTCAATTCATGTTTTAAAAACTATTAGACATTCCAAATCATGAGAGTTTAAGATAAATAATATAGACGCCCCACACTAGTTATGAATGTTTAGTTCAGATTAGATCTTGAGGCATGGAATATACTGTGTCAAGCCAACGGTCTACATTGTGACACTGCTGTCTTCAGTTTGGTAAGGTCCAAGCTGCACGATTTGTTGCATGCTTTGTTCTCCGGATGCCCTGATGGACATTAAGGCCCAGATTTACAAAACCGCCTGACAATGCACCACAGCAGCCGAAAAGGCTGCACTACGTTACAGGGAGGGAGCAGGAGAGCACCATATCTACAAAGATATTTAATTTCAGCTGCCATGCGCCACACACACACCTTTGCGCCATAGTGCAAGGGAGTGTGGCCCGTATTTATACTTTTTTTTGCGCCGCATTTGCGCCGCTTTTTGACGCAAAACGGCGCAAACCTACAAAATACAATGGCATTTTGCAAGTTTGCGCCGTTTTTGCGTCAAAAAACGACGCAAATGCGGCGCAAAAAAAGTATAAATACGGGCCTGTGTGTGAGCCTATCATAGTTTTTGTACTGGAAGGGTACCCTTTCTGTACAAAATGCAATGTTTAGACATAATTTATAACTTTTCCTACTCTGTATGCGTGCTGCACAGTGCAGAACGCATGCAAAGTCAGAAAAGAAAGGAGAAATGAAAACATTTCTCCTTTTAATGCTTGCTTTCAAATGGTGTTAACTTTTGGCACAAAACCCTGTCTACTATTGTTTGTAGATATGGTTTTGCGTCAAAAGGCATGGGTGGTTGCATGGGAGCGCCCATGTACCACCCATGTAATGCCCCTTTAGTGCTAAGTAAAGCAAAGCAGTTATTCGCCCAGCTTTGCGTTTCTTTTAGGGTACTTTCCACCACAAAAGCTGTTTTGCGCTGGAAAGTAAATTAGGAAAAAACATTTTGTGCTGCCAGTGCAAAATGTTTGTAAATCTCCCCCTATGTATGGATTTTGTTGCCAGGTTGTAATCATTGTGTCCACCCAAGCATTGAAGACCCCCATTACCAGTTTCCTTTTTTCTATGGCCTGCAGGTGTAGATGTTGTCCAGTGATGTGATCTAGTAGCATCTTGTGGTATTCTGGTGGTTTGTAAATCACTGCTATGACGAGTGAGGAATTGAGAACTGGACATATTCGAAGGAGGTATGTGACACACTAAATAGCTCAGTGTATGGGATTTATATTCTTTGCCCGTCCACTGCAATATAGTCCTGTTAGACATTGTGGCTAGACTTTCAAGTGCCATGCAGTTACCACCCCATTGTACCATTAAACTTCACTCTTACATCTCTTTTTGGCTCACCACGAACATGAGACCAAAATTCTGGAAATAGTAAAACCCACATCTTCAATTCCCCCACAGATTGATCTTTGAGCGGCTCTCAGAACCTCACGCAATTAGACTCACAAGACCCCTCTTCTCCATAGCGATGACTGCCTCGATGACCGGGCCTTTGCTGAACTGACTCCCGCGGATAGAGATATAGCTGCTCTGGCTGTCCCTTGAGACATATATCATGTACGGGTGCATGATCTGTCCACTTCTTACACTTGTGAAATGGCAAGGTTTCACTTGAATGGAGTGTTGCTACATCCCCGAGGTGTACACCATACTGTTGGTTACTTTCCGTTGTTTGGGTTTAATTGGGATTCACAAGGTTGTTCTCCTCTGGTGTGGGTGGAGGTGTTGGGGAACGTTTGAATTGTGCTTTTGTTGGACCACTGCATGCTTTACTTCTTGCCTGATGCATCACATATTGTTACATATTCCTGCTACCTCATGTTCCCTCAACCCTCTATGACTGCACGATCGAATAACTACCGCAACTTTAGGGTCTCCTGCGCCACATGGAACATTAGGGCCTCAATAACCTCAGAAAGAGAAAGCAAGTTCTGTCCTATCTACACAGTCACAACATTTAGCTTGCCTTTTTACAAGAGACGCACTTGGCAACCCGAGCACACTGTACATTGCGGCTCAATAGGGCACAAATTGCTTCTTTTCATACTACAGTACATAATTCCAGTGGAGTCTGCACACTCATCTGCAAAAGCCTCCCTTTGATCTGTAGTGACACGCGTGCTAACCCAGATGATCGCAACCTATTAATGCATGGCCACCTGGCTGGTACGACCATCCTCTTGGTCAGTGTTTACGCACCCAATATAGATATGCCAGAGTTCTTTCAAAACCTCCTTTCCCTAGTAGATAAGTACCAAGCCGAACATATTCTGCTAGGAAGAGACCTTAACCTCACACGTTGCCCACAACTCAACACTACTGATACTTCTGGAATCATGTAACCATGCTCATTACAGGTCTTGACAACATTACTGAACGCTTATCAACATTCTGATGCCTGACACCACTGTCACTCCTCCACCTCAGGCCACACTTTCTACTCCAGCCCTCACAATGTCTGGTCCTGCATTGATCACTGGTACATGTCTCCTACTTTGGTCCATTGTCTATCTGATATTACAACTCATCCACACACTCTGTCTGATCACTCACCAGTGGTGGCCTCACTTCAGTTCCACTGCCAAACACCGCTCTCCTTCACACGTGGTGGTTCCCCGCTAACACCCTTTATGACACTGTTTTTCGCACTGAAGTTCGAGATGCCATTGCAGAATATTTTGCTCTGCATGTGGGCACTGATCAGCACCATGCAACTTTATGGGATGGCTTCAAGGCATATATAAGGGGGTATGTATTCCACAATATTGCACTCACTGAGATGTGATTTCAAACAGATCGAAAACAAAACTCTACGATATATAACGCCAAACACTTTCATCACCCAACCCACTCTATCCTCCCGCGCATGCTGCTCTACTGCAAGAATTTAGGGAGGCAGCAGATTTTGAGGTAGCCCTCCTTGGCAAATAAGCATGCGCTAGCCGCTATGGTTAAGGAGGGAGGCTGACCCGTACTCTGTTCTCTGACCATCCCACGCCTCGTACATCATCGCATTGCAGCGTGATAGTGGTGAAATGGCCATGGATACCCTCGCAATATTGGCAATCTTTACATTCTATTATAAGTCCCTTTACACCTCGCGTACAGATACTACAGAGGACGCTCTCGCCGAATACTTGTCGGATATTGCTATGGTATGGCTTGACACTGGTCACCATTAGTTTTTTTCACCTCCCATCACTTGTGAAGAAATCTTGCAGAAGATAGACTCCTTGCGTGACTCTAAGGCTCTCTGACCCAACGGTTTTATTGGAGACTTTTACAAAGTACATAAAGAACTCGTCCTACACCTTCTCGAGGTGTACTCTGAATCCTTGGAGCATGGGTCCCTCCCAGTCACAATGCACGAAGCAGTAATTTCGCTACTACTTAAGCCTGGCAAGCCGCCACACTAATGTGCCTCCTATAGACCCCTCTCGCTTTTAAATCACAACAATAAGATATTGGTAAAGGTACTCGCCACACAGCTATCTTTATTGATGGATACCATAATTGCTCAGATGGAATCCGGATTTATCCCATACTGCTCTACATCAATTAAACTCCGCACAACATTTGTAATTCTTAATCAATTATGCCCGAGATCCCTGCCATGGTGGCACTACTTGACACTGAGAAGGCGTTTTACTCCCTAGAATGGTCCTTTCTTTGTGCGGTCCTAATGAAAGTGGGAGTCCCTCGTGGTTTCAGAGACCTCATTAAAATATTATGTACTAAACCTCTACTGGTCAACG
The DNA here is from genome assembly GCF_031143425.1 of Pleurodeles waltl. Taxonomy (NCBI): domain Eukaryota; kingdom Metazoa; phylum Chordata; class Amphibia; order Caudata; family Salamandridae; genus Pleurodeles; species Pleurodeles waltl. The sequence continues at coordinate 952,111,623 of NC_090449.1, forward strand.
GAGCCCTCTCTGGGCCATTTGCTCTGACCCGCGGTACCAGACAGGGTTACCCACTCTCTCCTTTATTATTCATTCTTTGCATGGACCCCCTAGTGTGCCATCTCCAAGAACGCCACATACACCGAGCCATTTATGTCTCACGAGGCCCGCTGCTGGCATCACCCTATGCAGATGATATTATACTTTTCGTCCGGGACCCAGCGACCAACCTCTCTCCGCTAACATAAGAGGTGATTCGCTTAAGTTTGTTCTCAGGCCTCTCCATGAACTTGGACAAATGTATCCCCACTTACCACAGCCACAATTCCCTTGATGCTTAACCACCCTGTGATCTGGTGCGAAGACTCAGTAAAGTACCTAGGTATACATCTACATAGAGACAGGACTGAGGTGGTGCAACGTAACTACAGACCGGCGATTGAGAAACTGTCTACCCAAATCAAACAATGGATTTCCTTGCCAGTATCTGTAGCCAGACAGGTGGCTATTAATAAAATGGTGGTCCTTCCCCACTTTTTATTTCTATTCTTGAACATTCCCATTGCCCTCACCAACAACTTCTTCAATACACTACGCAGCCTCCTCACTTGTTTGATATGGGAAGGGCATCAACCCCGGATACGCTGGAGTACGTTAACTCTTCTGTTCAAGCAGGGTGGTCTTGGAGTCCCGGACCTCTACCTCTACTATCAGGTCACCCAAATCCAATATACATATTATTGGTACCACCTAGATGCTTGACTACCATGCCACAAACCAGAACTTTCACTGACTGCTCCAATCCCTCTCTCCACCGTACTGCCACAGGGCCTACCTAGGAACCTAGAAGAAATTCAGACTCTCCCCACTATGTGTTGGGCCTGGACCAGGCTGTTTTGTTATTTAGGGTTCAATACCCTATACTCTCCACACATTCCTCTCTCCAACAATCCTTGGCTACTCCTAACTTGTAAACGCTTAACTCAGCAAACACTCAAGGCACATGGGCTGCACACTATAGGGCACGTTCTCCAACTCCACGATACGCACCAACCTGATGGCTGCACGCTCCACCTCCCTTATGGGCCAGTTTCTGTTACACCAACTACATAGTACCCTATGTGCTACTCTACCTACCTATCCTGCCCAGCCAAAAGACTTTCCTCCTCTCTCTAATAATAACAGACCCAGATAATGCTCACCTCATTTCCCGCCAATATCACACTTCACTTCAGTTACGTCCCAGCGGTGTGGAACGCTCAAGGGCGGCTTGGGAAAGGGATTTTGGATACTCCCTCTCCGACAAAACATGGTATATTTGCTATGCGCAAAGTAGGCTGATCTCTAACAACTATTGCCATAAACTGTTACATTATAAGTACTTGCATCGCGCTTATATCACCCCTCATGTTCTCGCCAGGCTTGACCCAACGAGGCCCCACTGTTGCCTGAAATGTGCTGTGGATGAAGCCGATTTTGCACATCTATCCTGAAACTGCACAGTTGTGGTTGAGTTCTGGGCAGACATCTACACCATCCTATCCCATATGCTGTAACAGAATCTCACACCCGTTCCTTTGACAGCGCTACTGGGGTATGTTGTGCTCTTATCGGCAGGTACCCACCGCTTTGCCACCCTGGTGTCACTATTAACTAAGCAAAGGCTCACCCTTCACTGGGGTAGTAGCACCTACCCCACAGCAGCCTCCTGGATGAACGATTTAACATATTGTGACACTACCTGTGAACTTTAGGCCTCTATGCAGCCTCCAACCTCTAGACCCAAAGACATATAGCAACTACTCCATACTTATCTCTTGGTGCAAACTCTATTACCTGCCTCTGGTGCACTTGGATGCCCTTCCCCACACTTAGATCTGGGAGCCCCATAACGGGATATACATGCAGGGCCCTCTACGGTGTCATCTGACTTTTATGTCTCCCCCCTTTTTCTTCCCACTGTGTATTTCCGCAGTCATTCTTGAGTACATTAATGTTTTTTATGCAATGCTATAGAAAATTGTCCTATAGTCCTGTAATCCGCTGTAACAAGTTTTTGATGTTATATATCTTTTGAGTATTGTCATGCTTTATAGAAAAGCACTGAATAAAAACATTTAAAAAAATAATAGGCCTCGACATTGAAGCACTCTACACTAGCATTCCACAGGAACAGACATTATGGATAATACAGACCACTCTAGTGGACACTGATTGGAAAAGCATAATCCCAAAACACTTTATGGTGTGGTGTGCCACACTTGCCCTCATGGAGAATTTGAATACAAAAGTGTAATATACCATCAGATAAAGGTTTGGAGTCACCGTCCACGAGCAGTAACAGAGAACATACTCTACGGGCAGTTCTTAAGAATCAGATGAAACTGTTCCAACATCAGGTATGATGAACAGGCCTCTGAATTGTCTATACTACATGCAATCACCGAGACAAGATTCTAAAAAGGCAAAGAAATGAGCATGAAACAACAGTAGCAAAGCCCTACTTGAGACCCATCCGAAATCACAAAATGAGAAAATAAGATTTGTTACCACTTTCTCTGCTGTTTCCAAACAGGTAAAATACAATGTTGGAAATGGCCCTTTTTTCAGGGTTATCCTCAAACTTTTTGCTTTCTTCCTCCTATGTTTTCCGGTCTGTTTTTGCTGGTTTATTGTCTCTGCACACTTTACCACTGCTAATCAGTGCTAAAGTGCAAGTGCTCCCTATAGAAATTGTATTGTTGATTGGTTTATCCATTATTGACATATTTGATTAACTGGTAAGTCCCTAGTAAAGTGCCCTAGAGGTGCCCAGGGCTTGTAACTCAAATGCTACTAGTGTGCCTGCAGCACTGGTTGTGCCACCCACATTAGTAGCCCTGTAACCATGGCTCAGACCTGCCACTACAGTGTTTGTGTGTGCAGTTTTAAACTGCCAATTCGACTTGGCAAGTCTACCCAATTGCCAGGCCTAAACCTTCCCTTTTTATACATGCAAGGCACCCCTCAGGTAGGCCCTATGCAGCCCCATGGGCAGGGTGCAGTGTAGGTTTAAGGTAGGACATGTACTGGTGTGTTTTACATGTCTTAACAGTGAAATACTGCCAAATTCGTTTTTTCTGTTGCAATGCCTATCTCTCTCATAGGTTAACATGGGGGCTACCTTTACATAAGTTTAAAGTGTAGATTTCCTTTGGGAGCAGATAGAAATTTGGAGTTTAGGGTCTCTGAACTCACAATTTAAAAATACATCTTTTAGTGAAGTTGGCTTTTAGGTTGTTAGTTTGAAAACGCCACTTTTAGAAAGTAGGCATTTTCTTGTTTAACCCATCCTGTTTGTGGATTCCCCATCTGGGTCAGTTTGACAGTTGGGGTGTTCACACCTCCCCTCTAGACAGTGACACAAAGGGGGCTAGGGTGTAGCCTGAATATCCTGATGAGCCATCTCTGCTGGAAGGGAGGGGAGGAGTGGTCACTCACACCTGAAAGGACTGTGCCTGCCCTCACACAATGAAGTCTCCGACCCCTTGGTGTGTGTCTGGGGCCTGGCCTGGACAATGTAGGATCTTGCAAACACTTAAGACTTTGCCAACTTCAAAGGCAGAAAGGAGTATAAAAAGAAGACCCAAAATACCAGACTTTTAGAATCTTTCTGGAATCAAGAGGAACCTCTGCCAAGGAGACGAGCTTAAGAGCTGGAGGAAGAGTACTGTCCCTTTGCTGTGTTGCTTTGCTGGACTCGCCTGGAGTTGCTGCTTCTGCATGGAAGGTGTGCAATGGGTGAAATTTGATGTGTTGCCTGCTTGAGAAAGTTCTCTAAGGGCTTGGAGTAGTGCTTGCCTCCTGTTGGAAGTCTCAGGGACACCAAAGACTTCAGTTTCCTCGACCTGCAGCACTGGGAACTATGTGTTTTGTGCTGTTCAAGAGGAGAAACCACTGCGACGCCACCAATGACGCCACTGGCCTGCACTGTGACAAGCCGACACCGCATGGAGTCACATTGCCCCACTTTGTACCGCGACCCTGGTCTAATCGACGTCATCGGACGAATTCACCAACCCTCTGCTCGCACTGCGACCTGTGGGTCCCGCACTCCGGCATCGCCTGCTCACACCGCATCCCCAACGACGACACTCCTGCTGACGACGACACCACTGCCTGCCCTGTGGCCTGTGGACACCACTCGTGAGGAGCACAAAGCACCATCCCCCACCGCAGCCCCAGTCCACCGACGCCAGCATCATCGACTGCAGTGTCATCACCAGGCATCCTGCCTGCATCGTGGCCTCTGGACACCGCTGGTGAGGGTCACAAAGCACCATCCCTTCCTGCACCGCTGGCTTCGGCCTACCGACGACAGCACTTCAGCAACAACGCCACCGCTGACTGCACCGTGACCTGGTTACACCGCACGCCTCACCTCCCCGCTTCATACCACAGCCCTGGTCTCACCAACGCCGCTGGAAGCCATCACCGAACCGCTGCCTGCACCTTAACCTGTGGGCACTGCACGTCGCATCATCCCGCTTCGCACTGCAACCCCGACGCCATCCACGCAGCGCTCCTTCATCAGCCCGGAGTTCGATCTCCAACATGTGTGACTTCAAAGGCCTGACAACTCCCGCACCGACTCCGGAACCGACACTGCGATACCAGCCACACCACTCTCCGGAGCTCACCGTGAGGATCACAACACCCTGTAAATCCAAGGTACTGTTCGCGGGTCTTCAAGACACCGTAGCTGGCTCGCAACGCCGCGGCCGGCCTGAACTGTAGGTTTTGTTGATCATGACGATGGAATAGCCCCAGGTGGAGCTATCGACTTCAAGGAACTGTATATTTTAGATAAATCATACAAAATTAATATCTTTATTACTGTATGTTGGATTCTTATAGTTTTGATCCTGTTTTACACTGATAAATATTGGCTATTTTTCTAAAACTGGTGTAGTGTCCTTTTGTAGTGTTTTCATTTTTTACTGTGTGTTATGTGCAAATGCTTGACACATTGCTTCTGAGATAAGCCTGATTGCTTGTGCCAAGCTACCAAGGGAGTTAGCAGGGGTTATCTGAGCGGGTATCTCCCTTATCCGGACTAGAGTGAGGGTCCCTACTTGGACAGGGTGCCACCCCACTGCCAACTTGAGACCCCGTTTCTAACAAATAATATATCAGGGAATAGGAGAATTCTTAACACAAATGGAAATAATTGTAGATTCTCCTGATATGCGGATGACATCACGTTAGGTTGCCCAAGAGCACTCCCCATCCTGTGTGGGATGTGCCTGTAGTGATGGCCACCAGTTTACCTCATTCCGAAACCTTCCTGTGAGAACCACTAGATTCTCCCAACTCTCTGTGGATTGTGATCATCAGTTGTTCAGCTACTCCTGGACTGGTCACGTGTAATCTGGAATGTGGTATGAGTGGGATGCATGGTGCCATCATACCCATTAGTTTCATTACTTTCCTCACTGTCAGAGACCGCCACTTCAGGTACAGGAGAGTTTGATCCGGATGGGGATACTTTTCTTGGTTCATTAACCACCCAAGTTTGTGCAGTGCCTGGATCGGCGTTTGGATATCCTTTTGATATCTGCGCTTTTAGTTTGCCTTTACTAGCCAGTCCTACAGGTATGGGTTGGGGATGTGTGGCTACCGCTGCTAGGCACTTTGTATGAAATTTCTTGTGGGCATAGTTATCATTGAGTTGCGTCACCCTTGTCCCATGCAGGGAGACCTTCCATGGGTGGAACGTGGGTGTTCCACACATCCACCCACGGCTTTTGGCATATTCCCATATTTACAATTACTGGTAGACCAGGGAATGCATAAAAATGCTGTTCCATCCCAGGTGAGGCATAACGAGGAGAAATACCTTCATTTCTCCTCGTTCTTTTCTCTTTCTCTTTCTCTTTTCTCTTTCACATAGAAAGAAGAAAATGCATCTGTTTATTTGTTTTAGTGTGGGAAGGTATGCCTTCCTGCACAAAAACAATCCTGCCTGCAACACAGGCCCCGTTGCACCACGATGCAAGGGTGCTGTGTTGGCTCTAAGCAGCCAAAAGGGCCCTAGCGCAAGGAAAGGACAGGAATGTGCCATATCATGTAATACAGGCCATTCTTGCCCATTTCCTTTCACGCAGCACAGCAATGTGGCTTGCTGTGCTGTGTGAAAGTTTGATAAATCTACCTCTTGGTGTGGATTTTATGCCAAAGACTGGTAGTGTACTTTGTCTATGATGCATCTGAGCTACTGTCTGGCCCGATTCCTTGGAATGTGTATGTAATGTTCTTTAGATCTATTGTGCTGCTGTAGCCTGCTTTCCTTAAAAGAAGAATGACTCCTTGCAGCGTTGTCATTTTGCAGTGTTGTGTTTACCTGAACATAGTTAGGTATCAGAGGCCTCAGATTGTTCTTAATGTCAGATCTCATTTTGGCATTAGGAAGTATGATGAGTAGATGCCTTGCCCTGCTGCCTTTTGTGGGACTCTTTTCATGGCTCCTTTTCTGATGCACACTTTCATCTTTTAACGTAGGTCAATTTGCTTCTCCCTTGTTTGAGGTCTCTTCTTGGGTAGTAGCAGGGAAGACCTGTTGGTGAGTTCTATGCAGTAGCCATTTTTATTATGTTCAGTATACATTTGTTTCAAGGGACTTACCCCTCACACTCCTGGAGGAATTCCCCTATTGTTCCCCCCATAGACGTTTTGTGCTGAAGTCCAAGTAAATCACTGGATTGTCGGCCCCCACTCACTCATGTGGGTTGGCCTCTCCCTCTTGCTTGCCTCCAAAATAACTGTTGTGTCAGATATTGCCATTGTTGGCATTCTGTCTGTGTTGTAGTTGGCTGAGCGAATCCCTGTTGCCGAGGGGCTGTGTTGTGCTGGGAGCCCTCTTTTCATGCTGATCTTCTATTTGGCATGCTTTCCTGCTTGAAGGACCCACGGAACTGCAGTGCTTCTATTTCCTTTGATGTTTTATTTCCCTTTATCTGCTGCAGTACTTCGTCAACTGCCAGGCCAATGAAGGCATCACCTGGAAAGGGCATATTGTTGCAAGAAGCTTCTATCTCCGTGTTGAACCTTGATACTCTTAACCAGGTGTGCCTCCTGAGGGTTGTCCCGGTACACATTTGCCTGCTGCACAGGCCTGCCGCATCGAGGAGTGATCAGAGACCGAAGTCGCAATGTTTTTGCCCTCTTGTATCATTTTCCTGGCCCCCTTTTTGTACTTCTTGACACATGAGGACCTCTAGTCCAGATCGGGGGGGCATAGCAATTGGGTAGGACTTTGGAGTTGATAATCCTCCACTACGTCCCTGCTTCTCTCACCATCTTCCTTCCCACCAGGTCCATTCTCTTGATCTCGCTGGTCAGAGGTGGCCCCTCTGTTGTGGTGGGAAATACCTCTCTATTTTTTGCTATTGCTAGTCTGACAGAGTATGCTGGCACATTCTCCTTGATGTAGATGGGGACCTTGAAAGGCGTGCTTATAGTATTCCTCACCTTGTGGGGGTTTTAGCATTGGCTGTGGCTGATTCTCTGAAGGCCGCCTTCCTTTGGTCGAGGATGCTCAGCAGCATTGTGAGCTGCATGTACCTTTTTCTGATTGCATCGGCATTTCAGGGAAGAAGCAGGAATCCTCTTTTTCCCCTTCTAGGTGCACTCCGTAGGTGTCAGCCGCCCTTTTGCTGAGTGCATAATATATAAAGAGGTCATGCAGTGGAGAGGGCCTCGAGGGGTAACTATTGACTCCTTCTTTAAGGGAGAACTGGAGTTGAGGTCTTGGCACATGTGCTCATGATGTTCCTGTCCCTTGAGGATAGCTGAGACTGTCCTTGTAGCCAGCGAACTCGTCCTGCTCTTCTTTGCAGAGCTCCAGCATCTAGGAGGTTCAATCTCCTCTTTTGGCTCCCAGGGTTTTGATGGTATGCAGAAACCCTTTAGGGACTTGTCATTCCTTCTTAATCTGCAGGAGTGATGCATTTTGGCCTTAGGTCAATACTTTTTTAACTTGCCCTTGAGCACCTGTTTTTTGGTGTTGATCATGTCTTCCTTTTCGGAGCCGCCAGTTCTTTGGCCTTCTGCTCTTTTCCTTCACCCTCTCCTGCATGCCTGCCAGTGCTGAGGAGTGTTTAGAAGGCCTGCCCCCATCATTATCTCTTTGATTGGGCTTGTGTGTTTCTCGGTTAGGCCATCCTTCGATTGTCGTGTGCTTCAACATCAAGGCGGTCTTCAAAGGCTTTAAGTCTTGGCCTTTCCTTATCTTTTGCCACTTCCTGCGTTCTGCTTCTTTTGCAGCTTTCCTCACAGTCTCCATTGGCTTGACATCGATCACGTTTTCCTCGATGTCTGACTCTCCTCCCTGTGTCACTTCACTACCCTCTACACTTTCCTCTTCCATGTTGCTGGACAGGCCCGACTCATTTATGCTCACCTTTAGCATTTTGGGCTGAAATTCTACATGGTCCTTTGGAAGGAAGACTGCAAATCTCGTACAGACCTTCTGCGCAAACTTGTGGTGGCAGCTGGGTCAGAATTTAAAGTTTTTCTACATCTCCCCTTGCTGCCTCGCCCCTGTGCATTTCCGGTCACGTCTGTGGTCTAACGGCTTCCCGTCAGTAATGAGAAGGGCACTCTTTTTAGCTTTTGTCATCACTTGTGGCTTCTGGTGTTAAATAGTTGTGAATCCATAAAATGATTCATGCTGCAAAACAGTGTTCACCCCCCATACGCCTCAACCTGCCCAGTAATAAGAATAACTGCCCCAGCATAACAAGTAAGGTATATCAACCCTCCACATTCCCAGGCCACATATCCAGTCATCTGGACTTTGTTCACTACCTGTGAATATCAACCACGGTCCCTCATTGGCTGTCTTCAAGAATAAGCTGAGAACTAATCTGCTTGGCTAGGCAGTTTTTAGACCAGTACTAGGAGTCCCAGTCAGGTAGCGAGAGCTACATAAGTGCTGTCATTAAGTAACAAATATAGCCTGTCTGCACATGCCCAGAAGCAGGTAATCACAGTCCACTTACACAAAAGTTGTAATGGAATCCTCCATATATGCAGCAACTGGTAAAAACAGCATCCCCATTCCCATCAACAGCTGATGACAGCCTTCAAATGTCGAACAAATCTATTTCTCTCACAGTTAGTTTGACTCTTATTTCCTCCCTCTGTCCCAATTGCTATTTGTCTCTGAAATTCTCCTTTTCCTTCTCATCCTCTCTCTACCAGCCTTTGTTTCCTTGTCTTTCTCTTTCGTTCTTTACCTGTTTCTCCGACCCCTATAAATCTCCCTCATTATCTGATTAGTGTGCCACTGATATAGGAGGCCACCACTGTGGTTCACAAAAAGTAGGCTGTATATGGCTTAATCCTGTTAAATAAACAGCAATGCTTACTTTCCCCCAAACCGCATGGCATTACATACAGATATGTCACACTGGTGGCGTTTTTGTGAAAAGTAGAAGAAATTTGATAAAAAAAGGGAAAAAAGGTGCCATAACTGTAAGCTGTGCTTCCTGTTGGTTGGTAGTTCAGATATCGGTGTACGAGAACTGAGGCAGCAGAAGCCAGGACAGTCCAAATTTTTTTTTACACAGGCTTGGTCAGCATTAAGAAAGTAAAATCATACTTCTGCTTCTTGCAAGTAATTAAAAAAAAAAATCATAAGATAAACTTTTCTAGACTTAAGTGTGGTGTTGCTGGTTACATGCAGTAGAATGTGTGAGGTAAGCCATCTATGATGTAGTATGGTATGTATGATAGGAAATGGTTCTGAGGAGGGCGGTTGGGAGGAGTTTGTACGAGCAAGGTGCCGCTTTCCTGCTGCTGCCGAGTTGAGAATAAAAGAACATCTATGCACTATTCTGGAGTTTGCATCTCCTCTACAGATTGGCGACGATCTCATCTCCGTGAGGATCTTTGCGTGCAGAGTATAGGGACCACTGTACATGTGTGACAGAACTTTTACATTGGCCGATATAAGAAACAAATGCCCAACAAATTTAGGGCCATATTTATACTTTTTGACGCAAAACTGCGCTAACGCAGTTTTGCGCCCAAAAAATTAGCGCCGGCTAACGCCATTCTGAAGCGCCATACGGGCCCCGTATTTATTCAATGACGTTAGCCGGCATTATCCGCCGGCGCTGTCTGGTGTGCGTTGAAAAAAACGACGTACACCAGGCAGCGCCAGCGTAGGGGGAAAATGGCGTATGGGCGTCCACAAATGGTGCAAGTCAGGCTGAGGCAAAAAAATCGCCACAACCCGATTTGCGCCATTTTTTTACGACGCCCATCCCCCATTGAAATGACTCCTGTCTTAGCAAAGACAGGAGTCATGCCCCCTTGCCCAATGGCCATGCCCAGGGGACTTCTGTCCCCTGGGCATGGTCATTGGGCATAGTGGCATTTAGGGGGGCACAAATCAGGCCCCCCTATGCCACAATTTTTTTAAAAAATAAATACTTACCTGGACTTACCTTAATGTCCCTGGGGTGGGTCCCTCCATCCTTGGGTGTCCTCCTGGGGTGGGCAAGGGTGGCAGGGGGTGTCCCTGGGGACAGGGGAGGGCACCTCTGGGCTCATTCTGAGCCCACAGGTCCCTTAACGCCTGCCCTGACCCAGGCGCTAAAATCCGGCGCAAATGCGGGTTTTTTAGACCCGCTCACTCCCGGGCGTCATTTTTGCCCGGGAGTATAAATACGACGCATATGCATCGCAGTCATTTTTTAAGACGGGAACACCTACCTTGTATATCATTAACGCAAGGAAGGTGGTTACGCAAAAAAATGACGCTAACTCCATGAACTTTGGCGCTAGACACGTCTATCGCCAAAGTATAAATATGGAGTTAGTTTTGAGTCGAATTTGCGTCGAAAAAAACGACGCAAATTCGGCGCAAACGGAGTATAAATATGCCCCTTAATCACGTCATGAGCAGCTGGAGTGAATTTTGAAGAAGTGGTATGGTGCACAAAGTGAACTTTACAAGGATTAATACCGGAATATTGACGGTTGAAAAGGCAGCGTGAGCAGCATCTTGGAGTTCCGCACATAAGCATCGTCTTTGAATTTTTTACACCTTCAGTGACGAGGCAACTCGGTGTCCTGTGCCCTTCAGTGACAGAACTGAAGTGCAGGAATATTCATGGAGTTCAGACGTGCAGGAGTACGGGCTGATGAGAATAACAGTGAATCATGTACTGTGAAGAAAATAACATGGTGAATGGAGCACACTGATGTGGCGGCTGGTAGTGCGGCCATAATGGACTGGCATATTTTATTGAGGCGGACTTAGGGACGTATTTATACTCCGTTTGCGCCGAATTTGCGTCGTTTTTTTCGACGCAAATTCGACGCTAAACTAACGCCAACTAACGCCATATTTATACTATGGCGTTAGAGGCGAATAGCGCCAAAGTTCCCGGAATGTGCGTCATTTTTTAGCGTGAACCCCTTCCTTGCGTTAATGATATGCAAGGGAGGCGTTCCCGTCTAAAAAATGACTCCCAGGCCTTTACGTGGTATTTATACTCCCGGGCAAAAGAGACGCCCGGGAGTGGGCGTGGCTAAAAACGGCGCATTTGCGCCGCTTTTTAACGCCTGGGTCAGGCATGGCGTTAAGGGACAAGTGGGCTCAAAATGAGCCCAGAGTGCCCTCCCCTGCCCCCAGGCACCCCCCCTGCCACCCTTGCCCACCCCAGGAGGACACCCAAGGCTGGAGGGACCCACCCCAGGGACATTCAGGTAAGTTCAGGTAAGTATTTTTTTATTTTTTTTTAATAATTTTTTTTGGCATAGGGGGGCCTGATTTGTGCCCCCCTACATGCCACTATGCCCAATGACCATGCCCAGGGGACAGAAGTCCCCTGGGCATGGCCATTGGGCAAGGGGGCATGACTCCTATCTTTACAATGATAGGAGTCATGTTGATGGGGGATGGGCGTCGAAAATAAATGGCGCAAGTCGGGTTACGATGATTTTTTCGACGTAACCTGACTTGCCCCATTTTAAGACGCCCATGCGCCATTTTCCCCCTACGCCGGCGCTGTCTGGTGTACGTGGTTTTTCTCGCGCACACCAGGCAGCGCCGGTCTGCTTGCGCCGGCTAACGCCATTCAATAAATACGGCGCCCGCATGGCGCTTCAGAATGGCGTTAGCCGGCGCAAAACTTTTTGACGCTAAACTGCGTTAGCGCAGTTTAGCGTCAAAAAGTATAAATATGGGCCTTAATGATTTCAGTACGCCGTGTGTATGCACTGCAGAGCTACGTGCAGCCATTTTGTGCATGAAAGGAGGTACATCTCAGAACAGGACTAGACTTTACCGACAATGATGAAGGGGGTGCAACATGCTGTAGGTAGAGTCCAATTTAGGCGATCTAAGTGTGGTTATTGTAAGTGTAAACTAAGGCACACTCCAACACTGGGAGTTGCCGATAACGACCATGGTAATGTTGAAGTTTTGAAGTGATTACTATTGATGTTTTGTTTTCTGTTGATTTACCAAAGCAAAGAGAAACTTTCCTGAGGCAATACTTCTCATACGTTTACGTGGCATGTGATAATTATGTCGTACTTGGTGACTGTTATATGAATATAAGAATAACACACACCTACTGACAGATTTTGAGTTGCAATACACTGGGAATGTTGGATTTTTTTTTTTTTTCCAGTTTTGATAATAGTCATGTAAATTGTGGAGTAGAAATGAGTCCCTTACCATTGAATTCCTTACAAAGCTATGCTGATTTTATAGTACTTACAAGGCTGTGTTGATTTGAGTGCCTTACCACTGAAGTACTTACAAGGATTTGTTGATTTTATATTGATAACAAGGCTGTGCTGATTTTATCTACTGGTATAGTTGTTGTGAGGTGAAGGCGTACAGGAGTTGTGTGCTGCACAAACATTTACGCTCACTTCACCCATACCGCTTCTATCTGTACCTGGGGAACTGTGAATTAAGTGGCAGGAGTGGAGGGACTACATCAGTAAATATATGTAAACCACAGATAATGAAACATTAACACCAGATACTAAGATAGGTATTCTGTTACATTCTTTGGGCTCCAAAAAAATAAGACAGTATAATCAAGTGGAGAAAAAACAGGAATGCAGGAGAAAAGATGGGGGGTTGTTCAGTAGATGTCAGATTCCCAGAAGGAGTCTGCTTCCGATAAGGGGCAGTCTGGTACGGATGATTGTATTTTAATGATTTAATGGTGAAGAATATTATTTGAGATGTAGAAACAAATTGCAGGGAGTAAACCTAGGTGTGAGGTTGTAGTAGCAGGGGTCCCACTGATTTTGGAGACAGATTTAGTATCACCCTACACCATCATTAATCAAGGCATGTGGAAAGACAAATTTGAGGGTGCAATTGGAAAGGAATTAAAAAGTTCACATATTCATCCAGAGAGCATTACGGGGGGGGCTATACCTATGGTGGATTACAGGGAGAAAGGCATGTAGACGGAAATTTGCAAGTTGCAAGTATGGGCCATGCATGTTGGGATGGACGGACCAAAGAAGTTTGGGCATTATATTGAATCCTAACAGCACGGAACACGTTTTATTGCTAGAAGAGTGTGACAATGTAGGGGAAGCCATTTGGGATGAGTTCCCAGAGATATTCTTAGGAAAGATTGGAATTCTAAAAGGAATACAGCACAGAATTGTGCTTAGGGGAAATGCAGACCCTATAAATTACAACGCAAGGAATGTGCCGTTTGTGGTCAGAAGTGACATGCAAAAGATATTAATGAGACTTAAGGAAGCAGGAATAATCAAACAAATTGAATCCTTGGAGTGGATGTCTCCAGTGGTAGTAGCCAGAAAGTTCACTGGCAAGATTAGACTGTGTTGAATATATTCAGGTGGACAAATATACATTACCAAAGATCAATGAGTTACTGTCTAAGACAAAAGATATGAGGTGTGTTGGACCTGGCTTTTTGACGGGGTCATCCCCAAACTTTTTGCCTCCTTCCTCCTATTTTTTTCTGACCTGTTGTTGTTGGCTTTTGACCTCTGGGCACTTTACCACTGCTAACCAGGGCTAAAGTGCATATGCTCTCTGTGTAAATTGTACTATTGATTGGTTTATCCATGATTGGCTATTTAATTTACTTATAAGTCCCTAGTAGAGTGCACTATATGTGCCTATGGCCTGTAGATTAAATACTACTAGTGGGCCTGCAGCACTGGTTGTGCCACCCACTTCAGTAGCCCCTTAACCTTGTCTCAAGCCTGCCGTTGCAAGGCCTGTGTGTGCTGTTTCACTGCCACTTCGACTTGGCATTTAAAAGTACTTGTCAAGCCTAGAACTCCCCTTTTTCTACATACAAGTCACCCCTAATGTGTGCCCTAGGTAACCCCTAGAGCAGGGTGCTGTGTGGGTAAAAGGCAGGACATGTACCTGTGTAGTTGTATGTCCTGGTAGTGTAAAACTCCTAAATTCGTTTTTACACTACTGTGAGGCCTGCTCCCTTCATAGGCTAACATTGGGGCTGCCCTCATACACTGTTGAAGTGGCAGCTGCTGATCTGAAAGGAGCAGGAAGGTCATATTTAGTATGGCCAGAATGGTAATACAAAATCCTGCTGACGGCTGAAGTCGGAGTTAATATTACTATTCTAGAAATGCCACTTTTAGAAAGTGAGCATTTCTTTGCACTTAAATCTTTCTGTGCCCTTCAATGCACGTCTGGCTAGGTTTAGTTGACAGCTCCTTGTGCATTCACTCAGATACACCCCAAACACAGGGTACTCAGCCTCACTTGCATACATCTGCATTTTGAATGGGTCTTCCTGAGCTGGGAGGGTGGAGGGCCTGCCCTCACACAAAGGACTCCCACACCCCCTACTGGGACTCTGGCAGACAGGATTGAACTGAAAGGGGGCTTGGTGCATTTCTTAGACACTCTTTGAAGTCACCCCCACTTCAAAGGCACAACTTAGTATAAAACCGGGCCTCTGCCCTACCTCATCAGACACTTGCTGGAGAAGAAACCTGAACCAGAAACTACATCCTGCCAAGAAGAACTGCCTGGCTGCTCAAAGGACTCACCTGTCTGCTTTTCTACAAAGGACTGCTGCCTTGCTGTTGGCCTGCTGCCTTGCTGAACTCTTGTCTGGCTGTAAAAGTGCTCTCCAAGGGCTTGGATAGAGCTTGCCTCCTGTTCCCTGAAGTCTCAGGACCAAGAAGACTTCTCTCTTTCACTTGAACGCTTCATGCGCCGAAATTTTCGACGAACAGCTTGTTCCGCAGTGAGAAAAACGCCGCACACCGACGCTGATCGACGCGACGCCTTCGTGACGATCGGAACTTCGACGCACGGCCTCGCAAGGACAACGCCGCCCGACTTCCAGAGGAGAAATCGACACGACGCCTGCCGTGAGATTGAAACTTCGACGCACAGCCCCACGGAACGTTGCGCAGCCGGAAAACAAGCAGGAGAATCCACGCACAGACTCGGGACATCTGGTAATCCCCGCAACCCATAGAAAGAGACTGTCCGCGCGCCGGAAAACGACGCACGACTTCCCCGCGTGAAAAAATAACAACGCAAGTCAGTGTGTGCTGGGGAGAAATCGACACACACACCATTTTTCCACATCTCTTCTTCTGCGGCCCTTTGCAGAGATTTTCCACCAGAAACCAGGTACTTTGTGCTTGAAAGAGACTTTGTTTGCTTTTTAAAGACTTAAGACACTTTATATCACTTTTCAGTGATATCTTTACAAATTCATATTGCATCTTTGATCGTTTTGACCTGCAAATACCCAGATAAATATTATATATTTTTCTAAACACTGTGTGGTGTATTTTTGTGGTGTTATATTATGGTATTGTATGATTTATTGCACAAATGCTTTACACATTGTCTTCTAAGTTAAGCCTGACTGCTCGTGCCAAGCTACCAGAGGGTGGGCACAGGCTGATTTTGGATTGTGTGTGACTTACCCTGACTAGAGTGAGGGTTCTTGCTTGGCCAGAGGGCAACCTGACTGCCAACCAAAAAACCCATTTCTAACAAGGTGGTTCTCAACAGGTACCATTTCATGAAAAGAGCAGAGGGATAACATCTGTCATAACTACATTTGGATGTTTCCAATTTGTCAGGATGCCATTTGGACTGGTGCCTGCAGCATCAGTTTTTCAGAGATTGATGGGAGAAATCTTGAGAGGTATCAAAGGAGTTCTGTATTGTTAGGACAATATCTTAATAATGGGAAGAAATAGGAGGGAACATGATGAAAGATTAAGGAATGTTATGATGGTCCTGAAATTAGGAGAACTGGCTGTGGAATACTCAAAATGCAAATTTTCTAAAGATAAAGTCACATATTTGGGGCTTGCTATTGGTTGGGAAGGGATCTTGCCTAAAGAAGAGTTGCTGGAAGCGATAAGGAAACCCAAGCACCAGGAAATATAGATGGGATAAGCATGTTCTTGGAGCTAGCAGAGTATTACTTCAAGTTCATGAGAAACGTTACAGAAAAAACATATGAACTGCAACAGTCAGAGTAAATTTCTATGGAATGAAGGTGTGAGTTCATTTTAGAACATTAAAGAAATCATTTGCAATGCTGCACCTATTCATGGGTTTTACCCAGCATTGCGTTGCACTTTAATGGTGAACGTGAGCAAGAGATTCAAGTGCAATACTGACACAGAAAGATGAGCGTGAAGGAGAGATAGTAATTGGATCTGCTTCTCAAAGCCTTATCCCTGCAGAAGAAGAATATTCAGACTGAAAGAGAAGCGTTGGCCTGTGTATGGCGCATTGAACAATTTAGGTAATTTTTAAGGGGTAGTGATTTTGAGGTGGGTACGGGCTGTAACCCTTTAGTCAATTTGGTCACAACTGGTGGTTTGTTTTCCTGAAAGTATCTGCTAGAATTGCAAGACTATCTCTGAAGTTACAGGACTTTAACTACTAGATCAAGTATGTCCCTGGAGTGCAAAACAAAGAGGCGGACTGTTTAAGTCGCATGCTTTTACCTATTACAGAGATACTGTGGAGAGTATGACATTATTTTCAAGTTGCTTATGCAGATGATTGATTGAGCTCTATTGGGAAGGACGAACGGAGGAAGGTGTATGAGCATGATGTTGTACTGGAAAAAGTGAAGTGTGTGTCAAGGAAGGTGGTTTGGCAGGAAGAGTTGTATGTAAAGGGTTTTTGGAAAGTTAGGAATGAGATAGGAGTTGAGTCAGACTTTGTTATGAGGGGTGGAAAGATTGTGCCCCCTCAGTGTTTGAAGAAAAAAGTTTTGGATTTGTGCCATGAAGGGCATTTTGGTATTAGATGTGGATTTCAGGAGCGAAGTCTGGCTTGGTCAATTAGCAATGTGAGCAGTAGGATGTTACTGGTTGTACCTGTATTTTTAATGAACCCAGTTTGGTTCACTGGGAGCAGTGAGCCTCTAATAGGGAAATCATCTGATAATTTGAACGTGGTCTACTCTTCCCAGCTTCATAGATTGGGGCTATGATCGATCCCCACCAACTATCTGGGATAACCTGGTTAGTAAGAACATGATTATACAAAAAGCACATGTGTTTAGCTCAATATTTGGGGTTCTGTTTGAAAATACCTTGCAGCAGACCACGTAAGTTGCTAGACTTTCTGAACTCTTTAGTTTTATCAATATAGAACATAACAGCTAATGTAGGAGGAGCTCTTTCTGCAACAGAATCTGACTGTGGGAAACAAAGTGGCAATTCAGTTGATTGAGATGGAACTAAGACACTACTTTAGGGAGAAATTTAGGGTAGGTGCAAAGAATCACTCTGTCCCTATGTCGTTGGAAGAAAGGTACCACTAAGGTTAAAGCCTGGAGCTCACTAACACGTCTGAGTGAAGTGATGGTGACTAAAAATGCCACCTTCTATGAAGTGAACTGAAAAAGGCATAAGTGTAGGGGCTCAAAAGGAGAGACCCATGAGTCTAGTATGGACGATATTGAGGTTCTAGGAAGGTGCAGGTGGAACCTGTGGAGGAATGACACTTTTGAGTCCTCTATGAAGGCTTTAATTAATGGGACCTTAAACAGAGAAAGGTGTTGTCTATTTTGGAGATAGGTAGCCATTGCAGTGAGATGTAACCTTATAGATGTGAAAGGTAACCATGCCTTCTATAAGTGGACTTAGTAGCAAATAATGTCTTGTACCATTGCTTTGAAAGGGTCAATTTGTTTTGTGTGACAGTAGAAGAAAAAAACATTTCAATTTGGCTGCATAGCAGGCTCTAGTGGCGGGTCTACATGCTTCTTTCAGAATGTTCATACATCCTGGTGGTAAGTTAAAGTAACCAAACTCTATGACTTCAGGAGCCTAATTGCTAAATTGAGAATTTGGGGATCTGTGTGTCAGATCGGTCTGTGGTTCTAAATGAGAAGGTCTGGCCTGTGGGGGAGCTACCCTTGTGGAACCACAAAGAAATCAAGTAGTGTTGTGAACCAGGGCTGACGGCCTCAGGTGGGAGCTACTAGGCTCATTGTGAGTTAAGTTTGCCTGAGTTTCCAAACCAGAAATGGAAGGAGAGGGAGAGGAGAAAAATCACAGGCAAATATCAGTGACTAACCCATCCGTATTGTATTGCCCTTGCATAGTGACTGTGAGAACCTGGAGGTGAAGTTTGTGCATTTTGTTTTTTCTAGGGTCCTGAAAAGGTCTATTTGAGGGAACCCCCACTTGTGGAAGTATGGGAGGAGGACTTGTGGGTAGAGTTCCCATTTGTGGACTTGTTGCTGCATCATGCTGAGCAGAGTTACAAAGTTGTTGTCTGTTCCTGGAAGGTATTCTGCTAAACAGGTGAATGTTGTGATGTAGAGCCTAATTCCAGATTGTCTGAGACAGGAGTGACAGTTGTGGAGACCGTGTCCCCTCCTTGTTTTTTGTAGGTAACACATGGTTGTCATATTGTCTGTCCGGACTAGGACAACCTCCTGAGTCAGGTGAGGTAGGAACGCTTTCAATGCTATTTGAACAGCTTGAAGCTCAAGGTAGTTGATCTAGAAAGTCCTGTAGTTGGCATCCCAGAGGCCCTACTCTGTGAGGTCCTGTAGGTGTGCACCCCATCACCTCTGTGATGCATCTGTTGTGAGATTTATGTAGGGAACAGTGTCAAGAAAAGGCTGCCCTTTCAAAAGGTTGGTGGTGTTCCACCTTTGGAGAGAGCAGCGAGTGTGGCACTAGATCCTCCAACTGACCCTGTGACCTAGACCATTGTCGAGCTAGACAGTACTGTAACAGGCGCATGTGTAATCGTGCGTGGGGAACTCTGGCAATACAAAATACTGGTGCAGTATTGCCTGAAAGTTTTGGATTTGTGTGGGCTTGGGCTAGACTAATCCTGGTTGTGTGTTTAGGATTGCCCCTAAATATGGCTGAACCTGCAGTGGATGCAGGTGAAACTTGGGAATGTTGATAGTAAACCCTAAGCTGTGGAGATCTATTGTCATCGGAGTGTGTTGCTGGCATTGACGATGAGTGTTGGCTTTGATAAGCAAGTCGTTCACATAAGGGAATACGTAGATATTTTGTCTGCATGGATGGGCTGCTAGCACTGCTAGGCATTTGGTGAACACTCGGGTGCGGTGGTGACCCCGAGTGGAGAACTTTGAATTGGTAATGTTTGCCTGCTATGACAAAACTTGGGTATTTGTGATGAGCTGGGTGTATTGGTATGTGGAAGTAGGTATCTTTTAGGTGTAATGTTGCTGTAAAGTCGCTCTGTTGAAGAAGTGAATGACTTCCTGTAAAATGACCATGTGGAAGTGCTCTGATAGAATATATTTGTTTACGGGCCTGAGAGCTAAGATTGGCCTTAAAGACCCATCCTTTTTAGAGATTGGCTAATAGCCCCTTGTCTGCTGTGATGGAATGCCAGATGGGAATGAAATGCTACAGAGTCAAAATTACGTTCGTCGCTTCACAATATCTTTTTGGTATTGCCTCTCAATTTATCTCTCGATCGTTTTGAATATTCTGACCTCCCTAAGATGGCCGCTGCCATAGTCCTTCCTTTATTTTATTTAGCTTTCTTGTAGACCCGGATTTCCTGGTCCCATCGATTCTATTTAAGAAACTCACAATCAGGGCGCCCGTCCGTTTTTACTTCTCAAGACCAGCGCAATATTGTGCTGGCCCCGCTCACACTACAACGGTCGCTCGGACCGTGTTACTTTGCATTTCAGACAAGTTCATCTTGGCTCATAGCTTCTTTGGTAAGATGGTCTCTTTTTTCCCCGTTTAACTTTTGTTTTTACTTTATATTATGGTGTTTTTTAACCATACATCGGAGTGTTCACAACTTATGTTACATTTGACTAATTGCACTTAGTTTTTTATCCTCATATTACTTGGTTGTCGAACCATGTCTTCTGTACACGTTTTTATCTTATTTCGGTTTATACTCTCTTATTATGATGACACTTAGCTCTATGATTTTTGTGCCGCCCGCTCAACATTTTTACACATTTTTTCATGTTACTCCTTTCTTTCAACTTGATTTTAATGTAAAAACTGGCCTCGTATTTCTTTCTCTTGTTTCGCTTCCCTGGTTCCAGGTGTGGATATTTTCCCTCCCCCCCACCATCGGTCCTTTATATTTGTTCGTTTTGAGACTTAGGAGTGTCTTTCTTGCTAGGCACTAAACGTACTGTTTTCCTCCGCCTTTGCGATTGACTGGATTTTATTACGGTATGCTTTATTTTATATGCACCATCTTCTACACTTACTTGGATTTGGGTTTCTTAATACACTGTGATCTTTTGTATTGACTTGCTCCTTGAAATATTGGCACATCTCTTTTTCTTCTCACCAATTGCTCTCCTCACATGCTCATTTCTCTGACGACTTTACTAACTTGTACGTTTTTTTAATCACTTGGGGTTTGTTTACAAATGTACATGGTCTAAAGCTTTGGATTACATATATAATTGCATATTCTTACCATCTGTAACATGTACTTGTTTGGGTACACTTATGATTTTTGCATATTCTTATCCGGTCTCACTGTGCTTTACATTTGTGTTGGTACGCAGTATTCTCTTCTGTTTACTTATCCATTATTGAATGTTATTTTTTCTTTATGTAATTGGGCTCTTGCAATTTAGTGTATATTGTACATATTATTTTCATGTTACATTACAGCCCTGAAGAAGCCCCTACAGTGGGCGAAACGTGTTGGCTGTTTATCAATTGTCCTACGTACTTCATTTACGGAATTTGACTGTTTATTCCTTGTCCTACGTACTTCATTTACGGAATTTGAAAATATAAAGCACTGGATTTGTAGAGAAGCATTAAAAAGACAGAAATATTCTTCTGCATCATTGGAGCATCAGACTTTACTTTCAAATTACACTATTTGTGCATTTGTGTGGCGGTGCACCGCCTTTTTGTGTTTTCTGAGTAGGGCTTCTTTAGCCTTTGAGGCTTTTTATTGCAGCGGGAGCCTTGGTTGGGTTGCACGCCTATGCTGATGATAAACTAATACATAAACACTCTGTCTTTGTGAATTTTTAGGTACATATAGGGGCAGGTGCGTTGTTTATGAGCTTGCTGCAATTTGCTTTTGTGTTAGTGGGAATGAAATGCTGTAGTCTGCCCTCTGCAGCGGTCAGGTGATTGTGATTGGGGGGGTAGGATAGGGTAGTCACTGCTTGGTGGAGGGTGTGGCTCCATAGGGGAGGCACCTTTATCTCTACCTTTGTCATTATAACATCTAAAGAAGCCATGTTAGTAGCCCTTTGAGTAGGAGACTCAAAGTGTTTTTGTTGAGAGGTTGGTGCCTCTGAAATGGTAAATTTTGTAGGCTCCACAGTAAGGTGGGCAACAAAAAGTCCCAGTAAGCAAGTGTTTGAAGGGCTCGCATGGCTTTCGCGGTTGCAGTGTTCTTCTTTATTTTCTCTAATGTAGAGTCCACCTGAGGACCGAAAAGGTGTTCCATGTCAAAAGGCATGTTTAATACAGCCTGCTGGACAATGGGTTCAAACCCAGAGATTCTGAGCCAGCCGTGATGCCCAAGTAAAATAGTAGTGCTCACTCCCCTTGCTGTAGTCTTCGGCAGCGTACACTATATGGAGGGATTTGAGATGTCCCTCTGAAACTGACTGCTAACCATGTTTTTTATGTTTCCTCTGAGAGATACTGAAGTAGTTTTTCCATTTCATCTCACTGGGCGCGGTCATAGCGTGCTAAGAGAGCCTGGGAACTGGCAATATGCCAGTGGTTTGCAGCCTGTGCTGCCACTCTTTTTCCCCGCAGCGTCCATTGTTTTGCTCTCCTTTCTGGAGGCAGGGTGTCGCCAGTAGTTTGGGGGGTGGCTCTTTTGCGTGTTGTGGTAGCAAGTAATGAGTCTGGTGGCAGCTGGTCTTTACAACACTAGATTTAATAGGGTCTTTAAATATGTCATTGGTATGTCAAAGCATACCTTTTCACTTTGGTAACTACTGGGTTGCCCTTTGTGTTGTGGACAGTGTATCAAAAAGGAAGTCATCCTCTGGTGGCTCTTTATGAAGCTCTACATTGTAAGAAGCTGCAGCCCTAGCTATAGCCTCTTTAAGAAGAGGTAGCACCCTCGGAGAGGAGGGCAGAGGTTGAGCAGGATCAAGGTCCAGACCCGTATCAGCATGAGGATCTGTGTCGTAAGTGTCCCAGGTATCATCCCCTTGTGACTCCCCATACCCACTGAATGTGGTGACCCCTGTAGTGAAATATCTAGCAGGTCGCCTGGAGGAGGCAGTGGTGAAAAAGAGTCTGGTTATGGTGGAGGTGAAGATAATAGAGGTGGAGGTGGTGAGGGACGTGGAAGGGAGGCATGGCTGGTAGCCTTGTCCATAGTCTTCCTTTAAAGAGGGACTGGCATGTCCAACGTCTCTTTAAAGGTAAGCTTCCTTTTCGATGGTGGAGGAAAGGAAGCTTTAGCAAGGATTCTTCCAGTCCCAATTTGGATGTGGATCTTTTTCTGCCGAGTATCTAATTTTTCCTGCAGCTTGTGCAGAACAGGTTCCACCGGTGAATCAGGATTGAGCTTGGAGCTTGATTTTGATAGTTTCGGCTCCGAAGTTTTTTGCTTGAAGGTACCATAAGTGTCGCGGGGGGAGGAGGGTGCGCGGTGTCAAAAAGTCGACTGCCAGATCGGCACAGAAGGTCAAAATGGTGCCGATTGATGGTCTCTGTCCGAGATCAATGCTGAAAGATTTGGTTTCAAAGGTTATTTTGGTGCTGGGCCTGAGAGTGGGGCATCCGTAGTGGTTTTCCAGTGCCGACCATTACCAGACAGCAGTGATGGACCGGAGACCTCAGATTTTGCGACCAAGCGCCCCAAAGGTTTTTTCGTCAGCTTGGACAGGGGCAGGGGGTGCCGTACTCACAGGTTTGGCTGATGTGATATCTCATTTTGAAATCAACCTCGAGCTCGGAGCTGGAGTTTTCGTCAACGGAGAAGGCCTCTTCTTCTTTGACGGATGGCTGTTTCTGACCATGCTCCTCACTGAGTATGTTGGGAGTGTCGTTGGTGGCTCTGTAAGACATCTCAAGGCAACAAGCTCTATAATCCCATAGTGTCTTTTTAGATCGGAAGGACTTGCACGTGTGCCAGTCAGACTCCTTGCGGTCTGTGGACAAGCACATGTTGCACACCAAGTGTAGCTCTGTGTGAGGGTACTTCATGTGGCAACGTGGTCAGAACCGAAAAGGAGGGCATTTCATTACCAGTTGAGCATTGTTGGAAAACTGGGATGGAAGTCAAAGGTGTGCCCAAAGGCCGGTGCTCCAAAGGGGCTTTGGTCGAATGGAGTCAAACTGGGGTGGTTGTTCACAGAAGCACAGATGGAAAAAATGTGAAGGTAAACAATAACCGCAGAAGGGATTTGAAGTGGGACCGAAGCTCGAACCATAAGGGAGTCGAAAACGGAGCTCAGGCACACACGTCCAATCCCAACCGCGAAGAGAAAACAATCTAACAATGAAATCCATGCCGATCATTACCAAGAGGAGTCACTCGACCTTGTGACCCGAAACAATTTTTCTAAGAAAAACAACTTTGACAACTCCAGACCCAAAATTAGATGGCAGAACTGATCAGAGCATGTGCATCTACAGCCACACGTGTCACTGAACAGTATGTTTTCAGAAGCATTGAGAGTGGTGGAGTGTTAAAAAAATTATGCAAAGTTAAGTGATAATTGTGTGTAGCATACGAGTCCGATGGCAAGATGCAAGGTGAATAATGATGTGAAGATCGGAAAATAATAAAATGGTTCGTGTGAGAATGATTGGCTGTGGCATGATGTGGTGGTGGAGCATGAATGAGATTTTGAAGGATCGCAGGGCGATGGTGTCAGGATGGAAAGAACTGGAAAGTTCTGCATTCGAACTCCGAGTACATTGAAAGATTTTGTATTAAATTAGAATGCCATCATTGTGATCTGTGTATTGTTCGTCATTTGTTGTTAATGATAATATTAGGATACCATTTTATGTATATCTAACTGTATTGTTTTATAATGCAATTTTATACCTTTGTTCAAGAAGTTATGAATCTAAATTTTGTTGTATTTATCAATGTTTTATTGGATAATTGTTATTTTGATTATGTGTATAAAGAAGAAGGATGTGTAGTGCTGCTGCTTGCATGCAGTAGAGTGTGTGAGGTAAGTTGTCTATGATGAAGTATGGCATGTACGATAGGAGACGGTTCAGAGGAGGGCAGTTGGGAGAAGGAGCTTGTATGAGGAAGGTGTGGCTTCCCTGCTGGTTCCTTTGTGCTTGAAAGAGACTTCCCTGCTGGTTCCTCCTGCAGCAGAGTTGAGAATAAAGGATCATTTATACACTATTCTGGAGTTTGTATCTTCTTCTTTGTATCTTAAGCAAAATAATAACTTTTATTCGGTATGAAAAAATTCATCCATTACAATAAATAATCTCCAATACATTTGTTAAAATTAGCAATAAAAGTTATTAAAGTCTTAAGCAAAAGTAAAACGCTGAAACATAAAATGTGTGTTAAATTGTGAAGAATGCGCAAAGAAATGTTGAAATGAAACAAGTCACAGAGAGAACACTTTCACATGTTTATTTCCGGACCCTGAAACTCTCGACTAAATTATTGTTTTATTTATATTCTCTGCAAAAGGCAAGACACTGCACCTGCATCATGATTTCCTTAACCGTTGGTCTCTTGATATCAGTTAAGTAACTGCCAGCCTTGTCCTCTTTTTGTTATCTTGACAACCACATTGCAATTACAATTGCTTCGAAGACTCAAGATTCCGAACTTCCTTCAGAGAGGGGCTATTCTAATCCTGTACAAGAATGACGACAGTCCTCACCTTTTAATACATTTGGCAATAAAAAACCCTATACTGTCCCTATTCACTAAACAATCCAAGTCCTCTGTGGTGGAAGAACTGAGAGAATGGCTATCTGCGCCTTGCAAAGATGCACTTGATGGATGAAACCTCTGCAACAGCTGTAATTGGTCGTCTGACAATCCAGCCCCTTTCATGCCTGCTCCTCCAATATGTGGCTCCTGTTAAGAACAGAACAGTACATGGTTAAAAGAAAAATTATAAATTTAGCATGAAAACGTGATTAATGTTGAATAATTTTTAAAATTAGCACCGCCTGGTATTGCAATGTCCCACAAGTCTGTTTATATGAGCAGCTTGAGCATTTTCTCACAAAATCAGATAAAAACCGCAGAACATGCTATGGTCATCTCCAGAATCGATTGTGGCAACACCATCTTACCTGGCACCCGACAAGCCATCTTGCCCCCATCCAAGCAGTTTTCCATGAGACAGCAAGATTAGTCATGGACACAACGACATTTGATCATTTTAACCTTGCCTGAGAGGTTGGTCGAGACCATATTCTCCCCTAGATCAAGAATTATATTATGCAGCGTGTCCCTATAGTTCTGTATGGAGCAAGGGAGCGGGGGTTTCACAACGCTTCCTTCTCCTTGGTGGAGGAAATTCTCCCTCCAACTAGCTCTAATTTTATTCTTCATTCGGAGCTTAATTTGCAATATGTTTCTAATTCCATCAAGTTGGCACCACGCTAGTAGTAGATTAAGATATGGTCTAGCGTATGTCTAAGTTTCAAAAGGGAGGTCATTGTGGACTGCCTCTGTCTTGATAGAGGACTTTCCATTCCTTGGCTGAGGTACGTCAAAAAGACTTTTAGCGATTCTGGTCTCCCTGAAATGGTTACTGCCTCAGCGAATATAAATAAATTGGAGAAGGGGCTAGTGAAATATCACTATGCTGAATTTTGTGTTTCACAAAGACTTGAGGTTTTTAGGAAGTGCTACTAAAGCGATTACTACATGTTCTTAGCTTCAGGAGAGATGGCATTTTATTTGCAGCTGGAACTCTCGCAGTGGGAAAAGTCACTACGTTTTAGATTCAAGTCTGGGGGAGGAAATTAACAGAGTGCCCGTGCGATGGAACAGCAGAACGATCATTATTGCATTTTAAGTTCCTCTGAAAAATTCTACAAACCTTTGTTTTTAATTTGTCTTAAAACACATTCTGAAAGCTCTTGCTTTGGAAATGCAATGGCGCCTTATTGTGCTAACAGATGTTAGCAAGCCTGAATGTTGGTTATAATGTATGCTGCCGCCTTAAAATGGCGGTCAGGAACAGGATATCTATGGACATATGAGGAGTGTTTTAATACGTTACTTAACAGTAATACCTGCCATGCATTTTTGGCGTTGTAGTCAACATGTGTGTTAGACTTTACAGCCTTAGGGTGATCT
This sequence comes from Pleurodeles waltl, assembly GCF_031143425.1. Taxonomy (NCBI): domain Eukaryota; kingdom Metazoa; phylum Chordata; class Amphibia; order Caudata; family Salamandridae; genus Pleurodeles; species Pleurodeles waltl. Next base: position 952,138,402 of record NC_090449.1, read on the forward strand.
TCTCCCAATTTGCTGTCTGCCTCCGTCCATTTTTCTGATCTTGTTTTTGCTGGTTTTAGGACTCTGCACACTTTACCACCGATGACCAGTGCTAAAGTGCTTTTGATCTCTCCCCTAAACATGGTAACATTGGCTCCTACCCAATTGGCATATTTAATTTACCTCTAAGCCACTAGCAACCAGGGCCTGTAAAATAAACGCTACTATTGTGCCAGCAGCACTGATTGTGCCACCCACATAAGTAACCCCTTAATTATGTCCCAAGGCTACCATTGCAAGGCCTGTGTGTGCACTTTCACTGTCACTTTGACTTGGCATTTAAAGGTACTTGCCAAGTCTTTAACTCCCCTTTTATTACATATGTCAGCCCTAATGTAGGCCCTAGGTAGCCAACAGAGCAGGGTGCTATGTACTTAAAAGGCAGGACATGCACTTGTAAGTTTTACGTGTCATGGTAGAGAAAAACTCCCAGTCATTTTTCACTATTGTGAAGCCTGCTCCTCTAATAGCCCAGCATTGGAAATTCTCTTAGATACTTTTAAATGGTACATTCTGATCTGAAAGGAGTGGCATTGTCATGTTTGGTATGGTTGGAATGGTAGTGAGACATCCCTTGTGCTGTTGAGGTTGGATTTAACATTACTATTTTAGAAATACCACTTTCAGAAAGTAGGCATTTCTCTGCACTTACTGCTCTTTGTGCCTTACAGCCTGCCTCCAATCCATGTCTGGTCTTGCTAGTTCACAGCTCCCCTTGTGAATTACACCCAGACAGCCATAAACACAGGCCCTCAGCTGCATCTACATTCATCTGCATACTGATGGGTCTCCTGGGCAGGAAGGGTAGAGGGGCTCTCACTTACACTTCAAAGGCTAGTGGTCTGACCCCACACAAAGGGCCCCCCACAGATCTCCTGGCAGACAGTGCTGGGTTGAAAGGGGAACTGGTACATTTCAAAACCACTCTTTGAACTCCCCTCCACTTCAAAGGCATTTGGGTATATATACTGGGTCTGTGACCCCACCAAATCAGAAACTGCTTGACCTGCAACAGGATTCTGTCAGACGGACTGCAGTGTTGCCCAAAGGATTCAACTGCAAGGACTGCTCTTCTGCTTGTTGCCCTGCTGCCTTCTGCTTCCTGACTCTTCTGGAAGTACTTTGCCTTCCCCCACAAGTGATCTCCAAGGGCTTGGACTGAGCTTGCCTCCTTTTGAGAAGTCTCAGGGAGATCAAAGACTTCATCTGTCAGCACCTGGGCTCTCTTGCTGAGAGTCCTGACTTGCCAAGTGGGCTAAACCCAATTTCTGGGACCTTGGGAGTGACTTCTGGTGAAACAAAGAAAAAACCATTGCACTGACGCAGAGAACGACTTCAGGACCGGCACCACACACCGTCACCGCTCCGCCACCTGCACTGGAGGCCCGACGCTGTAGCAGTGCCTCCACCAACGCCTGTGGCACCCGACTCCGCCACAGCCCCTGTGGCCACGTGGTGTGATCGCGACCCCAGGAAGTTGGCGCCTTGCGTCATGACCTGCTGGATCCATCAACCCTGCTGTGTTGTAAGGAGCAGATGCCTCACACCTGACACCACATCACCTCCTCTGCAACCGTATGGAATTGGCACCTCCCCTCCCATGCCCAGCAGTAAGGAACCACCGGCACACCTCCCCGGTGGCAGAACGGGACCCACGATCCACCGGCTCCAGCGATGCGTCACCTCCCCGACTCTGTGCACTGTCTGTTTCCTCATTGTTTCCAAGGTACAGTCCCCAGGGTCTGCGCGTCTCCGTAACCAGCCCGAACTCCCCCGCGAGTAGTGTCAGACTATTGGAAGTGACTCTGTTGGAATTGGAGCTATTATGTTCCTAAGCGCTATGCTACATTTAATCTTATAAGATGCACATATTCTCTTTTGAATGTTGGATGTTTACCGTTTTGGTCTTAATGTATTCAGATAAATATTATCTATGTTTCTAAATTGATGTGGAGTACTTTTTGTGGTAAAAATAGAGGTTGAAAGGGAAGCTGAGGAAGCTGAAAGAGCCTTAGCAGAAAATAAACTACTTCTGGCTCATGAAAAGAGGCTAAAAGTGCTGGAACTCAAGGCCAGGAAGGTGGATTCCAGCAGTGATGGTGGCAGCATATATGCAGAACCTGATGGAGACCAGACGGTTTGTATAACAAAGGATCTGGTGTTGTTTGAAGAGAACTGAGGGGCGGGTCTGTGGTAACACATGCCAACACTTGGGATGGACACACTTCTAACATGAGAGGTTGGGTATCAGACCAAGTACACTCCCATTAAAGCCATTTTGAATGCCAAATTTGGACTGACTCCTTGAGAAGTTTCGCCAAAGATTCATGGACAGTCAGAAGCTCCCCAACCAACCCTGGGTAGATTTCATTGAATACTCCAATAAGGCACTGAATGGCTGGGTGCGGGGAAACAAAGTCAATGATTATGTTGGGTGGTACAATTTAATTTTGGGAGAACACATGCTCAGTACTTGTTTTACAGAGTTGCGCCAGCACCTAGTTGACAGTAGGCTGACTGATCCCAGGAAGCTTGCAGAGTAGATGGACCTCTGGGCTAGCAACACAGTGTTCCAAAAGTTATCTGTGGGGGGGCAGGGGGTGGGGAAGAACCTCACAAAGGTTGTCAGGGTTCCCACATGAAGAGGGGGGAGAAACACATAAAATTAAGGAGTTCTCTAAAAGGCCCCCAAAATAATTATCAAGGGAGTAGTGGTAACCAGTCCCAGTATGATCCTAAAAAGAAAGGGTTCTTTGACCATAAAACAGAAGGTTTGTACAACAATGTACAGAGTGCTCAAAGTATGGCCATTCTAAGAGCGACTCCAAATGCCCCAAGAGGGTACAGCCCCCAATGGTGGGCAGACACCTGGGTTAGCCAGTGTAGCGCTCAGGGAGGTGATAGTCCCAGCTAGTTTCGGGGAAGGAACAGAGGTAACCCTAGTGTCCCTGTGGGATAAAGATATGGCGCCAAAACCCACATGCCTGCCAATACTTCCAAGTGGATCACCATTAATGGGCAACAGTGGAGGCTCTGCGTGACACAACAGCCAGCATGACAACTGTCAGCATAGCAACTCCTACCAAACACATTCCACCGAGTACATAGTTGCTGACAATTGTGAGAGCCATCTACCGGTGGCTCTGGTTCCCTTGGAGGAAGGGGGCCATCCGGTACTCTGAAAGTTGCTGTGAGCCGTGCCACGCCTGTAGGATGTCTGTTAGGCAATGACCTGGTTCACACTACATGGAGGAAGGTAGAGCTTAGGTCTTACTTGGAGATAATAGGACTGCCTGAGTGGGTCTCTATGACCACATGGTCCATGGCTGCCCGGGAAGGAAGTCAAGGGCGTCTGCAGCCTGGAACAATGGCCCAGATGGCTGCCAAGGAGAGGGGCATGGATCATGGGAAACCGGTCCCTGAATTTCCCGTGGTGGAGGTTGGCGGGTTCCCTTAGGAGGAGGCCCCTGAGCCAATCGGGGAGGACATTGCCACCTTGGGTGACCTACCTGTGCTTGCTAGCTGGCAAGTTGAGGTTAGGCCCATCAGGGAGAAATTCTGCAAAGCGCCGAGAAAGTGACCCACTCTTGAGGGCTTGAGGCGACAGGCCTCAGCCCATGTAGCAGCTGAACCCTCTGGGCATCACTTAATCAACTGGGAGATTGATCTTGTCTACAGTGAGCATAAGCCTCCAGGTGCTGGGGCAACCTGTGTGCTGGTGGTCCCCCACTGTTATTGGGTCTTCCTACTGGGTTTAGTTCATAACATACCCCTGGCGGGACATTTAGGGCAAGACAAGACCTTTGCCAGACTTGCAACCCACTTTTATTAGCCCAGAATGAAGACAACCTCAGATATATTCTGCAGGTCCTGTCACATCTGCCAGATCAGTGGTAAGTCAAGGAAAAAGTTGAAAGCTCTCCTGATTCCACTTCCAGTCATTAGCAGAGAAAGTGTCTGACTGAGGCACTAACGTCATGTTTTGTACATGAAGTTCATGTGGGATGGCTGTGGTGTAACTTCGAAGTTCACTACACCCTTTCACCCCCAATCCAATGGTCTAATTGAAAGGTTCAACAAGACCTTAAAGGGCATGATTGCAGGCCTACCTGAGGCCTAATTGGGATGTCCTCTTGCCATGCCTTCTCTGTGCCTACATGGAGGTTGTTAGACCTGACAGCCTTAGGGTGGTCACCCCTAACTTTTTGCCTGCCTCCCTCCACTTTTTGGGACACTGTTTTTACTGGTTTTTAGACTCTGTGCACTTTACCACTGCTAACCAGTGCTAAAGTGCATATGCTCTCTCCCTTTAAACATGGTAACATTGGATCATACCCAATTGGACTATTTCATTTACTTTTAAGTCCCTAGTAGTGTGCACTATATGTGCCCATGGCATGTAGATTAAATGCTACTAGTGGGCCTGCAGCACTGATTGTGCCACCTACTTAAGTAGCCCCTTAACCTTGTCTCAGGCTTGCCATTGCAAGGCCTGTGTGTGCAGTTTCACTGCCAATTTGACTTGGCATTTAAAAGTACTTGCCCAGCCTAAAACTCCCCTTTTTCTGTAAGACATCCCTAAAGTATGCCCTAGGTAACCCACAGGGCAGGGTGCTGCGTAGGGAAAAGGCAGGACATGTACCTATGTAGTTTACATGTCCTGGAAGTGTAAAACTCCCACATTCATTTTTACACTGCTGTGAGGCCTGCTCCCTTCCTAGGCTAACATTGGGGCTGCCCTCATACATTGTTTGAGTGGTAGCTGCTGATCTGAAAGGAGTAGGAAGGTCATACTTAGTATGGCCAGAATGGTGATATAAAATCCTGCTGACTGGTGAAGTTGTATTTAAGATTACTACTTTAGAAATGCCACTTTTAGAAAGTGAGCATTTCTTTGCACTTAAATCTTTCTGTGCCTTATAATCCACGTCTGGCTGGATTTAGTTGACAGCTCCTTGTGCATTCACTCAGACACACCCCAAACACAGGATACTCAGCCTCACTTGCATACATCTGCATTTTGAATGGGTCTTCCTGGGCTGGGAGGGTGGAGGGCCTGATCTCACACAAAGGACTGCCACACCCCCTACTGGGACCCTGGCAGACGGGATTGAACTGAAAGGGGGCCTGGTGGACTTCTAAGCCACTCTTTGAAGTCTCCCCCACATCAAAGGCCCATTTGGGTACATAAACAGGGCCTCTGCCGCTTTCAACTCAGACACTTCCTGGAGATGATAACTGGAACCAGAACCTGCATCCTGCCAAGAAGAACTGCCTGGATGCTTTTCTGTGAAGGACTGCTGCCTTGCTGTTGGCCTGATGCCTTGCTGCTCCCTGGCTGTGGTGAAAAAGTGCTCTCCAAGGGCTTGGATAGAGCTTGCCTCCTGTTCCCTGAAGTCTCTGGACCAAAAAGACTTCTCTCTTGCAACTGGACTCCTTGTGTGGCGAAAATTCGATGCACAGCTTGCTAAAACCAACGCACAGCCTGCCCCGCAGTGATAAATTCACTGCATGCCGAACTGGAACGACGTAGTGTGACTTCACAAGGAGAAGATCAACGTGGCGCCTGCGTTGCGACCGGAACTTCGACGCACGGCCCACCCGATCGACGCACAGCCGACCTGGGATGAATCAGCCTGAGTTCCAGAGGGGAAATCGATGCAGCGCCTGCTGTGCCGAAGAAACTTCCACGCAAGGCCCACCGGAATGACGCAGCGCTTGTGACTTCGCTCTCCAAGCCCAGGATTCCACGCACAGCCCCCAGGCATCTGAAAACCCCGCAACACGAAACAAATCTACGACCAAGCACCAGAAATTGACGCACAGCTGCCCCTGCGTGGAAACTAAATGACGCATCGCTGTGTGCGGCCTGAGAAATCGACGCACACCCCTTTGTTTCCGCGCTTCTCCTCCTCTGCGGCCCTTTGCGGAGATTTTTCACGCAAACCAGGTACTTTGTGCTTGAAAGAGAATTTGTTTTCTTTTAAAAGACTAAAGACACTTTATATCACTTTTCAGTGATATCCCTACATTTACGTATTGCAGCTTTGATCGTTTTGACCTGCAAATATCCAGATAAATATTATATATTTTTCTAAACACTGTGTGGTGTATTTTTGTGGTGTTATATTGTGTTATTGTATGATTTTTTGCACAAATACTTTACACATTGCCTTCTAAGTTAAGCCTGACTGCTCAGTGCCAAACTACCAGAGGGTGGGCACAGGATAATTTGGATTGTGTGTGACTTACCCCGACTAGAGTGAGGGTCCTTGTTTGGACAGGGGGTAACCTGACTGCCAACCAACGACCCCATTTCTTATGGGAGAAACAGCCACAACAACGCAGTCATTACCACACGACCGTTATCTCACACCAATTACCACACATATGCCTTTACCATGCGTGACTTTACCACAAATATACCTAAAACACAAATACCTTTACAACAAATTTTGTTCTAAAGGCATGAATGGTAAAGGCATATACGTGGTAAAGGTTTTGCAGGTAAGAACCAGCATGTATAAAAAGTGTTTTAAGTGTGAGATATATATATATATATCTCTATATATCTCTCTCTCTCCCTCTATATATATATATAGATAGATAGGCGCTATATTTATGGTGTATATATGCAGACTGCCATATATTGAAATTGTGTGAAATAATTTCCGTGAAGAACTGCACATAAACAGTATTGGAGTTGCACAGCATGTACAACGATTCCCAGGTGAACTATATAATTGGAATTCCCAGAATGCTTTGGGGCATATAAAGAGTGAATTAGGAGCTACCATGGACAACTATGATCCAAACCAGTCGAAACGCGTTGTGGAAATTTGATGGATTGATGGTGACGAATAAATGAAATTTGCGGAATGGAGCCTCCGGGAGTGCAGCCTTTCTTTTGTTTGATATTATATATTATGGAAAATGTTACTTACCCAGTGTACATCTGTTTGTGGCATATTCCGCTGCAGATTCACATGCTGTGCATACTTCTGTCATCTAGTGTTGGGCTCAGAGTGTTACAAGTTGTTTTTCTTCGAAGAAGTGTTTTTGAGTCACAGGATCGAGTAACTCCTCCTCGTCGGCTCCACTGCGCATGGGCATCGACTCCATGTTAGATTGTTTTCCCGCAGAGAGTAAGGTAGGAGTGATAGAGTATAAAGAAAAGAGATGTCCTGGATAATGGAATGATATATATATATGGAAAATGTCACTTACCCAGTGTACATCTGTTCGTGGCATTAGTCGCTGCAGATTCACATGCTATGCACACCCCGCCATCTGGTGTTGGGCTCGGAGTGTTACAAGTTGTTTTTCTTCGAAGAAGTCTTTTCGAGTCACGAGACCGAGGGACTCCTCCCATTTAGACTCCATTGCGCATGGACGTCGACTCCATCTTAGATTGTTTTCCCCGCAGAGGGTGAGGTAGGAGTTGTGTATGCTAGTAATAGTGCCCATGCAATGGAGTGAATGCGTATGTACATAATGAAGTTTCAAGTAATATATTTACAAATGTACAAATGTTTAAGATCTACTTCTAAACGGCTACAGGCTCCCGGGGAGGCGGGTGGGCGCATGTGAATCTGCAGCGACTAATGCCACGAACAGATGTACACTGGGTAAGTGACATTTTCCGTTCGATGGCATGTGTAGCTGCAGATACACATGCTGTGCATAGACTAATAAGCAGTTATCTCCCCAAAAAGCGGTGGTTCAGCCTGTAGGAGTTGAAGTAGTTTGAAATAATGTTCTTAGTACAGCTTGACCTACTGTTGCCTGTTGTGCAGTTAACACATCTACACAGTAGTGCCTGGTAAATGTATGAGGCGTAGACCATGTTGCTGCCTTACATATTTCGTTCATTGGAATATTTCCCAGAAAGGCCATTTCTTTCTGGTTGAGTGTGCCTTTGGTGTAATAGGCAGTTCTCTTTTAGCTTTAAGATAGCAGGTTTGAATGCACTTAACTATCCATCTAGCAATGCCTTGTTTTGAAATAGGATTTCCTGTATGAGGTTTTTGAAAGGCGATAAATAGTTGTTTTGTCTTTCGAATTAGTTTTGTTCTGTCAATGTAGTACATTAGTGCTCTTTTGATGTCTAATGTATGTAGTGCTCTTTCAGCTACAGAATCTGGCTGTGGGAAGAACACTGGTAATTCTACCGTTTGATTCAAGTGGAATGGTGAAATTACTTTTGGTAAAGATTTAGGATTGGTCCGTAGAACAACTTTATTTTTGTGTATTTGAATAAATGGTTCTTGAATGGTAAATGCTTGAATCTCACTCACTCTTCTTAGAGATGTGATGGCAATTAAAAATGCAACTTTCCACGTTAAGTATTGCATTTCACAAGAGTGCATGGGCTCAAAAGGTGGACCCATGAGTCGTGTTAAGACAATGTTGAGGTTCCATGAAGGAACTGGTGGTGTTCTTGGTGGTATAATTCTCTTTAGGCCTTCCATAAACGCTTTTATGACTGGTATCCTAAATAATTAAGTTGAGTGCGTAATTTGCAGGTAAGCTGAAATTGCCGTAAGATGTATTTTAATGGAAGAGAAAGCTAGTTTAGATTTCTGCAAATGTAGTAAGTATCCTACTATCTCTTTTGCAGATGCGTGTAAAGGTTGAATTTGATTATTATGGCAGTAATAAACAAATCTTTTCCACTTATTTGCATAACAGTGTCTAGTGGTAGGTTTTCTAGCCTGTTTTATGACCTCCATACATTCCTGTGTGAGGTCTAAGTGCCCGAATTCTAGGATTTCAGGAGCCAAATGGCTAGATTCAGCGATGCTGGATTTGGATGTCTGATCTGTTGTTTGTGTTGTGTTAACAGATCTGGTCTGTTTGGCAGTTTGATATGAGGTACTACTGAAAGATCTAGTAGTGTTGTGTACCAAGGTTGCCTTGCCCATGTTGGTGCTATTAGTATGAGTTTGAGTTTGTTTTGATTCAACTTGTTTACTAGATATGGAAGAAGTGGGAGAGGGGGAAAAGCGTATGCAAATATCCCTGACCAGTTCATCCATAGTGCATTGCCCTAAGACTGATGTTGTGGGTACCTGGATGCGAAGTTTTGGCATTTTGAGTTTTCTTTTGTTGCAAATAGATCTATTTGTGGCGTTCCCCACATTTTGAATTAAGTGTTCAGTATTTGGGGGTGAATTTCCCATTCGTGGATCTGTTGGTGATCCCAAGAGAGATTGTCTGCTAACTGATTCTGAATCCCTGGAATAAATTGTGCTATTAGGCGAATGTGGTTGTGAATCGCCTAATGCCATATTTTTTGTGTTAGGAGACACAACTGTGTCGAGTGTGTTCCTCCCTGTTTGTTTAGGTAATACATTGTTGTCATGTTGTCTGTTTTGACAAGAGTGTATTTGTGGGTTAATATGGGTTGAAATGCTTTCAGAGCTAGAAACACTGCTAACAGTTCTAAGTGGTTTATATGAAACTGTTTTTGCTGAATGTTCCATTGTCCTTGGATGCTGTGCTGATTGAGGTGTGCTCCCCACCCTGTCATGGATGCATCTGTTGTTATTACGCATTGTGGCACTGGGTCTTGAAAAGGCCGCCCTTGGTTTAAATTTATACTGTTCCACCATTGAAGCGAGATGTATGTTTGGCGGTCTATCAACACCAGATCTAGAAGTTGACCCTGTGCTTGTGACCACTGTGATGCTAGGCACTGTTGTAAGGGCCGCATGTGCAACCTTGCGTTTGGGACAATGGCTATGCATGAGGACATCATGCCTAGGAGTTTCATTACTAATTTGACCTGTATCTTCTGGTTTGGATACATGGCTTGTATTACATTTTGGAATGTTTGGACTCTTTGTGGACTTGGAGTGGCAATCCCTTTTACTGTGTTGATTGTTGCTCCTAGGTATTGCTGTGTTTGACACGGCAGAAGGTGTGACTTTGAGTAATTGATTGAGAAACCTAGTTTGTGTAGGGTTTCTATGACGTAATTTGTGTGTCGTGAACACTGTTTTTGCATGTTGGTTTTGATTAACCAATCGTCTAGGTACGGGAACACATGTATTTGCTGCCTTCTGATATGTGCAGCTACTACTGCTAGACATTTTGTAAAAACTCTTGGCGCAGTTGTTATTCCGAATGGCAACACTTTGAATTGGTAATGTATCTCTTGGAATACAAACCTTAGGTACTTTCTGTGTGAAGGATGTATTGGTATATGGAAATATGCATCCTTTAGATCCAGTGTTGTCATGTAGTCTTGTTGTTTGAGCAGTGGGATTACTTCTTGTAATGTAACCATGTGAAAGTGGTCTGATTTGATGTATGTATTTAATATTCTGAGATCTAGTATAGGTCTTAGAGTTTTGTCTTTTTTGGGTATTAGAAAGTACAGTGAGTAAACTCCTGTGTTTAGTTCTTGTTTTGGTACTAATTCTATTGCCTCTTTTTGGAGCAATGCTTGAACTTCTAATCCTAGAAGATTTAAATGTTGTTTCGACATACTGTGTGTTTTCGGTGAGACTGTTGGAGGGAATTCTCGAAATTCTATGCAATAACCATACTGGATAATTGCTAGTACCCAAGTATCTGTTGTTATCTCCTCCCAATGTTTGTAAAATTGGCTTAATCTTCCCCCCACAGGTGTTATGTGATGGGGATGGGTGACTTGTGAGTCACTGCTTATTTTGAGGACTTTTGGGGCTTTGGAATTTTCCTCTACCTCTTTGGAATTGTCCCCCTCTATATTGCCCCCGAAAACTTCCCCGCTGATATTGGCTTTGGTAAGTGGGCCTTGTTTGTGATGTTGTGGTTTCTGTAGGTTGTCCTCGAAACCCTCCCCTAAAAGGTGTTTTGCGAAAGGTGCCTCTGCTCTGCGGGGAGTAGAGTGCGCCCATGGCTTTTGCCGTATCAGTGTCCTTCTTGAGTTTCTCAATAGCAGTGTCGACTTCCGGCCCAAACAACTGCTGTTCATTAAATGGCATATTTAGCACGGCTTGTTGAATTTCTGGCTTGAAACCTGACGTGCGGAGCCATGTGTGCCTTCTTATTGTTATTGCAGTATTTACTGTCCTTGCAGCCGTATCTGCTGCATCCATTGAAGACCGTATCTGATTATTAGAGATACTTTGTCCTTCTTCCACCACTTGTTGTGCTCTTTTTTGGAACTCCTTGGGTAAGTGTTCTATCAAATGTTGCATCTCATCCCAGTGCGCTCTGTCATATCTTGCCAAAAGCGCTTGTGAATTGGCAATGCGCCATTGGTTTGCTGCTTGTGCTGCAACCCTTTTGCCCGCAGCATCAAATTTGCGACTCTCTTTGTCTGGAGGTGGTGCGTCTCCCGAGGTATGAGAGTTTGCTCTCTTACGAGCTGCCCTGACAACTACTGAGTCTGGAGTTAACTGCGTTGTAATATAAACAGGATCTGTTGGCGGTGGCTTGTATTTTTTCTCCACTCTTGGAGTTATGGCTCGGCCTTTAACAGGATCTTGAAAGATTTGTTTTGAATGTTTTAGCATTCCTGGGAGCATAGGTAGTCTTTGGTACTGGATATGAGTGGAGGTTAGCGTGATAAACAAGAAGTCATCCTCAATTGGTTCTGAATGCAAGGTGACGTTATGGAAAGCAGCTGCCCTTGCGATCACCTGTGTGTAAGATGTACTGTCCTCAGGAGGGGACGGCCTGGTAGGGTACGAGTCTGGGCTGTTGTCCGATATTGGAGCATCGTAAAGGTCCCATGCATCGGGATCATCTTGACTCATGGCAGTATGAGTCGGGGAGTGCATCAGTGGAGGAGTTGCTACTGGTGATGTGTGCACTGATGGTGGTGGAGAAGGTGGTGGAGTTGTTTTCTTTGCCACCTTTGCCTGTGGCTCCTTGTCCTTTTCGTGAAAGGCAAGTTTTCTTTTTATCTTAATTGGAGGAAGAGTGGTTATCTTCCCTGTGTCTTGATGAATGTGGAGCCTCCTTTGAGTATAGTCTGGCTCTACAGCTTGAAGTTCCTCTCCAAATCTATGTTTTTTCATTTGGGAGGCCAATCCTTGTTCCTCTGTATAGGAACCTGTTTTCGGCTCCGAGGCTGGATGTTTCGGAACCGAAACTTTTTCGGAGGTCTTTTTAGGCCCCGAAGAAACCTTTGTAATTTTCGGCGTGGTGGTGTCTCGATGCCGAATTGGTTCGGTGCCGCTGTGACGGTGCCGAAATTTCTCAGAGCTGATGTCTTGGGTCCGAGATTGCTGTGTGGTGGTATCTCGACCGAAGTCGGATGACTTCGACACCAGCGTGCCCTTTTTTGGTGCCTTGGCTCGGTCACCGCTTGTTTGGGTTAAGCCATGGCCTGTTGGCGGTGGCTTCCCCTGGGCTTTTGTTGACTTCTCGTTAGTCTTATGTTTCGACGTCTTACTCACGGTTTTCGGCATTTCTTCGGCCTCGAGCTCTTCCGAGTCCGACTCTTGGATAGAGAAAGCTTCCTCTTCTTCCTAGAAACGCTCTTGTTCTGTCGGCGTCGACGCCATCTGCAGTCTTCCGGCTCTTCGGTCTCTTAACGTCTTTCTGGACCGAAACGCTCGACGGGCCTCACAAGTATCTTCCTTGTGCTCTGGGGACAAGCACAAGTTACAGACCAGATGCTGATCCGTATACGGATACTTGTTATGGCATTTTGGACAGAAGCGGAATGGGGTCCGTTCCATCAGCCTTGAATTCACAGGTGGCGGGCCGACCAGGCCCCGACGGGGGAATCGAAAAAACCCCGAAGGGCCACCAGAACTCTTCTAAATTCGGTGTCGATCTGTTGTAACTAACCCGATACCGAACGCAAACAATACCGACGTTTTTTCCGAGATTCTAACTAACTTTCCGACCCGAAACACGGAGCGAAAAGGAACACGTCCGAACCCGATGGCGGAAAAAAAAAATCTAAGATGGAGTCGACGCCCATGCGCAATGGAGTCGAAATGGGAGGAGTCCCTCGGTCTCGTGACTCGAAAAGACTTCTTTGAAGAAAAACAACTTGTAACACTCCGAGCCCAACACCAGATGGCGGGATGTGCACAGCATGTGTATCTGCAGCTACACATGCCATCGAACATATATATATATATGGAGCGCAACATGCCACAAACAGATGTACACTGGGTAAGTGACATTTTATGTTCGATGGCACGTGTAGCTGCAGATACACATGCTGTGCATAGACTACAAAGCAGTAATCCTCCCAAAAGCGGTGGTCAGTCTGTAGGAGTTGAAGTTGTTTGAAATAATGTTCTTAATACAGCCTGTCCTACTGTGGCTTGTTGTGTTGCTAACACATCTACACAGTAATGCTTAGTAAATGTATGGGGTGTAGACCAGGTGGCTGCCGTACAAATCTTGGTCATTGGTATATTACCTAAAAAAGCCATTGTGGCACCTTTCTTTCTAGTGGAGTGTGCACTTGGTATAATGGGTATTTCTCTTTTAGCTTTAAGGTAACATGTCTGAATGCATTTGACTATCCATCTGGCTATGCCCTGTTTGGATATGGGGTTACCTGCATGGGGTTTTTGGAAAGCTACGAACAATTGTTTTGTTTTACAAAACGCTTTTGTTCTGTCTATGTAATACATTAGCGCTCTTGGTATGTCTAATGTATGCAGTGCCCTTTCTGCTACTGAGTCTGGTTGTGGAAAGAAGACTGGGAGTTCAACCACTCGATGATGACTCTTTTCGGTGCCGGTTTCTCGACCCGAGTCGGAAGTCTTCGGCAATATTTTGGCCTTTTTCGGTGCCGATGTTACTTGGTCACCGTCTTTTCTGTGGGTTGAGCCATGGCCTTCCGGCAGTGGCGTCCCCGAGGCCTTTTGTTTTTTTTATCTGACCTTGGGTGTGGGACGGGGCAGGTGTACTCACTTTTTGCGCCGCTGTCGATAGTCGATCCCCGGAGTCATCAGAGTCCGAACCCTGAATGGATATTCTCATTTCTTCTTCCTCAACGTCGAGGTGTTGTGTCTGCTTCGACGCCATCTGTAACCGTCTTGCGCGTTGATCTCTTAAGGTCTTCTTGGATCGAAACGCTTTGCAGGCCTCACAAGCATCCTCTCTGTGTTCTGGCGATAAACACAGGTTACAGACCCGATGCGGGTCTGTATAAGGATACTTGGTGTGACACCTCGGACAGAACCGGAAGGAGGTCCGGTCCATGAGTCTTTGACGACGGGTGTGGTCGAGCCTTGGTTAAATGCGGAAGCCCCGAAGCGGTCTTGTTGTCGGTGCCGATGTGATGATCCTAAACCGGACCCGAACGCAAACAATACCGACGGATTTCGATGAGTTTCTAAGTTTTCCCGATTCGAATTACAGAGCGAAGAGGAACACGTCCGAACCCGATGGCGGAAAGAAAACAATCTAAGATGGAGTCGACGCCCATGCGCAATGGAGCCGAAAGGGAGGAGTCACTCGGTCCCGTGACTCGAAAATACTTCTTCGAAGAAAAACAACTTGTAACACTCAGAGCCCAACACTAGATGGCAGGAACGGTGCACAGCATGTGTATCTGCAGCTACACATGCCATCAAACATATATATATATCCACATATGTACAAGTGTTGTTAACTTAAACGACTACAGGGTGCCGGGGAGGTGGGAGGGTGCATGTGAATCTGCAGCAGAACATGCCACGAACAGATGTACACTGAGTAAGTGACATTTTCAGTTCGATGGCATGTGTAGCTACAGATACACATGCTGTGCATAGACTACAAAGCAGTTAGTCCTCCCATAAAAGCGGTGGTTAGCCTCTAGGAGTTGAAGTTGTTTGAAATAATGTTCGTAGTACAGCTTGACCTACTGTGGCTTGCTGTGCTGCTAAAACATCTACACAATAGTGTTTAGTAAATGTATGTGGTGTTGACCAAGTAGCTGCCTTACATATTTCAGCCATTGGTATGTTTCCTAAGAAGGCCATTGTAGCACCTTTTTTTCTTGTGGAATGTGCTTTAGGAATAACTAAGAGTTGTCTTTTGGCTTTAACATAACATGTTTGGATGCATCATACTATCCATCTTGCTAAACCTTGTTTTGAAATGGGGTTACCAGTATGTGGTTTTTGAAAAGCTACAAATAGCTGTTTAGTTTTTCTGAATGGTTTTGTTCTATATGTATAGTACATTAGTGCTCTTTTAATGTCTAATGTATGTAGAGCTCTTTCTGCCACAGAATCTGGCTGTGGGAAGAAGACTGGAAGTTCCACTGTTTGATTGATATGAAAAAGTGATACTACTTTAGGAAGAAATTTAGGGTTAGTTCATAGTACGACTTTATGTTTGTGTACTTGTATGAATGGTTCCTCAATAGTGAAAGCTTGAATTTCACTAACTCTTCGCAATTATGTAATTGCGAGTAGGAAGGCAACCTTCCATGTTAAGAATTGTATTAGACATGAGTGCATAGGTTCAAATGGTGGGCCCATAAGTCGCGTAAACACTATGTTTAAATTCAACAAAGGAACTGGAGGTGTTCTGGGTGGAATTATGCATTTTAAGCCTTTCATGAAGGCTTTGATAACAGGAACTCTAAATAAAGAGCTGTGCTGTACATTTTGCAAATATGCGGAAATTGCAGTGAGATGTATTTTTATGGAAGAGAATGCTAAATTTGATTAGCATACAGTATCTTGTATTGATTCTGTAAGAGGGGCAATTTGTTTAGATTGACAGTAATATACAAATCTTTTCCATTTGTTCGTGTAGCACTGTCTAGTAGTGGGTTTTCTAGCTTGCTTAATTACTTCCATACATTCTGATGGTAGTTGTAAATACCCAAATTCTATGACCTCAGGAGCCAAATCACCAGATTGAGTGTGTTGGGATTTGGGTGCCTGATCTGCCCTTGGTTTTGTGTTAACAGGTCTGGTCTGTTTGGGAGTTTGAAGTGTGATACTACTGACAGGTCTAATAGTGTTGTGTACCATGGTTGACGTGCCCACGTTGGTGTTATGAGTATCGTATTGCGTGTGTTTTGATGCAATTTGTTGACTAGAAATTGAATGAGTGGGAGTGGGAGTGGGGGAAATGCGTAAGCAAATATCCCTGACCAATTGATCCATAGAGCATTGCCCTTGGATAGTGGATGTGGGTATCTGGATGCGAAATTTGTCATTTTGCGTTTTTGCTGGTGGCAAACAGATCTATGTCTGGTGTTCCCCATTTTTTAAAGTATTTTTGAAGTACTTGAGGGTGAATCTCCCACTCGTGTGTTTGTTGATGATTTCTGCTGAGAACGTCTGCCAATTGGTTGTGTATCCCTGGAATGTATTGTGATACCAGGTGAATTTGGTTGTGTATTGCCCATTTCCAAATTTTTGGAGATAGGAGGGAAAGTTGGGACGAATGTGTCCCTCCATGTTTCTTTAGGTAATACATGGTGGTCATGTTGCCTTTTTTGATGAGGACATTCTTGTGAATGAGAAGAGGCTGAAAAGCTTTGAGTGCTATGAAGACAGCTAACAACTCTAAGGGATTTATGTGTAGCGGTCTGTGTTGGGCATCCCATTGTTCTTGGATGTTTTGATTGTTGAGATGAGCCCCCCAGCCAATCATTGATGCACCTGTTGTAATTATGGTCTGAGGCACAGGGTCTTGAAATGGCCGCCCTTTGTTTAGATTTGTGGAATTCCATCACTGAAGGGACATGTATGTTTGGCGGTCTATCAACACTAGATCTTGAAGTTGACCCTGTGCTTGTGACCATTGTTGTGCAAGGCCATGCTGCAAGGGCCGCATGTTTAGTCTTGCATGTGGAACAATTGCAATACATGATGCAATCATTGCTAACATTTTCATGACAAATTTGACAGTGTACTGTTGACCTGTCTGTATCTGTGCTATTATATTTTGGAATGCTTGTATTCTCTGCGTATTTGGACTTGCAAGCGCTTTTTGAGTATTTAGTATTGCCCCTAAATACTGTTTTATTTGTGCAGGCTGTAGTTGCGACTTTTGGTAATTTATTGAGAACCCTAGCGTGTGCAGGGTTTGTATTACGTAATGTGCATGGTTTTGAAAATGCGTATGAATGTTTGATTTTATTAGCCAATCGTCTAGATATGGATAGACATGTATATGTTGTCTTCTTAGGTAGGCTGTGACTACCGCTAGGCACTTTGTGAATACCCTTGGAGCTGTTGTTATTCCAAAGGGTAACACCTTGAACTGATAGTGCTTTCCTTGAATGACAAAACTGAGACATTTTCTGTGCGCTGGATTGATGAGTATATAAAAATACGCATCTTTGAGGTCTAATGTTGCCATGAAATCGTGTTTTTTTAAGTAGTGGGATAACATCTAGGAGAGTTACCATGTGAAAGTGTTCTGACAGGATGTAATGACTGAGGGTCCTAAGATCTAATATTGGCCTTAGGGTGCCATCCTTTTTGGAAATGAGGAAATACAGTGAGTAAACTCCCGTCCCTACTTTGTGGCACAGGTTCTATTGCTTTTTTGAGTTATAGAGATTTGACTTCTTCCTGTAACAGAGTAATATGCTCTGTGGATAGTTTGTGTGGTTTTGGTGGAATGTTTGGTGGAGTTTGTATCAATTCTAGGCAATAGCCATTGCGTATAATTGATAAATACCCAGTTGTCTGTGGTAATGTTTAGCCAATTGGTGTGGAACTTTTGCAGACTTCCTCCCACAGGGGAGGTGTGGATTGGAAGGGAATGGAACAAGTCACTATTTACTTTGTTGTGAGGCTTGTTTAGGTGTTTGATATTTCCCTCTGCCTCTGGAGTACTGGCATCTATATGTGCTTTTAAAACTACCTCGTTGGTAATGAGGTTGGTAGGCCGGCTTTGGCTGTGATGTAGATGTCTCTTCAGTTTGAGCCCTAAATTCACCTCTAAATGGGGGTTTGCGAAAGGATCCCCTGTATTGTGTGGTGTATAGTGCACCCATCGCTTTTGCAGTGTCTCAATCCGTACGCATTTTTTCTATTGCAGTGTCGACCTCTGGGCCGAAAAGCTGTTTTTTGTTGAATGGCACATTCAACACTGCCTGTTGGATTTCAGGTTTGAATCCTGAAGACTTAAGCCATGCATGCCTCCTGATTGTTACAGCAGTGTTGATGCTTCTGGCTGCTGTATCTGCTGAGTCTAGGGCAGACCTAATCTGATTGTTGGTGATGGCTTGCCCTTCCTCCACTATCTGCTTTGCCCTCTTTTGCTGTTCCTTCGGGAGATGCTGAATTATATCTTTCATCTCGTCCCAGTGGGCCCGGTCATAACTAGCCAACAAAGCCTGTGAGTTGGCTATTCTCCACTGGTTGGCTGCCTGAGATGCCACCCTCTTTCCTGCAGCATCAAACTTACTACTCTCCTTGTATGGTGGGGGTGCATCACCTGATGACTGAGTTTCAACTCTTTCTGGCAGTGCTTACCACTACAGAGTCTGGAGGGAGTTGCAGAGTAATATAGACAGGATCAGAAGGAAGTGGCTTGTATTTCTTTTCTACTCTAGGAGTAATTATTCTTGCATTTACAGGCTCACTAAATATTTGATCAGCATGCTTTAGCATGCCGTGGAGCATAGGGAGCGACTGGTATGTTGCATGCGTGGAGGAGAGTGTGTTAAACAAAAAATCGTCCTCCAGTGGTTCAGTATGCATGGTGACACTATGGTATGCTGCCGCCTAGCTAGCACTTGATTGTAGCCTGTACTATCCTCTGGTGGTGAAGGCTTAGAGGGATAGCAATCAGGGTTATGTTGGGAATGGGGTCTGGGTCATAAAGATCCCATGGGTCCACAATGTCTTGCTGTGAGTCAATGTGATGGTGACTGCATTGGTGTAGGACTGGTAGGAGGAGAGATATGCAGGTATGGAGAGTGAGGAGGAGAAAAATAATGAGATGGAGGTTTTTCCTTTGTTTTTGGCACTTTAGCTGGAGGCTGTGTAGTGTCCAATTCCTCCTGAAAGGCTAATTTCCTCTTATGTTTTAGAGGAGATGCTGTGAAAATTCTGCCAGTTTCTTTATGGGTATGAATCCTGGCTTGCCTTTCATCAATTTCTTCCATTATGGGCTTATTTGGGAGCCCTACTCAGTAGTTTTATGGCCTTCTTTAAGTGTTTTTGAAAGTCCATACTCCTCAGTATAACCAGCGCTTTTCGGCTCCAAAGCTGGCTCCGAAAAAGATTTTCAAAATTTGGACTCATAAGAGCGCGGTTTGCTCGAGTCAGAGACGGAGCTTCGGCTCGACTCCGATGGCTTCAGAGGAGTGACCTTTTTTGGTGCCAAACTTTTGGTTTGGTCACCGGGTGTCTTCTTTCGGGTCGAGCCATGGCCTTCTGGCAGTGGCGTCCCCAAGGAATGAAAAATAAAATTAATCCTATCATTCAATATTTATTCCAAAAAGTATCATAAGGCCACAAGTCTTTTTTGTATGAGCCATCACAGTAGATTGTGAATCTATACATTAGACATGAGAATCAATGATTTAAACCTTGAGTGCTACCAATGTGACCTCCCTGCTACCAGCCCAACCCAGAGGCACAAAATAATCCATTGAACGAGGAAGTCACATCCAAGCAAACAATGTTGCTCACACCATATGTATTTTCCTATGAGGTACAGTAAGGAGAAACCTTTCCATGCATCCCAAAGCTTTCAGAGTATGGAAACACCTGGAGCTGGAAGAAGGAGCGGGGTCCCCCAAGCACTGATTTTGAAGGATGACATACACTGGAAAGGAGAGAAATTATCTGTTTTCCTAGTGGGTCTGTGTGTAGGAAGATGATACCTGACCAGAAATCAACCCATTACGTATCAGGAACCTTTTGATGGGCGTTAGCACCCCTCCCAGTTATGTTCAAATGCTACCACTCACCTAGCACCTCCCTGAGGTAGGTAGACTGAGGTAAATCCCCCAATCTGTGAAGAAAGCACCACTAGGAACCAGAATTAATTTCTGATTGTTGGAGGGGTTGTCAGTCACTCCTGGCATCAGGTCACCTCTCCAACCCCAAGCTCTATGCCCCGCTGAAGTGGGGAGATTGATGGCTTACCCACTTTTTGCAAGGCCTTCCCATGGAATGGGGTGTACAGAAGGCCCACTAGAAACCAGAGATATGAATACATAAGAAAACAGACACTGGCAATGCCAATCGGTCTCACTTATCTTTACATACTAACCAGACCAGCTAGCATTAATATTGCTTTTTCAAGGTCTGTCAAGTTCAATGTTGGATCTTTCACATTTCTGCTGCAGTTTTTCCAGAGACCAAAAGGTGGCACTAAATGCAGCAAACTGGTGTTTGAATGTGGCTCTAGTGTTGTGTTCAGAGCAGAGCTAATGACAAATCTATCGGCAAAACCAAACAGCTCATGTTTGCAGGTCAAACACTGAAAGGGAGGAAAGCAACAAATGATAACAAGAAACAGAGACTAACACAAATGGTACTATGCTGTGTGATGTTTTGCTTTCCTAAAAATCCAATAAAGAACTATCACAAAAAAGTCATGCAGTCCTGAGCAAAGACTGACTCTTTCTGGGTATCTGGCTCCCACTGTCCAGAGAAAAGCTTCCAGCCACATCCACATCAAGGGCTGACTGGGGAAGGGAGGGTTATTTCCAGTTTGCCCAATCAAGGCATTAGAGAATAAAAGTATACTTTGGGCGAAGGGAAAGATTTTTCCCTGCGCCCAAAGTATCAGGCTGCCCCTACCACTCTAGGTCCCAAGACAGTCTTAAAGTATTAGGGTATGTATCCCCAATCAACCCATCTGAGCAACTCACCAGGAGCAGGAGGTCCACTAGCCAACAGAGAAGGGTATTACAAAAATATTTTGTAAAACAAGTTGGGGCCAATATATGCTGGCCCCCCAACACTCCTTGGCCAAGACATAAGGGTGGATGGTTGTTCTTCTTAAAACGGCTCAATTAAAAAGGATACAGGTCAGGGATGTGCACAGCCTATCTTAAGTAACCACACTTCAAACATCAATGTAGTCTTGAAAAAATAACATAATGGTTCAAACCAACTCTCTATAAAGGAAGTAATAACCACATGAAGTAGATTCTACTCCATTTAAAATAATTGCATAGATAAATGGTCCAAGTTGTATTATCATAACTTTAGCCATCCTCACTAAAATGTATACAGAAGTTGTTTAGTGTAAATCATAAGGAAATGCTACAAATCGTGCTAAAATACAGTCCAGAATGGGGTCAAACCTACTTATTCCCATGATGCACGGTTTACTATTCCGCTGAAGGAGCCACTTCCTACCTCACTGGGCAAATCCAATACAAGCAATGTCTACAAGCGTATAAAAATCTCTTTTTTGTGCTAAATCAGATTACTTCTGCACTTCTATCACTGTAACTAATGACTCTTCTTGTCAGATGTTCTCAGTGGTTAAAAAAGGACTTCCTGTAGCCTTCTAGCTGGGAAGAACTGACAATCGCCTAACTTTTGTCATGAACTGGCACAATTTATATTATCTAGGATCCAATAAACTCATTACCAACAGAGTCTCACACAGCATGTCATGTTGTCCATTATACATCATCATTCACTTTCTGATCACAGGTGGTTTATTTCTCTGCAACCTCCCTGCAGAAGGCAACAGAACAATGTACAATGTCAAGTTGAGTGTCTCCAGATCACATCTATCTGGTGTTAATCTTTCAGTTGCTGAAACGTGAAGGTGTCTTAAATCACTGGTAATTTTAATTGTTCCATTGCTATGGACTCAGACCCCCCCTCCACCTCCATATCGGCTCACGCATGACACCCCTTCTAAGAAAGGAAACACTTGATAGTTCTGTGCTGAGCAAATATTGTCCCACCACTCTTGTCCCTTTCCTAGGCAAATTCCAAGAAATAACTTTTGCCAGGCAGCTTTCATCCTACCAGGAGCAAGCTAATCTCCTGGATTCTAGGCAGCAATGGTTTGTCCAGTATAAGGTATGGAGACTGTGCTAGCTGTGGCCATGGGCGTTTTTTGAAACATACTTGACAAGGGAGGCTGTACAGGATGTTCTGCTGTTGGTTTTGCCGCTGTGTATGAAAAGTGGAGGGGCAATAAAAGATGCCTTTAAATCTTGTTCTTATGTCACATTTGCTCTGCGTTCATAGACAGAGGTCAAAAGTCAGTTTTTCTTATGATTAATTTTCATTCTCACTGCAGAGTTCCAGGACTTTGTAAGGTGAACTGTGTGACATGCTGCTTAGAATGTAAAATAAACGGATATAGGGTGTCAGGTTTTTTCCTAACACACAACATTTAAATGACTAAGTGAACTGTGCAAACATTTCAAAATATAAATCCGTAGTTGTGAAAGCCCTTTTTTATATTTCTGTGTGATGAAAAAATATTTTAATAGGATGAAAACAAATCAGAATATTTTATGTGTTGATGTGCAAAGGATCTTTTTTCTGAAGCACAATTTTAATAGATTGTTAATACACAATATAGTTCTGCCAATAAAGCGTCGAGTTAGTGGAGAGGTTTTAGACAATTCTTGGAAAGTTACTGTGTGTAGATGATAATATGTTACCACATCATGGTTGAGTGTTTAAACAAACTGAGAAACACTCCTGCCCTGATGGCAATGTTGTTAGTGAACTAAAAGAAGTCTTAGGTTATGTGGGCTAGAAGCCATGGGTATGTGGGCTAGATTTGTGTGATGCATGCAGCAAACTTTAGTCTACTTAATCAAACAAAAGAGGTTTTTTTGCAGAAATGTGGAGCTCACATTTTTGATGGTGCAATCATATGTGAGAATGAAGAAAAAGGCGACTCTGTAAACTATTTGCCTAGGATAACACAATTTGAGACCTGTTCACAGGTCAAGTACATTACAGTTAGGTCGGGTAGATTATATAAGTTACTCGACCTGCATTGTCTAATTACATTTTAATGATTTTTCGAGCCCTGAGTACATTACAGTGTCCTCATAACCAGGCTTAGCCAAGTGATTTTTGTGGAAGTGATAGCCAGTTTCTTTCCTTTCTGGCGGTGAACACAGACAATCTTCGATTTTACCACCTTTTTGGTCAGCCACCAGTGAAAACATAACCATATATTCTATGAACTTCAATTGTGTCTTTTATATACGAATAAATCAGCATTTCATTGTATGAACCAATATATTTTATAATGGAACATGGTTGTTGTTTCTTCTTGCTCTGAAGTGTCCTTTAGCCCCGGTTATGTTTCCTAAGTTTCATGCCTATAGTCGGACCAGAAGCCATATTATTTAGAGAAGTACATTTGCACATTTCTGCAAAAGCGTACCATTGTTATCAGTATTGGCAACTAAAAGCAGGATTTAAATAATGAACTCACTATTGTATTTATTAATGATACCTTCTCCCCGATTATGTCTTGCACTTCCTCCAAAAAAGATCTAGCCAGCTAATTATTAGTTACATTTTTGCTGAAATGTAACATTTCTCTTACAATATTAGGTTCCATAGACTTGTAATTAGAGGGAACAGATACAGACTGAAGCCTAAAGCTAAAACAGATTAAATTTAGTACAAATGACCCTTTTTTTGCGAGGGCTCTAGTTAGTTAAAATTAAAATTGTCTTTTGATTATTTGCGGTGCTCCTTCCTATTTGTGTATTAAATGCATACCATTGTGTTTCCATACCAGTTGTGTTTTATTGTTAAAACAACCTTGAAATACATTGTGGAGTTGCTCAGGGATCCTTACTTTCTCAAGCACTGTTTGAAAGCATGAATGATAAGTCTAGCACTTTTTATTAGAACCAATGGGTGCTCTGCTTTGCTTTATGCATATGGCACCAAGCTGGTTGTGCATCCTGATTAAAATGGCCCATAATCTCTTTCCAACCTCCAAGAATGTCTGTGCCATTCAGGGGTGGGTGAGTGTGAATTTCTTGAAATAGAAAGGCAGCAAATCCAAGCTGCTACTCATTGGTAAAAAGAGACGCCTGGCAAGATTTTAAATGGACCCCTTTACAGCCCCTGCAAGGTCAAATCTACTGTCATTTTACTGGAGGATGATCTCTTTTTCAAGATTTTCAAAATGTAGGTCAATGGGGTACCCTCCTTGTGCCTTCATACTCTGTTCTAGGGAAACCACATTGTTGGACTTTTGCTTATGCAGGGTCATCCCCAGACTTTTTTGCCTCCTGCCTCCTATATTTTTCTGACATGTTGCTGTTGGCTTTTCGACTCTGAGCACTTTACCACTGCTAACCAGTGCTAAAGTGCCTATGCTCCCCTGTTTAAATTGTATGTAAGTGGTTTATCCATGATTGGCATATTTGAATTACTAGTAAGTCCCTAGTAAGGTGCACTAGAGGTGCCAGGGCCTGTAAATCAAATGCTACTAGTGGGCCTGCAGCACTGGTTGTGCCACCCACATAAGTAGCTCTGTAATCATGTCTCAGACCTGCCCCTGCAGTGTCTGTATGTGTATTTTTACACTGTAAATTCGACTTGGCAAGTGTACCCACTTGCCAGGCCTAAACCTTCCCTTTCCTTACATGTAAGGCACCCCTAAGGTATGCCCTAGGTAGCCCCAAGGACAGGGTGCAGTGTATGGATAAGGTAGGACATATAGTAATGTGGTTTATATGTCCTGACAGTGAAATACTGCCAATTTCGTTTTCACTGTTGCAAGATCTGTCTCTCTCTCATAGGATAATATGGGGGCTACCTTTAAATATGATTAAAGTGTAGATTCCCCTAGAGAGTAGATGGACATGTGGAGTTTGGGATCCCTGAACTCACAATTTAAAAATACATCTTTTAGTAAAGTTGATTTTAAGATTGTGAGTTTGGAAATGCCACTTTTAGAAAGTGAGCATTTTCTTGCTTAAACCATTCTGTGACTCTGCCTTGTTTGTGGATTCCCTGTCTGGGTCAGTTTGACAGTTGGGTTGTTTTTCACCTCACACCAGACAGTGACACAAAGGGAGCTGGGGTGTAATCTGCATTTCCTGATTAGCCATCTCTGCTAGGAGGGAGGGGTGGAGTGGTCACTCTCATCTGAAAGGACTGTGCCTGCCTCTGACAATGCTGTCTCCAACCCCCTGGTGTGTGTCTGAGGCCTTGCCTGGGCAAGGCAGGATTTCACAAGAAGGTGTGAGTCCCCTTTGAAGGAAGGTGACTTCAAAGACTAAAATGGGTATAAGAAGGGCACCCAAACTTACAAACTTTAGAAACACTTCTGGAATCAAGGGGAACCTCTGCCTGGAGAAGAGCTGATCGCTGAGGAACAAGTGCTGCCCTGCCTGTGACTGTGCTTTGTGGAGCTTTCCTGCAGTGCTGCTTCTGCCTGAGCAAGAGGGCAAAGACTGGACTTTGTGTGCCTTCCATCTTGAAGAAGAAATCTCCAAGGGCTTGATGTAGAGCTTGCCTCCTGTTATTGAAGTCTCAGGGATAGCAAAGACTTCTTCCTGCCAGCACCTGGAGTCTCTGGAGAGACCCCTACTCTGCTCTGTGGTGCCCTTCCAGTTCCTGGGACCCTGAAAGGAGAGGCTGGCAGCCTAAGGACAAAAATACACGCACCGCGCACCGTGCGGAGAAAAGATCGACGCGAATCCGATCGCGGCTGAGAAAACGACGCGACGCCGGCTCCGCAGCTGAGAAACGACGCCGCTGGAAACGCGACCGGAGAATCGACGCCCGGAGCAGGAGAAACGACGCGCAGCATCGCTGACGAAGGCTGAGAGATCGCAACCAGCGCCGCGGGACTTCGGACCGTCGCGTGGCTGGCTTTTTCGACGCGCCTCGCCGAGCCGAGCTGTTTTCGACGCATATACCCGTGCCGGGTTATTTTCGACGCACACCGCCCGTGCGGGGTTATTTTTGCCGCAAACCAGGTACATTTACACGCTAGCAGCGCTAGTGTGGTGTTACAACTACCTAAAGACTCTTTTTATTTTAAACCTTTTAAAAATCATAACTTGACTTGTGTATGTTGGATTTTTGTCGTTTTGGTCTTGTTTGGTCTAGATAAATATTTCCTATTTTTCTAAACTGGTGTTGTGTCATTTTGTAGTGTTTTCATTAAGTTACTGTGTGTGTTGGTACAAATACTTTACGCCCAGCACTCTGAGGTTAAGCCTACTGCTCTGCCAAGCTACCAAGGGGGTAAGCAGGGGTTAGCTGAGGGTGATTCTCTTTTATCCTAACTAGAGTGAGGGTCCTTGCTTGAACAGGGGGTAACCTGACTGTCAACCAAAGACCCCATTTCTAACACACATCTAAAATGTATATCTATTTCATATCTAAGTTTAGGCATGCCAAACTCATCTAAACATCCGTCTGAAGAAAGGCTCCTGTAACTACCTTTACCCAGGCCTCTCTGAAAGCACTCAGGTCAAATTCGCACAAATTCTAAACTTCACCATCAGGAAAGGGCCATGTTGAGAAAATCTGACTTTGTCTCTAGCAAGACATTTGATAAATATTCTTCCAGAACATCCTTTCTCTCTCACGCTGCTTTAGTTTGGCATGTCTTTCGAGTGAGGTTAACTCATGCTGCGTGAAGGTCAATGAGACATTAAGCACCTAAGATATGGAACAACTTACCCATTAAACAATTCGAAACTCGCAATCCTTGATCTTTCAGAAGTGCAAATAGATCTCACTTTTTTGTGCTTGTTTTTTTATTATGTTTTGTATTTCTCATTTTCTAGTGTGGTGATGCTGTGGCTTTGCGTACTGTATCAGGATTCTTAGATACTGAGTTTCTGAGCCAGAAAGGGTTGAGTACTGGTTCTTATTACCTTATAGGTGAGGCAGAAGGTACTGAAGTTGATGCTGGGTGGTTGTGGTCTTTAAAGCTTCTTCAAAGTCGGGCTTTATGGTGACATGTCATTTGGCTTTTGATGCGTGTCAAGTGGCAGAAAGCATGACACTCGTCATTTGGTGGGTATCAGAGATGCTTACAAGAAAGGCGTTGATACAGTCCACAATGGTGGTCCTCAAGTCAATCTTGCAAAGGTGTGGTCTGATTTTTAAGATGAATGATGGCTACCATAAGGCAGTCCGTGTTTTCTTGGTGTTGTGGGTCTTGGGGGACAGGTCCATGATAACGCCTAGTGATTTTGCTTTGCTGTGAGTTGGGAAGATAAACTTCCTATTAGAATATCAGACATTTATCTGGACTTGCTTGGTGCTGTCAGTAATAAGAATTAATTATTTCTTGATGTAACTCCGTTTCATATAGGCACCTGACATATAAGCCCATACAAAGATGAGGCATGTTTGTGTCACTTATAGCTGCTTCTAAAGATTTTCAGGTGCAATTGCATTTAATCTGAGAGTTGGTGAATTTTTATGCCACAATTATTCAGGAGTTGTCATGGACAGTCCATGTGTACGCTGAAGACTGAAGGAGACAGAACAGATCCTTAGTGGGTACTGCACTTTTCATTGTAACTACTGGTATGCGGAGCTTACCACCTGGACACGTTGATGCCTCCTGCCAGCAGGAAAATTATTACAACACTATGTTGACAAAGTGAATGTGCATTGAGAGGAAATTTAACAATGACTGACAATTTCTGAAGGCTCAAGACTGTTATAAAAGAAGGCAGAGGTTCCTGTTGTACTCGATGAGTGACCAGAAAGAAGATTACTAGTATGAATAAGACATTGGCTATACTGAAAATGGGTGTGACATTTTCATCAGAAGAACGGCACTACTGTAAATGGAAGGAAGATATATTCAAATGTTTTGGCTTTCAGCAATGTCAACATATCAGAGACTCTAAGTATAAGAGGACTGACTGTATTTAATTTGCCACGTTGTGTGATGTTTTATGAGGGACTATGGTCGCGTGTATAGTCTTATTGATAAACTGCATGATTTATTTGTCTCATTGAGGACTTGATTAGTGTTGTTACGCGTGCTGTATGAGTGAGGTGGGGGAAGGATTGGTAACGGGGTAGATGTAACTCTCTCTCTTTGGAGTTGGTGCTGCTTCTTGTTGATGACTTGGGTGATGGAATAAATAGTAGGTAGTTTGTGTATGTTGATGAGTTTTCTACACAGCAAGACTTTTAGCAGGAAGTTTACTTCGTGTTGGGATTTTAGCCATTCCTTTTCCACATTGGACTATAGCTTATTTGCTTTCAGTCAGTTCTTGAGGGTACCATTGATTGGAGGACTTGGGTTAAAGTCTGCTCAGTTTCAAGGGCATGTTTGTCTCAGCGTTCTATAATTAGATATGTATTCCTTTCAAAAAGTGGCTATGTACGGGCACTTTCTTTCTCTCTACTACTGGCACCTGTTGGAAAATACCAGTCACCTTTCTCTGCTGCTTCCTTATGTAACGAAGATATCATGATGACTCCCACTAAATACTCAAAGTTGACACAATGGTTTTAGTGCGGTTCATACAAATGTATTCTGTCTTTCTAAATAACAACCTCCTCATTTACCAAAACCCAACTGAAGATTCCCAGCAGTGTAGTAAATGCCATCAAATTGTAAAGCAATTATGACAAGGCACACATTGCATTCGTAACAAGAATACATTCTAAATTACATCCCTGAGTACATCACCCAGCCCTAAAAACAGTAAATAAAGCTCATTAGGAGTCCAACAACTATGGAAATCTTCCAGAAGGTTTTTCCAAAGCTGAACCCTGTAAAAGTAAGAAGGCTACACAAGCTCTAAAGGTACCATTCTTTAACCCACTGTTCTCACCTGCGACTGAAGTTCGAGGCATGGAAAAGTGGACAGGGCCCAGGTAACTTGTTCCTCATTTTCAGCAAGTGTGATAGTGCATGTGCTGTACACCAATGTACCACCTGGCTTCAACAACTTCACTGCCTAAAAAAAAAAAAAAAAAAACTACTGTGAATGTACAATAACATACTTTAAAACATGGTACCACTCATTTCCTTTTAAAACCTATACTCAAAATTGCAATCTAAACTAGAACCAAATACATTTATTTTGACAAATGTGGAAATTATTCATAACTTGCATCCAAGCTAAGACACCGATGTATGAAAGACAGTGATTGAAAAACTAGAAATTGGTCAGTCATAATTAATAGTAATTTTCTGCATATGTTCTTACTAACATCTTATTATTATACTTGTAAGACATAATTGTATTAAAAGATAGGGGCTGAAAATCTCAGAACAGCCACGAGTACAATGTTAGTTCTACACACAGGCCTCAATCATATCTCATTTCCTTTGAAATACTCTATATGACATAAATTGGGATTCTGAAAGTCATCACCTAATGGCGCAATCTGATTCTTTTTTGAAGAGATCACAGATCAGGACTAGATACAATCAAGGCTTGGACCACAGTTTTAGTGCTGGCAGTGGAAACAGCCAAATAATTTTCTTAAGACATTTAAGTCGCCAGAAACAGTAGGCAGCAATTTAGAAAATTTGGATATCCATAGAGGGCTTATGATCCAGCCACATATCCAAACTTTTTTTCAGCCTTACACATGGTGGGTAACGGACCCGGGTCAGCCGGCTACCACTTGAAACTTCAACGCTGTGGTTGATACCCCACTATTAATATCCCAGTTTTGTCTCCGTTTAGCTTCAGAGAATTATGCCTCATCCAACTGACTACTTCGGACAGAGTAGAAGATTGGTAGGCCCATCTTCTTTGTCATTGCTGAGCTTGACAATGATCAGAGTATCGTCAGCATACATAAAGATAGTTAAGCTATAGCTCTCAACTAGATCTGGGAGAGTCAAGACCTATACATTAAACAATCTCAGGTTTAATGAGGAACCTTACTGAAGTTCGCAAAGGAGATTTAAGATTCATGTGGCTTACAAGAGAAGTAAAAGGTGCTGTACTGTAGAAAATACAGGAGCCATCAAAAAGCAGAATCCCGGAGGCCAGTGTCTCTCAGCCTCTGACGAAGAACTGCATGTGATACTGGGTCAAATGCTGCACTAAGCTCTAGAAGAATGTCAGCTGCTGTGCCCCCAAAATCCAATTGTTTTATAAGGTGCTCTACTGCACCTAAAAGGGCAGTCTCTGTACTAAGGCCAGTGCAGAAGCCAGTTTGAGAACACATGAGGAATGTACAAAGGGCAATAAACCAATAGTTTGAAAATCATCAGTCAGAGCAGCAGCAGAACAGTTATTAGCATCAAAATGAATGTTAAAATCTCCTAAAATAGTAAAATTGACTGAATTCATAAATGGAGCAACCCTGTCAGTAAGAGCAAAACACTACCTACTGGTGGGGGGCGGGCGATATGTTAACGCACCTAACCATGGCGTACTTCTCTGTTAATTTAAGTGAGAAAATTAGGCCTTCACAGTTGGGGGCACACAATGGCAACTGAACCTAGCTTTCAGAATAATGTTGATCCTACCTCCACACACTACCATAGGATCTTGCCTTATGATTCCAAAATCTTCAGGGACTGCTTGAGCAATATCATGCTAGGAGATACCATTAAATCAGAAACAGAACATCAGTACTATAGTCACTTATATAATCAGAAATTTGCAGGGAGTGTTTGGATAAAGAGCAAAAGTTCAGCAAAACAAACTGAAACTTCAATTACCTGTCGCCCAAGTTCACAGAAGTCCCAACCTCACCCGTATTAAGATTGGTATCTTGAGTTATGTTAGGGCACCAGGCACAGTGGGGCATGGGTATAGTCTCCAGCCTAATATATCTTGTGATAGCAGAGAAGGAGGGTCCTGGGACACAGTGAGCATAACGTCTCAGAAGGGTACCTATGAATTTCTGAAGTACAAAATGCAGGATTCCTGGCCCACTGGCCTGTTTGAGGACGTGAAAAGGCGCAGACTTGATTGCCTTTGGCAGACCAGGGGCATGCCTGCTATGCGCGTTCACGCACCACTCTATGCCTGCTACGTGCGTTCACGCACCACTCTAGTTCAACTAGGGGCAAGGCAGCACAAGGGCATCAGGAGCGATCTTGAAACTAGAGCACAAATAAAAACTTTGGATGGCTGAGTCTTAATGGCCAGCATGGACCCGGCTCAGAAATAATGCAGAATTTGGTTAAAAAAAATAGCACAATAACCCAGCAACGTACCCTCCCTCCAAACAAGCCAATCTAAAATTAAAATCTAAAAAAAAACTAAAAACAAAGTTTTGAAATCACACTAAGCCACAAAGAAGAGTAAAATGTCTTAACCATTATTGTACCTTTCATGTCCTGCCTTTGTTTGAATAGGAGCAGGGCAACACAAACGCCTTCAAGAGCGCTCTTTAAACTAGAGCGCAAATTAAACTTTGAAAGGGTGTGTCAAAATGGCTGCCAGGTGCCCGATTCAGGTTTGGTTAAAAAAAATAAAAAATAGCAGAATAATACAACACATTCTTAGTTCACACACCCTCGATTTCAACAAGCTGATCTAAAACCACAATTTAATATTGAAAACTAAAACATGAAGTTTTAAAATCATACAAAACCATAAAGAAGAGGAACATAGGCCAACCTTTATCTCTTCTCTTCTGCACAGCCTTGCCTTTCTGCGGTCCAGAGAACCCCACAAAGAACTGATTGTCCTCCCAGTAGCCTTCAATACGATCAATATAAAAGATAAGAGCTCTCTTGAGGTCTAAACGGAGGAGTATCTCCTCAAACTTATAGTAGTGAAGCAGGGGATAGAAAATGCCTGCAGGGGGGTGTTCTGACTGATGTGGAACAGCATCACAACTTTAGGCAGGAAGGGTGCCAGCATCCCCAAAACCAGCTTTTCTGAAAAGAAGGCTGCCAGAACCCTGTTCAGATGGCCAGGGGACAAGCAGGAGCTACTTGTCCCAACCATGTGGACTGGGCATAACCATGCAAAGGGATGGGGGTGTGGTGGGGAAGGTGGATACAGGGAGGCAAACACAGGCTCACAACTCAACATGCTTCCCTATAGGTAACATCCAAGGTAAGCCCCACCAACAGTCCAAGTTTGAACAGTCCACTCCGACTCCATTTTAAATCAATGGTGTTCCAGCGCTGCAGTGATATCTAGCACGCAAGTTCCCCCAGGGCTGACTGGTTGAAAATCCGTCTTACCCACACTTTGCAGGATTGGAGCGACTGGAGTAGTCACTCTCGTGCTTTCATGCCACTGCAGCGTCCAGAGTTCTTTGCACCTCCACCTTGCAGGATCTCTGGTCCGTCCCACGATGGAGGTGGGTGGTGAGTCGATCGTGATGTGAATCCTTCATCGTGGTGTAGATGCACGGGGGTACCACGTCAGCCTCACTCTTCCAGCAACAGTTCCCTTTGTGACGGGTGACCCCTTTCTGGATTTGGCATATGAATTAAACAGTTGGTTTCCTTTACAGAACTGTTTGGCCTCCTCTAGGAAGTATATTAGTGTTCTTCTCACATCAAGGGTATGTAATGTTCTTTCCAATTGTGTCTGTGGATGCCTAAAGAAAACTGGCAACTGGATGGTTTGGTTGCCATGGAATTTGCTCACCATCTTAGGTAGGAATTGAGGATTTGTTCTAAGGACTACCATGCCCTTGTGAATTTGCATGTATGGTTTCTGTATTGTTAGCGCTTGAATCTTGCTTGCCCTTCGTAGCTATCGGATTGCCTTCAGAAAAGTAGTTTTTAATGTGGTTAACCGGAGTTTGGTTAACTGGAGTTCTGCTTTGTGCATAGGTTGAAATGGTTTTGTCTTCAACCTCGTCATTACAGTGTTCAAGCTGCACATTGGGGGCTGTTGTTTTTCTCTTGGGGGGGGAGGGGTTGGGTTTGATTCTGTTGGATCCCTCCAGGAAACATTTTATAACAGGCACTGTGAAAAACCTTTTACACAATGCTCACCTAGTGTACGCCACATTTGCTGCCAAGTGTACCTTGAGAGAAGAGTAGTTGATTCAGCTGTCCAGCAAGTGTATAAGATAGGTTATTACTGTTTCCTGTCTAGATATTGCCTCTAAGGTATTCTTCTCTGTGCATATAGGAGGTATATTTTCTATTTTGATGCATAGCAGTTTCTTTTCATTGGCTTCCTAGCCTCCTTTAGTATTTCTATGGTCCTAGGTGGTAGGTTTAGGTGTCTGAATTCTATGTATTCAGGCGCCATGCTGTTAGAGTGAGTGTTGCTGGTTCTGGGTGGAACACTCATCCCCTTTGCATTGTGAGCAGGTCCCGCTCAACTTTAATCTTGATCATTTGTCCCTTGGACAGCTCGAGTAGGTTTGAATACCATGTTTGTTTGGCCCATTTTGAGGCTATTAGGGTGAGATTCGTCCCTGGTTGTCTGTCCTTCTTCAGTACTTTTGGTATTAGGGGAGTTGGAGGAAAGGTGTAGGCAAATCTC
Organism: Pleurodeles waltl; assembly: GCF_031143425.1. Lineage (NCBI taxonomy): Eukaryota > Metazoa > Chordata > Amphibia > Caudata > Salamandridae > Pleurodeles > Pleurodeles waltl. The sequence continues at coordinate 952,171,703 of NC_090449.1, forward strand.
CCTGACCAGTCTAATGACAGGGCATTCCCCTCTGACTGGTGGTGTGGAAACCTGGAGGCAAAGAATTGTCATTTTTTGTTTTTTGCTGATGCAAACAAGTAGATTGTTGGTGTGCCCCAAATCCTGTAGGTTTTTTTATAGGCCCCTTTGTTTTATCTCCCATTCGTGTGTGGCACTTTCCTGTCTGCTCAGTCTGTCTACCTCTATGTTGTCCTTCCCCAGTAGATGAACTGTTTGTAAGTTGATCCCTTATGGTATTGCCCATTTCAATATTTCTTGATACTAGTTTGTTTAGGGTAAAAGACTTTGTGCCCCCTTGTTTGTTCAGGTAGAACATTGTTGTATTGCCTGGATTAGTATGGTTTTCCCTGATACTTGCGTTTAAAAAACTGGGCTATTAACATTGTCTTCACCTCTAGGAAACTGATGTGTTTAATTGCATCTGACTTGTTCCACTGGTCTTGAATTCTCAAGTGGTCTGTGTGTGCTCCCTTGCGATACGCATCTGTTGTGGTGTTCCCCGATGGAGTTGTCATCTTGAAAGGTTTATCCTTGATTATGACTTTGGATGTCCACCAATCTATCTCCTTCAGTATTCTCTCAGTTACAACCATTAGATCCTCCCAACTTCCGGTGGCTTGTAACAAGTTGTTGCCTAGCTATTCGTGGAATGGTCACATGTAGATGTCTCGCATGGGTTATGGGGGGGATGAAGGATACCATCATGCTCATTAGTTTCATGACTGCCCTCACTGTCAGAGATCACCTTTTCTGGTAAAGGCGAGTTTGCTCTGTGATTGCCTGCACTCTCTTCGGGGTAGGGTATGCTTGTGCTTTCCTTGCATCCAGTCTGACTCCTAGGAAAATCTTCTCCAGTGGTGGCCTTGGGGATGATTTCTTGTGGTTTATGCTGAAACCCAACTTTTATAGGGTTGTGATCACAGTTTGAGTATTCCTTTGACGTTTTTCCTTTGCACTTGCTTTTATTAGCCAGTTGTCCAGGTAGAGGTATATATGAATTCCCAGCCTTCTTAGGAATTTCGTGACTGATGCCAGGCATTTTGTAAAAACCCTTGGTGCTGACCTTATTCCAAAGGGTAAGACCCTGAATTGATAGTGAACCTTTGAGTACGAACCAGAGGTATTTTTTGTATACTTGATTCATAGGTATGTGCAAATAGGCATCCTTTAGGTCTATGGTTGCCATGTAGTCCCCCTTTTGTGGGGGTGGAATTACCTCTTGTAATATTATCATCTTGAAATATTGCGTGCAGATGATTTTGTTTATAAACCTGAGGTCCACGATCAGCCTTTGTGTAAGGTCTTGTTTTGGTACCAGGAAGCAGGGTGAGTAGTTTCCCCTTGTTAAACTCCTCTTTTGGCACTCTTTCTATTGCATGTTTTGGCAGGAGTTCTTTTACTTCTTTCCTTAGTTGTACCAGTTCTATTCGCTGATATCTTTTCTTCTTTGGTGGGCGTGGTGTTGGTGGGTTTGTGAGTTCTATACAGTAGCTGTGGCATACCACGTTTAAAACCCAATTGTCTGAGGTAATCTTTTCCCATTCTTGTGGGTATTGTGTTATTCTGCCCCCCACCCCACCAGTGTTCTGTATGGGCTTGGGGGGTATTTCTGTGTCACTTGGATAGGTCTCCTCCTCTGAAGGGTTGGCCCTCGCTCTCCTACCTCGAAAGGGCTGTTTTTGGGGACGTTGCCATTGCTGGCATCCGGTTTGTTGGCCAGGATGTTGTGTACTCCCCCGGGCTGCTGTTGTTGCTGCTCCTGTTGGCCTGTCACAAAAGGTCCCCTTCCTGTGGGTCTTTTGAAGGTGTTTCCTTCCCTTCTGAAGTTGCCTCTGTATTGGAGGGCACCCATTGCCTTTGCTGTTTTATTGTCCTTCTTAATTTGTTGTATGGACTCATCTACCTCTTGGCCAAACAAGGTACCTGCAGTTTTTCTCCTCCTGGATGATTGCTTTTGCCCTTTTCCTACCCTCTTCTAGGAGCCTTTTCATTAGCTCTTCAATCTCGTCCACTGCTGATGGCCATATCTTTCGGGGAGGGCTGTTGCTGCCTTCCTCTCCATCATTCTCCCTACCATATTCAGCCTCTTGAGGTATGTGCATTGCTTCTTCTTCTTGCAGTAGTGACAATGGTAGAGTCTGCCACTGTGTTCCCCTGGATGTATTTGTGGCCCTTTGGGGAAGGTTTATATTTTTTCTTCACTCTTGGTGTCACCCCTTTTGCTGCAGCAGGTTCTTTGAAGGCTTCCTTTGCCTGGTCCAGTATGCTGGGTAGTATTGGGCGATACAGATTCTCCTTGCTTGACGGCATGAGAGTTTCTTATAGGAAGCAGGAGTCTCCCTTCTCTTTTTCTAAGGGTCAACCATAGGTTTCTGCTGCCCTCTTTCTTAGGGTGTTGTAGACTGTTATGTTGTCAGGAGGCAAAAGCCTCGAGGGGTAGCGGTTGACCTCCTCTTCTGGACTCTCCTTGTCGAGGTCATTCCAATCGTCCTCAAAGCTCCCTGTTGCTTTTTCCCCTTTGGGTGTTGTAAAAATCCTTCTCCGCAGCCTCTTCGTTGGGTTCGGGGGGTGCAGGCGCCTCTATAGCAGTCTCTTCCTCTTTGACATCTGTGCTTGTCGAAGGTTTTGGTGGGATTTGGAATTGCTTTACCACGCTGTTGACTCCTTTTTGCGTTGTAGGAGTGCTGCCATTTCAGCCTCTTCTCAATGCCTCTTCTTCTCCATCTCTAATGCCTTTTCAATGTCCTGTGTTGTCGATGGTCTCTTTTTCGGCGTTGGCTGTTCTTCCTCTCACACTTTTAGGGCTTCTTTCCCCGTGGATGTTTTTCGCCTGTTTTGGCATTCTGTCTTCTTTGGTATCCCTGGTGTAGGATCCGGGGGTCTCCTTTGTTTGTGGTTGACCCTCTGTTTTCTTGGATCTCGGGGTTGCCTTGTGAGACTTTTTCTCTGGTATTTTTTCCTTTGAGGTATTTTGGCACTCTCTTTACCTTTTCGAGTCTCCTTTCGACGTCCTTTATCATTTTCTTTGGCGCACGTTTTTTCTCTGCGTCCCCCTCGAGAATTTCAATGTCCGACCCCGTGGGTTGAGTCTGCTCCTCCAGCCTGTTCTTCCTCATCACTGGTTAGACCTAGGTCCTTCAGGGGCACCTGAGGTGTTTGGCTATGCATTGCTGCTTGGAATTCCTCTCTCTGCTTTCGGCACCTCCCTGAGTTTTTTGGGTGCAAACGCAGCAGAGGCCTCGCAGCCCTTGTCCCTGTGGTCTCTTGGCAGGCAGACTGTTTCGGTCGCATTGGACAAATTTGTGGTGGCCTTCGGGCAGAATTTAAAGGGGGTGTTTTCCAATCTCCTGCCACGTGCAAATTCCTTTGGCTCCCCTGCTGGGGATTATGTCAGGCAGTTCCCTTCTCTCTATCGCTCTTCTCTTATTCAGTGATATTTTCCTGAGAAGTACCTTGATTTTTCCTGATTTTTTCATGTTGTTCTAAAAAACTTCAGAGCTTTTTTTTTGCTTCCAGACCCAACGGTGGAAAAGAGAATCGGAAAATGTCTTAAACAAACAGGAACTTCCGGGGCGCCGTCTGACCTCACACAGATGACAGACCAAGCAACAAATGTTGGTCGACACACCCAAAAGAGAAAAAAATAAAAAATAAGAAAGAGACAATGACGGACCCAACCACTAGATGACGGAATAATGCACAGCATGTTAATCCAGAAGAGGATTCATGCTGCAAAACCTAACCTTAGACAGGCTCTGGCCTGATCAGCACAGCAATGTCGCTAGCAGCAGCCCTTTCTGGTATACATGGCTGTGGCCCACCACCGCACCAGGGTTAAGGCCCTCACAGCATGGAAATCTTCTCACAGCGGCCACTCCTCACGCACAGGGTTGCAGGCTCCTCACTGAAGAATGAGCTATGCACCGATATGTACAGTGATGTCCTCAGCAGCAGTCCCTCCTGGGACAGGGGAGTCACAGCTCACTACAGTACCAGAGCTATGGCCCTCACAGCCCAGCAATCTTCTTGCCGTCACCCCTCTTGACACATGGTGTTGCCAGCTCCTCACTGCGCAAGGGCTCCGGCCAGATAAGCACAGTAATGTACACAGCTCTCTTCATGACGATCTCCTCTTACGTACAAGGGTTGAAGACTTCATCCTGCACACGGACAATGGGAGTCCACTCGACACGGCTTCCCAGAGGACCTCACTCCCTCCAATGCTCTCCGCATTCAGGCGATGATGCTCCAGAACAGGCGGTCTTCGATTCCCTGGGTCCTGGCCCCTCATCCAGCATGGAGACTAGTAGGCCTTGGCCCCCAGTCCAGGGCACAGGCAGAATGCTTACTGAGCTCCTCCTCCTTGCACAACCCTCCTAGCTGCTTAACAATTGACTGTTTTAGAGTCTCAATATCCTCTTTTTTTTATAGTCCATCTCCAGACACCAAATGTAATTTAGAGCCTGAGTCTTTGAAGTTGATTTTGGGGATCTGCTTCCTATTGAAGTGCCTGCTCCTCTGCCGTCTCCCTCTTGAAAGCAGTCTGTCATGGCAGGGGCAACTGCAAAGCTGATAGCTTCACCACATAGGCGATGGAAGTGACTAGAGTTCACACCTGCATGTTAGCCACTATGATATGTGTATTAAAATATTAGACCACAGTGTCAGCCCCACCTTTTATGATTCCCTAATTAGCCCCATCTCCTTTGTGAGATGTGATCAGGCCCTTCCTTGTGACATCTCTCTGAATCAAAGCGCACTCTTTGAAGTGTACGGGGGAATCCCAGTTCTCCCCTCTCCTGTGTGTCCCACCCAGCTCAAAGGAACGCAGCAATACACAAATTTGTCTAGGGGGATTCTTCTACTTCCTTTCCTCATGTTTCACCATTAAGGCCTGGGTCTGCAAAATAGAACCCAGGGTCCTTCATGTATTGTACCATTCACAGGGACACATACAACCAGTACATGCACATGACATACACGCACTGCCCAGTGCTGCATTATCCTGGTTTTGTGCCACTCACAGGCACACATATACCTAGCACATGAACACACCTGGCACATGCTAAACAGCACTACAGATTAAACCGATGTTGGCTAAGGGTGAGTTAAGCACACAGCTGTAAGCCTCGCTCCAGCAACACAGGTTAACAGGCATTTAAAATGCAACAGGTCTCGCGTTTGCTCGCGTTAGAGCTATTAGCATTGTAAACTCCTAACCAGACATTTCTTGCCACATAAACTAATAATGAAAAGTAAAACAGTTTCAGATATGCGAGCCGATGGTCACCATGAGCGTGAAGGAGACACAGAAAAGGAAACAGAAGTTCGCTTGGAGTGAAACTTATCGGCTAAAGAGCAATTATCCATGTAACCGGCAAAAGTGCAATTATCCACGTAGCAGGGCCGATGTCATGCAAAGCGCTCGACTTTTGCCCAGCGAGATCATGCTGCGCAGGAAATGAAAAGATAAAGTAGTCCAGAAACCAGCTGAAAACACAGAGCCTCGTATGTTTTGAGTAGTTAACCGGTGCGCTTGAGGAGGGTTGGACACCGGAAAAGGCATGACGTATGAATGTGTTTCACAAATGGAATACATCAATTCTTAAAAGGCAAGCCCATGAACTAATGAAAGTCACTGGCGTGACACAGCATGTTTAGAACCCACAGGGAGACTACAAAATGGTCCAGAGCGCTTGCGTACGCTCGACCCTAAAAATGACCAGTTACTCCTACTGACCACTACAGGTTATGCTGCCACCACTGTGCTTGTGCTGCCTGGTAAAGACAGTAACCTCTCACCACTATAAAGGTAGCTCTTTGGGCACCAGTCCAACAAGACTGCAATCCATAAGGCAGACCTAAGTCATGGCAACACACATGATCAGTGTTTCCCTATGACATAAAAAAATCAGCAATCATGATCCAGACATCAGTACACTTGGGGCACTCAGGGCAGGGGTGCATGTACACTATCATTCAGAGAACTTTTCTGTCCTAATAATGGTAGTGTACTGCTGTGCAGATGTTATGGCAAAGAGGAACTCTTGCTGGTGAGAAGCTGCAAGGAGCAGCCGTTAGGAGGCTCGAAGGTAGTGCATATCAGAAATGCAAGGACCAAGTTAAGGTCCCAAAAGGCCATGGCAAAGGGAGACAGATGAAACAAATGTTGTAAACTTTCCAAAAAACGCATAACAGGAGACTTGAACAAGAAGGGGTGACACAGCAACTGCAAAAAGGCCAACAGAGCCAAAAGGTACCCTTTACCTGTGCCCGGAGCAAAGCCTTCCGGAGCTAAGGCCAAAACAAACAATAGAATGTCAGAGTACTACATCGAGCCACAAATCTGCCCTAACAACAGGCATACACAATTTTCGACATGGACTCCTGGCTGCCAAGATGACATCGACCACCTCCCAGAGTAAGGTTGAAGATGTTCAGCTGTTGCTGCTCAATCTCCAAGAATGAAGGTGGGGATTGCAAGGCCCGGGTGCAGAACCCTGCTTTGCTGCTGCGGTAACAGGTCCTCCCAGAGTGGCAGCACAATTCGAAAATGGATGCTCAAGCTCAGGAGTTCTGAATACCATACTCTCTGTGCCGAATCCCAGGCCACTAGGGTAACTTGGGCCTGGGTGGTCCTGATCTTCTTGAGAACTTGAAGCAGAAAGTGGTATTGCAGGTATGATTAGAGGAGTCCTGAGTTCTACATGAGGCGGAACAATATACTCTGTCAAAATGTGACAAATATCCATTCTGCTGTATTACAAATGTCTAGACTATAAAACACTTATAATATGATGGCCAGGGCATCCACCGCCTTTGTGTCAGTGTATTCCTTCTGCGTATTCTAAATAAGACCCTCTGTTGGATCTGATGGAAGATTCATATTTTGAGCCAACAACATGTGAGCTCTTTGAAGGTGCTAGGCTGAGGAGGAGATGCCTTGGAAACTCCAAAGCACAGAAGTGCCAACATTGCATGTTCTCGGAGGTGGTGAACAGATCAAGTCAAGGTTCTCCCTATTTACGGAAGAGACCTCATCCCATATCTGGATGTAATTGCGACTCATGGTCCACTAGGCACCGATGGATGAGCTTGTCTGCACTGGCATTCAATGATCCTGTCAGGGGGTCACCACCAGGAAAATTCCAAGGAGGACCAGCCATTTCCAGAGGCGCAGGGACTCCTCGCACAGGGTCTGTGACCTCATCTCACCTGTTTGTTGCAGTACCACAAGGTGGTAGTGTTATCTGAGAGCACCAGCCTCTCCTTGATGGATGGGGGAAGGCTTTTGAGGCCAAGCGAAAAGCCCTCAGCTCCAGAAGGTTGATATGGAGCCATGCCTTCACCAGAGACCTGAGGCCTTTGATCTCCACCTCTCCAGGATGGCCATTCCAACCCAGAAGCAATGCATTGGTCACCACTGTTATGTCTGGGTGGGGAAGATAAAGGGATCTGCTGCTGACCCAATCGTGGGCCAGTAACCACTACTGCTATGTCTCCTCTGACATCCGAGTGTGGTCGGAGAGGTTTTCTGAATGTTCGGCCCACTGAGACTTCTGATACCACTGCAGAGCCCTCATATGCCACCGGGCATGTTCAACCAGGAAGATGCAGAATGTCATCAGTCCCAGAAGCCTCAGAGTCAACCTCACTAAAATCCAGGAAAGACACCAAAAGATTGAGACCATATCATGAGTGTTCTGGACTCTCTTTCCCAGGGGAAAGGCACGAAACCAAACTGTGCCCTGAATGACTCTGATGAAGAGGAGGTTCTGGGAGAGAGTTAGGTGCACCATCAGCACCTTGATATTGAACCCTAAATATTGAAAGGAGGTTCACCGTCATCTGGAATCGGTTGACAACTGCCTAGAGCGAGATTCCTTGGATCATGCCTGCTACCGGGTGGCTGTGTTTTGCTAAGGGTATGCTTAATGGGTTTGGCAGATGGGACTGCTGGGGGATTAGTGAACTGGGTAACCCCTTGACCTGGACCGCAGGGGGCGGTGGGGGCCTCAACCGCAAAACTGCTACGTGCCTTGAGAAGGCTGGATTGGCTGGAGGTAAGGGGCACTTTACTGAAGCCACAAAAGGGCTGATGCGGTGGGTGAAGTGTGGCAGACAAGCTCAGGGAGCGAGGCATGGCCCTGCTCTGAACATGTGATAAACACCTTCTCAATCACAAAATAAAATGTTATTCAAAGAAAGGAAGAGTCCAACACAGTGGATTTTTGTTATACAAGGTAGCAGCAAAAAAGACTGGTCTAAAATTATTCTGCCTGATTTTTTGTTGTTTAGGGATGGCACTAAAATATTGTTTCTTCTTCATTTTGTTTCTTCCAGTTTTGTGTGCGTGAATTAGATGTGCATTGTTTAGAAGCATGTTTTATGTCAGATCTAAATATTTTGTACACTGTAGAAACTCTGTGAAAACTAAACTCATATTTGATTTTCTGGAAGTGTTTAAATATTTTAATGCCTGGCTCCTACCAATTGTGGCCAATACATTTACCAATGCATTTACTCACAGAACAGGTAAAACCCTTTGGTACATCAGACGCCTTTTCTAATAAGTCAGTATTGCTTGCAAGTTACTTGCCAAACACCCCTGGTTTTAAACATTCAATGAAGGTTGTAGTGACGGGTACCTGTGAAAAGAGTGTTGTCATCATGTATATGGGATAGTAAGCATAACAAGAGTTTGCACACAGCAACAGAATTCATAGCTGAAGGAGTCCCACTTCTATGTTGGATACCATCAGCTAATCTTTACTTTTTACCCAACTTCACTTCACTGCTGGGATTTTTAAGCCCATACATACACTGCTAACAGTAAAATTTCACATCCCTGAACAGAATGCAATGTCTGTTAAAAGGTCATGGCTGAATTAAAGTGAGACAGCTTTGAATGTCCGCACAACACCAGCACCACTGTCATGCAGTCAGGGAAACAGTGCAGAAAAGCAGTGGCAAGCAAGCTTAAAGCAGCTCATTTCAGGTGTCATAGAACACAGGGCTAAAAAAGTGGTGGAAACTGGTGCAAGTCCCAGTTTTAAAGGTTTTGCAAGGTACTATGCTGTTGGCTGGGTTGATCGAACCTACAAGGTCATAATATTAAGTGATGAGTAGATGAATGGCCCTCCACCATTTCCAGGAATTTGTTTATTAAAAACATGTAAATATAGCACTCTTATTTTTTGAGTCTATTAATAGTACTTTAAAACAGAGTACTAGAAGAGTGAGTGGGAGAGGTAATGAGTCTAACCCATGTCCATTGGACACATTGCCAGTGGGAAGATACTACGCTTTGGTGAGCCTTTCCTGGCTGCAGAACACACCCAGGCTTCACTCATGTACGAGGCAGGCCTAGTCCTCTGTGAGCACACTTGATCAATGTGCCATGGCCAAAATTAAGAAGCAGTGTAACAGTTATATAAAGTGGAACATTCAGGGCAGGTGATCATGACTGTACAGCATGCAGGGGGCATTCCCATCCAAACAGAACACCACATCGTTTTTGTATGGTATGTCAAAGAACAACAGCTTGCAGATTACTCGTCAGATCATTTTCCTAGAACACCAATGGTTGAGATGTTGTGGGGCTCAACCTTTATCAATACTTCATATTATCATCGTCTTCCTCCTCAATAACTAATTGAAGACCCTGAGGAACATGAGGACTATACATTATTTGCACATTACTCAAAATGTTTCTCCTAGATAAAAAAACAACAATCAGAGAGTATGTGCACAACACATTTTATCCTGGTAATTGTTGTCATTTGACAAAATACATACCGCAGTAAACAGTTTGCGCTGTAACGGTGCATATGATGTAACTTCCTTTAGTGTCCATGCACAAGCCATGTTTGGTCTTTGTCCTAGACCACTGCAAGGAGCATCAAGGAGAATTCGATCAAAAGATTCTGGTGGGAATGGGGGTTCCCCTAAACACATTGTGGGTAAATTATACAAGAAATATTAACATATCATAGTAATTTAACATTATTACTCAGGATTCATTTAAAAATATTTAACTATAGTAACTTGTCAACTGTTTTATTTTTAAGCTAAAAAAGCAAATAGTTTGTACATTTCACTACTAGAATAGCTGGTGCCTTCTTTAAAGCAAATAACATACATGGGATGTCCTTTAGTCTGTGCCTATTTTCACATATATATGTATAATATAACTAATGTAATGTGCTATAGGAGGCTGTTAAATAAACACATGAAAGAATGCAATTCTAGTACAGCCACAAACATACATAAGATGCCTTGGTGTTCAAAGAACATGCATTTTTGGTAAGTACTGAAGAAGTCTACAAATACTAAGTTCCAGTATGAACTCTTGCATATCTCTGAGGAATGGTTTACAAATATCTTGGTGGGCTCCTCCTCAGCTAATTTGTTTTGGAATAGTATTTGGCCAAGAGCACAATTACTTTTATAACTCATAATATTTTATTAAGCTTTTATACTAATAACATGGCATACACTAAATGAGAACAAAAGGGTATTAATATTACATAAAGAGAAATATAACATACACTGGTATTACAATTACTATTTGACAATACACTGACAGTCCACTCTTTCTACTCCCAAAGGACATCGGTTTATGATGTCAGAGCGCCTCCATTCAGGAAGCAGCAATTACATACCTGTAATGAGGACACCCGAAGCAGCACTGGTGGATCATGCAAGGAGAAATTCACAAATGTAAATCCCTAAAGACACATGCAGCTTTTGTTGATCCTCAACATACAATGAAATAGAGAAAAGCAGAATCATGTTTGTGCTGTGGTCTCTAAAGATCTTCACTACTCTGATGATTAGGAAACACCAAAAAACGAAACTTGGGGCCAGATGTAGGAAGGAAAAATTTTGCGATTCGGAAATTGCGAGTCATTGCGACTCGCAATTTCCGACTCACAAAATGGGATCCAAGAAAAAAAAAGCGACATCAATTTGTGACTCGCAAATTATGTCGCACCGCAGATTGCGAGTCCGCTGTACCTCGCTAAAAGCAAACTCGCAATTTGCGAGTCGGGTGTCGCAAATTGCGACTGGGCCGCAAATTGCATGCAGGTGCACCAAAACAGTTGGAAAAACACTTCCTGGCTCTTGCTGATGACATCAGCACAAGGAGGTCATCAAATACACCTGGGAGGAGGGAGGACCACACCCTTTCTTTTCAAACTGCTGTGCAGCTACCTGGAGAGAGGAACTGCTGCTACCATGGAAGACACAGGCAGTGCAGGAAGGAAAAGGAAACTAAAATTCTCAGAAAATGAACTTGAGGTACTGACAGAAGAACGCTGCCAGCACCATGACCAGCTTTTTGGCAAGGCAGCCCTGAGTGTCCCTGACACTGAGAAGAGGAGGATCTGGCAGCAAATCCAGGAGAGGATCAATGCCATTGGGGTGAGCCACCGAAGCATTGATGAAATAAAAAAAAAAAGGTGGTACGACCTGTGCTCCAGGAAAAAGGAGAGGGTGGCAGAGCGCCTCAGGGAAATGAGGGGCACAGGAGGAGGCCCATCCACCATCCCACCACCCACAGCCATGGAGGAATTGGTGGAGCAGACACTGGAGCCTTAGGCTGTGTCAGGAATGGGAGCACTGGACACGTCAGCGCAAGGGACATCCAAAAGTGAGTACCATGAAACATGCATGTACACCTACAAATGCTTTATCCACACTCACCCAGTACACAGCAGCATGCACAACCAGACTAGCTCCATTCCAGACTAACAACCACCAGAATGGTGCACTATGGGCAATGTAGTACAGTAGTCAGCATATAGGCAAATGTTTATTTTGAGGCATACAACAGATGTGAGAGACTGACAGTGTGTTCCCTATGTCCCACAGATCTCCCACAAGACACCCCCTCCAGCCACACCATCCAGGGTGAATACAGCAGGCCACAGGCAGTGCAGGAGGCTGCAGCAGCCATTACAGGGCCCAGCACAACACCACCACAGTCCCCTCCAGAAGACGTACAGGACATGGAGGAAGGAAACACGACACGTGGCCCCAGCCACACAGTGAGACAACCAGAGCCAGCAGCACCACCGCGTCGCAGACGCCGAGTCCAAGCGGTGGCCCACGAGGATATAGGGGAGGCATCAATGTCTGCAGTTGGGGCATCCCTCCTTTCCGGTCAGCGCCTGCAAACAAGGCAATTACGGATTATATCAGGTGCAATGCAGAGAATGGAAAACAATATCATACATGGCCTGGCTGATGTGAACACACAGTTCACAAGACTAAATGACAATGTCAGCGAACTTACTCATTCAATCCGCCAACTGGTGACGGAACTGGTGGCTGAGAGACAAAGCACAAGGCGCCGTGAGCGCCACCTAGTTCAAAGATTTGACCGCATGGCAGCGTCCATTGGCCGTCTTGCCATGAACACCACAGGCCTGTCAAGACGGACCGTGAGTCTGCAGGTGGAACTGGGCCACTTTGCAGGGGATGTGGCACGGGGACTGGGCCGTATTAGCCATGCTGTGGACATGTTGGAGGCCAGGCAGGTGGCAAGGGGCACGGGTGAGACCCCTCAGGACAGTGAGGAGGGGTCCACTATCAACAGTGTATCTGCCACTGACACACGTGTACTGCGGAGTGGAAGTGCACGTCAGGGGTCAGCTGACCCACCTGGGACGAGCCATGGTGGGCGAACCAGGAGGAGGATGTAGGCACACACACTGCAGGACTCATGAGGCACATGCAGTTAATGTGTCCTCATTAAGGGTGGACATGTGCAGCCCCTTACGGACAGTTATGTTCTTTCGTCATTAGGTTCACTAATTAAAAAGTTTTGTTTGTTCCACTACACAACTGGGCTCTTTGTGTGTGACATTGGTGAGTGTGGTGTCTGTTGCCACGTACCTTACAAAGTATTGGGTTGCAATGTGGTCCCGTGTCTGTCTGCCTTGATTTGCAATGCTTCTATCTCCAGGCTGCCAATGTGGTAGCTCTTGCTCGTCATCCTCCGAATCTGGGTCTGCAGGGGTGAGATGTAGCCCACGTCTGGTGGCAATGTTGTGTAGTATTGCGCATGCGCCAACTATCTTAAATGCTGTTATTGGGGCATACTAGAGTGCACCTCCACTTCTGTGGAGGCATCGGAATCTTGCCTTTAACAGTCCAAAGGTCCTCTCTATGACATTTCTGGTCCGCCTAAGTGCACTGTTATATCGCCTCTCATTCTCATTGCTGGGTGTTAGGTACAGGGTTAGTATCCATGGTCGTAGCGCATATGCACTGTCACCTGTTTAGCAAAAAAAAGCAATGTTAGCAGGGCATGGATGGTTTCTACAGTGACCTGTGTGTATGGCTTCAGGGTGTATTCAGCAATACCTAATAGATATCTGTCTCCAAACTCCCCATGTTCTAGGCGTTGGTGTATCCCACTGTGCCTGAAAATGTAAGAGTCATGTGTACTCCCTGGAAATTTGGCTACCATGTCAGTGATGACATAATGGGCGTCACATACCACCTGGATGTTCAGTGAGTGGGTACATTTCCTATTGCGGAACAGATATTCCAGATTTGCAGGAGGGCAAATTTGTATATGTGTCCCGTCCACACACCCTATTACATGAGGGAAGTTGGCAATTCTGTAGCATTCCAACTTGGTGCTGTTAATTTCTGCCTCATTCCTGGGTATGTATATGCATCTGGACACGTGTGTGAGTTTGGCATCTAGGAAAGATCTGAAGAATCGTGAGAGTGCACTTTGGGATACCCCACCTGCCACAGCAATCACCCCCTGATAGCTACCCGAGGCCAAGAGGTGCAGTGAGCATAGCACTTGCACATGTGTGGGGATGGCGCTGCCGCGCACAGTCTGGCGTTGAAGCTGCGGACTGAGTAGATCAATTATTTCTAATATTGCTGCACTGCTGAGTCTGTATTTGTCATAAATCTCCTCCTCAGTTTGTTGGAAAAGTGTCTGCCTGGTTCTGTATATCCTCTCCTGTCTCTGGTCCTCCTCCTCCTCCTCCACTGCTGGGTGGCGTGGACTCTCCTCCTCCTTGCTATCACGTATATTTCAGCCATTCTGAGTAACCCAGATGCCTTCTGGGTCTCCTTTTATACTTTGGTTCTGGTTACCACCTGCTCTGACTTAGTGGTAATTTGGGTGTGCAAAATGGGCTTTTTGCGACTAGTCGCAATTTGCGAGTGGCTTTTTCATATGGTTTGTGACTCGCAAATTGCGACTTCATATTTGCGGGTCGCAAAATCAGGTCGCAAATTTTACGAGTCGGTAATGGCAAGCATCGCAATTTGCACTACGGAAATGGGATTTTTGCATCCCATTTCCGATTTTGCGGGGTCGCAAATTGCGATTCGGGCCATTTGCGACTCGCAAAATTTTGCTACATCTGGCCCTTGGTTCCACCTGCTTTGTTTTATCATCTCTGTGTTCATTGCTTAAAATTCTTCTAAGCTCACAGTGAGAAGTTTAATACATTCAACATTGTTTTGCAGAACGAAAATCATCTCTTTGGTGTCACCCAGCCTTCCCTCGTGAGGTCATTTTTTCATTCTACAGTAATCAGTACTGGTTTAAAGGGTTCCACTGTTGCTCATCTGCACTGCCATCTGTAGTTCTGCCTTTCCAATCAGCAGCTAATCCAATATGGTTTGCAAGTACCGAGGGCTTTCCAGCTCAAGTAGACAGTCCGATTGATAGGCCTTAAAGAAACATGTTGGGGACTATATTCTGTTAATCAATTTCTGCTGTCCCACAGGATGGTCTGTTCCAGTGTCAGACACCATCTGCAAGGCTTCCAGAGACACGATGATACAAGAAGTAAATCCAGTTCACTGTTCGATAAGACAATTCAGCAGGATGGTGCCATTGTTAGAAAAATATCAGTCTTGAATATATTGAATTAAGCTTCACTTAGTCTGGTTTCCTTAAGTCTATACAGGCATGGTCAGTCTTTTTGTATCCCAAATTAGGATAGAGAAGCCTTCTGAAATCATCTATTTAAATTTTCCTAAGTGCACTGTTTCTCTTTTTTTTTTGTGCATGTTCAGCATCTTATTACAGACTATTTGCAGCATCCTCCTCCTCCTAATCTAAGCAGCATGCCAAGACTTTTGATGCTATCAAGGAGTAGTAATAACAATAGTGCACAACTCTTCCATTCATTAATCTGAAACCCTCAAGCACCCCGTTTTGTTTCACTTGTGGCGGTGTCTTCCAGTGTCACTATTCTTCAGTATTTTGGACCCTTACTGTCCAAAAGAAGTTTGTAATTTCCTGATATTGGGTAAAAGACATAATAAGTGGTCAGTGATTGGTAGCAGATGTGTTGTGCACTGGGAGACCCTCATAAAACATTTATAATGTAATTCTCATTTTACCTCAAGGAAACAGATGTTACTGCTTCATTACAAGTGTATTGTGTGTTAGAAAAACCCACATGCTCAACTATTAAGAAGGACATTTTTCCATATAACCACGATGACTCGGATAAGAATACCATGCCTGTCCTATGCTCACAGTCATTTTCATGCCACCACTAAATTTATGTGGACTTCCGTAAGTGCCACATCTCTCTTTAGCATCCACCTCTCAGTCATGTGCACATACTTTGTTGGTAGTAGCAATGGTGCAACCCCTGAACAATTCTGTTAACACCGTCAGAATGAATCAGCAGGTCTTTTCCACTAAGCACCCATGTCATGTCACCAACAGAGGCCTGGCAAAAACCAATACTGGCTGTTGAAATGTCTGTGCCAATCCGAGGAATAGATACAGAGCACACAGAAGAGAGCCAACAAGGAAGAGTATTAAACATGCCTATATGTCTATGCCTAAAAAGAGACAACCCCCATAAATAAAGAACTTAGCACTCCTCTGATGGAACAGACCATGTGTGATGCTTCTCAAACTAAGTGAGGGCTCTTCTGACCACAATACCAGATGCATCTAATGCCATCAAATTAGCAAGGTGAAAAACAAAAACAGCATGTCTGAATCCTTCACCTAATCATACTCACCTGGTTTAAAGAATTAGACACTTCATGAACAACAAGTTACTTACCTCCACTAATGCCTTATTTGGTAGAGACTTTGGGCCAGATGTACGAAATTCCCAGTTTGCGACTCGCAAACCTGGATGCAGGATGGTGTCCCTGACACCATCTGCGAATCGCAAGGGTGTCGCAAAGACCCACCTCATTAATATTAATGAGGTTGGTCGCAATTTGCGACCCCCTTGCATTTCGCAGCACTCACAGGGATGGTGGCCTGCTGGAGACAGCAGACCACCATGTCTGTAACTGCTTTTAAATAAAGCAGTTTTTTTTTTTGTATTGCAGCCCATTTTCCTTAAAGGAAAACGAGTTGCAATACAAACGAAAAAATGAAACGTTTTTGTTTCATTTTTCCAGAGCAGGCAGTGGCCCATAGGACCACTGCCTGCTTTGAAAAAATGTTTTCAGGGCCATTCACAAAGGGGAAGGCGTCCCATGAGGACCCCTCTTCCCTTTTGCAAATGGGTTACCACCAGTGTGACACTGGTGGTAACTGCAAATTGCTTTGCGACCGCATTCGCGGTCACAAAGCAATTCTGCATTGCAATGTGAACTGCAAATAGGAAGGGGAACAACCCTTCCTATTTGTGACTAGCATTCCCATTTTGCAAGTCGGTAACCAGGTTACCGACTTCCAAAATGGGAATGAGCATCGCAATGTGCATTTTGCATGTCTCAAACAGCGAAATAGCTGTTTGCGTCATGCAAAAAGTTTCGGACAGCTGGCCCTTTATCTAGTCGCAGATTCCTTACCTTAAAATATTCACCAGACGTAAGACTGGATCCAGAAAATTTTAAGCAGTTACTCTGCGTGCAGATAGGTGGTGTTGGTCGGCTCTGCATAGACATCGTCCAAGCCACAAGTGATGTGAGCAGCACCTATGTAGGCGCCACCCCAGAGCGCTGACATCAGTTTTTTTCCATGACATTTATGAGGTAGAAGCCAATGGACTAGTGTGCAGACACTAAGGACCTACGTGGACCTTCTATGTAGGAATCTGGCTACACCCTACTAGAAAATGCATTACCAAAGGTAAGTAGCTTCTTTATCCGACAGAGGCTTTGAGTCGCAAAACTCCTTACCTTAGAAAAGATACCCAAGCAAAACCCCCACAATGGTCTGTGAACAGGTATAGACTTTGAAGTCCTGGAGGACTAAACGGGCAAAATGCTAATCGTGAGAGACCTGACTGTCAAGGCATTAGTGTTCATAAACGTGTGCAGAGAAGCCCACGCAGAAGCCTGACAGATATCTAGGATATGGACTTTGTGAGCTTTAATAGAATGAGCCTGGAAGCCCTCAGGGGGTTGCTTCTTGGCCAATGCATAGCAAATTTTAATGCAGAGTACAATCCATCTGGACATGGTCCGTTTCTGCATGGCCTACCCTTTCTTTGCTCCAGCGAACCAAAAGAAGAGTTAATCATCCAACTTTAGTACCATCAATGTAGAACAACAATTCGTTTTTTGGGTCCAGTCGATGGAGTCTTAATTCCTTTTTGGAAGGGTGGGACAAAGCAAAGAAAGTTATCATCGTAAGCTTGTGGATGCTGTGGAAATGTAAGCAACACAAAAGGATGATGGACGGAGTGCTGACAATGCAAACACTCACCCCTAGTCACAGATCTGGGTTTAATCCATCGTTTTTTTGCTGCCCATGCCATTCCAGTTTGGACCCAGCCATATGCAAATCAGTCTTGACCCTGTTCCCCCTGGGAACAGTCCAGCCCGAACTGCCAGGCCAGGTCTTCCCTGGACTGGAAACAAGCATCCTGGGACCGGTTTTGGGGTTTCACCCCTCACTGTTGTTTTTGCATTTGTCGCCCTAAGTGGGAAGGGTATGCCCAGACGTGGGTCCCGTGCTCACTATGCCACCAGATTCAAGCTAGCCTGGCTGAAGAAACCGGTCCCAGGATTCTTGTCTTGGTCTACATTCCGTCCATCAACTGTTGTTTTTGCATTTGCTGTGGAAATGTGTCACCACCTTTGGCAGCAAAGAGACACGGATTCTTGGAAAGAAGCTAGTGTATGGAGTGTGAACAGAAAGAGCCTGTAGCTCGCTGTCCTTCATGGCTGATGTAATAGCCACTAAGAAGGCTGTTTTAATGGTTAGGAGACCCATAATCCATCTATGCATAGGTGCTCTAGAGGGGTTGGCCTACCTAAATGAGTGACATGACTTCTAAAAATTCCTACACCTGGGTGGTGGTGATCAGACCCAGAATCAGGCTCCACAGCTTCAACATAGGAGCAGAGCCTAGATTTGTGGCATTGTTCCTGTGCCTCATCTGAAGATTTGCACTAGCGTGGTGAAGTAGAAGAGTGATTTCGACTTCTTTGACTTTTTGTGGGAGTTTCCTGACAACGACTTAGTGCGACCATGACAGTCGGTATAGCTCCATGAGTGGTCCCAGGACCTTCCTCGCAACTGGAACCCGGAGAGTCATACAGATCACTGGGGTTGGGTGAGCAAGAGCCTCAGGGAGCGCTATTGAACTGCCTTAGCGTTCACTGCTCAACATTTGGGGTAGGCCTTGGATTTGTTGACTGGCTCCAGGCACCAGAGGCAAACCAGGTCACAGACATATACCTATGATACAATTTTTTTTTTTTTTTAAAGAGTTTTATAGGGAACATCCCTATTGCACACTGGGAGCTCACATGCAAAATAATGTTGAAAAAGGTTAAAAAAAAAGTTCGAAAAAATGGACTGAGATAGCTGTCTCTGGATCTGCACTGATGGTTTGGAAAGGAAAGAAATGATATCAGCGTGCTGGGGTATCACCTATATAGGCCCCCCACACGCCACTTCCAGTGCGGATCACAGGAAGCCGATCAATGCTACCTACCGGCACGCAGAGGTACTGCTAAAGATTTTCCGGATCCAGTCTGATACCTGAGGTGACTATCAGTATGGTCCTGAAGAAGACTTCTCAGAAAGTGTTTCAATAAATTATTGAAATATCAACGTATAAATGTTAACTTTAATGGATGCTGTTAACAATGGAAGTTGTACTGCAATTCTGACTATGCTATACAAGATGTTTACTCAACATGTCTTGGTTTTATATACTACTGCGCAATACTGCTTACTAATCGCAATCACTGTACCATTTGTTTGGAGCACCTACTTGTGATACTGTTGATGTATATTCATGTATATATATATATATATACATATACAGGGAGTGCAGAATTATTAGGCAAATGAGTATTTTGACCACATCATCCTCTTTATGCATGTTGTCTGACTCCAAGCTGTATAGGCTCGAAAGCCTACTACCAATTAAGCATATTAGGTGATGTGCATCTCTGTAATGAGAAGGGGTGTGGTCTAATGACATCAACACCCTATATCAGGTGTGCATAATTATTAGGCAACTTCCTTTCCTTTGGCAAAATGGGTCAAAAGAAGGACTTGACAGGCTCAGAAAAGTCAAAAATAGTGAGATATCTTGCAGAGGGATGCAGCACTCTTAAAATTGCAAAGCTTCTGAAGCGTGATCATCGAACAATCAAGCGTTTCATTCAAAATAGTCAACAGGGTCGCAAGAAGCGTGTGGAAAAACCAAGGCGCAAAATAACTGCCCATGAACTGAGAAAAGTCAAGCGTGCAGCTGCCACGATGCCACTTGCCACCAGTTTGGCCATATTTCAGAGCTGCAACATCACTGGAGTGCCCAAAAGCACAAGGTGTGCAATACTCAGAGACATGGCCAAGGTAAGAAAGGCTGAAAGACTACCACCACTGAACAAGACACACAAGCTGAAACGTCAAGACTGGGCCAAGAAATATCTCAAGACTGATTTTTCTAAGGTTTTATGGACTGATGAAATGAGAGTGAGTCTTGATGGGCCAGATGGATGGGCCCGTGGCTGGATTGGTAAAGGGCAGAGAGCTCCAGTCCGACTCAGACGCCAGCAAGGTGGAGGTGGAGTACTGGTTTGGGCTGGTATCATCAAAGATGAGCTTGTGGGGCCTTTTCGGGTTGAGGATGGAGTCAAGCTCAACTCCCAGTCCTACTGCCAGTTCCTGGAAGACACCTTCTTCAAGCAGTGGTACAGGAAGAAGTCTGCATCCTTCAAGAAAAACATGATTTTCATGCAGGACAATGCTCCATCACACGCGTCCAAGTACTCCACAGCGTGGCTGGCAAGAAAGGGTATAAAAGAAGGAAATCTAATGACATGGCCTCCTTGTTCACCTGATCTGAACCCCATTGAGAACCTGTGGTCCATCATCAAATGTGAGATTTACAAGGAGGGAAAACAGTACACCTCTCTGAACAGTGTCTGGGAGGCTGTGGTTGCTGCTGCACGCAATGTTGATGGTGAACAGATCAAAACACTGACAGAATCCATGGATGGCAGGCTTTTGAGTGTCCTGGCAAAGAAAGGTGGTTATATTGGTCACTGATTTGTTTTTGTTTTGTTTTTGAATGTCAGAAATGTATATTTGTGAATGTTGAGATGTTATATTGGTTTCACTGGTAATAATAAATAATTGAAATGGGTATATTTTTTTTTGTTAAGTTGCCTAATAATTATGCACAGTAATAGTCACCTGCACACACAGATATCCCCCTAACATAGCTAAAACTAAAAACAAACTAAAAACTACTTCCAAAAATATTCAGCTTTGATATTAATGAGTTTTTTGGGTTCATTGAGAACATGGTTGTTGTTCAATAATAAAATTAATCCTCAAAAATACAACTTGCCTAATAATTCTGCACTCCCTGTATGTACAACCATTAAAACAACTGGTTTTCAAAATCACTAAAGAGGCTGCATTCTACTGTTGACTAGGAAGCATAGGCTTCGAGCTTCCTCTGAGGGAATTGCTGTTCATTGTATAACGTATGAAATTGTATACAGTCATTTCAACTTATAACTAATTACATCATGAATGTTAACTAAAAAGACTGAAGTGCCATACCATTATTAGAACCTAAAATCTATAAATTTCTTTTCGGCCAAGACTGGTCCTGCCTCTACTGAACCAAAACGAAATGAGTGTTGTGGCATGTGTGGAAAGGCATGCTGCGGCGGCAGGCGGAGAATCAAATGGCTAGTAGAGAAAGGGTGGAGAAGCATCACCTCAAGATGTTCTGGGTGTCACAAAAATAGTCCTACTTCACCCACTTCCTAGGTGAGTTTTTGCTAATTAGTCTGCATAAACAGAATGTGGGTACGCCGGCAGGCTCTATGAGACACATTCTGTTGAAGTTTATAAAACGAGTCCCATTGATTTAGACAATATTAACAGCTCTCTAAATGCAAAGAGAAAATGCAAGTATTCCCACAAAATTTCGAAATGTGAGACCAGTGGTGGGTCGCTAGCACACAAAGCTCTTTAGCAGTATTTCCCGCCCACCGAAAATAAAGAGATACATTTCTTACATCTACTTTCATTGTTTGCATTTAGACACAATTGTTTTCCAACATGCAACTAACAATTTTCTGTGGCTAGCTCCAAGGAGGAACAACTATTTACCTGTTTATTAACATTGGGGTATTTGCAAACATATGTTTTCCTCTTTCTAAAAGTTTGGGGAGTGTCCAACCTAGAAGAAGACGGGATTAAATCAAACTTCACCAATCCCTATTAATTTCAATTATTTATATCTGGATGATGGTACAGAGTATACAGTTAAAAAAAGGTATTTGAATGAAAACGCTCACAAGTGCTAGAAAAGTGCAATATAATACATAGATTTTATACAGCTTTATTGACGCCTCTAAGCATTCAAAATTAAATTGTTGTTATTATTACATTTAATGATACTCAATTTGAGCTATCTTTGCAGAAATTCGAGTCCGTTATCTGCTGGCCACTGCAAGAATCAGTAGTAAACATTTGATTCACCTGAGCTGGTATTCTAGCAAATAGTAAACAAAATTGTAATTGCAAGTAAAATAATAATCAGATGAATAAAAGGGAAAACTGTCAGAAAATGCTTTTAGGACCTTATGCTCAAAGCTAGTCTGAGATTGCAAAAGCTCTGATGCATTACCGAATCACAAAATAAGTTTGCGACTACAAACCAAAATACCAAAATACCAAAATGAAAGTGGGGTGTTTAGGGTATCCCTTTCAGTTAGCGATTTCTAATAGTATGTATTGACAGTTAATCATTGATAAGTTACAACTGCTCAAAGCAGGATGTAGCCCACTCACAAACAGGAAGGGGTCCCTTGGGGACCCACTACCCTTTATGAATGTTGTAAAAACATTTTTAGAAGTAGACAGTGGTCTATGGGAGTTTTAGAAACTTTTCTTAAAAGAAAAATAGAAAAAAAAAAAAGAAAAAAAAAAAAACGCATCTCGTTTTCCTTGAAGGAAAACAGGCTGTGTTAAAAAATATAAAAGATTGCTTTACTTAAAATCAATCACAGACACGGTGGTCTGCTGATCTCAGCAGGCCACCATCCCTGTGATGCGAGTGATTGGTAGTGAGTTGCAATTTACAACTTACCTCATGAATAATAACAAAGAAGGTCAAATTGAGACGAGCTACCAATCTGAATTCTGCGAACCAACATGTTTGAATATATGTCTGTTTGCCCAACAAAATGCATTTGTTAAAAGCCAGCACGCAAACTGCGACCACTTTTACCAAATGCATATTACAAAATCTAATTTTAATTTAGTATCTGGGATATGGGTCCCGTGGAGCATTTCCCACCCAAAAATGTATTTACTTTACCTGTAGGGTCGCTCAAATTGTCAGACGCAAGTGCCTTTGTCCCATTGTAGCAGAATGCTTTAATTGATTTTAATTTTAATATTGCAGCATTGTGCTTAATTTTGTCTACTTTGTTTGCGATCTTGTCCATGGCGATTATTTCTCCCTGGAAATACAAAGATATAGCATAGTTAAATGTTTCTCCAACTTGTGTAAATGACATGTGCGCCAGCATTGCTTCCAATGGCAGCATGAGGATAGTTGCACAATTTATTTCAAATGAGTTTACATTTTACGGTACTTTTTTATGTAACAAAAACAAAGCTAGCGAGTCATAAAAAAGTTAAAAAAAAAAAAAAACATAAGTCACCAATTAAAGATAGCAAGTATCAAAATACTTCATAAAAATATCCTCTGTAAAATCTGGAGAAAAAGTTGTCATAAAAAATATCAACGTTTTCATATAGTGGTTCAAGACTCATTTCGGTCATTAGTATAACTGTAAATAACAGGTATTATTTTGATTACCTAATTTAATGATAAAGCTTTTACGGATCATAGAATTAGGCAAGGCTTACTCTTCCTGAGCCTGATCTATCTTGGCAAATGAAAATGATACAAGTCATAAAACAGGCTTTGGGTAAGCGAAGATGCCTCATTTTTAATATTAGGAACCAACGTATTGGATTTGCCAAAGGTCTACCCTACCCCCCCAATATAGCCAAGTGATCATGTACGTGCGTAGCAGCAATCTCATAATGATTTTCTTTGATAAAACTTAAGAAAAACAACAACAGGATGGCTGAGGCACATGTAAACACATGGACAGCATCCATCCAGAAATTATTTTTTAAGCTTTATGATCAACCATTACAAGATGGCTGAACGCATGCAACAGAATACTCGGTGGTCATCTGAATCTATCAACCTTCATGGTGGACGATGCTACTTGCTTTGCCAATGCATGTGACATAAACTAATAAGCACTGGCAAACCCAAAAGTACAAGCATTGGCAAGGGGGCAGTGAGCGACTCTGGCAATACATCATTCTTTAGCAGGGGCACTTGGAGAGGAGGGGGGACAGGAACTGCCCAAGGGAAGAGGTCACACAAAGAAGCTACTTAAAGTCCTACTCTATCACAAATGCCAAAGGAAAATAAAGGCAAAGCCATGAAGCCAACACAAAATGCCATGGCTTTAAGGACAGTCCACGCACCGAATAGCAACTCTTTAACAAGCACTGGCAAAGTCAATAGATGTGCATAAATGCTTGTTTTTTTTTTGTTTTGGCATGGTTTCTGTTAAGCTTTATTGTTGTGGAAGCTGCTGAGCCCACAACAAACTAAAAAAAAACTGGCTTAAAGCAAAAACATATTTTTGTCTCAAAAAACAGATATTGCGACTGTAATCCCTGACAATTAAATAGACTGATTTGTGTGTGACCGTCTGCTCCTTGTGAAAGAGCAGAATGACATCACTCACAGTGAATTTAGCCAATGCCTGAAGAGGGCTGACTTACTGCCCTATGCTGTGGGCCGTACTGGGTGGAGGAAAAATGTGAATAACACAATAACAGGCTGTAGAAAACTGCCTCTTTATATGATATATCAAAATGAGATCTATCGTGCAAAGAGTACAGCAATTCCCTTAATAGTGGACAGGGGCTTGCTCTAGCAGTCCCAAGGTGCTCTTTTAGGGGGTAGTGTGGTCGAGCAGCCTTAGGCTTATCAGAGGGGCGCATGAGACATTTGAAAATAAACACACAGGCAATAAACGAGACACACAACTCAAAAAGGAGATCAACACCAATTTACAAAAATAACAAGTATCTTTATATATATTTAGGCACCAGAATCAATATGATCAGGTAAGTACGTTTTGCAAGAAATATATTTGTAGATTTCAAAATGCATTTTTCAGAAGCAGCAATGTTATTCTATGGAGTGGTAAACAAGTTCTGCATACAGGTATAGTATAGCAACTTATGGGACCAATCTCCTGGACTTAAGGTAAATACTGGTCAAGGGTGAAGACCATGCCAACAGGTCACACCGGCGGCTGGCTGCAGAGTAGTATGGCGACATTGCCCAATGTTAAAAATGTGGATCGGTCCGGTTGAAAAGAGGTTGCAGGTCTGGGCTGGGAGTCCAGTCGAGGAGAACCGACAGGTGGGTTCAAGTCTGGAGGTGCTCAGGACGGAGGGACATCTTCGGTCCTCTTCTCCATGGGCCAGGGGCAACAGGTGCAGAGGTGTCCTGAGGCATCAGGTTTTCTCCACCTGGAGCACTCACGGGTGAGGGGGACTGTGGGCAGAGCCTGCATGGGGCATCAGTGAGAGCACAGTGGGCATGTCCAAGGTGGGCCTAGTCTCTGGAGGGCTGGGGGACCACATTGGCACCACTGGCCCACTTCAGCATGGGCTAGGCGGCTCGGTGCAGTGGTGCTTTCCGGTTTCTGGTTTTTGCAGTCCGGAGTCCTCGGAGGTCTCTTGGGGGCCTGCAAGATGCAGGGTAGCAGCTCTGCTACTCTACCAGAGGTCCTGGGTCTCTTTTTTAAGCTAGGCAGTCTTCCCAAGCTTTTGGACACACAGCAGCTTGCAGAATGAGTCGACTTTGGGGCAAATCAGCAGGAACAGAAGTCAGGCCGACAGGGCTTGGGCCAAGTCTGGTGCTTCTTTCTCTTGCTTTGCTTTTGCAACTCTCGAGTGTCTTGCTTCGTAGGTCAGCAGGAATATGCTGTTCTAGTGCCAGGGGTTTTCCTAAATACTAGATTTTAGGGGCTTTGGGGAGTGTAGGATAATAGCCAATGGGCTACTTACCCCTGGGGTCACTACACTCCTTATATGACCACTTCCTGTGGGAGGTGGGCATAACCCTGTCCCAGTGTTCCTAAATATGCGAACACCAAGACAGCAGATTTCTAAATGTTGTATCCACATCAGGCAGCGCACCTTAGGGGTGGGACTGACCTAAGGGGTGGACAGACCTCTCTGAATACTACAATTCCCACCTGTCCAGGTGCCAAATAGGTACTGGGATGGGGAAGAGGGTGGGGGTTAGTGAGGGGGGGTGCAGGGGGAGGACAGGGGTCGGCATCTCTTCTTTGACTGAAGCCATATTTGCATACCAAGGGCGGTGGATGTCTTTGAAGCGCCCTCCCCTGGAATGCAGAATCGCAGTCATCTTGTTAGGTGGGGGTGTGTAAACACCTCTCCCAGAGCAGGCTTTGTTTTCTGACTGCCCAAGAGCAAAGGCTCTCACCCTTGGGGGAGTCAGAATCGTGTCTGGTGGTGGCAGGCTGGCTAAAACTAGTCAGGACGCACACTTGCAGTTGGTAGGTTTTCAGGGGGCACTTCTAAGATGCTTTCTGGGTGAATGTATTAACAAATCCATCACTGCCATCAGTGAGAGTTTATTAATACGAGATGTTTGATACCAAACATCCCTAAGTTCAGTGAAGCCATCGATGTAGCTGGGGAACTCTGTGTCCAGCATATGTACTTAAAATGGCTTCCTTGTTCACTTATTATGTCTAAGAATTGAAAAAAGACATATCATGGGCATATCAGCTCATGCAGATAGGTCCTTACGAGCAATAAAATACACCCTGCCTTAGGGCCCTAAGGCCTGCTGTAGGGATGACTTACATATTTTGCATGCAGTGTTCGGGGACATGGAATACATGCTGTGTGTCTTGTTGTGTTTTCACTTTTAGCTGCACCAAGAAATGTAGCCTGCAATGGCAGTCTGCATGTGCTAGGTAAGGGGTCCCTGAGGGTGGCACAATACATTCCGTAGGTACCAAGGGTACCATTTACTAGGGACTTACAGCGGCCCAAAAATATTTCCGGTTGGGGAACAATTGTACAGTTTTAAGAAAAGAGATCTAGCACTGGGGACCTGGTTAGCCAGAACACAGTGCACTTTCGGTAAAACTGCATCATATTTATTCAAACAACGCATGCCAATTCTAATGTCTCAGCATCTCTCTTTTCCGTCAAACTGGACTGTAAATATTATTGTATCCTTCACTCTTGCATACATTTCCTTTGCCACCTCAGACTGTATTACTGTGTAAGGACCTTCACTGTTCAACTAAAGCGCTCTGACTTTCCTAAGACCATGCATTTTCAGATTCGCACCAACCCGAGGACCACCCTCAGAGGATCCCTCGTCTACCGTCCTCCCAGACCGCGCGCCCCCTTCAGCGACGCCATAGCCGACTTCATCTCCCCGCACGCCCTCGCCTCACCGGACTACATCCTCCTAGGCGACCTCAACTTCCATCTGGAACAAAACAACGACCCCAACACCACCACCCTGCTCGACAACCTCACCAACCTCGGCCTCAAACAACTGGTGAACACCGCCACCCACATCGCCGGACACACGCTTGACCCTATCTTCTCCGCCAGCAAACACGTCTTCTTCAGCCACACCTCCGCTCTACACTGGACCGACCACAGCTGTGTCCACTTCACATTCCGACGCGAGACCCGCCACCTCCGCACTCAACCCATCCCTCGTCGACAGTGGAACAAGATCCCCGAAGAGCAACTCTTCTCAGCACTCGCCGCCAACCAACCCACCCTCACCACCGACCCCAACGACGCAGCCCTCAGCCTCACAAACTGGATCTCCAACTGCGCAGACAACCTTGCTCCCCTCAAACGCACGCATCGACAGACCAACACCAAAAAACCTCTCTGGTTCTCTGACACCCTCAAAGAATCAAAGAAAACTTGTCGCGCCCTCGAGAAGGCCTGGCGCAAGGACCAAACCGCTGAAAACATGACCGCCCTCAAGAATGCTACCCGCGAACACCACCGCCTGATCCGCGCTGCTAAAAAGAACTTTTTCACCGACAGACTGGACAAAAACAGCCACAACAGCAGAGAACTCTTCAGCATCGTCAAGGAGTTCTCCAACCCCAATGCCAACGCCGTCACGCCCTCACAGGATTTGTGCGAATCCCTCGACACTTTCTTCCATCGCAAGATCAGCTTCGGACACCAGACCCAACATAACACCACCGAACCCGCACCCCCGGCCATTACCCTCAACAACTGGACCCACATCAACACTGAAGAAACCAAATCCATCATGAACTCTATCCACTCCGGCGCCCCTTCGGACCCCTGCCCTCAATTCATCTTTAACAAAGCCGACAACATCATCGCTCCGCACCTCCAGACCGTCATCAACTCTTCTTTTTCTTCTGCTACCTTCCCCGAATGCTGGAAACACGCCGAAGTCAACGCCCTACTAAAGAAACCTACGGCTGACCCGAGCGACCTGAAAAACTTCCGCCCCATCTCTCTTCTGCCTTTCCCAGCCAAGGTAATAGAGAAGACCGTCAACAAACAGCTGACCACCTTCCTGGAAAACAACAACCTGCTCGACCCTTCACAAACCGGATTCCGAACCAACCACAGCACGGAAACCGCCCTCATCTCAGTCACTGACGACGTCAGAACCCTGATGGACAAAGGTGAAACAGTCGCCCTCATTCTCCTCGACCTCTCGGCTGCCTTCGACACCGTCTGTCACCGCACCCTAATCACCCGCCTCCGCTCCACCGGGATCCAAGGCCAGGCCCTGGACTGGATCGCCTCCTTCCTCTCAAACCGTTCCCAAAGAGTTTACCTCTGTCTGTTTCGCTCAGAACCCACCGAGATCATCTGCGGCGTACCTCAAGGCTCATCGCTCAGCCCGACACTCTTCAATGTCTACATGAGCCCCCTCGCCAACATCGTTCGCAAGCACGACATCATCATCACCTCCTACGCCGACGACACCCAACTTATACTCTCCCTCACCAAGGACCTCGCCAGCACAAAGACCAACCTACAAGAGGGTATGAAGGACGTCGCAGATTGGATGAGGCTCAGCCGCCTAAAGCTGAATTCTGAAAAAACTGAAGTCCTCATCCTCGGCAACACCCCGTCCGCCTGGGACGACTCCTGGTGGCCCACGGCCCTCGGCACCGCACCGACCCCCACAGACCACGCCCGAAACCTCGGCTTCATCTTGGACCCTCTTCTCACCATGACCAAGCAAGTCAACGCTGTGTCCTCCGCCTGCTTCCTCACCCTCCGCAAGATCTTCCGCTGGATCCCCGCCGACACTAGAAAAACCATGACCTACGCCCTCGTCACGAGCCGCCTGGACTACGGCAACACCCTCTACGCCGGGACCACAGCCAAACTCCAAAATCGCCTGCAACGCATTCAAAACGCATCGGCACGCCTCATCCTCGACGTACCCCGCAACAGCCACATCTCCGCACACCTGAGACACCTGCATTGGCTCCCAGTCAGCAAAAGGATCACCTTTCGACTTCTCACCCACGCACACAAAGCCCTCCACAACAAGGGACCGGAATACCTCAACCGACGCCTCAGCTTCTACGTCCCCACCCGCCTCCTCCGTTCCTCTGGTCTCGCACTCGCTGCCGTCCCTCGCATCCGCCGCTCCACGGCGGTTGGAGATCTTTTTCCTTCCTGGCGGCCAAGACCTGGAACTCCCTCCCCACCAGCCTCAGGACCACCCAGGACCACCCCGCTTTCCGGAGACTCCTAAAAACCTGGCTATTCGAGCAGCAGTAACCCCCCCTTTCCCCTAGCGCCTTGAGACCCGCACGGGTGAGTAGCGCGCTTTATAAATGTTAATGATTTGATGTTCGCTGTGTATAAAAACTGAACTAAATTAAGAATAACATTTGAGAATCATAATATATAAATGAAGGAATCTGGTAGAACACCAATACAATAGGCTAAACAGGACTATAGACATGTAGTATCAAATTACACCGGGGCCAGCAAACATGGAAACCCATCAACTGGAACAAGGAGAACATAACCAAAGATCTCCATTATATGATATAATATGAGCAATTGTAGAGCACACTAAACCCGAGGGCATAAAGGCTCTAGCAGAGACCCAGCAAGAAAAACAAACACTCATTCATAGCCATGCTGAGAGAAGAGCCATGTTGTTTTTTAAAGGTTAACGAGGTTTCCGTATCCACAATAAGGGGAGGCAAGGTGTTCCACAATTTGGCTGCTCCCACAAGAAAACCCTTCCTCCCTTTCTTGCTCCATAGTTGCTATGCTGCTGATGCATCAGAGGCAAAAAGCTGACAGTGATCAGACCTAGCATCCAAGAGAATGCCTGGAGCCTAAGAGAATCTTGAGAAACCATCAACTTCTGCCCATTGCCTGGGATTAACTGGCTGCAGTACTTCATGGGTGCTTCTAAAATGGACAGCAACCACATTGCAATGTGCAGAGTAGTGAAATTGCAAGTTGCAGACCATCTCAAAATAGATAACGAGATGGCCTACATATTGCAGGGATTGTGCGCTAAATAGCAACAGTCCAGTCAACCTGGTCTTTTGCAGACTGTTGGGAACTTTGCAGACAGTTGGAAATATAACCACAGAACATGTTAAAAACTCCAAACTGATTCAGTCTGATTTTAAATAAGGTGGCACAAATGGAAAAGCAAAGCACCAGACTGGTGGGAATTAAAACCAACTAAATGAACTAATAACCTAAACAGCAATGAAGAAAGTGTAGGGAACGAAAGCATATTTGCAAACGGATCTCACTGGAGCCATCTAAATTTAATCTGTTCAGTTGGAGGGCTATATTACAATACATGACAATGTAGACATCTCCTAAACTATTGCTTCAGTGTTTCACAAAAGGTCACTCCTTTGTAATAAACAGATTCACAAAGCATATTGTGGACTTAAGCTCTCTGTGCACTAGGCAAATACATACATTTTCAGGAACATTATACCATTTCTCATTCATAATACTGGGATTAGTGGATTTTTGCCCTTGTAAATGTAGGGTTGTGGGCAGATGTGTGGTTATTCCTGGGGCGGTCCCTTACACAAAAGATATAAGAATAAAAATAATTTGTAGGTTTGTGGTTTTTTTTTTTTATCCCTTCAGATTCTTCATCCTAGGAACACTTGAAAATTGTTACATGGTTTCTCCACTGCCAAACCTATTCCCTTAGTTGGAAAAAAAAATAAAAGTGCCAATCCACATAACGTCAAACTTAAAATTGTGAATGTAACCACCTGGTGTAAATTTAAGATGCAAACATGCTACATATCAATGAGAGCAGTGCCAGAAATCTAAAACTGTCACACTTTTTGACCACTTCTACAATTCTGTGAGAATTTTCTCCAAGCACAGAAGCAATTATGCCAAAGCAAATTTCAGACTTTGTTCTCCATTTTGTGACTTTGGCTTAACGAACAAGTAACTTACATTTGTTAATGCTCTTTCTGGTGGAGACTCTAACCGCAGATCCATTTAATTTAGAATATCCACAAGCGCCATACTAGATTTGGAGGATTTTCAAAGCATTGCTTCTACACGCTGGTAGATAGCGTTGTGGTGTTCTGCATCAACCTCGTTCCACACTGGAAGTGACAACTGGGCTGCTAATAAGCACCACTGCTGTGTGACAACATCTTTTTCTTTCTTAAATCTGTCTGGGCCTTCAGAAAGGACTCTAAACAGTCAGAGGTACCAGTATGCAGATCTCTAGTTTGGGACCTTTCAGAAAGGAAAAGAGAGCTTTCTACAGAACCAGGAGGTGGGAGTGCGATAAGGAATCTGCAGTTAGATAGAGTAACCACCAGAAAAAGCATTACCAAAGCTTATTCTTCTGAAAGAAAGGTTAACTGCAGATTCCTCAGCTTTAGGAATAGATGCACAGTATCTCCCAAGTGATGAATCTGTGGTATGGCTTGGACTAAAATTCCTGCAGAACTGAATGTAACGTCTAAAACACATATCCAATTGGACCTGCTCTCATAGAAGTCGTGCTTCATGAATGTGTGCAAGGATGCCCACATTCCAGCCTGGGAGTCATCAAGGACAGGCACTCCATGTGTCAATGCAGTGGTAGCAACCTAGACCCTGATGTAGTGAGCTCTCAATACTTGCGGAGGTTGGTTTTTCTCCAATGATTAGCAGATTTTAATGCAGAGCACTATTCTTCTTGACAGAGTCTCTTTCTGTCTGCCTAGCCTTTCTTTGCCCCTGAGCAACCCCCCAAAAACTGACTGGCAATCCAATGGTATTTGGTGTGATCAAAGCAAAAGCTCAAGCCTCTTCTGAGATCTAACCAATCAAGTTGCTCTTCTTCCTTTGATGGAAGAGGCAAAGCAAAGAAAACGGAGAGAGTGATGGTAGTCACGATCTCTGACAAAAAAGGCCAGCTGGACCTCAACACCATTCTATCTGGGAAAAAAGGAGGTGTAAGCTCTCCGCACTGAGGGAGCTTGGAGTTCACTCATGTAACAAGTGGGCATTTTCTTGCTTAATCATTATGTGCCTCTGCCTGCCTATGGAATCCATGTCTGGGTCAGACTGGCAGTTGGGCTGTTTGTGAATTCCTTCTAGATAGTGACACAAAGGGAGCAGAGGAGTGTCCTGATGAGTCTCCTGGGCTAGAATGGGGATCTGACATCTGCACCTGGAAGGGCTGCACCTGTACTCACACAATGCAGTCTCAACCCCCTGGTGTGTGTCTGGGGCAAGGCAGGAACTTGTCAACAACAGAGACTTTCCTTTGAAGTTTGCCTGCTTTAAAAAGGTAGAAATGAGTATAGGTAGTGGACCCAAAACCCCAGATTTTCAGATTACTTCTGGATCAAGAGGAACCTCTGCCAAGGAGAAGAGGTTGATGCTTGAGGAGGACCTGCCACTCTGCCTGATGCTTTGCTGTAGTGGCCTGCTACTGCCTTAAGAGGGAAAGGAATGGACTTTGCTTTCTGAAAACCTGCTTGAGAAGTTTCTCCAAGGTCTTGGACTGAGCTTGCCTCCTGTTAAGAAGTCTATGGGATATCAAAGGCTTCACCTGCCAGCACCTTGTTACTCCTGCTGAGTACCCTGACTTGTCAAATGGTGGCAATTCAGTTCCTGGGCCCAGGGAAGTGAGTTCTGGTGAGAAAACAAGAAGATCCAGTCACCCCCAACTCCGGATGACTCCAGAACCGGCGCCGCTGCACGACCCAGTGCCGCTTCTTGTAACCTGAAGTTGTGGACTTCGCTGGAATGAGACAATCCCGACCAACACGCAGGCCTGACACTGTCACAGTCTTGCTGAAGTTCCACAACGGCGTGAGTCCCGGAGTGCCGTGTCACAGACGTCCGTGACACCTGACTCAGTTGCGGCGCCTGCAGCCCAGTGGCGTGACTGTGACTCCATGAGATCACCCATTTTGTCTTGACCCTCCGGATTCATCGACCCTGCCGGATCGTCAGGAACCAACACCTCGCACCGACGCTGCATCACCTCCACTGCTCTGCAATAAGGAACCAATGCCGCACCAGATCCAGTGACGCCTCACCTCCCCGACTCAGTGCACCAGTTTTTTTCCTTGTTTACCAAAGGTTCCTGACATGGGGTACGTGCAACTCCATGACGGGTTCTGCCCTCCTCGCGAGTGGTGTCGGGAACAACTTAATCAACAACAAATATTGGCTATTTTTCTATATAGATGTTGAGTGCTCTTGTGGTGTTTTCACTGTGTTACTTTGTATGTTTGTACAAATACTTTACACATTGCCTCTGGGATAAGCCTGACTGCTCATGCCAAGCTACCAAGTGGGTGAGCAGAGGTTATCTGAGCTGTGTATCTCCCTTACCCTGACTAGAGAGAGGGTTCCTGCTTGGACAGAGTGCAAACTGACTGGCAACGAGAGACCCAATTTTTAACACAAACCTTTTACAAACCTCATGTAAACAGGTGATTGGAATAAGGTGGTTGATCCAGTAAATGTAAAAAGGCCAAATGGGCCTACAAGTAACGGTGCTCACTGCAAGTCCTTGCTGGGTTAGGGATAAAACAATTAAGACATCTGACAAACTGACCTGCAACAAGTTGAGTTTTCGGGTCTCAAACCCAGCCGCACACTTGTCTTAGCACTGACAGACTTTGTAGAAGGATGCCTGTTAAGCTAGGATTCAACTTCAGGAGAAAGAATGAACGTAGTTAACAGCAACCGCTCAGTCACCACACATGGAGGTGCAGATTGCATAGACCCGGTAGCAGAATCCTGCCCTGCAGCAGGAGATCCTAACAAGGCGAAAGCCTAATGACAGGATCAAAGGTTCATGCCCAGATGTTCCGGGTACCCAGGAAGAAGGCTGAAACACTAGGCTCACACCCAATTTGTCCTGAATTAGTTGTGTTGGAGGGAAGGCCCAAAACTGCACTGTATCCAGGGTGGCTTTAATGAACTGGTGCCGCTGTAAAGGAGTCAGGTGAGACTTCTGCCTGTTATTAGTGAACCACAACAATGTTAGGAGGTTCACCGCAGTCTGGAGGTGGTCTACAACTGACAGTGCTGAGCCCGCCTTCAACAGCCAGTTATCAAGTGGAAAACTGGAACACCCAACTTATGACTGTGTGCTGCAAACACCACCATTACTTTTGTGAACAATCAGAGGGAACTTGGTCAGGCCGAAAGGGAGAAAGGTGAACAGAAAATGTTCCTGGCCCACTTTGAACTGCAAGAAGAGTCTGTGGGGCTGCAATATGGGTATATGAAAGTAGGCATCTAGCAGGTACAAAGCCGCCATCAAGTTGCCTGGCTTCAGGGCAGACAGAGCCTGGTCTAGCATGAACATTTTAAATTTGTCCTTCCGCAGGAAAAAGATGAGAGTTCTAAAATATGACAAAGGCCTCTGTCCTTTTTTGGCATTAAGTTATAGCAGAAGTAACATCCAGTTCCCTATGAACGGCAGTGTGCCACTAAGGGCAAACTAACATGGCTTGGAGGCAGATGCTGGGGGGTGGGGCACTGGGAAGTTCGCTGTCCTTAATGGCCTAGGCATTGTCTGCTGGGTCCTCAACTCCAAAAGAACTGCGCTGCCAGTCTGCTGGGGTAAGTGGTCTTGGTATTGCCTGTAGGCCAAACCCCTGGCAAGATCTCAAAAGGGGTGCTTCTTTTGGAGATCCCGCCTCCCAGGCATAGAGAGTCTGCTTTGTTTTTAAGTGCCCCCAATGTGGGATTGGTCTTCTCACCAAACAGGCGATACCAGTCACAAGGCATATCCATAAGTGATAACCGAATGGCATCAGAGAAACCTGTGGATCTCATGTACAATTGGCAGTAGGACACCTGAAATCTTGACTGCTCTGCCTAAGCAGTCAGGAGTTTGGTATGTAAGCGGTTCAGCAGGATCAGCACTGGGTGAATTTGATTCGGCTTGGATTTTAACAAAACTTTAACACAAATACAGACGTGACACTTGTTTTACGGTTCTGCAGCCGAGCGGTTTTAACCTTTTTTCGGAGAATGGCCGCAACTATGGAGTTGCCTTCCTTAGATCATCACACCTCAAGTACTTTGTTAATTCAATCTGCACGTCATCATTAAGGCTCTTTAATCTTCCATGGTCCTGATGAGGCACAGACCCTATAGGGGCCAAAATGCGTCAACATCTCATATGAAGGAGCGACTTTGATTTTGAAATTTATTGAAATGAGGATTGGGATCCACATTGAACTGCTTTTGAGGTTATGGGCATCCTCCGCATGTGCTCCTTTATAAAACTACCTCCTATGTGGACTGCATTTGCAATTTAAGACTTATAGCCACATTATAAATACGAAAAACTGCTGGGAGTTTGGAGACAATTACAGTAGATATAGCCACTAGGTTGGCTTTTTGTACGTTATTTATGGTTTATGTTATGTTACTTGATGAAGGATTCATTCAGCATGGCATCAACTTTTGTGTTTTGAATTAATTTGGAATTTAAACTCTATGGTTTTGAGGTTTGGGAGATTGTACTATGTAAAGTAAAAAACCCGTTTGGGTGCCATAAGAAATATGGATGTGTCCAGTGACTCATTGATGCTTTTACCTGTTGCATTTAGTAATTGTGGACATTTTTCCCCACTGCTTAGCAATTTTTGTCTATTGTGATTATTGCCCAGGTTCAGCGGGGTTATTAGGGCAGACCCCTATTTTTTTTTTTCTTTTCAGTCAGGAGTGTCTAGTTCTGATGACATATTCTGCTGTAGCCTGGCCATCCTGAAAAGTTTGCACTAGTTTGTCAGACTCTTGGACTAGAGGTAAGATCTTGGCAACTATTCCATAATGCTTGGGAATAACGAGCCAGCAAACAGCTAGCACTGACCGATCAAATGACCAGACAGGCAGAGGAGAACATTCGTTTCCAGAGTGCCTCAATTCTTTTCGGCTCCTTAACTGGAGAATTGGGATTTATTTTGCTGGTGGATGTCTGAACTACCAGGCTCTCAGGTGTAGGGTGTTGTATCAGGAAAGCAGGATTATCAGGAGCAGTCCTGTAGCTACTAGCCACCTGTAAATTCACAGGTGGGTAACAGCAAGGTACCCATAAGAGTGTAAGTCAGGGATTTGTTGAAAGTTAACAAGGACTTCGACAAAGACTGCCTAGGTTATAAAATTTCCATAAAGGAACTGTTTCTTACCTCAATAGTAGGTATATGTAAGTCCATGACTTGAGTTGTGCATCTGATGACCACAGCAAAAAAGGCTGTCTCTTCAGTTGAGGGACCAGGAGGCCGTCTTGGAGGTCCTTGTAGAAACTGTGGGAGCAATTTATACCCGTTTTCACGAAAGCTAGTTGACTTTGGTCAGCATCTTATCTAAAACATAGCTGGAGCACGAAAGGGTGGCTCCTAGGGAAAGGTAATGTTTTGTCAGAATGAGGCTGTACAAGCTGCGATTGAACTGTTCCAGGACACAACTTCAGTTGGGGGTTGACAAAAAAATCCGTTTGGAGTCAGACAATAGGAACAGTGTCCTTCTCCAGCACTGGTGTCACAGTAACAGGGGGTTACCGTGACCGAAACTGTCTTGGATGAAGGTGCCAGATTTGAAGTTGGCCCCAGAGTTGAAGATGAGGCGAAATGGGCTCAGAAGCAACAGATCGGGCAGAGGAAGGATCAGTGTTCGGTAATCCGACTGGAGGCATTCACGGATCTGTGGGGCAACAGGAATCCAGAAGGATGCTAAGGATTCTAAACATGGCTTCTCTGAAAGTCTCAGTCCATGGAGATGTCACCGTGGCCTTGGGAATTGGGGGTGCATCAGGATTAGCTGTGGAATCAGCTCCTCGGAGAGGACTTTATTAGCTCCAACAGCTGCAGTCTACATGTATGCTGGGATCAGTGAAATGTACTAGGTACCACATGGCCTGGAACTTTGATGTCAGTGCGACTACTGGGCCGGTCTACATCCTATGACTACTGCGACTACTAGGACCTCCTATAGGGCTCAGCAGTTACATCTCTAAAAACCTTCACTGAGGAAGTCACTCAGGAGGGTTTGGATGAGTGGTGTGGTTGTATGAGTATGAATGGTGAAAACAGAGAAGTACTTGTGAGTGTTTAATACATTCTAAACCCAAATAGAAAATGACGAACGGCTAAAAAAAATTGGTCCTAACCAAAGTGCATTGACCAGTAGGAATATGCTGTGGCTGAATCATGTAGACCCAATGTGTTGGAGCTAATGAACTCCTCCAATTGCATTGCATTCTGTTTTTAATTACGTCATGATACCCAGAAATAAAATTTCACATGAAAAAATAGGTTATCCCTAATCAGTTTTAATTATAGATCCCTCCCTTGATCCAAAAAGTTTCCTTTACTATCAAGGCTGAGCCTGCCATGATACAGATTGTATCCAGGCAAAGACTTGATAATGAAGCATGCTACTAAAACGAAAAAGTGCATGAAAACCTTAAGGGTTGGCTAAACGAATGAGCAAAACAAACTGTTCTATTTCAGTGCGTTCTCTGTTCTGTGATAAGTATAAATGTTTTGGGAAGCAGAGCAAACCCACAATAAATTATTGTCACTCCATCTTTTAAGATTAGGATATGTACCAACCTCTACATTTGTACTCTTAAGAGCCACATGGACATAGAAAATCAGCTTAATTACAGTAGACCATCATTGTTTCGTACACATAACAGAAAAACGTGTGCCAAACCACTGACCGAGCCTACCTGATCATCCATTAATGTTGCAATATGTGTTGTCTTTCCTCCAGGGGCAGCACACATGTCTAGTACCCTTTCCCCAGGTTGAGGGTTCAAAACATGGCTCACAACGACAGAGGGCAAGTTCTGGCTTAGAGAATTTCAGAAAAGAAAAATACAATTAGGACTCGCATAGTCACATGAGTGTGCAGTGAGTTCATGTATTGGGAACAAAATATTAATGATTTTAAACACTGTGACACAAAGTAAGTATGCTTATACTAAAAAAGTTCAACAATTTACGAAGTCTGCAATGTTTTATCAAAACGTCTAGCAAAAAGGATCGTGGGGAAAAGTAATTTAAAAACCATTTAAAAGAAAAGTACTCATGGTGGAAATCTCATGCAAATTGTTTGTTTTGAAAGGATGTGGCGTAATGGTCAGAGCTGCCGACTTTGGATCTGGGGAATCGTCAGCTCAACATCCAACAACCAAAAATGAACATGTCACTGTGTAATGTAACTGGTGCTCATGTAAAGTGCTCCAGTACCTTCGGGTCGATTCCCGCTATATAAAACCACAAAAAAATTAAAAAGTTATTTTGGTAGCAGGCATTTGTTTTTAGTGATAAAAATCACAATTCGTTGTGGCCCAAAGCCGCCTGCATCAGTGGGGGAACAAGTCCAGCAAAATCCTACATAGCTTCTGTCAGTCAGCCCAAGAGCACTCCGCAATGCTGGTGATTAGAGACGATGGGGGACAGATGTTGGTGCTATGGGAGGTGGCCCAGGGCTTTACCTCCTATTCCAAATCGTTATACGCTTGTAGAGATACCCTATCCCTTGACCAGATTCTTGAGTTCTTTGAGGCCCTTCCACTCAGTACTCTCTCTGCCACAGCCAGAGCTTTCTAGAGGAGGATATTATAGCTGAGGAAGTGGCCTTGACCCTGTCTGAGATGCAGATGGGGAGGGCCCCAGGTCCTAACCGGCTCCTGTGAGAATACTTTAAGCCTTTATGAAACGGTTAGTCACTAATCTCTTAAATGTACTTCAGGCATAATCCAGGAAGAGCCCCTTCTATTGGACTGGCGCCAGGCCGAGATAGTGGTCTTTCTCAAATCAGGTAGGCCTCTCGAAGAGAAGACTTTGCACCGCCGGATTTCCCTCCTTAACACGGAGGTGAAGCTCCTCGCCAGTCTGGCTTTATGCCCCACCGAGCTACACAACACAACACTCGTCTGGTTCATAATGCGTTGGCCATGGCGGACCACCTTGAGAGGCTGACAGCCCTGCTCTTCGTGGACATGGACAGAGCATGTGACTCTGTCCAGTGGGATTATCTTTTTGCCCTTCTTCAGAGGCTGAATTTCGGCCCCAAATTCCTCTTGGATGTACGGCTCCTTTACACAGACCTGTCCCCGACAGTCAGGGTGGCGGCGTGGTGTCAAGGCCCTTCCCGATCGCTCGGGGGACGAGACAGGGTTGCCCACTCTTCCCACTCCTCTTTATGATAGCAGTGGAGCCCCTTGCAGTGTGGGTTAGAATGGATGCCCAGGTGTGTGGTTTTGAATGTGGTCACGGACTCTGATAGAATTGCTCTCTATGCAAATGATATCCTCTT
Source organism: Pleurodeles waltl (assembly GCF_031143425.1). Classification (NCBI taxonomy): domain Eukaryota; kingdom Metazoa; phylum Chordata; class Amphibia; order Caudata; family Salamandridae; genus Pleurodeles; species Pleurodeles waltl. Next base: position 952,211,118 of record NC_090449.1, read on the forward strand.
CTTCCTTACTGATCTGGAGATTACGGGGCCTCGCCTAGTACAAATTATGCAGCTATTCAGGAACACCTTGGGCCTCTATATAAAGGCCACTAAATCCAAAGCGTTTCCGGTCAATGGTTATAGCAGCCCCACTGAATGGGCCCTGGGCCTGGCGTGTGCGGCTGGAAGGTTTAAATACTTGGGTGTTTTCTTCTCCCTGGATCAGACAGTAGCATGGGATCAAAATCTGTCCCCCGCATTTGCACATGTGAAGGACGAGGTCAGGACCTGGTCGCATCGTCCTCTATCGTCAATGGGCAGGTCAGCGATATTTAAAATGGTGTCCCTCTCTCATTTATTGTATCAACTTCAGAACTTCCCTTACCCTATACCTCAAGCCTGGTTCAGGCTGATCGATTCTATTCTTACGGATTTCCTTTGGGTGTGGGGGGACACCCTGGATTGCTCTTATGACCTGTTTTGAGGCAACCTACTGCGGGGGCATTGCCGCAGCCAACATCGATGCCTACTACACCGCCTCTCACCTCCTGGTCATCAATGACTGGCGGTACGAACCACAGGATGATCCTGCTTATGCATTAGAGAAGTGGGCCATGAATGATACACCCATCATGTCATAGTTCCACGGCGGGGGTGTTCCTGCCATCGGCTTCTGAGATAGGGACTTTGGTGGAGCGCCCTCCGGGCAAGGGGTGGTGGGGTCGACTGATGGATCAGGCAACACTTTGGCAGGGCCGTATGCTACCTTAGGGGTCCCAGCTAGAAGGCTTCTGGCCCTGGGATCTCAACACTAGATGACATTATGCAGAGCATTGTGCTGAAATCATATCAGGACCTGCTGTCTAAATTCAATCTCCATCGGAACCAATTCCACTGAAACCTCCAACTCCGAAACGCTCTCACCACTATATAGGACACCTCTCGAACCTCCCAGAATTCAACCCCCTAGAGGGCAAGCTCCTCCTGGGAGACCTCAAATCACACAAAATTACTAAAATCTACTGTACCCTGGTTAATAATAGCATTGATACACTTCCCACCCTTCAGTCTTGACCTGCCTCCCTCATATCCAATTTAAATACTTACACAGGGCCTATAATACACGTCATCACCTGTGGCACAAAGGTCTGGTGGCTTCACCTCAATGTCTCTGCTGTGGAGCTCCTGAGGGTACTTTCCTACATTCTGTATGGAGCTGTTTGACATTAGATGTGTTTTGGTGCAGGATACTCTCTTGTCTAGGTGAGGATCTCTCCTTGACTCTACCACAAGATCCCAAGGTGGTCCTTCTATATATTACAGAGGGCATTGGGGGAAATAGATATAAGTGTCTACTTTTATTCCTGGGCCTTCCCCTCGCCAAACGTGACACAGCAAAGCACTGGAACAGCTTGCAGCCTGGAAGAGGGGTATGGACTACTGTAAGGGGCTAGAGGTGGCTGTTTATCAGTCTCTGGGTTGCTCTCAGAAACACTATAGTATCTGGCAATGATGAGCGGATTATCTGGGAATTGTTCTGGAACCAATGCACCCTCAGGACCCAGGGGCCGATGAAGACATTTGAGACCATGGCCCGCACAGGGGTGTTGGGCACCCAACTGCAGTTCTCTAGACATGGGCTGGCGTGTGGACGATTGGGAGAGGTAGGTAGGAGTGGATGGGGTGGCTGACTTTTGCAAGTTGTTATCTTTATTGTTTAAACTTTATATTTGTTTTTCAGTACTACATGCATGGTGTTGTGTATCCATCCTATGTTGGGTTCTTCAGGACTTCCGAAGTCTTTCATGTGTATAAAACCTAATAAAGTCTGTTTAAAAAAAAAAAAAAAAAAAACATTTCATAAAGATTTAAACAGTTTGTTATGTTTCCAATACTTTGCAGGCAAAACTATACCTATATCAAAATGCAGGAAATTATTAGTCTAACGGAACAACAACTGCAGACATTTTGAATTTCCAGATTGCACTGAAATATTTAAGCACTTAATGGGTTACAAATAAAGGTTGTTAATCCTTTGCATGCCAGTACTGCACATGCATCATAGGGAGCCATTACCACCTTTTCATGGTGTGTGTGCAACTTCAACAGTTCCCTTCTTAATAAAGAGAATCAAATCTTTCAATGTATTGGCATGTCACAATGTGCAAAGATGGTCTCTATACCTAAACGATAAACATTAGTCGCAGGTATAGGACTAGAGAATGTCACTGAAGCTTCCATGGCTCTAGTGAAATGTTCTGATACTTTTTGAAGGTTCTCCATGTATAGTGAAACAATGCATGCTACTGAAATAATTGTTTTTTCCTTATCACCACTTGGCTAACAAGTCAGAAAAATCTGTAAATATTGACCACCATAAGTGCAACACAAACCTGATGTGTAAGATTTGCAGTTTTTTTCACATGAATGCTGAAGAATGTCAGGAGGATGACCTATTTCTTCATATGAAATGCTGAAAAATCTGCTGAGACAAAGAATTGGTGAGTCCTCGAGAGCCACCAGTTCCAAATTGACTACAGAAAATGGTTCTGGGGGAGAAACATATTTTGCACATTCACTATTTTTAAGGCCTCCAAGTCTTCTGGGAGTAACTTGTGATCAGCAGTAAACCGGGTTATGCATCAGTCTGACGACTAAGACCAGTTGAAGTCTGAAAAAAGCAGGGGTGCCTGTTCAGAGGAAAGATGTGAATGGGGTCCACAAGGTGTCTTCTGACAAGTTCATACGCTGTGAAGACTGAATCCTCAGACTTGATCAGACCAATGCATAAGAACCTAGGGTGTCTACTTGTGGATACAAGACAAGATGACAAGAATAATATCATCCACTAAAACAAGGCAGCAGATTCATCTCTTGACAGGTTCCAGGGACAGCATCTCAGATATTTGCTTCTGCTCTACTCGCTGGGAAAACCCCAGGGTGTCTAGGTTCTCTGTTAATGACCAACGTGGGTAAAGGCTAGCCTCTCAGGAGTCATGCACTCAAACAAAGATAGGTAGAGGTGCAGCACTCTCTTTTCCTCCATAGACAAGAGAATTTGCCATGGTACCCAGGAATGGCTGGAGCAGTCCAAATAATTAAATCCTATAAGGCCAGTTAGAGCACAAATGATGGCCACACTCCCTGATGATCTGAAAGACAACTAGAATCAATAGCAATGGGAAAAAGGCGTATAACAGTGTCTGATTCTGAACCAAAGGCGATCAATCAAGGAAGCTACCCCTCTCCCATGTAGTAGCTGAGCAGGCCAAAGCTACCCTTCAATGTTAAGTGTCTAAGGCCGGGGAACTAAGAGTGTATTAGATATGCAAATGGAAGAATTCTCAGAATTCATAAGCAGATACATACAGAAAAAAAGCTGAATTTCAGAAAATATATATTTTAACTGACAGTTGAGTGGTAAATCATGTGGAGTTATGGAGACATATTCCTAATATAATTTCCTTGATTCTAAGGGCATTGCAGGTATGGCTGTTATGCATTTCCCAATAGAGGCATTTCAAATTGACAAGGACTTTTTTACATTACTGCTGGCAATCCTGCCTGATGCACTAAGGGTATCACTGCTAGTAATCGTGCATATGGTGGCTGCTAATGTAATCTTGTCTGATATGGTCACGATTACAACACTAATATTAGTAGTTGGGAGCAAAAACCCAATACCACAAAGTTGGGACCCAGCATGGAAGAACCAGGTCATGTTCAGAATGTTTCCTCCACAATTAGGCCTAATGCCACACCAGATGAGGCTGTAGAGAATGCATGTGGCACCTAGCATGGAGAGCTTTCAGAAAGACAAGAGACATAGAGGGTCATTCTGACCCTGGCGGGCGGCGGAGGCCGCCCGCCAGGATCCCGCCCTCCAAATTACCGCGCCGCGGTCAAAAGACCGCGGCGGGTATTACGAGTTTTCCCCTGGGCTGGCGGGCGGTTCCAGTAAAACCGCCCGCCAGCCCAGGGGAAAACGACCTTCCCACGAGGATGCCGGCTCGTAATCGAGCCGGCGGAGTGGGAAGGTGCGACGGGTGCAGTGGCACCCGTCGCGTATTTCAGTGTCTGCAAGGCAGACACTGAAATACTTTTCGGGGCCCTCTTACGGGGGCCCCTGCCGTGCCCATGCCATTGGCATGGGCACGGCAGGGGCCCCCAGGGGCCCCGCGACCCCCCCTACCGCCATCCTGTTCATGGCGGCTTTCCCGCCATGAACTGGATGGCGGTAGGGGGGGTCAGAATCCTCATGGCTGCGGAGCGCGCTCCGCAGCCATGGAGGATTCCAAAGAGCAGCGGAAAGTCAGCGGGAGACCGCTGACTTTCCGCTTCTGACCGCGGCTGAACCGCCGTGGTCAGAATGCTCATTGGAGCACCGCCAGCCTGTTGGCGGTGCTCCCGTGGTCGGTGGCCCTGGCGGCCACTGGCCGCCAGGGTCAGAATGACCCTCATAGTATTTTTGAGTCATTACTCTCTATGAATGAAAAAGGTTTCATGCCAGCAGGAAGTTCAGAATTACCCGATAAAAATGGACCATCCTTAAAGGCATAGAGGAGAATGCAGAGTAGTTCACTGATAACCCAAGAATGAATATGGTAATGTACATAAGAGCAGGGTTCTAATACCTTTCATCAATGCTTAATCTTCAGGTTTATGTTAGACAGCAAACTGCAGAACAGAAATGTAGCAAGACAAATTCAACAACATCTATGGCTGTTGGAAAACAAAGATGTACATCCCTTAATCACAATTCTGTTTAGTCTGTTGTCTAGTGGGCACTGTGGAAACTCTTATAACAAGCTTCTATTTAAAAAAACACACACACATTTGCTACCCTTAATGTTGTGCAAAACCCTCTTACCCAATTAATATCTGTACTTTTTACCTTCTCACTTAATTCCTAGTATCAATTTAGAAGCTTGCAGTAGGCCCTTAGACTTCAGACTGGAATAATTAATGGAGAGGTTTTCATACATTTATTACATGTAAAATGTTTTATTTCTCTGCTTAATTATTTGTGCATAAAATGAATTAGAAGTGAAATGATTACCTGTAGAAACAAATAGGATGGAAGTAAATTGTCGAATGATGGACTGAGGTACACTGGTTCTGTCATTCTCACGCCTATACCTCTGGAAGAAAAAAATCTTATTAGAATAAAGTGACAAAAAAAGATGACATTTTGCAGTTTTGAAAACAATGAAGAGAACCCCCAAACCTAAGAAATTAAAAACAATACATTTATTTTATATGTCCCCAACCTGAAAGGTGAAAGTCATACTGTTTAAATAAAATACAAAAAAAAGCTGTGCAAGTCAGAAGGCACGGAATATGTGAAAAGATCAATCGGCCACTGATCTCTGGCATTATCTATTTTTTTCTGACACTTTTCTGCTTATGTACCCCAAAGGCATTTCATATATTCATTTTGTTGAGGGCACATTTTAATTTATAATCACATTTTGCCTTTAGTGTTTTTGCAAAAGTATAACACATGTACTATAATAGATAGTGCACAAGCTATTCATACATATATGTATTCACATAATTCATAATACTTCGCAGAATTAAGTAAACATGCACAAAACTAATATGATAATTAAACCATCCATTGCAAGGCACGCCCATTTGAAAATAATCATAATAGTGTATTTAAGTTGGATACAGACAAGAAGTAGGCAGAGAGGAATCTGTGGGATCTTGGGAGACTTGGTTTGCGTGAGCTGCAGAAATACTTTGTAAAGGCCGTAGGCTTACTGTGGTTAGCCAGCATGTACAGTTCATTTAGGAACACCACAACTTAGACAAAGACATGGCGAGTAGCACTCTAGAACACCAGGACCACAGGCCTTTTGCTCAGCTATGGTATGTGGGAAATAGGCCATCTTGAGAAACTCACATTTTTAGTGCTAACAGCTTAGTTGGGGCCTAGAAGGAAGGTGTTTGTGAACAAAGATTAGTACCATCATTCAAAGCACTGAAACACCATCAAAAGCCTACAATTGCTTTCAATGCCACTATTTTTATTTGCTTTTATAAATACATCTATACATATTGTCTACACTAGATAGGAGTGCCAATTTTAATAAATCTTTAAAATTATACATAGTTTGGGTTCCTGTTTGTTGTTCCTGCTGTATGTGTTCTTCCCTTCTCATTACAAAATTACAATGTACTTATTCTGTGCTTGAGGCAACCATTATCAGGTACTCTGCAATGGTTCTCATCTCCTGAATCTGGCATACAGTTAAGAGGTGCACAGTTGTAAACCAGCAAGAAGAGATTACAACATTAAAGTGAATGCCAATGGACTGAACACAACTTTTGATGAAGAGTAGAAAAGGTTGAGTTGGGGGCACTGTGAAGGCACAACAGTAAAAGAAACAAGCCTGCAAATTGTGAAGGTTAGGAGAGTAGGAAGGGATGATTCAAAATGGCTTTGTATAAAGTGCGTTTGTACCATGAGCAACGTAGGTTTGCCAAAAACAACACTATGATGTGGGTAAAAACATATAGGTGGTCATTCTGACCCTGGCGGTCTTTGACCGCCAGGGCGGAGGACCGCGGGAGCACCGCCGACAGGCCGGCGGTGCTCCAATGGGGATTCCGACCGCGGCGGTAAAGCCGCGGTCGGACCGGCACCACTGGCGGGCTCCCGCCAGTGTACCGCCGCCCCATTGAATCCTCCACGGCGGCGCAGCTTGCTGCACCGCCGCGGGGATTCCGACCCCCCCTACCGCCATCCAGATCCCAGCGGTCGGACCGCCGGGATCCGGATGGCGGTAGGGGGGGTCGCGGGGCCCCTGGGGGCCCCTGCAGTGCCCATGCCACTGGCATGGGCATTGCAGGGGCCCCCGTAAGAGGGCCCCTACATGTATTTCACTGTCTGCTGCGCAGACAGTGAAATACGCGACGGGTGCAACTGCACCCGTCGCACAGCTTCCACTCCGCCGGCTCGATTCCGAGCCGGCTTCATCGTGGAAGCCTCTTTCCCGCTGGGCTGGCGGGCGGTCTGAAGGCGACCGCCCGCCAGCCCAGCGGGAAAGTCAGAATTACCGCCGCGGTCTTTCGACCGCGGAACGGTAATCTGACGGCGGGACTTTGGCGGGCGGCCTCCGCCGCCCGCCAAGGTCAGAATGAGGGCCATAGTTTCTTACATGTTGGTGTAGTTTTGCAGCTTGAAGAATTTTCTGGATTCACATGCTGTGCATTATTCCGCCATTGTCTCAATAGATGTTGTAAGATTTTTTGTTCCACTTGTGCTTCCTTGTTCATCTGTATATCTACACAATAGTGTTTTGTGAACGTGTGTACAGATGCCCATGTTGCTGCCATACAAATGCCTTGTAAGGATGCATTTGCTAGAAAGGCAATGGTTGCTTCCTTCTTCCTTGTAGATGAGCTCCAGATGCTGACTGCAGTGTTTTCCTTGCATTTTTGGGAAACAATTGAATCGTTTGTGCTCTCTATAGTGCAATTGTATTCTCGGATACTGGTCTTCCTAGAAAACTGTTTGCAAAAGAGTTGTTTTGTTTTCCTGTCTGGTTTTGTTCTTTCAGTGTAATACATTACAGACCGTCTTGCATCGAATGAATGTAGCACTCTTTCAGCATGTGTTTTTGGGTTCTGGAAAAAACTTAGCATTTGAATACTCTGATTTATGTGGAGTTAAGAAATCACTTTAGGCAGGAACTGAGGGTCAGTTCTCATAACAAATGGGTCCCTGCGTACTTGAAAATACAGTTCTTGTAATGTGATCACCTGCAACTCACTCTGCGCAGAGAAGTTGTAGTAACAAGAAAAGCAGTTTTAGAGTGAGCTTTTGTAAAGCTGCTTTGTGTAAAGGTTGGAAGGGAGTCTTCATTAACTGTGTGAGAACTACATTTAAGTTTCAAGTGGGTGCCGGTACCTTCTTTTGTGGTGCAATCAGTTATGCTCCTTCATAGAACCTTTTCACACTGGTACTGTGAAGAAGATTCACCCTCTGTGGCTCCTTATATAAGCCACTATAGCTGCTAAATGTAGATTTAAAGGTGAATAGGTCAGTTTGCAATCTAAAAAATGTGTTAAATATTTTAATACCATCTTCTCCTTTGTAGTTTTTCTTAACAGACCTTGTTTAAAACACAATAGGGAGTATCTTCTCCATTTAGCTCTGTAGCACTTCCTAGCCTCTCTTAGGACAGCCACTGTATTTTCTGGCAGCTTTAGATGTCTGTATTCTAAGTCCTCAGGAGCCATGCTGCCACGTTCAAAGACTGGTGTAACACCCTTCCCTTTTCCATGGACAATACATCTTGTCTCTTTTGTAGTTTGTGAATTCTTCCCTGAGCTTATTCGATCGGCGCTGAGAACCATATCTGTGTCACCCATTGTGGGGCAACAAGAATTAGTATCAATTTTCTGATATTGCATGTTCTGATCACACTGTGTATTAGAGGTACTGGGGGAAAGGTGTATGCAAATATCCCTAACCAGCGCGGTATGGTTGTCTGGAGGCAAAGCTTTAGCATTTTGCATTCAGAGGTGTTGCTGACAAATCCATCCCTGGAGTTCCCCAGTCCAGAAAGTTCTTTTGGAGTACTATTTGTCTGAGTTCCCATTCATGGGAGCATAAGGCTTGTTTGCTCAGTCTGTCTGACTCAAGATATTCCTAATGTTTCCATTCCTTTTGATTGGCCATTTCCATAGTTCTTATGCTAATCTGGATAAAGGCAGGGATTGTGTCCCCACCTGTTTGTTGATATAAACATAGTGGTTTTATTGTCTGTTTGGATCATTATTGACTTTCCCCAAAGCTCTTTTTGAAATGCTTTTAATGCTAGGAACAATGTTTTTAGTTCCAGAATGTTATGCTGTATCACCTCCTGTTCCTTTCGAACTAGTTGCACCCTGAGATTGTCCAGGTGTGCACCCCATCCCATAGGTGAGAAGTCTGTTGTAATTGTCACTGTCGGAGTTGGTTCTGCAAATGTTCTCCTTCATGTTATATGTGATCTGTTCCAGCACTCTATCTCGTCTTCTACCTTCTGAGTGACCACCACTAGAACTTCTCAACTCCCCGTTGCCTCAGACCATTGTTTTTGCAGCCATTCCTGTAATGGTCTCATGTGTAGTCTTGCATATAGGATCAAAGGGATGCAAGATGCCATCATTCCTAATAACTTCCCCACTGTCCTCACTTTCAGACCTTGCCCATTCTGGTAAAGCTGTTTTTCCTTCAACAGTGCATTGGTTCCTGGGGTATACTTTCCCTTGGATATAGTTGATCCTTTCTCCCAGAAACATTTTCTCTTGTCCAGGTTCCGTGGATAACTTCTCCATATTTATTGAGAACCCCAGTGTGTATAGTGTCTTCATTACTTGCTGTATATGTTCTTTGCACTTTTTGTGTGTGCCTCTCCTACCTGTCAGTCATCTAGGTAGGGATAGATGTGAATGCCTTTTCTTCGCAGATGTTCTGCCACTGCTGCTAGGCATTTTGATAATACCCTTAGTGAAGATTTGATTACAAAAGCTGGTGCTCTGAACTGATAAATATATTTAGTGTACCACAAATCTGAGGTATTGTTTGTGATATGTGATCATTGGGATGTGCAAGTAGGCATCTTTTAAGGCTATTGCTACCATGTATTCCCCAATTTGCAATTGTGGTATGACTTCCTAAAAAGCTGTCATTTTGAATATTTGTGTTCTGATAAATTTGTTTATAAACCTAAGGTCTAGAATCGGCCGGAGTGATCCATCTCTTTTGGTATTAGGAAATAGGAAATAAGTTGTGTAGTTTCCTTTGTTGATTGCTAATTTTGGAATGGGTTCTATTGCATCCTTTTCCAATACCTCCTCTACCTCTTTGATTATCCTGGATGTCTTCTCCTTTGAAAGAACCTTTCTCCTGGGTCCTTTGGATGGAGGGGATTTTAGAAGTTCGATGCAATACTCGTATTGTATCATGTTTAGAATCCTTTTGCCTGATGTGATCTTCCTCCGCTACTGACAAAAGTTTTTTATTCTTCCTCCTACTGGTATTGTGTGTAGTAGATTATGTTTCTTGTTTTTATACTCATCAATCATCAATCTTGTTTGGTACCATTTTGCGACTCTTGTTAAGTCACTTATTTGAAGATGTTGAACCTCCCCTTTGTGGTAGTCCTCTTCTGTGAGTTTGGCCCCGAAAGGACTGCCTATCCTGTTGCCTGTTGGTATTGCCAACTCTGTTGAGGTTGGGTTGTTTGACTGCTTCCTTGGTATGTTTGGCAGGATGTGCCAGATTGGAAGCTATCCCTTCCTGTGGGCCTTGCCCCCTCGCTCACTCCCTCCCTCTGAACTGGATCGCTACCATTGACTTAGCCATCTCATTATCCTTTTTCAGCTGGTTTAGGGTTTCATCGACTGGACTCCCAAACAGCTGTTTGCCACTGAATGAGGCATTAAGAATGTTAGCCTGTACTGGTTTGAAACTGGAAATTCTGAGCCAAGAGTGGCAGCATAGTGTGATAGCTGTCATCATCTGCCTGCTTGATGTGTCGGCTGCATCTATAGCAGACTTTAGGCACTAGTTGGCTATGTTCTTACCTAACAGGTGTGCCATTCTTTTCTGGTATTAGTCCAGTAGACGTTTCATTAAATCTGCCATCTCCTCCCAGTTTTGGCAGGCATAGCGATTTAGTAGGGTGTTAGAATTTGTGATTTGCCACTGATTTGTTGCACTTCTCTCGAATTTCTGACCCATGAGATCCATTCTCTTGCTCTCCTCCGTCTGGAGGTGGACCAGACGTAGATGTGATTTTGGCCCTCTTCCTGGCTGTAGTTGTAATGACTGAGTCAGGTGGCCCAGAACCTTTTATGTATGCTGGATCTTTTGAGAAGAACTTCTATTTCTTCTACGCCCTTGGAGTGACCCCTTGGCATGTGGCCTCCCTTCCTTGGTCTTACACACTTGCGAGCATGGGCAAATATTGACTCCTGGCCTGTGTGGGCAGAAGTGTTTCTAATAAGAAACAGGACTGTGTCTTCTCTACTTCTAATTAGACACCATATTTATCTGCTGCCTTTTTAATCACCTGGTTGTAGATGTTGATGTCTTCTGGTGGTGGTGGTCTTGATCTGTAGCAGTCTATCCCTCCTTCAGATGATAGAGTCTTTAAAAGTCCTGCTATTGAGCTTCTGAGTACTCCGAACCCTGATACAACGCCGCCATTTGTTCCTCTTCCTCTTCAAAAAAGAGTTCCTCCTCTTATTAGTGTTAAGGCTCTGGAGTTAAGGGAGACTCAATGTCTTTGATGCTTAACTCTCGCTGCTCTTTCGACATCAGGGCTTTTTTTGGAATTGTAAACTCCTTTAGTATTTTGTTGAAGTCTTTGCATTTCTGTAAGAGAAATGCCATTCTGGTCTCAAGCCGACTTCACTTTTTCCTCTATCTTGGCCGACCATTGTTTGGGGTCGAGATTCTCTGACGTCTTTCTCTTCAACATCGAAGAGTCTTTTTTGAACGGATTGGTCAGCAAGTTTCTATGTTCTGAACACAACCTTTCATGTTTTGGCATCAAAACGTCTTTCCTTTGCATGTCTTTTGACGACTTGGACTTGTCTGGAGTTTTTCCTCCTGCGGTCTCCTTTTCAAGGGTTCCAAGGGGCTCATTGTCTAAGGTCATGGTTGCAGTCATCGAGTGCTTCGACGCCAAGACTCCCTTCATGGCTCTTGATTCGGTTTTAAGTGACTCAGACATATTTTTCCAGGTGGATGGCTTGCTTACCTCGGGCCTGAGTGTATTCATGTTCCCCCTGGGCTTCGACATTGAAGATTTCCAGGTCGACTTCCGCTGGTTCCCCTTCTGCTCCTTTGGCGACATTTGCCTTCTCATTGCTCTCAAGACCCAAATCTCGCTGTCCCTGCATGGCAAGATGGGCTCACCTCTGCCTCTCTCTTACCCTTAGCGTCTTCAGTGTGAATGTGGGGCAAGCATTGCAGTACTCACTTCGATGGTCTATTGCCAAATAGAGGTTGCAGACTGGGTGTTTGTCTTCTTCCAAGTGTTGAAGACCCTTCAGCAAGCATCCAGACCCAACAGCGGAAAAAAATAATCTGAAGATGGTGACCAAAGGTGGGAGGTTCCAGAGGACCCACAATGACGTCACAAGGGGATACCACATGGAGATAACTTGACGCTCACCAGAAGCAAAAAACAGAAATAGAAGAAGGACAAAACATTCCAGAGACAATTCTGAACACAACCACTAGATGGTGGAATAATCCACAGCATGTGAATCCAGAAAATAATTAATGCTGCAAAACATGAGTTGAACCCATTTATTTTTTGTACAGAAAGTCTAAAAAGGAGCTGGTTATCTGGATGTACAAAAGATATTGTATGAAGTGCCACTGACAAATCCACACCCCCTTCTCAAACTTTCAATCATTCTACAAACGCCAACCTTCTGATCTTGCTCCCAGTCTCACATTTTAGTGTTGTGTAGCCATCTTAGTTACAGCTTCATACACTTTATTTAAGCAAACTAGGCCTGCCGCTGTGCACTATAACCTAGACACAGTTTATTCAGCTTTGTTTTATTATTTTAACAATAGCCACATTTGCGGTCTTGTTTTATTTTCTCTATTTAGATGTTCTTTGTCTAGGCCAGCACTGCGTTCTTAAACAAGACATTTCTTTCATTCTGTGCTTTTCTCAAGGCTGCAGCAAGATAGGTTGCCGGCAAAAGTGGTACGCTTTGTCTCTAATGTTCACAGAAACATACACACTCTTACGTGGGGATCCTTTCTTGGAACATCAGCTGTTTTATTATAAAAACACTATTTTGACCCATTTAAGTTAGAGGGAGATTCCAGCCAGATGACCACAACTGTATGCGGATTGCTGCGTTCTTCTCTGCAGCTGCTTATGTGGACTACAGGCCTCTTGCTCAGGTATGAGGGATGATGTCTACCCAGGGGAACCTGAAGGGCAGAATTAGAGCTCAAAATGCTGTGCTCTAACATTGCCTAGATAGGAGCTATTTTTAACGATTCTAGTGACAATATGGTAGCGTTATTTTTATGTTTCACTCTCCTTGTCACAATTTTAATCCTGTCATGCTTCATCGTCCTAGTTATTGCATTACATGCTTTATTATCTAAGATGCAGTTACTTCAATAAAACGTTATTGAACTATACTCTGCCTCTGATTGACCTTGCATATGTGAGACTAATGTAACAGAGAAACGGATGAGATCTGAATGACCACAATTTCCCTCAGGAGTCAATTGTGTCATGTTCTTGGTTGCCCAATCATCCTTGCTCTTGGGTGGAGATGAGGCACTGCTAAGTAGCCGGAGCAAAACCCGGATGAGGCCGACAGGTGTCACCTGTAGTGGGTTCAGACTTAAACCCCCACAGTGCAAGTGATTCTGCCGCCCCAATCCAGTTGTCTCATTAGGATAATGAGAGCCTACGCGACATTAGCATCCAAATTCTTCTGTGCAACTTTTTACCAGATGATGTTAACAGTATTTTAACTGCACACTTGGGGGCGTGAGAGCATTAGGCATTGGATAGCTGAATGATTATGGTGATTTAGGGAAAAAACTGATCTTAACACTCTCCGACAGATCTATTAGAAGGTAAGATACAATATTTTGAGAAAGTAATGTTCACCTACCTATCAAATTAGTCTTTTTTGACAAAAAACACAACTAGTATCAACATGAAGTCCTTTCTATGAATCAACTTATTTCGTTATTGGTACTTGGACAGCTGACTAGTAATTGAGACTGGCTGTATTCTACGAGACGGGCATTATGAGCAGGTAAGATATATGGATTTTTAACCTTTTGATTATGTTGTTCCTTCTGTCTTTCCCCAACGGCCGAAAATTTCTCAGCACCCTTGGGGGAGGTTAACTAACAATCAAGTATCTCCCCTGACACATCACAGGCATAAACCACTGCATAGATATTCAGTCCTTAATTCAACACTAACATATAGCAAAGTACTATTGCATACAATGCTTGAGCTAGTGAAAGTCTGCATAACTGCAGGGGTCCATCATAATCACTTTGACTCACTAGTAGTCATGACCTAGGTGTGGCAGAGTCACTCAAGAAGGAAAGTGGGAAGGTAGCTGAAGAGATGTCTCCATCCAACTCACGGTACACACAGATGCATGAAGGAGACGGGTTTCTCCCAGGGCATGATCTTCTGTTTAGCTCTGCATACGTTGTGTCATGCTGCTAGAAAGATGAATTCACCAATTCAAAGCATTTTCCAATAAGCTGTTCAAGAAATATGAAATATGGATAACAGCTCACTGAATTCTTCTTAAGAATTTTGCCTAGAATATTTTTAGGGTCTTGAAGCACTGCATCATGATCATTGTAGTTTAAGATAGTCGCACAAGGTGCTTAGGGTTAGTATTGTGGTGTGGGGATAAGGGAAGCATTAAGGGGTGGGAGAGATGCATCCAATCCACAATAAATACATCGTAAAGCTCAGTGTATGCCAGAAATTTGCACATCAGCGACACCACCTAGGGCTTCAAGAAGACCTCAAGAATCTGAAACTGCAGCATGTGGCATGTCTCTCCTGAACTTCCAGGTGCTCAAATGTTGCCAGATGTCCTCCACAGTTCCAATGCCCCATTCCTAACCCGAGATCCTGTCCGTTAATGAATCTAATTGTATATGCAGGATATCCATATTCACAGCAAGACTGTCAACCTTTGCCAAGATTCCATGCTCATACTCTTCATTTCTGACAGAATACAAGACACAAGTGGTTCTGGTCATTTATGGGTCGCACTTGATCCTGCACCGAGGAGGCTGCCATCTCAGACTGATGTGCTGGCGGATAAGCAGCACTGTGAAAACAAATCAAATTCCTCCTGTTTACAATCTTATGTTCTCATTTTGGTGGTTGCACTGTCTCTTGAATCAAACAGCAGCAGCTCCACAGGACAATGCTCTAAGAAATGTGCTAAAAAATCAAGTTCAAGGAAATCCTGGTCAGATGTTCCACAAAGACATGTATAACTGTGGGAAGTGGGATGTGGTCAGTCCTTCAGATTAACCTTTATCCGATTATTATTAGTTTTTTTTAAATCAAGCCTATGCTTAGGTCCTAAAAAGTTCAGGAAGCACTGCCCTATTATTTGTTAGGGAAAAGGCTACGGTAGTAGGATTCAGCTCCAATAAAAGGAATGGCATTGTACCATTCCAATTCCATGGTGCCTGTCCCCGCAGGGGGGTGCATAGGCTGTACAAAGATTTAAATTCTGTGGTCTCTATTGAATTTTGACTCCCTGGAAGGGCAGATTTTAGGGTACCATTTTCCAGTAGCCCGAAAGGGAAGGGAGAGGAGAAGATGCGTGTGCTGCAGAGGGCAGTCTGTCCCTGTTTTGATGAGAAAGCGAAAGACTGTGGCTAGTGGGTTAGCGGGAGTGAGCCCATGCACTAAGTGGGGCCTCCACCTTCTATAGCCAGGATTCCTGCTTAGGGTTCTAACATGGTTCCTGAATAGGAATTGTTTCATGAAGGTTGTTATAGACCAAGAATCTCATTTCAAATACTGCCTCTCCGGTCTATTTATGTTCCCAGTGAGCAGAGTCCTGATTCGTAAAGCTGGTACTGTGCTACACTACATGATTTTTTGTCCCAGCTGCACCAGTGCTCCAGTTATTGGCTGATGACTTTAGAGCATCAGGGGCATAAGGACATTAATTCAACATGGGAACGCCCCTGACTTGCACTGGCTACTTAGTCAGGGCAGAGGAACATATCGAGGACATTTGTGGTGCAAGCACTAAAAACATAGCGACAAGGAGTGTACCTCTGATGTTACAGTAGGTTCAGATGATGTCTACATCATTTATTAGGTTTCTATCCTATTCGACTACAAGACTAAAACATCTTTAAAAGTATGCAATAATAATGTGTCTTTTCCTTCAAACTTCAATCCTTTCTTTTGGCTTCACATGAAATGCTTGTGAGTATTCCCTGGGTAACGCTAATGTAGCTAGCTATATATTTTTTTTATTACAAACACTTCAAGTAAAGAATGAGAGAGTTTACTGCTAGAAAAATACAGGGCCAGGTGAAGGGAGCATAAATGTGGTCACATGACCTCGGTGTGAGAGGGCAGGGCATAGACACAGGACTGTTGTAGGGAGAAGAGAAGACTAGCTATAAAAGGCTAGATAGAAGGCAAAAGGTTTCAAAACACAACATGTGATTTAAAAAGAACAGGACTAATGGTCAAAGCTGTTTTATTGCTTATGGAACAGTTGTTTTCCGCTTTAGTTGAGAACATGTTCAATTTGGATCTAAAGGTAAGTAAAGCTATTAATTAAAAAAATAATAATAATAATTTGCCATTAAAAACATTGATAAAAAGATCAAGTAATTAATGTGGGACCTTAAACATACCCAGGGTACTTACTTTAACGGGCTGCTTGAATTGAAGATATCCTTGCGACTTAGCTCTGAAATTCCGTTTCCAATGAACACCTTCCTGATATCAAGAAACTCAAGGGCTCCCCTTTTACACTTTCCTTCAATATCCGAGTACACGGAGACCACGTCGCCAGCTTTCATCCCTTAGGTAAAAGACGAGACAAAGTAATCAGTTTAATCTACCATGCAAACAGTTTCCAGTTAGTGCAACTCCTATAGTCCAACCAGAGATGTGAGTTGTCCAGCTCAATAGACTTCACTCGTATAATCACTCATACATTATTTTCACAGAGTAGCAAAATCTAGCCAAAGATTATTTTATTTTTTTTTACAAAAAATGCAAAACAAAAATAAAAATAGATCTTAATTTGAGTTCAGAAACGAACCAAACTGCTACTGTTCTCCTGGCTTTCAGAGTATTATACAATAAAAATCTTTAAGAGGATATGCCATCCCACTACGTTCTTCCTAGAAATTTCAGTTCCAGTCATGTAATGACAAACTGGTAGACGAATCTCAACCTAGAAGCCACTGAGGCACGTTCTGACTAACTATATCAGCAAATTCAAATCTTAGGGCACAGATGCTGTGTTAGATGGCATACAGGCAAAGATAACCAAGCCAGCCACCAGTATGACGTGGCCAGACAGTCTACAGTAATTCCTATAATTCGAAGACTGTAACATGCCATCAGCAAAAGCATCAAGTAATAAAAACATTCCTCTGGAAAGTCAATCCATGAAATATCCCATCTCTTTCACAGAAGAAAAAACACAACAACCCCATCACAAAACACACACAAAAAACAACCACACAAAAGACTTCACAGGAAAAACAAGCCAGGCACAAACAAATTAAGCAATACACAGACATGTTACACACCTCAATGAACCTACTAGAAGTCCCAAAAAATACAACCTGGTCTAAATAACTAAGAGTGTTGCTTTTGCTAGAATTCTTCCTTCTCTCCTCCAAAATATGGATGGTCAAAAGGGATGTTTGTTGTCAAAATGTACTAACAAAGCCCACATCTGCTTCTGTGCATACTATTTGCGGATGCAATTAAAAAACTGGTAGTCCATTCAGTGACTAAAGATGCATTTTTGACAGATCACTCTGCCATTTTATAGCTTTTAAAATAGTATTATGGAAATCAATCAATAAGTTATTTGTACAACATGGCGATGTCACCCCTAGGGGTATCTGCGCAGTGGACTGGGATGCGATATCTGTCAAAGATCCAGGTCTTGAGTCTCTTCCTGAAGTCTGCCTATGAGGATGTAGTACGGAGGGGAGGGGTATGAGCCAGTGAAGGTTTCTGAGGTGGGGTGTGAAGTGGGTGATCCTGGGAAGGTCCAGGATGAGTCTGGCTGGCAGCACAGATGTAGAATAAGATAATAGGGGGAAAATGCCACATGTTTCAGAACACTGCAAATTCCTGCACTTGTAGAATCCTACTTGGCTTTGTTCAACTTTTTATGCAATAAAACTATGATTTATCAACTTTATGGCAACAATGAAAAAGTTCTTCATTTTTGCAGGGCATGTTGCTCTTGGTCTGAAATCGCTAAAATGCTATTGACATTTTTGATAATTTGTATCAAAATGCCACATGGACCTGCACTAGCACAATAAATGTCTGCTCTCCATACTCTGCAGAAAGTCTTTTTGGCCAGGAAAGATTGGGTAATATACCAGGTGTGAAGGCAGTAGTAGGGCCACTAGTGAAAGGAGCAGTGAGGACATGGAAAGCAGGGACATAAAAGACTTCTCTGCAGCCATAATGCTGGCAGTTTTGTACCAGGCAAGGACTGGAGAATGGATCAATAAGCATAAAAACTAGGTACCTTAGAAATACATTTTCGATGTATCTACAGGCAAAGTAAGGAAAATCATCTGCTGGTGCTTTGCTTGCCATGCTGGTTTTAGCCACAAATGTCTTGAAGCTGAGTTGGTGTGTCTGGTTGCTGAGCAATCCACTGGGCTCAAATGAGTCAGATGGTTAAGAAGATGGTACCCCAAAAGGTGGCACATGAGCTAAGGTTTGCACAACTTTGACACTAAACAGGGAAGAGATATCCTACTTGGAGGCTCAACAACATTTCTGCTACTAATCTGTGGTATCCAATATATGCTTAACCTACAGTACTAAATTCCAACCCAGAAGAACTCTTCTGGAACAAGTCCCTACACATGTCCTCTAAATGATGTGTTGAACAGTGGAGAATACTCTTATGCTGCTGTCCCTTCGTGCTGCTTGGAGCGTCTCACTGCCACAAATACTCTGCAAACCAAATTTAAGGCAATAGAATGCTCTTCAACACTTTTCTGTGGCCATCAGGAAGTTTCAGCTTCATTAAGTGATCAACAACCAACAAAAGGATTAGGACAAGAGTATCCAACAACTGAAAAGTCTGCTTTGGCTGTCAGTAGGGTCATCCCTATGTAGAGAGCATTATTCTGGCTACCAAGATTCCTTGGCAGGACATCAACTTGCATCTACATGAGGGTATGGCACCATCTCTGGATTCATGCTAAAGTAGGATAGAATAGGAAATACAAAAAAAGATGTGTGAAATGTATGCATTAATTGCCCTCACTGGTAATTACCTAGGCCACATTCACAGTTAAACAGTGAGTATGTGATAACCTGAAAGAGCAGTCCCCAATACACACAGACTGGAATTATGGAAAACAAGACATCCAAACACAGGTAAGGTCCAACGCTTGCCTTTCCATCACCTGTCCATGTCAGAAAACACAACCAACATCATTAAGGTACCAATGCAAGAAAGCACCAGCATACTTCTCCTTACACTTACACGCTCTGATGTCACCAATACATGCCTGTTCAACATTTAACACTTGTGTGCAACACTGACCTGTTTCCCTAAACACCTGCTCAGGCATGGAGACACAAAACAAGACCAACACCAATGTGCTTTAGTTCCAGTACTATCGATCTGCCACCTTTCATTTATACACAATAAAAACTGATCCCAAGCACATATAGGCAAAACACAAACAAGCCAAAACCATTGCCAGTGTACACTGGCTCCAGTAACACACGCACCTGACAAAATACGAAACAAATCAAACATTCACCCCCCCATTCAAAGATCAGGGTTTAATCCATCATTTGATTTGCCCACCATGCCATGCCATTCCAGTTTGGGCCCAGCCGTATGCAAATTAGTCTTGACCCTGCTCCCCATGGGAACATTCTAGCCCAGCCCGAGCTGCCAGGCCAGGTCGTCCCTGGACCAGAAACAAACATCGTGGGACTCTACATCCTATGTGTTGACTCTTCTCCTTCTCACTTTGCATCAACATCACCACACATTTTCATCCTGCCTTCCTCTCCTCTTTCAACCTTCTAGACCTCTTTCTTGTTTGTTTCTCTCCTTATCCCAGTTTTCTGCGCAATTCCCTTACTCACTCCTCCAGCCCACGCCTTGGCAAGCTTAAAAGGTCTTATTACTCAAAGCTGCTCCCTCAAGAGTGCATTAGGAAAGGTGAAGAGGAGCAATCGTCTTGAAAAATTTAAGTTCTATTTCCACATTCCCCAGAAGGGAGAAAATGAAGAACACAGCTGAGGCTCAATCAACTGCCAGCTTTAAAATAGCCAGAAAGCGTGAAAAGAAGTGAGATCTGGAGCTGGAGTGAGGCTTGAGAGGGGGAAGACAAAATCCAATAAGAGAATAAACAATGTGCTCACTGTGCAGATCAGGTTGAAATATACAAAAAGCTTATTTTATGCCTTGGAGTAACATGTAAAGTTTCACTATGCATCCTTTCCGCCCGAAGGAAAATGTGGATCGTCCAAAAGGGACTAGTACTGATGGTGTACCATGTTAATTGGTGCAGGGAAAGAAACAGGCGATCTAATTGCTGTAGCTGGTTTTGGAGACTAGTCCTGTTTTTTCAATCTGAGCTATGTCTAACAGAGAGAGTAGATACTAGGGTAAAGGTGGCATACGTCGCGGGTCAACTGTTCCCTCAATATTAAGAAGTACAATGGGTGACATATATGAAATCCCAGGCATGTCGTCTCCTAAAATTGTTAATCAGAAATATCCCCTTTATATAGAATTTTTCAAACATTAAGAACGCTGACAGGAATTGAAGACTGAGCACTGCCAACTGAGCATGCAGCCATGGTTGCTGAGACTGAGAGATGTAGCTAGCTGGAGATTCTCCTTTCACCTCTGAAATAGCATTGGCTGTAAAACTTGAACACAACACTGCACTACCATCCAGAAAATGCAGCTGTCATGCAACACAGGATTACTGAGTTAAACCTAAAAGGATGATCCTTGGGCCTGCTGCAGCAAGAGCATTATCACCTTCCAGGACACTTCTTTAATCTACTATAAAGTCTCAGGAGGTGGTGCCCTGGATTAATTAAACAGCCTCTCACTTTCTTCTAATGCGCAGGTTTTGGTAACATTGTGCATTTTAAATTCCTCGTTATAGTTGGGCTTGGATCATACGGACAATAAAAATCCCCCACAAAATTACAATGGTCTTGACATGATGCAGAATCATGGCTATAAAATTAGCATCTTTTCTAAGTTGCCTCTTGTGGGTCTGAATGTGAAAAGTGCACTACGGACAAAGTAAGAAGACAGCCTTTACTTACTTGCGTCTATAACAATAAGGACTGTGCTGACAAAAACACACTCTCGGTCTGCACAGCCATCCCACCAAAATCAATAGCTCGATTGACAGGGTCACTGCAAGAGACTCCTCCAGAGTCACCCTCTATGCTCTTTCCTTTACTTCATTATAGTCCACAACAATGCCAACTGCATCCTTTTAACCTTCTCCCAAGCTAAAGAGCCACCGATCACTCCCAATATCTAAACAGCTGACACATAAAGGACTGTAGATCGTTGCATCAACCGTCACATACTTAGAAATCATATGTAAACTTGAGTCATCATTGACTACTTACATTTGGAGACTGCCACAATCCCTGGAACATATACATGGGCTCCCCTTAGCACTGCATTCCCACACTGGGCTCCAACAAGAACCTGCAAAGAATGCTGTTCTAAGGTCCTCCTGAAATTAGAAACCCAGGTGAGAAACCGAAAATCAGTCAAAGCCATGGGGACGAACACATGTTCTACAGCACCAAATGTAACTTTAGTCACAACAAGAACAACACTCGTTAATGGAACGTTTTGCAATTGTTTGAAATCAAACAATATCATAGTACCCTTTTAGCTTATGTGGGTGTTTACTGGATTTACTGAGTTATTTAGGAAACACATTCAAATGCACTCATGTCCCTACTGCAAAAATCTAATGCCTGATGTATGCAATAGGCCTACATTCCATACAAATACTCTAAAAATGTATTTCATAATAAAATAATGTCAGCCACCCTGAGAATCGTGTTGACTGCAGTGGTGACTGTACTACTCTGTTGAGGTACCACAGTGCTGCATCCAATACAGGGCTGCTGGATATGCATGAATGGCGTTCACCTCTCTAACATCCAAAAGTAAGCAAAGTGCATACAAGAATGGTACTGTTTAAAGAAAGTGGAGTGCGTTCAACCACTACAGTAGAATTCTGGTTTGCACAAAGGCAGAAGTATCTTACCTGCTGCCTAGGAGCAAGGCAAAAGATAAACGAATTGTCCTTAATTTATAAAGCCTGATTTAGTCAGTCACTAGATGTGTACGAGTTTTCTTTTAATGAGCATATAAAAATGTGAGATCACCCGTATTACAGGGGATAACCTACCAATAGCTGAAGGCAAAAAGGATATTAGGATTACAAAGGAGCACACCAACTGGGTTGGCTTATACATTTAGAGAGTATTTAGGCACTCTTTATAATTAGTGTTTTATATATTGACTCTTAATAATACTATTTGTAAATGCATCAATTAACTAATATATTTCCATCTTTTGTATTCAAATGCAAGAAAGCACTGTACAAAATCTATATTTTTTCACGTGCAAAAATTATATGTTAGATCTGACAGCCTTAGGGTGGTCTTGTCCCAACTTTTAACCTGCCTCCCTCCATTTTTCTGATCTCGTTTTTGGTGGTTTTAGGGACTCTGCACACTTTACCAGTGCTAAAGTGCTTGAGTTCCCTCCCTAAACATGGTAACCTTTTCTCCTACCCAATTGGCATATTTAGTTTGCCTACACGTCCCTAGTAAAGTGCACTATATGTGCCTATGACCTGTTACTTAAATGCTACCAGTGGGCCTGCATCACTGATTGTGCTACCTACATTAAGTAGCCTCTTAACCAGGTCTCAAGCCTGCCATTGCAAAGACTGTGTGCAGTTTCACTGCCTCTTTGACTTGCCATTTAAAACTACTTGTGAAGCCTCAAACTCCCCTTTTATTATTTAAGTCACCCAACGTTGTTTTTCACTACTGTGAAGACTGCTCCTTTCATAGGCCAGCATTGGAAATCCCCTTATATACTTTTAAGTGGTAATTTCTGATCTGAAAGGAGTGGCATGATTGGTACGATTGGAATGGTAATAAGAAATTCTGCTTACTTGTGAAGTTGGATTTAACATTACTATTTTAGAAATGCGACTTTTAGAAAGTTGGCATTTCTCTGCACTTACTGCCTCACAGACGGTCTTCAATCCATATCTGGTCTGTGCTGGTTGACAGCTCCTATTTTACAACCACACAGCCATAAACGCAGGACACTCAGCTGCATCTGCCTTCCTGGGCAGGAAGGGTGGTGAGGTGGCCCTCACTTGCACTTCAAAGGGTATGTCTTGACCCCACACAATGGACTGATAACCCCCTCTAGACCTACAACTGGACTCTGTCAGAAGGACTGCAGTGCTGCTCAAAGGATTCAACTGGACTGCTCTTCTGGAAGGACTTCTCTTTCACTTGTTGCCCTGATGCCTGCTGCTCCCTGACTCTCCTGGAAGGACTTTGCCTTCCCACCACAAGTGATCTCCAAGGCTTTGTCAGCTTGCCTGGTTACAAAGTTACCAACTCACAGGGACATCAAACACTTCACCTAAAAGAGAAAATCCACAGCTCAATGCGCCAGGGAAAGAAGGAGGAGGAAAAAAAAAAATATATATAAAAAAAAATTATACAGTGTCTGTCTCGCGGCTGAAAAATCATCTCCGCGCCTGCAGAATCGACACAGTGATTGGTTCACCGCAGTTCCATCATCACAGCCCATATGGATTTTCCACGCTTCGTCCTTGGATGCCAATTCTTCACTGACTCCACACCACAGTGAGGAATTGAGGCTCCGTATCTGGAAATTGACGTATCACCTCCCCTGCCAGTAAGAAACCAATGCATCGTCTCACCCGAGTGGGAAGAATCGATGCATCACCTCCTCTGTGCGGTTAGGAATCAACACATCGCTTTGCTTGGAGGTGCCTCATCTTCCCTAAGGCCCGCATCGTCTAGATTTTTGATGCAACCCTGGTACTTTGTGCTAAAGAGATACATCTATTGATTCCTATGGATTAAGACCTACTTAAACCTAAAAAAGTGATATTTTGACCTGTGTATTTGTCGTTTTGGTCTTGCTTTATTAAGATAAATATTATCTATTTTTCGAAACTGGTGTGGAGTACATTTTGTGGCGTTTTCACTGACTTATTGCACAAATACTTTACACATTGCCTTCTAAGTTAAACCTGCCTGCTCTGTGCCAGGATACTGGCGGGTGAACACAGGATAATTTAGGTTGTGTTGTGACTTACTCTGACTAGGATTGTGGTCCCTACTTCGACAGGTTGCCAACTAGAGATCCAATTTCTAACATTATATTATTTATATTTTATATTATACATCAGTAGCAATAATACCTCCTTGCTTATTGCAATATTAGTATTTCTTCATAACACATCTATCCTAAAAAATCTCTCAGCTCACAGGCTAAAACACTATTACAGGCATCCCATTTCAAGTAAACGCCCCAGGTAAATCCTTTTGTTGGTGCAAACAACACTAATGTGCCTTTCTCATTCTAGCACAGGAGGGCGTAGTCTAAACCCTGCAATATTGAGCTCACAAAGGAGTTCTATGACCAAATGGAGTCATGGCCTACAGCTTTATAGAGTCAGAACTCTTAGAGTAGACTATTTTTCTAAGGACATGAGGACTGAATGGGGATGTCATATCAGCCTAGGACCGATGCAGTCATCCAGATTTTAGACTTTTACCATACTGCACTGCAACAAAGCCACACTGAATACTGCGCTGAGATGCTCTATGACAGAATAACATGTGTTTTAGTTCTACTGATCAAATATAAGAATGTGAAAGAGACTGCAACAGAGGAGGTATTATATTTGCCTCAATCAACACTTGGCTTTACTCAATGTATTCCAGCTTCTCAAGCTAGAGCAATTAGACTAACACCTTCCTTCACCTAAAGCCATTCTCTCGCTGTCACAGAGTTCTACTGCAGTAACAGATGAAGCTGACGACTTGTCTGAGTCCAAGCCCTCATCCCTAAGCATAGCAAACTTGAATCGCATTTTGGTTTTGTACCTGCATTGTATTTCGATGTACTTGGGTCAATTGATTTTGATTCAATCTTATGGTACCCACATTCTATTGAGCTATAGGGGCTTGTAGGACTGGCATCATTTGAACTTGATTCTTCATTGGCACTTGTACCTGTTGTGCAGGCACATTTTGCATCTGCATTTGGTTGCCTCCCTGTACCTGATTATTATTTATTCCGTCTGGATTGAGCCTATATTCACACTTTTAATGGTCCACCCTCTTACAAAGATGAGTAGAAGTCATTTTCTTCAATGTAGCTGCATCAACATCTATATTTGCATCAATCGGAACTCCTCAACTTCTACCCTGCGCGACAACCATACCTCCTTGTACACCTTGAATTCCCGCTTGAAATCCAACTCCTTGCATATTGCTTTGAACACCAACAACTTGAGCTACACCACCACGTCCTGGAAACAACTGATTCTGAAAACCTCTATGTTCCTGCTTTGTTTGTGCTAGCATAAACTTTTCATTCAGATTCTTCTGCTTCATTTCCTGCTCATCACTGCAATACTTTGCATACTTCAGGGCCTCATCTAAAGACTTTGTTTGCCTACAAATCACATTCACATTCTTTTCTGTCTGCATTTATCTGTAAAAATCATTAAAAACGGAAAACTGGGAGCCTTATTTATAAAGTGTTAAACCAGGACGACAAGTCCCAGAATGCAAAGAAAAGAACGAACTGGATGAGCTTAGCTACTCCCAAACTAACCTGTAAATCCTGATATGTCTGCTGTTGCTCGCAATGATCAATTTCATGCCACTATGCTTCATGTGACATCCACACAGACTCAAAATGGAGAAGTGCGAGATTTTCTATGTAAGTCGTATCCTGATCCTTAGTCACAACGTTTAAAGAGGATGTGGATGCACAAGAGGCCTTGCGATAGCTTCTGCCAGTGCTCGTTACATGGGGAGAGGTTGAGAAAATGCGCTCCACACAGCCAAAGGCCTGCCTCCCACTGCTCTCAGTGCCCAATGGCATGAAATTCAAACTTATAAAGAAGTGGGAACTGAAAGCCATGTGTTATTCACCATTTCTCTGTTCAGGATTGACGGGGGCCATGACAGGGTCATTCGCTCTTTCACAGACTCAGTCCCAGGGGTAAGTTCGAATTCACTAGTGACTTGTAATAATTACATGTGAGTAGAGATACTTTTTAGGTCTGGGGTATCGCTATTGGCTGTCTGGAGCATCATTCGGCAGGAGGAACTATTTTACATCTTAATAGGACAAGGAATCATCACACACTACATTCTTTATATCACACATGATATCGCTTCAGCATGATTTTAATGCTTTAGATGTTACTCGCATTTTAACTACTGGAGTGAAGTTGGTGTTGATTTTAGCGTCTAGCGAACAACCCACTCTAGTAGCTTAGATTGGGGCTGCCCAGGGACTGGCGAACTCAGTCCTACTAAAATGTTAATTGGTTATTCGAGGGACCCTTCAGTCTGCAGACAAACACTGCTAGGAAATACATTTAAAAAGGGTTTTGGGCTGGAATTTACAGTGAAGGAAGCACAAAAAGAAAATAATTAAGTAAGTAAGTCGAAAACATAGAGAGTAACAGAAAAGCTATGAGCATGTGAGAAAGATAAGAAAGAGAGTAGAGATGAGGGAAAAAAGATAGGTAAATCCAAAGGGGAAAGGATGGAGAGTGGAAAGAAGGAAATGTGAAGGAAACAAGGTGATAGGAAGGATGAAATAATAACTGGATAGTGAAAGCATGGATAGGTGGAAGCAAGTAGGATGGAAGCGTCAAAAGATCGACAGGGGAAAAGGCTAAATGAAAAAGGTTGGATGGAGCAGTAGATGGGTTGATGGAAAAACAAAGAAATGGCAGATTAATGAATGGAGGGGAGAGTGAAAGTACTAATGCATTGATGGAATGAGGATAAAAGGAACTCATCTAAGGAGGGAAGGGCTTGCTCGCTTTTTGCACTCAGTGTAATTAAATGTGTGTTTCCAGAGGGCTGGGGTTTTAATTTTCTGGCGAGTACCAATGGTAGCTTTATTATACCAACATGAGCATACACAAATGTTCTTGCATGCTTTCACACATTAAAGCCATTGGAAATGGTTGTTCTCATTAAAAGTGCGTCAAGTAGAAACATGCTTGCGTTGGAGCACAAATTTCAGTAAAGCTTTTAGCGACCCAGATGTAAGCTAAGCAGACAGTTTACTGTCGACAAGTTACTAATGCTCAACACAAATGCTGCATTGACACGCACAGAATTGTGCTACTGTTTTTCATTCAAGTCATGGCAGACACTGTGCCCACCTGATCAAGTTACATGCAAACTTACTGAAAACTGTGTAGAAGTATAATTTTTGGCTATAGTTAAACATGTGTACTGAAACACATTTTTGTCAGTTAACATTAAAAGTGTGTTTAATAATTTAGAGTTACATATTAATTGAAATGAAAATGTACGTCTCTGCCACATTTACTAATGCATATTTAGAATGACAAGTGCTTATTGATTTAAATGTATGAGTCATATTAACATGCACTAAATGGTTTGATGTTTCATTAGTATTATATGTCATGTTAAACATTATTCACTCTGTAATGCATTTGAATTTCTTATGCTAACTTAACTAGACCTGCAAAATGCTTTTTCCCTGCAGTCATGAACAAGATGTCGAAAATGTTTTCTTTAACATGAGCTTTCTTTCTAGGATTCGTTCTCATGAGAAACTTGCAAGTAGCAGTAGTTTATTTGGTAATTCATAGAGACTTTTAGTTTTCTGCCCTTAGAACAGTGGTTCCCAACCTGTGGTCCGAGGACCCCTGGGGGTCCGCAAAGCCTCTTCAGGGGGTCCGTGACAGCTTAGAAAATTAATTAATATCAACAGATTAGGTCCCCAGCTTTCAGTAATGTCTCAGTGGGGGGGGTCTGCGGATTACAATAATGATTCGCTGGGGGGCCCTGGCTTCCAGTAACGATAAAGTGGGGGTCCACAAAAGTCAAAAGGTTGGGAACCACTGCCTTAGAAAGTAGATTTAACAGTAACATGTACTGCCAAATGTTTCAAACTGCAAATGTTCACACAGAACTGAGACGATCGAATTGTGAAGGTATGAGAACCAGTGGAAAAGTTGCCATTGATACAAAAATGATTCAAACTAATTGGATTAACACGGAGAAAGCAGGTGACTTCATGTTAAACCTGGGAAAGGAGCCCCTTGTTGCAAACCCACATTTGTATTGACCTTTGATTGGATGATGCCTCTTTTTTGTGATGTGAAGCCTCTGAACTGACCAACCAGAATTTTGTATTGAGTTTTAAAACATCAAATACTTTGGGTACTTGGAGCAGATCACTTTCATTCTTTGCTGAGTCCAGTTCAGCCCAGTCCCTGTCTTCTGCTTTTTCATGCTGTGTGCAGACATGCTTTCCTGACTGCACATTTTCTAATGAGAAATCTACCGCGGTCTTTCTGCTCTGCCGATCAAGAACCCTTGAATGCCAATTTGAGATATCTTTCTGGTCACCAAATTCTGATTCCATTGATATGTATGATTTTCCTGGACTGCCTAAATCTGTTAATGCTAATTCGATTAAATTTGTTCAGGCGTTTTGGGCATCCTATGGTCATCATTTACTTCTTTGCACTGTCTTTATGACATTGACTTTGTGATTATAAAATAAAGCTTCAAACTTGATTCCAGATTGAGGTTTTCCATTGGTTTTGGTGTTTAAATTGTTTGTGGTGTTGATGTAAAAGCTTGTATATGGTTCACCACACTTCACAGGGGCCAAACACCCCTCGACCTCTGATGAGCATGTCTGACTCCTGCGAAGGATGAAAACACGCTTGCACTTGTAACAGGAGAAGAACCACAAAGTTTTAATATGAAGATTATCTCCCTTCCCCTTGCATTAACGTTGGCATTGCTCATCATTGGAATCACTGTGGTGCACAAAGAAGTGTTTTAATGTGTCTGCGGGCAGAGTAGGCTATGTAATGAGTTTTAGATTTCAGGCACTTTTCTGGGCTTACCTAATCATCAAGTCACACGGTTTGTGAAATCTTACCCTGAACCCCTAGATAATTTCAATGTGTTCAGAAAACGTAATTACTGCTGAATATTAATTATAAACAAACTTAAAAGACGACAGACCTTGGACCAATGACGGGGACCAGTAAAATATCCGGAATAACAGAGTGCTGAAGAACCGGAACAGTAAGGCCTCTAAACTGCTGCAAAAAAACAGAAAGTGTAATATCAGCAAAGGCACGTACTTGTGGGGCGCCTCCAAGGGCCGTAAAGCTTTCCAGTGAAAGCCGCCGAATCACAATACACGTTCTCTGGCTCACACATCAATCAACCTGCTGGAGGGAACAAAACGAGGATCACAGCCTGAGGGGATAACAACACCCAAAACGGCTGAATAATGAGCAATCGTCGACAAATCGTTGGCAGATAAAGTTTTAAGCCAGGCAAAAAAAGGAAAAGCAGGGGGCGAACATGCAACAGCAAGGTAAACAGCTTTCTTAGAGACAGTACCTGCCTGACAGCAAAAGTTCACATGAAAAACTCCTGCTTCCCTATTGACCAGGAAAAATAACTGTTTAAGTAATCAATCATTTGGGACACGACAAAAAAACACCCTAAATAAAATATAAAATGTACTTGCACAGTATCCAATAAAAGCGGTGAATGAAATCACTAGAATAAAGGTAGAAAATAAAACTCTAGCAGCTCAACAGTGTACTCAAGGCCAGTTCTCGCTCTAGAACAACATACGAAACAATGTAAAAAAAAAATAATAATGCTATGACTGGGAAGCTATCACATGGATGACAAATCAGAAATAAACATATTTTTCGCTCAAATGAACACAAAAAAGCAGATCACAAACTCATGCATTATAATACTGTTAATGTACACCCAAATAAAAACATCCATCTGAAAAAGGACATTTTGAGATCTGTACAATTCCATCAATCCAAGGGGACTGGGCCCCACTAACAGTTGCACCACACCACTCACCAGTTGTGCAACATCAAGCACCCAGCCACATTCAAATCAGCAGCATTAACAATCACAACAGGCACAATTACTTTTCCACCAAGTCGGCCTCTGCATTTGCCGAACTGCCCTCATCCTGAGGAACACGTACAGGAGGAGGAGAGAGGAGACACTCAGAGATGTCGTTTCCCTGTGTACCGAAGGATCAAAATCTGGGACACCTCACGTGCAATAAAATCCTGGAGCTTGCACCACGTATTAAGATGCATTAACCCGTTGAGTTCCACAGTTGATGACCATGCAACAGCCCCTGCAAGACTGACAATGGGAGGCCATTTCCAGTTTTCCCTGAATACTAAGAACCATGGACTGCACACATGTGTAACTCCGCCAGACGGAGCAGAGATCACATTATCTCAATTGCCACTGCAGGCGCACTATCAATATGCAAACTGTCTTCTTCACACATAACTGCGCTGCTTTTCCTGGTGCAACAGATGGCATTTTCATGTTTCGTCACTTCTCGACAGTTCATCAGTTTTTTGCCAGGGATTAGGGTGACATGGTTGCTAGGAGAGCATAGGAAACACACACCTAGACAGCGTGTTTATCGCAGAATGAAGAAATATGAAAAGAAACCACCATGAAACTAAATATCCATGCCTTTCTTTGGCGGCGATAAGGCCTCTAATCCATTCTCTTCTCTTACCTAGCAAAACAGAGAAAAAAGAGCACACACAAACTGAACCAGATGTCTCACATAGCACACGACTGGCATCCCTTAATCTGTGCTTCAAACGAGGGATTCATTTGCGTGGGTCCTGGGGAGGATTAGCTTCTGTGCTCACCTAAAATAGTGTGCACGGCCATCCTGGCTTGATGTGTGTTGCACAATATTGCATTATTATTGTGCAAAGACATAGGACTACACCAAGCACTACAGCCTCATCCAAGTTGCTGAGCTAGTCTAGTGCCCATAGCTTAAGGTCTGCATTTATTCAACCAACTTCACCTGGGACATGTTTCTTTAATGTATCACAGTGATAGAACAGTGCTGGATCAGTGATGAAAGGTGGACCTTATCTTGTCCACATTCAACATCCTGAAGCAGCTATACATGGCAATGTAAAAACAAAATACAAATGAGTCATGTCACAAACACACTATCACTTGTGCATCAAGTTTCACCTACATATATCACAGGAATCAGGAGGCATGATACAATCAGGAAAATCAAACCTCGGTCGGATTTACTGTAAATTACCGCAGCAGAAATAACTTGTTTAGGCTACAACAGAAGACCGTGGAAGAGAAATGGCAATCCAAATCAGGGCACAAATAAATAAAAATTGGAAAATTATTATCCTCAATATGCTGGAAAACAAAGAAGACTCCCTGATGATCTAGTGACTACTTCAATAATGCTACTGCATTAGGATTCCTACTGTTTTAAAGAAATTAACAAAATGTTTTAGATTGAGGCTTTAGAAATATTCAAGGAGTATATTCTTGCTACCAGGGTCATACGTGTACAATAATATAGTTCATCATCATTCAAATATCTATGGCTACGGGGACATGGCACTCTGAGGTTGCAATTGGTAAATTCTTTATTAGTTTTCATTCTGAAAAGTATTTAGACCTGGCACTATTTTCACTAAAATTTGTATTGTTCTGGTATCATTTTATTACACTTTACACTATTTCTCTAAATTGGTTTAGGATTTTTCTTGTGTTGTCTTTTAACTTTATTAATGTTTGTGTGCTGCATAAATACTTTACACATTGCCTCCAATTTAAGCTTGACAGCTTTGTGCCAAGCTACCACAGGGTTAAGCAAATGTTAATTTAGAGATTTTTGTGATTCACCATGACAAGGATTGTGCTTGTTGCCTCAGAGGGGCTTACACTCTCCTGAAACAGTACCCCAGTTTCTCACAAGAGTGATATAATGCATATTGTAGTTATTCTATTACAGGTGTAATGTCAAATATGCATCTGTTGCTTGTGTCACGGCTATCTTTGGAATGTGCCACTTGGAAGATCATTAACTTAGATTTATTTTCATGATAGTATTGTGCTTGATCTTCTAATGTTCCTCCACTTACTATATAGCAAGAGGGAGAGACTGTATAACATTAATTTTAAGAGTTGATGGCGAACCTTTTCCCTGCTCTTGTGTATAAGAAATATGCACCATTAAGTTGATGCTGGCTGGTGATGTAGGAAGAATAGGAATACATCACATACAAACAAACATAAGTTCCCAAATCCCAATACAAACATTTTAGGCTAGAGATAGTTGTAAACCAATGTATGTAGTGAAAGGCTTAATACATGTAAAAAAAAAAAAAAAAAAAAGACAGACTGTGGGTTCAATAGAAAAGGCAGGTCATATTTAGGACAAACAAACACTTATTACTTAGGAAACTTATACACATGCTGCATTGTTAAGTTAGCAGTGCTGAAACACACAAGAGGCCCAAGCCACATTAGAATGACAGTTTTTCTTTAAAGCTGCACCAACTGTTGCTTTCAAAATTTTCACTTAGCACGAACAGGGTGGAACAAAAGGGTGTATCCTGCCTTAGCACAAGGGTCCTAAAAACCACAAGTCATTCATATTGTGGTAAGGGGAACTGTGTAAGGGTCAGATAAGTATTTGCAAGGCAGGGCTACCATGGGCAGCACGCAACATATAGGTGGTCATTCTGACCCTGGCGGTCTTTGACCGCCAGGGCGGAGGACCGCGGGAGCACCGCCGACAGGCCGGCGGTGCTCCAATGGGGATTCCGACCGCGGCGGTAAAGCCGCGGTCGGACCGGCACCACTGGCGGGGTCCCGCCAGTGTACCGCGGCCCCATTGAATCCTCCGCGGCGGCGCAGCTTGCTGCACCGCCGCGGGGATTCCGACCCCCCCTACCGCCATCCAGATCCCGGCGGTCGGACCGCCGAGATCCGGATGGCGGTAGGGGGGGTCACGGGGCCCCTGGGGGCCCCTGCAGTGCCCATGCCACTGGCATGGGCATTGCAGGGGCCCCCGTAAGAGGGCCCCTACATGTATTTCACTGTCTGCTGCGCAGACAGTGAAATACGCGACGGGTGCAACTGCACCCGTCGCACAGCTTCCACTCCGCCGGCTCGATTCCGAGCCGGCTTCATCGTGGAAGCCTCTTTCCCGCTGGGCTGGCTGGCGGTCTGAAGGCGACCGCCCGCCAGCCCAGCGGGAAAGTCAGAATTACCGCCGTGGTCTTTCGACCGCGGAACGGTAACCTGACGGCGGGACTTTGGCGGGCGGCGGAGGCCGCCCGCCAAGGTCAGAATGAGGGCCATAATCTCTTGTTGTGCAGAAAGATAGATATGGTGAATGACGTCAGTGTAACTTACCCACCCATGAGGCCAACAAGTGCAAGTGCTTCTTTCCAGATGCACCCCATTATCTTATCTGTACTGCTTGTAGTTGCTTACGTCAATGCTGAACTTTTGACCACAGTTGTTTGTGGTTTTTACAGTATGAATGCTACTGGTGTTTGAACCAGAACTTTGAACTTCAGTCATGGCCTCTATGTTGAGACTGCCTGTTGTTCCCAGCTGAAAATCGATTAAACCTATATTATTGTGTCAAATTGATCTGTCTTATTTTATTAACAGATTTCCCTCGAACATATTGGCCAGCTAAGCCAGGAGCTCTACTTTGATCTCACCAACTGCTGGACTGGGGGCACTGCCTGTCTCCACGAGGTGATCTGCACATGTTTTAAAGAGGTAAGGGAGATGCCAACATTTATGTAAAAATCTCCGATTTAGTGGGAACAGATGGGTCTCAGTGGAAGGTAGTGAAGTGGACAAAGTACGAGGTCTGTTCCTTTTATTTTATAAAGACATTTTCAATTTTGACACTGTAATGTATGTAATTTTTGTGTTTGCATGCAAGATTGTGTATGAATTGAGATAATACTAAGGGATCCCGGTGGTAAGTCCGGAAGATACAGGGAGCTTGACTAAGTAAGTCAAAAGTGGTCAGGAGTAGTGGTGGACTTGGGGCTGAGCAATCAGTGTATGTTCTAAAGAACACTCATGTCAACCTAACCCAGACCTTAAGTCTGGAAATCACAATTTGTAGTTGCAAATAGTGAAAAGTTGTCCCCTCTATGAATCCAGAGGGAAGTGACCAGTAGTATTTTGTTTGCCCTAGTATGAAACTGAGAATTACTGTGTATGTATATGCATGTATAGATATTAATGTGGCCACATAATAATGTCAATATATAAGTTTATGTTATTGAGTATATAATTTAGGAATAAGTATCAGACCTCCTATTCTTATGAAGGTTAAGTTATAACAGTATACTCAAAAGTAAAGTAATGTCCCAAAAAAGTCAACTAATTAATTCCACATCCCTGAATTAATTATTCATTTTTATAAACGGTCAGGCTGTCGCCCTCTGCAACAGAACTGACCTTAGTAGATCAGCAATATCAATACCACAGAATCATTTTTTAAGTCAGAAGTTTTTGAATGTCTAGGTATTTATAGTATATCACCCCTAGGCCTAAAAACCACCTACATTGACATAAGAGAAATGCCTGTTAGACAATTATAAAAAAATATTCAAAGAACGAATACAAGGACATTATCCTCCAAGTTAAAAGTAGTGTAGAAGCCTCATGAAGCTCAAAACAAATATTGACACTACTAACTATTATCCCCATTATGAAACTATAGAGCCTCAAGATTGGAGGCTAGATGAATTATCAAATAGTATAGACTGAGACATACACACATATATTGAAGGTATACAAATAGAAGGAGAATTATCAGCTACTACACATACAAATATATTTAACTACCTTTCAGACAGATGTGAACAGGATCTTCGCATAATTAGAATAAAAGAGTTTATTTTGAAATCTACAAAACCTGTTGCAGTTGTCTTTCCAAGAGTAAAGCACCCCTTTGAAGGCCTATAAAAAAAAAAAAAAAAAAAAAAAAAAAAACTACATGTGTGACACTGGTGCCACCTTGTGGTCGAAAAGTGAATATATTGAAGTTACTGCAATTTTTCAGTGGAACCATGGGCAACAGTCACATGAATTCCCTGCAATAATAACAGGCTCATATTTAGTATTAGACCTCCTACTGTATGCATTTATTAAGGACCTCCCAGTGTGGAATTTAGGATATGAGTAATTTATAAACATGTATATATATCACAATTACATTATTGTTTGTTGTGTCAGGCAAACAAACCACTTAGGCCACACATAAGTGCACCTACCCAATATATATATATAAATGAACAAAACAAAGTCTTTCAGAGATTAGGGATATATATATATATAGATATATATAGATATATATCTATATACACACACACACATATATCTGATGTTCACCTTCACACATAGTTTATGTGAAGTCTGGAAATACCCTAGGAAGTAAATAGAAGTCCATTTAGAGTGTAAAACATATAGTACAAAAGATTAAGTTCACTGAACAGACATGGGGTCTCCTTTAGAACACATGGTTAAAGTGTTCTCAGGAGACAGGGACAGGATAGGAACATACTGTAAGGAATGGCACAAAGCAACCTTAAAACGTGCACATGCATGGCCCAAAGAGGGCACATTTGATAATACAATAATAGAACACATGGCCACCATCCTACAGAGTAAATACAAGGGAAATAAACTAGAGAAAAGGAATATCACACTAGACCAATGGAGGTTCTTTTGTGAAACAAATATGAATGAGTCAAATACAAAGCCTCAAACCCTCCCTTCGGCTCCTCCACCCCCCCCTATCAAGATCTGCAATTAAGGTTAGGCAGTGCAAAGGTACAGGGCATGTATACATTGCAACCCGGTGCCCCACACTCACTACCCACCTCTTCACATCCCCCTGCTGTGGGATATACAGACCCAAAGTATTAGAATCTTTTTCTAAACATAGAGAATATGTTCACCCATCTCCATGTCCTCAAATGGCCAGTACACCACGGGAAATGTCAGGCGGGGACAGTACTAAATACATAGGGACAGTAGATGCCACATTTACACTTCATTTAGAGGACGAGATGTCCCCCACTAGGAAGAATGAAGGTATATCTAATGAGAGATCAAGAGGGGTACAGAGAATGGAGGGGGCTAGAAAAAAGGAAGGTGTTTTGAAAAAACCGAGTACCAATTTTAAAAATGAGACAAGAAGGTTAGCTTTCACACCAGAAAGTCCTCCCACAGAGTGCGGGATGTTCATGCACTCCGGAGCAGAAGAGAATAGTGTAGGCAAGTGGGTCACCGAGCAGGAAGATGGATGGGTAGACCAAAGAGGGACTTGGGAAAAGGAGGAAGGGCCCTTGAAGCAGTCAAGGGCCCTCACTAGGCCACAAATAATTGAACAAGGACTAGATGACACAGTCTCCACACATAGCAGCTTAGGTGAAGAAGATATTGGTTTAGAAAAATCCTACAAAGGATCAGAGATGACATCACTGAACATGTTAAAAGAATGTCCCTTCTTGAGGACCATAACAAGGAACAGTCATAATATGCCTGTGAGGGAGAAGAAAACAATAGGACAGGACAGACTTTACAAAAGAAGCCAAGAGAATTAGTATTTGATGGGGCGCATGCACGCCCATATGAGAGAAAGGGAACATTTGATATGGCAGGAAAAATGACACTGAGGAAAGACATGGCACATGCATTCCCTGTAGGTCCTGGCAATAAGTTGACGCCCAATGAAATAGTAGCTCAGTATGAAAATAGTTGGTATAATGGTGTCCCTTTTACTGACAACCTAGCAGGTTGGACAGAAGGATTGGCATCACAGATGACACCATGGCCGCGAGAGGGTTCCTTTGAACCCCGAGACATGGCTAATGCAGAAATGTGCATTTTTCAGGGTGCAGGGGGTCTTTACTGGGATTATCCCTATATGCAAAAAAGTTTAAGGGCAGTGTGGCAGAGATATGCTTGTAAGTATGACTCTTGTCACCCTACTGGCAACAGGGCTACAGTCCTGTCACAACTGCCCTTGATATTCAAGGGCCCAGGGGCGCCTCAATATATACCATGGCCCCAGATGGACAAAGAAAATCTTAAAAAACAGTTGCCACAACTTGCTGAGGGTGCTGGGAAATGGATAGCAGCTCTGGAGAAACATACTGCAGGGATTACTCTTGAAATAGGGGGACATTAAGAGTTTACTAAGTTCTCTTATAGGAGATGAGACAGACACACTGTTCACAAAGGCAGGAGTAAAGGATGTGACATTGACTAACCCAAAATGTGATGGGGCACCCTTTAATAGAGGAACGGGAATTGTTTGGAAACAACTGAGGAAAGTTTATCCAGACAGGCCAGACATTGGGTTCCTTATGGCACAAACAATGCAGCCAAATGAGGACCCAGCCCAATTCCTTAGCAGAATGAAGGAGACATGGACACAGGAAGTGGGGGCGAGTTGGGATGTAACTGGACAGAATGCAATACTATTTTTCAATATAGTGAAAAAGGGTCTGCCAGATGAAGTGCAGGATAAGTTAGATAACAGTGTCCTTGGAGGCCAAACCATGGACAGAGATACAAGCACACATAATACATTTTTGTAAGAAGAGACAAGAAAAGGAAGAGCGAGAAAGATAAAATAGAGAAAGCAGCAGCTAAATTGGTCCAGCAGAAACTAGCCAAGAAAACAGAGGAAGGAATTGCCACTGCCACCACCAAGTTAGCTGCAGTGTCCCTGGGAATGCCTCCTTCAGGCACCCCAATGCAACCCTACCAACATGCCAAGAGAAGCAATAACAGGAAAAATGGAAGAGGAGGGCGAGGAAGGTTTGGGGGAAATAGAGTAAACACATTCCAGAGTGGACAGACATGCCAGTATTGCAAAATGACAGGACATTTCATTAAAAACTGTAGATTTAAAAAGGAAGATGAACTTAGCAACCAGACAAGGGCAAATTATGGCAAACAAATGGTACCGCCTGGTGGCATTGTAGCACAACCTACCATGAGTCCCCAAGTGATACATCTCCCACAGCCCCAAATACAACTGCAGCCTCAACCACAGATACAGCCTCAGCAGTTACAGCAATCAGTGCCCCAAATACAGTATGGGCCACAGCAGACAGCAGCCCACCTTGCAGCACCAGAACTTACAAGGAGGGGTAACTGTCAGGGGTGGGAACCCATTCCAGCAAAACTACATGGGAGGATATGCCCAATGAAGGTGCCCAAGGAGAAGTCTCATGTGTCCAGTCTTATCGGTAACCCACAGGCCAGATGAGGAACACACTGTGATGGTAGTCATAAATGACAAGGTGTACACCTTTATCATCGACACTGGGGCCACCAGGTCCTGTATCCGTGAGAAGGGACTGCCATTGTAAAATTTATCAATGGACACAAAGGGGTTCTCCGGGGCTGTAATGAGGGTTCCATTTACTAAACCTGTGGAGATGGAAATAGGGGGGGAGGTATGTTGATGGATGTTTCTTATTCTCCCCAAATGCACCAGCTAATCTGCTAGGACGTGATCTCATGGCAAAATTAAATATGACTATTCACTTTGAAGAGGATGGGACTATGATCTGTTCAACACCTGGAGTATCTAGTACACGCATCATGACAATGGTTACACACCCCCTAGATGGTAACCAGGTTAGAGCCAGACCTGTAGACATTTAACCTTTACTAGAGCAGTGTACACCATCATAGCAGAAACACGGGAACTGACAGGGAAACTAGTTGAGTTACCCAAAAACTTTCTCTTTAGACGACAGGGCCCCCTATTTTGAAACATTAGACAAAAACCTAATTCTGGAAATAGAGGCTCTAGAAGTGTCCCCCACCTATGGGACACTGATGGCAAGTGACCACACTGGTGCGATGTGGGCACGTGTCATCTTTTGTGATCCCAACATGCAGGTGGGTGACGTATCAGATGACCAGTTGTTTGCTGATGACTTTAGAAGGACAGAGATTGTTTTTCAAAACAGTGTACCTTTACGCACCACACTGGAGACAAGGCCTGTGAAACCAATAAATGTCTCCAGTCCTATCAAAGATAATTACCTTGCACAAGTACCCTCTAACTTATGGACAAAAGGCCCTTAAGATGTAGGCCTTGTCCGCACAGCAGTACCATTCAGAATAACTTTGAAGGAAGGAGCAATACTGCCAAGAGTGAGACAATATCCTCTATCCAAAGAAGCAGAGTAGGGCATTGCACCTGTTATACAGGCATTGGTGGAGCAGGGAGTCCTATACAGAGGTGTATCCCCCTGCAACACCCCTATTTACCCTATAAAGAAGGCCAAGGGAAATTTGTGGCGCATGATTCAAGACCTGCGCCCCCTTAATGACATAGTGATACCAGAATTCCCTGTACTACCTGACCCTTCCATCATCCTAACCAACATACCCCAAGATGCTAGATACTTTACAGTCATAGACTTGAAGAATGCATTTTTCAGCATTCCCCTGCACCAAGACAGTCATTATTTGACTGCATGTTTCTATCGTGGTTCACAGTACCCGTATTCCAGATTACCTCAAGGGTACTGTGAGTACCCTAGTGTCTTTAACAGGACGGTCAAGAATTACCTCACCAATTTTCAATGTGACAGCACAGTGTTGCAGTATGTTGATGACCTACTGATCTGTAGTCCAACAGAAGAGCAGTGTAGAAAGGACACTGAGTCTCTGTTCTGCACCCTTGCTCAAAGAGGTTACAAGGTAGACAGGGACAAATTACAGTACTGCCAGGAAGAAGTTCAATACTTGGGGCAACTACTGTCAGCATCAGGCCGCTGAGTAATGCCCGGGAGAGCAGAATCCATTCAGCAGATGACAGAACCTGAGACTGTGAAAGGAATGCAAAAGTTCCTAGGCTTATGTAATTATGTCAGACAATGGGTTTTTGACTACAGTACTTTAATATCCCCACTGCTTGCATCTATCAAATAGGTGAAAACACAGAAAGACAGGATAGCATAGACTACGGAGATGAAACAAACCTTCAGTAAGATTAAAACAGAGATAACAAATGCACCAGTGTTAGGAACACCAGAATATAACAAAGAGTTTTTTCTTTTTTGCCACTGTAATGGCCAGGTGATGACGGCTGTCCTCACCCAAAAGTATCTTTTAGGCCACAAACCAATTGCATATTTTAGTGGCCTACTTGATTCTGTCATGAAAAGTCATTACCCTTGCGAACAAGCACTAGCCACAGCAGCCTTTGCAGTAGGGAAAAGTGCTCCCATTGTCATGGGTGCACCCTTGACACTGTATGCTGAACATGCGGTGTTTCCAATAATTCAGAAAGCTAAAACAACACTAACAACACAGAGAGTATCAGGCTACGAGATAATATTATCATTACCATCCTTGAAGGTGGTTAAATGCCACACAGTCAATAATGCTACCTTCTTTGCACACCCCATTTCAGACACTGAAGATGATGCCCATGATTGTGCCACATATACTCCAGATGAGTGTAGCCAAGCAACAGAAGACCCCATTCCAGGTAGTGTTGTATATTTTGTGGATGGATCTTCCACAAAAGATCAGGACACAGGGGTAAGACATACAGGTGCTGCAGTGGTCAGAGCGATGCAGCACAACTCTTCAGACACACTGCAGATAACTGAACAAATAAAATTGCCATCTCAATATTCAGCCCAGGCTGCTGAATTAGTAACTTTAGTGGCAGCCCCCAAACAAGGGGAAGGAGAAACAATAACAGTATACTCTGATTCAGCCTATGTCACTACAACAGTGCATTCCAGCATTATGCGGTGCAACAGACGGGGATTTCTCAAGTCTGATGGAAGCACTGTCATGCACATCCCCTTTTAGAGGACTTGATACAAGCTTTAACACTGCCACATGCAGTTGCAGTAGTGAAATGCGCAGCCCACACTAATGCTCAGGATTTTGTGTGCCGTGGAAATGCCCTGGCTGATTGGGCAGCCAAAGATGCAGCAACACGCCCTCTTAGTGATACACATACTACAGTTTTGTTAGCTAGTGAAACATTGACATCTTCAGAACCTTTGAATGCATCCAGACATTACACAGAGACAGCTCACCTGCATATAAGAGAGATACAAGAAAATGCACCAGAGCATGAGAAACAGTTGTGGGAAGCCAGAGGATGCACTCAGACAGGAACAGATTTAATATCTACATCTTCCTTCACATACTGCTAGAGACAATATGTCCCTCCAAATATAAATACGTCAGGATTGGTTTGTCCCTAACTTACATGAGATGATTACAATGTACATACACACCTGCACAGTGTGCCAGCAGTATTCACCAAATCCCACCTTTAAGGTAATAGCTTCTACAATACCTCGCCCACAAGGTCCCTTTAAGGAACTGCACATTGACTACATTGATATGATTGACAGATGCAATCATTATAGCTATCTTATAGTTGTAGTCTGCCCATTCTCAAGGTGGATTGAAGCAGGACCTTGTATTCACTGTGATGCCAAATCTGCTGCAAATGTTTTGATCCGTGAGGTAATACCGCGGTGAGGTGTCCCTGAGGGGATCAGATCTGACAATGGCACCCATTTCGTCAATAATATATTTTCTCACCTAACCACCTTGTTAGGAATAACACACAAATTGTCCTCAGCTTATCATCCGCAAAGCAATGGAATTGTGGAGCGCCTTAATGGCCTCCTCAAGAACAGAATAAGTAAACTATGTGTGACATTGAAAAAAAGATGGCTCTACTGTCTCCCACTAGCCCTCTTTGCTTTGAGAAATACCCCAGGATCAGATCATCATTTAACTCCCCATCAAATAGTGACAGGTAGAACAATGAGCACATTTGTGCCATCAATTAGACATAAATTGGAGACTGAGAGTGCACCTGATTTTGTACAAACTGAAATGAATGAATACATGTCTGAGCTAACCAAGGTTGCAAAGTTCTTCTCTAAACAGGTTACATGTGCAGCCAAGAAGCGCGCCAACACATCTCCTGTAAAGGATCAACAAACACCATAACCTTTGGGAACTTTGATATATATTCGCAATTTTGTCAGAAAGTGGAAGGACTGCAAATTCAATGGACCCTTCCCAGTGACAGACAGCACAACTACAGCAGTGAAAGTCCAAGGCCACAAACAATGGTACCACCTCCAGGATATCCGCTAGGCCCCAACCATGCCATCCATCCCTTTGGACACCAAGCAGGAAAAAGAGGGGGGGAGAACAGGAGAAGCAACCGGAGTAAAGTCTCCCTGTAAAGCTTCAATCTTAGACAATTCTTCTTTTAAGTTATGTATTTTATGTTTGTTTTTCCTCCTCGTTGCACTGATATTGCTGCTTTTAGCCCTTGGATATTTTTTTTTTTTTGATCCTATATCAATTATGACACGCATGCGTAGAACTGTTGATAATGATACTGACCATCACCCTCTCCATATTGCTTTGT
Source organism: Pleurodeles waltl (assembly GCF_031143425.1). Lineage (NCBI taxonomy): Eukaryota > Metazoa > Chordata > Amphibia > Caudata > Salamandridae > Pleurodeles > Pleurodeles waltl. The sequence goes on from NC_090449.1 coordinate 952,253,544, forward strand.
TTGACAATGTGTGGTATCAGCACATGCACAGTATAGGCACATCCACATCCAACACCAGTTGTTATGTATGCGCTCTCATCCCCCATGCTTCTGGAGTAGATAAATTGCATCTCCCAAAAGAGGTATCCCCAAACATTACACATTGTCTCCTGCACCTATTTTTATGCAGAATGAGAGCACAGCTACAGCCAACTCACGTTAGTCCTGCTACTGCACGAGTTAACACAACAATATTTGACACCACCCCAGAAGTCCTTCAAGTCCTGACCGGAAAACAAGAGATAATGGAAGAGATATCAAGAATGAAGGAAGCAGGGCAAACAATGTTTCACCCAGATTGGGAAAAATGGGTATTACGTCGAGGTATTTTTGGGAGGTCTTACCCATCATCTGAATGTAGTAACTATTTAGCTAAACCCCTGCCCCCTGATTGCGCAGGCAGGCCAGTTCTTAGTATCACAGGATCAGTATTTGCCCATGATAAATGGCATACCGAGGCCAAGTTCTCATGTAGAGCAATATCATTAAGGAATGGTACCGAGACACAAGGTCCACTAAGCTTTAATAAGATAATAGGCCAATGTCAGGAAATATGGGATGCAAACATACAGAGATATACATGGACAGGGACTACCATACACCCTAGAATAGCAAAGAAATTAACAGTTTTCTCTTTGTTTTAGAGGGAAAGGGACAGTGAAGGTGGGGAGTAACCTCAACTGCAACATCACCACCTACAACACTGATATGCAGGGCGGCACCTTCAGCCTGATGGATCACTACTGGATGTGTGGGGCCCTGCTCCACATGCAACTACCCCGAACTAGAATGGCCTCTGCTCCCTAGTGACTTTGCACACCCTCTCCCTGGTGATACCAGGTGTGGACATCTCTCAGTTACCTGACCATCCCATGAGCCGTCCAACAACCTTGCTTCACCATTACCGGACAAAACGAGCTGCTGAGTTTCTTGGTACTGAAGTGTGGAAAGACGTTCCACAGGAACATAGACTATTTAATGATGCCCAAATCTTTTTTGGTAGCATCCTACCATTCATTCAGGCGAAGGCAACTGCACGCTGGCTGCAGATCATGCGCTTTGAATTGATGAAGACCACAAATGCAACTGAAGATGGGTTCAATGCTATCAAGGAAGAACTCGGAGCCCTTAGGCTGAAGGTAATGCAACACAGATATGTACTTGATTTAATGACGGCCATGGAAGGAGGGGTGTGTAAGAAGATTGGATCGGCCTGTTGTACTTATGTGCCGGCCAATGATGCGGACAATGGAACATTAACTCAGGCCATTCAGACATTGCATGATCTACAAAAGAAAATGATCAATGAGGGGGGTGCCCCTGATGGGTGGTTCGAGGGCTGGTTCGAATGGGTGCCGTCCTGGATGTCGGGGTTGTTCAAGGCCTTGTTGCCTTTGATTGTGTCGTTGCTTTTGATGTGTCTTATTTTCCAAGTAATAATAGCATGTTGCAAAAGAATGACAGCTAAATTGGGAGGGACAGAGTAGTGGGTATGTGGTGATTCCCCTAGTTTGAGTAGTAGATGGGAAGGTAGGAAGAATAGTTGAATAATCAACTAGAGGGGGGGAATGATGTAGGAAGAATATGAATACATCACATACAAACAAACATAAGTTCCCAAATCCCAATACAAACATTTTAGGCTAGAGATAGTTGTAAACCAATGTATGTAGTGAAAGGCTTAATACATGTAAAAAAAAAAAAAAAAAAAGACAGACTGTGGGTTCAATAGAAAAGGCAGGTCATATTTAGGACAAACAAACACTTATTACTTAGGAAACTTATACACATGCTGCATTGTTGAGTTAGCAGTGCTGAAACACACAAGAGGCCCAAGCCACATTAGAATGAGAGTTTTTCTTTAAAGCTGCACCAACTGTTGCTTTCAAAATGTTCACTTAGCATGAACAGGGTGGAACAAAAGGGTGTATCCTGCCTTAGCACAAGGGTCCTAAAAACCACAAGTCATTCATATCGTGGTAAGGGGAACTGTGTAAGGGTCATATAAGTATTTGCGAGGCAGGGCTACCATGAGCAGAACGCAACATATAATCTCTTGTTGTGCAGAAAGATAGATATGGTGAATGACGTCAGTGTAACTTACCCACCCATGAAGACAACAAGTGCAAGTGCTTCTTTCCAGATGCACCCCATTATCTTATCTGTACTGCTTGTAGTTGCTTACGTCAATGCTGAACTTTTGACCAGTTTTTTTGTGGTTTTTACAGTATGAATGCTACTGGTGTTTGAACCAGAACTTTGAACTTCAGTCATGGCCTCTATGTTGAGACTGCCTGTTGTTCCCAGCTGAAAATCGATTAAACCTATATTATTGTGTCAAATTGACCTGTCTTATTTTATTAACAGATTTCCCTCTAACACTGGTGTAGTCCTGGTGTAATTGTGCCTCTAATTTAAGTGCTGTAACATGTTTATATGGTTTTGAAGTTGCGCAATCTTTTATCTGTCCCTCCTACTACCAAAGAAAGGCTTCAGTGGGCTTTTGGGCAACAGTTACATATTTGACTCCGTTTTCTTGTTTGAGCCATGGTGTAGCTTTCCCTAGTTGCGCCTCGAGCAGAGCATCTGATTACACAAAAATGAGATGTTTTCAGTACAAACGTTAACTGTGAAAGTTCACGCCTGCATTGGAGAGAGTGTATTAGTGAAATAACAGTCCTCTCGTAAAAGGCAGACTGGCCTTTGTTTGAAAAGGAGATGTGCAATTTGATAAAATATACACTGTTGAAAAGACAAAAATGCTTCAGAAATGTAGACATGCTTAAAAAAGAATCGTCCTTTTTGGTTCCAAGCAATGAGGTGAAAATTTGGGCAGCGTTCTCATTATATCAGTGCTGTAATATTACCTTCTCGGACTACATGAGGACTCTTATTAGGCCAGGGTTTAGATTCTAAAAGAGTTCTGATTATGCAACCTATCCAATTACAGCTGACTTTGAACACACAAGGGTTCTACGTATTATCTTTAAATATTTACAGGCTTTGCATATGGAGAAGTTCAGTTTATAAATAGGCTCAGTTTATGAAAGATTTCTGATAACAGAAAGGCTGAAAATATGCAAGCATGTTCACTTTGCTAGAATGCTGAAGAGTTCAGGTTACAACATTGCTTTAAATGTACGACTGCTCTTTCTTACTGCTGAAGAAGCATCTTGTGACTAGCCCTGGGATATTTATATTTAAGCATTTACTCGTTTGTTACTCAAAATGTTAGTACACATAATGATTTTAACTTGCAGTTCTGTGCCTAGGTTAAACACCTTGGATCAAAAGATGGCTCACCTGCCTCAGATCATCTACTTGACCACGTTGTACACTTCTTGGAAAGATCACCTCACCTTACTCCCCTGCAGTTCTTTTGTTTTCAATAACTGTGAGCTCACACCAAGTACTATATACATGTATATTTAAGGAATTTTTATATTTTACGAATGCCAGAACCAAAATGTTATGGCTTACCTAAGCATGTACATTTGGCCTGCATACAGAGAAGCTGGGTTTGCAATCATGAAAGGATTTACTCACAGATTTTTATGGCAGCAAACATACGCGAAGGGGCCATAAGTGGTAGGTTCAGGGCTAGAATGAGATTTCAATATGTGCACATCAACAACCTTGTATGTTTAATGGCACTCTCCAAATCCTCTACAACTATGTCTCACTCTGGAAAAGGTCAGAATCGTAACCCTAACATGGGCAGAAGTAAAACTTTTTACCAGGATTGGTAGGGCCCTCCCAAAAATGGTAATTTTCTCCAGAGGTTTAAAAAAAAAAAAGGAAATTTAAACATGTCAATTCTTTTTTGAGCAAATACCTGCTTGTATATGTGTGCCAGCAAAAATAGAATACACAGATTGCTAGAAGGATGTCTTAAAAATGGTTGTAGTTCTTCAAACCTACTTATGTGAATGCCTGATAGCGAGCACTCTTAACCGGTTCTGTGCCTTGGACGAGGTGACCTCGTCCAAGGCTCCAGGTCCCGTGTGCCTTGGACGAGGTCACCTTGTCCAAGTCACAGGAACTGGGGGGAGCGCTCCCCACCCACCCCCCCCCAAGGCAGGGATGGAAGGGGAAGCCCTTCCCCTTCCACCCCGACCTCCCCCACCCCTCCTGTGACGTCAGCGCGCGCACAGGGCCTCCCCCATCGCGCTGGAAGCTGCTTCCAGCGCGATCGAAAGAGAAATGCTCAGCATTTCTCTTTCGATCACGTGGGGGAGGCACGGAGAGGCTTCAAAAGGGAAGGAAATGTATTTCCTTTCCTTTGAAGTCTCTCCAAGCGTTTCAAAAGCCGGATTGCTTGCAATCCGGCTTTTGAAACGCCCACTAGACACCAAGGATGTTTTTTTTTTTGTTGAAATAGACATAAGGGAGCGACCCCTTGGGCAAGGGTCGCTCCCAATGGGGGGCATTTTTTAGGAAGGCCGTTTCTGCCCCCCCTGGGGGCAGATCGGCCTATTATTAGGCCGATCTGCCCCCAGGGGGGGCAGAAACCTCTAGGGCACCAGGGATCATTTTATTTATTTTTTCTATTTGTTTAGGTTTTATTTATTTTTTATTTTTTTAGGTGGGGAGCGACCCCTTAGGCAAGGCTCGCTCCCCTCGGGGGAAAATTATATTTAGGCCATTTCTGCCCCCCTTGGGGGCAGACTGGCCTATTTTGATGAGGCCAATCTGCTCCCAAGTGGGGCAGAAACCACTAGACACCAGGGAGTTTTTTTTGTTTTCGTGAATTTCACGCAAGGGGAGCGACCCCTTAGGCAAGGGTCGCTCCCCTGGGGGGGGGGGGAGGAATTATTTTAGGCCATTTCTGCCCCCTGGGGGGTAGATCAGCCTATTTTGATTAGGCCGATCTGCCCCCATGGGGGGCAGAAACCACTAGGCACCGGGGATTTTTTTGTTTTACAGATGGGGAGCGACCCCTTGGACAAGGGTCGCTCCCCTGGAGGGGAAAATTGTATTTAGGCCATTTCTGCCCCTTTCAGCCGTTTTTTGCTATGCCAATCTGCCCCCAAGGGGGGCAGAAACTACTAGGCACCAGAGATTTTTTTTTTGGTGCCAATCTCACGCGGGGGGGGGCAAATTTATTTTAGGCCATTTCTGCCCCCCATTAGGCCGATCTGCCCCCGGGGAGGCAGAAACCTCTAGGCGCCAGGACAATTTTTTTTTTGTGTGTTTTTTTAGTGTTTTTCTTTTTTTTAAAGATGGGGAGCGACCCATTAGGCAAGGGTCGCTCCCCTGGGGGGCAAATTGTATTTAGACAATTTCTGCCCCCCTTGGGGGCAGATTGGCCGATTTTAGGTCAATCTGCCCCCAAGGGGGCAGAAACCACTAGGCACCGGGGATTTTTTTTTTTTTGCGCCAATGTCACGCAGGGGGAGCGACCCCATAGGCAAGGGTCGCTTCCGGGGGGGGGTAGGGGCAAATTTATTTTAGGCCATTTCTGCCCCCCTGGGGACGGCTGAGCTAGAGGCCAAAATCCACAGGTAGGCACTTTGCAAAAAACACCTCTGTTTTCTGTGAAAAAATGTGATGTGTCCACGTTGTGTTTTGGGGCATTTCCTTTCGTGGGCGCTAGGCCTACCCACACAAGTGAGGTACAATTTTTATCGAGAGACTTGGGGGAACGCTGGGTGGAAGGAAATTTGTGGCTCCTCTCAGATTCCAGAACTTTCTGTCACCGAAATGAGCGGAAAAGGTGTTTTTTGGGCCAATTTTGGTGTTTGCAAAGGATTCTGGGTAACAGAACCTGGTCAGAGCCCCACAAGTCACCCCATCTTGGATTCCACTGGGTTTCTAGTTTTCAAAAATGCGCTGGTTTGCTAGGTTTCCCCAGGTGCCGGCTGAGCTAGAGGCTAAAATCCACAGGAAAGCACTGTTTTCTATGCAAAAAATGTGATGTGTCCACGTTGCGTTTTGGGCCATTTCTTTTCGTGGGTGCTAGGCCTACCCACACAAGTGAGGTACCATTTTTATCGGGAGACTTGGGGGAATGCTCGATGGAAGGGAATTTGTGGCTCCTCTCTGATTCCAGAACTTTCTGTCACCAAAATGTGAGGAAAATGTGTTTTTTTAGCTCAATTTTGAGGTTTGCAAAGAATTCTGGGCAACAGAACCTTGTCAGAGCCCCACAAGTCACCCCATCTTGGAGTCCCCTAGGTCTCAAGTTTTCAAAAATTCACAGGTTTGGTAGGTTTCCCAAGGTGCCGGCTGAGCTAGAGGCCAGAATCTACAGGTAGGCACTTTGCAAAAAACACCTCTGTTTTCTTTCAAAAAATGTGATGTGTCCACGTTGCGTTTTGGGGCATTTCCTGTCGCGGGCGCTAAGCCTACCCACACGAGTGAGGTATCATTTTTATCGGGTGACTTGTGGGAACATAGAATAGCAAAACAAGTGTTATTGCCCCTTGTCTTTCTCCTTTTTTTTTCCTTCCAAATATAAGAGTGTGTAAAAAAGACATCTATTTGAGAAATGCCCTGTAATTCACATGCTAGTATGGTCACCCCGGAATTCAAAGATGTGCAAATAACCACTGCTCCTCAACACCTTATCTTGTGCCCATTTTGGAAATACAAAGGTTTTCTGGATAGCTACTTTTCACTCTTTATATTTCAGCAAATGAATTGCTGTATACCCATTATAGAATGAAAACGCACTGCAGGGTGCAGCTCATTTATTGGCTCTGGGTACCTCGGGTTCTTGATGAACCTACAAGCCCTATATATCCCCGCAACCAGAGGAGTCCAGCAGACTTAACGGTATATTGATTTTGAAAATCTGACATTGCAGGAAAAAGTTACAGAGTAAAACGTTGAGAAAATTTGCTGTTTTTTTCACCTCAATTTCAATATTTTTCTTTTTCAGTTGTTATTTTCTGTAGGAAACCCTTGTAGGATCTACACAAATGACCCCTTGCTGAATTTAGAATGTTGTCTACTTTTCAGAAATGTTTAGGTTTCTGGGATCCAGCATTGGTTTCACGCCCATTTCTGTCACTGTCTGGAAGGAGGCTGAAAGCACTAACAATTTTAAAAATGGGGTATGTCCCAGTAAAATGCCAAATTTGTGTTGAAAAATTGGGTTTTCTGATTCAAGTCTGCCTGTTCCTGAAAGCTGGGAAGCTGGTGATTTTAGCACCGCAAACCCTTTGTTTATGCATTTTCAAGGGAAAAACCACAAGCCTTCTTCTGCAGCCACTTTTTCCCATTTTTTTGAAAAAAATGAAATTTTCACTGTATTTTGGCTAATTTCTTGGCCTCCTTCAGGGGAACCCACAAAGTCTGGGTACCTCTAGAATCCCTAGGATGTTGGAAAAAAAATACGCAAATTTGGCTTGGTTAGCTTATGTGGACAAAACGTTATGAGGGCCTAAGCGCGAACTGCCCCAAATAGCCAAAAAAAGGCCTGGAACAGGAGGGGGAAAAGGCCTGGCAGCAAAGGGGTTAATGTGCATCACTTTTATGTGGCACACAGTCAGAGTGACTTATGACAGATTCTTTGCATCCACACCCGGATACAAAAGTAATGCGTTGTCTCATGTGCCTAGGGCTACAAACCCGTATAAATTAGGGAATATCCCCTTGAAAGCTTGCTGGCACAAAATGTGTGCTGGAGCTATTCAATTATAGAACAGCCATACAAGCATATGAAGCACCTTCTATAAAACCAAAGTGCCCTGGGGAGCAAATTCGGGATCAAATGACAGTTGCACCTCAAAAGCACATTCTCTATTACAGCGGTGGTGCTCTGACCCACTATGCTTTCCAATTGCTAGTTGATAAAAAGAAAACAAGCACTTAGAGGGGTGTGGAATTCCTATAGCCAGACTCCCAGGACATATTGTTTGGGGTCAAAAGCAACAAGTTGACTGCCAGTTTAAAGTACCACATTATGGATTAGGGTAGTGCATGGTCTACAGTAAAGGTAACATTTGTGTCCCTATGTTAATGGTGTTTGAACTTGTATTTATAGTTCATTAATGCAACGGAAATGTAGCAAGCTCAGGCAGCACTACTGATAGTAGTTTCAGTGTAAAAATGTGTACACACATTTGAAAAGTTTAACAATATAAGGCTATGTATAATGATCCCAGTATGCTCTGTTATTAGATGCAAATCTGCAGAAGATTGAAAGCAGTAGCGAGGATTCTCTGATTTCAAAATCAAAACATTCATTAAAAAATGCAATGAGGGAAAAAAGGTTTTGCTAAGCTAAAATTTTAGTTACCATTTTATAAAATAATTATTTTGTAAAATGTGTTGATGTAAGCTAGTATTTCTTTAAAAAGGAAAAAAATCAGTAATGGAGAAACCAGTATAACTAGTTTCAACAAGATTATAGGAAACATGAAAATAAACAAGCATTGTCAAAGTCAGTAGGTTAGACACTGGTTGTCAGCCTTTTGGTTCTGTCAACGCTTGTCTTCTTTCGACATTGTGTTTGTAAAACTTTGTTGTTGTGGGAGCTTCTGGGCCCTCACTATTACAACCAACATTGACAAAAGCAAAAACATGTTTTGGTCTCAAAAAGCGCACATTGCCACAGTAGTTCCTGGAATTGAACAAGACTACTTTGTGTGCCAGGATGCTCCTTGTAAAAGAGCACAATGCTGTCACTCATAGTGAAGCCAGTCAATAGACTGAGAGAGAGAGACAGAATTGCCATAAAAACATAAGGTGTTGGTTAATATCAGATCTTTCTAGGGGCCCAATTCTTAGAGGAAGTCACAAAAGTGCCCTCGTGGTATATGACCTTGCATTAGTGCAGATTTACAACTAATGAAGTACCAAGAATTTACAGAAATAAGCCAGGAAATTGTATTTCTAGAAAATATTTGTGAACTACATTTTAGCTCAAGCAAATATGTATGTCTAGATTTGGTCATGCAAAAATCTTTTAAGCATTTACAAGTTTCCCTCCAATTACTTTTTTCCCCAACTGTCAGGAATATATGTCCAAGCTTCCTCAGTATGGAAACAATTAGAGAAGAGCTGGTAAAAACCCCTAAAACATGCAAGTTCGTAGGTTTGCACAGACTCAAAAGGGAATTCCAAACTTGGAACTTTTGCTTACTGCTACCTACACCCTCAGTATGTACATATGTGGAAATGTGATAAAATAAGGGATTTGCTAGCATTCGAACCCTACTATAGTATGAGCACCGGCATGATCAGAGAGGCTATTGTCATTGCCCATATATAATGGGATTGCTGCCACAGTTTGTCGTCACACTACATGACACCAAAGGGACAAGTGGATTTTGCTACAGGACAAGTGGATTTGTGAAGCAACCTGTCCCATGATATTTTATTAAATGGAAAACCCTTGCACATGGTCCTTTCCAAAGGGAGGTTATTGGTGCCTACAGAGGATATAAAAGACTATGAACACATCAGTAATATAAATACATCTAATTTTGCCTTCTGAAAATTTTTCAGAGACAAGGAGAACACTTCCGTCCTTTCTCAATATATTGGGAGTTTACAATAAATGTAGTCAATGCTCACACATAGATGTGGACTATCCTAAGCATGCAACCTCTAGAACACAGCACAAAGCTAGAAAATATACATAAGAACATGTTTGGAAAAAGTATTCCTACTCTTTCATCATTTTACTTTTGTATTCCTTACTTCAAATATATGTTAATGCTCTCATAAAACTGTACAAAAATATAAAACCGAAAAAATACTTACTTCACCCATTCCACACATTTATATCTCATTACTTTTCTATAAAAATCAGGCCGATTGTCTCATCAATGCTAACACTACTGTCTGTGTTTGAATAACCAAACACACAAATATAACGCAAGCAATGGCATCCTTGGTGGGGTTCCCCCTAAATTTTTGCCTTCAGACCTCCTATTTTTTACTAAATTTGTTTTATCTGGACGTAGGACTCTGCACACTATAGAACTGCTGACCAGTGCTAAAGTGCTTGTGATACTCTGAAGGAGCTTCTGCCTCTGTGTACTGGCCTGCAGCCTGCTGCCCTCTTACATGGGGAGGAAGACCTGGACTTGGAACCCATCATTAACACAGGACCCCAGAGTGACTCAAAGGGCTAGTCTGCTGTCCTACTGATCTAAGCTGCAGGGACATAACAGGCTACCCAACAGCTCCCGGACTACTCTTCAAGAAGTCCCTGGCCCCCCCAAGAGGTGTCCCTCAGGTCCTGTACCTTTGGCGTGGCTTTGTGGGGTCTTAATTCAAACTTTTGGGCTCTTTGTGACCATGAATGGGACTGTTCGCAGCAGAACTGTGCCCCTAGAACCGCAAATCTGCCCAAACCGCCGCCAACCTGTCTCTTTGCACAGCAGCATCAACCACTTGCAGGGGACCCCCAGTGCAAAGCACCAGTCTGCTCCTTGCACCACAGCCCACAATAATCTCCTTGCTCCTGTGACCCTCTACAACACGAACAGGACACTTGGCCCAAAACTTGAGAAGGTAAACCTTCATCTGGACTAATCTGGGAGTGTACATAATCCACGTTCCAAAGCGATTGGCTTGAACTTTTGACTTTGACCCAGTGCAGTGCGACCAGATAGCCACGTTTTACGCTTTATACTGTGGCTTATTCTTTAAAAATTCATAACTCTGGTTCTACTGATTAGATGTTTGTTGTTTTGTTCATGTTATGATAATTAATTTAAGCTCTATTCTTCTAAATTAGTGTGGATACTTTTTGTGTGGTGCTTTCACTATTTTACTGTTTGAAATGTTTCACAAATATGTTACACATTGCCTTTAAGTTAAGCATGACTGCTCTATGCCAAGCTACTAGTGTGTTGAGCATAGGTTAATTTGGGGTTTGCTTCCGTCTTACCCTGACTAGGGCTGTGGTTGCTGCTTGACCAAGGCTCACACCCCAGTCAACCAGTAAACCAATTTCTAACAATATCCTTGAATCAGCCTACTTCCTGACTGAGAGGTAGAGTGAGACAAGCCCAAAAATGGCACAAAATACAGACATACAAACCTTCATAATTTCATCATTCAACATCTGCTTCACATGTTCTACTGAAACCAAACGTGTGTTCACACGAACAGTAGTGAATGCTGGAGGATGTGACAAATGAATCAGAAGTTCATCAAATCTTCTTTCTGCTTCTATGGCACCAATTGCAGTCACTAGCTAAAATTGCAAAAAAATATGTAAGCAAGTAATAGTTACAAAACGTATCTTAAAATTATATAATCCCACTAGGAGGACAAGAACAGTGCAGTTCCTTGCCAAGCCGAAAGAAGATCAACTTTGTTAAAATCATATAAGGCAGGGGTTTTCAAAGCACTATCGACCACATGGACATTTTAAGTGAGTTCCTTCTATGAATGAAAACCAGAAAATATGGAAACCTGTGACAATGAATATTTTAAAATTTAAATTTCAGTTATGTTTGCATACTGGATAAGATACAAAATCATAAAACAAATTATGTCTTAATGTTTTTGTATTTATTTCCCAAACGTTAGGCTTACTATTCTCTTCAGTTAACCCTCAAATGTAAAGTATGAACCACATTAACCACTGTTTTCTAAAAGTAATTAAAATTACCTATTGTAACTCTCAGAATAGTTAGCCGTACCAAAGCAAAGGAAAAAAAAAGGCGGAGCAGTATTTCAATGTTTTTATCTTTGCGAGCAGGCATATTGCTGTATGACAAAGTGTTACTCAGTGGAATACAGCATTATGTGAATGAACTCAAGAGTGACACCCTTCTGCTAACATATTTTGCTTTTACCTGGACAAGCTTTGGGAAAAAAAAAAAAAAAGGAAAACAAAGTGTAATATTTTTCATAAACTGTACTTTTGAATAAAATGCAAAGTGACAGATTATTAAAGAGATGTATCTGTGAGTGTATTTAAAGATGGAAATAGAGGTATAAAGGCAGTTTATAGACAGGGATGAGACATACCTCAATCAAGAACAGTAACAGACGAAATAAAAAGTCTAGATAAAATTGTATATTTTTCAGTGCTATGTTACCCTAAACTTGGTTGATCAACAAAGTGGTCAGTTAAAGATTTAAGTACAAGAGATCAGGAGGGAAAGTTGGGAAAATAGAACATTGCATCAGGGTCAAGATTTTTAATGTCTCTGATAACCATTGTTAATGTTAAATTGATCATTACTTTTTAATCAAATTTCAAAGCAGAGTGCAGGTTATGATTATGACTTTTAACATGGGTTTTGGACAATACATTACCAGTGCCATTCAAACATAGGTCAACATTTTTAGAAATTGCTATAGATGTTTTTAATACATATTATTTTTTTCCAAGTAAAATTGTTTCAGATGCATTTAAAGGTTGCAGTGTGAAATTACAAAAGTAAATGTCCACTAGAGTTCTACTGACTAATCAGGCAAACTACACCTTGCCTACTAAACGTGAATGTAGGTGCAAGTATGCAAATAAAGCAAAAATAGAGTATCCTTATATGTGTGTTTGAAAGCATTCCTTCTCGTATTTGCACAACCTTCACTAAGGACATGTTTCTCTTCAACATGTTAGTCACTTGTAGTTGAGACAGCATGTCTTCTTTATCTTCAATTTTATTGACTAAGTTAGGATATGGTGTATTTTTAGACCACTACCTGTCACAGTTGGAGCTGTAGATAAATCATAAAAAGGTGTTGTCCAGGATGTGGCTAAGTGATGTAAAAAGTTGTACATTTTAGAGCTAGAGCTTTCAAAATAACACGATTCTACAAGAGGTAAAAATTCTCAAATAGGGAAAACATATCTATGTAGAAAATACCACTTAAAGGCAGGAGGACATCATGGTTTTAACCACACTGCTAGGTGATGAGTCATTGAGGCCCACGGAAAACCCTCCTGCCTCTGCCAATCCTAATTCTTTTTACTGCAAGATTATAACAGAAAAGGTCCAGGGATAGTTCAGCCTGCTCCTCCAATGAATCTGACAAGCCCAAGTAATTCTCTTATTCATGAGCGGCCCGGTATTAGACATGGTGTTGAATCACACAAATTAATTTCTTATCAAACGAAAACCTTGCCATTGTAGTCCACTGGAAGGCCCAATCTGCCGATTCAAATGCTTTTTCTTTACTCAAAATAGTATTCGTAGAACACCCTCTTTGCTTGCAATCAAAGCTTAAAAGAATCAACTGTTACAGAGTAGTTCGGAAATCAGAACTACGATTAATGCAATCTTTTTTCAGAATACTTCAAACAAATTAAACATCAGTTTTACTAAAGGCTACATGTACATATCTCAAAAAGGGATCGGTTGCTGACTAAGATTTAGAGTACAAAAACAGATGTATTTTAAACATATGGGAATATATAATCTTGTTAAAGATTGACACGTATTGCTTAGCTATTGTTGCCAATTCCTGATGACCATGTATGATACAACTGCACCCTTCAAAACTGACTAAAATGTAGACAAGATATCCTACCCAGATACTTCCTTTATGTTCCAAACTTTCAGAAAGCAAGTATAAATTATATTTTGAATGGGGCCAGATGAATATTTTAGCCTTTGGTGTGCTTATTCACTGGGACAAAGGGTACTTCCCACATCAGATCATTTACAGAGAAGAAAACCGAAAGCTGCTGTTAAACTAATGGTAATGATGACTTTTCACTTAAATGCGCTTTGCACCTAAACGTGATTAGTGCTCTTAACAATGTTTCCACATTACTGCTGATATTGCAAAAGAATGATTGGTCATATTAATGTGACCTCACACAAGAGACTTTTGCTCAAAATGTCAAACCGCAAGAAAACTTATTTTGCTCCAAATTTACATTTTGACCTTTAAAGGGTTGTCAAGCAAACACGATGTCGTGCAAATGCACAAGTTTTACCCCAGATGTGACATCTTACCATATAATGTTTATTTTTGCACTGAGTGACGTTACAAAACTGACAAATAAAAGTCATTAGGTGCATTACTGCTAAATTAACAAGAAGCAACTATGTACTGTATAAAACATACAGCAAGCAGTGCGATTTTTAAGATAACACCCAAGGTGTATACATAAAATGTGATACATTCACAAGTATAAAACGTTGCCAACACTACATGGGTTTCGATGCGAGTTTGCGGAGATATTAAAACTCATAGTTTGCATGCCAGAACAGTACATACCTCGTGGTTTCTAAACACATTTCTGAGATAGCCTTCCACTTCACCCCTGAAGATGGCTTTAGGAAAGAAAGACATTATTTCGCTCCGGACGCGTTCATTGAGGCTAACGTGGATTGACGACGACCCTAGAAGCATTTCATTCCTAAGAAATCATTTAATGCTGAAAAAATCCCAACACGACACCTGACCTGAAGTAAAACGAACCATAAACTAAGGTTAAATAGGTAACCGAGGGCGGAAACGTGTGATTAAAACATTCCAGCTCTTCGGCAGTCTAGTCTACGGAAAATAAGATCCGCCCATCGTGTGCGAACAGACAGAAGCAGCAGATGCCAGATCTTGCCAAACGCGTGCATGTTAGACATAAGCCTTTTCACTTTTATTTACATTAATTTGCCTTACTTACACTGGTGTTTTCATATGCTTGGAATTGATTTTCCTTAGCATTTGAAGCCACCATTGCCAGTGTTTTATTACGTGTTCTGTACTGTTGAAACTTTGCGAGAAGACTCACGCTAAAATTCAACTGATACACCGCGAAACGCTTTCTATAGTTATTTATTTACGTGGTTTAGATTATAAGGCTGCTACCTGGCCGTTTTTTACCTACATTACCAGTATGTTCCAGTCACTACAACAACTTGCAAAATCACCTAAATCTTTTATTTTTTACTTTATCAGTGTGTAATTAAAACAGTAAATATAAGAAGAAAGCACTTTAAGATGTGTCCTGGAGTTACCATAAGCAAAGACAAAGGTTATGTAAATAAGCATTTGCAATGCAAAGGGCCGCACATTTGCTTGAGTTAGAGCTATCAGCATTGTAAACTCCTAACCGGACTTTTCTTGCCACATAACTTGAAAATCAAAAGTAAAACAGTTTCACATAAGCGAGCCCATTCACAGCGCCACACCCGCCATGAGCATCAGCCATAAGTAGAGACACAAAAGGAAAAAGAAGTTAGTTTGCAGTCAAACTTATTGTCAAAAGTGCAATTAGCCGTGTAACAGGGGCAATAGCCAGGGCGGTAACAAAACCTCCCCAAGAAGGGACAAACGTAAACCATTTACCAATGTCATCAAAGGATTTTTGAAGGGCAAGCCCACGGATGAGTGATAGTGATGGGCGTGAGGTGGGAGTTGTTAAAAGCTTAGATACATACCAACACGTTGGAAAAGCAGCGAATGTTCGCAGCTATGCTCGACCTAAGAATGAATACAGAGACAATTTTATATAAAGTTCCATTTGAGTATCAATGTAGTTGTCCGGGAACCAGAGACACGGACTGGACGTACCCCAGGTTCACCTCTGAATACGGCACAACTGACCAGGAAGATGTTTGAAGGGCGGCAGCCAATCATCGTGGGACAATCGCGGAAGAAGGAGGGTTTTTTAAACCCGGAGCGAAGGAACAGAGGGGAGAGGGTGAAGATGTGTACAGAACGGACGGAGAAGAGGAGAAGGCGCCAGCAGGACAACGAGGCGGTGCGGAGAAGCTGGAGAGAGAGGCAGGAGGAGAGATGGAGTGAACAGACCTGTTACGCTCTGGGAAGAGTGTGGCCCGTCAGGTACGGTCCAAACCCAAAGCGGGGACTGGGTATAGCGGGAAAATTGGGTTTCACCTACATCAAGGGGAGGAGGGAGGAGAAATGGTACAGTTTGTAACCTGTGCACAGCCATGATTTCGTTTCCCTTATATTTTGCTTTTCCATTTGGTTTTCCTTCCACTTTTCAAGGGTATTTGGGCACTAGAGGGACTAGAGGCACAGAACAGTTATAAAAAAAGTAACCTGAAGAAAAGACAGGTCCATACATACAAAAGAGAAACCAGGCCAGTAAAATAAGAGAAAAAAAACAGAAAGATTACAAGACATTCTTGAACCAAAGAAAGAGAGAAAGAAAGACAGAAAAGCAGAGAGAAGACAAAAAACTAATGAAAGCGAACTTTAACAAGCCAAGAACAGAGAGGGAAAAGATAAAGTCAAAGAAAGAGAAGAGAAGAGAAAGGTCTGAAGACAGGAAGAAAAGGGGCAGATAAGACAGAAAGGACTGAGAGAGATAATGTAACACCACAAATACCTACCTCCTAAAACCACCTTGACATGTTCTTCCTTCCTCCTATGTGCCTCCTGAGTCCCCACCTGGAAAAGAAGAGAGACCAAAATAAAGAAGGTGAAGATCATTCAAGAGGAAAAAGAGAGAGAAAAGAAAGAAGAAGAAACACTTGTATAACAAAGCCTGTAGAATATGTATACCACAGAAATAAAGAAATCACAAACCATGGTAACGCCTATCCGCCTCCATTACTCTGACCCTGTCACAATCACGTAGGAATGTCAGCGTGCAAACCACTTTCTCATAATCTTACCAAGTGCATGCCAATGGCACGGACAGGAGCAGTGTAGTCCTTAGATGGACTTTGGTGCTTTCCATTTGGACCTGTCTCTATCTAGTCTATCTGACATCAATGATAGAGGTTAGGACAATCTCAGTAAGAATGACCGGCACAGGTCAAAATGTTAAGGAGTTTATATAACAACTTCTTAAGTATTATACCTGAACTCTATTGTAAGCATGGTTAGCAAGAAAGAATATAGATCACAAGTACAAAGAACTCAGTAAAGTTCAATGTAAAATCCAACATAGATTTGCCTTACAAAGTAGGGAATGGGGTTCCTACTTACAGAGGAAAGGTATATTCTTTTATAGGAACACAGGATTTCCTACATTACTAAACGTGTATGGTTGTCAGGATATGCACCAATGAGGAACAAGTAAGAGGAAACATTTTATTACGGAATACATTTGAAGGTTCTCTCATAATACTATTGCATTGAGTTCAGTGGCTCTCAAAGTTTGTTCAAGCACAATAATTGACACATTGTATAAACCATTGGCACTCACAAACATTTTCCAAGGGCCAAAAGGTTTTGTCAGTGATGTGGCCGAGGGCCGCATTGATGTGAGCACGGTGGTGGTCAGGGGGAGGTGGTGCAGGGGGCAGTGCCATTAAGGTTGGTGTAGGTAGGGGAAGCGAAGCAGATACATCCAGTGGCTGAATTGCACAATGGAAAACCAGATAACCTGGGTTTAATCCCAGCTTTCCTCTTTTCCAAATTGTGTGATCCTAGGCAATTGTTTAATTTCACTTTCCCTCCTTTTTTCATTCTCATACATAAAAGGACTTTGAAATACCTGACTCCTGGCTGTGCATTGTACAAAGTCCTCTCCTGTGTTTGATTTAATAAACCATTTTTTAAATGTATAATAGGAACCCGGCTGAATTTGTGCACTTAACAACTGACTTGTATCTTATTTCACTGTTGATCTCATTATCAGTGTGGGAGGAAGAATGAATATTTGTAAATTTATGTTTGAAAACTATTTAAAAAAAACCTTCTTAATGCACTGTTGTAATGTGATGTACTATGTGAAACGGTTCTGTGTCTTAATAAAATAAACTTTTTGAATATTGAAACAATCTTATCATATTTTTACACTTTTGCTGCAAGATGTCTTTAAAAATAAAATTATTTCTAAAGTTAGGCCCTAGTTACTTCCTTCCTTTAACTTCAGTTAGCCATTAAATAAAGGCTCCCCTGTTTAATAAACTTCTTTCTTAATGTTAGCGCTGAGCTGAGAAAACAGTAACTCCCTGATGCTGTTGACCAGGGGGCCCATATAAAGGTCAGGAGAGCTGCATGTAGTACCCGGCCTGTACTTTGAATATCAATTTTATAAAATTTAGCATTGGATGGTTGGGATGACCTTGGTTGGGTACAGCGTGGCGTGAAGACCCTGGGAACATTTATCGTCTCCTAGAGTGAAGCTTGCAATTCTTTGGTTAGAGCTGAGAAATAACGATAGCAATGATCACAGGGTGTGGTACGGCATTATTTCAAGATGGAAGTCACTACATCTTTGGTTATTTGAGTGCACTTTTAATTTCAAGCATTTTTAGAAGCATAAAAGATGACACAACAGTCACACTCCCTACTGCTGATTGCCTCTAAAGGATCAAATCTACATCTTTATTACAACACAGATTCTTCAGGTTGTGGTTCATCTCTTTACATTATCCCAGATCTTTCATAGTGTTCATTAGAAATGGGGTCTCTAATTGGCAGTGGTTTGCACCCTGTCCAATACGGACCCTCACTCTAGTCTAGGTAAGGGAGTCACACAGCTAAGATAACTCCTGCTCATCCCCTTGGTAGCTTGGCACGAGCAGTCAGTCCTATCTCAGAGGCAATGTGGTAAGTATCTGTACACACACACACACACACACACACACCCACACACAGTAACACAGTGAAAACAGCACAAAAGGATTCCACCCTGTCTAGAAATGTAGCCAATATTTATTTGAAATGACCAAGACGACAAAAATCCAACATGCGCAAGTAAAGATATTACTTTTATTTAAATGGAAATGCGTCTTAATCCATAGGAATCAATGATTGCATCTTTTTAGTAGAATGTACCTGGGATGCGTCAAAAACAAAGACGATGCGTACCACAGGGGAGGTGAGGCAACAAAAAGCAAAGCGATGCTTCAGTTCCTTACTGCGCAGGGGAGGTGACGCATCTATTCTTTCCTCGCAGGAGAGGTGATGCATAGGTTCCTTACTGTCAGGGGACTTGGTGCATTGATTCTTTCCTTGCAGGAAAGGAGATGCATTGATTTCCGGACACACAGCCTTAGTTCCTTACTGCAGAACGGGGTCGATGAGAAATTGACGACCCGGGGACTATGCGTGGAAAATCCAGACGCACTGTGTTGATGGAATCATGAGGAAACAGGCGCTGCGTCAATTCTGCAGACGTGAGACAGGCTCTGTGTCGATTCTTCAGCCACGGGATGGGTGATGCAGTGATTTGTCTGCTGTGTCATGTCAGTGTTTGGATATTCTTCTTTGTGTTACCTGCTTACACTTTTAAGGGCCCGGGACTGGAGATGGCACCACGTTGCAAGTCAGGACTTTCAGCAGAAGAGCCCAGACACTGGGAGATAAAGTCTTTGATGTACCTGAGACTTCTTAAGAGAAGGCAAGCTCAGTTTAAGCTCTTGGAGAACCTTGGAAAGCAGGATTTAGAAAGCAAAGTCCAGTCCTTTCACTCCCAGGACAGAAACAGCAAGCAGTATGCGATCACAACAAAGCAACAGGCACAGTGGCAGTCCCTCCTATAGCATCCAGCTCTTCTCCCTGGAAGAATGTCCTCAGTCCAGAAGTGTTCTAACTTTGTGGGATCAGAGGTCTAGTACATATACCCATTTCTGTCTTTGAAGTAGGCAAACGTCAAGGACAAGTTTTTGTAGTGCACAAGACCCTGTCCTTCCTGCCCTGACCCCAGACACACTCCAGGGGGTGAGAGACTGCTTTTTGTAAGGGCAGGCACAGCCCTTATCAGGTGCAAGTGTCAGCTTTTCCCACCACTCTAGCCCAGGAAGACACATCAGGATATGCAGGGCACAGTGACTGTCTAGAGTGAATTCAGAAAGAGCTCAACTGTCACCCTGACCCAGATGTGTATTCCACAGCCAGGCAGAGGCACAGAATGGTTAAGCAAGAAAATGCCCAGTTTCTAAAAGTAGCTTTTTCAAACTTACAATTTAAAAACCAACTTTGCCAAAAGATGCATATTTGAAGTGTGAGCTCAGAGACCTCAAACCCCATATCTCTATCTGCTCCCATTGGGAAATTACACTTTAAAGTTATTTCAAGGCAATCCCCGAGTTACCCTGTGGGAGAGAATAGCAATAGTGAAAAAATAATTTAGCAGTATTTAACTATCAGGACATGTAAAACACACCAGTATGTGTCCTACCTTTTAAATACCCTTCGCCTTGGGCCCACGTTAGGGGTGACTTGCATGTATACATGTGGTAAAAGAGAAGGTTTGGAACTGGCAAGTGAGTGCACTTGTCGGGACGCACACAGCAATGCGTTGTTTTGTTTTCACACAAGGACGGCTATGCGTCGATTTCTGGTGCTCGGTCGTGGATCCTCTTCGGGTTGCGGTTTTTCAGATGCCCCGGGGATGATGTGTGGATCTCCTGCGTTGGCAGGACAAAGTCACAGAAGCTGCATCGATTCGGTGGGCGTTGCGGCAAATTTTCTACCACACGGCAGGCGCTGCGTCAATTTCTCTCTGGAAGTCAGGCTGCGTCGTTCCGGTTCGGCTGTGCGTCGTTCTGGTGGGCCGTGCGTCGAATTTCCGGTCACTACACTGGGGCTGCTTCGATCTTCTTGTTGCGAAGTCGGGCTGCGTCGTTCCGGATTGGCGTACAGTGAAATTTTCACTGCGGTGGAGGCTGGGCATAGTTTCTGGCAGGCTGTGGTTCTAATTTCGCCGCACAAGGAGTCCTTCTTGTAGAGATGAAGTCGTTTTGGTCCTGAGACTTCAGGGAACAGGATGCAAGCTCTATCCAAGGCCTTGGAGAGCACTTCTTCACCACAGCCAGAGAGCAGTAAGGCAGCAGGGTAACAGCAAGGCAGCAGCCCTTCACAGAAAGCAGTCAGGTGAGTCCTTTGGGCAGCCAGGCAGTTCTTCTTGGCAGGATGCAGGTTCTGGTTCCAGTTTTCTTCTCCAGGAAGTGTCTGAGTTGGTAGGGCCAGAGGCCCTGTTTATATAATCAAATGTGCTTTTGATGTGGGGGAGACATCAAAGAGTGGCTTAAAAGTGTACCAGGTCCCCTTTCAGTTCAATCGTGTCTGCCAGGGTCCCAGTAGGGGGTGTGGCAGTCGTTTGTGTGAGGGCAGGCCCTCCACCCTTCCAGCCCAGGAAGACCCATTCAAAATGCAGATGTATGCAAGTGAGGCTGAGTGTCCTGTGTTTGGGGTGTATCTGAGTGAATGCACAAGGAGCTGTGAACTAAACCAAGCCAGATGTGGATTGTAAGGCACAGAAAGATTTAAGTGCAGAGAAATGCTCACTTTCTAAAAGTGGCATTTCTAAAATAGTAATATTAAATCCAACTTCAATCAGCAGGATTTAGTATCACCATTCTGCCCATACTAAATATGACCTTCCTACTCCTTTCAGATGAGCAGGTACCTTTCAAACAATGTATGAGGGCAGCTCCAATGTTAGCCTAAAAAGAAAGCAGGGCTCACAGCAGTGTAAAAACGAATTTAGGAGTTTTATACTACCAGGACATGTAAACTACATAGGTACATGTCCTGCCTTTTGCCTACACAGCACCCTGCCCTATGGGTTACATAGGGCATACCTTAGGGGTGTCTTACATGTAGAAAAGGGGGACTTTTAGGCTTGGCAAGTATTTTTAAATGCCAAGTCAAATTGGCAGAGAAACTGCACACACATGCCTTGCAATGGCAGGCCTGAGACAAGGTTAAGGGGCTACTTAAGAGGGTGGCACAATCGGTGCTGCAGGCCCACTAGTAGCATTTAATCTACAGGCCCTGGGCACATATAGTGCACTCTACTAGGGATGCACTCTACTAGGGACTTATGAGTAAATTAAATAGTCCAATTGGGTAAGATCCAATGTTACCATGTTTACAGGGAGAGAGCATATGCACTTTAGCACTGGTTAGCAGTGGTAAAGTGCGCAGAATCTAAAAAACCAGCAAAAACAGTATCTAAAAAGTGGATGGAGGCAGGCAAAAAGTTAGGGGTGACCACCCTAAGGCTGTCAGGTCTAACAGAATCTTAGCTTCTTCAGCACCCAGACCACAGCAAAAGCTTCCCTTTCTGTTGTGCTCCACCTCTGTTCCAGGGAAAGTAACCCTCACTAATGAAGGCTATAGGTTGATCTAGGCTCTCTTCATTTAGCTGTGAAAGTACAGCTCCCATGCCATGCCCGGAGGCATCTGCCTGCACCACAAATGCCTTGGGGAAATCGGGAGCCTTGAGCTTGGGTGCTGTGCACATAGTCACCTTCAGGGTGTCAAACACGGTCTGGCACACCTCTGTCGGGCCTGCTTCGTGGAAGTCAGCTTTCTTGGTCATGAGGGGTGGCCAAGCCAGATTGGTGACAATCTTGGCTTGTAGGGGCACCACCTGGCTGCTCTCTACCTGGTGTCCCAAGTACACCACAGACCCCTGCCCTATCTGACACCTACTGGCCTTCACAGTGAGGCCTGAACTTTGCAGAGCCCTCAACACTTCCTGGAGGTAGTACATGTGGTCAGTCTTGATGACGGCATTGAACCCCTGTAGTCAACACAGAACCTCAGTTCAGGTGTGACACCGGGTGGAGCAGCCTTGGGGACCAGCACCACTGTGCTGGTCCAAGGACTGTTAGATTGCTAAATCACCCCTACCTCCAGCATTTTAAAGACTTCCTCTTTGATGTTGTTCCTCACTCTATCAGTCGCCTGAAAGACTTGTGCTTAACAGGTAGGCTGTCCCCAATGTCATGAGTACACCATTGGATGACTCCCAGCGTGAGTGAGAACATGGATGATAACTGCCCCAATAACTGTCAACAGTCCCTCTGCTGCTCTAAGGTTGGTGTATGGGAGAGGTTCACACCCTCCACTGACCCATCCTGCTCTTTGGAAGACAGGAGGTTGGGGAGAGGTTCGCTCTCCTTTTTCACACCATCATCTGTGACCAGGAGCATGGTCAAATCAAACCTCTCAGAGTGCGGCTTGAGGCAGTTCACATGCAGGACTCTCCAAGGGTTCCTAGTAGTCTGCATGTTCACCAGGTAGGTGACATTACTCTTGTACACCTTCACCTCAAATGGCCCAAAGAGCACGGGGTCTACCAGGGCCATCAACCACACTTTCTGGCTAGGCTAAAACTCAACCAGGGTGGTATTCTGGCTGTACCAGCATTTCATATCCTCCTGGCTAGCTTCCAGATTCTTTTGGGTGAGTTTCCGGAAGCGGGCTGTCTGGTAGCTGAAGGCCAGCATGTAACTGAATACATCCTGGGGTGGCTTCTTAGGAGCTTGCTCGTAGCCCTCCTGCACCAAACTGAGAGGCCATCTCACAGGCTGCCCATATTGAAGTTCAAAAGGGCTGAAGCCAACCCCCTTCTGCAGTACCTCACTGTAGGCAAACAACAGGCATGGTAACAGGACATCCCACTTATGGCTTATGGGTTCTGAGACACCCATAATCATGCCCTTCAGGGTACAGTTGAACCTTTCAACCAGCCTATTGCTTTGGGGATGGAAAGGCATGGTTAACTTGTAGGTAACACCATACTTCTTCCACATGGCTTTCATGTACAAAGACAGGATATTGTACCCCAGTCAGAAACCACCTCCTTGGGGAAACCCACATGGGTAAAGATCCCTGTAGGAAGTTGGCTCTGTATGTGCTATTTCAAAGTAAGGAATAGCATGCACAGAGTCCAAGGGTTCCCCTTAGAGGTAAAATAGTGGTAAAAATAGATAATACTAATGCTCTATTTTGTGGTAGTGTGGTCGAGCAGTAGGCTTATCCAAGGAGTAGTGTTAAGCATTTGTTGTACATACACATAGACAATAAATGAGGTACACACACTCAGAGACAAATCCAGCCAATAGGTTTTTATATAGAAAAATATATTTTCTTAGTTTATTTTAAGAACCACAGGTTCAAATTCTACATGTAATATCTCATTCGAAAGGTATTGCAGGTAAGTACTTTAGGAACTTCAAATCATCAAAATTGCATGTATACTTTTCAAGTTATTCACAAATAGCTGTTTTGAAAGTGGACACAGTGCAATTTTCACAGTTCCTAGGGGAGGTAAGTATTTGTTAGGTTAACCAGGTAAGTAAGACACTTACAGGGCTTAGTTCTTGGTCCAAGGTAGCCCACCGTTGGGGGTTCAGAGCAACCCCAAAGTCACCACACCAGCAGCTCAGGGCCGGTCAGGTGCAGAGTTCAAAGTGGTGCCCAAAACACATAGGCTAGAATGGAGAGAAGGGGGTGCCCCGGTTCCGGTCTGCTTGCAGGTAAGTACCCGCGTCTTCGGAGGGCAGACCAGGGGGGTTTTGTAGGGCACCGGGGGGGACACAAGCCCACACAGAAATTTCACCCTCAGCGGCGCGGGGGCGGCCGGGTGCAGTGTAGAAACAAGCGTCGGGTTCGCAGTGTTAGTCTATGAGAGATCTCGGGATCTCTTCAGCGCTGCAGGCAGGCAAGGGGGGGGTTCCTCGGGGAAACCTCCACTTGATCAAGGGAGAGGGACTCCTGGGGGTCACTCCTCCAGTGAAAGTCCGGTCCTTCAGGTCCTGGGGGCTGCGGGTGCAGGGTCTCTCCCAGGTGTCGGGACTTTGGATTCAAAGAGTCGCGGTCAGGGGAAGCCTCGGGATTCCCTCTGCAGGCGGCGCTGTGGGGGCTCAGGGGGGACAGGTTTTTGTACTCACAGTCTTAGAGTAGTCCTGGGGTCCCTCCTGAGGTGTTGGATCGCCACCAGCCGAGTCGGGGTCGCCGGGTGCAGTGTTGCAAGTCTCACGCTTCTTGCGGGGAGCTTGCAGGGATCTTTAAAGCTGCTGGAAACAAAGTTGCAGCTTTTCTTGGAGCAGGTCCGCTGTCCTCGGGAGTTTCTTGTCTTTTCGAAGCAGGGGCAGTCCTCAGAGGATGTCGAGGTCGCTGGTCCCTTTGGAAGGCGTCGCTGGAGCAGGATCTTTGGAAGGCAGGAGACAGGCCGGTGAGTTTCTGGAGCCAAGGCAGTTGTCGTCTTCTGGTCTTCCGCTGCAGGGGTTTTCAGCTAGGCAGTCCTTCTTCTTGTAGTTGCAGGAATCTAATTTTCTAGGGTTCAGGGTAGCCCTTAAATACTAAATTTAAGGGCGTGTTTAGGTCTGGGGGGTTAGTAGCCAATGGCTACTAGCCCTGAGGGTGGGTACACCCTCTTTGTGCCTCCTCCCAAGGGGAGGGGGTCACAATCCTAACCCTATTGGGGGAATCCTCCATCTGCAAGATGGAGGATTTCTAAAAGTTAGAGTCACTTCAGCTCAGGACACCTTAGGGGCTGTCCTGACTGGCCAGTGACTCCTCCTTGTTTTTCTCATTATTTTCTCCGGCCTTGCCGCCAAAAGTGGGGCCTGGCCGGAGGGGGCGGGCAACTCCACTAGCTGGAGTGTCCTGCTGGGTTGGCACAAAGGAGGTGAGCCTTTGAGGCTCACCGCCAGGTGTGACAATTCCTGCCTGGGGGAGGTGTTAGCATCTCCACCCAGTGCAGGCTTTGTTACTGGCCTCAGAGTGACAAAGGCACTCTCCCCATGGGGCCAGCAACATGTCTCGGTTTGTGGCAGGCTGCTAAAACTAGTCAGCCTACACAGATAGTCGGTTAAGTTTCAGGGGGCACCTCTAAGGTGCCCTCTGTGGTGTATTTTACAATAAAATGTACACTGGCATCAGTGTGCATTTATTGTGCTGAGAAGTTTGATACCAAACTTCCCAGTTTTCAGTGTAGCCATTATGGTGCTGTGGAGTTCGTGTTTGACAGACTCCCAGACCATATACTCTTATGGCTACCCTGTACTTACAATGTCTAAGGTTTTGTTTAGACACCGTAGGGGTACCATGCTCATGCACTGGTACCCTCACCTATGGTATAGTGCACCCTGCCTTAGGGCTGTAAGGCCTGCTAGAGGGGTGTCTTACCTATACTGCATAGGCAGTGAGAGGCTGGCATGGCACCCTGAGGGGAGTGCCATGTCGACTTACTCGTTTTGTCCTCACTAGCACACACAAGCTGGCAAGCAGTGTGTCTGTGCTGAGTGAGAGGTCTCCAGGGTGGCATAAGACATGCGGCAGCCCTTAGAGACCTTCCTTGGCATCAGGGCCCTTGGTACTAGAAGTACCAGTTACAAGGGACTTATCTGGATGCCAGGGTCTGCCAATTGTGGATACAAAAGTACATTTTAGGTGAAGGAACACTGGTGCTGGGGCCTGGTTAGCAGGGTCCCAGCACTCTTCTCAGTCAAGTCAGCATCAGTATCAGGCAAAAAGTGGGGGGTAACTGCAACAGGGAGCCATTTCTTTACAATCCCCATAAGTGCACTGGCCACAATAAGCACAGTCACTGTCCTCAGAGGGATAACTTCCAGATACCAGGTGGTTTGATCCACTAAGCCCAGGATAAACCTGCTGCCCATGGCTGTCTTTGGATCCAGAGGCCCCACAGTGTCAATGACAGTCCAAAGGGCAGAGCACAATGCATTTAAAAAGTATGGCATGCACTTTTAGGTTTTAAATGCCCTGGTAATGAAAAACTCTTATACTCATTTTTCACTACTGCAAGGCCTTTTACTCCTGTAGGATAGCATTAGCATTACCTTATTAGGTTTTATGAGTGTAACCTCTAATTATGAAGAGATAGACTTTTCAAGTTTGGTGTCTCTGGAATCCAAATTTAAAATGTTAACTTATGGCAAAGTCAGATTTTAAATTATAATTCTGAAAATACCACTTTAAGAAAGTTGGTATTTTCTTACTTTAGCCATTTGGTGCTTGTTTCCAGTCTCTGATCACTTGTCTGGAGTGGGTGACAGCTGAGCTTTGTGTATTCCCTCTAGACAGCCACCCACAATAGAAATGTTATTGTGATTTGATGGACCTCAGAAGCCATTAACTAGCTTAATGGGGGAGAGGGGTGAAGCTGAGCACTGCTTCACTTATACCTTATAGACTTATAGGCTGTGTCCTGCCCCACACAAAGGGCTACATAACCCCCAGTAGTGAGTATGGAGCCTGGGCAGAAAGGGCAGGGACTCTGTCTACTTCAATGGCATCTCTTTGAAGCCTTCTCCACTTCAAAGACACAACTAGGTATAAGTACTGGACCTCTGACATCACCAACACAGTACACTTCTGGACCTGTTGAAACTCTAAAGGATTGTTGTGGTGAAAGGACTGAAACTCTGCTAGACTGCTACTCTGCTCGTCTCCTGCTCCTCTGTGCTGACCTGCTGCCCTCCTTGCCTGGGAGTGAGAAGGATTGGACATGCATCTCTCTAACCCAGAACAAAAATGACTCAAAAGGCTTACTGGCTTGCCTCCTGTTTTCTGAAGAGTTAATGTTAGACCTGACAGCCTTAGGATGGTCATCCCCCAACTTTTTGCCTTCCTCCTTCCACTTTTCTGACACTTCTTTGCTGGTTTTAGGACTCTGCGCACTTTACCACTGCTAACCAGTGCTAAAGTGCATATGCTCTCTCCCTTAAACATGGTAACATTGTTTCATGCCATATTTGATTTACTTATACGTCCATGGTAAAGTGCACTACATGGGCCCAGGGCCTGTAAATTAAAAGCTACTAGTGGAACTGCAACACTGATTGTGCCACCCACATAAATAGCCCCTTAACCATGTCTCAGGCCTGCCATTACAAGGCCTGTGTGTGCAGTTTCACTGCCACTCCAATATGACATTTAAAAGTACTTGCCAAGTATTAAACTCCCCTTTTTCTACATTTAAGACACCCCTAAGGTAGGATCTAGGTAACCCATAGGGCAGGGTGCTATGTAGGTAAAAGGCAGGACATGTACATATGTGTTTTATATGTCCTGGTAGTGCTAAATTCGTTTTCCACTACTTTGAGGCCTGCTCCTTGCATAGGCTAGCATTAGGACTACCCTCATATAGTTTTTGAGTGTTAGATTCTGATCTGAAAGGGGTAACCAGTTAATATTTAGTTTGGCCAGTATGGTAATAGAAAATCCTACTTATTGGTGAGGATGGATTTTATATTACTATTTTAGAAATGCCTCTTTTAGAAAGTGAGCATTTCTCTACACTTAAAGACCATCTGTGCCTTACAGTCTGTCTCCAATCAATGTCTGGGCTTGGCTGTTTGACAGCTCCCTTGTGCATTTCACCAAGACAACCACAAACACAAGGCACTCAGTCACACCTGCACTCATCTGCATATTGAATGGGTCTTCCTGGGCTAGAAGGGTGGAGGGCCTGACAATTACATTTCAAAGGCTAGTGGCCTGCCCTCACACAATGGACTGCCAACCCCCCACTGGGACCCTGGCAGACAGGACTGTACTGAAAGGGGAACTTGTGCACTACAAATCCACTCTTTGAAGTCTCCCCCACTTCAAATGAATTTTTGGGTATATAAACTGGGTCTCTGACCCCACCAACTCAGACACTTCTGGACTTACACCTGCATCCTGTCAAGAGAAACTGCCTGGCTGCCCAAAGGACTCATCTGGACTGCTTTGTTGAGAAGGACTGCTGCCCTGATGTTGCCTTGATACCCTGCTGGCCTCTGACTTTGCTGAGAAGGACTCTTCCTTCCCCAAAAGTGCTCTCCAAGGGCTTGGATTGAGCTTGACTCCTGTTTTCTGAAGTCTCATAGTCAAAAAGACTTCCTCTCTTCAGGAAACTCCTTGTGCATCGAAAATCGATGCACCACCTGCCAGAATCGACACAAAACCCTGCATTGTGACCAAGAAATCGGCACACAGCCGACCAGAACGACCGAGTCCCGACTTCCCGACCGGAAATTCGACGCATTGCCTACCTTGTGATGGAAAATGTCAGCGTGTCAAGGATTTTACCCGCATCATTCCTGGGTGTCAAAAGATCCCAGCATCATAGTGAGGAACCAAGACTGCATGCTAAAAAAAAGACGCACGCCCATTGCAGAGTGGAAAGAAACAACGCATCATCTGTGCACTTCAGCGGCCTCATGCCGTAACTCTTTTCATTTCTAATGTGTGCCCCGGTCCTACTAGGAGCACTCACAGCTGTATAAGTCATTGGAGGCAGCAGGAGGTGCCCCTAGGCACCCACAACACCAGCCAGCTCCCCAGGCCTGGCCTGGGATACAGCATCTGCTTTCCTGCTCATGCAGCATTGGTCTAACTCCTTTTGTGCTCCTGTGGTGGGAGCAGCTCTGCTTAAAGCACTTGTAGAGGCAGAAACAGGTGTGAGGTGCTGGGCATATCCACCATTCCAGACACAGGAATAGGAGTGGCACCGTGCATGTCCAGATGAGGGGTCCCTGCCTCAGGGCATGGAGCCCTGGAGACAAAATAACTATACTTGCTCTGGCTCCCAGGGAGA
Source organism: Pleurodeles waltl (assembly GCF_031143425.1). NCBI lineage: Eukaryota > Metazoa > Chordata > Amphibia > Caudata > Salamandridae > Pleurodeles > Pleurodeles waltl. Next base: position 952,282,723 of record NC_090449.1, read on the forward strand.
AAGGGGCACCTGTGGGCACTCTGAATTTGGGAGACAGGACACCATGCACACCCACTCCCCCACATATGTAATAAATTCATTGTGCACTGACACCAGGGCCCTTGCCATTCCTTTTTTTTAAATTGTTTTTTAGCAAAAAATGGCGTAGCGATATGTATCCATTTTATGTTTCTTTGTTGTATAGCAGCAGGCGTTTGCAGTAGAGTTACTCTGGCCACGTTGGGCCCATTTTTTTCATCTTTGGCTAATTCTGCTTCTGTTGACCAGGGCTCCTGGCCTCTAAAGGGGTGCATTCTGCAAGGAACTGTATTTGCTGGCTCGTTGCACCAGCCTGCTCCTTGGACTGGCTCCTGGTGCTCCTCTCTTGCTTGTGGGAACTTCTTGCACAGCCCATTTGCTGCTAGGTAGCAGAGAACCCATCTGTTCCCGTCATGGCATCGCTGGCCCTGGTGAGACCCATCCTAGCCTTGGGAGTCGGCTAGAATCAAAGTCCTTAGTCCATTTTGCAAGATATTAGGTAACTACTATATCCAACTACACATCCTTTTTGCTGTTGTTGCCTCCCAGGTACAGGGTCTTCTCAACTGACTCTCTCTTGTACAGGGGTTCCTAAGTGGTCATATAAAGGTCTAGATGCCAGGCTCCCCTCGCCAACCCTAGAATGCCACATCAACCTTCCTCCCCTCTCCTAACCCCCGCATTGCATTTAGGGAAAATCCAACATGGCGGTAAGTTTTCTCTGGAAACAGCTCCTCTGAGGGCCTTAGCTCTGCCCATAGCTTACATCACTGCCTGATCCCTTCCCTATAAGGCCCATATTTAACAGAAAATGGCATAGCGCGGTGCTGCACCAAAATTGCCAGCGACACGCTGCGTCACTTTAGAAACGTAGGGATGCACCGTATTTTTTAGAATGCTCCGCATCCCTGCGTTTCCCCCTGCGCTGGTGATAAATTAAGCAGCCTGCACCATCGTGCAAGGATGTCTGCGTTGAGGGGTTTGATTGTTTATGTGTGGGAAGGTGTCCCTTCCTGTACATAAACAATCACTAATGGCAATTTGGCACTTTGGTGTGTGCTGCAGAATGCAGCACACACAAAAGTCCCAAAGCGTCATTTTGAATGATTGTTTAAGTGCAGGAAGGGACACCTTCCCGCACATAAACAGTCATGTCTGGTATTTTGATCTTTCTATGTGCGCTACAGAATGCAGCACACATTGAAAAAGCAAAAAATAAAGAGGAATAAAAGTCCTCCTCGTTGTGCCACTCTAACGCCACCGCTGGGGTGGCGTTAGATTTTGGCGCTGCCTTAGGTTTACGAAAACACGTAAATCTGGGGCAGCGTTAAAATGCAAAGGGTGTTGCTGTGGCACACCCACAGCAACACATATGCACACCCCTTCCACGCAAAGTGCTGCATGTGAAGGGGCCGTATTTACAAGGTGGCATTAAGCCACAAAAAGTGGCTTAGTGCCACCTTGTAAATACGGGACAGGGCATAGCGCCACCTGAGAGTCACATAAAGTGATGCTCCGGTGGGGCTACGGGCTCAAAACATTAGCCCCCAAATCTTCAAAGGCAAGTCCCTACTGTGCTGGCTCCAGATGTCTGGGATTCCTCGTTTGTTCTCACAGGACAAAGGATTGTCCCAGTCCAGGTGCACGTATACAAGCTTTATCAGATGTAGATTTCCTCCATACACCTTTCCTTTCCCAGTAACTGAATCAACCACAGATTTGCTTTTTTGTGTGGGGAGGCCTTTTCTTTTCGCTGATGGGGAGCAGAGAAATTCATTCTACCCAATATAGGGGCCAAAGACCTGGAATCTGAAAATGAGCTATGTCAGAGAAATATAATAATTCCTGAGGTCCCATAAGGTGTAGATGTAGTGAGTTGGGAACTGAGAATTCAAACTAAACGTACATGTTTTAGCTCAGTTTGTTTTTGCCTATATATATAATAAGAATGTGAAAGCACTTGAGATTTTCCAGTAGGTGCTACAGACTTGCACTGTGAATCCCCACTGAAAATATAAGGTCTACCTCAGGTCAGAACTGATCCTTGCAGCGTCCCTTCTGTGACAGGCTACCTGTGCACAGATATGGGGTTTTGCATGACAGTAGTCTCACATGTGCAGCTCTCCCACATGTGCATGTGCACATGTATTCATTTGTAACCAGCCTAAGTGCCCTTTATCCCAGCTGTGCAGCAGCAGCCTCAATTTAGAAGGTGTACCCTGGCAGTTAACATGCTCAGTCTAGTTACTATGAATTTACACTGAAACTGAGACAGTGAGACATTTTCATTGTAAAAAGTAAAATAATGGGCTGTCATAAGCAAAACATCCTGGTTGACTAAATGGGCGGAACCTATGTGCTATATATAGTACAAGTTAGATATATTAAAAAAACGCAGCTGGTCAGATCCCTAGAAACATGCAGACAGATGCTATAATTTCTGCACCCACATAAAGCATAGGAAAAAACTTGTTGCTATAAATATACTCTTTCTGCTTATAACTGTTCATCTAGAAGAAAAAAAAAGAGCAGAAGACTTTTTATTTTCATAAGTGGAGATTTAATTATGTTCTGTGACCATCCTTTGCCCTCACTGTTGGCTCTGGATGCAGGCATTGTGATTCAGAACTCAACTATAATGTGCTGTTACAGTTTCGGATGAAGAAGGGCTTTCATACATGGTTTGGAGGTCTTCATGTATTATATATAATAAGCTGATTATGACGAACATTAATAAGTAATGTTTACTAACAACCTTCTTAAATATCTGCTTTAGTGCAAAATATGTTAAGAAATACAGATTAATCAAATTCATCGTGCAATGATTTGGGACAATATTCTGTGCCTTCGATATCATCCTTACCTTTTTCTTTTTTGGCTTACACAGTAATGTCCTGAAAGTGGCATCAAAGGAGTTCTAGTATAACAGATAAACACTTTTGTTCCTGTTAATTAGAGCTTTAACAATGATGAGCGTATTATATTAAGCGCTTTGCTATGCTGGTTCATTCACAGTTGTGTTTAATAAAAAAAAATACAGAAGAATTTATACCTCATTTGTCAACTACGCTACAACATCCTAACACAAGTCGAAGGTTCTGCAGATGTTCATAGAGAAAACTGATACATATCACCATGTTGAGAAGAAATATGGTATCTCATACATTGTTAGTTAATGCATCTCACAGCATTCTTTTTTCTTACAACAGCATTAATGGATGTTTAAACTGATGTTGTAACCTTTTCGGGCTGTGATTTGTAGTATCGGGGCCAAATTACATACATTGCGCACTTTTCTTGTGTGTGCCATGCACTTTGCCTGTGTGTGCCATGGTGCACTTTTAAATAGCTACGCCGTGCACAAACAGGGACAGTGTACCCTATTACTATGAATGCGATGCCCCTAGAGCAGCTGCGAACTTGTGCTGCCCTGAGGGCAGCACATTCAAGTGAAATATGGAGCAGCTGCTTCAGAGTTGCTCCGTGTTTTATTGTGCAGGCGACAACTCGCCTGCACTTTAAAGAGGAGAGAGAGATCCCCTTGCAGGCGGGTGCAGTGAGTGACTGCACCCTCCTGCAAGGGGTTGTTGGGAGGGTCAATGGGACCCTCTTTCTCCCCTCAGGAGGGCTGCCTTTAGGAGGCATACTGAAAATGTGCCACCTTTTTAAGGTACACTTTCAGCATGGCTCCTAAAGGCATGTTTGCTTTTGCACCCACAACCATAATACAGAACAGCGCAGAGGCAAAGTGATTCCCTCATTGACATGGGACCACAGCCCATGCAAATGCGGAAATGCCCTCTAATGATAGTGCTTGCAATACATGTGCTCCAGTGCTAACTGTATTACAGAAGGGGCCGTGTAAGCGTCTTCGGCACCTTCTGTAATACCAAAGTTCCCTGGGGGTGCACAAAGCAGGCACACCTGCCCATTATGCCCCCTGGTGGTGCTCAGAGCTGAGCTTCCACCTGTGGAACTAGGAAATCTGAATTCTAGTCCTGACAGTGGGAGAACAATACTCACCCATCAAACTCAAAAGGACAGCTGGCTATAACCTGATTGTTGCAAAGTGACCCCTTTTTGGGTCGTCGCTCACAGTTTTTCTATTTTTTTGGGACTCAACTGCTGGTAACCTTGAACTTTAACACTGGGACACAGCTATCCAGTGCCCACTAAATGTACTGTGACCTCTAAACATGACACAATTTGCTAAAAACCTGATTAACACAATTAACTTTCCTACACAATCATAGTATATTGTGCAAACGTACACTAATTGCATAGAAAGGTAAGTACCACTTATGGACTGCAGCACCTATTGTGCCATCCATCACAGTGGCACTGGAAACATGGCTTCAGTCCTACCCTATGTAAACCTGTTTGTAAATATTAAATAAGTCACTCTTATACGCACCTTGCTTCCTAGGAGGTAGAGTGCATAACATGTAAGTGTTGGACATGAATTGCATTAGAAATGGCATGTTTCCACAGTGACTAGGCCCAAACCGACATTGTAACTTGTCATGTAGGAGATGGAAGACAGGAAAAGTCAAGGTCAGGCTGTGGCTGGAACAAAGAAAGAAAAAGTAGAGATTATACATTTTAAGATTTGTGACCTGTGTGAGCTACAGACTCTATTCAAAGACTTATTTTTATTATTAATAAAAATCCAATCTAATAGTAGTTGGATTTTTATTAAACTTCTGTGAAATGTACTTTTTTAGAAAGATACTTTTTCCCTGCCTGAAACTGCTGGAAGCTAATTTGTATTAGTACTCCAGCAGCCTAATCCTTGGTCTGAATAGGGTGAATAAGAGGTGTGAAAATCCTCATAGGGGCTACACCATAGGATGACCCACATTACTCCTTTGAGCTCAACAAAATATGCAGATGGGGCCTTTTGCCACACTGTCCGCTCCTACCTGAAAGGTCTGTCTGGCCCACATATAACAATTTGGTTAATTTGAAATGGAGATAACAGGATGCCAGGACAATTCTTGTGTTTTCCTGCTGTCTGGATGCTGTAGGATAGCGATTTCCAAGTAGCAATTTTATCCAAAGCATTATCTGGAAATTGCTATCCCTTTTGTATGAAATGTTTTGTTTCATATTTGCAATTCCTAGCAGGTCGCAAAGAAAGCTATCTAATGAATATCAATAGGGTAGATAGAAGTTTGCAACCCATTGGGAATGCCTGCCGTCACAGGGATGTGGACTGCTGAGGTCAGCAGTCCACTATGTCTCTGATTGCTTTTGAATACAACATTTTTATATTGAAATGCAACCAGGTTTCCTTAATGAACAATGATATGTTTTTCAACAAGAAAAATGAAATATTTTGTTTTCATTTTTTTAAGAGAAGGCAGTGATTTGTGGGACCACTGCCTGTTCTTAAAAAATATTTTTCCAACATTCACATTTGGGATGGGGTCCCAAAGGGCCTCCTTCCCATTTGCAAATGTATTACCACCAACTTTGAGTTGATGGTAAAATATTGACGTTTTGCAAATGCTTTATGGTCACTAAACATTGATACATAGCACTAGAAACTGCTATTTGGAAGGGATGCCCTAAACAAGCCTTTCCAAATAGCTTCTACACCCAAACTGCTAATCTAGAGAATCTCAGTTTGGATATTTGTACATAAGGGAAAGCATTTTCACCGTCTCAAAAGGCCAGAATTTGCAAATTTTGCAGTTTGTGACTGCAAAAATAGTTCATACACATAGCCCACTGTCTTTGTCCTTCCAGACTTCTGTCTCCTAGTTTGTTGTAGGTAAAGTGCCTTCTTCAAATTGGATTTTAGTGTTAAATGTGGGAGGTCACTGGGCCCACCCACTGCCCTCAAAGCCCAAGTTCATTTTGGCCAAAGACTTTCATCATGTTGAAAATTCACTGGCACATGGCCCTTTGGGCCTGTGTTCAGTACAGCAAACAGGATCTATGGAAAAACTGGGTAGTGCTGCCCCTTTAAACTGTAACCTCATTGCTTAGGAAGTTCCCAGGAGTCACTTTGGCCCACTAGCTGTTGCCAGGCATAAATGTGGCATTTTCAGGAGCTCTCTTCATTACACTTTTCGGACCTGCAGAAGAAAAGATGATTGGATCTGCTGTCTGTGACTTGTGATGAGTTTCGGAGGACTGGACTTGCTGCCCCTTGTGCCCAAGGCAAAGAAGTGGACTTCAAGGGTCGGTTGGTTCACTTCCTGTGTGGCTACAGAAACACAAGAAGCTGCAGGAGGACTATTTCCTACAATTCCAAGCGGACCATTGGTAACTGGAACTGGGACTCAACTTTGCTTATGGGCTCTCCTTGGCATCCTGAGGTTCTGGGGGCTTCGAAGTGCACTCTTGTGGTTGCATGGGAACCAGGAAAACGTTTGAAAACTTTTGCTTCATGGCCAATGGGACCTTCCACAAAAACAACTTTACTGATGGTTCCATGGTGTTGAATTGAAATTTGTCCCCCTGAAAAGCTCCTGCATCTTTGAAGAATGACAAAGTCCCTGTCTGTTTTGAGACTCAATCAATCAGTATTTGTAAAGCACGGCTACTCAGCTGTGAGGGTCTCAAGGCGCTGGGGAGAGGCCTCATCCGAAGAGCCACATCTTGAGGTTCTTCCTGAAGATGGTGAGCTTTGTCTGCGGTGCAGGGGGAGGTTGTTCCAGCTCTTTGCTGCATTGTAGGTAAAAGATTGTCCTCCAGCGGTGGTTTTGCAGATGTGAGGGATGGTGGCCAGGGGCCATCTGGGCGGAGCGGAGGGATCTGGCGGGGGTGTGGAAGGAGACGCGATGGTTCAGGTAGACTGGTCCTGCGTTGTGTATGGCCTTGTACGTGTGGGTGAGAAGCTTGAAGGTGATTCGCTTCTCGAGCGGTAGTCAGTGGAGGGTCCTCAGGTATTGGGAAATGTGTTCTCAGCGAGGGAGGTCCAGAATGAGTCTTGCGGCAGCGTTCTGGATGAGTTGAAGTTTTTTGATGTTCCTAGTTGAGGTGCCGGCATAGTGGGCGTTGCCGTAGTCGAGCTTGCTCTTGCCTAAGGCATGGGTGACTGTCCTGCGACAGTCTGCTGGGATCGGAGTGTGTGCCAGCAGGAGGAGGCAACAGAGTTTACCTGGCAGGTCATGGATAGGGACGAGTCGAGGATGATTCCTAAGTTGCGGGCGTGCTCGGTCATTGCAGGGGTGGCACTGAGGGATGTGGACCACCAAGAGTCTTCTCAAGCTGAGATGGCGTTTCCGAAGATGATGAGCTCCGTCTTGTCGGAGTTGAGCTTGAGGCAGCTTTCTCTCATCCAGGTGGCAACGGCTTCCATTCCTGCCTGAAAGTTCCTTTTGGCCATGCCCGGGTCTTCGGTGAGGGAAATGATGAGTTGTGTGTCATCGGCATATGACATCATGTTCATACCGTGGCTTCTGACGATGGCAGCATGCGGGGCCATGTATACGTTGAACAGTGTGGGACTCAGTGAGGATCCTTGGGGAACTCCGCTGTTGACTCCTGTGGGTCTGGAGGTGGAGGGTGGGAGTCTGACCCTCTGTGTCCTCTTGGGGAGAGGAAGGAGTGGATCCATTCCAGGGCTCTTCCGCGGATTGCTATGTCGTGGAGTCTGGTGCGCAGAGTGCTATGGGAGACCGTGTTGAAAGCTGCTGGGAGGTCAAGGAGTATGAGTGCTGTGGTATGGCCGTGGTCTAGGAGTAATTGGATGTTGGCGGTGGCTGCCAGGAGTGCTGTCTCCGTGCTGTGATTGCTGCGGAAGCCAGACTGGGAGCTGTCCAGGGAGTTGTTGGCATCAATGAAATTCCGTAGTTGTGCGTTGATTGCTTTCTCTAGTACTTTGGCGGGGTAGGGTAGCTGTGAGATGGGCCAGAAATTCTTTAGTTCTGATGGGTTGGCTGAACGTTTCTTCAAGAGAGGGTGTATTTTGGCATGTTTCCAGTCCTCGGGGAAGGTGCTATCTTTGTAATTTTGTGCTGTTTGGAGCTATTGTAATTTTTTAAAAAAAATTCATATTGCCGGCACTGGATTTTTGATGTTTTGCATCTTATTTTGTTCATAACATTTTTTACATTATTTTTAAAATTGTTTATGGAATTTTATGGTGTTTTGTGTGACTTTTTCTTCTGTGCTTGCACCGCCTAAATATGTTACACATTGTCCTTGATTTAAGCCTGACTGCTTTGTGTCATATTACTAGGGATTGAGCACAGTTTTATTTTATTTTATTTATGTGACTTCTTGCAGGTGGTGACCTTGTCTTTTGAGGTGGACACCTGTCCACGTAAAGTAATAATCCACTTTCCAACATGGTTCTGTTTGGTGTCCAAGTCCTCACTGATGTACTGCATCCCTGAACACAGTAATCTGTGCGGAGGTTCACCAGTTGTTCATTCCTCATTTGGACATCACATATTCCAGTCAAAGATCTGTTTCCTGATAAAGTGATTTTGAATGTTCCATGCCCTACCCTGATTACCTAAATTTTGTAACGTCTCCAAATGATGCTGCCAACTTGAGACATTAGATACACAACCCCAAAAATGCAGTATTAGCATAAAACACGTTCAGTGCTATGTATGCTATTTTGGATGAGTCCACACCTTGGCTGGCAATATGTCCTCATTAAAATGATAAGATGCCTAAAACCTATTCTGTATGACAAATGTGAACACTGGCTGACCATCATTTCCCACTTAGTATCAAGTTTATGTACAGAATATACTCATAAGAATTCATTTTAAAATGTTTAACAATGCACACTTTATTCAATTGTCATGTGTTACATGCAACAGAGCTACATCTGCATGTAATGGTTAACAACTTAATGGAAAATAGTGCTTCAATCTTAACTTTTCATGTAAATAAATTCACCTTCTCTGATAAATACACAACATTGTGCTCTCCTAAACCCATTTCAAGCTTTGCTACCCAAATATTCCACAGATCATATCTAGTGTTGCAATTCTCACTCATCTTTACATACTTGAATCACTTCTTTGGCTTTTTACACAGACTGACAGGGAACAAGTAAGTGATTGGGGAACATTGATTTTTTTTAGGGAGGCCTTGGTATTAACCCATGCTTGTTGTGAAGATCAGAATCATAATGCATGATACTTGTAAAAGGTAAAGCATTTTTATTTTTATTAGCCCAACTATGAACCTATTTGCAGTACCAACTGATGCTGTAATAACATTGTTCCTAGCCAATACTTTGCTATCCCTTTCTTGTCCAGTTCTTACATTATGAGGTGTGTCTACAACAGGGAAACATGCATCCCACTGCCTGCCTAAAAGAAAGAAAATGTAATTTTTCCCCCTCCTGCTGTGCCTGTAAATGGCCAGTTCTACCCAGAAACCTCCTCCTCTTTTGCTTTTCAGCTTTGGGACACAGTCACATCTCTCTGGATGGGAGCTCCTTCTTACCTTTTGACCACATTTGAGCTGTTCTGCTGGCTGTAGATTGTTTCCTGACCTTTGCCAACTTCCTAGGCCCCTGATTAGATGGCTGTCTAGCATACATTGGTTTACTGTACACCCACACCCTAATGCTGGGCTTACTTGGGGCTGTGCAGAGCTGGCTTCTGTGTTTGACCTATGGTTCTCTAACCCCATTCCGGGGTTAGGGCTGGGGTTGTGGCTGATTCCTTGGATGTTTCTGTCAGCCCTTAGTGCAATTGTCCCTTTGTGTCCCCTGGATATCAGTGTTGGGTGTGTGCCTTCAAATGTGTGTGCTCTCTGCGGCACTTATGGCCAGGGTGTATTTGACTGCTATGAGGTGCTGCAACCCCCATTACTGGAACCCAGGTGAGTGCTCCTCCCTTCTGTGCCTGGGGATGTGGGTGGGGTAAAGACTTCCCACTATGCTCCCTGCCACGCTTGGGATTTGTTGGGTATTGTTTTCCTGTCTTTTCTCTTATTCTGCTCTGGCATCCTGGCAGAGCTTGTCTGTGGTTGTGTAGTTTGCTCTGGTATTTAACTTGCTCTTCCCTGGCTCCCTAATGTTCCTTCTACCATCCATCATTGGAAGCAGATCCCGCTTCACCCAGGGTACCAGGACTATGGAACCACAGTGTATCTCTCTGTTTACTGCAGTCCCCTTGCTGGAGCACAGGTACATGCTCTCCCCATTTTATCTTCCCAGATTTCAGGGTGGACTTAAAATTTCCATTGTACTACCTGCTGGGATTGGGGCTTGTGGGATGTTCCCTGTCTCATTGCCTTGTGTTGGCTACTATTTGCCACAGCCTCTCTGCTTGGCTAGTTGAGGGCTGTGTGGTGCTGTTATGATGTTTGGCCTGCCCTTCAGCTCTTTCTAATGGGCTGGTGGGAGGATTGTTCTGCATGTGAATGTGTGGGCGTCTTAATGGCTATCTATTCTCTCCTAAGACTGGAGGGGCTGGGCCAGGGCAATACCCCACGTGTTCCATGCTAGGCTTGGGGATGGGGTGTTCCTGTTTTGTGTGCAGCCCTAGGGTCATTTCAATGTTGGACCGGTGAGTGACCCTTCCACTTTGTCCTGGGGTGTGGACTGGTCTTGTGCTTACCACTGTGCTCTGTGGTGGATTGGGCCTTTTGGAATGTGTGCCCTACTTCCCTTTTCGTGCCTGTGTGACTCCTTAAGAGGCTTGTTGGGCGCCATGCGTTACTGGTTCTGATGTTTGTCGTGCCATTCACTGGCCCCCCCTCTCAGCTTAGGGCTGTAGTATGCCTGCTAATTATAGGGTGCCGGAGCTTCCTTCAGTAGTTGTCTGCCCCCTCAGTTTTTTTGTTGTGGTATGGGCTGGTCTTGTTCTTCTTTTCATCATTGGAGTGAGCTTTTGACCGAGAGAATAGAGCACAATCAATGGTAAACTGATTGTCTCCCTGACTGTAAATATAGCGGACTGACCAAGAGTTTGTCACAAGTCACATTTGTGATGGAGTACTTTGTTAATCAAACCATAAATTGGGCCATATGGCATCTATTTGGCTTCTATATTAAATATTTAGCACATATTTTATTTTCTTACATAGGTTTACTCCTAGCTTTAGATAAGGAATTTGTAATACTAAAAAAATATTTTGTCTGTAGTTAGGAATCATTTGATAGAGGATTTTTGTGTACCATTATTTTTTCAAACAATTTTAGGCATTAATAAATTGCTTAAAATGTGAGATAGTGTATTTTAAAACTTTCATGTGGTCTGGGGCCTTTCCTCTGGAAAACATCAGACCATAGTTGCATAGTAATGCATAGAATAACATGGCGTTACAAGTTTCACTTTAGTTTCACTTTTGTGAATTCTTGGCAGTCATAAAACTTGGTATTTGCGCTCATAAATCATATGTTTTAGAGCAAATTACTTTGTGAAATGGGCCTCACCTCTACCCTTTCGGTATTTCACCTTCTACTTCCATCTAGCTTACACAAATCTAAATAAATAATTAGATTTGCCACATATTTTCGAGAGGCAGTTATGAATTCGAGAATAAATGGCTTTTTTCAACAATCATTTTCCCATATTCATACATACTGTATAAATTGATTGTTTTCGAGATGTTAGAGCTCTTTTTTCTAAACTTACGTGAAATTGGCAACTGAGTATGTACGAGACTTTTTCAGAGTCACAAAGAAAAATAGAAACAACAAATGAGATTCAGTTTCATTACCTCCTTTTTCAACATGAGGAGATGTAATTCGGAGCATAAAACACACACACACTTCACTTCAATCATCAAAATAATTTTCATTTCGATCCTTTATTTCCATACAGTTTTAAAAGTGACTCAGTCACATGAGAAGACATATCAGAACTTGTAATTTAATTGTGTGTGTTTTTCCACCTTCCTTCTTGGACTGTTCTGACCACTGACATGCCACGTGTAACAGTTATGCGGATATTACGAGTGCCCCGATGCATTCCCATATGGACTATCGGTATTCCATACGGAAACATGCTTGGTAAATATAGACCTGGAATTAGGTGCGGTAAACACCAATTCTTGCATGTCGTGCATCTGTTTTGTGAGCAAAACTGTGAATAGGTGTTAATTATTACACCCACTAAATTCCGTACCTTGGACTTTATTGAGTGCTGTAATTATCACATCCCAAACCAGGGCATTTACAATGGAGGCCTACATGTAGAGTTGAAGTTATGTCCTTAGGGCCTAAATGCCTGGGTGTGCCTTTATATCAATTTCTGATTGCTGATAGTTTGATATTTTCCATTGAGACATTTCTGATTGCTGGTGATTTGATAGTTTCCATTGTGAAATTCCAGAAGTGGTTTAATTCCCCAGAGATAAAATAATTCACGTCTCCTGTTTTTTTTAAGAGAGAGGGCAGCGTTTTTGGCACAAGGTTGATGCATTAAATTCGGTGAGACTCAGGAGGGCGGCTCTTCCGTTAGGGTGGAGGAGCATCGCCCCCCCCCCGCCAGCAGCAGATGCCTCAAAACTTTAACACACAAGGGGATAATAAACATAGTTTATTATCCCCTTGTTGTGAAACGGGCTGGGCCATAGGGACGATGCGCAATGTGGGGAGTGCTCAGCACTCCCCCTCACTGCGCATGTATGTTGGGCCAGCCAAACACACATGCGCAGAAGGGTCTCTCCAGCCCAGCAAGTTGCCGGGTGGAGAGAGCTTCCACAGGCTCCCAGTCTGCCTGAGCAGCATCAGGATTGGGCACAGGGCAGACTGGGAGCTTGTGCCAGCAGGGAAGAGGAGCGCGGTGTGGGACGACGTGGAAAAGGTATGTGTTTAATATATTTTTTTAAATATAATTTTAATACATGTTTGATCCCCCCTTAGTCCCCCTCGCCCCCCCCCCCCAGACTCCCCCCACTCCTTTTGATTGAAGCGAGCCACGACTGGTGGTTTCACTTATTGAGCAAATTAAAGCAAGAGTACAGCAGTTGAAATTCTAGCCACAATATTATTGTATTATATGAACATCATTAAAGTACTCAGGGACCAATTCACAAAGGTAACTTAACACTTGAGTAATTAACACTTTTTAGTAGGTTTACTATTTTTTGCTTATTCACAAAATCAAAGTGTAAGTTACTACAAAAAAAAACATTGACAAAACCAATAGGTCTTACTTATGGGAGATCTGTTGGCTTTGTGAATGTTTTTTTTTCAGTTATATCGTATGGTATGGCATTGTGTAGTATAATATGGTTTGGCTTGGCATTGTATAGTATGGTATGGTATAGCCTGTTATTTTATAGTACGGTATGATATAGTCTGGTATGGCATGTCATTGTATAGTATGATATGGTGTGGTATGGAATGGCTGTCATAGTATAGTATGGTAAGATATAGTATGCTACGGTACCGGACAGAACAGGAATAGATAGGATGGTATGGCCTGTCATTGTATGGTGTGGTGCAGGCATTACTCTGATGTTCTATTATTATATCTATATCTCCACATCAGATAAGCTTTCTTGGTTGAAACACTGGCAGGCTGTTGTGGTATCAATAATCATTTGTGGAGTTCTCTTTCGGAGTTCTTTCTACTTACAAGTTAGCTGCTTGTCCGATTCATAGGAATAGGCTTGTAAATGTGAATTCCTAGTGAACAAAAGTACAGTTTTTAGCTGTAAACACAGACTTCTGTGATTTTGGAAGCATCTCAATGGTTCTTATCCCTCTTGCTGGTGTTGTCCACTTTCTTTCGTGCTGATGGCGCACACAACCAAAGTGACATAATTAAATTAAAAACAGGGCTGGCTGCTAACTGAATGGTGTTAACTCGTACCTTCTGATTTGGCACTTTTTTGATACTTCAGAGCTTTTTCCAGTTGCTGCTGTACAAAACAGTAATCCTTTCTGTTACCGAATTGATAAAGGGGCAATTTTTGCATGACTGCAGAAGGTGACACTAACAACAGTTGGAAACAGGACTGGGTCTGGTTCAGAAACAAGCACGCTCCTGAGGTTTTAACATTCACTTCGCACCAGTGCCTCTTGGGGTGCTGATGCTTAAAACAGGGACCAGATTTTCGAATAAATATGCAAATTTAAATTTAAGTTACAAGACGTTCAATTCAACTGAATGCAGCCATAGGTCTAATCCAATTTAAAAATGCAACCTTGGATCATACATTTATTTTTCATTGAATCCATTCATGCCTTCTGCGAGGATTGGGCAAAGATGGGCACAGGGTGGCATTCTATGATTTATATTTCATTTTTAGGTCGAGTTTGGCAGCACACAGCACTGTCTGCAAGATGTGTTGTACTCAATATGGGCCTTTAACCACGCCCACTCTTGCCATTTGTTCTTTGTTGTGCTTGTCTTAAATGCTTCCTTTTCATTGGCCCATTTTTCTAATCATCCCTCCCTTTGTGTGATTTGTTCCCACCCAGGGGATTTCACTAAGAGAACATTTTTTGTTGGCCATCACATACGTCACGCTTCCTCCTGTTACTGCTTGTGATGGCCCTGCCTCCCTCCTCCCGTCTGGTTTCGCTTTTGCCTTTCATCCCAGCCGTTATCCTTTCTCCTTGTGGCTGGGTGCCATGCTTCATGTTTGAATGCATATAACAGGCTGATAACGAAGGCCTGCTGAACACCTGTATTCAGTTGATCTTCAGACCAGCGCACAGAAGAGATAGAGGGTGCCTATGACAGAAGGGGCCGGGTAGGACAACGGCTCACTCCAGGTCCCACCATCCAAAACACACAAGCGTGCTTTCACCGGAGGACATCCGTGTGTCTACAGGACTCGTGCAGTCTCGCATCCGACAACTCTTCTGCCTGCAGGATACCAATGTATCGCTCTGACCTAAACCAAAGGACCAGCTTTTCTGACAGGTGAGCCCTGGGGAACTGGCTGCCCTGGGTGAGTAGAATCTTTATCAGCACTGATCAACTCAGACAGCCTGAGCCTTCCTGATTTATAGATCTTCTCTAAAACATGGCTAGTAATGTGTGTAAATCCTTTCTCCACTTCAAGGTGGAAGGAACTGGGCAATATTATAAGTAGTCGTCATAAGCTCTGTGCCAGGTCCCAGCTCACCCTAGACGTACACTAATTGCAGAGGTTGGTTTCTTCTTCTGACCCTATTACACTGTTGTCACTGTCCTTTCTTACCTACCTACTTTGTTCATTCACCACAGGCTGTGTTTTCTTTCATATCACATGATCCATAATTCTCCTCCCTCCATCCGTCACTACCATCCAAGAGTAACGTTATGTCTCTCCTTATTCATGCCTCTACCCTCAGCTCTCTCCACTTCTCACATCAACCATTTAAGGTCTTGAGTAACTAAGACCTTTTGATTTTATTAAAATGACACAAGTATAATGTACGTAGGTATTGGGATTTTCATAGAGCTCTTTTCACTCATAGATGTGTTATTGTGCATTCACAGTTTGTTTCTGCCACTGCAGCATTCAGCACTAGCCCAAACATCAGCCCCCTTCAGAGATTGCTTAACTTATCTGTGAGTGACAGCATTTTTCTCTTTCATAAGGAGCACATCCAGAAATAAAGTAGTTCCCTTAAGTGCTAGGGACTATTATGGGAATGTGTGCTTTTTAGAATCAAAATATATTTTTGTTTTTAGCCATTTTTTTAGGTGGATGAGGCCCAGCACCTTCCTCAACTTTGCAAAAACAATAGCAAACAAAACAAGCAATTTATTTCCAAAAGGATGACAGACAACTTCAGCCCTATTGACATTGCCACTGCTTGTTTTCCATCATGGATTCTAAAGCTTTCCTCTGATCTTGGGTCTCTCCATACCTTGTTCTCTTTCTCATACTTTTCTTATCCTTGTCTTTTTAACACTGACCTTATGCCTGTTCACTTCCTCTTCCACGTCTCTTCGTCACATGCCACATGTATGTCCTAGACACTGCCACCGTCTCGCCATCCCAGCATGACATCTCCTTGCTTCTATGTTTTTTCAGACCACATATTTATCAGTCACTTGCTCTATTTCAGCCTCTCCATGTCTATCCATGCCAAACCAGTATCTTTCCTTCTCCCTCCTATTCTATCCATCACAGTCTCATGTCTCCCCTTGTCCTGTACCTCTATCCATCATGACTTCTCTAGTTGCATTTTTGGTGTCTATCCATCAGACTTAATAACTTGCTTCACATTCTGACACTTTGCCCATGTGTCTCAAACTCTATCTTCCTCCTCTCTATTTGTGTCTTGCTTTCACCTCCCCCATATCTTTCTTTCAAGTCATATTTGTCTCTCTTCATCACAGACTCTGGCCTTCATTACAAGTTTGGCGGTCTTTTTGGAAGACTGCTGTGGTGGTGGATGCCAAAATGCCACCAGTGTTGGTGGTATCCCGGCCATCGTATCACGAGCCACATGCTGAAGCCCACCCAAAAACAGCCACAAATTTGAGTCGGCCAGGCTGACCGACGGCGGGGAGAGGTGGTCCCACCACTAGCACTGTCACGCAGACAACATTCCGCCCTCCATATTATGAACCACAAATCAGCACAGCGATCATTGCATGGAAGTAAACCATTTGGGGTGCAAACCACTGTGAGGAAAAACACACCTCAGCCTAAACACCACACCACATTGGACAGTAGGAATATCCCACACCTGTAACACATACACACATTAGACACACCCACACACACCACTATAAAATGCACCACCACACAACCCACAATCCTTTGCAACTACAGCCACGGACAGACACAGCGATGACCAACAAAACAAATAATTAGCACTGATACACCATAGGCATATATAACCTTCACACTCAGCACATACCAACTGCACCATAAAGACTATACACACTTCAGAACTCCACACAAACACCACAACACATTAGCACACAAACCTAAGCATCCCACACACCCTATCAAGCACCAAACACTCAACCTTTGCGCACAACACCACCCCAACCACATCACTACCACCATGTCTCCTCAAAAGCACCCACGATTTACAGACGAAGAGTTGAGGGTCATGGTCGATGAAATCGTCAGGAAAGAGCCACAACTGTTGGGAAGACAGGTCTAGCACACATCCATAACCAGGAAAATGGAGTGATGGTGGAGGATTGTCGAAAGGGTAAACCACGTACAAGTGAGGACATCAAGAAGAGGTAGAATGACCTAAGGGGGAAGGTGCGTTCCATTACATCCGGACACCAAATTGCCATGAACAAGACTGTTGGTGGACCCCTACCTCCTCACCCAGAGTTCACATCATGGGAGGAGAAGGTCTTGTCAATCGTGCATCCGGAGTGCCTGACTGGAATAACCGGAGGACTGGACTCTGGTAAGTCACTAACACTCCTCTGGCACTAACAATTCCTGTACAGCATGCATCCCCACCAAACTATCACTCTCTAGTTCTCCCCATCTCACACTTACTCCCCCCACCCAATCATCTAATGACCCTCTCTTGCATGCAACACCACCCCACTGCCACTATCTCCACACAGTCCCTCACTAGTGCACGAATAGCACTCACAATGGCAAGCACTACAACTCCCACAACGCATTACTCACTACACATGAAAAGCTGCTATTCCCACTTCACAGTGTAACACCTGCACATAAAACCATAGCACCATCTACACCAACTGGATGCTTCGACTGCATCCTACTACATTGCAATGACAGCATCTACTATGTACGACCCTCAATGGACCATGGAACCAATGTCACAATCCATCACCCACAAACAATGTTTTCAGTGCTGCATCTGTCATTGCCATCACTCGGAAAGCAAGTCAAGCTACCGTATGCATAAGACAATGATCTGAACAATTACACCTCCACAATGTAACTTACTTCCTCTCCATCCACAGGGACCCCTGCCACTGCCACCCTGCACAGGATGCCAGAGACAGACAGCCCTACCCAGGAAGAAGGCCCCAGTGAGGACTACTACTATGGATGTCTGGACATTGACGACTTACCTGGCCCATCTGGGACAACTGGTCAGTTCACCACCGCCAGACTCACCCTGCCGACATCTGAGCTCCCCACCCCTGTGGCAACAACAGCACAGCCAACCCCTGGTCCCAAATCCTGTGCCCTAAAGACTGGTCAATCAGCAGTGTGCCCCATAGTACGGGGATCAGATTCTACCACTCACACCCAAGATAATTAATTTCCTGGTGTAAATGGGAGTGGTCACACCGTGCCAGGGGCACAGATACAGGGGCCAGGGGCAGTGGGAGGACACCTGTGGGCCAAGGGATGGGGCCCCCAAGAGAAACGACTGGCCAGGAGGCTATCTCCCAGGTTCTGAGAGGATGCCAGCAATCCCAGGACTAGATGGGCCAGATATTCTACACCTTGCATGAGAACCAGAGGCTGCAGAGGGAATACCACCAGCAGGCTGTGCAGAAGTGGCAGGCTCACAATACCAATGCGGCCTCCATTGCAACAGTGCTCAAAGAACTAACAACCATCCTGCATGTGTCGTCCACCCACCAGCAGGCCCCTTCCACTAGCCACATACCAACTGAGCCATAGACTTCTGGCGCAGCTAGTGGAATGGATGCCCTTCTGGAGGACCCACAGGCCACTCGCACCCATCCCTCTTTAGCAGCGGAACACCCACGCAAACAAGGTTGACCATCTAGACATCCTGCAGGACCTGATGCCAAGACCAAAACCACCAACAGGAAGTGACCCTCTCCTGAACATGCTCCCTTGTTTGCCACTGACACACCCTGTTGACTGTACACTGTCATGTCTCCATTTTGCCTTGGCCTTTGGATACTGAACCTGTACTACCTGCAGCTGGACCAACTGCTCTGATGATTTCATCCACCATGACGTCACTCTTCACCTATTGCACGTGTGAACCAAATAAAACACCATTCAGCACAGCTACTGCTTACATGTCTTTATTGTAACAAGTAAGATTTTCTATCGTACTACATGTCATTTCAGATAACTCCTTGATCAGCAAAAGTCTGTAAGATGGACAGAAGGGGGAGCAATGTGCAGCAAGTTTGATAGTAGAACAGACATATACTGTAATCCTGTGTCAAGGGAGCCACCAGTCTAGCCAGGAAGCAGAGAAGCACAATCTAAGTGACCTGCAAATATAGCAAGACAGGAACAACCATCATGATAGGAGTCAGTGTTGCCCACTCAACACATGCAGTCCATTGTCCTCCTCCCTAGTGCGAACTGGCAAGAGGAATGTTAACAGAAATTACCATGGCAGATCCGCATTTGCAAAAAATACATTTCCAAATGCCTCACAGCTGACTTGACACAACTAAAGTCAAGTTCCACTGTCAGTATAAGTTATGTACCATATCCGTCCATTGTGTACAGTTAGGATAAGTAGCTAAACTGATGACACCACTTTGGTTGGCAGTGCTTTTGCATTTGATAGCATTACTGGAAAAAACAACATGGCCAATCCTTTGCAGATGTGCTAGGTAACAGCATGGAAACATAGCTCAGACATTTGAACAGTAACACCTCCTCTGATGGCACACACCAGGTGGAGTAATGTCACTAGGCAGACAAGAGTACAGTACACATACAATACAGTTCACAAATACCTGAATTTCATTGGAACTATTGGTGGATCAACTCTGTTCTAGAGTCAGCTGCATCCTCATCATCTGCCTCCTACTCACTTTCCATATCACCATCATCAGCCACTGGTCCAGCTGCCAACTCCTCAACATCCAGTAATAGTATGTGACATCTCAGGGCCAGATTGTGTAGCATGCAGCAGACAACAAAGATCTGGCAGACCTTTAGTGGTCTGTAGAGCAGGGCACCTCCTGAGACGTGTAGACAGGGAATCTGGCCTTCACTAGCCCAAATGTCCTCTCAATGACACACCAGTTCTGCCTTTGGCCTCATTGAAATGGTTTTCCCCATCCATTGTCGGGTATCTCACTGGTGTAAGCAGCCATGGAAGGTTAGGATAGCCAGAGTCAACTGTGTGCACAAAGGTTGGACCTATCACAATACTGGTAGGGACACAGGGTATATTGTGATGAGAGGTGACGTTACAGTTGCACACATACTATTGGATACATGTCAATGAGCTATGCCCTCTCCCTCCATAGTTGTGCCATCATGTATGGTACATTGCTGTTCCTCAGAATGTAGGAGTCATGCACAGATCCAGGAAACTTGGCTGTCCCTTGGGAGATATACTGGTCAGCGATGCACACCACCTGGACATTGATGGAGAGAAAGTTTTTCCTGTTCCTGTACACTTGTTCAGTGATCCTGGGGGGAACCAAACCAATGTGGGTGCCATCTATGGCCCCTATCACATGAGGGACATGCCCCATATCATAGAAGTCAGATTTAACAGTGGGCAAATCTGCACGTGGGGGGACGTGATGCAGCTGTCCAGGTGTTTGAGTAAAGCACACAGTGCATCCTTCAACACAATACTGAACATCAACTGTGACATCCCTGCTGCCAAGCCCACTATAATCTGGAACAAGCCTGAGGCAAGGAAGTGTAGCACAGATAAGACCTGTATTGTCGGAAGGACTGAATCTGAATAGGGATTACGTATGGCAGGCAAGCGATCCGGCTCCTACTGGGTATACAGATCCATGATGGTCTGATGGTTCAGACGATAGGTCTGGATGATGTATCTCTCTTCCAGGGTAGTAAGGTCAGCTAGGGGCTGGTACACCGGTGCATGTCTCATTCTCACCATTGCACGGTATCTAGGAATAGGAGAGAGGAAAAGCGGCAGGTTGATGTCAACAGTTCTCTTGCCGATTTGAGCTGTGACTTTGTGTCTTTCCCGAGAAGCTTTGAGGAATAAAAACAATGGAGAAGATGCCCTGGGTGAAACTTTGTCATAAAATCAACTACCCTTAGTGAAGCGGGAGGCAATTTCCCATAGCGGTAGGAGTATTGGTTGAACCGGCTTTGGAACAAGAAAGTCTGGTATTTTTCAACTGCTTTTGGACATTACTTATATCTTCGCCTTGACTGCAGGTATATATTTGCAGTTATTGATGCTTGGGAAGGATTACTAAATTGATAAGGCCTGCGATTTCTGTATCATAAAGTATTTAAGGGACTGCCCTGATGAAGGCGGCCTCTCAGACGAGAGGACTACCGCCGAAACGCGCGTAGGCTTGGTTCCTACTTTTGCTGATGTAGAGAAATTATATTTTAGTGATTATTAGACTATACTGAGTTATAATTGCTGATTGAAACAACAGGATTATGTTATTTTGAATATTGTCAGGGTTTTTGTCGATAGAGGAAATACTCATATTAATCTGTAATTAAATATATCTTTGAGGTTTTATAGATTTATGTATTTATTGTGGTGTTATCACTATTGTATTGTCCTGTCTTGTGTGGCACTCTTCATTGTATTGAACTGTTTTTTAACATTTATGTATGATTTAGGCTGATATTTGTTTGCTTTCCTTTGTCATATCTATATATCCGTATAATCAAGATATGTTTGTTTTGTTGTACAAACACACTTAATAAATATCATTTTTTGAATTTATTGCTAAAAAAAATTTTTTTGTATTTGTTTGACAATATTCAACATTGATTGTAGCTCATTTTCCTCTTGCTTGTACTCAAGTACAGTTCACATGCCACCTAACATTGTACCACAAGTCCCCTCATACCCACTGTTTCCACAATAGCAGACCCCCATACATTCACCCGTACACCACATGCGCACTCACCACGACTACCAACACCCCCACATGCAGCACATCTACTCCAACAGACACTCCACATCCACCTTGGCATCTCCCTGCATCTCCCCCCTCCCAAGACACCTAGACTCCTACACTCACCACCCAACAGATACTCAGCACAAACATGGCTTCCACCCATGCACCTGCACCCAAGACACCTACACCTACACACCTCACAAGCACTCTCTCTCCCTCCACTCCCAAATGTTTTTTCCCAAGACCGCCCTTGTGTTCCTAAAAAAAAAGGTTCCTTTATGAGTTTTCCCTGTTCCCTCCCACTGTCCCAGCCTGTGGTTCCCCCAAGCGCTCCATTACCCTTCCACACCCAGTCCTTTCACCTCCCAGTCCTCTCATGCCCCTCCTCATACTGTCCATGGCCCTCTCCCTGCAAAGACTTCGACAATCACCAAACAGAGGTTCTTCCCTCCTAAATTCAAGAGCAAGGGCCCTCCGACAAAGGCCAAAAGTAAACCAAAATCCCCTGTTAAAGCTAAAGCCAAGCTAAAGGACCTTCCTCTCAAACCCAAGCCACCACCTCCACCCCCCTCCCCTGAGGTGCCTGCCTGCCCCATTGATGCCTCTGCGATGTGGAGGCCACTTTGCAGTCAGGAGTCAAGTTGGGGCCAGACACTTTGTCCAGTGTGCCTGAAGCACTGTAGACGTTTAGCCTGGCCAGTAGGCCTATGTTGTATGTAGTTGGACTTTAACAAATTTTTTCTATCAATATATCTGCACCACAGTACCATTGGTGTCAGAGGTAACACACTTGTCCTGCCCTTCCTTCCACATGTATGTGTTGTATTTGTGTGATTTGGGGTGTGTGTTCTGTTTATGTGATGTGTTTGGGTAGCAGCATGAGTTGTGTAGGTGACTCGTGCTATGGACTTGTTGTGATGTGTTGTGATGTGTTGTGATGGTGTTTTGTGTCATTGTGTTGTAGTGGTGTGTGTATCCGTGTGTGTAGTGTTGCATCTGTGATGTGCTATGTATGTTGGGTGGACGTGGTGTGTGTTCTGATACGTTGTTTGCCAGTGTTTTGGTTTGGATTGGTTGTATGCTGTTGTTACCTGTTGCTGCCAGTATGTGTTGTCCTGTGGAGGTGTGCTGTGTGCCTCTCTGCAAATGTGTTTGTGTGATTGCGATGGTGTTGTCGTTGTGTGACTTGGTGGTGTTGTGTATGAATGTGTTTGACAATGGCTGTGGTGTGTGTGCAGTATGGTGTGTGTATGGTATGTGTATGTTGACCGTGGTGTGTGTTGTTTGTGTGTGTGTGTATGTAGGTTTGTGTGTGTGTGTGTTGGCATGGTGTTTGTCTGTGTGTGTGTGTGGCTGTTTCTAGCAGTGCCGGGTGGGTGTATTGTGTGTGGTTATGTAATAATGGCCTTCCCTCCATTGTGTGCTAAGTGGATGTACTTACAGTTGTTATTTTCTTCGCTGTCACTGGTCCAGGAGTTGTATAGCCATCAGGAGCAGTGGGGAGACTTTGAGTTTGGGTTCCGTGGCGACTGCGGACATGTCTATGTTCCTGAAAGTGAGTGTCTCCTTTTATATTGTTCATTTCCACCAGGCTTTTCGTGGCGGTGCGACCGCCCTGGAAATCCTAGCGGTGTGCTACCTTGTAATATGCTCAGCAGAAACATGGTCTCCGCCGTCCTGGAGATGCCTATCGCCGGCCGCAGCGGTTCGTCCGCATTGGTGGTACTGGCGGTGTATTGACTGTGTTCCGTTCAGATCACCGCCATGGTCATGATATGGCGGTCCACTCTGCCAGCCAGCTTGGCGGCCTGGGGACCACCAAACTCGTAATGACTATTTCTTCTGACCCTTGTCGATTATGTCTCTTCTTCACACTGTCCTTCTCTCTCTGTCACACACTCTCTTGTCTTCTTGCCTGCTGCTGGTCGGTCCACAAGAGGCCTCATGTCTTTCCATCACACCACAATCGTATCTCTCTCTATCACAGACTCTCTTGCCTTCTCTGGTCTTTCCACAAGACGCTCCATGTTTTTCCTTCATGCCACAATCTTTCTCCATATCAGACTCCCTGTCTCTGCTTCTTCGCACACCTTGTACCTCTTTATCTTCCTAAACCCCGAACCTGCATTACATTTCACATCTTTTTTTCTCCTCTCTTTTTTCCCTGTGCTCTGTTCTAATGGGCTAATCTCTCTTATGCTGACAGTATCACGCAGTGCAGAAAGGGCCAAAATATGCAGCAGGGTTGACCAAGTAATGTGGCAAAAAAGTCCAGTTACGCATTTACAATGGCAATAGCTCCAACTCAAGTAAATGCAAGAACTATTGTATTGCAAATGCTTGCTGAGAGTGGCCACTGCTCTTTGTCTGATGTGCGGTCCTTCCTATTTGCCCTCTTGTGAGGAGATAACTTGGTAGATTGAAAGTCTCCACAATGATGAAAGCGGCAATTAAATGAGGGCCAAGCCGAGAGAGATAACAAGAGAAAAGGAGTTGTAAAGCACATACAGTTGATTCCCTGAAGAACTTTGGTGTGTGGGTCAAATATAAAGACCCAAATACTTCTAAGCTGTCTGTAGTGAGACCAGTCAAAATGAAACCATCTGCGGCGGTGGGCTGGAAGCAATGTTTATTTTTTAAGATAATAATAGATCTCTGCAAGCGACAGTGCATGTGCAGACTCAGGCAAGACCTAAAAACAGTAGTAAGATCAGCACCACAGACAGCCAGCCACTGGTACTGCAACACCCTAGAATTAAATTAAATACTTAAAATTGTTACTAATACTCCCTTGAATTCAAAGTAGTTTCTAGCCAAAGCTAAATATACACAACGTTTGATTATTTTAACCCTGTTTGGTATACCTCTGAAATAATGGTGTATCCTTTGAGTACACAGTGAGGTAGTTCTATCTACGGGCCTGATTTAGATATTGGCGGATGGGTTACTCCGTCACAACATTGAGGGATATCCTGTCCGCCGAAATCTAAATCCCATCATGTCCTGCATTTAATCCTAACACTGCAATTCCTTGTAAGAGTAGTTGTTTTGATTCCTCGCTCTTTGTAGTAGTTTGCACCTGGTTTGACTAGTCCCTTCACTTTTTTTGTCTATCACCTTTTCAGTTCCTGTCTGTCCTTTTGTTACTTTTCCTGTTGTAACTTGTTATCTGCCTCCTCACCCTTCAGTTTAGTTTTTCTTTTTTGTCCAGACATCCTCCCTGCCAGTGCTACAGCGGTGTTCATCTTTGGCTCCTTTGGTAGTTTTGTGGTATTCCAGGGGCTAGTTACACCATCACTTTCTTCCCAAATTTGGAAATATCCACAGCATTGTCAGAAAAATCAGTATTTAGCCTGATCTCAGATTCTTCTGTTTGCACTTGTTTCTCAAAGAGTAACTCCTCTCTTTTTATGGAGTTCACTCTAGATTTGGTAGATACTATAACTCTCTAGGGATATCCTCTAGTGTTGAAGCAGATGATTATCTCCTCAGCAGCTAATGTGTGATCTTGATCCCTTGTGCAATAGTGTTTAATATGCAAGAGCTCCCCATAAGGAATACTCCATTTCAATTTATGTGGATGGTTGCTTCGTGCATGCAAAAAGGAGTTGCCTGTAGTAGATTTTCTATATGCTGCCATATGGATCTTGTCTGCTTCAACAAATAATCTCCGGTCTACAAAATAGTCTTCCTGTTGACTTATCTGGCAGGAGACATGAAGCCCATGTGTGTTATTATTGAGTCTAGCTACATATTCTTGTGCTTATGTTGGTATATGTCGGTATTCACATTTCAGGAATTAATATTCCTCAGTATCCAACATTCCCTTGTTTCTCCAGTCCTCTAACAACACATAGAAGCTACGTGCACTCCTGAGGTACACATCCCTTGAGGTTCTTAGTTAGTTCACTTAATTGACGCAGTGCTTCTTGTTGGTAGTTCTCTTTAGTCATTAGCACTGGGTGGTTCCCCTAACTTTTTACCCTCTAACCTCCTGTTTTTCTGACATCACTTTTGCTGGCTTTAGGAACCTGGGCATTTTACTGCTGCTGACCAGTGCTAAAGTGCAGATGCTCTGTTCTCTAAACATGGTAACATTGGCTTATCCACAACTGGCATATTTAATTTACTTGTAGGTCCCTAGTAAAGTGCACTATATGGTTCCAGAGCTTGTAAATTAAATGCTACTAGCGGGCCTGCAGCACTGATTGTGTCACCCAGTATAGTAGTCTTTCAAAAATGTCTCAGGTTTGCCACTGCAGAACCTGTGTGCGCAGTTTTAAACTGCCATTACAACATATCAGTTGCACTCACTTGCTCGACCCAAACCTTGCTTTTATTTGCACATGTAACCCCTAAGGTAGACCCTGGTTAGCTCGAAGGACAGGGTGCACTGTTTGTAAAAATTGGACATGCACTTTTAAGTTTAACATGTCTTGGTAGTGACAAACTGCTAAGTTAATTTTTACTACTGCAAGGCTTATCTCTCCCATAGTTTAACATTGGGGTTGCCTTGAAGCATCCTTTAACAGTAATTTTCAATTGGGAAAAGATAGAAATATGGAACCACTTTTCGAAAGCTAGCATTTTCTTACTTTAACCATTCTGTACCTCTGCCTGTCTCTGAATACACATCTGGGTAGATGACATCTGGGTTTTGTGTGTTCCCTCTAGACCAGGGGGTCTTCGAACTGGGGGGTGGGCCCCCTAGGGAGGCCTCAAGTGATCCCAGGGGGGCTCCATGCTCTGGCCAAAAGAAAGATTATGCAGATAATAGTGCTTTGTTTTAAGCAGAAAAATGTTTATTACATTTGTAAAAAGGTTACAGAACTTAACTGCAATGTTTGAATAAGTCCAGACGTACACAAACATTGCCAACGTAATAGAATAGTTATGAAAAATTCTGAGGGGGGGCCTGATGATTTATTTTTTCCCACTGTGGGGACACAGCATTAACAAGTTTGAATACCACTGCTCTAGACTGTCATACACAAAGGAAACTTGGGTGTAACATCTGCATCCTGATGGCACATCACCAGGCTGATGGGTCTTCCTGTGTTAGATTGGTGGGTGGAGCTGACACTTACACCTGAGTAGGGCTGTGCCTCTTCTCACATAAAGGGCTGCAGAACCCCCTGTAGAGTGTCTGGAGCCAGGGAAGGAAGGTCAGAGACCTTGTTATCTTCCAAGGCCTCTTTGAAGTTTCCCCTACTTCAAAGGTAAACTAGGGTATACGTATTGGACCCCAGACCCTGCCAAATCAGAATTCTACTGGAACATTTTGACAAGAAGAAGGTCTACTGTTCTGCCAGGAGGGACTGCCACTCTGCAACTGCATTGTTCTGTTGGCCTACTTTCTGCTGTATGCTGTGCTGTAGGAGGGACTGCTACTTTGCTACTTGCTTTACCATGTTGGTCTGTTGCCTGCTGCTTCTATCCCGGAGTGAGAAAGGACTGGATCTGTTCTCTACATCCTTGCACTAAAGATTTTCCAAGAGCTTGTTGGCTTCATGTGGAATTCTGACCGCGGGGGGCATTCCGACTTTCCCGCTGGGCCGGCGGGCGATCTGCAAAAGATTGCCCGCCGGCCCAGCGGGAAAGCCCCAGCAAAGATGAAGCCGGCTCCGAATGGAGCCGGCGGATTTGCTGCGGTGCGACGGGTGCAGTGGCACCCGTCGCGATTTTCAGTGTCTGCCAAGCAGACACTGAAAAATCTTTATGGGGCCCTGTTAGGGGGCCCCTGCACTGCCCATGCCAGTGGCATGGGCAGTGCAGGGGCCCCCCGGGGCCCCACGACACCCGTTCCTGCCAGCCTCTTCACCGCCAGGAACAGGCTGGCGGGAAGGGGGTCGGAATCCCCATGGCGGCGCTGCTTGCAGCGCCGCCATGGAGGATTCCTTTGGCCAGGGGAAAACCGGCGGGAAACCGCCGGTTTCCCTTTTCTGACCGTGGCTTTACCGCCGCGGTCAGAATTGGCCAGGAAGCACTGCCAGCCTGTTGGCGGTGCTTCCGTGGTCGTTGGCCCTGGCGGTCGATGACCGCCAGGGTCAGAATGACCCCCAAAGTCTTTTGCCATTTGTACAGCAAAATCTTTAAGCATAGGATTGACATAGTGTCATCCTTGCCGAGCTGTAAAATGACAAAAGCCATTTACATATATATATATATATATATATATATATATATATATATATATATATATATATATATATGTATATATATATATATATAGAGCTATGGATATATGTTTATATATATATATATATATATATATATAATAGAGAGAGAGAGAGAGAGAGAGAGAGATGTATACACTTTCCTCACTGATTCTGCTTTTTTCACAAGGTGGGGAAGTTGCCAACCCTTGTATATTTGCCAAAGGCCCTGTGCCATAGCATTTCAGTCTGGGTTTGCATCAATCAACCTAAGGAACAAATCTCTCTTTCTCTATCTCTGTTAACTCCTTATTATGCCCTTTCACTCTGGTTATCCTCACAAGCCTTGAGACAGGCACAGTGGGTGAAGGGACCCATGGGAGGGACAAGAAATTGGCCTTGATATCCTCAATCCTAGCTGAACTGAGTTCATTATAAATTTACAATTTGTTTTTTTAGATTACAGCTTTTCCTGAAAGCACAAGTAGAACAGTATTTTGCTAAACAACTTAGGGGGTCATTCTGACCTCGGCGGTAAAAGGCGCTTACCACCGGTCAGAAACCGCCACTACACCGCGGCGGTCGCGGTAAACCGCCACGGGCATTCTGACCCGCAACAGGCAAACCGCCAAAAACCCGACATCCACAAAAGTCCGCCACACCAACGCCCAGCGAAAAACTGGCGATGAACAAACCTCCACCGTCACGCCAACAGAAATACGCCCATTCCATTCCGACCCACGAATCCACGCGGCGGTCTTTCAAGCGCGGTATTCCATTGGCGGTACACACCGCCGCGCTCAAAATACACATACCTGTACAAAACACAACCACATTGGACAATTTGAAATACACACACCTGATACACATACACACAACACTCCCACACACCCAATTAACTATAAAACACACACCCACATCACCCAAAAACCCCTACGACCACAAATCAGAGACGAAGCCCAGAGAGAGACAGCACAGAATAGAGAACACCATCACACAGAGGCACACTACACCATCACCCACACAATATCCACGCACAAAACACCACACACCACCACACTCACCACACTCATCAACACATACACCACCCCACACCTCATCCACACCACCCCATGGCACCCCCAAGACACCCCAGGTTTTCAGACGCTAAACTCAGGGTCATGGTGGAGGAAATAGTTCGGGTAAAGCCCCAGCTCTTCGGGACACAGGTGCAGCACACCAGCATTGCCAGGAAGATGGAGCTATGGCAAAGAATAGTGGACAGGGTCAACGCTGTGGGACAGCATCCACGAAATCGGGACGACATCAGGAAGCGGTGGAACGACCTACGGGGGAAGGTGCGTTCCATGGTATCCAGACACAACATCGCGGTGCAGAAGACTGGCGGCGGACCCCCACCTCAACCCCCAGAATTTACAGCATGGGAGGAGCAAGTCTTGAACATCCTGCATCCTGAGGGCCTCGGAGGAGTAGCTGGAGGAATGGACTCTGGTAAGTCTCATCTTCACTACTTCATCCCACCCACCCCACCAGCATGCCAACTCATACCCCCACCCTCCCCCCACACCCCTATCACACATCCTCCTTGCTAATGTCTCACCATCACAACCCACCCATCCCAACACCAAACCCTGCATGCCACCACAAACCATGGACACCCATCACCTAAGCATGCCCACTGCACATACCCATCTCCCCCACAAGCCACCGTCACAACAGCCCCCACAAGGGAATGCCAGCACTGGGGTACACGGGCACCCACCCATTGCACGATATGGCAGACACAGAAGAAATAACCATACTCTTATACCCCTGCAGGACCCGAACGCCACCACACCGCCCAGGAGGGTCCAGAAATGTCCATCCCACCCCCAGAAGAGGCCCCCAGTGATGACAGCAGCTCTGTCTCCCTGGACCCAGATGACCAGCCCATCGGGGACCTCGGGACAGTCGGTTCCCCTCACACAGCCACAGGCCACAGCAGACCTCCCCCCCCTCTGGGAACACCAGCACAGCTCCCACCCAGCGGGCCCATGCCTCTGTCTCCAGGACACGTCAATCAGCTGTGTGTCCACCACTACAGGGAACCCAGGTTAACCCACCACCCCAGCAACAACAGGGACCTGGGGGCAGTGGTAGTGGGCACACGGTCCAGGGGACGGAGGCCCAGGGAAACAGGGGAACTGGGAGGGCTGCTGTGCGACGGGGGGGACAGGCCCAGGGAACCCACTCTCCACGAGGCCCTCACCTCCATCATGGGAGCATACCACCACTCCCAGGAGACGATGGCAACGGTACTGGC
Source organism: Pleurodeles waltl (assembly GCF_031143425.1). NCBI lineage: Eukaryota > Metazoa > Chordata > Amphibia > Caudata > Salamandridae > Pleurodeles > Pleurodeles waltl. The sequence continues at coordinate 952,312,839 of NC_090449.1, forward strand.
CAGGTTCCAGGAGATCCAGGTACTGCAGGAGGAACAGTTTATGGGGTTCAGGGAAAAACTCAGAAACATTACTTCCGCAATGGGCACCATCGTCGTGGCTCTCAACCAGATTGTCACCACATTGCGGAACCATGTGCCACCACAAAGGGCCCCTGTCACTAGCATGGACCCAGAACAGGCTACCACCTCCGCCGGCGCTAGTGGACAGGAGGCCCCGACACAAGAACAACAGGCCACCAGAACCCCACCCCCTGCAGAAGGAGAACCACCCCGCAAGCGGGGCCTGAGATCTAGGAAGAAGACAGAGTAGGATGCCAAGTCCCCCGCCAGCAAAGGATACCCCCTGATGTCATCCCACTGTCCCACATTGTCACCCTGTCCAACCTTAAACTGCCCCTGCTCCACCTTCCACAGGCATATGGACAATGAACCTGTGAGACTGAATATCTGGACTCTGCCATGGACATTCCTCCACCATCACCCATCACTGAGTTTTCAACCATGTCCCTAAATTGAGCACTTTAATAAAAACACTTATTGCACAAAAATAATCTGGAGTCTGCCTGTATTTTGAACAAATGTATTAGCCATAACCGTTGCAAAATGTCAAGTTACATTGTGATGACAACATACCACTGTCACACAGCTGTAGTCCATGGGCAAACAAAGCAGAGGTCACGCAGCAGGGCCCACATCTCTGAAATTGGAAGGGAAAGTCACAACTCAGTTACCATACACTGGGTGAAAAGGACAGACAGTAGAGAGGCAGGAGACTGTAAGTAAATGTAAAATGCCGGTGTTGATTCTTACCTGTGTGTTATTGAAAATACTGCTGTATTACTGTGTCCCTGTTGTCTGTGTCGTCCTCGTCGTCTTCCTCCTCTTCACTCTCCACAGGCTCCACAGCTGCCACAACACCACCATCTGGACCATCCTCCTGCAGGAAAGGCACCTGGTGTCGCAAAGCCAGGTTGTGAAGCATACAGCAGGCCACGATGATCTGGCACACCTTCTTTGGTGAGTACATTAGGGATCCACCTGTCATATGGAGGCACCTAAACCTACCCTTCAGGAGGCCAAAGGTTCGCTCGATCACCCTCCTAGTCCGCCCATGTGCCTCATTGTAGCGTTCCTCTGCCCTTGTCCTGGGATTCCTCACTGGGGTCAGTAGCCACGACAGGTTGTGGTAACCACAGTCACCAATTAGCCACACACGGTGTCTCTGTAGTTGTTCCATCACATAAGGGATGCTGCTATTTCGCATGATGTACGCGTCATGCACTGACCCAGGGAACTTGGCATTTACATGGGAGATGTACTGGTCAGCCAAACAGACCACCTGGACATTCATCGAATGATAACTTTTTCTGTTCCTGTACACCTGTTCACTCCTGCTGGGGGGGACCAAAGCCACCTGTGTCCCATCAATGGCACCAATGATGTTGGGAATATGTCCCAGGGCATAGAAATCACCCTTCACTGTAGCCAAATCGCCCACCTCAGGGAAAACAATGTAGCTCCGCATGTATTTCATCAGGGCAGACAACACTCTGGACAACACCTTTGAAAACATAGGCTGAGACATCCCTGATGAAATGGCCACTGTTGATTGAAATGACCCACTTTCCAAAAAATGGAGTACTGACAGAACCTGCACTAGAGGGGGAATCCCTGTGGGTTGGCGGATGGGTGACATCAGGTCTGGCTCCAGCTGGGCACACTGTTCCTGTATAGTGGCTCTGTCAAGCCTGTATGTCAGTATGACATGTCTTTCTTCCATTGTCGACAAGTCCACCAGTGGTCTGTACACGGGAAGATTCCTCCATCTCCTCGCAAGTCCCAGCGGACGGTGCCTAGGAAGGACAACAGCGAGCACAGAGTCAATCAACCCACAGGTACGTTCCCACAGCTTGCACAGTACACGATTCTCTATGCAGTGAATGGCTTGTATGAGTGTTGATGCAAGGCCTAGGCATGTGTGACGCAGTAGAAATTAAGCCATGTGGGCCCTTGAAATGGCGGCTGCCTGACCTGTGAAGTGCGACAATGGGATGTGAGGTCAATGCGCTGGCGTGGCACACCGTGGCGGTAGGCGGTCGAAGACCGCGGTGCAAAGCCGCATTGGTTAACATTGAACCCTGTGGGTTTCATGAGCCAATGACGATGTGCGCCGGTGGTCGCGGTACGCACTGCCGCGGTACGCACCGCCGCGGGCGTGACCGCCATTTTCTATCTGCTTAATCACTCGAGACCTGATCATCCACAGGAGAGGACCTATACTGCAAGTACTGCTGTGACCTCGGTCTGGAAGAGAGGGGAGCTCCACAACGGGGACACGTGGAGACACCAGCGACACAGACACGTCCTCGGAAGGGAGCTCCCTTGTGGTGGCGGCAACATCCGTGCCCACCGCTACAACAGGTACAGCCGCCACCCAGCGCACCAGCTCCGCCCTCCCAGCAGCCTCTCAGCGTTCGCCCGTGCCCGCTCACCCAGGAAGGTGGGCATCTCCTTCGCCCCAGGCACCTCAGGCCCTGCCCCAGTTACCCCTGCTGCCCTCAGTGAGGAGGTCATTGACCTCCTCAGGACGCTCATTGTTGGGCAGTCTACCCTTTTGAATGCCATCCAGGGGGTAGAAAGGGAGGTGCACCGGAGAAATGCATAACTGGAGGGCATTCATTCGGGTCAGGCTGCCCATCAGCGATTGTTCAACGCTCTGGCCTCAGCACTGACGGCAGCCATTGTCCCTGTCTCCTGCCTCCCTCCTCCAACTTCCTCAACCCAGTCCCACTCCCCTGTTCCTCTGCCTATCCCAGACACACCTACAGACCAGCCTGCACACACCTCAACACCCAAGGGCAGCTCATCCAGACATAAGCACCACACATCACACAAGCATTCACACAAGCATCCTCTGTGTCCCCGTCCTCCTCGTCTCCCTCCTCCCTCCCTGTGACGTCTCCACTCACACTTGCATGCACAACATCATCAGCGACTATGTCCATCACCAGCACACCCACCAGAACACTCCGCACACGTGCAGTCACCACCCCCACTGCCATTTACACGTCCCCTGTGCCCTCTCCCAGTGTGTCTGTCACCCCCTCTTCCAAACCACACAAACGCAGGCAGCCACCCACCCAACAGCCATCCACCTCACGACAGCCTCCAGCACAAGCACCTGCACCCAAAGACACCAGACTTGACTCCTACAACCACATCCTCTTCCTCCACTCCATACCCACTGCACCTACCCTTCCTACTGCTCCTTAAAAGATTTTCCTGTCCAAAATTAACCTGTTTCCATCACCTGACCCACCCCCTCCATCTCGTAAGAGTCCAATCAGCACCTCAGCCACCACAACCCCTGGACCTTCAAGGACCATAGTCCAAGGATATTGGAGTCCACCACCTTCAAGGGCAGCTACTTCGGCTAGCAGTAAAGGGACAGCCAGCCCACCCCCTGGGAAAAAATCAAAGAAAGGCAAGGCCCGGCGCGAGAGGCCAGAGACGGCAGCCTCCAAAGGCACTACCCTTGCACTGTCAGGAAGTGGGGTGCCACCTGGCACATCGACAAAGGGAGGCAGGGGCCACAGAGGAGCAGGGAAGGATGGCAAGGGCAGCACGCCCGACAAGTCCGGCAGCAGGCGAGCTGCCCAGGAGGGCCCCACCAGCCCCATTCCAGGTGTGAAGGAGGACACCCACGAGCCCGGGACACCAGCACAGGAGGGCCCCGCAAGCGAGAAGACAGATGTGCATGAAGGGCCCAGCAGCCACATTTCGGGTGGCGACTGTACTTCATATAATGGCCGGATCTGGTGCCCTGGAGACACATGTCAAGAACCGCTGTACAGCGCCCTTCAAGTCAAGCTACTGAACAGGGCACCGCCGTCTCAAGAACCGCTGAACAGGGCCCTTCAAGTCAAGAACCGCTGAACAGGGCCCTTCAAGTCAAGCACCGCTGAACAGGGCCCTTCAAGTCAAGCACCACTGAACAGGGCACCGCCGTCTCAAGAACCGCTGAACAGGGCCCTTCAAGTCAAGCACCGCTGAACAGGGCCCTTCAAGTCAAGCACCGCTGAACAGGGCACCGCCGTCTCAAGAACCGCTGAACAGGGCACCGCCGTCTCAAGCACCGCTCCGCTGGGCCCTTCATCTCAAGCACCGCTCCGCTGGGCCCTTCATCTCAAGCACCACTCCGCTGGGCCCTTCATCTCAAGCACCGCTCCGCTGGGCCCTTCATCTCAAGCACCGCTCCGCTGGGCACCGCCGTCTCTGCACCGCTCCGCTGGGCCCTTGATCTCAAGCACCGCTCCACTGGGCCCTTCATCTCAAGCACCGCTCCGCTGGGCACCGCCGTCTCTGCACCGCTGAACAGGGCCCTTCAAGTCAAGCACCGCTGGCCCATTGGCAGAAGGGGCAGGCCCGGATCTGTGTCGGGCAGGGCTGCACGATGCACTCTGGGCACCATGCCTCCTCCAGTACCAGTGGAGTCTGTAATCCACTTGAGAGACTGTGGCTTTGCACTCCCCAGGATTGTTCAGTGGGCAACCCACCCACTGTAGAGACTTGAGAGACTGTGGCTTTGCACTCCCCAGGATTGTTCAGTGGGCAACCCACCCACTGTAGAGACTTGAGAGACTGTGGCTTTGCACTCCCCAGGATGGAACAGTGGGCAACCCACCCACTGTAGAGACTTGAGAGACTGTGGCTTTGCACTCCCCAGGATGGCACAGTGGCCATGGAGGCCCCTCGTGGATCTGGCGTCGTGGACTCATGTGGCTGAGTTGCCCCCCCTTTCCCTCCCCCTGAGGTGCCTGTAGTTTTGCTATCTGATGCCCCTGCAGTGTTCTCTCCAATGGATTCGGGTCTCCTGTGTGGGCTTTGCCCATGTGTTTAGGCTCATTGGCCCACGTACAATGGCTGAGACCCAATTTGGACAAGACAATTTACATATGTGTATATAGTTATAGTTGTTCGAAATAATTTTTTACTTAGCCGTACAATATATTTCAATTTCATGATCATTTTATTTTGTCTTTGCATTCTTCCGGGGGGTTTGGGGGGTGTCACTCTGAGTTGTTGGTCTGCATTGATGTGTATGTAGTTGTGGGTGAGGGTGAGGGTGGGTGTGTTGCGTATGTGTGTCCCCGTAATTTTTTGCCTCCCCCCTCCCTTGTGTTGTAGGTGCAGTACTCACCGTTGTCTTCTGCGCCGGCGTTCGTGCTCCTGGTAGAGGAGCAGGTAGACAATAGCTGGTAGGATGTGTAGTTCTGGTTCCATGCAGTCCAGATTCCTCGTGGAGTGTGTAGAAGTGAGCGTTTTCCCGTTCGTAGTCTGTTTCCGCCGTGTTTTTATCGGCGGGGCTCCCGCCCCGGAAAAGGTGGCGGATTGGTGAGTTGTGATAGGGTGGGCGGTACATTGTCTCCCGCCTGTCTGTTGGCAGTGACCGCCGCGCTGTTTGTTTGTACCGCCGTGGCGGTCGGAGTGTTAAAGTGGCGGTCTCTGTTGGTGGTTCCCGCCAGGGTCAGAATTCCATTTTTTTTACCGCCTGCCTGTTGGCGGTTTGGCCGCCGCTTTAACACTGACCGCCAGGGTTGGAATGACCCCCTTAATCTTAAGCAAAACAGAGGTTTTTCTTTAATTCTCGTCACACTTTTATTGCTTAGTAGTCCAAAAGTGGTGAAACAAACCATTGCAACTGTTTCTTTTTTGTGGTTGGTAATAGTTCACTTGTGGACAGCACCTTTCTATTAAGTGTTTCACAATTTGTTTAGGTTAGTGTCTAGCCAGAAAATCTTTGCTTAGGATTTTCTGCTTCCCAGAAACAAACACTTTTCTGGGAAAAGGAGCAGAAACCATTCTTAAGAGTGATTGCTATAATACTATGTTTATTGTAAAACTGTTGTGTTCCATTTGCTTCCCACACAAAGTAGCACCTTGGGTGCCCTCAACTTGGTTAATGGTAAGATCAGGAAAATCCATGGATTTTTTTGGTATATAGCTGTTGTGTTCCATTTGTTTCCTATACAAAGTAGCACCTTGGGTCCCATCAACTTGGTTAATGTAAAGATCAGGAAAATCCATGGAATTTGTATTGTAGTTAGGAGTGAAATGCCGGACAGAGTATATTAGATTAATCCATTGTAAAAACATTTGAGGGATTGCTCCAGTATATCATTTTAAAAGAGTTTCCATAGGTGAATGTCATAATGTGTTGGTTTGTTCTTTCAAAGTTATCAATGTAAATAATGGCACAATTAAGAGCAAAACAAGATCCCATTGAAGTTTCCTTTATTACTAAATAGTAGGTGACGTTGAACTGAAAATAATTTCTAGAAAGAGAGATACTTGTGGGTACTTTCATGCGGGCCCCGAAAAGTATCTAAGAGTGCATTTATCATTATGATACCTTCTTGTTGAAGAATATTGGTATGCAGGTACTCAGTGTCTAGAAACACCAGGAAATCACGCTCTCTAGCAAAGAGAAAGTCCTCAATGTGCAGTCTCATTTGTAACGTTAAGTATTAAACACACATTTGTTTATTAATAGCCAATATATATTATCTGCTGGTTCAAGCACATTGCCTAGAGAGCTAATATAGATTTGTTTTTGCTCCATTGACAACTTTTTGAATTTATCCTGCAATTGACTATTGTTGTTTACACATATGTTTTGAGCTAGACACTGGTCTCAGATGAAATTAGTCACTCAGAGTGTGGGTGTGCAAGTTATTCACTATTAATCTATAGATGTCACATACTTCCACACTCACAGTTCCCAATCTCATTTAATGGTGGGGAGGAACCTGTGGGTTTCTAATGGCATAGTCTCAGTTGGCTACACTGTAAGAATCCTCTACCACTGGCACATCTGCCATAGGACTGTCCACTTAAGATAGACAGAATACCTGATTTATTCAGGACAGTCCTTATAAAGCATTCCAAAGCTATCCTGCATGGGTCCTCTTGTGAAGCAATTCAATCCAGTGCTGGAAATCAGCAGTGACCGATAAACGCTGGAAGAAATCTTCCAAGTGTTTCATGGCTGTTGCAAGACATTGTTTTTCAAATTAAATTATTCCAGCCACGTCCGCAGGACATGGCAGGTGAAAGTAGACTTCTGACACTCCCAACAACTTAGCAGCCAGCTCACCAAAGAAAAAAGGTTCTCTTGAATATTTAGGGCCTGATTACAACTTTGGAGGAGGTGTTAATCCGTCCCAAAAGTGACGGTAAAGTGACGGATTTACCACCAGCCGTATTACGAGTCCATTATAGCCTATGGAACTCGTAATACGGCTGGTGGTATATCCGTCACATTTGGGACGGATTAACACCTCCTCTAAAGTTGTAATCAGGCCCTTAGGGGGTGATTCCTACCCTGGCGGTCATAGACCGCCAAGGCAGGGGACGGAGGAAGCACCGCCAACAGGCTGGCGGTGCTTCTGGGGCAATTCTGACCGCGGTGGTAAAGCCGCGGTCAGAAAAGGGAAACCAGCGGTTTCCCGCTGCCCCAGGGAATCCTCCACGGCGGCGCTGCAAGCAGCGCCGCCATGGGGATTCCGACCCCCTTCCCGCCATCCTGTTTCTGGAGGTTTTCACTGCCAGAAACAGGATGGCGGGGACGGGTGTCGTGGGGCCCCCTAACAGGTTGCTTGGCAGACACTGAAAATCGTGACAGGTGCAACTGCACCTGGCGCACACCAGCAACTCCGCCGGCTCCATTCGGAGCCGGCTTCCTCGTTGCTGGTGCTTTCCCGCTGGGCGGGCGGGCGGCCTTTTGGCGGTCGCCCGCCAGCCCAGCGTGAAAGTCAGAATGACCGCCGCAGTCTTTTAACCGCGGTACGGTCTTCTGGCGGTTCCCGCCAGGCGGGCGGCTTCCGCCGCCAGCGGGGGTCAGAATGACCCCCTTAGTGCAGTGTACCTAATAATGGGGGTTATTACAACTTTGGAGGAGGTGTTAATCCGTCCCAAAAGTGACGGTAAAGTGACGGATATACCACCAGCCGTATTACGAGTCCATTATATCCTATGGAACTCGTAATACGGCAGGTGGTATATCCGTCACATTTGGGACGGATTAACACCTCCTCCAAAGTTGTAATAACCCCCAATGTCTGTTAGATAAGATACACAGGGGGTTATTACAACTTTGGAGGAGGTGTTAATCCGTCTCAAAAGTGACAGTAAAGTGACGGATATACCACCAGCCGTATTACGAGTCCATTATATCCTATGGAACTCGTAATACGGCTGGTGGTATATCCGTCACTTTACCGTCACTTTTGGGACAGATTAACACCTCCTCCAAAGTTGTAATAACCCCCACAGTGTTTTGTTGGCTGTATATTTCCAACCTTTTACTATTACAGGTCCATTTCACCAGTCATTTGCCTTTTTGTAAACTGCATTGTTTTAGTGAACAGGGGTGTCATGAATAATGAGATCAACTTATCATGTTTGCTACACATGAGCATTTCTTGTGGTTAGTCAAGACCAGGCTGGCCGAACCAGGCATCAGGCATTTCCCTGGGAGGCTGGAAGGGTGGGTGTCCACTTTTGTTACTGCAGTTTTTAAAGCACTGCAGAGTTCCTTGTATATCCAACAGTTTTCAGGCAACAATAAAAGTGCCAAGATAATTCTGGTGATTAATATACCTGCGGGAGAGAGATCTGAGTTTGTCTACTGGCAGTTTTGACTCATCTAAGGTAGCACAGAGGGTTACCTGTTGCAAAAAACGTGTACTATGCAGATCACAGAACAGTTTTTTATGTACAATGCTCAGTGGGATACTGCTTTTGTCACAAAGATCATTTTACTACTGCTTAGTTCATAAGTTACAATCATAATCTTGCAGCGTGAGCATGGAGGAGTCTTGTTTGTTATCGGAATTAACCAGACAAATCGCACCACCAACTAAGAATGGCCTTGCATGGTTAATTCCGATAACAAACGAGACTCCTCCATGCTAACTAGCTGTGCGACTCCCAGATTGTTTTTAATCTTGACAGAGGCCCACATTTTCAATAAATAATTTGCTATATGGTCCTACTAGTCAAATTTAACAGCTCACTTCACCAATCCCACTTTATTGCATTCACCACCGGCAATTTTCTTCAAAAGATCTCCAGTGAAGAGCCCCCACGAGGGGCCCGTCAGACATTGCAGTGCGATCTGACGAGGAGCAAAGCACGATGATGAAGCATGTCACCAATTGGTCAGTGAGGGCTCCTGTTCCTGATTTAGGATACCCACAGGGACCTTTTATGATCTCTCCTGGACTAGGGGTAAATCTACCATATGTAATATTTTCTTGGGGAACTCTGCATCTGTTTTTCTATACTCTGATAGCCGCTTCCAGGGCGCCATTTCTGAAAGGATGGCAAATGTATCATAGTTGCAAGTATAGGCACAGGGACAGTGACACAAAACACGAACCATAATGTGCAACTTTAATTTGAGTGAATCCTATTGAATTCTCTTTCCATTTTACTAACTAAACTTTTTATATTGCCCTTTCCCATTTCTTGATATGCCAGCCACCTAAGGTTGATCTAAGTTGTCCTATGTTTGCCCAATGACACGTCCTGTTATAAATCTTGCCATTACCCTTTATATTTTTCAAGAACTCTGTTGCAATCAATTATGGATGATTGTAGGTCATAAAAGAAGTAGGCTTATTACCTTATTTGTAGGTTACAGATAAAGCCCCACCAGGAGCAGCATCCTGCCGCTTAGCCCTTCTCACTCCAACTGTCCACTCATCCCAGCACAAAACCTGTAAACATTCCAACCATACAATGACCTTACTCACTGGCTGAGCAGCAGGGAACATTAAGGTAGTGGGAAGAATGCATAAGATAGCAAGAGGTCACAACACACTCCAATGTAAACGTTTGGTGCCATCATTATTGGTTTGGAAAAACATTTAAACTAACTTAATTTGAAAGTAAAGTAATCATAAATATTGGCCTTTTAAACATGTAATTACACTCCTTCAAGGCATCGTGCCTTTATTTTTGTCGAAGTTGGCTGCTATACATCGGTGCTCTTCGCGGGTGTTGCAGCAGTAATTTACATAAAGTCATTACTTCCCTGGCAGTAGTTCAGGTGCAGGGAATTAGCATCCAATAAGCTTTACTTAGCATTAAGTCCTATTTCTGTTTGGCACGTAGTCCAGGTAACAACCAAAGACAGTGAAATTAATTACAAAGCAAATGCCTGAACCCGGCTGCCATTATCTGCCTCATTGTGAACCACTGGAATGGAACATTCAACTCGCATTACCACCATTTAGCTGTATGTGAATAGAAACTAAAAGCAAAGTGTTTACAGTCGTATGTAGCTACATACCTTTTTTGGCATACAATTGTATATAAATTCCTGATGTTGAAAAACGAATTCTGAAAATTCACAAGATTTACTTGGGGTTTTACAGAGGTCAAAATGATCATCATAATTCTGTTACCACTGTTGCTTCTCCTCATCCTCCCCCTTATTCTCTTCTTACTACTAATAGTAAATCCCTAGTGTTACTGAGAGCACAAATGAACAGGGCATCTTTGTTTCATTCATTAGTGTTAAAATCCAACACTTAAGGGATGAGGATGACTAAAAAAGTAGCAGAAAAGTAATTAAGTGACTGCAATATACAATGTGTGACTTAAATAATATTAAAGTCAATCAAAATAGGAATTAGAGGACAGCTAGGCCAAACATAACACTTTTTAAATCAATAATTGAACAATAAATCAAATTGAATGCCGTTTCCGATAGCATCAGATATCTGCTTTCTTTCCAGATATTGCAATCTTGATTTAATGCCTGAGCAAAATTATTGTAGACAATGTTATCAAATATTTTGATACAAAAAATAATCTAATACTAACAATTGTATACATTCAATAACCTTTGGAATGAATGTTCTAAATGTTGATTGGTTTTGTGAATTATTATTGATGTGAAGTCTCAATTTGAGTGTGTATGTTTAGTGTGTATTACTCAACTTTCCGCGTAGCCATATGGTCATGTATTTATTTTTTCCTCTTTCTCATGTGTTTTTCTTACAGCCCTGATGAATTGCTTTTTTTCCTGAATACCAGGAAATACGTTTTGACTATCTCATTTTAGATATTGGTACAGGACAGTATCTGTGATTATCAATATTTTATGTAATCTAACAAGGAAATTATTTTAGCCTTGTTCTTGGTGGCATAATTGAAAAAGGAAAAGTGTTTTAGAATGTAATTGTTAGAAATGGGGTCTTTGGTTGGCAGTCAGGTTACCCCCTGTCCAAGCGAGGACCCTCACTGTAGTCAGGGTAAGTCACACACAATCCAAATTATCCTGTGCCCACCCTCTGGTAGCTTGGAACTGAGCAGTCAGGCTTAATTTAGAAGGCAATGTGTAAAGTATTTGTGTAATAAATCATACAATAACACAATATAGCACCACAAAAATACACCACACAGTGTTTATAAAAATATCTAAAATTTATCTGGATATTTGCAGGTCAAAACGATAAAAGATGCAATAAGAAATTGTAAAGATGTCACTGTAAAGTGATATAAAGGGGGTCATTCTGACCTCGGCGGTAAAAGGCGCTTACCGCCGGTCAGAAGACCGCCATAACACCGCTGCGGCCGCGGGAAACCGCCACGGTCATTCTGACCCGCAACAGGCAAACCGCCAAAAACCCGACATCCACAAAAGTCCGCCACACCAACGGCCAGCGAAAAACTGGCGATGACCAAACCTCCACCGTCACGCCAACAGAAATACGCCCATACCATTCCGACCCACGAATCCACGCGGCGGTCTTTCAACCGCGGTATTCCATTGGCGGTACACACCGCCGCGCTCAAAATACACACACACTTACAAAACACAACCACATTGGACAATTCAAAATACACACACCTGATACACATACAAACACCACTCCCACACACCCAATACTATATAAAACACACACCCACATCACCCACAAACCCCTACGACCACCATTTATTGACTAAGGCCAGAGAGAGACACTACCAGCTAGTACAGAGCATTCACAGGCACATAACACCATCACTCACACAACATCCACGCACAAAACACCACACTCACCTCACTCATCACCACAAACACCACCTCACACCTCATCCACACCACCCCATGGCACCCCAAAGACACCCCATGTTTTTAGACGCTGAACTCAGGGTCATGGTGGAGGAAATAGTTCTGGTAGAGCCCCAGCTCTTCGGGACACAGGTGCAGAACACCACCATTGCCAGGAAGATGGAGCTATGGCAAAGAATAGTGGACAGGGTCAACGCTGTGGGTCAGCATCCACGAAATCGGGATGACATCAGGAAGAGGTGGAACGACCTACGGGGGAAGGTGCGTTCCATGGTATCCAGACACAACATTGCGGTGCAGAAGACTGGCGGTGGACCCCCACCCACTCCCCCAGAATTTACTACATGTGAGGAACAGGTCTTGGCGATCCTGCATCCTGAGGGCCTCGCAGGAGTAGGCGGAGGAATGGACTCTGGTAAGTCTAATCTCAACTACTTCATCCCCCCTCCACCAGCATGCCAAATCATACCCCACCCTCCCCCCCACCCCATCACACATCCTCCTTGCTAATGTCTCACCATCACAACCCACCCATCCCAACACCAAGCCCTGCATGCGACCACAAACCATGGACACCCATCACCTAAGCATGCCCACTGCACATACCCATACACCCCCCCAAACCACCGTCACAACAGCCCCCACAAAGGAATGCCAGCACTGGGGTACACAGGCACCCACCCATTGCACGCTATGGCACACACAGAACCAATAAACATACTCTTATACCCCTGCAGGACCCCAACGCCACGACACCGCCCAGGAGGGTCCAGAAATGTCGATTCCACCCCCAGAAGAGGCCCACAGTGATGACAGCAGCTCTGTCTCCCTGGACCCAGATGACCAGCCCGGCCCATCAGGGACCTCGGGACAGTCGGTTCCCCACAGACAGCCATAGGCCACAGCAGACCTACCCCCCTCTGGGAACACCAGCACAGCACCCACCCAGTGGGCCCATGCCTCTGTCTCCAGGACACGTCAATCAGCGGTGTGTCCACCACTACAGGGCACCCAGGTTAACCCACCACCCCAACAACAACAGGGACCTGGGGGCAGTGGTAGTGGGCACACGGTCCAGGGGACAGAGGCCCAGGGAAACAGGGGAACTGGGAGGGCTACTGAGCGACAGGGGGGGGACAGGCCCAGGGAACCCACTCTCCATGAGGCCCTATCCTCCATCATGGGAGCATACCACCACTCCCAGGAGACGATGGCAACGGTCCTGGCCAGGTTTCAGGAGATCCAGGTACTGCAGGAGGAACAGTTTATGGGGTTCAGGGAAGAACTCAGACACATCAGTTCCGCAATGGGCACCATCGTTGTGGCTCTCAATCAGATTGTCAGCACATTGCGGGACCATGTGGCACCACAAAGGGCCCCTGTCACTAGCATGGGCCAAGAACAAGCTACCACCTCCGCCGGCGCTAGTGGACAGGAGGCCCCGACACAAGAACAACAGGCCACCAGAACCCCACCCCCTGCAGAAGGAGAATCAACCCGCAAGCGGGGCCTGAGATCTAGGAAGAAGACAGAGTAAGATGCCAAGACCCCCGCCAGGAATGGATACCCCCTGATTGTCATCCCACTGTCCCACATTGTCACCCTGTCCAACCTTAAACTGCCCCTGCTCCACCTTCCACAGGCATATGGACAATGCACCTGTGAGACTGAAACTCTGGACTCTGCCATGGATATTCCTCCACCATCACCCATCACCAAATTGCAACCATTACCCAAAATTGAGCACTTTAATAAACTCACTTATTGCACAAAAATAATCTGGAGTCTGCCTGTATTTTTGAACAAATGTATTACACAGAACCGTGCCAAAATGTCCAGTTACATTGTGATGACAACATACCACTGTCACACGGCTGTAGTCCATGGGGAAACAAAGCAGAGGTCACGGAGTGGGGCCCACATCTCTGAAATTGGAAGAGAAAGTCACAACTCAGTTAACATACACTGGGGGGAAACTCAGACAGTAGAGAGGCAGGAGACTTTAAGTAAATGTAAAATGCCGGTGTTGATTCTTACCAGTATGTCATTGAAAATACTGCTGTATTACTGTGTCCCTGTTGTCTGTGTCGTCCTCTTCGTCTTCCTCCTCTTCACTCTCCGCAGGCTCCACAGCTGCCACAACACCACCATCTGGACCATCCTCCTGCAGGAAAGACACCTGGCGTCGCAAAGCCACGTTGTGAAGCATACAGCAGGCCACGATGATATGGCACACCTTCTTTGGTGAGTACATTAGGGATCCACCTGTCATATGGAGGCACCTGAACCTGGCCTTCAGGAGGCCGAAGGTCCGCTCGATCACCCTCCTAGTACGCCCATGGGCCTCATTGTACCGTTCCTCTGCCCTTGTCCTGGGATTCCTCACTGGGGTCAGTAGCCAGGACAGGTTGGGGTAACCAGAGTCACCAATTAGCCACACACGGTGTCTCTGAAGTAGTTCCATCACGTAAGGGATGCTGCTATTTCGCAGAATGTAGGCGTCATGCACTGACCAAGGGAACTTGGAATTTACATGGGAGATGTACTGGTCAGCCAAACAGACCACCTGGACATTCATGGAATGATAACTTTTTCTGTTCCTGTACACCTGTTCACTCGTGCTGGGGGGGACCAAAGCAACATGGGTCCCATCAATTGCACCAATGATGTTGGGAATATGTCCAAGCGCATAGAAATCACCCTTCACCGTAGCCAAATCGCCCACCTCAGGGAAAACAATGTAGCTCTGCATGTATTTCAGCAGGGCAGACAACACTCTGGACAACACCTTGGAAAACATAGGCTGTGACATCCCAGATGAAATGGCCACTGTTGTTTGGAATGACCCACTTGCCAAAAAATGGAGTACTGACAGAACCTGCACTAGAGGGGGAATCCCTGTGGGTTGGCGGATGGGTGACATCAGGTCTGGCTCCAGCTGGGCACACAGTTCCTGTATAGTGGCTCTGTCAAGCCTGTATGTTAGTATGACATGTCTTTCTTCCATTGTTGACAGGTCCACCGGCGGTCTGTACACAGGAAGATTCCTCCATCTCCTCGCAAGTCCCAGCGGACGGTGCCTAGGAAGTACAACATGGAGCACAGAGTCAATCAACCCACAGGTACGTTCCCACAGCTTGCACAGTACACGATTCTCAATGCATTGAATGGCTTGTATGAGTGTTGATGCAAGGCCTAGGTATGTGTGACGCAGTAGAATTTAAGCCATGTGGGCCCTTGAAATGGCGGCTGCCTGACCTGTGAAGTGCGACAGTGGGATGTGAGGTCAATGCGCTGGCGTGGCACACCGTGGCGGTAGGCAGTCGAAGACCGCGGCGCAAAGCCGCATTGGTTAACATTGAACCCTATGGGTCTCAGGAGCCAATGACGATGTGCGCCGGCAGTCGCGGTACGCACCGCCGCGGGCGTGACTGCCATTTTCTATCTGCTTAATCACTCGAGACCTGATCTTCCACAGGAGAGGACCTATACTGCAAGTGCTGCTGTGACCTCGGTCTGGAAGAGACAATGGCTGCTGCGACTGGGGAAAGGGCCCCTGCCTTCACTTCTGAAGAACTGGAGAAACTTGTGGATGGGGTCCTCCCCCAGTATGCGCTACTCTACGGTCCTCCAGACCAACAGGTAAGTACACTGGGACCATGCTTTGTGGCCAATGCCTGGGTTGAGTGGGGTGAATGAACGATGGTGGGGAGGGGAGCGAATGAGGCATGCATCAAACGACAGATGAGAGCATGTGCCACATGGCAAGGGTGGGGATGGGGGGCCACTCACATCGAGCATGCAGAAAATTATGATATTTTATTTTCTCCCCCTGTACATGTCACATAGGTCAGCGCCCATCAGAAAATCGACATTTGGCGTGCCATCGCCAAGGACGTCCGGACCCTAGGGGTCCACAACAGACGGGGCACCCACTGCCGCAAGAGGTGGGAGGACATCCGCCGCGGGAGCAGGAAGACCGCGGAGGCTCTGCTGGGGATGGCCTCCCAACGTAGGAGGGGTGCCACTCATCAATTGACCCCCCTGATGTCCCGGATCCTGGCGGTGGCCTACCCCGATTTGGATGGGAGCGTGAGGACATCACAGCAGACACAAGGGGGTGAGTACAAGCACATTCTGCTATCTTAGCGCGCAGTGGAGGTGTCTGGGTGGGGGAGGAGGGCTGTGGGTATCCCTAGGCCAGGGCGATTTCAGTAGGCTAGTCCCGTCCGTAAGGCATGGCCCTGTGCCCCGGCCCCCATCTCTGTAGGGTGCCTAGTACTGGTTTTCATGGCCCTGTGTCATCTATGTGTGCAGATGTCATCCATAGGCTTGTAGGCATGTCCCACAGATTGAGTAGTGTACCCCAAGTGCGCAGCGTAGTGCAGGGGGCTTCTGTGTCTGTCCTCTCCGCCAACTGTGTCGCCAATGCATGCACTTAACATGTCTTTATTTCTCCCCCCCCTTTTTTGGTGGTCTTTCTGTTGATGTGTGCATTAGCATCATCAGGCGGAGGAGAAGTGGCATCGGAGCACGAGGGAGCTGCATCTCACATGGCCATGGAGGGCCATGCAACCGACTCGGAGTACACCAGTGAGACGGAGGGCGAGGGGAGCTCCACAGCGGGGACACGTGGTGACACCAGCGACACAGACACGTCCTCGGAAGGGAGCTCCCTTGTGGTGGCGGCAACATCCGTGCCCACCGCAGCAACAGGTACAGCCGCCACCCAGTGCACCAGCTCCGCCCTCCCAGCAGCCCCTCAGCCTTCGCCCCGTGCCCGCTCACCCAGGAAGGTGGGCATCTCCTTCGCCCCAGGTACCTCAGGCCCTGCCCCAGTTACCCCTGCTGCCCTCAGTGAGGAGGTCATTGACCTCCTCAGGATGCTCATTGTTGGGCAGTCCACCCTTTTGAATGCCATCCAGGGTGTAGAGAGGGAGGTGCACCGGAGTAATGCATACCTGGAGGGCATTCATTCGGGTCAGGCTGCCCATCAGCGATTGTTCAACGCTCTGGCCTCAGCACTGACGGCAGCCATTGTCCCTGTCTCCTGCCTCCCACCTCGAACTTCCTCGATACCAATCCCACTCCCCTGTACCTCTGCCTATCCCAGACACACCTACAGACCAGCCTGCACACACCTCAACACCCAAGGCAAGCTCATCCAGACATAACACACAAGCATTCACACAAGCAATATCCACATGCAGACATGCCAACAGCCACTGCCTCCTCTGTGTCCCCCTCCTCGTCGTCTCCCTCCTCCCTCCCTGTGACGTCTCCACTCACACTTGCATGCACAACATCATCAGCCACTACGTCCATCACCAGCACACCCACCAGAACACTCCGCACACGTGCAGTCACCACCCACTACCATTTACACGTCCCCTGTGTCCTCGCCCAGTGTGTCTGTCACTCCCTCTTCCAAAACACACAAATGCAGGCAGCCACCCACCCAACAGCCATCCACCTCACTACAGCCTCCAGCACAAGCACCTGCACCCAAAGACACCAGACTTGACTCTCCTACAACCACATCCTCTTCCTCCACTCCCATACCCACCACACCTACCCTTCCCACTGCTCCTAAAAAGCTTTTCCTGTCCAAACGTAACCTCTTCCCATCACCTGACCCACCCCCTCCAACTCATAAGTCTCCAATCAGCACCTCAGCCACCACAAACCCTGGACCTACAAGGACAATAGTCCAAGGATTTTGGAGTCCACCACCTTCAAGGCCATCTACTTCGGCTAGCAGTAAAGAGACAGCCAGCCCCCCCCCCTGGAAAAAAAGCCAAGAAACCAAGTGGCCGGCGCGAGAGGCCAGACACAGCAGGCTCCAAAGGCACTACCCTGGCACCGTCAGGAAGTGGGGTGCCACCTGGCACACCGAAAAAGGGAGGAAAGGGCCACAGAGGAGCAGGGAAGGGTGGCAAGGACAGCACGCCCGACAAGTCCGGCAGCAGCCGAGCTGCCCAGGAGGGCCCCACCAGCCCCATTCCAGGTGTGAAGAAGGACACCCACGGGCCCGGGACTGCAGCACAGGAGGGCCCCGCAAGCGAGAAGACAGATGTGCACGAAGGGCCCGGCAGCCACATGTCAGGTGGTGAGTGAAATCCATTTCATGGCCGGATCTGGTGCCCTGGAGACACATGTCAAACACCGTTGAACAGGGCACCGCCGTCTCAAGAACCGCTGAACAGGGCCCTTCAAGTCAAGCACCGCTGAACAGGGCACCGCAGTCTCAAGAACCGCTGAACAGGGCCCTTCAAGTCAAGAACCACTGAACAGGGCCCTTCAAGTCAAGCACCGCTGAACAGGGCACCGCCGTCTCAAGAACCGCTGAACAGGGCCCATCAAGTCAAGAACCGCTGAACAGGGCCCTTCAAGTCAAGCACCGCTGAACAGGGCACCGCCGTCTCAAGAACCGCTGAACAGGGCCCTTCAAGTCAAGCACCGCTGAACAGGGCACCGCCGTCTCAAGAACCGCTGAACAGGGCCCTTCAAGTCAAGCACCGCTCCGCCCTTCATCTCAAGCACTGCTCCGCTGGGCCCGTCCTCTCAAGCACCGCTCCGCTGGGCACCGCCGTCTCTGCACCGCTCCGCTGGGCCCTTCCTCTCAAGCACCGCTCCGCTGGGCCCTTCCTCTCAAGCACCGCTCCGCTGGGCCCTTCATCTCAAGCACCGCTCCGCTGGGCCCTTCCTCTCAAGCACCGCTCCGCTGGGCACCGCCGTCTCTGCACTGCTCCGCTGGGCCCTTCCTCTCAAGCACCGCTCCGCTGGGCCCTTCCTCTCAAGCACCGCTCCGCTGGGCCCTTCATCTCAAGCACCGCTCCGCTGGGCCCTTCCTCTCAAGCACCGCTCCGCTGGGCACTGCCGTCTCTGCACCGCTCCGCTGGGCCCTTCCGCTCAAGCACCGCTCCGCTGGGCCCTTCCTCTCAAGCACCGCTCCGCTGGGCCCTTCCTCTCAAGCACCGCTCCACTGGGCACCGCCGTGTCACGCACTGCTGGCCCATTGGCAGAAGGGGCAGGCCCGCATCTGTGTCGGGCAGGGCTGCACGAAGCACTCTGGGCACCATGCCTCCTCCAGAACCAGTGGAGTCTGTAATCCACTTGTGAGACTGTGGCTTTGCACTCCCCAAGATGGCACAGTGGGCAACCCACCACTGTAGAGAATTGTGAGACTGTGGCTTTGCACTCCCCAGGATGGCACAGTGGGCAACCCACCCACTGTAGAGACTTGTGAGACTGTGGCTTTGCACTCCCCAGGATGGCACAGTGGGCAACTCACCCACTGTAGAGACTTGTGAGACTGTGGCTTTGCACTCCCCAGGATGGCACAGTGGGCAACCCACCCACTGTAGAGACTTGTGAGACTGTGGCTTTGCACTCCCCAGGATTGAACAGTGGCCATGGAGGCCCCTCGTGGATCTGGCGTCGTGGACTCATCTGGCTGAGGTGCCCCCCCTTCCCTTCCCCCTGAGGTGCCTATAGTTTTGCTATCTTATGCCCCTGCAGTGTTCTCTCCAATGGATTCGGGTCTCCTGTGTGGGCTTTGCCCATGTGTTTAGGCCCATTGGCCCAGGAACAATGGCTGATGCCCATTTTGGACCGGACAATTTACATATGTATATAGAGTTATAGATGTTTGACATATTTTTTTACTTAGCCGTACAATATAATCCAAATTTCATGGTCATTTCCTTTTGTCTTTGCATTCTTCCGGGGGGTTTGGGAGGGTAACTGTGATGTGTTGCTATGCATTGATGTGTGTGTTGTAGTGGGTGAGGGTGGGGGTGGGTGTGTCGCATATGTGTGTGCCCGTAATTTTTTCCCTCCCCCACCCCTGTGTCGTAGGTGCAGTACTCACCGGTGTCTTCTGCGCCGGCGTTCGTGCTCCTGGTAGAGGAGCAGGAAGACAATAGCTGGTAGGATGTGTAGTTCGGGTTCCATGCTGTTCAGATTCCTCGTGGAGTGTGTAGAGGTGAGCGTTTTCCGTTCGTGATGTCTGTTTCTGCCGTGTTTTTATCGGCGGGGCTACCGCCCCGGAAAAGGTGGCGGATTGGTGCGTTGTGATAGGGTGGGCGGTACTTTGTCTCCCGCCTGTCTGTTGGTGGTGACCGCCGCACTGTTTGTTTGTCCCGCCGTGGCGGTCGGAGTGTTAAAGTGGCGGTCTCTGTTGGCGGTTTCCGCCAGGGTCAGAATTCCATTTTTTTGACCGCCTGCCTGTTGGCGGGTTGGCCGCCGCTTTAACACCGACCGCCAGGGTTGGAATGACCCCCAAAGTGTCTTAAGTCTCTAAAAAGCAAACAAATTCTCTTTCAAGCACAAAGTACCTGGTTGGAGTGAAAAATCTCCGCAAAGGGCCACAGAGGAGGAGATGCGTGGAAAAATGGTGTGTGCGTCAGTTTCGCCCCTTCACACATGGACTTGTGTCGTTATTTTCCACCCTGGGAAGACGTTGAGTCGATTTCGGGCACGCAGACGGGTCTCCTCTTCGGGTTGCAGGGTTTTCAGACGCCCGGGGTCTGTGCATGGAATCCTGTGCTTGTTGACCGGCTGCATGTCGTTCCGGTGGGCGATGCGTGTAATTTTCTCCCTCACGGCAGGCGCTGCGTCCATTTCCCCTCTGGAAGTCGGGCGGTGTTGTCCAGGTGGGCCGTGCGTCGAATTTCCGGTCGCCCCGCAGGCGTCGCGTCTATCTTTTCCTCGCGAAGTCGAGCAGCGTCTTTCCTGTTCGGCGTGTGGTGAATTTTTCACCACACAAGGAGTCCACTTGCAAGAGAGAAGTCTTTTTGGTCCTGAGATTTCAGGGAACAGGAGGCAAGCTCTATCCAAGCCCTTGGAGAGCACTTCTGCAGCAAAGCAAGAGAGCAGCAAGACAGCAGGGCAACAGCAAGGCAGCAGTCCTTTGTAAAAAGCAGTCAGGTGAGTCCTTTAGGCAGCCAGGCAGTTCTTCTTGTCAGGGTGCAGGTTCCGGTTCAGGTTTCTTCTCCAGGAAGTGTCTGAGGTGGTAGGGCAGAGGCCCTGTTTTATTCTAAAATGTGCCTTTGAAGTGGGGGAGACTTCAAAGAGTGGCTTAGAAGTGTACCAGGTCCCCTTTCAGTTCAATCCTGTCTGCCAGGGTTCCAGTAGGGGGTGTGGCAGTCCTTTGTGTAAGAACAGGCCCTCCACCCTCCCAGCCCAGGAAGACCCATTCAAAATGCAGATGTATGCAAGTGAGGCTGAGTACCCTGTGTTTAGAGTGTGTCTGAGTGAATGCACAATGAGCTGTCAACTAAACCCAGCCTGACGTATATTGTAAGGCACAGAAAGATTTAAGTGCAGAGAAATACTCACTTTCTAAAAGTTTCATTTATATAGTAATATTACATCCAACTTCACCAGTCAGCAGGATTTTTTTATTCCCATTCTGGCCATACTAAATATGACCTTCCTACTCCTTTCAGATCAGCAGCTACCACTTCAACAATGTATGAGGGCAGCCCTAATGCTAGCCTATGAAGGGAGCAGGCCTCACAGTAGTGTAAAAACGAATTTAGGAGTTTTTCACTACCAGGACATGTAAACTACACAGGTACATGTCCTGCCTTTTACCCACACAGCACCCTGCCTTAGGGGTTACCTAGGGCACACATTGAGGGTGACTTATATGTAGAAAAAGGGGAGTTTTAGGCTTGGCAAGTACTTTTAAATGCCAAGTCGAGGTGACAGTGAAACTGCACACACAGGCCTTGCAATGGCAGGCCTGAGACAAGATAATGGGGCTACTATAGTGGGTGGCACAACCAGTGCTGCAGGCCCACTAGTAGCATTTAATCTACGGGCCCTGGGCACATATAGTGCACTCTACTAGGGACTTACAAGAAAATCAAATAGTCCAGTTTGATGTGATCCAAGGTTACCATGTTTAAAGGGAGAGATCATATGCACTTTAGCACTGGTTAGCAGTGGTAAAGTGCGCAGAGTCTAAAAACCAGCAAAAACAGTGTCCAAAAAGTGGAGGGAGGAAGGCAAAAAGTTAGGGGTGACCACCCGAAGGCTGTCAGGTCTAACAGTAATGAAATTATTTCGATTTTTGTGTTTGGTTTCTGTTACAATGTACACAAGTCTAACACCGACAATTTACTGCCCTCGCCCTGAAAATATAGAACATTTAAGGCTCTATTTGTGCAGATTTCTATCTATTTAAGGCTCTATTTGTGCAGATTTCTATCCAATTAAGTGCCAGCATAGTAGACCAACTTTAGAGGACAAAGGGAGTTATTGCCAGCAGGAATGCATAATTAGCAATAGTGAAATCCTCCCAGTTCTTCTCATAAACAGGAGGATATCCAATTCTGCTTCCTCTGAAAACGTTCTCATAAAATTAAAGTACATTATGGAAAGCAAAGGGGCTATGACATAGCTCAGATGTATACCTCTCAAAACATGAATTGGTTATGTTCTTCACCACCTACTACCAAATTATATCATAGCTATATTGTCTATGTAGGAGGACATAATGCACTACAAGAGATTCAGATAAACTGCCACAGTAAACCATTGCAATCTTCTACTGCATAGCAGGTGAGGTGGCCATTAAAGGCCAGAAATAAACTCTGCTTGAAGTGAAGACAATCCTCAAGACACTGGTATTACATTCACTGCTGTAGCCTTTCTACTCCTTTTGGATAGAAAACCCAGTTGGCCTTTGAAATAGTGTCATTATTCTTTACACACTGCTTCAATAGTGTGTGTAACATTTTTGCAAACAGTTTGTGTACTGACTAGAGAAGGAGACCTACCTCAGCAGGGAATCTGTTATTGGTATTGGTAAAAATATGATCAAATCAGATTTTAATTATAGTTAAGCTTTTAAAGTCTGAAGGCCCATTTTTGCTTGGACACCTGGAGTTTGAACTGGTTCAGACCCTTGCAAAACTAAAAATATTGCAGACTCAAACAGCCAGGATGCACTTTAGCATTGAGGGGCATATTTATACTCTGTTTGTGCCAAATGTGCGCCAAAAATGTTTATGCACATTCGGCGCAAACCGTGCACGATATTTAAACTTTGACGCCAGCGGACGTTAAAATTCCTCTGTGTGCGTAATTTTTGGGTGCGGGAAACTGCCTTGCGTTAATGACATGCAAGGTAGGTGTTCCCACCCAAAAAATGACTTTAAGGCCTGTGCGCCTTATTTATACTCCAGCGTCATTTTGACGCACAGGAGGGGGCAGGCCTTAAACAACGGCGCACAGCCTGATGTGCGCCGTTTTTTAATGCCTGGTTCAGGGCAGGCGTTAAGGTACCTGTGGGCTCTCTTCCATGGTCCAGAGGTGCTCTTCCCTGCCCCCAGGGACACCCCCTGCCACCCTCGCCCACCCCTGGAGGACACCCATGGATGGGGGGACCCATCCCAGGTAAGTACAGGTAAGTTGAGGTAAGTATTTTTTAATTTATTTTTAAAGTGGCATAGGGGGCCTAATTTGGGCCCCCCCTACATGCCACTATGCCCAATGACCATGCCCAGGGGACAGAGGTCCCCTGGGCATGACCATTGGGCAAGAGGGCATGACTCCTGTCTTTGCTAAGACAGGAGTCATTTCCCTGGGGGTTGTGCATCAAACAATGGCGCAAGTCCAGTTTGAGGCATGATTTTTGCCTTAAACATGACTTGCACCATTTTTTGACGCACAACCCCCATTTTCCCCTACGCCGGCACTGCCTGGTTTGAGTATTTTTTTTTTACTCTGACCAGTCCGCCGGCTAACATCATTCCTTAAATAAGGCGCCCGCATGGCGCATAGGAATGGCGTTAGCTGACGGTAAACTTTTTGATGCAAACCAGCGCCGGCGCTGTTTTGCGTCAAAAAGTATAAATATGGGCTTTAATCTGATCACATTATGGCAATTCTCAAAGAACTAAAGTACCTCATTGCGGCTGTGAGTGTGGGTGCTCCCACAAATTTTACACTTAAATATTTTACATCAACTACACACCCGTGGCTTGCTGAATTAGAGACTGTTTTTTATGAGGCAATATGTCCTTTTTTAAGGCATTACCCAACACATCAGAAATACACTTTATTAAGTAAAAGGGCCCACTCAATAAGAGAGTTCTATATCAGCAGATTTATTACAAACTGCAAAAGATTCAGTAAAGACCATGTTGCGTTTCCTGTCGCGAGCATTAGGCCTACCCATGCAAGTGAGGTACCATTTTTATCTGGAGACTTGGGGGAACACAGAATAGCAAAACAAGTGTTATTGCCCCTTGTCTTCTCTACATTTTTTCCTTCCAAATGTAAGACAGTATGTAAAAAAGACATCTGTTTGAGAAATGCCCTGTAATTCACATGCTAGTATGGGCACCCTGGAAGTCAGAGATGTGCAAATAACCACTGCCTCTCAACACCTTATCTTGTGCTCATTTTGGAAATACAAAAGTTTTCTTGATACCTATTTTTCACTCTTTATATTTCAGCAAATGAATTGCTGGATTTCCGGTACAGAATGAAAACCCATTGTAAGGTGCAGCTCATTTATTGGCTCTGGGTACCTAGGGCTTTTGATGAACCTACAAGCCCTATGTATCCTCGCAACCATAAGAGTCCATCAGACGTAACGGTATATTGCTTTAAAAAATCTGACATCACAGGAAAAAGTTACAGAGTAAAACGTGGAGAAAAATGGCTGTTTTGTTCACTTCGATTTCAATATTTTTTCATTTCATCTGTTATTTTCTGTAGGAAACCCTTGTAGGATCTACACAAATTACCACTTGCTGAATTCAGAATTTTGTCTACTCTTCAGAAATGTTTAGCTTTCTGGGATCCAGCATTGGTTTCATACCCATTTTTGTCACTAACTGGAAGAAAGCTGAAAGCACAAAAAATAGCAAAAATGGGGTATGTCCCAGTAAAATGCCAACATTATGTTGAAAAATCGGGTTTTCTGATTCAAGTCTGTCTGTTCCTGAAAGCGCAGAAGATGGTGATTTTAGCACCACAAATCCTTTGTTAATTCCATTTTCAGGGAAAATACCGCAAGCCGCCTTCTGCTGCCCTTTTCCCCCATTTTATTTCTTGGTCTCCTTCAGGGGAACCCACTAAGTCTGGGTACCTCAACAATCTCTAGGACGTTGGAAAAAAAGGATGCAAATTTTGGCGTGGGTAGCTTATGTGGACAAAACGTTATGAGGGCCTAAACGCAAACTGCTCCAACAGCTAAAAAAAGGCATGGCACCTGAGGGGGAAAAGGCCTGGCAGCGAAGGGGTTAATGACTCTCCAATTTTGAATGGGACTAAAACACCCATTCTGTTTTTTGTTGATGATTCCCTTTTAATACCTAGATACCTATTGGGTCTTCAAAATCTGCTGGACAAATTTATGGAGTTTTGTGAAGACAGGGGACTAGAACTAAATACGACCAAAACCAAGATTATGGCCCTCATTACAACCCTGGCTGTTGGTGTAAAAGCGGAGGTAAGACCGCCAACAGGCCGGCGGAAAAGAAAATGGAATCACGACCGTGGTGGAAATCGCAAACATAGACAGACACTTTAACACTCGGACCGCTAAGGTGGTACAAGAAACAGCATGGCGGTCACCGCCAACAGACAGGAGGAGGACAATGTACCGCCCACAGTATCACAACCTACCAATCCACCATCTTTTCCGGGGTGGATTCACCGCGAACAAAAACACAGCGGAAACAGGACTTCGAAGGGAAAACGCTCACCTCTACACACCCCACGAGGAATCCGGATGCCATGGAACCCGAGCTCCAGCTCCTGCCAGCCCTTATCTTCTTGCTCCTCTACCAGGAGCATGAACGCCAGTGGCGAAGACCACGGTGAGTACTGCACCTACGACACAGGGGAGGGGGAGGGAAAACACAGGGACACACACACCCAACACCCCAACCCCCACCCTCACCCACTACCACACACACACTAATACAGCATGATACATTACAGTTACACCCCCTAAACCCCACCGGAAGAATGCAAAGACAAAAGGAAATGAGTGTAACCATTGTAATATATTAAAATCCAGTACGCAAAAATATGTATACACTATAAACAAATATATACACCAAGAATAGTAGTCCAGGTAGGGCTCCATTGAAGTCCGTGGAACACTGAGCCCACATGGCATGGGCGAGGCCCACACTCAATCCCCGAACATGACGGAGAGAACACTCCAGGGGCATCAGATAGCAATAAAACAGGCACCTCAGGGGGAAGGGAAAGGAGGGGAACGTCAGCCGGTTGAGTGCACGGCGCCAGATCCACGAGGGGGCCACATGCCCACTGTTTCATCCTGGGGAGTGCAAAGCCACAGTCTCACAAGTCTCTACAGTGGGTGGGTTGCCCACTGTTCCATCCTGGGGAGTGCAAAGCCACAGTCTCTCAAGTCTCTACAGTGGGTGGTTTGCCCACTGTTCAATCCTGGGGAGCGCAAAGCCACAGTCTCTCAAGTCTCTACAGTGGGAGGGTTGCCCACTGTTCCATCCTGGGGAGTGCAAAGCCACAGTCTCTCAAGTCTCTACAGTGGGTGGGTTGCCCACTGTTCAATCCTGGGGAGTGCAAAAGCTACAGTCTTTCAAGTCTCTACAGTGGGAGGTTTGCCCACTGTTCAATCCTGGGCAGTGCAAAGCCACAGTCTCTCAAGTCTCTACAGTGGGTGGGTTGCCCACTGTTCAATCCTGGGGAGTGCAAAGTCACAGTCTCTCAAGTGGATAACAGTCTCCACTGGACATGGAGGGTGCCTTGTGCCCAGAGTGCTTCATCCCACCAAGTACTGAGGTAGTGGATGTGAATCTCCACTGGTTCTGGAGGGGGCCTTGTGCCCAGAGTGCTTCATCCTGCCAAGGACTGAGGTAGGGGATATATCTCTCCACTGGTTCTGGAGGGGGCCTTGTGCCCAGAGGGCTTTATTCTGCTTGTGACGGACTCAGTAGCGTCAGTGCCCTTGGCGCTCATGGGCCAGCGGTGCTTGTTGCGGCGGTGTCCTTGGCAGCGGTGCTTGTGGCAGCAGTGTCCTGTTCAGCGGTGCTTGTGGCGGCGGGGTCCTTGGCAGTGACTCAGCTGCTGGCAGTCCTGTCCTGGGCAGCTGGGCTGGTGCTGGCGGTTCTGTTCTGGGCAGCTGAGCTGGTGCTGGCAGTCCTGTCCTGGGCAGCTGGGATGGTGCTGGTGGTGGCCTCATGGGCAGCTGGGCTGGTGCTGGCGGTGGCTTCCTGGGCAGCTGGGCTGGTGCTGGCGGTGGCCTCCTGGGCAGCGGGAATGATGGCAGTGGCCTCCTGAGCAGCAGGGCTGGCGGTGGCTTCCTGGGCAGCGGGGATGATGGCGGTGGCCTCCTGGGCAGCGGGGATGATGGCAGTGGCCTCCTGGGCAGCGGGGCTGATGGCGGTTTTCTCCGCCGTGCTGCTCTTCCCAGACTTGCTGAGTTTCTTGTGCTCCTTCCCCACCTTGGAAGGTGTCGCAGCTGACTCCACACTCCCACCTGTACTGCTGGGAGCGGCTTTGGTGGCTGGAGTCTTCCCCCTCTCCCGCCGGGCCCTGGCCAACTTTTGATGCTTGACAGGTGGGGGACTGTCCGTGCAGTGGCTTCGTGCCACACTGGCTCGCCTGCTGCCCGGTGCACTCCAGATTCCAGTGACTACAGGCACCACTGGTCCTAGAGATGTTGTGGCTGAGGTGCTAGGTTGGGACCTGGAGCGTCGGGCCCTAGGAGACTGACGGGGTGGGGGAGCTGAGGGAAAGAGGTCAAGGGTGGACAGGAAAAGTTTCTTGGGAACACTGGGACGGGTAGCTGGAGGGGGTTTGGGAGTGGAGGAAGAGGTTGTGGTTGTAGGAGGTGTTCGTTTGGTGACTTTGGGTGAAGGTGCATGCTCTGTAGGCTGTCGTGAGGTGGATGGCTGTTGGGTGGATGTGTGGCTGCGTTTGTGTAACTTGGGAGGTGGCGTCACAGACACACTGGGAGAGGACACAGGGGACGTGTGAATGGTAGTGGGGGTGGTGAGTGCACGTGAGCGGGGTGTGCTGGTGGGTGTGCTGGAAGTAGTGGCTGTAGATGTAGTGCATGCAGGTGTGAGTGTAGACGAGACTGGGAGGGAGGAGGGAGACAAGGAGGAGGGGGACACAGTGGAGGCAGTGGATGTTGGTGTGTCTGCATGTGTGTGATGCTTGCGTGAGTGCCTGTGGGATGTGTGGTGCTTATGTTTGCCTGAGCTTCCCTTGTGTTGACGTGTGTGCATGCTGGTCTGAAGGTGTGCTTGGGATAGGCTGAGGTAGAGGGGATTGGGTCTGGGTGGAGGAAGTTGGAGGGGGGAGGCTAGCGACAGGAACAATAGCTGCCATCAGTGCTGAGGCCAGAGTCTGAAAAGCTCACTGAAGGGCCGCCTGACCAGAATGAATGCCCTCCAGGAATGCATTTGTTTGTTGCAACTGCCTTTCCACACCCTGGATGGCATTCAAAATGGTAGACTGCCCAACAGTGAGGGACCTGAGGAGGTCGATGGCCTCCTCACTGAGGGCAGCAGGGGTGACTGGGCAGGGCCTGAGGTGCCTGGGGCAAAGGTGATGCCCACCATCCTGGGTGAGTGGGCACGGGGCAAAGGCTGAGGGGCTGCTGGGAGGGTGGTGCTGGTAGGGGGGGTGGTGGCTGTACCTGTAGATGCGGGGGCACAGATGTGGCCGCCACCACAAGGGAGCTCCCATCAGAGGACGAGTCTGTATCACTGGTGTCAGCTCCTGTCCCAGCCGTGGAGCTCCCCTCGCCCTCCGTCCCACTGCTCCATAGTCTCGCCCTCCAGGACCATGTGGGATGCAGCTCCCTCCTGCCACGGTCCCACAGCTCCTCCACCTGATGATGCTAATGCACACAAGAACAGGGAGACCACAAAAAGGGGGGGAACGACAGAAGAAAGACATGTTGAGTGCATGCATTACCGCTACCGTTGGCGGACACGACAGACATAGAAGCCCCCTGCACTACGCCGCGCACTTGGGGTCCACTGTTCAATCCCTGGGACATGGCCTACAAGGCTATGGCCGACAACTGCACACATGGATGTCACAGGAGCCTGACTAGGTGTACTTGCCACTGTACACAGGTGGGGTGGGGTGCCACAGGATCTGCCAGAACAAGGGGACCTAACTAGCACACTCGCCCTGGCCTAGGGAAACTCACAGCCCAGCTCCCCCACCCAGACACCTCCACTGTGCGCTGAATCAGCTAAATGTGAGTGTACTCACCCCCTTGTGGCTGCTGTGATGCCCTCAAGCGCCCATCGAACTCCGGGTACTCTACCACCAGGATCCTGAACATCAGGGGGGTCATGGTGCGACGGGCACCCCTCCCACGTTGGGAGGCCATCCCCAGCTGGGCCTCCGCCGTCTTCTTGCTCCAGCGGCGAATGTCCTCCCACTGCTCCATAGTCTCGCCCTCCAGGACCATGTGGGATGCAGCTCCCTCCTGCCACGGTCCCACAGCTCCTCCGCCTGATGATGCTAATGCACACAAGAACAGGGAGACCACAAAAAGGGTCCAGACGTCCTTGGCGATGGCACGCCAAACATCCTTCTTCTGGTGGGCGCTGACCTACAGGAATTGTACAGGGGAAAAAGAAAAGTTATTACCAACTGCACCATCACAGTCATTGGCCCCATCCCTACCCTTGCCATGTGGCACATGCACTCACCGTTATTTCATGCACGCCTCAATCTCCCCCCCCCTTTCATCCACCCCACTCCACACAGGCATAGCCCATACAGCATGCTCCCAGTGTACTTACCTGTTTGTCTGGAGGACCGTAGAGTAGCGTGTACTGGGGGAGGACCCCATCCACGAGTTTCTCCAACTCCTCCGATGTGAAGGCAGGGGCCCTTTCCCCAGACGCACGAGCCATTGTCTCTTCCAGACCGAGGTCACAGCAGCACTTGCAGTGTAAGTCCTCTCCTGTCGAAGATCAGGTATCGAGTGATTGAACAGATAGAAAATGGCGGTCACGTCCGAGGCGGTGCATAGCGTCACCGCCGGTGTACATCGTCATTGGCTCCTGGGACCCATAGAAGCCAATGTTAACCAATGCAGAATTGCACCGTGGTCTTCGACCGCCTACCGCGACGGTGTACTACGCCAGCGCAGTTACCTCACATCCCATTGTCCCACTTTGCAGGTCAGGCAGCCGCCATATCAGGGGCCCACATGGCTTCATTTTTAACTGCGTCACACATACCTAGGCCTTGCCTCAACACTCATACAGGCCAAATTTCGGATTATGATTTGTGTTCTGTGTAAGCTGTGGGTACGTACCTCTGAGTTGGTTGACTCTGTGCTCGCTGTTGTCCATCATGGGCACCGTCCACTGGGACATGTGAGGAGATGGCGGCATCCTCCGGTGTACAGACCGCTGGTGGACCTGTCGACAATGGAGGAAAGACATGTGATCATCACCTAAAGGCTTGATCATGCCACAATCCTGGAACTGTGTGCCCAGCTGGAGCCAGACCTGATGTCAGCTATCCGCCATCCCACAGGAATCCCCCCTCTAGTGCAGGTGCTGTCAGTACTCCATTTCCTTGCAAGTGGGTCATTTCAAACAACAGTGGCAATAGCATCAGGGATTTCCCAGCCTATGTTTTCCAACGTGTTGTCCAGAGTGTTGTCTGCCCTGATGAAACACATGCGGAGCTACATCGTTTTCCCTCAGGTGGAGGATTTGCCCACAGTGAAAGGTGACTTCTATGCCCTGGGACATATCCCCAACATCATAGGTGCCATTGATGGGACACATGTGGCTTTGGTACCCCCCGCAGGAGTGAACAGGTGTACAGAAACCGGAAGAGTTATCATTCCATGAATGTGCAGATGGTGTATTTGGCAGACCAGTACATCTCCCATGTTAATGCCAAATTCCCTGGCTCAGTGCATGACGCTTACATCCTGCGGAATAGCAGCATCCCTTATGTGATGGGTCAACTCCAGAGGCACCGTGTGTGGCTATTAGGTGAGCACCTGGAAGCAAGTCAGTGGGAATGGTTGTCTGGGTCTGGGAATATCCCTACAGGTTAGTGTGTGTCTAACAGTTGCCCTCGCCATTTGCAGGTGACTCTGGTTACCCCAACCTATCATGGCTACTGACCCCAGTGAGGAATCCCAGGACAAGGGCAGAGGAACGCTACAATGAGGCACATGGGAAAACTAGGAGGGTGATCGAACGCACCTTCGGCCTCCTGAAGGCCAGATTCCGTTGCCTCCAGCTGACAGGTGGCTCCCTATACTACTCACCGAAGAAGGTGTGCCAGACATTCATGGCCTGCTGTATGCTGCACAACCTGGCTTTGCGATGGCAGGTGCCTTTTCTGCATGAGGATGGGCCAGATGGTGGTCTTGTGGCAGCTGTGGAGCCTGTGGACAGTGAAGAAGAGGAGGCATAAGAGGATATCGACAACCGAAACAACATCATCATGCAATACTTCCAGTGAGACACAGGTAAGAAGATGTCACTGCTTCACACATCTCATACTATTTTTTGAGTTAGCATAAGTCTGTCATTTTCATTTAGTGCATGGAACCTGACTTGTCACTTTGACTTGCTATTTCACATATCTGGGTCCCACTTTGTGCCCTCTGCTATGTTTACTGCTGGTCTACAGCTGTGTTACATTGGTATGTCAACAAGTACATTGACATTGATATGTTCCATAGTTATTGCAATTACACATTTATGAAAGCATAGACTGACTCCAGATTGTTTTGTGATTGAAGTGTGTTTATTCCTGTGCTAATAAGTGGAGGGGGTTGTAAAATGGGCTGGGGTGATGGTGGAGGAGTGTCCATGGCAGAGTCCAGTCTATTTGTTTCACAGGTGCATTGTCCAAAGGGGCATAGGAAGAGGAGCAATGGCAGTTTAAGGATGGACAGGGTGACATAGTGGGACAGAAGGTGAGATTCAGGGGGGGTCTCATTTCCTGGCTGGGGTCTTGGCAATGTTCTCTGTCTTGTTCCTGGATCTCAGGGACCATTTGCGGGGTGGTTCTCCATCTGCAGGGAGTGGGGTGCTGGTGTCCTGTTGTTCCTGTGGCGGTGCCTTCTGTCCTCTAGCGCCGGCGGAGGTGGAGGGCTGTTCATCGTCCAGGCTAGTGTCAGGGGCCCCTTGTTGTGCCACTGTGTCCCTCCTGGTGTTGAGAAGGTCTGCCAGCACCCCTGCAATGGTGACCAGGGTGGTGTTAATGGACTTTAAGTCCTCTCTGATCCCAAGGTAGTGTTCATCCTGCAGCCGCTGGGTCTCCTGAAACTTGGCCAGTACTGTTGCCATCGTCTCCTGGGAATGATGGTAAGCTCCCATGATGATGGAGAGTGCCTTGTGGGGTGTGGGTTCCAATGAGCCTGTCCTCCCCCTGTCGCACAGCAGTCCTCCAAGCTTCCCTGTTATCCTGTGCCTCTGTCCCCTGAACCGTGTGCCCACTGCCACTGCCCCCAGGTCCATGATCGTCCTGTGTTAGTGGAGTTGCCTGGGTTCCTGTAGTGGTGGATACAATGCTGATTGACGTGTCCTGGGGACAGAGGGATGGGCCCGCTGGGTGGGTGCTGTGGTGGTGTTTCCTGAGGGGAGAGGCTCTGTGGTGGCTTGTGCCAGTGGCAGGGGAACCGACTGTCCCGAGGTCCCAGAAGGGCCGGGCTGGTCATCTTGATCCAGGTGTGCAGAGCTGCTGTCATCACTGTGGGCCTCTTCTGTGGGGGGACTGGATATGTCTGGCACGTCCTCTCCGGTGACGTTGGGTAGGGGGCCTGTTGGGGTGTAAATGCATAATCAGTGTATCTGTGTGTGCCATCGTGTGCAATGGGTGAGTGACCTTCTACTCCAGTGCTTACATTATTGGCTTGGTCCTTGTGTGATTGGTGATTTTGGGGCATGAGTGAGTCTCTGTACTGGACATGCTTGGGTGATGGGTGTCCATTCATTGGTGTTACATGCAGGGCTTGCTTTTGGGATGTGTGGGTTGTGTTGGTGGGGTATCTGTGGGTTGTTGGGGTAATGGGTGTGAGGGTAAGGGTGGGAGTATGTTATGGCATGCAGGTGGGGTGGGGGGGATAAGGTAGTAAAGATTTGCCTTACCAGAGTCCAGTCCTCCTGCTACTCCTGCGAGGCCCTCAGGATGCAGTATTGCCAAGACTTGCTCCTCCCATGTTGTTAGTTGGGGGAGGAGTTGGGTGTCCACCGCCAGTCCTCTGTACAGCAGTCTGGTGTCTGGAGACCACGGAATGCACCTTCCTCCGTAGGTCGTTCCACCTCTTCCTGATGTTATCCCTAGTTCTTGGGTGCAGTCCCACTGCGTTGACCCTGTCGACGATTCTGCCCCATAGCTCTATTTTACTTGCAATGGATATCTGCTGCACCTGTGATCCAAATAGCTGTGGCTCTACCCGGACAATTTCCTCCACCATGACCTTGAGCTCCTCCTCAGAGAACCTGGGGTGTCGTTGAGGTGCCATGATGTGGTGTGGGTGATGTGTGAGGTGGTGTCTGTTGTGATGTGTGAGGGGATGTGTTGGTGTGTGTTGTTTGAGGTGCGTGGATGTTGTGTAAGTGATGGTGTTGTGTGCCTGTGCTTGCTGGTGTTGTTTTAGGTAGTGTCTCTCTCTGGCCTGCTTTCAAATTTCTGGTAGTAAGGGTTTGTGGGTAATGTGGGTATGTGTTTTATATTGGATTGGGTGTGTGGGTGTGGTGTGTGTATGTGTATTAGGTGTGTGTATTTCAATTTGTCCAATGTGGTTGTGTTTTGTATATGTGTCTGTATTTTGAGCGCGGAGGTGTGTACCACCAACGGTTTACCGCGGTTGAAAGACCGCCGCATTGATTCATGGGTCGTGCTAGTGTGGGCGTACTCTTGTTGGCGTGACGGTGTGGGTTTTGGTATCGCCAGTTTATCACTGCCCTTTGGTGTGGCGGACTTGTGTGGGTGTCTGTATTGTGGCGGATGCTGGGTTGTGGGTTGTAATACCTGTAGCGGAATTCCGCGGCCGGAGCGTTATGTTGGCGGTCTTCTGCACGGCGGTAAGCAGGATTTACTGCCAGGGTTGTAATGAGGGCCTAAGGGGGTCATTCTGACCCTGGCGGCCGGTGACCGCCAGGGTCACCGACCACGGGAGCACCGCCAACAGGCTGGCGGTGCTCCCGAGGGCATTCTGACCGCGGCGGTTCAGCCGCGGTCAGAAAGGGTAAACCGGCGGTCTCCCGCCGGTTTACCGCTGCCCCATTGAATCCTCCATGGCGGCGGAGCGCGCTCCGCCGCCATGGGGATTCAGACACCCCCTACCGCCATCCTGTTCATGGCGGGAAACCCGCCATGAACAGGATGGCGGTAGGGGGTGCCGCGGGGCCCCTGGGGGCCCCTGCAGTGCCCATGCCAATGGCATGGGCACTGCAGGGGCCCCCGTAAGAGGGCCCCGCAAAGTATTTCAGTGTCTGCTTTGCAGACACTGAAATACGCGACGGGTGCAACTGCACCCGTCGCACCCCTGCAACTACGCCGGCTCAATTCTGAGCCGGCGTCCTCGTTGCAGGGGCATTTATGCTGGGCCGGCGGGCGCTCTTTCGGAGAGCGCCCGCCGGCCCAGCGGAAATGTTTAAATGGCCGCCGCGGTCTTTTGACAGCGGTGCGGTCATTTCACGGCGGTACCTTGGCGGACGGCCTCCGCCGTCCGCCAAGGTTAAAATCACCCCCTAAGTGTCCTAAATGTGATTTACAACTTGCTTCTGATGTTCATATGTTTTATGAGTGTCCAGGGGTGGGGATTTTCTGGAAAGATCTATGTAGATATCTCTCTCATTTGTTGTGATGGGAGGTTTTGGTAAATCTCAGTTGATTATTTTTAGCCAGACGCAAGGGGCAGCTGGAGAAAGTCACAATGCCAGTAAAGCACATAAGGACTTAGGGGGTGATTTTAACCTTGGCAGACGGCGGAGGCCGTCCGCCAAGGTACCGCCGTGAAATGACCGCACCGCGGTCAAAAGACCGTGGCGGCCATTTAAACATTTCCGCTGGGCCGGCGGGCGCTCTCCGAAAGAGCGCCCGCCGGCCCAGCAGAAATGCCCCTGCAACGAGGACGCCGGCTCAGAATTGAGCCGGCGTAGTTGCAGGGGTGTTGCGGGGCCCTCTTATGGGGGCCCCTGCAGTGCCCATGCCATTGGCATGGGCATTGCAGGGGCCCCCAGGGGCCCCGTAGCACCCCCTACCGCCATCCTGTTCATGGCGGGTTTCCCGCCATGAACAGGATGGCGGTAGGGGGTGTCTGAATCCCCATGGCGGCGGAGCATGCTCCGCCGCCATGGAGGATTCAATGGGGCAGCGGTAAACCGGCGGGAGACCGCCGGTTTACCCTTTCTGACCGCGGCTGAACCGCCGCGGTCAGAATGCCCTCGGGAGCACCGCCAGCCTGTTGGCGGTGCTCCCGTGGTCGGTGACCCTGGCGGTCACCGGCCGCCAGGGTCAGAATGACCCCCTTAATTTTTTATTCTATCTTGGTGGCTAGGAGGGAAATTTGTCGAAATTGACAGTGAATACTCCTCCCTCGCTCAAGGATTAGCTGCAAGCCCTTCTCTACTTTGCAAAAATGGATTTGGCGGTGGGAGGCTTATGCAAGAGGAAAGAGGAAATGTGGCCCCTCTGCTTGGATGGCAAGGAAGATGAATATGCCCATAGTCTAATAGAGAGGGTGGAAAGTGAGGTTTGGTCTGTTAATATCCAATGATTATTTTTCCTCCCCCCTCTCTCGTTAGACTGGGTGGCGCGGGTATACCATTTACCGCTCGATGTCTATATGAGAGGAAATGGGGGCTTCTCGGCATGATCAGCTTCTCTTGGGAAATGGTGCCAGGATCAACTATGGGGCTGATATAGGAGTTTTTGTGAGGTGTATGAGGACATAAAAAAAGAAAGACAGCACGGGCATTAATTATATCACTTATAACTTTCCTGCATGCAGAGGATTAAACTAAAAGGAACAAAAACAATCCAAGAAATACAAATGTCCACTCTGGGTTTAAACATTTAGGGTGGCACAGTTTGGTTTGGTTTCACTGTGTGTGTGAAAAACCCTTCAAAAGCAAATTCCTCAAACCTGAAACACAGGCATGAATGACACAATTTAAATCCAGGAGTCATGCTATTAGAGAAAGAAAAGTCACGTAAATGCTCTTTTAAAATTGCACTGTCACTTTTTGTTGCACTTGAGCTCAAGCAGATTTCCTGAAGCACATTTAGGCAAGTAACTACAATAATAATGTAGAATGTTCAGAAATGCATTTGTCTCTTCAACATAAGCAATCAGCAAAAATACGAGGTCTGAAATATACCAGCTGTTCTTGGAAAGCGTGGTGCTCAAAGAACAAACTCCCTGGAGAATACTAGTCACTTAGCTGCAGTCTTTTCCGTTGTGCTGGAGGAATGCCTGGTGTCAGCTGGTACAGGAACAAAGACAAGAATTGCCTCAAAAGTCCTGAATACGAGGATGACAGCAGGTGCTGGACTGCCAAATCACATGCTGAGATCAGGAAGCAAACAGAGCCAAGCAGGGAGGAATGTTTCACTCTGCTATTTATGGCCAATCAGGAAAGCAGTTGAGTTTCCACATGTGGATGAGTCACCACACCCAATTAGAAGCACATGTCTACACCTGCTCACATTGGCAAACAAGCATTTGTAAAACAAGCATTGATAAAACCAATTGTGTTAGCACATTATATTTACTTATAAACATGAGGGTTTAACCAAGAACAGAGATATGATTTAACCCTAATCCCTGGGGATGCTGACAGATAACGCAGGAGACACCTTGGGGATTCCTGATAGCATCAAGGGGTAGGTCAAGGCTATGTGA
Source organism: Pleurodeles waltl (assembly GCF_031143425.1). Taxonomy (NCBI): domain Eukaryota; kingdom Metazoa; phylum Chordata; class Amphibia; order Caudata; family Salamandridae; genus Pleurodeles; species Pleurodeles waltl. The sequence continues at coordinate 952,349,846 of NC_090449.1, forward strand.
CCCATGTTGTCAGATATGATATGAGCACATCAGCCACAGATTATGACCCTGTCCCCAAGGCAAATCACATAGTAATAAGTGGGCATGGCCTCACAAAGCTGCATATTGGCTGTGAGGCATGATTTGGCCCCATCACACGCTGTCAGGAATACTGGGAGTGGGCACTGTGTCACATGTCTTGTGGAAATGGGAACCAATACCAGCCCAGATGTCCAGTTACAGAGTAACTGACAATACACAGGCCCCCTTCTCTGCAGGCTGTGCAGACATACCTACATAATACACCATGTCCAAAAACATCACATGCATCACAGTACATCATGTAGCCCACAATCAATTTATTTTAACTTCCTATGTGGAGAGCTGATGGGCAGATTGAGTCATTACGTGGCTTCAGAACAACAGTCCAATAAGGCCATGTGTGTCCGGATATCACTGTACAAACCCAAAAGGAGCACAAATCGTGGCCAACTAACACATACAACATGCATTGAACTCTATAGCTGTCATGCAACCACATGTGACTACACATTACAGACATCAAGTGGCAAGATTAGACTGGGGATGGCTGTCAGACTACCTCACCTAGACATGTGCATCAAACGCAAATTGGTTCAGGGAGCACTCAATGCACACTGACCACATTGTCTCAGGACTACAAACATGTCAATTGATATAGATACATGCCCATTGACTCAACCATTTATGCACTGTGACAGCACCTAAAGGGCTTTGCACACACCATCATGCAAACTGTGCTTAAGTCTAGGATGATGAAAGATGAAATTAGTAGGGGTGCAGAGAAAGATTTGCACATGGTACACTTACCTGTTCCTCTGATGCACCATAGAACTGTCCATATAGGGGTAGGACCTCCTCCACCAGCTTATCCAGCTTTTCGGGTGAGCAGGCAAAGGCTCTATCACCTGTAGAACGCTGGGTGATTTCTCCCAGATGCGGTACACAGCAACTCAGGTCATGGAGGTCTTGTTGGCAGCAGTGTCAGGAGTCAAGTGAGAGAATCAGTAGAAAATGGCAGTCATGTCCGTCGGCGCATGTTGCCATTGGGCCAAAACTGCCACAGGCAGCAATATTATCCCATAGCAGTGTCCGCCGCGGTGGCATCCTCCTACCGCAATGACAACTTCCGCCAGTGGTCACGGGCGGTTCCTAATGTCCAGTGGAGTAGGTCAGTCAGCTTCCATTTTAGAGGTATACAAAGCAATTACAACATATCTTTTGATGTGTCACAAGCATAAAAGTGATGTGTTCGCAAATATTGTGTGCTGGCCTCGTCCTGTCATGTAGGTCAATTGTTTCCATTACAATGTATGTATGTGGTCCTCCAGATGTGACACCATTATTGAGGGTACAGCCACCACCCTCTCCCACATGTGTAAACCGTGATTTGGGCCATTGAATCACAGGCCGTTTATGGAGTAATTTGGATGTGAGGTAGCTGACCATATAGAGGTTTTTATACATATATATGAATAATTAAGGCATCAACGTTTTACAAATGTGCTAGTTTCATCCCTGGTGTGTGTTGTGTATCATGTTTATAGTGACTCACATGTTATGGTGTCTGACATGTATAATGTCAAATGCTAGGAACACTTCGAGTGACTGCCTTTTTTTCCTTTTGGCCCACATAGTTACCCCGGGAGGAGAAGGACCAGGAACCCTCCTGTATACGGTCCACTAGCAGACCTGCAGACCATGGAGAGCAGACATACAGTTGTACCACCTGAAGAGACAGAGAATCATGGATGTTTATCATCAGTTGGAGACAGATATGATGCCAGCCATACTGTACGTCATCCAAATAGCATACTACCCATAGTACAAGTAATGTCACTGTTGCACTTCCTGGCCACAGGGTCCTTCCAAAGCACAGTGGCCCTATCGTCTGGGTTGTCCCAGCCTATGTTCAGTTCTGTGTTGAAGGATGTTCTCACAGCAGTGTGGAAACACCTGGACTGCTACATTTGTTTCCCTCCTTGTGAGGATTTTGCTCATGTTTAAGCAGAGGTCTATGGTTTGACACACATTCCACATGTTGTAAGAGCCATTGATGATACTCATGTAGCCCTGGTTCCAACGCATGGGAATGAACAGGTCTATCAGAACAGGTAGAACTTCCATTCCATCAATGTCCAAGTAGTGTGTTTGGCGGACTGCTACATTCCTGAAGTGTGTGCCCGGTACCCGGGTTCAGTCCATGATTCCTTCATCATGCGGAACAGTGCTATTCCCCAGCTGATGACACAACTGTACCCAGAGAGGACCTGGCCAGTTCGTAAGTCACATATGTCATGTATGTATGTATGCTATGTCTGCTGGTGCTGAGACATTGCTCTGGACTGATGTTTGCACACGTCACAATTGCTTACAGGGGATTCTGCCTACCCAAACCAGCTCTGGTTGTTGACACCAGTGAGGAACCAAACTACACCAGGGAAAGTCCAGTTCAATAATGCACATGGAAGAACAAGCTGGATTGTGGAGTGGGCTGTTGGGCTCCTGAAGGCAAAATTCTGCAGCATTGACAAATCCGGTTGAGCCCTCCTCTACCCACCTGAAAAGTTTGTTAGATCATTTGAACATAGAGGTGAATTTCGATTAAAACAAAAACACAAATAGTGAATGAATCAGTCACAGTGGTTGTAATCATTGGGGTAGGTGCCATAACATTGGAAGTCTGAAGTCCAGTGTCCTACTATCCTTGAAAAGGGATAGAGTGATTCTATGGCACACAAAGGGGCGCCATCAGTAAGGGATCACTTCCTGGCAGTGGTTGAGGTCTTGGCATGTGCACCTCTTGGTTGTTTGAGGGGATGTCTCTGCTTGTGTGTGTTTTTTCAGCTATCGAGGCAAGGGTGCCTGAAGCATGTCCTTCCACTGGCAGGGTCCCCCTTCCACTAGCGGCCACTGAGGTCGAAGGGGCAGATGCTACTAGGCCAATGTGAGGGGTCTGGTGTTGTCCTTGATCCCTGCTCATTGTGGTGTTCATATCCTTCGACACCCCTGTTAGGGAGGCCAAGGTGGCATTGTGGACCTCCTACCGTTGTTCATGGGGGTAATTAGTCTGCAGCTGCTTGATCTTCCTGAGTTCGGTGAGTAACGGGCCCATAATGCCTTGGGATTGGTTGTAGGCTCCTAAAACATGGGTGATGACCAATGTTCTCTACAGCGTTTAAATGCCGCGGGGAGTGTTGTAAACATAATTTGGCGTACTTTAGCATACAATCGAGCAAGTGATATTTGCCTTGGAAATTAATGGTTAATGAGCTAGGAAATGCTTCAGAACAGTAGAAAATGTGCTGTTATCGAATGTTCCACCATTCCTATACATTGTGGTAGTTTATATGCTTTATCACTTTCTGAGTTTAAATAAGCCTTTTAGAGAGATATACGTGCTCCCCTAAGGCAGATAATGCTCATATTTGAATCTGGATTGAAGTCAATGAAAACAGCGTTTAAATGCCGCGGGGAGTGTTGTAAACATAATTTCGCGTACTTTAACATACAAGCGAGCAAGTGATATTTGCCTTAGAAATTAATGGTTAATGAGCTAGGAAATGTTTCAGAACAGTAGAAAATGTGCTGTTATCAAATGTTCCACCATTCCTATACTTTGTGGTAGTTTATATGCGTTATCACTTTCTAAGCCTAAATACGCCTTTTAGAGCAATATACGTGCTCCCCTAACAGGTCATGTCCTTGGGGTGTGCAACCAGGTCACAAAACTGCCTTGATGCCCTATTGCATGGAGCAATGATATCCCTTTTTTGCTTTAGTGGTATGGAGAGGCTAATGCCAAAGATCTTGGCTAGTTATGCGTTGCGCGCGTGTGAATGGTCAATTTCTTGGCGCACGTATCCTTGGCTGCAGCGCACAGAGACCGCACACTGCTGCACACAGTGGAAAAAAATTAGAGGGAACATTGGTGATGACCCAACCACAGCAGCCTCATTCTGCTGGCCACACCATCCTTCCCATGCACCCCGCCTCCACATGCCTGCACCCTTGGCACAGTTTGGCCCCTACCACTGGGTCCATGACCATCATTGTCAGAGCTGTCTAGTTGTAATACAGGTACCTGGACTGGGGGGGGCACAAGATTGTTGAATCAGTCCTCTGGACCCAGGCATGGGGCGACTAGTTGCCTGAGATGTTGATGCAACAGGGTTGGGAGGAGTTGATGTGGTCAGGGTGAGGCTGATGGGTGTCATCTGACCAGGTTACCCAGATGGGCCAGCTGTCCTCATCGTCCAGATGTCCAGTAGTGGTATCCTCACTGAGGGCTTGATCCACAGAGAGAGCAGCAGTGTCTTGATAGGTGTGTGTAATCAGTGGCAGGTAGACCTTTTGGAGTGAGAGACAGTATATTTCAGTTTGTATTGTGACATGTACAACCAACAGTTTACAGTGACATTTGACTAAGGCAATGTACATATTGGCTTTGTATTTTTCCCTTATGTGAGAGGCACACCTGGTATCAACTGTATAGACCTGACATTTGGGGAACAGTCCAATTTCATTTTGAGTTACCTTGCTACAGGATGTCTGAGTATCTTGGCACTTGAATGTCTGTTCATGGACTGCTACCTTTCAAGCAGTGCAATCTAAACAGTGGATGTGCATGATGTGGTTTAGGTCATCCCAAGGCCCAGTGGACTGTTATGTGGTCAGACCTGGATCCATGTTGTTGTATATCTTAGTTGTCATCATGTGGTCAGTGCACTGTGAATCTGTGTCCTGCCACACACATTTAGATGAGGCATCTTGGTACCTTTGAATAGTCCTAATTCATTGGGCACATAGGTTGGGCTGTCCTTCCTGTCCACATTATTGACATCTTGGCTTATCTGCTCAAGATGGATCTAGTTGATTAGGCAGATCACAGAGTACACCATTATCTGTATGTTGGTGCCTCCCAGGTAGGTAACCTGCATTTGTGAATTGACAGACAGCAGCACAATCTCATTGTGGACAGTGTCCTGGGTATTGGAGCTAGAGGTACTATTGCTCCTAGGATTTACAGTTATGTTACACCAAGTTCTATACACAGCATACATAAGTCATCCTCTCAGGTCACTAGACTTTCATAGCGAGTTTATGTAAATGGATGTTAGGACAGAGGCACAGTGAGCATTTCTTTTTGCACGAGTAGCCAGTGCCTGCTGTCCATGGCATTGCTGCCTTGGCCTGTCCTAGCCACATTGTATCCAGTTAATATCCCCATGGGTGAGTACATGGCAATGGCTGAATAGAGGTGGAATGGTCCTAGTTGTAGTGCACAAAGTATTGCCTGAGTTGAGTGACTTTACCAGTGCCTACTGACCTTGGTATTGTTGTCTTCGCCTGACCTAGCCACACTCTATCCAGTTAACATCCCCATGGGTGAATACATAGCAAAGGCTGAGTAGAGGGGAAATGGTCCTAGTAGCATGCATACAATATTAGCTGAGTAGAGTGACATTACCAGTGCCTGCTGACCTTTGCATTGTTGTCTTGGCCTGTCCTAGCTACACACTCTACAGTGTGAATCCTCTCAGGCAGACACACTCCAATGTGGAGTTGATAAAGGTGGTGATTTGGATTGGGCTACACTGTTCTGGTCTTAGTGATAGTGGAACCGTGCATGCTGGGAGCAGCGCTGTCCATTTCTGTACTACACCCACTATACAGATATGTTGTTCCCTCAGTTAGGTGTGATTGGCATGTAGGAAGCAAGAAAGGTGTTTATAGACAGGTAGACACTAGACTGTTTTGTGGTGTGGCATTGTAGGTGGGGAAAGGTGATCAGTGAGCATGCATGCCAATCCATTTTGGGGGGCACATTTTGTTAATGTGACTAACCCAACTCAACTCCCCCAGGTATTCCTGTCAAGCACTCACGATGCAGGATGGCCAAGACCTTTTCCTCCCATGATGTGAACTGTGGGAGAGGAGGTGGGGGGCAACCACTAGTCTTGTGGACCACCAGCTGGTGCTAGGCGGACATGAAATGGACCTTGCTCCTATGGTTGTTCCACTTCTTCCTGTTCCCTGGAAACTGCCTACAGAGTTTGCTCTGTTGACTATCCTTTGCCACAATTTAATTTTCCTAGCGACAGTAGGCTACTGGACTTGGGTTCCAAAGATATGTGGCTCTGCTCTAAAGATTTCATCCACCATGACTCCTAACTCGTCATTTGTGAAACATGGATGTTTTGTAGTGACATAGTGGTGGTTAAGAAGTAATGACGAAAATAATTTGTAGTTGCTGTGTGATGAGGGGGTAAATAGTGTGATGAGGTGCAGATATGTGTGTTAGGGGTGTTGTGAGGATGTGTGATATGTGCTTTATGTGAGATGGTGGGGTGATAATCTATGGTTTGAGTTGCTCTGATGTTGCTCTGTCTTCTGTGTATGACGTGGAAGATGCAAAGGATTGTGGTGTGTGGCAAAGTGTGTTTTATAGTGTGGCTGGTAGGTGTGTCAAGTGTGTGAATGTGTGCCAGCTGTGTTGTTTTCCAAGCTATCCAATGTGGTGTTATGTATTACTGTGGGAAGCGGCAAGACCGCTGTGGCGATTTTCAACTTGTAATGGGTTCGGTGGTTGGTTGCCGGGCCGGCGGAGACAGTGGTCGGACTGCCTCTTTCCTGCCCTTCAGAGTCCTGGTGGTGTCAGGAGTTTGGCTGTCTTTTGGCAGGCCTGGCTGTGTAACTCGTAATATGGCAGTCTGTATGACACGGTCAGTCACCCAAACTCATAATGAGGCCCTAAGTCTAACCTATCTCCTTAATTCTAGGTGACAAGGTAGGTGTATGTGCCCCACACGTTCATACAGTACATGCATCCTGGTCAGTATTTCAGACGTTCATTGATTGAGTTATACTTTGCCATCTTAAATGACCATTCTCCTAGCCATTGTAATGACAGCACTATAGTATATCTTTTACACTTTGTGTCAACTTGCAGTAGAAGAATCTGTGTGGGTCTCAGTCCTTGTATAAAAAACATTAAAATATTATTGTCATGTATGACGGTTTTCTCCTCTATCCCTGCTGTAGCCTCTGTCATACAGCAGCCCTCGGTGGACCCCTTGCAACTTAAAATATCAATGACATCAGGGGTCCTCTACCATTTTTCGGTCAGATAAGTCTTGAAACATGTGAACTTAATTTCTATATCTCATAATTAACCCTTTCACAGTATTTTCTGTATGTTATGTTTATATATTTTTTAACCACTTGGGTGCTGTGGACGAGGTGATCTCGTCCTCGGTGCCGGCTCCCCGGTGGCGAGGACGAGATCACCTCGTCCTGCTATGGGCCCCCGGGGGGAGCGCTAGCACTCCCCCAGATGGCCAGGCACCCCCCTCCCCTGGGCAGGGATGGAAGGGGAATCGCTTCCCCTTCCACCCCCACCCCTCCGTGACCCCCGTGGCATCTGATGACATCAGCACGCTTTTGTGCGCTGACCTCATCAGAGGCCTTCCCTCCGGCGCTGGAAGCTCAGCGCCCGATCGGAGGAGAAATGCTTAGAATTTCTCCTCCGATCACGTGGAGGGGGCAGAGAAGCCTGAAAGGAGAGGAAATACCTTTCCTTTCCTTTCAGGCTTCTCTGAGCATTTCTGCTGCCCAAACGCAATGCGATTGAGCAGCAGAAATGCCACTAGACACCTTGGGATTTTTTTTGTTTTGTTTACTTGATAAGGAGAGCGGCCTCTTGAGCAAGGGCCTCTCTCCAGGGGGGCAATTTGTTTTTTGGCTGTTGCATAATACAATTAGGCCGATCTGCCCCCGGGGGGGGGGCAGAAACCCCCCTAGACACCAGGGATTTTTTGTTTTTGTGTTTTTTTATTAGTGGGGAGCGACCCCTTAGTCAAGGGTCGCTCCCCTGGGGGCAAAGATTTTTCTAGCCCATATCTGCCCCCCTTGGGGACAGATCGGCCTATTTTTATATGTACACATAAGGGGAGCGGCCCCTTGGGCAAGGGCCGCTCCCCAGGGGGTCAAATAATTTTACAGCTGTTTCTGCCCCCCCTGGGGACAGAACAGCCTAATATAATTAGGCCGATCTGCCCCCGGGGGGGCAGAAACCCCCTAGACACCATTTTTTTTGTGTCAGTTTCACTTGAGGGGAGCGACCCCTTAAGTCGCTCTCCGGGGGGGGGGGGTGCAAATTTGTTTTAGGCCATTTCTTACCCCCTTGGGGGCAAATCGGCCTATTGTAATTAGGCTGATCTGCCCCCGGGGGGGCAGAAACCTCTAGGTACGAGGTTTTTTTTTTATATATGTGGGGAGTGACCCCTTAGGCAAGGGTCGCTCCCCTGGGGGCAAAATGATCTTTGGGCCATTTCTGCCCCCCTTGGGGGCAGATCGGCCTATTTATATTATGCCGATCTGCCTCCAAGGGGGGCAGAATCCACTAGGCACCAGGGATTTTTGTTTTTGCGCCACTTTCACACAAGGGGTGCAACCTCTTAGGCTAGGGTCGCTCCCCTTGGGGGGAAAATTTATTTTAGGTCATTTCTGCTCCCCATGGGGGCAGATTGGCCTATTTCTATTAGGCTGATCTGCCCCCGGGGGGCAGAAACCACTTAGGCACCAGGGATTGGTGTGTGTGTTTTGTTTGGGGGGGGCAGCCCTTTGGGCAAGGGTCGCTCCCCATGGGGGCACATTACTGTTGGCCATATCTGCCCCCCTTGGGGGCAGATCGGCTTATTTTTGGAAGGCCCATCTGCCCCCAAGGGGGCAGAAAGCCCACCAGAGACCAGGGAAGATTTCTTTTCAAAATAAGAGGGTGGGGGTATGGCCATACCCCCCACTGCCAATAAATGGGGCCAAAGTTGTTCTGCCCACCAGTGGGCAGATAGGGCAATTACCCCCGATCCACACCCCGGGGGGCAGGAAGTCTACTAAATGCCAGGGAATAAAAAAAATAAAAAAAACATAGTGGGGTGGTGGCTACCAACCAGTATGACCATGGTTATGCCCCCACCCCAACTGAAGGGGGTAACAGTCTTTCAGCTCTCCCCTGCACACTAAAACATCTTATCCCATGGCAAGCAAGAGGACATTTGATTATTTGGGGTTTTGGTTTCACATTTGGGCCATGAGAGCTTGGCTAACTCTCAAAATCGTCCCACTTGAAATGGTGAGGGTTGCACTTTTTGGACTTCGGGACGCTGCCATGTAGAAAAATGCACAAGACCTAGACACATCTGAAAACTAAAAATCTGGGTGAGTCCAGGGTGGTGTGCTTCACATGCACCCGCACCATTTTCTTACCCACAATGCCCTGAAAACCTCCAACTTTGCTGGAAATCACACATTTTTCCCACATTTTTGTGATGGAACCTACCGGAATCTGCAGGAATCCACAAAATTCCTACCACCCAGCATTGTCTCATCTATACCGATAGAAATTCTGCCCCACTTGTCAGCCTAAAAATGTTTTTTTCCAAACTGCCCTTTTGGACCCGCTTTGGTTCCCCCTCAAGTTTGACATTTTTTGGCGCTTCCCTCTCACAGGCACTTGGCCCACCTACACAAGTGAGGTATCATTTTTACCGGGAGACTGAGGGGAACGTTGGGTGCTAGGAAATTTGTCCCGGTGCGGTGATCTCATATAGAAATGTGGGAAAAATGTGATTTTTTAGCTAAATTTGAGTTTTGCTGAGTATTCTGGGTAAGAAAACACTGGGGCATCCACGCAAGTCACACCTCCCTGGGCTTTCTCAGGTGTCTAGTTTTCAGAAATGTCTGGGTTTGGTAGGTTTCCCTGTATGGCTGCTGAGCCCAGGACCAAAAACGCAGGTGCCCCCCGCAAAAACAGGTAGTTTTGTGTTTGAAATTTTTGATGTGTCCAGATAGTGTTTTGGGGCATTTCCTTTCGCGGGCACTAGGCCTACCCACACTAGTGAGGTACCATTCTTATCGGAAGACTTGGGGGAACACTGGGTGGAAGGAAATTTGTGGATCCTCTCAGATTCCAGAACTTCCTGTCACCGAAATATGAGGAAAAAGTGTTTCTTTGGCCAAATTGTGATGTTTGCAAAGGATTCTGGGTAACAGAACCTGTTGAGAGCTCCACAAGTCACCCCATCTTGGATTCCCCTAGGTGTCTAGTTTTCAAAAATGTGCAGGTTTGGTAGTTTTCCCTAGGTGCCGGCTGAGCTGGAGGCCAAAATCTACAGCTAGACACCTCTGTTTTCTGTAGAAAAATGTGATGTGTCCATGTTGTGTTTTGGAGCATTTCCTGTCGCGGGACCTATGCCTACCCACACAAGTGAGGTACCATTTTTATCGGGATACTTGGGGTAACGCTGGGTGAAAGGAAATTTGTGGCTCCTCTCAGATTCCAGAACTCTCTATCACCAAAATGTGAGGAAAAAGTATTTTTTTAGACACATTTTGAGGTTTGCAAAGGATTCTGGGTAGCAGAACCTGGTGAGAGCCCCACAAGTCACCCCGTCTTGGATTCCCCTAGGTCTCTAGTTTAAAAAAATGCACAGGTTTGGTAGGTTTCCCTAGGTGCCGGCTGAGCTAGAGACCAAACTCCACAGGTAGGCACTTTGCAAAAAACACCTTGTTACTATTTTTATCGGGAGACTTGGGGAAACATAGAATAGCAAAACAAGTGTTATTGCCCCTGGTCTTTCTCTACATTTTTTCCTTCCAAATATAAGATAGTGTGTAACAAAGACGTCTATTTGAGAAATGCCCTGTAATTCACATGCTAGTATGGGTACCCCAGAATTCAGAGATGTGCAAATAACCAGTGCTCCTCACCTTATCTTGTGCCCATTTTGGTAATACAAAGGTTTTCTTGATACCTATTTTTGACTCTTTATATTTCAGCAAATGAATTGCTGTATACCCGGTGTAGAATGAAAACCTGCTGCAAGGTGCAGCTCATTTGTTGGCTGTGGGTTCCTAGGGTTCTTGATGAACCTACAAGCCCTATATATCCCCGCAACCAGAAGAGTCCAGCGGACGTAACAGTATATTGATTTCAAAAATCTGTCATTGCAGGAAAAAGTTACAGAGTAAAACGTGGAGAGAAATGGCTGTTTTTTTACCTCAATTTCAATATTTGTTTTATTTCAGTTGTTATTTTCTGCAGGAAACCCTTGTAGGATCTACACAAATTGCCCATTGCTGAATTCAGAATTGTGTCTACTTTTCAGAAATGTTTAGGTGCGTGAAAGCTGGGAAGATGGTGATTTTAGCACCGCAAACCCTTTGTTGATGCCATTTTCAGGGAAAATACCACAAGCCTTCTTCTACAGCCCTTTTTTCCCATTTTAAAAAACAAAACAAAATGTTCACTGTATTTTAGCTAATTTCTTGGCCTCCTTCGGGAGAACCCACAAATTCTGGGTACCTCTAGAATCCCTAGGATGTTGGAAAAAAAGGACTCAAATTTGGCGTGGGTAACTTATGTGGAAAAAAAAGTTATGAGGGCCTAAGCGAAAACTATTCAAATTGGCAAAAAAAGGCCTTGCACAGGAGGGGGAAAAGGCCTGGCAGCGAAGGAGTTAAATTTGAAGCGTTTGTAATGCATTGGCAGAATCATAGGATAACCCCCCCAACATCTTATGAAATATGTAAATATTCACTACTCTTTCCATAACACTCTTACAAAAACAAACATTTAAAAATAAAAAAATGTAAATGCCATTTAGGACTCTTCCTGTATGTAAATGTCATCTGTGACTAATTTGGTACTTAAAACAAAGCACACAGTGTGACTTGTGTTCTGTTCTTTGCTGACTTTCTAAATGTTTTGATTTTAAGAGTAAGTAATGCAATTTAATACATTATCTATATATCCAGACATCATTTTCATGGCGAAAAATAATTATCATGATTAATCATTTAATAATATTACACTTTTTTAGCATGTTTGTTTTAATCTAAAATTCTGAAAATAATATAAATAACAACAGTTTTGAAATAGAATGTTTTAGGCAAAAATATTTTTTTTTTATTTTTTTCAGAAAGGAAATGGAAATCTGAAGTAGGGTTGGAAAAATCATAAAAACACTTTCAGAAATGTCAGGGCATCAATTCCAAAATAATGTATCAGAAAACAATGTCCAACATTAGCAGTCCTTAAAGTATAGCTAAAAGTGGAATTACTAACAAAATCAATGTTTATAACAATACCATTGCCCCTCGCTAAAAGGGGTGTCCTAATCAAATTCCGTGTTTGGGGATGAAGTTCTTGAGCATCCTCTGTCTCATCTGTTACCACAAAAACACTTATACTTGATTCCTCATGGGATCTTTTATACACAGAGGGGTAGTGAGGAAATAAGAAATAAGTAAGAGATGAGGAGGGTTTCAGAGGGAGATAAGACATTATTGCTGCCATCAAGAAGGCTGTACGTGTAGATTAAGGGGGTCATTCCGACCCTGGCGGTCCATGATCGCCAGGGCCGGGGACCGCGGAAGCACCGCCAACAGGCTGGCGGTGCTTCCTGGGCCATTCTGACCGCGGCGGTAAAGCCGCGGTCAGAAAAGGGGATCCGGCGGTTTCTCGCCGGAATACCCCTGGCTGGGCTGAATCTCCATGGCGGCGCTGCTTGCAGCACCGCCAGGGGGATTCCGACCCCCTTCCCGCCATCCTGTTTCTGGCGGTTTTTACCGCCAGGAACAGGACGGCGGGAACGGGTGTCGTGGGGCCCCTAGGGGCACCTGCACTGCCCATGCCACTGGCATGGGCAGTGCAGGGGCCCCCTAACAGGGCCCCAGAGAGATTTTCACTGTCTGCTTTGCAGACACTGAAAATCCCGACGGGTGCCACTGCACCCGTCGCACCCCTACAACTCCGCCGGCTCCATTCGGAGCCGGCTTCATTGTTGCAGGGGGTTTCCTGCTGGGCCGGCGGGCGGCCTTCTGGCGGTCCCCGCCGGCCCAGCAGGAAAGCCAGAATGGCCGCCGCGGTCTTTTGAATGACCCCCTAAGTTTGGAGCTGTTCAGATACTAAGGCGGTCAAAAGACCGCGGAGGCCATTCTGGCTTTCCCACGGGGCCGGCGGGCGACCGCCAGAAGGCCGCCCGCCGGCCCAGCGGGAAAACCCCTGCAACAATGAAGCCAGCTTCGAATGGAGCAGGCGGAGTTGTAGGGGTGCGACGGGTGCAGTGGCACCCGTCGCGATTTTCAGTGTCTGCAAAGCAGACAGTGAAAATCTCTCTGGGGCCCTGTTAGGGGGCCCCTGCACTGCCCATGCCAGTGGCATGGGCAGTGCAGGGGCCCCCAGGGGCCCCACAACACCCGTTCCCGCCATCCTGTTCCTGGCGGTAAAAACCGCCAGAAACATGATGGCGGGAAGGGGGTCGGAATCCCCCTGGCGGCGCTTCAAGCAGCGCCGCCATGGAGATTCAGCCCAGCCAGGGGTATTCCGGCGGGAAACCGCCGGATCCCCTTTTCTGACCGCGGCGGTAGAATGGGCATTGAAGCACCGCCAGCCTGTTGGCGGTGCTTCCGTGTCCCTCCAGACTGGCGGTCCATGACCGCCAGGGTTGGAATGAGGGCCTAAATCTTGAAGTATCTGGAGCTGCCCCACTAAGTCCCAGATATCACAAGATATTGATTCCTTGATCTCTTTGAGAGCACTGAATGAGAGATATTCTGGAGGAAAGAAGTGGCCATCATGAGAGGGCTACGGGGTGCCAGGAGCAGATGAGTCTTTTACGTGCGGATGGAATAGGGGGTGCGGCTAGAGGTCCAATGATGTGTGGGCCTTTGGAGTTAAGGGGGCATGGGTGCAGGCCCAGATGGTGGCAGGTTTTTTTGAGAATGTAGTTTATTACTTGGGCTGGAGTGAGGTCTAACACAAGTAATAAAGCCACTATCCTTTTAGATCCAATAAAAGGTTTCAGTAATTCAGATCTGAGCCCAACTCCTGGTAGCTATGGCACAGAGCAGGTAGGCTTAAATCAAGAAAATATGTAAAGCATTTTGGTGTATCAACACAGTTAAAATATTAACAGCTCAACACAATAAAAACCTAATTCCAATTCCTAAAAATAAAGATTAATTTAATGAGCATACTTTTACCACAATGATAAACTAGCAATATGGCAAACCGGAGGTATGACTTTTAAAAAGTTTTAAGCAAAAATATCACCAAAACGACAATAGTAGTTAATGAGCACAGTAGACCAGTACACAAACAGAATTTCAGATCGACCACGATAGAGGGAGGGTTTGATACACCAACCAGGTTTGACCCAGTTGGAGGTTTTACCTTGGGACTTAGTTGTTTTTTTCTGGAAGTCAACATCCTTCAGCAGGGCAAATCAGTGAGCTGTATCTGATGAGGGATGCACAATACTTAGACAAATTCTCTCACCGGTCAAATGCATTTGGCATCTATGCCCATTCAAGTTTCTACCTCTTGTTTCTTTTTTAGAGCTCAGAAATATCAGGCTGCAGGATGTATCCAAAAAAGGCTCCTGAGGCCGGAAACCTCTTCGGCGAGGTCCCCTGAATCAAATTTGCTGTTGGGGAGAAGCTTACAAGCAGTAGAAACCTGTTCCTTCAGCCCAGCAACATTGCGCCTTGGTTGGATTGGCTGGGCAGGTTTGTCCTTGTGTTCCGGTGGTCTTTAGTCCAAAAATGTTTTAAGTCTCAGGTGTTTCAGGGATGTTAAGAGGAGGACACCTCACACAGCAGAGCATCCCAGGACCTCAGGAACATCATTTGGGGGTCAATAATCATTGCAGCAAAGGCCAATATAAGGGTCCATGTCTGATCAAGTTGTTATTGGTCCTGCTGTGCTCATGAGTGAAAAGGACCTTGCAGCTTGTTGTGGCCCTGTAGCTTATACATGAGTTCTGCCACCTGTACCTTGGAGTCCAAATCTTTACCCAGGGTAGAAGGGACAGTGGTTCCAGCCCCTTAGGTTCTCCTCACACGTCTCAAACAGCAGGTACAGTCCTTCATCTGTTCTTTCACAGGTCTGGGGGTCCCAGGGATTACTCATTCATGCGGTGGCATGCCTGGAGTTACACTAACAGAAGACACTGTAGTGCTGTAGACCATAGGAAACATTTTACTTTCCATGCCATGGGTTTATTTGGAATCCATTTATTATGGACATATTGGAAAGTTAAGTATGCCATTTGGGTGTTAGCCAATTTGACATGTTTTATGGGCCAGAGTAGATACAGTAGGGCCTGGTTGCAGTGTTCAAGTTCGAGTCAAAACATCAGCAGCATCAGTCCATAATAAATATGGTGAGCATGCAAAAAGAGACACTTTCTCACATGCCTACTCTTTGGCCACCTCTATTTCTTCTTCCTCTTAATATCTGCCTTGTCCAGACTGGTGGTGGTCATATCTTCTAGCCCAAATTTTGGCTTTTCAGCCTCATCCAGAGTATGAAAGTCAAGGAGTGTATTTGTCCCTGGACAGGTATACACTCTCTTCTGGTATCAGGCTCCTTCTTTTCACTAGTGATGGATAGCTCTCACGCTCATCTTGAGGTCAAGAATCTTGAGCTGTACCCTGGGTCCTGTTGAAATGTTTCTCTGTCCCAACCTCAGGGCTCCTGTTCCGCTTGAGTTTTCAAAGTTTTAATGAAGTTAGTCTTTCTGTGCGTAATTGGCACCATAAGAATCAATAGGCAGTTACTTTTAAAAATGCATTAAAAATCGTAAGTTGAGTTACCAGTCTCTTCTTTTGCAGGATGGTCGATGCAGTCGGTAGGCACCTTGTGTCAGCTGTAGAGCCTCAAGCGGCTCCAGGTTCTGGCGAGAGCAGAGCTGGAATGTCTCTTGGCACAGGCACAGGGACACTTGGAGGGGCCACCTGGAAAGGAGATGGTTTTCAAACTTAAAGGTGGCTGCCTTGGGGTCCCCTTGGGCTGTTGAGGTCGCAAGGGGTTGGGTACCCATGCAGCACAGCTGGTTCCTCATTGCAGGGCACAGGGCAGCTGGATGCAGGTTGAGTTGGTTATCCAGGAGCTGTGTGCAACAAAGAACTTTGGAGCTGGAGGTGAGTCTCTTTGAGGGCTGCTTACAGGACAACGGGGGCACTCTGGTGGGAGATCCAGGGTGTTCCTGAAGTCCCTCGACTGGGGCTTCCTCCTGATCTTTTTTCAGCTCTGAGGGAGTTGTTTTTCTGGTTGTCTGACATCAGCTGACCAGTACCCAGAGTATTTGTGTAACTTAGCCACTGGAGGGCACAGTGCCACCAAACCTGGCACACTTATATGTCAAATCTGGGCCGTTGTTGATGTTTCGTCGGGTACAGCTGTGACTTCTGGTTATGGAGATATTGGCTGGTCACTGAAGTGACTCTCACTGGCTTGTTGGTTCTTGCTTAGTTGTTGAGTGGTGCCTCCACTCAGAAGGGTGATCTGGGGTGATATGTGAAGTATGAAGGTCCCCTGGGCTTGTTGGGGTCAGTCCAGTGTTCAGCTCCTCCGCAGTGGTGATTTTCAGATCCTGGGTGCAGCAGGCAGGGTTTGGAACCTTTTCTTGTGCAACAGGTTCACAGTTCTCTTGCTTCGGATCTTCTTTGGTGCTGGTCTTCTTTGTCCTTTCAAATCTGATTTCTTGGTCTAGGAGATCGCACTAAATACTGAATTTAGTGGGAGTTTTAGGGGGAACCTGGTAGTGTCCAATGGGACACTTATCCTTGGGTGGCTATACCTACTACAGTTACCACTTCCTGTGGGAATGGTCACTACCCTAAACCTCATTGGCTATTTTCCTGCCATCCAACATGGAGGAAAAGGAAATGGAAAGTCCACTTCAGCTGCAAGCCTCTAGGGGTGGTGCATGCTCAGTGAGACCCCCCCACCCTACCCTTTCTGTGGTTTCCCACCTTTGCTCTCTCCAAAAGTGGGGGTTTGCAAAGGGGCTGGGCATCTGCTGCTAGCAGCAGGCCTGGGGATCAAGTTTCAAGGGTGGTAGCCCTTTGAAGCTCATTGCCAGGGCAGTGCACATTCCTGAGGGAGGGGGTGTTAGCTCCTCCACCCAGGAAGGGCATTGTTTTACAAACCAGAGAGGCAGGGCTCTCCCCCAAGGTTTGTGTATTGGCTGTTTAGATGTAGCAGGCTGGCTTGAACCAGTCAGCAACCATGCCAGGATAGTTAACTTCTGCAGGGGGCACCTCTAAGGTGACCCCCTGGGTACATTTTATACTAAATCCAGCACTGATACCAGTTTGGATTTATCATTCTGAGTTGTTTGATACCAAACAACACAGGGCGCAGAATAGCCATTATATAGCTGGGAAACTCATGTTGACCAGTTTCCAGCACATATATTAAAATGGCAGCTCTGTTCACTCTCTATGTCCCTGTTTGGCAAGGACCCATTAGGGACATATTGCTCATGCAGCTATGCCCTCACATGGACTATGCAGCACACTGCCTTAGGGCTATAAGGCCTGCCAGAGGGGTGTCTTACCCATAGTGAATGCAGTATATGGCGGACAGGCACACAGACAGTGTGCTATGTCGAGTTTGAGATTTAGGTTTGCACCAGGACACTAAGGGGGTGATTCTAACCCTGGCGGTCGGTGTTAAAGTGGCGGCCAACCCGCCAACAGGCTGGCGGTCCAAAAAATGGAATTCTGACCCTGGCGGGAACCGCCAACACAGCCCGCCAACTTAACACTCCGACCGCCGCGGCGGTACAGACAAACAGCGCGGCGGTCACCGCCAACAGGCAGGCGGCAGACAATGTACCGCCCACACTATCATAACTCACCAATCCGCCACCTTTTCCGGGGCGGGAGCACCGCCGATAAAAACACGGCGGAAACAGACTACGAACGGGAAAACGCTCACCAAAACACACTCCACGAGTACGGAGGACAGCATGGAACCCGAATTAAACATCCTACCTGCTCTCGTCTACCTTCTCATCTACCACGAGTACGAAGTCCGGCGCAGACGACAACGGTGAGTACTGCACCTACGACACACGGGAGGGGGAGGACGAAAGGTTACGGGCACACACATATGCGACCCCCCCCCCCCCCAATCATGTACTCACCAATGCAGAGCACCAAGTCACAGTGACACCACCCAAACACCCCTGAAAAATGCTAGGACATAATCATATTTTGAATAAATATTTATGTACCAAAAAGCTCCAGAAAATTAGCGTACAACCATGAAAGATATCCACAACAAAACAAATGACATACACATCAGTGTATAACTGAAGTACCAAGTCCTGCACATCCTACGAATTCAGCATGTCCGTGGGCCAAAGTCCTGAGAAACAAGGGCAAAGCCCACACAGGAGACCTGAGTCCTTTGGAGAGAACACTGCAGGGGCATCAGATGTAAAAACTACAGGCACCTCAGGGGGAAGGGAAGGGGGGGGGCACCACAGCCACATGAGTCCACGACGCCAGATCCACGAGGAGCCACCATGCCCACGGGACCATCCTGGGGAGTGCAAAGCCACAGTCTCTCAATGTCTCTACAGTGGGTGGGCTGCCCACTGGGCCATCCTGGGGAGTGCAAAGCCACAGTCTCTCAATGTCTCTACAGTGGGTGGGCTGCCCACTGGGCCATCCTGGGGAGTGCAAAGCCACAGTCTCTCAAGTCTCTGCAGTGGGTGGATTGCCCACTGGACCATCCTGGGGAGTGAAAAGCCACAGTCTCTCAAGTCTCTGCAGTGGGTGGATAGCCCACTGGACCATCCTGGGGAGTGCAAAGCCACAGTCTCTCAATGTCTCTACAGTGGGTGGGCTGCCCACTGGACCATCCTGGGGAGTGCAAAGCCACAGTCTCTCAATGTCTCTACAGTGGGTGGGCTGCCCACTGGACCATCCTGGGGAGTGCAAAGCCACAGTCCATCAGGTGGATGACAGTCTCCACTGGTCAAGGAGGAGGCATGGTGGGCACAATGAACCATCAACGGTGCTTGAGACGGCGGTGCCCTGTTCAGCGGTGCTTGAGACGGCGGGGCCCAGCGGAGCGGTGCTTGAGAGGAAGGGCCCAGCGGAGCGGTGCTTGAGACGGCGGGGCCCAGCGGAGCGGTGCTTGAGAGGAAGGGCCCAGCGGAGCGGTGCTTGACAGGAAGGGCCCAGCGGAGCGGTGCTTGAGAGGAAGGGCCCAGCGGAGCGGTGCTTGAGAGGAAGGGCCCAGCGGAGCGGTGCTTGACAGGAAGGGCCCAGCGGAGCGGTGCTTGAGAGGAAGGGCCCAGCGGAGCGGTGCTTGACAGGAAGGGCCCAGCGGAGCGGTGCTTGAGAGGAAGGGCCCAGCGGAGCGGTGCTTGAGAGGAAGGGCCCAGCGGAGCGGTGCTTGAGAGGAAGGGCCCAGCGGAGCGGTGCTTGAGACGGCGGGGCCCAGCGGAGCGGTGCTTGAGAGGAAGGGCCCAGCGGAGCGGTGCTTGACAGGAAGGGCCCAGCGGAGCGGTGCTTGAGAGGAAGGGCCCAGCGGAGCGGTGCTTGAGACGGCGGGGCCCAGCGGAGCGGTGCTTGAGAGGAAGGGCCCAGCGGAGCGGTGCTTGACAGGAAGGGCCCAGCGGAGCGGTGCTTGAGAGGAAGGGCCCAGCGGAGCGGTGCTCGAGAGGAAGGGCCCAGCGGAGCGGTGCTTGAGACGGCGGGGCCCAGCGGAGCGGTGCTTGACAGGAAGGGCCCAGCGGAGCGGTGCTTGAGACGGCGGGGCCCAGCGGAGCGGTGCTTGACAGGAAGGGCCCAGCGGAGCGGTGCTTGAGACGGCGGGGCCCTGTTCAGCGGTACTCTTCTGCACCGCGGGCCCTGTTCAGCGGTGCCTATCTCCACGGCGGGGCCCTGTTCAGCGGTACTCTTCTGCACCGTGGGCCTTGTTCAGCGGTGCCTATCTCCACGGCGGGGCCCTGTTCAGCGGTACTCTTCTGCACCGCGGGCCCTGTTCAGTGGTGCCTATCTCCACGGCGGGGCCCTGTTCAGCGGTACTCTTCTGCACCGCGGGCCCTGTTCAGCGGTGCCTATCTCCACGGCGGGGCCCTGTTCAGCGGTACTCTTCTGCACTGCGGGCCCTGTTCAGCGGTGCCTATCTCCACGGCGGGGCCCTGTTCAGCGGTACTCTTCTGCACCGCGGGCCCTGTTCAGCGGTGCCTATCTCCACGGCGGGGCCCTGTTCAGCGGTACTCTTCTGCACCGCGGGCCCTGTTCAGCGGTGCCTATCTCCACGGCGGGGCCCTGTTCAGCGGTGCTCTTCTGCACCGCGGGCCCTGTTCAGCGGTGCTCTTCTCCACGGCGGGCCCTGTTCAGCGGTGCTCTTCTCCACCGCGGGCCCTGTTCAGCAGTGCTCTTCTCCACGGCGGGGCCCTGTTCAGCGGTGCTCATCCAGCAGGTCAAGGGAGCCAGACCTGGCCTCGACTCCCTGCTCAGTCGCCCTCGGACCGTGACGTTTCTGGACCCTTCGGGGACGGACTCCTGGCCTCCTTAGTGTCCTCCTTCCCAGCTGGGATGTGGCATGTGGGGTCCACCTTCTCCGCGCTCCTGCTGCCCTTCCGCTCCTTTGATGGGGCTCTCGGGCCCTTGCCTCCCCCAGATGGTGTGGGTGGTGAAGTGGCCGCACATTGCTCCTTGGGGGCAGCCCTGTCGGTCCTCGCACGGCGGTCCTTGGTTTTGCGGGTCCTCTTGCCGGGGGGGGGGCTGGACGTGTCCTTGCTGCTGATCGATGTGTCACTGCTGGCAAAGGGTGGGCTCCAGAACCCAGGCACAACAGTGACACCCGAAGCTGGGCTGGTGGTGGCTGCGGTGCTCTTGGGACTCTTTGAAGATGGATGGGGGAGGTCATCGGGGGGAAAGAGGTTAAGGTTAGCCAGGAAAAGTTTTTTAGGGCCAAGGTAAAGGGTAGGAGAAGTGGAGGTAGAGGAGGTGGTTGTAGGAGAGTCAGGTGTGCTGTCATTGGGTGAAGGTGCTGGTGCTGTAGGCTGTTGTGAGGTGGATGGCTGTTGGGTGGGTGGCTGCCTGCGTTTGTGTGTCTTGGAAGAGGGGGTGACAGACACAGTGGGAGAGGACACAGGGGACGTGTACATGGCAGTGGGGGTGGTGACTGCACGAGTGTGGACTGTACTGGAGGGTGAGGTGGTGATGGAAGCACTGGCTGATGTTGGGGTGCATGCAGGTGTGAGTGTAGACGTCACAGGGAGGGAGGAGGGAGACGAGGAGGAGGGGGACACAGGGGTGGCAGTGGCTGTTGGCATGTCTGCATCTGGGTGTTGCTCGGGTGAGTGTTTGCGGGATCTGTGGTGCTTGTGTTTGGATGAGCTGCTCTTGGGTGTTGAGGTGTGTGCAGGCTGGTCTGATGGTGTGGATGGGATAGGCTGAGGAACAGGAGACAGAGACAGGCTGGAGGCAGTCAGAAGAGGGAGGCTGGAAACAGGGACAATGGCTGCCGTCAGTGCTGAGGCCAGAGCAGTGAACGCTCGTTGATGGGCAGCCTGACCCGAATGAATGCCCTCCAGGTACGCATTGCTCTGTTGCACCTCCCTTTGCACACCCTGGATGGCATTCAGAAGGGTCGTCTGCCCAACAATGAGCGTCCTTACCAGGTCAATGAGCTCCGCACTGAGGGCAGCAGGGGCAACAGGGGCAGGGGCTGAGGTGCCTGGGGCGAAGGAGACGCGCGCCTTCCTGGGCGAACCGGCACGGAGCGAAGACTGAGGGGCTGCTGGGAGGGCGGGGCTGGTGCGCTGGGTGGCGGCTGTACCTGTAGAGGCGGGGGGCACGGATGTTGCCGCCACACCTAGGGAGCTCCCATCCGAGGACGTGTCGCTTTCGCTGCTCTCACCAGCGGTCCCCGTCGTGGTGCTCCCCTCGCCCTCCGGATCACTGGTGCCCTCGGTGTCTGTTCCTGGGCCCACCGGGGCCTTGTGTCCTGCAGCTCCCTCGTGCTCCGATGCCATATCTCCTCCGCCTGATGATGCTAATGCACACATGCACAAGAAGATGAAGAGAAAGGGTGGGGGGAGAAAAAAGAAGACCAGGTTGAGTGCATGCAATGTCAACACCGTTGGCGGAGAGGACAGACACAGGTGCCTAATGCACTAAGCCGCGCATTCGGGGTACACTACTCAGTACTACTGACTAAGACAACAGGCCAAGAGACGTCAAACGCGCACATGGGAGATGCTGGACCTTCAATGGCTGTACTTGTCACCCTACAGAGGTGGGGGCCGGGGGCACAGGGCCATGCCTAAGGGAGAGGACTACACTACAGAAAGCGCCCTGGCCTAATGTCACCCACAGCCCTCCTCCCCCACCCAGACGCCTCCACTGCGCAGAAAGATAGGAGAATGTGCTGATACTCACCCCCTTGTGTCTGCTGTGATGTCTTAAAGCGCCCATCCAATTCAGGGTAGGCCACCACCAGGATCCGGGACATCAGGGGGGTCATGGTGCGACTGGCACCCCTCCTAGGTTGGGAGGCCATCCCCAGCAGTGTTTCTGCGGTCTTCCTTGTTCCGCGGCGGATGTCCTCCCACCTCTTGCGGCAGTGGGTGCCCCGTCTGTTGTGGACCCCCAAGGTCCGGACTTCCTTGGCGATGGCACGCCAAATCTCGATCTTCTGATGGGCGCTGACCTATTAGACATGTACAGGGTGGAAAGGAGGAAATCATCAATGGCCTGCATGTTAGATGTAATTGGCCCCCCCCCCCCACTTTGCCATATGGCACATGCTCTCATCTGTCGGGCGTTGCACTCCTCATTCGCCCCCCACCCCACCAACTTACATCCACCCCAATCCACACAGGCATAGCCCATTCCATTAGCACCCGGGGTACTCACTTGTTGGTCTGGAGGACCGTAGAGTAGCGCATACTGGGGGAGGACCCCATCCACGAGCTTGTCCAATTCTTCAGACGTGAAGGCAGGGGCCCTTTCCCCAGTCACAGCAGCCATTGTATCTTCCAGACCGAGGTCACAGCAGCACTTGCAGTATAGGTCCTCTCCTGTGGATGATCAGGTCTCGAGTGATTAAGCAGATAGAAAATGGCGGTCACGTCCGCGGCGGTGCGTACCGCGGCGGTGCGTACCGCGACCGCCGGCGCACTTCGTTATTGGCTCCTGAAACCCATAGGCTTCAATGTTAACCAATGCGGCTTTGCGCCGCGGTCTTCGACCGCCTACCGCCACGGTGTGCCCCGCCAGCGCAGTGACCTCACATCCCATTGTCCCACTTCACAGGTCAGGCAGCCGCCATTTCAAGGGCCCACATGGCTTAATTTTGACTGCGACACACAGGCCTAGGCCTTGCATTGCCACACATACACGCTTTTCAACCCATTGCCATTCTTTAACTGTGCAAGCTGTCTGTACGTACCTGTGGTTTGGCTGACTCTGTGCTCCATGTTGTCCTTCCTAGGCACCGTCCGCTGGGACTTGGGATGAGAAGGAGGAATTCTCGCGTGTACCGACCGCTGGTGGACCTGTCGACAATGGAAGAACGCCATATAATCCTTCGATACCGACTTGACCGTGCCACTATCCATGAACTGAGTGCCCAGCTGGAGCCAGCCCTGATGTCTCCCATCCGCCAACCCACAGGGATTCCCCCTCTGGTGCAGGTTTTGTCAGTCCTCCATTTTTTGGCCAGTGGGTCATTCCAGACCACAGTGGCCATGTCATCTGGAATGTCTCAGCCTATGTTTTCAAAGATTTTGAGCAGAGTGTTGTCTGCCCTGATGAAACTCATGCGGAGCTACATCATTTTCCCCGAGGAGGGTGACTTGCCCACAGTGAAGGGTGATTTCTATGCCCTTGGACATATCCCCAACATCATTGGTGCCATTGATGGGACCCATGTGGCTTTGGTACCCCCAAAAGACGATGAGCAGGTGTACCGAAACAGAAAGAATTATCATTCGATGAATGTCCAGGTGGTCTGTTTGGCTGACCAGTACATCTCCCATGTAAATGCCAAGTTCCCAGGGTCAGTGCATGACGCGTATGTGATGCGAAATAGCAGCATCCCCTATGTGATGGAGCAGCTACAGAGACAACGTGTGTGGCTAATAGGTGACTCTGGTTACCCCAACCTGCCGTGGCTACTGACCCCAGTAAGGAATCCCCGGACAAGGGCAGAGGAACGCTACAATGAGGCCCATGGGCATACAAGGAGGGTGATTGAGCGAACCTTTGGCCTCCTGAAGGCCAGGTTTAGGTGCCTGCATATGACTGGTGGATCCCTAATGTACTCACCAAAGAAGGTGTGCCATATCATCGTGGCGTGCTGTATGCTTCACAACCTGGCTTTGCGACGCCAGGTGCCTTTCCTGCAGGAGGATGGTCCAGATGGTGGTGTTGTAGAAGCCGTGGAGCCTGTGGAGAGTGAAGAGGAGGAAGACTCTGAGGACGACACAGACAATAGGGACAGAGTGATACAACAGTATTTCCAGTAACACCCAGGTAAGAATCACCCACGCCATTTCACAATTGCTTCTAGCCTCCTGCATCTGTACTTTCTGTAGTTCCCCACAGATGTTTTTTATTAATTTATGCCTTTCCCTTCCCTTCTCAGTGCTGTCTGACTCAGTACCTGACTTCTGCTTGGTTCGCCCATGAAATACAGCGTATTGACATTGGTATGTTGTCATGACTAATTGACAGAACAGAAATTGAACAGTAATATGTTATCCCTTTGTTAATAATACAGCATGACTCAAAACAGGTTTGTGTGCAAAATGTGATTTATTTACAGTGCTAGATACCGGTACATGTGATTCTAAGGGTGATGGGTGGGGGTGGAGGAGTATCCATGGCAGAGTCCAGTTCTCAGTCTCACAGGTGCATTGTTCTTTTGCCTGTGGAAGGATGGAGCATAGGCAGTTCATGGTTGGACAGGGTGGCAATGTGGGACAGTGGGAAGACTTGAGGGGGTATGTCCTGCTGGCGGGGGTCTTGACATCCTACTCTGTCTTTTTCTTTGGTCTCAGGCTCCTCTTACGGGGTGGTTGTTCTTCAGCAGGAGGTGGGGTTCTGGGGGGCTGTCGTGGTGTTGGGACCTCCTGTCCACTAGTGCCGGCGGAGGTGGTAGGCTGTTCCTGGTCCGGCCTAGTGACAGGGGCCCTGTGTGGTGCACCATGGTCCCGCAACGCGTCCTCTATCCTGTGGAGGGCCAGGACGATGGTCCCCATTGCGGTCCCGATGATTCTCAGCTCCTCCCTGAACCCCATGTAGCGTTCCTCCTGCTGTGCCTGGATCTCGGTGAACCTGGCCAGTACCGTCGCCATCGTTTCTTGGGAGTGGTGGTAGGCCCCCATGAGGGTGGTGAGGGCCTCTTGGAGAGTGGGTTCCCTGGGCCTCTCCTTCCCCCCCTGTCGCACAGCAGCCCTCCGAGCTGCCCGGTTTCCCCCGGCCTCTGTCCCCTGGCCGGTGTGCCCGCTCCCACTGCCCCCAGGTCCCTGTTGTTGTTGGGCTGTCGGGTTAGCCTGGGTGCCCTGTAGTGGCAGACACACCGCTGATTGAGCTGTCCTAGAGACAGAGGCATGGGCCCGCTGGGTGGGAGCTGTGCTGGTGTCGGCAGAGGGGGTCGGGTCTGGTGTGGCCTGTGTCTGGGTGAGGGGAACCGACTGCCCAGAGGTCCCCGATGGTCCGGGCTGGTCATCAGGTTCACTGTCGACAGAGCTGCTATCCTCAGTGTGGGCCTGTTCCGGGGGTGGGATGGACACTTCTGGACCCTCCTGGCTGGTGTGTTGTCGTTCGGGTCCTGCATGGGGTAAGAGAGTTTGGTTATTGTTTCTGTGTGTGCAATAGCATGCGTGTTGTGGGTGCCCTTGTCCCCCAGTGCAGGCATTCCCTGGAGGGAGGTGTTGTGAGGGTATTTAGTGGGGGGGAGGGGTTAGTGCAGTGGTCATGCTTAGGTGATGGGTGCCCATGGTTTGTGTTGGCATGCAGGAGTTGGTGTTGGGATGGGTGGGTTGTGCTGGTGAGACATTGTCAGGAAGGATGTGTGCTGGGGGGTTGGGGGTGAGGGTGGGGGTGTGGGTTGGCATGCTGGTGGGGTGTGGGGGATATAGTAGTTGAGATGGGACTTACCAGAGTCCATTCCTCCGGCTACTCCTGCGAGGCCCTGAGGATGCAGGATGGTCAAGACCTCTTGCTCCCACGATGTAAATTCGGGAGGGGTGGGTGGGGGTCCGCCGCCAGTCTTCTGGACCGCGATGTTGTGCCTGGAGACCATCGACCGGACCTTCCCCCGTAGGTCGTTCCATCTTTTGCGGATGTCCTCCCTATTCCTGGGATGCTGTCCCACCGCGTTGACCCTGTCCACGATCCGCTGCCATAGCTCCGCCTTCCTGGCTATACTGGTGTGCTGCACCTGCGAGCCGAAGAGCTGGGGTTCCACTCTTAGGATTTCCTCCACCATGACCCGGAGTTCTTGGTCCGAAAATCGTGGATGCCTTTGGGGTGCCATGGGGTGGTGTGGGTGAGGTGTGGGGTGGTGTATGTGATGAGGAGTGTGTTGGTGAGTGGTGCTTTGTGCTACTATGTGGTGTGTGTGATGGTGTAGTGTGCCTCAGTGTGTCTTGCTTTGGATTGTCTGCTGTGTCTCTCTCTCCTTCTCTCAGTAATTGGGGTCGCAGGGGTTTGTGGGTGATGTGGCTGTGTGTTTTATAGTTGGTTGATTGTGTGGGAGTGGTGTGTGTATGTGTATCAGGTGTGTGTTTTTCAAATTGTCCAATGTGGCTGTGTTTTGGTGATGTGTGTGTATTCTGACCGCGGCGGTGTGTAGCGCCAATGGAATACCGCGTTTGAATGACCGCCGTGTGGATTCGTGGGTCGTAATGGCATGGGCGTATTTCTGTTGGCGTGACGGTGGAGGTTTGGTCATCTCCAGTTTATCGCTGCCCGCCGATGTGGCGGGCTGCAGTGGAGGACGGATTTTTGGAGGTTTGGCCGTTGTGGGTCAGAATGACCGTGGCGGTTGACCGCGGCCGCGGCGGTGTTATGGCGGTCTTCTGACCGGCGGTAAGGGCATTTTACCGCCGAGGTCAGAATCACCCCCTAAACCTGCTGGGTGCATCTGGATGCATGGCCTTAGAGGTTGGCACAATCAGTGCTGCTGCCCTCAGGGGCCTACCGATAGTACCCCATTCCCTGGGTACCTAAATACCTTTTACTAGATACTTATAGGTGTCCCTAATTACCTCTCCAATGTTTTAGGGAAAGAACACTGGCGCTGGGAACCTGGTTAGCCGCATCCATGTGCACTCCAGTCCAAGTTGCATTCAGAAACCAGGAAAAAAGTAGGGGGGTACTGCAACAAGGTACCAGTTTCCCACACAGCTGAATTGAAAGATGAACAAATTCATCAATAATGCACCAGTATACTCTAATTTCTAAATTGTACTCCACCACTGGTACTTGGATGTGGGAGTAGACCATTCCCTCATTACAACCCTGGTGGTAAATCCCGCTTTCCGCCGTGCTGAAGACCGCCAACATACCGTTGAGGTGGCGGAAATCTGCTACAGGTATTACAACCCACAGCTCGGAATCCGCCACAATACGGACACCCACACAAGTCCGCCACACCAAAGGTCAGTGATAAACTGGCAATACCAAAACCTACACCGTCACGGCAACAAAAATACGCCCACACTATCACGACCCACAAATCAACGTGACGGTCCTTCAACCGCGGTAATCCATTGGCGGTACACACCGCCGCGCTCAAAATACACACACATTTACAATACACAACACCACACCCACAACACTATAAAACACACACCCACATTACCCACAAACACTTACAACCAAACATCTCGAAGAAGGCCAGAGAGAGAGATTAGCTAACACAACACCAGCATCCACAGACACACAACACCATCACTTATACAACATCCACGCACCTCAAACAACACACACCAACACATCCCTCTACACATCACAACAGACAGCACCTCACACGTCATCCACACCAGATCATGGCACCTCAAAGACACCCCAGGTTTTCAGAGGAGGAGCTCAGGGTCGTGGTGGAGGAAATCATTTGAGTAGATCCACAGCTATTCGAATCACAGGTGCAGCAGACATCCATTGCAAGGAAGATGTAGAAATGGCGGAGAATCGTCAACAAGGTCAACGCAGTAGGACAGCATCCAAGAACATGGGATGACATCAAGAAGAGGTGGAACGACCTATGGGGAAGGTACGTTCCGTGGTATCAAGAAACCAGATTGCTGTACAGAGGACTGGTGGTGGACCCCCACCTCCTCCCCCACAACTAACAACATGGGAGGAGCAAGTCTTGGCAATAATGCATCCTGAGGGCTTCACAGGAGTAGCAGGAGGGCTGGACTCTGGTAAGTCATATCTTAACTACTTCATCCCCCCAACCCCACCTGCATGCCATCACATACTCCCACTCTTACCCTCACCCATCACACCATCATCTCCATATGTCCCACTATCACAATACACACATCTCAATACCAAGGCCCTGCATGCAACACCTGTGCATGGACCACCGTCACCAAAGCATGTCCAGTACAGAAACCCACACAGACCCCAAACCAACTATCACAAAAGGGCTAACACAATGACGCAAGCACAGGAGTAGAGGGTACCTCACCCAATGAACAAGATGGCACACACAGATACTAAAACTATGCATTTACACCCCAACAGGACCCATACCCAATGTCACCGGACAGGAGGTGCCAGACATATCCAGTCCCCCCACAGAAAAGACCCACAGTGATGACAGCAGCTCTGCACGCCTGGATCAAGATGACCAGCCCGGCCCATCAGGGACCTCGGGACAGTCGATTCCCCTGACACAGTCCCAAACCACCACAGAGCCTCCCCGCTCAGGAAACACCGCCAGAGCACCCATCCAGCGGGCCTATCCCTCTGTCCCCAGGACACATCAATCAGCAGTGTGTCCACCACTACAGGGTCCCCAGGCAAACCCACTAACCCAAGACAATCTGGGACCTTGGGTCAGTGGCAGTGGGCACACGGTTTAGGGGACAGAGGCAAAGGATAACAGGGAAGCTGGGAGGATTGCTGTGCGACAGGAGGAGGACAGGCCCAGGGAACCGACACTCCATGAGGCACTCTCTGACATCATCGGAGCTTACCACCATTCCCAGGAGACCATGGGCACGGTACTGGCCAAGTTTCAGGAGACCCAGCAGCTGCAGGAGGAACACTACCTGGGGATCAGGGAGGACTTGACGTCCATTAACACCACCCTGGTCCTATTGCAGGGGGGCTGGCAAACCTTGTCAACACCATGAGGGACACAGTGGGACACAAACGGGCCCCTGACACTAGCCTGGACGATGAAAAGCCCTCCACCTCCGCCGGCGCTAGTGGACAGGAGGCACCGCCACAGGACTAACAGGCCACCAGCACCCTGCAGAAGGAGAACCAGCCCGCAAACGGTCCCTGAGATCCAGGAACAAGACAGAGAACATTGCCAAGACCCCCGCCAGGAAATAAGACCCTCCTGAATGTCACCCTTCTGTCCCACTTTGTCACCCTGTCCACCATAAACTGCCATAGCTCCACTTCCTATGCCCCATTGGACAATGCACCTGTTAGACCAAGAGACTGGACTCTGCCATGGACATTCCTCCACCATCACCCCAGCCCATTTCACACCCCCCTCCACTTATTTGCACAGAAATAAACACCCTTGAATCACAAATCAATCTGGAGTCAGTCTGTGCTTTCACAAATGTGTAATTGCAAAATCTCTGGAATATAGCAATGGCATGTACTTGTTCACATACCAATGTTACACAGCTGTAGTCCAGGAGTAAACATAGCGGAGGGCACAAATTGGGACCCAGATCTGTGAAATGGAAAGCCAAAGTGGCAAGTCAGGGTCCATACAGGCAGGTAAAAAGGCAGACTTATGCTAGGTCATACAATAGTATGTCATGTAGGAAGCAGTTCCATCTTCTTACCTGTGTCTCAATGGAAGTATTGCATGATGATGTTGTTTTGGTTGTCTACATCTTCTTCTTCTGCCTATTCTTCTTCACTGTCCACAGGCTCCACAGCTGCCACAAGACCAGCATCAGGCCCATCCTCCTGCAGAAAAGGCACCTGCCGTCGCAAAGCCAGGTTGTGCAACATACAGCAGGCCACAATGATCTGGCACACCTTCTTCGGTGAGTAGTATAGGGAGCCACCTGCCAGATGAAGGCACCGGAATCTGGCCTTCAGGACTCCGAAGTTGCACTCTATTATCCTCCTAGTTGCCCATGTGCCTCATTGAAGCGTTCCACTGCCCTCACTGGGGTCAGTAGCCATGACAGGTTGGGGTAACCAGAGTCACCTGCAAATGTCGAGGGACAACTGTTAGACATACACCAACCCTTAAGGACAACCCCATACCCAGACACCTATGTCAACTGTATTGGGACCTTGGGCTCACCTATTAGCCACACACGGTGCCTCTGGAGTTGCCCCATCACATAAGGGATGCTGCTATTCCTCAAAATGTAAGCATCATGCACTGAGCAAGGATACTTGGCATTCACATGGGAGATGTACTGGTCTGCCAAACACACCATCTGCACATTCATTGAATGGTAGCTTTTCTGGTTTCTGTACATCTGTTCATTCCTGTGGGGAGGGACAAATGCCACATGTGTACCATCAATGGCACCAATGATGTTGGGGATATGTCCCAGGGCATAGAAGTCACCTTTCACTGTTGGTAAATCCTCCACTTGTGGGAAAACGATGTAGCTGCGCATGTGTTTCAGCAGCGCAAACAACACTCTGGACAACATGTTAGAGAAACATTGGCTGTGACATCCCTGATGCTATGGCCACTGTTGTTTGAAAAGACCCACTGGCCAGAAATGGAGTACAGACAGAACCTGCACTAGAGGGGGGATTCCTGTGGGTTGGCAGATAGCTGACATCTAGTCTGGCTTCAACTGGGCACACAGTTCCAGGATTGTCGCATGATGCAGTCTGTA
The DNA here is from genome assembly GCF_031143425.1 of Pleurodeles waltl. Classification (NCBI taxonomy): domain Eukaryota; kingdom Metazoa; phylum Chordata; class Amphibia; order Caudata; family Salamandridae; genus Pleurodeles; species Pleurodeles waltl. Next base: position 952,380,766 of record NC_090449.1, read on the forward strand.
AGTGATAATGATGTGTCTCTCTTCCATTATCGACAGGTCTACCTAGGGTCTGTACACCGGAGGCTGCCGCCATCTCATCACCTGTCCCAGCAGACGTGCCCTATGGAGGAGAACAGTGAGCAGAGGGTCATCCAACACTTAGGTATCACAATGTGTTATTTGCTATAAGGTTGGAAATTTGCAATGTGCCTTTATCTGTCCCTATTCCAGGCCTAAATAGGTGTGACACAATTTTTTTCCCTGCCATGTAGCCCCCTGAAATGGCGGCTGTCTGACCTGTAAGGTGGGACAAGGGAAAATGAGGTTATTGCGCTGACGTTGCGGTAGGCAGTCGAAGACCGTGGCGCAATTCAGCATTGGTTAACATTGGGCCCTATGGGTCCCAGGAGCCAATGACGATGTACGCCAGTGGTGACAGGTACCCACCGCCATGGACGTGGCCGCCATTTTCTAACTGTTCCCTCACTTGATATCTGACCTTCAACAGGAGAGGACCTACACTGCAAGTGCTGCTGTGACTTGGGTCTGGAAGTGACGATGGCTACAGTGTCTGGGGAAAGGGCCCCTGCCTTCACTTCGGAGGAGTTGGAGAAACTGGTGGCTGGGGTCCTCCCCCAGTACACGCAACTGTACAGTCCTCCAGACACACAGGTGAGTACACTGTGAGCATGTTGGATGGCACATGATTGTATGGAGTGTTGTGGATGGAAGAGGGTGGGGAGGGGGACAGGCCAGCATGTCAGGATAGTGTGTGTGTATGCATGTCTGGCCCAGGGTGGGAGGTGTTTGGCAATGCGTGAGATGAAATGTATGGGATAGTAACATCCATTCTAACTTCACTTTTCCTCTGGGTCAGCACCCACCAGAAGAAGGGTATTTGGCGTGCCGTCGCCAAGGATGCCCGGACCCTGGGGGTCTACCATAGACGGAGCACCCGCTGCCAGAAAAGATGGGAGGACCTGTGCCACTGGAGCAAGAAGATGGTGGAGGCCCAGCTGGGGATGGCCTCCCAACGTGGAAGGGGTGCCCATCGCACCATGACCCCCCTGATGTACCGGATCCTGGCGGTGGCCTATCCGGAGTTGGATGGGCTGAGGGCATCACAGCAGCCACAAGGGGGTGAGTACACTCTCATTCAGCTGACTTGGCTCGCTTTACGAGGTGTCTGGCTGGGGGAAGTGGGCTGTGGGTTCCCCTAGGCCAGGCAAACTTGGTAGGCTAGGTCCCTTGTTAGGCAGGCTCTGTGGTACCCCAACCCCATTACTGGTAATAGCCATCTACACCTAGTCAGGCTCCTGTCACTTCCAGGTGTGCAGCAATTGGGCTTAGGCATCGTCCCCCATGGGCATGTGAATTTCCTAAGAACTGTTAGTGCATAGGGCTGCTCCCTGTGTGTTGTGTCCGCCAACGGTAGTGGTGTTGCATGCACTGAACATGTTTCTTCTGTCTTTCCCCCCCTTTTTGTTTTGTCACCCTGTTCTTGCGTACATTAGCATCATCTGGTGAAGGAGCAGTGGCACCGGAGCAGGAGAACGCTGCATCCCACATTGCCCTAGAGGGTGAATCTACAGAGTCTGAAGCCACAAATGGGACGGAGAGGGAGGGGAGCTCCACGACGGGGACAGGAGCATACACCAGCGACAGTGACTCCTCCTCTAATGGGAGTTCCCTTGCGGTGGCGGACACCTCTGTGCCCACCGCATCAGCAGGTACAGCCGCCAACCCCCCTACCAGCACTGCCCTCCCAGCAGCCCCTCAGCGTGTGTCCCGTGCCCGCTCACCCAGGAGGTTGGGCATCTCCTTCGCCCCAGGCACCTCAGCCCCTGCCCCAGTCAGCCCTGCTGCCCTCAGTGAGGAGGCTATTGACCTCCTAAGATCCCTCACTGTTGGGCAATCTACCATTTTGAATGCCATCCAGCGTGTTGAGAGGCATTTGCAACAAACAAATGCATACCTGGAGGGCATTCATTCTGGGCAGGTGGGCCAACAGAGAGCATTTCAGGCTCTGGCCTCAGCACTGATGGCAGCCATTGTCCCTGTGTCCAGCCTCCCCCTCCAACTTCCTCTACCCAGACCCAATCCCCTGTACCTCAGCCTATCCCAAGCACACCATCAGACCAGCATGCACACTCATCAACACACAAGAGTGGACATGGCAAACATAAGCACCACACATCCCACAGGCAGTCACACAAGCACCATCCCCATGCAGACACACCACTGCCTCCACTGTGTCCCCCTCCTCCACGTCCTCCTCCTCCCTCCCTCTCTCGTCTCCACTCACATCTGCATGCACTACATCCTCAGCCACTACCTCCATCACCAGCACGCCCATCACCACACACCGCTCATGTGCAATCACCCCCCCACTACCATTCACACATCCCCTGTGTCCTCTCCCAGTGCATCTGTGAGCCCTCCTCCCAAAGTACAGAAACGCAGGCACACACCCACCCAACAGCCATCCACCTCACAACAGCCTCCGGCCCATGCACCTTCACCCGAATTCAGCAAATGTACACCTCCTACAACCACTACCTCTTCCTCCACTCCCAAACTTGTCTAACTTTGACCTCTTCCCTTCACCTCCCCCACCGGCCTTCCCCTAGGGCCAGGCTTTCCAGGTCCCAGCCCAGCACCCCAGCCACCAAATCCCCCAAATCCCCAGGCACAGTGGTGCCAGCAACTGCGGTCTCATCGAGTGCGCCGCCCATCAGGGCTGCCAGTGTGCCACCTAGCGAGGCCAAGGACATTCCGCCACCTGCCAAGGTGAAGAAGGTGCCCACATCCCCGGGGGGAGAAGCCGCACCTACCAGCCACCAAGGGCACCTCCAAACCAAAAGGGGACAGTGGCAAGACACCTGCGGCAACATCAAAGGTGGGGAAGGGACACAAGTCGAAGAGCAGGTCAGGACAGGACACGGTGGCTCCGACTGAGGGACTGGAGTCACCCCTTCTGTCAACCAGTACACCAACCTGTACGGTGGTGGACACCGCCACCTGCGCCGCCACCTGCACTGCCATCTGCACCGCCACCTGCACGTCTGCTGCCTCAGCAACAGTCCCCAGCTTCATCCTCAGTGGGCAGCCATCTGAGGCTGTAGGAGATGTCCTGCTGTGTCCCTCAACAGGTGCAGAGACATGCACCACCGCCAGCTGCTCCGCCACAGACATCGACGCAAACACCGCCACCAGCCCCGTGACATGCTCAGACAGTGCCAACATATCTGACATGGCTACCATCCCCAGTGGGCAGCTGTCCCAGGCTGGACAAGACTTCCTGGACCCTGCCCAGCTTTCATGAGGCATGACTCTCATCACTGTTTGCACCTGCAGGTGGCAGGCGAAGCAGCAGCAGGGTGGGGTATGTCTCTGCCTCCATGGCGTATCATGCTACCTGTCCCTAGGCAATCTCGTGGCACGCACACCCATGTGAGGTAATGGGACCAGCCACACTGCATGTGAAGCACTCTGGGCACCAAGCCCCATCCAGAACCAGTGGAGAGATACATCCACTACCTCAGTCCTTGGCAGGATGAAGCACTCTGGGCACCAAGCCCCTTCCAGAACCAGTGGAGTGATACATCCACTACCTCAGTCCTTGGCAGGATGAAGCACTCTGGACACCAAGCCCCCTCCAGAACCAGTGGAGATTGACATCCACTACCTCAGTCCTTGGCAGGATGAAGCAATCTGGGCACCAAGCCCCCTCCAGAACCAGTGGAGATTGACATCCACTACCTCAGTCCTTGGCAGGATGAAGCACTCTGGGCACTAGGCCCCCTCCAGAACCAGTGGAGAGATACATCCACTACCTCAGTCCTTGGCAGGATGAAGCACTCTGGGCACAAAGCCCCCTCCACAACCAGTGGGGACTGTTATCCACTTGAGAGCCTGTGGCTTTGCACTCCCCAGGATAAAGCAGTGGGCAAACCACCCACTGGAAAGACTTGAGAGACTGTGGCTTTGCACTCCCCAGGATAAAGCAGTGGGCAAACCACCCACTGGAAAGACTTGAGAGACTGTGGCTTTGCACTCCCCAGGATACAGCAATGGGCATGGAGCCCCCTCGTGCAGCAGTGGCGTTGTGCGTTCATCCAGCTGAGGTGCCCCTCCTCCCTCTCCCCCTTTGGTGCCTGTTTAATTTTGATCTGATGCCCCTGCAGTGTTCTCTCTGTTTCGAGTCAGGTATCTTGTGTGGGCTTCGCCCATTCATTTTGGGACCACTGGTCCACGGACAATGATTGGAACACTATCCGAACTTGTGTAGTTGGTGTACATATTTGTATATACTTTTTTCAGAAATTGCACTATCTGATTTTTCTTGATTACACACGTTACATCATGTAATTTTGTCCTTGCGTTCTTCCAGGGGGTGAGAGGGTGAATATGTAATGTTGCTGCATGTATTTGTGTGTATGGTGTTGTGAGTGAGGGTGGGGGTGGGGGTATTGCGTGTTGCGTGTGTGTGTCACTCTCTTTTCCCCCCTGCCTCCCCTCTGTTGTAGGTGCAGTACTCACCCTAGTCATCAACTGTGTCTGTCCTGCTCCTGATACAGAAGGAGGAAGACCAGCATGGGCAGGACGTGCAGTTTGGGCTCCATGGCGTCCTGGTTCCTCGTTGAGTGTCCAGAGGTGAGTGGTTTCCCTTCTGTGTACTGTTTCCACTGTGCTTTTGATAGCGTTGAATCCGCCCCGGAAAAGATGGCGGATAGGCGTGTTGTAATACAGTGGGTGGAACCTTGTGTTCCGCCTGTCTGTTGGCGGTTATCGCTGCGGTGTTTGTTTCTACCACCGTGGCGGTCGGAGTGTTACAGTGGCTGTCTATGTTGGCGGTTTCCGCCATGGTCGTGATTCCATTTATTTTTCCGCCGGCCCCTTGTAACGTATGCTCAGACCAGGTCTTAAACCAGGACACATGAATGAAGCTTTAACAAACCTTAAAGTGGCCGTTGGGAAGTTTCCACACCTCCCCATCAGACCACCCCCACCTTGCATCCATGATGCCTGGGCAAGGCTTGATGTAGCATCAGGGGTGTCAAAGTGGTGGATTGCATACAAAGCCCCCCATATTGACAAAGATAGAGGGAATCTAGACTTGTTGGGCCACGTGAGCCCAGCAGGCCACCATCCTTGTGATTGTAGCCATTCACAATGGCTCGCAAATTGCGACCTGCCGCATGAATATTAATAAAGTAGGTCGATTTGCAAGCCCTTGTGAATCACAGTATTCTCCTGGAGTTTCATACATTCCAATAGCGATTACTTAATTGCGATTCGCTAAAAATCGCAATGAGGTAATCGCTATTGTGAAAAATTATACATCTGGCCTGTAATGCCTTATTCTCCTCATTTTTAGGCAGCCAATATGACACCAGCAGAACAACATGCATTGCACAAAAGGGCAGACACATACATGCACATTTGTGATGTGAATGCCAGTTACCAGTGGATGGAGAGGAGGTTCTGGAAGGAAAAGGCCAAAGGGGCATGGCATGTTTTCACACATGGGGGACCTCCGCAGCAGCCACCAAAAAAGCAGGCTACATTAAGCAAAACATCAGGAGTCCAGGGGACCTCTGCGGGTCCGACACCCTCCACATCAGCTGCACTTGTCAAAAGCCAGGTACCTGTACAGCCACCTGCTGCAGCCATCAGACCTAACTCTGAAAGTGACATGAGAAGGGTCATTGCCGCCATGATGTCCAGATTGGAACATTTAAAGAAGGAGAGTGCTAAGAACCTCAAGTTGTTGAAGTACATAAAGAAGAAATTGAAGAAAATGTGAAGTGGCAGTGCCACAAACTCTCAGTTCCTTTACTCTGCCTTTTACAGTTGATAGTTTTTTTAGATTGGGTTTTAGATGGGTAGTGTTAGGTTAGTAAAATAGTTTAGGGTAGGCATAGGTTAGAGTAGGTATAGTTGGGGGTGGGTTGTAGTACAATTTTTTTAATTGGGGCGGTTGGGTGGGGTTCATGTTGGGGTATATGTGTATTAAAAACATCTAATAAAAAACACATGCTAAGTAAGTACATGTGGAGCCTTAGTTTATGTTGTCCTACTTGTATCTTGTCTCTTGGGGGGGTGGGTAGATAATGTTTAGAGTATAGTGTTACATGTGTAAGATTAGTTTATAATAGGTTAGATAGCTGTAGTTGTAAGTTAAGTTAGTTTAGGTTAGTTTAGTGTAGGGCAGTATTTTGGATAGGTTTAGGTATGTAGTTTTAAATATTTTTAAATAAATCCCATTTGTATAAGACTATTTTTTTTCCATGTTGATCAAGTTTCTGGGTGCTCTCATGTATGCACTGGGCAAGTTGGAGAAATGGCTTAGAGTATGCTTACTGTCTTGATTTCCATGGACTACCATGTGCATCCCCTATGACCAAGGAGCTGTCAGGTTGGGTGCTGAATGACATGAACTAATCCATACATTTTTCATCCACTGTTCCAGCCATTCACATTGTGTATGTATACGTTACTTTGGACAGGTAAGTATGGAACTTCATCTGTCATTGGTGGGGTCTTGCCGTATCGTTGTTGGCAAGTGTGGCACCTTTGACAGACAAATTTGGGACTGTATCCGGCAACACTGACAGGTGCTCGTCACTAATAAGGTTAGCCTCTTCTGTACCACACATATTAGTTGTACTGGTACTCTCATCTGCGTAAATTACCATTGACATGGTTCTGAGCCATACATGACGTATGTCAACTTCCAAGAATTTCTGTTCAATATATGTATTGAATACTCTGTAAGTTGGTTGTAGCCCACAACACCATCATTCACCTTTCTCATGTTAGGATCCTAGTATGTGGCTTTGTGTCTGACAGTAATGCACTCATGTAATAATATTCTCTACTCATTGACATGGATTCACACAATGCAATCATTTAGTTGAGTTGATGGATCACAGTAAATGTAGAAACGTTACATGTGAAAAAAGGTGCTTTATTTACAGGTGTAAGTGTTGTTTCAAATGCTATACAATGTCCAGTTCAAAGACCCCATGAGAGCACCTTTGCCATTTGTATTACAATCATATTCCAGGGGTGAGAGACATGTCATGAGACATGTTTAGGAGAAGTGTGCATTATGCATTAGTGAGGAGGTGTTAAACGTGCCAATAGGTAAGAATTGAGACAATGACAATACATAACAGACAAGTCAACAGTGGTTGAGTAAAGAGAGCACCTTTCATGCTGTCACAACACTGGCATAATCTTAAGCCCAGAACTCAGGAGATACTGTCCAAGTGGCACAGACTTGTGCTACTGGGTGGTTTTCCTTGTGAAAGTTGTTCCTTCCACATCTTCATCCTCTGATGTGTTTGGTGCCTCCTGGGCGGTGCTGTTGTTGAGTTTAAGGGGGCCACACACACATCATGGGATAGAGATGTGGAATCAAAAGTCCTGGCAGCTGCCATTTGTGGGAACACATAAGGCATCACTGCAGCCAGGAGGAACTGCTGATTTCTCAACACCGCAGCAACATCATGGTGGAAGGCAGCCATGTCTTCCCAGAGGGAGGCCAATTCCCACTGAATGGACTTGAGGGTATTCTGTAAAGCCCCCAGCCTGTTGTCTGTCATGCTGCTTCCACTTTGGGAGGACAATTGTTGAAGCCTCTGCCTCATGACAGCAGCTATGTCAGCCAGGGACTGCTGGAGCCCATGTAGCAGGGAAGTGGGTGCCTCTGATGGCAGATCAGTTGTCATTAATTGGACTGAAGTACCACTGCACTCCCTCTAGACTGCCTGCAGTTGTCTCCATTCCCACCTGCACCTGTTTTTTAATAATGTTTTTGTGCAGAAAGGTGTTCCTTCCTGCACAAAAACAATCTCCCCCTCAATGAAGCCATCTGCTGCATTGGCCCACATCAGCTAATTTAGCCCCGGCACATGGAGTAACCCAGGGCTGCCCCGTATTCTAGTGAATACTGGCCATCAGTGAGTTTTTAAAATGAAGGTGCACAAAGCAACCAACATTTGGGTAGTATGGCACACCATAATTTCCTATTACATCTGGACCTTTGTGATTTTATCCCACACCACCTACTTCCTTGCAGGCTCCTTGTCCCTGCCACTGACATCATGGTGGCATGTAATTAGCTTTCCTATTCATCATGGTGGACATCGCCACAGTCGTATAATGTGTGCTGTCACTCTTTTGGTGCAATGATGCATTGGCACCATGAATGATGGAACTAGTGCAGCATAGCACAGGTAGGTCCATCGCATATACTGCTTTTGTTAAATTCTCATCTGCCTGTAGCAGGCCCCACACATGTGCTAATTGGAAGGGACAGTGCAACCATTATGGATTGTCTGCCCCATTAGATTGTCCCTCCCTAAATTTGGAACATTTCCTTGCACACAAGATATCAGCAACAGGCACGTGTTGGTGTAAGGATGTTGAATGTGGATCAATGCATGCATTTTGTGACTTTGTAGATGTGGCACAAGGGGAATGTGCAGCTTGGTTCCACATGGGCTATTATTTGAATGATGATACAGTTGCCTTATGGGCTAGTGAAATTGTGCTGGTAATGCAACATTGATGCCATTTGAGCCAGTTCTCATGCATGTTGATTGTACCACTAAGCAGTAGACCAACCATTCACTCAAGACACTCTATCTTGTTGGATGGTGAGATTGCAGCTACTTGTACAGCTGCACACTTGATGTTCACAGACAGATGTGCTGTATGTGTTTAATTTTGTAGCCATTCCTAAATGGCGCATGGAGCTTTGTGTGAGTTGTTTTGGGCTCACCCTGTGTGGTTTGCGTTCCACAGGTTGCACACTTTAGGCCTGATTTTTTCTCAGGTGGCACAGCTCAGTGCATCAGCAAAATGTGTTGCACGATGCTGTACCAATTTAGAAATTCAGAGTTGTGCCATATGTACTGGAATACTGTACACCCCTGCAATTCCCCCTGCACCTGCACAGATTTGTTCTCCCTGCACCAATGCAGGCATTGTTGCAGCATGATGAAGTAGTGCCTGCCTTGAGGGGATAAATTGTTTATCTTCAGGGAGGTGTCAATTCCTGCCTATGTACAAGCTATTTTTGCTAAGGTGGCATTTCAATGTGTGCTGCAAGATGCAGCACACATGAGAAGTAAAATGAGATAAGGAAGAAGGGAACATTTTTTGCCTGTTACACCACCCTGACATCATCTCTGGGGTGGTATTGACTTCAGTCCCAGTCTCTGATGTGGGATCAGGGGATATGACAATATGAAATGGGTGTTGCTGTGGCACAGCCACACTAATTGCACGTCACTTTCAGGCAATGTGCTGCATATTTACATGGTGGAGTATAGCCATAGTGAGTGGCTTATGTCCACATTGTGTATATGTTGGAGTGCATTCCTTAACCAAAGCGTCAGTGTGACTTGGGTGGTGATGGAGCGTTTAGATTCAGGGCATAGGCATCCCGATGATAACCGTTAGCATGCATTGAGTGTATCCTACGTGCTTTTCCCTTCTGCCATTTGTGGAATTCCAGATATTGCCCCCTGCAACTTACCCTGCATTTGTGGTAGTACTTGGTAGTCTGCGCTGTCCTGTCCTGCGATTCCAGTGATCATCTCCTCCAGGATGACAGCTGCAACCATCTCCTCCAGCTCATCCAGGTCCTCCTGTGGTGCTGGACTTCCACCTCCAGTCTGCAATACTGCCTTTCGGTTCTTGGCTAGTTTCTCCTTAGTGCTGCGCTTGCGATCGAGCCAGCGCTTCTTGCAATAGGTGACAGTCCTCCTCACCTCTGTCACGCTGTTGACTTTGTCTATATTGCCTGCCATATTGCATCTCTCCTACCAACTGGCAATTTGGAGGCGACAAAGAGCTGATGTTGGTGTTCCGTCACCTCTCTGACCAGGATGTCATGCTCCTCCTCACTAAAGCAACACTTGTGCTTCCTCTTCTCCTTCTCCTGAGACTTTGCTGGACTTTCCTGGCTGGTACTTGGGTGATTGGGGTCTCCATGTGGTCTCTCCTAGCCATCTTGTCTTTCAATGTGTGTTTTTCTTGCTTGTGCGTTTTTTTTATGCTAATGGGGTAAAAATTGGCGCTGATCCATTTTGCTAAAAAATATGTGCCGCAAACCAGTCTAGCACCACTTTTGCAGCATTAGAGTAATTTTTCCTTATGGCATGTTGCAATGTTTAGCGTCATTTTTTTACACTTACCATTCCTTAGCGCCATCGGGCGGCATTTTTTTTATATGGGGCACCGATGGCGCTAGGGAATGACGGTAGCTCGCATTCAAAATTTTGATGCACAACTGCGCTAGGGCAGTTATGCATTATTTACCATAAATATGGGCCTTAGAATTTTGGGAAAGTTCCCAATATTTTCCAATGTTAGTGAGAAGTGAGCTATTCAAAGGCTACCTTCTTCTCTGTCATTTTGAAGTTGAAGGGTTTGCTCTGTCCCTGAGGTTTTAATGTTCATAAACTCTGAAAGGCATGTTCTTGTAAAATTATCAATTCACAAATATGAGTCTTCAGCTTATAAAATCTAGGAGCCCAGCTGCTCCCTTTATAGATGACTAGTAATAGAGAGGTTGTGAAGTTCTAAAATATTCGCCATTGCCAGAACCTCACTCACTTCCAAGTAAGATGTATAGAATCTTAAATGTTTGACCATGATATCATTACCACTTTCTAAGTACATTTTCTCATACGGACAGGAGCAAAGCACTTTTACCAAATAACCTAGCTGTGCCAAAGTGATATGCCCTGTCCCTCACCAGACCTAAAGTCCCTATTACAAAATCTCTCCAAGATTTTCCCAATTGTATTTCAGCTTTTAGTTTAGGGTGAGGTTAATATAATTGCGTTTGTAAGGTTTACCCTCCACTGGATGTAGAGACATGCAATATTATTGTGAGCAATTCGCTTCTCTTTCTGCTGTGGCCTCTCTGGTGAGACTCTGTATAATTGCTAATAGATCCACTATTTTCTATACGAGTTAGAATAATTTCAGAATCTGTTTCATAATTTCCACTGATATGCATGTTACGATATATGGAAGGAGGTGCCCAATGTCCCAACTGGATTTGTTTTAAGACATCACTCACCACAGCTATATGTGAACCTAAATTGTGCATTGTGTTGGAGTAGGTGCCATCTCTATTGTACGTCAATATCTCACAATTCGATCTCTCCTTCGTGAGCTTGCATGCAAATGTAACGCATCTATAGTAAGCATTTTACATGTCATGCAGAACGGAATCCATTCATGATTGGTTGGCCATTTTCCCTTTACAGTATGCACAGTTTGTTGATTAATATTTTGAGGTTGAGAACCATGCGCCACAAGTGCATGATAACCAATGTCTGCAACTCATGTTGCATCAGCTGCCTATACATTTATATTAACTTCTCAAGCATAGTACGTGTGACTTGTGGGTTATTTTGAGCAATTTCTGAATGTAAGGTGCATGCTGCTAACGCCCTCCAAGTCTGTCCTAGCAACATGGCTGGACCTATTCTGACATGATCTATAACTTGTGGTAAGTGCGCCTAAAGCCATGGAACAAGTCATTTTGTATGTTAATGGTATCTCCAGATATTGATAAGGAGCATAGATTGCTGATGCATTAAACATCATGTACCTTGTAAGGAACCCCAACTGGGTTATATGCCAGGGAGTGCTAACCAGGAAGATGTTACCCATCAAATGGTTTTCAGTGGCATAACAGCAGTGTACCACTACAAATGTGACATCACTCCCTCCCTACTGAATCTTGAACAAGGACGTGAGCTTTAAGGAGTTGGCGACCATTATATGGTATATTCATAGCAGCTATGATTTAGAGATAGGTGCTAGCCACTAATTGGAATTTCTTTTTAACTGCTAAACTTGAAAACACTTTGGAACAGAAAATGGGATATCTGTACCATCCAAAAGAGGGTATTGTTCTACTAGGCTGATGCCCATACACTATTTGTAATTATCTTGACAGCTCAGATTCACAACACTTAAAGGATACAAAGTAGGGGTCCCAATGTTAGGGGATACTGACATGATATAATTCTGGAGCTTTCTGCATTTCTCCTGCTCTTCTGGTTATATTTTCCTTAACCCTTGTAAGAAGACTGTGGATCTGCAGAGCAGCAAAGACAGATAGACAGGGATTTAAACATCCCCCAACACCATGGATGTAGTTAAAAAGGATGTGCTAGTATGGAGACTATGGGCCAGATGTATTAAACATTTTTGCTGTCACAAACGGCAAGTCCAATTTGCGATTCGGTAATTTGTTCTGAATCACAAATTGGATTTGCGACTACATACCGATTCGGTATTAGGAAGAGGCTTGTCAAGGGCGTCCCTTCCTAATACCAAATCGCAGAGGTATGTATGATTCTTTTGTGACCGTGAATGCGGTCACAAAACCATCACAGTCACCACCAATTTCAAATTGGTGGTAACCCATTTGCAAATAGGAAGGGGTTCCCAAGGGACCCTTCCCCTTTGTGATTGCATGCAAAAACGTTTTTTAAGAGCAGGCAGGGGTCCCACGGACCACTGTCTACTCTCAAAAAATGAAAAGAAAACTTTTCATTTTTCATTTTTAAACGCATTCTGTTTTCCTTTAAGGAAAACGGTCTGCATTTAAAAAAAATATGATTGCTTTATTGAAAGGCAGTCACAGACATGGTGGTCTGCTGAGCCCAGCAGACAACCATCCCTGTGATTGTAGCCATTCACAATGGCTCGCAAATTGCGACATACCTCATAAATATTATTGAGGTGGGTCCATTTGCGAGCCATTGCGAATTGCAGTATGAAACTCCTGGAGTTTCATACATTCAAATAGCCATTACTTAATTGCGATTCGCTAAAAATCGCAATTAGGTAATCGCTTTTGTGTAAAATGATACATCTGGCCCTATGTGATGTACATAAATATATGTAAGTACATACAAAGCACATGAGAGCACTTTATAAAAGCCGTTTTTTTGTGTGTTTGCAACAATTATTTTATAATTTGAAGGATTGATTGTATAATTTATCAAGGGTTTGAAAAAACAAAGTAGTATGAATGTTTGTTAGATTACGAAATTTCCTTTCTTTTTTTAAGTTTTTAAGTTCATTTGGATAAAGAAAGACAACATGCACTGCCCCGATGATGAAATATTTCTTTGATGTTTACACTTTTTCAAGCATGTAAGCACTTATACTTAATTTCAATGTGGCGGCCCATGCACGTGAAAAAAGGCAGCCAACCCGCCCCATTCACCAAAACCCATGCTGCTCATGGACTTCAGCCTTGTGCAGTGGGGGGTGGTCGCAAGGCCTGGCCCCTGCACCCAGCCTCTCACATACAGCCAGCCTCATGCTGCACTCAGCCTTTGGCCATGTGTGGTGGGGAATTGGCCACAGGGCCTGGCCTGTGAGCAGGCCCTCCAGTCAGCACCCTGAAAGCAGCCAACCCCATGCTGTTGCAAATGTTTTTGGGCAATTTCTTTCCCACGAGTGGTCCCTCAAAGACCCACCAATCAGTCCTATGGGGTCAGGATACCTCTATCCTGACCCCTTATATCCTATTTTATCTTTATTCCCCCGGAACCAAGTGGCGATAGACAAAATGGCGGCTGTAACTTTTCTCTCAGATTGCGGATAGCCAATCACAGCATTGCTTTTGGTATGTGGATCAGCGGATCCACTGAGTTTCCTATATACCTAAAGTGTTTTTCTTTAATAATTTCAAAACTACTGTACAGGTTTACACCAAATTACAAAAGAGATCTTTCTGGACCAAGATCTATCTTTCTGCCAAATTTGGTATGATTCCACCCAGTGGTTCCTGCTGTAGTCCTGTCTAAAATACCAATTGGAAATTGCCTGAGGAAAAAGCGTTTTGGGACCCCCTCCTTTAGCTCAACCCCACGTTTGACAAATCACCCCAAAACTTTCTAGACAGCAGCTGAGGTGAGTGACAAACCAGTTTTGAAAATTTTGCAAAGATTCATTAAATGGCACAAAGCTATTAGCAAAACAAAAAAACACTTTTAATAAAGAAACTAGGTTCTAACTATAACTACCTACTGGCAACCTCCAGTAGGTAAAAGAAAGTTAGATAGATAGATAGATAGATAGATAGATAGATAGATAGATAGATAGATAGATAGATAGATAGATAGATAGATAGATTTCCTCCTGCAATTTGCCATAGAAATATTAATCAGCGATACCGCAAAAAAGGCTGAATAGAATTACACTAAATTTGGAAGAAAGTTAGAACTTGAGCCAGAAAGAATGCTTTGGTGTAAATTCGTTCAATAGTTTTTGAGAAGTTAAGTGTTAGAAATGGGGTCTTTGGTTGGCATTTAGGTTATCCCCTGTCCAAGCAAGGACCCTCACTCTAGTCAGGGTAAAGGAGAATAACACTCAGTTAACCCCTGCTCACCCCCTTGGTAACTTGGCACGAGCAGGCAGGCTTAACTTCAGAGTCTAGGTATAAAGTATTTGTACCAACACACAGAGTAATACAGTGAACCACTCCAAAAAGACACAACACTGGTATTATTCAATATTTTATCTGTGAGAAAACAGGGCTGATTGCAGAGGCCCCCTAACTTTTTGCCCCCATTTTCCACTTTTTGCTGGTGTTTTCCTGACTCTGATGGTGCCCTGGGTACTGCTAACCAGTCCCAGGGCCTGTGCTCTGTGTAAAATGGATATGCAAATTAGGCTAATTATAATTGGCTAAGTTAACCTACCTATATGTCCCTAGTACATGGTAGGGCATGTAGGTTTAGGGACCACAGCATAGGTGGTGCACCCATAGGTGCACTGCTGAGGTGCCCAGTGTCATTTTAAAGGCAGGCCTGCCTTGCTGGCTGCTTTTAAATTAAAGTTATATGCAAATTCAACCTTGGAATTAAAAGTAGTTCCAAAGTCTTAAACTACCTTATTTTTACATATAAGTCACCCCTAAGGTGTGCCCTATGTGCCCCTAGGGCTGGGTGCCATGTAACTATAAGCAGGGACTTTATAAAAATAGATTTATAAACCCTGGTGAGGTAAAAACAGCCAAATTCGTTTTTCCCTCATTGAAGTAAATGGCCTTCATAGGCTAGAATGGGGAGACTTTATTTTAAATTTTAAAGTCTCCTTAAATGTTGCATACCAAGAATTTGGTATCAAATTAATTGTTGTAATAAATCCCACAACTTCCAGTTGTTGGATTTAATATAACTTGTTCAGGTAAAAAGTTTTAAACTTTACCTAAAAAGTTGCCAATTTCAGCCCTGCATTGTTTTTGCTGCTGTGGTCTGATTGGCCAGCCTGCAGCAGCTTAGCCAAGCTGCCTTGATGAGGTGTGAAGTGGCCTGGCTTCACACAAAGGAATGTGCTTGTGGGAGAGAATCTCCCCTCAGCAGATGGTGAGGCAGGAAGGGGGAGGGCTGCCAAACTGGTCTTCAAAGGCAGAGAAGGACATTTGGAGCAACCAGCAACACCCCCACATCCTGCAACCCCAGACAACTAGGTGCCCCCTTGATTAGATTAGGAGAGGGCAGGAGAGGGGTGTGTTTATGATTTTTAGCCATACCAGTGGGTGGGCTCAGCCAGATGTAACCTCCAAAAATCAGATTCAGCCATGTTGCATTTTTAGAGAATGTTGCCTTCTGGGATGGATTTTTGCCACACTTCCCAGGAAGTGGTCATCACAGGGGGACGACCCTGTACCTGATTGGAGAACCAGGACCCCCCTGCTTTTCACCCAGGAGCAAGGATAAAACTGGCAGACCTGCACCCACACCTCAGATCCCCACCAGATGTCAACAAGAAAAGAACTAAAAGAGAAGAAGGACTGCCCTGCTGGACCCCTGGCCTGCACCTGGAACCTGCACTCAGAAGGACTGCACCAGCTGCACACTTGGGCTTCACCACAAGAAGGACTTTTCCTGGCTTCAACTGGTTCAAGGAGGGACTCCCTGTTTGCTACAGGTGAAAAATTGCTATCCAGAGTCCCCTGCACCAACTCCTGAAGAAAGTGACCAGCTGACCACTGTCCACTGACCAAAAAGGAGTTTGCGCTAGGTGCATTCTGGGAGTGGTAGTCTGCACCCCCCAAGGACCATCTCAGAACTTCTGGACCCTTGGGTTGAGCTGTGGACCCCAAAAGAACCTTAAAAGAACGTCTGGGTGAAGCCCCAGAAGTTTGGAGAAGATTTGAGAATTTTTGTAAAAAAGCTCCATAGAGGGACCGACCCGCCGCAGAAATTCTAGCCGGCTTGCCTCAACCGCGACCCGGCCTGACTTGGTGGTTCGTCCCTGTAAAGAAAAACCTCCGAAAAAGAGACTAAGTCCGAAGGTAAAAAGTTGACCGGGACCTCCCAGCCATCGTATCCGAGAAGGGCTCCATGGACGTCGGATCAAGATCCAGGTTTACCCCGGTCGAAGGATTTTCACCTCGAAAAAACGACTAAGTCCGAAGGTAAAAATCTCCACCGAGGAATCGGGCTCCAGGAGGTCGGATTGGACTGGCAGGCTCGTCCCGCTGAAGAAAATCTTCAAAATAAAGACTAAGTCAGAAGGTAACTTTTTAACCGAGGCCTCCCGCGACCTGTAGCCGAGCAGGGCTCCATCGCGGTCGGCCTGAAACTTTGACTTTGCCCCGGTCGAGGTGCAACCAGATGACCCGATTGGCGCTTTTTGTTTCTAAGCGCTAGAAAAATAATAATTCTTTAAAAATTCATATCTCCGGTTCCCTTTATCCGATTCTATTCGTTTTTGTGTCATTTTAAAGATAAAAATATAAACTATTTTTATAAATTGGTTATGGATTTTTAAACTGTTTCCTGTGTTTTATTTAATTACTGTTTTGTGATATTTGAATGCTTTACACACTGTCTCCTAAGTTAAGCCTTGACGCTCGTTGCCAAGCTACCAAGGGTTGAGCTGGGGTTAATTTACTGAGACCTAACTGGACCTAAGTGGAAGTTAGTGGCTTGTTGCTAGGTGTAGGTACCTACCTGCCCTTACCAATAACCCATTTTCCAACATTATCTAAATAAACAAGACCAATACGATACAAATCCAAAATGTACAGTTAAAAATATGAATTTAGCACTTAAAAGCAAGAAAACAGTGATCTGAGGTGAAAACACTGTAATTTGGCAAACCACGGTGTCATAACGAAGTCGTTCACGGAGTCGGTCAACTCCAGGTACAGTACATTTAGAACAAGCAGAAAACAAGCCGGTGCACGGAGTCGGGGAGAGCAGCTTCGCTGGATTCGATGCAGCGTTGGTTCCAGTGCCACTGGGCAGGAAGACTGTGACCTCGCGCAGCGGCATCATGTCCTCTCTACAGGGCAGTGGAGGTGATCGGCGTCGGATGCGAAGTCGGTCCCTTGATTCCAGCAGATGCATGTCTGGCGGAGTTATGATGCTTCAGCGCAACCTCACTGGTTGCAATACCGTCACGGGGCCGCAGGCGCTGCGATGCGTCAGAACATCACTGACGTTGGACTTACAACACTCCGATGTCCACTTCTCCCTTCCCCTCTAGCACTGATGGCTCATCGGAATATGCGGGCTACACCCCAGCCTCCTTTGTGTCACTGTCTAGGGAGAGGTGCAAGCAGCCCACTGTCAAACTGTCCCAGACAGGGAATCCACAAAACACAGAGTCACAGAATGGTTTAAGCAAGAAAATGCCTACTTTCTACAAGTGGCATTTTCAAACACACAATCTAAAAAACAACTTTACTAAAAGATGTATTTTTAAATTGTGAGTTCAGAGACCCTAAACTCCACATGTCTATCTGCTCCCAAACGGAATCTACACTTTAATCAGATTTACAGGAAGCCTCCATGTTAACCTATGAGACAGATAGGCCTTGCAACAGTGAAAACCGAATTTGGCAGTATTTCACTGTCCGGACATATAAACACATTAGTCTATGTCCTACCTTAACCATACACTGCACCCTGCCCATGGGGCTACCTAGGGCCTACCTTAGGGGTGTCTTACATGTAAGAAAAGGGAAGGTTTAGGCCTGGCAAGTAGGTACACTTGCCAAATTGAATTGGCAGTTTAAAACTGCACACACAGACACTGCAGTGGCAGGTCTGGGCCATGTTTACAGGGCTACTAATGTGGGTGGCACAACCAGTGCTGCAGGGCCACTAGTAGCATTTGATTTACAGGCCCTAGGCACTTCTAGTGCACTGTACTAGGGACTTACCAGTAAATCAAATATGCCAATTATGGAAATCCAAATACACATACATTTTACATAGGAGCACTTGCACTTTAGCACTGGATGGCAGTGGTAAAGTGCCCAGAGTAAAAAAACAGCCAAAACTGAGTCCAGCACACATCAACAATCTGGGAAACCGAGGCAAAAAGTTAGTGGAGACCACACCAAGGATGCCAAGTCTAACATTAAGATTCAACAATTATGTATATTTTATATACAGACGTTCTTTGCATGAACCTAAATTATCACCCCAACAGATTGTGAGTCATCTTCCTTTGCTGATACTAAATCATCGTAGGCCTCTATAATTCAGTCCAAGGTGCCTCTAGCAACAATAAAATCTTAGCAAGCCATGTTTTCTAGAAATACCATATAATGTTACACTTTATAACAGATAGACAATCAATTTTACCTCAACCTTATTATACCTGTGAGCCATATTTCAGCTTTTTATTAAAAATATGATAGTTTAAAAGTTCTAACAAGAAATAAAGAAACTCCTAACATGATGAAGAGATACCATAACCACACTACAAATTACTCAGTCAACATATAGTGAAAACTAATTTCCAACCTCTGTCCAAGAAAAAACTGTGGTTGCCAATTTGCAGTAAATGGCCATTTTGTTTTGGTCATATCTGCTGTGCTAATTTTAGATCTGCACTGTCTCCCTACCAACCATAAGTAAAATGCTTGTGCTACCCCTGTAAACATGGTTTAGGCGGTCTACTCCTAACTGGCACATTTAACTTGCCTTTAGGTCCCTGGCATATGGTGGAGAAAATGCCCCAGGGCCTGGAAATTAAATGGCACTTGTGGAGTGCTGCACCTATTGTGCCATCCACTACAGTGGCAGAACAAACATGGGTACGGGCATATCCTGTGTAGCCTGACTGCTTCGGTGCAGAGTGACCTGTAAACATAACATTTTTGGGACCATAAAGACCTCCTTTTTAAATATTATTGTTACCCCTGTGGAGGCCTTGTAGCTCACAAGACAAAGTGCATGGTATTCAAAAGTCGGTAAGGTATAAATTTATTATTACCATTTCCTCATAATGAAAAGGCCCTGACGCCTATTTTCACTGTGGCAGGCCTAGCTGTCCCATCTAGAAAATCAGATTATAGAATACTAATAAAGGGGCACAACAAACTTCAAGAACCCTTTTCCTAAAATGCCAAGCTGACCGGTGACAACTAGACCTTGACTGGACTTTGCTGCTTGCCTCTACCTGATACCCTCTATGTCCCCTCCCCTAAGGTCATGGGGGCATTAGAAGTATACTCTTGTGGTTGTTTGGGCACCAGGTGAGAGTTTGGAAACTTTGACAAATTTTACTCCTCAAAGGCATCTGCTACAAAAAGTATTGGAATGGCAGTCCAACAGCATCAAATTGATTTTCATCTTTGTCCCACACTGAGACAAATCCCTTTTTGTATTGGGACTTGTTCAACCAAAAACTGAAAAAGTCTTGAGCATTAGAGGGACCTGCTTCCAATTTACAGTATCCAATCTGTGGCAGCTACATTTTCAGCTTCAACCCATGTGGAGAGGATTTTCAACTCAAAAAAGTCCCTTTCTGAATTAGTACCTAGAAATGTTTTTGAACTCAGACTTCCATACTTTTCAGTGAGACCAATCTACCTGTAATATCCGAGTAGGGCTCCATTGTAGCCAGCCTCAAATTGTACCTAGATTCCTGTCTAGCATGACCAGTGACTATCATTGGTGCTTTGTGCTTTTTAGGGCTATTTCTACTTAAACATTCATATCTCTAGTTTTTTCTATTGGATTTTTGTAGTTTTGGTCTCATTTTGTTTGTTACATGTTATTCTATTGTTTTAATTCGTGATTTTTGTTGCTTGGTGTTTTGACTTTATTACTATCTTGGTATTGTATAAATACTTTATACATTCCCCTAAGTTAAGCCTTTTGGCTCTATGCCATAGCTACCAGATGGTAAGCTCAGGGTAATATAGTGATATTAAGGTTTCACCTTGACAAATGTTGAGATTATTTCTTGAGGTGGGCAGTCACCCAACCCAAATAAGAATCCAGTCTCAACACAATTCACTTGCAATTAAGTATCCCAGTCTCACAATTCATTGGGTTTGTCTCTTGATATGGTTCGTTAACGAGATGCTTACTAAACAAGGTCTAAAGACAATAAGACAAATAATCAGTGACAAATTTATAGTCTTGAGTTTGATCAGTCAGTACCCTGACTATCTAGAGAAAGACATTCAATAGCCAGAAAATGGATTGTAATTACTAATTGAAAATAGCACGCAGACCTCATACATAGATGGGACTTGTTAATCGAGGTTTTAGTTCTCTCAAGTCTGTTTCTGAGGAGGTGCTTTCCCCACAATTAACAGAGTACACCTGCCATAACACCAAGCAGCTTTCATTCCATGTGGATTTGCAGAATGGTTTGTGTAAGGTATCTGGCTTGGGCATTTGATCATTGCTGGTACAACTGCCTCATACTTCCCTCCTTGCACTATGGCAGCTTTGAATAGTCTAAATCTAAGCATACAATATGTTACTTGGGTTCTATAACCAAGGCAAGGTAAATTGTTTGTGTCAGGTCAGATTGATGAACACTACAACAATATCCTACAACACAGAGTGGGGATCTGGAGCTGTTCAAAAATGCCATTAGAACTCTCCACCCAAATAACTCAAGAGACCTGCATTTCTGGTACATGAAACATCTTGGGCTCTGGTGGTGTCTGAGGATGGGTGACCAAAGTCTGGTGATCAGTCCCTGGGGCATGTGAGCACAGCTCTGAAGGCCCTTGTCAATAACCACTTCAATAATGAGGGGTCACTGAATGGTTGACGTGCCTGTTCCCCCTAGGTGTCCTTTAGGTGATTGTAAAGCTAAAGGATAAAGAGTCCTATATGTCATATCCCACCAGTCACAGTAAGACTTTTATGGTGCCTGGGGAAGCCTTGGGTCAGGGGGCACCCACAACAGGCACCAGGAGTTCCAAAAGTCATTGAACTACTGTCCCACACTTGTGCTAGTGACCCAGGAATCAGATTGCAATATCTTTGGATCAATATGCAATAGAAAGATAATTCCAGTGCCTGGAATTAGGGAACCCAATAGCATGGGACCGAGGCTAGCAATCAAAGTCAGAAAATCTCTTACCTACAGTGGCAGCTGAAGAGATAGATACAGTCACTTCAGGAGGATGGAGAGTACAGAGGATGCAGAAAACTCATACTTCTCGATGCTATAAGGCAATTTAGTTTCTCCTGGATCCAGATGTTATCATTCAGCTTTTACTTGAAAGCTGCCTCGAATGGCTGGACCTTCAAAACCATCACAACCCATCAAATTGCTTGTCAGCTGAGCCTTGGCAGTTGTTACTCTTGAAAGCCCATTTCTTTTGGCCAGCACACTCCAATCCTCATTCAAGTGGCTGGACCTTCAAAACCATCACAACCCATCAAAGTACTTGTCAGCTGAGCCTTGGCAGTTGTTACTCTAGAAAGCCCATTTCTTCTGGCCAGCACACTCCAATCCTCATTCAAGTGGGTGGCAGGTAAGTTGTGCCTCCACTCCACAGCTGCTAGTGAGGTGCCATTTACAAGTCTTCCTAGACATAGTCCTACTCTGTATGGAGAATGAGAACCAATAAGCGATTTCCATCCAGGATCTCTTCACAGTCTCTTCCTCCGAGTGTTGCACAAGACACCCTTGGTTGTTGCGTCTCTGATCTACTGGTCAAGAGGGCCAGTAATTATCCTCCTTTAACAGCCAGATTCAGCAAATTAGGTGGTCTGCCTCTTTTAAATTTTAGTGTCTCCTCCAATACTGAGTTGGGGGGCATGAACCTAGTATAGAACCCTTCTGTCTAGATCATGCAGTCTTTCCACCCATCTGACACTGGTTTTGGTGCATCTTGGGTGCTATAATCAGTTGCTCCAGACTAAGAGGCTATTTAATAAGAGATGTCAGTCCAAAATCAGTAAAGAGAGGTGAGCGTGTTTCACTCTGGCAAGAGAGATCTTCTTCTTTAAAGCTTGCCCTTTCGGTGGTGGTACTGATAAAAGCTTCAAATGATATGCTGGACTACCCCTTTCAACCCACCAGGCTTAGAAAGTATTGGGGAGGGGTACAGGCGATGTGCCTACAGACTGGTTCATTTGCCAGGACAATAGTAGACTACAAAATGACAACCTCTATCAGTTAATAGCACAGACATCCA
Organism: Pleurodeles waltl; assembly: GCF_031143425.1. Taxonomy (NCBI): domain Eukaryota; kingdom Metazoa; phylum Chordata; class Amphibia; order Caudata; family Salamandridae; genus Pleurodeles; species Pleurodeles waltl. The sequence goes on from NC_090449.1 coordinate 952,403,219, forward strand.
GACTGCAATGGACTGCACCACCCACCAGTCCATCCTTATGAAGTGAAACACAGACACTTTAGAAACACACCACAGGTGTCCTCTGTGCATGTGTTGGACAGGATGAAGGTCAAATATCCCAATCATGTGAGATTGTACATACCTTTAATTGGGGAAGGGGTGGTAGTTCAGCCAAAAATAGAGGTACAGATATTACACCTGCACCTGCCAGTAGAGATTATGCTGTCACTACCACTAGCCTTCCAGAGCCATTGTAGAGAATGTCACAGCCCTCAATATCAAAAGCCCCAATTCTGGTGTCATGAGTTTATAAAATCTGGGTACCTCCAATGGTTTTGCATGAATTTTAACTCTACCAGTGGAAAAGGCCAGGGTTGTCACAAAGGGCAGGGCAGCACAGCTTGAATAAACCATACTGTAGAGAGGACATTTATCCCAAAAGCCAAGTTCTTATCTCCACGGAACACCCTTACATATGGCAAGCAGGTGAAGGGGAGACAAATGCCACAAGACCTGTAAATTATGAAGCAGTAGAGATTGAAGATATAGGTTGGAAAGGATGGTGCGAGGAAAATCGAAGGAGCACATCGCCTTTGCACAGAGACTGCATCTGCTACTGCAGTCTCTGGCCTTCAATAAACATTAATTGGCTCCTGAGCCAGTAAATTTCACTTGTATGTGGCTATGCAAGGTGAATGAGGACTGTGGAGGGTAGCTGATGACGGGATGTAAATCCTCCACAACTGATGTCCTACTCACAAGAAGATCATGCAATTGGTAACTGCTACCTCACAAATGCCAACACTCAGGGGAGCTCAACTTTTGAGTAGGTGAACTAAATCAGGTCTTGAGTTCCCAATCTGCTTTCAACATACAGGACCTTGATGCAAGTTGGCTGGTTTAGGGATAAGGACAAGAATAAGAATACCCCCTGGCCAGAATCTCTGATTCTGTCAGCTATCCCCGCATCTAAAATGGGGAATGACAATGCAAACCAGCAAATAGCAGGTGAAAATTACCATGTTTTCCCTTATTCCAGGGACTATTCTGCAGACATTTACTACTTGCTCTGAGCGGGTGGTAAATATCATCAGGTGCCATGTGGGTCAGGAGATAGAGGCATATCACAAGCTGTAGAGGGCCATTGCAGGTGTTGTATAGCAAGGGGTAAGCTATGTCACAGCTTTGGGGAATCGGCTGCCCCACACATCTGCTCTTCAGACCACAGCCAATTACCTCTGCTCTTCAAATTTCTAGGTGTGAACCTGCACCACATAATCTAAGATGCAGGAACACTAGGTCACTTGCAAAATGGCAGAGCAATAAACCGTGGCCAGCGGCTCAGCAGGAATAAGTTATATTGCTCCTCACAGAGGTCTAATTCACATAATTTGTTCACCAGAATTTAATTTGGGAGCTCAACAACACCAATTTGCAGGAAATAATCTCAGAGAAAGGCTACATTTTATTTCTGTAAATGGCATTTACAAAAATGGAAATTCTGCTAGTATAGTAGAGCTCAATAATTGGACATTGAGGGTGTTGGAAATTGGGCTACTGGTTGAGGGGGGGTGTAACCCTACTCATGCAGCAACCACAATCTCTGTCAGAGTGAAATACAAGCAAACCTTAAATTTAAATTAATCTCTGCTTAACCCTCTGGTAGCTTGGCACAAACTCATCCAGTCTTAGTTTAGAGGCAATGTGTGAAGTATTTATGTAGCACTGTAAATAGTAATAAAGCGGGAAACACAACACAAGAAAAATCCAACACCAATTTAGAAAAATTAGAGTAAAATTTACTAAATTATTTGAGACTGAAAAATAACAAAAATCTAATCAGTAGAATTGGAAATATGCAATTAAAAAATGTAAATAAAAATATGCTTAGAAGCACAAAGTGCCATTTGGGGTTATGTGGACACGGAGGATCTTGACAAAGCCACAAGTTCAGGCTGACCGTGATTCAATGCGGGCTGGATACAGGGACCACTGAACAATAGTAACTTAAATCTTAGTTGCAGAGCATTGTGTGGTCCCGTGTAGAGGATATGTCGTGCAGTGGAGGTCCCGAGGAGCTGTGGAGCTGTGATGCGAAGTCCTGTGTCAGGGATATGCTGTGCAGAGGTGGTTCTGAAGCAGGGCTACAAAAAGATGTGTTGCGCTGTATTTCTTCTGCCCATAGGACCACAGCTGAGCTGGGCTTCAGATCCACTTCTAAGCGTCCAAGACTGGGGTGGCACCACTTGGGGCACAAGACACACAGCAGGCAGTCTGAGTTAAAGTGCAGGTTTCAAGGTGTTTGGAGCCTGTTCTGTCCTTGAGGCTTCTGATCAGGAGGCTAGCTTACTGGCCATTGGAGTCACTCTTGTGGTCCTTGGATCAAGATGCAGTTCCAGTCTTCCACTTAGGCAGCAGGGCAGCTGGGCAGCAGGGCAGCAGGGCAACAGAGTAGCAGTCTGAGTTGGGTCTAAAGGTCCAATATTTATACCAGGTCCCCCTTTTGAAGTAGGAGAAGGTTCTGGAGGTTTCCACCTCCAGAGGTGCTTAGAATCTTCTGCCTCCTTGCCTTGGCCCCAGATTGCCTGAAGCTATAATAGACTAGTGTCAAACCCTTTGTGAGTGTGCTCAGGCATAGCCTTTGTGATGAGCAAGTGTGGTAGGTGACAGCTCCTTCTCATCAAGTCAGAGATGTCCCATCCTGCAAACAACTATGCTCCTATGTCTCACTGGCTGGGAGCAATATACAAAGACCAACTGTCAGTTACAACTAGTCATGTAGTCCAGGAAACACACTGCAGGCACCAAATGGTTGGGACGGGAAACTGTCAACTTTCTAAAAGTGGCATTTTCAGAATTGTGACACTTAAACCAGACTTTACCATTAAATAGAACTTTAAATTACAAAACTTTATACACCAATTTTGACATTCTCACCTGCTTCCAATGGAAAGTTATCACATACTAAATGTAAGATGTCAGGTCCAACATAGTGAAGTACCCAATTTCCCACTTTTAAAGCCCTAGGGCCAAATTTACAATACCCTTTGTGCCCCAGGAACGTCACTTTAAGTGACGGTTAGGCTGCGCACACTGGTGTCAATATTTACAAGGCCACATAAAGTCACCCTGTATGGCTTTTTATGGCTTTGTAAATATGGACTGAGTCAACGTTGACTCACTCTGTGACAGGGAGGCGTGCCATGGGCGTTACGGTGGGTGCTCCTACATAACACCCATGGCATTTGACACATTCCCAGAGTTACAAGATTTCGTAAACCTGAGAATGCGTCAAAAGACTGCCCCGCCCCAGGGGAGGCATAAGGGAGGAGCTACAAGGAGAAATACCTTTCTTTCTCCTTTTTTTTCCTTCTTCGATGTGTGCTGCATTGTGCAGCACATGTAAAAAGAGGAAAACGCCTCTTGTGATTGTTTTTGTGCAGGAAGTTGCAGCTTCCTGCACAAAAACAATGATCTCTGAAATGCAGACATCCTTGCACCATGGTGCAAGGGTGCCTGCGTTAGTGCATGACAGCCTATTGTGCGTGAGCGCAGGGGAAAAGGACAGGAATGCGCTTTATCTTATATATACAGCGCATGCCTGCCCTTTTCTTTTGACGCAGGGCAGCCCAGCAAGAAGGCTTGTGGCGATGCCCTTTGTCAAAAAATTGAAAATATGCCCCTTAGTTTTTGTGAGTGTACTTCCTTGAGCAATAGCATTATTAATGCCATAGTAATTACTAGGTGTTAGAAATGGGGTCTTTGGTTGGCAGTCAGGTTACCCCCTGTCCAAGCAAGGACCCTCACTCTAGTCAGGGTAAGTCACACACAATCCAAATTATCCTGTGCCCACCCTCTGGTAGCTTGGCACTAAGCTGTGAGGCTTAACTTAGAAGTCAATGTGTAAAGTATTTGTGCAATAAATCATAAAATAACACAATATAGCACCACAAAAATACACCACACAGTGTTTCGAAAAATATATAATATTTATCTGGATATTTGCAGGTCAAAACGATCAAAGATGCAATAAGAAAATGTAAGGATACCACTGAAAAGTGGTATAAAATGTCTTAAGTCTTTTAAAAGCAAACAAAGTCTCTTTCAAGCACAAAGTACCTAGTTTGCGTGAGAAATCTCCGCAAAGTGCCGCAGAGGAGGAGAAACAGGGAAACAAAGGGGTGTGCGTCGATTTCTCGGGCCGCACACGGTTGATGCGTTGTTTAGTTTACACGCAGGGACGGCTGTGCGTCCATTTCTGGCACTCGGTCAGGGATCCTCTTCGGGTTGCGGGGTTTTCAGACACCCCAGGGTCTGTGCGTGGAATCCTGGGCTTGTGACAAGCTCTGCATCGTTCCAGTGGGCGTTGTGGGGAAATTTCTCCCGCACAGCAGGTGCTGCATCGATTTCTCCTCTGGAAATCAGGCTGCGTCGTCTCCGGTCAGCTGTGTGTCGATCTGGTGGGCTATGCGTCGAAGTTCTGTTTGCACCGCAGGCTCCGCATCGATCTCTTCCTTGCGAAGTTGAGTGTCGTCATTCCGGTTCGGCATGCAGTGAATTTTTCACCGCGGGACAGGCTGTGCGTCATTTTTGGCAAGCTGTGCGTCGAATTTTCACCACACAAGGAGTCCAGTTGCAAGAGAGAAGTCTTTTTGGTCCTGAGACTTCAGGGAACAGGAGCCAAGCTCTATCCAAGCCCTTGGAGAGCACTTCTTCACGACAGCCAGGGAGCAGCAAGGCAGCAAGGCAGCAGGGCAACAGCAAGGCAGCAGCCCTTCACAGAAAGCAGTCAGGTGAGTCCTTTGGGCAGCCAAGCAGTTCTTCTTGGCAGGATGCAGGTTCTGTTTAAAAGTTTCTTCTCCAGGAAGTGTCTGAGGTGGTAGGGCAGAGGCCCTGTTTTCATACCCAAATGTGCCTTTGAAGTGGGGGAGACTTCAAAGAGTGGCTTAGAAGTGCACCAGGTCCCCTTTCAGTTCAATCCTGTCTGCCAGGGTCCCAGTAGGGTGTGGGGCAGTCCTTTGTGTGAGAGCAGGCCCTCCACCCTCCCAGCTCAGGAAGACCCATTCAAAATACAGATATATGCAAGTGCGGCTGAGTATCCTGTGTTTGGGGTGTGTCTGAGTGAATGCACAAGGAGCTGTCAACTAAACCCAGCCAGATGTGGATTTGTGGTGATCACTTTGTGTTGAGAATGTTTGTCTGCTGGAGGCACGGAATATCATGACATCATTACAATGATGTCTTGGTGTTCCATGTTCCATAACTACAGTTACTGCTCTGTGCCCTTTTTTGTATAGACGTGTCTCCTAGACTTTTGTGTACGAATAAACAAAGAAATTGAATACAAGTCATCGAGTGCGGCTCACTTCAGTGACGACAAGGATGGGATTAAAGTGGTTCGGCCTGCATGCACAGAAGGCACCTTTATTTAAAAAAGTCGGCTTGAACTCCTCAACTGAGCTGTTTACCTTACCGGATGTGAGTCTACAACAGTGCCTTATCATTGTTTTTTTTATTTCCATTAAAGTGAACGTGGGACACAGAGAGTTATTCTTTTGAGGAGCGCAGAGGTTTTGGGTGCTGTGCGAGCGCTCACCGTTATTTTTTATTTCTTTTCTCGATGAGCGCTCGCTGGCCAACAGCAAAGAAACCGTTCTTCCTATCGTTCGATAGGGATAGCCGTCCGTGTTTGGTGTTTTTTTTCTTTGTTTTTTGGCGTTACTGTGCTACAGCCTTTGAGTCAAGCCGGCGAGGCCACCAACTGCCGCATCTGCTGCTACCATAGCAGCGAGATCCAAACCGTCTGTTGTCATAGCATCTGTGTAGTGCGCATGCAGCCTCCAAGGCGAACACGGACGCGACTGCACAGGCTTGATTCACCCAATGCAGGAAGCCGAATAAGTGCATTATCGCGCGCCACCTCTCGAGTCTAAGGATGAACACATTCCTTACCCTACCTTATCTTCCGTACGTTGACATTCAGAGTTGTCTTTGCTCGTCTGAGCTTAATGCCGGTCCTCTCTCCAGAGAGCTTCTCAGACTTGGAAACTAGGAGAATAAAAATAGAAGACGGACTCTAGTTTTCAGGATCTACGATAAAAATAGAAGATGGACTTGAAAATGTAATTTATTTTTCTTCCAGTTCAGCCATTTTGTAGTATAATAATAGTAATAATAATAATAAAATGTTAATTTTATGTAACCATAGCAAATATGCAAAACGTAGTACCTCCACCGCCTTTCTTACAAGATCCTGGTGATCCACCTCTGGAATGGAAACTTTGGCTACGGTCGTTCAAAGCATATCTTGGTGCTATTGATGGTCATAAATTCAGACCGGAGAGAAAAAAAAGCTTATTGTATTATCATTTGGGGATTGAGGGCCAGAACATATTTGATCATCTCCCGGTCTATGAACTGGCTGAAGAGGAAGAACTAGATGAGTTTGAAATGGCCATTGCTCAATTGGATAAATACTTTATCAAAACAAAGAACATCGTGGTACATCGCTACAAATTTTTCACGAGGTCACAAAACTCTATCGAAAGTATTGACACCTTTATAACTACATTGAAGGTTTTAGTGGCTAAATGTGAATTTGAGAACTTCACATCTCAACTTATTAGAGATCAACTAGTTGCCAGGTGCCATTCGAAGAGAATCCAAGAGAAGTTATTGACATGTAAGGATCCTTCGCTAGACAAAGCCATTGACATTGCCAAGAGCATTGAATGTTCTATGGAGGACACCAGACAACTAGAAGGATCTATGGCCAATACGACCATTTCTGGAGCAGTCATAAATACGCAAAATAGCAACATCAAAAAACAAGAGCGTTTTGAGAAAAAACAGGACAATACATCTTTCAGAAGCAAGTTCAATCAGAAACCTACATGTTAAAGATGTGGTTCTTCGGCACACGTATCATATTTTAAGAACTGTCCAGCGATTCACCAACAATGTAGAAACTGTAACAAAATGGGACACTTTGCAAGAGTGTGTAGAAGTACCAGAAAGAATAATGTCCGTTGTGTATTGAATGATGATACTGAAAACACTATGGAAGAACAAAATAAATGAATATGTATTAGTGGTTAAAGTTACCTCCATTTCTAAGAAAGTTGTTGTTCATCCAGATATTGATGTGACAATTGACGGGATAAAAATTAGATTATTGGTAGACACAGGGGCTCGTATAACCATAGTAGCTCAAGAAAAATGTAAAGAAAATTGGGTTTCTAGAATTCTTTATCCCCCAGATGTTTCCACTGTCGCATTTGAAGGTAGCAAGATTGATTTGATAGGTTATTTTTGGGCCTCAATTACCATCTTAGATAAGACGTCACGTGAAAAAGTCTGTGTTGCCAAGAAAAGGTATCAATGTTCTAGGGCTACTTCATCAGGCAGAATTTAATCTGGCCATCAAGCGTGGTCGAGACAAACCTGCAGTTATAGAAAAAGAAAGTGTAAGCCCGGTTAACATTGCTGCCAATCTTGTATGTGATTGGCAAAAGAAATTTAAGAAGTTGCTTCAAGAATAATCAGGAATAATCACTAATTACACTCACACAATAAAACTTAAACAGTATGCCATCCCTGTCAAGCATAAGTTAAGGAATGTACCCTTGAGTGTGAGGTCTGAATTATCTAAACAGTTAAGAGAAATGTGTGATCAGGGTGTAATTGAAAAGGCTGAAGCGACATTATGACTGCCTCCCATAGTTTTAGCCAAGAAAAAAAACAGGTGACCTGAGAATGTGTGTGGATTTGAGAAGTTTAAATAAGACAATTTGGGTAGACACTTCTGAGAATTGATGATTTAATTGCGAAGATTGGTTCATCCAGGTGGTTTAGAAAACTAGATTTAAAATCTGCTTACCATCAAGTGGAATTAGATGTAGATTCAAGACATTCAACTGCGTTTGTTATTCCTGATGTAACCTTTCAATTCTGTAGGTTACCTTTTGGCTTAGCTTCGGCGGCCGCAGCTTTCCAAAGGTTAATGCCAGACATGTTTCCAGCTAATCCCAATGTGGTGATTTTTCAGGATGATATCCTGTTTTTTTCCAATGATGAATCAATGCACGAAAAGGTATTTGAAGAGGTGTTGTGTGCACTGGAACGCAGAGGTGTGACATTGAGAAAAGACAAATGTATTTTCAAAGCTAAAGAAATTGAATATCTTGGTCATGTTTTTTCAAAAGATGGCATTAAACCTAAACCAAGCTTAATCAAAAGCATATTAGAAGCTCCCCCTCCTAAATCCAGAGACCAGCTACTGTCATTTCTTGGGTTATGTGAATTCTATGCCAAATTCTTAAGGAATTTTGCAAAAAACACTGAGGGGCATATTTATACTCCGTTTGCGCCGGAATTGCGTTGTTTTTTTTTGACGCAATTTCGACGCAAAACTAACTCCATATTTATACTTTGGCGTTAGACGCGTCTAGCGCCAAAGTCCATGGAGTTTGCGTCATTTTTTAGCGTGGACACCTACTTTGCGTTAATGAGATGCAAGGTAGGCGTTCACGTCTAAAAAATCGACTCCGAGGCATGTGCGTCGGATTTATACTCCCGGGCAAAATTCACGCCCGGGGGCGGGCGGGTCAAAAAAAATGACGTACGGTTGCTTTTGCGCCGTTTTTTAGCGCCTGCAAAAGGCAGGCGTTAAGGGACCTGTGGGCTCTGAAGGAGCCCAGAGGTGCCCTCCCATGCCCCCAGGGACACCCCCTGTCACCCTTGCCCACCCCAGGAGGACACCCAAGGCTGGAGGGACCCATCCCAGGGACATTAAGGTAAGTTCAGGTAAGTGTTTTTTTTTTTTTTTTTGTGGCATAGGGGGGCCTGATTTGTGCCCCCCTACATGCCACTATGCCCAATGACCATGCCCAGGGGACAGAAGTCCCCTGGGCATGGCCATTGGGCAAGGGGGCATGACTCCTGTCTTTGCTAAGACAGGAGTCATTTCTATGGGGGTTGGGAGTGAAAAAAAATGGCGCAAATCGGGTTGAGGCGAAAAAATTGCCTCAACCTGACTTGCCCCATTTCTTGACGCCCAAGCCCCATATCCCCCTACGCCGGCGCTGCCTGGTGTACGTCGTTTTTTTCCACGCACACCAGGCAGCGCCGCCGGCTAACGCCGGCTAACGTCATTGATTAAATACGGCGCCCGCATGGCGCTTCAGAATGGCGTTAGCCGGCGCTAATTTTTTTGACGCGAAACTGCGTTAGCGCAGTTTTGCGTCAAAAAGTATAAATATGGGCCTGAATGCTTTAGAGCTATATTGAAGAATCCCACATTCCTGTGGTCAGATGATTGTAACAGAATGTTTGAACAAATCAAACTGGAGATTGTTAATGTCCCAGCATTACAGCCATTTTCAGAAGCAAAGAGCACCATAGTAATTGTCGATGCGTGTGAGTATGGTCTCGGTGTGGTCATTTCACAATTGTCGGATGATGGAAATGAGAGTACTGTGGGATTTGCATCTAGAACCTTAAGGCAGGTTGAACGTAAATATTCTCTGATCGAAAAGGAACTCTTAGCCTGTGTATGGAGTATTGAAAAAGTTAAGCAATATCTATGGGGTAGACCATTTATTTTGAAGACTGATCATAGACCTCTTGTAGAAATTTTGTATGGCAAGAAAATGAAACGTTCAACGGCTCGTATTGCAAGATTGTCTGCTAAGCTACTGGAGTTTACTTTTACGGTGGAGTACATTCCTCGAGGAAAAAATAAGAGGGCAGATTGTTTGTCAAGGTTACCCGTTGAAGATAGTGATGAACAGGAATGGGAAACAGAAACTGAAGAATGTTTTGTTGCTTGTGTGACTGAAAATGATGTGCCCTTTGATGAAAAAGAATGGGTAAATGCTGTACTTAATGATAAAACACTGTGTGAAGTGATGCGCATGGTCAGGTCAGGTTGGCCCAAGGAGAAATGTTAACCGTCAGAATTACAACCGTTTTGGAAAGTATCTGACAAACTATCCATTGAGGGAGATAAATTAGTCAGAGGCAAGAAACTTGTTCTACCAGTATGTTTGAGGAGGAATCTAATTGCTGCGTCTCACGTTGGTCATCTGGGAGCTACAATCACTAAAAGAAGGTTGAGATCTGATTTTTGGTGGCTTAGGATGGATAAAGAAACTGATAACTATGTGAGAAATTGTACAAGATGTTGTACTTGTGATAAGGTGTTGATCACTGAAGGTGTGACTGATACATTTGTTCCTTCTCCAGCGAGAGCTTGGCAAAAACTTGGTCTTGACATTCTTGGCCCTTACCACATTTTGCCTCCCAACATGAGGCATTTCGTGGTTATAATTGATCATCTATCCAGACGGGTAGAAGTTGAGCCAGTGAGGTTTCCCACTACTCGACTTGTGATTGATTGCTTAAAAAAGATCTTTAGTCGTGAAGGCTTCTCGGAACAGATCTTAACTGACAACGGGGTTCAATTCGTATCAATGGAGATGCTTCAATTTCTGAGCAAATGTGGTGTCAAACACATCAGAACACCTCTTTACCATCCAAAAAGTAATGGTATGGTCAAGCGATTTAATCGTGTATTAGTAGATTGCATTCAAGCTTCACACAGAAATAATTCATCTGTAGATCAAGCTATCAAGGAATTAGTATGGTCTTATCGCACCACACCTCACATTGCTACAGGCAATACCCCTTTTGAAGTTATGAGAGGGAGTTTGGCATCAACTGAAATGTGTCCTTTTTGAATGGTAAAGTTGTTCCATGAAGGTAGTGACTTAAAAGAAATGTCTCAAGTTGCGGAACGCAACTCTAATCTTAGAGGACTGAAGAAGTTAACAGATGTGAATAACAGAAATGGGAAGTTGCAGGTAGGTGATTGGGTGAGAGTAAAAAATCCTGTGCTAGTCAGAAAAGGTTTATCCAAATTCAAAGATTCCCAACAGATAAGTGAAGTGCGTAAGAATGCTGTGAAATTGTCAGATGGGAGTTGGTGGAATACCTCATGCATAGCTTTGGATCCAGCTGTACAAAGTCAATCTGATGTCACTCAATCTAGTAATGTTAATAAACCTGATGTTAATGAGGAACACAGATGTAGAACAAGCACAAGAATCTGTCAAAATACAAAGAAGTTTCAAGATTTTGTCATGGAATTAATATATTTTTTTTTCTCTTCTTTAAATTTCTGTTTTTGAATGTAATTCAGTCTCAAAAAAAAAAAAGAGGGAAAATAATGTGGTGATCACTTTGTGTTGAGAATGTTTGTCTGCTGGAGGCACGGAATATCATTACAATGATGTCATGGTGTTCCATGTTCCATAACTACAGTTACTGCTCTGTGCCCCTTTTTGTATAGATGTGTCTCCTTGACTTTCGTGTACGAACAAACAAAGAAATTGAATACAAGTCATTGAGTGCAGCTCACTTCAGGATTGTAAGGCACAGAAAGATTTAAGTGCAGAGAAATGCTCACTTTCTAAAAGTGGCATTTCTAAAATAGTAATATTAAATCCAACTTCACCAGTCAGCAGGATTTTGTATTACCATTCTGGCCATACTAAATATGACCTTCCTACTCCTTTCAGATCAGCAGCTACCACTCCAACAATGTATGGTGGCAGCCCCAATGTTAATTCAAAAGGCCAGGGCACTCGTATGAAATAAGATAAAAGTAGTGTTTTGTTTATAGATCGCACCATAAAAGATTTTGGATCCATACGTGCTGACTTATGAGTACTCCCTCACGAAGACTCAGGGATAATAGTGTTTTGCCCCCGTCACGTGATTCCCACTACTCTTTCTCTATAGATCGTACATTATCTTGAAGAGTTTTACTTGATTAGGATAAGCCATTTATTCATGTTAACACCTTACTTATACTTTGCCCTGAGGAAGTCAATGAGATTAATTTCTCGGAGACAAAACACGTGTTGGCTGTTGGATGTTGTTGTGATTACCACATATGGAATCTTTCTGATGTGATGAACATGTATGAAAACCTCGCACAAGAATAAAGACACTGAACTTTAACTCTGTTTGGATTATATATTGATTCTCCGAAGACCAAGAACCTAACTGCACAGACTCTTATCTTATTTCATACAAGTGCCCTGGCCTTTTGAATCAGTTTGGTTTTTCCTATTGGAGAAACACTGGAGGTGCTGGGAGGACCCTCCATTCGGGAGCACCGTATTTACTATCTATTGTTAAAGAAATGTTTTGGTTATATTCTGTTAGCGCCTATCCCTATAATTTTCCCCCCTTTTCTTCACAACTTTTCTGCAGCCCCAATGTTAGCCTATGAAGGGAGCAGGCCTCACAGTAGTGTAAAAAAAAAAAAAAAAAAAGGAGTTCTACACTACTAGGACATGTAATCTACACAGGTACCTGTCCTGTCTTTTACCCACACAGCACCCTGCCCTAGGGGTTACCTAGGGCACACCTTAGGGGTGACTTATATGTAGAAAAAGGGGAGTTTTAGGCTTGGCAAGTACTTTTAAATGCCAAGTCGAATTGGCAGTGAAACTGCACACACAGGCCTTGCAATGGCAGGCCTGAGACACAGTTAAGGGGCTACTTAAGTGGGTGGCACAATCAGTGCTGCAGGCCCACTAGTAGCATTTAATCTACAAGCCCTGGGCACATACTGTGCCTTCTACTAGGGACTTATAAGTACATTTAATAGTCCAATTGGGTATGATCCAATGTTACCATGCTTAAAGGGAGAGAGCAGATGCACTTTAGCACTGGTTAGCAGTGGTAAAGTGTGCAGAGTCTAAAAACCAGCAAAAACAGTGTCCAAAAAGTGGAGGGAGGCAGGCAAAAAGTTAGGGGTGTCCACCCTAAGGCTGTCAGGTCTAACACTAGGCATCAGTAATATAACAATATGCAGCATATAATATTAACTCCTTTATTAACAAGTATTTTTCAGCATACATTTGCACAGTCGGGGTTATAAACTGTAAATTTTAAAGAATCCACACACCTCCTGGATGTGATAAGTAAATTTGCGAATCTTGATGACAGCCTCAGTGGTACGTTTGTAATAATTCAAATAATGCGGGCCCTCGCACGGTATATTTTAATGAGTTATTATTTTTCATTTTTTTTTTTTTTTTTTATCTATTCCAATTGATTAAAAAACCTTCAAATTTTTGCTTGAAACCACCCAAATGTTTTAAATATAGCCATTCATTGCAGAAAAATTGTGTTTCTACTCGGCGCCTATGCTGATTAGCAATAATAAAAGCGACTTAGAAGAAACGTGGACCAAACGCATGTTGTAAGCGAAGCAAGTACTAAAAAAAGTTAACTTCTGATCGACTTAGAAAAAGGTCTTGGAAGGTTTACTTGTGTTTCTCATCCAGGGCAAAACAATCTTCACCATTATCTGTGTACATGCGAGAGCATATAAATGCTATAATTCAGTCCCCAGCAAATTGCTTTAAATATAGTGCAAGTAAAACCTTATATAAATGCAAATACCGACGCGTGATTCACTGTTTGCCTTCACTTCATTTCATATTCTTTGGAGAAAGTACTCCTCTCCGCAGTTAAGTACTTTTGCAGTTTATGTCAATATACCCCTTGTACCGCTACATTCATAAAATGCCCTGAGAAAATTGAAGTACCGAGATGGAAGGCGCAATTACGAGCTGTGCTTTGCTAGTAAACAGAGGAGCTTCCTAGAATCACAGTATAAACGCTTTGTGTGCTTGGTATTTTAGAGAAAGGCATTCCAATGACAATACAACTCACTTTGAACTTCCAGCTATTACTTGAATTTCTGTGAAACTGATCATTTAGTGTACCATTTTCAGTTCTACACAATAAATCAAAGTCGTATTACTGTGATTGTTTTAGTAATTTTTCTGACCAAACCCATACCCAACTCTAGGCAAATTGGCTAGCAAGCCACCACTTGCCTCCTTCAACCAAAGCACTACTGTCTCTCAATTCAACAACTTTTACACGATCCCTAAATGTGGATAAAACTTTATTTTGAAAAATATTTTCTTTGATTCTAATTAGATCCCCTGCAGTGATGTGTAGCAACCTTCTTAATCTAGGATTACAAACTGATCTGTCATCATTCTTGGATTTGAGGCCAGATGAAGAATTTAGTTTGCGAGTCCCTAATAGCGAATTTTAAAAATCGCTATTTCCGGCAAGCAAAATGTGATGTAACAAAATTGCGAGTCGGAAATAGCGATTTCAAAAAAGTCGCTAATGCAATTTGCGACGTCCAAATACCAATTCGCAAAAAAAATTGCGATTCGGTATTTGAAAATCACAAATTGCAAAAACGGTCACCTGGCACAGCCTGATGACATCACAAGCAGGATGTGAGTCAGCCCATGCTGTTTCCAGGTACCACACCCACAGGAGCAGTCAGACAGTCACAGACCAGCCCCAGGGAGCAGGTTTTTTGAGCAAGCTAGGACCTAACACTAACATGGCCAATGGTGGTAATGGGAAGGAGAAGGGAGAGAGGAAGAGGAAGCTGAAATTCAGTGAGCAAGAATTGGAGGTGCTCACTGAGGAGGTGGTCAGGAGCCATGACCGTCTCTTTGGGAAGAGCTCTCTCCAGGTATCAGAGAGTGAGAAGCGGAAACTTTGGGCTGACATCCAGACCAAAATCTGCGCAGTGGGGGTTGCGCAGCGCTTGGTGGAAGAGATACGCAAGAGGTAGTACGACCTGCGTTCCTGTGCCAAGGAGAGGGTGGCCAGCAGGCTAACAGAGGCAAGGAGCACGTGAGGCGGACCATCCACCCAGACACCCTCCATCCCCATGGAAGACCTAGTAGAGTCCACACTGCTTCCAGAAGCTGTCAGTGGGGTCACTGACATTGACACTTCCGGCACACCCAGCACCAGTACACCCCTTAGGAAATAGCAAGTAGTGCAAAGCATTGTGATAAGTAGTTCATTCCACATCTTACATGCGGCACAATAATGCCTTATGGGAGTGGTAGTCCACAACCCTGAGCTGAAAATAGCACATAGATAGCAATTAAGTATACCGACACACAGAAGAACAAAACACACAGTTCATAGTGATACGATGTAAGTGTACATTTATTACCATTGTGCCACATTTGGTGATACATACATAAATGACATGCTGCACATTGTTGTTGCAGATGGCTCAGGCCCAGCAGCATCAGAATGTGCCAATGTGGGGGATTCAGAAACACAGCCTCTGTCCGACTCTAACACCAACGAGTCATTGTGTATAGCACCAATCAGACGCAGGGCAAGGGTGTTACCTCTCAACGATTTGAACCAGGACTCCGATGAGATGCCGGATGAAGGCCACACACCACCCTCAGAAGTCAAATCCACAGGAAGGCAGCAGTCCCTGCCTCAGCGTCACTCAACTCCCCGCAGGAGGCCTCACGATGCAGGCACACAGCACACAGATGAAGGTGAGGGCCCATCATTTTTTGGTGGCCTTGAAGTGTCCATGCTCAAGGTGCAGCACCTGCAATGCAAAAACATAAGGGCAATGCACAGGCAGTTGCAGTCACACAATGCCAATATAGGGGGGCTGCACAAGCAGTTGGAGTGTCTGAATGCAAACATCTGCAAGCTGCATGAGGGACAGCAAACAGCTGTGGATAACACCAAGGAACTGACAAATGCCATTAAGGAACTCTGTACTGAGATCAGGCATGAGCGTGTTAGCCACTTTTGCAGATATGTAAATCGTCTTGCTACATCAACTGCCCTGATTTCACAGCGTGCTGTTGCCGCACAGGTGGAGGCAGCACATAGCAGTTGGTACGTTGCCCAGGGATTGGTGCAAATAACCAACGTTCTGGATGCTATGCTGACAGCACGCAGTGCTACACCCAGCAAACTGGGAGTTGGGGATAATGAGGAGTCATCTAGCCTCAGCAGTCTTGCAGTTCGTAAGAAGTGACATTGAGGACTACAGGGGACTACCTTCACATGTAGCAATACAGTAAACTATGGTGATAATAGTGTGACACTGTTAATGGCTCATGTCTGACTCATGTGTATTGCTTTGTCCTAGTGACACGTATGTTACCTGAAGTCAAGGTAATAAAGGTGTGAACTACCGGAATACATGTCAGTGAGGTGGTGTTGTCATTACTTACATCTGAAATGGTTGTGTGTGATGTCAGCATGCCTTTGCCTGCCCTCTGCTGCACTGGTCCTGTCTGCTGGCTGTAGGGGTGGTATGGGATCATCATCCTCATCTGAGTCTGGCTCCGATACTTCCACAGGGATGCCCCTGGTGGTAGCTATATTGTGCAAAATCGCACATGTGCCCACTATTCTACAGGTCGTGTCCGGGCTGTACTGTAGTGCCCCTCCACTTTTGTGGATGCACCGGAAGTGACTCTTCAGCAGGCCAAAGGTGCGCTCCACAACATTGTGGGTTGCCCTGTGTGCTAAATTGTATCTCCGCTCTGCTGGTGTTGCTGGATTTAGGTAGGGCGTCATCATGTAGGTGCGCACTGCGTAGGCACTGTCTCCTGGAAGGAACAGAGGGTATAATGAGTAGCTGTGCCATCTGACGTCACACTGCCATCAATGCAACATTGTAAAGTTGGAAATTACCCATTAGACTTCCTTCACCAAATTCCCCAGCTAGCAGTCTTGTGTGAATTCCGCTGTGGCGAAAGATGTACGAATCATGTGTGCTCCCTGGGTACCTGGCCACGAGATCAGTTATGATGTAGGAGGCATTGCATATCACCTGTATGTTCATTGAATGTTGGTATTTACGGTTGTGGTACACATACTCTGTGGTCGATGGTGGACAGATTGCAACATGTGTCCCATCTATGGCAGCTAGGACGTGGGGGAACTGTGCTATCTGGTAGAAATCTATTTTTGTCTGCTGTATTTCCTGTGGGGTGTGGGGGAATCTGATGTACTGGTGTATCCTGCTCAGCATGGCATTTAGATATGCATTGAAAAATCTGGAGAGGGCACTCTGTGATACCCCTCCAGCTGCTGCTATGACCCCTTGATAGCTCCCTGAGGCAAGTAGGTGCAGGGAGCATAATACCTGCACATGGGTGGGTATGCTATGGGTCCTGTGTGTTGTGCGCTGTATAGGTTATAGCTCAGCTATCAGGTCAAGTATCATGGCTGAGCTGAACCTGTACTTCTCAAAAATGTCCTCATCAGTCTGGTCAAAAAGGGTAATGCGCACTCTAAAAATGCTCTCCTGTCTCCTCCTCCCACTCCTCAAACCTGCCAAGATCCTCATTCTCCTCGCCATGACGTAGAGTGCAGCCATTGTGGAAAAGAGGCTGAGGCATTCTGGGCCTCTTTATATAGGTTGCACCTGGTTATCACCTGGTTTCAATCCGGGGTAAATTGCATGTGCAAAAGGCCATTCTGCGAATATTTGCAATTTGTGATGTTTTGATGAGTCGAATTGCGACATGGTTTAGCGTGTCGCAATCTGCGTATCGCAATTTGCAACACAAAATACCGAATCTGTATTTGCGAGTCACTATTCGGGATTGCAATTTGCGATAAGCAAATAGCGACACGCAAAACCATGTTCCAACGACGCTTCTTCAGGACCTAATGAAAAAACGCTTCTCCAAAAATAAACTTCAATGGCTCCTGCCTATACCAACTGACAATCAAAAGAAAGGGAGTTTTAGTTTCGTCAGTCACTTACATGAGTCCTTTATGACCCAGTATGTAAATGACACAGAAGCGTCGTTGGATCCTCTTGGACCTTATAGACGCGAAACATGTCGACCCATTTTTGAGCTGGGTCTTACATTTCCTTGACCACCTTGTTATGTGCAATACAGTTTGAGAGTGATCGAACATTACCTCGATCCCACCCTCCTGGTTACAGTTTTAATCTTGGCCTGGACCTCGCATTAATAAAGATAGCTCTTAGCAAGGGTCGCTGAGCCAATTTTATCCTTCTATTTCTTTTCGTTCTCTCCTTTCTCCCTCTCTCCCTACTTACCTGCGGGAAAGGGTGGCATCATCAAAAAGATCTCCGGCAAAGAGCCCCCCTAAAGGGTGGTGCCCGTCAGACATTGCAGCGCCAGTCTGACGAGGATCTGGTCCTATAATGAAGCATGACACCCAGTTGGGTATGTGAGGACTCTTGCTCCTACTAAATAGGACCCCCTACTACTCACCCTGTCTTCTTCTTGCTCTTCAGGAACCTCAAAATCCTCCGAATCCCCTTAATTTTTGAAGCAGTTTTCTCCCAAACCCTGAACGGAGCTGTTTCAGGCATTTTGGTATGTGAACACACCAACAAACACTTGTCAGAAATAAAACATTGGGGACATTCATTGATATGATTCTCTATTTCTCTTTCCTTACTAGGTAACCAATACTCCTTCCTGTTTCTTTCTAAGGTTTACTCCTAAGTGTCCATTATGGGCAGATTCACTTATTTATTTATGTAGTGCACATGGGGTAATTCACCTGTCACTTCTCATTAGCAAACCTCTACCTCTGATAACTCATGAGCTATTTTCCAGAATGGTTGCATTTCTAGCTTCAACAAACACACATAGATAATATGAGTAATGCTTCCATAAATCCATCACACGGCATCTCAGTTTTCTCTCTTTCGACACTGATGCAATGATCAGTTTGTTGTTGTAAAAAGCCACTGTTAGAAATGGGGTCTTTTGTTGGCAGTCAGGTTACTCCCTGTCCAAGCAAGGACCCTCACTCTACTCAGGGTAAGTCACACACAGTCCAAATGATCCTGTGCCCACCCTCTGGTAGCTTGGCATTGAGCAGTCAGGCTTAACTTAGAAGGCAATGTGTACAGTATTTGTGCGATAAATCATGCAATAACACAGTACAGCACCACAAAAATACACCACACAGTGTTCAGAAAAATATATAATATTTATCTGATAAGATGCAGGACAAAACGGTTAAAATGCAATAAGTATATGTTGAGATATAACTGTAAAAGTAAGATAAAGTGTCTTTAGTCTCTTTAAAAACAATAGATGTCTCTTGCAAGCACAAAGTACCTGGTTTGCGTTCAAAATCTCCGCAAGGGACTGCAGAGGGGGAGATGTATGGAAAACAGGGAGGTGTGCTTCTGTTTCGCCCCTTCGCACACAGACTTGCGTTGTTATTTTTCACACACGGAAAGACTTTGCGCTGATCTCCAGCGCGCGGACTCGAATCCTCTTTGGGTTGGGGGGTTTTTGAACACCCCGGGGTCGATGCGTGGAATCCTGGGCTTGCGGAGCAAAGTCCCAGGCGTTGCATCGATTCAGTGGGCGTTGCGTGGAAATTTCTCCTGCACGGCAGGTGCTGCGTCCATTCCTCTCTGGAAGTCGGGCTGCGTCATTCCAGCTTGGCTGTGTGTCGATACAGTGGAGCGTGCGTCGATTTTCTGGTTGCTACGTTGGCACTGCGTCAATCTTATCATTGCGAAGTCGGGCTGCGTCGTTCCGGTTCGGCGTGCATTGAATTTTTCACCGTGGGGCAGGCTGTGCGTCGTTTTTAGCAAGCTGTGCGTTGAATTTTCAAAGCACAAGGAGTCCAGTTGCAGGAGTGAAGTCTTTTTGGTCCTGAGACTTCAGGGAACAGGAGGCAAGCTCTATCCAATCCCTTGGAGAGCACTTCTCAGCAGAGCCAGAGAGCAGCAAGGCAGCAGGGCAACAACAAGGCAGCAGTCCTTCACAGAAAGCAGTCCAGGTGAGTCCTTTGGGCAGCCAGGCAGTTCCTCTTGGCAGGACTGGTTCAGGGATTCTTCACCAGCAGGTTTCATGTCCAGAAGTGTCTGTGAGGTAGAGTGTCCACCCCAAGAAGTGTCTAAAGTCTGTGGTTTTGGGTGCTCTTGTTGTACCCATTTTGGCTTTTGAAGTAGGCTTACTTCAAAGGAAAGTCTCACTTGTTTGTGAAATCTTGCCTTGCCCAGGCAAGGCCTCAGACACACACCAGGGAGTGGAGACTGCAGTGTTTGAGGGCAGGCACAGCCCTTTCAGGTGTGAGTGACCACTCATCCCTTCCGTCCTAGCACAGATAGCTCATCAGGATATACAGGCTACACCCCAGCCCCCTTTGTGTCACTGTCTAGAGAGAGGTGCAAATAGCCCAACTGTCAAACTAACCTAGACAGGGAATCTACAAACAGGCAGAGCCACAGAATGGTTTAAGCAAGAAAAGGCCCACTTTCTAAAAGTTGCATTTTCAAACACACAATCTTAAAACCAACTTTACTAAAAGATGTATTTTTAAATTGTGAGTTCAGAGATACCAAACTCCACATGTCCATCTGCTCCTAAAGGTAATCTATGCTTTAATCATGTTTAAAGGCAGCACCCCTGTTAACCTATGAGAGAGATAGGCCTTGCAACAGTGAAAAACGAATTTGGCAGTATTTCACTGTCAGGAAATATAAAACACATTAGTATTTATCCCACCTTAACCATACACTGCACCCTGCACATGGGGATACCTATGGCCTAACTTTGGGGTGTCTTACATGTAGGAAAAGTAAAGGGTTAGGCCTGGCAAGTGGGTACACTTGCCAAGTCAAATTTACAGTTTAAAACTGCAAAAACAGACACTGCAGTGGCAGGTCTGAGACATGATTACATGGCTATTTATGTGGGTGGCACAACCAGTGCTGCAGGCGCACTAGTAGCATTTGATTTACAGCCCTTGGGCACCTCTAGTGCACTTTACTAGGGACTTACAAGTGAATCGAATATGCCAATCACGGATAAACCAATTAACAGTACAATTTCCACAGAGAGCATATGCACTTTAGCCAACAAAAAAAATAGGAGGATGGAGGCAAAAAGTTTGGGGATAACCCTGCAAAAAGGGTCATGTCCAACAGCCACCCAATACATACACCGTAAGGTTCTCAATGCACCATGCACATCCTAAAAATACTTTTTCAATTACAGAATATCATCTCAGTTTTATTAAGTGTGTATGATGCAAAGCCAACAGTGTTCAGCAGATCCTTCATATTGTGATAAATTGATCCCAAACCATATCCATGTGCACCTGCTGTGATGTGAGTACTGCGTCCTTTAACAAAAGGTTGTAAGGCAGGAGCCTGAGAAATTACTTGGTTAATTCTTTTAGTTGCATTTTTACACCTTTCCTTCCATTCAAATATCACATTTTCCTTGAGAAAAATGTGAAATCTCTCAGTAAGATCTGCAGTCCCTTTGGTAAACTTTAAATAAAATGTGTACATGTAAAAGAAGTATTATGTTGTACATGACCCTTGTGTATTGGATTGTGGAGTATGGCATCAACCAATTCTGACTTAGGTCTACTTACAGCATCAGAGAGAGCATATCCTGGATTCTTTATTTCTCTATTTCGGAACATACTTTCCTTAAGATTAAGTTAACACTCTGGGGTCAAAAGGAATTAGATGGCCAGCGTCACAACCTCCAGGAGCCACACACCACTTGCAAAGTACTATGCATTAGTGTTCCACGGGTGGTAAAGTCATTATTTATCAAAGTTCATATATCCAGATGTACTTCACTGTTGGTTAAAAATATTCAGTCTTTATTATTAAATCATCATAGGTGTAAATAAATCCATCCTTAAATGTTTAGAAATACAGCCAGACAACATATGATTCCAGGACCACCCCTTCATCAAGGCTATAAACAAGGAAAATACAAACACTAAGAGAACAGTGTATATATAACAATGTCAGTAAAATAATGTACATTAGTTTATGCTCCTCCCACCCATTACAAGAAAATCACCAAACATGAATATTTGATTTCCTGACTCTTGCAATCATAATCGGTCTTTTCCTAGTCTTTATAACCATTCTGAATCCCCACACTTTATTTTGCACCAAATGAGTATTCAATCTGTTCACTTCCCCTTCACTAAAACCATTAACAGACAGAATCTATTAAAGCTTAAATGACTTTTCTCATTCTTCGATGGCATCCCCCTGGTATCAACTTCTATAAAATCAGAAAAGACACAGGTTTTGGATTTGTTTCAGATGTTTTTCATACAAAGCATGAACCCTACTCCAACATGCATGGTCACGTCCATAAATAAAACAAACTGAATCAAAACTCAACCAAACATCAGTCCCTCCAAAGTATGTGAATATTTGTTTATTGACTTCTGTACGCAATCCCCCTTCACAATCAAGTATTTATTTGGGTAACGTTATTCACCATCCTGATGTCTAAACGGTAACAAAGGACCATGAATGCCAACACACACACTATCTACTTGCTAAACAATTAAGGCCAACTCACTAAAAATCCACTTGTAATTAATCTAAGATTTCTTCCTGAAACTAAACATTTTTCATCCATCAATTTTGAATGTAAAATCCCCTACTAAAAGAGGTCAAACAAATATAATACAGAAGTCAAAACGCCAAAAATTATGACACATCCTCAGTGGTGGTTGTATCACAAACAGCACATCCCCACACTTATCAGGATCACTGCGTTTCCCCATTACACTTCCGGGTGGGCACTTGCACAAGAAAGAATGGCTGTGTAATGACTCAGGGGGAAAAAAAACCTTCTTCTTTCAAAACTCTATTGACTCAAACAACGACTTCATCATGTTCTTATAGTGAATTAGCAAATACAAGGATATTGTCCTTAAATGCTCCAACATTGGGAATATCTATCAGAGTGACTGTCAGGCCTATAGCAATGTGTTGATTTGACAGGAAGTTCTTGTACAAAGCGTGTGCACATGCATTGACTGTGAAGCATCTGGTTAGGATGGGACTATGAGCATTAAAAACTATCAACATAGTTTATGGTATATAAATAAATATTCACAATTCACTCTTCTGGTCTGTTCCTTACACTGTTGACCAACATTGTGTATCTGGTTCCTTAGGCAAAAAAAAGAGATTGATTACACTTGTTGATGTGGCATGAAATCTTATTAAAGAAGCACTGAACTGAGTATAGGCATAGGATTCAGGACAGCTGTGCTCATATTCACTCATTGCCAAACAGTGGATAGATTCACATATGAAAATAGTCTTTAAAGTCCTTTATTGCAAGCACAGCTAACAGCAACACAGAGAGGACCGAAAGGCTGCTCCACACTTTTAACTGTCAGCAGTTCATCTCCGACATTCTTTATGATATCAGCTATGATAAATGTACATTCTACCAGTGACCTTACTAGTGACATGTCAGATCACAGTATCAGAATCACAAGGGTAGATACTGCACTCAGCAAAATCCCCAGCTCTACAGGTTAGTTATAGGAATGTAAGCCTTACATTTTAGCTCACCTCTTCTTCATATCAAATTCCCAAATGCAAATTCCCAAATGTTTGCTGTCACTATGGCCAATAATCAACAATCAAAAAGTTGCTTTTCTCAAACTTGTGTTTTTTACTCCTCAGACTGTCTCTGCCCAACTGCAGTGCAAACATAGCATCATGTTCACCCAGCAATCATATATCACCTTACCTTTGTCCAGTATTTTTTAATAGCTTCTGTAACAAAGTACTTAGGAGTGCGTTGCATAACCTTTATTTCATTATTATTTCATTTAAGATAACCAGAGAATCAATTTGATTGACTTGCAGGATAATGTATAAATACTGAGAATGTTCCTGTTCTTTCATGAGGACTGCATTTGTCATCCTTCCGTAAATATCCTAGGTCACCAGTCTGAATCATGGAAAAGCAAAATGAGCATTCCATCTTTCCGCGAATGGTAAATTGAGTATCATTAAACAGGTAGCGCCATTCGCTTTTTTAGGTGTTTAGAAACTACAGAAGTGTGGTTTAAAGATCTTTATGAAACAAGTTACTTATCTTTATTGCAATAAACAAACGTTTTAAGCAATTGTTTTATTCATTTACATCATATTCTTAACAACTCATTAAATGACACCCGTTCATATATAATCCTAACTTCTTGGTTTATCTTCTGGCATATCCCATAACTCTTAGATAATATTCAATAACTATGTCTGTCATATCTGCAACCTGCTCACAATTTGTGGCAGAGTCAAACCTTTATTCTAATGACACACAGCTTTACCATCACAATTTCAGGGAAGAACTTGCGTAACTGCAAATTGTGTTAAAAAATATGCATTTTCGTCATATGTGGTGGCTTCATAACAATGAAATAGCCCTGGTATGCAAAGTCCACGATTTGCAGGGGACTTTGAAGTGATCCCTTAGAACCCAGTGGAAGACTCCAAAGAACCAACCTACGATTAGCCAAAAATTCCTTTGTAATAAGCAAGTAGCCTTACTTCACCCTTTACTAGAGCACCAGACTTATTTTTAGTAATGTTTAATCCTTCAAAGGAAACACATTTTCGAGTGTATATTGAACTATATGGTTGAAACCAATTTCTTAAAAAATAAAAATATGTCACAAAATATCTTGAAAAAAATAAGTACATACTGTAAGAAAGTGGATTATTAACTATGGCGAATAAGGCACAAACATGTTAAGGTAAAACATAATTTTTATAATTTAAATCTGATCTTAAGCTCCTGATAGCTATGGCACAGAACAGACAGGCTTAATTTAGGGAAATGTGTAAAGTATTTGATAGGGACAAAACAGTTAAAAAGTCAAAAAACAACACAATAAAATCCAGCACCCAGTTTTTTAAAGAATCTTTTTTTATTGTTTTCACCACAGAAGATAATTAAAAAGAGAATCAGTATAGTGAACCAGTCAAGAAAAAGATTACTGCCACCTCCAACCAATTGACATGTAGCATTGACATTTATCACAGGTCATCAACAAGGACATTAGACTAGGTATCCCTTATATAGGTTATCCTCATGTTCTCCCCTCCTGAAACAATAATTGTTCATTCTTCTTCATCAGGTGATTCTTCCTGTGTCCCTCCCTCACCACTCTCAAACTTAGGGGGTCATTCCAACCTTGGCGGTAAAAGCCGCTTACCTCTGTCAGAAGAACGCCAACATACCGCCGCGGTAAACCGCCACGGTCATTCTGACCCACAACAGGCAAACCGCCAAAATGCAGACATCCACAAAAGTCCGCCACACCAAATGCCAGCGAGAAACTGGCGATGACCAAACCTCCACCGTCATGCCAACAGAAATACTCCCACACTATCACGACCCACGAATCCACGCGGCGGTCTTTCAACCGCGGTAATCCATTGGCGGTACACACTGCCGCGCTCAATAAACACACACATTTACAAAACATCCCTACATTGGGCAATTCAAAATACACACACCTGATACACATACAAACACCACTCCCACACACCCAACACAATATAAAACACACACCCACATCACCCACAAACCCCCACTTCTACAGAATCGGGACCACGCACTTAGAAAAAGAGAACTGAGCACCCAGACGCGCATTTTACTTTCACCCAGCCATATTTCCACGCACTACACACAACACACCAATACACATCACCACACAATCTACCCCACACATCACCCACACCACCCCATGGCACCGCAAAGACACCCCAGGTTCTCCGTGAATGAACTCAGGGTCACGGTGGAGGAAATTGTACGGGTAGAGCCACAGCTCTTCGGGACACAGGTGCAGCACACCACCATTGCCAGGAAGATGGAGCTATGGAGCAGAATAGTCGATAGGGTCAACACTGTGGGACAGCACCCAAGAAATAGGGACGACATCAGGAAGAGGTGGAACGACCTACGGGGGAAGGTGCGTTCAATGGTATCCAGGCACAACATCGCGGTGCAGCGGACTGGCGGCGGACCCCCACCTCCTCCCCCAGAATTTACAACATGGGAGGAGCAAGTCTTGGTGATCCTGCATCCTGAGGGCCTTGCAGGAGTATCTGGAGGAATGGACTCTGGTAAGTCTCATCTTCACTACTTCATCCCCCCCACCCCACCAGCATGCCAACTCATACCCCCACCCTCACCCCATCACATCCTGCTCCTTGCAAATGTCTCACCATCACAGCCCACACATCCCAACACCAAGCCCTGCATGCGACCACAAAGCATGGACACCCATCACCAAAGCATGCCCACTGCACATACCCATCCCCCACCAAATCACCGTCACAAAAGCCCCCACACGGGAATACCAGCACTGGGGTACAAGGGCACCCACCCATTACACACTATGGCACACACAAATGCAATAACCATACTTTTAAACCCCTGCAGGACCAGAACGCCACATCACCGCGCAGGAGGGTCCACAAATGTCCACTCCACCCCCAGAAGAGGCCCACAGTGATGACAGCATCTCTGTCGACCTGGATCTAGAAGACCAGCCCGGCCCATCGGTGACCTCGGGACAGTCGGTTCCCCTCAGACAGCCACAGCCCATAGCAGACCGTCCCCCCTCTGGAAACACCAGCACAGCACCCACCCAGCGGGCCCAATCCTCAGTCCCCAGGACACTTCAATCAGCGGTGTGTCCACCACTACAGGGCACCCAGGTTAACCCCCCACCCCAACAACAAACGGTACCTGGGGGCAGTGGTAGTGGGCACACGGTCCAGGGGACAGAGGCCCAGGGCAACAGGGGAATTGGGAGGGCTGCTGTGCGACAGGGGGGGGGACAGGCCCAGGGAAGCCACTCTCCACGAGGCCCTCTCCTCCATCATGGGAGCCTACCACCGCTCCCAGGAGACGATGGCGACGGTCCTGGCCAGGTTTCAGGAGATCCAGCTTCTGCAGGAGGAACAGTATTTGGGGTTCAGGGAGGAACTACGAAACATCAGTTCCGCCCTGGCCACCATTGTAGGGGCTCTGAATCAGGTAGTCACCACATTGCGGGACACTGTGGCAGGACAAAGGGTCCCTGACACTAGCATGGACCAGGAACTGCCTACCACCTCCGCCGGCGCTAGTGGACAGGAGGCCCCGCCACAGGACCAACAGGCCACCAGCACCCCACCCCCTGCAGAAGGAGAACCACCCCGCAAGCGGGCCCTGAGATCCAGGAAGAAGACAGAGTAAGATGCCAAGACCCCCGCCAGGAAAGGATACCTCCCTGATTGTCATCCCACTGTCCCACATTGACACCCTGTCCATTCTTATACTGCCCATGCTCCACTTTCCACAGGCTTTTGGACATTGCACCTGTGATACAAATACTCTGGACTCTGCCATGGACAATCCTCTACCATCACCCCTCACCGACTTGCAACCACCCACCAATATAGGACACTGAAATAAACAGTTATTCGACAAAACAATTAGGAGTCTGGCTGTGTTTTTGTACTAATGTATTAGACATTACCGTCCCAAAATGCATATTTACATTGTGATGCCAACATACCACTGTCACACAGCTGTAGTCCATGGGGAAACAAAGCAGATGTCACGCAGTATGGCCCACATCTCTGAAATTGGAAGTGAAAGTCACAACTCAGTTACCATACACAGGGGGAAAAGGTCAGACAGTAGAGAGGTAGTAGGGTTTAAGTATATGTAATATGAGGGGTTGGACTCTTACCTGTGTGTCATTGAAAATACTGCTGTATTACTGTGTTCCTGTTGTCTATGTCGTCCTCTTCGGCTTCCTCTTCTTCACTCTCCACAGGCTCCACAGCTGCTACAACACCACCATCTGGACCATCCTCCTGCAGAAAAGGCACCTGGCGTCGCAAAGCCAGGTTGTGAAGCATACAGCAGGCCACGATGATCTGGCACACCTTCTTTGGTGAGTACAATAGAGATCCACCTGTCATATGGAGGCACCGGAACCTGGCCTTCAGGAGGCCGAAGGTCCGCTCGATCACCCTCCTAGTTCTCCCATGGGCCTCATTGTACCGTTCCTCTGCCCTTGTCCAGGGATTCCTCACTGGGGTCAGTAGCCATGACAGGTTGGGGTAACCAGAGTCACCAATTAGCCACACACGGTGCCTCTGGAGTTGACCCATCACGTAAGGGATGCTGCTATTCCGCATGATGCAGGCGTCATGCACTGATCCAGGGAACTTGGCATTAACATGGGAGATGTACTGGTCTGCCAAACACACCATCTGTACATTCATCGAAAGTAAACTCTTTCTGTTTCTGTACACTTGTTCACTCCTGCTGGGGGGTACTAAAGCCACATGGGTCCCATCAATGGCACCTATGATGTTGGGGATATGTCCAAGGGCAAAGAAATCACCTTTCACTGTAGGCAAATCCTCCACCTCAGGGAAAACAATGTAGCTCTGCATGTATTTCAGAAGGGCAGACAACACTCTGGACAACACCTTGGAAAACATAGGCTGGGACATCCCTGATGATATGGCCACTGTTGTTTGAAATGACCCACTTGCAAAGAAATGGAGTACTGACAGCACCTGCACTAGAGGTGGGATCCCTGTGGGTTGGCGGATGGGTGAAATCAGGTCTGGCTCCAGCTGGGCACACAGTTCCTGAATAGTGGCTCTGTCAAGCCTGCATGTCAGTATGACATGTCTTTCCTCCATTGTCGACAGGTCTACCAGCAGTCTGTACACGGGAAGATTCCTCCATCTCCTCGCATGTCCTAGCGAACGGTGCCTATGAAGGACAACAGCGAGCACAGAGTCAATCAGCCCACAGGTACGTAACCACAGTTTGCACAAAACACAATTCCCAATGCATTGAATGGTTTGTAGGAGTGTTGATGCAAGGCCTAGGTATGTGTGACGCAGTTAAAAGTAAGGCATGTGGGCCCTTGAAATGGCGGCTGCCTGACCTGTGAAGTGTGACAATGGGATGTGAGGTCAATGCGCTGGCGTGGCACACCGTGGCGGTAGGCGGTCAAAGACCGCGGCGCAAAGCAGCATTGGTTAACATTGAACCCTATGGGTCTCAGGAGCCAATGACGATGTGCGCCGGCGGTCGCGGTACGCACCGCCGCGGGCGTGACCGCCATTTTCTATCTGCTTAATCACTCAATACCTGATCTTCGACAGGAGAGGACCTACACTGCAAGTGCTGCTGTGACCTCGGTCTGGAAGAGACAATGGCTCATGCGACTGGGGAAAGGGCCCCTGTCTTCACTGCTCAGGAATTGGAGAAACTCGTGGATGGGGTCCTTCCCAGTATGCGCTACTCTACGGTCCTCCAGACCAACAGGTAAGTACACTGGGACCATGCTTTGTGGGCAATGCCTGTGTTGAGTCGGGTGGCTGAAAGATGGTGGGGAGGGGAGCGAATGAGGCATGCATCAGACGACGGATGACAGGAAGTGCCACATGGCAAGGGTAGGGATGGGGGGCCACTCACATTGAGGGTGCAGAAGGTGATGACTCTTTTTCTCCCCCTGTACATTTCACATAGGTCAGCGCCCACCAGAAGATAGACATTTGGCGTGCCATCGCCAAGGACGTCCGTGCCCTGGGGGTCCACCAGAGACGGGGCACCCACTGCCGGAAGAGATGTGAGGACATCCGACGCTGGAGCAGGAAGACGGCGGAGGCTCAGCTGGGGATGGCCTCCCAACGTGGGAGGGGTGCCAGTCGTACTTTGACCCCCCTGATGTCCCGGATCCTGGCGGTGGCCTACCCCGATTTGGATGGGCGCGTGAGGACATCACAGCAGACACAAGGGGGTGAGTACAACCTCATTCTGCTGACTTTGCGCGCAGTGGAGGTGTCTGGGTGAGGGAGGAGGGCTGTGGGTATCCCTAGGCCAGGGCGATTTCTGTAGGCTAGGCCCCTCCGTAAGGCATGGCCCTGTGCCCCCGCCCCCCACCTCTGTAGGGTGCCAAGTACAGTTATCCATGGCCCTGTGTCATCTATGTGTGCAGTTGTCGTCCATAGGCTTGAGTAGTGGAGTAGTGTACCCCCTGTGCGTGGCGTAGTGCAGGGGGCTTCTGTGTGTGTCCTCTCCGCCAATGGTGTCGCCAATGCATGCACTCAACATGTCTTTATTTCTCCCCCCCCTTTTTTGTGGTCTTCATTAGCATCATCAGGCGGAGGAGAAGTGGCATCGGAGCACGAGGGAGCTGCATCCCACATGGCCCTGGAGGGCCATGCAATGGATTCCGAATACACCAGTGGGACGGAGGGCAAGGGGAGCTCCACAGCGGGGACTCGTGCAGACATTAGTGACACAGACTCGTCCTCTGAAGGGAGCTCCCTTGTGGTGGCGGCAACATCCGTGCCCCCGCACCAACAGGTACAGCCGCCACCCAGCGCACCAGCACCGCCCTCCCAGCAGCCCCTCAACGTTTGGCCCGTGCCCGCTCACCCAGGAAGGTGGGCATCTCCTTCGCCCCAGGCACCTCAGGCCCTGCCCCTGTCACCCCTGCTGCCCTCAGTGAGGAGGTCATTGACCTCCTGAGGACGCTCATTGTTGGGCAGTCTACCCTTTTGAATGCCATCCAGGGTGTAGAAAGGGAGGTGCACCAAAGTAATGCATACCTGCAGGGCATTCATTCTGGTCAGGCTGCCCATCAGCGATCGTTCAACACTCTGGCCTCAGCACTGATGGCAGCAATTGTCCCTGTCTCTAGCATCCCCCCTCCAACTTCCTCCACCCATACCCTATCACCTGTACCTCTGCCTATCCCAGACACACCATTAGACCAGCCTGCACACACCTCAACACCCAAGGGAAGCTCATCCAGACATAAGCACCACACATCACACAAGCATTCACACAAGCAACATCCACATACAGACATACCAACACTGTGTCCCCCTCCTCCTCGTCTACCTCCTCCCTCCCTGTCACGTCTCCACTCACACCTGCATGCACAACATCTTCAGCCACTACGTCCATCACCAGCACACCCACCAGAACCCCCCGCACACGTGCAGTCACCACCCCCACTACCATTTACACGTCCCCTGTGTCCTCTCCCACTGTGTCTGTGACCCCCTCTTCCAAGCTACACAAACGCAGGCAGCCACCCACCCAACAGGCATCCACCTCACAACAGCATCCAGCCCAAGCACCTGCACCCAAAGACACCAGACTGAAAACTCCTACAACCACAACCTCTTCCTCCACTCCCATACCCACTACACCTACCCGTCCCTCTGTTCCTAAAATGCTTTTCCTTTCCAAACTTGACCTCTTTCCAGCAACTCCCCCACCCCGTCCATCTCATAGGACCCCAGTCAGCACCTCAGCCACCACAAAAGCGGGACCTGTTAAGACAGTGTGCCATGGACTGTGGAGTCCCCCACCCTCAAGGGCAGCCAGTTCAGTAAGGAGCCAAGGCACGGCCAGCACACCCCCGGTAAAACCTCCGAAGATTGTCAGTGGCCGGCGCGAGAGGCCGAAGACACCAGGGACCAAAATCCCTACCATGGCTCCGGCAGGAAGTGTGGTGCCACCTGGCACACCGCCAAAGGTGGGGAAGGGCCACAGGCGAACAGGGAAGGCTGGGAAGGGCAGCACGCCCGACAAGTCCGCCAGCAGCTCAGCTGGCCAGGAGGGCCCCGCCAGCCCCATCCCAGGTGGGCAGGAGGACACCCACAGGCCCGGTACTGCAGCCCAGGAGGGCCCCGCAAGCCCCATCCCAGGTGGGCAGGAGGACACCCACAGGCCCGGTACTGCAGCCCAGGAGGGCCCCGCCAGCCACACGACAGATGGGCAGGAAGGCACCGCCAGCCACAGGTCAGGTGGCGAATGACCTCCATGCCATGGCCGGATCCGCTGAGCTGGACACTCATCCGATGCACCGCTGAACTAGGCCCTTCATCTCAAGCACCGCTGAACTGGGCCCTTCATCTCAAGCACCACTGAACAGGGCTCCGCCGTCTCAAGCACCGCTGAACAGGGCACCGCCGTCTCAAGCACCGCTGAACAGGGCACCGCCGTCTCAAGCACCGCTGAACAGGGCACCGCCGTCTCAAGCACCGCTGAACTGGGCCCTTCATCTCAAGCACCGCTGAACTGGGCCCTTCATCTCAAGCACCGCTGAACAGGGCACCGCCGTCTCAAGAACCGCTGAACAGGGCACCGCCGTCTCAAGCACCGCTGAACTGGGCCCTTCATCTCAAGCACCGCTGAACAGGGCACCGCCGTCTCAAGCACCGCTGAACAGGGCACCGCCGTCTCAAGCACCGCTGAACTGGGCCCTTCATCTCAAGCACTGCTGAACAGGGCACCGCCATCTCACGCACCGCTGAACTGGGCCCTTCATCTTAAGCACCGCTGAACAGGGCACCGCCGTCTCAAGCACCGCTGAACAGGGCACCGCCGTCTCAAGCACTGCTGAACTGGGCCCTTCATCTCAAGCACCGCTGAACAGGGCACCGCCGTCTCAAGCACCGCTGAACAGGGCACCGCCGTCTCAAGCACCGCTGAACTGGGCCCTTCATCTCAAGCACCGCTGAACAGGGCACCGCCGTCTCAAGCACCGCTGAACAGGGCACCGCCGTCTCAAGCACCGCTGAACTGGGCCCTTCATCTCAAGCACCGCTGAACAGGGCACCGCCGTCTCAAGCACCGCTGAACAGGGCACCGCCGTCTCAAGCACCGCTGAACTGGGCCCTTCATCTCAAGCACCGCTGAACTGGGCCCTTCATCTCAAGCACCGCTGGACAGGGCACCGCCGTCTCAAGCACCGCTGAACAGGGCCCTTCATCTCAAGCACCACTGAACAGGGGAAGGCCGTCTCAAGCACCACTGGCCCATTGGCGGAAGGGGCAGGCCCGCATCTGTGTCGGGCAGGGCTGCACGAGGCACTCTGGGCACCAGTCCCCCTCCAGAACCAGTGGAGACTGTTATCCACTTGAGAGACTGTGGCTTTGCACTCCCCAGGATGTAACAGTGGGCAACCCACCCACTGTAGAGACTTGAGAGACTGTGGCTTTGCACTCCCCAGGATGGTACAGTGGGCAAACCACCCACTGTAGAGACTTGAGAGACTGTGGCTTTGCACTCCCCAGGATGGTACAGTGGGCAACCCACCCACTGTAGAGACTTGAGAGACTGTGGCTTTGCACTCCCCAGGATGGTACAGTGGGCAACCCACCCACTGTAGAGACTTGAGAGACTGTGGCTTTGCACTCCCCAGGATGGAACAGTGGCCATGGAGGCCCCTCGTGGATCTGGCGTCGTGGACTCATCTGGCTGAGGTGCCCCCCCTTCCCTTCCCCCTGAGGTGCCTGTAGTTTTGCTATCTGATGCCCCTGCAGTGTTCTCTCCGTTGGAGTCAGGTATCCTGTGGGCTTTGCCCATGTGATTTGGGCCCAGTGGTCCACGGACAATGCCTGCAACAATGATCGGACTTTAAAATTTATGTATATAAAGGTTTTAGATGTGTGATATATTTTTAAGCCAGTGATACAATAAATTCCAATGTTTCGAATCATTTCCTTTGGTCTTTGCATTCTTCCAGGGGGTTTGGGGGATGTAACTCTGAGTTGTTGCTATGCATTGATGTGTGTGTTGTAGTGGGTGAGGGTGGGGGTGGGCGTGTCACGTATGTGTGTCCCCTTTATTTTTCCCCTCCCCTGTGTCGTAGGTGCAGTACTCACCGTTGTCTTCTGCGCCGGCGTTCGTGCTCCTGGTAGAGGAGCAGGAAGACAATCGCTGGGAGGATGTGGAGTTCGGGTTCCATGCTGTCCAGATTCCTCGTGGGGTGTATGGAGGTGAGCGTTTTCCGTTCAAAATGGCTGTTTCCGCCGTGTTTTTATCGGCGGGGCTACCGCCCCGGAAAAGGTGGCGGATTGGTAGGTTGTGATGGGGTGGGTGGTACATTGACTCTCGCCTGTCTGTTGGCGGTGACCGCAGCGCTGTTTGTTTGTCCCGCCGTGGCGGGCGGTGTGTTGAAGTGGCGGTCTCTGTTGGCGGTTTCCGCCAGGGTCAGAATTCCATTTTTTTTACCGCCAGCCTGTTGGCGGTTTAGTCGCAGGTTTAACACCGACCGCCAAGGTTGGAATGACCCCCTTAGTATCTAATATCCAGTTCAGATAAATAGAGAACAATGTTACAAAAATCTAATATAGCGGAACTTAAGGTATGTTTTTAAAAGATTTAAGGGAAAGAATGAACAAGAAAAAGCAAAGCACCATTCAGTAGTCACTGTTCACAGTTGACTGGCACAATTTCAGGCCGACAGAAATGGAGCTCAGGTCAGATACACCAAGTACATTTATACTAGTCAAAGATTTTACTTTCTGTCTTAGTTTCTGAAAAGGAAGTCAAAATCCACCAGCAAGGGCAAGGTTGTAGGCTGTATCCCATTAAGTCCTCTTGAAGTTGCTAGCTGATGGACAATGTTCCACTGAAGCTCTTAACAGCTCAGAGTGGTCTGCCAAAGTCCTCACATTGGTCAGATACTTTTCATGCCTTTGTCAGGTCAAGAATTCTACCTTGGGACTAAGGCCTGATTTAGAACTCAGCAGACGGGTTACTTCTTCACAACAGTGACGGATATCCTGTACACCAAAATCTCATTGTGTCCTATGGGATTTAGATTTCAGCCAATGGGATATCTGTCACCGTAATGGAGTAACCTGTCTGCCGAGTTGGAAATCAGTCCTCCTAGTCTTTTTATGCAGTTTGAAATCCTCCAGCGGGGCAAGCCTGGAGCTGTATCTGACAAAGTCCTCTCAAAATCATCCACTGTTGCTGCAAAGTCCCACTGAGGCTTTAGAGGTCTTGTAAGTCCAAAAGAAAAATGTTTCAGAGTTTAAAGAGAAGATCTCTTTAGTCACTTGCAAGGCTCCCAGGGCCTCAATAACAGCACATAGGGGCCAAAAGTCACTCCTGCAGAGGTCACCAGCCCAGCCCAGTTCAAGTCCAATTAGTACTGCTAAGATGTGCACTTCAGGAAAAGGACCTTTGCAGCTTGATATGTCTCTGAGGCCATACAGGAGGTCATCCAACTGACCGATGCAGTCCACTTCTTAGTCTTGGATACAAGTGGGAGCAGTTCCAGCCCTTCAGGTCACCATTCTGGTCTCAAACAGGAGGTCCAGGTCTCCTATGTTCTTCTGCATGTGCAGAAAGTGCTCTGATGAGCTGTTGGTGACGTGCCACTTTTGTATGATTTGCTAGATTTGCTAGCCAGTGGGTGGGGTTAACCAATGAGGCAATAGCTCCAAAAGACAAATCTTCCTTTGTTTTCAGATTATTCTGTTTGCCTTACTGAAAAAAAACAGAACACTATTCTAAGAACAATTGCAGCTGGCACAGCTTTTCTGCCCTTGGAGGTGGCGTGTTTTCCAGCCAGGAGTGTGTTTAAGGAAATTAACATTACGCTCCTCCTCAGCTACACCAAACAGGTTCCAAAACCATTTCCACCCTCCCGCTCTTTGGATTGTGCTAAATTGTTCAAAGCGACCCTAAGGGACAAAAGGCTGTGCTTCCTCAGTTCTTCCTTTACATTTAGCTATGAATGTGCAGGCCTTAACCATATCCCTTTCAAGCTTATTGACGTTCCTGGATCCTCCCCACTTTCTGTCTATTCCTTATCCCTCTTCACCATGACTTTCAAATCAACAAAATCCGCCTTATGCACTTCTTAGACTCACTTTTGACAGGACTGTCACTAGAAGAGTCTGAGCTCCATAGAGACGTCAAAGTCTTAAGGTTGCTTTGCGTTTTGAATTAAAACTCTAAGCACTTCCTTCCACGTTGGTTGTTATAATCTTTGATGTGCTACTCTTGAAAAGACCCTTGTGACATATTTCTTACTTTCCCTTAGCCTAAATATAAATGCTTGGACCCTTCGACTTGTATTAGAGACAATAAAGTTATTCTCTCTAGGTGTATGTGTGAGGTTGTGTCTCTTTTTTGTGTGACCAAACCTATTTTTTTGCTGATTACTTTTGCTAGTTTATAAACACTGCTGTCCAGGCTCCAGTATACATGCTCTGACCACTAAAGCATGCTAAAATTGGCTAATCCCCATTTGGCATATTTAGCTATACTTGTAGGCCTTAATTTACAGTGCAGAAAATACACCAGTAGCACGGAAACTTAAATGTCACTTCTGGATTGCACCATTTTTTGTGGCATCTACTAGAGTGGCAAAGAGCACATGGTTTTAGACCTACCAGTGTATCTTGACTTCTGCAGGTTTTAAACCTGCAGGCGAACCTGTCAAGATAATCCTTTTTGACAAGAAAAAACTACTTTTAAATATCAAATAAGTGACCCCAAGAAGGCCTTGTAACCCAAAAGATAGGGTGACATATTTCGGTACCTGTTATAATGTACTGCTGGCATGTACTCACAGTGACTAGACTCCAAAAGCTATTTTCACTGTGAAGTGCTGTAGCTGAGAAAACTAGCGTTCAGAATAAAATAATAATTCTGCTAACTTGGGGTTGGGTCAAGCTACTGAAATAACCCAAGTGCAATTTGCAATGTTTATTAAACATTATGTTTAGTTGTGAGCTCAGACTTTCACTAAATATTTACAGAGCAAATGATGAGAGCAACTGGTGGTATTATTAAAAGGTACCAATAAATTGAAAAAACAAATACCTTTTTTTAAGGCTTAAAGATTTTAAGGTCTTGAAACTAGTAAATATTGAAACCTAGTAAATATGGAAACCAAGATTAAAATGAAAGCTTCAGATAAATTTGTGGTTACATTCATGTTGCATATGGTTGACAATAATAGTCAAAAGGTTATTAGGCATTTGGCTGCATAGGAACTACATCATCTGTATAGAAAAAGGTATGAAACCAAGCCCTGGAGACGTCCTGTCCCTGGCCATATCCCAGTCAAGATTTGATTGTGGCAGGGGTGGTTACAGGACTGGGAGCCTCTAATGTACCACAAGGCTTCACCACTTCCAGCTGTTAAACTCTGTGGGTAGAAACCAATCAGAACTTTAAGCAATGAGTTCTCCAGAACTGTAGAAAGATGGCTGAAAGAATTCTGTAATCAGGTTGGGAGTTCACACATGCCAGGAATCCATTATTGCATCCTTAAACATTGACAATACACCTTTAAATATCCTTCTGATAAATGTGTAACTACTGCATCAAATAGGTTCAATCATTTGGAGGCTTCAATGCTGGCCTCTGTTATCACCCCAGAGGTGCCCCCAAGAGGCCTAGCCTGCTTCATCCACCCCCAAGGTCACTAGTTTAATGACTGATCTACTAGATAACTCTGTACCAATATTTACAAGTTTTTTTCATATTGATGCAACCCTGGTACTCACAGAGTACTAGGTGCACACATGGGTTAGCAGATTTAAAATGCTGAATCTCTGTTGTTGACAGCTTTTATGAATAGCCTACTTCTACACTTTCTGCAGCAGCATGTCTAGGATAGTTGTGCGCATCAGCAGATCAACAAGTTAGGTCCTTTTCATATGCACCATAATTTCTCTGAAGCTACATTAACAACAAATGACTTTATTATCATGCAATTATGATGGTGATTGTTTTAAGGAATGCTCTGCTGCTGCCATTGCTGAATAAATTGCTGCTACACTAAGGCTCAGATTTATATTTTTTCACGCAAAACCGTGGTAACTCAGTTCTGCGTGAAAAGGTATACTACCGGCTAGCTCCATTGAAAGACGCCGACCAGGTGTCATATTTATGGAATGACGGTAGACTGCGGTGAGGCCCGGCTAGCGTCCTGAAAAAGGACGCTAGCCGGGTGGGAGAGGCGTAGGAGGAACAGAAAGTTGTGCATCAATGGATGACGCTAGTATGGTCAGAGTCATAATAATGCCTCTAAGCAGACTAGTGTAATGTTTTGATGTGAAACCCCCACAGACATGACTCCTGTCTTAGTAAAGACAGGAGTCATGCCCACCACCCCAATGGCCATGCCCAGGGGACATATGTCCCCTGGGCATGGCCCATGGGCCCAGTGCCATGTATGGGGGCCCACATTAGGCCCCCCATGGCACTTTAAAAACAAATCTTACCGTTACTTACCTTTACTTACCTGGGATGGGGTCCCCCCATCTTGTGGTGTCCCTCTGGTGTGGGTGGGTGTGTCCCTGGGGATAGGGAAGGGCACCTGTGAGCCCATTCCATGGTCTCTGACCACGGAAATAAGCCCACAGGTCCCCTAACTCCTGCCCCGACCCAGGCATTAAATAATGGCGCTAAGCAAGCTTAGCACCATTATTTAAGGCCCCTTCCCCCGTCTGTGATTTTAGCACGGGGATAAATATGACGCTAAGGCCATATTGTCATTTTTTCCATGGGAACGCCTACCTTGCATCTCATTAACACAAGGTAGTTACCCGCAAGCAAAAAATGACGCTAACTCCAAAACTTTGGTGCTAGACTGGGTCTAGCTCCAAATAATAAATATAGAGTTATGGTTGTGCTGAATTTGCGTAAAAATAAATGATGCCACTTTTGCGCAAAGCAAGTATAAATATGGGCTGTAGCACTTTGGGAAATAATCTGCTGCTACCAATGATTAATAATAATCTGCTGCACCTGTTGCACTACCACCTGTGGGAATCCCCTTCACACTTGGAAGATTACTCTAGTGCCTTTTTGTAAAAAGTGATTTTAATGGATTATTTATCATGCCGACAGGATAGATTGTGCTTTCTTACTAAATTGAAGCCTCTAAGTGTGTCACCACTTTAATGGTATCAGGCTCAAAAAATTAATTTGCTGTGGCATCTTTCCACTAGCACTTTTGAGCCTATTGCTTTCTATGAGCTATTTATAGAGGCAGTCCCTATATGGTTTAAATGCTGATTATACTGTTTTAGTATGCACTACCTGTTTTATTTTAGCAACTGTAATGGTTTTAAACAATCACACACACATGTTGGCTGTACTGTTTTAATATGTCTAACATCATACAATAAAGGCTTCTCTCTGTAATCAGGGTTGTTTTCTCTAACACACAGAAATAAACCAGGCATTTAATGAGAGACCTTCTGGTCCGTGTTTAACTGGAAAAGGGCAGCCACTGAAAACTAATAGAGCAGGTTAGGGACATAGCGGAATCAACATTTAAGTGCAGGAATATGTCTCTGCAGTTCCTTGGGCCTTTAAACCTTCCATCTGTCATCTTTGATATTCTGTCTAGCTTTTGCAGTGCATTCCGGCTTCTCTATTCCTAAAGGTCACAGAAACAAGGTGTTTGAAGAATTCAATTGAGAGAGCGTAGCTTATATTATCTACATTAACATGAAATGTTTATGAATCAATGTGTGATAATGCTGCATAGAAACTATAATGATAGTAATTTTGCTTAGACGTGCACTTGAATTGTGACCACGGGGAGTGGCCACCAATGTATACGTAGACTAATAATAATGACCAAAATGTTTATATTATGTTTAAATAAGTTTATACTAATGAATGCGTTATTGAATCTGTGCTGAAATCCTCATAGGCCTTAAGTTAGCATGAGCCGAAGCTTAGCTGCCTTGGCTCTCATATTAAATGCATTTTTTTTATTTTTCAGTATGCTGACTCACAAAGGGACATGACCCTGCGTGTTCTTTTTCTTCAAATTAGAAAACGAATGAAACCATGTTAGATCCGTTCACACAGCCTTTGCAGAATAAATGTTAAAAGTAAATTGAAACAGTGTAGATTAATGTAATGTACAAGGTCATTCAAACCAGTGAAGACAATGGAACTGCTGAAAAAAAGATGTGCAAAGAATTACAGAAAGATTAAATCATACCGGACGTGCCACCTCTGAAGACGTCAATTACGAAGACCAATCAAAGACTTATAAAACAATATGGGGTGAAGAGTTGGATTACCTAATGTATTTTCTGATAGGTTAAAGATAGTGGGGTATAGCAAATGTCCAATAGAATTTTGGGGGAATGTATAATGGAAAAGGGATAAAAACCCATGTCACGGGGAGTCATTTAGGTGGGTTAGGGAATGCTATTGATTTTATCCAGATACTCTGTCACTCTGTTTGGTGACTTGATATTTTGCTAAAACCATCCTTGTCCTTAGATTGTCTCCCACGAGGGGTTGCAAGTAGACCCTGAAAAGGCCATGGCCATCCGCAATGCACCCACTCCCTGCAATGCCACAGAAGTGCAGAGTTTCATTGGTATGGCGACATACTGCGGGAGATTCATTCCCCAACTAGCCACTATGTCAGAGCCTCTGCGATAACTCACCAAGACAAAATGGGAATGCAGTGAGGAAGTGAACAAGGCCTTCCAGGGTAACAAGGAGGCCTTGCAAGACAAGGTGACAATGGCCTATTTCCATCCGCAGAAGAGGACTGAGGTGGTCGTTGATGCTAGCCCCGTTGGGCTTGGCGCCATCTTGCTGCAAGAGAAACATGACCAAGAATAGGCTCCCGTAGTGTATGCCAGCAGGGCGTTGTCCTCGATGGAGTCCTGCTATACTCAAATGGAGAGGGAGCCATTGGCCATCCGTTTGGCTTGTCAGCACTTCCACCTGTATGTGTATAGGCATGAATTTCATGTGGTCACTGTTCACAAGCCTCTGGTGTCACTGTTTGTCGGATCAGCTCATCTTGCTCCACCGAGAATCGAGTGATGGGCAGTTTTGCTCTAGCCCTACAAGTTTCGTGTCATCTTTAGACCTGAGGTGAACAACCCAGCTGATTACCTCTCAAGGCATGCACAAGAACTGCCTCCATGTGAGTCCCCGATCAACGAGACAGGGCAGATAGAATGCTTCATGAAGATGGTGCTGCAGGCCCGGTGGCCGGTGGCTATGACCATGTCTGAGATAGCAGAAGCTTTGAGACAAGACCCGGTCATCAATCAGGTGAAGGATGCTTTGTCCTGACGAGTTTGGAAACACTTCCTTGAGGGAATCTGTACCCGAGATCCTGGTGAACGTCTGGCCATGCAAGCAATATGGAGAGTATGAGATGAACTGTCAGTAGGGTGTGAGGGTCTTCTTCTGAGAGGCCAAAGGATAGTGATCCCCAACTGCCTGTGGGACCGCATAGTCGAACTAGCTCACCAAGGGCACCAAAGTGCGGCCAAGTCAAAAGCTCGTTTCCGGAGCAAAGTGCGGTTCCTGGGAATGGACACTCTTGCCGATGACCGTGTGTGGAGATGTCACTCATGCATCATCACGGCTCTTGACCACCCAACTGCTCCATAATCACAGAATCCTCCAGCACAAGGCTACGGGTGAAAATCCGCATGGACTTTGGGAAACTTTGGTCATGATTGACTCTTGCACCCGGTTCCCAGTAGTTGAAGTGGTTGCATCTACAGCGTTTGAACATGATTCAACCACTGATGGAAAAAACGTTTGCTCTGCTAGGCCTCCCTGGTGAAATTCAAACAGACAATGGTCCCCCTTTTCATGGTCAGGAGTTTCGGGACTATCTGAACCATCTGGCTATACATCACCGCCGATAACTCCCCACCAGCCAAAGGTCAACAGGGAAGTCGAGAGGTTTATGAAAACACTAAACAGAGCTTGGAAGATTGCCGTTGACTAAGGAGAAGATGTTGAGTGGGCCATGCACCGGTTCTTAAGGGCATACCGTCAGACACCTAATAGCACAACAGTGTGTGCCCCGCTGCTCTGATGTTTCCACAGACCCCACAAGACTACATTCCCGCTGATGCTCTGTGGCAGCCAAAGGAACTGGACAGCGTTGAACTGCAAGAGAGGAGGAAGATGAACCAACGGGCCAGTGATAGAAGGACGCAGCACCCTGACATCCAAGTGGGCATCCTGGATGGAAATTCCAAATTCTGGACCCCTTATGAACCAGGCATGTGGCCAGTCACCTGCGTGAACGGAACTATGGTGACTGCTCGACGAGGAGATCAACTAGTTACCTGAAATGTGCCCTGGTTCAAGCGAGCTGAAACATCGGGTGTGGGTGCTGCTGATAGTGATGAGGAGGAGGACATAGACGCCGGTGTCGCTGGTGAGAGTGGTGAGTCCTGTGCCTCTCAAGGATTGAACCAAGTTCCCTTGCCACCACTGTTTGGGTGCCATCCTGGCGAGTGTGAAAGTCAGAATGGAAGATACCACCTCTGGCCCAACCCAGCTTCTAGTCAGAGACTGCAAAATTTTGTGTGCTAATTATCCTGGAGCTGATCCGGCTGCACTGGAGTATCCTTTGAGTTGACTGTGCAATTTTGGCTGTGTTTTGTTTCTGGTTCTCTCATTTTCTTTTCTGTTCCTTTTCATCCTTTTGTGTAGATTATGCTTCGATGTATCCTGGGTTGCATTATATGCTGAAAGTTTTTTTTGTCTTTGAATGAATCATGGGAGGGATGTAGAGAGCCACCCGGACTCTCCTTTACTTTGTTGCGATCCGGGGCATGAGGGTTGGGTGTTTGACAGAGTTGATAAATAAAGGGTCATACGGCAATTAGAGCGCAGACCCATACACCAGCACTGACTCTCTCTTGTATTAGTTGCTGTGTCAGAGATCCACACAGCTGTACTTGCAGCTTAACACAGGGCCATGCTGCGAAGTCATGGCTGTGCCCTACAGCTCTACATGGCACGAGCACTGCCGGCTGCAGACATGCAGAGCGGCTGCCACGCACATCGCTGAGAGGGAGCACTTCAGTGTACCCGGTTGCACCCTGCAGCCTGTGATCTGCTAGTCTGCACAAGCACCGCCAGCCACCAACAGAGCTGGGCAGCTGCTAGTCAGGATCATTGGAAGAAAACATAAACCACCAGCAGGCACATAGCTTGTAAAAGCCTTGTCCACACTGTAGAGTTTAGTGGGGCTAGCTTCCCTGTGAACTACGATGGACCCACTTCCCAGAAATAAACTGAGGCAGACACAGAGTGTAGATATGGATCATGGGGTTGACTGCCTTCTGGCTGCCACACAGGGCGCTGACCTCAGGGATGTGCTGTGTTTAGCAATAACTTCCAAAACCTGCAATTTAAAAGCACCTCCTGAAAAGTTCCTTGTGTCTCCAGCCTTCAGGAAACAATTAAAATGTCAAGATACCTCT
Organism: Pleurodeles waltl; assembly: GCF_031143425.1. NCBI lineage: Eukaryota > Metazoa > Chordata > Amphibia > Caudata > Salamandridae > Pleurodeles > Pleurodeles waltl. The sequence continues at coordinate 952,445,991 of NC_090449.1, forward strand.
TGTGATTCATGTTCCTGCTAGAGAGAGATATGGTAGTTTTGCCTAGGGGCAGCTTTGACTCAACATCAAGTAGCATAGAGGGTTAATGTGCCTGCTTTATAAAACAGAACTATGGAGCATATTTAGGAAAAGTGGCGCTGCACAGAGTGAGCACCACTTTTATTGCACCCCTTAGCGCCCAACTAACGCCACCATGTGTACATCGTATTTACAATATGGTGCACCATGGCGGTAGTTAGGGGACTGGCGTCACAATTTTTTACGCTAGTCCGGCACGTTCCAGGATTAGCGTCAACAAGTTTGACACTAATCCTGCAAAGCACCCAGAGGCAATAATAACCAATGGAAGCCTCTTTTTAATGCTTGCTCTGAGTAGGCGTTAAAAGTGCCAGAACAAAATGACGCAAAAATGATGCGTCATTCTTTTGGATCCCTAACAGGGGGATGCCCCCTTTGCATACATTATGCCTGGCGCAGGCATAATGTAGCGCAGAGGGTTACAAAGTGGTGCAATGCATGCATTGCACCACTTTGTAAATATGGCGCAGCGTTTTTGGCCTTCTAACACCTTAAATATGCTCCTATGGGGCGTATTTGAAAAAAAGTGGTGCTGCACACAGTGCTGCGCCACTTTTCTTGTGCCCCTTAGCGCCCCCTTAACCCCACCATGTGTGCGCTGTATTTAAAATACGGCACACCATTGCGGTAGTTAGGGGACTAGCATCAGAATTTTTGTTGCTAGTCAGGCTCTTTGCAGGATTAGCGTAAAAAGTGTTGATGCTAATCCTGCAAAGCACCCAGAGACCCATTGTAACCAACGGAAGCCTCCTTTTAACACCTGCTCTGAGCAGGCGTTAAAAGTGCCAAAAAAAAATGACGCAATGAAATCTGTCAGATTTCTTTGCACCAGTTTTTTAGACCCCTAAGGGAGGGAATGCTACCTTTGCATACATTATGCCTGGCGCAGGCATAATGTAGTGCAAAGGGTTCCAAAGTGGCGCAATGCATGCATTGCACCACTTTGTAAATATGGCTTAGCGTTTTTTGGCCTTCTAACTCCATATTAGTGTGCAAAAAAGATAAACCTAATGTGGCGTTAGAATGGCGCTAGGGCTCTTAAATATGCCCCTATATTTTATGTGGATAGCTGAGTGGATTAGTAAACCAGCCTTTACAAGTGATTCAAAACATCTGAATGTATGTGAAAGAGGAGCCATGGAGGGATGAGGGGCACATTTGCTGAGTGGTAGTGAGTGAAACTGAGGAAAGGGTCCTGGGGTGGCGGGCACCAAAATAAACTGTCGCACAGGGTGCCACCAGTCCTAAAGCCGGCCCTGCTGCCACATCTCTCCATTTATTAGTTATCTACGTCATAATAGATGCACCAAAATCAATACACAGAACAATGGCTTTCACCTGCACCACCCCCGCATGTGGTACTGCCTGTCCTACCATGCCACAGCTGCAAATAATTTAACAGTTACCACTGTCATGCTAATTGTGGCAAATAAAATTTCGACACTGAGCGTTCAAGATTTATCAGATGCTATAATTATTGCCTAGTCTGACTTTTTGGGGAATAGCACGGACGTTTGTGGGCGCACTGCACCAAAATCTACGTGTTCAGGTAGACACTGGGCCTTTTTCCTGCCAAAATAAAAGGAAGGATGCAAACTTTAGCGCTCCTGGTAATTTCCAGGCGTGATAAACGTTGGCCAACGCATAATCCAAGTAGAATATAAACCATATTACAGACATAGCTCTTTTACTAAAATTAATCACATTAAAATGTGAACCATATGTCTCAGAGCAATATCGTTTTATCACACGGTTTCCTAAACAGGTAGCAAAATATTATGAACTAAATGTATTCTTTATTTTTATTTTTTTATGCTTATTCGTAAAGTGTGATTTCTCTGACAAAACCTCTGCCACACATATAGTTTAATATTCAATAAATGTTTTGCAGATTTTTTCAGTACTGATTTCACAATAGTTTTCATCACTTTGATCTGGTACAAAATATTTCTATAATATTTACTAGAGAAATGTAATTTCTTTGTTTTCGAACTACACACAACAGTGCAATAATTACTTGTCCAATTTTTTGCGACAGTTCAGATTCAAGTGATGTAAAATCGGACACAACTCGCAGTAGGGGTGAGAGTTAGAGGTGGGTGTGTGCATTTGCATATGTGCGTGAGTGTATTTGTTATTTCGTCTGAAATGCTATCATTTTTATGAAAAAGGTTACTACCACGTTCTATGAAATGAAAAAATGCAACGCATTGAAAAAATTTAGTTTTACCCTGTTTTTTCCCAAGAAACCCGTTCTTTCAGAGCATTTCGATTTTCCTGCATTCATTAGGTCTCTAATACAAGAATGCTTAATAATTTCATGCACAGCCAGGCTATAATTCTGTTTGATTATTTTGTTTTCTTTCTCCACAAGATGTTATTTTTTAAGATTTAGAGCGAGGGCCTAGTTAGCCTTCCTCGGTGGATTTTGTTTGATATAAAGATCAAAAAATCCTCAGATTAGGAGGCTGCAGGCTGTTGCATCATATATTTCTCTGCCTCTACGAAACGATGCTTGGCAGACATGTGAAAAGTATTTTTTTAGAATATGTTCTGCTGTAAAAGTCCATTAATACGTCCTTGAGTTTCTTTGAATGAAAGTACAAAGTCCTCAGGAGACAGCTATGCAAAACTTTTTTTCTGGTCGTGCATCGGCATATATCAGGAAAAATCATAAATTACACATTCATAGCTAGCATGCATGATTCAGGGGCATCTGTAAAATAGTTAACATGTTGCATAAATATAAGCCACGCTTTCATAATCTAAGCTCAATTGTGTAATGCACCTTGTTAAAATATTCCCTTATCCATGAAGTCACAGAGACTTAAGGTCTCATTTTGAGTTTGTCGGGTGGTGGAGGCCGCCCACCAAACTCTTTAGGATGGAAAACCTCCACTCCGTTTTTCTGCTCGCTGACTCTATTATGAGCTTCCAGATGGATCAGCGGGCAGAAAGAGTATTTCCACCTTCTGGCTCAGTGGGAAACAAGCCACAACATTGACGCCGGCTTGTAATCTAGCCAATGACAATGTTGCAGTGCGTTGGGTGCGGCAGCACCCGTCACTCTTTTCACTGCCAGTAATTCAGGCAGTGAAAAGCATGATGGAGCTGCCCATGGGGGTCCCTGCACTGCCCATGCCAAGTGCATGGGCCTCCATGTTGCCACGGCACCCCGTCTCCCCCAGTCAGGCAAAAGCCAGCAGAGAGGGTAGTCGTAATTCACAAAGCAGTGCTGCCCTGGCAGATTAAGACTGCCGGCAACGCCAGGGTGTCGACCGCCGGAAACTTGGTGATGCCAGGGGTTGGACCGTGGCGGCTCCGTCATGGTCATAATGTGGAGGCCGGGCCACTGCTTTGGCTGCGATCCGCCTGCCACAGCGAGTCTGGCGATCTCAGGACCACCAGACCTATAATGAGGCCCTGAGTGACAATGTCAAAGAAGAGATTAAACGTCTTCTCTGCTAAACAGGAAAGAAGGAAATCAGTTTAGATGTATGCACAGGAAAAAGTGGAAGCAAAGATTAGAAATCACACAAATTAATAAAATAACAAAACATTATAAAAGAAAAGCAGTTGCAGTACAAAGCAGCAAAAATCACATTGATTAACTGACCGCTGATGCTGTGCAGTCCATAATTCTTTTAGGATACAGAGGAGCATAATATTCCTGCCCAAAATAATAATTCCTAAACCACTTTTCACAATCACCAGTAAAATTACATTTAACAAACAAAACAAATGATGCAGCCTTTGGTAAAGCAAAACAGGATTCTATTAGAGTAAACTCAAGTGCCTGACGTACACAGAAAAAAGTTAGTTGACAGGGAGACTTGTTTGGTCTCCCATTTTATGGTTGAGGTTGAGTAGTGTTTTTAAAATTGGTCATCTCAATGCACAAAGGTATTAGCATCATCGGACCAAAAGCTCCAGGTCAAGTTGGGAACACATATTTATTTTGTTCTCATACACAACATGCAGAAAAAAACTTTGATTCTTTGCTTGATGATGCAGCTAGAAAGGGACAGAATTTGGTGCAGAAGGAGGCAGGCCTAATGTTGACTTCATGAGTTAATTACAGCGTAGCCCCACAGACAAAACGGTTAGACACAGGAACAAGCAGACCAAGCAGAACCCCTTTCAGTTTCTGGATCCGACTTGCATGCAAAGCATCTAGTGCTTGACCTATGCTCGGAAGAGCATGTATCAAGACTGATTTGCATATTGCTGGGTCCAAACTGGAATAGCGTGGGCAGCAAAAAACAATGGAGTTAGGCCCAGATCTCTGTACTGGGGGTGAATGTTTGGCATTGTTCAGCATTCCGTCCATCACTTGTTCTTCTTGTAATTGTTGCCTTAAGTGGGACGGGTATTTCCAGAGGTGGGTCCTGTGCTCCGCATGCCAGTGATACCTTGAAACTGGTTCCAGGAAGCTTTTTTCCAGTCCAGGGAAGGCCTGGCCTGGCAGTTGTGGGTTGGACTGTTCCCATGGGGAACAGGGTCAAGACTGATTTGCATATGTCTGGGTCCAAACTGGAATGGCATGGGCAGCAGGATTTAAGCCCTGATCTCTGTAATGGGAGTGAATGTTTGACATTGTTCAATATTTTGTCCATCACTTATTCTTTTTGTAGCAAAAGAGCAGGTGTAGCTTTGGGACACTTTTTCCGGCATCCAGGCGACATAAGGTAGTATTGGGCTATGCTCACATCTCACCACCAGAGACTAGAAACAAAGCAAACTTTGACAAAGTAAGGCAGTGATAGAGCCGGCGGCAATGCTGTAGTGCCTAGGGTGCACCAGCACCCTTGCAATCTTCACTGTCTGCAAAGCAGACAGTGAACATTGCTATGTGCTGGCCAGGGGGCCCCTGCACCTGTTCTCTGCCAGCCTTTTCACACTGGCAGAGAATGAAAACATAATACCCAGGGCGGAGCTGCCCTGGTGGATTAGGACTGCCAAAACCACTTGACATTCGGGACGACTAATCCTTGTGGTGCTGGTGGTCCGACCGTGGCGCAACCACTGCGGTCCTAATACGGCGCTTGGACCGTCGCATTGGTCATGAGACTGCCAGGTTTGTAATCAGGCCCTTAATGCCTGTTGTGGTGATGCAGTCATCATATGCTGTGGTGTTTCCATCTGACTCTGAGTCTTCCTGTACCATTGTGAGGTCTCTGAGGTGGGTGATTCTGGTGCACTGCTGGGGACAGGCCTGCTTTGCATGAGTATAATGTCACCCTCTTGTTTCACACCTTCCACCGGGATTTGATCAGGTGTAGCTGACGTTTCCTGGCTCTTCTCAATTTCACCACTGTGACCACATTAAGCAGTTTGTTTAGGGTGCTGGTCCCACCGGATTACGTGATTTTTTTCAGATGGATTGTCTGGCTTCCAGTACCAAAATGGGAACCAGGCTTACCTTGACGAACACTTGTGTGGCAAATAGAGCACATGGCAATGTTCTCCTCCTCTTTGCTAATTGTAAAAAAGGCCCAAACTAGGAAGGAGTACTTTCTTATTGTCCCACTGCCAAAGCCTGAAGAAGAACTGGATGTAGGTGGTCATGGGTGCGTCAAGTGCCTCTCTTAACTGCATACTTGAATTGATGTAGGGGTTGGTGCTGGAGCCTTACAAATATGGGAGCTGTCAGAATTGTCTATGCCACATCCCTCGGGGCAGGTTGGATAGTAATGTCAGACTCCTCTGTGCCAGCTACCACATTGACTGTGTCGTTGTCATCATCCTCCTCATCATCACCTTACCTTCCATGAATCCGAGGCTTTCGGCAACTTTTTTTTCCCCCTTGCTTCATCTGGCGTCTTCTGGACTCTGCCGGGGTCCACTTCATGTCCCTATCATCGTCATCAGAAGTGGTGTTTGGAGAAGATGGTGGAGCAGTACCTTGTACTTTTCCAGCTGGAGATCAGGGAGCCCTTGATTCTAAAAAAATGAGGTTCTTGCTCAGCAGAAAGCTCGACCTCCGTCCTGTTCCAATGCCAGGAAGATCTGACTGCGGCTGCTGTCCACTTTGCTCTGTTTCCTGAAATTACTGGATACTACTTTGCGAAATGGACTAATCCAATTCAACATAACTGCACGTTATTATCACCATGATTGTAGTGGCTGCCTCACTGGAAGACATGGTCTTGGGCTTGGGTTGGGGTGATGCTGTTAATGCTGGAGTCTTCTCAGGTTCCTCCCCAGTGGCCGGTGTGGCAGGCACACGTCTCTCAAAAAAGATTGTCGTCAACACACCACTGGCGGAAAGCTGCTTCTTCTCACTGGCCACCTTCTTTGGGTCCATCTTAACTAGCTCTAGGTTGGCAGTGGCACTAAGATGCACAAGCAAAAGAGTTTGGTGCCTGTGGACCAAAGTAATCGTAAGGGTCTTCTTTGTGGCAGTACTGCGGGTGATGTGGGGTGTCCTCTCCTGTACACCTAGAAAAACATGTAGTTAGTAAAACGTGGCATTGTTGCAGCAGGTTGAAAATAGTACAGAGAAATGTAATGTGTATTATACATAGGGGCATATTTAAGAAAAATGGGGCTACACACAGTGAAGCTCCACTTTTCCTGTGCGCCCCTAATGCCACCATGTATGCACAGTATTTAAAATATGGTGCACCATGTAGGTAGCTAGGGGATTGGCATCTGAATTTTTTACGCTAGTCTGGCGCTTTGCAGGTTTAGCGTAAAAAATATTTGTTGCTAATCCTGCAAAGCACGCAGAGGCCCATTGTAAGTAATGGAAGCCTCCTTTTAACACTTGCTCTAAGCAGGTGTTAAAAGTGCCGAAAAAATAGCGCAAGGAAGTCTCTCAGATTTCCTTGTGCCATTGTTTTGCCCCTCCCCCTAATGGGGGAACGCCCCCTCTGCATACATTATGCCTGGGGCAGGCATAATCTAGCACAAAGTGTTACAAAGTGGTGCAATGCATGTATTGCACCACTTTGTAAATATGGCACCGCGTTTTTGGCCTTCTAACGCCACATTAGCGCTAAAAATGATGTTAATGTGACATTGGAATGGCACTTGAGCCTCTGAAATATGCCCCCTAGTATTTAATCAAACATTGTAAAGGAAAACCATGCCACCACATCATAAAAAAATTACATTTCAAATCATACACAAAACAGGCAGATGTAGCTGTTTTAGGAGACAACTAGGGTAGCCAAAGAGAGGTGCATGGGTAAATGGAATAATCCTTTAAATAAAATAACCTATGGCGGCAAGGTTGTCCAGGGGAAATGGAATAATCACTAACAAAATGAATTATGCTGTTGATTTGTCTGCCGTGCTCCACAGCCAGGATGTCCTGGAGGACATGGATTTACACCTAAGAAACTGAGGGCAGATGTATGAAGCTATTTTGCATTCACAAACCCTTAGGCTTCACATGTCAGCAAATATTTTTTTCGGGGGTGCATCAGAGGGGGCCTTGGGCCCCCAGCACCCTCGGGTTTCCTAACTGAAATTCGCAAATTGGGAAATGCAAAACCATTCGCACCTAGGCCCATAGGGATGAATGGAGTACCATTCTCTAATTGCGATTCGGTAATATCGATTGCAAATTTTAAGAAATCGCTATTACCGAATCACAAATTTCATACATGCCATTTTGCATTTCTTAAATAGCGATTTCTTAAAATTCGCTATTTAAGAAATGCAAACGGGAGCTTGATACATCTGGCCCTGAATGCTGTAGAGCAGCTGTGCATCTTTGGTGGATGGATGGATGGAGGAATGAAACGGATCGGATGGATGGATCAAGGCAAGATGCTGAATTAAATAAAAAATCTAATAAAAATAAAAAAAATAATAAAACATTTACTATAGAAATTAAAATGATTAAAAAAATTAAAATTAAAACAAAAAAGTAAGTAAAATGAAGAATTAAAAAACTAAAATATAAAAATTAAAATAAAAAAGAAATTAAAAAAATAAAATGAAAAAGTAAAAAAGTAAAAAAACTAAAACTAAAATATATTAAAATAAAAAAGACATAAAAAAATGGCATAAAAATCTAATTAAAATTTGAAATAAAAATAGAAAAAAAAATAGAAACTTTAAATAATCAACAATGAATGATGTTTTAATGTAAGCCTATGTCAAAGCACACTGGCAGCACAGTGTACGCACAAATTGGCTGCCAGCCAGCCACATGGTCAAACAACAACAAGAAGGAGCAAGGAGGCATGGCAAATGAAGAACACATACAGGCCTACGGCAAAGGACACTGGCAGGATGGACAAAATGGCTGCCAGCAATCAACATGGCCACACAACAACAACAAGGAGCAAGGAGGAAGCATGGAGAACAAAGAACACATGCAAGCCTATAGCAAGGGACACTGGCTTGATGGACAAAATGGCTGCCAGCCAGCCACATGGTGAAACAACAACAAGGAGGAACATGGCAAACAACGAACACACACAAGCCTATGGCCAGGGACACCTGCTGAATGCACAAAATGGTTGCCAGCCAGCCACATGGTGAAACAACAACAAGGAGCAAGGAGAACAAAGAAGAACACATGCAAGCCCACGGCAAAGGGACGCTGGCTGCATGTACCAAATGGCTGCCAGCCAAATGGTCAAACAACATCCTCCTATGCCATCAAATATTATTACCCCACAATATATACACTTTTTGCAAAACAAATGAAATGCACACAATAGCCAATATTTTAAATTTAATCGAATGCCACCCCTGCCCTAAATGAAGCTTTAAAAACATATACAACTGAAACATTTATTTCATGCCCTCATGTCTACTAGTACTGGCCTGGCTGACTGGCTTAAATGGCCCTTCGGAAATTCAGGCCACATTATAAAATAATATTGCACATGTTACACATGTTGAAAAGGTGCTGAGCTGTGCAACTATTTTACTTTAGAAAAGGTGAAAAATCAATGAAATGCAAAATAAATCATAAGTAGGCCCATACTTAAACTCCTTTGTACATTTTTTAAATCAAATTAAAGTACAACGAAATACCCAAGCAAAGCATGCCCAAGCTACCAAACAACAACACACTTATTCAATAGTTTTAGAACTTACTTGGGAGATTTCACAAAAATGAAGTCCTTAAATACAAAGGTGTATCCAAGAGACAAAGAGGGTGATCCTTCCACCTTGAAATCCAAGTTAAAAGTGACCAGGGATGGACAAACCAATGGGAGGGCCAGCTGGACAGGAAGATGGAGTCTCTGACACACTTCCTTCCTGTTTGAAAAAAAAGGCTTCTCAATCTGAAAAACTAATTGCAGGGTCCATTAGAGAAGAAAATCTAGTCAAAAATGCTATTTTTGACTAGATTTAGAGGTTCTGGTGTAGAAAATCTACTTCAGAAGAGAGTTCAGCTCGCGAGCGGCCCGTTTTGGCCACCAGCACGGCTGTAAGCCACGTGAGAGAATGCAAGTTTCATGCTCGTTTGATAGCGGCCCAGGAGAATCGTCGTGCTCATGAAAGAGTGCCAAAATCCAATTTTGTGAGCAGGAACAAACTCTGCTCCACACCGGAGACTGGAATTTGGGAACTTCGAACTATTTCCGCATAGCATGTAGTGCGTAGTGCCCAAGTTCTGCAAACTCCACCAGTGGAGCAGAGTTCCATGCCAGGCCTAGCTGTGATATTGAGCTTGCAGGACTGTGACACCTATTGCCCCTGTTGAGAGGACGTTGGGGCAACTGACCGCTGCTGTGTCACCAGTGCCCTCCGCTATGATTTGCCATGTGCAGGTAAGAAGCAGTCTTTCATCAATGGTGAACTAATGGGTGGGGCACAGTATCATGGGAGGCACAACCCCTGTGCTTCTGTCTGGATGAGCTTGGGGCTCCAGGCCATCAGAGTTTGCAGGGTCCAGCAAACATCAGGTATGGCATAAGCACCAGCACCAAGTAATGTGGGTTGGTGTCTGCTGCACCTGTGCAGGGTCATGCTGTGAAGTCATGGCTGTGCCGTACAGCTCCACACAGCATGAGCACCACCGACTGCTAACATGTAGAGCGGCTGCCGTGCAAATCACTGGGATGGGGCACTCCAGTGTGCCTGGTCTCACCCTGAAGCCTCCGATCTGCCAGTTGGCACAATCACCACTGGCCACCAACAGAACCAAGGAGCTGCCAGTTGGGATCACTGGAAGAAAGCAAACACCACCAGCAGGCACACAGCTTGTAACAGCCTCGTCTCCACTGGGACTGGCTTCCCTGTGAACTATAGCGGACCCACTTCCTACAAATAAACAGAGGCAGACACAGACTGTAGATACGGATCATGGCGTTGACCGCCCTATGGCTGCCACGTTTCTCAATTTTTTAGTTATCATTGTCATAATAGATGCAAACAAAATCAACACGCAGAGCAGGGGTTTTCACCTGCATCACCCCCGCATGTGGTACTGCCTGCCATACCATGCCCTAGCCACAAAGCACATAACAGTTACCACTAGCCTAGTAATTGTTGCAAATACAATTCCGACACCGAGGTTTTAAGATTTATCAGATGCTATTAATATTGCCTAGTCTGACTTTTTGGGGAATAGCACAAAGATTTGGGGCGTACTTCACCAAAACTTACATATTGTAGATACTGGGCCTTATTCCCCTGTTAAATTCTGGCAGGTTTGATCTGCCGAAATTTAAGGAATGATGCAAACTTTATCGCTCCTGGTAATTACATGGAGTGATAAGCATTGGCCAACGTATAATCCCCCTCCCCCAGTAGAATATAAGCCATATTACAGAAGTAGTTCTTATACTAAAATACATTACATTAAAATGTGAACGATAGGTCTCAGTTACAGCAATATCGTTGTATCCCAAGGTTTGCTAAATAGGTAGCAAAATATTGTACATTAGATGTACTTTTTATTTTTCGTAAAGTGTGATTTCTGTGTCAAAAGCTCTGACACACTTATGGTTTAATATTCAATACAGAGAGACTCCTTCTGGGCAGCATTAGGAAAACAGGGCATGCCGGGGAACCTCCTGGGCCAGCTGGAGAGGCTACATGAAAATACATTTGCAAAGGTCCGGTGGGGGCCAAAAGGAGAGTTGACAGACCCAATACCTATCAAGAGGGGGGTGAGACAGGGCTGTGTGCTCGCCCCAACTCTTTTCTCTTTATACATCAATGATCTGGTTCATCATCTGAAACAAAGTAACCACGGCTCACCAAGATTGAATGATGATCCAGTCCCCGCCCTCCTTTTTGCAGATGACACCATCCTATTGTCTCAAACTCCAATGGGCCTGCAAACTCTACTAGATAAATTCAGTGAGTATTGCAGCTTGAAGGGGTTAGAAATAAATGCAAACAAGACTAAATACTTAACTGTTAACCCTCACAAAGCACTCAAGAGAAACATTTGTATTAGAGGGCAGGCACTGGAACGAGTTAAAAATTTCAACTACCTAGGGATACTGCTTGATGCCAAATTGTCATGGGCGCCGCACATCAACAAAGCTGCTATCTCCTTAACTCATAGCTCTATGGCAATCAGTAAAAATTACAAATGTTCAAGGTCGAGTACTGTGTCACCAGTATTCGAGATCTACAGGTGCAAAGCACAGGCCGCTGCTCTGTATGGCGCAGAACTCTGGGGATTCACAAAACTAACTCCATTGGCCACTCAGGAAAATAATTTCATGAGGGGGATATTGGACCTCCCTCCATCGACTCCGCTGATTCCCTTAGCCCATGACACTAATATGAAACAAATAGGCAAATTGGCAGCCCTGAGGCCCCTGCTCTACTGGTGTAGACTTTGGACAACCCCTGAACTGATCCAATACAGGCAAGCCTTAATTGAGATCATGGGCTTGGACAAGACTATTTCCCTCCAGTGGCTTTATTATATCAGGCAAAGCTTTTACAATTTAGGGCTGAAAATCTACTGGGATGAACCGCATATACTCACAACCCAATCAAAGATCCGACTAAAGCAAGTATTTTGGGACTTCATCTTTAATAGCCCTCTTCATAGCAAGGATTCAGGTAGACTAACCTTAAGTTTTCTGGATTTTAAACCACTACCGAGCGCTGAGGAATGGATTGATACCATTCAACCTAGACGAGCAAAAGCTTTATTTATGAAGTATCGATATGGGATTCTCCAGGTCAAGGCTTTTACCTTCAAATGGGGTCTCCTGAATGGGAGTAATCATGAGGCGACCTGCGAGCTATGTAATATGGAGGCTCCAGAAACGACGGATCATGTCCTTTTAAATTGCATTGCCTACGATAAACTAAGGAAGAAATGGATCCGACCCATCTGCAGGAACGTTGGAATCAGGAACTACAATGAAGCTGCCAGATTTTTTAGATCCAGCTCGATACCATATGTTGTTTTTGGTCTAAGCCGGTTCTTAATAGCAATTTCATTCATCAGAGACAAGGCGGGCCTGAGGTTGTAGGCGCTCTAATTCAGGCAAAACTCCCAAAGTCAACCTATGGGTCCTGAAATCGATAACTGGGAGTCACCCTCTGCAATTCAATGGCCTTGGGACCTATAATCGGCCAAGGATATATCTAGCTCAGGGGACACTGTCTATGCCCGGGAGGACCGTAGCTACTGGGAGGTTGATTAAGTTACCTAGAATGGTCATTGTCACCTATGAAACTTGTTCCTGGATTCTGATATTTATTTATCTTTTATCCCAAAAAATCTCCTCCTAGTTAGGCAAACAAGTGCCTGATGGCACGGGAGGTAAATTGTATGGGTTTTACAAATGAAATACTGTAATCGATTTTTACCTACTGTTTTTCAGATCAATATCAGATAACTTGTTTCTAGTAGATAAGTGAATATTTGCTGCTGCTAGAACAATGTGCCTTTTTGCATCACTCGATTGTATATGACCTCTAAGCAATATAGGCACGTAAGAAAGAAAGGAATCGTTGGGCCCTAGGGATTGTTAATCACTTCTAAAAATTAGTCAAATAACCCCTCACGTGATGATGGTATCTATATTGCTAAGATTGTAGAGGCAACTTGAACCTACTGGAGGCAAATAGTCATTCAAAAGCATATATCCTACTTTCATAATGGTTACTTTTTGAGCTAGTCTATAGTTAATGATACTACTAGCAAGATAGCAATTTTAACTGTTTTTGTATTAAGGCTTATACTTTAGGGGTATTTTATAAAATTTTATAATATTTATATGGCGATCTGCATGATGATGTGTACTGTATATTTTATAGTGTTTTAGTGATTAATTGTTGATTTTTTAATAACATTTATACCCATAACTCGCCTATTTGTATTGTATGGCCCTGAGGGAGCTTTGGTCTCGATCAGTTTTTAGTGTTTCTTTGTCTTTTTTCTTTTAAAAAAGTGTCTTTGTTTCTTCTAGAAATGTAAGAATTTTGTCAGTATGCTTTTATGGTATTGTTTTACCGAAATAAAGCTGTAAAAGTAAAAAATATTCAATACATGTTTTGCACATTTTTTAGCACGGGTTCCACAATCATTTTCTCCATTTTGATCTAGTACAAAATATTTCTATAATATGTACTAGAGAAATGTTGTATCTTCGTTTTCGTACTACACATCAACGCAATAGTGAAATCATTTTTTGTCCATTTTTGGCGACAGTGCAAACCTTCAAGTGTTGGAGAACGTGCAATAAAATCGGACATAACTAACAGTAAGGGGTGAGCATAAGAGGTGGATGTGTGTATTAGCACGTGTTCCTGAGTGCATTTGTTATTTATTTTATGCTACCATTTCATATAAAAGGGCACTGACACGAAGAATGCTTAATAATTTGACGCATAGCCAGGCTACAATTCTGTTTGATTTTTGTTTGTTTTCTTTCTCCACAAATGTTATTTTTTAAGTTTTGAGACGATGGCCTAGTTAGTCTTCCTCGGTGGATTTTGTTTGACAAAAAGATCAAAAAATCATCAGATTAGGAGGCTACATGCTGTTGCATCTCATATTTTCTGCCTCTACGAAACCAACTCTGTGGTCTCGATGCTTGGCAGACTTATGTGAAAAGTATTTTTTCAGAATATGTCTGCTGTAAAAGTCCATTGAAACGTCCTTGAGCTTCTTTGAATGAAAGTACAAAGTCTTAAGGAGAGAGCTCTGCAAAACTTTTTTTCACCCCGTGCATCGCTGTATGCCAGGAAATATCATAAATTATACATGCATAGCTAGCATGCATGATTCAGCGGTTAAGATAGACATGTATAAAATAGCAAGCATTTTTGCATAAATATAAGCCACGCTTTCATAATGTAAGCTCGATCGTATAATGCACCCTGTTAAGATTTTTCCTTATCCATGAAGTCACAGAGACCAAGTGAAAATGTCAAAGAAGAGATTAAAAGTTTTCTCTGCTAAACAGGAAAGTAGGTAATCAGTCTTTCAAATTTCTCTAGGACTGCTTGATCAACGCTTGAGTAATACCGTAGATGTATGCACAGTAAAAAGTGGAAGTAAAGGTTAGAAATCACACACAATAAAAAAAATAACAACATATTATAAAAGAAAAGCATTTCAGTACGAAGCGGAGAAAATCACAATGATTAACTGATCGCTGATGCTGTGCAGTTCATAATTATTTTAAGGACATAGAGGAGCATAATATTCCTGTCCATAATAATTATTCCTAAATCGCTTTTCGCAATCACTAGTAAAATTACATTTAACAAACAAAATAAATGGTGGTAAAGCAAAACAGGAATCTATTACAGTAACCCCAAATGCCTAATGTACACAGAAAAAAGTTACTTGATGGAGGCATGTTTGGTCTCCCACTTTATGGTCAAGGTTGAGTAGCGTATTTAAAGTTTGTCATCTCAGTGCACGAAGGTGCTAGCATCATCGAACCAAAAAATCCAGTTCCAGTGGGAACACATATTTATTTTGTTTTCACACATACCACCAAGCAGAAAAAAAGTCTATTCCTTGCTTGATGCTAAAGCTAGAAAGAAACAGAGCTTTGTGCAGGAGACAGGCCTAATGTTGATTTAGGAGTAAATTACAGCTTAGCCCCGCACATGTAAAAGTCAGACATATGAACAAACATACCAATCAGAAACCCTCTTAGTTTCTGGATCTGACTTGCATGCAAAGCATTTAGTGCTTGACCTATGCTCAGAAGAGCAGATGTCAACACTGATTTGCATATGGCTGTGTCCAAAATGGAATGGCCAATTGTCACATTTAATTTATATATTAGTGCCCAGTAAAGTGGTGCTACATGTACACAGGACTTCTAAATTGTATACTACTAATGTGCCTGCAGCACTTTTTGTGCCACCCAATTATGTAACCCTTTAAAACATGTCCCAGGCCTACCATTGCAGCCTGTGTGGAGGTTTAGTCTGCCAATTCGCCTCAGCAAAATAGTGCTTTTGCCAAGCCTAAACCTTCCTTTTTGATACATGTAAGTCACACCTAAGCCATGTCCTAAACAGCCAATAGTGCAGGGTTCAGTGTATCTAAAATATTGGACATGTACTTTTAGGTTTTACATGTCCTGGTAGTGAAAAACTCCCAAAGGTGTTTTTCACTACTGCAAAGCCTACCTCTCCCGTAGGATTATGTTGCCATATTACATTTAAAAAGTGCTAACTTTTGATTGGGAAAAAGTTGAAAAGTTATATTTGGTCTCAAATGAATTCTATTTTAAAATCCTCTTTAAAGGTAATGTTGGATTTTAAGCCACAGTTCAGAAAATGCAATTTTTAGAATTTTAAATAGGTAAAAGTGCCAACAAATGATTATACTTAAGAAAACGCTCTATAATTTATATTTACTTGTTGATGTCTGCCACTTACATCAAAAATGAATTCATTTTATATCCAAGTATGCATGACATGATTTTAAATAAAAATAAAGCAATTGTACTTGTAGGTGTTTTCAATATGGAATCTGTATTAAGAAAACATGAAAATGACAGAAGCAAACAAAAACTCTCAGCAGTGTTTCCAAGTACATTGACAATGTCCAAATACTCTTATTTACAGATTATTTGAGAGAAAGATGAGTAGAGCGTAGGGCTTGTTTCAGTCCCACTTTGTATTTATCCATAAGACCATCTTCAAAACTACATTTGTTTGCATTAAAACCAAGGACCCCCTGTAATGACTGAAAAATGCTTGAATCCAACAGCAGAGAACAGTCACAAATTTTCAGATTTGAATCCCCTAGTTATCCATGGTTTCCAAACAAAACCTTGTTGTTCTCTCCCTCAGTTCTAAAAAAGGCCCATTGCTCCGTACCTCACCATGGCGGTGGTATCGACAGATGTAGAATTGCTGAAGATATTTAGATTATTTGGTGATACAAGATCTTAAACTTAGTATATTGATAACTGTTGGATTTGTATACATTCAGGCCTGTGCAGACTCCACAGCATCTTTAATTACATTTTGAGCTTTGGCATCCTGTGCTGAACATTACATAACAATGGGCCTTTCTTAGAATTGAGGGAGAGAAAACATGCATTTGCTCTAGACACATCATGAAGACAGAAAATTAAGAGATGGGAATAAGAGGTGATGAATGGCAGTTATCTGTTATTTTTCTGTGGGCAGCAGCCATCTCCTAAAGGATGTTCTCAGACCCCTAATGATAAATGTGTCAAATGTGATA
This sequence comes from Pleurodeles waltl, assembly GCF_031143425.1. NCBI lineage: Eukaryota > Metazoa > Chordata > Amphibia > Caudata > Salamandridae > Pleurodeles > Pleurodeles waltl. Next base: position 952,462,684 of record NC_090449.1, read on the forward strand.
ATGGGCCATTCTTTCGTCCACAACTGTTCAGAATTATCATTACGAACATAATCTACATAATGATCTCCAATTTTCAAATCCATTAATAAAACAAGCACAAATAGAACACATTTACAACAGGTCACCAAACTGAATTTAGAGCCATATGTACGAACACTTTTTCCCATAGACACAGAATGGGTAAAAACCTTTGCTACATCTGGCCCTTAACAGACAAGGACTAAACAGTGCAATTTGTGACACCTGGAGTAGAATAATGCCTAGAAGAAGAAGAAAGGAGAAAAAGTGGCCTATGGTACTAACTGCCATATGTACCCCTGTTCCAGCAATAATTATCACTATAATAATTATTATATATCATGAAGAAATACGAATCCCATATCTGGACCAAGAACAATATATAAATAACAGTGTAAATAAAATAGGGATTACCATTGCAGTGAAACAAGAACAAGGGGAGAACTCTAGTGTGGTAGAAAGGGTGGGGAACAGGACACAGTGGATAAAATATACCAAATGGGAGGAAGATGGGAACAATTACAGGGATAATGCATTTGTGCAAATGGTGAAATTTTATAAGGAATTGGCAAATGTGTCTGATTGCTATATTTGTACACATTTACCCACCTCTCTGCCCAGGGAAGGACAGATTACACCCAGATTCCTCTTCCTCAGTATGCTTCATGTCACATACTAAACAGCATGTTTGCAAAGGAAGTAAATGGGACTATAAAGAGAAGGCCACCTAAAAAGAAGAGGAAGGTTGAAAAAGGGAGATTAAAGCAGGGAAACAGTGGGGCGGGAAGAGAAAGTAAAGGAGGAGGTAGGATGGGTGTGTGTGGACAACTCGTACCGGAAAAAGGTGAAACAGAGCTGCTGGAAGCATTCAACATAGGAAGAGATGAGGGTTATGTACAGGGGGAGAAGAACATAGATATATCACAAATGTCCCTTTCTATACATAAGGAGAAAAAAGGGTCATGGTGTTTTCGATACCTCAAAAGCAGCATCCCAAGACCAAATACATTTTATGATAAGGTGTGTCGAATGGTTACACCAGTAATGAAATGCCCTAACATTCACCTCCCCAACCATAATAATAGCAGCATAAAGGTAGGAGAAAGCACCTGCTCCAAATACTCTGATTTGGATAACATACAAAAGGGCCCAGAAGGTTTGTCCATAGGTCTCTCAGCTCGATGGGGAATATACATAGTATGCGGGACATCTGCATATTTTAAACTGCCTGCAGGGTGGCAGGGCTCCTGCTACCTGGCGTTCGTACTACCCTGAATGTTGCATATAACAAATTTGACCAATGCAACACAAGAGGCACCCGGTAGGGTACGAAGAAGAAGGGCACCTACTTGGTTGGATAGGTTCATAGCAGTGGAAGGAATATTTGTGATGCCATTAGGGATAGCGCATTCAGAATATCAAATACACAGATTGGCAGTATTGGTAGAAACATTCGAAAGTTCTACTGCAGCAGCCTTAGGTAACATTACTGAAGAACTTACAGACTTAATAGCTGTTGTAATACAGAACAGACTTGCATTAGACATCATTTTAGCAAGAGCCGGTTGTGTATGTAACGTGATCCATCAGGAATGCTGTGTTTTTATACCGGACAACAGTGGGAATGTGAGGATGGCAATAGGCAAAATAGAGGTGGTAGAAGAAGGAGCAAGGAAAGTGGCGGATGTGACGGATGTGACAGAAATAGGAGGAATACTAAAGGACATTGCAGCATGGTTCCGTGGTTGGGGATCCTGGCTGATAGAAGTACTGGTGGTGGGAATAGTAGGATTTATAACATTATGCGTGTTGATAAGGGTGTGTCCTTCCTGTTTGAACATGTTAATGAAGAAAATGTGTCATAAGGACACTGAGCACCATCGTAAGAGAAGGCATGAGGATGAGGCCAGGGAAGATGATGCTATTGAAATGACACCTGTCCATCAGGATGATTAAACTGTCAATGAGTGTTTTCATTGGGTTTTAGAGGGCGGAATGTGGAATCACGTTCTCCTGGATCCATTTTTGACCTAGTAGACCCTGTGATACACAATGAAAATACAGGGCTGTTTCTGTTGAACACATTACAATGTTACATTAACTATGCCTTGAAGAAATGTCTATTGTGCTTGAAACGCATTATGTTGCAAGGCTTGCTAAACTGACGGCCATCACAAGACACCACCGCATGCTAGCTTGCGAAATCCTCACTGCTAAAAGTACTAACGTATGCACTTATAGTTCCTCTTTCTCCACATATAGATGTATCACAAGACATTTGATTCAGAGGACATTGTGCAAGCTTCCTGTGCATGATTCTAACCCTTATATGGAGCATCACGTGTGCTATATAGAAAAAAGTTAAATCATACGACATTATCAAGAACCAATGAAATGTGTTAATGTGTCTGCGGTTTAATGCTATAAAAGATCATGCATTACTTCTTTGTGCAGACTGTTCGAGCTGGATTTTGCCCGCTCAGTCTCCATGTATATGTATTTCTTATTGTGTCTTATTAGTTCTTATTAAAAGTAATCTAAGGAAGAGCGGCTGGTCTTGGTTTGTTTCCTGAATTGTCTGGATCTGAAATACTCCGACTTGGCTTCGACAACTTGGCTTCGACATCTGGTGGAGGATTGCGGTTGGATTTACGATTTCACTGGCACAGCTCCTGCCTCTCTGCAGAGGGGGGCAACAGCATTTTGGGCTGGTCGGGCCCCCTCCTGGGCAGGGTGCTGGTGCTGTCGTGACTATCTGTCATTTCCTCGGTCCCGTCTGTTTATGTTTTGATTTTTTTTTTTCCTCTTCTCCTCTCTCTCTCTCCCTCTGTTCGCAGAGGGTGTTGTTTATGGGGGAGGTGGCGGGGTGATTTACGTTTGCATTTCTAAGTGGAGATGTGGATAATTGTACTATATGCTATTCCTATTAGCCTGCTGTTCTTTCTTGTTATGTTTGTTCTTTGTTTACGGTGGCATGCGGATGTTCCTGTCCCCATTATTCCAGGCTCTTCTAGAGTACCTCGTTCAGACATTCAGATGATGGCCGTCAGATGGCCGCGTGCTGGAGTTTTGTGTTGATATTATCGTTTCTGCCTTATTGCGCCATTTCCTTCCCTCTTTTGTTTTCAGTGCCTAACAAATTCATGGTTCAGTAGTTGCTGTAAATATTAGCCAAGGGTTTCTGTTTATCCAGCAACGCTACATGTGTGAGACTGTTAATGGTATGGTCTCGGTACACAGCGGGAGGTGCTGTGTGGCCACAGCTCCCAACCGGAAAGGGTTGGTGCAGCATTTCCCAGCCAGTGGGGCTGGGGAGGAATACTCTGGCCGGAGGGGGTGGTGATTGTCCACCCCAGCAGGAAGGGCAGGTTGTGCCCGGTGATTTATCGAGTGGTAGTTGTCCAATCCAGTGGAGCAGGCAAGGCAGGCAGTGCTGTGTTCTCACATATTTATTTTCTCTCTCTCTCTCTCTCTGCGCTGATAGCGTTGCGGCGTCGTATTGATTTTTTTTCTTTCTTCTTTCTTCTCTTTCTCTCTCTCTCTCCTGCTGGTTAGATGGAGAGTTGAGTGAGATGAATGGATGAGGTGTAGGAAAAAGGGTGTTGGAGAGATAGACGGGGTGGATGAATTATGTGTTAGGATAGTAGTGAGAATATAGTGAGGAAGGAGATGTGTATTAACTGACTGACTCAAGCTGCGATTGTACCAGAACTCAGGAGCATTACGCCCGCCAATACCGTTACAGTGACTGATTACTACAACTGACAGGGTCTGCCTGTGCACCACACTCTACTGTCACCACGCACCAGCACAAAGGGTGAAAGGCATGACCACATCGTAGGGCAAGTACCTGTTTTTGTTATATTGTTATCGTATCGTCCTATATGTGATTGAGTGCACTGTTCACCATTGTTGCATTACCTGTGTGTCACCCGCCACGGATCTGGTCCGGGTTCTAATCCCATACAGCCGCACCCTGCCTCAGGGCAGGAAAGCAAGGGTGTGGGATCTTTACCTTTCTCTCTTGACCTTCCTGTCATCTTTTATTCGCTAAAAGGACGCCAGTGTACGCCTTCACCAGCACCTTGGCACTGTTTTTTTCATTCCAAACTTGTAAATGCTTGCGGTGAACAAGGCTGCGTGTACTGTTGTGTGATTGCAGACAAACTCTCCACTTAACTAATAACAAATGCAGTTGGCAGTGCTGATTTGAGTGCGGGTTTTCCTCATGTGTCATTTGATATGAGCGGCAGAAATAGCCGACTCCCTGGTGTTTCTTGGTGTGACCGAACTGTTTACGTGAAGTGGTAAGGGAAAGCGGTGACCTTTTATTTAGCTATGGGGAACCCCTTTAGCAAGGAACATTTGAACACACACCAAATCACACACCCTAGGGATAGTCCTGCCTACCAAGTAGCCGTTAAGCAAGGACTACATGCATTAATGTTTCTTGACAAATGGCACAGGCTGACAGCAAGGCGACCCGACTTACAGTTTCCAAGTAATGGCCCATATGACATGAACAAGTTGTCATACTTGAGACAATTGCTGATTCTAAAGGGACGTAAGATTCGTAACCTTGAATGGGACTCTTTCTACTCATGGGACTATTGCCTACGAGACCTCAGACATACCAACGACATAAAAGCTAAAGTGTGCAAGGAATTGGTGGTGTTGAAAGACGGATTTTATTCTGAAAGACAGAGGAATGAGAAGAGGGAGGAGCGGGGGGATAAAATGCTCGATATGGTAGGAACATTCCCATGTCTTCCTGTGGTAGGTGCACCATCACAGGAACACAGTATGCAGGGAACGACAAAGGAAGAGACCGAGGACGCACTCATAGAAGACATACTGATGGGGAGGTTAGGTAATGAGAACAAAACAGTGAGTTCGGTGGAAAAAGTGCACGTTGAGCACTTAGTGACAGGTACAGAGCCTCCTGAACTATCTCTGGCTCAGAAAACTGCAGCCCGTGAGCTCGCACATGGTTTAATAAAAGAGGAACTAACAAAAATGAACCCTGACCGATTGAAAGACTTTCAAATGCTGCAGGAAGTCAGAGAGGAAGTGGCCCACATTACTCAGAAAACGAACAAGGAAAGTGACAGTTTGTTGGCGCAGGCTACAAAGAAAGGAAATGGACCAAAATGTTGAATACACATTGGAAACAGCAGTTCCAAGACGCGTCCAGGGATAGTAGTGAAGGGACAAAGGGATTGCATGAGATAATATGGGAGATATGTATTTTCACACACCACACGAAGCAAAACATTGATATTTTGACAAGGTTTTTAGACGGAAGTCCATTTGAAAGGAGGAACAGCCTCACAGGAACACAAACGAAAGGAAATTCACCATACGGTACACCGAGTGCTTCTCCCAGCACACTAAGAAAGACTAAGGGGGTCATTCTGACCGCGGGAGCACCGCCAACAGGCTTGCGGTGCTCCCAAGGGCATTCTGACCGCGGCGGTATGGCCGCGGTCAGAAACAGAAAACCGGCGGTTTCCCGCCGGTTTTCCGCTGCCCTGAGGAATCCTCCATGGCGGCGCAGCTTGCTGCGCCGCCATGGGGATTCCGACCCCCTCACCGCCATCCTGTTCCTGGCGGTTTTGACCGCCAGGAACAGGATGGCGGTGAGGGGTGTCATGGGGCCCCTGGGGGCCCCTGCAGTGCCCATGCCAATGGCATGGGCACTGCAGGGGCCCCCATAAGAGGGCCCCTAAAAGATTTTCAGTGTCTGCCATGCAGACACTGAAAATCGCGACGGGTGCTACTGCACCCGTCCCACCCTTCCCACTCCGCCGGCTCCATTCGGAGGCGGCTTCCTCGTGGGAAGGGGTTTCCCGCTGGGCTGGCGGGCGGCCTTCTGGCGGTCGCCCGCCAGCCCAGCGGGAAACACAGAATAACCGCGGCTGTCTTTTGACCGCGCAGCGGTATTCTGGCGGTTCCCGCTTGGCGGGCGGCTCCCGCCGCCCGTCAAGCTCAGAATCACACCCTAAGTTCCTGAAATCAGACAGAAAAAATTGTCGTGCCATACTCACAGATCTCATTGATAGAAGACAGACATTTGCGGAGGTAGAAAGAGATAACAATAGGGAATACAGAGAGGAACTTCTGGCCATGGCGTGATCAGAACTGATTGCCCTAGGCCCTGAGATACACCAGATATATGCTCGCTACACTAACAGCACAAGTCCCCTGCCAACAGAATACAGTTGGGACACTTCTCAAATGAGTTTCACAGATGCAGACGTGCCATCCTGGAGTAACGACAAATTGTCTGAAAAACTGGAATACGCTATATTAAAATTACAGAAATGGAAAGAATTGAAAGAAGGGTTAAAAGCAGCTCAGGTCCTGCAGAGCCTAGAGAAAAATAAGGAAGGGACAGAACAGGTACAGACAAAGATGATGCCTCTGAGAGAAGTACTTTCGTCCTCCTTAGGGGAGGATGGCCATACCCCAACATGTGTCTATGTACCTTGACATAGAGCTGACCTGTTTTCCTTCACCAAAGACTTCCCAAAATTACGCGATGAGCCACACAAATGGTAAACAGAATTGAATAGAATAGTGGCAATGGGAGAAATGCTGTGGAAGGATTTGAACATGTTATTCAGTATAATAATACCACAAGATTTATGGGAGGATTGTAAGAAGGTGGTAGGATGGCCGGCAGAGGAACCGGTGAGGGGAAAAGGGGGTGGAGACAGCAAGAGACAAGGTGATGAAATACATACGAGAAAAAGTACCAGAGGAAAAGGTTGATTGGTCTAAAATAATACATACAAAACAGGAGAAGAATGAAAGTGTGACAAGTTACTATGACCGCCTTCTACAGGTCTACCAGCAGAGTAATGGAATGAGGAAACCACTGGGTGAGGCGATGCCTGCGTTTGTGACCAACTTTGTATATGGATTACAGCAGCCTATACAAACTCATTTACAAACGTCTTTTGTGTGTTGGCAACAAGAACCCATTGACAAAGTGTTAGCAGCAGCCAGGTATTGCGCAGACTATCAAACAAATATCCAAAGGGCAGATGATGAGAAATTGAAAAAGGATAAGGTAAAACTAATGGTGGCACAAGAACGATTTTACAATAATAATCAAAGCAGGGGTAGGGGAAGGGGCAGGGGCAGAGGACAGGGTGAACGGGTACCTTTCACGCCCCCGCCAGGTACCACCTGTTTCCACTGTAACCAACAGGGACACTGGAAAGCAGATTGCCCTTTTTTAGCCAGGGGACAAAGAGGTAGAGGTCAGCAGAGACAACAACAGGGCAGTATACAACACGGGACACAACAGTTACTCCCCCAACCTTATACTAACAATGCATATGATGCTGCCACTGTAAATGACCCGGCTTGTGCAGGGTGGGGTACATATCAAGACATACCACAGGCACCTCAAGGGGGACATGGGTTTCCATACCCACTTCCTGTGGAGACACATTTCACAGGCCCAGTACTGTCGGTTGATCAAGAAGGTCCATATGTAGATGGAACAGTGCTAAGCAGAACTGTGCCCTTTTTAGTAGACACTGGGGCCACTATGTCAATGCTAAAGGCCTCTGATGTACCCAACGCACCATTATCAGCAACTCAAATAACAGCCGTAGGTTTGACAGGACAACCTATGAGTGAATACTTAACACAACCATTGAAATTCAAAGTAGGCCCTATTACTGTAAATCACCAATTTATTTTTGGGAGACACTGTCCAGTAAATTTGCTAGGAAGGGATCTCCTATGTAAATTACAGTGCACCATCAGCTGCTCACCTGAAGGGATCTTCCTGGAAAGCAAGGAGAATGGGATAGCATTACAGGCTTTCATGGGATGTGACTCCGGAGGCAAGGGACAAGACCGCCGCCCGCCAAGCGGGAACCGCCAGAAGACCGTACCGCGGTCGAAAGACCACAGCGGTCATTCTGGGTTTCCCACTGGGCTGGCGGGCGACCGCCAAAAGGCCGCCCGCCAGCCCAGTGGGAAACAGCCTTCCCACAAGGACGCCGGCTCAGGATTGAGCCGGCGGAGTGGGAAGGTGCGACGGGTGCAGTGGCACCCGTCGCGTATTTCAGTGTCTGCAAAGCAGACACTGAAATACAAGGTGGGGCCCTCTTACGGGGGCCCCTGCAGTGCCCATGCCATTGGCATGGGCACTGCAGGGGCCCCCAGGGGCCCCGCGGCACCCCCTACCGCCATCCTGTTCTTGGCGGGAGACCCGCCAGGAACAGGATGGCGGTAGGGGGTGTCAGAGCGCTCCGCCGCCATGGAGGATTCTCAAGGGCAGCGGAAAGTCGGCGGGAGACCGCCGACTTTCCGTTTCTGGCCACGGCTGAACCGCCGCGGTCAGAATGCCCAGCGGTGCACCGCCAGCCTGTTGGCGGTGCTACCGCGGTCATTCGCCCTGGCGATTTTTACCGCCAGGGTTAGAATGACCACCAAAGTCTCCCACAAGAATTACAAGACTCGGGAAGTCATTCCGACCCTGGCGGTCAAAGACCGCCAGGGCCGCGAATGACAGAAGCACCGCCAACAGGCTGGCGGTGCTTCCCTGCCCATTCTGACTGCGGCGGTAAAGCCGCAGTCAGAAAACCGGGTCCCGTGGTTTCCCGCCGGATTTCCACCGGCTGGGTGAATCCGCCAGGGCAGCGCTGCAAGCAGCGCTGCCCAGGGGATTCTGACCCCCTTCCCGCCAGCCTGTTTCTGGCGGTTAACACCGCCAGGAAGAGGCTGGCGGGAACAGGTGTCCTGGGGCCCCTGGGGGCCCCTGCACTGCCCATGCCACTGGCATGGGCAGTGCAGGGGCCCGCTAACAGGGCCCCAGCCTGCTTTTCACTGTCTGCCTATCAGACAGTGAAAAGCGCGACGGGTGCAATTCGGAGCCGGCTTCAATGTTGCAGGCCCCCTTCCCGCTGGGCCGGCGGGAGCTAACATTGTTAGCGCCCGCTGGCCCAGCGGGAAGGTTGGAATGGCCCCAACGGTCTTTTGACCCCCTCGGTCCCCAGTGAAGTGTGGGCAAAGGGGCCAAATGATGTGGGAAGAATATTAGACTGCCCCCCAGTGCGAGTGACACTGCACCCTGGAGCTCGTCTACCACAGCTGCCACAATACAAAATAGCCAAAGAGGGAGAGGAGGGGATAGCTCCAGTAATAGAAGAGCTTCTAAAGAAGGGGATACTGCGGGAGGTACGACACAGCCCATGCAACACTCCTATTCTCCCCGTGAAAAAGGCAGCGAAAGGAGCAGATGGGTCCCCGGTATACCGATTTACTCAAGATCTTAGGGAACTGAACAACGCAGTTATACCATCATTCCCTGTGGTTCCCAACCCAGCCACCATCATATCAAAAATTCCCAGTTCAACTACTCACTTCACAGTCCTAGATCTCAGTAATGCCTTTTTCTCAGTGCCTCTTCAAAGGGAGTCTCAGGGTCTATTCTGCTTTACGTACAAAAATAGAAAACTAACATATACTTGTCTCCCTCAGGGGTTTGTGGACAGTCCAACATTATTCTCAGACGCTTTAAAAGCAGACTTGGCATCATTGCACTTTGCAGGAGGATCAACTTTGATACAATATATTGATGATTTGTTGCTAGCCTCACCATCAGGGGAAGCGTGTGTCCAGGACACCGTGGCCCTACTCTGTCACCTTGCCATAAAAGGACATAAGGTCTCCCCAAAGAAGTTGCAGTTCTGCCAATCAAAGGTGAAGTACCTAGGGCACGAACTGTCACCAGGGTCCAGGAGATTGCTACCAGATAGGATAGCAACAATAACTCAGCACCCCAGGCCACAAACACAGAAGGAGGTGAGGGCTTTCCTTGGGGTGGCAGGTTACTGCAGGCATTGGATACCAAATTTCTCCCTGATTGCACAACCACTTTTGAATTTAACACACAAGGATATGCCAGACAAAGTACCATGGCCAGAAAACTGTGAAGAGGCTTTTCAGAAATTAAAGTTCGCATTGTGTGCCGCACCAGCATTAGGCCTCCCAGATTACACCAAAGATTTCCATTTATTTTGCCATGAAAAAGGTGGTTGCTCCTTAGGGGTTTTGGCACAAAAACATGGCACCTTCTACCGCCCGGTGGCTTATTATTGGGCTACCCTGGACCCAGTAGCAGCAGGTCTTCCCCCATGTCTGAAGGCAGTAGCAGCGGCCGCCTTAGCAGTGGAACAATCAGAAAACATTGTCCTTGCTCATACTTTGGTGTTACATGTCCCACACGCAATTGACACATTACTAACTACCACTAAGACCCAGCACCTGACAAATGCTCGCCTCTCACGCTATGAGTTGACACTATTGGCTTAAGGATAAAGAGATGCACAACATTGAATCCCTCCTGCCTGTTGCCTACCGAAATGGATCACGATGATCCCACCATAGATAATTCTTTCCACAATTGTATTATGGCAGTCGACACACACACCAAGGTGAGGCCAGATCTCAGAGACACCCCATTCCCTGAGGCCGAGGGTGATTTGTTTGTGGATGGTTCATGCATTAGGGACCACACAGGGATGCTACAAGCAGCCTATGCTGTGGGGACGGCCAAAAGACTACTTGAAGGAGGAAGGCTACCAAAGATTAAAAGTGCCCAGGCAGCAGAATTAGTAGCACTAATCAGAGCATGCAAATTGGCAGCAGGAAAGACAACAAATATTTACACAGACAGCCAATATGCTTTTGGGGTCACTCATGATTTCGGTCAACTGTGGGCAATGAGGGGATTTCTCACTTCAGCAGGCCAACACATACAACATGCTTCATTGATTGTTTCCTTGTTGCAAGCTCTACTACTGCCCAGAAAAATTGCAATTGTAAAATGTGCAGCCCACACTTCTGCTAAGGACTATGGGGGTCGGGCCGGGGACCACGGAAGCACCGCCAACAGGCTGGCGGTGCTTCCAGGGCCATTCTGACCGCGGCGGTAAAGCCGCGGTCAGAAAAGGGGAACCGGCGGTTTTCCGCCGGTTTTCCCCTGGCCCAGGGAATCCTCCATGGTGGCGCTGCTTGCAACGCCGCCATGGGGATTCCGACCCCCTTCCCGCCAGCCTGTTTCTGGCGGTTTTCACTGCCAGAAACAGGATGGCGGGAACGGGTGTCGTGGGGCCCCTGGGGGCCCCTGCACTGCCCATGCCACTGGCATGGGCAGTGCAGGGGCCCCCTAACAGGGCCCCATAAAGATTTTCACTGTCTGCTTTGCAGACAGTGAAAATCGCGACGGGTGCCACTGCACCCGTCGCACCCCTGCAACTCCGCCGGCTCCATTCGGAGCCGGCTTCCTTGTTGCAGGGTCTTTCCCGCTGGGCCGGCGGGCGCCCTTTTGGCGGTCGCCTGCCGGCCCAGCGGGAAAGTCGAAATGACCCCCGCGGTCTTTCGACGGGCGAACTTTGGCGGGCGGCCTCCGCCGCCCGCCAAAGTTGGAATGACCCCCTATGTTTCTGTGGGAAATGCTTTTGTTGACAAAGAGGCACGAAGAATAGCCCTCAGTGGGTGTGGGTATGTAATGGTCCAGGTTAAACCCACCACAATAGCTAAGGAGGAAAGTACATATTTTTATCCAAAATGTGTTCAACAGGAGGCTGATGGGTCAGAACTAACAGATTGGGAAAAGGGCGGTTGCAAGACAGACGGGGAGGGTGTGTGGGTGGGACCCAACAATAAAATATGTCTACCATCCACGTTACTGTCCTCTATGGCACGCCTTTTCCATGGCCCCTCACATGTGGGTAGGGATGGAATGATACGACTGTTTTCACAATGTTGGTTTAATACCAAATTTCAGCAATATGCTGAACATTTATGTAAGAGATGCACGGTTTGTGCACAGTACACGGGAAAAGGTACACCAACCGCTTCAGGCCATTTCCCACCGTCACATGGACCCTTTGAAAGCCTCCAAATGGACTTCATTGAGATGCCCCCGGTATACAAGCTAAAATATGTTTTGGTAATAGTTTGTATGTTCAGCAAATGGACTGAGGCATACCCCACCAGGAACTGTGATGCACAAACTGTGGCTAAGTGCCTTTTAAAAGAGTTAATACCACGTTTTGGGGTGCCGATTCTTTTAAGTTCAGACAATGGACCAGGATTCATTTCACATGTTATTCAGGGTATTTGCACAGGGCTGGGAATAACACAAAAGTTGCATTGCGCATACCATTCACCTGCAGCAGGGGCAGTAAAGAGAAAAAATGGGGTGTTGAAAAACAGAATAGGGAAGATATGCGCAGTGACTGAACTATCTTGGATTGATGCATTACCATTAGCGCTCCTCGCTATGAGAAGTACCCCTGATAGAGTCACAAAATTAAGTCCCCATGAGGTGCTATTTGGGCGCCCCATGAATATTCCAGGCCACATGTCAGTTGCCCCATTGGCAATAACAGATGATCTTTTGTTACAATATTGCAGGAAGATAACAGAGACTTTACGCTGTCTTCCACGCCAGGTACTGCAGGCCCTGCCAGAAGGAGGAATGCCACCAGAACACGGACTAATACCTGGCAACTGGGTTTGGGTCAAGGCCCACACTAGACGCCATTGCCTTCAACCACGGTGGAAAGGGCCTTACCAAGTCCTACTGACAACAGTCACAGCGGTCAAGTGTGAGGGTCTCAAATATTGGATCCACAGCTCACACACCAAGAGAGCAATTGAACCTGAGGTCATCCAGCCACCACCTGCGGTACCCATAAAGGTCACACCTGCACCGCAGGGGTACAACGTTCGATCAACAAGAAACACCAAACAACACTGACAGGGCTGCTCGTGCTGCACTCCTACGGGAGTCAGGAGGTGCAAGCGGGTCCTGCGGTGAGACTACAGGGCTGCTCGTGCTGCACACCTACAGGAGTCAAGAGGTGCAAGCGGGTCCTGCGGTGAGACTACAGGGCTGCTCATGCTGCGCTCCTACAGGAGTCAGGAGACGCAAGCGGGTCCATCAAAAAGTTCTTCATAGACTGCTCGTGCTGCACACCTCAGGAGAGGGATGGGTGCAAGCGGGTTTTACCTGAATATCTACGTATATCATGCAAGTGGTTTCAAGTGCTAGTAACCTCTGACACCACTCTGTGACGTGCCAACAAGAAGATACAGAGAATAAGAGATTAACAGACAAGGACTAAAGAGTGCAATTTGTGACACCTGGAGTAGAATAATGCCTAGAAGAAGAAGGAAGGAGAAAAAGTGGCCTATGGTACTAACTGCCATATGTACCCCTGTTCCATCAATAATTATCACTATAATAATTATTATATATCATGAAGAAATACGAATCCCATATCTGGACCAAGAACAGTATATAAATAACAGTGTAAATAAAATAGGGATTACCATTGCAGTGAAACAAGAACAAGGGGTGAACTCTAGTGTGGTAGAAAGGGTGGGGAATAGGACACAGTGGACACAGTGGATAAAATATACCAAATGGGAAGAAGATGGGAACAATTACAGGGATAATGCATTTGTGCAAATGGTGAAATTTTATAAGGAATTGGCAAATGTGTCTGATTCCTATATTTGTACACATTTACCCACCTCTGCCCAGGGAAGGACAGATTACGCCCAGATTCCTCTTCCTCAGTATGCTTCATGTCACATACTAAACAGCATGTTTGCAAAGGAAGTAAATGGGACTATAAAGAGAAGGCCACCTAAAAAGAAGAGGAAGGTTGGAAAAGGGAGATTAAAGCAGGGAAACAGTGGGGCGGGAAGAGAAAGTAAAGGAGGAGGTAGGATGGGTGTGTGTGGACAACTCGTACCGGAAAAAGGTGAAACAGAGCTGCTGGAAGCATTCAACATAGGAAGAGATGAGGGTGATGTACAGGGGGAGAAGAACATAGATATATCACAAATGTCCCTTTCTGTACATAAGGAGAAAAAGGGGTCATGGTGTTTTCGATACCTCAAAGGCAGCATCCCAAGGCCAAATACATTTTATGATAAGGTGTGTCGAATGGTTACACCAGTAATGAAATGCCCTAACATACACCTCCCCAACCATAATAATAGCAGCATAAAGGTAGGAGAAAGCACCTGCTCCAAATACTCTGGATAACATACAAAAGGGCCCAGAAGGTTTGTCTATAGGTCTCTCAGCTTGATGGGGAATATACATAGTATGCGGGACATCTGCATATTTTAAACTGCCTGCAGGGTGGCAGGGTTCCTGCTACCTGGCGTTCATACTATCCCGAATGTTGCATATAACAAATTTGACCAATGCAACACAAGAGGCACCCGGTAGGGTACGAAGAAGAAGGGCACCTACTTGGTTGGATAGGTTCATAGCAGTGGAAGGAATATTTGTGATGCCATTAGGGATAGCGCATTCAGAATATCAAATACACAGATTGGCAGTATTGGTAGAAACATTAGCAAGTTCTACTGCAGCAGCCTTAGGTAACATTACTGAAGAACTTACAGACTTAAGAGCTGATGTAATACAGAACAGACTTGCATGAGACATCATTTTAGCAAGAGCCGGTGGTGTATGTAATGTGATCCATCAGGAATGCTGTGTTTTTATACCGGACAACAGGTGGGAATGTGAGGATGGCAATAGGGAAAATAGAGGTGGTAGAAGAAGGAGCAAGGAAAGTGGCGGATGTGACAGATGTGACCGATGTGACGGAAATAGGAGGAATACTAAAGGACATTGCAGCATGGTTCCGTGGTTGGGGATCCTGGCTGATAGAAGTACTAGTGGTGGGAATAGTAGGATTTATAACATTATGCGTGTTGATAAGGGTGTGTCCTTCCTGTTTGAACATGTTAATGAAGAAAATGTGTCATAAGGACACTGAGCACCATCGTAAGAGAAGGCATGAGGATGAGGCCAGGGAAGATGATGCTATTGAAATGACACCTGTCCATCAGGATGATTAAACTGTCAATGAGTGTTTTCATTGGGTATCAGAGGGTGGAATGTGGAATCACGTTCTCCTGGATCCATTTGGACCTAGTAGACCCTGTGATACACAATGAAAATACAGGCCTGTTTCTGTTGAACACATTAAAATGTTGAATTAACTATGCCTTGAAGAAATGTCTATTGTGCTTGAAACGCATTATGTTGCAAGGCTTGCTAAGCTGACGGCCATCACAAGACACCACTGCATGCTAGCTTGCGAAATCCTCACTGCTAAAAGTACTAACGTATGCACTTATGGTTCCTCTTTCTCCACATATAGATGTATCACAAGACATTTGATTCAGAGGACATTGTGCAAGCTTCCTGTCCATGATTCTAACCCTTATATGGAGCATCACGTGGGCTATATAGAAAAAAGTTAAATCTTACGACATTATCAAGAACCAATGAAATGTGTTAATGTGTCTGCAGTTTAATGCTATAAAAGATCATGCATTACTTCCTTGTGCAGACTGTTCGAGCTGGATTTTGCCCGCACAGTCTCCATGTACATGTATTTCTTATTGTGTCTTATTAGTTCTTATTAAAAGTAATCTAAGGAAGAGTGGCTGGTCTCGGTTTGTTTCCTGAATTGTCTGGATCTGAAATACTCCGACTTGGCTTCGACAACTTGGCTTCGACAGCTCATTTCATCGGAATGGTTAAGCCAGGTTCCCAGGCTGCCACTAATGGCTCAGTAGGGTGTACCTGGGTTCCAGTAATAATTCTGTGAAGTCTGCAGAAGTCACAAGATTAGGAACCACTGAAGCAGATCATTTTTGGCACATCGTTAATGGTCTGTGGTAGATGTTTTAGGATAGGTTTCAGCATATGATCTTTTCAAGCAGGTTATCCCAGATTTTAGGAGTAAATCCATCTGTAGTATGATGTGTTGGACCACCATGATGAGGCGGTAAGTATTGAAGGTAACAGGAAATCCTGTTTTTTGGTGGGGTGGAAGGTTGAGAGGTTGTAGAGTTTGAAGGTATCAAGGTATTCAATTATACCTGTAACCAGCAGATATATAGAGCAGTGATTTGACAAAAAAGACTGGTATTAGTCTTGAGGGAATCACAGAATTAAGGAAATTACATATTTCATGCATCTGGAAGGTACATATGTTTGTAAATTAACAACAGATATATACAGTCCATTTCTTTCAGGTTTAATATATTTGAAGTAAATACATACCAACAGTCTGTGTGAGGGGTGTGATCAGCAATGGCAGACATCTGTTCTGGCTGCACTATACCAGAGGTAAACTTTGAAACATCCAGGATATGACGGATCAGAAAGGTGGCATTTAATAATCCTACTAACAGGGAACTACAATCACTTTAAGGAGAAATTATGAAATTAAGGAAAATTAAATAGTTAATATACTTGAAAAATACAAATGATAAGAAGGAAGTAACCTACTGAACTGATAGCAAATAGTGACAGACCCTTTGTTCATGTTTCAGGACATAGGAAGAAAGTAGAGGAGTGGAGGGGATTACTCTTTCTTAAATGTGACGGATTTCCCGCCCGCTGTATTACAAGTTCCATCATATCCTATGAAACTTGTAATACAGCGGACGGGATATCTGTCATTTTTGGGACAGAGTAATACCCCCCACTAAAGTCGTAATCACGCCCATTGTTTGAGTTTCTTCATCTGGGAAGAGAGTGGCATAAGTAGATTTAAAAAATGATTTTAGCGATCTTATATAGCTATTGCTTTTAGGTAGACAAAGTGCACAAAACCTTTAAATATCACAGAATGCCTGTTTGCCTATAGTTTGCATGAGATAGTTATGAACAGTGTTACACCAGGAGTAGAAAGACCTGAGAAGGGGTGGGTCAAGGGGACAGTGAGTCATCAGTAGGAAAACAGACCTGGCTTGGTTTGTGGATGGTTCATGCATTAGGGACCACACAGGGATGCTACAAGCAGCCTATGCTGTGGGGACGGCCAAAAGACTACTTGAAGGAGGAAGGCTATCAAAGATTAAAAGTGCCCAGGCAGCAGAATTAGTAGCACTAATCAGAGCATGCAAATTGGCAGCAGGAAAGACAACGAATATTTACACAGACAGCCAATATGCTTTTGGGGTCACTCATGATTTTGGTCAACTGTGGGCAATGAGGGGATTTCTCACTTCAGCAGGCCAACACATACAACATGCTTCATTGATTGTTTCCTTGTTGCAAGCTCTACTACTGCCC
The DNA here is from genome assembly GCF_031143425.1 of Pleurodeles waltl. Taxonomy (NCBI): domain Eukaryota; kingdom Metazoa; phylum Chordata; class Amphibia; order Caudata; family Salamandridae; genus Pleurodeles; species Pleurodeles waltl. The sequence goes on from NC_090449.1 coordinate 952,479,857, forward strand.
AGAAAAATTGCAATTGTAAAATGTGCAGCCCACACTTTTGCTAAGGACTATGGGGGTCGGGCCGGGGACTACGGAAGCACCGCCAACAGGCTGGCGGTGCTTCCAGGGCCATTCTGACCGCGGCGGTAAAGCCGCGGTCAGAAAAGGGGAACCGGCGGTTTCCCGCCGGTTTTCCCCTGGCCCAGGGAATCCTCCATGGTGGCGCTGCTTGCAACGCCGCCATGGGGATTCCGACCCCCTTCCTGCCAGCCTGTTTCTGGCGGTTTTCACTGCCAGAAACAGGATGGCGGGAACGGGTGTCGTGGGGCCCCAGGGGGCCCCTGCACTGCCCATGCCACTGGCATGGGTAGTGCAGGGGCCCCCTAACAGGGCCCCATAAAGATTTTCACTGTCTGCTTTGCAGACAGTGAAAATCGCGACGGGTGCCACTGCACCCGTCGCACCTCTGCAACTCCGCCGGCTCCATTCGGAGCCGGCTTCCTTGTTGCAGGGTCTTTCCCGCTGGGCCGGCGGGCGCCCTTTTGGCGGTCGCCTGCCGGCCCAGCGGGAAAGTCGAAATGACCCCCGCGGTCTTTCGACGGGCGAACTTTGGCGGGCGGCCTCCGCCGCCCGCCAAAGTTGGAATGACCCCCTATGTTTCTGTGGGAAATGCTTTTGTTGACAAAGAGGCACGAAGAATAGCCCTCAGTGGGTGTGGGTATGTAATGGTCCAGGTTAAACCCACCACAATAGCTAAGGAGGAAAGTACATATTTTTATCCAAAATGTGTTCAACAGGAGGCTGATGGGTCAGAACTAACTGATTGGGAAAAGGGCGGTTGCAAGACAGACGGGGAGGGTGTGTGGGTGTAACCCAACAATAGAATATGTCTACCATCCACGTTACTGTCCTCTATGGCACGCCTTTTCCATGGCCCCTCACATGTGGGTAGGGATGGAATGATACGACTGTTTTCACAATGTTGGTTTAATACCAAATTTCAGCAATATTCAGAACATTTATGTAAGAGATGCATGGTTTGTGCACAGTACACGGGAAAAGGTACACCAACCGCTTCAGGCCATTTCCCACCGCCACATGGACCCTTTGAAAGCCTCCAAATAGACTTCATTGAGATGCCCCCGGTATACAAGCTAAAATATGTTTTGGTAATAGTTTGTATGTTCAGCAAATGGACTGAGGCATAACCCACCAGGAACTGTGATGCACAAACTGTGGCTAAGTGCCTTTTAAAAGAGTTAATACCACGTTTTGGGGTGCCGATTCTTTTAAGTTCAGACAATGGACCAGGATTCATTTCACATGTTATTCAGGGTATTTGCACAGGGCTGGGAATAACACAAAAGTTGCATTGCGCATACCATTCACCTGCAGCAGGGGCAGTAGAGAGAAAAAAATGGGGTGTTGAAAAACAGAATAGGGAAGATATGCGCAGTGACTGAACTATCTTGGATTGATGCATTACCATTAGCGCTCCTCGCTATGAGAAGTACCCCTGATAGAGTCACAAAATTAAGTCCCCATGAGGTGCTATTTGGGCGCCCCATGAATATTCCAGGCCACATGTCAGTTGCCCCATTGGCAATAACAGATGATCTTTGGTTACAATATTGCAGGAAGATAACAGAGACTTTACGCTGTCTTCCATGCCAGGTACTGCAGGCCCTGCCAGAAGGAGGAACGCCACCAGAACACGGACTAATACCTGACAACTGGGTTTGGGTCAAGGCCCACACTAGACGCCATTGCCTTCAACCACGGTGGAAAGGGCCTTACCAAGTCCTACTGACAACAGTCACAGCGGTCAAGTGTGAGGGTCTCAAATATTGGATCCACAGCTCACACACCAAGAGAGCAATTGAACCTGAGGTCATCCAGCCACCACCTGCGGTACCCATAAAGGTCACACCTGCACCGCAGGGGTACAACGTTCGATCAACAAGAAACACCAAACAACACTGACAGGGCTGCTCGTGCTGCACTCCTACGGGAGTCAGGAGGTGCAAGCGGGTCCTGCGGTGAGACTACAGGGCTGCTCGTGCTGCACGCCTACAGGAGTCAAGAGGTGCAAGCGGGTCCTGCGGTGAGACTACAGGGCTGCTCATGCTGCGCTCCTACAGGAGTCAGGAGACGCAAGCGGGTCCATCAAAAAGTTCTTCATAGACTGCTCGTGCTGCACACCTCAGGAGAGGGATGGGTGCAAGCGGGTTTTACCTGAATATCTACGTATATCATGCAAGTGGTTTCAAGTGCTAGTAACCTCTGACACCACTCTGTGACGTGCCAACAAGAAGATACAGAGAATAAGAGATTAACAGACAAGGACTAAAGAGTGCAATTTGTGACACCTGGAGTAGAATAATGCCTAGAAGAAGAAGAAAGGAGAAAAAGTGGCCTATGGTACTAACTGCCATATGTACCCCTGTTCCATCAATAATTATCACTATAATAATTATTATATATCATGAAGAAATACGAATCCCATATCTGGACCAAGAACAGTATATAAATAACAGTGTAAATAAAATAGGGATTACCATTGCAGTGAAACAAGAACAAGGGGAGAACTCTAGTGTGGTAGAAAGGGTGGGGAATAGGACACAGTGGACACAGTGGACACAGTGGATAAAATATACCAAATGGGAAGAAGATGGGAACAATTACAGGGATAATGCATTTGTGCAAATGGTGAAATTTTATAAGGAATTGGCAAATGTGTCTGATTGCTATATTTGTACACATTTACCCACCTCTGCCCAGGGAAGGACAGATTACGCCCAGATTCCTCTTCCTCAGTATGCTTCATGTCACATACTAAACAGCATGTTTGCAAAGGAAGTAAATGAGACTATAAAGAGAAGGCCACCTAAAAAGAAGAGGAAGGTTGGAAAAGGGAGATTAAAGCAGGGAAACAGTGGGGCGGGAAGAGAAAGTAAAGGAGGAGGTAGGATGGGTGTGTGTGGACAACTCGTACCGGAAAAAGGTGAAACAGAGCTGCTGGAAGCATTCAACATAGGAAGAGATGAGGGTTATGTACAGGGGGAGAAGAACATAGATATATCACAAATGTCCCTTTCTGTACATAAGGAGAAAAAGGGGTCATGGTGTTTTCGATACCTCAAAGGCAGCATCCCAAGGCCAAATACATTTTATGATAAGGTGTGTCGAATGGTTACACCAGTAATGAAATGCCCTAACATACACCTCCCCAACCATAATAATAGCAGCATAAAGGTAGGAGAAAGCACCTGCTCCAAATACTCTGGATAACATACAAAAGGGCCCAGAAGGTTTGTCTATAGGTCTCTTAGCTCGATGGGGAATATACATAGTATGCGGGACATCTGCATATTTTAAACTGCCTGCACGGTGGCAGGGTTCCTGCTACCTGGCGTTCATACTACCCCGAATGTTGCATATAACAAATTTGACCAATGCAACACAAGAGGCACCCGGTAGGGTACGAAGAAGAAGGGCACCTACTTGGTTGGATAGGTTCATAGCAGTGGAAGGAATATTTGTGATGCCATTAGGGATAGCGCATTCAGAATATCAAATACACAGATTGGCAGTATTGGTAGAAACATTAGCAAGTTCTACTGCAGCAGCCTTAGGTAACATTACTGAAGATCTTACAGACTTAAGAGCTGATGTAATACAGAACAGACTTGCATGAGACATCATTTTAGCAAGAGCCGGTGGTGTATGTAATGTGATCCATCAGGAATGCTGTGTTTTTATACCGGACAACAGGTGGGAATGTGAGGATGGCAATAGGGAAAATAGAGGTGGTAGAAGAAGGAGCAAGGAAAGTGGCGGATGTGACAGATGTGACCGATGTGACGGAAATAGGAGGAATACTAAAGGACATTGCAGCATGGTTCCGTGGTTGGGGATCCTGGCTGATAGAAGTACTAGTGGTGGGAATAGTAGGATTTATAACATTATGCGTGTTGATAAGGGTGTGTCCTTCCTGTTTGAACATGTTAATGAAGAAAATGTATCATAAGGACACTGAGCACCATCGTAAGAGAAGGCATGAGGATGAGGCCAGGGAAGATGATGCTATTGAAATGACACCTGTCCATCAGGATGATTAAACTGTCAATGAGTGTTTTCATTGGGTATCAGAGGGTGGAATGTGGAATCACGTTCTCCTGGATCCATTTGGACCTAGTAGACCCTGTGATACACAATGAAAATACAGGCCTGTTTCTGTTGAACACATTAAAATGTTGAATTAACTATGCCTTGAAGAAATGTCTATTGTGCTTGAAACGCATTATGTTGCAAGGCTTGCTAAGCTGACGGCCATCACAAGACACCACTGCATGCTAGCTTGCGAAATCCTCACTGCTAAAAGTACTAACGTATGCACTTATGGTTCCTCTTTCTCCACATATAGATGTATCACAAGACATTTGATTCAGAGGACATTGTGCAAGCTTCCTGTCCATGATTCTAACCCTTATATGGAGCATCACGTGTGCTATATAGAAAAAAGTTAAATCATACGACATTATCAAGAACCAATGAAATGTGTTAATGTGTCTGCAGTTTAATGCTATAAAAGATCATTCATTACTTCCTTGTGCAGACTGTTCGAGCTGGATTTTGCCCGCACAGTCTCCATGTACATGTATTTCTTATTGTGTCTTATTAGTTCTTATTAAAAGTAATCTAAGGAAGAGTGGCTGGTCTCGGTTTGTTTCCTGAATTGTCTGGATCTGAAATACTCCGACTTGGCTTCGACAACTTGGCTTCGACAGCTCATTTCATCGGAATGGTTAAGCCAGGTTCCCAGGCTGCCACTAATGGCTCAGTAGGGTGTACCTGGGTTCCAGTAATAATTCTGTGAAGTCTGCAGAAGTCACAAGATTAGGAACCACTGAAGCAGATCATTTTTGGCACATCGTTAATGGTCTGTGGTAGATGTTTTAGGATAGGTTTCAGCATATGATCTCAAGCAGGTTATCCCAGATTTTAGGAGTAAATCCATCTGTAGTATGATGTGTTGGACCACCATGATGAGGCGGTAAGTATTGAAGGTAACAGGAAATCCTGTTTTTTGGTGGGGTGGAAGGTTGAGAGGTTGTAGAGTTTGAAGGTATCAAGGTATTCAATTATACCTGTAACCAGCAGATATATAGAGCAGTGATTTGACAAAAAAGACTGGTATTAGTCTTGAGGGAATCACAGAATTAAGGAAATTACATATTTCATGCATCTGGAAGGTACATATGTTTGTAAATTAACAACAGATATATACAGTCCATTTCTTTCAGGTTTAATATATTTGAAGCAAATACATACCAACAGTCTGTGTGAGGGGTGTGATCAGCAATGGCAGACATCTGTTCTGGCTGCACTATACCAGAGGTAAACTTTGAAACATCCAGGATATGACGGATCAGAAAGGTGGCATTTAATAATCCTACTAACAGGGAACTACAATCACTTTAAGGAGAAATTATGAAATTAAGGAAAATTAAATAGTTAATATACTTGAAAAATACAAATGATAAGAAGGAAGTAACCTACTGAACTGATAGCAAATAGTGACAGACCCTTTGTTCATGTTTCAGGACATAGGAAGAAAGTAGAGGAGTGGAGGGGATTACTCTTTCTTAAATGTGACGGATTTCCCGCCCGCTGTATTACAAGTTCCATCATATCCTATGAAACTTGTAATACAGCGGACGGGATATCTGTCATTTTTGGGACAGAGTAATACCCCCCACTAAAGTCGTAATCACGCCCATTGTTTGAGTTTCTTCATCTGGGAAGAGAGTGGCATAAGTAGATTTAAAAAATGATTTTAGCGATCTTATATAGCTATTGCTTTTAGGTAGACAAAGTGCACAAAACCTTTAAATATCACAGAATGCCTGTTTGCCTATAGTTTGCATGAGATAGTTATGAACAGTGTTACACCAGGAGTAGAAAGACCTGAGAAGGGGTGGGTCAAGGGGACAGTGAGTCATCAGTAGGAAAACAGACCTGGCTTAAATATTTACCAGAGGAGAAGAACACACAGGGTTATCATCCTTTCGTCATGAGGATATAATAAAGCAGGCATAACTCAAATATTCCACCAAGGTAGCCAGCCAAAAACAATTTAGTTATGAAACAATGGAAAAAGGATTAAGGGCCAGATGTAGCAAAGGATTTGCACGTCGCAAACGGCGAAAATCGCCATTTGCGAGGTGCAAATGCCTCTTTGATATGCAGAAATGCATATTGCGAGTCGGTACCGACTCGCAATATGCATTTCAGAATCGCAAATAGGGGTGTTCCCTTCCTATTTGCAATTCGGAGTGGAATGTAATACCATTTGCGACCGCATATGCGGTCGCAAAGGGTATCGCAGTTACCATCCACTTCAAGTGGATGGTAACCCACTCGCAAATTGGAAGGGGCCCCCACAGGACCCCTTCCAGTTTGTGAATGGACCCAAAACATTTTTTTCAGGGCAGGTAGTGGTCCAAGGGACCACTGCCTGCCCTGAAAAAAAAATGAAACTAAAAGTTTCGGTTTTATTTTTTAAGTGCAGCTCGTTTTCCTTTACGGAAAACGGGCTACACTTAAAAAAAAAAAAAAAAACGCTTTATTGAAAGCAGTCACGAACATGGAGGTCTGCTGACGACAGCAGGCCTCCATGTTTGCGAGTGCCTAGACTCGCTATGGGGCCACAATTAGCGACCCACCTCATTAATATTAATGAGGTGGATCATTGCGACCCCATAGCGAGTTGCAGACGGTGTCTGAGACACCGTTCTGCATGCCAATTTGCGAATTGCAAATTGCGAGTCGGAATGACTCGCAATTTGCAACTCGCAAATTGGATTTTTCCTACATCTGGCCCTAAATCCAGAAGGAAAACAAACCATCAAGTGCCAGTGCCACTGGAAAGCCAAACAAGCAGAGGGCACAACTTGTGCACCCATAAGAGAAGGGTCCACAAAAATAGAGAACACCAAAAATAGTGACTCACGAAAGGCAACAGAAGACCAAAGGATGTGAATGGTAGCAGTCCTATCCCACAGCCACAGAGATGCAGTAAGAGAAGCAGGGAAAGGGCAAAAAGATACCAGCAGAAAGACACACCAGGAAAGCAGGCTCTCCCCAGTTTAAACCAAAATGATAGGATATAGAAGATAATGCCACTTAATATCACCATTGGTGAGGGGGCAGGGAGGCGGGAATAGTAGCACTAAATGAGAAGTTCCACGGTTTGCGACAGGAGACAGAGACTGACAAAAATCAAACCCATCCATAGTATCTAGGAACCCACAGGGAAAAGGCCACAAACAGGCACTAAGCCACACACAAGCTGTTTAGGGCCTGCCTTTGATGACTTATATGTATGAAAAAGGGAGGTTAAGGCCTGGCAAAAGGTTTGCTTTGCCAAGTTGAATTCACAGTTTAAAACATCACACAGGCTGCAATGGCTACTCAAGTGGGAAGCATTATAAGTGCTGCAGGCCCAATAGTTTCATTTAATTTCCAGGCCTTGAGTAGATGTAGTACCATTTTATTAGGGACATAGAAGTAAACTAAATGTGCCAATTGGGTCTAAGACAATTTTACCATGCTTAAAGAAGTAGGTAAACGTATGTTAGTACTGGTTAGCAGTGGTAAAGTGAACTGAGTCCTATTGCCAACAAAAAACAAAATTCTGAAAACAGGAGGGGTGAAGGCAAAAAGTTTTGGTGTGACAGTGAAGAGAGGGCCAGTATCAACATGATCCTCCTCCAGCCAAAATACAGGGGAGAATAATCAATACTTTCATGGGCTTGCCTGCTTAGGCAATAATCATGGACTATTGCTATCTACTACAGAGGCCCTTGTCAGTCGTATGGCCTTCTGAACCCAGTTGTATCCCTCTGTCAACACTCTGATGTGCCACTGGACTGACTCATGGAGAACCCTTCTCTTTACTTTTGGACCCCATCTGAGAGGCACCTGATCTTAATTTGCATCCTGTGAAGCACCTAACCTTAACTTGCTCACAGATGCATCCAGACAGGCAGATAATACCACCATGTCCAACAAACAGATGTGGCCCATTCAACCCCTTCGTTCAGACATCTTTCCCCAACGCAAGGATCTCTGCCCATAATGACAACAGCCAGCAGAGGCCACTGACAGCTGTCAGTGTCAAGTGCCAACCCCTGGGTCATCCTTTTGTTAGGTGGAGTCTATAAGTGGGGACCTTCAGGCTGGCAAGGGAACTCCTTGTGTTTTTTTTTTACTTCTGAAGTTTCTCAGAGTGGGGGGAAGACTACCAGGGGTGTCAGGTACCATAGATCCACTCTCCCTTCCACCAGTCCCGGGGTGGTAGCCTCAGTCCCGGGGTGGTAGCCTGAGACTGGTTCTCCAGCCCAGTGTCTGCGTATGTACCCTGAGGCTGTACAAGTGCCTGGCAAGCCGGGACTTTGGGGTGGGGAGTCATACTCTTTTTTGCGTCTGCAAAGGTCTGCCTGGCGCAGGTCCCCAGCAATTTGCCTCAGCACAGAAAGCCCCTACTGGTCAGATGTGGCATTACCAGGGTCAGTCTTTTTTCTGCTACTCTGGGGTGAATTGTATGCTTCTGACATTCTTTAAGGCTCTCAGGGCTACCTGGAGGCCCACCTTTGTGGTCTTATTTCCTAAATTCAGTTCCTTCTCCTTGCTGGAGATCCTCCTTGCTAAGGTCATAGACATTGATCATCTCCACCTCGACAATTAGCAAAAAAGGAGGGATGTAAACTTAAAATTGGAAAATTAGAAAAACTGTCAAATGAATAGCTAAGGAGGGAAGACTGTGGTGTCTGGGGACTATGATTGCCATCAAGCCCTACTTCTAGGCCAGGTGACGGGAGGAGGAGGAAGCAGGCCGCAGCAAGTCCTCCAAAGTGCCAACGAGAGACCCTCAGCATGGAAGACTGTGCTGTTTGGGGGACTATAAGTCCCAGCAACCCCTGCTTCTGGGCCTGGTGATGGGAGGATAAGGCAGGCCCCAGCAAGTGCTACCAAACATCAATGAGAGCCCCTCAGCATGGGAGACTGTGCTTTTTAGGGACTACGAGACCCATCAACCCCTGATTGTGGCCGAGATCATGGGAGGAGTGCCCCATCAAGCAGTACAGAGCACCAAGAGTCCCTCATCGTAGGATCCGCTTGGGTGAAGCCTGGGCCAAGGGTGGGCCTGTCCTGCACCTATCAGCACTGGAAGAACCAGGGTAGGACCATCCTCCATGTTTTAGATTTTTTTTTCTGAAGCAGCGGTACTCCATTGTTAACTGAAAGTTCTTACGCTTAGGGTACGTGACTCCTCCTGAGTCGCTTTTTAAAATTTAGTTTTCTAACGAATTTTAATTCTTTGGGCACTCTATTTGTGGCTTTTATAACTTTTGGGGGGCATTTTTCCACTATAAGAGCTGCCGGCCCCCGTGTTTAGTGGTTCCGTCAGTCTCCATTTTTGCTTCCTTCTTTTACCTGTAAGGCCATTTTTGGCCGCCATTTTTGTTAGCGGTCTAGCCGCTAGATTTTCTGTCGTCAGCCTTTCCCCAGATGGGGTATTTAAAGCCTTCTGCTTGTCGGCCAGATCAGGTACGTGACTCCTCCTGAGTCGCTTTTTAAAATTTGGTTTTCTAACTAATTTTTATTCTTTTAGGTGATTCTTTGTGCACTCTATTTGTGGCTTTTATAACTTTTGGGGGGCATTTTTCCACTATAAGAGCTGCCGGCGCCAGTGTTTAGTGGTTCCGGTAGTCTCCATTTTTACTTCCTTCTTTTACCTGTAAGGCCATTTTTGGCCACCATTTTTGTTAGCGGTCTAGCCGCTAGATTTTCTGGCGTCAGGATTTCCCCAGATGGGGTATTTAAAGCCTTCTGCTTGTCGGCCGGATCAGATACGTGACTCCTCCTTAGTCGCTTTTTAAAATTTGTTTTTCTAACGAATTTTTATTCTTTTAGATGATTCTTTGGGCACTCTATTTGTGGCTTTTATAACTTTTGGGGGGCATTTTGCCACTATACGAGCTGCCAGCGCCCGTGTTTCGTGGTTCCGGCAGTCTCCATTTTTACTTCCTTCTTTTACCTCAAAGGCCATTTTTGGCTGCCATTTTTGTTAGCGGTCTAGCCGCTAGATTTTCCGGCGTCAGGCTTTCCCCAGATGGGGTATTTAAAGCCTCCTGCTTGTCTGCCGGATCAGGTACGTGACTCCTCCTGAGTCGCGTTTTAAAATTTGGTTTTCTAACAAATTTTAATTCTTTTAGGTGATTCTTTGGGCACTCTATTTGTGGCTTTTAGAACTTTTGGAGGACATTTTTCCACTATAAAAGCTGCCGGTGCCCGTGTTTAGTGGTTACGGCAGTCTCCATTTTTACTTCCTTCTTTTACCTTTAAGGCCATTTTTGTTAGCGGTGTAGCCGCTAGATTTTCCGGTGTGAGGCTTTCACCAGATAGGGTATTTAAAGCCTTCTGCTTTTCGGCCGCGCAGCGGGCGTGCCGTTGGCGCGCCGTTGGCGTGCCTGAGACAAGCCCATCTGCGCCTGTCCGCGCCTAGAAGAGCCCAGAGCCCAGAAATGCTGCTCCTTTTGACATTGATAGGTGAGCTCCTTCTCCTCTACAACTACCTGCACCTAAAACCCCTATGATCTGCACTGGCCTCACAAACACCTTGTGTTCTTGTGACCCCTCACTATGCCCCAGTTGTTCTTGGAGACCTACTACTTTTTCTCCTTCTAAAAATTCCTCTCATCAATTAGACAGAATGCTTTTGCTTAATTGTCGCTCTCTGCCGGCACCTTATCCACACATTTATACCCTTTTAGAAGATCTCCAACCTGATGCTTTATTTCTTACTGAAACATGGTTGATGGATAATTTATCTGTAGATATTCGTAGAACCCTACCATCCATCTACTCAATAATTAATGTGGATAGACCCCATACAAGAGGGGGTGGCATTTCTATTATCCATAAGACAGCGATCAAATGTGTTGCTTCGTCATTTGATATTCCAGGTTGTGAGAGCATGACTTTTACCTTATATCTATAGCTCATTTTCACCTTCTCTGGCATTCTTCTCTATGCCCCCCCCCGGCTCCTGTGTTAGCTTCTTAGAAGCCTTACCCGACTTTGTGGCCAGCCTTATCTGCAAAACTCCCAACTTAACCATTCTCGGAGATTTTAATATTCATTCAGAGAATGCGGATTGTCCTTCTGCTAAATCCTTACTAGCTTCCCTGACTGCTTTAGACCTGACTTAATATTTGACTGATCCCACCCACCTTAAAGGCCACACTATCGATCTTATCTTTAGTAATGTCCCTGATTTTGTGACTTTTACTCCCTTGCCCCTACTTTGGACAGATCATTATCGCCTGTCTTTTTCTTCCTCATACAATCACTCTCTAGGTGCACAACCCAAGACTAAAATATTAGGACGAATCTGGTCCAAATTAATACCTACTGAATGGCATAAGGCGCTTCATGCTTCTCCTATGATCTATAATCATTCAGCTTTGACCACCGCAGAGTCGTTTGATAAATGGATCTCTATCTCCTTGGACTCTTTTCTGCCCATTAAAACAAGATTAAAGAAAACTACTCACAAGACCAATCCTTGGTTCTCACCCTTGCTGTTAGAACTTAAAAAGAATTGTAAAAAATTGGAAAGAGTCTGGAGGAAGAACTATAGCCTTCCCTCTAAGGAGGCTTACAGGCAAGCTATTAGATGCTACCATCAGAATATTAAAGCAGCCCAGACTACTTACTGTAGTACTAAAATAGAAGAATCTTCTAACTCCCACAAAGAACTTTTTTCAGATTTTTAAGGAACTTACTTTGGCTCCTCAAACTGACTCTCCTATAGAGGCACCTATCAAACAGAGTAATCTATTAGCCGCTCATTTCCAGGACAAAGTTATTGAAATATACTCTGCATTTCCTTCTTCTTTACCTCAAGAATCCCTTGACTACCAGTCAACTGATCTTTCTGTTTCGGGAATGGCATTACATTTTTTTCAACCCCTTACAGACACACTGGTAACTAAATTACTTCTTAATATTAAATCTGTCTCTCCTCTTGACCCTGCTCCTCAATCCATTCTGTTGTTGGCTTCAGACATTATTGTTCCGCCACTAACAAAAATGTTAAATCGCTCTTTGTCTTCAGGCTCTCTGCCTCAATCTTTTAAACACGCCGTCATCAAACTCCTTCTAAAAAAAAACAAATTGGATCCTGTTTCTCTGGACAACTATAGACCTATTGCTTTTCTTCCTATCTTAGCAAAAGTTTTGGAAAAACATGTCAACCATCAACTGACAAGTTATCTAGAGAACCAGAAACTCCTAGATCCCTCTCAGATGGGTTTCAGAGCTCAGCATAGTACTGAGTCTGCTCTCTTAGCAGTCACTGAATCTGCTAGGCAACTTTTAGATCAAGGGGGCCATGCTGCCATTATTTTACTTCATCTTAGTGCAGCAGTTGATACTGTAGACCATAACCTCCTCTGCCACTGACTTTCCAAGATGGGGATAGGAGGTGTTGCTCTTTCTTGGCTTTCCTCTTTTCTTACGGGAAGATCTTTTCAAGTTTTAGACCGTTCATTTTTCTCAGATACTTATCCTCTGACCTGTGGAGTTCCTAAGGCTCTTCTTTGAGCCCGACTCTTTTTAATATTTATTTATCTTCCTTAGCTTAGGTTGTTTCCTCCCATAATCTCTCCATGGTCACCTATGCTGATGATACCCAGTTAGTAGTATCCCTCTCCAGCACTGGGCATTCCTCTTCTGCCAGTCTCTCCCGTTGTTTGACGGACATTGCTAATTGGATGAACCCATCTAAATTGAAATTTAACAATGGAAAATCCGACGTAATGATTGTGGGTAATGGCTCTCCTGCTATCCCTCTGACCTCTTATTCAGAGGCCTTCAGTAGCCTTCCCCTCCTAAGACACACACCTCAAAAGCCTTGGTGTTTGGCTTGAGCCCCGTCTAACTATGGAGCTCCAGTCTAAAAACGTCTCTTCTATGTGCTTTGGCCTTTTAAGATCTTTTAGGAAGATTTTTAATCTTCTACCTCCCATGGCTAGAAGAATCCTTATTCAGGTGTTGATTCTCTCTCACCTTGACTATGGCAATTCTCTATTCCTTAGCTCTCCGGACTATGTGACAAAAAACTTCAAGTTGTACAGAATGCTGCAGCCAGATTGCTCACTAATCTACCTAGGCATCTTTCTGCGAAGCCAGCACTTGTAGCACTCCATTGGTTGCCTATAAAATAACGTATTCAATTTAAAGCCTTATATCTGGTCCACAAAGCCCTACATGATAAGGGTCCCTTTTTTCTTAGACATGGCTTTTTTATTCATGCCCCTGCAAGATTTTTGCATTCGTCTTCCTCCCGGCAAGTCCACATAGCACGATTTAAGAGATCCTGGGGAGGCAACTCCTTTTCGGTCAGAGCTGCTCGGCTCTGGAACTCCCTTGCCTCAGAGCTTCGTCATGAACCCTTGGAACGTCAGTTTAGGAAGAATCTTAAAACAGTTCTTTTTGCTGCTAACTTTTCACCCTAATTTCTCCTTTTCTCTTTTCTTTTTTCTTTTTCCTTTTTAGGAGCCTTCACGTATCTCAGCGCTGGGACGCCCTAGGGTAGCTACGTGCTTTATAAATTCATCAAACTAAAACTAAACTAAAGCGTATGGGTGACTTGAACTTATTTTACCTCTGGTACTGTTATTCCACATTTCTAACTGTATGTTTAATGTTTTATAATTCTGCTTTTTAAGAACAGAGCGTTTTCTTTTATTTGTTTTTGTATTTTGATTTTGCCTATTTGACCTACCTCTTGCAATGGAAAAAGGAAGATAGTAGACAAACCACCAATGAAAACAGGAAATAGAAAACCTTCTTAGCGTACTGCCCAGAACTGTACACTAAGGTACACATGATGACCTAATAGAAGAGGCTAAGCAAAGCTTAAACCCTGAGAAAACCTTCAGCTGCAATCCACCAAACAAGAAACCACAATTAACTTATTTATTTGAAAGGAAGTGCCGAAACATAGGGATAACATCCAAAATCTGAAAATGCAATTGACAAGGTCTTTAACCCTAGCATTGAGTCTACACAGAAAGTAACCAGTATTGATGGACCACCCCTGATCACCCTTTGTGTCCCACTTGTACCAAACATGATATGCATTAACCTTTTTGTCCCCCCGATGTGATTGATATGCCTAATGCAGAAGTAGATAACAACAAGGAGAGAGTTAGAAGAATTAATAAAACCAGTCAATCTTATGCTGATCTGTGTGCTCTGATAACAGACCAAAAAACTGAAATAATTGGGTTAAAATCCACTGTCAAGACACTAACTGAGATGATCTGTAAAAATGATAGTAATAAAAGGAGAAAAAACACATCTATAATGCAAAGTAATGGGGTGGAGAATGACAGTATCACTGAAGATGTGTCTAACAATTCTCTAAGAGAAGAAATCTATTTCACAATATTAGTTTGGCTACTCATCTGAGCCAAAATTGCACTAGGTTTAACACTGGTAGACAATCATCTGTTATATTCAACTTGTCCATACATGAGAACTAACATTCCTCCATTGAGGAATCAGTCAAAGAAGGATACTCAATTATGTTTTCTTAATATAGTTGCAGCTCCTTATTTGAACTTAGACTGTTGCAGAGGAAACCAATTAACACCTCGAAAAAACTCCCATCACAGGGCTGGTGTGAAATCTAGTTATAACCCGCTAAAGGATCCATCTCAAGTGAAATTACCATATTCCCAGTACCCAGTGGAAGCCCCGAGGTGGGACTCTAGGAAACCATCACCCGAGGTTCGAGCTGTTGGGACCATATATGTGTGCAATACTCCAAATCGTATGCCCTTGGTTAGAGAAAATTGGGACTCTGCACAATAAGGTAATTAATTGCATTAGGGAAGTGCAACATTGTTATTATGTGATTTTTTCTGAAATTGTGAAGGCATCAAGACACTCTACTGTTAAGGATGAATTAAACTACATTGCTTGACCAGTCAAATCAGAATTAATTGCTGACAGACTTGTCAATATGGATGCCCGCCGCATGCAATTGTCAGGTTCCCAAAAACAGTTAAATTTGGCACTCCTAATTAAGGATTATTTATCTTTAAGGCAGACCATCCTAAAGTTATTGTTTTATCCAAGGCCCCTGTAGTGGGGTCAAATGTGTTAGAAGTAGACTGACAACAGACAAGGGCAGAGACTTTGAACAACGATGCAAGAAACGTTACCCCCTTGTACCACACAAAACTACAATATCTAATATAAGAGTCATTGTTTTAGCTGAGAGGAAAATTATCCCAGGACTCTCTTTCGATGTAAATATGACTGAAAATATACCCAACATGTATCAGGTATTTTCTGTTGATAATAGCCCCTATAATAGAGTGTCCTTGTTGAGCAATGCCAGCTTATGAGAATTGGGGAGAATTTATGAATAATTTTGACTTTTATTTGCTTCAAGATACTTGTGGCCAGATGTGTCAACCCATTTTGCATTCGCAAATAGTGTGAATCGGTAAATTTGACCATTTGTGAATGGAAAATACCCTTTCCTGATGTGTGAAAGGCATAGGCAGTGCAGTTTTAGGGAACCACAATTTTCAATTTCCTAAACAGGAAATTGCAAATAGGGATTTCCTATTTGCGATTTCTTAAGCACATGTAACAAGCATGAATTTAGGAATGCTATTACGATCAACTCCAAGTTGGTGGGAACCATGCGCAATTAAAAAAAATGGATTCAAAATGCAAAATGCATTTTTTTAAAGTACCATGTAGAGCACGCATGTCCCTAGGGCATGTGTGCGCTTTACATGGGCACATATTAGGCCCATAGGAACAAATGGAGCCGCAATCCCAAATAGCGCTTCCTCAATAGCGGTTGCAATTCTGTTGGAATCGCTATTAGGGATTTGCTATTTTGTTACATACCATTTTTTATTCCCTAAAGAGGGATTTCTTAAAATTCTCTATTTAGGAAATGCAAAATGGGATTTTGATACATCTGGCCCTCGGTCACTAGATCTGCCATTTAAGATAGGCTCTAAAAGCTATCATATCCCAGCACTTAGGGGGTCATTACAACATTGGCGGTAAAAGCCGCTTACCGCCGTGCAGAAGACCGCCAACACACCGCCGCGGACGTGGAATTCCGCCTCAGCTATTACGACCCACATCTCGAAATCCGACAAAATTCAGACACCCACACAAGTCATCCACACCAAAGGTCAGTGATAAACTGGCGAAAACAAAACCTCCACCGTCACGCCAACAGAAATACGCCCATGCTATCACGGCACACGAATCCACGCGGCGGTTTTTCAACCGCGGTATTCCATTGGCGGTACACACCGCTGCGCTCAAAATACACACACTTCTACAAAACACCGCCGCATTGGACAATTTGAAATACACACACCTGATACACATACACACACCACTCCCACACTCCCAATACAATACAAAACACACACCCACATCACCCCCAAACCCTTATGACAACAAATCACGAACAAAAGCCAGAGAGAGACAGCACCAGCAAGAACACTAGCATCCACAGGCACACAACACCATCACCCACACTACTTCCACGCACAAAACACCACACACCACTACATATCACCACACTTATCACCACATATACCACACCCACACATCACCTACACCACCCCATGGCACGGCAAAGACACCCCAGGTTCTCTGAGGAGGAGCTCAGGGTCATGGTGGAGGAAATCGTACGGGTAGAGCCACAGCTATTTGGAGCACAGGTGCAGCACACCTCCATAGCTAGGAAGATGGAGCTATGGCGAAGAATAGTCGACAGGGTCAACACAGTGGGACAGCACCCAAGAAATCGGGACAACATCAGGAAGAGGTGGAACGACCTACGGGGGAAGGTGCATTCCGTGGTCTCAAGACACAACATCGTGGTACAGTGGACTGGCGGCGGACCCCCAACTCCTCCCCCACAACTAACAACATGGGAGGAGCAGGTCTTGACTATTCTGCATCCTGAGGGCCTCGCAGGAGTCGGTGGAGGAATGGACTCAGGTAAGTCAAATCTTAACAATCATATCCCCCACCCTTCCTGCATGCTATCACAGACCCCCACCCTCACCCTCTCCCCTATTACTCCACCTCCTCACAAATGTACTAATAACACAAACCACCCATCCCAACACCAAGCCCTGCATGACACAACAAAGCATGGACACCCATCACTAAAGCATGTCCACTGCACATACCCATAACACCCCCCTCAACCATCATCACACAAGCCCACATACAAGAATGCTAGCACTGGGGTACACGCTCACCTACCCATTGCCCACCATGACACACACAGATGCAATAATCATGCTTTTATACCCCTGCAGGACCACTACCCAACATCACCAGACAGGAGGGTCCAGACATCTCCACCCCACTCACAGAAGAGGCCCACAGTGATGACAGCAGCTCTGTCCAACTGGATCCAGATGACCAGCCCGGACCATTGTGGGCCTCGGGACAGTCGGTTCCCCACACCCAGTCACAGGCCACCACAGACCTTCCACCCTCTGGTAACACCAGCACAGCACCCACCCAGCGGGCCCATACCTCTGTCCCCAGGACACGTCAATCAGCTGTGTGTCCACCACTCCAGGGAACCCAGGATAACCCACCACCCCAACAACAAAAGGGACCTGGGGGCAGTGGTAGTGGGCACACGGTCCAGGGGACGGAGGCACAGGAACACAGGGGAACTGGGAGGGTTGTTGTGCGACAGGGGGCGGACAGGCCTAGGGAACCCACTCTCCACGAGGCCCTCTCCTCCATCATGGGAGCATACCACCACTCCCAGGAGACGATGGCAACGGTTCTGGCCAAGTTTCAGGCGACCCAGCGGCTGCAGGAGGAACAGTATTTGGGCTTCAGGGAGGAACTCAGAACCATCAGCTCCGCCCTGGGCACCATCGTAGGGGTGCTGAAGGAGATACTTAACACCAGGAGGGACACTGTGGCACTGCAAGGGGCCACTGACACTAGCATGGACGATGAACTGCCCACCACCTCTGCCAGCGCTAGTGGACAGGATGCCCCACCACACCAGCACCCCACCCCCTGCAGACGGAGAACCACCCCGCAAACGGTCCCTGAGATACAGGAACAAGACAGAGCACAATGCCAAGACCCCCGCCAAGAAATGAGACCACCCTGATTGTCATCCTAGTGTCCCACTTTGTAACCCTGTCCATCTTGGAACTGCCCCAGCTCCACTTCCTGTGCCCATATGGGCAATGCACCTGTGAGACTAATAGACTGGACTCTGCCATGGACATTCCTCCACCATCCCCCCTCACCATTTTACAACCTCCCTCCAATATTTAGCACTTCAATAAACACCCTTGAACCACAAAACAATCTGGAGTCAGTCTGTGATTTCGAAAATGTGTATTAGCAATGACAGTGACAAAAAATGCGTTTTCAAATGTAATGTCAACATACCTATGTCACACATCTCAAGTCCATGAGGAATCTAAGCAGATGACACACGGAAACCACACCTGTGAAACTGTAAGGGAAATGTACAACTCAGTTACCATATACTGGGTGAAATCGACAGACAGGATAGAGATAGAAGTGTGAAAGTACTTGTAGTAGGCAGGAATGTGTTCTCACCTGTGTGTCACTGGAAATATTGCTGGATAACTGAGTCCCTGTTGTCAATGTCTTCTTCCTCTGCTTCCTCCTCATCACTGTCCACAGGCTCCACAGCTGCTACAACACCGTCATCTGGACCATCCTCCTGCAGAAAAGGTACCTGTCGTCGCAAAGCCAAGTTGTGAAGCATACAGCAGGCCACAATGATCTGGCACACCTTCCTTGGTGAGTAGAATAGGGAACCACCTGTCGTAAGGAGGCACCTGAACCTGGCCTTTAGGAGGCCTAAGGTGCGTTCGATCACCCTCCTAGTCCGCCCATGAGCCTCATTGTAGCGTTCATCTGCCCTGGTCCTGGGATTCCTCACTGGGGTCAGTAGCCATGACAGGTTGGGGTAACCAGAGTCCCCTAATAGCCACACCCAGTGCCTCTGGAGTTGACCCATGACATAAGGGATGCTGCTATTCCGCAGGATGTAGGCGTCATGCACAGAGCCAGGGAACATAACATTTACCTGGGAGATGTACTGGTCTGCCAAACATACCATCTGTACATTCATCAAATGATAACTCTTCCGGTTCCTGTACACCTGTTCACTCCTGTGGGGGGGGACCAGAGCTACATGGGGAAAAATGATGTAGCTCCGCATGTGCTTCAGCAGGGCAGACAACACTCTGGACAACACGTTGGACAACATAGGCTGGGACATCTCTGATGCTATGGCCACTGTTGTTTGAAATGACCCACTTGCAAGGAAATGGAGCACTGATAGCACCTGCACTTGAGGGGGGATCCCTGTGGGATGGCAGATTGCTGACATCAGGTCTGGCTCCAACTGGCCACACAGTTCCTGGATTGTGGCACGGTCAAACCTGTAGTTGATGATCAAATGTCTTTCCTCCATTGTCGACAGGTCCACCAGCGGTCGGTACACTGGAGGATTCCGCCATCTCCTCACATGTCCCAGCGGACGGTGCCTAGAAATTACAACAGCGACCACAGAGTCAAACAACTCAGAGGTATGTACCCACAGTCTACACAGAACACCATTCATACACAAAATCTGGCCTGTATTTGTGTTGCGCGACACGGCCTAGGTCTGTGTGACACAGTTGGTAATGAGGCCATGTGGGCCCCTGAAAGGGCGGCTGTCTGACCTCTAAAGTGGGACAATGGGATGTGAAGTAACTGCGCTGGCGTTGTACACCGTCGCGGTAGGCGGTCGAAGACAACAGCACAATGCTGCATTGGTTAACATTGGACCGTATGGGTCCCAGGAGCCAATGACGATGTACGCCAGCGGTGATGGTACGCACCGCCGCGGACGTGACCGCCATTTTCTATCTGTTGAATCACTCAATACCTGATCTTCGACAGGAGAGGACCTACACTGCAAGTGCTGCTGTGACCTCGGTCTGGAAGAGACAATGGTTCGTGCGTCTGGGGAAAGGGCCCCTGCCTTCACTGCAGAGGAGTTGGAGAAGCTTGTGGACGGAATCCTCCCCCAGTACACGCTACTCTACGGTCCTCCAGACCAACAGATAAGTACACAGGGAGCACGTTGTATGGGCTATGCCTGTGTGGAGAGGGCTGGTTGTAAGAATGAAGGGGGCACAGTTCTGCGTGCATGAAGGGCTGTGAATGCATGTGCCACATGGCAAGGGTAGGGATGTGGGCCACTCACTTCGACGGTGCAGTTGGTAATGACTTCTCTTCTTCCCCTGTACATGTCATGTAGGTCAGCGCCCACCAGAAGAAGGATATTTGGCATGCCATCGCCAAGGACGTCCGGACCCTGGGGGTCCACCACAGACGGAGCACCCACTGCCGTAAAATATAGGAGGACATTCACTGCTGGAGCAAGAAGACAGCGGAGGCTCAGCTGGGGATGGCCTCCCAACGTGGGAGGGGTGCCTGTCGAACCATGACCCCCCTGATGTTCCGTATCGTGGCGGTGGCCTACCCTGAGTTGGATGGGCGCTTGAGGGCATCACAACAGACACAAGGTGTGAGTACAACATCATTCAGCGGACTTTGCGCGCAGTGAAGGTGTCTGGGTGGGGGAGGAGGGCTGTGGGTTTCCCTAGGCCAGGGCGAGTTCCGTAGGCTAGGCCCCTCCGTCATGCAGGCCATGTGGCACCCCACCCCACCTCTGTAGAGTGCCAAGAACAGGTATACATGCCCCTGGGTCATCTATGTGTGCAGATGTCGACCATAACCATGTAGGACATATCCCAGGAATTGCATCTGTAGAGCCCAAGAGCGCAACGTAGTGCAGGGGGCTGCTGTGTCTGTCTTGTCCGCCAACGGTAGCGGTAAGCCATGTACTCAACCTGTCTTTCTTCTGTCGTTTCCCCCCCCTTTTTGTGGTCTCCCTGTTCTTGTGTGCATCAGCATCATCAGGCGGAGGTACAGTGGCACCGGAGCACGAGGGAGCTGCATCCCACATGGCCATGGAGGGCCACACCACGGACTCGGAATACACCAGTGGGACGGAGGGCGAGGGGAGCTTCACAGCGGGGACAGGATCAGCAACCAGCGACACGGACTAGTCCTCAGATTGGAGCTCCCTTGTGGTGGCGGCAAAATCTGTGCCCCCCACTTCTACAGGTACAGCTGCCACCCCTCTACCAGCACCGCCCTCCCAGCAGCCCCTCAGCATGTGCCCCGTGCCCGCTCACCCAAGAGGGTGGGCATCACCTTCGCCCCAGGCACCTCAGCCCCTGCCCCTGTCACCTCTGCTGCCCTCAGTGAGGAGGCCATTGACCTCCTCAGGTCCCTCACTGTTGGGCAGTCTACATTTTGAATGCCATCCAGTGTGTAGAAAGGGAATTGCAAGACACAAATGCATTCCTGGAGGGCATTCATTCTGGTCAGGCTGCCCTTCATCGAACCCTGCAAACTCTGGCTTCGCACTGATGGCAGCCATTGTCCCTGTCTCTAGCCTCCCCCTCCAACTTCCTCCACCCAGACCCAATCCCCTGTACCCCAGCCTATCCCAAGCACACCATCAGACCAGCCTGCACACACCTCTCCACACAAGGGAAGCTCAGGCAAACATAAGCACCACACATCCCACAGGCACTCACACAAGCATCACACACATACAGGCACACCAACATCCACTGCCTCCACTGTGTCCCCCTCCTCGTCGTCTCCCTCCTCCCTCCCAGTCTCGTCTACACTCTCACCTGCATGCACTACCTCTACAGCCACTACGTCCCGCACCAGCACACACACCACCACACCCCGCTCACGTGCACTCACCACCCCACTCCCATTTACACGTCCCCTGTGTCCTCTCCCAGTGTGTGTGAGACGCACCCTCCCAAGATACACAAATGCAGGCACACACCCACCCAACAGCCATCCACCTCACGACAGCCTCCAGCGCATTCACCTTCACCCAAAATCACCAAACGTACACCTCCTACAACCACTACCTCTTCCTCCACTCCCAAACCCCCTCCAGCTACCCGTCCCAGTGTTCCTAAGAAACTTTTCCTGGCCAACCTTGAGCTCTTTCCCACCCTCCCCTCCAACTCATAGGTCCCATACTAGCACCTCAGCCAAAAAATCACCGGGACCAGTGGTGCCTGTTACATGTATGTGGAGCGCACCGGTCACCAGGCCAGCCAGTGCGGCACGGAGCCACAGCACAGCCAGTCCCCCCCCTTGTGAAGCACCAGAAGTTGGACAGTGCCCGGCGGGAGAGGGGGAAGACTCCAGCCAGGAAAGCCGCTCACAAGGGTCCCGGGGGTAGTGTCGACTCAGCTGTGACTCCTCCCAAGGTGGGGAAGGGGCAGAAGAAATCTCCAAAGTCTGGGAGGAGCAGCACGGCGGAGAAGACCGCCATCATCCCCGCTGCCCAGGAGGCCACCGCCAGCCCAATCGTCACTGGCCAGGAGGCCACCGCTGGAGTCACTGCCCAGGAGGCCACCGCTGGAGTCACTGCCCAGGAGGCCACCGCCGGAGTCACTGGCCAGGAGGCCACCGCCAGAGTCACTGGCCAGGGGGCCACAGGAGGCCACCGCCAGAGTCACTGGCCAGGAGGCCACCGCCAGAGTCACTGGCCAGGGGGCCACCGCCAGAGTCACTGGCCAGGAGGCCAGCCCAATCATCACTGGCCAGGAGGCCACCACCGGAGTCACTGCTCAGGAGGCCAGCCTAATCGTCACTGCCCAGGAGGCCAGCCTAATCGTCACTGCCCAGGAGGCCAGCCCAATCGTCACTGCCCAGGAGGCCAGCCCAATCGTCACTGGCCAGGAGGCCACCACCAGAGTCACTGGCCAGGAGGGCCCCGCAAGCCACAGCCCAGCTGACCCATGAAGGACCGCCAGCCAAAGGCCTGCTGGGCAATGAAGGACCGCCTTGGCAAGCACCGCTGAACAGGCCAGGGACCGCTGAACAAGGCAAAGACCGCCATGGAAAGCACCGCTGAACAGGGCAAAGACCACCATGGAAAGCACCGCTGAACAGGGCAAGCACCGCTGAACAGGGCAAGCACCGCTGAACAGGTCAGAAACTGCCAACTCAAGCACCACTTGTAGGAAAGTACCATCTTGCCTGGCATGTTACCCCCATATTTCACTATATATATGTTGTTTTAGTGTATGTGTCACTGGGACCCTGCCAGCCAGGGCCCTAGTGCTCATAAGTGTGCCCTGTATGTGTTCCCTGTGTGATGACTAACTGTCTCACTGAGGCTCTGCTAACCAGAACCTCAGTGGTTATGCTCTCTCTTTACTTTCCAAATTGTCACTAACAGGCTAGTGACCAATTTCACCAATTCACATTGGCATACTGGAACACCCTTATAATTCCCTAGTATATGGTACTGAGGTACCCAGGGTATTGGGGTTCCAGGAGATCCCTATGGGCTGCAGCATTTCTTTTGACACCTATAGGGAGCTCTGACAATTCTTACACAAGCCTGTCACTGCAGCCTGAGTGAAATAACGTCCAGGTTATTTCACAGCCATTTACCACTGCACTTAAGTAACTTATAAGTCACCTATATGTCTAACCTTTACCTGGTAAAGGTTGGGTGCTAAGTTACTTAGTGTGTGGGCACCCTGGCACTAGCCAAGGTGCCCCCACATCGTTCAGGGCAAATTCCCTGGACTTTGTGAGTGCGGGGACACCATTACACGCGTGCACTATACATAGGTCACTACCTATGTATAGCGTCACAATGGTAACTCTGAACATGGCCATGTAACATGTCTAAGATCATGGAATTGTCACCCCAATGCCATTCTGGCATTGGGGAGACAATTCCATGATCCCCCGAGTCTCTAGCACAGACCCGGGTACTGCCAAACTACCTTTCCCGGGGTTTCACTGCAGCTGCTGCTGCTGCCAACCCCTCAGACAGGTTTCTGCCCTCCTGGGGTCCAGCCAGGCTTGGCCCAGGAAGGCAGAACAAAGGACTTCCTCAGAGAGAGGGTGTTACACCCTCTCCCTTTGGAAAAAGGTGTCAGGGCTGGGGAGGAGTAGCCTTCCCCACCCTCTGGAAATGGTTTGATGGGCACAGATGGTGCCCATCTCTGCATAAGCCAGTCTACACCGGTTCAGGGATCCCCCAGCCCTGCTCTGGCGCGAAACTGGACAAAGGAAAGGGGAGTGACCACTCCCCTGACCTGCACCTCCCGGGGAGGTGCCCAGAGCTCCTCCAGTGTGCTCCAGACCTCTGCCATCTTGGAAACAGAGGTGCTGCTGGCACACTGGACTGCTCTGAGTGGCCAGTGCCAGCAGGTGACGTCAGAGACTCCTTCTGATAGGCTCTTACCTGTGTTGCTAGCCTATCCTCCTTCCTAGGTAGCCAAACCTCCTTTTCTGGCTATTTAGGGTCTCTGCTTTGGGGAATTCTTTAGATAACGAATGCAAGTGCTCATCCGAGTTCTTCTGCATCTCTCTCTTCACCTTCTGCCAAAGGATCGACCGCTGACTGCTCAGGATGCCTGCAAAACCGCAACAAAGTAGCAAAGACGACTACTGCAACCTTGTATCGCTGATCCTGCCGCCTTCTCGACTGTTTTCCTGGTGGTGCATGCTATGGGGGTAGTCTGCCTCCTCTCTGCACTAGAAGCTCTGAAGAAATCTCCTGTGGGGCGGCGGAATCCTCCCCCTGCAACCGCAGGCACCAAAGAACTGCATCACCAGTCCTCTGCGTCCCCTCTCAACACGACGAGCGTGGTCCCTGGAACTCAGCAACTCTGTCCAAGTGACTCCCACAGTCCAGTGACTCTTCAGTACAAGTTTGGTGGAGGTAAGTCCTTGCCTCCCCACGCTAGACTGCATTGCTGGGTACTGCGTGATTTGCAGCTGCTCCGGCTCCTGTGCACTCTTCCAGGATTTCCTTTGTGCACAGCCAAGCCTGGGTCCCCAACACTCTAACCTGCAGTGCACAACCTCCTGAGTTGTCCTCCAACGTCGTGGGATCTCCTTTTGTGACTTCGGGTGAGCTCCGGTTCACTCCTCTTTGTAGTGCCTGTTTCGGCACTTCTGCGGGTGCTGCCTGCTTCTGTGAGGGCTCCCTATCTTGCTGGTCGCCCCCTCTGTCTCCTCATGCAATTGGCAACATCCTGGTCCCTCCTGGGCCACAGCAGCATCCAAAAACCCTAACTGCGACCCTTGCAGCTAGCAAGGCTTGTTTGTGGTCTTTCTGCGTGGGAACACCTCTGCAAGTTTTTTCACGACGTGGGACATTCATCCTCCAAAGGGGAATTTTCTATCCCTCTTCGTTCTTGCAGAATCCACAGATTCTGCTATCCGGTGGCAGCTTCTTTGCACCCTCAGCTGGCATTTCCTGGGCAACTGCCCAATCTCAACTTTGTCGCAACTCTTGGACTTGGTCCCCTTGTTCCACAGGTACTCTCGTTCGGAAATCCACCTTTGTTGCATTGCTGGTGTTGGTCTTCCTTGCAGAATTCCCCTATCACGACTTCTGTGCTCTCTGGGGAATATAGGTGCACTTTACACCTACTTTTCAGGGTCTTGGGGTGGGCTATTTTTCTAACCCTTACTGTTTTCTTACAGTCCCAGCGACCCTCTACAAGCTCACATAGGTTTGGGGTCCATTCGTGGTTCGCATTCCACTTTTGGAGTATATGGTTTGTGTTGCCCCTATACCTATGTGCTCCTATTGCAATCTATTGTGACTGTACATTGCTTGCATTACTTCCTTTTGCTATTACTGCATATTTTCGGTATTGTGTACATATATCTTGTGTATATTTGGCATCCTCATACTGAGGGTACTCACTGAGATACTTTTGGCATATTGTCATAAAAATAAAGTACCTTTATTTTTAGTATATCTGTGTATTGTGTTTTCTTATGATATTGTGCATATGACACCAGTGGTATAGCAGGAGCTTTGCATGTCTCCTAGTTCAGCCTAAGCTGCTCAGCTATAGCTACCTTCTATCAGCCTAAGCTGCTAGAAACACCTCTTCTACACTAATAAGGGATAACTGGACCTGGTACAGAGTGTAAGTACCCCTTGGTACCCACTACAAGCCAGGCCTGCCTCCTACACCACTGAACAGGTCAGAAACTGCCAACTCAAGCACCGCTGAACAAGGCATAGACCGCCATGGAAAGCACCGCTGAACAGGTCAGAAACGGTCAACTCAAACACCGCTGAACAGGGCAAAGACCGCCATGGAATACACTGCTAGCCCATTAGCAGCAGGGGCAGTGACGCAACAGGGACCGTCACAGGGTGAGTGCTGCTCTCTGGGCACCAGTCCCCCTCCAGAACCAGTGGAGACATGCATCCACTCTGTCTGTCATGCACAGGATGAAGCACTCTGGGCACCAGTCCCCCTCCAGAACCAGTGGAGACATGCATCCACTCCGTCTGTCCTTCCCAGGATGAAGCAAGCACTCTGGGCACCAGTCCCCCTCCAGAACCAGTGGAGCCTGTTATCCACTTGAGAGACTGTGGCTTTGGACTCCCCAGGATGGTACAGTGGGCAAGCCACCCACTGTAGAGACTTGAGAGACTGGCTTTGCACTCCCCAGGATGGTACAGTGGGCAAGCCACCCACTGTAGAGACTTGAGAGATTGTGGCTTTGCACTCCCCAGGATGGTACAGTGGGCAACCCACCCACTGTAGAGACTTGAGAGACTGTGGCTTTGCACTTCCCAGGATACATCAATGGGCATGGAGCCCCCTCGTGGATCTAGCATGGTGCACTCATCCGTCTGAGGTGCCCCCCTTTCCCTTCCCCCTGAGGTGCCTGTTTTTCTACCTGATGCCCCTGCAGTGTTCTCTCCGTTTTGATCAGGTATCTAGTGTGGGCCTCGCCCATGCATTTTGGGCCCAGTGGGCCACGGACAATGAATGGTGCATTACCTGCACTACTGATCGTGGTGTATATTTTGTTTGATGTGTATGTATATATTTGGTTACTGTATTTTGATATATTACAATGGTTCAACTCATTTCATTTTGTCTTTTCATTCTTCCGGGGGGGGGTTGGGGGTTGTTACTGTAATGTTTGGTTATGCATTGGTGTGTGTGTTGTAGTGGGTGAGGGTCGGGTGGGGGTTGTGATGTTGGTTGTGTGTGTCCCTGTGTTTTTCCCTCCCCCTCCCCTATGTCGTAGGTGCAGTACTCACCGTGGTCTTCGCCGACGGCATTGTTGATCCTCGTATAGGAGCAGGAAGACTATCGCAGGGAGTATATGGAGTTCCGGGTCCATGGCGTCCGGATTCCGCGTGTGGTGTGTAGAGGGGAGCATTTTCCCTTTGAAATGGCTGTTTCTGCCGTGTTTTTATCTGCGGTGAATCCACCCCGGAAAAGGCGGCGGATTGGTAGGTTGTGATACTGTGGGTGGTACATTGTCCTCCGCCTGTCTGTTGGCGGTGACCGCCGCACTGTTTGTCTGTACCGCCGTGGCGGTTGGAGTGTTAAAGTGGCTGTGTTTGTTGGCGGTTGCCGCCACGGTCATAATTCCAATTTTTTTTCCGCCGGCCTGTAGGCGGTTTTACCGCCGCTTTAACACCGACCGCCAGGGTTGTAATGACCACCTTAGTACGCTGTCCGGCCGAGCTGCTGCAGGTTTGTGCACTTTTGTTAAAAAGAGCTTTAGGTTCTCAGTGAGGCAGAATTACACTGAATCTCCAACTATATTGGCACTGGTATTTTTTCCTAGCCCTGATAGGAAGCTCCTTGTATTTAACATATACAACAGAGGCTGTTTAAATTCTATATGTTGGAAAGTGGATTATTGGTAGTTGTAAGTATGCACCTACCGCTGGCAATAAGGCCACTAACACAATACAGAGTCAGTAAAGGTCTCAGTAAATTAGCCCTTTGCTCAACCCTTGGTAGATGTAACCAGGCAGGTAGGCCTAATTAAGGAGACAAGAGTGGAAAGCGTTCAAAAACAACAGTACAGGAAGTAATTAAGACACAACACACAATAAAAATCCCACACCAATGTATAAAAATATGTTAGATTTTTAGGAGTAAATAGACGTCAAAACAACATAAATCCCATGTAGGGAACACAGGAGCTATGAATTTTGAAGAATAAGCACTTTCTCTCACTTAGAAACACAAAGGGCCTGATTGGGATATGTCGGATATCTGGTCACGGTAGACCGGGCCAAAGTCAAAGTCTGAGGCCAACTTAGATGGAGCCCCCATCAAATACACTAAGCAGGAGGTCTCTGTCAAAACTTGGCCTTCACTTTTCTGGAGCTTTTTCTTCCGAGGGCCCACAATGCTCTTCACCAGGCCCTATTCTATGAGGGTTCACCGGCTTGATTTTCAGGGAGCTTGTGGTCAAATCCTGGAAGTCAGACCGCCAGAGCTTTTCAGCAGGACAAACTTGAAATCCAGGCCAGGTCATGGTGATGTTTCGCCGGCTTGACTTCCCGGGTCCAGTTGGTCACCTCCGTGAGCTTTTTTACCAAAATTCTCCAAACGTCTCCAAACTTCAGGAGATGTTTCTCAGAGTCCTCCTTGCAGGTTCAAAGGGTACAAAACATAAATCCAAGTGTATGGAATCTCCTGGATGGTCCTTGGAAGAATGGGACCACAATTCACAAAATACACCTGGCCAAATCCTTAAATGTCCACTGAAAGCCTGCCAGGCTGGGAACTCTTGATGGAGATGATGCAGGTGAAGCTCTGTTAACCTGCAGCTGCAGGGAGTCAACTCCTTAATCCTTCTTGAAGCAAGGCATAGTCCTCAGTGCATAGTATCAGAGTGTGCGACAGGCGCAGTTCACTCAGAAGTGCAGGTCATAGTTGCAGATCCAGATTCCAGCACAACAGTCCTTGTTTCTCTTGTAGTTTCAGGCAGCAGAACTGAGAAGCTATGCACCTCTCACATATTTATTCACAGCTCCTGGGCATCAGGAAGGGAGCAACCCTGACCAATAGAATGCAGTGTGACACCCAGGTGCACAACCACTTCCTCCAAAGTGTGGCATATTCCTGTACCAGAAAGCACCGTTCTTCCAAAATCCATGATGGCTGAAATTTCAGCAGAGCAGTCAGAGCTAACTTAAACCAACTCCCAGTGTGGCTCGTTTCCATAGCTCTCCTCCTAACATCTGCAAATTCCTTCTTTAAGCCTACTATCTGGCTGTGGGGTACAGGATGAGGGGGTACAGGTTGTGGGGGTAGGTGGTCTAGCATTCCCTGCTTGTCCTGCTCTGGAATTCCTGCACAGCTGCAAAGCCCCCTTCAACAGATAACCTCTCCCCTGGACAACCACTTATCACCTAATCAAAGTAGCCTTGCTAATCCTGTTATCACTGACCGATCAGGGGGACCTCCAGGAGGCTGGGTTTTGGCTTAAAAAAAGGAAAAGACACACAACTTCTTATCTGTACAAGGTACTATAAATGTACCAATGGCAAATTGCTGGATTTATAAAAAAAAAATCTTTTTGAGTCTTGGAATGACATATGTACTCCTTTCCTAACAATATTTACAATCAAATATAATATTGCCCAATATCTACAATGGGGGGAAATTAAATGAGCCACTTTTCATCACAAGGGTTCATAAAACATCTTTTATAATGATCCTGCTTATAGTTGCATGGCCCCCACCTATGGGACACATAGGGGAAACCCTAGGGGTACCTATTATGTGAAAATAATTTAGATTATCACTCTTAAACTGCCCGTAGCACCAAAGTTGAATTGGGACCCATTTCCATTTAAATGCAAACTGCATAGTCTGGCTGCATTTAAAAATAACAGAAAACCTTTAACAGTGCCCACATGCAAAGGGCAACACATCTGCTGGGCCTCTAACTTCAATACTCCATTATCTACTAGGGTCTCATAGGTAGTTGGCACCCCTTTGCCATATTATCTACTAGGGACTTATAGGGGAAGTCATGCAAACATTAGGGTACCCTAATACATAGTGTAGTCTTCAGCATGCATGTGTTTCAACATATCACTGGCCTGGGTCTAGCTAGTAAAGCCAGGGCACAGTCAGTCAGTTACCATCAGTACCCCTCAGCAACAAAAACAGGGGTTGCATAGGGCAAAAGGATGACTTTCAATACTACAGATTCACAATTTTGCAGAATTGTTGGAATTTCAAAGGAAGGATCTACATATTATAGTAGGAGGTGATTTAAATTTACTATTTGAACCAGCTCTGGCAATCAGGAACTTAATTAAAGATGAAGATACATATTGGGGGGTTCCAGAATTCATTACCCATCCTAGAAAACAACTCTTGTAAAGGGCTTGGCAGTTTGTTGATATATAAGTTATGAATGGCCTATGTGCATGTAATGGCCGTGCTCTATCTGATATTAATCCTAACCTCATTTTCAACAGAGGGAGCTATAGAAGCAATATTGATTACATCTTAATGCAATGGGTTTTTATGATTGACATGGCTGTAAGTCCAAGGGTGGATAGTGACCACGGTCCCCTGGTTTTAATTTTAAATGGTAACATCATTAAGGAACACAGTGGAGAGATGACATTGTAATTAGTAATAACAGAAGGCACATAAGATGGGCAAAGGTTAACAAATGGCCATTAATCTTTAGGTCATTCTATAACAGCCTAATTCTGATACTCGGGCATATTTAAGAAAAGTGGTGCTGCATACAATGCAGCACCACTTTTCTAGCACCCCCCCACCACTACCAAGTTTGTGCCATATTTAATATACGGCGCACCATGGCACATGATTGGGGCAATAGCATCAACATTTTTTACACTACTGATGTACTTTTGCAGGACTAGCACCAGAAATCTTGGTGCTACTCCTTCAAAGTACATAGAGGCTCAATTTACTAAATGGTGTGCCTCCTTTAACATCTGCTCAGAGCAGGCATTGAAAAAATGCCACTACAAATGGCAAACAAAATCTTTTAGATTCCATTGCGCCATTTTTTCAGCCCCCATAACGGGGGAATGTCCACTTTGCATACCTTATGCCTGGCGCAGGCATAATGTGATGCAAGGGGTTGAAAAGTGGCGCAATGCATGCATTGTGCCACTTTGTAAATATGGTGCAGGGAGTTTGTTTTTATTTCGCCACATTAGTGTAATAAAATGACGCTAATGTGGCGATATATGGTGCTAGGCCCTATTAAATCTGTGCCTCAGTTACGTTAGTGAAAACTTGGACGATAAATATTAAGTAATGAAGGTTCATGTTCATCTATTAAAAGAGTTGACAATTGATAGAAGGATGTTGGTACAGCCAGAGTTAGTTGATAAGATAAAACAACAACAACAATCAAAGAGTTTTGTTCCTGGAACAGGGTGTCTGCCCCAATACTCATGATATGGGATACGTATAAGGCTTGATTGAGGGGGACAATAACTAGTTTAGTAGCCCATTGGGTAAGGCAGGAGGAATCACAACAAGCCCAATTGGAGAGAAGATCACGAGATTGGAAGAGTTGCTAAAAACCAACATATTATCCGAGGCAGGAAGGGTGGAAATGCTGGAGGAGCTACAAGACTTACAGTTAAAGTTCAGGGTCATGATGGAGGAAAAGGTGTCACAGCAGTGGGAACCTAGCAGAGCACATAATTTAACACCTGGTTCAAGTTGAGGCAAGCTGTTGGCATGGAAAACCAGATTGGAAATGTTGCAGAATAACATCATGAAGATTATGAGTGGTGACACAGGGTTGGTGGTTGAAGATAACTCTAAGATAACAGCTGCTTTTAAATATTTTTTACAGGAGTTCTGTAGAGAAAATCTGGAGCCAGATTTAGGGGCAGTAGAAGCGTGGCTTGGGCAGAAGCATCTCTCGAGACTATCTAGCAAGGAAGGTCAATTATTGTGTCAGTAGGTATCTGGTAGCAAGATCTTAGTTGCAATTAGAAAAGCAAAGAAAGGGAAAGCGGCAGGACCCGACGGGATTCGCAGTGAACTTTACTTGGCAATGGAGGAGGTTATTATCCCAGTTTGGGTACAGTTGTTCAATGCCATATTGCTGGAGGGTGGTCCTATTCCGAGTTCTTAGAATGATGAAGTAATCTCATTAATATTGAAGCCAGGCAAGAATCCCCTACAGTGTCAATCTTATCGCCCAATATTGCTAATCAATTGCGATGATAAAGTGTTTACTAGCATTCTATCAGGGCACCTAAATAAAGTTGCAGGCCATCTGGTACATCAAGATCAGCCAGGTAGGAATATGAGAGATCTTAACCACACGTTAATTGGCTCCATCGATCTGGCCACAATACTGGATATACCACTAGCAATTGTGACAGTTGATGCCACTAAGGTGTTTGACCGCGTGAATTGGCAATATCTCATGACGGCATTAGCCCACTTTGGCATGTGTTAGGTGAGCCCCTGTTTAATTATGTTTGGGATTTTGCCTTAGGAAATTGGTTGCCCCCCAATCTACATCGTAGAGGCCTGGGGTTTTACCTGATATGACGTGCAAGGAGAGAAATTTGTAGAAGTTGGGTTCAAGCCTTTGCACCTAGTTGGCATGCATGGAAAAGATCTAGCCTTTTTTTCAGAGAAGTAGATAAAAGAGAAGTAACAAAAATGGGAAAGGGTTCTGGGACCTCCTGAAGTTTTGATGTGTTCAAGGTGCTTGCTTGTCCGTTGATTAGTCGCCCCTGACTTGCTAGGCTGGGAACCTGTTCTATCCCATGACCTAGAGGGACGTGTCTTATATGAACTCACAAGGTTGGTGGTATCCTAGTAGGAGCACAATGATGACATCATGAGGACAACAAAAAAAAAATACTAGCAGGATTTGCAAATATGATACTAGCCCCAAATGTGTCTTTCCAGTAGTTAAATATTATGAATCAGCCTGG
This sequence comes from Pleurodeles waltl, assembly GCF_031143425.1. Classification (NCBI taxonomy): domain Eukaryota; kingdom Metazoa; phylum Chordata; class Amphibia; order Caudata; family Salamandridae; genus Pleurodeles; species Pleurodeles waltl. Next base: position 952,512,858 of record NC_090449.1, read on the forward strand.
TTCAATAGGTGACCCGCATACTGGCGGTGGGCTACCCAGAGCTGGATGGTCGATTGAGGGTATCACAGCAGCCACAAGGGGATGAGTACAGTGGACGTTAAAACTATGATTGATAGGTGGCATGGGATCCTTGTGGTGGGTGTCAGTTAGTGGGTGCCCCTTAATGCCAGGTCAGACATTGCAGCATGATCCAGCTCCAGGGTAATGGGTGTATTGCAAAATCTGGTAACCTAGCTAGGTTGTATTCCATGTCAGACAGGGCTTAGTGACTCCCAGGAGGAGTGCAGTTGGCGGTGGTTGGCTCACATCTTGCTGTGGTACCTAGCCAGTGGAATGTCAGTGGAATGCATGGTGCTCAATCCTGATCTCTGTGCGTGACTGTAATGTGTATGTCATCTGTGGTGTTGGTGCGGTAATTAACCCAGTGCACCCTTTCTCTCTTCCCCCCTTTTTTCTTCTGTCATCCTGTCCATGTGTGCATTAGCATCATCTCGCGGAGGAGCAGGGGCACTGGCGACAGAGGGAGCTGCATCCCACAGGACCCGGAAGGCAGAGTCCACTGATGCCGAGGGAACTGGTAGGACAGAGGGCGGGGGGAGCACCACGGCGGAGACCGGAGGTGACAACACTGACTCTGATTCCTCCTTGATGGAAGCTCCCTGGTGGTGGCGGACACCTCTGGGACCACCACAGCTACAGGTACAGCCGCCACCCTCCATACCAGCACCGCCCTCCCAGTAGCCCCTCACTGAGTTGCCCGTGGCCACTCACCCTGGAGGGTGGGCATCTCCTTCACCCCAGGCACCTCAGGCCCTGCCCCAGTCAGCCCTGCTGCCCTCTGTGAGGAGGCTATTGACCTCCTGAGATTCATCTCTGTAGGGCAGTCAACCATTGTGAATGCCATCCAGGGGCTGGTATCCCAGATTCAGCAATGCAATGTATTCCTGGAGGGAATTCACGGTGGATTGGCGGTCCAACAGAGATCATTCCAGGCTCTGGCCTCCTCTCTAATGGTAGCCATTGTCCCTGTTCTTACCGTCCCCCCTCCAACTACCACTTCCCAGTCCCCTCAACCCCAAACCATTCCCATGCACACATCACACAAGAGTGGCACAGACAAACACAGGCAGCACACTTCAGGCCACAAGCACTCACACAAACAACAGACAGTTGCATACACAACAACATCTAATGCCTCCACTGTCTCCCCTCCTCCTCCTCCTCCCTCACCGGCATATCGGCACTCACACCTGCATGCACTGCGTCAACAGCCACCCCCACAATCACTACACCAAGCAGCACACACACCTCACTTGCAGACACCTCCATAACATCCATCCATGCGTCCCCAGTGTCCTCTCCCACCCTGTCTGCCCCACTCCTAAAAGATACAAACATACGCACTCAGACTCCAACAGCCATCCACCTCACATCAGCACACTACTCATGCACCTGCACCCAAGTCCAGCAGACATACACCTCCAACAACCACTCCCTCAACCTCCACTCTAATACCTCCTCCCTCATCCCACCCCACCATCCCTAAGAAGCTTTTCCTTGCCCAACTTGACCTCTTCCCTCACTCTCCATCCCCTGGTCCTGCCCGTAAGAGCAGAGTCACAATGGCCCAGCCCAGCACCCCAGCCAAACAGTCCACAGGGACAGTGGAGGCTCCTCCCAGATGTGAAAGCAAGAAAGGGAAGGATCCCACTCCACCACCCAAAAGAGGGAAGGATCCCACTACACCACCCAACAGGGGGAAGGATCCCACTCCACCACCCAAGAGAGGGAAGAATCCCACTCCACCACCCAAGAGAGGGAAGGATCCCACTCCACCACCCAAGAGAGGGAAGGATCCCACTCCACCACCCAAGAAAGGGAAGGTTCCCACTCAACCAACTAAGAGAGACAAGAGCCCCCATACAACAGCAGTGGGGAAGGAGCCTTCACCTCTAGCGGGGACACAGCAGCCCTCACCTCCAACTGGGACACAGCAGCCCTCACCTCCAGCTGGGACACAGCAGCCCTCACATCCAGCAGAGGGCATGTAGGCCTCCCTCCAGGGACTGCTGCACTAGGAGCCCCCTCCAGAACCAGTGGGCAAGTTGCCCACCTCAGAGACTGTGAACTTGCACTCCCCAGTAAAGGCAAATAGGCATGGAGCCCCCTCAAGAACCAGTTGGGAAGTTCCCCATCTCAGAGACTGTGACCTTACACTCCCCAGCGCAGAGAAATGGGCATGGAGCCCCCTCCAGAACCAGTGGGGAAGTGCCCCACCTCAGAGACTGTGACCTTCCACTCCCCAGCAAAGTGAAATGGGCATGGAGCACCCTCAAGAACCAGTGGGCAAGTTCCATACCTCAGAGACTGTGACCTTGCACTCCCCAGCAAAGGGAAATGGGCATGGAGCCCCCTCCAGAACCAGTGGGTAGGTTCCCCACCTCAGAGACTGTGAGCTTGTACCTCCCAGCAAAGGGAAATGGGCATGGAGCCCTCTCCAGAACCAGTTGGCAAGTTCCCCACCTCAGAGACTGTGACCTTGCACTCCCCAGCAAAGTGAAACAGGCATGGAGCCCCACTTCAGCTGAGGTGCCCCCAACCTCCCTTCCCCCTGAGGTGCCTGGCCATTTCCAACATGATGCCCCTGCACAGTGTTGTGTGGATTTTGTCAGGGAACAAGCTGGGGCTTGGACTTTGCCCTGTGGCCATGTGGGCCTTGTGTACTTTGGACTGGCCATTGGCCCTTTCTGAACATTTACTCAATGTCTCTCATCACATGGACAATATGGTGGCTATTGGCATAAAATTACACTTTCGGTTAAGTCTAAATGTTGTCCTTGCATTATTATGATGTGTCCTGTGAGACTAGTTTTCCTCTGCCGCTGGTTGTGTGTATGGCGTGTGTGTGGATGGTGTGTCTTGTGAGTGTGTGTCACTCTCCTTTTCCTTCCTTCCTCATGTGCTAGGCAGCTGTACTCACCGTTGTTGTCTTCGTCTGCGTTGGTGTTCTAGGTGGAGCATGGCGTAGAGGAGCATCGGGAAGACTTGAAGTTCCGGTTCCATGGTGGCATTGATCTTCTCTGTGTCTCTGATGGTGAGTCTTTTGTCTTCTGCCAGGCTTTGAATGGCATTGATAACGCCCGGGAAATCATGGCGGTTTGCTATGTCATAATATAGTGGGCGGTACCTTGTCTTCCGCCTGGCTGTTGATGGCTGCCGCCGTGGTCAGTGATGTTAACACCATGTCGGTTGATGTGGTACATTGGCTGTCTATGGGAGGTATCACCACCATGGTCATAATTTGGCGGTAATTACCACCAGCCTCTTGGCGGTGTTACCACCACTTTAACAGTCACCGCCATTGTCATAATGACCACCTTAGTGCTTTTTGGTGCTATTTTTTATTAAATCTGCTAAAATTCATATCTCCTGTTCCATTTATTAGATGTTGTTGTTTTGGTGTCATTTTGTTTATTAAACTTCAATCTTTCTAAATTGAAGTGATATTTTTATTGTGCTGCGCTTTTCACTTTTAACTGTTTCGATATCTCTAAATGCTTTATATATTTTCTTTAAGTTGAGCCTGTCTGCTCTCAGCCATAGTTATCAGAGGGTGAACTCAGGTTTATGTATCAGAAATCTTTGACTGGACCTAATAGGTTAGTGACTTAGGACGTCATTACAAGGCTGGCAGTCTTGAGACTACCAGTCTCTTTGTGGCAGTCAAACTGCCACACTCCAGGTGGTTAGATCACCACAGTACAACCCTGGCGGTTGGACCGGCCTCCTCAACAGGAACATTGTTCCAGATGGGCTGCCGGCTGTCAGGCTCGTGGTCTGCCATGGCGGTGCTGAGTTCAGCACTGCTGTGCTGATCACAAGTCCCCTTTCCGCCACGCTTCCCATGGTGGCTTAACTGCCATGAAAAGGCTGGTGGAAAGGCAGCACTGGGAGCCACAGGGGGGGCCCTGCACAGCCTACGGCCATGTGGGCACTTCAGGGGCCACCCTGCCCAGAACCCCCAAAATGCGCACTGTCTGCTTTGCTGACAGTGTGCATTTTGAGTGTGCTGTTGGGCCCTGAGGATGCAACACCTGTACGGTAGCACTGCTTCCATCGGTCATCCTGGTCAGAACGTCATAATACAATGTTTCTTCTGGTCAGCCCGGTGGGAACTTCGTAATACAACTGGGACTGAGGCTGCCAGGTTGATGGTGGTCTCATCCTCATGAGTTTGGCGGTCGGTTTGTCCATCTGCCAACCTTGCAATGAGGGCCTTAGTTTCTTGTGGTGGACTCCCTTCCATCCCTATTAATAATCCACTTTCTTGCTGTTAATGTGAGTAAATAGACATGATCATGTATTGTGGGTTTGTGATATTTTGTTTCTAAATATATGTGCATGATATGTGAGTGAGAAAGTGATGTGTATATGTATGCTTATGATAATGAGAATTGCTTGTCTTCTTGTGGCATCATGGTGTGGCACCAGTGTTGTATCAGGATAGTATAGGTGAACGGTGTGATAGTTCAACCTTCATTATTGACTTAACACTGTCCAAACCTAGTGATACAGCAAGCAAACAAACAACTCAAATGAGGTTTGAACCTGGAAGGGGCTCCAGGTCAGTGGTAATGTCTAGATTTATGCCTCATCTCTTGGAAATGTGCGTAGCAGAGAATACAGTATTATGATATTCTGCACAGCCTTGGGGAAGTAATTGACAATGTTGCCCTCTGATAAAGACATCTAAAGTGTTTCTTGAGGATACCAAAAGTAACCTCAAATATGTCTCACGTACAGCTTTGTGCACTAGTGTACCACTAATGAAGCAGTGTGAATAGACATTGAATGATATGAGGAGGTGGGTTGGGAGGATATACCTGGCATCAACAGTAACAAAGACATGTGATATATATGTCATGTTTTGATTACCTTCAGGATTGCCCACTTTATCTATATGTGCCATGCACTTAATGTCAATATTGCGTTTGTCCATTATAATCTGTAGAAATGATGTATGACTGAGATACCATCCCCTAGAAGCACATGCTGTGCCAGTACTAGTTTTTACTACCTACTTGTTAGCCACATGTTACCGAAATCCCCAGAATCCAAATGAGATGGAATTGTATTTGTTTATATAAGTAGATGCTATGTGTGCTACCGGGTAAGGCAGCCTACTTATCAGTGAAGCAGCCCCTGGCATTGCAGACAGTTTTCACATTGAACATGTGCAAGCAGTGACTGTTATGGTAAAAGTGAGCCACTTGTATGCAATTAATTGTAACAAATACCCTGGGTAGGAGGCAATGGAATAAAACACCATTTCCACCCATTGCCTTTCTGCCAGTGACTGTGGCAAAGCCATGAACTGGTAAAACTGGCTAGTGATGCAACTGAGTACTAGCCACACACATCATCATTGCCTTGCTTGTGAGATGTCAACTGTTCCCCTATTGACCCTTTTGGAAGCACCTATTTGTCAGTAAGAGGAGTGGAGGTGGTACTTAGTTGAGTGAAATGAGCTCTTGCTTCCAGTCATCAACCATGTCACAAACTACCTCTGTTGAGACGTCATTTCCAGTTCTGACTGCTTACCTGTCCAGTCCAAAAATGTGATTCTCTGCGTGTTTATCTTCTCTCTACTCCTAAAAGGATTGTTCCTAAAAATGAGGGTCAAAGTAACAAAAATATTTACTGACATGATGAAAATATGTTTTAGGTCTTTCCATTACTTTCATCTGTGGGCAGGCTGTGTGTGACTGGTTCCCGTAATAGTTAGTTCCACCTGTTGATATGTGTGACCTCACATGCCTTTCCAGGCCCTTCGCAGTTGCAGGTAATTTGCTGACTGAAACTTATGTGTAGGTGTGGGCAACCAATGTCTTTATCACACCTTATTTTATTAAAATAAATCAAGTTTGTACATTTTTTATATTTCTTATTTTATCTTTTTTTACAATATAAATATATGACTGACTTATTTTTCAACTTTCAGTGATTGGTCATGTGTGGTGGTTGACCTTATTGTAAGGCTTGGCTGGAGTGGATTTGAGCTTGTTTGGTCATTAAAAATGCTGTACTAGATAGTGCTCTAAATTTTGTGAATAGTAATTGTCGTACTCATTTGATGGTGTGTGTTGTATTCTTATATTTACTTTCTACTGTGGTCTCTTTAAAGAACACAGAATGAGAATGTATTTACGTGTAGAAGGAAGGAAAAGAATGTTGTGGGGGAACGCAGGCATTGTAAGTTGGAAGCGGTACAAGACGGACGTATTTGCATTTGCTTAATAAATATATAAAATCTACCTAGTTCCTGTATCATTGATGCAACAGAAATTGGCGACAAGGGTTTAGGACCCATTCAGGTTATTTCCTGTGCCACTGGTGCTAAGAAAACTTCATCTTGTGAAAGTCGTCGAGCCGTTGGTGTCTCAAGAAAAGACGTCAGAAGGAAAAGACATCTGTTAATCATACGGGGATTAACATACGACGCTAATTTGGAAGCGTGCCTGATTTGCTATAAGGGCAAGTATATTTTTGCCCTCGTTTGTCTTCAATAACTTACGGGAAGCAAATCTTAGTAACTGTAGAGGTTGCTTAGCAACCGAGGACGCTTTCCTGCGCGAGCACGTTCAATAAACGCTCGCCATATTCAGTTCAGGTTGTTTACAACCAAATGCGAGCACATCTTGAAGGTCGCACGCTGTTTGAAAACACTCGCGTGTGTAATTTAGAAACGTACTCTGTGCTATTTCTTTGTGGACATTTAGAAGGGCTGTTTATTTTTTTTTGTAAAATGGACTATTTTTTATTATTAACTTAAGTAGTGTTAGGTATTAAAGGCCTGCTATCTTTTTTACCAGAGCAAAGATCTTCAATTTATTGTATTCTCTTAGATAAAAAAAATAAAAAAGGACTATATATATATTATAATAATAATACTGATAATTATTTGTAAATCAAAATGCAACTTGAGCCACCTGCACAGTTTTTACAAACAAAAGGAGATCCACCCATTCCTTGGTCTAGGTGGAAGGAAGAATTTTTAACTTACCTCAAAGCAATTGATGAAGAGGGTATGTCTCAAGAGAGAAAGAAGAACATTCTTTTACATTGTTTAGGCTCGGAAGGGCAACTCATTTTTAGGACTGTACCACAAGCAATGGTTCAAGATGAAGAAATTGATGTATTCAATGATGCATTATGTAAACTTGAGAAAAGATTTAAGCCAACCACTAGCATTGCACTGAACAGATTTAAATTTTATACCAGAACTCAACTGGAAGGTGAAGCATTTGACGAATTTTTAACCAGTTTACGCAGTCTGTCTATGCACTGTAATTTTGGTCCCATCACGGATGAGATGATCAGGGATCAGATCATTGTTCATTTGAGAAGCAAGAGGATTCAGGAACAATTATGGGTGATGGGGGATCCGAAGTAAGAAGAAGTAATAAATACGGCCAAAGCACTCGAGCAATCGGAAAAATGGATGAAGACTGTACAAAAGGCTGAAAAAAACAACTCATCTAATTTGATGCCATAGGAGCTGTTGGGAATGGTAGAAACTATAGTAGATCCACGTTGAAGGGTAATACAGGGAACAAAAGGGAGGATAGGAGTAAAAGAACAGATAGAATGTCATGCTATAGGTGTGGGAGTATGAGTCATATTGCAAATTCTACACATTGCCCTGCAATTGGTAAAGAATGCAACAAATGTGGAAAGTCTGGACACTTTGCCAGAGTGTGCAAGGACATTAAATGTGTTGGTAGTAATGATAGGAAAAAGATCTCGTATGTACAGGATGAGAGGGAAAATGGTGTAGTTCTTTCTGTAAAAAATGATTTTCTTGACAAAACTAAAAATGTTGTGAAACAACCTAAATGTACTATTGTGGTTGAAGGGCGAGAATTGGAACTCATGGCAGATTCTGGTTCTCCTTGGACGATTATTACATGTGATTATTTTCTGGAAAAGTTTAAGTCGCTGTGGGAAGTATCTAGCTTATCCTCTTCTGACATAGTGGCTGAAGGATTTAATGGTACTGCTATCAATATTCTTGCATATGTAGAGGCTTCTGTGTGCTTTAAAGAACGTACTGCTGTAATTAAAGTGTACGTTGCAGAGAAAGGGGTCAATGTCCTGGGATGGAGGGATCAAGCTGAGTTAGGCATAATTCTGAACCCCAGGGCGATTGAACCTGTTATGCTGGTGAGTGCTGGGGAAAAGTCCAGTTGGATTACATCAAAACTTCCCAAAGTATTTTCTGAAAAACTGGGGAAACTGGTAAACTACAGCCATAGAATTAAGCTTAAACAGTATGCTAAACCAGTTGTGCAGGAATTGAGAAATGTTCCTATTGGTATACGTGAGGAGTTGAGTAATAGTTTGGATGAATTGGTGAAAGATGGTGTTATTGAGGAGGTGGAGTCGTCTTAATGGGTTTCTCCCATTGTTTTGGCTCGTAAACCAGACAAATCGTTGAGACTGTGTGTTGACCTGAGAGCCCTGAATGCTAATATTATAGTTAATTGCCACCCTCTACCAAATATTAATGAAGTTGTTAGCATGCTTGAAGGAGCTAATATATTCTCTACATTGGATCTGAGGTCAGCTTACCACCAAATTGAACTCACTGAAGATTCGGATTAGCATCGGCAGCATCTGTGTTCCAGAGGGCAATGTTTATAATGTTCAAAGATATGGACAAGTTTGTTAAGTGTTTCCAGGATGATGTTTTGATATATTCAAAAAATGAACAGGATCACAGAAAACATCTTGAAAGAGTGTGCGAAGTATTCAACAGCAATGGACTAACTCTGAAGTTTAAGAAATGTCGTTTTTTTGCAGAATCCGTAGAGTATTTGGGGCACACCATTTCAGGCAACGGGGTAGTGCCCAAAAGTTCTCTAGTTAAAGCTATTGTGGATGCTCCTAAGCCAGACAATCGTGAAAAACCTTTGTCTTTTGCTGGGTTATGTGAGTACTACAGCAAGTTTATTGAGAACTTTGCGACTAAAATGGAACCTTTAAGAGAGTTAACTTGTAAAAATGTAGAGTTTGTGTGGTTGGATAAACAGGAACGTGCATTTGAGTCTATAAAAAGAGAAATTGCGTGTGCACCTACCCTCAGACCTTTCAATATCAAAGCTCGGTGTGTGGTGACAGTAGATGCCAGTATGTATGGTATTGGGGGGGAGTTGTCACAAAGGATTGGAAAGGATGAATGGACTGTTGCATTTGCTTCTCGCACTTTAAATGATGCTGAGAGGAGATATGCTGTTATTGAGAGGGAGTTACTTGCATGTCTTTGGGCTATTGAACACTTTCACAACTACTTATGGGGTTCACGGTTTGTACTTCGCACTGATCACAAGCCGCTGGTGGGCATTCTATCCCCGGGTGGTGGTTGGAATGCAAGTGCTCGTATTGCAAGGTTAATATCCAGATTGCAGGAGTATTCTTTTGAAGTTGAATATGTGCCAGGTAAAAGCAATTCAGTAGCAGATTGTTTGTTGCGTCTACCCCAAGAGTCTCCTGATAAGCTTGATAGAGGTGAATCCAGGGATGTGGATATTGTTTCTGTGGTGTCTGAATTTGTAGCCAAGGAGTTTAAATCTGTGGTTTGTAAAAGATCAAGAGGACTCTGTACTACAACAAGTAAAATCTTTTGTGAGATTGGGTTGGCCAAGGAAGGAAAGAATATTAGAAGAAGTGGTTCCCTTCTTTAAGATAAAAGAGGAGTTGGAAATCGAGAATGAACTCCTGTTTAAAAAGGGGAAATGTATTCCACCTGTAGGCATGCAATCTGTGATTTTAAGTTTGGCCCATCTTGGTCACCCAGGAATGTCGTCCATGAAAAGATTGATACGTACCTCTTTTTGGTGGCCTGGCATGGATAAGATGGCAGAAAGGATGGTTAGGGAGTGTAGTGTATGTATTAATGCTGAAAGGATGCTGAAGACTGTTCCTGCGCCTTTGCGTCCTGTACCATGGCCAGATTCCCCATGGCATTTCTGGTCCATTCTCTTTTCTACCTCATGAAGCGAAATTTGCCTTAGTGCTTGTTGATTACCATTCCAAGTGGCCCGAAGTAAAGTTAGTACCTCACGTGACCTTGAGTGTGATTGTTGAATTCCTAAAGGAGATATTTGCGAAGGAAGGCTATCCTGAGACGTTAGTGACTGATAATCGGGTTCAGTTGATTTCGAAAGAAATGCAAAGGTTCCTTAATTACTGCAACATCAAACATGTGACCACCTCTTTATATGAACCGCAAGAGAATGGTCAAGTGGAAAGGTTTAATTGTGTACTTAAGGATTGTATTGGATGGGCACGGAGTTTCAGGGGAGTTTGGAAGGATAAAATAAGAGAAAAATTGTGGTATTACCGTATTACTCCGCATAGTACCACAGGTGTTAGCCCATTCCGGTTATTGAAGGGTAGGGATCCTGTGTCTAAGCTTTGTCCTTGGTGGTTCAAAAAGATTAGTGGCAATAGTGATGGTGGGTTGGATATTGAGAATGTTAAAAATTATGTGAAGGAAAGCAGGAAAAAAGAAAGGAATCATATGATAAGAAGTGGAAGGTAAGAGAACCTATATTACATGTGGGTGATTGGGTCAGGGTAAGGAGTCCAGGATTTATAAGAAAAGACATGCCTAAGTTTGGTAGAGCCATGAAGGTGGTTAAGGTCTTTAATAAGAAGGTGGTTACACAGGATGGCAAAGTTTGGAATGTTAACAGACTGGCAAAGTGTCCCCCTGAACTTGATGGTGAATCAGGTCTTACTGGTTCATGGTCTGTAGTGAGTGAGAAGTCTGTTGAACCCATTTGTGCGGATGTGTTTGAGGGTGGTGCCAGCGGTGTGGTTGATGATGAAGGAGGTATTGTTGAAACCGATGGTTCTGTGCATAATAGTGTTTGGGGGAGAAATGTGAGCATTCGAAGGAGTGGTATGGATGATGTGGTAGAAGTTGATTCTATTGCATCAAGAGTGAAGCATGATGGGCGCATCAGACAGAGATCTTCACAGTTAGTTGATTATGTATTAATATCTATCCTATTTCCTCTTTAGTTTTAATATCATCTTTATCATTATTGGTTTCATGTTTGACTTTCATTATATTTGTTATTTTGTTAAGGGGGAAAAATGTGTTGTATTCATACCTTTACTTTCTACTGTGGAACACAGAAATGTGAGCATTCGAAGGAGTGGTATGGATGATGGGGTAGAAGTTGATTCTATTGCATCAAGAGTGAAGCATGAAGGGCGCATCAGACAGAGATCTTCACGGTTAGTTGATTATGTATAAATATCTATGCTATTTCCTCTTTAGTTTTAGTATCATCTTTATCATTATTGGTTTCATGTTTGACTTTCATTATATTTGTTATTTTGTTGAGGGGGAAAAATGTGTTGTATTCTTACATTTACTTTCTACTGTGGAACACAGAATGAGAATGTAATTACGTGTAGAAGGAAGGAAAAGAATGTTGTGGGGGAACGCAGGCATTGTAAGTTGGAAGCGGCACACGACGGATGTATTTGCATTCGCTTAATAAATATATAAAATCTACCTAGTTCCTGTATCATCGATGCAACAGTGTGTTTCAGTATTTGCCTTTTCTTCCTTGAACACCTCCTTAAATTTCCTAAACCCCTCCCGAATTGTAGTAAAAATTCCTCTTTTTCAACCATATCCCTTTGTCTCTCCCGCATTTACTCCTAAAACAGAAACCCCCATGTGCAGGGATCTCTGCATTTTTGGCGGAGGTCGCCACATAGAAGAGAGATGGAAAGGTAGAGGTAGAGATCTTCTGCCAGAGGTTTGTGAATAGCGTTTATGAGAACATGAAGAAGTACTACTGGAATACTTCTTCAAGTGCTCATAAACGGCTTTTGTGGGTAGGTCCTGGAGTATCTTTGCACCTGGGTTTACTTATCATGCCTAAGTTACTCCATATATGAGGTATGGGGACCCCGCTGTGATATCATTTCACAATAAAACATATTCATAGGGGAAATAGTAGTTTGAACTTCACAGCTGGAAAGTGAAAACTTTCTGTGGGATGCCCCGTTTACATCAATAACCTTAACAATGCCTAGCCATGTTTACTTAAACAACATCTGCTAATTATCAAGTAAACTTAGTAAAAATGTTTGAATCAATCCTAATAGATTTGAATTCAAACGCTACTTTTGTAGTGCCTTGATATTTGATGGTCGAGAAAAGTAAAAAAAAAACACATTCCGTTTGTCCTAAATAAGAATAGATACAAACTGTAGAGCGACGACGATACAAAAAGAAACGTCATCATCCAGATATTTGTAAAAGTCATGTTAAAGGTCAACACTTCCTCAAATGCCACAAAACTAGCAGCTCTGCTTAGAACACAAAAGTCCAACACCGCTCATGGAATATTAACTAACTTTTGGGAAATGAGACCCATATAGGCGGGATGTTCTCTTCTGGGAATGCGGTTTAACATTGAAGATGAATGTTGTGCTGTTGCCTGAACCATATACTTAATCCGTGTTTAAACCTTACTTTTAGCAACTCACATCCAAAAAACAACAGGTGGCGAATATGAAAATCAAACTTCGAGTGAAAACAGCTATTTTTCCACTCTGTGGTTAAAGAAATGTGCAGGAAGCCGTATAAACTATAGCTCAGTTGGGTTATTTGTTCACCCTGCAACCTGGCGATCTTTGCTCTAATCCTTGTTTAGGTGCTCCTCGAAAAATGTACGATAACGTGCAGCGTCCTTCCTATCTCTGTGCCTCGGTTTGTAATTCTGTGTAATGTAAAACACCCAGAAAACTGTACCGCATCTGAAATGCATGCCCTCAACACTTCCCCATCATATAATGCGCACCTGGTTCATACAATGCCGTTCATGGTACAAGGCTGCATATTTGAGGTAGTCCTGTTGTAATAAACATCAGCAAACACATGTTTTCGGCTAAATCCGAATTCATTCGATCGCCTACATCAGGAACAAGAATGTAGTGAAGCTGATTCTAAAGACGCACGATAAACACTCGACACTAACACAAAGAAAAGGGTGCCCAGAATTTTAATATTGGGCCATATCCCATAAAGAGGACTGAAATTGATAGTTTAAGAGGTCCCTGCACCAGGTGTGGTCTTACTGAGGACCAGTCACAAAACATGTTGACTGGCTCTATTTCTTGTCCTTGGTGGTAACTTACAGAAGTGCCTGCCACACTTTTTACCACCCTATTATGAAAACAGGATTGTGGAGGTGGTAATCTGTGTCAAGCACATTTGTGCATATCTGTTGTGTGGCATCTTGTTTTGCTGATGATGTGCTCTGTTGTTTTTTGTGCTGCAGTGCATTTGTGCTGCATTATTGCAATGCGATTTGATTGTGCTTTTTAGTGTTTAGGTTTGTTTTGACTGTTTTGTTGTGATGTGGCCTCTTATGTTTTAATTTTGTTGTTTGTAGCTTTGGGTACGCTGTTGCTTTATGATCTTTTGCTTATTTTAGATATGTCTACAATTCCTTCCAGAATATGCACTTTTGTTAAAAGTAATGCTTTTGCACTGTCCAGCGTGGCAACGAAGTGGTGCTCCAGCTCTGCTGGAGTCAAGCAAATACCTACGTCATTTGTGAGCTCTCCTTGAAATCTGCAAAAAAACCTGAAAGGAAATTCCACGCTAAAAATCGGTTCTGTATTAGGACTTATGGGTTTAAACCCTCCAACTTCAAAATTAGATTGAGGACTTTGGGCCAGATGTAGCAAACTTGGAAATTGCGACTTGCAATTTGCGAGTCGGAGCGACTCGCAAATTGCAAGTCGCAATTTCCAATGCAGAACGTGTCTCAGACACCGTCTGCGAGTCGGTATGGGGTCGCAGAGACCCACCTCATTAATATTAATGAGGTGGGTCGGAAATTGCGGCCCCATACCGACTATGGGCACTCGCTAACATGGAGGCCTGCTGTAGTCAGCAGACCTCCATGTCCGTGACTGCTTTTAAATAAAGCAGTTTTTTTTTTTTAAGTGTAGCCCGTTTTCCTTGAAGGAAAACGAGCTGCACTTAAAAAAAAAAAACGAAACCTTTAGTTTCGGTATTTTTTCACGGCAGGCAGTGGTCCCTTGGACCACTACCTGCCCTGAAAAAATTGTTTTCGGTCCATTCACAAAGTGGAAGGGGTCCCATGGGGACCCCTTCCAATTTGCGAGTGGGTTACCATCCACTTGAAGTGGATGGTAACTGCGACACCATTTGCGACCGCAAATGCGGTCGCAAATGGTATTGCATACAACTCCGAATCGCAAATAGGAAGGGAACACCCCTTCCTATTTGCGATTCTGAAATGCATATTGCGAGTCGGTCCCGACTCGCAATATGCATTTCTGCATAGGAAAATGCGATTTGCGAGTCGCAAACGGCAATTTTTGCCGTTTGCGACTCGCAAATCGTTTCCTGCATCTGGCCCTTTGTCCCCAAAACGGATAAAAATATATTACATCTGTTTTAAAGCAACTCTTAAGCAGATGCCTCTGCACTTCGTGATGCCTGTGGAGTTCATTTATACTTAACTCAGTCATACAAAAGACTGCAAAAACACATCTGCGTCAATGTGGCTTCCTCTTACAATTACCTGAAGGTCCAGCTTTTAGTCAACAACGTTTCTGAAAGGCTTAAAAGTAAAGTCGGATATGTGGCTTGTGCCCCCTTCCCTTTTTAAATTAATTTGGCTCAGGGAGATGGGGTCCTTTGGGCCTGAACAGGCTCATGGAGGGCAGCTGAATGCCCCCTTCCTTTTTAAAAAAGATCGCCCTGGGAGATGGGGGTCCCTGAAGACCTGGAATGGCCTAAGGAGGAGGGCTGTGTGCTCCCTCACCTTTATTTGTTATTCAGCTCAGGGGATAGGGTCCCTGGGGCATCATGTTTGCTCAGGGAGGGGGCCATATTCTGCCCTCCCCTTATTACATCAGAACTGGGGAATGGGGTCTTCAGAGTCTCATAGAGGCTCGGTAAGGGAGATCCTGAAGACCCCCTCCCCAAAATATACTGATGTACTGCCCCCGTAAACACTGGTCCACCCAGGGGGGCATTTTTTTAAGTACAGAAGTCTGCGCTTTTTAAACATTTTTGCTGCAGACTTGGAGATCAACTGCGAATCTGTAGCAAAATTACAAACAATATTTATTTTTTGTTTCAGAGGGACCCTCCAACAGGTCTAAGACCGTTGGTTATCCTTACCCTGCTCCTTGTATCCTTTTTAAACATTTTTCCTAGGACTCTGGACTGAGTCCTAAATCCTAAGATGGCTGCCATCACCTTGTTGTTGATATGGTCGCAGCCAAACAGATCTCATGACGAGATCTGTTGGCTCTTTGGATCCTCCGCTATGTGAAATATAGACAGTTTTTGAGGCTTAATTGCTCAAAAACTGCTGAAAGGATTTACACAAAATCACAAAAGCATGCACCAGGCCACCCATATATAATTAAGGCTGGCTATGGGTGATTGGTACCCCGGGGCTATGATATGCACAGGGAGGGGGCCATACGGCCCACCCTTCCAATTTTAATGTCATGTGGCTTCTGGAAATGGAATCACTATTGACTCAGGGAGGTTGGCTGCCTGCGGTGGTGGTTGACCACAGGGTGGCGTTGGCTGCCTTCAGGGGGGAGAGATAGAGTTGGCCGGAGGGCCTAGCCATATGTCATGTGCGGCAGGGGGATGGTTTTCTGTACAGTTACAAAAAAAAACTCTAGAAATTCACTGAAAAATACAAAGGTTAAAGTAAAGTTATAGTTAGATGAGAATTTCAGTAGCATTTTAAACATACAAAACCACTGAAATTCATGAGTTACAGTTAGCACCGGTAACTACAACTCATGCCGTAAGGTAACTATAACTCACACCCACCCCATGCACTGCTTATTACCCAACATATTTTATCACTTGTGACATCTTCTATGACAGCATTGATATCACTGCATCATTTGCAATTACATATCTGATAGGTAGACTGTGCATGGAGGGGTGTGAGTGTATTGGCTATTGCATAGTAACGATGAGAAGCTAGGGGACTCATACATAGGCTGAAGAAGAATGGAGAAAGAACCCACCTAAGTGGGACCTCACAGCTTTTTACTCTTGGCAGGGCTGAAAAAGGTCAACATGATTGTCTGTAGTCTGTCTCTAGGTATTATATCAGCTATTTCAGTATGATGCCCTCAAAATCTGCTTCATCCATTCTCTTAATAGTGATGGTATGGTTGCTGGTTTTATAGACCTGTGCTGATTGGTGAGGATGAAACAGAGAAACCTCTGGTAGATCAGTGAACTTTCACAAAGAACCATGTATGTAGAGATTTTCTTGTGCTCAACTAAAAATATAATTATATTAGAATTGTGAAATTCTAACATTTGAGCAAGTATTATTTTTGGAACATACAACATGTCAAGACATTTTCCTGCAAGACATCCAAGTGAGTTTCTAGAACAGCCGCACTAACAAGGGCAGAAAGTCACAATCACCATTGGACGCGAGTAGAAAAAGGGCCAAAAAATGCATCAATACTAGTACTTAGACATCAAAATGGAGTCAAAACAGGTTCAAAGTGTTTGGCTGTACTTTCTCAAATATAACTATAATGTTGAATGGAGAAAAAAATCTCTCCTCCCTCATACCCAATGAATGGCAGCATAAAAAAAATTACACTACCATTTTTCCGATTTTGGGCTCAGTTGAACCAACAGTTTTTGCTGCATTTTTTAAAGGTGATATTTGCAATTATAGCATTGGTAAATGTAAAAATCCCCCAAAAACTTAAATAATGAACTGATATATAAGTATAAGGTTAAAGGACAGGTGGGTGAGTTCTAGACTTAATTCTGCAAATATGAATGACAGAAGAATGTATGTTGGAACAACGCATGCTGGAACCCCGCATACCTGAACAACGCAGTCGGAACAACGACCGCGTTGTTACCACTATTGCCTTTACCACAAATGCCTTAACAACGATTTTTCATTGAAAAGGCATTCCTTGTAAAGGCATGCGTGAACGGCATGCATGGTTCCAGCATGTGACCCTCCCTGACCTCCCACCCCTGCCCCTAAAATTACTGCGACCCCACCCCTAAAACCTAAAACCACCCAACCCCCACCCCTGCCCCTAAAACTACCCCAACCCCCCCACCCCACCCCTAAAATCACCATGACCCCCACCCCACCCCTAAAACCTAAAACCACCCCAACCCCCACCTCCGCCCCTAAATTACGGCGACTCCCCACCGTGCCCCTAAAACCACCCCAACCCCCTCAACCCTCCCCTAAAACCTAAACTACCCCAACCCCCACCCCGCCCCTAAGACTACCGAATCCTCCAACCCACCCCTAAAACCTAAAACCACCCCAACCCTGCACCCCGTCCCTAAAACCTAAACTACCCTAAACCCCCATCTCTACCCCTAAAACTACTACAACCCCCACCCCTAAAACCTAAAACAACCCCAACTCCCGACCCCAGCCCTAAAATTACTGTGAGCCTCCACCCCGCACATAAAACCTAAAACCACTTCAACCCCCCCCCCCCCACTGCAGCCCCTCTAACTTCAAATTTAGATTGAGGACTTTGTTCCCAAAACGGATACAAATATATTACATCTGTTTTAAAGCAACTCTTAAGCAGAGATGCCTCTGCACTTCATGATGACTGTGGAGTTCATTTATACTGAACTCAGTCATACAAAAAGACTGCAAAAACACATCTGCGTCAATGCGGCTTCCTCTTACAATTACATGAACGTCCAGCTTTTAGTCAACAAAGTTTCTGAAAGGCTTAAAAGTAAAGTTGGATATGTGGCTTGTGCCCCCTTCCCTTTTTATATTAATTTGGCTCAGGGAGATGGGGTCCTTTGGGCCTAAACAGGCTCATGGAGGGCAGCTGAATGCCCTCTTCCTTTTTAAAAAAACGCACTGGGGGATGGGGGCCCCTGAGGACCTGGAATGGCCTGGGCAGGAGGGCTGTGTGCTCCCTCACATTTATTTGTTATTCAGCTCAGGGGGTAGGGTCCCTGGGGCCTCATGGTGGCTCAGGGAGGGGGCCATATGCTGCCCTCCCCTTATTACATCAGCCCTGGGGAATGGGGTCTTCAGAGTCTCATAGAGGCTCGGTAAGGGAGATCCTGAAGACCCCCTCCCCAAAATATACTTATGTACTGCCCCCGTAAACACTGGTCAACCGAGGGGGATATTTTTTTTTAAGTACAGGAGTCTGCGCTTTGTTAACATTTTTGCTGCAGACTTGGAGATCAACTGCGAATCTGTAGCAAAATTACAAAAAATATTTATTTTTTGTTTCAGTGGGACACTCCAACAGGTCCAAGACCGCTGGTTATCCCTACCCTGCTCCTTATATCCTTTTAAAAAAAAAATCCTAGGACTCTGGACTGAGTCCTAAATCCTAAGATGGCTGCCATCACTTTGTTGTTGATATGGTCGCAGCCCATCAGATCTCATGACGAGATCTGTTGGCTCCTTGGATCCTCCGCTATGTGAAATATAGACAGTTTTTGAGGCTTAATTGCTCAAAAACTGCTGAAAGGATTTACACAAAATCACAAAAGTATGCACCAGGCCACCCATATATAATTAAGGCTGGCAATGGGTGATTGGTACCCCCGGGCTATGATATGCACAGGGAGGGGGCCATGCGGTCCACCCTGCCCAATTTAATGTCATGTGGCTTCTGGAAATGGAGTCACTATTGACTCTGGGAGGTTGGCTGCCTGTGGTGGTGGTTGACCACAGGGTGGGGTTGACTGCCTTCAGGGGGGCGAGATAGGGTTGGCCAAAGGGCCTAGTCATATGTCATGTGTGGCAGGGGGATGGTTTTCTGTACAGTTAAAAAAAAAACTCTAGAAATTCACTGAAAAAAACAAAGGTTAAAGTAAAGTTATAGTTAGATGAGAATTTCAGTAACATTTTAAACATACAAAACCACTGAAATTCATGAGTTATAGTTATCACTGGTAACTATAACTCATGCAACTACAACTGACACCCTCCCCATGCACTTCTTATTACCCATATTTTATCACTTGTGACATCTTCTATGACAGCATTAATATCACTGCATCAATTGCAATTACATATCTGATAGTTAGACTGTGCACGGAGGGGTGTGAGTGTATTGGCTATTGCATAGTAACAATGAGAAGCTAGGGGCCTCATATGTAGGCTGAAGAAGAATGGAGAAAGAACCCACCCTAGTGGGACCTCACAGCTTTTTACTCTTGGCAGGGCTGAAAAAGGGCAACATGATTGTCTGTCTCTAGGTATTATATAAGCTATTTCAGTATGATGCACTCAAAATCTGCTTCATCCATTCTCTTAATAGTGATGGTATGGTTGATGGTTTTATAGACCTGTGCTGATTGGTGAGGATGAAACAGAGAAACCTCTGGTAGATCAGTGAACTCTCAGAAAGAATCATTTATGTAGAGATGTTTTTGTGCTCAACCAAAAATATAATTATATTAGAATTGTGAAATTCTAACAGTTGAGCAAGTATTATTTTTGGAACATACAACATGTCAAGACATTTTCCTGCAAGACATCCAAGTGAGCCTCTAGAACAGCAGCACTAACAATGGCAGAAAGTCACAATCACCATTGGACACGAGTAGAAAAAGGGCCAAAAAATGCATCAATACTATTACGTAAACAACAAAATGGAGTCAAAACAGGATAAAAGTGTTTGCCTGTACTTTCTCAATTATAACTATAATGTTGAATGGAGAACAAAATCTCTCCTCCCTCATACTCAATGAATGGCAGCATAAAAAAATTACACTCGCATTTTTCTGATTTTGGGCTCAGATGAACCAAGAGTTTTTGCTACATTTTTTAAAGGTGATATTTGCAATTATAGCATTGGGAAATGTAAAAATCCCCAAAAACTTAAATAATGAACTGATATATAAGTATAAGGTGAAGGGACAGGTGGGTGAGTTCTAGACTTAATGCTGCAAATATGAATGACAGAAGAATGTATGTTGGAACAACGCATGTTGGAACCACGCATACCTGAACAACGCGGTCGAAACAACAACCGCGTTGTTACCACTAATGCCTTTACCACAAATGCCTTAACAACGATTTTTTGTTGTAAAGGCATTCCTTGTAAAGGCATGCGTGAACGGCATGCATGGTTCCAGCATGCGACCCTCCCTGACCTCCCACCCCTACCCCGACCCCTAAAATTACTGTGACCCCCCACCCCGCCCCTAAAACCACCCCAACCCCATGATTTCATTGTTCGAGGGTCGTGGTTTAGCTGCTTCCCATGACAGAATGCTTTTGAGGTTGAATTACTGTTGCAATGTAAAGAGAGGCAGAGGAGCACATGTTTAAAATAATGCATTAGAGATTGTTATGATCTATGGACCATGCTCACCTGTGATAATATGACAGTCTGAGAAACACTGTCTGCTAATTGTCATGAGTGACCAATTCTACTGCAGCAGTGTAGGTCAACACTGAATGCAAATTGTAGGACACACTACACAAGAAATGTAAGAAGGGTTAGAACAGACCTCAAGACACAGGGTGTCAAAGGACTTTCATAAGAATTGCAGTGGTTGCAGCCATCTTCTATTCATAGTATAAGTTCCTGATATTTCAGAGTATTCTTTACTTGGCAGACAGAACCCTTAGTTGCACCAGTTAGATTTCTGTTGCGAAGATCTGGATACAAGCTTTTGTGGTCATAGAAATGTTTCGCAATAGCGTTGTGTTCAAGGAATTGGACCTTGATATTGGAACACAGTTTACACTAATTATTTTTTCCAAAGAATATAATCTCTAACATGCACTATTTTCACAAAGACAGAGCAAGAAAGAACCTCATTCATTCTTAGGGCATCATTGCAAGTGTGGCGGTCAGAGGATCACCACAATCATGTTGACAGTCATACCACCGCACTCTGGGCGGTCCGACTGCCCAATTATGACTCTGGCAGATGGACCCGCCAGGGGACACCGTCCCCACTGGGAACATTGTTTCTGATGGGCTGACAAAAGTCTTGATTGTAGTCAGTCAGGGTGGCGCTGATTATAACCTTGTTCTCCACCAGCCTTTTCATGGTGGTTTCCCCTTGCTGGCGAAGAACAAGTGCAGGGGGGCGTAGGGGCACCATGCACTGCCCATGCCCAGCACCCCCAGAATGTGCACTGTCTTCTTTGCAGACAGTGCACATTCCAAGCCTGTTGAATGGCCCCCTCTGTGCTAAATCATAGCACGGTTCCAGCCAGACTGTCCTGCGGGAAATCGTATCACAGTTTTACTGCCAGTCAACCCTGTGGGAACATTGTAATACACCCATGGTGGGACAGCCAAACTCGTAATGAGAGTCATAATTTTTTAATGTTTTCTCTAGGTATAATATAATATAAAAGTTATGGTGATATTAGGGAAGTGATTGCCTGCTACCATAAGAGAATGTTCAAAACTATTTTGCATTCCTCACGTTGCAGCTTGTGAACCTTTTAAAATAAGAACCATTCAGATTGGAGGCTTAGTTACAAATTACTGAATATAATTATTAACACAGAAACAAGTATTTTATTTAAAGTATTCACTTTCATTTTTAGTAGAGATTACACTTATGTTTCAACTCTAGGAAGTCCAAAAGCTTCAATCTCCTACTGAGAGTCAGAAATATAGAGAATTGACAAAATTTATATAATTTATATCAATTGTCACACTAGGGGTAGTGAAGTAGCACTTAAAAGGTGAAATACTTAAAGAAGTTTTTCTTGTTTTAGAAATCAAAGGTTTGTGCCCAGCTTTAACAACAGCCAAAATGTATAAATTCAGGGGCACATATATGAGAGGATTGCACTACTGTTGCGTCACTGTTAGTGATGCAGCAGTGGTGCAAACCTCTCAACCATATCTAGGAGGCCAGGCAAAGCCACTTTTTGTGTCTTTGAATAGCCTCATAAATGTGGAGTAAGGCAAAGCAGTGCAAGTCACTGTGTTGCCTTACTCTGCACAACGGAGGTGTTCCATAGGTGTTGCAGTGGATTTTACCATGCAACACCCATGGATTTTGACACATCCCCATATTTAGGAGAGCATGTAAACCTGGGAATGTGCCATAACCCTCCTACCCAGCAAACTCATAATGTGCACTGTCAGCTGTGCAGACAGAGCACATTACGAGGGTGCTGGTGCCCCCTGCGGTTGGCAGCATTGCCGCCAGCTTGATTATGAGCCGGCAACAATGCTGCTGCCACTTTCACAGTGGGCTGACCATCGGAAACCTTGGTTTCTGCTGGTCATTCCAGTGGGAAAGTTTTAATAGGGCCAGTGGGGAGGTAGCTAACAGGCTGGCAACCACCACATCGGGAGTTTTCGCAGATGGGTGTTCCCATCTTCCAAACTCATAATTGGGCCCTTTATATTTTCAAGATGACCTACTAGTCAACGGTTCCTCCAACAAAGAAATATTTTGACATTACATGCAGTATTTAAGAGGTTAATGGAATCTGGATTAACTTTGAACTATAACAAATGCCAAATTAGAGTCAGTTCTGTTGACTATTTAGGTCACACAATATTGAAGGAATGTTTCAGACCCAAATTAGTTTAATTCAAGCTGTAAAAGATGCTCCTTATCCCAAAAATAAGGAGGAATTAAAATCATTTATGGGTTTGAGAGAAGATATGGCAAAATTTGAAAAATAATTATGAATGCCTGCAAGATCTGTTGAAAAAGACAAAGGGGCATATTTGAGAAAAGTGGTGCTGCACAAACTGTAGCGCCACTTTTCTTGCGCCCCTTAGCACCCCTCTAATGTCACTATGTGTGCGCTGTGTTTAAAATGGAGGTGGTTAGGGGACTAATGTCAGAATTTTTTATGCTGGTCTGGCGCTTTTCAGCATTAGCATCAGAAATTCTTACGCTAATCCTGCAAAGCATCCAGAGGCCCATTGTAAGCAATATAGCTTCCTTTTAACACCTGGTCTGAGCAGGTGTTAAAAGTGCCCAAAAAAATGGTACAAGTAAATCTCATAGATTTCCATGCGCCATTTCTTCAGCCTCACTAACGGGGGATTGCCCCCTTTGCATACATTATGCCTGGCGCAGGCATACTGTAGTGCAACGGGTTACAAAGTGGTACAATGGATGCATTGCACCACGTTATAACTATGGCGCCACATTTTTGGCCTTCTAACGCCACATTAGCGTCAATAAATGATTCTAATGTGGTGTTGGAATGGCACTAGGGACTCTTAAATATGCCCCAAAGAGATTGTATGAGATGTAAAACACAAAGAAAGAGTGGAAAAAAATAAAAAAATAAATACTCAAATCTCCTGTGTTAAGAACATTTGATCCTAGAAAGAAAACCATATTTACAACAGATGCCTCCAACAAGAGTCTTGGTGCAACCTTCTCTCAGAAAGGAAAAGGAGGTGAAAAAAATAATAGCATTTGCATCCCAGTGTCTAACCAAAGCAGAATGTCATTATTCTGTAACTAAGAGAGAGGCTCTGGTCTTCTTTTGGACCATCAAACATTTCAGGTTTTACCTGTGGGCTATAAAATTCACAACACGTACAGATCACAAGCCTCTTTCATTTATGTTCTCCATTAAAGGCACGGGGAACAGTACTCCACATATTATGAGGTGGATTCTTGGCCTAAACAATTTCTGCTTCAATTTGGAATATGTGCCTGGAGGAGAAAATACAATTGCTGATTATCTCTCTAGGGCACCTTTAGATCAAGAAGTACAAAACAAAGCATTAAAAAAGTGCTATTTCATGTAAACAAATGCCTGCACTCAACTCAACTTAAATAATTGGTCATAAATGGTTGGCCTAATAAGCAAAATGAGATCAAGGAAGAATTAAAAGGTTATTCAAAAAGTGACAAAACAAAAATCATATGTAAGGCTTCCTTATCACCTTTAGAAGTACCAAAGGAACCCCGGAATAAACAAGCCATGGATATAATTGAACTCATGGAAGGTGTGGGGGTTTATGAAAGATTCATGTTAGCATTAATAAATTATACCTGTCATTGGATAAGTTTTCAATTTGTCCAGCGTATGAGTATAAGCACACTGATTGAGTTCTTAAAAGTTACTTTTAGTAGAGAAGGTATACCTTCCACAATTGTTACAGACAATGGTGTCCAATTTACATCCCAAGAAATGAAGGAGTTTTTGCTCCCTTGATATAAAACATGAGAAAACTGCTTTATATTGGCCCAAAGCAAATGGGTTAGTAGAAAGAACAAATTGTATGATTAAAGAACTTAATTAACTAGCTACAGTAAACAGACAGGATGTAGAAAAATCATTGTGTGACTGCATTTGGGCCTACCACACTTCACCTAACCTCACAATGGGTGTTTCACCTTTTGTGCCTATTAGAGGCGAGGAACCCAACACAAA
This sequence comes from Pleurodeles waltl, assembly GCF_031143425.1. Taxonomy (NCBI): domain Eukaryota; kingdom Metazoa; phylum Chordata; class Amphibia; order Caudata; family Salamandridae; genus Pleurodeles; species Pleurodeles waltl. The sequence goes on from NC_090449.1 coordinate 952,537,337, forward strand.
AATTAATCTCTTGTGGTGGGAAGAGGTAAACATGTAAATATAGACAATGCCAAAGTTCATGAGAAAGTGCAGCAACACCAAATCAAATATAAAAATTGGTATGACAACAAACATGAAGTGAAAAGACAGAATTGGAAAGAAAGTGATTGAAAGATGTACCAAAGAGATTCAAAATCAAAGCAAATATTATCCTCCCCATCAAATAACCAGAGTGTACCACAATGTGGTACATACAGACAATGGTTCAGACAAAATTGTAAAACATAGTGAAAAAGAACCTCCAGCTATGTTCTCTTTGTCGAATAGCCAATGTACAGATATGTAGTTCAATTAAACCAATGTAAACCAATGTAAAACATGGAGTCCTTACAAGATGCTAAACATAAAGAAATATTATCTTGCTATCTTAGTCTCTTCTATCAATCCTTCCATTAAGGAAGGAAGATGTGTTGTAATTTATAATTTAATACTTTATATCATTAGGTATAATTATAGAGTAAGATAAGTGTTTTCTATTGTCAATGGTATGTTCATTTACCCCTTTTACCGGACTACTTGTTGGACGTTCCGACGGAGCTTGCTCTAGAATGTTCAGTGAATGACAGTTGGGATGAGTTTTGGAGAGTGGATGACTGAATAAGAAAACTTCTCAACTTATCTTAGCATTGTGTATTCACATTAATACTCATTATAGTAGGGTGAATATGTGGGTGGTAATCTAATAGTGATGCCATTGCATTGTGTGCTGTTTCGTATGGAAAGTATTTCATCTTGGCTTGCCACTGTCAACATCTATTGGGTTGTATTTATCCCGCTGATGTAGATTGAACATTGGTATCATGTGTGCAAACTAGAGTTTTGTTTGTCCAAACACAGAGGGGCATATTTATACTCCGTTTGCGCCGAATTTGCGTCGTTTTTTTCGACGCAAATTCGGCACAAAACTAACGCCATATTTATACTTTGGCGTTAGACGCGTCTAGCGCCAAAGTATGAGGAAAGAGCGTCATTTTTTTGCGTGAACGCCTTCCTTGCGTTAATGAGATGCAAGGTAGGCGTTCCCGTCTAAAAAAATGACTGCGCCGCAAATGCGTCGTATTTATACTCCCGGGCAAAAATCACGCCCGGGAGTGGGCGGGGCAAAAAACCCCGCATTTGCGCCGGATTTTAGCGCCTGGGTCAGGGCAGGCGTTAAGGGACCTGTGGGCTCAAAATGAGCCCACAGCTGCCCTCCCATGCCCCCAGGGACCCCCCCTGCCACCCTTGCCCACCCCAGGAGGACACCCAAGGCTGGAGGGACCCACCCCAGGGACATTCAGGTAAGTTCAGGTGAGTATAATTTTTTTTTTTTTGATATTTTTTTTTTGGCATAGGGGGGCCTGATTTGTGCCCCCCTACATGCCTCAATGCCCAATGACCATGCCCAGGGGACATAAGTCCCCTGGGCATGGCCATTGGGCAAGGGGGCATGACTCCTGTCTTTACTAAGACAGGAGTCATGTAAATGGCGTCTGGGCGTCGTTAAAAATGGCGCAAATCGGCTGGAGGCGATTTTTTGCGTCAACCTGACTTGCACCATTTTTAAGACGCCCTAGCGCCATTTTTCCCAACGCCGGCGCTGCCTGGTGTACGTGTTTTTTTTCCGCGCACACCAGGCAGCGCCGGTCTGCTTGCGCCGGCTAACGCCATTCAATAAATACGGCGCCCGCATGGCGCTTCAGAATGGCGTTAGCCGGCGCAAAATTTTTTGACGCTAAACTGCGTTAGCGCAGTTTAGCGTCAAAAAGTATAAATACGGGCCAGAGTGTGTACAGTTGTGCTACCTTCCTGTACATTTGTCTGGCTATGTGTCCATTTTCATGTGTGTAGTTTCCAGCCACTTTATCTACATGTGTGACCCATGCTGTTGCAGTTGTATTTGCTTTCTTGACTTGCACTTACACATTTGGCACATGGGCATGGCACTTGGGTCTACAATTGGTTGTCCCTATGATACATGAAGGCCCAGCTCCTGTGCAAATAGTGTTTTATGGGCATGCACAAAGTGACGTGTCCCAAGACTGTATCCTTCCCGGGGTCCACCTGATGCTGCCATCCCTATTCTAAAGGCATTATTTACATTGTGAGCTATGGATAATTTTTGCCCAAAATATTGTGCATTCCATTTACCTTACATTCCTTGCAATGTGGGTGATATGTGTGGGTCCATAAGAGGGATTTAGCATGGAAGAGGGCATCATGTTGCTGTGATTGGGTCATATGTTGTGCAACTCAAACCCGGGACACCCAAAATCGTACTAGGTTCATGCAACACAGCCCCCCATAGAAGGACGATGGCGGCACATCAATTTGCTGTTGAGTTTGTGGACATGGGTACATGTTGATTTTGGGCTCCATCTATCAGCAGCAGTAGCAGCATGACATGAAGGATGGGCTCCATGGCAGCACAGGAAGTGTAACACTGCATACAGGTGAGTTCTTGCCTTTTATGTCTCCTTTTACACCTGCTGGGACATGGTGGTTGGACTGCCACAGTCACGTTGGTGGAAGGCAACATCATAATCTGTCCGGCAGAAACAGTGCCTCCAACTGCCTCATTGAACTGTCTTGCGGCCACGGTGGTCTGCGCTGCTTAGCGGTGCTAACAGGACCACAGCTGTCTTTGGTCTATGAAAGTGCATGCATCGTAATATGGTTGTCCAACCGCCAACCCTATGGCAGTACACAAACCACCAAACTTTTAGAGCCTGATTACGAGGCTGGCGGTCTTGAGACAGAAGTGGTCAGACCACTGCACTCCAGGCAGTACGTCTGCCAAATTACGACCCCAGTGGTCAGACTGCCAGGAGACCACCACCAGTGCCAGGACATGGTTCCCAGCAGCATGGCGACAGTTGTAGTCATGGTCAGCCACGGCAGCTCTGAGTTCAGTGCCACCGTGCTGATCACAAGTCCAGTTTCTAACAGCCTTTCATGGCGGGTACCCCGCAATGAAAAGGCTGGCAGGAAACCAGTGCTTGGGGCTACAGGGGGCCCTCGCAGTGCCCACAACCATAACATGGGCAGTGCAGGGGCCCCCTGTCCAGCACTCTCAGAATGTGTACTGTCTGCTACAGCAGACAGTGTGCTTTCCAAGGGAGCACCCTCTGTACAACAGCATTGGCCTCTTTCATGAGGAGTTGAGGCCAATGGTGCCTCACGGTTTCCACTGGGCTGACCAGGAGAAACCCCTGATTTCAGAGGATTCCACTGGTCAGCCCAGTGGAAACCTTGTAATCGGCTAGGGGGAGAGATCGCCAGCTCCGTGGCGGTCTCCTCTCCATGGGGCTGGTAGGCCAATGGGAAATCCTGTCAGGAGGTGGGTATACCTCCTCCTAGCTAAAGCCCTTTTGTTCCCTTTCTTGACAGTAATTCACACCTCCCAGCAGGCTGCCAGGTGACAGCTGGGGACATCTCTAAAAGGGGTTCCAGAGGCTTATAGACATATACGCAAGAAATGACCAACTCTCTTAATCTGACACTTTCAGAACCGTAATTTAAAGTCTTCCTTTATCATCACATTGTGTGAGGCCTTCTAGCTAGTTCCAAACTGAACTTATATATAAAAGGTGTTATAATATAACACAGTGTTTACTATGGAGATCAGGCCTTCCCACAGTGAAAATGACTTTGGAGATGTTTCACTGCCAAACTATGTAAAACTTAAGTACACATGCCCTACGTTCTGAATACCATGCACCCTGCCCTATGGACATTTCAAGCCTATAGTAGAGGTGACATACGTACTAAAAAAGCCTGCCAAAGGGTTTATCATGCCAGGTTGAACTGACAGTTATAAAACTGCACACTCAGGCTGTAGGGACAGTACTGAAGGCAGGATTTTCTACTGTAAATATACTGGTGACAGTCCCCTTGTCCAGCTCCCCCGCAATGTTCACTGTCTGTTATACAGACACTGAACATTGAGAGGGTGCTGGTCCACCTTGCAGGTGACAGCACTGCCGCTGGCTCGATTTTGAGTTGGATCAATGCTGCCTCCAGTTTCCCGAATGCTGACAGATGGAAATCTTGGTTTTCATCCGTCAGCTTAGTGGGAAACACGTGATAGGTCCAGGGGTTGGTCACCACTATGGCGGCAGCCACCCTGTCTGGAGTTTGGCAGACGTTCGCCAAACTCATAATTAGGCCCCTAAAACTAAACACACAGTGACAGGCAAAGGAGAGGCACCCAACCAACCAAAAAGGACATATTTGCTTCTTGAAGAGTTCAGAAAAGAAGTGGACTCCCCTAAACAAAGCACCACTACAGTGTTACAGTCCTGGACCATTCCCTTCAGAAAGTTGAGAAGAGAGACAAACAATTGAAAGCTGCCACTAAGTGGACAATGAATGAGGTGAATTGAAAAACAGAAGTGGGGAACTTGGGAAAAGAGATTAAAATGTTGCTGGACAAGCTCAGTGATGGTGAAGTAGATATTGTCACAAGAACCTGTGAATTAAAGGGATTCCCGAAACATTCACAAATCACAATCTGGAGGCATATGCACAGCATTTGTTTTGATATTTCCTGAAGAACACAGATGAGACATCTATTGAGCTTAATAGAACACAAACAGGGCTATTCACAAAGGTGACTTACACTTGTGAGTAATTTATGCCTTTAATTTTCTCTCACACTTCTGAGTAACTTTAAAACTTTTGGCTATTCATTAAATCTGAGTGTTAAGTTATTCAGAAGTGTAGAATTATGTGTCTCCACCCAGTGCAAAAGTGGGTGCAAACACATTTATAAGTGTACAATATTATTTCCATAAGCAAACAGTTGTAAGTTCAGCACCACAAACAGCCAACCACTGATACTGCAGCTGCCCCCCAAGCAAAATATCAAAGACAGGGGCTTAAAATAAAACCCCATAGAAAATAATGTTAAATACAATTATATTATTTAATTATTTTAAATATAAATATAATTTAAAGTTAAAAAATATCTAAAAATAAAAAACACATTTATCATTTAATTCTTATTATTTTAAAAACCTTTTTTTAATTTGTAAGCTGAAGTAACATTCATTGTTATTGAGATACAAATAAACTACTTTAAATAATTGTATACATTACTTTTAATAAATAATAATGCCTAATAAAAACATTATATTTTTATTTATGCGGGAATGTATTTTTTAATTCCAACGTCAGAAAATTAATTTACATGTAATTTAATATATTCAAATTATTAAAGATTTCATTGAAAATTAAGTTCCTTATGCTGTAGCATGTTTCCTTTTTTCTACATTTAAAATAAGTATATAGAATTAACTTATGGGTAACATTTAGCACGAAAACATGTTTAATAACTTAATATAAATGTTTATGCACTCTTTAAATTTTCCATATACTTTAAAATCCAGACATCTCCATCCCCAATGATGCAGTCTGTCTGTGGTAAAATATAGAGAAAAGTAAACACATTATTTAACCAAAAGAAAAAAAAGTAAAAAGGTTAATATTAATGTATATTGATTTTATATATATATTTATTTTCAATGTAGAATAAAATAATTCCACAGCATTATTAACTGTATGTTGTATGAAATCTTTAATTAATGGAAAATATTCAATGGCATTAAAATAATTTTTCTGAAGTTTAGATACAAATAAATGATAATCTAAGTAAAAAAATAGATATTTATTGTGCATTAATTATTATTAAACTTGATGCAGAGACTTAAGTAAATATAAGTGAATTATATTTTACTAAACATTAAAGTGACAAATGTATACATTAAAAAAATTAGTTAAAATATTGTATTAATAAATATGTTTTATGTTTGCATTTTTTCGAACACTACAATATATTTATTTATTTATATTTTACTCTATTTTAAATAGTTTAATTTAATGTATATTAATTCTTATAGAGTTTTATTTGAAGCCCCTACCTCCATTTTATTCTATGGCCTGCCCCCCACAGAGTGTACAGTAATTATGAAATCAAAAGTAAGATCATTCCAGTCGTTTTGTACTGTATTCATTGCTTTAAAATGAAAGAGGAGATTTTGAAAGCAGCCTAGGGTTTTTACTATCTGTATTCCAGAGTATACCACCCCTGATTCTAGCATAATGCAATGGCAATGGGCCATCTGAGGTTTAGGCAAATTCCATCCAAACTGTGTCTTACGCTTAATGGGCAACTCCTCCATTTTTGCTGAATTTGTTTTTGTTGGCCTTAGGCCTCTGCATACTCTACTACTGCTAACCATTGCTAAAGTGCTTGTTCTCTCTCCTTAAACTGTGCTAGATTGGCTTACTCCCAATTGGCATAGCTTATTTACTAGTCCATAGTGCAGGAGCACTCCCTGTCCACAGGGCCAGTAAATTAAATGTTACTAGTGGCCCTGTAGCACTGATTGTGACACCCACTTAAGTAGTCTGGTAAACAGTTCTTAGGCCTACTATTGCAGCATGTGCATTCAGTATTAAACTGCTATTTTAACCTTGCAAAGTAATCCTTTTCCCAGGCCCAAACCTTCCTTTTTAATAAATATAAGTCACCCCTAGGTTGGGACATGGATAGCCTAAAGGGCAGGGTACAATGTATTTTAAAACATAGGGCATGTAGTTTAGGTTTTACATGTCCAGGTAGTAAAAAACCCTTAAAGTTATTTTTCACTACTGCAAGACCTACCTGTCCCATAGGATAACATTGGAATTGTCTGATTACATTTTATAAGTGTAATTCCCAAATGGGACCAGGTAAGATATTCATGTTTGGTTTATCTGGAATTGTAATTTCAAATCCTAACATATGGTTACATCGGATTGTAAATTACAATTTTGAAAATAGTACTTTTAGAAAGTTGGCATTTCTTGCCTTAGGCATTTGGTGCCTGCAGTCTCTCTCTGGGTCACATGACTGGGTGTAGCAAGCCCTATCAAGGGGATCCTCGATGATGACGCAGACCCTCACATCTCAGCCTCACTGCATCTCGAAACCACGTCACTGCTTCAACTGTACAATGCATCTTTTACCCAAATCCTCGCAATGCTCTTCAAACCAGGATTTAGGGTACTGTGTTCAGCAGGCCTAACTGGGTCCCTGTAGCTAGCCCACACTCTATTGTGGTCATCCTGAACTTGTGACTTTGTCTCAGTCTGGTGCAACCATATATCTACAGTTGGGGCTTTCTGCTTTTTGGCTCTATTTGCACTAAAATCTTTTAAAAATGCATATTTCTAATTCTAACATGGGATTTTTATTGTTTTGAGCCATGAGTGAATGAATGGTTTCATAGGGTGGAGCCTGTGACCCTGAGGATGGCATCAGAGAGTTCACTTAATGTGTGTTGGCAGCTTGTGTGTGACCCCTACCAGGACCTGTGCTACTGTAATATGTGTCATGTTTGTGGTGGGACGTAGAAACTGCCCCCCTCGTTGTGGGGGTGGCACTGAGATGCATCTCTTGTACATTCTAATTCTTATCTGGCACATGTCAATTTAAAAGTAAGATATTGGGGCCTTGACCTTTTCGGGAGAGGCTGTTTAGAACAGATTCATATGTGGTAGACTGGTGGGCATACCAGTGACTTCTGGAAAACAGTTTTGTCTTCAAATTGACTAAGCCTATTTAAGGATTCAGAGAAGGCCTGAAGATGGGTTTAGGATATCATTACTGTTCGGAATTTGGAAGTGACCTGTAAAAGACATCCCTTCCAAGTACCAATTCCTTAGGGTATGTATGAATGGTTTGTGACAGATATCCAGTTGCCAAACGTTAATATTTTACCACAACCCCAAAGTAGATGGTAAATCATTTGCAAATTGGAATAGGTCCCTATGGTACCACTTCGTCTTTGTGAATGTTAAGAAAAAAAGGAGTAGGTAGTTCTCCCATTACTAAAACTGTTTGTCAAACTTTCTTTTTTTAAAACACATTCTGTTTTCCTTTTAGTAAAATGGGTGGCAGTTTAAAAAATGTTTGCTTTATATGAAGCAGTCACTAACATGGAGGTCTGCTGTTTGCAGCATGCCACCACCTCTGAGATTGCAGCCAATAGAAGGGGATATGAGTTTTCAATATGTAAGACTGACATAAAGGCTCAGATTTACAAACATGTCCCATGAAAGAGCACAGTCAACAAAACAGCACAGCAAGTTGTTGCGTTGCATGAGAGGGAGAGAGCAGGAAAGCACCTTGTCTTCTAGAAATGGTGCTTTCCTGCTCGCTCTCCTTTGCTTGCACTTAATTAGGTGGCCTAGTGCTATGCCCACAACTTTGCACCATAGCACAAGGGTGTGAATAATAGGTTTTTGTACTGGAAGGATAGGTTTCCAGTACAAAATACTGTATCTAGACAAACTTTAAAACTTTTCACATTTCTCCTTTTTACACCACTCTCAAAGAGGTGTTATTTTGGGTGCAAAACCCTGCCTACTAATGTTAACAGAGCGGATTTTGAATCAAAATATGTATGGTTGCATGGAAATGTCCATGTTCCACTCACGAAATGCCCTACTGACACAAAGCAATACAAAGTACTGCAAAGAGCAGCTTTGAGTTACTTTCATGTACATTTCCAAAGCAAAATATGTTGGCTCCGGAAAGTAAATTCAAACTAAACAAAATCAACTTTTGTGATGCAAACCCAGTGCAAATTGTTAGTAAATCTGGCACAAAACTCCGACAAAGTGAGTGGGCAAAATAATAAAATATTTAACTTTGCAGGAAGATTTGCTAACCATCGAAAGAGAGGAGGTATGAATACGAAAAAACTGGTGCAGGATATGTTGGACTCAATAAGCACCTCAGAATTAAACTACAGTGAAGGAAACAGTCTGTCTAGAGACTGTCTCCTTCACTGTACCAAGATTCCTGCCCTTCAGCCCAGTGGGAGAGGTGCAGCAGCATTGTTGCTGGCTCATAATTGAGCCGGCGGAAATGCTGCCACATGCAGGGTGCACCAACACCATTGAAATGTGCACTGTTTGCACAAAATCAACACGTTTTGACCTTAATTTATTTGAATTTAGATATGATAAACTACACATACCAAGAACTTGGGAAAACTAATGACGTGCATTACATGTAAAAATTGTCACAGTGGTGACCATAAACAAGACCTGTTGTTTAACACATTGGATGCTATATGAATTTGCTAATAAAGGATTTTTTTATTGCACTCGCGAGAAAGTGTATAGTAAGAATCATTCAAGGATTGCCACAAATATAGTTTCTAGGCTGGTCCCTCCACACATGCCACATCTGCCTAACATTAAGGCTGTGTGCCGAAGGAAACACTGACTATGATCTGTTTAGATCAAATGTGCAAAACAACTGGTATTCAAGTATTGAATGCACAAAAAATACACTGTTAGCTTTCAGTAATGGTCTTTTAATTAAACAATGAGCAATGTCTACGTTCAAAGATATTTTAAACTTCTACTTCAGTGTTCACCTAGCAATGGGTCCTGTTTGTATTTGAATGTTCTAGTTTTGATTTAGTTTCATTAGCAGGTTACTGTTTTAAAACATGGAATTGATTAAACTCTGCAGAAGCTGTCATTATGATGTAATCTCTGTGACATATTGAAAATATACTAGTAGCATGGCTCTGAAAAATAGGTTTCCAGGGGAATGCCTTTTGTGGAAATTACCAATCTGTCCGTGGCATCAGCACCTGCTGCAAATCTCAAGGGGAGGGGTGGTAAGGATGGGGGGAATAAAAATAATAATAATTGAATAAAAAACCTTACCTTTCTGACGCTGCTACCTCCCACATTGCTCCTCTTCTCTCCTGGTGTCCCAGCAGTCCCTGGGACACCAGGACAGGCTCCCCTGCAATCCCGGCACTGCTCTCATGCTAAGCGTAGCATGAGAGAAGTACCAGGATTGGTTTGAGTGGCTTGTTCTGCTGGTTAGACACTGCATGGGAATCTGTGCTGTTTCTCCAACTCGGCTGTGCAACACAGCTGGGTTGAAGAAACCTAAGTGTGCATGTCAGTTAGGCCATCCAAACTGACATGGGCATTTAGGGGCATATGTATACTCTGTTTGTGCTGAAATTTTTTGACGCAAATTAGGCGCAATCCTAACACCATATTTATACTTTGACGCCCGACCCCGCGAATGTCAAAAATATGCAGTGTGAGTCATTTTCTAGATGCGTGAAACTGCCTTGTGTTAATGACATGCAAGGTAGGTGTTCCCGCCCAAAAAATGGCTTTAAGGCATGTGCGCCTTATTTATACTCCCGCGTCATTTTGACGCACAGGAGGGGGCGGGCCTTAAAAATTGGCGCACAGCCTGATTTGCGCCGTTTTTTAACGCCTGGGTGAGGGCAGGCGTTAGGGACCTGTGGGCTAATTTCCATGGTCTCTGACCATGGAAGAAGTCCACAGGTGCCCTTCCCTGCCCCCAGGGACAACCCCTGCCACCCTCTCCCAGCCCTGGAGGACACCCATGGATGGGGGGACCCATCCCAGGTAAGTACAGGTAAGTAGAGGTAAGTAATTTTTTTTGTAAGTGGCATGGGGGGCCTAACTTGGGCCCCCCTACATGCCATGATGCCCAATGACCATGCCCAGGGGACAGAAGTCCCCTGGGCATGGCCCTTGGGCAGGGGGGCATGACTCCTGTCTTTCCTAAGACAGGAGTTATTTCAATGGGGGTTGTGCATCAAAAAATGGCGCAAGTCCAGTTAGAGCCATGACTTTTGACTCTAGCCTGACTTGCACAATTTTTTGACGCACAACCCCCATCCTCCCCTACGCCTGCGCTGCCCGGTTAGAGTCTTTTTTTTTTTTACTCTAACCAGCCCCTCTGCGCCGGCTAATGGCAATCCGTAAATAAGGCACCCGCCTGGCGCGTTGGAATGGTGTTAGCCGGCAGTACATTTTTTTATGCAAACCAGCACCGGAGCTGGTTTGCGTCAAAATGAATAAATTTGGGCCTTAGTGCACTCCACTCCCCCTCCTTCTCCCTCTCTGGGACAAGCCACACCCCTCCCTGCACCTGCTGGCTGAGCCAGCCGCTGAAAAATAAAACAAAAGTATAACTTTTGTGACGCAAACCCAGTAGAAATTATTAGTAAATCTGTCATAAAGGTCCTAAAAAGTGAGAGGACAAAATAAAAAAATACTTATATATGCAGGAAGATTTGCTTATCACAGAAAGAGAGGTGGTATGAATAAAATAATACTTGTGCAGGATATGGTGGACTCAATAGGCACCTCACAATTAAACTACAGTGAAGGAGACAGTCTGTCTACAAATACCTGGAATATGAAACTTTGGGGATCATTACGAGTTTGATTTTCAGAAACATCCGCCCTCCAAACTCCAGACGAGGAGACTGAGACAATGTTGGCAGTTTCCCCACGGGCCCCAATACAACCTTTCTACTGGGCTGATGAGTGGGACCCAAGGTTCCCACCCGTCAGCCCAGTGGGAAAGGCCCTGTAGCATTGTTCCCGGGCTCATAATTGAGCTGGTGGCAATACTGCCACATGCAGGACACACCAGCACCTTTAAAATGTATACTGTCTTCACAGCAGACAGTGCGCATTTCAAGGGTGCTGGGCAGAGGGACCCATGCACTGCCCCTGCCATGCGCAGTGTAGGGGCCCCTCTGTTACCCCCTGCACTTGTTCTCCACCAGCCTTTTTTTCATGGTGGTCAGACAGCCCTGAAAATGCTGGTGGAGAACAAGGTGGTAATCAGCAGGGTGGCTCTGACCTGGCTGTTTACAACCAAGACCACCACCAGCCCGTCGAGATCTTGAATCCCGGCTGAGACGGCGCTCGGTTGACTGGTCCACCTGCCAGCCTCGTAATGTGGCGGTTGGACTGCCACAGCTGCGGCGGTTCAACTGCCACCGCGAGTCAGGCAGTCTTCAGACCACCAGTCTCATAATCTGACTCTATGGGGGTCATTACAACCCTGGCGGACGGTGTTAAAGCTGCGGTAATACCGCAAACAGGCCGGCGAAAAAAAAAAGGGAATTATGACCATGGCGGAAACCGCCAGCATAGACAGCCACTTTAACACTCTGACCGCCACGGCGTTACAGACAAGCAGCGTGGCGGTCACCGCCAACAGACAGGCGGAAGACAATGTACCGCCCACAGTATCACAACCCACCAATCCGCCAACATTTCCGGGGTGGATTCACCGTGGATAAAAACACGGCGGAAACAGCTTCTGCAATGGGAAAACACTCACCTTAACACACTCCACGAGGAAGGAGGGCACCATTGAGCCGGGACTACAAAATACTCCCTGCCCTTGTCTTCCTGCTCCTCTACGAACACCAGCAACGGCGGTGCCGAAGACAACGGTGAGTACTGAACCTACGACATAGAGGAGGGGGTAGGCAAAAGTCAGTGGGACACACACGCAACACCCCTATCCCCACCCGACCCTTGCACATTACAACACACACACCAATGCATTTCCAAACATCACAGTAACAACCCACAACCCCCCCGGAAGAATGCAAAGACAAAAGGAAATGAGTTCAACCATTGTAATGTATCAAAATACAGTAACCAAATATATACAGATATATATACACATTCTAGAAATTATACATTACGATTAGTAGTGCAGGTATGCACATATCAATGTCCGTGGACCACTGGGCCCACAAAGCATGGGCGAGGCCCACACTAGATACCTGTCCACAAACGGAGAGAACACTGCAGGGGCATCAGATAGAAATACAACAGGCACCTCAGGGGGAAGGGAAGGGGGGGCACCTCAGCCAGATTACAGTACCACGCCAGATCCACAACGGGGCTCCATGCCCATTGATGTATCCTGGGGAGTGCAAAGCCACAGTCTCTCAAGTCTCTACAGTGGGTGGTTTGCCCACTGTTCCATCCTGGGGAGTGCAAAGCCACAGTCTCTCAAGTCTCTACAGTGGGTGGATTGCCCACTGTACCATCCTGGGGAGTGCAAAGCCACAGTCTCTCAAGTCTCTACAGTGGGTGGGTTGCCCACTGTACCATCCTGGGGAGTGCAAAGCCACAGTCTCTCAAGTCTCTACAGTGGGTGGATTGCCCACTGTACCATCCTGGGGAGTGCAAAGCCACAGTCTCTCAAGTCTCTACAGTGGGTGGTTTGCCCACTGTTCCATCCTGCGGAGTGCAAATCCACAGTCTCTCAAGTCTCTACAGTGGGTGGATTGCCCACTGTACCATCCTGGGGAGTGTAAAGCCACAGTCTCTCAAGTCGATAACATTCTCCACTGGTTCTGGAGGGGGACTGGTGCCCAGAGTGCTTCATCCTGTGCAGGACAGAGGTAGGGGATACATGTCTCCACTGGTTCTGGAGGGGGACTGGTGCCCAGAGTGCTTCATCCTGCCCGTGACGGTCCCAGTTCCGTCACTGTCCCAGCTGCACATGGGCTAACGATGCTTGAGTTGGCGGTCTTTGCCCTGTTCAGCGGTGCTTGACTTTGCTGTCTCTGACCTGTTCAGCGGTGCTTTGCCATGGCGGTCTTTGCCCTGTTCAGCGGTCTTTACAATGGCGGTCTTTGCCCTGTTCAGCGGTGCTTGATTTTGCTGTCTCTGACCTGTTCAGCGGTGCTTTGCCATGGCGGTCTTTACCCTGTTCAGCGGTCTTTACCATGGCGGTCTTTCCCCTGTTCAGCGGTGCTTGACTTTGCTGTCTCTGACCTGTTCAGCGGTGCTTTGCCATGGCGGTCTTTGCCCTGTTCAGCGGTGCTTGACTTTGCAGTTTCTGACCTGTTCAGCGGTGCTTTGCCATGGAGGTCTTTGCCCTGTTCAGCGGTCTTTACCATGGCGGTCTTTGCCCTGTTCAGCGGTGCTTGACTTTGCTGTCTCTGACCTGTTCAGCGGTGCTTTGCCATGGCGGTCTTTGCCCTGTTCAGCGGTGCTTGACTTTGCTGTCTGACCTGTGCATTGGTGTGTGGCATGACCGTCCCTCAGTGCCCAGCGGGGCTGTGGCTGCCGGGGCCCTCCAGGGCACTGACAATGGCGGTGGTTTCCGGACCAGTGACGATACTGGTGCCTTCAAGGGCACTGACTCTGGCGGTGGTCTCCGGACCAGTGACGATACTGCTGCCCTCCAGGGCACTGACTCTGGCGGTGGTCTCCGGACCAGTGACGATACTGGTGCCCTCCAGGGCACTGACTCTGGCGGTGGTCTCCGGACCAGTGACGATAGTGCTGGCGGTGGCGTCCTGGCCAGCAGGGAGGATGGCAGCCTTCCCCGCCGTGCTGCTCCTACCAGACTTTGGAGACTTCTTCTGCCCCTTCACCACCTTGGGAGGAGTCAGAGCTGACTCGACACTCCCCCCGGGACCCTTGGGAGCAGTTTTGCCGTCAGGAGTCTTCAACCCCTCCTGTCTGGCACTGTCCAACTTAAGGTGCTTTACAGGGGGTGGACTGGCAGTGCTTTGGCTCTGTGTCACACTGGCTGCCCTGGTGGCCGGTGCACTCCACAGACCTCTAACACGCACCACTGTTACTGGACTTTTTTTGGCTGAGGTGCTACTACGGGACCTATGAATTGGAGGGGTGGGGGTGGTAGCACAGAGGTCAACGTTGCTCAGGAAAAGTTTCTGACGAACCCTGGGATGGGTAGCTGGAGGGGGTCTGGGAGTGGAGGAAGAGGAGGTGGTTGTAGGAGGTGTAACTTTAGGTGATTTGTGTGCAGGTGTAGGTACTGGAGGCTGTCGTGAGGTGGATGGATGTTGGGTGTGTGAGTTCCCGCGTTTGTGTACTTTGGAAGGGGGCGTCACAGACACACTGGGAGTGGACACAGGGGACGTGTAAATGGTAGTGGGGGTGGTGAGTGCAGGTGAGCGGGGTGTGGTGCTGGGTGTTCTGGTGCGAGTCCTAGTGCCTGTAGATGTAGTGAATGCAGGTGAGAGTGTAGACGACACTGGGAGGGATGAGGGAAACGACGAGGAGGGGGACACAGTGGAAGCAGTGGATGTTGTTGTGTCTGTATGGGGGTGATGCTTGTGTGAGTGCCTGTGGGTTGTGTGGTGCCTATGTTTGCCTGAGCTACTTTTGTGTGTTGAGGTGTGTGCATGCTTGTCTGATGGTGTGCTTGGGATAGGCTGGGGTACAGGGGATTGGGTCTGGGTGGAGGAAGTTGGAGGGGGGAGGCTAGACACAGGGACAATGGCTGCCATCAGTGCTGAGGCCAGAGATTGCATGGTTCGATGATGGGCAGCCTGACCAGAATGAATGCCCTCCAGGAATGCATTAGTGTGTTGCAACTCCCTTTGTACACCCTGGATGGCATTCACAATGGTAGACTGCCAAACAGTGAGTGACCTGAGGAGGTCAATGGCCTCCTCACTGAGGGCAGCAGGGGTGACTGGGGCAGGGGCTGAGGTGCCTGGGGCGAAGGTGATACCCACCCTACTGGGTGAGCGGGCACGGAGCGAAGGCTGAGGGGCTGCTGGGAGGGCGATGCTGGTAGGGGGGTGGCGGCTGTACCTGTAGAAGTGGGGGGCACAGATAGTGCCGCCACCACAAGGGAGCTCCCATCGGAGGATGAGTCCGTGTCGCTGTTTGCTGATCCGATGACCGACGTGAAGCTCCCCTCACCCTCCGTCCCACTGGTGTATTCAGAGTCCGTGGTGTGGCCCTCCATGGCCATCTGGGATGCAGCTCCCTCGTGCTCCGGTGCCACTATACTGCCGCCTGATGATGCTGATGCACAAAAGAACAGGGAGAGCAGAAAAAGGGGGGGGGGACGACAGAAGAAAGACAGGAGTGCATGGCTTACCGCTAACGTTGGCGGACAATACAGACACAGCAGCCCCCTGTACTACGCTGTGCTCTTGCCCTCTACAGATGCAATTCCTGGGATATGGCCTACATGGCTATGGGTGTCATCTGCCCACATAGATGACACAGGGGCATGTCTACCTGTACTTGGCACTCTACAGAGGTGGGGTGGAGTGGCACATGGCCTGCATTACGGAGGGGCCAGCCTACGGAACTCGCCCTGGCCTAGGGAAACCCACAGCCCTCCTCCCTCACCCACACCCCCCCACTGCGCGCAAAGTCTGCAGAATGAGAGTGTACTCACCCCCTTGTGTCTGCTGTGATGCCCTCAAGCGCCCATCCAACTCAGGGTAGGCCACCGGCAGGATCCGGAACATCAGAGGGGTCATGGTGCGACGGGCACCCCTCCCACGTTGGGAGGCCATCCCCAGCTGAGCCTCCGCCTTCTTCTTGCTCCAGCGGCGAATGTCCTCCCATCTTTTACGGCAGTGGGTGCTCCGTCTCTTGTGGACCCCCAGGGTCCGGACGTCCATGGCGATGGCACGCCAAATGTCCTTCTTCTGGTGGGCGCTGACCTACATGACATGTACAGGGGAAGAAGTGAAGCCATTACCAACTGCACCGTCGAAGTGAGTGGCCCCCATCCCTACCCTTGCCATGTGGCACATGCATTCACAGTCCTTCATGCACTCAGAACTCTGCCCCCTTCCTTCTTAGAACCAGCCCTCTCCACACAGGCATAGCCCATACAACATGCTCCCTGTGTACTTACCTGTTGGTCTGGAGGACCGTAGAGTAGCGTATACTGGGGGAGGACCCTGTCCACAAGCTTCTCCAACTCCTGAGCAATGAAGGCAGGGGCCCTTTCCCCAGACGCAGCAGCCATTGTCTCTTCCAGACCGAGGTCACAGCAGCACTTGCAGTGTAGGTCCTCTCCTGTCGAAGATCAGGTATTGAGTGATTGAACAGATAGAAAATGGCGGTCACGTCGCGGTGGTGCGTATCATCACCGCCGGCGCACTTCATCATTGGCTCCTGGAACCCATAGGGTCCAATGTTAACCAATGCAGCATTTCGCCGCGGTCTACGACCGCCTACCGCGACGGTGTACAACGCCAGCACAGTTACCTCACATCCCATTGTCCCAGTTTAGAGGTCAGGCATCCGCCATTTCAGGGGCCCACATGGCTTCATTTACTACTGCGTCACACATACCTAGGCCTACACTCAACACACATACAGGAAGAGATTTGTATTTGGTGTCGTGTTCTGTGTAGTTGTGGGTACATACCTGAGAATTTGTTGACTCTGTGATCGCTGTTGTCCTTCTTAGGCACCGTCAGCTGGGACATTTGAGGAGATGGCGGAATCCTCCGGTGTACCGACCGCTGGTGGACCTGTTAACAATGGAGGAGCGACATTTGATCATCACCTACATGTCTGACCGTGCCACAATCCAGCAACTGTGTACCCAGTTGGAGCCAGACCTGAAGTCACCAATCCGCCAACCCACAGGAATCCCCTCTGAAGTGTAGGTGCTGTCAGTGCTCCATTTCCTTGCAAGTGGGTCATTTCAAACAACAGTGGCCATGGCATCAGGGATGTCCCAGCCTATGTTTTCCAACGTGTTGTCCAGAGTGTTGTCTGCACTGCTGAAACACATGAGGAGCTACATAGTTTTCCCTCAGGTGGAGGCTTTGGCTACTGTTAAAGGGGACTTCTATGCCCTGGGACATATCCCCAACATCATAGGTGCCATTGATGGGACCCATGTAGCTCTGGTCCCGCCCCCGCAGGAGTGAACAGGTGTACAAGAACCGGAAGAGTAATCATTCCATGAATGTACAGATGGTATGTTTGGCAGACCAGTACATCTCCCAGGTAAATGCTATGTTCCCTGGCTCAGTGCATGACGCTTACATCCTGCGGAATAGCAGCATCCCGTATGTGATGGGTCAACTCCAGAGGCACCGGGTGTGGCTATTAGGGGACTCTGGTTACCCCAACCTGTCATGGCTGCTGACCCCAGTGAGGAATCCCAGGACCAGGGCAGAGGAACGCTACAATGAGGCCCATGGGTGGACTAGGAGGGTGATCGAACGCACCTTCGGCCTCCTGAAGGCCAGGTTCAGGTGCCTCCATATGACAGGTGGTTCCCTATTCTACTCACCAAGGAAGGTGTGCCAGATCATCATCACCTGCTTGATGCTTCACAATCTTGCTTTGCGACGCCAGGTACCTTTTCTGCAGGAGGATGGTCCAGATGACGGTGTTGTGGCAGCTGTGGAGCCTGTGGACAGTGATGAGGAGGAAGCTGAGGAAGAAGACATTGACAACAGGGAGTCAGTCATACAGCAATATTTCCAGTGACACACAGGTGAGAATTTTTTTTTTACTATTACATTCACTTTTACACTTCTACCTCCATCCTGTCTGTCAATTTGAAGCAGTATTTGGTAACTGAGTTGTACATTTCTATTACGGTTTCACAGGTGTGGTTACCAACGTTCGTCATCTGCTTGCATCCTTCATGGACTTGTGATGTGTGAAATAGGTATGTTGACATTATTAATTCGAACGGATTTTGTCATAGTCATAGCTAATACACATTTTCAAATTCACAGACTGACTCCAGATTATTTTGTGCTTCAAGGGTGTTTATTTAAGTGCTCAAAAATGGAGGGAGGTTGTAAAATGGTGATGGGTGATGGTGGAGGAATGTCCATGGCAGAGTCCAGTCTATTCGTCTCACAGGTGCTTTGTCCATATGGGCATAGGAAGTGGAGCTGGGGCAGTTCCAATCTGGACAGGGTAACAAAGTGGGACAGTGGGAGGACAATCAGGGTGGTCTCATTTCCTGGCGGGGGTCTTGCCATCTTGCTCTGTCCTGTTCCTGGATCTCAGGGACCGCTTGCGGGGTGGTTCTCCGTCTGCAGGGGGTGGGGTGCTGGTGTGGTGGTCCTGTGTCGGGCGTCCTGTCCACTAGCGCCAGCGGAGGTGGTGGGCAGTTCATCGTCCAGGCTAGTGTCAGGGGCCCCTTGGAGTGCCATGGTGTCCCTCATGGTCTTTTGTATGTCCTTCAGCACCCCTACGATGGTGCCCAGGGCGGAGCTGATGGTTCTGAGCTCCTCCCTGAACCCCAAATACTGTTCCTCCTGCATGCGCTGGTCTCCTGAAACTTGGCCAGGACCGTTGCCATCGTCTCCTGGGAGTGGTGGTATGCTCCCATGATGGAGGAGAGGGCCTTGTGGAGAGTGGGTTCCCTAGGCCTGTCCGCCCCCTGTCACACAGCAGTCCTCCCAGTTCCCCTGTGTTCTTGTGCCTCCGTCCCCTGGACCGTGTGCCCACTGCCACTGCCCCCAGGTCCCTGTTGTTGGGGTGGTGGGTTATCCTGGGTTCCCTGTAGTGGTGGATACACAGCTGATTGACATGTCCTGGGTACGGAGGTATGGGCCCGCTGGGTGGGTGCTGTGCTGGTGTTACCAGAGGGTGGAAGGTCAGTGCTGGGCTGTGCCTGTGCAAGGGGAACCGACTGTCCCGAGGCCCACGATGGTCCGGGCTGGTCATCTGGATCCAGTTGGCCAGAGCTGCTCTCGTCACTGTGGGCCTCTTCTGTGGGTGGAGTGGAGATGTCTGGACCCTCCTGTCTGGTGACGTTACGTAGTGGTCCTGCAGGGGTATAAGAGCATGATTATTGCATGTGTGTGTATCATGGTGTGCAATGGGTGGGTGTGCGTGTACCCCAGTGCAAGCATTCCTGTGTGGGGGCTTGTGTGATGATGGTTGGGGGGGTGTTATGGGTATGTGCAGTGAGCATGCTTTAGTGAGGGGTGACCATGCTTAGTTGTGTCATGCAGGGCTTGGTGTTGGGATGGGTGGTTTGTGTTATTAGTACATTAGTGATGAGTTGGATTGATAGGGAAGGGGGTGAGGGTGGGGGTGTGTGATGGCATGCAGGTAGGGTGGGGGATATGATAGTTAAGATTTGACTTACCAGTGTCCATTCCTCCACCGACTCCTCCGAGGCCCTCTGGATGCATGATGGTCAAGACCTGCTCCTCCCATGTTGTTAGTTGTGGGGGAGGAGGTGGGGGTCCGCCGCCAGGCCGCTGAATCACGATGTTGTGCCTGGAAACCACTGAACGCAACTTCCCCCGTAGGTCGTTCCACCTCTTCCTGATGTCCTCCCGATTTCTTGGATGCTGTCCCACAGCGTTGACCCTGTCCACGATTCTTCGCCATAGCTCCATCTTCCTGGCTATGGAGGTGTGCTGCACCCGTGATCCAAATAGCTGTGGCTCTACCCGTACGATTTCTTCCACCATAACCCTCAGCTCCTCCTTGGAAAACCTGGGGTGTCTTTGGCGTGACATGGGGTGGTGTAGGTGATGTGTGGGGTGGTGTATGTCTTGATGAGTGTGATGATGTGTAGTGGTGTGTGGTGTTTTGTGCGTGGAACGTTGTATGGGTGATGATGTTGTGTGCCTCTGTGTGGTGGGGTTCTCTTCTCTATTGCTGTGCTCTCTGTCTGTCGCCTTCGTCTATAGTTTTTGGTCGTAGGGGTTTGTGGGTGATGTGGGTGTGTGTTTTATATTGTGTTGGGTGTGTGGGAGTGGTGTTTGTATGTGTCTCAGGTGTGTGTATTTGGAATTGTCCAATGTGGCGGTGTTTTGGAGATGTGTGTGTATTTTGAGCGCAGCGGTGTGTACCGCCAATGGAATACCGCGGTTGAAAGACCGCCGCGTGGATTCGTGGGTCGTGATAGCATGGGCGTGTTTCTGTTGGCGTGACGGTGGAGGTTTTGTTTTCGCCAGTTTATCACTGACCTTTGGTGTGGCGGACTTGTGTGGGTGTCTGAATTTCGGCGGATTCCGAGATGTGGGTCATAATAGCTGTGGCGGAATTCCACGGCGGTGTTTTGGCGGTCTTCTGCACGGCGGTAAGCGGCTTTTACCGCCAATGTTGTAATGACCCCCTATGTCTTTTTTAGACAAAACATACTTGATAATCCCGGACCAGAGGTGGACAGGAAAAGGCTTAGTGCAAGGCAAACAAATAGAAAGACAAAGAGGAAAACCGAAAGGGGCTCAAGAACAACAGATCAATAGAGAAACACAATGGAGTCACAATAGAATGCAAGAATGAAGAAATGCATGAAGGGGCCCAAAATAAATTTCTAAATATATAGGACTACAAGATAAGCTAAACAGAAATGAGAGAGTTAAAGAAAGGACTGAATAACTCATAGTGACTTGACAGAAATAGAAATTAAAACAAATACAATTTTAGAAGTGCATAAGGAAATTGAAACTATCTAAATTACACACAGAAGTTGATAAAATACAAGAGAATATAACAAAAATGCTCTCACTAAACAGTAATTTGAGAATAGAAGATATTATATTGTTACAAATGTTGAATGGGTTGGAAACAAATCAGGAAAGAACAACAGCAAGTGAAGAAACAACTACTGCATACAAAATGCATCTTTTCTATGACATGGTGTGCATAGAATTGGTAATAATCATAATGAAACAGACAGATACATAAGAGTGAAATTCTCACATAGGAAGAGAAAAAGGCACAGGGAAAACAACACTAGATAAATACCATAGATATAAATCCAGCAGACTATGGTGGAGAAAATACTGATGTTGGATGGGACATCATAAAAGAATCAGAAAAGCAACTACAGTATGTAATACCAAATGATATGAAAAATTAAACTATAGTCTTATCAAAGATCTGGAAGAATGGTATGGAGACAAATTGAATCATTGGAAAGAACTGAAATTAATTCACAAAGATACATGGCAATTCCTTAATATGAAAGGCACAATAACTCCAACGATCTACTTCTTAACAAAGAGTCATAAGATTCAACTAGCAGCAAGACTCAACCAAAGTATTAATTTGTGAGTACTTTTAAAGCTATATTGATTTCTTTTTGGCACCAATGGTTAAAGATTTGAATCCACATTTGAGGGACAAACCAGACCTGTTGGTACATCGAAAAAAAACACACCTTGTAGATAATCATGTCACTGGCAACATACCAAATCTGTTGTTAGAAATGAGAGAATTTTGGTTGAAAAATAAATAAGTTCAGTTCTATGAGGAAATACATAGGCAGAATAAGTTACTGCAATGGGAATTATCTTTTCAACAAAGTTTGCTAACCTTACAATAGGATGGTGAGTGAGCGAATAACATGGAACAAAGACACAATAATTTAAAAAATAATATTGTTGCTTGGGTTTACAGAAGACCTGTTGATTATCGAAAACAGATGAATAATTCAAGAAATATTTTAAAATATTAAATAAGAAGTCAATTTGAGAATCACACATACAATAAGCCAATCAAGGTTTGTCTTCCGAGACACATGATTATTTGTACAAAATGGCTAAAAGCAAACAATAATTCACTGTGAAATGACTGCAATAAATAGTATCTTTCATGCAAAGAAAGTCCATTACCTTATTGTGATTTATCACAAATAAATAGAAACTGTCAACAGATGAAAAACTTACCAAATGGTATAATAAGACCAAATGGAACAATTACAAGAAGGGAAGTTAAAGAAGTGCGGGTACCCAGATAAAATCATAGACAGCAGATAGATGAAAGCACTAAAACAAAAACAAAAACAAAAAAGGAGTATTACACACTGCAAAATGAGAGAAAGGCCTTATGACCACTGAAGCTGATTTGAAAATTGTTTTGATAGCAATGTTCTCAAAGGAAGTACCATAATTGAGGAGAATACCCTGAAGGAATTTAAACATTCTAAAATGTGATCCTACCCCAGTCACCATATTAGGTGATGACTGAATAATAACTTTCAGAAAACCCAAGAGCCTAAGAGATAAACGTGTACATAGCCAAGTTAAAGCATCAGAAGAAGTGGAGGAAATATAATATGACAAACAAAGCAATCACTAAAATGTATGTCAAACTGAAATAAGTACACATTGAAAATGGAAGAAAGAGAAAAATGAGAACTATTATTAAATGTAAAAGTAAATATGTAATATATGGCCTGAAATGGCCAGAGAATGTCATTTACTCGGGTAGCACAATCTGTGAACTGAAAGAACTAATTATGCAAAAATCAAGACTGATTACCAGCAAGAACAAAGACTATCCATTGGTAAGACACACTGAAAGATGGACAGGATTGTGAATGGGGAAAAAATGATGTTTTTGATGTGGAAAATCTAGAGAACAGGAGGCAAGAGAGAAAAACAATTGCAGAAGTTGGAATTCTGATTCCCCAAGGATATTAGGTCTAGGAAAGCAACTGTTAGAACATTTGGTCTAAGGAACAAGATAAAAATGGAAGTGACGCATTACGGAATTGCAGTTTCAACAATGGAATTACACTGTAACATGTAATTTCACCATCACTAGAGAGTAAACATACAGGAGCTTATTTGAAACACGAACAACACAGTAGTTATGCTTGTAGTGGTATGTTACGAGTCAAAGTAACTGCAATGTGTGCACTAAAGGGAATAACAGTGGGTTTTAGAACTTTTTAACCATAACAAAAAAAAATGATTTGGATCTCTTTGGAACACAAAAGTCACACAAATGTATTCACTTGTATGAAGGTTATGTAGTGTGTGTGACTAAGGTAGAATATTTTTTATGGATACACATGATAATTTTCCAAAGGATCTTAGGATGGAAAGTAACAATTGCAGTATGGTTGGAAAGTGATTTTAACAACCAAGAATTGCCCTGAGTGCAATGATATTTCATTTGGTGCTGTGTTCAGCGCCGACCTGGCTTATTACAACCTGCACCTGCAGTCAGCCCATCGGGATCCCTGATCCCAGCAGAGAAGGTGATAGGTTGGCCAGGCTGCCCCCAACCTTGTAATGTGGTGGTCAGACCACCACAACCGGTCCGGGTACCACCATATTCGTACTTAGGCCCAAAGTGTGGGTCACACCCGTTAAAACCTGCTGCATAATTTTCTGAATGACTGCAGCTGTAGAGGCAATTCCAAATGGCAATCTTAAACACCTAAATGCTCCCATAGGTGTGAAAATGCTGTTAATGTTCTAGAATCGGCATGAAGATTTTCTTGGTGGTAAGCCATAGATAGATCAATTACACTAAAGACCTTTGCTTCTCCCATCATGCTTAACATCTTGTTTCTGTGTGGAAGTAGGTACCTTTCAACCCATAAGTTCTCATTAAAACTACTCTAATCCACAGATAAGCACATTTTTCCCCATTAGCCTTGGATGCTATTATTATAGGAGCTAACCATTTGGAAGATTCTATAGGTTGTATAGTTCCCATTTTGCACAGTTTGTTCAATTCTTTCTTCAAAGGTTCTCTCATCATGTATGGAACAGGATGAGGTTTATGTACTACAGGCTTAGCTCCCTCTTTCAATTTGATCTTATGTTGGAAATCATGAAGTTGACCAAGTTTGTCGGAAAGCAAATCAGGATATTCCTTACAAATATCGAATTCGCCAATAGCTCTGTTATCTAGCAGCACCTGGTCCTTAATATTAGAATCTAAGATTATTCCCAGTTCTTTTTGATGTTGCCATCCTAATAAGTTCATACCTTTTTCTACTACATAAACTTTATCAGTTGTGGATCTACTTTAAAAACTTACATGCATTCTCATCATGCTCACCAGAGGGACAGAATCCTTGGTATACCCCTCTGGTGAAATGTCAGGCTTTTTAAACTTAGACTCATGCTTCCCGACACTTTCCTGAAGTCGTCCTGATTTAATAAGGTAAAGAGGGAACATGAATCTGCAAACATAAACACTGGATTGTTGTTGAGAAACACTTTGCATTTTGGATCATTTGGTTCCACCTACGTTTCTACATCTCCTACTTGGAAAACATAGTTTTTGTCATATGGTTCCTTACTTGTAATAACTTTAGCATGAGTATTCTCCCCATCCCTGCATACTCTAGCAAAGTGCCCCTTTCATTGCACTTTTTACATTCAACATTTTGGGCTTGGCACTCTAAATTATTTGCTAGATGGGTATTGCTACCACACCTGAAACATTTCAACTTATAATCTTCTTTCAATACTTTATTCGTATTTATGTCTTTATGCTTAACTTTATAGATTTCATTATCTGACTTGTTCTCCTATGCACTGGCTACTGTCTTGATAGGTGTTTTCATTTCCCTAATACAATTAGTTATATATTCTACAGATTGTACTATGACAATTGCATCTTTTAATAAAGGGTTTTTCACAATGACTTTTCTTGTATGTGAGAACTGTTAGTACATCTTAGTAGCTGGTCTCTTATCAGGGAATCTATAAGGTTTCCAAAGTCACATAACTTCCTTAACCCTTTTAAAGCTGCAACATATTTTGCAATGTATTCTTGTTTTCCTGGCATATGGCTAAAAAAACCTATGGCTTTCTTGAACCACATTTACTATGTCACCAAAATGGACTTCTAGTTTTATCAGAGTTTTTTTTTATAAACATCCTGTTAGAAATGGGGTTTCTGGTTGGCTAGGGTATGTACCTCAGCCAGGCAGAACTTACCCACTCTAGTCAGGGCAAGGGAGTTACACGTCCAAGATAACCCCTGCTCACCCCCTTGGTAGCTTGGCACGAGCAGTCAGGCTTAACCCGGAGGCAATGTGTAAAGCGTTTGCACAACACACACATACATGTGACGCAATATTCCCACCACCAAGGAAACACAACACCAGATTATATGAAAATACACTGTATTGTACACAACATAATTATTAGACCAACATCACATAACAGTACTATCCTGCTACCTTAGCAGTTGTCAGAACGTTACACATTAGTTACTCTGCAAACTAGCAGTAGTCACACATAACACACAGGTTACTCAGTATTCTGCAACATAAGCAGTAGTCAGGAAACACGTTATCACATTAGCACACTTGTCATAAGAATATCATAAAACGCCCATAATAGGAACATTAGAAAATCTATGGCAAGTTAAGCAAACATATTAGCAAGTCATGTCCATAAAAGGAACATGTGCACATATATGTAACAGCATCCTAGAACAGGTAGGCAATAAATCACAATTAGCAAGGTCTGTAGAAAGAACTTGGATTATAATATTATTGGTCCGTTTAAAAGTACCTGGTGAAGGATAGAGGCACCCTCCGTGCCTTGAAGACAAGAAAGAAAGGGGCCCCCAGCGCTCCTCTGCGCAATGAGGGGGCCTCCTTAGAGTCCTGGGGGAGAGGGGGGCGGCACGCACCCCCTCTGTACTGTTGACGGGCCCCTCCTGGGGCCCGCGACCACTGGGGGCCCCCCGGGCCTCCACCGGCCCTCCTGTGGGGGGCCCAGGTCACCCAATACTGGTAGAGGGGAGGGGGGGCGCCTCGCACCCCCTCCTTGCTGCCACACGGGCCCCTCCGGGGGACCCGCTAACCTCTGGGGTCTCCCTGGGCCTCCGTGGCCCTTCCTCGAAGGGAGACCCCTAACTGGGATGTTCCTGGCCCGCGAGGGGGCCAACGAGGGAGCCGGGGGCCAGGGCGAGCCTCCGGCGAGGCAGCCGCCCGGCCCAAGGTAACAGTGGAGTCCTCCGGGACTCCGGCACGCGAGGGAGAGGCGTCCTCCTCTCCCTCGCTGTCCGGATGACGACGCGGCCCAAGGTGGGGCCTGTTGGTGCCCCGGGGGCGCTTTGAAAAGCGCGCGTACCCCGGGAGCACGCTAGGAGCGTGCTAGCTCCTTCTTTGGTTTTTGTACGTGCCCCGGGGGCACTGGAGACAGCGCGGACCTCGCGCTTAAAGACAAATGCTCTGCCCGGGCTGCGGCGGTGATTCTAGCACACAAAAGGCGCCGTAGAGAGCGCAAAGGCATCAAGAGGCTCCCGGGTTGCGGCGGTGAATTTCCATCAAGCGCTTTTCACAGCGCTAAGACAATGGTGCAGCCTGGGCTGCGGCGGTGAGTTCCCTGGGCACAAGAAAGGCGCTTTTCAAAGCGCTAAGATACTCATGCTGCCTGGGCTGCGGCGGTGATCTTCTACAGCCTTTCCATAAGAGCGCTTTTCCCCTAAGCGCTAAGACAATGTCATAGAAAATCGGTGCAGGGGTCAGGGGCCACAGCACCCTGCCCCTGGGAACAATAATCCAGGAAAAGGTACAGGGCTGGTGGGCCCAGCTACAGGCCAGCACAAAGGATGCAGATGGTGGCAGTTCCTCCTAGTGACCAGGCAGGTCACAGGTCAGCACAGCAGCAGCAGTCCATGGCGGTTTCCTGGTGAGTCCATTCATCAGCGTTCTGTGTCCAGTTTCAAGTTCCAAGAATGTTCAAATTGTGGGGAAAATTCCCCTGTACTTATAGTCAGTTCTTACAGTGTTTTACAGTGGTAGGGAGAGGAGGTTCCAGCCAGTTACAACTGGTTCTGGGAGTGCCCCCTCTCTCCTTTCAGCACAGGCTCCAAACATCAGTGGGGGGTTAACGACCCTATTGTGTGAGGCCAGGACACAGCCTTTACAAATGTAGGTGTGCCCCGCCTCTCCCTTCTCTCAGCCCAGGAAGACTATTCAGTATGTAGATGCACCTCAGTGACACCTCCACCCTCCCTGTGTACAGGCTGTCTGAAAAGTATGCACAAAGCCCCAACTGTCACTCTGCCCAGACGTGGATTGGAGTCAAGCTGCAAAACACCAGAATCATAAGCACAGATAAATGCGCACTTTCTAGAAGTGGCATTTCTGTGATAGTAATAAAAAATACACCCACACCAGTAAGCAGTATTTATTATCACCATCACAACCATACCAAACACGCCTACGCTAGCCCTCATAAATCAGACAATACCCCTACACATAAGGCAGGGCATTTCTAATGCAATCCTATGAGAAGGCAGCACTCACAGCAGTGAGACACCAAGTTAGGCTGTTTGTCACTACCAGGACAGGCCATGCAATATGGCACATGTCCTGCCTTTCTACTTACATGGCACCCTGCCCACAGGGCGTACTTTAGGGGTGACTTACATGTAGTAAAAGGGGAGTTCTGGGCCTGGCAAGTAAATTTAGATGCCAGGTCCCTGTGGCAGAAAACTGCGCACACAGGCCCTGCGCTAGCAGGCCTGAGACAGGTTTGAAAGTCTACTTCAGTGGGTGGCGCAAGCAGCGCTGCAGGCCCACTAGTAGTATTTAATTTACAGGCCCTGGGTATAGAGATACCACTGTACAAGGGACTTATAGGTAAATTAAATATGCCAATCAGGTATAAGCCAATCATACCAACTTTAGATGGGAGAGCACCTGCACTTTAACACTGGTCAGCAGTGATAAAGTGCTCAGAGTCCTAGAGCCAACAGCGAAAGGTCAGAAAAACCAGGAGGAAGGAGGCAAAAAGACTAGGGATGACCATGCGTATGGCCAAAAGTCCAACACAACCCCCTACCAGCCAAAATCCAGGGGAGAACAATCAATACCTTGATGTACTTTCCTGATTGGGGCGATAGAACAAGGACCCAGGCCCACAACAGCAGGGGCATGTTCCAGTTCTACGCCTTCCTGACTCCACTGGGATCTCTCTGTCAATGCGTCCCAGGCAGCCTAGACCAACCCACGGGGATTCTCTAGCTGCCAATGGCCAGAACCAGGCCCCAGGCCATCTAGGAGCCTCTGGTCTCTGAAACCATAATGAGTGGGGGGCGGTAGCCCCAGGTGCAAAGCAACCTGTCTCCACTCCCTTTCCGATCAGTTCAGGGGCTCTACCCTGCCACTGATCCACCAACCTAGGGTCCGCACCCATAGGTTCTACAGGGGCTAGAGGCGAGGCTCTCCTCCCTCTACCCCTCCTTCTAGGATCCCGCCCTCCTCTCCTAGGAAGGGTATCACCAGAATCCACACTTGCCAGGGTGCTGGGTACAGCAGCCCTGCACAACTTTCTCGCCAGCCCAGGATCACTACCTGGCGACTGACCACCCAACCCAGGGACGACACCCTTGGGTTGCACCGGGGTCCGGGGCGGGCTTCCCCCTCCCTGAACCCCACTTCCAGAGTCCTGCGTCTCCCCACCTCGGGAGAAGCCACCAGAAGTTTCACACGGGGAGGTGAGCGCACTAACCGCCCCCCCAACCAGGTCAGAGTTTACCCCCTGAACCGGTCTATCTAGTCCAGGGACGACACCCTTAGACTGGACCATTGCCCAGCGAACCAGGACTTCCTTGGGAGCCCACCTACCCCCTACCAGATCAGAGCTTACCCCCTGAATCGGGCAATCCAACCCAGAGTCACTACCCTGCGGTTGAACCACTGCCTGGCGCACCAGGACTTCCTTGGGAGCACACGTACTCCCCATCAGGTCAGAGTTTACCCCCTGAACCTGATCATCCAACCCAGAGTCACCACCCTGCGGTTGAATCATTGCCTGGCGCACCAGGACTTCCTGGGGGGCACACCTACCCCCCACCAGGGAAACACCTTCCCCAAGGGCCACACAAGAGTCTGGCTGGCGCAGGTCTCCTGACCTCTGCCCATCTGACAGAGTCTGGATTCCCCCCAGCCCAGAAATGGTCTCACCAAGGTCATTCCTGGGGGGCTCTGCTCTCAGAGCTGACCCCTGACCCTCCAGGTTCTCCACTGGGGCCCGCAGCCCCCTCTCAACCCTATGCCTGGATTTCCGCCTCCTCCGCTGTAGAGCGAGACTACCAGACACCAGGACCGGCGGAACGCTATCACCAGCCACCCGCCTAAGTCCTAATGACAAAATGGGATCCTTCTGAACAGCTGGCCCTACGGCACAGGTTAGGCTCACCTCCTGGCGTTCACTCATGGAACCTTCAGGGGCCTGGGACGGTATCTTGGGCACCTTGGGCCTCAGCCCAGCCCCATTCCCTCTCCTCAGAGACGGGACATGGGGTCCCTCACCCATCCCAGTCCACTGGGACCTACCTGGGACACTCCATTCCTTTCCCACCACACCTTGTTGGGAAACACCTAGACCACTCTCATTAGGAACACCCCCTAATGCCACACCAGACCCTCTGGTACGCAACCAGAAGTCTGCCTCCTTTGCGAGCTCCCTGGGGTCAGAGAGCTCACACACTGACAAGTGTTGGCGTAACTCTGAAAAACAACAACGAAACAGGTGCTCTCTGAGAATCAGATTAAACAGCCCTTCAAAATTGTTTACTGTGCTACCCTTCACCCATCCATCTAGTGCAATGCAGCAAGCCTCCACAAACTCCTCCCAAGACTGGTGGGACAGTTTCTTACCACCCCTAAACCTTTTTCTGTATTCCTCAGGGGAGAAACCA
Source organism: Pleurodeles waltl (assembly GCF_031143425.1). Lineage (NCBI taxonomy): Eukaryota > Metazoa > Chordata > Amphibia > Caudata > Salamandridae > Pleurodeles > Pleurodeles waltl. The sequence continues at coordinate 952,567,379 of NC_090449.1, forward strand.
TACTTCACAATCAGTGCGTTCTTCACAGCGGAGTACCCCTCCCTGTCACTCTCTTCTAGAGTCAGTAGGGCATCCCTCCCCTCCTCAGGAATAAAACTCCCTAGGCCAGTTCCCCAATCCTTCTCAGGGATCCTGCGCTCTACCAGAGCCTTCTCATATTCCTTTAACCACTGACGTATGTCACCCCCCTCTTGGAACCTAGGTACCAGATCTATGGGTATGTGAGGAACATCTTTGCTACAGCACTGTACATTGCTGCCACCACTGGACTCCACCTGCAGCGCTGGTGAGTCCAGAACCTTCAGACTGCGCTCTAGAGCGAGTCTTTCTCTGGCAAAGGCCCTCTCTGCCTCTGCCATTCTCTCCTGTACTAAGGCCTTCTCTACCTCAGCCCTTCTCTCCTCAACAGCTAGGCGCGCTAACTGCAACTTCAGGTCCCTCTCTTCCCGCCTATCTCTTAGCTCATCAGGCGTCAAGGAATGAGAGGTAGCCCTGCTTCTTACACTGGACCCAGCAAGGGACTCCCTATCACTGGGGCCTTCCCTGTCAACTGGCGTCCCCACCCGGTCATTCTCACCCTCCTGATCAGTCTCTCTACCACTCTCTAGGGATGAGGTCTGGGAGCCCTCCCATTGGGAACCCTCGCTACACTCAGGATCCTCTGGGTACCCCCTACGCACACTCCCTCCCTGGGTAAATGTCACAAACCTTTCAAAGAAATTCAGAGATCTCCTGAGGTCCCCTTCTACAGGCAGCCCTCTCTCTCTACAGAACCCCTCTAATTCCCCCTGCGTGTAAAACGGCAGGTCCTCTAAATCAAAGGTAAGCCCCATCTTGAAAAGGTACAAATAACTCAACTGTGACAACCACACTACCCAAGCGTGAGAACTGAAAACAGGAAAAATGACCAAAGAGAGAAAGTTAAGAGAAGCCAAACATGTGATGGTCTAAACGCAATCCTTGTAGTGAAATAATGAGTCACAATGGTATTGTGCAAGCGCAAGTCCTATCCTCACCGCTGACTTCCAATGTTAGAAATGGGGTTTCTGGTTGGCTAGGGTATGTACCTCAGCCAGGCAGAACTTACCCACTCTAGTCAGGGCAAGGGAGTTACACGTCCAAGATAACCCCTGCTCACCCCCTTGGTAGCTTGGCACGAGCAGTCAGGCTTAACCCGGAGGCAATGTGTAAAGCGTTTGCACAACACACACATACATGTGACGCAATATTCCCACCACCAAGGAAACACAACACCAGATTATATGAAAATACACTGTATTGTACACAACATAATTATTAGACCAACATCACATAACAGTACTATCCTGCTACCTTAGCAGTTGTCAGAACGTTACACATTAGTTACTCTGCAAACTAGCAGTAGTCACACATAACACACAGGTTACTCAGTATTCTGCAACATAAGCAGTAGTCAGGAAACACGTTATCACATTAGCACACTTGTCATAAGAATATCATAAAACGCCCATAATAGGAACATTAGAAAATCTATGGCAAGTTAAGCAAACATATTAGCAAGTCATGTCCATAAAAGGAACATGTGCACATATATGTAACAGCATCCTAGAACAGGTAGGCAATAAATCACAATTAGCAAGGTCTGTAGAAAGAACTTGGATTATAATATTATTGGTCCGTTTAAAAGTACCTGGTGAAGGATAGAGGCACCCTCCGTGCCTTGAAGACAAGAAAGAAAGGGGCCCCCAGCGCTCCTCTGCGCAATGAGGGGGCCTCCTTAGAGTCCTGGGGGAGAGGGGGGCGGCACGCACCCCCTCTGTACTGTTGACGGGCCCCTCCTGGGGCCCGCGACCACTGGGGGCCCCCCGGGCCTCCACCGGCCCTCCTGTGGGGGGCCCAGGTCACCCAATACTGGTAGAGGGGAGGGGGGGGCGCCTCGCACCCCCTCCTTGCTGCCACACGGGCCCCTCCGGGGGACCCGCTAACCTCTGGGGTCTCCCTGGGCCTCCGTGGCCCTTCCTCGAAGGGAGACCCCTAACTGGGATGTTCCTGGCCCGCGAGGGGGCCAACGAGGGAGCCGGGGGCCAGGGCGAGCCTCCGGCGAGGCAGCCACCCGGCCCAAGGTAACAGTGGAGTCCTCCGGGACTCCGGCACGCGAGGGAGAGGCGTCCTCCTCTCCCTCGCTGTCCGGATGACGACGCGGCCCAAGGTGGGGCCTGTTGGTGCCCCGGGGGCGCTTTGAAAAGCGCGCGTACCCCGGGAGCACGCTAGGAGCGTGCTAGCTCCTTCTTTGGTTTTTGTACGTGCCCCGGGGGCACTGGAGACAGCGCGGACCTCGCGCTTAAAGACAAATGCTCTGCCCGGGCTGCGGCGGTGATTCTAGCACACAAAAGGCGCCGTAGAGAGCGCAAAGGCATCAAGAGGCTCCCGGGTTGCGGCGGTGAATTTCCATCAAGCGCTTTTCACAGCGCTAAGACAATGGTGCAGCCTGGGCTGCGGCGGTGAGTTCCCTGGGCACAAGAAAGGCGCTTTTCAAAGCGCTAAGATACTCATGCTGCCTGGGCTGCGGCGGTGATCTTCTACAGCCTTTCCATAAGAGCGCTTTTCCCCTAAGCGCTAAGACAATGTCATAGAAAATCGGTGCAGGGGTCAGGGGCCACAGCACCCTGCCCCTGGAAACAATAATCCAGGAAAAGGTACAGGGCTGGTGGGCCCAGCTACAGGCCAGCACAAAGGATGCAGATGGTGGCAGTTCCTCCTAGTGACCAGGCAGGTCACAGGTCAGCACAGCAGCAGCAGTCCATGGCGGTTTCCTGGTGAGTCCATTCATCAGCGTTCTGTGTCCAGTTTCAAGTTCCAAGAATGTTCAAATTGTGGGGAAAATTCCCCTGTACTTATAGTCAGTTCTTACAGTGTTTTACAGTGGTAGGGAGAGGAGGTTCCAGCCAGTTACAACTGGTTCTGGGAGTGCCCCCTCTCTCCTTTCAGCACAGGCTCCAAACATCAGTGGGGGGTTAACGACCCTATTGTGTGAGGCCAGGACACAGCCTTTACAAATGTAGGTGTGCCCCGCCTCTCCCTTCTCTCAGCCCAGGAAGACTATTCAGTATGTAGATGCACCTCAGTGACACCTCCACCCTCCCTGTGTACAGGCTGTCTGAAAAGTATGCACAAAGCCCCAACTGTCACTCTGCCCAGACGTGGATTGGAGTCAAGCTGCAAAACACCAGAATCATAAGCACAGATAAATGCGCACTTTCTAGAAGTGGCATTTCTGTGATAGTAATAAAAAATACACCCACACCAGTAAGCAGTATTTATTATCACCATCACAACCATACCAAACACGCCTACGCTAGCCCTCATAAATCAGACAATACCCCTACACATAAGGCAGGGCATTTCTAATGCAATCCTATGAGAAGGCAGCACTCACAGCAGTGAGACACCAAGTTAGGCTGTTTGTCACTACCAGGACAGGCCATGCAATATGGCACATGTCCTGCCTTTCTACTTACATGGCACCCTGCCCACAGGGCGTACTTTAGGGGTGACTTACATGTAGTAAAAGGGGAGTTCTGGGCCTGGCAAGTAAATTTAGATGCCAGGTCCCTGTGGCAGAAAACTGCGCACACAGGCCCTGCGCTAGCAGGCCTGAGACAGGTTTGAAAGTCTACTTCAGTGGGTGGCGCAAGCAGCGCTGCAGGCCCACTAGTAGTATTTAATTTACAGGCCCTGGGTATAGAGATACCACTGTACAAGGGACTTATAGGTAAATTAAATATGCCAATCAGGTATAAGCCAATCATACCAACTTTAGATGGGAGAGCACCTGCACTTTAACACTGGTCAGCAGTGATAAAGTGCTCAGAGTCCTAGAGCCAACAGCGAAAGGTCAGAAAAACCAGGAGGAAGGAGGCAAAAAGACTAGGGATGACCATGCGTATGGCCAAAAGTCCAACACATCCAATTTTTCTTGATCAGCCTCTTCTTCCCTCTCTAGTTCCGGAATTGTTTCATATACCTTATGACCCTATATTCCTAAACTATGCAGGAGTATGTATTGCTTCCATAGAGTTGTGAATCTTTCACCTCCAATTGCTATTGATTATGATTCAAATAACTTTATCTAGTCTTTCCAGTGAATATCGGGTTCACCTATCACATTCTAAAATGGAGGAGGTTGTTCCATACTTGCAGCAGCCATCCTACTAGTAATGAATTATAAAAATATTTTGTAGAAATAGACTTACTCAATTGAAACATAGAATATAATTGACCTCATGCAGAAGATGTAGAATGCAATAACATGATAGTAGTCCTGAGTTACTAAATTAGGATTCACAATTATGACTGCATTAATATTTTCCTTCATGTTTGGCAAATTCTTGAGATGCTACACAGGTAACCACCTGATAAATTGGTGCTAGTATGTCCGTGTCATAAAAGAGTTAAGTTGAGTTTCCATATACAACATCTATTAGACACACTATGCTCAATGGTGTCGCTGTGCACAATAACAACTGCCTTTGAAGTATGAAAGATGTGGCATATAAGGATGTGAGGTAGGTGTTACACCGAGTAGAATAATATTGAAGACACACCATGATGAAATATACTACTTTATAATTGTGCAGTACAACCAATTCCCAACCAGTGTCCCAATTTATGAAGACACACTTTGTTGAATGACGTGTGTGCCACCGTTAAAATTTGGTATATGTCACCATGCATAACTAATAATGCGTAATGTGGTAGAAGATGGCGTAAGGTGTGTGTGTCACCGTTTATGACAATCTTGGAGACACTCTCTTTTGCATGGTGTGTGTATCACTGATTCATTGCTCATTACGTTCTAACTTTTTCCATGAAATAATCAAATTAAGTTTTAACGTCCTTCCGTGTCAATGCTGCTCGGAATCTGCTTTAGGACAATGAAGAGCCGGATTACAATCAGAACTCCGCAGAGCTAGAACTACAGCAGAACTTCCTTACACACCCTCACAATGAATCGAGGTTGTGAGGCGCTTCGCAGGGAATGGAATTACAGAATCAAAGCACAAGACTTGCCTGGATCATAAGTGGCTCTGGAGAATGAGACAATTAGACTCCACCATTTCAGCGGTGGTTGGTCCAGATATCAGACACTCCTCCACAGTTCTGCTACAGATTCTCCCAATCTCCACCATACCCACAGGTGCAGTTCACTGCCTGGTCAAGAGTACGTAAACTCCTCCTCCCTCGGCAATACAGCCAGGATTGTAAATGATTGTCATGATGACTGCTGAAAGCCAAAACCTCCCCCGCCAGCTGAAAGGTGGTTGGTGCGCCACCAGTAATATATCCCAGTAAGGGAATACATGCTTCCAACTCATGCTTTGAAACACAGCTCTCGTAGAAAGGAAACTCCACTGGATAGGATAACTGCAAAGGAATGTACATGGAGAGAGCACAGAAAGGGGAGATGACTGGACTGCCCCCTGTGCAGAGTACATTGTTGCCAGTATTATAATGAGTGCTTATGTGAAGACACAACGCTAAGGTAAGTTGAGAAGTCTTTTTTATTTAGTCATCCACTCCCCATAACTCATCCCAACTGTTATTTAGTGAACATTGTAAAGCGAGCTACCTTGGAACATTTAACAAGTATTCCAGAATAAGGGGTAAAGGAACATGCCATTGCAACAGAAAGTACTTATCTTACGATATAATTATACCTAATGATATAAAGTATGACATCCATTGAACATTTCTCTTTGTCCTGCTTGACATCAGCAGTGCTCCCAAAGTCAGATCTTGACAACCACAGCATATGGATCAGCAATCATGGTGAATCTAACACAACTATAGGCACACATCACAAAATACTGAGGATCAGCAAAAAGGTAGCAAAGCAATGGCAGGACAAATGTGTAGCTGAAAAAATAGGTTGGTTTAATGTATGTCAACAAATATGAACAAAGGCCAATAGCCAGTCCAAACATAATGGTGTTTGTACACCGATGTACACCACAGCTTGATTCACTGATCACTGCCATAGGAACCTCCACAGGAACAGGCATCAAATGGGCATGCCAGGCACCACAGCTCAGTTATTCTTTTTGGGTGGAGTGGGGTGGGGATTTAGGATGTGTAGTTTTTTTTGGGAGAGGTGGGCTTAACTTTGGGAGGGGTAGACATCTTCTTGGGGGTGGGAGGTGTATGGCCAGTTTCACATTCGGCAGGGGCAAGTGTGACAGGGGATGACTTGAATGTGGAAGGGAGGGTTGGGATGTGGGTGGGGTCCTTTTTGGGGGAGGGGTGGTTTTACAGGAGAAAGGCAAGGTCAAAAAATAAACTTTCCTTGGGAAAACAGGTAGGCTCTGGAGAAGGGAATAGGGGTTTGGAGGTTGAGGCAGTGCTTGTGTTGGCTCTGGGTGTTGTTGGTGCTGGTATGTGTATGTCCGAGGTATGTTTGGTTTTGGGTGGTATCTGTTGTGTGTGTGAGTGTGGGCATTTGTGTTTCTTGGAGGGATAGGAGGTGGAGATGATGGCTGAGGTAGGAGTGGTGGATGTGCCTGTGGGGGTTATCTGTGGGTATGGTGTATGTGGTGGATGTGTCTGTGGGAGTGGTATCTGTAGGTATGTTGTGTGTGGGTCTGTGGGCTTTGGGGTGGTGTCTCTGGGTATGGTGTGTGTGGTGTGTGGGTCTGCGGGTGTTGGGGTGTGTCTGTGGATAGGGTGTGTGTGGTGTGTGGGTCTGTGGGTGGAAAGTGGTGTTTGTGGGTATCACATGTGGTGTGTGGGTCTGCGGGTATGGGTGGTGTCTGTATGTTGTTAGACCTGACAGCCTTAGGGTGGTCACCCCTAACTTTTTGCCTGCCTCCCTCCACTTTTTAGTACTGTTTTTGCTGGTTTTCAGACTCTGCACACTTTACCACTGCTAACCAGTGCTAATGTGTATATGCTCTCTCCCTTTAAACATGGTAACATTGAATCATACCCAACTGGACTATTTAATGTACTTATAAGTCCCTAGTAGAGTACACTATATGTGCCCAGGGCCTGTAGATTAAATACTACTACTGGGCCTGCAGCACTGCTTGTGCCACCCATTTAAGTAGCCCCTTAACCTTGTATCAGGCCTGCTATTGCAAGGCCTGTGTGTGCAGATCCACTGCCAAATTCGACTTGGCATTTAAAGGTACTTGCTAGGCCTAAAACCCCCCTTTTCCTACAGATAAGACACCCCTAAGGTATGCCCTAGGTAGCCCATAGGGCAGGGTACTGTGTAGGCAAAAGCCAGGACATGTACCTATGTAGTTTACATGTCCTTGTACTGTAAAACTCCTAAATTCGTTTTTACACTACTGTGAGGCCTGCTCCCGTCATAGAATAACATTGAGGCTGCGCTCATACATTGTTTGAGTAGTAGCTGCTGATCTGAAAGGAGTAGGAAGGTCATATTTAGTGTGGCTAGAATGGTGATATAAAATCCTGCTGACTGGTGAAGTTGGATTTAATATTACTATTTTAGAAATGCCACTTTTAGAAAGTGAGTATTTCTCTGCACTTAAATCTTTCTGTTCCTTGCAATCCACGTCTGGCTGGGTTTAGTTGACAGCTCCTTGTGAATTCACTCAGACACACCCCAAACGCAGGATACTCAGCCTCACTTGCATACATCTGCATTTTGAATGGGTCTTCCTGGGATGGGAGGGTGGAGGGCCTGCCCTCACACAAAGGTCTGCCAGACCCCCTACTGGGACCCTGGCAGACAGGATTGAACTGAAAGGGGACCTGGTGCACTTCTAAGCCACTCTTTGAAGTCTCCCCCACTTCAAAGGTACATTTGGGTATATAAACAGGGCCTCTGCCCCTACCAACTCAGACACTTCCTGGAGAAGAAACGTGTAACCAGAACCTGCATTTTGCTAAGAAGAACTGCCTGGCTGCCCAAATGACTCGCCTGACTGCTTTCTGTGAAGGACTGCTGCCTTGCTGTTGCCCTGCTGCCTTGCTGCTCTCTGGCTGAGGTGAAGAAGTGCTCTCCAAGGGTTTGGATAGAGCTTGCCTCCTTTTCCCTGAAGTCTCAGGACCATAAAGACTTCATCTCTACAAGAAGGACTCCTTTTGTAGCGAAATTTGACGCACAGCCTGCCAGAAACGATGCACAGCCTGCACTGAGGTGAAAATTTGACTGCATGCCGAACCAAAACAACAAAGTCCGACTTTGCAATGAGAAGATTGATGCAACGCCCGTGTAGAGACCGGAAATTTGACGCACGACCCACTGGAATGACGCACAGCCGACCTGGAATGGCGCAGCCCGACTTCCAGAGAGAAATCAATGCAGCGCCTGCTTTGCAGGAGAAAATACGACACAATGCCCACCGGATGGACGCAGCTCCTGTGAATTCATCCTGCCAGCAAAGGAAATTCACGCACCGTTCCCAGGGCTTCTGAAAACCCCGCAACCCAAAGAAGACCCACGACCAAGCACCGGAAATCAATGCACAGCCATCCCTGTGTGAAAACTAAACAACGCATCACCGCGTGCGGCCCGAGAAATCGACGCACACCCCTTTGTTTCCACGATTCTCCTCCTCTGCGGTTTCTTGCGGAGATTTTTCACTCAAACCAGGTACTTTGTGCTTGAAAGAGACTTTGGCCCTCATTACAACCGTGGGGGTCGGTGTTAAAGCGGCGGTAATACTGCCAACAGGCCTGCAGTAACAAAAATGGGATCACGACCAGGGCAGAAACCGCTAACACAGACAGCCACTTTAACAATCCTACTGACATGGTGGTAGCAACAAACACCACAGCGGTCACTGCCAACAGACAAGTGGAACACAATGTACCGCCCACCCCATCACAACCCGCCAATCCGCCAGCTTTTCCGGGGCCGTACCAACACCATCAAAAGCATGGCGGAAACAGGACTTGGAAGGGAAACCACTCACCTCTCGACACTCAACGAAGAACCAGGACGCGTTGGAGCCCAAATTACAGGTCCTGCCGATACTGGTCTACCTCCTCATCTACCGGGAACATCAAAGACGGTGGTGACGATGACGGTGAGTACTGCACCTAGTACACAGGGGAGGAAAAAGAGAGTGACTCACACATGCAACATGCAACACCCCCTCCTCCAACCCCACCCACAACACCATACACACAAACAAATGCAACAACATTACAAATATACCCCGTAACCCCCTTGAAGAAGGCAAGGACAAAAGGAATAGAGTCAAATTAGTGATATTTTAGAAATAGGCAGATATACTATAGAGTTTGGAAAACAGTATTTACACAAATATACAATATGTACAGAAGGCCGTACATTGTCCGTTCACAAATGTCCGTGGGCCACTGGGCCAAAATTCATGGGCCAAGCCCACACTTGACTCCTGCCTCAATACGGAGAGAACACTGCAGGGGCATCAGGTCGTAAACACACAGGCACCTCAGGGGATGGGGAAGGAGGGGGCACCTCAGCTGGAAGATGGTAAAATGCCACTGCTCCTGGAGGGGGCTCCATGCCCACAGAGATGTCCTGGGGAGTGAAAGGCCACAGTCTCTCAAGTGGGTGGTGTGCCCACTGCTTGGTCCTGGGGAGTGCAAAGCCACAGTTTCTCAAGTGGGTGGTTTGCCCACTGCTTGCTCCTGGGGAGTGCAAAGCCACAGTCTCTCAAATCCCTCAAATGGGTGGTTTGCCCACTGCTTGCTCCTGGGGAGTGCAAAGCCACAGTCTCTCAAGTGGGTGGCTTCTCCACTGGTTCTGGAGGGGGCTTGGTGCCCAGAGTGCTTCATCCTACCAAGGATCGGATGAATGGATGCCTTTCTCCAGTGGTTCTGGAGGGGGCCTTGTGCCTAGAGTGTTCATCCTGCCAAGGATTGGGTGAGTGGATGCCTTTTTCCACTGGTTCTGGAGGGGGCCTTGTGCCCAGAGTGCTTCATCATGCCAAGGATTGGGTGAGTGGAAGCCTTTCTCCACTGGTTCTGGAGGGGGCTTGGTGCCCAGAGTGCTTCATCCTGCCAAGGATTGGGTGAGTGGATGACTTTCTCCACTGGTTCTTAAGGGGGCTTGGTGTCCAGAGTGCTTCATCCTGCCAAGGATTGGGTGAGTGGGTGCCTTTCCCCACTGGTTCTAGATGGGACTTGGTGCCCAGAGTGCTTCATTCTGCCAAGGATTGGGTGAGTGGATACCGTTCTCCACTGGTTCTGGAGGGGGCTTGGTGCCTATTGTGCTTCATCCTGCCAAGGATTGGGTGAGTGGATGGCTTCTTCCACTGGTCCTGGAGGGGGCATTGTGCCCTGTGATACAGATCTTGGGGAGTGCAAGGTCACAATCTCTTATCTGGCTGTTAGACCCACATGCTTTGTGAGGGGTTAGGACGCACAACAGCCCATGGAGGCAGGAATACACACTGTCTGCCGGCGGTGACGGCTGCTCAGTGGTGGCAGTGCTGGTGTTGGTGCTGGCAGTGGTGGGGGGAGGCTCCAGCCCATCCCCTGCAGCCTCGGACGGCTGCCCACTTGGGCTGCTGGTGCTGGTAGTGGTGCTACTGTCAGCGGTGCTTGCAGCGGGACTTGCGGCGGGGCTTGCGGCAGTGCAGGTGGCAGTGCTGGCCGCGGTGCTGGTGCTGCCAGTTGTGGAGGGAGACACCAGCCCTTTTCCTTCAGCCTCGGACGGCTGCCCACTGGGGATGCTGCTGCTGACAGTAGTGGTGGCAGCAGCGGGGCTGCTGGGGGTGCTGTATGCAGTGCAGGTGGCAGGGCTGGCGGTTCTGCTGATGGGCACCAGGGCTTCACCTGCATCCTCCCGTCGGCTGAAGTGCCTTGCCTTCGGTTTTCTGCCCCTTCCTCACCTTGGCTGATGCTGTTTTGCCCTTGGCTCTGTCACCTGGAGGTGGATGAGGATGTAGTGCATGCAGGTGTGAGTGGAGTCGATACTGGGAGGAAGGTAAATGAAGAGGAGGAGGGGAACACAGTGGAGGCAGTGGATGTTGATGTGTCTGCATGGGAATGGTGCTTGTGTGAGTGCCTGTGGGATGAAGTGTGGTGCTTGAGTTTGACTGAACCACTCCTGTGTGTTGTCTTTTGTGCATGCTGGTCTGAAGATGTGCTTGGGATAGGCTGGGGTTGAGGGGATTGGGACTGGGTAGAGGAAGTTGGAGGGGGAGACTAGACACAGGGACAATGGCTGCCATCAGTGCTGAGGCCAGAGGCTGAAATGCTCTCTGTTGGGCTGCCAAGCCAGAGTGAATGCCCTCCAGGTATGCATTTATTTGTTGCAAATGCCTCCGGACACCCTGAATGGCATTCTGAATGGTTGACTGCCCAACAGTGAGGGTTCTCAGGAGGTCAACAGCCTCCCCACTGAGGGCATTAGGGCTGACTGGGACAGGGCCTGAGGTGCCTAGGGCGAAGGAGATGCCCACCCTGCTGGGTGAGCGGGCACGGGAAACACACTGAGGGGCTGCTGGGAGGACGGTGCTGGTAGGGGGTTGTGGCTGTACCTGGTGTTGAGGTGGGCGCAGAGGTGTCTGCCACCACCAGGGAGCTTCCATCGGAGGAGTCGCTGTCTGTGGTCTCCCCTACTGTCCCCGTCATGGTGCTCCCCTAGCCCGCCTGTCCCACTGGTGCCCTCACCCTCGGTGGATTCGGCCTCCAGGCCCATGTGGGATGCAGCTCCCTCCGTCGCCGGTGCCTCTGCTCCTCCACCAGATGATGCTAATGCACATAAGGACAGGGTGACAAAACAAAATGGGGGGAGAGACAGAGGATACTTTTGGTCAATGCCAGCAACACCACTACCGTTGGCGTACACAACACACAAGAAGCAGCCCTATGCACTAGGCCATGCCCAACCAGTTCCTAAGATAGTCATCAGCCCATGGGGTACAATGCCTAACACCATCAGCTGCACCCCAGAAACCAAAAGGACCCTGCCCAGTAGTAGATGCCCACTAACACTATTGGTGTAGGTGTGCCTCAGACCCTGCCCAACAAGGGACCTACCCTGCCATCTTCGCCCTGGCCTAGGGGCAACCATAGCCCCCACCCAGGTAACTCTTAATGCGCGCACAGCAGGAGTCAGATTCAGTACTAACCCCCTTGTGGCTGCTGTGATGCCTTCAAGCACCCATCCAAATCCGGATAGGCCACCGCCAGGATGCGGAACATCAGGGGGGTCATGGTGTGATGGGCACCCCTTCCTCGTTGGGAGGCCAGCCCGACCTGGGCCTCTGCCGTCTTCTTTGCCCAGGGACGCAGGTCATCCCCCCTCTTGCGGCAGTGGGTGCTCTGCCTGTCAAAGACCCCCAGGGTCCACACCTCCTTGGCGATAGCACGCCAAATACCCTTTTTCTGGTGGGCGCTGACCTGCAGTGAAAAGACAGCAGAAAAGGGAATCAGTCACCCGTCCGGAACGTCACACTCATTGCCCAGCAGATCCCACCCATCCCCTGACGCACATACATTGACCACCTTACATGCTGCACTTTGGCCAGGACCCCTCAGCCCCCTCCAACATGTGGCTTACACACACAGCACTCCAGACATTTATGGCCCACGCATCATGCTCACAGTGTACTCACCTGTTTTTCTGGAGGACCGTAGAGTAACGTGTACTGGGGTAGGACCCCATCCACCAGTTTCTCCAACTCCTCCGCAGTGAAGGCAGGGGCCCTTTCCCCAGACACTCGAGCCATGGTCGCTTCCAGACACAGGTATCAGCAGCACTTGCAGTGTAGGTCCTCTCCTGTTGATGGCCAGGTAGAAAGTGAGTGGATAGATAGAAAATGGCGATGACGTCTGTGGCGGTGCGTACCGTCACCGCCGGCGTACATCGTCATTGCCTCCTGGAACTCATAGGGCCCAATGATAACCAATGAGAAGTTGCGCGGCAGTCATCGACCACCTACCGCCACAGCACACAATGCCAGCGCAATTACCACATTTCCACTTGTCCCTCCTCACAGGTTAGGCATCTGCCATTTCAGGGGGCCACAGAGAATGGCACCTAACTGTGTCACGGCAGACATTGGCACGGCAACTGAGTTTAGGATTCACCTTTTGTTTCTGTGAAGTAAAAAAAACAGCATTGTTGCAATATATGTGGGAATGTGACCCTCTGCTCACCGTTCTCTTCCATAGGCTCCAACTGCTGAAGCTGCATATGCGATGGCGGCATCCTCCGGTGTTCAGACCCCTGGTGGACCTTGCGACAATGGAGGACAGACACATTATCATAATATACAGACTTGGAACTGTGTGCCCAATTGGAGCCAGATCTGATCTCAGCCATCCGCCAGCCCACTGGTATCCCCCCTCTAGTGCAAGTCCTGTCAGTGCTCCATTTCCTGGCAAGTGGTTCCTTCCAAACAACAGTGGCCATGGTATCAGGGATGTCTCAGCCAATGTTCTCTAACGTGTTGACCAGAGTGTTGTCAGCCCTGCTGAAACACGTGCACAGCTACATCGTGTTCCCCCAGGTGGAGGATGTGGCCACAGTGAAAGCTTACTTTCATGCCCTGGGACATATACCCAACATCATAGGTGCCATTGATGGTACACATGTGGCATTTGTCCCCCCTCGGAGAAATGAGCAAGTTTTCAGGAATAGAAAAAGCTATCACTCTATGAATGTGCAGATGGTGTGTTTGGCAGACCAGTACATCTCCCATGTGAATGCCAAATACCCTGGCTCTTTGAATGACGCCTCTATCTTGAAGATTGGCAGCATCCCATATGTGATGGGCCAACTCCAGAGGCCCCAGGTGTGGCTAATAGGCGAGCCCAAGGTCCCCCCACAGTATGAGTAGGTGTCTGGGTATGGGGTTGTCCCTAAGGGTTAGTGTGTGTCTAGCAGGTGTCCCTCGATATTTGCAGGTGACTCTGGTTACCCCAACCTCTCATGGCTACTGACCCCAGTGAGGAATTGCAGGACAAGGGCGGAGGAACGTTACAATGAGGCACATGGGCGTACAAGGAGGATTATACAACAGACTTTCGGCCTCCTGAAGGCCAGATGCTGGTGCCTTCATCTGACTGGTGGATCCCTGTACTACTCACCAAAGAAGGTGTGCCAGATCATCGTTGCCTGTTGCATGCTGCACAACCTGGCCTTAAGACGCCAGGTGTCTTTTCTGCAGGAGGATGAGCCTAGAGATGGTCTTGTGGCAGTGGTGGAGCCTGTGGACAGTGAGGAAGAGGAGGCAGAGGAAAAAGATGTGGACAACTGGAGCAACAATATTCTGCAATACTTCCAGTGACACACAGGTAAGACACTGTACGTTCATATTTCATTTCAGTTAACTGTTGGACATTGTACAAGACAGTCTCTTACCCTATGTCTCTGGCCACTGACATTACCATTTGCCATCTCTATTTTCAGATCCCTGTGCCCCACTCTTGCTCCTGCTATGTGTACTGCTGCCCACTACAGGTCATACCAATGTATATATAACTGGACATATGGATTTTAATATTTATAGTTTGTTAACCTAATACATATTCCAATCAATTGACAGACTCCATACTTGTATTTGATCCAAGGGTGTTTATTTCAGTGTTCATAAGTAGAGGGGGATGTTCAATGGGCAGGGGTGATGGTGGAGGAATGTCCAGTTAGAGTCCAGTCTCTTGGTATCACCGGTGCATTGTCCATGGGGGCATAGGAAGGGGAGTAATGGCAGTTCAGGGTCGACAGGGTGACATAGTAGGACAATGGCGGGGGTCTTGGCAATGTTCTCTGTCTTCTGCCTGGATTGCAGGGACTGTTTGTGGCTTGGTTCTCCTTCTGCAGGGGGTGGGGTGCTGGTGGCCTGTTGGTCCTGTGCGGTGCCTCCTGTCCACTAGCGCCGGCGGAGGTGGAGGGCTGTTCATCTGTGTGGCTAGTGTCAGGGGCCCGTTGTGCCACTGCCTCCCTCATGGTCTTGGCCATGTCACCCAGCACCCCTGCAATGGTGACCAGGATGGTGTATATGTTTGTTAGGTCATCCCTGATCCCCAGGTACTGTCCCTCCTGCAGCCGCTGGGTCTCCTGCAGCTTGGCCAGTATCTGGCACATGGTCTCCTGGGAATGGTGATATGCTCCCAGGATGTTGGAGAGTGCCTCGTGGAGAGTGGGTTGCCTGGGCCTGTCCTCCCCCTGTCGCACAGCAGTCCTCCCAGCATCCCTGTTGTCCTGTGTCTCTGTCCCCTGAACTGTGTGCCCACTGACACTGACCCCAGGTCCCTGATCGTCCTGTGTTTGTGGGGTTGGCTGGGGTCCCTGTAGTGGACACACTGCTGATTGACGTGTCCTGGGGACAGTGGCATGGGCCTGCTGGGTGGGTGCTGTGCTGGTGTTTTCTGAGGGGGGAGGCTCTGTAGTGGTTTGGGACTGTGGCATGGGAACTGACTGTACAGAGGTCACTGATGGGCCAGGTTGGTCATCCTGATCCAGGCGTGTAGAGCTGCTGTCATCACTGTGGGACTCTTCAAGGGGTGGACTGGTTGTAGCTGGCACCTCCTCTCTGGTGACGTTGAATAGGGGTCCTGTGGGGATGCAAATGCAGTGTAAATGTATCTGCATGTGCCATCTTGTGCATGGGTGTGTTTCCCTTTATGATTGTGATTTCCCTCTCAGCTTGGCCATGTGTTTGTGGTGGGTTTGTGGGCTGGGTGATTCTCTGTGATGGGCATGGCATGATGTGGTGATAGATGTCCATGCAGGCCTGTGATGGGTGTCCATGCATTGGTGTTGCATTCAGGGCTTGGTATTGGGATGGGTGGGTTGTAATAGTGGGGTATATGTGAGGTGGTGGAGTGATGGGGTTGAGGGCAGGGGTAGGAGTTTGTGATGGCCTGCAGGTAGGTGGGAGATATAATAGTAAAGATTTTACTTACCAGAGTCCAGTCCTCATGCTACTCCTGCGAGGCCCTCAGGATGCATGATTGCTCCTTCCATGTTATTAGTTGTGGGGGAGGGCGCGAGGTCCACCGCCAGTCCTCTGTACGGCTACCTGGTGTCTAGCAACCACAGAACGCACGTTTCCCCGGAGGTCATTCAACCTCTTTCTGATGTCATCCCTTGTTCTTGGGTGCTGTCCCACAGCGTTGACCCTGTCCACAACTCTCTGCCATAGCTCCATCTTCCTAGCAATGGACGTCTGCTGCACCTGTGATCCGAAAAGCTGTGGCTCTACCCGGATGATTTCCTCACCCATGACCCTTAGCTTCTCCTCTGAAAACCTGGGGTGTCTTTGGGGTGCCATGGATGTGATGTGAGTGGTATGTGTGAGGATGTGTGGGGTGATGTGTGGGGTGATGTGTTGGGGTGTATGCTGTGATGTGCGTGGTTGGTGTATGGGTGATGGTGTTCTGTGCCTCTGATTGAGTAGGTGCTCGTGCCTTGTATCTCTCTCTGTTTCTTATCTTTTTTTTTTGTTGAAAGGGTTGTGGGTAATGTGGGTGGGTGTTTTAGAGTGTTGTGGGTGTATGGGTGTGGTGTGGTGTGTGTATGTATGTCAGGTGTGTGTAGTTTGAATTGTCCAATGTGGTGGTGTTTTGTAAGTGTGTGTGTATTTTGAGCGTGGCTTTGTGTACCGCCCATGGTTTACCGCGGTTGAAAGACTGCTGCGGTGATTCGTGGGTCGTGATACTGTGGGCGTGTTCCTGTTGGTGTAACGGTGTGCGTTTTGCTATTGCCAGTTTATCACTGACTTTTGGTGTTGCGGACTTGTGTGGGTGTCTGTATAGTGACGGATTTCTCTGAGTGGGTCATAATACCCGTATTGGATTACCGCCGAGGTCACGGTATGTTGGCAGCCGTCAGCACGGCGGTAGGCGCCATTTACAGCCAGGGTTGTAATGAGGGCCTTTGTTTGCTTTTAAAAGACTTAATACACTTTATATCACTTTTCAGTGATATCTCAACATTTACTTATTGCATCTTTGATCGTTTTGACCTGCATTTATCCAGATAAATATTATATATTTTTCTAAACGCTGTGTGGTGTATTTTTGTGATGCTATATTGTGTTATTGTATGATTTTTTGCACAAATACATTACACATTGCCTTCTAAGTTAAGCCTGACTGCTCAATGCCAAGCTACCAGAGGGTGGGCACAGGATAGTTTGGATTGTGTGTGACTTACCCTGACTAGAGTGAAGGTCCTTGCTTGGACAGCCAAAGACCCTATTTCTAACCAAAGACCCTATTTCTAACATATGTGTATGTCTGTGGTGGTGGAGGTGGTGTCAGGGGTATGGTGTGTGGGGGTCTGTGGGCATTGGGGTGCTGTCTTCAGGTATGGCATGTGTGGTCTGTGGGAGTGGGGGGGTGTCTGTGGAAATGGTGTGTGTGTGACTGACCATTGAGAGATTGTGTGCCGGTGTGCCTTGTGGTGCTTGTGCTTATGTATGCTACTTGTGTGTGTTGATGTGGATGTGTACGGATATGTCTGTGTGTGCTTAGGACAGGCATGGGATGAGGGAAATTATATGGGGAAGAGTATGTGGTGGGGGTAGAATTGTGGGGATGGATGGCTGCTGTGAGTGAGGAGGCCAGAACCGAAGAGATCTCTGTAGGCCAGACAGAGCACTATGAATGCCTTCCAAGTATGCAGCCACCTGCTGAAGCTGGCTGCCCTGCACCTGGATGGCATTCAGGATGGTAGTCTGACCCACAGAGATACTCCTCAGGAGGTAAATAGCCCCCTAACTCAGGGCAGCAGGGGTTTCGGGGACAGGGGATGGGGTGCCTGGGGCAAAGGAGATGCCCACCTTCTTGGGTGAGCTGGCATGACCAACTGGGTGGTGAGCAACAGGGACAGTGGCGATGGAACTGGGGATGGTCGACAAGGACGGAACAGGTTGAGGTCCTAATGGGTCCACCACCACTAGGGAGTGGCCACTAGAGGAAGAATCCAAAGATGATGATGTTGACCCTGTGTCCTTTGTGGCACTACCCCCAACCTCCGGGCCACTGGGTCTCTCCATGTCAGATGTCTTGTGACTGGAGGTACTGTGGCCAGCTGCTTCCCCCAATGGTTTCAGCCCTGTCAACTCTGCTTGCCTGTGCTGATACTGAAATTACAAAGACAAATGAGGTCACTACATGTTGGAAATGGCCATTTTTGCAGGGTTATCCCCAAACGTTTTGCCTTCTTCCTCCTATTTTTTCAGGTCTGTTTTTGCTGGTTTGTTGTCTCTGCACACTCTATCAGTGTCAATCAGTGCTAAAGTGCAAGTGCTCCATAGGTAAATTGTACTGTTGATTGGTTTATCCATAATTAAGTGCACAAGAGGTGCCAAGGAAAGGTAAATCAAATGCTACTTGCGGGCCTGAAGCACTGATTGTGCCACCCATATAAGTAGCCTGGTAAACATGGCTCAGACCTGCCACTGCAGTGTCTGTGTTTGCAGTTTTAAACTGCCAATTTGACCTGGCAAGTGTACCCACTTGCCAGGCTCAAACCTTCCCTTTTGGTAAACGTAAGCCACCCCTAAGGTAGGCCCTAGGTAGCCCCATGGGCAGGGTGCAGTGTATTTAAAAGGTAGGACATGTAGTGGTGTGCTTTACATGTCCTAACGGTAAAATACTGCCAGGCCTATCTCCCTCAGAGGTTACCACGGGGACTGTCTTTAAATAACTTCAAAGCGCAGATTCCCTTTGAGGGCAGATAGAAATATGGAGTTTGGGGTCTCTGAGCTCACAATTTAAAAATACTTCTTTTCGTGAATTTGTTTTTAGATTGTGAGTTTGAAAATGCCACTTTTAGAAAGTAGGCATTTTCTTGCTTAAACCGTTCTGTGACTCTGCCTGTTCGTGGATTCACTGTCTGGGTCAGTTTGACAGTTGGTTTGTTCACACCTCTCCTCTAGATAGTGACTCAAAGTGAGCTGGGATGTACCCTGCATATCCTGATGAGCTATCTGGGCTAGAGTGGAGGGAGGAGTGGTCACTTACACCTGAAAGGACTGTGCCTGCCCTCACACAATGCAGTCTCCAAGGAAGGATCTTGCAAACACTTGAGACTTTGCTTTAAAGTTTGCCAACTTCAAAGGCAGAAAGGGGTATAAGAAGAAGACCCAAAACCCCAGACTTTTATATCTTTATGGAATCAAGATCACCCTCTGCCCAGGAGAAGAGCTGAAGAGCTGGAGGAGGAGTACAGTCCCTTTGCTGCATTGCTTTGCTGGACTGGCCTGCAGTTGCTGCTTCTGCCTGAAAACAGTGCAAAGGGTGAACTTTGCTGGGTGTCCTCCTTGAGAGATTTCTCCAAGGGCTTGGAGTATTGCTTGCCTCCTGTTGGAAGTCCCAGGGACACCAAAGACTTGAGTTTCCTCAACCTGCAGCACAGGGAATTGTTCAAGAGGAGAAACCACTGCAATGCCTCCAACAATGCCGCTGGCCTGCCCTTGACCTGCTGATGCCGCACTGAGCAGCACTGCCCCGCTTCTCACGTGACCCTGGTCTCACCGATGTCGTCATCGGATGACTTCACCGAGCCGCTCCTCACACCGCGACCTGTGGGCCCCGTACTCTGGCATCGCCTGCTCACACCGCAGCCTGGGCCTTCCTGACGCCACAGCTCCTGCTGACACCAGCGCTGCTGCCTGCACCGTGGCCTGTGGACACTGCTCATGAGGTACACAAAGCACCGTCCCGCACCACACTGCAGCCTCAGTCCACTGAAGCCAGCACCATCGACTCCAGTGTCGTCACCAGGCACCCCTGCCTGTACCCTGACCTGTGGACACCGCTCGTGAGGGTCACGAAGCCCCGTTCCATCCTACACCTCCGTCTTGGGCCTACCGATGACAGTGCTTCTGCAACGATGACGCTGCTGCCTGCAACTTGACCTGCAAGTCACACCGCCCCGCTTCACACCACAGCCCTGGTCTCACCGACGCCGCTGGACGCAGTCACCAAGCTGCTGCCTGCACTGTGGCCTGTGGGCACCACACATTGCATCGTCCCACTTCGCACTGGAGCCCCAACACCATCCACACCAGTGCTCCTGACTTCTTCAGCCCACAGTTTGATCTGCAACGCATGTGACTTCAAGGGCCCGACGACTCCCGCACTGACTCTGGAACCTACACCACGATGCAAGCAACACCGCTCTCCGGAGCTCACCACGAGGATCATGACGCCCTGCAATTCCAAATGTACTTTTTGCGGGTCTTCCTGACACCCTAGCTGGCCCGCGATGCCTCAGCTGGCCTCAACTATTGGTTTTGTTGATCGCGACGTCGTGATAGCCACAGGTGGAGTTATCGACTTCAAGAAACTGTAAACTGTATTTGTGAGTAAATCTTGCAGAATTCATATTTTTATTGCTGTATGTTGAATTTTTATCATATTTGGTCTTGTTTTATAAAGATAAACATTGGCTATTTTTCTAAAACTGGTGTGGCGTCCTTTTGTAGTGTTTTCATTTATTACTGTGTGTGATGTGCAAATGCTTTATACATTGCTTCTGAGATCAGCCTGACTGCTGGTGCCAGGCTACCAAGGGGTGAGCAGGGGTTATCTGAGTGGGTATATCCCTTATCCTGACTAGAGTGAGGGTCCCTACTTGGACAGAGTGCAAACCGACTGCCAACTAGAGACCCCATTTCTAACACTACATGTGCCTGATCACACTTAAATAACAGCTTTGATTACCAAAGATTACCATATTGTACAGCATACCCCAGCCACACTTGAATAGCAGTTTTAATTACCAAACATTACCATATTGTGCAGCATACCCCAGCCACAAGCTTCAACAAAGTGGCTCCAACATTTGCTATACCATATGCATGCATGCAAGATGAATTGTGAATAGTTTCCCATAGGAAAATCTCAGTCACATACTACTCCAATTGCATGGTTTAAGTTGTGCAATCACAATGCCCATGGAGCAAGTAGGAGACCTTATCACCTTAAATGGTTTGGCTTATGTAGCAATCTTCAAAAACATGTTGTCATAATTTAGTATGGCAATGCCAAGTTAAAGCTCACAGATCCCACACAAGGTGATGCATCCATCTAATCTACATATACCCAATACCACATCAGGGTGAAATGATGACCAAATAACCCAGCCATGTTGCAGCAAGAAGTACAGTAGTCAGAAGAAGGTGACATGGAAACACCCATGTCACACTATAACTAACCCCCAATGGTAACTTCACAAGCTGTACTAATGTTGCTTTGACAGATAACACATCTTGCACAGACTAGTATACAGGAGACAACTTGGCCAAATTGTCTGGTAGATTTGATTATATATATCCACACCACAATGAAGCAGCTAGCCCCAGGAAAATCACCTGTCTTGATAGGTACCGCTGTGAATATCCCACTTAAATTGCATAAGTAAAAGCCAATAATCCACTGAATGTTGTAGAGGCTCATGGAATCTCCAGACATGTAGAATGCCCTTAACATGTTGCTCAAAGTGAAGGCACACTTTTTGTCATGCAAACACATATTCCCTTTGATGAATGAATGCACCCAACCAGATTTGATTCCCACATTCCTGCAAGTCACTCCCTGATGCATGTCGACAGTTAGATAATGAACTCTCATCATTTGACATGTGCTAAGCACGTCATCAAATGATTCCACATCAATGGCATGGAAATGCACATTGTGAGGAATATCTGTATTCCTACCTGTTATGTCGTTTATTGCCTCTGTAATTGTACATTCCATATTGCATGAGTGATTGGTGAGGTTATGTGTGAACCAGCAATCAATGGTGACACACCCCTGTCTGAGGCACAAAATTAACTGCAGCCCCATCACATGTGTCCAATTCCAAACACATGTTGGCATACACACATATGTAGTGGAATCAGACATCATACCATGAAGAGAGGTAGACCATGCATGTAACAGCAGTTGAGGACAAGTGGCCTGTGGGGGACAGATGCCAATATACTCTCTTTAGCAGACACATGGCTGAGTACAGTGATCCATTACCTCATGTTGTCTGTTGTTGGGGATGACAAACAGAAGACAAGTAGACTGTTGGTTACAAATGACACCCATAGCAACGAACAACATGACCTGATGGATCACTGTACTCAGCCATGTATTGGCCCTGGAGAATATATTGGTAGTGGACTGTACTTTATTGTGTCCTAGGTCACTGGGCCAATAGGAAATGACACATCAGCATGCACCGATTTCCCTACCTACACAAACAAGAACTCATCTTGTGTGTCCCACATGGCTCATCTCCAATATTCAAGGGTAGGAACACATCAACCTGGCAATGTAGCAGGCAAAAACATGCCCAGGACAGGCCCTTGGAGTTGTTGTGCTCCCCTCAACTCAAATGCCCTCAACCTCGGGGTAGGCCACTGCCATTATGCAGGCTATCAGGAGGATCTCTGGTGTGCACCCACACCCACATTGGGAGGACAGCCCCAGATGGACCTCCATCATCTTCCGGGCCCAGCGTCTCAGGTCCTCCTACCTCTCGCAATAGTGGGCAGTCTGCCAGCTATGTACACCCAGGGTTCACACCTTCAGGGTGATGGCTCTCCAAGTCCCTTTCTTCTGATGTTCGTTGATGTGTATGGATGCAATAGACAAGTGAATAGGTTACAATTCAATTTGTTAGACAAATTGATTGCATCACACATATTTCAGAAGCACCAAATATAAAAATATTGTATTTGTCAACATACCACAAGTGTCAAGCACATATGCTGATAAGTACAGGGACATAAATACACACTTTAGGAGTCATCTGCACACTACCCCACTACCCTGCTCATGGCCTACACTGACTGAGCAAGGCCACTGACATCAGGTTGACCAGGTTCAAACAACATGTACTGTGATGTGAGCCCCAATGACCCACAACACACCGTTGGGGCCTTCTGAAGGGTAAACTCCTTGGGCCTGACTGGACAGACACATTTACATCCAGCCAAATTGACTCAATGCATACAGCCCCTACAGGCAACTGCGACAGTACAGACTGCACCCTAAGACTCAAGTGACAATGAAAGGGCTGGCATGGGTGGCACAGGAAGTCTCTTCCCTCTGCACGAGTCAACATGTGGCATGCCCAATCTAATCTCATACCACTTCAGAGTGGGTTTGTGTGGTATATACTCTTGGCACATAACCCACAGAGATGTAGCTATCCCACAGAGATGGGATCCAACATGCTAAAGTATCTTTGGTCTGAATGGTTGCATGTAACCAAGTTCATGAGTTACATGTCATGCCCTCCCCTGAATTAACCAGCTGTCTGCTCTGTAGGCTGATCACTTGTGCAACACACCTGTAATGTACATCTATGACTCAGGTAAAGGAGACAACAGAGTTGTGGGAGTAAGGAACCTGTCATAAGTCAAAGACAGACATTGCCAATGAGGGGCAACAGAAATATGCCCTAGGTCAGGATGTTACCTCAGTACCCCTTCCTAATGTAGTCAATTTACAAAGGCCTGCATGCCAAGTCTTGCAACTGAAGACTCATATATTGTCCAAATCCAAGGATCTGCAGGTCTACAGGAAGAGTGCCAGGTGCCACAGTTACATTGCCACAGAAACTCTACCCTAGCCTGGTCTATGTCCCATACTGGGAGAAACACTTGACAGGCCTTGGTCTAAGCATACAGAATCTATATGACACTCACATTACCATCACTTCCATGCACAACAGTGCATCCAGTGCCAATTCTCTATGTGGGTTCAGGGTTGTGTGGCACTCTGAAGGGCACAGTGAGTTGTAAACGTTTCTCATACAACAGTTTGGCAAGGCCAGATGAGGGCTGACTGACCTGTGGGACTATACACATTGCTACCAAGATCCTCACATGACTCAAAAAGTATACATACCCTTCTTGTGCTGTAATGCACATGCATGTTGATTTACAGTTCCTAATATCATATCCAAAGACATGTAATTTTATGGCTGTTGAGTTTCTGTGCATAGATATATGAATGGAACAGAATGAGGATTTGTGGCTTATCACACATCACACAGCACAATTGTAATGTTAAACACATAGAGTACTTGTCGCCACTACCAGCACCATGTACATCCTATGTATGGAACACAAAATGTGACAACAGGCACCCAAAAACATTCTCACTAGCACTCAGAAGCACGTTGTAGACTATGAGGAGAAAAGGATGGTGTCAAACTGAGTCAAATATGCCTATGAGGTTCTTACCTGCTCCTTAGGTGAGCCATAGAGCTTACCATACATGGGAAGGGCCTCCTCAACGAGCTTCTCCAGCTCCTCAGGAGAGAACAGGGGCCCATTCACCTGATTGGCCTGGCATTATGATCCCAGAGGCAGCACACAGAAGCTGAAGTGATGTAGGTGTTGATGGTAGCAGTGTCAGGAGTCAAGTTAGTGATTTAGTGAAAAGTGGTGTACATGAAAATTATGTATGCGGTCATCGCCTCCTACGGCCACAGCCATTGGGCCATGACCATCACAGGCACCAATGTTAGCCTATGGCTGTCTTTGCCGTGGTTAAACCACACACCACACTGTCAACTTCTGCGGCGGCTGCAGAAGGGTCATAATGTCGAGTGAACTAGGTCAGGCATCCACCATTTTGGCAGTTGTAACTAAAGTATTGGGCCCTGTAAACTGCATCACAACATCAATGTGTGTGTCTGGTTAACCCTAAAAATGCAAGGCAGCCTTGTTGTGTTGGTTGACCTACACAAACACCAGTGTGGTGCATTGATGGGCACAGATGGCATATTATGGTATACACTGTCCACCACTGCTAGCGGTATTTTTGGCAGTTGGAACGGACTGTTACATTTTGAGGGGCATTTGAGGAGCAGATAGTTGGGTGATGGCCAAATCCATGTTGTGAACATGTGTAGACAACCATGGGGGTAACATTTGGCCCTTGTGTAGATGACAGCTGTGATGGGTGTAATATATTTCCAATCGGAAATGCTTTGTCTTATGAGTTTGGTGCTAGTCATCATGTATGTAGGTGTGGACATAGTGGCTAATGCTCCAACTCATGTAATTTCACAAATAGGTACCCTGGGAGAGGGCGAAGGCGACAACCTCGAGTGTACTGTCCACGGCCAGATATCCAAACCATGGGAGAATGTCACATCATCAAACAGTACTGTCTGAATAGGCAAATAATTGTGGATTTATGTTGTCAGTTGGAGCCAGATCTAATACCTGAAAACATGAATCCAACATGCATACCGCCCATTGTTAAACTCATGGCAGTATTACACTTCCTGGCCCCAGGGTCCTTCCAATATACAGTGGCCATATCGGCTGGCATGTCCTCACCTATGTTCAGTGGTGTGTTAAGAGGCATCCTATCAGCAATGATGAAACCCATTGACAGCTATATCAGGTTCCCCAGACATGAGGATTTAGCCAAAGTGAAGGCTGACTTCTATGATTTTGCCCGCCTCCCATATGTGGTGGGAGCCATTTATGGCACACATATTGCCTTGGTGCCACCTCAGACCAGTGAACAAGTCTATTCCAAGGGGAAGCACTTCCATTCTATCAACATGCAAGTTGCCTGCTTGTCAGATCTCTACATCGCAAACATTTGTGCCTGGTTCCCAGGTTCAGCCCATGATTCCTTTGTACTGCATAACAGCACGATACCCGAGCTGATATCACAATTGAAATATGGGGGGGCCTGGCTGGTTGGTACATCACATCTGTCCTGATTTTGTGTGTCTAATGTCTGGTGCTACAATCATGAAGTGAGTGACTCATTGTGGCACTTAAATCTCATTACAAACCATTCTTGGTTATTGACGTCGCTGGTAGAAGTTCACTTCCATGAGATCCATAGAAGAACACTGCAGGCAATGAGTGGACTTTTGGGCTCCTGAAGGCCAGATTTTGCTGTCTGGACAGGACTGGGGAAGCCCTCCTCTACTCACCTGGGAAAACGTGTCAGATCACTGTGGCATGCTGCATTCTCCACAACCTCACCCTTTGGTGAAATATCCCTTGCATCTCAGAGGAGGGCAGCCTGCGGTGCCACTGGGTGAGAATCCGGAAATGCCAAATGAAGATGATAGTGGTGAGGAGGAAGGTGCTGACTTGTGACAAGATCTCAACAGCTTCTTCTCGTGAGTGTATGTCATGAGATGCCACGACTTTGACTGTACAATGAAATGTGGTTGTGATAATGTGTTGTTGAAAATAGAGAGCTGATGCTCAAGCAAAATCAGCCAAAGGGTGCTTGATGAGTTAGCTTTTGAGACATCCATATCTTGATGACAGGCATATGATGCTGTTCAAACATACAAAGTGGACATGGATTGTTCCTGTGAATGTAAGTCACAGACTTTGGGTGCACAAAACCTGTGCCAAGGCAGCTTGCACAGTAATAGGGTGTATTTTTGGAAGAATCCATTGGACTTTTTACTTGTCATGTGGTGGCCCTGACGCATCATGTGTGTCATCATGTGGTCAGAAAATATGTAATCCTAGTTCAAATTCAAGTTAGTTTTCCTTCACATGACTAAACATTTTTTGTATGAACTGTATGTAGCTGTTGAAGTGTTTCATCATTTTAGGCCAAAGTGCCTGTGACACATCACTGACATTTGTGTCATACCACCAGATTCTGAAGTACTGCATTGTAATGACCCTATGATCAGAAACTGTTGTACTGCCATCTGTTTGAGTCTTGCATTATATGATGTTGGAATACATTTGTGTAGTAGGCGATATGGCTCCAGCTGATGACATCACCCACTTTAATGTTTGAGTACTCTACAGGTCAATGTCTGATAATCCCTTCCTTCCATGGTCTGGAGGTAGGTACCTGTAAATTTGATCATTTACCCATGTATGATTTGCTATGTTTCAGAAATTTTCACAGCCTATGCGATGAACAGTGTGATAAAAGTCTTCTTTGACAAGACACTAGTATGTATGTGTTTGTGGGAATGGTTATAATCCTGAGCTGTACAGTGTGCACATGCAACATATCCCTGCTTGCACATGTACCTTGGATCTTCATTGTATGGTTTGCGTCTACATGGTTCAATGTTAATTTGAAGACAGCATACAATGAGTTTGTGACAGGTGAATTTATTGCAATGCTACTACATAAAAAGACCTGTGACAGAAATAAACAAAAATTTAAAAGTGAAGGGGTCAGTCATGGTGAATGAAATCATTGAGTAGATGCCACACCATTGGAAGTCCAAAGTCCAGAGTATTCCTCATATTGAAAATGGAATGTGGTTCAGGATGAGTCGACAGAATGTATGTGTGGCATGGAAAGGAAGACATTAAGGAAGACGTTTCTTGCTGGCAGTGGTGGGTGTCTTTCTATCTGCACCTCCTGGATTCTGGTATGGGCGTCCCCGCTTGCGAGGGGGAGGATCAGCTGCTACAGAGGCAGAGGTGTCTGTGGGTGGTAATGCCTCTGGCAGGGCCTCCTTTCCTGTGGCTGCCGGAAATGTACTTGGGGCTGATGTAGTTGCCCCACAGGAAGGGGATAATTGGAGTGGAAAAACCCTGCTCAGAACTGTATGGATGTCCCTCAGTACCCCTGTTAGGGAGGCCATGTTGGGATTGTGGGCCTCCATTAGTTCGCACATGTCCCTATATATGTCCCTCTGCAGCTGCTTCATTTCCCGGAGATCTGTCAATACCTGGCCCATCGCACCTTGGGACTCCTGATATACCCCCAAGACTTGGCTAATGGTATCCTGGTCATGAGTGGCCTAGTGGCCTCACTCTTCTGGCCCACCGCATCCCTCCCATGGACCCTAGCCCCACGAGCCTGTGCCCTTGGCACAGGGTGCCATCTCCAACTGGGTCCTAAAACCTCAGTGTCAGGAGATTTGGGTTGGACCTCAGGATCCAGGACTGGGGGGCACAAGATGGTAGAAACTGTGCTAGGTACACAGGTTGGGGGGCGTGATGTTGCCCATGATGTTGATGCAACAGGGCTGGGAGGTGTAGTGATGGGCAAAGTGAGACTCACTGTTGCCCTCTGTCCAGGTTGCCCAGATGTGCTAGGCCCATCCTCATGTCCACAAGTCCAGGAGTGTTATTATCACTGAGAGCTTCATCTGGGGGTGGAGTAGTAGTCTGGTCAATGGACAAGGCCTGCGTAGGGGCTATGCCAGCTTGAACTGTTGAATAAGAAAGTACATTGTTACTGGTTGAAGTGTGCCATCTACCTCCAAAGGCTTTGTGTCACAGGAGGTGGAGACACTGTACATTCTTAAGTTGTAGGTTAGCCTATTGTGCCATATTACCATGGTATTGGATTACTTGACATGACATGTGTAAAGCTCGCCTGGACTATTTGATTCAAGCAGCTCAGTAGATGTGCTGATCATTTGTAGTTTGGGTAAGGGAATGAAAATGACATCTTACCAACAGTGAAGCCAACACAATGAAGAGGAAACAGGTTCACTTAACCATTTGAAGGCCTAGTTGAGTGTGATATAGGAAAACACACAACTTTGTTGCATCTGTATCCGCAGTCATCATGTGAGCAGTGGGGAGTCAATGTGGTTGCTGCCACTACCAATCTGCTGATGCAGCTTAAGGCCTTATACCTGGTGTACAAACTTGGTAAGGTGTCATTCCCGTCCTCACTAGTTTAATTTTGGGATCCCAGGTCAAGATGGAGCTATTTTGATAGACAAGTCTGAGTTGAGCATGATCTGTATTTTGCTCACTTCCAGGTGAGTAAACTTAATTTTAGACACTGGTGTCTTTGGGAAAGTAAACATTGGGTTAGTGTTTGGAATCACAGGAACGCAACCTATTGGGCTTTGCAGTTAGGTCACTCCCACTGCTTCACACATTAGACAAATGGCATACTCTCAGGTGAGTAAACTTTATTTGAGCGTTCATACACAGGTGTCTTTGGGAAAGTGAACACTGGGCTTGGTCGTTGGAGTTACTGGAACAGGGTCTTCTGGTAATTGTAGTCAGGTCACTCCCTCTACGTCCCATACTTGACAAATGGCATACTCCCTGGTGAGTAAACTTCATTTGAGAGTTCACACATAGTTGTGTTTGGGAAAGTGAACACTGGACTGGTGGTTGGAGTTGCAGGAACAAGGCCTCCTGTGTGTTGTAGTCAGGTCTATCCCTCTACTTCACACAGTACACAAATGTTGGGTATTACATTTCTTTTGAAAGACTGCATTTAGGTTGGAGCACACATTTACATGTTGAGACATATCAATAGGCCTAGGATGATTTATTAATTTTCCCACACTTACAGGCACCATTCCATCTTATGGAATGTGCTGTGCCTTGGTAGCTGTGATGTTTTGTCCAACAGTAGACATTGACAGTCTTGTATCTCAGATTCTCTGGGTATTGTATGTTTGAATAGTCAATTACTGACATGGTGGCAAAAGGTGAGCTATGAGCATGCAGGACATTGCAGTTTGGCAATAGTTTTGTGTTGTAACTGAGCAGACTCTGTCCCCCCCCCAGGTATTCCTGTCAGGACCTCAGGATGCAGGATGTCTAAGACCTTCTCCTCCCAAGGAAAGAGTTGTAATGGGGCACTGGGAGAGTCACCGCCAGTCTTGTTGGCCTCCATGTGCAGCCTGGAGGCCATGAAACACACCTTGCCCCCGAGGTCCTAAAGCCTCTTCCAAATGTACTCCTTTGTGTGCAAGGTGGTGCCTATAGCATTCACTCTGTTGAGTATCTTTGCCACAT
Source organism: Pleurodeles waltl (assembly GCF_031143425.1). NCBI lineage: Eukaryota > Metazoa > Chordata > Amphibia > Caudata > Salamandridae > Pleurodeles > Pleurodeles waltl. Next base: position 952,597,024 of record NC_090449.1, read on the forward strand.
TTCCATGTTCCTACTGAGAGGAGTATGTTGGACTTGTGCTCCAAACAATTGTGGCTTTACTCTTATGATCTCATCCACCATGACTCTCACCTCATCCTCTGAAAAACGTGGATTTTTGGGGCATGACATGACTGAAAATAAAATGGGTGGCAGTGACAAAGTAAACAAGACAAGTGATATTTGGGACAAAAAATGAAAAATAGTGGAAGTGTGTGAAAGGTGAGAAATGGGATGGCCAAAAAGGGCTGCCTTATGTGACAAAAATTACAAAAGGTAGCATGGTCTCTGTCTTGCTGTGCTGCAGTGGAGAGCCAAAGGATCATGGTCTGTGAAAGGGTGTGTTTTCTAGTGTGATTTGCAGGTGAGTCCACTGGGCCCATAATTGTCAGCTGTGTTGTTTTTGAATTCATCTAATGTGCACTGTTCTACGTGAACCATGGTGGTCGACCATCATAGGCTAACTGCCACAAGGGGGACCACCACGCTGACTGTGTGTTTACAATAGGCTGTGTGGTTTGCCGCAGCACTGGAGGTGCTGGAGTACAGATCGCCAAGATAGCAGACCACTGAGCCACTGGCAGTCTGCACTTTGGCTTGGCATTTAGAGGTTCTGCCTGTGTACATCCTAATACAGTAGTCTGGGGACTGCCGCCCAGTGGCCTCTTGGGACTGCCATCTTGGCGGCCTGGCAGTCTGACTGCCATCGTCATAATCAGGCCCTAAGTCAGAAGTTAAACATTTCCACTGTTCCGACCCTGGTCTCTGTATCCGAACCGTGCTCCATCGCGGTTGGCCATAACTTTTGAGCAGATACCAGCGGTTGATGCTTTGTATTTTTTGGGATTGGAAACATCTAAAACGTTTAAAACTCATATCTCCAGTTGGCAGTTGTTTGTCATTTTGATGCCTATTTGCTCATTAAAGGTTCTCTATTATTATAAATTGGAGAGGTATTTTATTATGTTGGGTTTTCCTCTTTTCATAACTGTTTTGGTACTGATAAGCACATTTCTTCTAAATTAAGACTTTCTGTTTTGTGCTACCACTACCAACGATTGAGCTCAGGTTTGCAGCCCACATCCCCTCTCCTGCATGTCCACTTCCAGCCACAATCCTCTTCCCCACTCCTTTTTTCCCAACACAGATTATTTAGGCTGCCATCTCTGATATATAAATGCAGCGTCTCTTGGGACTGCACACCTGGAGTCATTGACTAAGCTTTCATTTTTCTAGATGTCATGCTGAAAGTCTTGGGCAAGCAGGAATGGATGGTGTGGCAGTATGTTTCATCTTCACATTCATCAGTTCTTACTGGGATGATTCCTGCTCAATTCTATTAATGCATATATAATTCAATACTAATTCATATTATTGCTTGTGATACTGATGTGGTTAAATAAATAGTATATTTGTAAGTGGTTTATCATATGCTACTAAATCATGGTAGGCCAAAGTGGGGGTTGGAGATTGAAGTAATGGTATTTTACGATAAGGAAGAGAATACCAATATGTATTAAGCATATCCTATTCTATCTGCCTCAAAGGACTGGTCTCTAAAGATGCTGCCAAAGAAAGCCCTCCTCAATAGAGTTTATTAGCATCCAAAAGCCATTCACATACCACAACCAATATACATAGAAATAAATCATATATTCATAAGACCAATAGTTTGAGGGAAATATACAATTTGAACACATTAATAGATGTGAGAGATCCTATTCAATTTTTAGGTCTAAATGTGAAAAATTACTACAATAATTTCAAGCCCCCCGCCACCCATTGAATACAATATGTTAGTATAATTGGCACTGGTAATTCTAACATGCTATACTTGGTTGACATCTCACTCATTAATTACTCATCTCACTCATTCTATTATTATTTGATGTCTTGCGTCTCAGAGCTATCGCCAGGCTATGAGTCCCTTGCCAATGTCCATGTGCAAACCACTACTTTGCATATGCATTGGAAAGTAAATCCCACTAAAACACTTTATGACGGGTTTCACATTTGTGACCCAAACCTGACGCAAAGTGTTAAAAAATCTGGGTTCTAGAATATACCTCTTGGAGTGCAGAATACAATAGTTTGAAAAAAATCAGAATAAATCCCGAGCTCTTAAAGGCAACTCTGCTTCATCTCTAACACCCACCCCTTCCCATAGTCACACAATGGTGACCCTTTAAAGCCCTATCCCTCCCAAATCTCACTGACATACTCAACACCCTCAAAGCCATTTCTTATGGTTAAGTGTTAGAGACAAACCATTTCCTGTAGAATATGATGCCTGGCCATTTTCGTTCACCAGTGCTCTCTCTAGGAATGCTACTTGTCATTGTCAATGAGATTGTAGCACCTTCATAAGGGTTATTGAGCAGTTCTTGGATTGAATATTGTTAGAAAAGCTGCCAATATTTACCTGCTGTTTAAAGATTTAAAGAAGCCACCCGGCAAATTAAATAACAATGAGTCAGTCTCCTGATCCAAGCAGGAATCATCAAAAAGGAACATTCTGGAATGCCGAGATGCAAGGCGGGATCGAGGGATCTATTGTGTTCTCTACTCCGGATGACCTTTTTAAACAAATAGGGACAGGATAAAGGTGTAGAATACTAGTCGCTCAACAGTGTGAATACGGTGAAACATTTCATAATTTTTCTCTATAACTTCATATCGAAATTCAGCTAAAACAATGTATGTGCCTTAGAACTTCAGTTCCTCCATGACCTTAATTGTTATTCTAACATTCAGTATTTTTATATGGTGTCCATTCTCAATTCGAACAGTCATTTATTCTTGCGTAGCAACTTTAAATTCTGATTTTATGGATTGTATCCCAGCGGTTCTAGTTTTATGTATTATGCATTCCACTGTCATACTGCACTGTTGGAGCGTGGCCAGGTCATTGTCTCTTTGCACCATATCTCTTCCTCGGAATCATCTGGAGAATTCCTGCTACATGACATCTTTGCTGAAACAGCTTACAGTGGAACACACCACAATAGGGGACCGCAAATATGATAATGCTGTCAGAGACAAAAGCTAGTTCTAGAATGCAAGTGGGGTGGAAAATAGAAAATTAAAACACCGCTGTACTTAAAAAAGATGTGCGATGTCAATTTAAAAAAATTATTATCAGTTTATTGGCCCCTGTGTCTTAATAAGTCAATTATGCTCAAACTAATTGCTGTTTTTAAACGTAGCCTTGGCCAACTATTATATATGCCCAGGTGCTGGCTAATGTAATTAAACCTTTGCAATTTTCATTTTAAAACCTAAAGGGAACGAAAGTGCAGCAAAGGCAGTACATTGACTACAAAGTTTTGTTTAGTTATTGTCTAGTTTTTTTAAAACACTGCGAGGAACAAGCAAAACAAACGAAAAGAAAGAGGATCTTAGCCACTGCTAAGCCACGCAAAATGACTCTAACCTGAGCAAAGTGTTGAAATGGCATCTACTTTCCAGTGCAAAACTGTTTTGTGCTTGAAAAGCGCCCTTTCTCTGTGCAAATAGCGTTTTGTTCTACTTTGCACTACTTTGTGTCAAGGAGACATTAACGGGGGTATGTGTGTGTTCTAGCTCAAGTACCCATGTTTGGACTCAAAGCTCTCACTACTAAAGTTACCAGACTGGACTTTGCTGCAAAAAATAATGTCTTCCTGAACCAAGAGCAGAGTTGCAGAAATATTTATATTCCTCCAAACAGTTCACACACTGCATGTGTGCTGCATTGTACAGCACAAATGATTTTTCTTAAAGCTATCTATGCATGCAGTTTTGTAATGATATACTTCCAGTACAAAACCAGTGCTAATCATCATGCACACTTCTTAGAACCATGGTGTGTGTGGTGCTATGCATCGTCTTTGTGCCACAGCACACGAGAAGACAACAGCAACAGGCCATTTTTAGTAACTATGGGTTTATTCTTTGACTTCCCCCTCACCTGGGTTGCTGTGCTGTGTTGTGCTCTGTTTAGTAAAACTGCCCTGATATGTTTAAGACTGTGGCAAAGTCAAAGGTGAAATATATTGATACCACTGGATTTCCCATCATCTATCCGTACAACAATCACTGGATTTTCCATCATCCATCTGTACGGGAAGTGACATCACTGGATTTCCCATCATCCATTGACCCCAGCTGTTTCTTCACTTCCTACCTTCTCTCTTCTTCAGTCAATAGTTCAGCAAATCCCATCCCCTGGTCATCCCCAACAGAAGGCGCACAATGGCAAGGGCATCACCTGTTTGGGCCTGGGAACCCCTGTTCCAGTGAAACTTACAGGATAAGATAAAAGCATGTGCATCACCCAGCAGCCCATTCTGTTAATCCCCACAATTGTAGGAGACGTGCTCTCTATATAGTGTGCAGAAATTATGTGCACTGTGCAGAGAGTCCAAGCAACCTCATCTTGGGTTACAGAGGTAAAACTATACCACCTAATTACCTAATTTGTATGGTAGCTTGGCTGAGCAGTAGGGCCAATCTGGGAGAAGTGCAAAGCATTCGTTATACTCGCAGTGTCAATAAAAATGGAAACACACTCAAAAGAATAACTTGAGGCCAATTTATAAAAATACTTCAGATTTTTATAACATTTTTAAGACCAACATCATGAAAATTGGATAAGTACTTTTTAAGTTATGATTTTTCAAAGTTTAGAAAATGTCTTGCTTTTGTGCGTAGTTACGCACCATAGGAATCAATGACAGAAAACTCTAAAAATGGATGTAAAATCAGGCACTGCGTTTACTAGTGTTTCCTTTTGTTTTTAGGTTGAGGTCATCAAGAAGTCCTGGGTGCAGTAGGCAGTGTTCCGTGCCTTTTTCCTTGTGCAGCAGGACTGCAGTTCTTGAGCCTTGGCTCTCCTTTGTTGCAGGCCTTCTTGTGTCCTTGGAATCTGATCTGCAGGTCTAGGGGTGACCACTAGATTGTGGCCACATGCCTAAACATTCCCTGCTCAAGCAAACATCAGCCGCTCTCACTCCTACCTTCTTCCCAACACCCAAATGTTTCGACACACGAAAAGCCCGAAAAACATCCACACCATGCACAAATGAAACAAAGCCAGCTCATGACCATCCGAACAACAAACAGGCAACACATGCACCAGCTCAAATAAGATGGGTTCCTATGCCTCCTTACCCAACCCCCCCAGGCGTACCCCACCCTTTCAACATTCTTCCCAGAATATCGCCCTTAGCTAGATCCCAAATTAAAAACAATTTACATAATATGAAACACTAGCCAACTTGCCGCCAATCATGGTGGGCGACAAACCTTTCTTGATTAAGAAGAGCACAAAACGCAGAGTACAAGACTGCAGCATGGTCTCTCTCTGTACCCAAAAATTCACTTCACAACTTTCAGAACTCTGGAAATCCAACCATGCCAGACGGTAACTCCTCCGAGTGGATTTCGCTAGGGACATCTCCAACAGCTCAATGATCATCATGCCCCCCACTCACAAATGCTGGCCGGGACTGCTGTCTTGTGCCGCTCTGCTTCAGGTGCCAAACTGCAATAACGGTGCCACTGTGAACGACACAGGGAATCTGCAATAGCATTGTTTGCCCCTGGAATGTACACTGCTTTCAAGATAACATTCAGCGACAAACATCTAAGCATGAAACATCTCAATAAGCATGTAACCCTCATATCCTTTTCCGTCTTCCTGTTTACTAGTTTCACCACTGTCATGTTGTCCACGAGAAAAACCACCATCCTGTTGGCCAGTTCGTCTGCCCAAACCGTCAAAGCCACCAACATCGGAAAAAGCTCCAAAAAGCGATACTTCTTCCTTGTTGCAACCAACGTGCCGGCCATTCTTCCACACACCACCTTCCGTCCCAAAAAAGGCCGAAACCAGCAGCCCGTGCACCATCTGAAAATATTTGGACCTGCCAGCTGTATCCTCCTCATGGAAAATCATGGAAACCCCATTAAACTGTGTGAAGAAGGTTTCCCACACTCGGACACCCTCGTAAACCCACTGACACTCGAATCCTGTGATGAGGAAGGGAAGCCCCTGACATGGCAAGCCCCAGGTGCCTGCAAAATGTCCTACCCCCTTTGACCACACTGCAGGCAAAGTTAAGGTAACCCAACAGCTGTTGTGCCCTGCGTAAGTCAATCTTATGTAATGATCAAACCTGTCTCAGAAATTCCAAAATCTCCACAACCTTCCGTGTGGCAAACTAGCTACCAGGCTCACTGTGTCCAGCTCAATCCCCAAGAAAGTCAGTACGCAACTGGGGCCCTGTTTTCTCGGGAGCCAAAAGAACCCCCATCTCCCCTCCCAATCTCTCAAAACCTGCCAACGCCTGCCCACAAGAGTTGGAGTCAGCCTTACCCACAAAAAAAAATCGTCCAAATAATGAGTCACCTCCCGATGTCCACATGCTTTCACAAAAACCCGCTGGAGGAATGTACTAAAAGTCTCAAAAAGTGCACATGAGATGGCGCCACCCATTGGGAGGACTCTGTCCACAAAAGTCGCCCCATCCAGCTGTATACCCAATAACCCGAAGGCCTCAGGATGAATGGGCAAGAGCCTGAAAGTGCCTTGATGTCAGATTTTGCTAACTGAGACCCCCTACCACATCCCCAAACGAGCTGGATGACATCGTCGATGGACGCATAAACTACCCGTGTGTCTTCTGGTGTGATAAAATCATTTACCAATGCTCCTTCTGGCCATGACAAATGATGGATGAGACGAAACTCCCCTGCCACTTTTTTGGGAACCATGCCCAAAGGTGAAATCATCAATTCAGCCAAAAGCCACTCGAAGAATGGACCCACATTTCTACCTTCTGCAACTTCCTTTGCCAATTCGGCTGCTACCACCTGAGGCATATATTTGGCAGACCGCAAATTGTCCGCCCATCTCCTCTGTCTCAGCCCCTAATAACCTATTCAAAACCCCTCTTGAAAACCCCCCTCCACCTTGTTTGCCATGTCCCTATATGGGTACATGCGCAGCCATGGCAGCAATACCGCAAGCTAAATTGGCATTGGCGCCCTTTGGCGCAGGAGCGCCTTGAATCACTCTACCCCTGGCCGCTCTCCACTGTTCTGCTGGGCTATTGAGTGAGAAGCATTGTGTGACCGGCTGCTTTCCTCCACATTTAGAGCACTCATGTTTGAACTTACAGGGATGTCTGGAGCAGAAACCCTTATTGAAGTTCCAACATGCCCATGAGGTAGGAATCTGGGGTCGTTATCCCATCCCCACTCCTGCTGGGGCGGGACGGGACTGAAAAGGCTATAGATCACTGGGAGTCCACTAGTGGTATGTGTCAAGTCTGCCGAAAGCGAGGAAGCCATTCACTGCATCCAAAGCTCTGAGTCCACATCCCCCCAAGGCTTATCAGGATTCGCACTCACCCGCGCCCGAAACTCCTCATCATAACTGAGCCAGGCAAAAAAAAATCCAAAATGCATTTGTGCCTTCCTTATGATATCTATGTATTTGAAGAGCACAATGGCCCTGTCGGGAAACTTCTCACAATATACAGTATACTAGCATATATCAGAAAGGCAGATGTCCAATTATCCATGGTATTCGGCACCCTGGGCTGCCTAGCTCACTCCCACTCCCCCTCTTTCGAACCTTCCTTTGCCTGTATGTCCCTATGCAACAATTTAAAAATATCAACATAATCATCGTGCCAGATCCTTGCTTTCGTTTTGTCCGCCACATGCAATCCCAAAGGCATCGCCAAGCCCATATACGGAAGCCTCTTTCTATGCCCATCCCGACCTTGTCCTCCCCCTCCTCGTCCTTTGTCACCATGCTCCCACTGTCACCAGTACTAGCAGTGTCCTGTGTTGACAGCATCTTACCGTCCCCCGCCTGTGTTGCGCTAGAAACAGGTGCTTCATGAATGTAATGATAACCTACCCCAATGGACTTGTGTGTTTTTGACACAGCCGTACCTTGACCACTAACCCATACAGACCACCATTCACCCTTACCTTGAACGTGGGACATTGCCCTGTTTGCCGCCATCGGCACCTGGTGACCTCGCTCCTCCTTGCGTGCCACCACCTGTGACGATCCATTATCTTCTGTAAGACAGAAATTGAAGAGGGAGTTGCGCTGCTCTTGCGCCCTTTCCTCCCTTTCTTCCTGCTCACCTCTCCCTCGCAAATCTCCCCCTCTTCCCAGTCATCCGACTCATCCTCGTAATCCAATTCCACCACTGCCTCCTCGTCCATCACACACTCATCGTCCGCACCTCTCTTGTCCATTACTTCTCTCCATTCGTCCTGATCCCGTCCCGCATGGCGCCTACCACCTATGTGGCCAGCATGGTCCTGCGGCGTAGAGAAGGCTGCTGAAGACCTCTCTAGTGCTTCAGACCAATGTCCGGAGGCCATGTTGCACCCCATTGGCATCACCTTCCTACTGCCAGCCTCTTTTGCTGTCTTGTACTCTCTGCACCTCTCATGGCTGTATGTGCCACTCGTGTCCCTCATGCTGGCGGACCCCTCGACCGCATGAGCCTCTTGCCTACCCCTCCTTTAGTTTGGGACCCATACCCAACTGCCTTGAACTTCCCTAGGTGATGAACTGGCTTCAGGCCCATCTACCCACCTTTTTCTTTGGTTGCCGCCCCTCTCCAGGGCCACTTCTCTGTCCCTGCACAGCTGGGCCCACCTCTCCTCCGTCTCCAGCACTGCCTTCCTTTGCTCATGAATTCTGGCCTCAATGTCCACAGAGGACCAATCCTGAGGTGTTTCTGGGCCTGACGAGGCACCAGGATGCACCAGTTTCCGTCAGCCCGGTGGGGCCCCCAGGGGCCCAGTCTGTCCCAAACCCCAACTCCCCGGCTACCCCACCCAAAGTGGTGCCTTGACTCATCCTTGGGGCATAGCTGCCCCGTCCTGTCCCTCTCTTTCCTCCAGTGGCCCCACTTGTCCCCTCCTGTATAGGGCTACCTGGCAATACAATGGTGTCTGTGGGGGGGCTGCCCGAACCACCAGTGCCAGCCCCCAAGCCTGTGTTACCCATAGGTGCCTGCCCCTGCCCTTGCTCTGCAGGCTATGATTCAGCCACACTGACAACTCCGGTTGGAGGCCCTGCCCCCCCTCCACATGCCCGACTGCTGGCCCCACAGGGTGGACATTAACATTACTCACTGGGGGGAAGAGGCTCAGCTTCCTCTCCTCCCAGCTTATGTCTTCTTCTTCAGCCGTTCTGGAGGAGTGCATGCCGCAATTTCAGCCGTGACCCCGCCGGATGCCGAGCACACATGGCGCGACATCCCTACCCAGGCCTGTTCAAGTACACCAGGCCAAGGGTAGATCTGCGCGGCCTGCACCGCTGCAGCATCGTGGCTTTGGGCCATGCTGTCAATGCACAAAAAGACAACTATGCCTACCTAAACCCTTAAAGGACCAGCCAAAACCTCCCACGCGTAATGGGCTGGCATGGAAGAGGCCAGTCCCTCCCTTCTCTACCCTATATATCCCCTCCTTTCACCTCTCCCCCATGCACCCCTCTGTCAAACCTGTCCCGTTCACTGCGTCTGCTCTCCGTGGGACCCTCCATCCGGACACAGTCACTGACACACTGATTTACTTAGTGTAAAAGGCCATTTATTTAGGACAGGATTGCATGTTATACATAAACATTGTATATATTGAATTCCAAACTCTTAACTAGTGCTTTGTTTATATCCTTGTTCTGTGCTCATTCTTCACTCTTCCCATTTTCTTTTTTATCCTACATCTTTTTTTCACTTTCTTTGTAGAATGTTGATGTGTGAGACACGGGTGTGTGAAGACTTTTTTTCAGGAGGGGGGCACGGCTGTGCTAGTGCAGGCAGCATAACTCTACGGCAGCCATAGGGATACATGCACTGTGAGCCTGCACACCAGGCTGTACATAAATCCAGGGGGATGGGAAGCACCTTCCTACCCCCCACGGATGCCCAAGGTTTGAGAGTGTATTAACGCCTTAGTCTGATGAGAATTAAAATAGGAGCAGCCGTGACAGATTGAGGATTATAAGTGTTCAGAATCACAAAATATGCTTCTTGCTAGTGTCTTCTTGAACAGACACTATAACACAAAGTTTTTTATATGTTTCTGCTTATAATGTTTTTATGTTTACTGTGTTCTCCTGCAATGCTTTTTCATATGATGGAAGTTGTATGGGGAGAGTTCTCCCTTGGTGGGATGGGTTAGGGTACAGGACGACATCATGATCCTTATCACTGGGTAATGAATGTCCAATTCATGTGTAAGCATACAAATGTATAATCTGGTATAAATGTAGTCCAGAATGCATTAATAGCACTGTGGAAGACATATAATAATTGTGTGTGCTCCCAGGACACACCTCCTTACAGGGTCACTGTCAGTGATGATATTGTCAGCTGTAAAGGCTGCCTTTTGTTGAAAAAGAGATGGTGCTTCATTTCTTTAAGTCTGGTATAGCCAAATACCTTTTGCTGTCAACAAAGACACAGAGTGCTGGCTGGAGTCAGCCTGCTCTAGCCATTGGCTTCCGAAAACCTACAGAAATGTGATGATGTAATCCTGGCAACAGATACTTAACATACCTCTGCTTTGAGGCAGTTCTGCTCTGGATATGATTGTTTACATGTTAGAACACTAGAAAGTTGGGAGCTCTATTGAAGACAATGGAGCAGCGTCTGACTTATAATGGCTGCTATCAATCAATCAATCAATCAATCAAAGCATTTGTAAAGTGCACTTCTCACCCGTGAGGGTCTCAAGGCACTGATATGGGGGAGGCTGCTAATGATCGAACAGCCAGGTCTTGAGGTGTCTACTGAAGGTAAGTAGGTCCTGTGTCTGTTGTAGGTGGGTGGGAAGAGTGTTCCATGTCTTGGCAGTGAGGTGGAAGAACAATCTGCTGCTGGCGGTCGTTCTCTGGATGCGTGAGACGGTGGCGAGGGCAAGGTCAGCGGAGCAAAGCTGTTGGGTCAGAGTGTAGAAGGAGAGCCGTCTGTTGAGGTATTCTTGTCTGGTGTTGTGTAGTGCCTTGTGAGCATGGGTGGCGAGTTTGAACGTGATTCTCTTGTTGACAGGGACCCAGTGCAGGTCTCTCAGGTGGGCTGTGATGTGGCTGTGGCGGGGGATGTCCAGGGTGAGGCGTTGCAGTCTTTTCTGGAGCTTGGCTGTAGTTCCTGCGTAGAGGGCGTTGCCGTAGTCCAGTTTGCTGCTTATGAGGGCTTGGGTGACCGTCCTTCTGGTTTCAGTGGGGATCCTTTTGTAGATCTTCTGAAGCATGCGAAGGGTGTTGAAGCAGGAGGAAGAGACGGCGTGGACTTGCTGGGTCATTGTAGGAAAGAACCATCTTGCCTGGCATGTTATCTCCAATTTTTCTTGTGTGTCAGTTAGTTTTTGCCTGTGTAACTGGGATCCTGCTAGCCAGGACCCCAGTGCTCATAGTTTGTGGCCTATATGTGTTCCCTGTGTGGTGCCTAACTGTGTCACTGAGACTCTGCTAACCAGAATATCAGTGCTTATGCTCTCTCTGCTTTTAAAATTGTCACTGCAGGGTAGTGACCATTTTTACCAATTCTGATTGACACACTGGAACACCCTTATAAATCCCTAGTATATGGTACCTAGGTGCCCAGGATATTGGGATTCCAGGAGGTCCCAGCATTTCTTTTGCCACCCATACGGAGCTCAGACAATTCTTACACAGGACTGTCACTGCAGCCTCAGTGAAATAACATCCACGTTATTTCACAGCCATTTTACACTACACTTAAGTAACTTATAAAACACCTATATGTCTAACCCTCACTTAGTGAAGGTTAGGTGCAAAGTTACTAAGTGTGAGGGCACCCTGGCACTAGCCAAGGTGCCCCCACATATTTCAGGGCAATTTTCCTGGACTTTGTGAGTGCGAGGACACCATTACAAGCGTGCAAAGATCATGGAATTGTCCCCCCATGCCAAATATGGTATTGGGGTGCCAATCCCATGCATCCCCGGGGCTCCAGCATGGACCCCGGGTACTGCCAAACTAGCTCGCTGGGGTTTTCACTGCAGATACCGCTGCTGCCAACCCACAGAAAGGCTTCTGCCCTCCAGGGGTCTGGGTAGCCCAGTCCCAGGAAGGCAGAACAAAGGATTTCCCTTGAGAGAGGGTGTTACACCCTCTCCCTTTGGAAATAGGTGTTAAGGCCAGCCTCTGGAAATGCTTTGAAGGGCACAGATGGTGCCCTCCTTGCATAAGCCAGTCTACATCAGTTCAGGGATCCCTCAGCCCCTGCTCTGACGCGAAACTGGACAAAGGAAAGGGGAGTGACCACTCCCCTGTCCATCACTACCCCAGGGGTGGTGCCCAGAGCTCCTCCAGTGTGTCCCAGTCCTCTGCCATCTTGAATGCAGAGGTGTGAGGGCACAGTGGAGGCCTCTGAGTGGCCAGTGCCAACAGGTGACATCAGAGACCCCTTCTGCTAGGTGCTTACCTGGTTAGGTGGCCAATCCTCCTCTGATGGCTATTTAGGGTCTCTCCTGTGGGTTTCTCTTGAGATAACGAATGCAAGAGCTCACCAGAGTTCCTCTGCATCTCCCTCTTTGACTTCTGCCAAGCATCGACCACTGACTGCTCCAGGACGCCTGCAAAACCACAACAAAGTAGCAAGACGACTACCAGCAACATTGTAGCACCTTATCCTGCTGGCTTTCTCGACGGTTTCCTGGTGGTGCATGCTCTGAGGGCTGTCTACCTTCACCCTGCACTGGAAGCCAAGAAGAAATCTCCTATGGGTCGACAGAATCTTCCCCCTGCTAACGCAGGCACCAAACGTCTGCATCACTGGTCCTTTGGGTCCCCTCTCATCTTGAAGAGCGTGGTCCCTGGAACACAGCAGCTGGATTCAAGTGACCCTGACAGTCCAGTGGTCCCTCTGTCCAAATTTGGTGGAGGTAAGTCCTTGCCTCCCTACGCCAGACAGTAATCCTGTATACTACATGATCTGCAGCTGCTAGGGCTTCTGTGCATTTTTGCTAGGAATCCTTCATGCACAGCCCAGGTCCCCAGCACTCCGTCCTGCATTGCTCAACTCGCTGAGTTGACCACCAACTTCGTGGGACCCTCTTTTGTAGTGTTGAGACGACTGCTATGCTCAGATTTCTTGAACGCCTGTTCAAGTGCTTCTGCAGGTGCTGGCTGCTTCTTCATGGGCTCTGTGTGCTGCTGAGCACCCCCTCTGTCTTCTCCTCCAAGGGGAGACCTCCTGGTCCTTCCTGGGCCTGGGCAGCACCCATTTTCTTCAACCGTGACTCTTGCAGGTAGCAAGGCTTATTTGCAGTCTTCCTGCGTGGAAACAACTCTGCATCCTCCAGCACGCCGTGGGACATCTTCTGTGCAGAGGGAAAGTTCCTGGCACCTTCTGTTGTTGCAGAATCTTCAGCTTCTTCCACCCAAAGGCAGTCCTTTTGCACCTTCATCTGGGGTTTAGTGGGCTCCTGCCCCCCTGGACACATGGACTTGGTCCCCTTCCTTTACAGGTCCTCAGGTCCAGAAATCCGTCTTCAGTGCTTTGCAGTCAGTTGTTGCCTTTGCAGAATCCCCTATCACGACTTTAGTGTGTTTCTGGGGTAGTACAGTAACTTTACTCCTACTTTTCAGGGTCTTGGGGTGGGGTATCTTGGACACCCTTAGTGTTTTCTTACACTCCCAGTGATCCTCTAAACACTACACTAGGCCTGGGGTCCATTCATGGTTCGCATTCCACTTTTGGAGTATATGATTTGTGTTGCCCCTAGGCCTATTGTGTCCTTTTGCATCCTATTGTATTCTTCAGTGTTTGCACTACTTTTCTAACTATTTACTTACCTGATTTTGGTTTGTGTGTATATTTTGTGTATTTTACTTACCTCCTAAGGGAGTATATCCTCTGAGATACTTTTGTCATATTGTCACTAAAATAAAGTACCTTTATTTTTAGTAACTCTGAGTATTGTGTTTCTTATGATGTAGTGCTGTATGATATAAGTGTTATGGTAGGAGCTTTGCATGTCTCCTAGTTCAGCCTAAGCTGCTCTGCTATAGCTACCTCTATCAGCCTAAGCTGCTAGAACACTACTAATCTACTAATAAGGCATAACTGGACCTGGCACAAGGTGTAAGTACCATCAGGCACCCACTATAAGCCAGGCCAGCCTCCTACAGTCATTGATAGCGATGAGTCCAGGATGAATCCCAGGTTGCGTGCGTGGTTGGTGGGTGTTGGTGCGGTTTCCAGTGTAGCAGGACTCCAGGAGTTGTTCCATGCAGAGGGGGTGGAGCCAAGGACGAGGACCTCAGTTTTCTCAGAATTCAGGTTCAGGTAGCTGTTCTTCAAACATTCGGCGTTGGCCTTCATTCCTTCGTGGAGGTTGGTTTTGGCGGTGGCGGGGTCCTTGGTGAGGGAAAGGATCAGCTGCGTGTCATCCGCATATGAGACGATGTTGAGGTTGTGATATCGGGCGATGCTTGCGAGCGGTGCATGTAGACATTAAAGATGGTCGGACCGAGGGGCGATCCCTGGGGTACGCCGCAGACGATTTTGGTTGCTTCATTGCGGAATGGAGGGAGGTGGACTCTCTGAGTTCTGCCGGTGAGGAAGCAAGTGATCCAGTCCAGGGCTCTGTCTTGGATCCCTGTGTCGTTGAGGCGTGTGTGTAGGGTGTGGTGGCAGATGGTGTCGAACGTGGCAGAGAGGTCCAGAAGGATGAGGGCTGCGGTTTCGCCATTGTCAAGTATGATCCTGATATTGTCGTTGGCAGCGATGAGGGCGGTTTCAGTGCTGTGGTTGCTGCGTAATCCAGTTTGGGGCGGGTCCAGAGTGCTGTTCTCCTTGAGGAAATGGGTCAGTTGTTTGTTGACAATTTTCTTTATGACTTTTGCCGGTAAGGGGAGCAGGGAGATGGGCTGGAAGTTCTTGAGGTCCTCTGGGTCCACCTTCGGTTTCTTGAGGAGGGCGTTGATCTTGGCATGTTTCCAGCTCTCCGGGAAGGTGGCGGTCTCGAAGAAACAGTTGATGATCTTCCAGAGTTGGGGTGCGATGACGGAGCTTGCTTTGTTGAAGATGTGGTGAGGGCAGGGGTCGGATGTTGAGCCGGAGAGGATGGTGTTCATGGTTTTGATGTTGTCCAGGAGAGCAGGAGGCTGGTGGGCGGTGGGCGGTGAGTCTAAGGTGTCAGTGGTTGGTGGGGAGGTCTGGGTATTGAAGCTGTCATGGATGTATGCGATCTTGGGGTAGAAGAAGGTGGCTAGGGAGTCGCAGAAGTCTTGTGATGGCGGGATGTCGTTGATGTTGGAGCCGGGGTTGGAGAGCCTGAAGCTCTAACAGTCCAATTTCTGTCTTCATGTTTCTTCTTTTTAATTTAAAACATTCTACCCTTAATGGGAGGAATGTTATAATAGCTTTAACAGCCCTTCTTGTGTGCTGTAGCGTACCCAGTGGTTTAAGTGGGCTGGTACTCACAGTACTGAATACCAGCCCTTTTTCACTTTCTCCTCTTCAGTGCCAGAACATCTCCTTGGACAAGGACAGTACCGGTACTCATAGCGGCCTCACTTTGATGCAGGTAGTGCTGCACTTATCAACCCGAACCACAGGAGCTATTTCAGCACCCCCTGTACCGTTCAAGCATGCCTTTCAATAATGATAGAAGGCTAAAATAATACAAGAGTGCATGAACAGTAGCTCTTGTCCCCAGGACATGCCAATCTTCTGTTAGAGCATGAGGCAGTATGGCAAGAGCTACTGATACTGGTAGTGGGGAACTAGGTTCCAGTTTGAGCGTCTTCTACGCAAATCATCTTATCTCCCCTGCACACAAAGAAACAGTAAGGTCTGTGTTTGTGTAATACAACCGGTGCTCATGTAAAGCAATCCAATACCTTCAGCACTATATAAAAACTAAAAAAAAAAACATTATGAGGTATGTGAGTGCAGGATGTTTCCTTGGAACTTATAGAGCAAGGATAGAAAGGTGGCTGTTAAACCTAAGGAGGGGGGAGAAGGAAGCATTGTTCTAGGCAGTACTGTCTTTTATCATGCCCATTTTTTAAGTGACTGAAAATCGTTGCCCATTGGCAGCTTTACTTAAACTTATTTGCTTGAAAAGTAAATCCATGCCCTCACCACCAATTTCCAGGTTAACCTCCAAGAAAAAATACTTAGAAAGGAAAACAAACTTTTAAAAAAAAACATTTTGCAGGTCGGTCTAGTGCATTTAAAACAACCCAGAACTTCTTGGAAAAACCAGCCCTAAACTAAATGTGGCATGAGACTCTATGGAACGTGTGACACTTAAAAAAGAATCTGGATTTTAACTGTCAATTCCCTTTATCATTACAATTATGGGATTTTAAAATCTTTGGGCGAAATTTACAAGGCCCTTGCACCTTCTTGCGCCACATTAACATACTTTTTTTTTACGCTAATGTGGCTTTAGGTTGGCATTTCTGATGCGCCATGGTCACAAAGTGGAGCAATGCTAGCATTGTGCCACTTAGTAACCTCTTGTGCGACATTATGCCTGCACCAGGCATAATGTATGCGAGGGGGGTGTTCCCCAGCAGGGAGGCCACAAAAAATTGTGTCATTTTTTCCGTACTTTTTAACGCCTGCAGGTGTTAAAGTGACGTGCCCTTAGAAATCTATGGGCCTCCCTAGTGCTTTTCTGGACTAGCGCAATAATTAATGGCTCTAATCCAGCAAAGCACCACAATAGTGTCATGAATTTTAAAGCTATTGTGCTAACGTGTGCCGTGGTGTGCTATATTGTAAATACAGCGGTACCATGGTGACAATAGGGGGACTAAGGGATGCGCAAGAAAAGTGACGCCTCAATACTAATGCGCCACTTTCTTGCAGATCTGGTCCCCTGTGTACCCAACATGTTCCTAGTTACAATGTCACTTTAATAAATAGATCTTTGTGCATTCCATTCAAAGGTTTGGTTCACCATAAAAACTGCATAGAGAGCCTCAGGCCCTCATTATGACTTTAGAGGTCTTTTGGAAAGACCGCCATCGTTGCGGGCGCCCAAAGACCATCAATGTTGGTGGTACAAAGACTTCCGTATTAGGACTCACCCAAGGAATTCCCATTTAAGGGTGGAAATCCAACACCGTTGGCCTGAACGACGACAGGTGAGAGGCGGTTCCACCGCTAACACCACCACGCCAAAAGTACTCTGCCTGCTGAGTTACGAGATGTAATATGGCACAGCAGTTCCTGCACGGTGGTGCGGCGCAGGTGGTGGAAATGCAGACACCCATCCCATCCTGGACAACCACCTCATCCAGACAGGTAGGTGGACCATCTGAAAGGAGGGAATGTGGAAGGGGTTGTGTGTTGTGTGCATATGTGTGGTGTGTACGTGTATCGGTATGCGTGAGTGCATGTGTGTATGTATGTGTGTGTGGAGGGTGTGTGTGTCTGAGTGAAAGCAGAGGGGAGGGTGGCGTCGGGTGCGAGTGATTAGGTGTGTGTATTGGGATGCATGCGAGAAGGGGTGTTTGTATGGGTGCGTGCAAGTGAGTGGGGTGTATGTCAGGGAGTGGGCGGATGAATGGGGGTGCATGTATGAAGGTGAGCAGATGACTAGGGGTGCGTTTATGAATGTGTGCGGATGAGTGGCTGTGCGTTTATGAAGGTGTGCGGATGAGTGGGGGTACGTGTGCTGGTGACAGAAATGGAGATTCCTGTCTCAGGGTGCGTTACCACCAGGATTTTCATGGTAGTTTGACTGCCACGAAAAGCCTGGCAGTGTGCGTACTTGTAATTCCGCTGGCGGTCTTACTGCTGCCGCCGGGCGGGAGGTCCTCACCTCTGGCCCAGTGGTCCGACTGCCCTGCTGGTATCATAGTGCTTTGGTGGTTTGGCTATGGCCAAACCACCACAGTCATAATATGGCTGTCTTCACCACCGGCCCGGCGGTGGTAAGACTGCCACTGTGAGTGTGCAGGTCTTCCGACTGCCTCACTCGTAATAAGGGCCTCAGTGCCTGCTGTAAAGCACAGCATGCAACATACAGATCACAGATTTGTTTTTTATGTAGATAGCTCATTTGGTTAATAATTATGTTACAGAGATCCTTGTTACAAGTTTTAGTCATTGTCATATAGCTTAGTAAGTTATGAGCCTGCATCGAAGAGCTGTATTCAAACTACATGACATATGCTTAGAACTTTATTATTTTTTCTCAATCTTTTGTTATTCTAAGTTTGCTAAAAAGAGTTAATTTGGGTAGTGATGATCCATTATTACTATGTGCTATAGAAAATAGATATTTGTATAATAACTCAAACAGATACGTCCAACATTCTTACAATCATGTATGGAAAGGTCGAAATGTCAAAAACCTAGATCCACCCTTATCCCCGCCCCATACTTCACCCCAGTCCATAGCTCCTTTTGATGAGTACCTGCCCTTATTTTTTTCCATTTAAAGCACTGAGTGTACCCGTTACTCCGAATCCCACTCAGTTGTATAAACTACAAAGCGGGAACAAGGCAGTGATGAAGACACCAACAGGAGTTTCACTCACTGAAATCCCTCCTCACATTGATTTTCACTGGTCGTCTGTGGGCGACGGGTAAATAGGCAATGTACTGTCATTTTGACATATTGGAGACTGCTTTCCATCTTCCAATGTTGAGGCACCAGTGTACATTGCATAATGCTGTGTTGCAATCACAAAGCCTGCAAGTTTTCAAATTGCAGAATTTGCAACCGTTAAAAAGTTTTGTACATCGGGCCCTTAATCTAGCCCTGAATTATTCTGATTTTCAGTGCCTTTAGGGCATCCATATTACTGTACTTAAAAATGAAATGACCTGGATCAAAAGGTAAACTCAGCACTCTCCCTATAGGTGTCGGGCGCGCGGAACGTGCGGCTCGTGACTGAGTGGTCGTAATAATTTGGTCGAGTGCGTAGCCTGAAGGCTGTGAGCTGATCGTCGTCCCAGGAAGTCTGGTCTGGGTTGCTAAATACCGGATTACGCAGCGTCTTCGGCGTGCTCTGCTCTTCGTGGGTGACGGCATCAGGTTCTTCTTGCTTGCATCTGGTTCCGTCGGGACTTCGTTCATTGCACTGGAATTCCTGTAAATCGCTGTGCCCTGAAAAAACAAAAAAGAAATAAACTGAAGCTGAAAACTCTTCCATTTGGGATGAACGCTTGGGGTGCTTGTGGACATTTAAATAATATCCTTATCTGATGGATGCCTGGTGAAAGTGATGATTTGAAATATTTTTGCTTCTGGAATGCCTAGAAACAAACAAACAAAAGAGCTTTTTAAATAATTTACTCTCAATACAAGTTGTTTGAAGACAAGTATGTCTGACTGCCTGCTAATGCTTTGAAAAACAATGATTATTATGTATTGGTACCTGAGTGTGGAAGATTTCTTTCAAGGATTTAAGTTGTTTAACATTTATTTATGCATATGTTCATTCATTACTTTACACTCAAGAATGAGGTGAATGTTTATTTACATGTTTCTTGAGCAATTCATTAGTCTATGGAAGCGGATTTTACTCCTCATATGATAATTCACATAGGTATGTCCAAGTGACACAAGCTCACGATATATATGTATGGTTACTCAGATACTTAACAATATAAAGTTCTTTGCTATTTTGTAGCGACTCTGAATGCATACTCAGACATATCAATGTAACAGACAGAAGGAGGAAGGGACATTAGGTAATCTAAAATTCAGTACACATTATAAATAGCATACTTTCATTAGTCAACACTTAGCTCTTATTCATTGTAGTTTTATTTTGTAGAAGCTGAAGGAGTCAAGGAAATTCAGAAGTCCCTCAGGTGGTATTCTGGTGATGATATCTACCAGCTTCTGTTCCTTCTTCCTGTGTGTCAGGCTGGGTCTTAATCCTGTTGGCCTGCTTGACCTGCTTGACCTGCAGGGAAGTTTGGAACTGTCATTGAGCCCATTTCACTTCTGTCAAAGGTGTACTGGAAAGAGTCTGACAAAAGGCGTGATAATACAAATATTCCCCGAGAGTGGAGCATCTTAAAATATCTATTTTTTTCACGTGTTTCAGTGATAAGGTTGGAAATCAAACCGAGAGATGCCATTTGGTTTGGCAGTAGGTTCACTCCATCTTATGTAGTGTTACTCCAGTCCTAGGAACGAAGAAATAAAACCAGACATTTTAAAAAGTTTGTTGCAATATATGCAGGAATGTTAGACAAGAGCAATATAACTTTTGTCAGTACTTTGATTTGTACAATATTATCCATTAAGCTGGAAAATTGTTTTCATATAGCTATTTCAAGCAATTTATTGTGATCAAATACAAGGAACTGTGCCTTGACCCATAGATAACATGCATTCCACGCTGATCCCTTTGGAGCCTGATCTTTTCTCGCATTCATCAATGTTTCTTTTTTCTTTATTATCCTATATTTTGAAACGCTCTCAAAATAGCTCATGTATAATATTGCACCTGCCAATGCGAAGAGCTATTGCCGTGATTCACAATAACGTCATGTACATATAGGCCCGTATTTATACTTTTTGACGCTAAACTGCGCTAACGCAGTTTAGCGTCAAAAAGTTTTGCACCGGCTAACGCCATTCTGAAGCGCCATGCGGGCGCCGTATTTATTGAATGGCATTAGCCGGCGCAAGCAGACCGGCGCTGCCTGGTGTGTGTGGAAAAAAACCACGTACACCAGGCAGCGCCTGCGTAGGGAAAAATGGCGTTAGGGCGTCTTAAAAATGGTGCAAGTCAGGTTGACGCAAAAAAATCGCCTCCACCCGATTTGCGCCATTTTTAACGACGCCCAGACGCCATTTACATGACTCCTGTCTTAGTAAAGACAGGAGTCATGCCCCCTTGCCCAATGGCCATGCCCAGGGGACTTATGTCCC
The DNA here is from genome assembly GCF_031143425.1 of Pleurodeles waltl. Classification (NCBI taxonomy): domain Eukaryota; kingdom Metazoa; phylum Chordata; class Amphibia; order Caudata; family Salamandridae; genus Pleurodeles; species Pleurodeles waltl. Next base: position 952,617,928 of record NC_090449.1, read on the forward strand.
CTGGGCATGGTCATTGGGCATTGAGGCATGTAGGGGGGCACAAATCAGGCCCCCCTATGCCAAAAAAAAATATAAAAAATAAAAAAAATATACTAACCTGAACTTACCTGAATGTCCCTGGGATGGGTCCCTCCATCCTTGGGTGTCCTCCTGGGGTGGGCAAGGGTGGCAGGGGGGGTCCCTGGGGGCATGGGAGGGCAGCTGTGGGCTCATTTTGAGCCCACAGGTCCCTTAACGCCTGCCCTGACCCAGGCGTTAAAAAGAGGCGCAAATGCGGGGTTTTTTGGCCCGCCCACTCCCGGGCGTGATTTTTGCCCGGGAGTATAAATACGACGCATTTGCGTCGCAGTCAGTTTTTTGGACGGGAACGCCTACCTTGCATCTCATTAACGCAAGGAAGGCGTTCACGCAAAAAAATGACGCTCTTTACTCATAGTTTGGCGCTAGACGCGTCCAACGCCAAAGTATAAATATGGCGTTAGTTTTGCGCCGAATTTGCGTCGAAAAAAACGACGCAAATTTGGCGCAAACGGAGTATAAATATGCCCCATAGTTTTTATGTACAATACTCTGATTTATATGGATCATGCCCAAGATTCTTTAATTAGGTCTGACCATCAATATGTTATCAAAAAGCTTCAAATCATCATTTAGCAGTGAAACCAGGTTATAGGAATGGCATTTCAATAGCCCATGTTTGTATGTAAAATGAGCACATTTTCACATATTATCAACACAGGGGTGTTATGGGTAAAAATCCTTTAAAAAACAGGAGCTAACCATCTTATAGGTTAGAAAACAAATGTCATCCTTAAAAAAATATTTTTTGTTGACAACCAATTTCTCTTAGCAAAAGTTTGGAAAAGCATCCAACCATGCATGCAATGTGCCATCTATGTTAATAAACATTTGGGACCAGATTTAAGCAAAGTGGAGCTCCATTACATGTAGCAGCACTTTTCTTGTGGCTCCTTGCCCCCCCCCCTACTGCCACCATGTGTGTGCTGAATTTAAAATATGTTGCAGGGAAGGGAGAAATAGCATCAGAATTTCTGACGCTATTGATGTACTGTTCAGGGTTAGCACCAAACTTTTGGCACTAACCCTGAACAGTGCATAGGGGCCTACTGAAAATAATGGCATTCCCTCTTTTAACGCCTGCTCTGAGCAGGCGTTAAAATGCTGAACAAAACGATGCAAATAAATCTTTTAGATTTCTTTGCGCCATTTTTTTGCCCCCCCCCTAATGGGGGAATGTCCCCTTGCATACATTATGCCTGGTTCAGGCATAATGTGGTGCAAGGGGTTACAGAGTGGTGCAATTTGGCGTGGTGGTTTTGGCTTCGTTGGGCCACATATGCGTAAAAAAAATGATGGTAATGTGGCTCACGGAGGCGCTAGAGGCTCTTAAATATGCCCCATAGTCTGTGAACAGCCAGATGGGGACTGGTTTATGTCCAGCTCTTGGAGCGTTTAGAGCTACTGAGACTGCTGTAGCATATTCTTTCACAGTATTATGCTTGGATGGGGTCGATAGATCGTTTCACCCAGCATAAGCGAATAGAGACAAGGACATCAAAACTTCAACAATTACTTAAGTTAATAGTATGACTCATTTAGCAACATAAAGAACACTCCAAGATGGAATAAAGTCCAAGGGTGCTTATTACAGATTAATGATCAGAGCGACTGTTAGACCAGTCACCTCTTGGCATGGTTTCTCCTGTCTTTTTGGCTTCTGACCTCCTGTTTCGATCCTGTGCTGAATTTCGTTTTTGCTGCCTTTAGAGCTCTGTGCACTTTACCACTTCTGACTAGGCTAAAGTGCAAGTGCTCTCTGTCTAAACTGTATTGATGATAGGTTTATCCATGATTGGCATATTTGATTTGTTAGTAAGTCCATATTATAGTGCACCATGTGTGCTCAGGGCCTGTAAATAAAATGCTACTAGTGGGCCTGCAGCACTGATTGTGCCACCCACAGGAGGAGCCCTGTAAACATGTCTCAGACCTGCTACCGTGGTGTCTGTGTGTGCTGTTTTAACTGCCAGTTCAACCATGCAAGTCCACCCACTTGCCAGGCCCAAACCTTCCCTTTTACTACATGAAAGTCACCCTAGGGTAGGCACAAGGCAGCCTCATGGGCAGGGTACAGTGTATTTAAAAGGTAGGACATGTACTGGTGTATTTTACATGTCCTGATAATGAAATACTGCTAAATTTGGGTTTTACTCCTGAAAGGCGTATTTCTCCCACAGGGTATGGATAAATTAATCTACCTTGCGTCAATGAGATGCAAGGTAGGTATTCCCATCTAAAAAATTGTGCTATCCCCATAGCCCCATATTTATCCTCCTGTGCTAAACTGATGCGCGGGTGGGAGGAGGGGCTAAATAATGGTACAAAGCTTACTTTGCACCATTATTTAACACCTGGTCAGACCAGGCATTAGGGGACCTGTGGACCCATTTCAATGGCTAAACACCATGGAATGGGTCCACAGGTGCCCACTCCAGGTTCCAGGAACACCCCTACCCACACCAGAGGGACACCAGAGGATGGGGGACCCATCCCAGGTAAGTAGGGTTAAGTATAGGTAAGTATTTTTTGTTTTTATTTTAAAGTGCCATTGGGGGCCCCATCAAAGGGCCCCTGCATGGCACTGGGTGCAATGCCCATGCCCAGGGGACACTGGTCCTCTGTTCTGGCCATTGGGGTGGTGGGCATGACTCCTGTCTTTTGTAAGACAGAAGTCATGTGTTATGAATGGTTGCGGGTCAGGAAATTACGCTAGGCGGGTTTGAGGATTTTTTTTTCTCTAACCAGCCTAGCATAATTTTTTGATGTTCAACCTCCATCTCCTCTCCCGCCACCCCCAACCCCACCCGGCTAGTGCCATTTTAGTTGACGCTAGCCCAAGCTTAGTGCCGTCTTTTGCCATTCCATTAATATGGCACCCGGTTGGTGCTCAGTAATGGCGCAAGCTGGCACAAAACTTTCTGGTGCAAAACTGCATTAGTGCAGTTTTGCACCGAAAAGTTTAAATATGGACCCAAGTACATCGACTCCAGAGTGACATCGGAACTGGTGCCACTGTCCGCATCGATGCTGCTGCCTGCACCGGAGCCTTGGTACCTGCTAAATGCAACGAGCATGATGACGTCACAGGCCCGACGCCACTGCACTACCTCCAAAGTCCCACCACAGAGTGAATCCCAAGTGCTGTGTCACTGACATCTGTGACACCCAACTTCACTGCAGCACCTGTGACTCTGTGGTGTGATCGCGGCACTGCGAAGTCGACCCCTCACGTCTTGACCTGCTGGACTCATCTACCCGCTGGATTGTAAGGAATCAACACCTCACTACAGACTCTGATCACCTCCTCTGCAACTGTAAGCAACAGATGCAGCTCCGGCTGCAGCGATGCCTTACCTCCCGACTCCGCGCAACATCTTTGGTTCCTCATTGTTTTCAAAGGTACTGTAGTTGGGGTCTGTGCAAAACCAGAGAAAACCCTACGAATTAGCACATCCATTTAGCATGTGCTGGGACAAGCACATGCTGGCAAAAAGATAACGAGCACAAAAAGGACAAAAAGAATTTGGAGAAAGGAAATCTGAAGAAAGAGGTAACTAGCCAACGTTGATAAAAAATACGTAACAAGGGGAGGTGTTAGCATTTCAGAAGCTCCGTCAAGAGTCTCCGTCTCTGGGACAGGGGAAAATCTCTAAATCTTATCAAGGCATTTCAAGGGGGTAAAGGGAAGAGAGGTCTATATCTTTCAGAGTTGAAGGGGTTCAGCAAACAAGATGGGGTGTCACAGTCTCTGAAAGAAGAATTCTGCAAATCCATCTGGGGAACAGTATATTAAAGTTCATAGCGCAAAATGAATCATGCGTCCATTACTTCATCTGATGCAAAAGATGAAAATATCCAATGGCAAGCAGTCATACGACTCAGACTGCATCATTAGTAAAAGTTCTCAGGTTCTTCATGTGAAACATCTGCCATCTCAGCTCTTCCATGCAGATTGAAACATTTGTACACATATTTATTTCACAGTTCCTGAATGTACAGCACTCAAGGTTGGGTTCACAAGCCTACTATGCCTAAAACAATAGAGTATCTATTACCAAGCTAACATTCTCATGAGAAAAATGTCTGAAAGGAAATTACACGTTAGCAAGAATGATTAAACATTTTTTGCAGTCTGGAAACAGGGCCTTGCAGGCCTCACATAGGCTGAACAAAATCAATGGAAACATCACATTCATTTATGCTTTTAATACATATTCAGCATTCGAAACCATAAACTTAGTATTAATAAACTCTGTAAATGTTCATGTTCAAAACAAAGTGATTCTGTTAACCATAGTGCAGAACTGCATTTCCTGCATTTGCATGTTACTTTTAAAATATTTTTTTACATGGAATCTATTATTACTTTAGCACAGACTGTTAGTTTACATCATGGTATACTCTAAAAGCAAAATTATTTCGTAAAGATGAAATTAATGTTCTACAACATCACTTTCAACTACTGACCTAGAGTGAATGCACCTCAATTAGGCTTTTCAGTGCACCACTATACAACTAAACTATTAATACTGTGGTTAACATAATGCATAGAGTGTCACATTCAGATGATCAATGTGACATGAGGGAAAGTACAAAAAGTTTCTGCTACATTAAGACCAGCCCGTCATGGAGATTGTTTTAAAATATATTTGAGTTACATGCCAGGGGACTACCAGGCACACCCTGGCCTTAACATTAGAGGGCCTCAATAGTTCATTTTTTTAAATATGGCACTAGGGATTGACGTTAGCTCACATTGAAAATTATGATGCACGACTGCACTAGCGCAGTTTTCTGTCAGTTTTCATAAATATGGGCCTAAGTCAGAAGTGAAATCTTTGAACCAAAAAAACCTGGTTGGTGTATCTGACCTGTGCTCTATCACGGTAAGTGTTGAATTGTCCTTACATCTGAGTCTACAGTGACCAGTGACTATTCTTGGCACTTTGTGCTTTTTGGCCCCATTTCATTACTTAAAACTTTAAAAAGTAATCTCTTTGATTCCCCCCATTGAATTTTAGTATTTTGTATGTAATTTTGTTAATTACATTTTACTGTATTTTTCTAACTTGATTTGGGTTTTTTATTGTTTTGCATTTTGACTTTGTTACTGTTTTGGTACTGCATAAATACTTTACACATTGTCCTAAGTTAAGCCTGTCTACAAGGTGGTTGAACGCAGGGTAATTTAGTGACTTTGAGGGTTCACCCTGACAGGGGTTGTGATTTTTCCTTGGTATGGGTATTCACTTACCCTAAATAATGATGTAGGTACTTACAACAATGAACACAATGCAAAAGCCTCCGAAGAACACATTATGAATGTTAGAAATTGGGTTCTTGATTGAGTGGGGTGGTAACCCTGCTCACACAACAGTTGCAATCCGTGTCAGGGTGAACCCCAAAAGTCACTAAATTAACTTGTGCTTAACCCTCTGGTAGCTTGGCACAAAATCAGTCAGGCTTCACTTAGAGGCAATGTGTAAAGTATTTATGCAGTAAACTAACAGTAATAAAGTGAAAACACAACCCAAAAAATCCCACTTCAATTTAGAAAAAAAGAGTACATATTAAAACTTTATTTGACACCAAAACCACAACAATCCTATCAGGAGAACCAGAGTTAGAGCTTTTTCAAATTTAAAGGTAAAAAGTAGTGCCTAAAAGATCAAAGTGCCAATCACAGACATCTAGTGATGCAAGACCAGGTTAAAGTAAAAAGATATGGCCATCTGCCATAGAGTGCGAGTCGGTTATGAAAAGTGGATTGAGCCTAGTCAGTGCTTACCCTCCGACTTAGAAAACATTTTAGCAAAATGTCTCTGAGAAGGAAGCAGTTCAGCGGGGCAAGGCTGAAGGTAGTGTCAGTGGAAGAGGTTTCATCATTGGAGAGATGCTGGAAGAAGTCACTGTGAAGATTCCCAGGTTGGGACTTAAGCCTGTCGCGTAGGCTCTCATTATTCTAATGAGACTACTGGATTTTGAGCAGCAAGATCATCCACGGTGTGGGAGATTGAGTCTGACGCTCTGTGGGTGACACCTGTCACCCTAAATCCGGATTTTGCTCCGGCTACCTAGCAGTGCCTCATCTCTACCGGAAGATAGGGATGATTGGGCAGCTGAGCGCACAACATATTTGGCTTCTCAGGGAAGTTGTGGTCACTCAGGTCGCATCCGGTTCTCTCATTCACACTTCGGTCTCATATATAATTGAAGATAAGAAGCAGTATAAGTTTTAATAACTGGTTTAATAAAACAACTGCATTTTAGATAGCAAAGCGTGAGCTGCAATAACCAGGATGACACAACATGACAATATTAAAATGGTGACGAGGAGAGTGAAGCATAAGAATAATGCTATCATATTGTCACTAGGATTTATGGACTATTTCCTATCTAAATCATAATCTGAGCACAGCATGTTAAGCTCTAATTCTGCCTTTCAGGTTCCCCTGGGAGGACATCAACCCTCATACCTGAGCAAAGGCCTGAAGTCTGCGTTAGCATCTGCAGCAAAGCATTCAGCAATCAGCATACAGTCGTGGTTCCCTGGTTGGAATCTCCCTCATAACGTAAAGGGACTAGGAAGTGTTTTTATAATAACACAGCTGATGTTCTAAGAAAATGTCCCTATGTAACAATGTGTATTTTCTACGAATGTTGGAGACTAAACTTCGATCACGTTCACCGGCAATGTACCAAACTGTAGCCTTGACTGAAGCACAAAGTGATCAAGAATGTCTTGTTTGAGAACACAGTGCTGGGCTAAGCAAAAACAGTTAGATAGATGAAAATAAAACAAGACCTTAAAACTGGGTATTGTAAAAATAACAATGCGAAGACTAATAAAATATATCTAGGTCAAAGTGCACAGCGGCCTAGTGTTTTAAACTAACGTGCATGGAGCTATAACTAAAATGGCTACACAACAGGCCCAAATTTAAGAAAAGTGGCGCTTCATGTTATGAAGCACCACTTTTCTTGCAGCCCATTGCACCCCCCCCTAACGCCACCATACGTGCACCGTATTTAATATACAGTGCACCATGGTGCAGGTTAGGGACAATAGCGTTATTATTTTTTGTCGCTATTGTTGTACTCTGCAGGATTAGTGTCAACAATTTTGGAGCTAATCCTGTAAAGTACAGGAAAAATAATGGTGTGCCTGCTCCTTGCAGATATTAAAAAAGCTGCTAAAAATGGGACAGTGCAATCTCATAGATTCCACTGCATCATTTTTGCAGGCCCCCTAACCGGGGAAATTCCTCTTGCATAAATTATGCCTGGCACAAGCATAATGTGGTGCAAGGGTTTACTATTGCACCACTTTGTAAATAGTGGTTTTGCCACACTATCGCCACATTAGCATAAAAAAATTATTCTAATGGAGCGATAGTTGGCGCTAGGCCCTTCTTAAATTTGGACCTTATTCTCCTTGTTTTAATCTCCAACATGAGGAAGCTAGAGGCTGTAGGTGAAAAAAGTTCAACTAAGCCCGAGAACCCTTTGTTGAATCCGCTGAACAAGATTTTCTTCCGTGTGGAAGAACGTAGAAGGAGCTGCCCCAAAGTCAGTCCAACCAGCGAAGCACCTTGGGCAGAAAGACAAGCAGTTTGGTCCCAGTGTCCTCTCAGTACTCGGAGCAGTTTGTAGCCAAACATTTAAACTGTCTGCACACACCAGACAGGTAAGGAAAATGCCAACTTTCTAAAAGTGCCATTTCCAGAATTGTAATTTAAAATCAAACTTCACCCTAAGTTACAATCTTGTATTAGGACACTAAGGGGGTCATTCTGACTCCCGCCGGCCGCGGTAACCGCAGGGCCGGCGGGAGCCGCCAGAATACCGCTGCGCGGTCAGAAGACCGCCGCGGTTATTCTGGGTTTCCCGCTGGGCTGGCGGGCGACCGCTAGAAGGCCGCCCGCCAGCCCAGCGGGAAACACCCTTCCACGAGGATGCCGGCTCCGAATGGAGCCGGCGGAGTGGAAGGGGTGCGATGGGTGCAGTTCCACCCGTCGCGATTTTCAGTGTCTGCATGGCAGACACTGAAAATCTTATTGGGGCCCTGTTAGGGGGCCCCTGCAGTGCCCATGCCATTGGCATGGGCACTGCAGGGGCCCCCAGGGGCCCCACGACACCCCATACCGCCATCCTGTTCCTGGCGGCCGAAACCGCCAGGAACAGGATGGCGGTATGGGGGTCGGAATCCACATGGCGGCGCCGCAAGCTGCGCCGCCATGGAGGATTCCCCAGGGCAGCGGAAAACCGGCGGTACACCGCCGGTTTTCCGTCACTGACCGCGGCTGTACCGCCGCGGTCAGAATGCCCATGGGAGCACCGCCAGCCTGTTGGCGGTGCTCCCGCGGTCCCCAACCCTGGCGGTCTTGGACCGCCAGGGTTGGAATGACCGCCTAAGTATGAACTGGTTATCTCTCCCCAGTTATAAATTAAGTTAATATAAGGAGAAAACAGGTGTATTGCATCACAAGAGACGTGCATGTCTGACAATACCATAATTGTTTCTTCTATATATATGTAGGAACCTATAGAAAAGTTTATGCCTGCTACTAAAACTCCAAGGAATATCATGAATTAATTTGTATCCATATCCCCTAGATAACTGTGCATATCGACCCATGTTAAATATTACTGTTTCGGTGCACATGGGTTTTTATATAGTGCAGTTTTCTCCAGCCAACAAACTTTACCAAGTGTCATGTGCATGTGTGTATGCCTACTTTAATTTCAGTTTGATAACAAAAAATCTCTTTTCAACCTTTGTCTTATCCCTCCTCTCTCTGACCCATCCCAAACCTTTCAATCTACTATGAACCCCCAAACCTCACTCTGAAACTCCCTCCTTTTTTACCCATGTCACCCAAATAACAGGTACACACTAGTTATAGTTAAAAAACCAACCTAATGCTTCTCCTTTCAAATCCACTCCCATTATTCTATCCCCAGTCTCAGATCTACTAAACACACAAGAAAATCAAGAGCACAACCCTAACACAACTAATAGATTTAGAAGAAAAAAAATTGCTAACTTACTATTAACGTCTCATCTTGGGTTCTGGAATAGCGTACTACTTGCCAAAAAGTGCTTCTACACCTGGTCAGAGATAGTACGTGCAATATAAATAGCACTTACAATTACAATTTGTAAAACAAAAAGACAAAACCAAGGCCTCTACCCACTTTATCGCTCCTAGTTCTTGGCCAGCACTCATTCACCTGACAGAGGTCATACTCAATTGCTCCAAAGCAATGAAGAAAAGTTGTCAACCTCATAACTGTTGCCACAATATTCCCCTACCCATTCCTTGTCCAATGTTTGAAGATGCTGGTGAGAAAGCATCACATAGCTGCAGTATGATTGTTTCAGGCAGGGGTCCCTAAATAGGCCTGACTTAGGACTGGAGATGCATGCATCCAAGGCAATTTGTGTTGCACCTGATGGTGGTGTGCGTTCTGCTGGGCTGGAGAGTGACTGTCTGGGAATTAGAATAGGGAGGTGGCCTCTCCTGATAACCATGCTGCTATGGGTAATTGTGCAGGTGGGCATTGGTGCTTCTGGGAGTCACCGCCTCCTCTGAAACCTGGAATTTGGCTCAGGTTTCCTTTGGCCGTCTGTGGTGTTGCAGAGGTATTCATCCAGTATGCCACGATCAAAAGCTTGACCATATGCTTGCGGAAAAAGCCAGAGTGGGGGAAGATACCTTCAGCAACCATTAGAATGGCCAAGGGCCTCTTGGCCAACTTCACTAATACCATCATTCTTAGTCATACCATATATCCCAGGGAACACACTCTTATAATTCCCTATTCAAAATGGTTGCTAACTTTGTTATGTTTACAACTTTCGAATCAAAATAATGCTTCATTTCCTCCATTTTCCCTAGCTAAATGGGCTGGCCAGTGATGTTCTTGTGTTTCACCACTACTGGCTCTGTTTTACATCACCATTATCACACCTTTGACTTTTCATTTTATCTCTGATTTTTTCAAAGGTAGGAAGACCCTGGTCCCTTTGATTGATTTTGTCCTGTCTGCACTACTTGTCAGCAAAGTCTAGTGACTCACTTAACTGGCCAGCTCTTCCTTTTCTGCCATTGTCTTCTGAGTGTGTTTTTATGTCTCTTAGGTTTTTCCTCCAATTGGTGACTATTTTAAGGGACACTTGCTGCTTCCATGTATGAAGACTGAATATAGGATGGCAATGTGGCCAAATGTTACCCTTTCCCACCTTGCAAAAGGAGGTGATAGAAAGATACACAGCTGTTGTGACCAATACTCACGACTCGCTAGGCATGGAGAAATCAAAAAGCACCTAGTAGAGTGGGAGGAGCCTGTGGTTATTTAAATGGTCTCTTCTGATTAGAACCCATTAAACTAAGGACAAAAACAGACTGTGACCAGGCCTCCAAGTGTAGAAAAAACAAAATGTACAGGAATTATGAATTTCAGTTAGTTATGGAAAACAATTCAGTGGTATGACATCACTTCAATTACATATGACTTTTGAAAGCACAGATTTTTGTGCACTAAAGACATCTAAATAGGAGAGATTTGTGTGAGTGTGTATGCGTACGTGTGTCTCAGATAGAGAGATAGACATAGAAGGTGAGTGTTACCGTATTTATCCAATGTTGTGGTCAATATTACCAGGTGCGGCCCCCCCTGGATAAGCCACGAGCTGAAAGATAAAACAATATTTCTTTATCGTTTTATCTTTCAGCTGCTGGCTCAGCCACCAGCATGTGAAGAGAGGGGTGGGCTGGGCCATGGGAGGTGGGGGAGGAAGGAGGACCGAGTGCATCTAAGTGCACAAGTGTGTTTGGCTGTCTGTCTCAGGTCGGCCAAACACATGTGCGCACTCAGGCTTCTCCCACCTGTCTGTGTTGAACTGCTGGGCTCAAGAAACTGCACAGATCCCAGGATTGTTTTCTGAGAGGCAGCCCAAGACGCTCAGACCCATCCTGATGCTGCTTTTCAACCTAGGTTTAGCATGAAAGCAACACTAGGATTGCCGAGGAGCCTGTGTTGGTGTCCCAGTGAATGCTGGGACACCAGAAGAGGATCGAGGTGGCGACGACGAGAAGAGGTATGTTTTAAAAAAAAAAATGTATTCCCTCTGTTCCTCCCCCCTACCCACACCCCTTGAGATTTGTGGCTTCTGCTTCTGACTATTACCTGATGTACTTGACTAAAAATATTATAGAGTTCCCAGTGGACTGCCTCTTGGGTACTTATACTTACCCCTGCAGGCAAATGCGCCGTCTCGCCTGCTTTGGGTTCATACTGTCTTTCTTTACTTAACCTCTGTTACATTTCATCAAGCAGGGTTTCAATTGTCAGGAAGGAAGAGAAAATGGCTGTAACTTCAGATAAGGCCAATAGTGTTTCTGTTGTCAAAACTCCTTGCCAGTTTCACCGTGAGGGTATATGGTTCTTTACTGACCACAAACCCTCACGCTGTGAAGCACCATCCTATTTCGTTATCAACTTTTTCTCTACTTAATTTTTGCTGAAATGGGTGAAATATATTTTAATGAAAATAGAACGTTTGGACATTGAATTGAAGCGAAATCTTTTTCATACAAGAATACGTCATCAATTCTGAACTTAAAATATCTGCAATTGCATCAATTATTCATTGATTGTCTGTGTTGGAGTGCACAATTTAGTAATGGTCTTAGTGGCCCAATCATCAGCAGTAGGTGACATTTTCATTTATGCTTAAAAGCCTAATGTAGAATGCTGCATTGACACATACTTTAAAAGTGCATGTATTTTCATATGTGGTGGTCACCACTGTGCCCACCGGATTTAACAATGTGCTAACAAGATTTAAATAATGTTAAAATATATTTGAGACTTTACAATAAATGATAATATGAAAACAAATGTTGTTCTCTAACGTTTAATGTGTGATTTCTGAGTTTACATAGACATGTGTATAAAAATAAATGCACTTCTTTGTCATACCTAACGTGATGCTTTAAATAATTTGCAATTCATAATGGAATGTTTTATTGATTCTGATGATATATTATATATGCTGAATTTATAAGTTTGCATAGTATGTGTGTTTTATTAACAAATATATTAGTGCATCCACATTTCTTGTGTTAGCATAGCCAGGTCTGCAGACCTCGTATTTGTAGTCATGTAAAAGTGATGAATCATTGTTCTTTTTTTAACATGAATGTTTCCATTAGGTTGTTCCCATGAATAGCAAAGGGTTATTTTGTTTATTCAAAATTGTTTCTAAATGACCTTAGTTCCAGAACATTTAGGTCTGTGGACTAAACATGAAATAAGTTGTTTCCATCGACACATGCTTTCACATGGCAAGGAGGAGGAGTCCATGTATCCCCTAGGAGGATTTGTATTGTTAGAACTGATAGAAAAATTGTAATTGACTGTTGGATTGATGGAAGGATGAGATGACTTCAGAGCAAACCTAAGAAAATACTGGATTGTTGCAACCAGACATTATGTTGAATTTTGATTGGATGATGCCTCTTTTACGTGATGTGAAACCACTGAACTGTCAAGTCAGAGACGTTTGTTTCCCTTGTCTTTGCACTAGCTCTTGCCCCCTGATGTTTTCTGTGCAGCTTGTGTTCTGCACTTCCTTGATAGGGCTTCTAACGGACTTTGCTGATGATCTACATGCTTTGGTGATGAAGAATCCTTGAATGCTTACCCTAGGAGAGGTAAATCTCCCTGCTAAAACTATTTCCCTTGACATACTGTTTCCTTACTGGAAGTGAGCATGCTGACACCTGCCTTTTTTATTTTACTAGTTAGTTTATCTTAGACTGAGATAGATATTTTACAAACTATTTTGCATCTTTTTTGTCTTTTGTCTGCATGTGTTTGTCCCTTCTCATACGTGAATGTCCTAATTTGATTAGTTGTAGGGACAACTGATTGTGGAAAAGTGGAGAAGTGTGGCACAATGGTTAGAGAAGCAGACCCTGATGCAGACCCTGATGCAGAAACCTAGCCCGGGACCAGGGTACAATTCCCACCTCAGCGGGTCTTGGGCTCAATTCCCTTGGACCAGATAATTCTCGCCTTGGTGCCTAATCTAATTAATGGGTCCAGCTCTGGGCAATAGCTTACTTAATCTCCACAACGGCCCTCACAGCGCTTGGATGCCTGACTTCACCCTGGGGCTGTCCAGGAGTGGGCGCCTCACAGGGAAAAGCAAGGAGGGGTTCCACAGTGGTATGCGTACAGCGCCTTGAGACCCTAACGGGTGAGTAGTGTGCTATACAAGTGCAAAGTTTTACAGTTTATTTCCAACCCTGATTCTTGATTTCTTTAATGATATGTATTATTCTTCTTGAATCCTTAATGGTGTTAATGCTATGTAGATGAAACTTATTTCTCCATTTTGGGCAACCAAGTATGTTGATTTATCTTTACAATTTGATTTTGTGCACATTTTACATGACTTTACCTATGTGGATGTAAAATAAAGTCTTGAAACTTTATTGATTGGAGTTTTCCTTCTGTGGCCACATTGGTCATGGTGTTTAAATTTGTTGAGGTGGGTTTAAAAGGATTGCGTATGGTTAACCACACTCTTTACTAGGTCAAAAGATCTGTTGACCTCGGTGAAGCATTTTGAATCCTGTAAAGGAAAACACACCAGAATATGCAATTGTTTTTACAACAACTGTGTTGTGGGTATGATAATTGTTCAACAGCATTATTCGAAAGCTACCATCAAAGTGTCTTGAATTGGTTTATGAAATAGGAAAACTAGGCAATTCTTTATGTATGGCATAGAGACAGCTTTAGTTTTTAACATCTGCCAAGTATTGTGATTTCCCCAAAAATCCTACAGAAAGTATACATATATACATAGAGGTGTCTTTGGTCAGCCCTCTTCATCCATTGGCCTGTTAAATGTACATTCACAGTTAGCTTCCATCCACCACAGCATGCAGCTTAGAGCAATGGGTCCTACTTCAGCTATTGGCTCTCTTTAATGTGTGTAACAACAGTGTGCTTGTGCACATGTACATATCCTTCTAAAAAGTAGTCCACTTTAATATCAGTTATGATGAACCAATTTATGCTTTCATCTTTATTTTTATTTATTATTGTGAAGTGTCATTTTTACCCCTTTGTTTGCAAACATATGCATGCTACCTTTAGACAGCAGCATATTTACTTTTTATTACCTTTAAACTTGCAATCCAGATTTAGCAATGCCTTGCACCGGAGTGCAACGTGATGCAAAGTGGTGGAAAGTGGCAGCATGAATTTACAATCCACAAAAGTTGGTGAAAAGTGCTGAAATAGAGCCAAGTTCACTTTGTGTTGCTTTGTTTCAGGTGGGTGTTTCTGTGGGAACATCACCAATACAACCCATAGGTTTTGATGCAAAGCCTCATCTACTAAGACAGCCTAACCGGACTTTCCATCAACAGCTAATGCCTAGTGAAAGGTGGAGCAAACAAGGGGAAATGCATTGATTTTCGACACAATCTGATGCATGGCATGTATGCTATAGTGCACCGCATACATCCAATCCAAGTGACCCTGATGCTTTTGAATATTCATAGGTTTTTCATAGGGTTTTACATTGGAAGGGGTTATACTTCAAATACAAATCATTTGCTGGACAGTGCGCAATCGCCTCTGAGCCATGGGGTCATTCTGAGCCTGCACACTCCAGCCTATTTGTGCGAGGGTATAGGGTATGACACCAGCAGGAGGTCAATCTTAGTAGTTATGGGCTTGCTTTGTTGTTTCCCCTTTGAGCAACGCAGCACGTCATATCTGGATGATGCTCTATGGTGCGTGAAGATATAATACATGTGGGCTTTATTGTCAATTGGACATTTAAAAAAAAAAAAAAAAAAAAATGACAGACTTGCCAAGGTCAGACCTTTTGGCTTTGCCAGCGCACAGTTTACTTGGTGATTACAACAAAACGCCTGAGCTCTAGGGTAGCAGCAAGCAAGTAGATCAATTAATATATGATGGTACAGCAGAACCCTGAATGAGTGAGTTGTCTGAAATATGCTAGTGCAAAACATCAATCGTGTAATTTGTAACCTTACTCAAACATAAATAAATCAAGCAGAATTAGTGTTTACAAAACTCTAGTTTGTCGATCAAGTCTTCAGAAATAAGAAATTCATTTATAATTTGAATGGAACTATTATTACAAAGTGATAGGTCAAGGGGTTTTAAATCTAGTGTTACTGATTTGACCTTCATTCCAAGAAAGAATAGTTTATGAAAGAACAGTGCATTTGAATAAGGGCCCGCCTGTAGAAAATAAAGCACTTAACATAGCCACCAGGTGGCGCTTTGGTACTTAAAATGGCATTGAACTCTCTGAGAAAAAAGATAACTACTTGGTGATGGCGAACTAACTTCGTTTGCACACGGAATACAACTGATGGGACTCCATCCAGTCACATATCCCAGAAGTATATTTTTTGAAACACTGTAGGCAGCCAAGAAGCTTAGTATCAAATATATTTGTCGGTGTGTGGCTCTCCTGTCAATTTAAATGAAGGATTGTTCGGTATCTTTGAAGCATCTCTGTTCCTCCCCGTTCATAAACTATTTAATGTTTTCAAGGAAGTAGCTGAATTCCGCAGTCTCTATCCACAATTGTAGGCATTTCTAGTATCTAGCTATTTACTTATTTATTTTTATTCATGTGTTTGTTTTGTGCCATTAAAATCGTTTTATTTATCATCTAATTTACGCATGAAACGAAAAGTGGACGTTAAACCGTGAACTGTAACAGCCAGGAGGACGATACGAAATTCGTAACTCTTAACAATTGACCAGACTTATCAAGGGTAACACTGCACTGCGTAAAGTATCTCGTTTTTTTCTGCTGTACGTTCTCTTTTTATAGAGCTTATATATATGCGCCTACTCCAAGCCACATGCCCCAGAACAATAAGTGCTATATCAAACTTCCGAATTACAGGCCCTAGTAAACAGTTCTTTCAGAGCTGCTTGTAGTGTCCTGCTGGACACGTTCTAGTGTTCCACCAGCCACGTGGCTGAGGGCTGGCTTTACACGCACACCCCACACCCATACAACACAGGTGTCATTAGTCAGGTGACTCTGCCAATAAAAAGGGCTGGGCGCAGGTGCCTGGGGCCAGTTACCAGAACAGTAACTATGTGTCTGTGTCACCTCATTTTAGTAGCATGAGGGCATAGGGCCCCCAACACTACAATGGCGACAAGTGGGTCTGACCCCACGTGGCCACAGACAGCAACTTCAACGTTGTGCATGGAGGGAAGGAATCCCTCTGTATAATGCACCCCCACATCTTCTGCCAGAACTCAGAGACCGGTGCAGGAAAAGCAGCACAAGGTTGGGGATCCCTGTTTAAGGGAGAGGAAGGTGTGTCGCAGCCCCAGCCCTACCGGCACATGGGGAGATGGTAGGGGCTGTCAAGCTGCTGCCAAGGCTGGTGATTCACCACATCATGCATGGCGGCCCACAGCACTGCGAAGATGGCTGCGGCTGCGTAAAGAGAAGTGCGACGGTGCTAAAGCGCACCAACGAGGTAAAGCACTTGAGGCCGACCCCCACCCCTCCCTGATGGCAAGCAATCACCATGCAGCATGGTGGCCACAGCACTGCCAGGACGGCTGCGGTCTCCGCGAAGATATAGGCTCTATGTTGCTAACACGCACTGAACAAGGAGCGAAGTGCCTAGGGCGGCCATCCCCCCTTATTAACAAAACGGCCCGCAGCATTAGAGAAGGCTCCTGTAGCCGCTACGAAGGAGCCGTGATGGTTCTGTTCACGCACCAAATGGTGGGAGACAAATGCCCAGGGCCGCCCACCCTCACAGAAATGCCACAAGACTGGCCCGCAGCATGAGGGAAGGCTGCTGCGCCACCTGGGAGAATAGTGAAGGTGCCGCCATGCACCGGAAAAAAAAAATTGAACTGCCCAGAGGTTCCACATTAGCGACAAGTGCCTACCTCTTTATAAGAGGAAAAAAGAAGAAAAGGAAAAAAACGGCACTTACTTGTACTTTGGGACCCCCACCAGCCTGACAAACTCCTCCCAAGCAGCATGGCTCCTCACCGGTGTCTGTTTCAATCAATGAGGCCCAGTAGGAGGAAAGTCTGTCTTTGAGCTTAAAATAGTGCCACTGTGACATCTAGTGGCCAAAGAAAGGTACTGCATCTTTTTTCTGTTTCAAAAAGGAAATAAGCATTGGCGAAAGCTAATTGACAGCAGCACCCCCAGAGAGCGACTGCGCAACACCAGCAGCACGCCCACCGACTGAAACGGCACAGAAGAGGAAGCGATGTGTGCAACCGCTGCACAGAGGAGGAGAAGACTGCAACTGCCCCAGCCAAGCTGCAAAAGTAGGAAACGGACATGAGTGCAACGTGAGGTACAAGGGGAGCGCGCATGGCCTGCGCAGTCCCTAGCGGCCGCCTGCCGCCGCTAACACAGGAAGAGCGCCACATGCCCCAGCAGTGATGGACATCACCGCAAGATAGGAGAGGGACATGCCAGGTGTCAACAAAGGATGCCCAGAAGGAAAAGAAACAATGTCAGAGGTGCACTGAGGGCTGCGCCACCGACCCTGACAACATGGGCAGGACCCCAAGAAGATGGACAGAGCCCCCTAGAGCATGACGCAATGCCGGGGAGATGAGGCCGTGCCAGCTGGCCTTACCACAACACAAGATGGCCACCGTTGGCCCATCATACAGCAGGTTAAGAAAAAAGACCAACTCTGCAAAGCACGCCCAGGCTCAAGCAGGACCTAGTGCTGAGACGGCGCTGCCTTGAGGTGCAAGCACTGCACCCTGAAGTGAAGAGGAGGCAGGAAAGGAAGTGACCCACCATCACCGCCATGCAGCCGGCCAGAGACTTAAGTCCCCTGGGCATGGCCATTGGGGTGGGGGCATGTTTTCTGCCTTTACTTAGACAGGAGTTATGTCCATGTGAGTTGTGCATGGAAATAATAACGCTAATCAGGTTAGAGTCATTTTTTTACTCTAACCTGACTAGCGCCATTCTTTCATGCACAACCTCCAGTTTCCCCTACGCCTCCCCCACCTGGTTAGCATCAATAATTTTGACGCTAACTGGGCCTTACCACCAGCTAGCATCATAGCTTAAATATGCTAGCCGGCGGATTATTTTTTGACGCAAACCTGCGCTAATGCAGGTTTGCGTCAAAAAGTATAAATCAGGGTCTAAGTATCTTCTGGCCGCCAAGAAACTGCTGCACCAAAATGGTCTATGGGTAGAATTGAGGGAGGCAGCAGCTGAGAAGAATTCCAAGAAATTCTAGGAATTGGTCGCTAGAGCGGGGAAGGGAATGATGAATGCTGTAGAAATCTGTATAGGTCCATCTGTTTGGGTTCACCATTTTAGTACTCTGTATAGTACTGCTTCGGCTGATCCCTTGAATTCCAAGTTGACACAAGATGTTCTGTCTACCTGTCCCTATGCAATAGAAATACTAGTCCCGGAAGTAATCAGAGCACTTGGTGCTATGATGAAGCATAGGGCTCCTGGCCTTGATTTCGTGCCCATGGACCTTTTTTGTGAGGCACCCTATTACTGAGCTAGTGAGCTAGGCTCCTCACTAAGGTATTTAACACAGCCCTTGGGGGGAATGCATTCTGCCATTATTGTCCCGATTTACAAGAAGGGCGATCAAGGCTGTCCCGCTAACTATTGGCCAATCTCCCTCCTTGATGGAGCCGGGAAGGTTCTAGGGAAAGTCTTTCTCAATCACCTGCAGGGGTGGGTAGATGCCCAGGATGTTATGATAGAAGTGCAAGCTGACTTTCGGTCCCGGGTTGGAACAATTGCCCAGTTTATTCGCTTCTACATGGTTTCATGTAAATTCACAGCAATCAGTAGGTCTTCATTGTATTTGGTCTTTATAGACCTAAAAGCAGCCTTCAACTCAGTGGACAGCAAATTATGGAGGTCATTGTTGGGCCTAGGAGTTGATGCTTCCTTAGTGAAAGTTATAGCGGCATGGCACTCACACAATATGGCCAGAGTAAGATACAAGATGGGCGGGGAGTGTACAGATCCTTTCCAGGTTCAAAAGAGCATTCGGCAAGGCTGTTTTCTGGCACCTCTACTCTTCAGCCCCTTCCTGAAGACGCAGTTCACTACCTCCTAAAAGAACAGTTAAATGTTTCTGTTGTAGCAGGTAGGACGGTCCCAATATTATTATTTGCGGACAATGCAGTGAGTATGGCAAAGACAAAAAATGCAGACCATAGGCTAATTGGTAGCTTTGTAAAATACTGCAAGGAAAAATCACTGACCATTAATTGAAGAAAGACCATGGGTAGGACCTTGCAGCCATCACCTAGCCTTAGGCAGAAACCAGCGATTAATGATGTACCAATTGATGCCATTAAGCACTTTGATTATCTGGGCATGCAGTTACAACTTAAATTGTGACAGTCATGTACGGAAGGCGGTGATAGTCCTAAAGCAAGTAGCGGGGGCAATATTGAATTTTAAGCATAAGGATGGCACCAGAAGTATTAGTACCATCCTGAAAATATATGCTCAAAAGGCAGTGACTTCAGCACTCTATGGGGCAGAGTTTTGGAGCTATGTGAACACTAGTGTGCTGCAAGTAGCTGGGAATAATTTCCTGAGAACCTTATTGGGTTAGGATCACGAACCCCTTTGAAGGCTCTCTATGCAGAGCTTAGCCTGGTGCCAATATCAGAACTATCAGCCCTATGGCCAGTGTTGTACTGGGTAACGATAGTACACAGCTCCAAGGCAGCAGTGTATTTGGAAACCCTTGAATAGGTCACTGTGAGTGGTGGATCTGGGGGGGCGCTCGTGGGGGGCTTACGTTAAAAAGATTCTAGGAAATCTCCATGTAGAGGCTATGTGGGTGGATCCCAGCAGAGTCAGACAGTACACTGCGGGTCAGGTCAAGGACTGGTTCCGTGAATTCAATAAGATGAGGGTACGCCAGGAACTTAGGCCCAAATCAATTGCAAGTTACTACTTTAATAATGTCTATGACCCTGCCCCCTCAGATTATCTGGATCTGTTGGATCCTGAACTGAAGCACTCTCTATAGATAAAATATAGGTTGTGTGTGCTGCCACTAAGAGGCTATCTAGTCTGTACCGGTAGGCTAGCAGCTCGACTGGAGTACTGCAACTGTAGCTCTGGGGAGGTAGACAGTGTTGTCCATTTCACCCTGTTTTGTAAGAAATTTGATGCAGCAGGGTGTCTGTGGCTTTACTCCTTTTTTATAGCTAATGGGGCAAGCTGCACCAAAACTGCACTAGCACTTTGTGTAAGGCTGGGTAACATCAGTGCACATAATTTGGTACCCTCGTGTATATGGGCTGCTTAGCCCTGTCTGAGGGAGTTACCAGCTAAGCTGTGATAGACTGAATTATAAGATCTTATAAGGCCCCAGCTTTGATGCTTTTGTGTGACAGAACTATCTACTCCCTCTTGTATAAATGGGGCTGTCCTCAATAGCCATATTTAATGCCTTGCTTTAGTACACCTGTTGTATGTTTAAGCACTTCCTCTCTTCTTTTGGTTTTGATATCTTCTGCTTAACGAGGATTGGCCCAGTAGCAGATGTTTTTTAATGTCTTGTTACTATCAATTGCAATATGCACAAGCACTTATTCTCTAGGTCCCCTTCATAAAGTTTTTGGCATAGATAGGGAGGTGTTCTTTTATAGTCGTAGATGGTGGTACTGTATCTGTACACATACCTGCAAGGTGGTTCTATGAATTAGCGAACTGCCTTGTGTGGAGCTACTTCCTTGTTGTTGTGTCTTCCTACCTAATGATTATTTATTTTTCTGTGCAAATTACATTTTTTATTGTCTTATGCATATTGTTTTTATACTATTGTAAGGCTTGCAGCTGAAACAATTAATAATAACTAAATATACACCCCTAGCACTGGTGCAAAGTCACGTAACAGAGATGTGGTGTTACTCCTCTCATGGTGTCTGTAAAAGAATTTTCAGGGAGGGGCGTCCTGGACTATTTTTGATGGGGGCCGCTGCTGTACTAGTGCAGGCACCGTAACACTACAGCAGCCATAGTGTTACGCTGTACTGTGAGCCTGCCCACCAGGCTGTACCTAAATCCAGTGGGGGCAAGCGGATGCCCATGATTCCTCTCTTCCCTAGCATTAGTACACAATCAGTCAGGTAACAGAGATGTGACACTACTCTTCTCTTCTCTAGCACTGGTACACAATCATGTAACAGAGATGTGGCACTACTCCTTTCTTCCCTAGCATTCGTGCACAGTCACGTAACAGAGATGTGGTGTTACTCCTCTCTTCCCTAGCATTGGCACACAATCAGTTATGTAACAGAAATGTGGCACTACTCATTTCTTCCCTAGCTCTGGTGCACAGTGGCGCAACAGAGATGTGGTGTTACTCCTCTTTTCCCTAGCATTGGCACATAATCAGTCACGTAACAGAGATGTGGTGCTACTTTTCTGCTCCTTAACACTGGTGCACAATTAGCCACATAACAGAGATGTGGCTCTACTCCTTTCGTCCCTAGCATCGGTGCACAGTCATGTAACAGAGATGTGGTGTTACCCTTCTCTTCCCTAATACTGATGCACAATCAGGCTGCCTGGTGCCACACACATACTTTTGCACCATAATGCAAGATGTCCGTGTAATATCTAACCTAGGATTTGTACTGCAAGATTATTCTTCTAGTACAAAACACTATTGTCAGACATATTTACCCACTTTGGTTGTGTGCTGTACAGTGCAGAAAACTTTGGAGCAATAAAAGTATTTCTCTTTTTTAATGCAACCAGCCCCAAAGAGGTGCTGTTTTGTCATGCAAAGCCCTGTCTGCAAATGTTAATAGACAGGTTTTTTTGTCAGAACCCCATGCACCACCAAAGATATGCCCCTTTGACTCAAAACAGTGCTAACGCTACTGCTAATGCTACTTTCTGTTACTTTAGGGATACTTTTCAGTGCGTATTCAGCTGGGAAGTAAATCTCAAATTAACATATTGCACTGGTTTACCCCACATTTGTGATCCAAACATCAGACAAAATTTTAGTATGTCCTCCACTTGGAGTCATCGTGGCTGGAAACCTGTTATTAATCTGACAGACGAACAACTGTCAGACGGTTACAACACGTAAACAGAGGACGGGGAAGGATGGTTTAGGAGCTAAACACACGTCTGGCTCTGAGTCAGAAAATAATTGTCATTGGGGTAGCAGTATCTGTGTCCGTATGCTACTCCCAGCTTTAAGGACGTCCTGTACAATTGGAGGAAAATGGAAGAACAGATCTGCTGAGCTTTAGCTGACTCTGAACGATGTGTGAACAGTAACGGATGCTCTCCTCTAATCAGCCGTAGCCTTATAAAAAAACACAAAACCTACTTTTTTAAAGCAGATCAATCTCTTTAAAGCAAATTGGGCTGCTTTAACAAAAAAAGCTTTAATTTTTAAAAGTTTCTCTGAAAGTTTACAGTGGTCCTGCTTATTACCCTGCAACATGTACCACCAATTGCAAAGGGCTGCAAAGGGACCCCTTGCCTTTTGTGAATAAGTTACCACCCAAAGTTGAGTCAGTAGTAAATACATTAATTTTACCATTTTGGGGAATCTAAACATTAATCTAGATGATGAAACCTATAATACTACTACTTCCTTGATTGACGATTTTAGGGCCCTGGACATCCAGATGATTATTAATTCTCCCACTCACAAAGCTGGACATCTGCTGGATCTGGTTTTTACTAATCTGAGGAATTTGTATTCAGATTCTCCCTCACCTATGGCATGATCCGATCATTTTGCTGTCCCCTTTTCGCTTTTAACAAGTACAAGTCCAAAGATCTGCAAGAATCACCTAGGCCCGTATTTATACTCCGTTTGCGCCGAATTAGCGTCGTTTTTTTCGACGCAAATTCGGCGCAAAACTAACGCCATATTTATACTTTGGCGTTAGACGCGTCTAGCGCCAAAGTATGGGCAAATAGCGTCATTTTTTTGCGTGAACACCTTCCTTGCGTTAATGAGATGCAAGGAAGGCGTTCCCGTCTAAAAAAATGACGTCGACGCAAATGCGTCGTATTTATACTCCCGGGCAAAAATCACGCCCGGGAGGTGGCGGGTCAAAAAACCCCGCATTTGCGCCACTATTTAACGCCTGGGTCAGGGTAGGCATTAAGGGGCCTGTGGGCTCAAAATGAGCCCACAGGTGCCCTCCCCTGCCCCCAGGGACCCCCCCTGCCACCCCTGCCCACCCCAGGAGGACACCCAAGGATGGAGGGACCCACCCCAGGGACATTCAGGTAAGTTCAGGTAAGTATAATTTTTTATATTTTTTTATTTTTTTTGGGTGGCATAGGGGGGCCTTATTTGTGCCCCCCTACATGCCACTATGCCCAATGACCATGCCCAGGGGACATAAGTCCCCTGGCCATGGCCATTGGGCAAGGGGGCATGACTCCTGTCTTTACTAAGACAGGAGTCATGAAATGGCGTCTGGGCGTCGTAAAAAAATGGCGCAAATCGGGTTGAGGCGATTTTTTTGCCTCAACCTGACTTGCCCCATTTTAAGACGCCCTAACGTCATTTTTTCCCAACGCCGGCGCTGCCTGGTCTACGTGGTTTTTTTCCACGCACACCAGGCAGCGCCGGTCTGCTTGCGCCGGCTAACGCCATTCCATAAATACGGCGCCCGCATGGCGCTTCAGAATGGCGTTAGACGGCGCTAAATTTTTTGACGCTAAACTGCGTTAGCGCAGTTTAGCGTCAAAAAGTATAAATATGGGCCCTAGTCTCCTCAAGTAGGGGGCTGTTCAAAACTGAATGTTCCCTCATGGAATACTGTGCTAGAAGCTAATCCCCCTCTTCTGTGCAATTCAGTGGTATTAGATACTCCCACAATAGATCTTTGGCTTAGATCTGCATTGGACACTAAAATCGACAAAAACCTCATAGAGTCTTTTGTTTTCACACAAGTGTACGGAGCATCTTTATTGAGCAAAGGCGCTGACTTTCAAATCAAAGGAGGGGCTTGCTGGCCAAGCAAATCTCTCCTCTTCCAAGGCAGGCATCTGACAGCCCCAATTTGGCAAGAAATGCTCAACTCCCGCATGCCTGAGATTACATCACTCTCATGAGTAAGGGTGATCAGCATACATGATGGCCAGTCAAGGACTGCCTAAGGGGAACCTATTATTGACATTCTGACCTAACTGTTTAAGAATGCATGCCTAGCCCACTGTTGCTCAAATGAAGCTTGGGAAAAGAAGATTATATACAGAACTCTCTGTTTTACTGTAAGGGGAGAATACTTGCTATGTTTGCTACATTAAATTTGAGGAAAAATGTCATGAACCCCAATTGTTCTGGTCATTTGGAAGACAGTGTCCTACACACTCTCTTTGAAATAGGAGCATTCGTCTTCGATGGATGCCTGCAACTTGCTATGATGACCCCTATGATAGTCTGATTGTGCCTGGAAATGAAATATGAAGGAGCAGAACGCACCTTATGGAATTATTATGTGGGAATTTATTGGCCTGGCTGGTACCATTTCTAATGACTTCCAAGAGTAGACTACATTAAGTAGGCCATTCATTTAGACATGAGAAAAAAAACAAAAAACACCTTATGAAGCTGCCTTTAGTGGCATTTATGCATTTTGCAAAAACCTATGACATTCGTGGTAAAAATAATGCCACTTTCTGATTTCTGATCCCAAGGGGACACAGTTCGTTTGATCCACTGACAGCGAAATTTCTATCGATAGAATATCCTTGCACTTCTTCATTTTCATCTTTGAAAAAGCAGTTTGCGGAACCATCAAATAGTCAAAACCAATCTTAGATCTCATTTTGGTGAATGTAGCCTCATGGGTTGACTCTAAGGGGCTTATTTAAGAGCCCCTAGCGCCACCTTAGAGCCACGTAGTGTCATTTTGTTTACACTAAGGCAGTGCTAAAGTGACATTTTCCCCACATCATATTTATAAAGTGCTACAATGCATGCATTGCACCACTTTGTAAACCCTTGTGCCGCATCATGACTGCGTCAGGCATAATGTATGCGTTCCCCCATTAGGGGCACCATTTTTTTCGGCACTTTTAATGCCTGCTCAGAGCAGGCGTTAAAAAGGCAAATACCATTATTTTGGCGCTACTCCTGCAGAGTATATCAATAGCATAATGAAAAATTATGCTAACGATGTACTCTACCCAGCACCCCCTACCCAGCGCAATGGAGTGCCATATTTTAAATACGGCTCACACATGGTGGTGGTGGGGGGGGCGCTAAGGGGAGCATGAAAAGTGGCTCTGCCCTCAGTGCAGCTCCAATTTCCATAAATCTGCCCCTGTGTTCAACTGTGTTCGCTCGCAAAGTGCCACAATAGTGAATAGTGCAAATATTGTTGACGTTACAGTCCTAATGACCACCATGGTGCACCGTATTGTAAAATAGCACAACAATGGTGTTGTTAGGTGGGGAAGGGCGACGCAAGTAAAGTGGCGCATTTGGACTGATGCACCACTTATGTTATTTATTCAATGCGCAGGAAATTGGGTCCCAGAACATGCCATCAAAGCACCAAACAGCTTGGTCTATTATCTTCCGTGACGGAATACAACCACGGTCTCGAAGTAACAGCAAATTAGCGGCCCCTATGTGTGCCAGAAATGGTAGCTTTGTCGACAATGCCACTAGGGGCTGCTCCTAGGGGCATATTTATACTCTGTTTGCACCGAATTAGCGTAATTTTTTTTTACTCTAATTCTGTGCAAAACTAACTCCATATTTATACTTTGTCGCTAGACCCGTCTAGCGCCAAATTTATGGAGTTAAAGTCATTTTTTGGACGTGGAAACCTACCTTGCCTTCATGAGATGCAAGGCAGGCGTTCCAGTGCAAAAAACGACTCTATGGCCTTAAAGCCATATTTATACTTCTGTGCAACAATGGCACACAGGAGGGAGGATGGGGCAAAAAATGGTGCTAAGCTTGCTTTGCCCCATTTTTTAACACGTGGGTCAGGGCAGGCGTTAGGGGACCTGTGGGCCTACTTCCATGGTGGAACACCATGGAATAAGCCCACAGGTGCCCTCCCCAGGCCCCAGGGACACCCCCACCAGCACCAGAGGGACAGCGGAGGATGGGGCACCCCATCCCAGATAAGTACAGGTAAGTATTTTATTTTATATTTTAAAGTGCCATTGGGGGCCCTCAAATGGGCACCCTTGCATGGCACTGGGTGCATTGGCTATGCCCAGGGGACCCTGGTCCCCTTTGCTGGCCATTGGGGTGGTGGGCATGAATTCTGTCTTTTCTAAGACAGGAGTCATGTGGTAAGAATGGTTTTGCGTCATAAAATGACTCTAGACGGGTTAGAGTAATTTTTTTTTTCTCTAACCTGCTTAACGTCATTTTTTGGTGCAAAAACCCCTTCTTCGATACTGCCAGCCCATCCCGACTAAAGTCATTTTTTTGCCGCCTTTGCACCGGGTTGCACCATTCCATAAATATGGTGGCTGGCTAGTGCACAGAAACAGTGCAAGCCGGTGCTAAACTTTTTGGTGCAAAACTGAGTTGGTGGAGCACCAAAAAGTATAAATCAGGGCCCTGATTGAAACAACCCAGACCACTTATGCAAGCGTGTTTGCTAATGACGCTCAAAAGCTAGAACAGTTAAGTGTTGTGAAATGCAAATTAATGATATGCACAAGAGCAAAAACATATTTAAATACACACAGGGCCATGGAAAAAGCACAAATGTTTTCAGAAAAAGCATACTTAAGTCAAAAGCAAACACGTCATTTTATTGTAAAAGCCAATATAGTATATCAGTCTAATATCAGCGACAAAAAACATGCTAGAGCACGAAAAAAATAATTAGCTCCCTTTTAGTTATGATAGAGCACGTTTTCTCTCTGAATATTTCTTCTTTTCAGTACCAGAAACAGTATTCGTCGTGTACTATGTATAAGAAAGCATTGCCATCCAGGTAGCGAGCGCGTTAAGGGCCATATTTATACTTTTCGACGCACAACTGCACCAACGCAGTTGTGCGTCAAAAAATCTAACGCCGGCTAACGCCATTCTGAAGCGCCATGCGGGCGACGTATTTATTCAATGACGTTAGCCGGCGGAGCTGCCTGGTGTGCGTCAAAAAAAATTACGTACACCAGGTAGCGCCGGCGTAGGGGAATATGGAGCTTGGGCGTCAAAAAATGGGGCAAGTCAGGCTGAGGCAAAATTTTCGCCTCAACCCGATTTGCGCCATTTTTTTTTACTCCCAACCCCCATTGAAATGACTCCTGTCTTAGCAAAGACAGGAGTCATGCCCCCTTGCCCAATGGCCATGCCCAGGGGACTTCTGTCCCCTGGGCATGGTCATTGGGCATAGTGGCATGTAGGGGGGCACAAATAAAGCCCCCCTATGCCACAAAAAAATAAAAAATAAAATACTTACCTGAACTTACCTTAAGTTCCCTGGGATGGGTCCCTTCATCCTTGGGCGTCCTCCTGGGGTGGGCAAGGGTGACAGGGGGGGTCCCTGGGGGCATGGGAGGGCACCTCTGGGCTCCTTCCGAGCCCACAGGTCCCTTAACGCCTGCCCTGACCAGGCGCTAAAAAACGACGCAAAAGCGGCTGGACGTCATTTTTTTTGACCCGCCCACTCCCGGGCGTCATTTTTGCCCAGGAGTGTAAATACGGCGCACATGCCTCGGAGTCATTTCTTAGACGGGAACGCCTACCTTGCATATCATTAACGCAAAGTAGGTGTCCACGCTAAAAAATGACGCAAACTCCATGAACTTTGGCGCTAGACGCGTCAACGCCAGAGTATAAATATGGAGTTCGTTTTGCGTCGAATTTGCGTAAAAAAAAACGACGCAATTCCTGCGCAAACAGAGTATAAATATGCCCCTAAGCTTATAGGACATCCTTGCCAAACAGAAAAACACACATTATATTTCTTTGCCAAACCTTTGACCCTCTTTGAAGGCATAACATGTGGACTGGGAAGTATTTTAAAGCATCTTACAGCTGGCAAGACCACTTATTCTAATATTACTAGTAAAGCTGCACACATTGTCGAGCCATATTAAATTTATCTTGCAAACTGTTGTTTATATTACTGCTTTGCTTCAGTCTAAGGCCCATATTTATACTTTTTTAGCACCGCATTTGCATCATGTTTTGAAGCAAAAGCGGAACAAACTTGCAAAATACAAGTGTATTTTGTGAGTTTGCGCCGGTTTTGTGTCAAAAAGCGGCACAAATGCGGCGCTAAAAAAGTATAAATATGGGCCTAAGTATGTTTAAATGTGCATTCCACGTCATCCCAGCTCTCTCTGTCAGTCCCTGTAGAAGGGGCAATGAAGCTCTCGTGTTATTGATACCCCGTGGTGCTGTGTCATTGTAAAACACTTCTGTGCACCATAAGCATATAGATAGTTTAATTTATTAGTCAATGGCTTTTGTCCTCGGGCAGTCCAAGTGTAATAGAAAATAAACCTAATGGAGTAGATAGCTTCAGGTATTCCGTT
Organism: Pleurodeles waltl; assembly: GCF_031143425.1. NCBI lineage: Eukaryota > Metazoa > Chordata > Amphibia > Caudata > Salamandridae > Pleurodeles > Pleurodeles waltl. The sequence continues at coordinate 952,646,600 of NC_090449.1, forward strand.
TATAATTGTATAGTTATGACTCAGTAGAAAATGCTTACTGTTATGTATCTACTGAAGTACTCGGAAAGTACAGGTCATTAAACATGTATTAAATGGTACATATCCTATAATTCACAAGCCTCAAGGTATGGTAGCAGTATAGTGGCAGCACTGAGATTTCTTCCAAACTTTCAACTGTGCCAAAAATTGCTAGTTTATTTTAATCCAATTGATTGTCTTATGCTTAAAACGCTCACAGGTATTGAGCTGCAGCCATCTTCCATTCCGCTAGGCTAATCCTATTGCAAGGTTGAAACTGATAATTTGATATAGGCATAGCAACTCACGATCACTTAACTGAAGGCATCCACAAAAGCTTTAGATCACTGCATTGTGGCGCAATGTGTACTGTGTTTGCACAAGACATGGAAATCATGTCACTCCTGGACTTCTAGCTGGGCAGCCTTAGACCCAGCTTCACTGCTGTCTCTCCTCGTCATAGAGCAAACCATGACTACCACTTCCTACTTCTTGTCATGTCTGGATGGTACCTGCATCTTCTATATCAGATTTTAGTATGCCCTCATATTACCCTTGCATCTCTTCTTATGTTGTGCTCTTCGTCTCAAACCAGACCAATTCTGTTATTATAATATATTGTACCCTGAAATTCTGCCATCCCCACCTCCTTCCAAATTAAGATATGGTACACTTCTTTATCGTGTTCCTCTGAATGAGTGGTGCCAGGCAGATCCCAATTGATCTGTTTCTCTCCTGTACTTTATCCTACACCTCTTAGTAGTGTTGTGCATGCCTGATAAACCAAGTGTTGTAAATGAACATGTTTGAAGCCTATATTAGTGATGATTTATGTGTGTTAGAAAGGAAGGTTTAGGCCTGAAAAAACGTTTATTTTGTCAGGTCAGCATGGCAGTTTAAAACTGCACTAAAGGTTGCAGTGGTAGCACTGAGACATATTTTACAGAGCTACCTCAGTGGGTGGCAGAGAGAGCGCTGCAGCCCACTAGTAGCATTTAATTGACTGGCCCTGCTAAATTAAATGTACCAATTAGATGTATTTCAAATTTGCATGATTAAGGGATAGCGCACAAGCACTTTATCACTGGTTAGCAGTGGTAAAGTGCACAGAGCCCTAATGCCAACAAAAATTAGTTTAGCAAAAATAGGGAGAAGGCAACAATTCTGGGGGAGCACTATGCCAAAGATTCAGGTCTGTCAGTGGCTGCACCCGTGGTGACCAGGGCACTGATGGGTATATTTAACCATATAGGTTTCCATAAGAATTTTGAGTCTGACGGGGTACCAAATTCATGTCTGCCTACCTAAAGACCATGTGGAAAGAGTTTGAGGTAACCTGGAAGTTCTCCACTTAATATCATCCCGACGTTCTCCAGACCAGTAGGCTTTTTAAAAGGTTCACAAAGACCCTGAAAGGCATTATTATGGACCTACTAGAACCCATGAGGTGTAAGGGGGACATCTTGCTAACATGCCTCCTCTTTGCCTACAGAGAGGTGTTTCAGAAGGGAGTAGGGTTCATTCTCTTTGAACTTCTGTTTGGCCACCCTGTGCATTAACCTCTTAGCCTTGTAAGGGGTTTGGGCGGGAGCAAGCTCTCCAGAAACCCGTTAAGATGTAGTGAGCTACATGCTGGCCCATCGATCTCAGATGAAGTGCATCTGGAAAGAGGCCACTGAGAATGTAATGGCCAGTCAGGAGGTCATAAAGGCCTTGCACAACTAGAAGGCCACTCTGGCGGTGTTTCAGCCTGGCCAAAAGATGTGGGTGAGAAAGTCTGTGGAACCTCAGGCCTTGAAGGATTGGTGGACATGGCCCTATGAGGTAAAGGAGCAGAAAAAGAAAGTCACCTACTTAGTGGCCTTCAAAACTTTTAGAAACCCCTTTAAAGTCAAACATGTGAACAGCCTCAAACCCCACTTTAAGAGGTCCAATGTAACAATGCTCTTGGTAACAAATGATGATGAGGAGGCATAGAACAGGCCCCTCCCAGTCTTCCTATCTTCCAAGGAGTAATATGAGTCAGTGGAAGGGGTTGTTCTCTCCTCTACCCTGACCCAAGAGCATCCTTATGAAGGTGGTGCACTGGTTTTACCATAAGCTCTGCTCTTCATCGATTTCTGCATGTATTAATTTTATATGGTCATACACCAGTTGGTTTGCAATGACTGTCGATCAAAGCTTTCCTGTTTTCAGTGTTTATGTTATGTGTATTTCAGTAGTGTTTTCTCAGTGTTTTTCAAACCTTTAGAAATTAGTGCTTATCAGTGTTTAACCGGCTACCTAATCCCCAAAATGTACAAAAACTGTGTTTTTCCAGTGTTTACAAAATATGTTGTTTTTGCAGTGATTTCTTATAAAGCATATATTTAATTGAACGTTGAAGTAACAAAGGGCAAGTAGTGTCTTCCCATTGGCAATGTGTTCAATGGACTGATGTTGGACTGTTTTAAGCATAGAAAGTCTGTGTATTGCAATCTCACTCATCTCAATACCCTTCCACATTTCATTACCTCACACTCACTCTGTCAGGACTCTGGTTTACAGGACTATTGCCATGCCATCATCACAGATTTCACTGTTTCTCCTGCCACCTTCAGCAACATCACCACTTGAGAAGACCATTGCAACTAACACTTGGAACTCTTCTGTAACAAAATCAGCTACATACACAGCAACTTTGACCCACAGCCAGACCCTGTCATTACTTAACTTTCCATCATGGCCAATTAATTAATCGTGACCTTGTGTCATGCCATCAAAATCACTGCTATCATGAAGACCATCCACTTAAGGTCTCCATCTGATTCTTGCCCTATCATGCCTTCACCAGGAGACTCCTTCTGGTCAGGGAAGCACTAACTCCCATCCTCAATATCTCCATCAACTCAGTTACAATCCCAGACAGCTGGAACTATGCCACCATCATGCTTCTACTCAAGAAACCATCCACTGACCCAGCCATGCTTTTCAACTACAGACTCATCTCCCTCCTACCATACCCAGCAAAGGTCTTAGAGAAACTAACCAACAGATGTCTCACTGACCACCTCAGAAACCACTAGCTCCTCAAAACCAAGCAGTCTGGATTCAGGCTCAACCACAGTACAGAAATACGATTCATCATCTTGTCGCATGCCACACTTTTGTTTCAAAGCAGCTGCCTCAGCACACTCAGAAAGGACTCCACACTAGTCTTTTGTGAATCCGCACATCCTGGGACCATGGCAGGTGGGAAGGAAATCCCAGAACCAGATGTGGAGTGAAGTTTAGACATTTCTTCCACTTCTAATCTGGCAAAGGTATAATTATTAGACCAACTCTTTAGCACACTCCTAGACCAATGAATACTACAGAAGGAGGACTGTCCTGCTGCTTTTCTGACTGATACCTTACTGTCTGAGAAGGAAAACTGGACCTGCTTCCTTCATCCCAAGCTACTTAAAGTGACTTCCAGTGTCTTCTGACTGACCTCCTGTTCAGAGCCACAGGGACATACCAAACTACAGAGGGCTCCCTGCAATTGCCCAGCTGACCTGCTGCAACTGGACCTGCCTGGACCTGCAACTGGACCTGCTTGAGCCCTGCTGGCCTCTGCAACAGTGAGTCCCTGATTCCCAAGAGGCACCTCCCTCGGTCCAGGGCTCCTGGTTGGCTTAAGAGTGCATTTCTCTGAAGAGAAGGAGAAATCCTGACGTTTTGGGCTCTTCACAGCCATGAATGGGCCAGTTTGTGCTGAGATCATGCCGACTGTGAGGATCCCCAACACAACTCTTTGTAATACAGCATCAGTCAGTGAAGACCAGCAACTCAGGATCTGCACTTCAGGCTACAGCATTGGCAGCTTGCAAAGACCACCAATACCAAACTCCAGCAATGACTGTCTGCGACTCCTGACAGAATCTTTGTGCATCAGCGATAACCATCCACCACACCTAGCCTTGTCTTTGCACTATAGGGGCTACCATTTGAAATACTGTCCCTGCTTCTTGCATCCCCCGTTGCCATGAACTAGACTCCTTGTACCGGACTTTCAGAAGGTAAATCTTTCAGTGGGACTAATCTGGTCCCTGTATTCAGCCTGCACTTCATTGTGTTTGGCCTGAACTTGTGACTTTCACCTGGTGTCACACAACCAGATTACCGTGAGTGGAGCTTTGTGCTTTTAGGCGCCAAACTTAACTACAACATTTCTGTTTGAAATGGGGTTTTCGGTTGGCAGTCAGGTTACCCTCTGTCCAAGCAAAAACCCTCACTCTAGTCAGGGTAAGTCACAGACAATCCAAAATGATCCTGTGCCCACCCTCTGGTAGCTTGGCACGAGCAGTCAGGCTTAACTTAGAAGGCAATGTGTAAAGTATTTGTGCAATAAATCATACAATAACACAATATAGCACCACAAAAATACACCACACAGTGTTTAGAAAAATATATAACATTTATCTGAATAATTGTAGGTCAAAACGAATAAAGATGCAATGTGAAATTGTAGAGATATCACTGAAAAGTGATATAAAGTGTCTTAAGTCTTTAAAAAGCAAACACAGTCTCTTTCAAGCACAAAGTACCTGGTTTAAAGTGGAAAATCTCCGCAAAGGGCCGCAGAAGAAGAGATACGTGGAAAAATGGTGTGTGCGTCGATTTCTCCCCTGCACACACGGACTTGCATCGTTATTTGGCACGCGGGGAAGTTGTGCGTCATTTTCTGGCACGCGGACAGTCACTTTCTGTGGGTCGCAGGATTACCAGATGTCCTGGGGTCTCTGCGTGGATTCTCCTGCTTGTTTTCCGGCTGCGCGTCGTTCCGCTGGGCTGTGCATCGAAGTTTTGCTCTCACGGCAGTGGTCGCGTCGATTTCCCCTCTGGAAGTCGGGCGGCGTTCTCCTTGCGAGGCCGTGCGTCGAAGTTCCGGTCATCCGGAAGGTGTCGCGTCGATCAGCATCGGTGTGCGGCGTTTTTCTCTCCGCGGAGCAAGCTGTGCAAAAATTTCGGCACACGAAGAGTCCAAATGAAAAAGAGAAGTCTTTTTGGTCCTGAGACTTCAGGGAACAGGAGACAAGCTCTATCCAAGCCCTGTAAGAGCACTTTTACAGCCAGACAAGAGTTCAGCAAGGCAGCAGGGCAACAGCAAGGCAGATGTCCTTTGTAGAAAGCAGTCAGGTGAGTCCTTTAGGCAGCCAGGCAGTTCTTCTTGGCAGGATGCAGGTTCTGGTTCAGGTTCCTTCTCCAGCAAGTGTCTGATGAGGTAGGGCAGAGGCCCTGTTTTATACCCAAATGTGCCTTTGAAGTACGGGGAGACTTCAAAGAGTGGCTAAGAAGTGCACCAGGTCCCCTTTCGGTTCAATCCTGTCTGCCAGGGTCCCAGTAGGGGGTGTGGCAGTCCTTTGTGTGAGAGGAGGCCCTCCACCCTCCCCGCCCAGGAAGACCCATTCAAAATGCAGATGTATGCAAGTGAGGCTGAGTACCCTGTGTTTGGGGTGTGTCTGAGTAAATGCACAAGGAGCTGTCAACTAAGCCCAGCCAGACGTGGATTGTAAGGCACAGATGGATTTACGTGCAGAGAAATGCTCACTTTCTAAAAGTGGCATTTCTAAAATAGTAATATTAAATCCAACTTCACCAGTCAGAAGGAATTTGTATTCCCATTCTGGCCATACTAAATATGACCTTCCTACTCCTTTCAGGTCATAAGCTACCACTACAACAATGTATGAGGGCAGCCCCAATGTTAGCCTATGAAGGGAGCAGGCCTCACAGTAGTGCAAAACGAATTTAGGAGTTTTACACTACCAGGACATGTAAACTACACAGGTACATGTCCTGCCTTTCACCCACACAGCACCCTGCTCTAGGGGTTACCTAGGGCACACATTAGGGGTGACTTATATGTGGAGAAAGGGGAGGTTTAGGCTTGGCAAGTACTTTTAAATGCCAAGTCGAGGTGACAGTGAAACTGCACACACAGGTCTTGCAATGGCAGGCCTGAGACAAGGTAAAGGGGCTACTTGAGTGGGTTGCACAACCAGTGCTGCAGGCCCAATAGTAGCATTTATTCTACAGGCCCTAGGCACATATAGTGCACATTACTAGGGACTTATAAGTAAATTAAATAGTCCAATCAGGTATGATCCAAGGTTACCATGTTTAAAAGGAGAGAGCATATGCACTTTAGCACTGGTTAGCAGTGATAAAGTGCGCAGAGTCTAAAAGCCAGCAAAATCAGTGTCCAAAAAGTGGAGGGTGGCAGGCAAAAAGTTAGGGGTGACCACCCTAAGGCTGTCAGGTCCAACAATTTCCAATTGCATATCTCTGATTTTACTGATTACATTTTTGTAATTTTGGTGTTAAATAATTTATTATGTTTTACTCTATGTTTCTAAATTAGTGTGGGATTTTTCTTGTGTTGTGTTTTCACTTCATTACTGTTTAAGTACTCCATAAATACTTTACACATTGCGCCTAAGTTAAACCTAACAGCTTTTGTTCCAAGCTACCAGGGGGCCAAACATAGGTTAAGTTAGTAACTTTTATGATTCACCCTGACAGGGATTGTGATTGTTGCTTGAGTAGGGTTTTCATCTGCTCAGTCAATAACCCATTGTTTTACAAAAATGTATTGCAAAATGTATGAGGCTATTCACAAAGGTAGCATACCTTTGAGTAATTTACATGTGTAATTTATCCCAACACTTTTGAATAACTTTACTACTTTTGGATATTTTCAGTCTCATCCAAGTGTACATTTACTCAAACGTGTAACAGTAAATTATCCATGTAAATTCCTCAAAAGTGTAAGTTACCTTCTTGAATTAGGTCCTTAATGTCCAAATATTAATTTCTCAATTTTGTTTTATCATGCTTGTGTTACTTGTTTTGGAAATGGGTTTTGAAATTGTTTTGTATTACATCCACAACTTTGATATTACTTCTTGGACTTACCACAGATTACTCAGAGGAATTGCCTGCTACTTCTGTCATAGACATCAGGGATTAAGCAGAGTTTCTCTTTTAACTAGGTTAGGACCTAAATAGATCAAGCTTTCGAGTTTATCAAAGTAATGTCCCAGTCCCTTATGATACATGCCAGTTCTTCAAGATATGAGTGAACATACACATGTTGTAGTGCTGGATATCACTTTCAAATTGAACACACTTTTGTTTGGTACATATAACCTTGGTTTTAGTATGCATAGGTGGTGGCATTTACTTCAGATATACAGTACAAATCAAATGCTCTTGGAAAATAATAGAAGAAACATGCTTGTTTTTACTAATTGTTTGACTTTTTTGCTTATGCAGGGTCATCCCCAATGTTTTTGCCTCCTGCCTCCTATTTATTCTGACCTGTTGCTGTTGGTTTTTGAACTCTGAGCACTTTACCACTGCTAACCAGTGCTACATTGCATATGCTCTCTGTGTAAATTGTATTGTTGATTGGTTTAGCCATGATTGGCATATTTGATTTGCTAGTAAGTCCCTAGTAAAGTGCACTGGAGGTGCCAGGGCCTGTAAATCAAATGCTACTAGTGGCCCTGCAGCACTGGTTGTGGCACCCATATAAGTAGCTCTGTAATCATGTCTCAGACCTGCCATTGCAGTGTCTGTGTGTGCAGTTTTAACTGTAAATTCAACTTGGCAAGTGTACCCACTTGTCAGGCCTAAACCTTCCCTTTTCTTACATGTCAGACACCCCTAAGGTAGCCCCTAGGTAGCCCCAAGGGCAGGGTGCAGTGTATGGTTAAGATAGGACATATAGTAATGTGGTTTATATGTCCTGACAGTGAAATATTGCTAAATTAGTTTTTCACTGTTACAAGGCCCTGTTCCTCTCATAGGTTAACCTGGGGGCTAGCTTTAAATCTGATTAAAGTGTAGATTCCCTTTAGGAGCAGATGGATATGTGGAGTTTGGGGTCTCTGAGCTCACAATTTAAAAATACATCTTTAGTAAAGTTTATTTTAGGAAGGTGTGTTTGAATTTTGTTTTTTAGAAAGTGAGCATTTTCTTGCTTATACCATTTCTGTGACTCTGCCTGTTTGTGGATTCCCTGTCTGGGTTAGTTTGACAGTTGGACTGGTTGCGCCTCACAGTAGACAGTGACACAAAGGGAGCTGGGGTGTAGCCTACTTATCCTGATGAGCCATCAGTGCTAGGAGGGAGGGGAGGAGTGGTCGCTCACACCTGAAAGGTCTGTGCCTGCCCTCACACACTGCAATCTCCAACCCCCTGGTTAGTATCTGGGGCCTGGTCTAGGCAAGGCAGGATTTCACATTAAAAAGAGGCTTTACTTTGAAGTAGGCCTACTTCAGATGAGAAACTGGGTATAAGAAGGGCACCCAAAGCCACAGACTTTAGAACACTTCTGAAACACGAGGAACCTCTGCCTGGAGAAGAGCTGAAGAGCCGAGGGAGAAGAGCTGTCCTGCCTGTGACTGTGCTTTGTGGAGCTATCATGCAGTTGCTGCTTCTGCCAGAGTAAGAGGGCAAAACCTGGACTTTGTGTGCCTTCCATCTTGAGAAAAATCTCCAAGGGCTTGATTTAGAGCTTGACTCCTGTGGTATGAAGTTGCAGGGACAGCAAAGACTTCTCTCTGCCAGCACCTGGAGTCTCTGGAGAGACTCCTACTCTGCCCTGTGGTGCCCATCCAGTTCCTGGGAGCCTGAAAGGAGAAGCTGGCAGCCTAAGAGGAGGAAATCCACGCACAGAGTGGCGTGTGGGGAAAAGATCGGTGAAACTCCGATCTGCTGCTGAAAAACAATGCTCGCCGGAAACGTGACTGAAGAATCAACGCACGGAGCTGGAGAAAAATGCTGCGCAGCATCGCTGAAGGAGACGCAGAGATGAAACACGCGCTGCGTGGTTTTTAAATCATCGTGTGTCTGGATTTCTGACCCAAGTACCCCTGGGTGTGTAAAAACAAAGCGAGGCCTGCCCGGACCCGACAGTGCTGACCGGATCGACGCATCGCTCTCCTGCAGAGAAGAAATGACGCGCCCCAACCCGATGAAAGGAGAAATTACTCAAGATCTCGCTCGTGAGTGAAATCGACGCATCACAAGCCCTTTTTGAGGCACACTTGCCCGTGTGGGGTTATTTTTGACACACCCAAGGTACTTTTTCACGCTAACAGTGTTAGTGTGTGTTTTAGACTACATAAAGACTCTTTTTGTTTTTTAATTGATAACTTGACTTGTGTATTGTGAATTTTGTTGTTTCAGTCTTGTTTTGTTTAGATAAATATTTCCTATTTTTCTAAACCTGTGTTGTGTCATTTTGTAGTGTTTTCCTTAAGTTACTGTGTGTGTTGGTACAAATACTTTACACCTAGCACTCTGAAGTTAAGCCTACTGCTCTGCCAAGCTACCTAGGGTATAAGCAGGGGTTAGCTGAGCGTGATTATCTTTTACCCTGACTAGAGTGAGGGTCCTTGTTTGAACAGGGGGTAACCTGACTGTCAACCAAAGACCCCATTTCTAACACTAATGTGCATATATATTGTGGTTGAGGAGTGATTCCGGTATTTTTTGCAATCATGAAAAGAACTACAAAAGCTTCTGAAGAAAAGGCTGATGATGAAAATGTATCACAGTGATGCATGCAAACTCACGGAGATTGAGCAAGATGAGCTCTCTATGGGACAGATAATGATGGAATATGGAAAACGTTTTGAAATGTTGATATGAAGTTTGGGGTAGATTTACTAAACAATATTGCAACCAAAGTTGCTAAACTGCTTTGCATTTGGTGTAGAGAGCACTGCATAGCCATAACTACTAACATATGGCATTGTCGCTCATTTGTACAGCACTGCCAGAGAGACAGACTGCCTAGCACCACATACACACCATTACACAATACTGCAAAAGTGTTCCCATGATATCCAGCATAGGATTTGTCCCGAAGTGTACCCTCCAATCCAAAATAGCATGCCTATACAAACTTTTAAACTTTTCACACATTAGATGTGTACTGTACAGAGAAGCACACGTGCAATCTGTTAAAGGTTAGGTAAAATTCTTCTATTTAGTGCCTGGTCCATGGAGATTTATTTTGGAGCATGGCCTTTGTTAGAAATGGGGTCTTTGGTTGACAGTCAGGTTACCCCCTGTTCAAGCAAGGACCCTCACTCTAGTTAGGATAAAAGAGAATCACCCTCAGCTAACCCCTGCTTACCCCCTTGGTAGCTTGGCAGAGCAGTAGGCTTAACCTCAGAGTGCTGGGCGTAAAGTATTTGTACCAACACACACAGTAACTTAATGAAAACACTACAAAATGACACAACACCAGTTTTAGAAAAATAGGAAATATTTATCTAGACAAAACAAGACCAAAACGACAAAAATCCAACATACACAAGTCAAGTTATGATTTTTTAAAGGTTTAAAATAAAAAGAGTCTTTAGGTAGTTGTAACACCACACTAGCGCTGCTAGCGTGAAAATGTACCTGGTTTGCGGCAAAAATAACCCCGCACGGGCGGTGTGCGTCGAAAATAACCCTGCACGGGTATATGCGTCGAAAACAGCTCGGCTCGGCGAGGCGCGTCGAAAAAGCCAGCCACGCGACGGTCCGAAGTCCCGCGGCGCTGGTTGCGATCTCTCAGCCTTCGTCAGCGATGCTGCGCGTCGTTTCTCCTGCTCCGGGCGTCGATTCTCCGGTCGCGTTTCCAGCGGCGTCGTTTCTCAGCTGCGGAGCCGGCGTCGCGTCGTTTTCTCAGCCGCGATCGGATTCGCGTCGATCTTTTCTCCGCACGGTGCTCGGTGCGTGTATTTTTGTCCTTAGGCTGCCAGCCTCTCCTTTCAGGGTCCCAGGAACTGGAAGGGCACCACAGAGCAGAGTAGGGGTCTCTCCAGAGACTCCAGGTGCTGGCAGGAAGAAGTCTTTGCTATCCCTGAGACTTCAACAACAGGAGGCAAGCTCTACATCAAGCCCTTGGAGATTTCTTCTTCAAGATGGAAGGCACACAAAGTCCAGTCTTTGCCCTCTTACTCTGGCAGAAGCAGCACTGCAGGAAAGCTCCACAAAGCACAGTCACAGGCAGGGCAGCACTTGTTCCTCAGCGATCAGCTCTTCTCCAGGCAGAGGTTCCCCTTGATTCCAGAAGTGTTTCTAAAGTTTGTAAGTTTGGGTGCCCTTCTTATACCCATTTTAGTCTTTGAAGTCACCTTTCTTCAAAGGGGACTCACACCTTCTGGTGAAATCCTGCCTTGCCCAGGCAAGGCCTCAGACACACACCAGGGGGCTGGAGACAGCATTGTCAGAGGCAGGCACAGTCCTTTCAGATGAGAGTGACCACTCCACCCCTCCCTCCTAGCAGAGATGGCTAATCAGGAAATGCAGATCACACCCCAGCTCCCTTTGTGTCACTGTCTGGTGTGAGGTGAAAAACAACCCAACTGTCAAACTGACCCAGACAGGGAATCCACAAACAAGGCAGAGTCACAGAATGGTTTAAGCAAGAAAATGCTCACTTTCTAAAAGTGGCATTTCCCAACTCACAATCTCAAAATCAACTTTACTAAAAGATGCATTTTTAAATTGTGAGTTCAGGGATCCCAAACTCCACCTGTCCATCCCTTCTCTAGGGGAATCTACACTTTAATCATATTTAAAGGTAGCCCCCATATTATCCTATGAGAGAGACAGACCTTGCAACAGTGAAAACGAAATTGGCAGTATTTCACTGTCAGGACATATAAACCACATTACTATATGTCCTACCTTATCCATACACTGCACCCTGCCCTTGGGGCTACCTAGGGCATACCTTAGGGGTGCCTTACATGTAAGGAAAGGGAAGGTTTAGGCCTGGCAAGTGGGTACACTTGCCAAGTCGAATTTACAGTGTAAAAATACACATACAGACACTGCAGTGGCAGGTCTGAGACATGATTACAGAGCTACTTATGTGGGTGGCACAACCAGTGCTGCAGGCCCACTAGTAGCATTTGATTTACAGGCCCTGGCACCTCTAGTGCACCTTACTAGGGACTTACTAGTAAATCAAATATGCCAATCATGGATAAACCACTTACATACAATTTAAACAGGAGAGCATATACACTTTAGCACTGGTTAGCAGTGGTAAAGTGCTCAGAGTTGAAAAGCCAACAGCAACATGTCAGAAAAATATAGGAGGCAGGAGGCAAAAAAGTCTGGGGATGCCCTGCAAAAGCAAAAGTCCAACACGACCCCCTACCAGCCTAAAGCCAGGGGAGAACAATCAATACCTTGATGTACTTCCCTGATTGGGGCGATAGAACAGGGACCCAGGCCCACAACAGCAGGGGCATGCTCCAGTTCTACGCCTTCCTGACTCCAGTTGGATCCCTCTGTCCATACTCTCAGGGCCCACTAAGCTAACCCATGGGGAACCCTTCTCCACATCTACAGACACCATCTGTGCAACACCTAACTTTACTTTGCTCACAGATGTATTGCAATGGGCAGATAGTACCACCAGGGCCAACACAATGGTGTTGCCCACTCCACCCCTGGGGTGTGACCTTCGTCCTTCCCCCCCCAGGGGCAACTCTGTCCACCAGGACAGCAAGCCACAGTGGCCCCAGACAACTGTCAGGGATGAGAGCCCGACCTCAGGCCTCTCTAACCACTGTGACTGTGGAGAGTGGGGGGTGGTAGCCCCAGGTGCCTGGCACCCTTTGACCACTCTCTCTTCCACCAGGTCAGGGATGACAACCTGACCCTGGTCCTCCCCTCTGGGGCTCTGTACCCTCCCTGCAGAAGCGGCACCCCCAGAGTCAAAAACTGTCAGGGTGCTTGTATAAGCAGTCCTGCACAATTCTTCCATCAGTGCAGGGATGTTAACCTGCAACTGATCCTCCAACCTGGGGTCTGTACCTTCAGGTTGGACCAGGGCCAGGGGTGAGGCTTCCCTCCCCCTGCCCTCTCTTCTGGGGTCCTGAACCACCCAACTAGGAGCGGCCCCCCCAGAAGACAACATGGTAGGGGCACTGTTAGCAGTAGCCCCTTCCTCCAGGTCAGGGGGGACACCCTTAACCTGGCTTCCCAATCCAGGGCCTGTACCCACAGACTGGATCACTGCCTGGCAAACCAGGACTTCTTGGGGGGCATACCTACCCCCTACCAGGTCAGAGTTTACCCTCTGAACCTGGTCATCCAACCCAGGGTCACCACCCTGCGGTTGAACCACTGCCTGGCACACCAGGACTTCCAGGGGGGCACACTTACCCCCCTCAAGGGACACACTGTCCCGAAGGGCCACACAAGAGTCTGGCTGGCGCAGGTCTCCTGACCTCTGCCCATCTGACAGAGTCTGGATTCCCCCCAACCCAGAAATGGTCTCACCAAGGTCATTCATGGGGGGCTCTGCTCTCAGAGCTGACCCCTGACCCTCCAGGTTCTCCACTGGGGTCCGCAACCCCCTCTCAACCCTCTGTCTGGACTTCTGCACCCCCTCACTAGGAGTGGTACTGCCAGACACCAGAACTGGTGGGACGCTGGCTACAGCCGCCCCCCCAAGTTCTCCTGACACTGTGGGGTCTCCCTCAACAGATGGCCCTATGGTACAGGCTAGGCTCCCCTCCTGGTGTTCCCGCAGGGAACCCTCCAGGACCTGGGACCGGATCTCGGGCACCTTGGGCCTCAACCCATCCCCATTCCCTCTCCTCTGAGACTGGACATGGGGTCCCTCACCCATCCCACTACACTGGGACCTACCTGGGACACTACAATCCTTCCCTACCTCACCTGGTTGGGAACTACCTAGACCACTCCTCTCAGGAGCACCCCCAAATGCCTCTTCAGACTCTCTGGTACTCACCCAGAAGTCTGCCTCCATTGTAAGCTCCCTGGGGTCAGAGAACTCACACTCCACCTGGTGTTGGCATAGCTCTGGAAAATAAGGACTAGACATATGCTCTCCAGCAATTACATCACTCAGCCCCTCACATGAATTAACCAAAGTACCCTTCACCCAACCATCCAGTGACTCAGCTTTGAAAAAGCACCCCACATCACCCTCCTGAGACTGGTGAGACAGTACCTGACTGTCCCTGACACTCAACCCACACTCTTCTGGGATGTCTTCACACTCCATAACCAGGACTTCTACCTGGGGGGAACCCCTCTCCCTGTCACTCTCAACTAGAGTCAGTAGAGTGTCCCTCCCACCAGTAGGAATATGACTCCCCATGCCAGTTCCCCAATCCACCTCAGGGACCCTGTGCATCACTGGAGCTACCTCATACCCCTGAACCTCCTGGCGTGTGTTAACTCCCTCCTTCAAGTAGGGCACCACCTCTCTGGGCATGTGTACTTCTGCAGCATCACTGGATATACAATTGTTGCTGCCACCATTCCAGCTGGACTCAGCCCTCATGACTTCCAGCTCTTTCAATTTAAGCTCGTAAGCATAAATCATTTTTTTAATCTCTAAGTCCCTCCTCCTTTCTGCCAGGACTAAGGCTCTCTTCTCCTCGGCCCTCTTAAGCTCTTCCAGACTCCGGATTCGAGCTAGGAGCCTATCATCTCTTTCTGTTCCCTCCTCAGGGCCACTGCCCTCCTCTTTGGAGTAGTCCTCCTCCTCAGAGTAGTTATCCTCCTCAGACTCATTTGGTGGTGTTGCCTGACAACGTTTCAATTCATCCTGAAACAGGGCTGACTCAAGATCCTCCCTTCTGGATTCCTTGTTCACAGCCAGTCCCCTTTCCATGCAGAATGCTTTAAGCTGCCACTTTTTATACATAGATAGGTGCCAGAAATTGACTTCCATTTCTGCAAAGGCTTCACAACCAAAAAACAAAGTCCAAAAATATCATCAATACTTCCAGGAGGACATCAGAGAACAAAAAGCAGAATCACAAGACAAGTAGTATGTGGTCACGTAGTGGTCTGAGATCAAAACAGTAGTGTACACTTAATTACTGTATGTCAAGTACAAATACAAGTCCAAATCCCGACCGCTGGTCACCAATGTTAGAAATGGGGTCTTTGGTTGACAGTCAGGTTACCCCCTGTTCAAGCAAGGACCCTCACTCTAGTTAGGATAAAAGAGAATCACCCTCAGCTAACCCCTGCTTACCCCCTTGGTAGCTTGGCAGAGCAGTAGGCTTAACCTCAGAGTGCTGGGCGTAAAGTATTTGTACCAACACACACAGTAACTTAATGAAAACACTACAAAATGACACAACACCAGTTTTAGAAAAATAGGAAATATTTATCTAGACAAAACAAGACCAAAACGACAAAAATCCAACATACACAAGTCAAGTTATGATTTTTTAAAGGTTTAAAATAAAAAGAGTCTTTAGGTAGTTGTAACACCACACTAGCGCTGCTAGCGTGAAAATGTACCTGGTTTGCGGCAAAAATAACCCCGCACGGGCGGTGTGCGTCGAAAATAACCCTGCACGGGTATATGCGTCGAAAACAGCTCGGCTCGGCGAGGCGCGTCGAAAAAGCCAGCCACGCGACGGTCCGAAGTCCCGCGGCGCTGGTTGCGATCTCTCAGCCTTCGTCAGCGATGCTGCGCGTCGTTTCTCCTGCTCCGGGCGTCGATTCTCCGGTCGCGTTTCCAGCGGTGTCGTTTCTCAGCTGCGGAGCCGGCGTCGCGTCGTTTTCTCAGCCGCGATCGGATTCGCGTCGATCTTTTCTCCGCACGGTGCTCGGTGCGTGTATTTTTGTCCTTAGGCTGCCAGCCTCTCCTTTCAGGGTCCCAGGAACTGGAAGGGCACCACAGAGCAGAGTAGGGGTCTCTCCAGAGACTCCAGGTGCTGGCAGGAAGAAGTCTTTGCTATCCCTGAGACTTCAACAACAGGAGGCAAGCTCTACATCAAGCCCTTGGAGATTTCTTCTTCAAGATGGAAGGCACACAAAGTCCAGTCTTTGCCCTCTTACTCTGGCAGAAGCAGCACTGCAGGAAAGCTCCACAAAGCACAGTCACAGGCAGGGCAGCACTTGTTCCTCAGCGATCAGCTCTTCTCCAGGCAGAGGTTCCCCTTGATTCCAGAAGTGTTTCTAAAGTTTGTAAGTTTGGGTGCCCTTCTTATACCCATTTTAGTCTTTGAAGTCACCTTTCTTCAAAGGGGACTCACACCTTCTGGTGAAATCCTGCCTTGCCCAGGCAAGGCCTCAGACACACACCAGGGGGCTGGAGACAGCATTGTCAGAGGCAGGCACAGTCCTTTCAGATGAGAGTGACCACTCCACCCCTCCCTCCTAGCAGAGATGGCTAATCAGGAAATGCAGATCACACCCCAGCTCCCTTTGTGTCACTGTCTGGTGTGAGGTGAAAAACAACCCAACTGTCAAACTGACCCAGACAGGGAATCCACAAACAAGGCAGAGTCACAGAATGGTTTAAGCAAGAAAATGCTCACTTTCTAAAAGTGGCATTTCCCAACTCACAATCTCAAAATCAACTTTACTAAAAGATGCATTTTTAAATTGTGAGTTCAGGGATCCCAAACTCCACCTGTCCATCCCTTCTCTAGGGGAATCTACACTTTAATCATATTTAAAGGTAGCCCCCATATTATCCTATGAGAGAGACAGACCTTGCAACAGCGAAAACGAAATTGGCAGTATTTCACTGTCAGGACATATAAACCACATTACTATATGTCCTACCTTATCCATACACTGCACCCTGCCCTTGGGGCTACCTAGGGCATACCTTAGGGGTGCCTTACATGTAAGGAAAGGGAAGGTTTAGGCCTGGCAAGTGGGTACACTTGCCAAGTCGAATTTACAGTGTAAAAATACACATACAGACACTGCAGTGGCAGGTCTGAGACATGATTACAGAGCTACTTATGTGGGTGGCACAACCAGTGCTGCAGGCCCACTAGTAGCATTTGATTTACAGGCCCTGGCACCTCTAGTGCACCTTACTAGGGACTTACTAGTAAATCAAATATGCCAATCATGGATAAACCACTTACATACAATTTAAACAGGAGAGCATATACACTTTAGCACTGGTTAGCAGTGGTAAAGTGCTCAGAGTTGAAAAGCCAACAGCAACATGTCAGAAAAATATAGGAGGCAGGAGGCAAAAAAGTCTGGGGATGACCCTGCAAAAGCAAAAGTCCAACAGCCTTTCTAACATTTAATGGATCAGCTAATGTCGACCAGCCTTTTCAACAAATGTTAGAGAGATTCAAAGGACCAGTTTTAATGTTCTTCATGTAAGGGAATGCGGCATGGTAAACCGCAGCACTGTAATGTGTGAAGTGCAGAAAATAATGTAGTGCCAGATATAATAGAAGTCACTTACAGATGATGTAATTAGTAGCTCTAATGCCAAATCTGGCTGATCTGTCACACAGAGCCTCACATTGTGGCGCAAATGAGAAATCTGCACTGTCCAGCTGTAGTGGAGAAAATCCCTTCAGTACAGGTTCCTAGGTGTATGAGTATTGGGGTCAGATACATAAGATGTGTGCTGTAGGAGATATAGGGGCATATTTATACTCTGCCTGCGCCGGATTTGCGTCATTTTTTTAAATTCAAATTCAGCACAAAACTAACACTATATTTATACTTTGATGCCTGAGCCCGCGAACACCAAAATTCCGCCATGTGCATAATTTTCTGGATGCATGAAACTGCCCTGCGTTAATGACATGCAAGGTAGGCGTTCCGGTCCAAAAAAAGACTTGTACACCCGTGCACCATATTTATCCTACCACGCAAAAATGCTGCACGGCTGGGAGGGGGAGTCGGAAAATGATGCACACAGAAGCAACATCAGAACTAAAAAAGGAAGACATGGAGGTGCTATTCATCCAGCATGCACGAAGACGCAGAGCACAGGACCAACAGCAGCAGCTTCCACCACACCAGCAGGGACCCAAAAGGCAATGCAGAAGGAAGGAGAGGATATTCCAGACCAGGACAATCCCTCTGGGCCTTAGGGAACATGACATCATTCAGAGGTACAGACTAAACTGGCAAGACATTCAGCAGATGCTGTGCCACATTGAGCCACAGTTGGCACCCAGCTTGCAGACACCCCACATCATTCCACCAGAGACCAAGCTGCTAGCAGTCCTACCCATGTTGGCAAGTGGCTCTTTTCAAACCACTGGTGCCCAGTTTGCCGGGATCTCACAGCCCTCATTCTCTGCCTTCTTACCCAAGGTACTGGATGCCATCATCTCCCTCACACCCCGTCACATTAGCCTCACCAACACACAGCAGAAGCAGCAGGAGACCAAACAAGGCTTCTACCAAATCAACGGCTTCCCACATGTGCTTGGTGCCACTGACTACACAAATGTACTGCTACCTACTGCAAACGAGCATCTATACCACAACAGGAAGCACACACACTCCATCAATGTGCAGGCCATTGTGGATCACCGGGGTTTGATCACCAACATTGTGGCAAAGTATCCTGAGAGTGTCCATGATTCATTCATCGTCCGCCACTGCACCATCAATCAACACTTCCAGGATGGACAATATGGAAATGGCCTACTTGTTGGTCAGTACAGAAACCCAGTTATATACACACTGCACAGCAACGCTGTAGGACACACAATACATACACCACTACATTGACATGTGGCCAGGAAGACACTGAGGTTGTGACACTGATAGTCATGTTTGATATCCTGACCCAATAGGATACACACCTATGGAAAATGACAGATGCAAATAACAACAGATGCCACTCCAGAGACACAAGGGAACAATTTAAAACCACACAGTGACAATGACGTGGCCTTAACTGGCTGTACAACTTGGAGGATTAATCTTCCAACATCACATCAATAACACTCAATCACATACCCTAACAAACAATTTGTACTGTGTAAGGGGTTTGCAATGTGTTTCACTGCAGGACTAACACCATGACACACATAGCATGATGATGATGACTCCAATGAATGAGACATGGAATCATTGAGGCTGTACCAACATCTCACATCACTCCTGGGCTGACATTGCCCACTACCAATAAGCAAGTGGACTGTGCTAAGAACACATATTGATTTGACAATATTGCCAAGTGCACATTGCTACACATACGGATTGAGACAATTTCACACATACACAACAGATGTACCAGGTTCAATAGTGTAGGTACACTTTTGAACATGAGCCAACTCGGTGAGGACAGAAAAATAGGTTTGCATAAAACTTGTCACACATGGGATATTTGTGCATTGTCAATTGTCAACACTTCAGTGCTGCCAACTTATGGAGATGTGTTGTACATTGTCACCTAGCCAAATAAAAGGGCCTCACTGATGTTTAACAAATTCTATTGCATATGTTAAATTGGATGGGATGTCCAGGCCATATAGATGCAACCGATTTACCACCACTGTGGAACTGATTCTGTGTATGGAAGTACCATGTCACCCCCAGTTAAGACACATGGACACCTCTTTCACATGACAAAATACATGGAAGTATACAATGTACTGCAAGTTTACAAAAATACTGCTGACATCTGGTCAATCAGGCAAACACCAGTTCAGATAATGAAACATCCCAATGCTGATGGTACATCCTAGAAGCCTAGGATTACACACAATAACACAAACACAGATGAGTCGCAGACAACACAAGATAACAACTTCCATGCAAAGTGATAACCATGGTGCAAGCTCCATCAAAAATGTTCACTCATTTTCTCTTTCAGCTGATCAGGGGAATGGGATCCAGCCATGGATCATGACCCCATCTGCAAACTCAAGCACTGCAGCAGAGCGTGCCTATAATGAGGCATTTCGGAGGACACACACCATAGTAGAGAGGACCTTTGGCATCCTGAAGTCAAGATTCAGGTGCCTCGACATCACCAGAGGCAGCCTCTTATATTCACCGGAAATGGTCTGCAAAATCATTCTGACCTGTGCCATCCTGCACAATATATGTGTAAGGAGGAACATTCCCCTCTATGAACAAGACCCACAAATGCCTGAAGAGGAGGAAGAGGAGGATGCTGTCCATCAACATGAGGGGGACCATCCAAACACTGCTGCAGGATTGCGTCGGAGACAACACATTGTACAAAACATTTTCTAACTTTAGTCACCATCACCACTTTCTTACCATATCTCATTAAACACCTAATTGAATCACTAAATCATGGTCTGGGTAATTATGTATGCATCACATGATCCCTATGAATCACAATATAAGTTTAGCCTCATGGAGCAGTGCAGTAATACAGATTAGGATACTGAAAAAGCCGTATCAGATTTGTTGAGTATGAATGTACACCCAACTTCACATACAGTGTAAATGACATATGGTGTTCATTTCACTTTTGAAGGGCAATGTCAGAGTATCACAACTATGGGACACATCCATGTTGGCAACATGGTTCATTGCAGCATATGGCACACAACTAAGACACCATCAATCACAAGTAAAAAACCTGCTTCATACTTGAGCCAGTGGATTTGCAATTGCAGTAGTAACAGGAATGTATGACCACACCCTTGACAGCAATAAGTGTGACTTCAGCTATCTCTGCAAGGAGCATGTGTGACAAGAAGTCCATCTGAGCTGCAAATGGATAGCCCAAGTGCCCCAAGTATTACAAGCATTGCTCACAGGACATGCCCTGTGCATGGCATCCCAGGTTATAAGTTCTGTCACAGGCATTTATTCAGTCTCTCCCTACCCTTCTCTAGGTGGCCCTGTAACAGGACTATATGTACCCTGGTAATCCATCATCTACACACACCCAGACTCACATTTTGACTACAGTGTACTTCCCTCTTTAGTATGGCATGCCATAGTCCTAGTTCATATGACTGTATGTGTATGGACTGCTGGTCCCAAAATGCACTGCCTGGTAGTCTGTAGGACCTGTAATCACCTGTCCATTGCTTACTTTGTGAAATGTATTGTTGGCCCTTTGAACTTGATTCTCACCTACAGGTCGTGTGAGAGACTGAAGCTGCACACACCTGTGAGCACTTCCATGCAGACCACCCATTTGACTCTGCACTGCCATTGCTGCTGAATGGGACGGCTTAGAATCTGCCTTTTTATGAATATCCTTGTTGAGCATTGCCGTATAAACCACTTGTGTAACATAGCCCTTGGGTTATTGTGTAATGTTGCAGCCAACAGCACAAATCCAGTTTTAATTATCCACAGTGTTGTTCAGGCTTTTCCCAGTCTAAGGGGGTCATTCTGACCGCCGGGGCCAGGGTCGGCGGGAACACCGCCGACAGGCCGGCGGTGCCCCGCAGGGCATTCTGACCGCGGCGGTTCGGCCACAGTCAGATGCGGAAAACCGGCGGTCTCCCGCCGGTTTTCCGCTGCCCATGTGCATCCTCCATGGCGGCCCCATACCGCCATCCTGTTCCTGGCGGGTCTCCCGCCAGGAACAGGATGGGGGTATGGGGTGCCGTGGGGCCCCTGGGGGCCTCTGCAGTGCCCATGCCAATGGCATGGGCACTGCAGGGGCCCCCGTAAGAGGGCCCCACTTTGTATTTCAGTGTCTGCTATGCAGACACTGAAATACGCGACGGGTGCCACTGCACCCGTCGCACATACCCACTCCGCCGGCTCCATTCGGAGCCGGCTTCCTCGTGGGGAGGGGTTTCCCGCTGGGCTGGCGGGCGGCCTTCTGGCGGTCGCCCGCCAGCCCAGCGGGAAAACCAGAATGGCCTCCGCGGTCTTTCGACCGCGGAGCGGCCATATGGCGGCTCCCTCCGCGCGGGCGGCGACCGCCGCCCGCGGGGGTCAGAATGACCACCTAAGTTTGCTCACTGTGCATTTGCCTTGTTCTTGTAAGTTCCTAACAGAGCGTGCATCCTGTTAGCCTGATTGTTTGGTGTAACCATAGAGGTTCCCTGTGGCTACATTTCTCTCATAGTTGCTTTCCATGCCCTCACTTTCCTTCTGGGGTATTGTGTCTAGTAGGTCTACGATGAATCCACGAATATATTTGATAGTTTAATCATTTTACATATGGTATCAAGGTCTGGGACATGTATTCAAATAGCCTAATCCCGGCACTATCCCTTGCCTGTGTTTCATCTATGCATGAGTGACAAACAGTGACAGTGTACTATGGCTGTATGCATGGATTGGGAATGGTGCCACCAGCACAAAAAACAACGTTTGCTAATGTTCATGAATGAACAAAACATTTCTGTGCCCTGACGGTCCACACACAGATTCACATTGGCTGCAACCCAATGATGGTGCTTGCGTGGTGACTAGCTGTGAGATTAATCAGCATAGAGGAAATGATGTTCCCTGTTGCAGTGGGAATTTTCAATACCACCCTGTGTACAATTATTGTGATGAAAGCTGCCGGGTTCTATTTACTGATCCCTTACGTTTGTGAGCACACAAGGTTACCCTGTTGTCAGCCTTATAAAACTTCGGTAGTGCCATAGCTCAAATATCCTCATGTGTGTTGTCAATTCCCCTTTGGCTTTCGGTCAATTCTTCTTTGAAGGGTACTCTGTTAATGCAGGGAATTGATCCATAGACTCATGAGTAGACGTGCACTCAACAGTGACAACATGGAAGACAATAATGACAACGGGTACACATGGCCACACACTTGAACTGGACACCTGTGTGCAATTAACTACTGAAAATATGTGAACACATGCAGCTTGGTCTGCTGGTCCTCCACTGCCACACGAGTAACATAGGCCATATATAGGACTCAAACAGTCGAGTGACATTACATTTTTGGATTGCTTTGCAACTCTGTGACACAAACACTGTACCTACAAAGCATTTTCAAATGACTGACTCACGGCTAGTATACAAACAGGTTACCAGGATGTGCTATCTAACATTCCTGTCCATGTAATGGCTTACTCATTGCCATTATCAACCGTCCTCTATCTATCCTGTGCATAGTTTGTCATGGGAGATGTATTGTCCCAAAAGTCAGTGCAGTTCACACAGCATTATATGCTACATGTATGACAAACACATATCCTGACTCATATCTACACTGAAAAGTTTGTGAAGTTTATCCACATTAACAACGCATGCATACAAGCATATTAAAGAAAGCACGTCTTGTGATGTTCACACAGAGGCCCAACAAAAATTGAAATAGCCAATTCACAGACATTGACACACAGGCAAAGAGTTAATGTATTAAGTTGCGTAGCCTTGCTATCCTCTATTGACGCACAACCTGCTCAAACTGGGTAATACTAATTTGTATTCCAAATGTTTGGGTATCTATTGAGTCAGTGAAGAGTGCCCATCCGGTACAACAACTGGAGTATCATGGTCTGCAGTAGTGTGATCTGCCACATGTGCCGAAACATTGGAATACACAATGCAGGTGCAAACAGCCTATCTCTGTACAGTTACAGCTGTCGTTTACTTAAAAAATGTGAGAAATGACACAAACCCAGTAAAAGACTACATTTTGATGCAAATGCATCCAAAAAGACGCATATGTGTCAAAAATCGCCACATGTGCATCGAAAAATGACGCTCACAGCCATTATACATCCATTGGCCTCGAGTGATAATTCCTACACTGTACCCCATGAAATTGGTTACCAATGCCAAATATTTTGAACTATGGATTCGGGGTAATTTTTAAGCATTTAGGTAAAAATAAATTGACACACAGACTGTAAGCGTCATAAAATTTTGACACATCATAATAAAAACGCACCACATTTAAGGCAGGAAGTGATGTAATAGGATATCCTGTTTACAGAAATGGTACAGTGGGTGAACTTTCACTTTCACTTTGCAGTCTGTGATTTTTCTAGACTGTGTGGCTGTGCTTAGAGTTTTGTCTGTCCCAATTGTGCTTTTGTCTCCTGTGTGCCATCATATTTGTTGTCTGTTTTATTTGTAATTGTCTCAGTTGTTCATTGTAAGTGTTTATTCGTCATATTTGGTGTCTAAATTTGTCTTTGTACTATTGGGAGTCTGTTGTGGGTATTGTTAGTTTGGGGATAGTTGTTCTGTTTGAGGGTTACTTTTCTTTCATTTTCCTCCCTCCTTTCCCTTTATTTTCCTCTGTACCCTTTATTTTTCCTCTTTTTTCTGTCATGTTGGGTAGGCCACGTCTGGGGAGAATGGGTGAGGAGGAGCTGGGGACATTTATTTGGCTGGTGTGCCACTTCCTCCCCTTGATGATTAAAGCAGGTGGCAGGGTGATACAGGGGTATCACATGGAGGCGAGAAGGCTCAGGTGGTCCAAGGTGTTGTACCATCTTCAACACACCATGCAATGACCACCAACTGAAGCACTGCTGGGCTGACTTGTTGCCAGAGAGCAAGACCTGCTGGGCCAACTGGGTATTGTGATTGGTAGCCCTGTTGGTGAGTATAATTCAGAGTAATGTGCACATTTAAATGCTCTGTAGTGACAGTAGCAGATTTGTTGATATGCTGCAGGCAATGTTTTTGGACATGTGGAATGCAAGTTAAACATACAGTGGCCCTGAGTTATACAATAATTGCTACACATTACCGTCATTTGTTGACGCAACAGCTGCACTAACTTACAAAACACAACTTGATTTTGTAAGTTAGTGCTGCCTTCACGTCATAGATAATGGTAATGCGGCTCAAACATCTGTTTTATCCATGGTCTGTGAGTGTACCAGGAAAGAGATGTTTTTCACAAGCTAAAGCAAAGAATTAATGTGTTCCCAAATTATTTTGAATACATGTCTGAACTGTATTCTGGCCCAAACGTACCTATTTCTTCCTAACCTTCGGTAATATATTAGGCTGATAGTTTGACTTGGTTGTGCCGCATTTAAATTAGGAATGGATGCCAAAGTAATGCACACTGGTTCATATCTAAATGTTTGATGCTACTTTCCATAGCTGTAGCGTAAAACATGAAGCAAATGATGCAAATTGAGGGATAACAACTATCCCTGGCCCTCTGTTCATTGTACCTGTGTGTTTTAAATTGGTCTTGGGCACAATAGCTGGAACAGAGCTGATGCATTTCCCATCTGTGTTACTCTATAGCCATGCACTTCTCATAAGTTATTGGGTCATCATGGGATACCTGACTTTGGGGAATTCATGGTCACAATGTATTACTTGCATGATGTTGTGCAAGGGACCGCTGACCAATTCCATCATACATATAAAGTTCCCTAATACTTTGCTAGATTACTTTTGGTACACCCCTGCTGATCTAGTAAAGCATACGTACAATAGCTAACTTCCCAGTATGGAGGCTATCACAGACAAGGGTGTATGCTAAGATCAGAAGACCAGCATTCCTGTGACTGCTGCCATTCCGAAGGTACATGCAAATTGAAACCTACATCTTCATAATTGGCACAGTAGGACATTTGCTAAAACATGTTTCAATAATGGGACAGTGCCAGTTTGCTGTATACTCGCTGATCTCCCAACTTGGCAAATGTAAGATGATGAATGTGGCTAACTGTGAATTCCAAAACCCAATATGGGTACACAGGGCAATGAGTGACACATTTCAGGTGCAATGACTACACCTGTGCCCATGCATTCTGTCATGGGTAAACAAAATATACTCTGTCAGCATATATTTCTTTGTTGTATTAATTTAGATAAATGGCCAATCCATGTTTAGCATCAGATTATCATCAAGTAAAGCACAGGATCCCTGACATTATGGGGCCATAGGGGGCATATGTGGCTCTGGGGACACTGTAAATGTAGCATATGTAACCTACACACAACACAGGCCCTCATATAAGGGACCATAGAAAGCATAATAAACCATGAGCTTAACTCAACCCACATGACCATCACACAGTAACTGACTTTCCCTTGATTCACAAGCCACAATACCTGAGTGACTGGTATTGCAGTGCACCAGGAATGTGGCTTTGCATGTCTCTCATTACAACAAATGATGAAATGGAGTACACTCCATAATTGAGTCTGCAACCAATTGAGGGATCATGTTTGTCACCACATAATAGTTAGGGCCACTGCATGTGTGCATATGTGTGTGTATCACTCACTGGAGTGACAGGGTCTATACATGTTTGCAGTGGTATGTATGTTGAAGTATCATCATGCCTGTGGGGCTGGACTTTCAGATATAGGGGGTCATTACAACCCTGGCGGACGGTGTTAAAGCAGCGGAAATACCGCAAACAGTCCGGAGGACAAAAAAAGGGAATTATGACCCTGGTGGAAACCGCCAACAAAGACAGCCACTTTAACACTTCGCCCGCCACGGCAGTACAGACAAGCAGCTCGGCGGTCACCGCCAACAGACAGGCGGAAGACAATGTACCGCCCACACTATTACAACCCGCCAATCCGCCACTTTTCCGGGGCGGATTCACCGTGGATAAAAACATGACGGAAACAGCTTTTGCTATGGGAAAACGCTCACCTGAACATATCCCACGAGGAGCGAGGAATCCATGGAGCCGCAACTCCAAATACTCCCTGCCCTTGTATTTCTGCTCTTCTACGACCAACAGCTACGTAGGCGCCGCAGACAACGGTGAGTACTGCACCTACGACATGGGGGTGGGGGGAGGCAAAAGTTAGGGGGACACACACCAAACACCCCCACCCCCACCCTCGCATATTACAACATACACACCAATGCATTCACAAAAATCACAGTAACAACCCACAATCCCCCCGGAAGAATGAATACACAAAGCGAAAATCGGTCAAACAATGTAATGTGCCAATATACATGTCATACAAAAATATACAGATATATATTTGAAAATCAGTCAGAATTATATACAAGACGAGAAGTAGTGCAGATATGTACATAACAATGTCCGTGCACCATCAGTCCAAAAATACATGGGCGAGGCCCACAAACGATACCTGACCACAATCGGAGAGAACACTGCCGGGGCATCAGATAGAAATTCTACAGGCACCTCAGGGGGAAGGGAAGTGGGGGCACCTCAGCCGGATGACTGCAAAGCCAGATCCACAGGGGGGCTCCATGCCCATTCATGCCCTCCTGGGAAGTGCAAAGCCACAGTCTCTCAAGTCTCCACAGTGGGTGGTTTGCCCACTGTGCCATCCTGGAGAGTGCAAAGCCACAGTCTCTCAAGTCTATACAGTGGGTGGTTTGCCCACTGTGCCATCCTGGGGAGTGCAAAGCCACAGTCTCTCAAGTCTATACAGTGGGTGGTTTGCCCACTGTGCCATCCTGGGGAGTGCAAAGCCACAGTCTCTCAAGTTGATGCAGGTCTCTACTGGTAATGGGGGGGACTGGTGCCCAGACTGGATGAGTCTCCCCGTGAAAGGTCGTGTCCTGTCACTGTCCCAGCTGCACAAGGGATAAGGACGCCTGATGTGGCGGGCCATTCATTCCTACCCGGTGCATTGCCCTGTTCAGCGGTGCTTTGCCATGGCGGTCTGTGCCCTGTTCAGCGGTGCATTGACATGGCGGTCTTTGCCCTGTTCAGCGGTGCTTTGCCATGGCGGTCTTTGCCCTGTTCAGCGGTGCTTTGCCATGGCGGTTCAGGACAGTTCAGCGGTGCTTTGACATGGCGGTCTGTGCCCTGTTCAGCGGTGCATTGACATGGCGGTCTTTGCCCTGTTCAGCGGTGCTTTGCCATGGCAGTTCACTACAGTTCAGCGGTGCTTTGACATGGCGGTCTGTGCCCTGTTCAGCGGTGCATTGACATGGCGGTCTTTGCCCTGTTCAGCGGTGCTTTGCCATGGCGGTTCAGGACAGTTCAGCGGTGTTTAGACATGGCGGTCTGTGCCCTGTTCCGCGGTGCATTGACATGGCGGTCTTTGCCCTGTTCAGCGGTGCTTTGCCATGGCGGTTCAGGACAGTTCAGCGGTGCTTTGCCATGGCAGTTCAGGACAGTTCAGCGGTGCTTTGACATGGCGGTTCAGGACAGTTCAGCGGTGCTTTGCCATGGCGGTTCTGATAAGGACATTGGTATGTGGCATGACTTTTCATCATTGCCCAGCGGGGCTGTGGCAGCCGGAGCCCTCCAGGGCACTGACTCCGGTGGTGGCGGTGGTCTCCTGACCAGTGACGATAGTGGTGCTCTCCTGGGCACTGACTCCGGCGGTGGCGGTGGTCTCCTGACCAGTGACGATACTTGGGCCCTCCTGGGCTGTGACTCTGGCGGTGGTCTCCTGACCAGTGACGATACTTAGGCCCTCCTGGGCTGTGACTCTGGCGGTGGTCTTCTGACCAGTGACAATACTTGGGCCCTCCTGGGCTGTGACTCTGGCGGTGGTCTCCTGACCAGTGACGATACTTGGGCCCTTCTGGGCTGTGACTCTGGCGGTGGTCTCCTGACCAGTGATGATAGTGGGGCCCTCCTGGGCTGTGACTCTGGCGGTGGTCTCCTGACCAGTGACGATACTTGGGCCCTCATGGGCTGTGACTCTGGCGGTGGTCTCCTGACCAGTGACGATAGTGGGGCCCTCCTGGGGACTGACTCCGGCGGTGGCGGTGGTCTCCGGACCAGTGACGATACCTGGGCCCTCCTGGGCTGTGACTCTGGCGGTGGTCTCTGGATCAGTGACGATAGTGGGGCCCTCCTGGGCTGTGACTCTGGCGGTGGTCTCCTGACCAGTGACGATAGTGGGGCCCTCCTGGGCTGTGACTCTGGCGGTGGTCTCCGGACCAGTGACGATAGTGGGGCCCTCCTGGGCTGTGACTATGGCGGTGGTCTCTGGACCAGTAACGACGGTGCTGGCGGTTGTGTCTCGACCGCCGGAAATGATGGTGCACTTCTCCGCCGTGACACTCACAACAGGCTGGGCAGACTTCCTCTGGCCCTTCCCCACCTTTGGTGGAGTCACAGCTGACTCTCCAATCCCCTTGGAACCCATGTCAGTTGTTTTCCCACCTGGAGTCTTAACACGGTCCCGTCGTCCACTCTCCAATTTTATTGCCTTTACAGGGGGTGGGCTGCCAGTGCCTTGGCTCCGGGTCCTACTGCCTGCCCTGGTGGCCGGTGCACTCCAACAACCTTGAACAGGCACCACTGGTATTGGAGGCTTTTTGGCTGAGGCGCTACGACAGGACTGATGAATTGGAGGGGGTGGGGTGGGGGCAAAAAGGTCAACTTTACAAAGGGACAGTTTCTGACGAACACTGAGATGGGTAGCTGGAGGGGGTCTGGGAGTGGAGGAAGAGGAGGTGGTTGTCGGAGGTGTCACTATAGCTGTTTTGGGTGCAGATGCAGCTAATAGAGGCTGTCGTGAGGTGGATGGATGTTGGGTGAGTGATTGCCGGCGTTTGTGTACTTTGGGAGGGGGCGTCACAGACACACTGGGAGAGGACACAGGGCACGTGTAAATGGCAGTGGAGGTGGTGAGTGCAGGTGAGCGGGGTGTGGTGCTGGGTGTACTGGTGCGAGTCCTAGTGGCTGTAGATGTAGTGCATGCAGGTGAGAGTGTAGATGACACTGGGAGGGAGGAGGGAGAACAGGAGGAGGGGGACACAGTGAAGGCAGTGGATGTTGTTGTGTCTGTATGTGGGTGAGGCTTGCGTGAGTGCTTGTGGTGTGTGTGGTGCCTATGTTTGCTTGAGCTACTTGTGTGTGTTGACTTGTGTGCATGCTGGTCTGTAGGTGTGCTTGGGATGGGCTGGGGTACAGGAGATTGGGTCTGGGTGGAGGAAGTTGGAGGGGGGAGGCTAGACACAGGGACAATTTGTGCCATCAGTGCTGAGGCCAAAGATTGCAGGGTTCGTGAAGGACAGCCTGACCAGAATGAATGCCCTCCAGGAATGCATGACCGTGTTGCAACTCTCGTTCTACACCCTGGATGGCATTCACAATGGTAGACTGCCCAACAGTGAGTGACCTGAGGAGGTCAATGGCCTCCTCACTGAGGGCAGCAGGGGTGACTGGGGCAGGGCTTGAGGTGCCTGGGGCGAAGGTGATGCCCACCCTCCTGGGTGAGCGGGCACGGGGCGAACGCTGAGGGGCTGCTGGGAGGGCGGTGCTGGTAGGGGAGGTGGCGGCTGTACCTGTAGAGGTGGGGGGGCACAGATGGTGCCACCACCACAAGGGAGCTCCCATCGTCGAACGAGTCCGTGTCGCTGCTTGGTGATCCGGTGGCCGACGTGAAGCTCCCCTCGCCCTCCGTCCCACTGGTGCATTCAGAGTCTGTGGTGTGGCCCTCCATGGCCATGTGGGATGCAGCTCCCTCGTGCTCCGGTGCCACTGTACCTCCGCCTGTTGATGCTGATGTACAAAAGGACAGGGAAAGCAGACAAAGGGGGGGAGACAGAAGAAAGATGGTTTTAGTGCATGGCATACCGCTACCGTTGGCGGACAAGACAAACGCAGATGCCCCTGCCCTCTGCACATGCAATTTCTGGGATATGGCCTATATGACAATGGTGGACATCGGCGCACATGGATGCCACAGGGGCAACTATACCTCGACTTGGCACTCTGCTGAGGTGAGGTGGGGTAGAGTGCCACATGGGCTACATTACGGAGGTGCCTTGCCTACCTAACTCACCCTGGCCTAGGGACACCCACAGCCCAACTCCCCCACCCAGACACCTCCACTGCACGCAAAGTCCGCAGAATGAGGTTGTACTCACCCACTTGTGTCTGCTGTGATGCCCTCAAGCGCCCATCCAACTCCGGGTAGGCCACCGCCAGGATCGGAACATCAGGGGGGTCATTGTACGACGGGCACCCCTCCCACGTTGGGAGGCCATCCCCAGCTGAGCCTCCGCCGTCTTCTTGCTGCAGCGGCGAATGTCCTCCCATCGCCAAATGTCCCTCTTCTGGTGGGCGCTGACCTACATGACATGCACAAGGAAAGAGGAACAGTTATTACCAACTGCACCGTCGTTGTGAGTGCCCCCCCCCTACTCTGGCTATGTGGCACATTCATTCCCATGCATTAATGTTCTATGGACTCTGCCCCCTTCCCTCTTCCAACCAGCCCTCTCCACCCAGGCCTAGCCCATACAACGTGCTTCCTGTGTACTAACCTGTTGGGCTGGAGGACCGTAGAGTAGCGTGTACTGGGGGAGGACCCCGTCTACCAGTTTCTCCAACTCCTGTGCAGTGAAGGCAGGGGCCCTTTCCCCAGATGCAGCAGCCATCGTCGCTTCCAGACCACAGCAGCACTTGCAGTGTAGGTCCTCTCCTGTCGAAGGTCAGGTATGTAGTGATTGAACAGATAGAAAATGGCGGCCACGTCCGCGGCGGTGACGTACGCGGCGGTGCGCATCATCACCGCCGGCGCACCTGTTCATTGGCTCCTGGGACCCATAGGGTACAATGTTAACCAATGCAGCATTGCGCTGCGGTCTACGACCGCCTACTGCGACGGTGTGTAACGCCAGCGCAGTTACCCCACAATCCCATTGTCCCAGTTTAGAGGTCAGGCAGCCGCCATTTCAGGGGCCCACATGGATTCATTTCATACTGCGTCACACATAGCTAGGCCTACACTCAACACACATACAGGAAGGGTTATGTGAGTGGTGTAGTCTTGTGTGTGACTGTGGGTACATACCTGGAGGACTAATGACTGGTTCTTCGCTGTTGTCCTTCTTAGGCACCGTCTGCTGGGACATATGAGAAGATGGAGGAATCCTGTTGACAATGGAAGAGCGACATGTCATCGTAACCTACCGGTTTGACCGTGCCACAATCCAGGAACTATGTACCCAGTTGGAGCTAGACCTGATGTCACCAATCCGCCATCCGTCTGGAATCCCCCCTGACGTGCAGGTGCTGTCAGTGCTCCATTTCCTTGCAAGTGGGTCTTTTCAGACAACAGTGGCCATGACATCAGGGATGTCCCAGCCTATGTTTTCCAACGTCTTGTCCAGAGTGTTGGCTGCCCTGCTGAAACACGTAAGGAGATACATCATTTCCCCTGAGGTGGAGGATTTGCCTACAGTGAAAGGTGACTTCTATGCCCTTGGACATATCCCCAACGTCATAGGTGCTATTGATGGGACCCATGTAGCTCTGGTCCCCCCCCACAGGAGTGAACAGGTGTACAGGAACAGGAAGAGTTATCATTCCATGAATGTACAGATGGTATGTTTGGCAGACCAGTTCATCTCGCAGGTAAATGCTATGTTCCCTGGCTCAGTGCATGACGCCTACATCCTGCGGAATAGCAGCATCCCTGATATGATGGGTCAACTCCAGAGGCACCGTGTATGGCTTTTGGGAGACTCTGGTTACCCCAACCTTTCGTGGCTATTGACCCCAGTGAGGAATCCCAGGACCAGGGCAGAGGAACGCTACAATGAGGCCCTTGGGCGGACTAGGAGGGTGATCGAACGCACCTTCGGTCTCCTGAAGGCCAGGTTCAGGTGCCTCCATATGACAGGTGGATCCCTATTCTACTCACCAAAGAAGGTGTGCGACATCATCATCGCCTGCTCCATGCTCCATAATTTGGCATTGCAACGCCAGGTGCCTTTTCTGCAGGAGGATGATCCAGATGACAGTGTTATAGCAGCTGTGGAGCCTGTGGAGCCTGTGGACAGTGATGAGGATGAAGCTGATGAAGAAGACAACGACAACAGGGTGTCAGTCATATAGCAATATTTCCAGTGAGACACAGGTGAGAACGTTTTCATTTTTAGCATTACATTAACTTTCACACGCCTACCTCTATCCCGTTTTTCGATTTAAGTCAACATTTGGTAACTGAGTTGTACCCTTCCATTATGGTTTCACAGGTGTGTTTACCTACGTGTCAACTGCTTGCATCCTTCAAGGGCTTGTGATGTGTGACATAGGTATGTTAGCTTTAGAATGGTACACCCATTATGACACTGTCATTGATAATACATTTTTACTAAATCACAGACTGACTCCAGATTGTTTTGTGTTTCAAGGGTGTTTATTGAAGTGCTCAGAAATGGAAGGGGGTTGTAAAATGAGGATGGGTGATGGTGGAGGAATGTCCATGGCAGAGTCCAGTCTATTTGTCTCACAGGTGCACTGCACATCTGGGCATAGGAAGAGGAGCTGGGGCAGTTAAAGTATGGACAGGGTAACAAAGTGGGACAGTGGGAGGACAATCAGGGTGGTGTCATTTCCTGGCGGGGGTCTTGCCATCTTGCTCTGTCCTGTTCCTGGATCTCAGGGACCGCTTGCATGGTGGTTGTCCGTCTGCAGGGGGTGGGGTGCTGGTGTGTTGGTCCTGTGGCGTGGCGTCCTCTCCACTAGCGCCGGCGGAGGTGGTGGGCATCTCGTTGTCCTGGCTAGTGTCAGGGGCCCCTTGGAGTGCCACGGTGTCCCTCAAGGTCTGCTGTATGTCCTTCAGCACCCCAACGATGGTGCCCAGGGCGGAGCTGATGGTCCTGAGCTCCTCCCTGAACCCCAAATACAGTTTGTCCTGCAGGCGCAGGGTCTCCTGCAACTTGTCCAGAACCGTCGCCATCGTCTCCTGGGAGTGGTGGTATGCTCCCATGATGGAGGATAGGGCCTCGTGGAGAGTGGGTTCCCTTGGCCTGTCCGCCCCCTGTCGCACAGCAGCCCTCCCAGTTCCCCTGTGTTCC
The DNA here is from genome assembly GCF_031143425.1 of Pleurodeles waltl. Classification (NCBI taxonomy): domain Eukaryota; kingdom Metazoa; phylum Chordata; class Amphibia; order Caudata; family Salamandridae; genus Pleurodeles; species Pleurodeles waltl. Next base: position 952,680,045 of record NC_090449.1, read on the forward strand.
TGTGCCTCCGTCCCCTGGACCGTGTGCCCACTACCACTGCCCCCAGGTCCCTGTTGTTGTTGGGGTGGTGGGTTAGCCTGGGTGCCCTGTAGTGGTGGACACACCGCTGATTGACCTGTCCTGGGAAGGGAGGTTTGGGCCCGCTGGGTGGGTGCTGTGCTGGTGTTACCAGAGGGTGGAAGGTCGGTGTTGGGCTGTGCCTGTGCAAGGGGAACCGACTGTCCCGAGGCCCACGATGGTCCGGGCTGGTCATCAGGATCCAGTAGGGCAGAGCTGCTCTTGTCACTGTGGGCCTCTTCTGGGGGTGGAGTGGTGTTGTCTGGACCCTCTGGTGTGGTGATGGTCCTTCGGGTTCCTGCAGGGGCATAAGAGCATGATTATTGCATGTGTGTGTGTAATGGTGTGCAATGGGTGGGTGTTTGTGTACCCCAGTGCATGCATTCCTGTGTGTGAGTTTGTGTGATGATGGTTGTGGGGGTGTACTGGGTATGTGCAGTGGGCATGCTTTAGTGAGGGGTGTCCATGCTTTGTTGTGTCATGCAGGGCTTGGTGTTTGGATGGGTGGTTTGTGTCATGGGTAGATTAGTGAGGAGTTGTAGTGATAGGGGAGGGGGTGAGGGAGGGGGTGTGTGATAGCATGCAGGAAGGGTGGGGGATAGGATAGTTAAGATTTGACTTACCAGTGTCCCATCCTCCACCGACTCCTGCGAGGCCCTCAGGATGCAAGATGGTCAAGACTTGCTCCTCCCATGTTGTTAGTTGTGGGGGAGGAGGTGGGGGTCCGCTGCCAGTCCGCTGTACCGCGATGCTGTGCCTGGAGACCGTTGAACGCACCTTCCCTCGTAGGTCGTTCCACCTCTTCCTGATGTCCTCCCAATTTCTTGGATGCTGTCCCACAGCGTTGACCCTCTCCACGATTCTTCGCCATAGCTCCATCTTCCTGGCTATGGAGGTGTGCTGCACCTGTGATCCAAATAGCTGTGGCTCTACCCGTACGATTTCCTCCACCATAACCCTCAGCTCCTCCTTGGAAAACCTGGGGTGTCTTTGGTGTGACATGGGGTGGTGTAGGTGATGTGTGGGGTGGTGTATGTCTTGATGAGTGTGGTGATGTGTAGTGGTGTGTGGTGTTTTGTGCGTGGAATGTTGTATGGGTGATGATGTTATGTGCCTCTGTGTGGTGGGGTTCTCTATTGCTGTGCTCTCTGTCTGTCGCCTTCGTCTATAGTTTTTGGTCGTAGGGGTTTGTGGGTGATGTGGGTGTGTGTTTTATATTGTGTTTGGTGTGTGGGAGTGTTGGTTGTATGTGTATCAGGTGTGTGTATTTTGAATTGTCCAATGTGGCGGTGTTTTGGAGATGTGTGTGTATTTTGAGCGCGGCGGTGTGTACCGCCAATGGAATACCGCGGTTGAAAGACCGCCGCGTGGATTCGTGGGTCGTAATAGCATGGGCGTGTTTCTGTTGGCGTGGAGGTGGAGGATTTGTTTCCGCCAGTTTATCACTGACCTTTGGTGTGGCGGTGTTGTGTGGGTGTCTGAATTTCGGCGGATTCAAAGATGTGTGTCATAATAGCTGTGGCAGAATGCCGCCGCCGTGGCGGTGTATTGGCGGTCTTCTGCACGGCGGTAAGCGCCTTTTACCGCCAATGTTGTCATGACCCCCATAATGTCACACGCAGTAACTTTACTTGAAAGTGTTGTACAGTGCACAGACATTGAGCATATTTCACCCTTTTATGCTTTACAGGTGGACCTGCCCCTTACACAATTGGAGAGGTGGCTTGATTTGCGGACCCAGGCATATGCAGTAAGGGTTGATATTTCAGTTCTGTGTTGTGTTTGCAGCTGTTGTGTGATTGACTCCTGTGTGTTGGACACATAGCAAGGTATGATGTGCTGGCACATTATCTGATATGTAACTTGACTGGAGTTTGACTTTCTTTCCATATTTGAGTTGGACAATCAGTGGTGTTGAGCCATATTTTGGAATTGTAGTGCAGCCCTGTAGGCATGGCCATGTGAATAGGGTGACATTTGTTGTTACATGTCTTGTAAAGAAATATTTGCAGAGGGCCACTTTCATGATTTAGTCAGCAAGTCATACCCTGAATCTCACAGAATAGGGATGCCAAATTATTACCCACCGACTTGAGCCTCCATGTTCACTAATGAACATGTTAGACTGTATGTTTGACTTCCTAGCAGCATCTAGCTCCACAGGTTGTGCTACGTGTATGTGGCACTTGAGTACAATGTCATAGGTGTGCATGCAGCTCAGGCCCAGATGGGTGCTTGCATCTATCTGCTTGTTGTAGGACAGGGATTGTTGGTATCAAATGATGTTGACAATTGTCTGCAATTACAAACATAAATGTGGATGGGATTGTCCAATGTTTGTGTCTATCCTAGTTGGACACCCTCCTTGCCTGTGGTGGACTGACTAAACCCATGTACAGCTGTCCAAAGCTTCCTGGCTGTCCTTGATGTTTGAAAGTATGTGTTGCTTGTCCATCCCCCACTGAGGCACAGGCTTAGGGTTATGAAATATGTGTACCTAGGTGTGATGATCCAAGTGTAGTACACATACATGTAAATCTGTATTCATTTGTCTAAACCTAGGATACCCACTCTTGATTAGCAACTGCCTACCCTCCTGGCAATTCCATTTACAAATCACTGATCTTGTGGCCCTTGATTGTCATCCAGAAGATAGACCTTAGTTGGCCTGTCACATGTGGAGGACTTGCAGCATTTGTTACGTGACTAACGGCAGAACAATGATGCTAAGATCATTTAAGTTGGTACACATCTTTTAGAGCATTGCTGTGTTGTTAGATGGGACATGCGTAGGCTGCATTGGCATGTACTTCCTCAGGAAGAATCTGTGATCTGTATGGTGATATGGCCTGTTTCAGCTACATTAGATGTATTGTCTGATTCTCTTCAGTAGCCGTATCACATAATGATGTACCTAATGTTCGGCTTTATCTTTTCTAACAGCAGCCAATATGGATGCCAACCAGATCCGTGAATTTCAGCGGAGGGCGATGCGTTACCGCCACATTCTGGATGTAGAGTCTGGGTTCTGCCACATGGCATGGCGTTATCGCTATGAAAGAGCCTCAGGGGTGTGCAGGGCATTTTCCCAAGGGGGCCCTTCTGTATCCACAACAGCCGCCACCACCAGCACCACCACTACGACCCAGGTGGCACCAAGGATGACAGCCACCACTGCAGGTCCATCAACTTCCTCAGCTCCTAGACCACTGACAGCAGCCCCTGCACCTCCCCCTCCAAGCATGGCACCACCAAGTGGACAACCTTCGACAACTGGCACTCAGACCACCCCTGCTGCAGTCATTGACAATTGTTAATTTCGTACAATGCAACGTGACTTGCAACGGATGTTGCGCAGACTGGACAGGCTGCAGCAGGAGGTGTTGCACATAAACAATAGAGTGCGTGCGACTAAGAAGACGCTGCGGAGGATGAACTTGTGACTTTAATACCCTCACCCATGATTCCCTCCCCTCCCTCCTCTTTCCTCGTTCTTTTAATTAGTGGGTTTAGGGGGCCTAGAGTTAGGTTAGAATAGGCTGTTAGTTTAGTTAGTATTAGTGGATTGGGGGTGGAGGGTATGATATTTTTACATGTGTGTTTTTTGGTGAGTGGGTGGGAGATGATGTTGGGGTTTTTGTGTATTAAATAAAAATAAAATATGAAAAAAATTAAAATATGAAAAATAAAATCAAATATATATATATATATTTGTTTAGTATAAGATAGTATGTGTTTAGGTTAGTATATGTTGTCCTCCATGTGTTCGTCATATAAGGGGGTGGGGAGTTGATGTTTAGAGTGTTTAGTTAAATGTAATAAGTAAGTTTAGCTAAGGGTAGTTAGGACCAGCAGTGGGAAATGTGTAGTTATGATAGGTTAGGTTAGATAAGGTGTTTCCCCTAGTTTTAGCATCCTATTTTTACAGTTGAATAAATACTTAGGTTCTCCTTTACAGTATGTGTCATATGCTTGGGGATCAGGGCCTTGGCATGGGTGAACAGTGTCAATTTAGTATTTCCATTTGTGTTCCATCCTGCATCAAAATCCCAATTGAGCTGTCACATTGGCAGCTAAACCAAAGCTACTTCGCTAGGAATCTGCCATCCATTGCACACACCACTCAAGATTACTATGGTTCCCAATGTGTTGTTAAGTTTGGATGTATGTTTTCAATCTGTCATACTTTGAGACCAGAATTGGTATAGAGGACACTGTGTTACATCTGCCTGCAGCCTGTGAAAGTATAGATGAGTAAAAGGGTGTGTGAATGCTTTTATGGGTGTGTGACTGTGTCAGTGACTATCTGTGTATATGACTAGTGGGTACATAGATGTTTTTCTAGCAGTGTAACTGGTTGTGTAAGTGCCTGTCTGAGCATGTGAGTGGGTGAAAATTACATACTATTTAACTACATACTAAAAGGAAGCACCCACATCTAATTTAAAAAAATGTAAAACACATTTATTCATAATGGCTTAATAAAACAACTACATTTTCAGTATAGCAATACATCTTTCTCTTTTGCTGTTCACTATTTTTTACGTAATGTTCTCATCCAACCTCCCTTCTATGTTTTTGTTTTCTGTAGTGTCTAGAAGCTACACATTTTCTTTTAGCGTATATTCACTCATACACATAATTTTTTACAGTACAACCTGATTCACATGCCTGTATAATCTCTTTGCTGTTGTACACCTTTTATGTTAATATCTTTTAATATCTGTTTTCCACCGCAAATCTCAAGCTAGAAATATGGCAATCCTTCTCCACTCTCAGCAGTCAAGTACTTATAATGGCTACCCTTCCCTCTGTGCTCTCACTCATACTGCTGTAATTAGAAATTACGGACTTTCTTTCATCTTTAATTTTCGTTATACCACTTCTAAATGGTCACTGTTTGTTAACCCTTTCCATGTTTCTTGTAAAGAAGCCTAATTCAGCAGTTTTTTTTGTGCAGATCCACAGATCCATTGCAGGACTCAGAGCAGCCCCACTGCGCGGTCCTTGGTGGGTCAGTTGATCCACATGGCAGACCGTAAAAACATTCAACAATCTGCTGTCAATGCTTTTCATTTATATTTTAGTTTGTAAAATATTGTCAATTATGTGACATATACTTCCTGCTGAGTAATTGTTGTACACCAGTTTTCATTTTCACACTGCAGTCTATTTTGTTCCCTACCCAAGTACTCTTTTAACTCCATTTCCATAGTAACCATGTTTCCAATAGCCTCTGTCCAGTAGGTCAAAATTATTTCTCTCAACAGCATACTAGCTTCACGTTAACTGTGGCAGGTGTGGTATAGATTCCAAGCATATCTCGAACAACATAACATTTTTTATTTTTCCAAAACCGGTAACATAGTTAGTTACTTTTTTTCATAATGTCACCCCCTAATTTATAATTTCCTGCAAACCTCCAATATATATTTACTCCTTTATACTTTTCTTGCTGATCTCCATTTTCACTGCCTTTCATCTTCCAAACTGCTTCATTCTGCTACAGCATGTTTCCGTGTGCTACTCATGCTTGTCTACAAAATGGTCAGAGTCTGTATTGTGGGTCATAGTTTGTGTTTTGGGCCAGAGAGAGTGCTAGAAAGAGTGGCATTGGCAGGTATCTAGGTTTACCTAATGCAGACATTACTTGGGTTGTTCTGAGAGGGTTAAAGTGGCATCAATTGCTGCCTTTGGTTGAAAGCATTGCAGACTGCAAACATCCAGGCTGTATGATTGTGCACTGCGGTGGCAATGATCAAGGTAGGGCTGGAATAGCCAATGAGGAATACCTTTGGACAATTAATGACACTTTTCCCACATGCTGCCTCAGTGTTCTCCAACATTTGTCAAAGACAGAAGTGGCAGTTGTCAACCAAACTCTGGCCCTTATTACGAACATGGTGGGTTGGCTCGCCATGCCGGCATTGGCGGGCCAACCCTCCACATTCTGAACAGGGTGGCCCTCACTCACTGCCAGGCTTCCGGCGTCAGGCAGCCTAGCAGTGAGTGGAAACACTATCCACCAGGGTAGCTGCGCTACCCTGCGGATAATGTTCCCATTTCCACCTGCTTTTTCCTAGCGGGCTATCCTGCCAGGGAAAGGCTGGCGGAGAGGGTGCCCTGGGGCACCTCTAGGGGCCCCTGCTCTGCCCATGTGCTTTGCATGGGCAGTGCAGGGGCCCCGGTGCGAAGCTCCATCGCGCAGGTCACTGCCTGATTTTCGGGCAGTGATCTGTGTGACGGGTGCAACTGCACCTGCCGCACAGAGGCATTGACAGCGGCTTCATGTGGAGCCACCGTCAATGTCCCGGCCGGGCCTTTCTGTGAGCCGGTGGGCGGAAACAACATAATTTGGCCAGCGGGGTTCCGGGGTTGCTGGCAGTCAGTCTTTTGACCGTCAGAATGAACACGGCTGTTACCGTTGTGTTCATAACGACCCCCTCTATCTGCAGATAGAGAAATCCATGAAACATGTCAATAAAACTGTTTCTGCATTCCATTGAGACCAATACATGAGCTCTATATACCATACCAATTTATGCTTCTGTATGGATGAAATATATTGAAAAGACTACATTCATTTCACAGATGGAGGCACCAGGGTGTTCCTCAACAACTTAAAAGACTGCATCCTGTTCTCTGTGTAATTGTCATCTACACATCATAAAGACAAAGGCTCTTTTCGGAGCCAACCCTTTTCCCAAACACTGGTTCTTTTTGTTTTTAAATCCTTTTTTTAAATTTCTCACTTGGATCCAACACAAATCCCTGGCCAAATAAGCGATCTGCCTGTTGTACTGTGGGGTGATCAGTGATGGATCCGCGGATCTGATTTTGCTGCATGGGCATGTGAGTGGTTGTATAAGTGCCTGTGTGGGTCTGTGATTGGGTGTTTAAGTGTCTGTATGGTTGTGTACATGGCTGTGTGAGTGGTTGAGTGGGTGCATGAGAGCCTGTGTGGGTCTGATGGGTGTGTGAGTGGTTCTCTGGGTCTGTAAGTGGGCTGTATGAGAGTAGCTGTGTAGGTCTGTGAGTGGGTGTGGTAGTCGTTTTGTGAGTAGGTGTGTGAATGGGTAAGTGGATGTGTGAGTGTGTGAATAGGTGTGGGAGTAGGTGTGTGAGTGGCTGTGGGGGTCTGTGAGTGGGTGTGATAGTGGTGTTTGTGGATCTGTGAGTAGGTGTGTGAATGTATGAATGGGTGTGTAAGTGGCAGTGTGAGTGGCTCTGTGAGTGGGTATGGCAGTGGTTTTGTGGGTCCATGCATGGGTGTGTGAATTGTGTGAATGGGTGTAGTAGGGGTTTTGTGGTTGTGATACCTCTATCCTGACCTCTAATACCCTATTTCATCTTGATTACCCCCTCTGGACCGAGAGCTGATAGACAAAATTGCAGCTGCAATTTCCTGTCAGGGTGTGGCCAGCCAATCTCAGCATTGCTGTTGGTCTATGGATTCACATCTCTAGATATACATGCATCTTTGTTTTTTAAAAACTTCAAAACTGTGGAAAATATTTACACCAAATTGCAAAAGAGATCTTTCTGTATCAAGATCTAGATTTCTGCTAAATTTGGTGCAAATCAGTCCAGCGGTTCAGTCTGTAGTTGTGACTAAAATCCTTATGTAGAAATCGCGTGGGGTAAATGTGTTTTAGTATCCCCTCCTTTATCTGGCCTTGCTTGAGGAATAACCCTGAAACTTTCCAGACAGCAGGTGAAGTGACTGGGAAACTGGTTTTGAAAATTTCAAATGGTGCCAAATTTATTAGCAAAACAAGGTAACTATAACTCGCACCCTTGCCATGCACAGTTGTCCTATCAATAATTTTATTGCAAATGTTGCAGTGATAGATCTCATCTATGATATAATATGTGGAATAATTAGCTGTGCATGGCGAAGGCACAAACTATAGTTACCTTAGGGCGTGAGTTATAGTTACTTCAAAGAACTCTAACTATAACTGCTGAATTTCTATTGGTTTGTACAAGTAAGTTTAGAACCTAACTATCACGTCCCTGTAACCTTTGTTTTTTTCACTGAATTTCAATGTTTTTTTAATGAAAAGCAATTTGCTGTGCACAGCCTTTGGCCATGCATGGCGGGGATTGGTAGCGTGCAGCCAAACCCTTATAACCACCCAACCTCACGCCACCCATGTCCTTTGGCTGTGGGCAGTGCAGGTTGGCCACAGGGCCTGTTTCTGTCAATGGATCTGTGAGTGGATGTATGAGTGTTTGAGTGGGTCTGAAAGTGGGTGTGTGAGTCTGAGTGGGTGTGAGGGGGTGCATGACTGTCTGAGTGTGTGTGTGAGTGGATGCATGAGTCTCTGAGTGCATGTATCAGTGAATGACTTAATGTATGACTGAGTCTGTGGTTTTCCTTTCAACTTTTTCCATATTCGCAAATAATTCACAAAAATTCACGATTTTTTGCGAATATCGCACATGGTAATGCAAGATTATTTTAAACCGATAATTTGCACCTAAAACACACCTACATCACACCCTGACCCCCTATGCTACTTTCAATTAAGATTTTCACGCTCAGGGACCGTGTTCCGTGAAATAAAATGACAGCCAAAAGTTAGTAGTAAGGTTGCGTTCAGCCAATTGCAACGCTTCTTTTTGCATGGGTATTTGTGAAAAATTCAGAATTTCACAAATTATTTGCGGCCAGAGATGTACAAATTTATTTTCACTTTAATATCTCCAAAACTACTGAACAGATTCACACTAAATATGAGAAAGCATAATCTGAGCTAGCTTTCTGCCAAATTTGGTGTAATTCCGTCCAGTGGTTCGGCCTAAGGTCGTGTCTAAGGAATCCAATGGGAATTACCATGGGAAATGCAACATTTTTTGAGCCCCCTTTTTATCCCCCCCCCCGCTTGACTGGTCACCCTGAAACTTTCCATGCGCAACAAGAGTCACTACAACACTTTTCTTGAAACATTTCGTGAAAATTTGTCAAACGGTGCCAAAGATCTAGACAAGTCAAAAAAAAATTATTCTATGGAAACATGGGCCTAACTGTACTATAGCTAACGACTACCGACCACCAGTAGGTAACTTATATATATATATATATATATATATATATATATATATATATACGCAGTGATGGCCGAAACCCCTCTTGTTAATTTAATTTTTGCAATATTTTCCCCGAGTGAGCGTAACTTCTTTTTCTGGATGTATACATTTTGCAGGCAAACGCTCAACCCTCCTTGGGGAGTGGGTGCACTTTGGAGCACTTCTGTGGATGTGATATATATATATACGCCAAAATGTCTTGACTAATTGACTAATAATCTTTAAATGTTTGCCATTATTAATTAGAATGAAGTTCGATATGTCAGCAGCTCAGTCTGCAGTATGAGCAGAGCTGTACTAATGCATCATTGTGTTCTACATTAAATGTAAAGCAGAGGTGTTGCAGAAGATTTATCACAAAAATATATAAAATATCCATGAAATAATAAACCTCAGCGTTTGACAGAAATATAAAGGCACACGGTCGTCACACATTAAGTGCATTAAGCGCTTTGTGTATGTAGCTTTAGATGAATCTGTTGCGGATTTGTTTTGCTTGTTTTGCTTGATGTCCAGATTTTTGTTATATTTGATGGACCGTACTCGATTGGAGTTTCAATGCAATACAAATGGGATGTTTAATGTAATGCTAAATGAGTTTTGAGCAGCCACTAACTGGATAATCCTATGTGTCAGCAGATATCAAAAATGCCTCTTCTGTCTTCATTATAAACAGACGCTGCAGCCATTCCTGTTGACTGGTGATTTATGAACTGGCGTGTAAGCTATTATCTCCTCTATATGTAGCTTCCCAATAGCTCTTTCTATTAAAATACCACACTGCATCTTTTGTACAACCTAATAGCTGAATATTCCTTCCGGTGGGGAATAGTCTCTGCCCAGACGCGGCAATATGAAGTATGTATAAACAAGCCATATATTCTCCGGAAAAAATAATTAATAAACACATAAAAATAAATTAACACATTTATATTAGGATTAACAGCAATAATGAAAAGGTAGAAGAAAATGCTGTAAAGTTACCACTTTAAACAAAGAAGCATACTAGCCTGATTGCCACAGCAATTAAGGCTAGGCGCAGCAACCCGGTAGTAAAATCCTCTGGGGTTTTCAGAATAGCACACACATGTGCAAGTAATCAACATAGCTGACCTCCTGAGACCTGGACAGGATTTCTATGACATTTATGAACTCAGTAAAACTTGACTGAAATGAACATTTACTATCACATTTTTATTCTCTTGGTCAATTAGTCTTAAAAAATAAATATTTATAATGTAACATAACCAACGCATCACCATCAACCAACTTTTGTTTAGTTTTTGGGACAGCATTGCCAAAACCTTCGACCCAATGTATAGTTTGACAGAGAGGGTACTCCTTAGCAACAGTGATGGAGTACCCTCGACACAAAACTTAAGATCCGCCTCCTCATTTTTGTTGGGTGGAACTTCTGGATGTCAGCTCCAGAGACTGCTCCTTCTCCACGTGATATGCACCTCAAATGGACTGACAGAGCAAGGGTCATTGAAGGTTCAGCCATTTCTCCATCCGCCCTACTTGGAGTCTGAGATTTGGAAGTGAGAGCATACATAAGGCAATAAGGATACAGTGAACACCATTTTCCAAAAGGAAACTAAAAGAGAAATACAGTGAACATTTATTTGGTGAGCAGTGTCAGAGAATGGACATTAATAGAGGTACATTGCAAAAAAATGAATTCATCAGAACACTATTTGCATATGCAAGCATAGACTTTCACAGAAAAAAGCTGAAATGTTAATGGGAAACTGTGAGTACCTTAAGGCCTGGAAAGATCTGAAGACACTGATTAAAATCACTGAGAGAAGCTAAAACTGAGAAACTGACTGTTTTATTTAGCATTTGTTCTGAAAGGAACATGAACATGTTTGAGGGTTCTGAAGGAAGATTCCTTTTGAATTGAACTACATATTTAAAGTTTTAGAACTAGGTGTTCAGTGAAAACACCCAGACCCTCTATATCTGACTGCTAAAGAGAAAAAGACTATTGGCGTGTAACATCATACACTTGATGATGTGATATTGGTAAAAAGGGAAGCGTTTAATTGGTTTGAATTCTCCCCACAATAGATTTAGTAGAAAATCACTATTAATCTTCATACGCTCTCCCATCTGACCTCCTTGCTGGAAGAATCTCCAATCATGTAAGTCTTAAAATATCTTGAATGCAATAAAGTGGCCCAGTTGAGTGACAATCTTCCACTATCATCAGGATCCCATTTCTAATCCTTCCTTCACATTTTGTGGCCATTTGCAGCAGAATTTTCTTATTGGCTGTTGCACCAAGGTGAAGTTGCCAGTAGTTTCATTCTGTTCCTCCATATGTATGATAGGTGGCACGTGGCATAATTCACATTTGTTTTGTTTTACTTTCCTGGTCCTACTATTCTTAGGCTGCTGTCCTGCTCCTTAGGTGGGGGTTTCCCTTAACCTATGTTTGATGGCCAGCCTTCCAACTTTCCTCTGTGTCAGGGGAGTTCCTGTTTCCTCTGCTGCCCGTTATTTTATTATTGCTAATATACTGAATAAGCAGATAAGACATCTGAACTCCTATATATATATATATATATATATACACACATATACACACACACATATAATCCAGAACTTTCCTTAAACGCTATCATAAATACTGCATTTTGGCTTCTTCCTCACGTTGCTCACTGGTAGGTTGTTTGCGCTCGTAAAACATTTAAATCTCCAATAGTCATAAAAATATACAAAACATAAACAAAGGACACACATATCCCTTTATCCCTTCCTCTTCATAGAAGAATAGCAGCCATCTTCTTATGTACCTTTTTGAGCACTCATTAAATTTACATAACCATTCCAAACTCAATGTTCTGATATAGAGACATCACTTAATATTATAATGATATTGTGCATCAAAAAACACCATCAAACAATCCCAGTTTAAAATAATGTTTGCAACTAATCACATTAACCCCTCCCAGGCCGTGGACGAGCTGGTCTCATCCAGGCACACGGTTGGCGTGTGCCCTGGATGACACCAGCTCGTCCTGCACCCTGCCCACGGGGGGAGCACTAGCGCTCCCCGTGGGCCTCAGTCGAGGATGGAAGGGGAATCGTTTCCCCTTCCACCCCGTCTCCCCCTCTCGGCAATCTGATGACATTGGCGCACTGTCATCAGAAGCTGCTGAGGACGCGCTGGAAGCCATTTGCTTCCAGCGCGAGTGGAGAGAGAGAACATGTTTATGGTAAGTCCTTCTCCTGGGGGGGCGGTTGGGGGTGGAAAACAGACACAGGGGGAAAGGAAAGAGTTTTTCCTTTCCCCCTGTGCCTGTTTTCAGTGGATGCCTGCTCCACGATCGCAGGCAGTGCCCACGATCGTCGAGCAGGAATCCCCACTAGGCAACAGGGATTTTCTTTTCGTTTTATTTTGGGGAGCGACCCCTTGGGCAAGGGTCGCGACCCTGGGGGGCAATTTCAAATCCTGTTTCGGCCCCCCCTGGGGACAGATCAGCTGTTTTTTCGGCCGATCTGCCCCCAGGGGGGGCCGAAACAGGATCAGGAAAAAAATTGCAAGCCTTCTTCTGCAGCCCTTTTTTCCCATTTAAAAAAAAAAAACGAATTTTTCACTGTATTTTGGCTAATTTCTTGGCCTCCTTCAGGAGAACCCACAACGTCTGGGTACCTCAAGAATCCCTAAAATTATTGGAAAAAAAGGATGCAAATTTGGCATGGGTAGCTTATGTGGACAAAAAGTTATGAGGGCCTAAGTGTGCCCTGTCCCAAATAGCCCAAAAAAGGCCTGGCACCTGAGGGGGAAAAGGCTTGGCAATGAAGGGGTTGATAGCCATGGCCTCAAAACTTTGGACAATTTCAATGTCTGTACAAATGGCGGCCATATTTTTATGCATAATCTCTGAGTGCAAATAAAAATGTACTGCTACAAGATACATCTTATACCTTTGTTTCACATTCCAAATTCATTTGACAGTTCTGCAGTCTCTATATTTTGTCATTTTGAGTAGCAATATATAATAATATTATCCGATCTCAAAGAAGTCAGATGTAAATCAAGCAACATACATCATTACACCAGTAAATGTACTTATCACGTTTTTATACCATTCTCATGTTCTTTCAATTCTGCCCCAGTGGGCTCCTTGCTAGCACTGTAAGGAAGACATCTTAAGCCAAGTATAATCAATTATGGAAAAATGAGGAAAAAAATCAAACTGGCCAATAGTCCCCATTTGCAAGGATACCATGGAGGACCATGAGGCTTAACGCCAATCCTAAAATCTAAACAAAAAGTAGAAAAACAAAAAAGAACACCCATATTCATATACACATTACAGTCAATCAATTCAAAATGGTTGGTTAATTTTGTACGTTCCCCAACTGAAGCAAAAATCTTCTTATTACTTCCCATCTGTAAAGTAAAAGTAAAAACACATAAAAAGCAGAAAAAATGTAACCCTTCAAAAGTTGGAGCAAAGGGTCAAACTTGATAATAAGAAAATAACAATGAAATGCTACAACCATACCTCAAGTGCTGCGGGATTACATTCTCACAGAGTTAAAAAACAACCTAAGGGAGGGAAGAAGCCTGAGGTACCTGAGGAATACAGACTATGGCCTGCATTACAACCCTCGCAGTTGGTGATAAAGTGGCAGTATAATGCCAATAGGCCGGCAGAAACAAAAATGGAATTATGACCACAGCGGAAACCGCTCAGACAGACTGCCACTTTAACACACCGACCACCACAGCGCTATCAAGAAGCACCACGGCGGTAACCGCCAACAGCCAGGCGGAAGACAATGTACCGCCCACTGTATTACAACAGGCCTATCCGCCACCTTTTCCGGGGCGGTAACAATGATGACATCAAAAGCACAGTGGAAACAGAACACAGAAGTCAAAGGACTCACCTCTGGAGACTCAGGGAACAACTACAAAGCCATGGAGCACATATTTCCGATGCTCGTCTATCTTTTCCTGCATTATGAGCAGCAACGCCGGCGAAGACGACCACAGTAAGTACTTCCGCATAGCACGGAAGGGGGAGGAAAAAGAGAGTGACACACAGATGCAACACCCAACACCCCCACCCCCAACACCATAAACACAATCAGGTGCACAAACATTAGATATCCACCCTGTACCGCTCAGGAATAATGCAAGGACAAAATGATTGGAAGAAAGTGAGTGTAATACGATAAAATAACATGAATAAGTGCATCAAAATACAAAAGTATATACATATTTACAAATGGAGGGACACTGCCAAGTCCTCAATGTCCATGGGCCACAGGGCCACATCACATAGGCCAAGGCCCAACCTCACTCCTGCAACAACACGAAGAGAACACTGCAGGGGCATCAGGTCAAAAATACACAGGCACCTCAGGGGGACGGGGAATGGAGGGGCACTTCAGCCGGAAGATGGTACAACGCACTGGTCCTGGAGAGGGCTACATGCCCACTGCTTGGTCCTGGGGAGTGCAAGGCCACAGTCTCTCAAGTGGGTGGTGTCCCCACTGATTGGTCCTGGGGAGTGCAATGCCACAGTCTCGCAAGTGGGTGGTTTGCCCACTGCTTGGTCCTGGGGAGTGCAAGGCCACAGTCTCTCAAGTGGGTAGTTTGCCTACTGCTTGGTCCTGGGGAGTGCAAGGCCACAGTCTCTCTAGTGAATGGCTTCTCCACTGCTTGGTCCTGGGGAGTGCAAGGCCACAGTCTCTCTAGTGGATGGCTTCTCCACTGGTTCTGGAGGGGGCACTGTGCCCAGTGTGCTTCATCCTGGGAAGGATGAGGTGAGTGGATGGCTTCCTTTACTGGTTCTGGAGGGGGCATTGTGCCCAGTGTGCTTCATTGTGGCCAGTGTGCTTCATCCTGGGAAGGATTGGGTGAGTGGATGGCTTCTTCCACTGGTTCTGGAGGGGGCATTGTGCCCAGTGTGTTTCATCTCGGGAAGGATGGGGTGAGTGGATGGCTTCTCCACTGGTGCTTTAGGGGGCATTGTGCCCAGTGTGCTTCATCCAGGGAAGGATGGGGTGTTTGGATGGTTTCTCTACTGGTTCTGGAGGGGGCATTGTGCAAGGTCACAGTCTCTCACCTGGGTGGATTTGCAGGGATTTGCAGGGCCCAGGCCGCACAACAGCCCATGGACGCAGGACTACACACTGTCCACCAGCAGTGATGGCTGCTCAGTGGTGGCAGTGGCAGTGCTGATGTCAGGGCTGGCAGTTTTTGGAGGAGGCTCCAGCCCTTCCCCTGTTGCGTTGGACAGCTGCCCACTGCGGCTGCTGCTGCTGGCAGTGGTGCTGGTGGTGGTGCTGGCAGTGGTGCTTGTGGCGGTGCTTGCAGTGGTGGGAAGAGGCTCCAGCCCTTCTCCTGCAGCCTCAGACGGCTTCCCACTGGGGCTGCTGCTGCTGGCAGTGGTGCTGGTGGCAGTGCTGGTGGGGGTGCTGGTGCTGGCAGTGGTGAGGGGAGGCTCCAGCCCTTCCCCTGCAGTCTCGGACAGCTGAACCACCATTGTTGGTGGTGGGGTCTCTGAATGAGTCCCAGCACCAGGCCTCCTGCCCTTCTTGTCAGCAGCCGGAGATTTCCCCTTGCCCTTCCCTCCTGCAACTGGTGGGGCCTACTTGCCCTTGTTAGATGATGCTGGTGGTGCCTCCTTGCCCTTCCCAGATGCTGCTGGTGATGGTGCCTCCTTGCCCTTCCCTGTCACACCTGGCGATGCCTCCTTGCCCTTCCTTGATGCACCTGGTGCAGGCACCCTGTCAGTGTTGCTGCCTGGTGCCTGGGATCCTCTCCCACCTGCAGTAGCTGTTGACACTACTGTGGCTGTGGACTGGGTGCCTGAGGTGCTCGCCTGGGTTCTGACCACCCTGGCCCGACGTGAAGGACGGGGGGAGTGGTAGGGAAGAGGTCAAGTGTGGAGAGAAAAAGCTTCTTGGGGACATTGAGGCGGGAAGAGGGCATGGTTTGTGAGTGGAGGAAGAGGAAGTGGTTGTAGGAGGTGTCTGTTGTGTTTGGGTGCAGGTGCATGGGCTGGATGCGGTTGTGAGGTGGATGGCTGTTGGGTGTCTGAGTGCTTGCATTTGTGTACTTTGGGAGGAGGGGGGGCGGACACAGTGGGGGAGGACACAGGGGATGTGTGCATGGATGTGGGAGTGGTGACTGCCAGTGAGGGGCATGTAATGATAGGCGTGATGGTGGATGAGGATGTAGTGCATGCAGGTGTGAGTGTAGACGCTACTGGGAGGGAGGTGGACGAGGAGGAGGAGGGGGACACAGTAGAGGCAGTGGATGTTGGTATGTCTGCATCTGGATGGTGTTAGTATGAGTGCCTGTGGGATGATGTGTGCTGCTTGTGTTTGCCTGTGCCACTCTTGTGTGTCCTGGGTACATGCTGGTCTGCCTGTGTGACTGGGATAGGTTGGGGTTGAGGGGAATGGGATTGAGCAGAGGACGTTGGAGGGGGAAGGCTAGAATCAGGGACAATAGCTGCATCAGGGAGGAGACCAGAGCCTGGATTAATCTCTGTTGGGCTGCCATGCCAGAGTGAATGCCCTCCAGGAATGCATTTGTTTGTTGCAAATGGGCTGCCAGCCCCTGGATGGCATTCACAATGGTTGACTGCCCAACAGAGCTGGATCGCTGGAGGTCAATAGCCTCCTCACTCAGGACAGCAGGGCTAACTGGGGCAAGGCGTGAGGTGCCTGGGGCGAAGAAGATGCCCACCCTCCTGGTTGAGTGGGCACGGGAAACACGCTGATGGTCTGCTGGGAGGGCGGTGCTGGTACGGGGGTGGTGGCTGTATCTGTAGTTGTGGTGGGCACAGAGGTATCCGCAACCACCAGGGAGCTTCCATCGGAGGAGGTATCACTGTCCGAACTGTCCCCTGTCCCCAACATAATTGGGGCAATAGATGGTACACATATAGCATTTGTCCCCCCCCCCCCGGAGAATTGAACAGGTGGTCATAAATCAAAAGAGCTTTCACTTAATGAATGTGTAGATAGTGGGCCTGGTGGACCAGTACATCTCCCATGTCAATGCAAAGTATCTTGGGTCTGTGCATGATGCCTTTATCTTGAGGAATAGCAGAATCCCATATGTGATAGCTCAACTCCAGAGGCATCGGGTGTGGCTAATAGGTGAGCCCTTGTTCTCACCCAGTAGGTGTTGGTGTATGGGTATGGTGTGGGCCCTAAGGGTTAGTGTGTGTCTAACAGCTGTTCCTCGATATTTGCAGGTCACTCTGGTTACCCCAACCTCTCATGACTACTGACCCCTGTGAGGAATCCCAGGACAAGGGCAGAGGAATGTTACAATGAGGCACATGGGTGAACAAGGAGAATCATTGAAAGGACATTCACCCTCCGGAAGGCCAGGTTTCGTTGCCTTCATCTAACAGGTGGATCCCTGTACTACTCACCCAAGAAGGTCTGCCACATCATCGTGGAATGTTGTATGTTGCACAACCTTGCCTTACATCGCCAGGTGCCTTTTCTGCAGGAGGATGAGGCTGGAGATGGGCGTGTGGCAGCAGTGGACCCTGTGGACAGTGAAGATGAGGAGGCAGAGGATAAGGATGAGGACAACAGAAGTGCTATAATACAACAATACTTCCAATGACACACACGTAAGACACTGTAATTTCACTTTACATTGGCAGTTTCGTGTTTGACATTGTCACTGGAAGGCTGATTTTCCCACTTCAATGGCCACTTACTGTACCCTTTAACATCTCTATTCATCACTCCTGGTTTGTTGACTGCAGTCAACTACAGGTCATTCCTATGTCTACATTACTCTACAGTTGTATTGCAGTGTTTAAAGCTTGTTAAACAAATACATATTTCAATCATTTGACAGACCCCATACTTGTATTCATTGAAATGGTGTTTATTTAAGTGCTAATAAGTAGAGGGGGATGTGCAATGGGCTGGGGTGATGGTGGAGGAATGTCCATGATAGAGTCCAGTCTATTTGTATCACAGGTGCATTGTCCAAGGGGGCATAGGAAGGGGAGCAATGGCAGTTCAAGGTGGAGAGGGTGACAGACTGGGACACAAGGGTGACAATCAGGAGAGTCTTATTTCCTGGCAGGTGTCTTGGCAATAGTCTCTGGCTTCTGCCTGGATCGCAGGGACTGTTTGCAGGGTGGTTCTCCTTCAGTAGGGGGAGGCGTGCTGGTGGCCTGTTGCTCCTATGGCGGGGCCTCCTTGTCACTAATGGCAGCGGAAGTGGAACGCTGTTCAGATGACTGGCTAGTGGCAGGGGCCCACTGGTGTGACACTGTCTCCCTCATAATGTTGGCCATGTCTGAAAGCACCGCTGCTATGGATATCAGGGTGCTGTTGATGGCCTGCAAGTCCTCCCTGATCCCCTGATACTGTCCCTCCCCCAGCCACCTGTTCTCCTGCACGTTGTCCAGGATCTAGCCCATTGTGTCCTGGGAATGTAGATGCATCCCTTCTTATGAACATCCGGATCCAGAGATGCTCCAGGAATGGCTTGCAAACAGCTCAAACTATTCTAGAGAAATTATGAACATCCTGATTAAATATGCATGGAAGGCCATATGCAATTAATGAGATTTCTATAAACAAACAGGAGTTAAAGGCCATTGAAACTCAGAAGGCCTTTGACAAACAGATGGCAGAGATCTTAGAGAGAATTACCAAGGTGGATTCAGAAATTGAAATAAAGAAACAACAGAAATTTTTGAGAGACCAAAAGACTATGAGATGGGCAGAGTGGTGACATTCAGACACAAGTATGATGACATAAGGAGAAAACTCCAGAGCTCAAATAATTTGAACTCCTTGAATACCACTAACGCATTAGCAGAAAGTGGGAGTAGTGATTTCGCTGAAAGTGATATTTCATTTTGAGAAAACTGGAAATGTCCCATCCAGTGACAGCCATAGGCCGTAAAGTTTAAGGGACAACTTCAGACTTATGGGACAAGAATGGAACCTGCAAAATTGGAAACAGACAGGGAAGAGGAAGAGGCAGAGGCTGAAATGTAAGAAAACAAAAAGAGGACACTACAAAAGAACTCCATGGGAATGCTAACAAGGGGACAGAAAGTATAACTATAATGTATACAGGTATTAATGTCATCAGTGTATCCACTTGTGCTCTTAAAGGTGTTGAAATAAGAGTCCTTAAATTCGGACTCGCTTTTTGTCCTACCATTGCTTTTAAATATACTCACTGCAGAATTGACCTTTACAAGGATGTTGAAATTACACAAGTGGCACTCATTGAAAGGCATACCTGTACCTAAGCCTGGTACGAGGGAAAAGGTGAGCAAGCTAATGATAAGAGACATAGGTGGTCATTCCAACCTTGGCGGTAAAAGCCGCTTACCGCTGTCAGAAGACCGCCAACATACCGCCGCGGCCGCGGTAAACCGCCACGGTCATTCTGACCCACAACAGGCAAACCGCCAAAATACAGACATCCACAAAAGTCCGCCACACCAAAGGCCAGCGAGAAACTGGCGATGACCAAACCTCCACCGTCACGCCAACAGAAATACGCCCACACTATCACGACCCATGAATCCACGCGGCGGTCTTTCAACCGCGGTAATTCATTGGCGGTACACACCGCCGCTCTCAAAATACACACACATTTACAAAACACAGCCACATTGGACAATTCAAAATACACACACCTGATACACATAAACACACCACTCCCACACACCCAACACAATATAAAACACACACCCACATCACCCACAAACCCCCACTTCGACAGAATCGGGACCACGCACTGAGAAAAAGAGAACTGAGCACCCAGACCCACATTTTACTTTCACCCAGCAATATTTCCACGCACTTCACACAACACACCAATACACATCACCACACAATCCGCCCCACACATCACCCACACCACCCCATGGCAACGCAAAGACACCCCAGGTTCCCCGAGGATGAACTCAGTGTCATGGTGGAGGAAATTGTACGGGTAGAGCCACAGCTCTTCGGGACACAGGTGCAGCACACCACCATTGCCAGGAAGATGGAGCTATGGAGCAGAATAGTCGATAGGGTCAACGCTGTGGGACAGCACCCAAGAAATAGGGACGACATCAGGAAGCGGTGGAACGACCTACGGGGGAAGGTGCGTTCAATGGTATCCTGGCACAACATCGCGGTGCAGCGGACTGGCGGTGGACCACCACCTCCTCCCTCAGAATTTACAACATGGGAGGAGCAAGTCTTGGCGATCCTGCATCCTGACGGCCTCGCAGGAGTAGGAGGAGGAATGGACTCTGGTAAGTCTCATCTTCACTACTTCATCCCCCCCACCCCACCAGCATGCCAACTCATACCCCCACCCTCACCCTCACCCCCATCACATCCTGCTCCTTGCAAATGTCTCACCATCACAGCCCACCCATCCCAACACCAAGCCCTGCATGCGACCACAAAGCATGGACACCCATCACCAAAGCATGCCCACTGCACATACCCATCCCCCACCAAATCACCGTCACAAAAGCCCCCACACGGGAATGTCAGCACTGGGGTACAAGGGCACCCACCCATTACACGCTATGGCACACAAAAATGCAATAACCATACTTTTATACCCCGAACGCCACGTCACCGCGCAGGAGGGTCCACAAATGTCCACTCCACCCCCAGAAGAGGCCCACAGTGAGGACAGCACCTCTGTCGACCTGGATCTAGATGACCAGCCCGGCCCATCGGGGACCTCGGGACAGTCGGTTCCCCTCAGACAGCCACAGCCCATAGCAGACCTTCCCCCCTCCGGGAACACCAGCACAGTACCCACCCAGCGGGCCCATCCCTCAGTCCCCAGGACACGTCAATCAGCGGTGTGTCCACCACTACAGGGCACCCAGGTTAACCCCCCACCCCAACATCAACAGGGACCTGGGGGCAGTGGTAGTGGGCACACGGTCCAGGGGACAGAGGCACAGGGAAACAGGGGAACTGGGAGGGCTGCTGTGCGACAGGGGGGGGACAGGCCCAGGGAACCCACTCTCCATGAGGCCCTCTCTCCATCATGGGAGCCTACCACCACTCCCAGGAGACGATGGCGACGGTCCTGGCCAGGTTTCATGAGATCCAGCTTCTGCAGGAGGAACAGTATTTGGGGTTCAGGGAGGAATTACGAAACATCAGTTCCGCCCTGGCCACCATTGTAGGGGCTCTGAATCAGGTAGTCACCACATTGCGGGACACTGTGGCAGGACAAAGGGCCCCTGACACTAGCATGGACCAAGAACTGCCTACCACCTCCGCCGGCGCTAGTGGACAGGAGGCCCCGCCACAGGACCAACAGGCCACCAGCACCCCACCCCCTGCAGAAGGAGAACCACCCCGCAAGCGGGCCCTGAGATCCAGGAAGAAGACAGAGTAAGATGCCAAGACCCACGCCAGGAAAGGATACCTCCCTGATTGTCATCCACTGTCCCACATTGACACCCTGTCCATTCTTATACTGCCCATGCTCCACTTTCCACAGGCATTTGGACATTGCACCTGTGATACTAATGGACAATCCTCCACCATCACCCCTCACCGACTTGCAACCACCCACCAATATAGATCACTGAAATAAACAGTTATTCGACAAAACAATCAGGAGTCTGGCTGTGATTTTGTACTAATGTATTAGACATTACCGTCCCAAAATGCATATTTACATTGTGATGCCAACATACCACTGTCACACAGCTGCAGTCCATGGGGAAACAATGCAGATGTCACGCAGTATGGCCCACATCTCTGAAATTAGAAGGGAAAGTCACAACTCAGTTACCATACACAGGGGGAAAAGGTCAGACAGTAGAGAGGTAGTAGTGTTGAAGTACATGTAGTATGACGGGTCGTCCTCTTAGGCTTCCTCTTCTTCACTCTCCACAGGCTCCACAGCTGCTACAACACCACCATCTGGACCATCCTCCTGCAGAAAAGGCACCTGGCGTCGCAAAGCCAGGTTGTGAAGCATACAGCAGGCCACGATGATCTGGCACACCTTCTTTGGTGAGTACAATAGGGATCCACCTGTCATATGGAGGCAGCGGAACCTGGCCTTCAGAAGGCCGAAGGTCCGCTCAATCACCCTCCTAGTTCTCCCATGGGCCTCATTGTACCGTTCCTCTGCCCTTGTCCGGGGATTCCTCACTGGGATCAGTAGCCATGACAGGTTGGGGTAACCAGAGTCACCAATTAGCCACACACGGTGCCTCTGGAGTTGACCCATCACGTAAGGGATGCTGCTATTCCGCATGATGTAGGCGTCATGCACAGAGCCAGGGAACTTGGCATTAACATGGGAGATGTACTGGTCTGCCAAACACACCATCTGTACATTCATCGAATGATAACTCTTTCTGTTTCTGTACACTTGTTCACTCCTGCTGGGGGGTACTAAAGTCACATGGGTCCCATCAATGGCACCTATGATGTTTGGGATATGTCCAAGGGCATAGAAATCACCTTTCACTGTAGGCAAATCCTCCACCTCAGGGAAAACAATGTAGCTCCGCATGTATTTCAGAAGGGCAGACAACACTCTGGACAACACCTTGGAAAACATAGGCTGGGACATCCCTGATGCTATGGCCACTGTTGTTTGAAATGACCCACTTGCAAAAAAATGGAGTACTGACAGCACCTGCACTAGAGGTGGGATCCCTGTGGGTTGGCGGATGGGTGACATCAGGTCTGGCTCCAGCTGGGCACACAGTTCCTGAATAGTGGCTCGGTCAAGCTTGTATGTCAGTATGACATGTCTTTCCTCCATTGTCGACAGGTCTACCAGCGGTCTGTACACGGGAAGATTCCTCCATCTCCTCGCATGTCCCAGCGGACGGTGCCTACGAAGGACAACAGCGAGCACAGAGTCAATCAGCCCACAGGTACGTAACCACAGTTTGCACAAAACACAATTCCAAATGCATTGAATGGTTTGTATGAGTGTTGATGCAAGGCCTAGGTATGTGTGACGCAGTTAAAAGTAAGCCATGTGGGCCCTTGAAATGGCGGCTGCCTGACCTGTGAAGTGTGACAATGGGATGTGAGGTCAATGTGCTGGCGTGGCCCACCGTGGCGGTTGGCGGTCGAAGACCGTGGCGCAAATCAGCATTGGTTAACATTGAACCCTATGGGTCTCAGGAGCCAATGACGATGTGCGCCGGCGGTCGCGGTGCGCACCGCCGCGGTACGCACCGCCGCGGGCGTGACCGCCATTTTCTCTCTGCTTAATCACTCGATACCTGATCTTCGACAGGAGAGGACCTACACTGAAAATGCTGCTGTGACCTTGGTCTGGAAGAGACAATGGCTCATGCGACTGGGGAAAGGGCCCCTGCCTTCACTGCTCAGGAATTGGAGAAACTCGTGGATGGGGTCCTCCCCCAGTATGCGCTACTCTACGGTCCTCCAGACCAACAGGTAAGTACACTGGGACCATGCTTTGTGGGCAATGCCTGTGTTGAGTCGGGTGGATGAAAGATGGTGGGGAGGGGAGCGAATGAGGCATGCATCAAACGACGAATGACAGGATGTGCCACATGGCAAGGGTAGGGATGGGGGGGCCACTCACATTGAGGGTGCAGAAGGTGATGACTCTTTTTCTCCCCCTGTACATTTCACATAGGTCAGCGCCCACCAGAAGATAGACATTTGGCGTGCCATCGCCAAGGACGTCCGGGCCCTGGGGGTCCACCACAGACGGGGCACCCACTGCCAGAAGAGATGGGAGGACATCCGACGCTGGAGCAGGAAGACGGCGGAGGCTCAGCTAGGGATGGTCTCCCAACATGGGAGGGGTGCCAGTCGGACTTTGACCCCCCTGATGTCCCGTATCCTGGCGGTGGCCTACCCCGATTTGGATGGGCGCGTGAGGACATCACAGCAGACACAAGGGGGTGAGTACAACCTCATTCTGCTGACTTTGCGCGCAGTGGAGGTGTCTGGGTGGGGGAGGAGGGCTGTGGGTATCCCTAGGCCAGGGCGATTTCTGTAGGCTAGGCCCCTCCGTAAGGCATGGCCCTGTGCCCCGCCCCCCCACCTCTGTAGGGTGCCAAGTACAGTTATCCATGGCCCTGTGTCATCTATGTGTGCAGTTGTTGTCCATAGGCTTGTAGGCCATGTCCCACGGATTGAGTAGTGGACCCCAAGTGCGTGGGGTATTGCAGGGGGCTTCTGAGTCTGTCCTCTCCGCCAACGGTGTCGCCAATGCATGCACTCAACATGTCTTTATTCCCACCCCTTTTTTGTGGTCTTTCTGTTCATGTGTGCATTAGCATCATCAGGCGGAGGAGAAGTGGCATCGGAGCACGAGGGAGCTGCATCCCACATGGCCCTGGAGGGCCATGCAACGGATTCCGAATACACCAGTGGGACGGAGGGCGAGGGGAGCTCCACAGCGGGGACTCATGCAGACATTAGTGACACAGACTCATCCTCTGAAGGGAGCTCCCTTGTTGTGGCGACAACATCCGTGCCCCCTGCAACAACAGGTACATCCGCCACCCAGCGCACCAGCACCGCCCTCCCAGCAGCCCCTCAGTGTTTGCCCCGTGCCCGCTCACCCAGGAAGGTGGGCATCTCCTTCGCCCCAGGCACCTCAGGCCCTGCCCCTGTCACCCCTGCTGCCCTCAGTGAGGAGGTCATTGACCTCCTGAGGACGCTCATTGTTGGGCAGTCTACCCTTTTGAATGCCATCCAGGGTGTAGAAAGGGAGGTGCACCAGAGTAATGCATACCTGGAGGGCATTCATTCTTGTCAGGCTGCCCATCAGCGATCGTTCCAGACTCTGGCCTCAGCACTGATGGCAGCCATTATCCCTGTCTCTAGCATCCCCCCTCCAACTTCCTCCACCCATACCCTATCACCTGTACCTCTGCCTATCCCAGACACACCATCAGACCAGCCTGCACACACCTCAACACCCAAGGGAAGCTCATCCAGACATAAGCACCACACATCACACAAGCATTCACACAAGCAACATCCACATACAGACATAGCAACACCCACTGCCTCCACTGTGTCCCCCTCCTCCTCGTCTCCCTCCTCCCTCCCTGTCACGTCTCCACTCACACTTGCATGCACAACATCTTTAGCCACTACGTCCATCACCAGCACACCCACCAGAACCCCCCGCACACGTGCAGTCACCACCCCCACTACCATTTACACGTCCCCTGTGTCCTCTCCCAGTGTGTCTGTCTCCCCCTCTTCCAAGATACACAAACGCAGGCAGCCACCCACCCAACAGCCATCCACCTCACGACAGCCTCCAGCCCAAGCACCTGCATCCAAAGACACCAGACTTAAGACTCCTACAACCCCAACCTCTACCTCCAATCCCATACCCACTACACCTACCTGTCCCACTGGTCCTAAATTGCTATTCCTGTCCAAACTTAACCTCTTTCCTACAACTCCCCCACCCCGTCCATCTCATAGGACTCCAGTTAGTACCTCAGCCACCACAAAACCGGGCCCTGTGATGACAGTCTGCCATGGACTGTGGAGTCCCCCACCCTCAAGGGCAGCCAGTTCAATACGGAGCCAAGGCACGGGCAGCCCACCCCCGGAGAAACACCCGAAGATAGTCAGCAGCGGGCGCGAGGGGGTGAAAAACCAAGGCACTAAAATCCCTACCATGGCTCCGGCACGAAGTGTGGAGACAGGTGGCACACCGCCCAAGGTGGGGAAGGGCCACAGGCGAACAGGGAAGGCTGGGAAGGGCAGCACGCCCGAGGAGACCGCCATCAGCCCAGCTGGCCAGGAGGGCCCCGCCATCCCCATCCCAGGTGGGCAGGAGGATACCAACAGGCCCGGTACTGCAGACCAGGAAGGCCCTGCCAGCCACCCGACAGATGGGCAGGAAGGCCCCGCCAGCCACAGGACAGGTGGCAAATGACCTGCACGCCATGGCCGGATCCGTAGAACTGGGCCCTTTCAGTCAAGCACCGATGAACTGGGCCCTTTCACTCAAGCACCGCTGAACTGGGCACCGCCGTCTCAAGCACCGCACCGCTGAACTGGGCACGCCGTCTCAAGCACCGCTGAACTGGGCCTTTCACTCTAGCACCGCTGAACTGGGCACCGCCGTCTCAAGCACCGCTGAACTGGGCACCGCCGTCTCAAGCACCGCTAAACTGGGCACCGCCGTCTCAAGCACCGCTGAACTGGGCCCTTTCACTCAAGCACCGCTGAACTGGGCACCTCCGTCTCAAGCACCGCTGAACTGGGCCCTTTCACTCAAGCACCGCTGAACTGGGCACCGCCGAACTGGGCACTGCCGTCTCAAGCACCGCTGAACTGGGCACCGCCGTCTCAAGCACCGCTGAACTGGGCCCTTTCACTCAAGCACCGCTGAACTGGGCACCGCCGTCTCAAGCACCGCTGAACTGGGCCCTTTCACTCAAGCACCGCTGAACTGGGCACCGCCGTCTCAAGCACCGCTGAACATGGCACCGCCGTCTCAAGCACCGCTGAACTGGGCACCACCGTCTCAAGCACCGCTGAACTGGGCCCTTTCACTCAAGCACCGCGGAACTGGGCACCGCCGTCTCAAGCACCGCTGAACTTGGCACCGCCGTCTCAAGCACCGCTGAACTGGGCACCGCCGTCTCAAGCACCGCTGAACTGGGCACCGCATCTGTGTCGGGCAGGGCTGCACGAAGAACTCTGGGCACCAGTCCCCCTCCAGAACCAGTGGAGACTGTCATCCACTTGAGAGACTGTGGCTTTGCACTCCCCAAGATGGAACAGTGGGCAAACCACCCACTGTAGAGACTTGAGAGACTGTGGCTTTGCACTCCCCAGGATGGAACAGTGGGCAAGCCACCCACTGTAGAGACTTGAGAGACTGTGGCTTTGCACTCCCCAGGATGGAACAGTGGGCAAGCCATCCATTGTAGAGACTTGAGAGACTGTGGCTTTGCACTCCCCAGGATGTTACAGTGGGCAACCCACCCACTGTAGAGACTTGAGAGACTCTGGCTTTGCACTCCCCAGGATTGAACAGTGGGCATGGAGGCCCCTCGTGGATCTGGCGTCGTGCACTCATCTGGCTGAGGTGCCCCCCATTCCCTTCCCCCTGAGGTGCCTGTAGTTTTCCTATCTGATGCCCCTGCAGTGTTCTCTCCGTTGGAGTCAGGTATCCTGTGTGGGCTTTGCCCATGTGATTTGGGCCCAATGGTCCACGGACAATGCCTGCTACAATGCTCGGACTTGTACATATATGTATATAAGTGTTTTTGATGTGTAGAAATATATATATATAATTCAGCCAGTATTACAATATATTCCAATGTTTAGAATCATTTCCTTTTGTCTTTGCTTTCTTCCGGGGGGTTTGGGGGGGGGACTATGATGTATTTCCATGCATTGATGTGTGTGTTGTAGTGGGTGAGGGTGGGGGTGGGTGTGTCGCATATGTGTGTGCCCGTAATATTTTCTCCTCCCCCTCCCCTGTGTTGTAGGTGCAGTACTCACCGTTGTCTTCTGCGCCGGCGTTCGTGCTCCTGGTAGAGGAGCAGGAAGACAATCGCTGGGAGGATGTGGAGTTCGGGTTCCATGCTGTCCTGATTCCTCGTGGGGAGTATGGAGGTGAGCGTTTTCCATTTGCAATGGCTGTTTCCGCCGTGTTTTTATCGGCGGGGCTACCGCCCCGGAAAAGGTGGCGGATTGGTGTGTTGTGATGGGGTGGCCGGTACATTGTCACCCGTCTGTCTGTTGGCGGTGACCGCCGCGCTGTTTGTTTGTCCCGCCGTGGAGGGCGGTGTGTTGATGTGGCGGTCTCTGTTGGCGGTTTCCGCCAGGGTCGGAATTCCATTTTTTTTACCAGCCTGTTGGCGGTTTAGCCGCATGTTTATCACCGACCGCCAGTGTTGGAATGACCCCCATAATACCCTCTCCACTCTTGCTGAACTAGATACTGAATCCAATCTCACAGTAGATGATGCTAATGCACATAAGGACAGGATGACAAAACAAGAAAGGTGGGGAGAGAGACAAAGGATACTCTGGGTCCATGACTACACTAACACCTCAGTTGGTGTACATAGCACCCTCACACACAGGACACAGGCCTACGCACTATGCATTGCATTACCAGTGATAATGGTAGCCACCAAGGCATGAGGAGGAACACACACCGCCAACTGCAGCACACCTGGGACCCACACAGCCCTGACCAGTAGTGGATGCTAACAAGCTAGGTAGGCAGTGATTCCCCTTCAGACCCTTAGCCATCAGAGGAGCTACGCTGCTATGTCCGGCCTTGCCTAGGGGCACCCACTGACACACACCCACCACCCGGATACCACCCCTCCAGCCGTTTCCTTCAATGATGGCCACTGTACTCACCCCCTTGTGGCTGCTGTGATGCCCTGAAGTGCCCATCCAGCTCTGGATAGGCCACCACCAGTATGCAGGCCATCTGGGAGGTCAGGGTTCGACGGGCACCCCTTCCTCATTGGGAGACCATCCCCAACTGGGCCTCCATGGTCTTCCGTGCCCAGCGTCTCAGGTCCTCCCACCGTTTGAGACAGTGGGTGCTCCGCCTGCCATACACCCCCAGTGTCAGCACCTCCTTGGTGATAGCACGTCCTATACCCTTCTTTCGATGGGCGATGCCCTGCAAAGGCAATACAGACAGGATAAGACCATTAGACAAACAGGCCAGCCTGTAACACGAATCACCCACCATACCCGTTTCCATCACTATTGGCACACACATAGCGCAACACTCAATGTGTACTCAGACAAGAGGACATCCCTCACCCCTTACACAATGCTCTCACACACACCTCCATACATTCATGCCACATGCATCGTACCCACAGTGTACTCACCTGTTGGTCTGGAGGCCCATACAACAGTCCGTACTGGGGTAGGACCCCATCCACCAGTCTCTCCAATTCCTCTGAAGTGAAGGCTGGGGCCCTTTCCCCAGTCACACGGGCCATGGCAGGTTCCAGAAACAGGTCAAAGTAGCACATGCAGTGTAGGTCCTCTCCTCTGTAAGGTCAGGAAATAAGTGAGGAATCAGATAGAAAATGGCAGTCACGTCCATGGCGGTGCATACCGTCACCGCTAGCGTAGATCACCATTGGGCACTGTACCCCATAGGGCCCAATATTAACCAATGAGGAATTGCACTGCAGTTACTGACCGCCTCCTGTCACGGGCTCTACATCAGCGGAATTACCTCACTTCCACCTGTCCCTCCACACAGGACAGGTGGACGTTATTTCAG
The DNA here is from genome assembly GCF_031143425.1 of Pleurodeles waltl. NCBI lineage: Eukaryota > Metazoa > Chordata > Amphibia > Caudata > Salamandridae > Pleurodeles > Pleurodeles waltl. Next base: position 952,709,458 of record NC_090449.1, read on the forward strand.
GGGGGTGGGCAGGCCTATGGAATATGGCTAGTGTCAGGGGCCCGGTGGTGTGCCACTGCCTCCCTCATGGTGTTGGCCATGTCTGCCAGCACCCCTGCAATGGTGACCAGGGTGGTGTTGTTGTCCTTCAAGTCCTCCCTGATACCCAGGTAACGTCTCTCCTGCAGCCACTGGGTCTCCTGCAACTTGTCCAGTATCTGGCCAATCGTTTCCTGGGAATGGTGGTATGCTCCTGGGATGTTGGTGAGTGCTTCCTGGAGAGATGGTTCCCTGGGCCTGTCCTCCCCCTGTCACACAGCAGTCTTCCCAGCTTCCCTGTTGTCCTGTGCCTCTGTCCCCTGAACCATGTGCCCACTGCCACTGACCCCAGGTCCCTGACCGTCCTGTGTTTGTGGGGTGGCCTAGGGTCCCTGTAGTGGTGGACACACTGCTGATTGACATGTCCTGGGGACTGAGGTATGGGCCCACTGGGTGAGTACTGTGCTGGTGTTTCCTGAGGGGGAGGCTCTGTGGTGGTACGGGACTGTGCCTGGGTTACCATCTTTCTGGATATCCCTGATGGGTCAAGTTGATGGGAAAGAGCCCCAGCCTTCACTTCAGAGGAATTGGAGTGACTGGTGGATGGGGTCCATTGTGTAAGGGGTTAGGGATGTCCTCTTGTCTGAGTACACATTGAGTGTTGCGCTATGTGTGTGCCAATAGTGATGGAAACGGGTATGGTGGGTCATTTGTGTTACAGGCTGGCCTGTTTGTCTAATGGTCTTCTCCTGTCTGTATTGCCTTTGCAGGGCAGCACCCATCGAAAGAAGGGTATAGGACGTGCTATCACCAAGGAGGTGCTGACACTGGGGGTGTATGGCAGGCGGAGCACCCACTGTCTCAAACGGTGGGAGGACCTGAGACGCTGGGCACGGAAGACCATGGAGGTCCAGTTGGGGATGGTCTCCCAACGAGGAAGGGGTGCCCATCGAACCCTGACCTCCCAGATGGCCTGCATACTGGTGGTGGCCTATCCAGAGCTGGATGGGCACTTGAGGGCATCACAGCAGCCACAAGGGGGTGAGTACAGTGGCCATCATTGAAGGAAACGGCTGGAGGGGTGGTATCCGGGTGGTGGGTGTGTGTCAGTGGGTGCCCGTAGGCCAAGCCGGACACAGCAGGGTAGCTCCTCTGATTGCTAAGGGTCTAAAGGGGAATTACTGCCTACCTAGCTTGTTAGCATCCACTACTGGTCAGAGCTGTGTGGGTCCCAGGTGTGCTGCAGTTGGCGGTGTGTGCTCCTCCTCATGCCTTGGTGGCTACCATTATCACTGGTAATGCAATGCATAGTGCGTAGGCCTGTGTCCTGTGTGTGAGGGTGCTATGTACACCAACTGTGGTGTTAGTGCAGTCATTGACCCAGAGTATCCTTTGTCTCTCCCCACCTTTCTTGTTTTGTCATCCTGTCCTTATGTGCATTAGCATCATCTACTGTGAGATTGGATTCAGTATCTAGTTCAGCAAGAGTGGATAGGGTATTATGAGGGTCATTCTGACCCTGGCGGGCGGCGGGAACCGCCAAATGGCCGCTTCGCGGTCAGAAGACCGCGGATGCCATTCTGGCTTTCCCGCTGGGCCGGCCGGCGACCGCCAAAAGAGCGCCCGCCGGCCCAGCGGGAAAGGCCCTGCAACAAGGAAGCCGGCTCCGAATGGAGCCGGTAGGAGTTGCAGGGGTGCGACGGGTGCAGTTGCACCCGTCGCGATTTTCACTGTCTGCTAAGCAGACAGTGAAAATCTTTATGGGGCCCTTTCAGGGGGCCCCTGCACTGCCCATGCCAGTGGCATGGGCAGTGCAGGGGACCCCAGGGGCCCCATGACACCCGTTCCCGCCATCCTGTTCCTGGCAGTAAAAACCACCAGAAACAGGATGACAGTAAGGGGGTCGGAATCTCCATGGCGGCGCTGCTTACAGCGCCGCCAAGAAGATTCAACCCATGCTGGGGAAATCATCCCCTTTTCTGACCGCGGCTTTACCGCCGCGGTCAGAATGGGCTGGGAAGCACCGCCAGCCTCTTGGCGATGCTTCCGTGGTCCCAGGCCCTGGCGGTCTTGGACCGCCAGGGTCGGAATGACCCCCTATGTCTCTTATCATTAGCTTGCTCACCTTTTCCCTCATACCAGGCTTAGGTACAGGTGTGCCTTTCAATGAGTGCCACTTGTGTAATTTCAACATCCTTGTAAAGGTCAATTCTGCAGTGAGTATAATTAAAAGCAATGGTAGGGCAAAAAGCGAGTCCGAATTTAAGGACTCTTATTTCAACACCTTTAAGGGCACAAGTGGATACATTGATGACATTAATACCTGTATACATTATAGTTATACTTTCTGTCCCCTTGTTAGCATTCCCATGGAGTTCTTTTGTAGTGTCCTCTTTTTTTTTTTCTTACATTTCAGCCTCTGCCTCTTCCTCTTCCCTGTCTGTTTCCAATTTTGCAGGTTTCATTCTTGTCCCATAAGTCTGAAGTTGCCCCTTAAACTTTACGGCCTATGGTGGCACTGGATGGGACATTTCCAGTTTTCTCAAATGAAATATCACTTTCAGTGAAATCACTACTCCCACTTTCTGCTAATGCGTTAGTGGTATTCAAGGAGTTCAAATTATTTGAGCTCTGGATTTTTCTCCTTATGTCATCATACTTGTGTCTGAATGTCAGCACTCTGCCCATCTCATAGTCTTTTGGTCTCTCAAAAATTTCTGTTGTTTCTTTATTTAAATTTCTGAATCCACCTTGGTAATTCTCTCTAAGATCTCTGCCATCTGTTTGTCAAAGGCCTTCTGAATTTCAATGGCCTTTAACTCCAGTTTGTTTATAGAAATCTCATTAATTGCATATGGCCTTCCATGCATATTTTATCAGGATGTTCATAATTTCTCTCAAATAGTTTGAGCTGTTTGTAAGCCATTCCTGGAGCATCTCTGGATCCGGATGTTCATAAGAAGGGATGCATCTACAGTCCATATACAGGGAGTGCAGAATTATTAGGCAAATGAGTATTTTGACCACATCATCCTCTTTATGCATGTTGTCTTACTCCAAGCTGTATAGGCTCGAAAGCCTACTACCAATTAAGCATATTAGGTGATGTGCATCTCTGTAATGAGAAGGGGTGTGGTCTAATGACATCAACACCCTATATCAGGTGTGCATAATTATTAGGCAACTTCCTTTCCTTCAGCAAAATGGGTCAAAAGAAGGACTTGACAGGCTCAGAAAAGTCAAAAATAGTGAGATATCTTGCAGAGGGATGCAGCACTCTTAAAATTGCAAAGCTTCTGAAGCGTGATCATCGAACAATCAAGCGTTTCATTCAAAATAGTCAACAGGGTCGCAAGAAGCATGTGGAAAAACCAAGGCGCAAAATAACTGCCCATGAACTGAGAAAAGTCAAGCGTGCAGCTGCCACGATGCCACTTGCCTCCAGTTTGGCCATATTTCAGAGCTGTAACATCACTGGAGTGCCCAAAAGCACAAGGTGTGCAATACTCAGAGACATGGCCAAGGTAAGAAAGGCTGAAAGACGACCACCACTGAACAAGACACACAAGCTAAAACGTCAAGACTGGGCCAAGAAATATCTCAAGACTGATTTTTCTAAGGTTTTATGGACTGATGAAATGAGAGTGAGTCTTGATGGGCCAGATGGATGGGCCCGTGGCTGGATTGGTAAAGGGCAGAGAGCTCCAGTCCGACTCAGACGCCAGCAAGGTGGAGGTGGAGTACTGGTTTGGGCTGGTATAATCAAAGATGAGCTTGTGGGGCCTTTTCGGGTTGAGGATGGAGTCAAGCTCAACTCCCAGTCCTACTGCCAGTTCCTGGAAGACACCTTCTTCAAGCAGTGGTACAGGAAGAAGTCTGCATCCTTCAAGAAAAACATGATTTTCATGCAGGACAATGCTCCATCACACGCGTCCAAGTACTCCACAACGTGGCTGGCAAGAAAGGGTATAAAAGAAGGAAATCTAATGACATGGCCTCCTTGTTCACCTGATCTGAACCCCATTGAGAACCTGTGGTCCATCATCAAATGTGAGATTTACAAGGAGGGAAAACAGTACACCTCTCTGAACAGTGTCTGGGAGGCTGTGGTTGCTGCTGCACGCAATGTTGATGGTGAACAGATCAAAACACTGACAGAATCCATGGATGGCAGGCTTTTGAGTGTCCTTGCAAAGAAAGGTGGCTATATTGGTCACTGATTTGTTTTTGTTTTGTTTTTGAATGTCAGAAATGTATATTTGTGAATGTTGAGATGTTATATTGGTTTCACTGGTAATAATAAATAATTGAAATGGGTATATATTTTTTTTTGTTAAGTTGCCTAATAATTATGCACAGTAATAGTCACCTGCACACACAGATATCCCCCTAACATAGCTAAAACTAAAAACAAACTTAAAACTACTTCCAAAAATATTCAGCTTTGATATTAATGAGTTTTTTGGGTTCATTGAGAACATGGTTGTTGTTCAATAATAAAATTAATCCTCAAAAATACAACTTGCCTAATAATTCTGCACTCCCTGTATTTTTCCAATGCAACAGCTTCCCACTATTTAGTAATTTCCCACTTCACTATTTTTTTCAATTTCAAGTATTTTTGTTTAGTGGGGAGATTGTATGTTGCAGCAATGTTTTGCATCATACTAGTATACACTGTACTGTGAGTCATTGCTGCTGGTGTGTGGTACACTGACTTTGGTCTCATCTTGCTCAGTGGGTGGGGGTGGATGCTGTCTGTGAGAACTACTGTTCCACCAAAGTCCATCAAAATCATCTGTTTCTTCTGCCTCCTCCATATCTCTCCCTTTTCCATTTGAACAGTTGCAGCATTGCTTGTCGTGTGATCTTGATTTAAAGAAGCAGTGAGGTTTGGGATGTGTTTTTGGGCTCACCTCTTACTCGTTTGATTGAAGACACCCAACATTAATACAATGGGGGTTATTACAACTTTGGAGGAGGTGTTAATCCGTCCCAAAAGTGACGGTAAAGTGACGGATATACCACCAGCCGTATTACGAGTCCATTATATCCTATGGAACTCGTAATACGGCTGGTGGTATATCCGTCACTTTACCGTCACTTTTGGGACGGATTAACACCTCCTCCAAAGTTGTAATAACCCCCAATATCTTTTTTCCATTATTCATCAATGCCAACTTTGTTTAAGTTTCTCAGCCTAACTATCTCTGTTCTGGACTAGCCTCTCAGCCAGGCCAGAATTTTATTTTGGAGTGCCATCCATGCTCGTGTTCATTCATTTTAGGAATATACAACATTACAATAGTTTACCTGTCTTGGATCCACGTCTATAATTTCTCATTCTTTACCAGGATGCATTTGAGTCTTGCAATACAAAATGGCATCAGTTCCATTGGCTCAACTGGAGCATGGCTGAAAAAACATCTGGTACCAGTAGCTCAATTTTGATTTAATGAAGGAAGACTTGTTATTTTCTTACTAGTTCACTTAGGGGGTCATTCTGACTTCGGCGGGCGGCGGAGGCCGTCCGCCGAAGTTCCCCCGACAGAATACCGCTCTGTGGTCAAAAGACCGCCGCGGTAATTCTGAGTTTCCCGCTGGGCCGGCGGGCGACCGCCAGAAGGCCGCCCGCTGGCCCAGCGGGAAACCCCCTTCCACGAGGATGCCGGCTCCGAATGGAGCCGGCGGAGTGGAAAGGGTGCGACGGGTGCAGTTGCACCCGTCGCAATTTTCAGTGTCTGCTATGCAGACACTGAAAATCTTTGTGGGGCCCTGTTAGGGGGCCCCTGCATTGCCCATGCCATTGGCATGGGCATTGCAGGGGCCCCCAGGGGCCCCACGACACCCGTTACCGCCATCCTGTTCCTGGCGGTGAAAACCACCAGGAACAGGATGGCGGTAAGGGGGTCGGAATCCCCATGGTGGCGCTGCAAGCAGCGCCGCCGTGGAGGATTCCCTGGGGAAGCGGGAAACCGGCGGGACACTGCCGGTTTCCCATATCTGACCGCGGCTGTACCGCCGCAGTCAGAATGCCCACGGAAGCACCGCCAGCCTGTTGGCGGTGCTTCCTCCAACCCCGGCCCTGGCGGTCCATGACCGCCAGGGTCAGAATGACCCCCCTTAGTGGTGGCATCTGAACTATGGTCAAGATCAATGCTAGGTTATTCTGAGGTTTTTTTTGTGGGCTATTTCAGCATTGTTTTCCTCCAGGCTCCCAATAGTGGTGGACGGGTCTGTGTTCATTGACATATTTGTGTTTCTCCCTTCTGTGTGAATATTTCTTCTCCATTGCCTTCTTCAGTTCCTTGTACAATTTTTTAATCTACTTTTCTGGAATTCTATGAGGGCTCTTATTTCCTCATACATGGGCTTAGCTGATTCAGCCATCTTGAAAGTTCCACTGCATTACAATGCATCCAGCTCCATATTTATGAAGCAAATGCATTTCCTTGCATCACGCAAGACAATGCAAGGACAACACAGAGGCTTCAGTAATATTTACAAAGCCAAACAAAGACCGATTTACGTGACCTTGCATAGCTTTGTAAAGAAATGTAAGGCAACTGTTTGGTCTCACTTATGTAACATTTCAACTGGGAAGCATTCCATGGTTGGATATGTAAAATGAGTATGTGTCAAAATGCTATGCCTTCGCAAGTGAGGCATAACAAGGACAAATATCTTTATTTCTCTTTGTTATTTCCTCTTTCCATGTTTGTTGCATGCTGCATCACCCATAGAAATAGGAAAATGCCTTTAAGGAATGATTTGGGGCAGGAAGGTGTCCCTTCCTGCATAAAAACAATACTGTCTGTAACGCAGGCACCCTTGTACCAAGGTGTGAGAGGGCCTGCACTGATGCTAGGCTGCACACAGTTCACCAGCACAGAGAGAGAGCAGTAGATGCCCTATATCTTTGTAAATATGGAGCATTTTTTCTCTCTCCCTTTCATGCAAAATAGCACTGCAACTTTGCTTGCTTCCCTGCATTGCTTGTAAATATTGTAAATGTGTCACCAGTTCTTAAGAGGTGCACCTAGCAATTTGAGGTATTTGAAAAGTAATTTTTCTATGGCTCCTAGTTTCAGGACTAGAGACACCCACCCACCTAATCCCAGGCATATTACGAGATGCACGCTGAGACTGAGCAGGCTCCAGTTTCTCTGCCAAATTCAACTTCCCACCATTAGCAGTTATGGCGAACATCAATCCCAATTTAGGGCTTTTGAAGATGCTTGGGATCAACAAGTGTGTAGTAGTTCTTCCCACACGAGGTGATGAATATTTTCTTCATTGAAGCGAGATATATCATAAAAGGCCAATACATCTACTTCAGCTGTCTCTCATAATATATATAGATTCTACATAAGTATACTTGGAAAGAAAGCTCTTTTGAGAACTTACTTATACACTAATTAAATACTAATAAAAACAGATTCAATTTTACTATTCTGTAACATAGACTTCTAAATACAAAAGTCATTTGATCACTCTACCATGTATGCTATTATTTGACACACCTAAACTTGTTTGATTGTGATTTTCTTCTGACCTACATACCTTTTCTTGCATTATATCTTCACCCTTCTGACTCTCCAGTCTAGATTTATTGGGAGTCATATCACCTTCATTGACTTGATTAGAATCCAGCCAAAAATACTTCTTCTTTACCACCTTTTTATGTATTTCCACTTGTTATCTTTATATTCTACAAAATGGCTCATGTACCACACACGTCCATCACTCAACTTTACTGAATTCTTGAAAACATCCTTGACTACCAAGGGATCAGAATATAAGCTTTCTACCTTCTTTACTGTAAATGATATTTTAACACGCATCACATCTCCCTTCTTTAAACAAACTTCTTTAGCTCTTTTCTTCCTGTTTACATAGTCTTTGTATGACATTTGTGCTTTCTGAATATTCTTTTTTACCTCAGACCACTTCTGTAACTTTGAGTTAACTAACAACCCTTGATTGTCCGTAGTGAAAAGAACTCTCCCCCTCCTAATAGTAAATGGACTGTATCATGTAACATTTGGAGAAATACAATACATCCATATAATTTTCTTAATGCTGGATTTCCAATTCAAGTTGAAATACTTTGCCAATTGCAAAGAGTCTTTGATCACGCAATTAAACCTCCCCACTTCTCCATCACCACTGAGATGGTAAATCAAAGTCACTTTATGTTCTATTCCATTACTCTTCAAAAACTTTTCCACTTCTCCACATTTAAATTGCACTGCATTGTCAGTAATCACTTTTTTCATTAACCACTCTCTTTGAAATAACTCATCCAAGAGCGATAATACATTTTAAACACTGGCCTTGTTAACAAATTTGATTTCTGGTCATTTAGAAAAGTAGCCCATACCATACTTTATTTACTTCTATAATGGGTCCCATAATATCACGTCTATAGTTTCCCATGCCATTTCAGGTCATGGAACTGGGTACAGTGTTGGTTTGAATACAACTTGTGACTTGTTAGTAGTCATACATAAATCACACTGTCTTATTATCCTTTCAGCTTCCACATCAATACCAGACCACGTATAACTCTCGTCAATTCTTCTTTAAGTCTTGACTATATCCAGAAGACCATCATGGCATAATGTAACAATGGACTCTCTCACTTTTCTAGGCTGAATAATTCTATCACCTCATAATACAATATTTTCCATCACAGATAACTCAGTATGCACCTCATAAATATATCTTAATTCAGAATCATTTGTCATTTTCTTTTGCCACCCCTTCTCAATAAAGTCCCATAAAGTCTTTTGGGTCATTTCTGCTAGCATCAATCCATACATTGGTACCGATGGCATCTCTACTATTATTTCCAGCCCATGCTACACCTAATTCTTGCCAAGCTTCAAAGCTGCCTTACAGCAGCAATGGAATTCTACTCAAGCAATCTGCAACTCTGTTTTTGATGCCAGGTAGATACACTAATGTGTACCTAAAGACCAAGAGTCTTATGGACATCCTTGCAATCCTGGGGTAGCTTTTAGTAGCCCTCTGTAAACAATACTTTTAATAAAGGTTTTTGATCACACCTCACTTCAACTTCAAAGCCCCACACACAATTTCTGAAGTGTTCTGGCCCCAAAACTACTGCAAATGTTTCCTTTTCTATCATGGAATATCTTTCTTCCACAGGTGATAATGCTCTAAATGCAAATGTACATTCTTTACCTTTTATTTTTTCTGACTTAAAACAGCTCCAATCATTTTGTTGTTTGAAACAGTAGTTGTAATACAAGCATGTTTGTGGTCAAAACCACACAAGGTTTTTGCTTTGCATTTATAATACCCTATATTCTTGAGGTCATCCATACAAAATTGCTGTCATCCTTTAACAATTGTCTCAAATTGTATGTTTTTTCAGTGAAATTCTTTACAAATTTCTCATAGAATTCCACCAACCCAAGAAATGACCTTAAGTCTTTGTCACAAAGTGTAGGGGCATCTCTTATCACATTCAGCATTTTTACGCAAATTTGGTGCAAAACTAACTCCATATTTATATTTTGGTGCTAGACCTGTCTAGCACCAAAGTTATGGAGTTAAAGTAATTTTTGGTACGTGGAAACCTACTTTGCGTCAATGAGATACAAAGTAGGCATTCCAGTGGAAAAAATGACTCTATGGCATTAACGCCATATTTATACCCCATGATAAAATCATGCTCGGGGGAGGAGTGGTCAAATAATGGTGCAAAACTTGCTTTGCACCATTATTTAACTCCTGGGTCAGGGCGGCGTTAGGGGACCTGTGGGCCTATTTCCATGGTGGTACACGATGAAATAAGCCCACAGATGCCCTCCCCAGGGACACCCCCACCCACACCAGAGGGACAGCGGAGGATCGGGGACCCCATCCCAGGTAAGTAGAGGTAAGTACAGGTAAGTATTTTTTTCTAAAGTGCCATTGGGGGCCCTGACATGGACCCCTCCTCCATGGCTCTGGGTGCAATGGCCATGACCCTGGTCCCCTGTGCTGGCCATTGGGGTGGTGACGCTGTTCTGGTTAGAGTAATGTTTTTTACTCTAACCTGCGTTACGTCATTTTGTGGTGCAAAACTGTCTTGTTCCATATCGCCAGCCCCACCCGGGTAACATCATTATTTTTACACTAGTCTACCCGCTGCACCGGCTTACACCATTACATAAATATGGTGCCTGGCTGGTGCTAAAAAATGGTGCAAGCTGGTGCTAAACTTTTTGGTGCAAAATTACATTAGTGCAGGTTTGCACCAAAAAGTATAAATCAGGGCCTCAGTGTCTCAAAGAAGGTGCTCTAAAGAGGCCAATGTTACTGTGATCTCCATCGCCCTTTTCTCTTTGAAGGCGCATCACGCAGTGCTATCCTGAGATGTGTTGCTAGTACTTCTTTGAATTACATCACTACTGCTCAACTTAACCCTGTTGATCCTCTTCTAAGCATCACCCTGCCTCCCATTCAACACTTCATCATTTGCCCCTGCTGCACATCATACTGTGCTTTGAAGATGCACATCACCATGTGCCTCCTGTTTCATGGGTTGCTGTATGACAACTAATATATAAGCATAGTTGCCTCTAGGGCAGTTTGATTTTTGCAAAATGTAATGTGACTGGGGAGAGTGCCCAACAAACCAGATGCCGAGTTATGAAGACTGTAATATCACCTATTCAAGGATTTTGTGATACATGTTGTTGTACCGATTTAAAAATGGAGGTCTTCAATGACAACGTTCTTCAGTTTGATATGTTAAACACAGTTGCATTTGGGAGTATGGTCAATCTTAAAATTAATGGTTCAAAAGTCTGGAAACATGAGTCATTACTTTTACAATACAAAAAATATTGATTCAGTGACAGTTGAGAGGAACCTAAGTTAACCCTATGGCCACTACCACATGCATTATGATTAGGCACATAAATGTGCACGGTGATTTGATGGTGTTGGACTTGGCCCTCTCTGTAGGGTCATCCCCAAACCTTTTGCCTTTACTCTTCTGTTTTTTGTTGGCTTTTAGGGCTGTGTGCATTTTATCACTGCTAATCAGTGCTAAAGTCCCTATTCTCTCTCCTTTAAACATGGTGAAATTAGCTTACACCCAATTGACACATTTAGTTTACTTGTTAGTCCCTAGTAAATTGGTACTACATGTACCCTGGCCTGTAAGTTAAATGTTACTAGTGGGCATGCAGTGATTATTGTACCCCCTACTTCAGTAGTCTTTTAAACCCGTCTCGGCCTGCCATTTTGACCTGATAAAATTAACCTTTTGCCAGGCCTAAAACTTCCTTTTGAATACAGGTAAGCTACCCCTAGGGGAGGTCCTAAACAGCCTAGAAGGAAAGGATGCATTGTGTTTGAAAATTTAGATATGTACTTTTAAGTTTTATTTGCCCTGGTAGTGAAAAACAATCAAAGTAGTCTGTCGCTATTGCAAGGCCTTCCTCTCCATAAGGTAACATCGGTTTATCCTATTACATTTAACAAATGATAACTTTTGATTGGGAGCAGATAGGAAAGTCATGTTTAGTGTCTGAGAAATTGTAATGTGAAACCCTCTTTAATGGCAAAGTGGATTCTAAGCTACAATTCTTAAAATGGCACTTACTTTTAGAAAGCATTTTCTTGTCCTAACCATTTGGTGCATGCAGCCAGTTCTTGGATCAGATGATTAGATGTAGTTTGCATTTGTGTACACCTCTCAGACAGCGTCACAATAGTGTTAGTGGGTGTTGGTAGGATGGGATACCTCTAGCAAGAGCGGAGGCGGACTGTCACCTACCACACTACCACACTTGCACTTCCAACGCACATAGCTCACGCACAAAGTAATTCACACTAGCCTATTGTGCCCCGAACAGAATAGGACCAGAGCAGGGAGGCAGGGAATTCCAGATATCTCTTTAGGGAGAAACCCCTGAAGCTACTCCCACTTGAAAGTGGGCACTATGCATAAATAGTAGACCATCGGACCCAATTCATGAGATCAGTTCTGGACCTGTGAAAGGCTGATCTGCTGCCCTGCTGCTCTGCTACAAGAAGGACTGCTGAGCTGCTCTGCTGCTTTACTTCTCTGCCTGCCTCCAAGAAGGACTGCTCTGCTGCCCTCTGACTGAGGATGAAGTATTACATCTACACCTTGAACAGCAGACCACCAGATTGACTCTAAGGGCTAAATGGTTGGCCTCCTGTTCTAAGATACAATGATACTCTGCGCCAATGGAACTTGATGCATCTCAATGCAGGTCCACGCATCACAGCTTCTGTTTGGCAACTTTTAAAGCACCCACCCAGCGTGATGCATCTTAACAGTGACAAACGGTTCAGCTCTATGCCTCACGACACAACTCAATGCAAGACCACCCATTACAGTTTTGGTTCAGGAGCTTTGCAACCCTCTGGTAGCTTGGCACCCTCTGAGCAGTCAGGCTTAACCGTAAGGGAATGTGGAAAGTATTTATGCAGCACTGACCCCAAAATGATAAAAATCCAATCTGTAGAACCGGAGTTATGAATTTTTAAAGGTTTAAAAGTTTAAGTGAAAATAGGAGCAAAAAAAACAAAGAACCACACGACTATATGGTCATGCAAGTCCGGGAGAAAGTCACAAGTGCAGGCTGACTGTGATGGAGCATGGGTCTTGTACAGGGGTCAGGTTAGTCCAACTAAAAGACTTACCTTCTCAGTCCAGTTCCAAGTGTTCTGACCACAGTGAAAGGAGCCGCAGGGAACAGGGAGAGTGTCGTGGGTGTTCGTCTGTGTAGTGCAAAGAGCTGGACGGGGGTTATTGACAGTTGTTGCTGTAGCACAAATATCCTGCAGATGTCAAGGACAGTTGGAACTGGAGATTCTCATTGGCGGTCACCGCAGGAGCCTATGTTGTGGCGTGAAATGTTGGTTTGCCAGAACTTCACTTTGGCTGCAAAGTCTTAGCGGAAACAGGCCCATTCATGCTCACAAGGAACCCAAAAACTTCAGAGGAGCACATTGGAGCCACACCAAGGGCCCATGACCCAAAGGGCACTCTTGGGCATCTGGAACCCACTCCAGCAGAGGTCAACTGGCTCAGGCAGGTCCATTTGCAGGTCTAGGCTGCAGGTCAACTGAGGGAGGTTCTAGAGCTTGGTATTGTCCCCGTAGCTCAGAACAGAAGGCCAGCTGGGTGACCCTTGGAGTCACTTTAGCCTGGGATGAAGAGTACAGGTCCAATCTTCCTTCTCAAGAAGCCGGGCAGCAGAATAGCTCCCTTTCTGGCACATAGCAGTACAGTGGTCCTTCTGTAGTACCCAAAGGTCCAGGAATGTACTGAAGAGTTGGTGTGGCTGTCTAAGAGGAATACACAAATTTCAACTGGCAACTACACCCAGGCATGAGGCCCAGAGTCATGTATCAGGCATTAAATGACTAAGGCAGGAAAATGGCAGCTTTCTAGAAATGGCATTTTGAAATTAGAATAAAAAATCAATGATCTTTCATTAAAATCCCAAATCCACCATACAAATTGTTTACCTGTTCCAATTTGAAAGTTAATTCCTGGGAAAGACAATAATTTAACTCCACTATTATTGTGAAAAAGGCCTCTTTATCATGGTTAACCACCACTTTTTGCCTAGTAATTGATGTAGTCTCAAAGTTGTTAGTGCCCAGGGCTCCTGCTAAATAGGTTCCCTGGGCCACATCTCTTTCCCTAAAAAAGTTGTGTTGCATTAGCATAATTGGCGACACCTTTAGCTGCCACTATAAGTCCCGAGTAAATGGTACTTAGGTACTCAGGGCATGGAGTTCTAAGGGTAGGCCCCTGAGGGCAGCAGCACAGATTGTGCCAACCTCCATGACCATGTATCCAGAAGCACCCAGCATTGCAATTGCAGGCTGAGTGTTCAGATGCAATCCAAAAAGACAAACTCAACATGGCACAGAGCCTATGTGCCCTGTCCACTACACACTGCATGCACAATAGGTAAATCACTCCTCTGGCAGGCCTTCCAGGCTTAAGACAGGGTACCCATATGGAATGTGAGGGCATAGATGCAGGAGCAACATGCCCCTACTTTGTTCTTGCCAAACCTGAGACATAGTAAGTGAACAGGACAGCCATTTTTATGCATGTGCTAGTTGCTGGTCAGTATGAGTTTCACAGCTACATGATGGCTACCCTGAATCCTGTGTTGTTTGGTATCAAACAACTCAGAATGATAATTCCAAACTTGTACCAGTATTGGATTTATTAACAAATATACCCAGGGTTCACCTTAGAGGTGCCCCCTGCAAAGGCTAACTAGCCTGGCATGGTTGCTTTCCAGTCACAACCAGCCTGCCACCACCAGACAAGATTCTGAGCCCCTGGGGTGAGATCTTCTGCTCTCTCGGACTCAGAACAAAGCCCTTCCTGGGTGGAGGTGGTAATACCCCCCTCTCAGTAATGTGCACTGCCCTGCTGGCAAGCTTCAAAGGGCTTACCGCCCTTGAGCTAACAGTATATGTCTGCCCCTGATGCAAAGCCCCACTTTTGGCCTGAGCAATAGTGAGAAACCAGTCAAAGGACAGAAGGAGTGGTCAGTCCTGGCATACACCACCCCAAAGGTGTTGCATGTGAGGTGACCTCTCTGTTTCATTTTCCTCCATCTTGAATGGAAGAAAAATAGCCAGTCAGGTGTAGGGAAGTGACCTCTGCCCACAGGAAGTGGTCACCTGACGGGTGTAGCCACCCTAAAGAAGATGATACATTGGTCACTACTAGGTCTCCCCTAAAACACCCACTAAATACAGTGTTTAGTGGGCATCCCTAGACCAAGAAATCAGTTGCAAAGGACAAAAGAAGAACATCAATAAAGAAGACCCAAGGATTAAGAACTGAAGTCCTGCTGCACCAAGAAAAGGCGCTGAACCCTGCCTGTTGCACCCAGGACTCAACAATCGCCACTGAGAGATTGCTTGGACATTGGACATCGGACAGACTCTACAAAACCCCAGAGCACCTCCACTCTTCCAAAATCACCAAAGATCTCCCTCCAGAGTTTAGGTATCACTCTCTAACCCCAAGGAACCTAAGACTCAGTGAAGGCCACTTCACTAACTGTCTCCTGCAAGTACAACAAATGCTTTGCACTTCTCCAAGATTAGCCTAACTGCTTGACCGTGCTACCATAAATTAGAGCTCTAGGTGGTCTAGTTTTTACCAAGGTGTGGTTGCCTGGACCCCATACACAGTGTCCCTAGTTTTGCCCACTACATTGAGGGCTAGCCTCCTACAATTATCCTACGGGAGTTGTAGGCCTTGCAAAAGTGAAAAACAAATTTAAGAGTTTTTCACTAAAGGACATGTAAAACTTAAAAGTACATGTCCTCCCTTTTAAACACATTGCAGCCTGCCCTCTGGGCTGTCCAGGGCCCACCCTAGGGATGACTTAAATGTATAAAAAAGGAAGGTTTAGGCCTAGCAAAATGTTTATTTTGCCACACTATTGTGAAGACTTTTGCAATTTGTAACATGACTGCTGGTTTTGGGCAGCAGTATCACCGGATGCGAAGGACTGAGTCTGATCATATGCTGTGTGACAACTGTTGGCCTAATCCTTATGGCCAGATGGCAGGACCTCCCCAGTACCCAAGAGTCAAAGGTGATTTGTTAACACCACCTTGTAAATATGGTGCAGGGTATAGCGCCACCTTCACCTTATGAATAGTGACACTCTGGTGGCACTATGGCCTCTTAAATATGCCCCTTGGTGTTCTGCGAAAACTTGCCTGACTTGACAACACATATATTTCTGTGTATAAGAGTTGGGGACATGATGAACGCTTTGTACCAGCAATAATTTGTTACTTATCACATCCAACCTTGAAGAGAGCACAGAATGAAAATGCTGTAAACAGAAAAGAATAACAGAAGTCTATGTAAAGAACAAGCTGATAAAATAATAAAAACATCTCTACTAAAAGAAGGCGTCTGCTAAAATAATAGAAAGATAAAAATGAATGTCTTGAAATGAAATGCCATAAGGTGTAGGTCTAGGATGTAGTAATATGCCTGTGTAATATTTAATGTACCCTCACGACAACTTTGAAATGTCAGTTTAAAGCTGCACACACAGGCTGCAATGGCAGGCCTTAGACAGGTTTGCAAGGTTTCCTAAGTGGGTGGCAGAACATTTGCTGCAGGCTCCCTAGTAGCATTTAACTTACAGGCCCTTGGCGCTTGTAGAACCACTTTATTAGGGACTTATAAGTAAATTATGTATGAAAGTTGGGGATAAGCCGATGTTACCATGTTTTAGGGAGTGAGTACACTTACTTTTGTACTGGTTAGAAGTGGTAAGGTGCACATAGTCCTAAGGCCAACAAAAACAAGATCAGAAAAATATGGAATGGTAAGGCAAAAAGTATGGGGGAAGACCACTCTAAGGCTGACAAACTGTTAGTGTTTCTCTCACTGATCTAGGTAACACCTCCACGCTTTCTTTAATTCCTCTCAACAAGACATCTCAAGCAAGACATACCATTACAGTTTATTCACTTCCGGTGGGAGCCCATCCTCACCAGGTGGTTTTCTGAATTCAGACCATAAAAAGCAAGCTTTATCTCAGTCCGGTAGAGGGGACTCGCTAGTTTTTCACTTTGTAGTACGTTTTGATAAAACCACTCCATCCATCATATTCCGCTTGTGCAATGCCCTCGTCTCACACCTCTGCATTTATGTCACTCAGATAGTCATAGAACAGATTATTGAGGCCCAATTGGGTATTAACTGATCATGTTTATATTAACTGAATTGCAACCCAACAAACCTTTTTTTCTATTAACTGAGGGGGTAATATTGAAGAAAATATTTGAGTGAGAAATAAAAATGACAAACATAATCATCCCATTCTAGGTAATATTATTTTTCACCTAGCGCACAGTATCCCTTTGTCCTAATCGGAATATTGTAAATTTGTACCATGGCTACCACGAGAGACCGGCTGCTCGAATGCACATGGTTTCGAATTCAGTGTCCAGATTAGTGACAAGAACCAGTCGGGGATGGCATGCAATGCCAATTCTAAAACTGAAGTATTGCTGTCGGTATGAAATGTTTAACACCTTAATACCACACCACTGGGGCCTTCTTGCAACTGTTCGGAATGAGAACATGCAGTTATTTCTCCCAGAAAGAAAACGAGCTTCAACAAACCAATAATAATGAGTAACGTTAATTGTGCATTTTCAATTTTTGTGTTTATCCTCCTAGCCATAAAGTTTGCCTCAAAGCGCTTTTTTAATCTGTCAAGTTTTGTTTGAAAAATAATATTATTTTTCGTGAGGAAGGTCACTGCTGTATATAAATACAGTTGCAGCAGTGTCTTTTGCCCTCCTTTGTAAAATTCAGTTAGAACTCTTGAGAGTCTACAGGACACAGCAGCTGCCTATATAAAAATATTAACACCGGAATATACATTAAATCACTTCTGTAAGGCACTAGGGGCCAGATGTAGCAAACGGTTTCCGACTCGCAAACGGCGAAAATCGCCGTTTGCGACTCGCAAACCTGAGTTTGCTATGCAGAAATGCATTTTGCGAGTCGGGACCGACTCGCAAAATGCATTTCAGAGTCGCAAATAGGAAGGGGTGTTCCCTTCCTATTTGCGAGTCGGAGTGGTATGCAACTCCATTTGCGACCGCGTACGCGGTCGCAAATGGAGTCGCAGTTACCATCCACTTGAAGTGAAACAGGCGCCAGTATGACTACGGTCAAGAGTCAGCTGGTGTCAGCAGAGCAGATTGTCCCTAATACACTCCACCAGGTCATAGTCACTGACAATAACAACAGTTACCTACCCGTGGCTCTGGTTCCCTTTGAGTGTGGGGGGGTCTCTGGTACTCTAAAAGTAGCTGTGAGTCCTGCCATACATGTAAATTGTCTGTTAGGCAATGATCTTGACCTTGATGCCTGGAAAGAGGTAGAGCTCAGATCCCACCTGGAAATGTTAGGTTTGCCTGAGTGGATCTGCATGACCACAAGGTCCATGGCTGCCCGGGAAGGGAGTCAAGGGCGTCTGGAGCCTGGAACAATGACCCAAACAGCTGCACAGAGGAAGGGCAAGAGGTGCAGGAAATCCGCCTCAGATATTCCCACGGTTGTGGACAGGGTCCCAGAGGAGGAGGCCCCTGAGCCAACTGGAGAGGATATTGCTGACTGGACAACCTGCAGGAACTTGCTGGCTGGCATGTAGAGGGTTCTGCCAACCAGGGCAGAATTCTGCAAGGCACAGAAAGAATCCCACACCCTTGAGGGTCTGAGGCAACAGGCCGCAGCCCAAGCAGCAAGTGAAGCCTCTGGCGATCACTATATCTACTGGGAGAATTATCTCCTTTACAGTGAGGGTAATGCTCTGGCTATTGGGGCAGCACGTGTGCTGGCGGTCCTCCAGTGTTACCGGGCCTTCGCACTGGGCCTGGCTCACAACATCCCCCTGGAAGGACATTTTGGCCAGGACAAGATCTTTGCCAGGGTTGTCACCCACTTCCATTGGCTTAGAATGCAGGTAGCCTCAGATAGTTTCTACAGAGCCTGCCCACCTGCCAGGCTGGTAGGAAAACAGGAAAAAGGCTTAAGCCCCCCCTGATCCCACTACCCGTCATTGGCACCCCCTTTGAAAGGGTGGGCATTGATGTCATTGGTCCCTTGGACCCCACAACTGCCTTGGCAACAGGTTTATCCTGGTTTTGGTAGATCATGCCACCTACTACCCAGAGGCAATCCCTCTGAGAACAATGACTGCACCGGTGGTGACCAGAGCCCTGATGGGAATATTTACCCGTGTGGGGTTCCCTAAGGAGGTTGTTTCTGACAGAGGCACAAACTTCATGTCAGCGTACATGAAGTCCATGTGGGATGAGTGTGGGGTAACCTGCTGGTTTACCACCCCTTACCATCTTCAATCCGATGGGCTTGTTGAGAGATTCAACAAGACCCTAAAAGGCATGATCACTGGCCTACCTGAGGCCATGAGGCATAAGTGGGACATCCTCTTGCCATGCCTTCTCTTTGCTTATAGGGACGTGCCCCAGAAAAGGGTGGGGTTGAGCCCCTTTCAGGTTCTCAATGGTTACCCTGTCAGGGGACCACTAAGCATAGTGAAAGAGGGCTGGGAGAAAGCTGCCAAGACACCTCCCCAGGATGTAGTCAGCTACATGCTGGCCCTCCTCAACCAAACCCAATGCTTCTGAAAGCAGGCCAAAAGTAACCTTGAGGCCAGTCAAGAGGTGATGAAGGAGTGGTATAACGGGAAGTCCACTCTGGTCCAATTCTCACCTGGAGACAAGATTTGAGTAGTTGAGTCACTAGAGCCTAGAGCTCTCCAGGACCGCTGGACTGGCCCATTTAAGATCAAGGAGCGGAAGGGAGAGGCCACTTACGTAGTATACCTCTAGACCCCTAGGCACCCCCTAAGGGTTCTCCACCTCAAACAACTCAAGCCTCATTTTGAGAGGTCTGAGGTCAGAATGCCCCTTGTGACAGATGATGGCATGGAAGAGGAGAGTGAACCTGTTCCCGACCTCCTCTCTGCCAAAGCCATTGATGGGTTAGTGGAGGGTGTCAATCTCTCTGACACCCTGACTCTAAATCAGAGAGGAGACTGCTACGAGTTGTTGGAGCAGTTCTCTTCCCTATTTTCCCTTACTCCTGAACTCACCCACCTGTGTGTCCACGATATTGACATGGGAAACAGTCCCCTTGTAAAGAACAGCATTTACAGGTTGTCAGATAAGTTAAAGTCCAGCATCATGGAGGAAATTGCCAAGATGCTGGCCCTAGGGGATATTGAGAAGTCCAACAGTCCCTGTGGTGCTGGTACCCAAGGCTGGTGTACCCGGTGCCAAGCCAGAACTCCGGTTCTGTGTGGACTACTGGGGTCTCAACTTAGTCACACGGACTGACGCTCACCCCATCCCCGAGCTGATGAGCTCATAGACAGACTAGGCGCTGTCAAATTCTTCAGTACTTTTGATCTCACATCAGGGTACTGACAGATCGCCTTGACTGAGGGGGCTAAAGAGAGGTCAGCATTTTCTACACCTGAGGGCCATTACCAATTCTGGGTGATGCGTTTGGGTTGAAAAATGCCCCTGCTACCCTCAAACGGTTGGTCAACGGGGTCCTAGATGGCAAGGATGCCTTCTGCGCAGCCTACCTAGATGTCATAGCGTCTATAGTTCCAGCTGGGAGGAACATCTGCTCCACCTCAAGGAGGTGCTTCAGGCTCTGCAACAGGCAGGCCTGACCATCAAGGCTAGTAAGTGCTAGATTGGGCAGGGTTCCGTGGTGTACTTGGGACACCTAGTAGGTGGTGGCAAGGTGCAGCCACTCCAGGCCAAGTTTGAAACTATCAAGGCCTGGCAACTGCCCAGAACACAGGCAGAGGTGAGAGCCTTCCTTGGCCTCACTGGATACTACTGTAGGTTTGTCAAGGGCCTTGGATCCATTGTGACACCATGGACAGCACTTACTTCAAAAAAGCAACCTAGGTTGGTGACTTGGACAGAGGCGTGTCAGAAAGCCTTTGACTCCCTGAAGGAAGCCATGTGCACGGCCCATGTGCTCAAGGCCACTGACTACTCCCAGTAATTTATTGTGCAGACAGACGCTTCAGAGCATGGCATAGGGGCTGTTCTAGCACAGCTAAATGAGGAGGTCTTGGACCAACCAGTAGTCTTTATTAGTAGAAAACTATTACCATGGGAACAGAGGTGGACTGATTTTGAGAGAGAAGCATTTGCTCCGGTCTGGGCACTGAAGAAGCTGAGACCATACCTGTTTGGAATTCACTGCCGGGTTCAGACAGTCGCCAGGCCTCTCAGATGGCTCATGCAGATGAGGGGTGAGAATCCTAAACTCCTAGGTTGTCCATTACAGGGGATGGACTTTACGGTGGAGCATCGCCCGGGGTTCACCACGCCAATGCTGAAGGTCTTTCCAGATACTTCCACCTTAGGGATGTGAGCTCCCATGAGATTGGGTAGCTCTCCCGACTTTCAGCTGGGGTGGACACATTTTAGACCTGACAGCCTTAGGGTGGTCACCCCTAACATTTTGCCTGCCTCCCTACACTTTTTAGAGACTGTTCTTGCTGGTTTTAAGACTCTGCACACTTTACCACTGCTAACCAGTGCTAAAGTGTATATGCTCTCTCCCTTTAAACATGATAACACTGGATCATACCCAATTGGATTATTTAATTTACTTATAAGTCCCTAGTAAAGTGCACTATATGTGCCCAGGGCCTGTATATTGAATGCTACTAGTGGGTCTGCAGCATTGATTGTGCCACCCACTTAAGTAGCTCCTTAAACTTGTCGCAGGCCTGCCATTGCAAGGCCTGTTTGTACAGTTTCACTGCCAATTCAACTTGGCATTTAAAAGTACTTGCCAAGCCTAAAACTCCCCTATTTCTACATATAAGTTATCCCCAGGGTATGCCCTAGGTAACCCATGGGGTAGGGTGCAGTGTAGGCAAAAGGCAGGACATGTACCTTTGTAGTCTACATGTCCTGGTAGTGTAAAACTGCTAAATTCATTTTTACACTGCTGTGAGGCCTGCTCCCTTCATAGGCTAACACTGGTACTACCCTCATATACTGTTTGAGTGATAGCTGTTGATCTGAAAGGAGTAGGAAGGTAATATTTAGTATGGCCAGAATGGTGATGAAAAATCATGCTGACTGGTGAAGTTGGATTTAATATTACTATTTTAGAGATGACACTTTTAGAAAGTGAGCATTTCTCTGTACTTAAATCCTTCTGTGCCTTACAATCCAGGTCTTGCTGTGTTCAGTTGACAGCTCCCTTGTGTATTCACTCAGACACACCCCAAACACAGGATACTCAGCCTCACTTGCATACATCTGCATTTTGAATGGGTCTTCCTGGGCTGGGACACTTACATGTCAAGGGACAGTAGCCTGTCCTCACACAAAAGACAGCCACACCCCCTGCTGGGACCCTGGCAGACAGGATTGAACTGAAAGGGGACACTGTGTGCTTCTAAGCCACTCTTTGAAGTCTCTCCCCCTTCAAAGGCACATTTGGGTATTTAAACAGGGCCTCTGCCCCTGCCAACTGAGACACTTCCTGGAGAAGAGAACCTGAACCAGAACCTGCATCCTGCCAAGAAGAACTGCTTGGCTGCCCAAAGGACTCACCTGACTGCATTCTGTGAAGGACTGCTGCCTTGCTGTTGCCCTGCTGCCTTGCTGCTCTCTGGCTGTGGTGAGAAGTGCTCTCCAAGGGCATGGATAGAGCTTGCCTCCTGTTCCCTGAAGTCTCAGGACCAAAAAGACTTCACCTCCACAAGAAATATTTCTTGTGTGGCAAACAATCGACGCACAGCCTGCCAGAAATGAGGCACAGCCTGCAACGCAGTGAAAACATTTTAGCATGCCGATCCGGAACGATGCAGCCTGACTTTGCAACAAGAAGATCCATACAGCGCTAGCATAGTGACCGGAAATTCGATGCACGACCTACTGGATCATCGCACAGTGGAGTCGGAATGACGCAGCCTGACTTCCAGAGAGGAATCGTCGCTGCGCCTGCGGTGCAGTAGAAATTTCCATGCAATGCCCTCCGGATCGACGCAGCCCCTGTGACTTCATCCCATCAGCACCGGAAATCCACGCATTTTCCCCGGGGCATCCGAAAACCCCGCAACTTGAAGAAAATCCAAGACCGAATGTTGGAAATCAACGCAAAGCCTTCCATGGGTGGAAACTAAACAACGCATCGCCATGTGTGGCCAGAGAAATTGACACACACCTCCCTGTTTTCCACGCATTTCCTCCTCTGCAGTTCTTTGCGGAGATTTTGAATGCAAACCAAGTACTTTGTGCTCGAAAGAGACATTTAGGCCCTCATTATGACATTGGCGGTAAATCCCACTTACCGCCATGCTGACTGCTGCCAACATCCGGATATCCGTTCACTATATTATGACACAGACACACTTATCCATCACTATTCAGCTACAGACACAAATCCCCCACACCAAAGGTCAGTAATAAACTGGCGGTATCAAAACCCACACCGTTACGCCAACAGGAACAACGCCCACAACGTTATGACCCACGAATCACCATGGCAGACATTCAATGGCGGTAAACCATTGGCGGTACATACCGCCGCGCTCAAAATACACACATACATACAAAATAACACCCCTTTGGACAATTCAAACTACACACACCTGACACTCATACACACACCATACCCCACACCCACACCACTTTAAAACACACACCCACACTACCCACAACTCTTTACGACTACAAACCATTGCCAACAGAGAGAGATAGCAAGAGCACTCACACAACCAGAGCCACATACCACCATCACCTATACACCACCCACACACCTTACATCACACACCCCAACACATCACCCTACACACCCTCACCCATACCACTCACACTACACCCATGACACCACAACGACACCCCAGATTCTCTGAGGAGGAGTTAAGGGTCATGGTTGAAGAAATCATCCGGGTAGAGCCACAGCTATTTGGATCACAGGTGCAGCAGATATCCATTGTTAGGAAGATGGAGCTATGGCGGAGAATAGTGCACAGGGTCAACGCCATGGGACAACACCCCAGAACAAGGGATGACATTAGGAAGAGGTGGAATGACCTATGGGGGAAGGTGAGTTCCATTGCAGTAAGACACCAGCTGGCAGTACAGAGGACTGGCGGTGGACCCCCACCTCCTCCCCTATAACTAACGACATGGGAGCACCAGGTTTTGGCAATCATGCATCCTGAGGGCCTAGCAGGAGTAGGAGGAAGACTGGACTCTGGTAAGTCAACTCTCTATTACTATCACCCCCCACCTGCATGCCATCACATACCCCAACCCCACCCTCACTCCCATCACTCCACCACCTCCCACACACCCCACCATCACAACCCACTCATCCCAATGCCAAGCCCAGCATGCATCACCAATGCATGGAGAAGACTCACAGACCTGCATGGACACCTATCACTAAAGCATGCACACTAGAGAATCACCTAGCCCACCACATAACAACTCACACAAGGAAAAGCTGCCAGGGCAATAACAACCATAGAGGGCAACCCACCCATGCACAAAAAGTCACACACAGAAATATTAACACTGCATATACACCCCCACAGGTATCCCAGCCAATGTCACCAGAGAAGAGGTGCCAGCAACATCCAGTCCCCCCACAGAAGAGGCCCACAGGGATGACAGGAACTCTGCTTGCCTGATCTGGATGGCCAACCTGGTCCATCAGGGACCCCCGGACAGTCGGTTACCCAGGCACAGTCTCACACCACCACAGAGCCTTCCCCCTCAGGAAACACTACCACAGCACCCACACAGCGTGCCCATACCTCTTTCACGAGGACATGTCAATTAGCAGTGTGTCCACCACTACAGGGACCCCAGGGCACACCACAAACCCAAGACAATCAGGGACCTGGGGTCAGTGGGCACACGGTTCAGGGGACAGAGGCACAGGACAACAGGGAAGCTGGGAGGACTGCTGTGCACCAGGGTGAGGACAGGCCCAGGGAACGACTCTCCAGGAGGCACTCACTGCAATCCTGGGAGCATACCAACATTCCCAGGATACGCTGGGCCAGATCCTGGACAACGTGCAGGAGAACAGGTGGCTGCAGGAGGGACAGCACCAGGGGATCAGGGAGGACATGAAGGCCATTAACACCACCCTGGTCTCCATTGCAGGGGTGCTGGCAGACATGGCCACCATTGTGAGGGAGGCAGTGTCACACCAGCAGGCCCCTGCCACTAGCCAGACTACTGAACATCCCTCTACCTCCGCTGCCGCCAGTGGAGAGGAGGTTCCGCCACAGGACCAACAGGCCACCAGCACCCCTCCCCCTGCAGAAGGAGAACCACCCCACAAACGTTCCCTGTGATCCATGCAGAAGCCAGAGACTATTGTCAAGACCCCCGGCAGGAAATAAGACTCTCCTGATTGACCCTGTGTGTCCCACTCTGCCACCCTGTTCATCTTGAATTGTCATAGCTCCCCCTCCTATGCCCCCTTGGACAATGTACCTGTGCTACAAATAGACTGGACTCTACCTTGGACTATCCTCCATCATCAACCCAGCCCATTGAACTTCCCATTTTTCTTCAGGGCACTGCAATAAACACACTTTGAAAAAATACAAGTGTGGAGTATGTCAAATGATTTAAGTATGTATTCATTTAACAACATTTAAACATTGCAATTCAACTGTACAGTAATGAATACACAGGAAAGACCTGTAGTTGGCTGCAGTGAACATACCAGGAGCCATAGAGGGGCACCAATATCTGCAGAAAGAGTTGCCAAAGGGTGCAGTGAGTGGGCATAGAAGTGGGAATTCACAGCTTGCCAGTGACAATGTCAAACACAAAACTCTCAATGAAATGTGAAGTTACACTGTCTTACCTGTGTGTTATTAGAAGTATTGCCTAATCACTGCAGTTCTGTTGTCCTCATCCTCATCCTCATCCTCTGCCTCCTCATCTTCACTGTCCACAGGGTCCACAGCTGCCACACGGCCATCTCCAGCCTCCTCCTCCTACAGAAAAGGCACATTCCGTCTCAAGGCAAGGTTGTGCAACATGCACATTGCCATGATTATCTGGCAGACCTTCTTTGGTGAGTAGCACAGGGATCCCCCAGTTAGATGGAGGCACCAAAACCTGGACTTCAGGAGGTACGTTCTATTATCCTTCTGGTTCACCCATGTGCCTCATTGTAATGTTCCTCTGCCCTTGTCCTGGCATTCCTCACAGGGGTCAGTAGCCATGGGAGGTTGGGGTAACCTCAGTAACCTGCAAATATCGAGGGACAACTGTTAGCCACACACTATGCCATATGACCCACACCATACCCATACACCAACATACAATGGGTGAGAACCAGGGCTCACCTATTAGCCACACCCGGTGCCTCTGTAGTTGGACCATCACATTTGGGAGGCTGCTATTCCTCAGGATAAAAGCATCATGCACCGAGTCTGGATACTTAACATTGACATGGGAGATGTACTGGTCCGCCAAGCACACTATGTGCACATTCATCGAGTGAAAACTTTTCCCATTTCTGAAGACTTGTTAATTTTGCGCGGGGCGGGGGTGGACAAATGCAATATGTGTTCCATCAATCGCCCCAATTATGTTGGGGATATGTCCCATTGCATAGATGTCAGCCTTCACTGTGGCCAAATCCTCCACTTGGGGGAAAAGAATGTAGCTGCACAGGTGTTTAATCAGGGCAGACAACACTCTGGTCAGCACTATTGAGAACATTGGCTGTGACATTCCTGCTGCTAAACCCACTGTCACTTGGAAAGAACCACTTGCCAAGAAATGGATCACTGATAGCACTTGCACAAGAGGGGGGATCCCAGTGGGGTCTTGGATAGCAGATATCAGGTCAGGCTCCAATTGGGCACACAGCTCTGTGATTGTGGCCCTGTCAAGTCTGTAGGTGAGGATAATGTGCCTGTCCTCCATTGTTGCCAAGTCCACCAGGGGTCTGTACACGGGGGGATGTCTCCATCTCCTATTCATACACAGTGGTTGCAATCTATGGGGCAAAAGAATGATTAGCCAGTCCTAATCTGTACATTTTAGCCACTACAGTTCAATGCATGATGTGATTTTTTAATGTATTAGTGGCATATGTCTTGAATGTACAATTGTTATCTGTGACGCAGTTATGATCCATGGTCTACCCCCCTGAAATGGCATCCGCCTGTCCTGTATGGAGGGACAGGTGGAAGTGAGGTAATTCCACTGACGTTGTGCGCAGTTGCAGGAGGCGGTCGGGAACCGCCGTGCAACTCCTCATTGGTTATAATTGGGCCCTATGGGTTACAGTGGTCAATGGTGATGCACTCCAGTGGTGACGGTATTCACCGCCGTGGACGTCACTGACAGTTTCTATCTGTTTACTCACTTGCTACCTGACCTTCAACAGTAGAGGACCTAAACTGCGTGTGCTGCTGTGACATGTGTCTGGAACCTACCATGGCCCAGGTGACTGGGAAAAGGGCCCCTGCCTTCACCTCTGCGGAGTTGGAAAGACTAGTGGATGGGGTCCTACCCCAGTACGGACTGCTGTATGGGCCTCCAGAACAACTGGTGAGTACACTGTGAACACGATGCATGGGGCATGAATGCATGAAGTGGTGTGTGTGAAGGCCTCATGTGGTAGGGTTGGTGGATGGTCCCTGTGCAGCATGTATGCTGGGACATGTCTGTGCGTACGGGGATGGGAGGGCTATGGTGGGCCATGAGTATAGCAGGCATGACGGTCTAAATAATACTTTCCCTGTGTATATTTTCTCTGTAAGTCAGCGCCCATCAAAAGAAGGGATTATGGCTGCCATCGCCAAGGACGTGCGGACCCTGGGGGTCTTCTGCAGGCGGAGCACCCACTGTCAGAAACTGTGGGAGGACCTGAGACGCTGGGCACATAAGGTGGCGGAGGCCCAGCTGGGGATGGCCTCCCAATGAGGAAGGGGTGCCCTTCGAACCTTGACCCCCCTGATAGCCCGCATACTGGTGGTGGCCTATATGGAGCTGGATGGGTGTTTGGGGGATCACAGCAGCAACAAGGGGGTGAGTACAGTGCCCATCATTACTACTTATGCCTGGTGGGGCGGTATCGGGGTGCGGGAAGTGTGCATGTGGGTGCCCCTAGGCCAGGGCTGACATTGCAGTGTAGGTCCCATGTTGGGCAGGGTTCTGATGTGATATTTCTCCAAACTAGCTAGTAGGCATCCACTACTGGGAAGGTGTGTGTGGGTCCCATGAATGCTGCAGTGTGCGGTATGTCTCCCTCCCCATGCCCTGGTGACTAGAATTGTTACTGGTAGTGCATTGCATAGTGCGCAGGACTGTTTTCTGTCTGTGAGGGTGCTGTGTACGCTAACAGTGGTGTTGTTGCACCCATTGACCAATTGTATCCTTTTTCTCTCCCCCCCGTTTTGTATTTGTCATCATGTCCTTATGTGCACTAGCATCATCTGGCGGAGGAGCAGAGGCACCGGTGACGGAGGGAGCTGCCTCCTACAGGACCCAGGAGGCAGAGTCCACTGACACTGAGGGCACCAGTGGGACGAAGCACCACGGCAATGACTGGAGGGGACAGTTTGGACATGGACACCTCCTCCGATGGAAGCTCCCTGGTGGTGGTGGACACCTCTGTGCCCACCCCAGCTACAGGTACAGCCGCCACCCCCATACCAGCACTGCCCTCCCAGCAGCCCCTCATCAAGTTGCCCGTGCCCACTCACCCAGGAGATTGGACATCTCCTTCACCCGAGGCACCTCAGGCCCTGCCCCAGTTAGCCCTGCTGCCTTGAGTGAGGAGGCTATTGACCTCCTGTCATCCATCTCTGTTGGGCAGTCAACCATTGTGAATGCCACCCAGGGTCTGGCAGCCCAAATGCAACAGTCCAATGCATTTCTGAAGGGCATTCACACTGGCTTGGCAGCCCAACAGAGATCAATCCAGGCTGTGGCCTACTCTCTGATGGGAGCCATTGTCCCTGTTTCCAACCTCCTCTAACCAATCCCATTCCCCTCAACCCCAACCTATCCCAAACACACAGGCAGACGAGCATGCACACAAGACAACACACAAGAGTGGCACAGGCAAACACAGGTACCATACATCATCCCACAGTCACTCACACAAACACCATCCAGATGCAGACATACCAACATTCACTGCCTCCACTGTGGCCCCCTCCTCCTCTACCTCCACCTCCCTCCCAGTTGCGTCAACACTCACACCTGCATGCACTACATCCTCATCCACTAGCTCCATCACCAGCATACCTATCAGAACACTACCTCTCTGGCAGTCACTACCACAACAACCATGCACACGTCCCCTGTGTCCTCTTCCATTGTGTCTGTCACCCCACCTTCAAAGGTACACAAACGAGAGCACTCAAACACCCATTAGCCATCCACCTCACAACAGCATCCAGCCCATACACCTCCACCCAAACACAGCAGACAGACAGCTCCTACAACCACTCCCTCTTCCTCCACTCCCAGACCTTCTCCATCTTCCCACCCCAAAGTCCCTAAGCAGCTTTTCCTCTCCACCATTGACCTCTTCCCTACCCCTCCACTCCCTGTCCTTCATGTCTGGCCAGGGTGTGTAAAACCCAGACATGCACCTCAGCCACCCAGTCCATGGGACCAGTAGTGTCCCCAGCAACTCATGGGGGAAGGGATGCCAGGCACTAGACAGCCACACAGAAAGAGTGCCTGCCCCAAGTGCTGCCAGGAAGGTCAAGGTGCCACCCCCATGTGCTACAGTGAAGGTAAAGATGCCACCCCCAGCTGCTACCGTGAAGGTAAAGGTGCCACCCCAGCTGCTGCCAACAGGAGCAGGGAGCCATCCCCAGCTGCTGCCAAGAGGAGCAAGGAGCCATCCCCAGCTGCTGCAAAGAGGAGCAAGGAGCCATCACCAGCTGCTGCTAGGAAGGGCAAGTGGCCTGCACCTGCAGGCAGAAAGGACAAGGAGCCTAGTGCTGGGACTCAGTCGGAGCCACGACCACCAACCATGGTGGTGCAGCCGTCCGAGGCTGCAGGGGATGGGCAGGAGCTTCCCCTCACAATCACCACCACCACCATCAGAAGCAGCACCAGAGGGCAGCCGTCCGAGGCAGCAGGGAATGGGCAGGAGCTTCCCCCCACAACTACCACCAGCAGCAGCATCACCAGTACTAGCAGTGGGCAGCCCCGTCTGAGGCTGCAAGGGATGGGTAGGAGCTTCCCCCCACAACCACCACCAGCAGCAGCACCAGAACCACCACTAGCAGTGGGCAGCCGTCTGAGGCTGGAGGGGATGGGATGGAGCTTCCCCCCACCACCAGCGGCAACATCAACATCACCACCACTGAGCAGCCATCACTGCCGGTGGAGAGTGTGTAGTCCTGTGTCCATGGGCTGTTGTGCAGGCTGCCCCTGCAAATCCTGTGGAATTGACACCCTGCTGAGAGACTGTGGCCTTGCACTCCCCAAGACCTGCATCAGAGGGCACGATGCCCCCTCCAGAACCAGTGGAAAAGCCATCCACTCACCCCATCCTCCCCAGGATGAAGATCACTGGGCATGATGGCCCCTCCAGAACCAGTGGAGAAGCCATCCACTCACCCCATCCTCCCCAGGATGTAGATCACAGGACACAATGCCCCCTCCAGAACCAGTGGAGAAGCCATCCACTCACCCCATCCTCCCTAGGATGAAGATCACAAGGCACAATGCCACCTCCAGAACCAGTGGAGAAGCCATCAACTGGAGAGACTGTGGCCTTGCACTCCCAAGGACAGTGCACAGGGC
This sequence comes from Pleurodeles waltl, assembly GCF_031143425.1. Classification (NCBI taxonomy): domain Eukaryota; kingdom Metazoa; phylum Chordata; class Amphibia; order Caudata; family Salamandridae; genus Pleurodeles; species Pleurodeles waltl. The sequence continues at coordinate 952,739,884 of NC_090449.1, forward strand.
ATGTTGCCCCCTCCAGAGCCAGTGGGCAAGTCACCCACTTGAGAGACTGTGGCCTTGCACTCCCCAGGGCCAAGCACAGGGCATGTTGCCCCCTCCAGAGCATGTGGGCCATTCACCCACTCGAGAGACTATGGCCTAGCACTCCCCAGGACCAAGCACAGGGCATGTTGCCCCCTCCAGAGCCAGTGGGCAAGTCACCCACTCGAGAGTCTGTGGCCTTGCACTCCCCAGGACCAAGCACAGGGCATGTTGCCCCCTCCAGAGCATGTGGGCAAGTCACCCACTCGAGAGTCTGTGGCCTTGCACTCCCCAGGACCAAGCACAGGGCATGTTGCCCCCTCCAGAACCAGTGGGCAAGTCACCCACATGAGAGACTGTGGCCTTGCACTCCCCAGGACCAAGCACAGGGCATGTTGTCCCCTCCCAGACCAGTGGTGTTGTTCTATCTGCCGGCTGAGGTGCCCTTCTGTTCCCCGTCACCCTGAGGTGCCTGCCTATTTTCCAACTGATGCCCCTGCAGTGTTATCTCTGTGTTGTTGCAGGAGTCAAGTGGGACCTTGGACTTTGAGATGTGGCCCTGTGGCCCACGAACATTAAGAACTGGGCAGTGTCCCTTGATTTGTAAATATGTCTATACTTGTAGATTGGATGCACGTATTACTACTTTATTCATCTTATTACACTCACTTTCATCTATTCGTGTTGTCCTTGCATTTTTCCTGAGGGGTACGGGTGTGTATGTTTTATTACTGCATCTGGTTGTGTGTATGGTATGTGGGAGGTGTGTGTTGTGCATGTGTGTGTCACTCTTCCTCCCCCTCCCCTGTGTGCTAGGCGGCTGTACTCACCGTAGTTGTCTTCGCCATCTTTGGTGTTCGTGGTGGAGCAGGACGTAGAACAGCATTGGGAATATCTGCAGTTCGGGCTCAATGGCGGTGTAGTTCTTCCCTGACTCCCCACAGGTGAGTCGTTTCCCTTCTGTGCAGTGTTTCTGCCAGGCTTTTGATGTCGGTGGTAACGCCCCAGAAAAGGTGGCAAATTGATGTGTCTTAATATGGTGGGCGGGACATGGACTTCCGCCTGGCTGTAGACGGCTAAAGCCGTGGTGCCTGTTGTTTCAGCCCTGGCGGTCGGTGTGATAAAGAGCTGTCTGTCTGAGCTCTTTCCGCCATGGTCATAATTTGGCAGTATTTACTGCCAGCCTGTTGGCAGTACTACCACCACTTTTTCACCGACCGCCAGGGTTGTAATGAGGGCCTTATTGCTTTTAAGAGAATAAGGGGCATATTTATACTCCGTTTGCGCCGGATTTGCGTCGGTTTTTTTGACGCAAATTCGACGCAAAACTAACTCCATATTTATACTCTGGCGTTAGACGCGTCTAGCGCCAAAGTCCATGGAGTTTGCGTCACTTTTTAGCGTGGACACCTACTTTGGGTTAATGATATGCAAGGTAGGCGTTCCCGTCTAAAAAATTGACTCCGAGGCATGTGCGCCGTATTTACACTCCTGGGCAAAAATCACGCCCGGGAGTAGGCGGGTCAAAAAAAATGACGTCCAGCCGCTTTTGCGTCGTTTTTTAGCGTCTGGTCAGGGCAGGCGTTAAGGAACTTGTGGACTCGGAAGGAGCCGAGAGGTGCCCTCCCATGCCCCCAGGGACACCCCCTGTCACCCTTGCCCACCCCAGGAGGACGCCTAAGGATGGAGGGACCCATCCCAGGGAACATAAGGTAAGTTCAGGTAAGTAATATATATATTTTTTTTTTGTGGCATAGGGGGGCCTGATTTGTGACCCCCTACATGCCACTATGCCCAATGACCATGCCCAGGGGACATAAGTCCCCTGGGCATGGCCATTGGGCAAGGGGGCATGACTCCTGTCTTTGCTAAGACAGAAGTCATTTCAATGGGGGTTGGGAGTCAAAAAAAATGGCGCAAATCGGGTTGAGGCGAAAACTTTGCCTCAGCCTGACTTGCCCCATTTTTTGGCGCCCAACCTCCATTTTCCCCTACGCCGGAGCTGCCTGGTGTACGTAATTTTTTTCACGCACACCAGGCAGCTCCGCCAGCTAACGCCGGCTAACGTCATTGAATAAATACGGCTCCCGCATGGTGCTTCAGAATGGCGTTAGCCGGCGCTAATTTTTTTGACGCAAAACTGCGTTAGCGCAGTTTTGCGTCAAAAAGTATAAATATGGCCCTAAAGACACTTTATATCATTTTTACAGTGCTATTTCCAAATATACTTATTGCTTTCTAATCGTTTTGAGCTGCATCTTATCAGATAAATATCACATATTTTTCTAAACACTGCATGGTGTATTTTTGTGGTGTTCTACTGTGTTATTGCATGATTTATTGCACAAATACTTTACACATTGCCTTCTAAGTTAAGCCTGACTGCTCAGTGCCAAACTACCAAAGAGTGGGCACAGGATAATTTGGATTGTGTGTGACTTACCCTGACTAGAGTGAGAGTCCTCACTTGGACAGCGGGTAACCTGACTGACAACCAAAGACCCAATTTCTAACACATCGCTATTATGGATTCTGAAGTTCCTGAAAGTTAAGACATTGCATGTGATTAGGAAAAGTGATTTTTTTCAAAGACTTTTGCCTAAAATGTTCTCCTTAGATATTTAGAGACTTTGGTTGGCACTTCCTCTAATATAGCCTATTTTTCTGTGGAAGCCTAAAGTTGGAAGTGTGTTAGAGAATAATCAAACAAGTTTAGATCATGATAAATGGTCCTCTGTGAGTGAGATAACTAGCAATCACGAGGGCCCCCACATGAGTGTTTATTTTTTACACTAGAAATCGTCCCCAGAAAGTTCTGCCTAGTTTTATTTTTTTTTCCTCTCCGAGTTACTGAACGCCTATGTTATTTTCATTAGCATTATGTGAAAAAGAGGGAAGTTCAATGTAAGTTGGACATTGGGGGACAGAGGTATTCTCTAAAGACACTGTATTAGAAGTACCCTATAGCTTATACAAACAACCTCTTGTTTTGTTGGATAGAAGTATACACATTCCATTAGCGACCCGAGAGAGAACGAGTGTGAAGTACCTAGACTAAGAGGGACAGCACCTTTGCTAAAAAGGATAGGCTGAGCAGAGGATGTTATTCTTCTTTTCTCAACCCACTTCCCATTTAACCTGAGGACTGGCGTAGTTTGAATCTTTTAACATGATTTGTTAATGTTGACGTGATGTTGGGAACTTGCTTCGGGAATCACATCTTGCACCTACACGATCGCACAACCTAAGGAATAAAACAGGTTAGTGGCCAAGTATTAAAGAGTAACAGGCCTACATATATACCTAGTCGCAGCTAAATGGAATCTCAGAACCCGTCCTTAGCAGATGTAGTTAATTTACTAGAAGCCTTATAAAATGAGAGATAAACAATGCAGCAGTCCAAGGAAGAAACTAGGCAGTTAAACAGATTACTACCGAGTACAAGGGCTTTTTATGAGGAAAAGCAAACTAGGGTATGATGTGCAAGACTATAGCTCATTCTGAAACCACATACCTTTATCCATACAAACTCTAATTCTACACCATACAGAATAGTGGGTGCGATTGGGGGAGTAGATACAACTCCATTAGTCCAGGTAATCACGCCACACATAGGGGGTTATTCCAACTTTGGAGGAAGTGGTAATCCGTCCCAAAAGTGACGGTAAAGTGACGGATATACCACCAGCCGTATTACGAGTCCATTATATCCTATGGAACTCGTAATACGGCTGGTGGTAAATCCGTCACATTTGGGACGGATTACCACCTCCTCCAAAGTTGGAAAAACCCCCATAGTACTTTTCGCACCCCCCGAACATTTTCTGTAGTGAATCGGCTATAGCTGCTACTTTTTAAAATCAATGCCAATTGCATTTATATGTGAGTCTGCTTACTTTTCCGATGATCTCAATCTAGAGTAGCCTATATACTTTCCTAATTGGGGAAGTGTAACTTTGTGGTCGGTTTTTAGTAGAAAGGAATGATCCTTTTTTGCACACCTATTCAAACTTTCCAGCCAGGACGAAAAAAAATAATTTATAAACAAGCATTTATGAAATCTGTAAGTAGTGAACTATTAACTCTTAAACAAGGAATGAAGATCTTATCACCTACATGACCATTTTTAATCTGTTAGTTGCTGGGAATGTGTGGCCTCCACAAAAAGGGCTTATGATGTATTCACTCAAATCAGGAATCCTCCAGAGGACTGTGATGAACTCATTGCTTTAGTGGTCAAATTGGAACATAGGTTGAAGGAAAGAAGAACCGATTTGGGTTAAAATGAGCAGAAAGTAGTTGTCATCAGAGAAAAGAAGCTTAAACATATGGTGGTATATGAAAGTGAGCCGATGTAATTTGGGGAGACCATGCCCAAACTACCCAGGAACAAAGGCAGAGGCCTAGAGATAAAACCACTTTTCCTTTATTGTAGTAAAGCTGGTCATTTCATAAAGAGTATACTAGCAAACATAAAGAGAGGCCTCGAGCCATTTTTGCCACTACTAATGAAAAGGGACGTGACAGGGCTAGGAAGTTGTTTAAACCCAGCCTCTGGGTGAGCAGGGTTTTAAAGTATTTAGAGAACCTTACACCGCTACTTCTGAAGGTTCTATGAGCCATTTTCACATACTAGCACAGTTGGAGTGGGCACCTAATATAAAAGTTACTGTTGATATGTTGATTGATTCTGAAGCACCCAGCAACATTTTGGACTCATTAGCTAACAGATTAGGTATCCCCATCCTTGATAGAGACAAGAGGGAAGGGAAAAATGTGCACCAATGAAGGCAGTGAAATATAATCTGGCCAAGTAGTTACCCAAATTGTACAAATAACAATTACACTTTTTGAAAATCACTAAGACCAAGTCCGATTTGATTTATTTTTTGTACTTCAGTATTGGATAATTCTTCGAATTTCTTGGCTGTACTAATATAACCAAGCATCTAGAACTATGACCTTTTGGCACAATATTGGGAGAAGAACACTGTGTAATCCCTGAAGTCCATGAAGACTTTAAAGACATATTTTATAAAAAGAGAGAACGCTACTAATTAATTGCCCTTTCGATTTTCAAATTGAACTTCAACCTGGAGCTCAACTTCCTTGCAATAGGATTTATGCACTCACAAAATGCAAAAATCTTCACCTTACGAAATACTATTAAAACTTAGATTAATTTTTTCATCTCGATCTCTTATCTCATCTTGTTTATTTTTTGTTTTTGAGAAGAGAGGAGAGCTCAGAACATGCACTCATTGTTAGGCACTTAACGGTGTCATTATAAAGAATAGGCAGGTTTTGCCATCAATTCCATTTTAATTAGATCAAGTTATGAAGAAAATGATTTACAGTAAACCAGACTTAATGAGGCTTATCACTTTGTGTGCATCCAGGATAGTGGGGAGCGAAAGATCACATTTATAACTAAGTTTGGGCTTTTTTAATACCTCATCATGCCCTTCAGACTGTGCAGTGCTCCAACTGCCTTCCAATACTTCACACATTAAGTAATGCATGAATTGAGTGGCATTTGAGAAGTCTTCTATATTTCTGACATCCTAAGTTACCCAAATGTCTATCACCATATACATGGGTCGTGAGAGATCCATATTACAAACACTGCAGGATAATTGCTTTTGTGCCAATGTGTATATTTCAAGTGTGGAATTTGTGACATTTATCATCTCCTTCAAGGGTATTCAAATAGACAGGAAAAACGTAGAAGCTGTTGAAGGTTGGAAATCCCCCCGGTCTGTGAAAGAAGTACAGAAATTCTTGTCCTCTGCCAACTTTTATAAGTGTATTATTGATCAGTTATCTGCCACTGTCTGTCATATTGCATATTGAAAAGAAAGCATTTCAGACTTTAAAAGAATAAATTGTCACAGAACAAGTACTTACTCACCCAGACTTAACCCACCCTTTTTTTGTCGAAGCTGACGCTTCACAAACTGCTATTAGGGAAGTGTTATTCCAATGATCCAGCTACAGGACAGTGTTATCAATGTGATCCAAGTACAGGACGGCTGCAGCCAGTTGAATATTTATCACATAGACTTAGGCACTGATTTATACTTTTTGGTGCCAAACTGCACTAATGCAGTTTTGCAACCAAAAGTTTAGTACCAACTTGCACCATTTCTGAGCACCAGCTGAGCACCATATTTATGGAATTATGCAAGCCGATGCAAAGGGTAAGCCAGCGTAAAAAAAAGCCTTTAGCAGGGTGGGTCTGGAGGTCTGGAAGAAGGGTGTTTTGCACCAAACAATGACCAGCCTAGCATCATTTTCTGATGCTAAACCATACATACCACATGACTCCTGTCTTAGAAAAGACAGGAATCATGCCCACCACTCCAATGGCCATCACAGGGGACCATGGATCCCTGGGCATGACCATTGCACCCAGTGTCATGTGGGGGGGGGGCATTTCAGGGCCCCAAATGGCACTTTAAAAAAAATTATATACTTATCTGTACTTACCTATACTTACCTGGGATGGGGTCCCCCATCGTCTGCTGTCCCTCTGGTGGGGGTGTGGGTGGGGGTGCCCCTGGGGCCTGGGAGGGCACCTGTGGGCTTAATCCATGGTGTTCCACCATAGAAATAGGCCCACAGGTCCCCTAACGCCTGCCCTGACTCAGTCATTAAATAGTGGTGCAAAGCAAGTTTTGCACCATTATTTGACCCCTCCTCCCCCATGTGTGATTTTAGCACAGGTGGATAAATATGGCGCTAAGACGTAGAGTGATATTTTGCACAGGAATGCCCACTTTGCATCTCATTGACGGAAAGTAGGTTTCCACGTCCCAAAAATTAACTCCATAACATTGGCGCTAGATGGGTCTAGCACCAAAGTATAAAAATGGAGTTCGTTTTGCACCGAATTTGCGTAAAGAAATGACACAAATTCAGCGCAAAACCAGTATAAATATGCTCCTTGGTCCTATAGAAACTAATTACACAGTAGGAGGTAGGGAATTATTAACCATAACAGTGGTATTTGAAGAATGTCATTGTTACATTCTAGGCGCTTAACACACTATTACTATTCTGGCAGACCATTACAATTTACAGTTTTTAGAATCAGCCTGTGACTTCTCTGCCAGACATTTGCATTGGGCCAATTGTTTTAGTGATTATGATTTTGTTATTACTTTTTAACCTGGAATGAAAAATGGGAACACTGCTGCCCTATCCCTCTCTGGGTATACTCCCATAGAACATTCTCTTGAACACCCCCATTAAATCCATTGATAAATTGGTGGGAGCTATGTGGATCACCAAATTTAAAACTCAAGTTCAAAAAGAACAAAGCACAAATGGAAGTAAAAAGCTGGTAATTCAACATTCAAACACTAACAAATAGGACTTACACTATGTAAAAGAGGCACTTTATATACCCACCAGTCCTTTGCAAGAATAGGCTCTTTAAGTTATTTCAGTCGATTGGTAGGATATCCTGGAGAAAGAAAACAATTGTATTTGCTAAGAATACACTTGTGGTGGACTAATATGGTTAAGTATTCTAAAACATGTGATGTGTTTGTGCAAAGTAAAACCTCTCATACCACCCTTACTGTTTTGCTCCAATCTATTTCAGTTCAACCTAGCGCATGGCATGGAGTTTCTTGTGATTATGTTTAGGAGATACCTGAACCCCTGAAGGTTTTAACACAATTTTAGTAACTGTTGATCTTGTGACCAAAATGACACATTTCAGTCGCCTTTAGGTAGTGCCATCTGCAAAAAAAGTTAGCAGAGATCTTTACTCAATCAAAAGTTCAGTTACATAGAATGCCTTCAGTTCTTATTTCAGAAAGGGGCTTACAGTTTAGTTTACACATTTCTGGGGATCACCTTGTGACCATCCACCATCCCCAGAATGATGGTGAAACTGATTTATTCTTCAATTGTTCGATGTCAGACCTTGCAGGATAGTTCCAATTGTGGAACCTGGTTATGGAATGCAGAATTTGCATATAATAATCCCACCAGTTAACCTTCAGGAATTTCACTTTTTTCTGTACTTATAGTTTTCATCCCAAAATATCTATGCCTTAGAGGTCGCAACAAATATTAACCTAAGGTTGTTGGGCCTTTTAAGATTCTTAAATTAATTAACACTGTTGCTGTAAAGTTACCCATAACACTACCAGTACACCAGTCTTTCATGTTTCCTGATTAAATTAGTAATTGAAGGAACTTGTTTATCAGCAATACCACCTCCTGTGGTGATAGAGTGTCTTGCTGAATTTAAAGTTAAGGCCATACTAGACACTAAGAAGGTTAGAGGACACCTTTACTACCTCATTGAATGCAAAGGTTATAGTACTTTTGGTAGGTCCTGGGAAACCAATTTCTGACACTTACCTTGCCAAAGCCAGATTCTCCGACTACAGCTCCCCTTCCTGCAATGCCATGGAATTCTGTTGCCTGCTGGTTTTTGTCATCGCCTGCCTTGCTGCCAGCATCAACACTCCTCATAAGGACGCTGGGACATGTATGACAAAAGATTAAATGAGACCTCATACTAATAGAAGACGTTTACTACAAGGTGGTAAGGTGCAAAGTAAAACTATTGCAGGAAGAACTACTTACCATAATGGATACATTTTACTTCTGCACCACTATACCGAATTCTGAAATTCCTGAAAGTTGAAGACGTTATATGTGATTAGAAAAAGAGCATCAGACCATTGCTTACATTTTTCTCCTTGGATATTTGGAGACTCCGATTTTACTTTCCTCTGATCAAACCTTCTCTCTTGTTAGTTCCAAATTATGAAGTTTATTAGTTATTGAACAAATAATTCAGATGTTCAGACCATGAGAAATCATCTCACTGACTTATATTCCAGGTAATCAAGTGGGCACCAAAGCAGCCATTATTTTTTACAGAGAAACATTGTCCCCTGTCTCACCTGGTTGTATTATTTGTTTTTTTCTAGGAATTACTGAACACCTAGGTTGTTTTCCCTTCAATGAGAGCCTCAAGTGGGGAAGAGCGACATTTTAGAAAGCTATTTGGGGACGGTACTATTCTTTAAATACTTGCATTAGAAATTGCCTATAGATTATACATCTTCTTTTTGTTGGATACCCACATATGCATTCCATTAGCAATTTGAGAAGTAACCAGTACAAAGAACTTATGCCAAGAGAAACAGGTTTAACAGAGAATGCTATTCTTCTTTTCTCAATCAACTTTCCCTTTCACCCGAGGACTGCTGCAGTTTTATTCTTTTGACAGGATTCAGGTGGCATCAGTGTCTGAGTAGGATTAGAAGCTTGCTTCTGGAATCATATTTTGCACCTAAAAGATAGCAGAACCTAAGGAAGGAAAGAGGTTAGTGCTCATGTGTTCCTTGATTGGAAATGTGGAGATATACTTGTTATTGATGAGCAATTCTCCTCTATAATATTTTTTCCTCAGTGAACAGCAATGATGGGTCTCTGTGCATTGCAGACGAGGCTATGTGCGATGAAGACCTTCAACAATCTATTACTTAAGTATGTGAAGCACACAAGCTACCAAACTCTATGCCATTAACAAAGCTAATGATTAAACTGAAGGCTGGAGAAAACACAAGCTATATGTTGTGAGACATATAGCCAAAACAAGGATATGTACACAAATAGGCACAGGTCAAAGGTGCCTGTGAGAAGATACTATAGAGAACAGAGGGAAGATGAGAATTCCAGTTTGAGGTGGTAGAGAAGAGTAAATGGCAGGGACAAATATTCTTGGAGATTAGTGCCAGGGGAACAGAAAGATCCTAGAAGAGTAGAGGATGTCAGAGGCAGAAAATACCTGGTGGTGTGGTAGGGAACCTGCTAAGAATGAAACATACCCTGCCGTGAAGGACAAGAGAGATACCTTTAGAAGAACTGAGGAGAGTTCACAGCTTATCAAATTGGGAAGCTCACTCTCCAACCCATCTTCGGTCCCACTGGGAGTCCCACAAGGCTCCACTATCTCCCCAACACTCTGCAACCTGTACATGGAACCACTAACAAAGATTCCAAACCCAATTGGGTTTTTTCATTGTATTTAAATTGGTTTTTATTTTTAAATAAAAATGTGTCTCCAATTAGAGTGTAAAGTGTCACTGATTGGAGTGTCCTAAAGTAGAGTGTTGTACAGTATAGTGAAGGAGAGTGTTGTAGAGTCTAATGTCATAGAGTGGAGTATTTCAGAGTGGAATAGAGTGGAGTCGAGTACAGTGAAGTAAAGTAAAGAATTATACAGTAGTGTGGGGTGGTGTGTCGTATTGTGGAGTATCATAGAGTGTTGTGTTGTTGCATGTTGTACGGTGTACTGGAATGTCAAACAGAAGAGATAAGTGTTGTACAGTGGAGTATCTCAAAAGGAGTGTCATTGATTATTGTGTAGTGGAGTGGGGTGTTGAGTGTAGAGGCATAAAGTGGAGTGTCATTATCATCATCATTCTTTCTTTATTTGGCATAAAACCCTAAAAATATAAAACATAATACTTAATATATTATTTCATAAAATAATCTAGCACATAGTTTACAGTCTCTTAATTGCACTTAATCCAAGACAATTCATGATTATAATTCCATTTCTAGTCAAATCTTGCTTGACATATCCCTATCCATAATAGCTGTATGGGCTTTATTACAGTTTTGCATAGATCAACCCAGCCTAGCCCAATAAGATTCTAAAAACAATTTAAATATGACGGGCAAATCTAAATAAAGTGACAGTGCATTACTTTAAGACCAAATTCATGAGATATGGTGATGACATGTTTTTCCCATATATCTCGGGAAGAAAGCAGCTATAACATGTAGGAAATTACAGTCCAGCTACAGTAAAATAAAATCACTTAAAATCATAACTCAACTCTCATCTTTCCATCATTACTTAAAATGCGATACAATCATCATATGAGTGTCATAGTTTCTTAACCTTCTAGAATTTACAAGGCCGCACTACATCATATAAAAACATTCCCACCCTTCCCCAAGATGCCTGGTAATTGTGTTGTTTAAAAAAAGATATATTTTTTTTTAACGAGGCAGACCCACCTAGCCTTGACTTCCTTTTGTTGACATGTAAGAGGACCTTATCATATAATCAATTTATAAAGATAGTTTATCTTTTATAAAATGCCATATAATTATTATGCCTCGGGTTAAAGTTGGCTTTAAAAACTTCTTCTGCTCTTCTAAAAACCACAAACGATCCAATAAAATGTGTTGGGCACTACATTTTTGTTTTAAGCCACATGTACATAAGCCCAAATCATCCATGATTATGGCTTTTATTTTTGTGTCCATGTAACAAGTTTTTAGCCCAGCCCTGAATTTTAACACCGCATCTCTTAGCTTAGGGTTTGGTAGGGCACATTTTCCTAATTTTTCCACCCACTCACCATAAATTGGGTGGAAATTCTCCCCTGCAAATAACCTAGGTCTGCTTTGCTAGCACTTTTATTTACTATGAGGTGCAATTCCTGATTTGAAATTTGTTCACTACAACACTTATTAGCAGATAAGCCTAAGAGGACACAAATCTTTTCTAGCCGTCCTCTCACTTGAGAAGCCCAGGACAATTTGCTTCACTTGATTTCCCTTTTACATAACCTCACAATTTTCGAGATCCCCTCTTCAGTCAGACTAAACCAAAATTTCAATGCAGCTTGCATACCCTGATAACTCCATGCCGTCATTTGCCATTCCACTCTTTTAGCCTGAATCGTACTTAATGAGTGGCAGTGACAGCTAATGTTTCACACATTTACCTTTATTCGCATCCCAGTACAACTTTCCGGCGAGAGTTAAAACTTCCACCCCATATTTAAACTGAGTATGTACCATGGCAATAAAGGGGGAAAGTACTGAATGAAGAGACGGTCCTCCATACTTCGGACTAAACTGCATTAATCCTCAAACTGAAGCTAATCCCCTAGTTTTAAGGCACCCAGGCCCTCATTACGAGTTTGGCGGTCAGTGGACCGCCGCAGTAGAGCTGGCGGTTGCACCACCACAGGACTGGTGGAAGAGACCGCCATATAATGAGTACTGGGTAGACCCCTGCAAAACACAGTCAAGTTTCCATCCGGACCACCAGTGTGGACGTACCACTGTTGCTGGCGGAATGCCTCTTCAGTCGGCGGTCAGGCAGTTTCCACCCACCGTATTATGAGGTTGCATACCGCCAGTACTCCCGGGGTCGTCCAACCGCCAGGAAAACCATGGCGGAAACAAACAACATAACAGGAGCACCCACCTCCTGGAACACAGGCACGTCCGTAGGCGCCATGGCACGGGAATTGGAAGTCTTTCCAGTGCTCCTGCTGGCTATTGACATCCAGGACCAGCGACGCCAACATCGACACCAGCCGTAAGTACCCCATCCTAGCACACACTGGAGGGAAGGACATTAGTACACAAACACATGCACAAACGCACAGTCACCGTACATACATGCACAAGTAAAGCCAGGTCAAGCTATGTAGCACCGACACCAATGGGGCAGTTGTAAATAAATATTATTGGAAATGTTGGGGTGGAGTGTGCAGGTAGGGTGGATGTGCTGCATGTGGTTGTGTTGACTGTTGTGGTGCATGCAGATGTGGTGTACGGTTTGCACGCATGTGGTCAGCTGTTGTGACGGACATGTGTCTGGACCAGGACTGATGATGTGGTGTCTGCATGTGTGAGTGGTGATGTGACTGTGAAGGGGGAGGAGGTAGGGGAGTAAGGGTAGGTAGTGGATGTTGGTGTGTGTGCGTTTGAATGGTGGGTGTGTGCATGGCGGTGGTGGCGTTTGTAGTGCACATGAATGTCCTTGCATTCTGGTTCTGTTGGTGGGGATACATGCTGGTATGAAAGTGTGCTTTGGAGGGGAAATGGTAGAGGGATCTGGGAGTGGGAACAGAAGGAAGAAGGAACACTGGCTACTGTCAATGAGGATGCCGGAGCCTGAAACAATCTCTGAAGGGCAGACAGGGCACCGTGAATACCTTCCAGGAATGCATTTGACTGTTGCATCTGAGATGCCAGTCCCTGGATGGCATTCATAATGGATGTCTGCCCAACAGAGATGGACCTCAGAAGGTTAATAGCCTCCTCATTGAGGGCAGCAGGGCTGACTGGAGCAGGGGCAGAGGTGCCTGCGGTGAAGGAAATGCCCACCCTCATGGGTGAGCGGACATGGGCACCTGAATGGGGAGCTACAGGGATGGCAGTGCTGGTAAGGGGGGTGGCGGACAAGGATGGTGAAGTCACAGGGCCTGAAGGATCTGCCACCACCAGGGAGTTGCCATTGGAGGAAGAATCTGATGATGCTGTAGATGTTCCTGTCTCCCCCATGGTGCTCCACTCGCCCTCCGTCCCACTGGTCCCCTCAGCTCGCTGGTATCAGCCTCCTGAGTCCCATGGGATGCAGCTTCCCCACTTTCCGGTGCCCCTTCTCCTTTGACCAGATGATGCTGTTGCACACAAAGAAAGAGTAGCAGAGGGAGGGCGGGACAGTGAGAGACAGGGTGGGAGGAAGAGAAACAGGGAGCAAGTGGTCAATGCCAGCACAACAGCCACATACTAGCCACTACAACATACTCAAGTGCCATGTCATTACATGTCATGCCTACACACACACATGCCACTGCAATGACAGCCCATGTGTGCCACCTAAGTCATGCTCATGAGTTTCACACATGCTGACACACATTCAATCCTGTAAAGGATGAAACCCATATACTCAACACATGTCATATCCACCCCATTGACTCATGACTCCATACGATCACTAGACCCTAAATTTGTACTCTATGGGCATTTTAGAGGCATACTTACACAGCCACGTAACCCAAGCACATATAGCTGTATGATGTGAAACCTCAGACTTCGCAGACTACACATACACCACATGCCGACAGACAGCAAGTAGGGATTTGGCCCCAGCCACACTGTTTGGATAGTTGGGAGTACAATGTGTATAAACTCCACAAGCGGGGACCCTGTCCACATCAAATACCCTGCTCATTGATTACACAGTTGCCATGTCATCAATACTACTTAGCAGTTAAGTTTACCTCAACTCACATCCTGCACAGCATTTGAACACATGTATGTAGCACATCCGGCCTCTATGTATGACAAGACTAGTCATACAGAAGCTACCTAGCACACATTCCACGGACTTCACACACTGCACAGGCTGCACCTATCACTCACCACATAACCTAAGTATGAATGTGTACTCACCCCCTGTGGCTGCTGTGCTGCCCTCAAGCGCTCATCCACCTCAGGGTATGCCACCACCAAAATGCGGACATAAGGGGGTCAGGGTCTGAAGGGCACACCTCCCTCATTGGGAGGACATCCCAGCTGGCCCTCACTGGTGTTTCTCGCCCAGCGTTGCAGGTCCTCCCACCACTTCCTGCAGTGGGTGCCCCACCAGGCATGAACACCCAGGGTCCACACTTGCTTGGCGATAGTCGCCAGATCCCCTTCGTTTGATAAGGGCTCACCTGCATGGATAACACGGAGTAAAGGAGACAGTCATGTAGCGTGTCATCTTAGGGACTGCATTGGGCACAACACATACCCTGAACAGATGCACATTTCAATCTTCCAGTTGTCCTCACAGCCCACAGCCAGGTCCTTCCACAAGTCACTCATCCTCGCCACAAGGCCCCCATCCACCTTTGTACCACTCACAGACAGTACAACCATAGTGCACTCTCCTGATGCCCTGGTGCCCCATATAACTGGGCATACAGGGGTAGGACATCCTCCACAAGCTTCTCAAGTTCCACCTGTGTGAAGGCTGGGGCCCTATCCCCTGCAGCACAAGGCATCTTGGCTACCAGTGGCAGAACACAGCAGCATACGCAGTAGAGGTATCATCAGCACACGTAGCAGGAATCAAGTGAACATGAGCACATGAAATGGCAGTCATGGCCACTGCGGACATCACCGTCACCATCGGTGGTGAAAGTCATTGGCTCATGTTTCCCATAGGCAACCATGTTAACCAATAAGGAGTTGCACAGCGGTTGCGTCCGCCTACCGCCATGACGTCTTATGCCAGCGGAATTTGCTCACTTCCATCTGTACTGTGCATGCAGGATAGATGGCTGCCATTTTACTACTACAATGTGTACAGACTGGGTTTATGAGGTGTGTCATTTGCTGCGTCCACACAGTCCTTCATGCACATAATAATTACCACTCCCTCCTATTCCAAGGTATGGTGGAAGAATGATGGTGAGGAATGCGCCTGTCTACAGGCCCCTTGTCGATCTTGCCACCCTTGAAGAGAGGCACGTCATCCAGTGCTATTGGCTCAACCGTCAGTCCATCATGGATCTTGTGAGGCTGTTGGAGCCGGATCTGCGGCCTGGTATTCGTCATCCCAATACCATCACACCCACAGAACAGGTGTTGGCAGTCCTCCACTTCCTTGCCTCAGGGTCCTTCCAAATAACATTGGGCTGGGCTGCCGAAATATCCCAGCCCATGTTCAGTAACGTCTTGAAGAACGTCTTGTGTGCCCTACTGAAACATATTGACAGCCATATCAGGTTCCCCCAACATGATGATCTGCCCACTGTGAAAGCAGCCTTCTACACTGTGGCACATGTGCCACATGTGATCAGGGCTATAAATGGGACCCACATTGCCCTGGTGCCACCCAGGAGGAATGAACAGGTGTTTAGGGACCATAAAAACTTCCACTCAAACAATGTTCAGGTGGTATGTCTTGCAGACCTCTACATCACTCAAGTAACTACCCAGTTCCCAAGGTCAGTGCATGATGCCTACATACTGTGGAACAGCAGCATCCCACACCCGATGGCACACTGCAAAGGGACCGTGCCCTACTCATCTGTATGTATAGTGTCATATGTGTGCCTCTGTATTCTGCTCACTCTACACCACATTCCAAATTTCAATACAGTGTTTAATATGTCTAATATCTCTGTGGACATAGGTGACTCTAGTTATCCCAACCTGCCATGGCTACTGACACCTCTCAGGCATCCGACTACAGCAGCAGAAGACTGTTTCAATAAGGCCCATGGTAGGACCAGACGGGTAATTGGAGTGCTGAAAGCCAGATTCAGGTGCCTGCACCTTACTGGAGGGGCCCTACTGGACAGACCAGCAAAAGTGTGGCAGATCATTGAAGTGTGCTGCATGTTGCACAATTTGTCTATCAAAAGTCACATCACATTACTGGATGCTGAGGAGGTTGCTGCTGTGCCAATGGCTGATGAAGGGGACATGGGGAGTGATGAAGAGGATGATGACGAGGATGCAGCTGATTACAGAGCAGAACTGATACAACAATACTTCCACTGTCATGCAGGTATGTGTAAAAGCCATGCAATGTAACTAGTAGCATTGTCTGCTGTGTGCAGGGCTGCTACCAGGGTTGTGTATTCAATGTGGGTGCAGTGTGTACACATTACTTTGGACGTGGTGCTGTTAACTGTATTACAGAACTTGTATATGATTGCTTCCCCTTCTGGCACTGTCACATTAATTGGTAGGCCAATGGTCTTCCTGTTACAGAGGTGATGGCTGTACATAAGGTACTCATGGTACATAAAGATGTAGACATAAACTGTTCTCAAAGGTGTTTATATTTATAACAAAAGTGCAAGGGCTGATGAGTGGGTTGATGGCGAGTGGGATCATCAGAGTACTTAGCCCACCTGTGGGGATTAGTTGTCTAGTATGATGGCCATTTGAAAAAGGTGTTATGACAGTGGACAGTCAATAGGCTGTTGCTGTGACACACAAGGTGGTAAGTTCTGAAGTGGCTCACTTGCTGTTGGTGGTCTTGGTCTTGGCATCAGTGGAGTCTGTATGCCTGGTTGGACGTCCTCACTGGTGTGATGGTACCTCAGCTACAGGGGAAGGAGTGCTGGTGTCCTGCGTGTCCTGTGGCAGGGCCTCCATTCCATTGGTTGTGGCTGGCGTGGAGGGCTCAGATGTGATCTGGATTATGGTGGCATGCTGGTGGGAGGTGGACTGATGCTGGATGGTGGCAAGTTCTGTCAGCACCCTTGCTATGGTGGCCATGGTGGCATTATGGGTCTGTCATTGCTGCATGGCCTCCTGATGGTTCTCCCTCTGTAGCCTCTGGGTCTCCTGCAGGGTAGTGAGGATGTGGGCCATGGTCTCCTGGGTTTTGTGGTATGCACTCAGGACCTGGATGAGGGCCTCCTGGCCAGTCTGATGTTGTTGCTGCCCCCTCCCTTGGATCACAGATCACCTCCCACTAACTATGGCCCCCTGTGCCTGTGCCCCTGGCACAATGTGCCCACTCCCAGTAGCACCAAGGCTTTCATTGCCTGGGGTGGGTGCCCTTGACTCAGGCCCCTGTACTGTGGGGCACACCTCTAATTGAATGGTACCAGAGGCACAGGTTTGGAGAGGAGGGGCTAGCTGTAGTGTAGTAGCCACACGGGAGGGTGAGTCCGGGGTGTCTAGGTTGGGGCAGCTGGAGGTGGACTAGCCAGTCGCCCCTGATGGCCCAGGCATTTCATCATCCTCCAGACATCCACTGGGGCCTTCATCCTGGGAGGGCTGTCTAACCCTGGAATCCTCTGCTGGATGGCAGTAGCAGGGTTCGCTGTGGATGGAAAGGGTGAGAGTTATTACGTGGATATGTCATTGTAGTGTCATGGTGTGCCACTTGCAGTGGGTGGAATCGTTACCCAGGGATGGCAATGACATTTGCAGCAGTACTGACACTGCGTGGTGAATGGCCTTTGGGCCATGCTTGTCATGTCAATTGTAGTTGTGGGTTTGCTGTTTGACATTGCTGCAATTGGCATTGGTAGTGAGGTGGTGTTGGCTAGTGCTCTGGGTGGGCTGTGGGATGCATGTCCATGCAGGTGTACCATTGTGAGGTGTGAGTGGGACTTGGGTCCGGCATGCCAAGTGATGGATTGTGGGAGTGGTAGTTGAGGAGATAGTGAAGGTTTAGCATGCATTGTGCGGGGTATGTGTGTGGATGGTGGGAGATGGGTGGTGTGGCGTGCAGAGTAGGAAGGTGGGGTGATAGTGGGGGGTGCATTCTTGTGGTTTGTGATATGATGGGGAGTGGTAGGTGCTTGGGAGGCATGCAGGACTGGAGTGCATGATGTCCAAGACCTTCTCCTCTCAGGTTGTCAGGTCAAGGGGAGGAGGTGGGGGTCCACCGCCAGTCTTGTTGAGGGCGATGTTGTGCCTGGACGCCATGGAACGGACCTTCCCCCTGAGGTAATTCCACTTCTTTCTGATGTCCTCCTTTGTGCGTGGGTAGCTGCCGACTGTGTTCACCCTGTCGATGATCCTCTGCCATAGCTCAGTTTTCCTGGCCATTGATGTATGCTGTACTTGTGCTCCCATCAGTTGTGGCTCAACTCTGACGATCTTGTCCACCCTGACCAACTCATTGTCGGTGAAGCTTGTTGTGGGGGTGCGTGCAATGTGTGGATTCTTGCTCTATGAGCAGTGGTTCGTGCGTCGTATATCTCTGGCTCGTGGTGATATTCACCAGGGTTTGTGGGGGTGTTTTATTATGGTGCGGTGAACAGGTGTGTGTATATGCATATGTGTATATGTTTCAGGTGTGGGGTATTCAGCTTGTCCAATCTGGTGTTGCCTTCTAATGGCAGTGATTTTCTAGCCCGCCGTGGAGCGCACTGCCAATGGTTTACCACCGTGCATGTTCCGCTGTGCTGAATTGTGATAATAATAAGGCGGGCAGAATGGTGTCGGCATCGCGGGCCTGGCAGACGGACAGTCGCTCTTTCGCCATCAGTGGCACTGGCGGTGTTGAATTTCTGGCTGTGTTTCATCAGCGTGGTGTTTGTGTCTCGTAATACGGCGGACACTGTACCGCCAAAACTGGTGGGATGGTGGCGGGATTTTGCATGGCGGGCTTGCCGAAGACCGCCAAACTCGTAATGAGGGCCTCAGTGTGTTGTTTCCATCTTAATTCAGAGTTAAACACATGCCTAAGTATTTATATTTTTCAACTAATTCTACTTTATCTCCTTTCAGGTGCAAAGAGAATGCCTTCTTCCTTTTCCCTAACACAATTATTTAAATTTTGTCCAAATTTACTGGACGTTTTTTCCATTGACTGTATATATACAAAGCGTCTCATTTTATATGCAACCCCAAGTCTGTCATATCAACTATCACCAAGTCATCGGCGTATAATAAACAAGAGCATCCATTTTTGGACAAAGACCCCTAGTCTCCTTTAATACGCATGGACGGTCAGAAATAAATATATGGCAAACAATAGTGGGGCCAAGACGCATCATTGTTGCAACCCATTCTTTATAGAGATCTTCTTAGAGAAAAATCCACCAGCATCTAGGATCACTTGGGCCCAATTTTGCAAATGTAGTATCTGAAGGTGGAAAAGTAGATCAGAATTGACTCTGAGCACTTCAACATCTCCCATAACAAGTTCCGATCCACCAAATCAAAAGCTGCTCAGAAATCAACAAAGCAGCAAAATAGACTCCCATCTACCTCTGTTACCTTTCTGGCCAGTACCCAAAGGCTAAAACAATGGTCTATTGTTGAGTGGCCTTCTTTAAAGCCACCTTGCTCTACTGGAATTAAGTTGTTTAACTCTACCCAAGATTTCAGTTGACCCAACAATAACTTTGCAAATATTTTTTTGTTCACTTCCAGAAAGCTGATTAGCTGGTAGTGTTGGATCATTTTATATAGTTTGGCCTAATTATTGCACCCTTCCAATTCTCAGGGAAGCAGCTGGAGTCGCGAATTTTGTGAAAAATAACATCAAAAAGTTTTGCTCACCAACAAATGTTATTTTTTATTATCATTCCTGGGAGGTTATCTGGGCCGGCTGCTTTAGTTAGCTTAAGAGCCACGATTATTTCTTTCATCTTTTGCAGGGAGATAGATAATCTTAAAACCCTACCTACCTCGACTATATTTCCTCTTTCTATCCCAACATCCTTTCTTCTATATAGGTTGCACAGATCTTCATTCCAAACATCTTCACCAACTAAACACCACATGTTTCTGGTTGTTTTCCCCTCCCTCACCAGCAGCCATGACCTCCTAATACTGTGCGTCCCTATCACCTCTAACATAGCTTCCCAATTTCTAATCATATACTCCCATTTTGTCTTCCTCAAAATACTTTTGTAGACTTCTTTGGCTAGACAGAGCTTCTGTTCTATTTCCTTAGTGTGTCTTTTCCGATTTTCCCTTTCCAGTTTCCGCACCTTCAACTTCTGAATCCTACACTCTTGATTTTACCAAATATTTTTGTTGAACCTTCTGACTTGCCCCTTAACTTTATTCTCCAGTGTTGTTTTAAATTTTACTTTCAAGCAATCTACTACTTGTATAGTTACCCTGTCATATATCGTAAATACATCATTAGAATCTCCCATCACCTTAAGATCCCTAAAATTTACCATTAGCGCATTAAGCATTTTTAGGCTGTCTTCTGTAATCCTGGTAGTTATCTGACGTGGGTACTGTATCTGCAGTGCGACCACTCTTTCTCTTTCTCTTAGGGCATTTTTCCATGTCCTGAGTGTTAACTGTAGGAGCCAGTGATCACTACCCTCTAGATGCATAACTTCAAAACCTTCCACTTCCTCAAAATGCTAGCCATTTATAAAAGCATAATCAATAGGACAGGCCTGGTTACCTATTCGAAAGGTCTGCTTTGCTGGGCGAGCTGTATTCATGCGTCCGTTAATGCAGCACAGACCTAGAGAGCCTAAAATTCTTACCAAGCACCTATACCATGCAATACCTTCTGACCTGGGGAAGATACTTTGCAGTATACGTGCAGCGGTCAGCAACTCTTCATACAATTTCTCACTACATGCAGGATCTAATGTATGATTAAAATCACCCAAAATTAGTACCAACTGTTCTGCCTTACCCATGCATATTGATTCCACGTCTTCCTCAAGTCGGCCTAACTGGGTTTCACAATCTACTACCATCCCCGGCTAAATGTATATGTTGATTATAATGAGCTGTCTTGACCCTCCAATATCATTATAAAGGTCTACCTGACCAGCGAGTAGCCAGCTAACTTTTAGTTTTTATCTCCATAAGTCTGTTGGCTATTATAGTCAAGATCAAACTATTTAGACCACACGAGGGACAACTTGGACCTAACCAAGTGGAACCTTAAATTGCCTCAAAAAGCCATGTACAGGTTCGGGTTCTTCGTACAGTCAGGTTTCCAGGAAACACACTATATCATACTTTTCTAACCTCTCTTTAAATAAGACTTGTTTAAAGTGCCTCCTAAGTTCCGGGAAAAAAAACTATGTGAAGAAGCCGATTCCTAGTCCAACTCACTCAACTCCCCTCCGCTCTAATTACCAAGGGGGTTTAGAAAAGGCTCAAAGCAAATCCTCAACCTAGGGCCTTTAGAATTGGCAACTATAGTTTCACTTAACTTGCCCTTATTTCCATCCACACACATTCTTGGTTTTTTGCAGCTACTACACTGTAATGCACTTGATCTGGGAGGAGCCCTGCATGGCAGTTGAGGGCCCTACCATTTCTTTCTCCATTCTCAATTTCCCTCATTTGGACCAATCTTATTCCCTCCTTCCTAATTCCTTTTCTGCCCTCAATACCATTTGTCTAACACACCCTGAATAGAAAAGGGCCCTTGCCACCTAACTCCCTTCAGAAGTTATGGTAAATCCTATTTGCTTTATATCCTCTGACCTAATCTCACATAGGCTAGGGCACTTGCCCATAACTTCCATCAGGCTCAAACGATTTAAAGGCTTAAGCTTGCTCCACCACTTCCTTCCAATCTCCCTTCCCCCGGGTTCCAAATATACCCATACAATCTCACTTCTGTTGACGCCTTCCATCTTTCTCATAATTCTGGGGCCATTTGGTGATTATAAGGGGCTACCCTTCTCCTGTCGGTCTAAACTTTCTTCCCCTCTAGTTTTCCCACTTAATACCTTCTTTTTAGTGTTACTAACTTTCTTATTTTCCTTGCTTTTCTACAAAACAATCCTTTGGGAATTACACTTCTCTTTCAATAACTGGATATCTTCTATATTGACTACTCTGGATCCCCTTTGAGATGATTACCCTCTTTTAGGGATAAACACTTGTTGCCTCTGGTATAGGGCTGTTCCTAATTTTCTATGCCAAATTATCCTCCTCTCTCTTTTCGTGGGCCTTTTTGTTTTAATATTTCTCTCGTTGCTTCTTAAAATATCAAGATAGGGTATATAATCCCTCCCTTCCCAACCTTGTCTCCTTTTTCTCACCAGCATTGGTTGTTTAGAGATGTATTCAGATGGGAAGTCCGCTGTCTTTACTTTATCTCTTAACTCTCCTTCACTACTTCCTACTGATATACTCGTCTCCTGATCCCTTTTCTCTGTCGCTGGCCACACCAGTTTCGTCATACAATTGTTAATTTGTTTCAACTTTTCCGTTATCCCTTGTAACTGATGTTTATGTGCCTTACCTAAATCATTATTCACCATCAGTACTTCTGAAGTAGGCTGTAAGGTTTTCTTCATTAAGAACATTACTTCTAATAAGGATAACGCAGGAACTGTGGTGGTATCTAAGGCAAGAGTGCACTGCCTATCCGTGGGGGAGGTAAAATCAGTTTTACTTGCTCTTCTGTCTCCCCCTCCTAGCCCCTCCTTCTCCGATGTGGTATAAAACTGAAGTCTTTTCTCCAACCTAGAACTATCCCTTACTCAGGGGGGAAAGACAAGGCGATGAGGATAACCTAGGCTCTGGTAGGCGCATCCCCCCATATTCTTGTCTATCACTCCCCTAGGAATGAATCCTCATTCCGTAGGGACTCCGAAATAAAAGAATCACTTGTTATAAACTGTTCAACTTCACTCTGATCAGTTACTAGTCTTTTTCCTTTGTGCCACCTGAGATACAGTGGGAGTCTGTTTAACATTTTTTGGCACAAATTCTTTGATTGACGCACCAAATGGTGTTGCAGCAGCCCCTTTCCTGTTGTCTTTCGGGGCTGTGGTGACGGAGGCATATCTCCTCCTTCCAGACTGTCAACGGTATCTCCCAAAAAATGACACTCCTTAGGATTTCCCTTTATTTTAGATTTACCTTTCAGACCCTTCTTCTGGCCACACGCCCCACGTGCCCGCACTTCATTTGAGAGCATGCTTAATTCTTACTCCCCTGTAAAAAGGTAGACTCTGTACTTTTTTGGGGACATTTTCCTCTGTCTCCCACTTCTAATGCCCTTACCACCACCTCCACACACCCTGTATCTTAACCTCTGTCAGGTTTCAGTCTCTAGTACCCTGTCAAACCTGGTTCGTCACCGATTAACAAATACAACATTTTCCGGCTCTTACTCTGTTTTTCTTAAGGTTGCAACACAATCACACAGGGGCTTGCAGTACGTGGCAATATGCAACGGGCACAAACACAGTAGCAGTAAGTCAGGGTATGCTTTCTCCACTTGAAGAATGCCAGCCACTCAAGTATACTACAGATAAATTAACTCAACTGAAATCAGAAAGACGTCACTCACTCCACGCAGGCACTTAGACAATTAGGCAATTACTCAAGTGGAGACTTCCCTTTATCCTCCTCTTGGTACTCTCCTGGTGTCTTCCTCAGGGTACTTTCAAGGTACTGATAGCCCTTCAACCATGGGCTTGTGATGTGGGGGGTGGTAGCGGCCCCCTCCTCTCTCGGCCAACTCTGCACGGTAGCCCAACTCTCTACCACTCCTCAACTGCCTCCCAACCTCAACAAGACAGGAGGTAAGATGCTATTGCACACTTTACCATGACTCTTGGTCTCACCTGGGTCTCCCCTCTCTCGTGCCTCTGCACTCCTCTCACTCCTCGCAACTCACACTGGGGTCTCAAAATGCCACCACATTCGAGCACCTCACACTGCTGCCTCACACTGCTGCTCTCAGTGCGGGCTGAGGAAACTCGGACCCAGAGGAATTCTATTCCCCTCTCCACGATGGTCCTCTGTGCAGCCCAGCTGGCCTTAGCCCTCCTCAGGCCCCAAGGAGCCAGGGGAGATGCCTGGGGAAAAATGAGACTGTGTAGAGCCACCGGGTAAATGTGGACGTGGTCCAAAGAGACCAGGAAAGGCAAGGACGCCAGACGCCTGCCTACCCATCGCGAGGTGAGGCAGCAGCAGCAACAGCGACGTGGACAGCAAAAGCAACGACAGACTCCAGAGCTTGGGAGTCCTGTGTGGCTTATTTGTTAAGCAGTATGAAACCTTTGAGTAGAATATCGTGTAGTTCAGTGTTGTCAAGTGTAGTGTCATTCAGTAGAGGGGCAGAGAGTTTTGTACAATGTAGTATTGTACAGTGGAGTATCATAATTTGTTAGAACGCAGTGCATCTTAGAGTGGCAAGTTATAGTTAGTGTTGTCTGATTAGAGAGCTGAAAAGAGGGTGTAACAAGGTCTACTATTTATAATAATATGAAGGTGGATTGTAAATTGTTCTAACTAGAACTTTAGAATGTTTAATGTTTGCGTAGTTTACACTTGGTTGAAGTAGGGAAAATAAGTTTTCCTAACTATAACTAAGCTTTAATCTTCGTTTTTTCAGTGAATCTCAATGTTTATCAAAAATATTTTAATAGAAAGGTGTTTCAATTTGTAGAGTCCAGTGTCGCAAGTGGAGAGTTTTTATTTGGAGTAGTGTGCAGTACAGTGGAGGAGAGTGTTGTATAGTCAATTGCCACAAAGTTCACTATAGTAGATTGAAATAGAGTGGAGTGAAGTAGAGTGTAGTAGTGTATTGTACAATGTAGGAAAGTGTTATATATGTAATGGCATAGTGTCTCATGTAGTGGAGTCAAGTATCACAGACTGAAGCAGTGAGTTGTACAGTGGAATGGCATGTTGAACAGTAGAGTAGGGTGTCATGGACTGTCAGAGTGGAGTAGGGTGTTTTAGAGTGAAGTAGGGTGAAGTAGGGTGTTATGTATATCTTCAAGTGGACTGTCGTAGAGCACAGTGGGGGAGAGTGTCATAGAGTAGAGTACCTTGTCATGTAGTGGAGTGGCATACGATAGAGAGAAGTTGAGTGGTGGGTCAGGTAATATCATACAGTGTAGTACAGTGGTGTAGAAGGAATGGGTGTGGAGTGGAGTATAGTTGCATAAAGTGTAGGACAGTGCTGTAGAGTGGAGTTGCATATAGGGGAATAGAGTGTCATACACTCAACTGGCATACAGCAAGTATAATACATTGGCATAGAGTGGAATAAAGTGTAGTAGAGTGGAGTGGAGCACAATGGAGTGGGGTGGTATAGAGTGGAGTGGAGGAAAGTATCATGGAGTTGTGTGTCATAGACTATAGTGGTGTGGAGCGCAGTGGAGTGGAGTGCGTAACATACAGTTGAGTAAAGTTTCATAAATGGAGTACAGCGCTGTACAGTAGAGTGTAGGGGGAAGTCACACAGTATTGGAAAGTGACGTAGGCTATAGTAGAGTAGAGTGACATACAGTCTAGTTTATTTTTGTAGATTTGTAGAGTGAAGTGATATACAGTACATTACATTGTTGTAGAGTGTGGTAGAGTGGATTGGCATACAGGGGGTCATTCTGACCCCGGCGGGCGGCGGGAGCCGCCCGCCCGCCCGGAGGGAACCGTCGAATGACCGCACCGCGGTCAAAAGACCACGGCGGCCATTCTGGCTTTCCTGCTGGGCCGGCGGGCGACCGCCAGAAGGCCGCCCGCCGGCCCAGCGGGAAACCCCCCTCAACAATGAAGCCGAAACTTCAAAGCAGACACTGAAAATCTTCATGGGGCCCTGTTAGGGGGCCCCTGCATTGCCCATGCCAGCGGCATGGGCAGTGCAGGGGCCCCCAGGGGCCCCACGACACCCGTTCCCGCCATCCTGTTCCTGGCGGTAAAAACCGCCAGGGACAGGATGGCGGGAAGGGGGTCGGAATCCCCATGGCGGCGCATGGAGGATTCCCTGGGCCAGGGGTAAACTGGCGGGAAACCGCTGGTTGCCCTTTTCTGACCGCGGCAGGAAGCACTGCCAGCCTGGGGTCGGAATGACCCCCCACAGTGTTGTAGAGTAAAATGGCATACAGCTGCGTAGATTGGGGTGGCATACAGAGTAAAATGGAGTACTGTGTCAGAGTGGAGTAAATTGGTGGTGCAGTGGCATACAAAGAGTTATGTACAGTGTCTTTTAGTGAACTAGAGTATCGTAGAGTGGAGTAGATGAGTGTACAGTGGCATATAGTACAATACAGTGTTGTACAGTGGAGTGAAGGGGTACAGCAGGAGTAAAGTGTCAGAGATTGGCATACAGTGCAGTACATTGTTGTAGAGTGGAGTTGCCTACAAGACACTAGTATGAGAAGCAGTGGAATTGCATTGAGTGGATTGTTGTATAGCAGGATAGAGTGAGGTAAAGTGTCGTACTGTGAAGTAAAGTGACTTACAGGCTTACAGTGGAATAGGATAGAGCAGAGTACATTGGAGTGGTGTTGAGTGGAATGGCATAGAGTGGAATAGCATGGAGTAGAATAGAGTAGAGTGGAGTGACGTAGAGTGGATTGATGTAAACTAGAGTGGTGTATTGTGAAGTAGCGTGAAGTGGAATAGCATATACTGGAAAAGCGTAGAGTGCCGTGGTGTACAGTAGAGTGGCATAGACTGGAATAGATTAAAGTGGCATAGCGTACAATGAAGGATTATAGACTGGAGTGGCATACACTGGAATAGGGTAGAGTTTAATAGCATACAGTGGAGTGGTGTACAGTGGAGTGGCATCCAATGGCATAGAGTGGAAAAGTATCATATACTAGATGAGCATATATTGGAGTGGCATAGAGTGGAGTTCCATAGAGTGTAAGAGTGTAGAGCGGATTGGCATAGATGAGAGTTGTGTACAGTGTAATGGCATAGACTGGAGTGATAAAGAGCAGAGTCTTGCACAGTGGAGTGGCATAGATTGTAATAGTGTATTGTCGAATAGAGTACAGTGGAGTGGGGTATAATAGAGTGGCATACCGTGGCGTGGGGTAGGTTGTAGTAGAACACAGTGAGTGGCATACATTGGGGTTGCATCCAACAGAGCAGCTTAGAGTGAAGTGGTGTATAGAGCAGTGCCATACAATGGAGTGGCATGGAGTGGAGTAGTGCACAGTACAGTGGCATACAGTTGAATATCTTACAGTGGAGCATTGTAGAGTGGAGAGGCATACAGTGCAATGGAGAAGAGTGGAGTGGTGTACACTAGAAAAGCGTGGAGTGGAATAGCATATAGTAAAGTAGCATCTAATGGAGAAGCATAGAGTGGAGTGACATAGAGTGGAATAGCATATAAGTGGTTACAGTGGCATGGCATACAGATGTGTGTGAAATTTAGCTAAATGTAGATTATAGTGTGCAGGGTAATTCAAAACAGTGAATTGTGCTGCCTTGAATTTATCCAGATTTACATTGCGTTGCAAATCTGACTTAAGAATTGTGTTGCCCATGCAACACCATGCATGATGCAAGGGTACACAATCCATTAACACAATGAGGCCTTAGTTATATTTTGGGCCATGGTATACTATGATAAGTTTATGATGACAAGCCAGTATATAATTGGGTGTTTTTAGAACATGAAAAGATAGCCATATTGTTTTTATTAGACATTGGCTGTGTAGAGTGTTTGGGACTTTGATTTAGGTAAGTAGTAGATACCTATCTATTACTACTTTAGTGGACTGTAATGTTTAGGGAAAGGGATTTAAATTTTTTAAAATATTTTTAAATAAGTTTACAGGCATGTACTGCAGTAGTTTCACAACATTTTGTCAAATTCTGCAAAAGTACTGTGGCGACAGATATCACAAAGTCTAAATGCTTGATAACTGAAAAATTGCATACCTTATTTAACTGCAGGACTTTAAAAGCATCATTTTTGCACCATAACGTATAATCTTGCCAAATTTAATGTACATCCATTCAGCCGTTTTCGCACTACATCAAATTCGATAGGCTATGGAAAATGCATTGGTGGCAAAAAGCTTTTTGGGTCCCCTTTTACCTTGCACACCCTTGAAGAGTCACCATAAAAATTTACATCGTCTGACAAATCAGAAAATATTATAGGTCTGGAATGTTTTGTGGTGGAAGAGGTGAAAAATGTTTAGGGAGCTAATATCTGAGGAACTGGTATCTTTGGGAATACTAACTATAACTGAAGAGTGTCAATCAGATTAATCTTTGTAGCTATTATATTTGGTATGTATTTATTTATTGGCCTACACAAACCTATGACCATAAATGTGTCATTAAAGTTGTTCATGTAGTAAAACTTTACAAAAGCACTCTAGTTTTTGTTTGGGCTTCCTTGCTACTTTTAATAGGATTGCACTACATATGAAGCTCAGCTTGAATGAAAGTCAATCATTGTTGTTATAAAAATTAGGATTAGGATTTTATTTAAATAATTGCTAATTCTCATTTCCTGCATAAAGTGGTATTCACATTTCCATTTTGATGCACAGAAGTACATAAGAAGGGGGTGGCTTGGTGGGCATAGTTTTATTTTGTGAGCCAGTGAGCTTGCAAAGAAAAGTCATGTAGATGAAGATGTTTACTATTGGTTATGTATTTGTTTAGAGGTTTTGTGAGAAGTTGGGTTGTTGGTTGACTGGGGTGTGAGCCCAGGTCAAGCAACAGCCACAATCCCTTGCAGGTGAACCACAATATCCTGGATAGGTTGGCACAAAAAGCAGTCAGGCTACACTTAGAGGCAATGTGTTAAGTATGTATGCAGCACACAAACAGCAATACATTGAAAACACAACATAGTAAAAATCCCAAACCAATAATTGACATAAAAACCATCAAAATCCAATTAGTAGAACAGGAGTTGTGAATTTTTAACATTTGAGGTTCTAAATAGCAAGTCTTCTTTTTCGGAAAATCACCTGGACACCTTTAGCACCACAACCAAAGGTCCAGGAGTGGATAGAGACCTTTTGTGGGTCAAGATGGTGGCAGCCTGTTATGTCCATGTGACTCTGAACAGGAGGCCAGCAAAACATGCCCCTGGAGTCACTTCTGGAAGTACGGGGTTCACATGAAGATGCTAGGCTCCACAGAAGGGCTAGTCCATGAAGGTTCAAGTCAGGCTCCAGGGAACAAAGCAGTTCTTCCAGATACAGCAGCAGTCTGGTAAAGTGCACAGCAGCTCACAGCAGCAGGCAGTCCTCTGAGAGTCCTTCTGCAGCTCCAGTAGTGAACTGATGAGTGGGTATGAAAGCTTTATTTTTATATCCTGTTGCGCTGCTTCTAGAAGGTGGGAGACATTTCCAGAAAGGTTCTTTGAAGTTTCCTGCCTCCCCTACCCTGGCTTCTATCTGGCTGCACTGAAAATATAGGGTCATTAAGCCTATTGTGCGGTGGCAGAGCACAACCTACTCAGGTGCAAGTGGGGCTGCACTTTGCTCCACCTCGACATCAAGCCAGTTAATGCGCTATTCAGGCTCAGCTAATCCCCCTATTCAGTGACTGTCTGGGGTGAATTCACAAAGACATATCTGTCAGTTATGCCTAGTCATGTGACCAAAGGCTGTCTGCAGGCACAGAGGGCTAAAGGCAGAAAAATGCCAACTTTCGAATAGCAGCAGTTTTAAACTTGTGGTGATAAATACGGCTTTACCATTAAGGAGGGCTCAGCATTACAAATTTATAGATACCAAAGACAACATATCCACCACCTCTGGTTTAAGAATCACAGCTTATTAAATGTAATAAGGAATCTTCAATGTTGTCGTATGGTAGGGGTAGGCCTCACAGTAGTGAAACATTAATTCGGAGTTTTCCACTACTAGGACATGTAAAACTTAAAAGTACATGTCCTACCTTTTAGTTACACAGCGCCCTGCCCTATGAACTACCCAGGGCCTACCTTAGGGGTGACCTATATGTAACAAAATAGGAGTTTAAGGCTTGGCAAAGGGATTTAAATGCCACATTGACATAGCAGTGGGACACTGACTTCATGCTGCAATGGCAGGCCTGGGGCATGATTTAAAGTGCTACTTAAGTGGGTGGCACAATAAGTGCTGCAGGCCGCCTGGTAGCATTTAATGTACAGGCCCTGGGTATATGATAACCACTCTACAAGGGACTTACAAATAAATTAAATATGCCAATCAGGTGTATGCCAATCAAATTATGTTTAGGGGAGTAAACACAAGCACCTTAACACTGGTAAGAGTCCTAAGGTCAACATAGCAAAAAAACAGATAAGATGGAGGCAAGCAAGTAAAAGTTTGGGGGGCAAAACCACCCAAAGGCTCACATGTCTAACAGGTTTCCATTACCATGTAACCATAAATGGGTTCTTCAGCTGTTCATGTAGTAAATCTGGTACACTTCATGTGGAGTTTAATTTGTTCTTTAGGCTTCTTTGCTACTTTTAGAAGGATTGTATTACACATGAAGGCCAAAGTGAATAAAAGACAATCATTGTTATGATTATAAAAATGAGGATATTATTTTTTCCTAATGGCCGATTATCATGTTGTCCAAATTATAGTTTGTGTTGCTCACTGTTAAAGAAATAATACATTTTGTTGCACAGGGGTGCATAGGAAAGATATTTATGTTTGGGTTGTTGGGACAGTTGTACTTTGTGATCCAGACAGCATGCAAAGAAAACCTAAGTAGATTAAAATGTATTCTATTGTTATGTATTTGTTTGGTTGTGGGTTTCCATTAGCATGCGACCATAATTGGGTCTTCCATTTGTTCATGTAGTAAATCCGAAACTTTACATATGCACTATAGTTTGTTTTTAGCCTTCCTTGCTACTTTTAGTGGGTTTGTGCTACATATGAAAGTCAAAGCGACACAAAGGCAATCATTGTTATAGGTATAAAAACAGAGGTTTTTGTTTTTTCTGGTGGCCAATTATCCTGTCCTCCAACAATGTTTAAGCAATTTTTATGGGGTTTTATCAACTTTAGACATTACTAGTTATAAGAGGATAAAAACAAAAATGGGAAGCATACACCAGGTAAAAAAAAGCTACAAGGGAAAGGTGGTTGTGCTTACAAGTTTGCACATCCTAAATACACAAACTATGTAATGGGGGAAAAATGTATCTCATAATATCACGCAATGTCCATTAGGTGCCATGCTGGTATTCATACACAACCACCAAGTGCGTGGCTGTCCCAACTGGTGAACCAATTAGGACTGAACAAGTTTATTTAAAAAAACAAGGCACACCAAAGTAGTCCACAGAGTTTGTGGTGTGTAAAGCAAGTCAATAGGAGTTCCAGATACGTCTTGTTGTTCATTATGATTTATTCATCCCACGCTATGATGATTCTATAAGCAACAGCCGACACGTGTTTCATCATCTAGACTTTTTCAAGGAAAATTCAATGGAAATGCTTCCATATGTAGATTAAAGTTGGTGCTGAGAAGAGTTCTATATTTCGCCTTTCTCCTTGTAGAGAGATAATTCAAATATGCTCGAGAGACAAGGCGTGTAGTGTAGAGTAAGATGCAGTAATTGTGCCACCTTTTCAAGTATCAGTAACTGTACTAACAATATGTAAGCCAAATAGCAAATAACAATATATGCAATATAGTTTATGTTTTAGGTTTCCTTGCTACTTTTAGTAGTATTGCCCTACAAGGTAGCACAAAGTTGTTGGCCCTTATAACTTCATAACCACTTCATAACATCACATGCAATAGCAAAAGAAATCACCTACATAGAATAATTTGCTGTGCTGTGAAATTTCATCACTATCTATTTAGTTGTTTAGCCAATATGTGAAGTACAAAATACAAGATGCATTGGATTTTAAGCTTAGTTTGAGACCCACTTTTTTCTTTAACCCCATTGACCAAATGCCGCAAAAGTTTAATTTCTCCAACAATGTAACAGGTGCAACACGTCTGCAAGGTTTCTCAGAAATTTGTCAAACAGGTGCAAAGTGATTAAGGGACAACAATGCAAGAAATCCCTATCTCTGGTGATGCTAACTATAATTACAGAGTGACTACCACTACTCTGTAATATATATTACCTACTTGTGGTCATCAGTAGGTAGTTATAGTCAGGACCTAGTTTCCACAGGAAAAGCATTTTGTGTTTAGCCAATAAATTTAGTTTATGAATCTTCACAAAATTTGCAACACTAGTTTGGCACTCATTTCAGCTGCTGTCTTGAAAGCTTCGCCGTGATACACCAAGCGGAAACTAAGAAAAAGGGGGGGTCCCAAAACACGATTTCCCCATGCAATTTCCCATAGGGATTTTGAACACAACTACAGCCCGAACCTCAGGACAGAATTACACACAATTTGGCAGAAAACTAGCTTTCGGTCCAAAAAGTGTGCTTTCCATGATTTGGTGTAAATCTGTTCAGTAGTTTTTGAGTAGTTAAAAAAACAAATTTGTATATATCTAAGGACGCAGCACCTCCACAGACCCCAGAGATCTCATTTTGAGATCTGATTGGCTGCCAACTCTTCAAGCAGGAAGTGTTGGCAACCATTTTGGGACTTTGACTCAGCCGAAGGTAGGAATACGTATAGGAGAAGCACACCTCTTTAGGACATGGTAGTCCACAGTCACTACTCTGATTCCAAGATTGAGAAATCTAACGTGACTGTTTTTTTCCTTGAGGGAGTACAAGATCCCAGGGACAAGAAGAAAGAAAGCCAATACTACGCTGTTGAACTTCAATTCCGTTTTCACGGTGTATTGTTTAGTTTGCCACTGTGATTTAACATATATGGGTAGCACGGTCATACCAGTTAAGATCCAGTTACAAGATGGCCACCACAATACAGAGGTATTGTGCTAGCAACTGGGAGCATGAGTACGTCCTTGATTTTTAGTATTAAGCTGCCAGGAAGTAGCTGTGTTTTGTTTGTTTATTTAAATGACTTGTACGTGGTTGGTCTTTTGACATTGAGAAAGGCTTTATGCCAAAACACTTCTGTCAAACCCTGATTTTTTGAGTTGTATTGCTCAAATGTTTGGAAACATCCACCTGAGTGCATGATTTTTTTTTCTGGGGAGATACAGATAGCTTGAGTCCACCCTCATATTCGTGGCACCTACTGTGTTAGAGGTGCAGTGGCTTGTTGGTGGAACAGGAGACACTATGGTACTCATTATGATTCTGGCGGTCACTTGACTGCCAGATTGGTGGAGATCCCGGCAGTCTGGTGGTTGTGATGGTCATAATCCGCCAGGGCAGCGCTGTCCTGGGGATTACCACCTTGTTCTCCGCCAGCCATTTCATGGTGGAAAAGGCTGGCAGAGAACAGGTGTAGGGGGCCCCAGGGGAGCACCTGCACTGCCCATGCACTTGGCATGGGCAGTGCAGAGCCCCCTGGACAGCCCTGTTGCAATATTACTGTCTGCTTTGCGGACAGTGAACATTGGGAGGGTGCTGGTGCACCCCGCATCCTACAGCATTGCCACAGGCTCGAATTCGAGCTGGTGACGATGCTGCAGGCTCTTTCCCGGTAAGCCAAACTCAGGTTTCCACCCCATGACCTTAACTGTCTTGGAACAAGAATCAACAGGAGACCTTGAAGGTGAGAATCATGGAGATTTATCAGATCATGAATTTTGTTCCGCACTAGGATTGTCAACGGATGCTACAATCTCTAGTCATTTCAAACTCAAGTCACAGTTCTGTCCCCAGTTGCCGGCTGGAAATAAGATTGATGTGTTTCAGGAAGTAATGACGGATGGGCTTACAAAAATAGCCCTGG
Source organism: Pleurodeles waltl (assembly GCF_031143425.1). Taxonomy (NCBI): domain Eukaryota; kingdom Metazoa; phylum Chordata; class Amphibia; order Caudata; family Salamandridae; genus Pleurodeles; species Pleurodeles waltl. The sequence continues at coordinate 952,773,679 of NC_090449.1, forward strand.
GACTATCCAAAAAAATCTAAAACAAAACCAAAAATTACAAGAATGCAAACATGACACCAGAGGATTGGGGTGCATTGAAGGATCAGCGTAATGACAACACAAACATTATTAAACCTTCGGACAAGGGAGGCAACATTGTATTATTAAATAGTGATGATTATATTAAGGAAGCCAATGGACAATTGGAAAGAAAGAAAACTATAGATAATTAAAAAGTAATCCTATGAATATTTACATGATGGAATACCATGGTATTTTTAAAAAATGGCTAGAAAAAGGATTGCTAGAAGATGAAGAGTCTAGGTACTTAAAAACCGACCATCCGGTTACTCCTAAAATATATTTTCTGCCACAAATTCATAAAAATGGTACAAATCCACCGGGGTGTCCCATTGTAAGCTCCATATGATCTATTTTGGAGAATACTTCAAGATTTATTGATATATTCTTGTTTCCCTATGTCTCAAATCTTCCATCTTACTTCAGAGACTCTATGGATTTCTCAAATAGGATTAACAACATACCATGGAAAAAAATTCGATCATGGCTACAATTGATGTGGTTTCCCTAAATACATCCATTAGACACATGGATGGGCTAGAAGCTTGCAAGTACTTTTTGAGATCAAGATCTATCAGTTTATTGGAACATTCTGAAATGTTACTAGAAATGTTACAGTACTGTCTGACCCATAATGTATTTATGTTTATTGTAGATACTATCTGCAGGATCAAGGAACAGCTATGGGGACCTCTTTTGCACCCACATATGCAAATCTCCTTATGGGCATGTGGGAGTTACAAGTGGTTTGGCAAGAGAACAATCACAAAATGCTAGAACATGTTGTCGTATGGGTACGTTACATTGATGACCTCTTCTTGATATTGGAAGGGGAAAGAGAGCGCTTGGAACATTTCATAAGATCTCTAAATAACAATCCCCAACAATTAAATTTTACATATGAAATAAGTGAGTTGGAAATCCATTATTGGTGTATATATAAAAGATGGAAAAATCTGTACAAAAATGCATAGAAAACCGACCAGTGCAAATAGTTTATTACATGGAAATATTGGACATCTAAAGGCCTTAAAATGGAGTATACAATATGGGGAATTTCTGAGAGTCAAACGTAATTGTACGGAGAAAGCAGAAATGGAAAACTCAAATGAATGAGATGTATGAAAGATTCTTGAAAAGAGGATACCCAATCTTGGTTTTGGATGACGCACGAAAAAGAGCGATGCAACAGAAAAGAAATGAGCTCTTGGTCCCCTGAACAAAAAGCTGTGACTCAAACACAAATACTGTACTATACATTATGCGCTTTGACGCAGGAAGTCAGAAAACAAGAAAACTCATAAATTACAGTTGGAGACTGCTATTATTGGATGAAACACTGTCTAAATTACTACCTAATCATCCGTCGATCACATTTAAAGAGCACCAACAATGGGTGATCACCTAACAAGCAGTCATATGATCTCCAAAAAGAAAAATGCAACAAACTGGCTGAGTGATAAATGACAAGGCTTTTGGAAATGCACAAAATGTAAAGCGTGCACTTTTGGCAAAAATATGACGCAATTTACAACATTAGATGGGAAGATCATGAAAATCATGGAAATAATAGACTGTGAAACCCCCTTCGTGATTTATGTTCTGGAATGCATATGTGGCAAGAAATGTGTCTGTAGCACAGTGAACAAGTTGAAACTACGAATTCTGCAACATATAAGGGGGATAAACAATCAAGACCTGACATATTCAATAGCGAAACATATATGGGAACAACATCAGGGTGTCCAAAAAGGGTTGATAAACTTTGGCATCCAACACATTAAACAGAATGAGAGGGGAAGGGATTGAGAACAAAGTTTGAGGAGAATGGAATCCAAATGGATCATTCTGATTGGAACTGAAATACCGTGGGGCCTGAATACAGACGCAGAATAACACAGACACTTATAAGAGACAGGGAATGAGAGGAAAGAAGACAGGAATTGATTTTTTCATCTAACCCGAACTTGTATATAAAAAAAAAGTGGACTAAATTATGAAATAAGTAACCCTTTAGTTCTTCTAGATTTTCTCGCTCTAAGTTTTTTTTCCTTTTTTTAAATTTCTTCTTTTCTTCTTTTTTGCTTGGAATATGTTAAGGTGAGCTTAATTTATCCTTTCATTTAAAGGTACTTTACTGTGAATCAAGAATCCCAAAATGAGGGGAGATAAAAATTTGACAGTATTCATAGAATAGATGTACCTTTAAAATGAAAAATAATTCTGTTCTATGCACCTTAAAGATGTGGGAATAAGATTGTGTAGAGATAGGTACTTTACTCAAATTTCCTCGCTCTAGCCTTTTTGTTGTTGTTTTTCTCCTTTTCCTTTTCTCTTTCCTGCCTTGAATATGTCCAAGATGAGTTCAATTTGTTCTCATGCTCAAAGGTACTTTACCGTGAGTTAAAAATCCCCCAAAAATCCCAAAATGAGGTGAGATGAAAAGTTGATAGGATTCATAGAGCAGATTTATCTTTAAAATGGAAAATAATTCTGCTCTTTGCACTTCATAGATGCGTGGAGTGTGAATGTTTAGATATAGGCACTTTACTTAAACAATAATAATTAGAGAGGAAGAAAAAACAATAGAGATGGAGTAAATAGAAGTTTAATTATATATGGATACATTTGAGAACTGAGTATCATATTCTGAAGTACATCAAATTATACTTTGATTCAACAAAAAATATTAATGTTTAACACAAATCTCCGTTATAGACAAACACACTTTATTTTGAGTGAAAAAAGTGATAATGAAATACCATTTTAGTGATATGTAATGTCTAAGGATTTTAATTGGTGGATGTTGGGTGATCACATGATTTAAATACACTAACTTCACAACTAACTCTATGGCCAGTCGAAGGCTCAGGCCGAAACGCGTTGCCATTTTTGTTTGAATAGCACTATGCACTTTGTACTCTACAAGAAATAAGAAAATAAATTACCTTTCGAGTTGATGGATGGTGCCGGTGTCATTCCTGCATTGAGAAGCTGGTAAATATTGCCTCTCTAATGTTGTGTAATGATTTTTGTTTTACTATATATATATATATATATATATATATATATATATGTATATATATATGTATATATATATATATATATATATATCTCCAATGACATGCCAAAAACCAAACCCCTTCAGCCACAAGAATCTCTGTACGGTTTAAAGAATGAACAGCACAGCAAAGCCAAAGTCCCAAATAATTACATTTTATTTAATTTTTCTTCTCCAGTGCAGGAAGACCACAAGTGGCAACATGTTTTGGCCGGAGCCTTCAACTGGCCATAGAGTTAATTTCGATACAGAGTGCGCTTAAAGGAGAACAATCCCCTCCTCCCAACACCAATGGATGTGCATAGAAAACCAGAAATACTATACAGTAAAATTACTTTACAGTTGCTCAATGTTAGCAGGCACCCCACAGAATATAACAATGAAACATCATTTTTTTAAAAATCAACATATTTTGTATTATCCTCCATATTTCCCTATCTCTCTTGTTTACCTCTCTTTTACAATTACATTTTTTAATCTCCTATTTTGTTGTTTGCCTCTATTCATTAAACATGCTCATGCCTCTTCTTATTATACGTATTTTGAAGTGGATGTACGATCATGTTTCCCATCATACCTGCTGCTGTTCCCCCCATTTGTATCAGGGAAGCCAAAATTCTAAAAGTGCACAGCTTCAAAGATCTATATGCAGTTGTAAAACAAAAATCTTTGGATTACAGTCAGGCATCCATCGTCTATGCATGGGTGCACATTACCTTTTGCTGGTAAAGTACCAAATAGTCTAATAAATGAGCCCTATACACTGTCATTTTATACAGCACTATTGAAATTCAACTGTAAAAAAACTTTTTACACCATTGGGCAAGTGGGGACATCCATTTGATATTCCTGAAAGGACCTTGGTCTATTATTGCTTGTAAATAACACACTTGTCCTTACCAACTCAAAACCCTGCACCTGTTCACTTAATCAAAACATGTTCAATATTTATGAGGAAATGTAAACATAATTTATGCAAGACAAATCAGAGAAACATCCTATTGTTAGGATTTAATTATACAAAAACATATACACCTTTGGGTATCAGACCAAGAGTCAGGTATTTCTTTTACTTATAAAGTACAACTTTTCCTATCCCCCCTCAGACCAGAGTAACTTAATAATACATTTAGCATTTCAGGCAATTCAGAGAGGTTTCCTATTATGAAGAGATAATTAGGGAAAAAATGAAATTAAGGGAAAATTGGAAAAATAAAATCTTATGTGAAACTCTCAAGCAAATATATACAATATGGTGCAAAGGTGCAAAATAGGAAATCGCTGTTAGGGAAATGCAAAACCATCCCACTGTCACAAATGGCATGGGATTTCTTATTTGCAATTTCCTAATAGCGATTCGTACTTTGCAGGAATTGCCATTAGGACATTGGTATCTTGGTACATAGCATTCCACATTTCCTAATATCTAAATTTCTATTTTGGAAATTCAAAATTGCATTTACGTACTTCTGGCCCTATAACTTGCACCCCTGCCATGCACAGTTTTTCTATGAATAATTTTACAGCAAATATTACAGTGATATTATCAATGATGTTATAAAAGATGTCATGGGTGCTGTAATATCTGTTGAAATTAGCAATGCATGGCAGGGCGCGAGTTAGAGTTACCTCATTGCACGAGCACTTGAAATAACTCTAACTATAACAGGTGAATTTCTGGGCATAGGATTTTGATACATTCCCAGGTCTATCAATTATGGTAAATCTGGGAATGTGCAAACATCCATGGGTAGATGCGCTGAAACACCCACGCTGCACCCATAACACACCTTCCTTGCGCAGATTAATGCATTGTAGCGATTTGTGCTGCATTGTTTTAACCCCTAGAGTGCCCAGGACAAGGTGATCTCGTCCGAGGCGCCGGTTTCCCGGTGCCTTGGATGAGTTCACCTCGTCCTGCTGGGTGCCCCCGGGGGGAGCGCTAGCGCTCCCCCCGATGGCCAGGCACACCCCTCCCCTAGGCAGGGATGGAAGGGGAATTGCTTCCCCTTCCACCCCCGCCCCCCTGTGGCCCTCCTGTGGCGTCTGATGATGTCAGCGCACTTTCGTGCGCTGACCTAATCAGAGGCCTTCCCTCCGGCTCTGGAAGCTGAGCTTCCAGCGCCGGATCGGAGGAGAAATGCAAAGCATTTCTCCTCTGATCACGTGGAGGGGGTCAGAGAAGCCCAGAAGGAGAGGAATGGCCTTTCCTCTCCTTTCAGGCTTCTCTGAGCATTTCTGCTGCCCGATCGCTATGCGATCGGGCAGCAGAAATGCCACTAGACACCAGGGATTTTTTTTGTTTTTGTTTATTTTATAAGTAGAGCGGCCCCTTGGGCAAGGGCCGCTCTCCACGAGGGCAATTTATTTTTTGGCTGTTTCTATCCCCCCGGGGGCAGAAACCACCCTAGACACCAGGGATTGTTTTTTTTTTTATTTATTTGTGGGGAGCGACCCCTTAGGCAAAAAATATTCTAGGCCATTTCTGCCCGCCTATTTTTATTAGGCCAATCTGCCCCCAAGGGGGGGCAGAAACCACTAGACACCGGGGATTTTTTAGTTTTTTATATGTACACATAGGTGGAGCGGCCCCTTGGGCAAGGGCCACTCCCCAGGGGGGCAAATAATTTTACGGCTGTTTCTGCCAGAGCGGCCTAAACTTATTAGGTCGATCTGCCCCCGGGGGGCAGAAATCCACTAGACACGAGGGAAAATGTTCTTTATTGTTTTATTTTTGTTTGTTTTTTTATGTTTGGGGAGCGACCCCTTGGGCAAGGGTCACTCCAGGGGGGGCAAATTATTATTAGGCCATTTCTGCCCACCAGGGATATATATATTTTTAAATTTACTTTATGTGTTTATGTATGGGGAGCGACCCCTTAGGCAAGGGTCGCTCCCCTGGGGGGCAAATTGTATTTAGGCCATTTCTGCCCCCAAAGGGGGCAGAAACCTCTAGACACCATGGATTGGTGTGTTTATGTGTGTGTTTTGTTTGGAGGGGGCAGCCCCTCGGGTAAGGGTCTCTCCCCATGGGGGCACATTACTGTTGGCCATAACTGCCCCCCTTGGGGGCAGACTGGCCTATTTTGGAAGGCACATCTGCCCCCAAGGGGGCAGAAAGCCCACCAGAGACCAGGGAAGATTTTTTTTTCAAAATAAGAGGTTGGGGGAATGGCCATACCCCCACCCCAAATAAATGGGGCCAAAGTTGTTCTGCCCACCAGTGGGCAGATTGGGCAATTACCCCCGATCCACACCCCAGGGGGACAGAAAGTCTACTAGATGCCAGGGAATACAAAAAATAAAAGAAAATAGTGGGGTGGTGGCTACCAACCAGTATGGGCCTGGACTGAAGGGCACACGAACTGAAGGGGTTAACAGTCTTTCAGCTCTCCCCCACACACTAAAACATCTTATTCCATGGCAAGCAAGAGGACATTTGATTATTTTTGGTTTTTGTTTTACATTTGGGTAACTCTCAAAATCGTCACACTTGGAATGGTGAGGGCTGCACTTTTTTTTACTTTGGGATGCTGCCATGTACAAAAATCCACAAGACCTAGACACATCTGAAAACTAAACATCTACTTGATTCCAGGGTGGTATGCTTCACATGCACCCGCACCATTTCCTTACCCACAATGCCCTTCAAACCTGCAACTTTGCTGGAAAGCACACATTTTTCCCACATTTTTGTGATGCAACCTTCCAGAAAATTCCTACCACCCAGCATTGTCTCATCTATACCGATAAAATTTCTACTGATCTTGTCAGCCTAAAAATGTTTTTTTTCAATCTGCCCTTTTGGACCCACTTTGGTTCACCCTCAATTTCGAAGTGTTTTTGGCTCTTCCCTGTCACAAACACTTGGCCCACCTACACAATTGAGGTATCATTTTTACCAGGAGACTGAGGGGAACGTTGGGTGGTAGGAAATTTGTCCCGGTGCAGTGATCCCACACAGAAATGTGGGAAAATTTGATTTTTTAGCTAGATTTGTGGTTTGCTGAGGATTCTAGGTAAGAAAATAATGGGGGATCCATGCAAGTCACACCTCCCTTGACTCCCTCGGGTGTCTAGTTTTCAGAAATGTCTGGGTTTGGTAGGTTTCCCTAGATGGCTGCTGAGCCCAGGACCAAAAACGCAGGTGCCCCCCCCAGTAAAAACAGGTAGTTTTCTATTTGCTAATTTCGATGTGTCCAGATAGTGTTTTGGGGCACTTCCTGTTGCGAGCACAAGGCCTACCCACACAAGTGAGGTACCATTTTTATCGGGAGAATTGGGGGAATGCTGTGTCGAAGGAAATTTGTGGCTCCTCTCAGATTCCAGAACTTTCTGTCATCGAAATGTGAGGAAAAAGTGTTTTTTTTAGCCAAATTTTGAGGTTTGCAAAGGATTCTGGGTAACAGAATCTGGTGAGAGACCCACAAGTCACCCCGTCTTGAATTCCCCTAGGTCTCTAGTTTTCAAAAATGCACAGGGTTGGTAGGTTTCCCTAGGTGCTGGCTGAGCTAGAGGCCAAAATCCACAGGTAGGCACTTTGCAAAAAACACCTCTGTGTTCTGTAGAAAAATATGATGTGTCCACGTTGTGTTTTGGAGCCTTTCCTGTCGTGGGCGCTATGCCTACCCACACAAGTGAGGTACCATTTTTATCAGGAGACTTGAGGGAACGCTGGGTGGAAGGAAATTTGTGGCTCCTCTCAGATTCCAGAACTCTCTCTCACTAAAATGTGAGGAAAAGGTTTTTTTAGCCAGATTTTGAGGTTTGCAAAGGATTCTGGGTAACAGAACCTGGTGAGAGCCCCACAAGTCACCCCATCCTGGATTCCCCTAGGTCTCTAGTTTTAAAAAATGCACAGGTTTGGTAGGTTTCCCTAGGTGCCGGCTGAGGTAGAGGCCAAAATCCACAGGTAGGCACTTTGCAAAAAACACCACTGTTTTCTGTGGAAAAATGTGATGTGTCCATGTTGTGTTTTGGGGCATTTCTTGTCGCGGGCACTATGCCTACCCACACAAGTGAGGTACCATTTTTATCGGGAGACTTGGGAGAACATAAAATAGCAAAACAAGTGTTATTGCCCCTTGGCTTTCTCTACATTTTTTGCCTTCCAAATATAAGACAGTGTGTAAAAAAGACGTCTATTTGAAAAATGCCCTGTAATTCACATGCTAGTATGGGCATCCCAGAATTCAGAGATGTGCAAATAACCACTGCTCCTCAACACCTTATCTTGTGCCCATTTTGGAAATACAAAGGTTTTCTTGATACCTATTTTTGACTCTTTATATTTCAGCAAATGAATTGCTGTATACCCGGTATAGAATGAAAACCCACTGCAAGGTGCAGCTCATTTATTGGCTCTGGGTGCCTAGGGTTCTTGATGAATCTACAAGCCCTATATATCCCTGCAACCAGAAGAGTCCAGCGGACGTAACAGTATATTGCTTTCAAATATCTGTCAATGCAGGAGAAAGTTACAGAGTAAAACGTAGAGAAAAATGGCTGTTTTTTTCACCTCAATTTCAAAAGTTTTTTATTTCAGTTGTTATTTTCTGCAGGAAACCCTTGTAGGATCTACACAAATTACCCATTTCTGAATTCAGAATTTAGTCTACTTTTCAGAAATGTTTAGGTTTCTGGGATCCAGCATTGGTTTCACACCCAATTCTGTCACTGACTGGAAGGAGGCTGAAAGCACAAGAATGGGGTATGTCCCAGTAAAATGCCAAAATTGTGGACGCAAATTTGGCGTGGGTAGCTTATGTGGACAAAAAGTTATGAGGGCCTAAGCGAGAAATATTCCCAATAGGCAAAAAAAGGATGGGCACAGGAGGGGGAAAAGGCCTGGCAGCGAAGGGGTTAATCTAGATTTATCAAACCAGGCAAGGCTATTCAAGGTAAATCTGCATTTAGGAGCAGTTTTAAGAGCCTCATTTGTCACTTTAATGCCACCTTAGCATAATTTTTTTGATGCTAAGGCAGCGCTAAGGTGGCCTTTTTCCACGCTATATTTACGAAGTAGCGCAATGCATGTATTGCACCACTTTGTAACCCTTTGTGCCACATTATGCATGCTCCATGAATGATGTATGCAAAGGTGGTGTTCTGGTGCAAGGAGGCTCACAGAAATGGTGCAATGCAATCAACAAGATTTCATTGCACCATTATTGGTATAATTTTTAAAGTTAAAAGGATGCAACCATTGTAATCAATGGCATCCCTGCACTTTGCTCCACCAGCGTTAACATTTTTGACCCTAGTGGATCAAAGAACCACAATAGCATGAAAAAGTTGTATGCTATTGTTCCTAATACGTCCCTGGTGTGCCGTACCATAAATATGGCTCACACGTGGTGGTGTTGGGAGGGGGGGTGCAAGACAAGTGGAGCTACATTGGATGCAGCGCCACTCTCCTTATATTCGGCCCTGCATCACTCTTGTACTTCATTGCGTGGTGCAAGAGCAATGCAACTCTTTGATAAATATGGCCCTAAATATGTGGTACAAGGTAAACTTTACACAGCTTCAAAGTTCTATATGTAGTGCCAACGATGCTTCTGACATGTATGAGTAAATTGTTTAATCATGCCAATCTTTTGCAAATGTTATGTATGTAGCTTGGCGCTGAACAGGACCAGAACGCTTTTATGTGCAGCACGTATTTTTTTATTTGGATTTGAGATCCTAGAGGATGGTATAGTAGATTGGTCTCAATATAGATCTTCATCTTTGTAGTACTCCACAGTGTGGAAGTATACTTGGTCTCCTGCTATCGCCAGCCTGTTGGCGGTACGATCGCCAATACAACCCTGTCGGTCTTTGACTGCCAGGGTTGTAATGAGGGCCTATGTCTGGTGCAGGCATAATGCGGCGCAAGGGTTTACAAAGTGGCGCAATGCAAGCATTGCACCACTTTGTAAATATGGCACAGCGTTTTTGCTACACTCTCACCACAGTAGCATCAAAACAATGATGCTAATGTGGCGATAGTTGGTGCTAGGCCCTTCTTAAATTTGGGTCTGTCTATCTCCGTCTCCTTTTTGAGACACACTACTTGTATCAATATACACTCATAGAAAAACTTAGAGATTTATGTTAAGTCTCAATTTCCTCAATATCTATTAGATTGCTCATTATAGGATCTATGGGCCTGATTTAAAGTTTAATGGATGGGGTTAATCCATCACAAATGTGATGGATATCCCATCTGCCATATTATGATTCCTTAATATGCTATGGAAATCGCATTAGGCGGACTGGACATTAGTCACATTTGTGATGTAGTAACCTTTCCTCCAAACTCTAAATCAGGCCCTAACTTCACTTATCAGAAGAGACTACTATTTCTAAACTTTTTTAAGTGCTCTTTTAGTACTCACTTTTACAAGGCTTTAATACATGACCTAGTTAGTTTTCCCCATAATGTTTTCCTGACTTCCTTCCTCCCCTTTCCCTGCCAAATGCACACCCCTCTATGCACTTGTGAAAGCCACCTCTTTTTGAGGTTGGTGGATAATAGTGCCAAACCGGCAGTGTTCTTCACTTCAAGTATCAGCTGCCTGGATGCTAGGAGTCCTGTCCAGTAGTGCTTTGCTTCTGTAAAAAATGCCATCAAAAGCTGTGTCATCGGTTCCCCTTTTCAGGTGCACTTTTCAAGGGAGTGGAGAAAGCCTCCACTTAAAAGTTTCTCCTAGCATTTTCTGACTGACGGCATCTCAATGTCTTCTCTCTTTTTCCTTCAGTGTCCTTATGTTTTGTTTTTCTGTTTTCCGTCTTCTATGTCCCCTTTGTAGTTTCTCCTGTACTTCTTCTGTCTCCTACTCCTTTTCCATTTCTTGTAACAATAACAGTCTTTCTTTGGTTTCCATTCTAAGTGCTGCATCAGTCAGAATTTTGAGTTGGACTTCAGGTAAGTTTTTATTTTCCTTTTGCACCCCTATAAGGTATTCCCAGTGGCATATCTCCTTCCTCAGATTTCCCTGATTGGAGAAAAGGAGAAATCATGAAAGGAAATCAATGTTACTTTGTTATTTCGTATGTCTGATGTCAAACTGGAAGGGCTGAAGGGATAGAATCCATTGTAAGATTCTGGGGTTGTTACCCTTATTCCTACTAAGGGGAGCATAATATGTATATAGAATAAAAGACTGCCCCTCTAAGTAATAGCAGATTTTATTGATGGATCATTTAACAGCAAGGCACTCCTTCTCTATCACAGTATACACTAACTTACGGCTAATAAATAACATAGGTTTTTTCTCCACTTCATAATTTTCTCGGGACACAACCGCACCAATGGCTATGTCAGAGGCATCAGTTTGGAGGATAAAGGGTTCATTAAAATTAGGGGATTGCAACACTAGATCTATGGTTATGATCTATTTTAGCTGTTGAAATGCTTCTAAATCTTTAGGGTATTGGTGCTTAAACTCTTAGTTATTAGAATTCTACTTAAGTAGATCTATTAATTGACCTGCTCACCAGAGTATCGGCGTCTAAATCTAAAGTGATAACCTATCAGCCCTAGGAAGGCTCTCACTTCTCTTTTGTTGGTAGGAAAGGGGGTCTTAGCAATCACCTTAACCTTCTCAATTTGACGCTCAATTAAACTCTCCTTTTACATATCCTAGGTATTTTACTTTACCATATGCAAACCTGCATTTCTTAGCATTTATGCTTAGTCCTGACTTTTGTAATTCTGTTAGTTCTGATTGAAGATAATCTTTCTAGGTAATGATAAATATAACTATATTATCTAAATATGCTGATGTACAATTTTGGTGGTTTCTTAAAAGGGAATTCATCAGCCTTTGAAACGTTGCTGGGGCACCATGAAACCCAAAAGCGAGGACTGTGAACTATTATAATCTGTTTGGTGTGGAGAAAGCAGTTTTCTATTTGTCTCTGTGTTTTAAGGGTACTTGCCAGTATCCTTTTCTCAGATCAATAGTAGTTATATATTTGGCGTGCCCTAGTCTCTCAATTGAATGTAGACTTTTTGAGTTTCTTTGGGTTGTAATCTAGCGATACACAAGACTTGTGTCGTCCTTGAATCAAGTATACCGTAGTAACCACATGTTTTTATATACATTTTTATTAATTATTAATATATTATATATATTATCTATATGTATATATATATTAGGTATATATTATGTATATTTTTAATACCTTTATTTAGTTGTTGACATAATGTGACATGTGATTTGATAATGGATGAACCAATTATGAGGACATTTGTTTAGGTTAAAACATTCAATAAAGTTAATCTACACACAATCCTACCTTTGGCAAGTTATGTTTAGACTATCGCTGTGGAAGTTGAGGCCTGCACTTCCCCCGCAGGCACCATTTTAAAATTTTTGATAGTCTCTCAATTAGCTCACTGACTAATGGGAAGGATAGTAATCAAATGTAGAGCTGTTATTAACAGCTCAGAAATGAATACAGAAGTGAAGGCTACATCTGGTTTTGGGGCGAAGACAACTGGAGAACACCAATTACTATTGGACGGTTTAATTAGACACATTTCTATCATTTGTTCTATTTTAACCTGAAGTTTCTCCCTTCGAGCAGCTGTGATTCTGTACAGTTGCTGTTTTCTGCCATTCCTTCCCTAGTACAAATGGAGTGTGCAGCTATTTGTGTCCTTCCTGGTATAACTGACAATATCTGGGAAAACTGTTTCAGAACTTGTAGGAGTTCTTCCATGTTTTCAGTAGAGAAAGACTCACTAATAGATGCCTTCTCTAAGGTACTATCTGCTGAGCCTTCCTGGATGGAAATATGTACTTCTTTTGAGGGTGGTCCTAGCCATTCTTTAGAAGAGTTACATGGCATATTTGTTTTCTATTCTTAGATATTTGGAGTTTATAGGTAACCCTCTCATTTTCTATTGGATCTTAAAGGGTCCTTGCCATTCTGATTTCATTTTATTCTCAGAGGTTGGTAACAATCCCAATACCTAGTCTCAGACAAGGAGTTCTTAACACTTTTTACCTTTATCAAAGATATGTTTTTGTCATGTTTGTGTTTTTTCTAAATTGGTATAGGCCAGTTCTCTCGGTTTCCCAGTCCTGGACTTTAATTGGGTGGTGTAATCAATCAGATGACATGCTTCTTCTTTGTCATTCCTTTCCCAAACATCCTTTGTAATTTCAAGTAGAGTTTGGGGTTTTTAGCCAAAAATGATTTGAAGGAAGACTATCCTAGATTACTTTGTATTTAACTCCTGAATATATATAGGGTTAAGGGCAATAATTGATCCCAGTGTTTCCCATCTCCTGACACCATTTCTTTCAATGTCAGCTTAAAAAGATCCATTATATCTTTTGATCAAGCCATCAGTTTGTGGGTGATAAACCGAGGTTTTTATGTGTTTGATAGCTAACTGTCTACATATTTTTTTCATTAATCTGGATACAAATGGGTGCCTTAGTCTGTTAGTATTTTGTTTCTAAATCTCATACAAGAGAAGGATTCAATAAGGTTCCGAGCTGTGATTTTGGTGGTGGTTGGCTTTCAGGGTATGGCTTTGGGATAACGACTGGCATAATCGACCAACATTAACACATATTTTTACCCTTTTGGTGAGCGGGGTAATGCTGTTTTTTGGGGAGGCTGGGGGGCTCAGGTAATTAGGGTTTGGGGGTAGGGTTTAGGTTTAAGGGGTGGGTTGTGGGTTGGGGTGTTTAGGTTTTAGGGGCGGGAGTCAGGACTCAGGTTATTTTTAGTTTTTGGGGTGGGGTGGGGGGCCAGGGTGATTAGGGTTTGCGGGAGGGGGAAGTCAGGATTTAGGTTTAAGGGGTGGGGTGGGGGGCTGGGGTGGAAGCATGCTGGGTTGTGCATGCTGATTGCTAATGCGTTTACCAGGAATGTGTTTACAACGGTAAAATTGTTGTAAATGCATTCGTGGTAAAGGGATTAGTGGTTAGAACGAGGTTGTTGTTCCGACCTCATTGTTGAGCCACGGGTGGTTTAGGCACCTGTGGTTCAATAATATAACCATATTTTATTCTTTATTTCTCCCGTACTAGATTCTTGGGGCTTAAGCCATATATCTGCAGCATCTTTCATGTTAAAGAGTAAGGTATTTGGAGTGTTCCCAGGAGCCCTTCTTTCATTTTGAAAACAACGTAGATACATCTCCTTGTTCACTTTTAATTGGCCAAGGATCATTTTCTTAATCTCAACGTTAGACGTATCACCATTAGCCTTCACTGGCTGATATGCTGCTTGGGCCTCCGATGTTAACAATGGACCTAAGTAAAATGGCCATTTCCTTACTAGCTCGAGTGGCTCTCTCAAAGTTCAAGAGAAATGCTTCAGGGCCTTCTCCAGTTGACAGCTCTTGTAGCGATGCTGTAGGGCCTATAGAAGTTAGTCATTTACTTTGGGCAACACCTGAAGCTAACTGAAGCTGACTTTGGTCAGTGGTTCCACTTCACATGAGGCACTGCGCTCTGTTTCAGCAAGAGCAATATAGCTTTCCAAGGCCCACTCGAGTTTGTGTTGCCCATCCGCTATTTGTTGATTTTGATTTTCCATCTTATTTCAGATGGCTAATCTGCCTGCATCCTCCACCACGTGTCACTTGGCACAAGACAGGACTAAAACACTTTTATATGTAGCACGTATTCTTTTATGTAGATTTGAGATCTTAGAGGATGGTATAATAGATGGGTCTAAACATAGGTCCTTGTTTTTGTAGAACTCCACAGTATTAAAGAATACTTGGTCTCTGGTTCTGAGATTATTGTGGTTAATGTGCACTCCCTCTCTCCTTCTCTTAGGTGTGGTTTTGAACTTTCCCTGCCAGTTCCCTTGGAGGGATGAAACCAAAGGTAAGTTTCTATTTCGGAAAGCTATCAAAAGCGACTACTATTTCTAAACTTCTTTTTGTGTTTTTTAAGTACGTGTTTTTACAAGGCTTTAATATATGACCTTGTTAGTTTTCACTGAATTTTTCCTGAATCATTCCGTTCCTCCCCTTTCCCTGCGAAACGCACACCCTTCTACGGGTGATAGTACGAAACAGGTGAGGTTCTCCACACTGTGCTGTGCTTCGTGTATCAGCCAGGGGTGGCTCCTCCACAATAGCAGAGGAGCGTCACTCCCCTGGCGAAGAGCCAGCAGATGAAAAATAAAACAATAGCGGACTATGGTTTTATTTTTCATCTGCTGGCTCAGCCAGCAGTGCAGGGAGGGGTGGGGCTGGGTCATGGGAGGTTGGAGGACGACAGAGTGCACCTATGTGGGCATATGTGTTTGACTAGTTGTCTCAGCCCGGCCAAACACACATGAAGACTTAGGTTTCTCCAGCCTAGTTGTTTTGAACAGCCAGACTGGAGAAACTGCACAGACCCCAGGGCTGTGTCTGAGCGGCAGTCCGAGCCGCTCAAACCAATCCTAGCACTGCTTTCATGATAGGTTTAGAATGAAAGCAGCACCAGGATTGCTGGGTAGCCTGTGCAGGTGTCCCAGTGAATGCTGGGACACCACAAGAGGAGGAGCGATGAGCATGAAAGTAGTGCCAGGATTGGTTTGAGCGGCCTCGGACTGCGGTCAGATACAGCCCTGGGAATCTGTGCAGTTTCTCCAGCCCAACTGTTCAACACAGCCGGGCTGGAGAAACCTAAGTCTGCATGCATGTTTGCCCTGCCTGATACAGCCGGCCAAACACACATGCGCTCTCCTCATCCTCGTCCCATGACCCAGCCCCGCCCCCCCTGCACTGATGGCTGAGCTAGCAGATGAAAAATAAAACCACAATAAGCTATCGCTTTATTTTTTGTCTCCTGGCTCTTGGCTAGGGGGGTGACCCTCCACCACCAGCTGCCCCTGAGGAAAAGGTAAGTGTTCTTTAGAAAAAAAAACAGTTTTTCCCCTGTCATTACCCCCAACCCCTATTGACATTTGCAGCGGCTGCCGCTGACATCAGCACTAGGGCCCTGGGAGTTCTGTCCTCTGGTCCTTCACCTACGCTGAAAAATGGCAATGGAAGCTGTGTCATCGGTTCTCCTTGTCTGGTGTGCTCTTTTTGAGGGAGTGGAGAAAGCCTACGCTTAAAAGTTTATCCCCTCGTTTTGCTGGCTAACTCAAAGGCTTCTCAGTGTCTTCTTTGTCTTTGTTTCCCTCAAGTGTCCTCACGCTAGTTTTTTTTCTATTATCTGTCTTCTCTGTCCCCTCTTGTACTTTCTCCTGCCTTTCTTCTGTTTCCTGCTCCTCTTCTGTTTTCTGTAAGAATAAGGGGCATATTTGTACTTTTTGATGCAAAACTGCACTAACGCAGTTTTGCATCAAAAAGTTGAGCACCGGCTTGAGCCATTCCTGAGTGCCAGCTGGGTGCCATATTTATGGAATGGCACAAGCAGGTGCAAAGGGTGGGCTAGAGTGAAAAAAAAATTATGCTAGCAGGGTGGGCATGGTGGTATGGGACAGGGGGGTTCTGCACCCAAAAATGACATTAGGCTGGTTAAAGGAAAAAAAAAAAAGCCTCTAACCAGCCTAGTGTCATTTTCTGAAGCAAAACTATCCATACCACATGACTCCTGTCTTACGAAAGACAGGAGTCATGCCCACCATAGAGTCCCCTGGGCATGGCCATTGCAACCTGTGCCATGCAGGGGGCCGCAAGATAGGCCTCCAATGGCACTTTAATATTAATTTAAAAAAAACAAATACTTACCTCTACTTACCTGGGATGCCATCCCCTATCCTCCGCTTTCCCTCTGGTGTTACTGGGGCTTGAGGAGGGCACCTGTTGATCCATTCCATGGTGTTTAACCATGGAAATGGGTCCACAGGTCCCCTAACGCCTTGTCTGACCCAGGCATTAAATATTAGTGCAAAGCTAGCTTTGCACCATTATTTAGCCCCTCCTCCCACCCGTGCATCATTTTAGCATGGAGGGATAAATATGGGGCTATGGGCTTAGCACCATTTTTTAGATGGGAACGCCTACCTTGCATTTTATTGACACAAAGTAGGTTCATGCATTTAAAAAATGGTGCAAAATCCAAAATTTTGATGTCAGACGTGTCTAACATCAAAATATAAATATGGAGTTAGTTTTGTGCCGAAGTTGCGTAAAAAAAATGACACAAATTTTGTGCAAATGGAGTATAAATATGCCCCTAAGTCTTTATTATGATTTCATTATAGGTGCCTGTCGGACAGCTGAGTTGGACTTCAGTAAAGTTTTTATTTTCCTTTCGCTTCTCTATAAGGTGTCCTGGTGATAGCCCATCTTGTGCCTATTTTATCTTCAAGTTTTATGAGATGTCCCAAGCATTATAGGCTGCTAGCACCAGGCAAAATAAATGCCTATTCCTTTAAAGAACTACAGAAAATCAACCTACAAGGGAAGACACTTGTGTGTCTCACAAAGAAAATGCTACTTAGATTTTTAAATACAGACGTGCCATTTTATTATAAATGATCATGGCAAATACAAGTATGTACCTTTGGTTGCATTATTCAATATTGAGCTGCAAAAAAAAATACCTTAATAAAAACAAGTATTGTTTGTCTACAAAAAAAAGTTTCATAAAAGCCATTTAGACTGTAAGTGCTAAGTGCAACCATCTGCAGACACTCTCCTGACTTTTTCCTTATTGGTTAGGGAGGTTTGAGGAGTTACCCCCAGTCAGAGGCATGAATGTGGCACCTTGGATGTTATTGAAGATGGTGTGTTGATAAATATCAACATAAAAAGAATTAATTGCTGCTCTCACATGTCTAAAACATACATAATAGAAGACAATAACTTGTTGTTTAAAGCTTCCCATCCGAGATATATGCTAATTATATTATCAGCGAATCATGTGCCAAGAACTAAGGAAATGATATAGAAGAACAAAGGTTAATTTTATTACCATGTTAAGACAATACGAATAGCATTGCTTAGCACAAAATAAAATGTGCATGTCTGTGTCCAATGTGCCACTATTTAAACCCAATGAAAGATCTTTTTTATCTTTCATTTATTACTATACAAATCTGCAAATGGAATATGTGTATGGATGTAGGTGTGTATGGTTAGATAACTGCTCTGAGATTTAGAGTATAGGAAAATGTCTCTTTTACCATAACCACCCTCATTTGTTTGGACTCTGTGCACTAGGACTCACCAAGCCCGAGTACATGTTCTCTGAACCGAAACATTTTTCAAATTGGCTATACTCCTAATTGGCATATTTAACTTACCTATAAATCACTACTATATGGTACAAAGTGCACTCAGTGCCTGTAAGTTAAATGTCACTATTGGATTGCAGCAGCCATTCTGCCACCCACTAGAGTGACAGTGCAAACAGGGCTGCAGGCCTACCACTGTAGCTTGCCTATACAGTTTTAAAACTGCTAATTTGACCTGCTATTTCACCTCTATTTCAGTATTAAGTATGAAGGCCTAAGTGGGATATGTAAAAGTTTAAAGTTGAACATGTCCTTGTAGTGACAAGTCCCCAAAAACTATTTTAAATGTACCAGGGATAGTTGATCCATAGGAAAGCATTGGGTTATAATATTGAATTTAATAATATTATCTCTGCCTAAACAACTGCTATAGAGGTCATTCCTGGACTAGTGAAAATATTTATTGGAACCCCAACTCACTGGCAAAGTCAGATTCGTTATAACTATTTTAAAAAAGGTACCTTTAGAAAGTTACATTTGCACTGGCTAAAGCCTCTAGAAGGCGATTAGTTTTCAACTGTCACCCAGCAGCTGAATAGAGAATTTGATGTGGTATTATCTTGCACCAAGGACTTAGATAAAGGCTTGGATGTGTAAGTGTGTATCCAGACTAGGCTCAGGAACTTGATTAACTGGCCTACCCTGACACAGACAAATGATAGCTGACACCTGGGCAGAGTCCTCCTTTGTCTTCCCAGTCATGCAGCTGATAATTTAAGTAATTGGAGAGGAGCTACCAACAGAACTGGTGTGAGGTGACTACGGAGGAGGGATTGCTCATTTACCGGCCCTCACCCCTGGGGTAGGGACAGGAGCTCTGCACAGAAGCTTGGCACATAGGAAGAACTTTTCTGCCATTTTGGTTTTAGATAAAGAGGGACAGTGTGGGATTCTTTGCAGTAGGGCACACAGGAACTGCTGTAATTTTAGTTAAGGTTACCCAGGGGAACTTTTTCCCTATGGGCTATAGAGGGGCCAGGAGTCACCCGCAGTCAAAGTCATAATTGTGGCACCATGGGGGACCCTCTTCTGAAAACTACAGAATATGTGGAAGACAGAGGAAGGTCTGCCCCTGCTGTTATAATCTGTGATGAGATCTGAAAGTCTGAACCTGCTACCACTTGTTTCTGGGACAAAGCAGTGGACAGAAACACAACAAGCTGCTACAACCCTTTTTTCCTGAAGAGCCAACTGGAGCTGCCCTGGCCCCAGTCGTGGCTTCTGCTAAAGTGTGTCACCATGTGCCCCAAGTGCTCTAACGGAGTTTCTGTGACCCTTTACTGTCTCACACTGTATTCCTCCTGAAATTTTAAAAAAGCGGGAATTTAGAAACACTTTGGTTCCTAAGACCTGCCAAGTCAATCGATGAAGGTGCATTGCCACTGGGCAAGAGGTTCAGATTACTCCCACTCTGAGATTTTCCACAGTAGCAAGTCCATTATAGTGGAATGATGCAGAGAGGAAATCTGGCCTCGAAGTGCCCCATCCGATTACAGCTTGTAACCTTGCCCTGCTGGAGTAATCCAAGCTCCAAAAAAGTAACTAAGTGATAACATAAACATCTTCACTGGTGTTGTTGTAGGTGTGTGGTACGCCGGCAGAGGCCACAGGTGCTCCTCCACAGCCCACATTCAACAGTGGCAATGCCCAGGTGCCTGTTGAGCACAGGCTTTCAAGAAATACAGTGGAAACTAACAAAAAATGTACACGGCTCAAGGCTGCATGGAACATCTAAGGGGACAAAGCAACTGATCCCTTATTTATCACTCCAGCAAATGAGGGCCCTCTAATTCCCTGTGATGGAGGTCTAAGTTTGATTTCTTTGATTGCGGTCGCCCCAGGATGGGCAGGGTCACAACTAACAAGTTAAAACTGTGCTGTAGGGGGCTACAGAGAGTGCATCAGCACCCAAAACATTATTCTTGTGAATTGTTACCATTTGTGAATTGACCCTACCTTTCCCAGGTAATCCCTGTGTTATTTTCATAGTACTCTTTAGAACGGGACCTTTTCCTCCTCGGTTCTAGGGAGCAAGTATCTCTATTGGTTGGTCCTATGACTACAAAAGCAGACTAATACAAGCAAAAGTTTGACTCCGGGAAACATGCTTCTGAAATGCCTCTGTTTATTGTCAATGTTGATTTTGACCGTAAAAGGTTTTGCAGTTGGTACAACCACATTGACTTCAATGGTGGTTCATAGCATGTATTGCATATTTATACTGTCCCCAGTAACTTTAGTGGTGGTACATGGGTGAAATATAACATGGCCACATGTCCCATTGTGCCTGACAAAGCCAGTAGGCCTGCCTTCTTGATAAGGACATCCTTTTATATTGTGATTTTGCAGTAAGTGTAGGTGTAACAGGGTATTGCGGTTCTATAGTTCAGGACCTACTAGGGGCATAATATGGTATAAGTGTGTCACCAAACATATTTCCATGCACTAGAATATATATATTTCAAAATTAATGCATGGTATTTAGTAAGGTGTGTGCAATAAAATTGCGTTTTCATATTTAAAAGAAAAAGTACTGCGTGAACAATCTAGCATACACCACCAACATTGAGTAGGCCATTGGTTGGATTTCTTCTAACAATTTTCAGCTGAAGCCTCAGAATTCTGGCAGAAGTCTGGCAGTTGAAAGGTCCTAACTTTTTCCTTGTTTGTGGAGTAACCTATTGTGGGTATTTCAAAGGCTCCCAGGATCTCAGCGACTGCAGTTAGGGATCAATGCTTATTCCAGGAAAGGCCTTCAGTAGGGTCCACTTAGGGCCTAGTTGTAACAGGCCACTTGGTCACTTCAGGAAAAGAGCTCTCTGGAAGCTTTTGATGACCCTGTAGCCACACATGAGGTCTGTCAACTGATCCTTGGAGTCCACTTTTTAGCTCTGAGTACGAATGGAAGCGGACTCATCCATTCAGGTCTTGACACAAGTCACAGACAGCAGGGTTTGTGCTCTTCTGTACAGGTACAGGTTTAGATACTGAGGAGCTAAGGTGAGGTGCCATTTAAAAAATAAAAATTACTAGCCTGTGGTTGTTGCGATTCTTGCACACTCCCCAACCAATGGGCACAGAACACATACGGGCAAGGCTTTCTTCTTTTGCAGCACCTCCTGGTCACCTCACTGTAAAAGTGCATCATTCTTAGAGAAATACAACAAGCTGGTCCCAGAACCCATTTCCCCTCCCACTGAGGTGGTGCCACAAAGGCTACAGTGTATCCTGGAATCCACAGGCCTCTCTTCCCCTGGTCTCACTTCACGCTTAACTACAAGTAGGCTGTTATCACCATGGCCCCTTTCAAGGTATTGAACTTCCTGAACCCTCCAGAGCTGCCCTTCCTAAGGAGGATGAGTCATACACCTCACACCCAATTCATCTTGATAAAACGTTGCAGGCACTGTCTTTGCTCTGTGAGCAGTTTTCACACCTCATCAGTGAGAAAGTACTGACAGGGAGGTAGCTGCCAGCAGGCTAATGCTAATTAGTCTCTGGAGCTTCAAGCAGGAAAAATATAGCATTATAAAAGTTGTATTTACAGTATATTTTGTAAATATTAGACTTCACCATTGAGTTGGGTTATTAATAGATATGGGTAAATGGACTCTGTAGCATGTTCTAAACCAAAGTTACATTATACTAATTTTTTACTAATTGAAACAGCTTCAGCCCTTTACAATGAAAATAGTTTATTTGGGGCTAGTCATTGTAGGAACATGGCAATGTTCTATTCCTATGTTCCACTTTTAAACAAAGACAGACCAGGTATGAGGTCTAAAGGATAAGGCAGTTCATTGAGTGAAAATTTGTTGTTTAAATCTTTCATTCTTTTTTGAGGCATGCCAACAGGTGTTTCATGACAATGTTGCTGCATCCGGGCCTCTACAGTAACCAATCTAATTGCATGTTACCTTTTGTGAGCTGTTTGCCATTAATTTTGTTAGCTCGCATCAAATGGGTACACATTGTTAACGATGCAATCTCAGGTTCAAATTACCAATACGTTTCCTAGCTGTATTGTGGGGTTGAAATAATGTCCCTCTTTTCAGTGTAGCCTGGAATAGGAACACGTCACATCGTGTCGAAGGTGGTTATCATGCCATTGAGAAATTGAAGAACAGAACTGGTAAAGTGGAACATTATTTTTTACATATACAGTGGCAAAGGAGAAAGCCCCACTCATTTTTAGGTCCCTGGTATCTCATCTGGAGAGCCTTTGTGTTCCCGTTATGTCCAGTTTAATTACTAGACAACACCACCTTGTGGCTATCTTGGTTAATGTTTAAATGTTTAGTTCTTGCTTGTCAAACAGGCATTTTGACAAGCCTGCCTCCAGGTGTAAAAGCTGCAACAGTCAGGTTACACATGTAGGGCAGAAGCCAGATTTTCCTAGTCAACCCAGTGGATAGGACAATATGTGCTTCTGTATGAATGTACAATGTAACTTTCCACACCAGGAGTGTATTTCCAGCACCATATGCTATGGCATTTGTCTAACATTATTTATGCCAATTGGAGTTTGGCCACGTTTACCATATTCCTATGTACTAGTCAGCAGTGTCCCCAGATGAATAATGTGAATAGTCTTAAAAAAACAGCAGCTTCGGTCACAAAGAAATGGTGGTTATGATGACGCAGAAAAGGAAGGACCAACATATATTCATATATCATGTAACCAAAATCGTATAATGTAGTGTGATTTTAGTAAAGAAAATAATGCACGAGGGAAATTGTGCTCTCGGAGTAGTTTGCCATTATTATAAACAAGCTTAATTAATCATGAAGAATTGAAAATGTAGTAATCTGTCATAATTGCAAATGTATTCCATGATTTTCTTGTTGAAACTGTTATATGCTTAGCTTAAATTTAGCAGAGGCTTTGGCCTAGTTGTCTGGTCTCAAATTTTACTGCCTAGTTTTCACTTGCATTAATAAAGGTTGTATTTTACTTTAAAGGTTGTATTTTTCCAGTAGAGATGACTAATACATTTATCTCAAGGTTTCGTACTAGGCCGGTTTCATCCCTTCTCAAGCAAGGTCAGTCTCTGCAGGTGCGGACAATAAAAGTACTGATACCGAAATAATTTGGCAAACCTTGTTGCAACTTGTGTTCCAATGCTCCAAGGACAGTGTATGCATAAATGAGTACTAGGAGAAAGACACTATTCATTGGTCAATTTGAAGCCACCCTGTGAACCCTCCAATGGAAGACCCTGAAGTATTTGGAATGTTTCTTACTTAAACCCACTGGACAAAGAGAAGTCAGCCATTTTCCTTGATGCCATCTTTGAAGCCAAATGCCAGACGCCATCTTGGACGACATCTTGATGCCCTTTTCTCTATTCCAGAGAAAGAGACTTTAAAGATTCTCACCCTAGAGACTTTAACTTTGATTTGCCCCGTCTTGTCCATGCAGTAACTTTGCCCCATTCTCCTTGCTGCTGCAAGGAAACTTGCCCTTAACTTTGCCCCTTTAAATCTGCCCCATGCTAATCGAACCGGTACCTGAAGGACGAAGATTTTCCTTGTATGCTGATTGTATTTGGTAATTATGAAAGGATAATTGTATTATGCATTGTGTTTTTCCTTTTTAGGTACCAACTGCTATTTTGATAGGGCCCAAGCTAGAAGTTTTCCAAATTTGTGTTGATAAAATTCGTTTTGCATGAAGTCCCATATGCCAATGCTAATTAGAGGTTAGTCGAGGTATTCACTTGACGCACCATGATGAATTGAAGTCCTGTTATGCTGACCGAAGTACGAAATTAGTCAAATTCAGTTACTTATATTAGTGATTTGCATTGCTATAACCGAGTGCTTTATAATACAGATTTTGCGTAGATTGCGTTTCTTCCGCCGTTATGGACAGCTAGTAATGTTCGTATACATATATCATTTGGTTTTGAGACTTATATACATTGTGCTAGCTTTGTTAATATAGGGAAATAAACTCATTAACTTTTAATAAACTGGTGTGGTTATTCATGACTGAAAGGTCATGGTGCGTCGAAAACCAACTGTTATTGATTCCTAATGAGTTATTCTGATCTAGAAATAGAGTATTGAGTACCGATTACAATAGTTATTGATTATTGATTTAAGTGACCCGACTATTCTAGGATGAGGAGAGCCCAACTCGGCTAAAAGGTTCACCGACCTCCAACGTGTCCAGGTACAGGTAATTTATAAGGGCTGGACGCGTTATCAGTAGATAGTAGCAGAGATTGATGGTTTCGCCTTTTGGGACCCCATCCGAACAATAGACGGAGTTAAGTTAGAATTTTATTTGATAAAAACAAGTTGGAGAGATGATGATGCCCTAAGTCCCCAATGACTTTCCCGGAATCTCAGAGCTTGCGAATGGAGGACATGGAGGTGTGAGAATGTTTTCGACGTTTCTAGTGACGGTATGAGTGAAGTCAGGGTTTGTGAGGATTTTAGGGGGGGTTACGAACTCCAGTTGAAATTTTAGAGGAGTGTTACTTCAAAGTGTGAGAGTAGGGAAGTCGTCGAACTTCACATGTGTGTAGCGCTTTGTGCAAAAAAATTGTCCATGTGGTTGTTGAAGTTGAGATGGGCCCTGCGAGGTCAAGAGACTCCGGAGTATGTTGAAAAGTGTATGAGACACTTGATTGATGTTGTAATCTGTCCAGGTTTAGTAGGTTGATCGGGCGTGGTCAACAAGTCGGTATGAATATTGAGGCATGAAAGAAAATTTTTGACTTTGAGATTTGATGAATTCTAAGGCGCGCTAGAATAGTTCATTGATCAGTTGAGAGTAAAGATTGCGCGTCAAATTTTACTTGGGAAAGTGGGAGACCGAGAAAGATGGAATAACTGCTGAGGCTAGTGAAAAATCCCTAAGGTTTCTGAAGCGATTGTATTACCCTTCCTGTAGTAAACCGACAGGTTTGTTTTCTTCTTTTTGGTTAGTGCTCGCAATATATTGCAGAAATTAGTTTTGAGTGAAGCTGAATGAAGGAGGACAAGCCGCGGGAATTTGTCAGCCACAGTGTGTGAGTGTGACGTCACTAGGAGCCGCGCTGGGATAGGCTGGTTGGTGAGAAGGGTCGCGCACGGATGGAACGCAGTCTGTGAAGTGCAATTAGTGGGGAAAGGCAAGCGAAGAGTATTCCGGGAATTAAAGTCACTTATTGATTACATATTTTAGAAAAATAAAAGACGGGAAGATGAAATTTTTCAAAGCATTTAAGAGTGCCATGAGGGGGAATGTTTATATTAAAGCAAATGTAGGAGAAGAGACACCGCCTGAGGGTACACCAGCTTACATCGTGATTGAAGAAAAGGGTGTTGCACCATGTCTTTGGTTAAAGCAATGGTGCAAATTAACAGAAAAACATGGAAGTGTAGCGTTCCCTATCCATGGGTCGTTTAATCTAAGAGTCTTGGAGAATTTAAGATTCGCACTATACGACATGAAAGTACCTCCAAGACCAGCACAGTTTGAGGCATTACCAATTTGTGAGCTAATAGCTAGAAACCAACAACAAAAGAAATTTGAGACAAGAATAAGAAAAGTAGAAAAGACACTAACGGATGCTAGATGGGATAGCACACAAAAGGTTTGGAGATCAGACGTGCTGCAGGGAATTAAATTGTTTCCAGCAATTACTGACGAAGCAGAGACGGAAGGAAGGAAAGCTACCCATAAAACAAACAGGAGTCAGTCCAGAGATAGAGAGAGCAACAGAAACTCGAAAAGGTCAGAAGAGTCAGATGATGAGGAGTTCATTATACAATTGCTAAACGATCGCCCGGCACCATATGTGGAAAGCGAAAAAGGCTCAAGCATTAGTACTGCCCCCCCAGAACCAATACAGGGTAATGTAACACCGAATTTGAGAATATCACAGAGGCAGAGCAGTTCCGATATGCCTTTTTCACCACAAATACCACAAATTCAGAGAATATATCCTGACGTGCCAAAATTGAAACCTGTTGATGATTATCAGCCACAGGTTCAAAGGCGCTGCTGTGATGAGCATAATCTGGGAATGACTTCTGATTTAATGGCGCAGGGAGGACAGAATTATCAAAGACCGACATTGATTCAAGCCGAATCAACACAAATTTTAATGCCTCAAAAGCAGGTACAAGAAGTGCCGAGGTACACTCGAGTAACAGAGGGCCAGTTAGATATGCCAGCAATGATGAACCATAATGTGGGGATTAACATGCCACTGAATTTGGGGAACAGACAGAATCCAGATGCAATATCTCTGCCTATCACTGTGGACCCGCCAGTGCCATTGTATATACAGGCAAACCCAAACGGATGTGATCAAGGGGTAATGACACAAAGTGAGACAGGGAGAAGATGCATAGAAAATATTCCAGAAACGACTCCGGTAGCAACACTGCCAAATGGATCTGGGTCCTTGTCGGGATTTAGTCCAATTCCAATTTGTGCTCCGTCGACTGTGGTGAGGTCAAATCCACCATTATTAGTACCGTTAACTTCAAAGACTGAAACGTTGCAGCAACCATCAGTAGCAGTTGATGTAAGTGCTACACTGATGGGACTGAACGCACAACAGCTAACACAATGGTTCAACAGTCTGAACTCCCCACAGAGTACATCCAGCGGGAAGGGAGAGGAATACCTGAATAAAATAAGATTGGGCATGGAAGCAGATGAACTGGTGGAGGGAACGATGGGTATGAACAGGTTAGAATCATACACAGAAGAAGAGCTGAGATACATGTGCCCTAGGATTACAAGAGAAGTAAGCAGCATACATAAGAAGTTACAAGAAATTGCAGACAGAAACAAGATCGATATAGGTAAGACTAAACACTTGAGCAGAAGTTACAGGCTAGATTTTAAGACAAAAGATTTTGAACACATGAGATCTGCAGGGATGAAAACGCACCTTAAGGAGATACTGCAGAGCGCGCAGGTCTGGAGATGTCTAGATAAGTGGGAAAGTAGATGGGTTAAGAAAAAGGACAAAAAGAAATAAAGTACCCCAGATCGGAATGAAAAAGCACAACAGAATGACGACCTGACAACCATGTTGGCAATGAGAGAAACAGCAGGGGGAAAACTTGTACATGTACCATGGCACAGGTGCGATATTCAATCCTTTACGGATGATTTCCCTAAATTAAGAGAGAAACCGATCAAATGGTTTCAACAAACAGACAGATTTGTGAAACTTGCAAAATGTCTTTGGGAAGACCTGAATACCTTATTCGAAATTGTGGTTCCGGCAGATTTATGGGAAGATTGTAAAAGGGCTGTAGGTTGGCCGACAAGTGAACCAGAAAGAGATAGGGACACAGGTGCACCCTCGCCTACGGTAATGAGTTTATCCCATAAGGTGATTGAGCATTTGAAAACCAAGGTTGCGTCGAAAAATGTGGATTGGCAGAGGAAGACAGAACAGCGCAAGAGGTTAAAGAGTCGATACATGCGTACTATGAGAGATTGTTGAAAGTGTTTAAAAATTATAGTGGTACGGAAACGATTGAGGCAAAGGACATGCTCCATTTTGTGTTCAGATTTGTGGAAGGGTTGAGACCCGAAATCAGCCAGATGATTAAGATGCATTTGATTTGTTGGCAGTCAAAATCGATCGATGAAGTGTTGAACTATGCAAAATACTGCAGTAATGAGATTGAGACAAAGCAGAAAAGGCTGAAAGAAAAGGTGATGCAGCTTAGAGCAGCTCAGACAGGTTTGCAAGGTCTGCAAGGTTTTCAACAACAGATGTCGCAGCAGCAACAGCAGGGGAATGCTATGTTTCAACCGCAGATGAGAGGCAGAGGCCGAGGAGGTTTTGTGAATAATGGTCCTGACTTAAATACTGTTATGATTCCAAATGGTATACAGGCAATGATGAAGGTGATGCCATGTCACACGTGTGGAATCGTCGGGCATTGGAAACAGGAGTGCCCAATGATGGTGCAGGAAGGTGTAGGTCAGCAAAACAATGATGTCAATGCATTTCAGAATATGAGAGGACCGAAATTGAGAGGTCTAAATCCAAATTTTCAGAATAATGTAAATCAGATGCAGGGTTTACAACCCATACAACCGCAGCAGGTGCAAATGCCCCGTGCACAAATGGCACAGTTGCAGCCAATGCAACAGCAGTTTCCTATGGTACCTAATCAGCAAATGCAAATACCCGTAGCACCAATGAATCAGCAACAAGTAATGCTTCCTCAACAGGTCGCGGGTCAAGGGATGAACCAAAGTGACACAGTACACCAATTCCCGTTACACAGTGAGAATGGAATAAACAATGTGTGGGAGAGTGAAAGTTCAGATGAGGAGGGAAATTGTATGCTTGCAGCATCCTTGGAAGTTGATCAAAAGGGTCCGTATGTGGAAGGAAAGGTTATGGGTCACCGTGTTTCGTTCTTGGTTGACACCGGAGCTACATGCTCTACAGTCAGAAGCATCGAAGTACCAAATTTGCCACTTTCAGGGAGAACAGTTCAAGTAGTGGGGGTAGCAAGTAGGTATCTGACAAACCCAATCACAGATCCAGTGCAAGTCAGGATTGGTAACTATCAAGGGTCACATAAATTTGTGGTGTGCGACTCAAGCCCGATATCACTATTAGGGAGAGATTTATTGTGTAAATTGGGATGCTCGATTATGTGTTCAAATGATGGAATTAAAATTCAGACAAACAGTGATGGGGAAGAAGAGGACAGTATAGGAGGGGACGAGGTGGAAACTGTCGATGAAGAATATCCCTTGATTACTCTTTATCCAATGCTCACTAAATCAGATATTCCTGCTGAGTTACAGGAAACAGTTGAAAAAGAAGTGTGGGATATGACAGGGAAAGAAGTAGGATTGGTCAAAGGAGTAGAACCAGTGAAATTGACTGTAAAACCCAATGTAACCTTTCCCCAGACCCCACAATACCACACGGCGCAAGACACCCTCATGAAAGTCGCCCAACTCATTGATGAGTTTGTAAAACAGGGAGTACTAAAAGAAGTGTTAAGCAGTCCATGTAATTCACCAATTATGGGACTGATAAAACCGAGTGGAAAGGTCTGGATTGTTCAGGATTTGAGGAAAATAAATGACATAATAGTCAAATGTTGTCCCGTAGTACCAAATCCAGCTGTGATAATGTTTCAAGTTCCCTGTGATGCTGAGTGGTTCTCAGTCATCGACTTGTCACAAGCATTCTTTTCTGTGCCTCTTCATGAGGACAGCCAATTTCTCTTTTGCTTCAAATTCCTAGACCGAGTCTACAGTTGGTGTCGAATTCCTCAAGGATTTTCGGAGTCACCATCAATTTTCAATCAGATTCTAAAGAAAGATTTGGAATCATTGGAATTACCATTTGAATCAACGTTGGTACAGTACATTGACGATTTGCTGATCGCATCTAAGACAGAAAATGACTGTACAGCTGATACCATTGCCCTATTGAACCATTTGGGAAGGAACGGACACAAAGTATCCCCTTCAAAATTACAGTTCTGCCAGAAGAAAGTGAAATATTTGGGTCACCAAATAGAGAAAGGGTAGAGAAGGATTATGAAAGGGAGAATAACAAGTGTATTCAAATGAGTCCACCGAAGACGAGAAGAGAGGAGAGAAAGTTTTTGGGAATGGTGAGCTATTGTCGCCAATGGATTCCCAATTTCTCAACTCCAGCAAAACCTTTACTGAAACTGACCCAGAAAGATGCGCAGGATGAAATAGAGCTGAAAGGAGATGAGATGGATGCTTTTATTGAATTGAAGGAATGCATGTGCAGGGCTCCAGCCTTAGGTATGCCTGATTACACAAAGCCTTTTACATTGTTTTGTCATGAACATGATGCATGTTCCTTGTCTGTCTTGACTCAAGCCCATGGTGGCGTAAACAGACCAGTAGCATATTTTTCAGCTACTTTGGATCCGGTCGCAGCAGCACTGCCAGGGTGCTTGCGTGCCGTAGCAGCAGTTGGTATCAGCCTAAATCAGAGTGAAGGAATAGTGATGGGACATCCTTTAACAGTCATGGTTCCCCACTCAGTCGAGATACTTTTGACACGTTCCCGAACACAGCACATGACCGGTGCTAGGCTTACAAGGTACGAGACAATAATTTTGGGTTCACCTAATGTGCAGCTGAAAAGGTGCACTACGTTGAATCCAGCAACCTTGTTTCCCAGTGAAAATGTCGAAATTGAGAACGCTGAAGACATCAAGCACGACTGTCTTCAGGTGACTGAATTTTGCACAAAACCAAGACCTAACATCAAAGACACCCGATTGGAAGAAAACGATGAAGTTATTTTTGTTGATGGTTCATGTTTAAGAGATGCACTAGGAATATTGAAAGCAGGATATGCTGTACGTACAATAACAGGTGTTCTGGAAGCAGCTTGGCTTCCAGGAGTTTACTCTGCACAAGTAGCGGAACTGGTAGCACTTACTAGAACCTGTCAACTTTCTGCATTAATGAAAGTCACCATTTACACTGACAGTAAGTACAGATTTGGAATAGTGCATGACTTTGGACATTTGTGGTCACAGAGAGGCTTCATGACCGCTTCAGGATCACCAGTGAAAAATGGTGAAAGAATAAGAGAATTGTTACATGCTATCCAGTTACTAGGAGAAGTAGCAGTGGTAAAATGCAGTGCACACTCAAAATCACAAGACTATGGGGGTCATTCTGAGTCTGGCGGGCGGCGGAGGCCGCCCGCCAGACTTCCCCCCTCCAAAATACCGCTCCGCGGTCGAAAGACCGCGGAGGGTATTCTAAGTTTTTCCCTGGGCTGGCGGGCGGTCGCCAAAAGACCGCACGCCAGCCCAGGGAAAAACTCCCTTCCCACGAGGATGCCGGCTCGTAATCGAGCCGGCGGAGTGGGAAGGTGCGACGGGTGCTGTTGCACCCGTCGCGTATTTCACTGTCTGCCAAGCAGACAGTGAAATACTTGTAGGGGCCCTCTTACGGGGGCCCCGCGACCCCCCCTACCGCCATCCGGTTCCCGGCGGGCGGACCGCCAGGAACTGGATGGCGGTAGGGGGGTCGGAATCCCCTCGGCGGCGCAGCTAGCTGCGCCGCCTTGGAGGATTCCAAAGGGTGGCGGTACACTGGCGGGAGACCGCCAGTGTTGCCGGTCCGACCGCGGCTTTACCGCCGCGGTCGGAATGCCCTTGGGAGCACCGCCGGCCTGTCGGCGGTGCTCCCGCGGTCATTCGCCCTGGCGGTTTTTACCGCCAGGGTTAGAATGACCACCTATGTTTCTTTGGGAAATGGATATGTAGATCAAGTCGC
Source organism: Pleurodeles waltl (assembly GCF_031143425.1). Taxonomy (NCBI): domain Eukaryota; kingdom Metazoa; phylum Chordata; class Amphibia; order Caudata; family Salamandridae; genus Pleurodeles; species Pleurodeles waltl. Next base: position 952,805,274 of record NC_090449.1, read on the forward strand.
AAGGTTTTGCGCATTGAACTGTATATTGCTCAGAGACGAATGGAACTTGATAAATGAGCCAGAACTTGAACCAAGTGAAGCTTTTGCTCTAAAGGTTGTAGATACAATCAATGAATTGAAATCCCTACAGAACGATGTTAGTGAAGACGAGAAACTCTCATGGACCAAATTGCAATGAGTAAAGAAACTAGATGATTTATGGGTTTCAAGTGAAGGGAAATTGGTTCTACCAAACAGTCTTTTGACACAGTTAGCCAGATTCTACCATGGACAAGCCCATCTTGGAAGGGACGCCATGGTTAGACTATTAAAAACTGATTGGTTTAACCCCAAATTCCGTCAAGTTGCTGAGGCGGTTTGCCATCGTTGCGTCATTTGCCAACAAATGAACGCAGGGAAGGGAACAGTAGTAAATTTGAGCCACATTGGAAGGGCAGGAGGTCCATTCAGCAGGATGCAAATGGATTTTATTGAAATGCCTGTGCATGGAGGCTTGAAGTATGTGTTGGTGATTGTGTGTATTTTTAGTCACTGAATTGAAGCATACCCTACAAGCAGAAATGACAGTCTCACAGTTGCAAAACTACTCTTGAGAGAACTAATACCACGTTTCGGATTCCCGATCTCCTTAGAATCAGATAGGGGAAGTCACTTCAATAACAAAGTAATAAAATTACTGTGTGCAGCGCTGAACATTGAGCAAAAGTTGCATTGTAGCTACCGCCCTGAAGCATCAGGTCTAGTGGAGCAAATGAATGGCACATTGAAATCGAGGATGGCAAAAATATGTGCATCAACAAACTTGAAATGGCCTGACGCACTGCCCTTGGAGTTAATGTCAATGAGAAACACCCCTGATAGGAAGACTGGACTGTCCCCGCACGAGATCCTCATGGGTAGAGCCATGAGGCTTCCAGCAGTTCCTGCAAATGCTCTTTTGAATATTACAGATGATATGGTGTTGGACTACTGCAAAGGTCTAGCTGATGTGGTGCGCTCTTTTTCTCACCAGGTGGAGGCAACCACCTAGCCACCGATCCAAGGTTCAGGACACGCCCTGAAAGCAGGTGACTGGGTCGTGATAAAGAAGCACGTGAGGAAGTCGTGTCTGGAACCCCGTTGGAAAGGACCTTTTGCAAGTGATTCTGACAACTACCACAGCTGTGAAGTGTGCAGGAGTTCCCAACTGGATTCACGCCAGTCACACGAAAAGGGTGACGTGCCCCACAGAAGAGGAAGTTGAAGCGATGAAATCGCCAGTGACTGACAAAAGAGTACCAGGCACCGAGACAGAACAACGAGAACCTGGAGGCGAACAAGCAGAAATAGAGGAGGGAGAGATATTTTCTGAAGAAGAAATAGCTGATCCATTTGAGGAGAATGGAGGAGAAACATCAGAAAGTGACGAAGATCCTGAGGGTGACAAGGAGCCTGCGACAAGTGAAGAAGCAGGAGAGCCTGATCAGAGGAGGGCTTTCCCAGAACCAGACGATACAGGAAAAGAAAAAGAAAACCTGATTGACCTCCTAGGGGAAGAAAAGCATACAGGGCAGGGCGAAGTCATTCAACCTCGTCCAGAACCAGTTGCAGGTCCCTCAGGTGAAAACAGTGCGAAACGGAGGCAAAGCATATCGCCAGTGAAACTAAGGACTAAAGAAATATTAAATGAAAATGAAGGGCCAAGGTTAAAAAAGAAAAGAAAAGAAGTGTCTGTCGCAGTAGCAACACCAAGTGAAGAGAAAGACCCAGCCAAAGAAGAAAGTACCAGTGAGAGAGAATCAAAAGGAGATGCAAAATTGAAAAGGAAAAGAATACCGAGCAGAAGGTATTCTGGTCCGGAGTGGGCATACATAGCCACTAACGATTGGTCAGACGAATTCCTATCTCTCAGTCTTGAGAACGAAGAAGCGGAACTTCACTTTGGCACTTGAGAAGTGAAATTCCATGAACATTACCGAATAAGACATTAACAACCTGATTGACTTTTGAACCAGCTAAGACATTGCTAACTTGATTGACTTTGAAACCGATTTTAGACAAAGCTGCTAACCGATAAGAGACTAAGCTGCTAAAGAAAAAAGTGTGAACATTTAACTTGTTCAGCTGTATATATATATATATCTGCAAACCTGATTTGATAAAGTGTCTTCAACTTTCTGATTCTATATAGATCATGCCAGGCAATAATACAAAGGGACGTAAAATTAAGTGTTGTAAATACGTGTGTATAGGCTTAATAACTGCATGTGTTCTAATAATTGTAGCAATAGTTCTTGGAATGCATGGGAAGAATGAGAGAGACGCGAATGATGCTTCTACTTCTAGACCTACTACTACTGAACTAACTCCTCAACGGAAGCTCGACCAAGACGAGAAATATTTGCATGATAAGAAGGAACTTTCCTCAAACGTTTTCTATAGCTTACTGAATGAGTATGTTGAGACAATGGAGGCGAAAGATTGTTATGTGTGCACACAAATATCTACATCAGTAAAAGAAGGAGTGACATATCATAGCATGCCTCTTACGTATGGAATTTCCTGTAGTTTATTAATGACCAGAGTTTATGACCAGGAGTATATTCACTACTTTTATTCTAATTATGATGTTACATTTGCATATATCCCCATAATAGAGATCCTGAGTAAAACAGCAAGAGATTATTATATAAAGTTAGTTAGGGGTTTCTGTGAGCCATTATCACCTTTCCACACAGCTCACGCTCACAGAGAAAACCTTACATGCTTGCTTTCACCGGTAGAGAAAAGTTTTCTAGATCACACTGATGATAGGAGGAAGGAGGAGAAGGAGAGATTGGAAAAGGAATTACACAAGAGGACATCTGTAGATAATTATGCTTTTGCCGCGATAAAAACACAAGGGAAAATAGCTTTAGATACATCACACGTAGGGAGGCTCTGTGTACATAGACCTAAATCATATTATGACACAATCTTTGTGGGAACGAGTGAATGTAAACATGTGTTTTTGTTTCAAGCTGAATGGACAAGACCCAGTTATTCCAGGGATATACTATATTTGTGGACTTAACGCCTATTATCGTCTTCCTAAAGGATGGTATGGGAGATGTTATTTGGGAATAGTATTCCCAAAGATTTATCAACTAGACGACTTAAAGAAATTCCCAAAGCTGTCTGAATCACATCATGTTCAGAAAAGGGAGGCAGCTTCTGGTGTGGTAGGAGATATATTTGGAGCAATGAGTCCTTCAGTAGGAGTCATATTGAATTCAATTAAGATGCGAAAGTTGTCTACTATTATGGATAACATGCTGACAAAATTTTCAGGAGCTATAATCCTGATGGATGCTGAACTTGCTGCAGAAAGAGCTATGACTCTTCAAAATCGGCTTGCCTTAGACATTCTTTTAGCAAAGGATGGCGGCGTTTGCAAAATGATTGGTACACGTCACTGCTGTTCTTATATTCCGGACAACAGTGGGCAAATTAGAAAAATGTTCACAAATTTAACTAACGAAAGTACGGATTTGAAGGAATTAAAAGAACCAGGAGTATGGGAAAAGGTTGGAAAAGGATTTGCTTCTGTGGGAAATTGGCTCAGCAACATTTGGAATGGAATATTACTGAAAATAGGAAAAGGAATAATAATAATATTAATTTGTTTATTAGGTATTTGGGGAATATGGAAGGCTATTAAAATATTGAAAGCAAGAAACAAAAGGAGAAGAGAAGAGAAAGAACAAAATAAAATGGTAGAAGTATACAGAGAAAAATCAAAGGGAACTAAAAGAAAGAGGGAATTGACTGAAGTGCCAAGTTACTAAACAGAATTTTAATGTAATAAAATTTGTGGGAAGATTTGATGTGATGACATAATTAGTCATCAGAGGAGGGATTGTTGACGCAGAAAAGGAAGGACCAACATATATTCATATATCATGTAACCAAAATCGTATAATGTAGTGTGATTGTAGTAATGAAAATAATGCACAAGGGAAATTGTGCCCTCGGAGTAGTTCGCCATTATTATAAACAAGCTTAATTAATCATGAAGAATTGAAAATGTAGTAATCCGTCATAATTGCAAATGTATTCCATGATTTTCTTGTTGAAACTGTTTTATGCTTAGCTTAAATTTAGCAGAGGCTTTGGTCTAGTTGTCTGGTCTCAAATTTAACTGCGTAGTTTTCACTTGCATTAATAAAGGCTGCATTTTACTTTAAAGGTTGTATTTTTCCAGTAGAGATGACTAATACATTTATCTCAAGGTTTCGTACTAGGCCGGTTTCATCCCTTTTCAAGCAAGGTCAGTCTCTGCAGGTGCGGACAATAAAAGTACTGATACCAAAATAATTTGGCAAACCTTGTTGCAACTTGTGTTCCAAGGCTCCAAGGACAGTGTATGCATAAATGAGTACTAGGAGAAAGACACTATTCATTGGTCAATTTGAAGCCACCCTATGAACCCTCCAATGGAAGACCCTGAAGTATTTGGAATGTTTCTTACTTAAACACACTGGACAAAGAGAAGTCAGCCATTTTCCTTGATGCCATCTTTGAAGCCAAATGCCAGACTCCATCTTGGACGACATCTTGATGCCCTTTTCTCTATTCCAGAGAAAGAGACTTTAAAGATTCTCACCCTAGAGACTTTAACTTTGATTTGCCCCGTCTTGTCCATGCAGTAACTTTGCCCCATTCTCCTTGCTGCTGCAAGGAAACTTGCCCTTAACTTTGCCCCTTTAAATCTGCCCCATGCTGATCGAACCGGTACCCGAATGACGAAGATATTCCTTGTATGCTGATTGTATTTGGTAATTATGAAAGGATAATTTTATTATGCATTGTGTTTTTCCTTTTTAGGTACCAACTGCTATTTTGATAGCGCCCAAGCTAGAAGTTTTCCAAATTTGTGTTGATAAAATTCGTTTTGCATGAAGTCCCCATGCCAATGCTAATTAGAGGTTAGTCGAGGTATTCACTTGACACACCATGATGAATTGAAATCCTGTTATGCTGACCGATGTACGAAATTAGTCAAATTCAGTTACTTATTTTAGTGATTTGCATTGCTATAACCGAGTGCATTATAATACAGATTTGGCGTAGATTGCGTTTCTTCCACCGTTATTGACAGCTAGTTATGTTCGTATACATATATCATTTGGTTTTGAGACTTATATACATTGTGCTAGCTTTGTTAAAATAGGGAAATAAACTCATTAACTTTTAATAAACTGGTGTGGTTATTCATGACTGAAAGGTCATGGTGCGTCGAAAACCAACTGTTATTGATTCCTAATGTGTTATTCTGATCTAGAAATAGAGTATTGAGTACGGATTACAATAGGTATTGATTATTGATTTAAGTGACCCGACTATTCTAGGATGAGGAGAGCCCAACTCGGCTAAAAGGTTCACCGACCTCCAACGTGTGCAGGTAATTTATAAGGGCTGGACGCGTTATCAGTGACCATGCAAAAACAGGTATTTTCTCACACATTTGGAGCCAGCAAAGCTCTCTCTAGCCAGAAATAAAAGGGAGAATCATCATTTTATGTTTCTTAGTGTTCGACATTGCTGTAGGGTGTGGAGTTGGATGCAGCGTTGATTGTTTTTGGTTTCAAAAGGAAGGGAGTTATTTATCTACTGCCAGAACTGGTCTTTGAATTTATCCATGCCAGACCACTGCATGGAAATTTAAAAGAACTATAGCATGCCTCCTTATCTCTTCTCTTTATGTGCTAGGAGTCTGCTCAGGCATCAACATTAGAAATTTAAAGCATTACCGAAATAGTAGCTGAGAGTAGGATGTATTTTTATGCAGGAACTGTAAAATGCTTTGCGATACCACGAGGGTAAAATTAGCAATATAAATGCAAACTAATATTATGTTCGAAGGTCTATGGTAATTACCTCATGTATCACATCAATCGCCTGTCAGTTTTAATTAGGGTAACCTGGCAATAAAATTGCATTTACCGTAAATCCTGTTCTCCTTGGCAACATCATGCCTTTCAAAATACACACCTTGAGATTAGGCAGCTGAATACAGTGCTTGATTATTTTTCCCCTAAAATTGCCACTTCTCATTTCCTTAGAATTGCTGTGCAAGAATTGAAGGGATGAAGGGCGTATCCTTTGTGCTTGCAATAAATGACTTGTAATGCTCATTGCGATTGAATGTCTTACTAAGCATGGACACAACCAAGGGTGCAGCCGTCAGAATGCTCCTGAATCCTGCTTGCTGCTGTCAGGATGGGAAACACAGCTCTGTGGTCTGAAGTATATTACATTCCTATCAGGTTCATGCAAGTGGAATATAGTCAGTGATTACTCATACTGTTGTCGGCTATGAAAAGGTAAAGAAAGCAAAAGGAAGGCACTAATGGAAACCAAGGATCAATGTATAATGCTAGAAAAGGGATTTTCCCAAGAACATCAGGGAGGATAGGGACGGCAGAGTTTATGGCCCCTGGACCTTACCGTCCGTCATATCAAAATTCAAATGTCACAAACAAGGAGTGGTTAATAAGCTGTTCATTTGTTCCACGAACAAAATGGCAGAAAACAAAGGAGATAATATTGAACTAACACATTGAATAACGTATGGGTAAAAAATGTACATTTGCTAAAATGGCAGTTTTACCGCATATTCTGTGTAAGTGAAACATTGAAGTACAAGTGGGGCTTCAGCTTACATTTTTTAGTCCCTGATCTCTAACTTGCTATGGTGCAAGAGGGCGTTGCATGTCCTGGCTATCCACCCCCTGGCTCTCTCATTCAGCAAGGCCTCTTTCTGACACCTTTAGCATGAGTGGGAATAAGTATATGTTGGAGTCACGGGCACAGCCTCACCCTATACTCATACAGACTCTCCTTCACGTTGTGATCTCACAGACCCACTACCCAGCTTGCACTCACACATTCACACGTCTATCTCTGCAGCCAGGCATGAGCACACCTCACCATGCACTCCCATAAGCACATTCAAATAAAAGTGGGGCTTCTGCTTGCATTTTAAAGTCCCTGATCTCTAGGTTGCTGTGGTGTAAGAGGGTGTTGCATGTTCTGGCTAATCATTCCCTGGCTCAGTAATTCAGCAAGGCCTCTTTTTGACCATATTAGCATGCTTGGGGATAAGTATATGATGGAGGCAAGGGCAGACCCTCACCTTACACTCATATAAACGCCCCCTCACTCTGTGATCACACAGGCACACTATTTGGCTTGCACTCACACACTCATTCCTCTCTCTCTGCATCAGACAGGCACACATATCACCGTGCATTCACATGAGCACACATCTCACCCTGGCTCCCAGAGACTCTCCTCTCCTTGAACTCACACAGGCACACTGAGCATCTGTCATTCATTAAGAAAGTTACGTGGCTGATATTACATATTGGTAACCCTGCTGGTATATGCTAGGATGTCTTGTACAATTTTACTAATAGTGGTCTTTAACTTTGTGACTCAGGCCCTCATTATGAACACAGCGGTGTTAACTGCCGTGTTCATGGTGGCGGACATTTAACTGACCGACAGCCCCCCAGGGACCCTGCTGGCCGTATAATGTACATTCTGCTGGGCGGAAAAAAAAATTCCGGCCGCTGGCCCAGCAGAATGCTTGGTCGGGACATTGCCGGTGGCTCTGTGCGGCGGGTGCAGCTGCACCCGCCGCGCAGATCACTGCCCGTAAATCGGGCAGTGACCTGCGCGATGAGGCACTGCACAGGAGCCCCTGCACTGCCCATGCCAAGGAGCACCCCTTCCGCCAGGGAAAGGCTGGTGGCAGTAGGGATCATTATCCTGTTGGATAATGATTCCCTCCACCGCCAGGCTGCCTGTTGGAGGCAGCCTGGCGGTGAAGGAAGGCCACCTAAGGCGGCCCTCCATGTTTTCTTTATATGGAGGTTCAGCCCGCCATGCCGGTGGCGGTCTTTTCACCTGCCACCGGCATGGCTGGCTGAACCATCGGGGATCATAATGACCCCCTCAGTCTCCTTTATTGTAATATCAGAGACCTAGGATCAATGACATAATATAGTTGAAAACAATATTGATTCACAAAAATTGGAGAAAGAAACACTGTTTACAAAAATACAGCCATCCTATACTTAATTAACAACAGCACAAATATTGAATATGAAAATATCACTGTTAAAATAATTATTTATACTGATATATGTCTGATCCCCTTTCAGTGGGTTTCCGGGCAAGCAGGGATCCTTGAGCCCAACTGTGGGGATTTACTCCTGATGTAGCAGCAACAATAAATCAGGGCCCTTGTTTTTATGGCAAAGGAGAAGTATTTTATTTCTACTGCTAGATGTTAGAAATAGGGTTGTTGTTTGACTGGGATATGAGCCCTGGTCAATCAGCAACCCCAATCCTAGTAAGGGTAAGTTTCAGGCAAGCCTGAAATTAACCTGTGCTCACCCTCTGATAACTTGGCTCAGGGCAGTTAGGCTTAACTGAGAGGCTGTGTGCTTGTGCAATACGTCAAACAGTAAATCAGTGAAAATACCACACAAAAAAATTCCACACCAGGTTAGAATAATATAGCGAAATTGAATAAATATACCAGGACCAAAACAACAAAACTCCAATAAGTAGAATGTGAGATATTAATTTTGGAGAGAATAAACTGCAAGGTAGAGTTTAGAAGTAATAAGTGCCAACCGGGAACAGCTATTCGCGCCAGACTGGGACCAAGTCAAAAGTTCAGGCCGACCCTGATGAAGCACGGGCCAGCTACAGGGACCCATTTGGGCCCGCTGAAACAAAGTACCTTAAGTCCTGGCTGCAGAGAGTTGCATCGGTTTCGAACCACGCAGTAGAGGGGATGTGTTGATCTTCTCCTCACTACATCGTTGATGCATTGGTTCTGAGATGTGACAGAGTTCATCCTGCATTGATGTTGAGGATTCAGGTGCAATGGGCTTGCGATGCGAAGACTGGTGTTGAGAATGCATTGTGCAATTAAGGCAATGCATTGTTACCGATGAGCGCAGAGGCTCCAATATAAAGATTTAGCAGTGGTGTCTAAGCTGCCATCGTGGAGGATGCAAGGACCGTGCACCTGTAAAAGCGCTGCAGTGTCTGTTCTGTAGGTGATGCACCAGTTCTTTTCCACTTAACTGCAGCTATGTGCCAATTCTGCTCCTGCAGCAGAGGATTGCATTGGTTCTGCTGGAAAAAATAACTTAGGCCCACTTTCAAGAGTCTAGGACCAGCGTGGCACCACATGGAAAGGCCGACTCACAGTTGGCAGAGTTCAGATACATGAGCAGGGTGGTTGGAAGCCTTTTATGGAACTTAGAAATCACATCAAGAGGCCAGCCAACTAGCTCCTTGAGTCACTGTGGATTCAAGTGATGCAGATCCAGGCCTTCTCACCAAGGTAGGGGATCAGCAGGCAGCAGGGCAGCATATCAAGGCAGGAGTCTGGCAAAGCAGCAGTCCAGCAGAGTGGCAGTCCTTCAGCAGCAGAGTGTTCACAGGTCCAGAAATGTACTTAGCTGTTGGAGTCAGCAGTCCAGTACTTATACCCATTTGGGCCTCTGAAGTTGGGCAGACTTCAAGGACACAATTTGGAAGTTCATAGAGGTCCTGCACTTCCTTCCTGGTTCCATACTCACTACAGGGTGTTACACAGCCCTTTGTGTGGGGACAAGACATAGCTTTTTCAGTTGTAAGTGAGGCTGTGGCCAGCTCCTCCCTCCCATCCTGCCATGATGACCCATCAAGTCACACCTAAGATCACATGGTTTGTGGCTGTCTAGGGGGAATACGCAAAGCCCAGCTGTCACAGCATCCCAGACACAGGATCAGCTACAGGCAGCAAGCACTAAATGGCTAAAGTAAGAAAATAAGAACTTTCTAAAAGTGGCATTTTTAGAATTGCAATTTAATTCCAAATTCAGCATAAGTTGTGATTTTAAATTGTTATTCCAGAGCCACCAAACTCAACAAATTATCTCCTCCAGATTGTGAATCACCCTTATAAGATGTAATAATTTAATTCTAATGTAATGCTATGGGTGAGATAGGCCTTGCTGTGGTGAAAAACTACTTTGGAAGCTTTTCACTACTGGGACATCGAAAACTTATAAGTACATGCCTTGCCTTTGGAATATATTGAACTCTGCCCTCCGGGTTGCCCAGGGCCTACCTTAGGTCGACATGGCAGTGTAAAACTGCACACACAGTCTCTACAATGGCAAGCCTGAGATATGGTTGAAGTGCTGCTTAAGTGGGTGTCATAATCAGTGCTACAGGCCCACAAGTAATATTACATTTACAGTCTCTGGGCATATGTAATGCTCTTAGCTAATATTACCATGTTTCAAGAGGAGAGCACATGCACTTTAGAAATTGTTATCAGTGGTAAAGTGCCCAGAATCCTAAAGTCAACAAAAATGAAGTCAGAAAAAATTTGTAGGATGGAGACAAAAATACTTGGGATGACCCTGCAGAAAGTGTAAGATTCAACACTAATCAACAAAAAGAAAAAATATGACATTAGCAAACAATTACACAGCCCCCTTGAGGTCAGCGTGCTAGTGTTTCCATATTGATTCCCTGTTCCAATCCACCCTCATGTTCGCAATGGGTGTTATTCCCCATTCACTATTGCTAACACCCACGGTATGCCCCACTAGCAGTTTCCAAGTCTTAAAAGCCATATTGGACTCTAAGTTAAAGTGAAAATTTTCCAATGCTACAGTGCTTGTAGCAGCAAATTCCCCCTGGGCTGACAAAACCTCAGGTGGGAAGAGCCTGGAGTTTCTGTGTGCATCCCATCAGTAGGCAACCGCATTGGTTACAGCTGAACTCATGTGAGTTGGCTGCACGAGACCTAGGTGGCCACACTAATGGGTGCAGAGTCTCTTACTCCTGGCCACACTAAAAGAAAACTGTAGGTTTTGTGCAGCTCCTCTACCGGGTTCAGTGTCTAGTTCTTTTTCAGGTGTGGGGTTCTTTATGACAATCCTGTGTTGGGTCCCTCAACTGGGTGATGATGTCAGAGGCTCAAAAGGCATTTCCAATTCTCTGGCAGGAGATTGCAGATCAGGTTTCAAGACTTGATGCTCCTGGTGACACCATTTGGTAGAAGGGGTCACTGTGTCTCAAAGAACAGGGGCTCGTACCTGATTGGTATGGTGAATGCCCATCCTGGCATACAGGGTTGTTGTCCTGTACTGCACATGGCTATACCCCTTAGTGCATGGCAGTCTGTTCCACAGTGGCACCTCCTGGCATGCAGGGTCGCCGTCTGTTACTGCACAAGGCTCCACCCTTACAACACAGCAGTCATTTCCACTGTGACCTCTCCAGGCATACATGATTGGTTCCTCGCCTTACACACATGCTCGAGCCCGAATGGTGCAGCATGACACATAGCTCAGTTCATGGTGGTCGTCTTCTAGCAAGCACAGGTCTCTGACTTTGTCTTTCATACCAGCATGACCCAAATTAGAGCAGCTGATGTGTCCTCACACCTCGCACAGGCAGTACACTTGACAGGGGTCTACACTGGATCTTGCTCCCTCCAATGCACTCCTCTTCCTCGCAGGGCACACTAGTCTTGCCAAACAGGCAATCACTGGTGCACCAGGCTCAATGGCTGGTGGCCTTGGATTTCTTGGGTGATGTCTCCTCCCTCAGTAGGGAGACTTGCAGGTCTTACACCACAGACCTGGTCACATCTAGAAGTCTTGCAGAGCTTCCCTTCCTCATTCAGTCTGTCTGGCTGCTTGGCAGATGACAGCCTTTGGGGTCTCAGTCTCCCCTTCTTATAATCCATTCCCAGGCACCAAACGTGAATTAGGGTCTGAGCCTTTCAAGTTTTATGTTGGGTTTCTGTTTCTTTTGAAGTGTCCACTCCTCTTCTCCCTCCTCCTTTCTTGCAAAGCAGTCTGTCACAACAGGACTGTCTTCAAAGCTAATTGTCCCACAACACAGGCCACGGGAGTGACTAGAGTTCAAACCTGGATGTCAGCCACAGTGATATGTGCATCTGAAAGTTTGCCAGGGCCACAGTCCTACTTTTTGTGATTGTCTTATTGTCTCTTCCTGAGATGTATACAGGCCCTTTCTTTGTGACCTTTCACTGAATCAAAGAGCGTCCTTTAAACAGTACAGGGGAAGCATGGCTCTCTCCTCGTGGATGTGTATCCACCACACCTTACCGGAATACAGGAATACACACATCTGTCTTGGGGGATTTCTCTACTTCCTCTCCATGTTTCGCTATGCATGCCTTGTCTCCCAGAATGGAACCCAGGGCATTCATGTATTATACCATTTATAGAACACATACAGACAGTGCATGAATAAAGCATATGTGCACTGCACAGTACTATGTCCTCCATGTACTGTGCCACTCATGGGCACACATACATCTAACACATGCATTTAACATGCATGCACTCCTCGCTGCATGCATTATACCGCTCACAGATACACATATGCCCAACACATGCTTTTATCCTGCACACATTGCACAACATTACATCCTTCGTGTACTGTGCCACTCACAGGCACACATACACCTAGCACATGCATGTACAAACTACTTATTGCTGCATTATACCTCTACTGTACCCTTGCCAGGCACACATATAACCAGCCCAGATACACCTCTTCTGCGCTAAGCAGTGCTTCACACCAAATAGCTAAACTTTAAAAATTAATCAGCCTGTACGCCTCACTCCAGTGACACATGATACAAAGGACCTGTTCACTCCTACTGATCACTACATGGTACACTGCCACCAGTATGCTCATGCTGCTTAACTCCTAGTCAAGACAGTAGGCTTCCACCACGATGAGGAAACACTTTGGGCACCCCTCCTAGTCCATCAAAACTGCAATCCATGACACAGGCCTAGGACATGGTACACATTCGTGATTGCCTATGACAACAAAAATCCACATCCATACATCAGATCAGTTAGGCACTCCCAAAAGGGGTGTAAGTCTATTACCATGTAGAGGTCTCTCCTGCCCCAACAATATCAAAACCACAAATACTGTAAACGATATATAATTACCTATAAGTAAGTGTATAAAAAGTAAACATTTTTGAAAACACATTGGGGCTGATTACGAGTTTAGCAGTTGGGATACTCTGGATGAGGAGACTTCCACAGTGCTGGCGGTCTCCCGACTGGCTCCATTACAAGTTTTCCACTGAGTTGACTGGCGGAACCAAGTAAATCCAACACAGAGCCACTGCGCTGTCGGTCCCAACAGCACGTTCGGCATGTGCACTGTCTGCCTACTGTCTGTCTGCCATGACAAAGTGCACATTCCAAGTGTGCTGACAGGGGGGCCTCTCCACTGCCCACAACATGGGCATGGACAGTGCAGGGGCCCCCCAGTGGCCCCTTCTCTGCCTTACGCTGGCCTTTTGATGGCATGGTCTCAACCATGGGAAGGCCCGCGGAAATGCAAGCTGTGATCAGCAGGCTGGTGGTGATATTGGAACAGCCATGCTTGGCCATGTCTTGCACTGCCACCAACCCATCGGGATCCTGGCAGGGGCGATGGTCATGTGGAGGTCCGACCGCCAGCATCCTAATATGGCGGTCGTACCACAAAGGACGCATTGGTCCGACTGCCACCGCGGATATGGCTGTCCATGGACCGCAGTACTCATAATCAGGCCCTGTGTCTAGTTCATTTATAACAAATGTTTATGGTTAAAAAACAATGTAACATATTTGCACAATTGTTGAAAAATGTCAATGTATGAAATAATGTTAAGAAATAATGTTGTGTGTTTGAAAAATACAAAGATAAAGCACTAATGTTAGAAATGGGGTCTTTGGTTGGCAGTCAGGTTACCCCCTGTCCAAGTAAGGACCCTCACTCTAGTCAGGGTAAGTCACACACAACCCAAATTATCCTGTGCCCACCCTCTGGTAGCTTGGCACTGAGCAGGCAGGCTTAACTTAAAAGGCAATGTATAAAGTATTTGTTCAATAAATCATACAATACCACAATATAGCACCACAAAAATGCACCACACAGTGTTTAGAAAAATATATAATATTTATCTGGATTTATGCAGGTCAAAACGATTAAAGATTAAAAAAGCAAGTGTAGGGATATCACTGAAAGTGATATCAAGTGTCTTAGAGTTAAAATATTACAGTAAAAGCAATGAAAAGTGTTTTAAGCTGTCCTAGAAACAACAAGTGTCTCTTGTAGGGCAAAGTACCTGGTTTGCGTTGAAAAATTCTCCCAAGGGACTGCAGAGGAGGTGATGCGTGGAAAACGGTGAATGTGCGTCCGTTTCGCCCGTTCGTACACGGACATGCGTCATTATTTTCCATGCGGGGAAGATGTTGCATCAATTTCCTTGGATCCTCTTCAGGTTGCGCGGTTTTCAGACGCCCCGGGGACGATGCATGGAATCCTGGGCTTGCGGAGCGCAGTTACAGTGGCTGCATCGATTCCGGTAGGCCATGCGTGCAAGTTTCATCCGCACGGCAGACGCTGCATCGATTGCTCTCAGGAAGTCGGGTGGCGTCGTTCTGAGTCAGCTTGCGTCAATCCAGTAGGGCCATGCGTCAAAGTTTCCGGTCATGTTGCTGGAGCTGCATTGATCTTCTGTCGCGAAGTCGGGCTGCATCGTTCTGGACTCGGTGTGCAGTGAATTTTTCCCTGTGAGCAGGCTGTGCTTCGTTCTTGGCAGGCGGTGCGTCGAATTTTCGCCGCACGGGGATTTCAGCTGCAGGAGAGAAGTCTTTTTGGTCCTGAGACTTCAGGGAACAGGAGGCAAGCTCTATCCCAGCCCTTGGAGAGCACTTCTGCAGCAAAGCAAGAGAGCAGCAAGACAGTAGGGCAACAGCAAGGCAGCAGTCCTCTTCAGAAATCAGTCAGGTGAGTCCTCTGGGCAACCAGGCAGTTCTTCTTGTCAGGGTGCAGGTTCTGGTTCAGGTATCATCTCCAAGAAGGGTCTTAGGTGGTAGGGCAGAGGCCCTGTTTTTATACATAAATGTGCCTTTGAAGTGGGGGGGACTTCAAAGAGTGGCTTAGAAGTACACCAGGTCCCCTTTCAGTTCAATCCTGTCTGCCAGGGTCCCAGTAGGGGTTGTGGCAGTCCTTTGTGTGAGAGTAGGCCCTCCACCCTCCCAGCCCAGGAAGACCCATTCAAAATACAGATGTATGCAAGTGAGGCTGAGTATCCTGTGTTTGGGATGTGTCTGAATGAATGCACAAGGAGCTGTCAACTAAACCCAGCGAGACGTGGATTGTAAGGCACAGAAAGATTTAAGTGCAGAGAAACACTCACTTTCTAAAAGTGGCATTTCTAAAATAGTAATATTAATTCCAACTTCACAAGTCAGCAGGATTTTGTATTACCAATCTGGCCATACTAAATATGACCTTTCTACTCCTTTCAGATGAGCACCCACCACTCAAACAATGTCTGAGGGCAACCCCAATGTTAGCCTATGAAGGGGGCAGGCCTCACAGTAGTGTAAAAACGAATTTAGGAGTTCTACACTACTAGGACATGTAAACTACACAGGTGCATGTCCTGCCTTTTCCCTACAAAGCACCCTGCCCGAGGGGTTACCTAGGGCACAGCATAGGGGTGACTTATATGTAGGAAAAGGGGAGGTTTAGGCTTGGAAGGTACTTTTAAATGCCAGGTCGAATTGGCAGTGAAACTGCACACACAGGCCTTGCAATGGCAGGCCTGAGACAAGGGGAAGTGGCTACTGAAGTGGGTGGCACAATCAGTGCGGCAGGCCCACTAGTAGCTTTTAATCTACAGGCCCTGGGCACATATAGTGCACTCTACTAGGGACTCATAAGTAAATTAAATAACCCACTTGGGTGTGATCCAATGTTACCATGTTTAAAGGGAGAACGCATATGCACTTTAGCACTGGTTAGCAGTGGTAAAGTGTGCAGAGTCTAAAAACCAGCAAAAAAAAAAAAACAGTATCTCAAAAGTGGAGGGAGGCAGGCAAAAAGTTAGGGGTGACCACTCTAGGGCTGTCAGGTCTAACAACTAACAACAAAACATTTTTATTTTATGTTAAGAATATATATGTAAAGAGCATAAAAACATCCATAAACACAGCTACATGGATCGGTTCCATCACAAAGACCCGCAGGAGCCCGCAGCCTTTACCGAACCACCTCTGTGCGATGCATCCTTGGCGCAGGCTCTCATTGACAGCAGCTTTGATGATGGCAATGGACTCTGCATCACAGCTTCGCAGTCCATCGGAACAATTGCATTGCTTGAACTGTGTTACACAGCCTCAACACCGGATTGCATATTGCAAGCCCTCATTGACTTGATACTCAACAATTATGCAAGACTTCGCTTTGCAGCCTCGCCACACCTCGGAACCGACGCATTGCTTCAGCTGCAAGATGCATTTTATACACAGATCTTTGCAGTGCTCCGCAAGCCAGGATTTAAAGTACTCTGTTCAGCGTGCCCAACTGGGTGCCTGAAGCTGGCCCACACTCCATCACAGTCGACCTGAAATTTTGACTTTGACCCAGTTCAGCACAACCAGATAACCACAGTTATCGCATTGTGCTTTTAGTGCTTTTTTTACTGAATACTTCAAAAAAATGTTGTTCTTGTTCTATTTATTAAACGTTTCTCTATTTTTCTAAATCTGTTGTGGATCCTTTTTTGGTGCAGTTTTACAGGATTACTGTTTGAAGTTTTGCACAAACACTTTATGCATTGCCTCTGAGTTAAGCCTGACTGCTCTGCAACACGTCACCTAATGGTGAGCACAGTTTAATTTAGGGTTTGCTTGTGACTTCACCCAGAGAAGAGTTTTCATTTTTGCTTGAGTAGAGTTTCACTCCACCAACCAGGAACAAAATTTCTTACATATGTACGTTAAACAAACCAGAAAAAGCCAAATTAATAAAATATAAAAATAAAAAACTGTCTATTACTGTCCTTCTAAAAAAAGTACATTATAAGGATGCATATGAATATTGTATGCAAAGTTTTACATCCAGTACTAAAACTGTAATACAATATAATACATTTAGCATGTTATACACCAAAATATGTACATTTACTACTCTCAATACTATTGAAACAATTTTAGAGGTTATATTGTACAGTAAAATGATTACAATTACTATTCCCACTCCAATCTAAGGGCCTTATTACGACCTTGACTGAAGGGTTTCCGCCATCACAAATGTGACGGATATACCGTGTACTGTATTTTGATCCCATTATATTCTATAGAGATAGTAATACGGCGAACAGGAAATCCATCACAGTTGTGATGAAGGAACCCCTCCCGTCAAGGTTGTAATAAGGCCCTCAGCCTTTTAGAGAAAAGTGATGGACACCCAAAAGGTGACATTTTCCATTCCCACTCCGACCTAAGCCATTTAGTAGAAGATGATGATGGACACTAAAGTGTTCACATTTACTATTCCCTCTCCAAACCAATACATTTAGGGTGATATTTTGTAAACTAAAGAGGTATTATTTACGATTTCCACTCCAATCTAAACCATTCAAGGTAAGGTGTTGTAACATTCTCACTCCAATCTAAACTATTTAGGAGACGGTGTTAAACACTAAGGGCCTGATTTATACTTTTTAGCACCGCATTTGCATCATTTGTTTATGCAAAAGCAGCGCAAACTTACAAAATATAATTGAATTTTGTAAGTTTGTGCCGCTTTTGCGTTAAAAAATGAAGCAAATGGGGTGCTAAAAAAGTATAAATCAGGCCCCAAGTGCCTCATTGTGAGTTTTGCAGAGGGCGGAGGCCGCCCGCCCAACTCTTTGGGTCTGAGCACCGCCACGCCAGCTGGCCCTATTAGGGGCACAAGAAGCCCTACTGAAACTAGTCTTTTTTCATACTTGAACCTATGAGCCTTGAAAAAGTCCGCAAGGACGAAACATGTGTTGGCTGTTTTCTGATCTTGGATTAAAAGTACCCTTTGAAACTCTACTTGGATCACATATTTATTATACAGACTTTGAGTGCCCTGGTCCTCTTCTTTTTTCATTTTGGCCCTATTGTGAGTTTCCCACTGGCCCAGCGGGAAACTCACCACAAATCGAGCCAGCAGCGATGTTGCAGTGCGTCGGGTTCAACAGCACCCGTCGTGCTTTTCACTGTCTGTAAATCAGGCAGTGAAAAGCGCAACAGGGCTGTCCATGGGAACCCCTGCACTGCCCATGCCAAATGTCTCCGGCAGCCTTTGCATGGTGGTGAAACTGCCGTGCAAAAGTTGTCAGACACGGGACTCTTAATCCCCAGGGCAGCGCTGCTCGCAGGGCTGCCCTGGTAGATTAAGATAGCCGGCACTGCCGCTTTTGCCACAGTCGTAATTTAGAGGTCAGACTGCCACTTTGGCAGTGGTCCAACCGCCACAGCGAGTGTGGCAGTCTCAAGACTGCCACACTCATAATGAGGGTCTAACCGCCTGATTATGAGTTGGGAGGTTGAACCATCACAACTCCAATATGGCGGTGGTGATGAGGCTGTCAAGCTGGCAGCCGCACCATTGTCGTATTGTGATGCTTCCACTGGGCTTACTGGCTGAAAAATTGTGTTACTATTTTTCCACCAATCAGCCGGGTGGAAACTGTGCTGCAGCATTGGCTTGGCTCCCACAGGGAGCCGAGGCCAGTGCCGTCGCACACACCACCCTCGAAATGCGAACTGTCTGCCATAGCAGACAGTGCGCATTCTGAGGGAGCTGACTAGGGTTCCCCAGCACTGCCTTTCTACCAGCCTTATGATGGCACGAACACCGCCATGGAAAAGCTGGTGAAAAGAAAAGTCATGAACCCCCACAGTGGTGCCGAACTCGGCGCCAGCACAGCTGACCAAGACTTTGACTGCCAGAAACCCATTGGGATCCCTGATCCTGGCGGAGGCGGGGGTCTGCTGGTGGTGCAACCACCAGAATCATAATTTGGCATTTTCTAATGGAAAATATATATTTGTAGAATGTGATAAATAGTTGTAAAACTTAAAATTCTGAATTTATATAATATAGTTTTTTTTAAAATTTAATCTGCACATACATATATACCGTATTTTCCGGCATATAAAACAACTTTTTAACCCATGAAAATCTTCTCAAAAGTCGGGGGTTGTCTTATATGCCGGGGGTCGTCTTATAAGCTGGTATACGGCATGCTGAAACTTCAGGGACAGGCGCCCTCTAGCTTAGCCACCATGCGCTGCATCTCTGCCAGCCGCCCCCACTCCCTGCTCTCATGCGTACTCACATTGCATACTACTGCTTGGATTGTCTTGGAGAAAGGGAGGGCTGGGCAGGCAGGGAGGGATAGCTGACCCAACTAATCCAAGCAGACTTTGTATGCAGTGTACACAGGAAATGCATTGCTTGCAGTGATTGGCTGGTTGTTGTATACTGGGATTGGCGATTCTGAGGGAAGGCAGTCTATCTGGTGAGCAGATACATGTGGTGGTGAATACAGTACAGCACAGCACCAGTATCTGTACTGGTTCATACAGTACAGGACCAGTACATACAGTACAGTATACAAATGGCTAACAGTCAAGACCCCATCATGGCTTCACCAGCAAGAAGAAAGAAATATGAAGCCAGTTTCAAACTTAAAGTTGTAAACTTTGCCATGGAACATAATAACTGTGCTGCTGCAAGTCACTATGGAGTAACAGAAAAGATGGTTCGGGACGGGAAAGCAAATGAAAAAGCATTAAAGAGTATGCCAAGGGGTAATTGTGCATTAAGAAGAGGCAACCCACATTGGCCATAACTCAAAAAACATGGAGCAGACTGGTGATTGAGCATCGCCATAGCGGTCATGTAGTGACACGAAATAAAATAAGTTTGTTTGCACTTCAGTGGGCCAAATCTAACCCAGATCACAGCAACAGATTTAAGGCCACTGTATCCTGGTGTACTAGATTCTTCAAAAGGCATAATCTGGTACTGAGGCAAAAGACAAAAATTACCTGCAGATCTTGATGCCAAAGTAAATAGTTTCCATCGATACGTAATACAACAGTGCAATAAACATGGCAATGCGTTAAGTAGCATCGGAAATATGGATGAAACTCTAATGAATTTTGATATGGTTGGAAATAAAACTGTCCATCCAAAAGGTGAAAAAACTATTTTAATTAAAACAACAGGACATGAAAAGTCCAGTTTTACAGTGGTACTAGCATGCACAGCTGATGGCGTCAAACTGAGAGCAATGATTATTTTTAAAAGAAAAACAATGCCGAAACTCACGTTTCCTGTTGGTTGTTTTGTACATGTGAATGAAAAAGGCTGGATGGATGAAGAAGGGTTAAAGCTATGGCTTGATAATGTATGGAGCAGGTGACCAGGTGCACTTATTCAAAAACGTAGTCTACTGGTGTGGGATATGTTCAGGGCTCATTTAACTCCCAGCACCAAGCAAAGGCTGGCAAGAATAAACACAGATGCAGCAGTTATTCCTGCAGGATTGACATCGTTGGTACAGCCACTGGATGTGTGCCTAAACAAGCCATTTAAAGTTTGCATTCGAGAACAGTGGAATGAGTGGATGGTTAGTGGCGAAAAGTCATTTACAAAAGGAGGAAACATGTGTTTGTCATAAAAGCCTGGAATGATATTGATGCAGAAACAGTAATCAAGTCTTTCAAGAAGTGTGGCATATCAAATTCATTAGATGGTATGGAGGACGACTACTTGTGGCAAGATGAAGAGAAAGCCGAAGCTGAGAACACACCATCTGATACGGAATTAGATCCATACGATGACTGCCTTACAAATGTATCACAAGATGTCATTGACGTACTTATGATATCAGGTGATGAACGGGAGGATTTTGAAGGCTTTTAAAGGGAAACTGTCACGCCAGCAAATCCTGTAAAAATAGCTTGGAGTTATGATGGGCATTGCTGACTTGTCAGGGACTTGACCGGCACTTGCTCTCTCTCTATTGTTTGTTATCTTCCTCCTACCATCATCAGTTCCAGTTTGGTTGACAGCTTAGAAAACAAACAGCATGGCAGTTCCCATGGGTTTATTGTCCTATCCTTCCTTTCAGCTTTAGAGTGAATTAGGAAAAGTTTAATCCACTTGAACTGTTTTATGTTTACATGTTTGATGACAAACAGCCTTATGTTTATAAGTGACAGTTTTCCTACTAAGTACCTGCATGTCATAAGCATTTGAATTAAAATTACTATATTAAAATCAAATCTGATGTTTTTTAATTTTTATTTGGTGTGCGTTGGAAGAGGGGTAGTCTTATACAGCGAGTATAGCCCAAACCCTATATTTTAACAGGAAAAGTAGGGGGTCGTCTTATACGCCCAGTCGTCTTATACGCCGGAAAATACGGTATTTCTAAATAATATTTTTATTAAATTATATTTTTACATGTCAAATAAATATAAAAAATTAAAACCTTTTAAATAATTTAAATCACTTCATAGTAAAATAAATAACATTTAACAATTAGCAATAAATATAAAATATCTACTAAAACATATTAAAAATTGCATTCACAAGAATCTAAAAAAGTAATTAAAATCAAACATTTTACATATTGTCAATATATTTCTTACAAATATATTTGTATTTTTTTTACTAAATATACATAAAATGTATAAATACAATAACATACATATTTAAAAAAAAGAAAATAAATCAATATAAGCACATTTTATTTAAATATTTTTTCCAATTATTATGTAAAATATTTTCTTATAAAATGGAAGATATTACATTTAAAAATACCAATTACATTTCCAATTCAGCTCTTTGAAGCCCACTTTGGCCAGGTAATTCACACTGCACAGGCACTCTAAGTTCTAAATGTGTACAGAACTAATATTCAGGGACAGTGATGTGTGTTTACAATATTGGAACACAACCTCCGCTCCTCGTTAACATTACACCAAATAATCTCTGTGACACTCCCCAATGTCTCACATGCTAGGTCCTGCGTTGGTAGAAAATAAACTTAAGTAAGGATTTTCATGAAAAAGAAACACTCCTTCTCTGCAAAATTTCTGAAATAAACTCTCAAACACCACGAAAATTAAAAAGTAATTTCGGGAAAATTGTATTCAAAACAATCTGTTTAAGAAGTATTTCAAAGTCACCATAAAAAGACTGTGTAGAACAGGGTTGGCTTAATCAGAGGGTCCCCTCAAAGTCTGGGTCCCAGAGCGATACCCACCTTGCACATGCCTCATAAACGCCTCTGTGCACAGGCCCCCTTGCAGGGACAACCAATAGCACCACCAACTGCCATGCATATTTGTGTAGTATGAAATGCAAGATATTAAAACAAACACATCAGTAACAGCATTCTTCTCATACCACTAAAGTCAGTGTAAGGTACACACAAAATAATGGATATGTCCAAAAAAGAAGACAAAAAGGTATGACAACTAGTCACCCTCCAGGTGTGAATAAACAAATACCTAACTTGCACACATTGAATACATATCCAACATTCATCCTATGGAGAAGTGCAAGCAAAATGATGTTGACATTGCTCAAGACAAGCTAAAATCTTTACCAAATGAATGCCTGGACAAATTTGGATAGATCCCACATATCCGTCCATGGAAAATTTCTCCTTGCCCTGAGTAAGTTCTGCACTGGTCCCAAGCTCTAAATATACAAACCTGTTCATATTGATCACACATCCCAATGTATCAATTCACATCAATTGGGTGGTGCAAGTGCTCATCACTATGTTGAATGCCTGCCCATAAAAGCTAATCACAATCATATACTGTATCAAATTGTGCATGTGCATAACAAAATACACTGTAAAATATATGTTGCATAACCTACCATAATGTGTACACACAATGACATTGTGTCACAATCTAACCGATACAACCTTGCTAGGCTCCCAAAAATAGCTAGGGAAGAGTAATTCCAGGACCAATGTGTTCGCAACTCAAACAAAACATAACAAAAGGCCAATGGCAAGTCCATATAGAAATAGTGTGGGTTAGCACACTGCAGTGCAACCAAACCTGCCACACAACACACTGCCAGGGTAACATTCTCACAAGGGGGCATTCATTGGGCAGGGCAGGCACCTCAAAGACATTATTTGAGTGGGAGATGTTTGGGTTTGGGAGGGGTGTCCTTGGTTTGGGAAGTGGTGGGTTGGGAAGAGGAAGGGGTGGACCTATGTTTGGGGGGATGTTTGGGAAGTGGAATTGGTGGACCTACATTTAGAAGGGTGTTTGGGAGGTGGAAGAGGTAGAACAACATTTGGCAGAGGTGCCTTGGAAAGTGGAAGGGGCAGATGGGTGGATAATAGAGATAGATTTGGAGGTAGTCTTGGGTGTGGCAAGAGTAGTAGCCTTCTTAGAAGTGGTAGTTGGAGGTTTTGGAGGGTAGATGGCACGGAAACAAGGAAAGATCTGAGGAGTGGGAATGGGAAGAATAGGGTCTTGAAGGTAGAAGCAGTGACTGTGTGTGATGTGGTTGGGTCTGTTGCAGATGCAGGTGCATGTATGTCAGGTGTATGTGCTGCAAGTATAGGTATGCCTTGTATCTGTGGTGTCTGTGGGGTACTTGAATGTGAATGGTGGCTCTGTGGAGGTTGCTGCAGTGGAAGTACTAGCTGTGAGTGTTGTGGATGCTCATGTTGAGGTGACAGTGTGTCTGGTTGTGTGTGGTGTGTTTATGGATGGGATGGTGGTTAGGAGTTGCATGTGGGTGCGGTTTTGTCTGTGCTGGCTGTGGATGTGGTGGGGGTGGTGTCTACATGTGTGTGTGCTGTCATCTGTGCTGTGTGGGGATGTAATGGGGAGTGGTGTGAATATATGGGTGTGGTATTGTCATTGGTGGTTGTAGATGTGATGGTGTAGGGGTGCTTGTGGATGTGGTGGTGGGTGTGATGTCTGTGTGGATACATGCCTGTTCTTTTTTGTTTGTTATTATGTGTAAATGTGCTGCTTGGGTCTGTATGAGTGGGTATGTGCAAATGTCTGTGTGTACTTTGGATAGATTTGGGGAAAAGGGTATTGATATGGGTAAGGTGTGGGGGAGGGACACACTTTTGGGGGGATGGGAGACTGCGCTGAGGGGGGAGTCCAGAGTCTGGAAAGATCACTGTATGCCAGCCATTGCATTGTGAACGCCTTCCAGATAGACCACCATCTGCTGCAGATGGCTGCCTTACTCCTGGATGGCATTGAAAATTGCAGTCTGACCCAGAGATGTAACTTAGGACGTTAATAGTCTCCTCACTCTGTGCAGCGTTGGGGGCATGGGCTGAGGTGCCTGGACCGAAGGAGACCGATCACTTCTTAGGTGAGCAGGCTCAGCTATCTGGGTTGGAAACAACAGGGGGTGGAGATGGATCTGGGGTGGCAGAGAGGATGTATTTTAACAGACCCTGTGGGGTCCACCACCACTCTGGAGTGTCCACTGGAAGATGACTCTGAAGATGAGGAAGACAAGTTTACGTCCTTCTGGAGGATGACTCTGAAGATAATGAAGTAGAGCTTGCAAACTCTATGGCACTCCCCACACCCTCTCAGCCACTGGGTTCCAGTGTGTCAGCACTGTCCGGACTGTAACCACTGTGGCCAGCTGTTTTCCCAAAGATGTTGGCCCTTTTTCCTTTGCTTGCCCGAGTTGAATCTGAAATGACATATAAAATTTGGTTCATGGCATCAGCATTAACACACTTGATCATCAGATTCAAACCCAAAACATTAAAAAAGTGAACAGATTACACTAGCTTAGTGGTTCACTACATGGGCTTCAACATTAGCATGGACACAGGCATGCATGCCACATTACCTGGAAACAGTTGGCCACAGTGATGTCATTACCCCAGACAGCTCCAATACCATTAATTAACTTGTCTATACTCCATCCCCATGTATATACTAAGATAGTTGATCCCTTGTATACCGTGGCCCTTGTAGCATACTATAGTGAACTGATGTTACCAAATAGGATGGTTACAAAAATATATTTCCACAGTTTCCACACAAGTCCCTGAATTCAGCAAATGCTTGTATGCCCTAAACAATATCATGACGGTCCCAGGATGCTTGTTTCCGGTCCAGGGAGAACCTGGCCTGGCAGTTCGGGCTGGACTGTTCCCATGTGGAACAGGGTCAAGACTGATTTGCATATGGCTGGGTTCAAACTGGGGTGGCATGGTGAGCAAAATAATGGATGGATTAAACCCAGATCTGTGACTGGGGGTGAATGTTTGATTGGTTCCGCATTCTGTCCATCCAGTTACGCTATCCCACAGCGTTTGTATTTTGCTTTGCATGATGGTCAAGTAATACAGCAATGTAGCTGCAATGTGTGATGTAGCAGAAATAATGTCACATGCAAAGGCTCATTTCACACTGGTCACTTTTTTGTTGAAACATCCTCATATGTCCACTGTCAAAGTAGTCAAATGAAAGCTGAATCTATTTATTTATACTATGTATCATCTGTAGCATATCAAAGTAGCCTTGCGACAAAGTATTTGGAGATAAATACCGCATATTCACACATCATAAGAGTTCATATATCCCTATGTACTTCCCCAGTCCTGCTTGGTACTGGTGACAGCACGATTCTTAGATTGCATTCCTAAAAACCAATACACCTTTGAAGGTTGTTGTGTATGAAAGAATATCTGTGCCACGAAGAGGTGGAATCATCTTAGTCCTAGTGGGATCGCACATCACAGCACCTTTTTGTATTGCAAACACCAATACACCTGAAGGCCTCATTAGGAGGCTGGTGGTAATACGACTGCCAGTCTCGCAGTAGTGGTCGGGACTGCCGCTGATGTGGCGGTCTGACCACCACATTAAGACCATGGTGGTCAGACCGCCAGGGTTCTGTCATCTCTGCCGGGATCGGTGATCCCTATGGGTTGACAGCAGGTGCAGGTCAGAATCAGCCAGGGCGATACTGCATGCAGCCCCTTTCGGCTGAATATTACCTTGTTCTCCACCAGCCTTTTCATGGTGGTGCTACCACCATGAAAAGGCTGGCAGAGAACAGGTTCAGGGGGCCACAGGGGAGCCCCTGCACTGTTCATGCACTTGACATGGGCAGTGCAGAGGTCCCCCTGCCCAGCACCTTCACAATGTTCACTGTCTGCTGTGCAGACACTGAGTATCGCAAGGGTGCTGGTGCCCCCTGTGGACGACAGCATTGCCGCCGGCTCGATTACAAGCCAGAGAAAATGCTGCTGCCTGTTTCCCGTCAGCCTTGCGGGAAACTCCAAATAGGTCCAGTGGGGTTGTCGCTGCTATGGCAGCAGCCACCCTGTTGGGAGATTGGCAGGCGAGTTATCCCATCCGTCAAACTCATAATTAGGCCCTGAGTGTAGACACTTACATATTATCCCTACATTTCTACATCTCACTCCCTGATGCATGTCACAAGTCAGTGAATGAATCTTGAAAGAGAATTGCAGATGCAACAACAACAGGGAAAGGTACACCGGGCAACATGTAGACATTAATGTCGATGGCACCAGTGATGATTGCCCAATCATGTTACTGTAGGATCCCAACATACCAATGGGAAGTGTTGTCCAGTCCTTGCATCAAAAATACCCTGTATGCTATGTCACATGTAATAGGGCCAATATCACATGATAAACAGTAGTGATGAAGCATCACTCCTGACACAATGAAGACAAGTGGCCTCTTTGGTGAAACTGTCACCCAGAACATCAAACAACATGAGGTGATTTATGACTTTACTCAATCAGTTTGCTCAAAACAGCAAATTGGTAGTGGACTGGAATCTACTGGGTTCCTGGTCATGAAGACGATAGGCAAAGCACATCATCATGCACATACTATCAGTCCTACACAATCCAGAACTCTTCTTGTGCGTTGGACATAGTGCACCCCCAATGTTGATGGGGAAATGCCTGTCTGTGACAAAAAAAGTTAGCAATGTAACATGTATAACTGTGGCCAGGGCTCACCCCCTTGTGGCTTCTGTGGGGCCCTCAATTGCCCATCTAGTTCCAGATAAGCCATCACAAATATGCAAGCCATTAGGGGGGTCAGGTTGTGCCACACACCCCATCCACGATAGGAGGACTTCCTTAACTTGACCCCTGCAATCTTCTGGGTCCAGTGCCTCAGGCCCTCCCACGTTTTCCTGCAAAGGATGCTATACCAGCCATACACGCCAAGGGGCTGTACATTCTGGGTGATCACCTTCCAAATGGCCCACTTTTGATGGGTGTTGACCTCTATGGATACAAGGGAGGAAATAGCAGAATATCACTTCAAATTTTTTAATATCTATTTTGTTGTCACACAATTTGTATGCATTTAGCACAAGCTTAACTCAAACGTTAACACCACACACTCATTTTCACATTCTGAGCACTACAAACACATGACTACACATTTTTGTTGTTATCTGCTGACTGTCCTCATCCCTGTCCATGTCCTACACTAAACCAGCCCACCAACATCATGTAGCCCTGGACCATCCTACATGTACTGTGATGTGAGCTACTATGAAACACAACACACAATTGTGAGCTTTTGAAGAGTACACTATTTGAGCATTTTTGTACAGACCTTCACAGTCAGGCCCATTGACCTCATGCATACGGTACATAGGGCCTGGAACCATAGTATAGACTACATCCTAAGACTTTTGTCACTGTGAAAGGGCTGTCACGTGAGTCGGTGAGAGCTTCCTCTCTGGGGATGTTTCTACATGTGGACTACTTAATGTCACATTATACTATGTCTGATTGAGGTTGTATGGTATGTACTGGCATCACAGGACACATCTTTTGCCATATGTGGCACTGTTACAGGGATGACATCAATATACCATTGTATTTCTTGTTTGATTGGTTGAAAGTAAAAAGCTGGTGATTCACAAATCAAAACCTCTTCTGAAGTAATCAACTAGCAGCACTGTTAATGTGTCACACGTTAAATAGGCCTGTAGAGTGTAAGAATGGCTTATGGAACAGTGAAAAAATAACTGTGGGAGTAAGGGTCCTGTCATTAGTAAATGACACACATTGACAGTGTGGGTCAGTGGAATGAAGTATAAGTTCAAGGGGTTACCTTGTTCACCATTCCAACTGTAGTCCATGTAAAACCAATCAGGGCTACTATTGTTTGTGAAAACTCATTTTGTGATCGCCCAAGGATCCACGGGTCTGCAGGGATTTTACTCTGTGCATCAGGTGAATTGCTACAACAACTCTGCCACAGCCTGGCTGATGGTTCAGACTGGGCACAGCTCATTGTCAGGCCTTGCATTCTGTAGGCTGACCATACTCATCCCACATGAACATTACATTTCCACCAATTCAACATTTGGAAGTTCAGCTTGTGGCCATCAAATATGTGACATCAAGGCTGTGTGGCACTGTGAAGGGGTCTGTGAGCTATTGCTAGCTCCCAGAGAAAAAAATGTATTAAAGTGCTGGGAGGATCATCACCAGTCCTATTGGCCTCCAGGTGTTGCTTGTAGGCCAGGGAATGCACATCCCCCCTCAGATTGTTCCACCTCCTCCTAATTTCCTTCTGTGTGCACAGGGTGGTAGCTAAAGAATTCACAATTTCTAGTATTCTGGTCCACATGTCATTTTTCTGACTTATAGTAGTTTGTTGGACTTGGGCTCCAAACAATTGTGGCTCTACTGTTACAATTTAGTCCACCATGACTGACAACTCTGCCTCTTAAAAACGTGGAATTCTTTTGCCTTGACAGATCCCCAAATCAAACTCAGTGACAATACAACCAAAAATACACCAAGGCCTGAAAAGAAAATGTGCTGGAAAAGTGTGTGGAGAGTGGTAAAGGGTATGGGGAAAAAGGTCTGCCTTCCCTCGCCAAAATTGTGCCTCAGAATTGCCGTACTGCAGTTCAGTGGCAAAGAATCATGGTCTGGAATGGGGTATGTTTTATAGTGTGATTTGCAGTTATATCCACTTGGCCAGTGGACATCAGGTGTGTTGCATCTGTATCCATCCAATGGTGGCTGTTATGGTGCTTTGCTGAGCATGTACCATGACTGCCTACCGCCATTGGGGAATCACCACAGGAGGACTGACAGTGGAACTATGTTTTCTTAATTTGCTTGACAGGAACCTGTGGCCCTGACTGTGATGGAGTATGAATCGCCAACATTGCAGTCTGCCGCTTCGCAGGCGAGACACACTCTGTCGAAGAAGTAGGTGGTGCAGGCTGCATGCATCCATAATAGGGTGGACGAAAGACCACTGACTCCACAGAGTACTTGGGACCACTGCAGTGGCAGAATGGCAGTGAGACTGCCAAATACGTAATCAGGCCTTATATTTGTTTGCAAATTTAGTAAAAACAACACTTCAACAATATTCTTTCCTTCAATATTTCTGTCCTTGATAATTTTTAAATCTCAACATGATTGACACAATATTCTTGTGTCAGAATATATTTATTTTATATTTTGGCCAAACACTGAGATCTAACTTCTCCATCATAACATGTTCTTTTCTAAATGTAAAAAAGACTCCCACCCTCTTTCCCCTAATGCTGTCCCCAGTTTAATTTCGTACAACAAATTCAAATCCAAGTTGGACTGAAAATCTTACAACACTACATTGATTCCCCAAGCAGAAAGTTGGCAAAACATCCCAGATCTTGAAGTTTAGGGGCAGGAGGAGTACATTCTAACACCATCCAAGAGGGGCACTGCTTGGAGGTTAGGACTTGCTCCAGCAGAGGCCAGCAGCAGCATCCAGAGCAGGTCGAGTTGGAACAAGACAGCTTAGCAGATGCAGCGAAAAGTCCTGTTAAAGCTTGTTGTATCCCTCTAGCACAAACAGTAGGGCAGTCAACTGACCCATAACTTCACTTCTGGGGCCCTGTGTTCAAGGCAAGCAGGTACAATCTTTATTTAGGGTTCACACAGCAGGGCAGTCCTTCTTTTAATATTGAGTGTTTTGAGGAGAAGTCTGTGGGGTCCATTTCTATATCCAGTGCCAGGCTGTGGGTGGAGGGCAAGCCTTTGTGCACCCTCTAAACCAGTTCTGATTAATTTCTATAATTCCTACTATGTTTAGTGTCAGAAAGACAAAGAGGAGGCAGCCCTAGTTTTGACCTTCATTGCCAGTTACAATGTAGGCATCTTTCGAAGCCCAGAAAGGGGCTGGCTACAGCCAGCAGGCCATCCTGTTTAGGGGAGGAGTCCCCATCTCCACACTCAGAGCCCCTTGTTTGCTGTCAGGGGGCAATACACATCTTACCACAGGGGAGCCCTCAGAGGTCAGGTGGCAGCTGGACACTGGCAGGAAGGCCTTTTGGTTTTTGGGAAGGAAACTTTCTAAAAGTGTAATTTTCAAAATAATAATATAAATCAGTATAAAATCTGGCTTTACCATTAAGTTGGATTTTATACTACTATT
This sequence comes from Pleurodeles waltl, assembly GCF_031143425.1. Classification (NCBI taxonomy): domain Eukaryota; kingdom Metazoa; phylum Chordata; class Amphibia; order Caudata; family Salamandridae; genus Pleurodeles; species Pleurodeles waltl. Next base: position 952,835,675 of record NC_090449.1, read on the forward strand.
AAAATTAGTTCTTGAACCATTTTTCTAGCTATTCACAAATAGAATTCAAGTCTCATTAAATGTAATAGTGTACATTATGTGAGAGCCAGCTTTGCCACGGTGAAACATTATTGCCGGGACATGTAAACCATGAAGTATGAATGCACTACATGTTAAGTACCATACATCCAGCCCTTTGGGCTTTTAAGGCCTACCATAAGAGTGACTGAGTGCCTTATAAGTATTAGAAAGGAAGGTTTAGGGCTGGTAAAATGTTTATTTTGCCATATTGAAAATGTCAGTTCAGTACTGACCACACAAGCAGAGGTGGCCGTGTCAGACCTGGAGACGTATTTTACCATGCTACTTCAGAGAGTGGCACAATGAGTGTTGAAGACCACTAGTTCAGGGATCACAAGCATTGTTTGCAGTAAGAGCTACTTCTGCTCAATGAATGTCCTCCTGAGCAACTAACAACTTTCATCACTGTAAAATAGTGATCATATATGTTAACATTACTGCATGGCCAGTCTAAACAAGATATCAGCAGTGACTACCAAAACATTTCAGGAGAGATTCACGGCAAAAATTCTAGAATATAGCTTATCCGGCTCCTCCTCAGTAATAAAATAACATCTAAAGCATCAGGCATCCTCAAGCAGAAGGGACATAGCCACAGCAATGTGTCTTGGCAAAGGAGCTTGAATTACAGTTCAATTATCAACTTTAAATGTGCTTTGGAATTGCAGCCTTTTGTTTTTATAACCAATCACTTTCTGAAAATGCATGTTTTTTTTTAAATCAAATACTACTTTCCATGTTGACAAACAAACTACATTTTCCAGAAGGGAAACCCTTGCTGAAAAAAAACGTTTGACACACTACATACTCTTTTGTTACTACAGGGTAGCAGCAGTTATCCTAAGGCCACTTTTCTGCATCTGGTTGACATTGACAATAATATTGATTTGAGTTGTTTCAGTGGGTTTAGTATTTTTTTTTACAATCTTTACTACCAGATGCTATGGATGTTTTTGAAAAGGGGGGTATACAGGATTTAAAAAAAACATCAGATACAAACTAGTCCAAACCAAAAAAAAACTAAACAACAGGCCAATTGTCATCCTAGAAAGAATTGAGATCTAATCGTAGTCTGGTTAAATACCAATATAAAATTGGAAAGTGATGGAGTTGCCAAAGAAGAAATATTGAGACAAAGGTTTGATGCAGTTAAATGATCAGCTAGTTACCAGAAAGTAAATATGATAGTTGACTGGAGAGATACGGGTCTCCTTTAATGGGAGGAATATTTATTTCTGAAATGTGACCATCTGAAAATCTCAGTACTATACATACTTCCCAACATGCATAAGGATGTGATAAATCCTCCTGGTATGCCCATTGTGTCCTCCTTTTGTTCACTTCTAGAGAAGACTTCAAAGTATATTGATCACCACCTTAAGCCATTTGTATATGCCTTACCAGCCTACATGAAAGACACTAAGGGCTATATTTACAAGAAAGTGGCGCACCACTAGTGATGCGCCACTTTTCTTGTGGCCCTCTTGCATCCCTTAATGCCACCATGGTAGCACCATATTTACAATACAACGCACCATCGTGCATGTTAGGGGCAATAACGTCATTTTTTTTTCACGCTATTGTAATGCTATACTGGATTAGTGTAAAAAAAAACTCTGATCCAGTACAGTGTTAAGAGGCCCATTGGAATCAATGGGAGTCTCATAATAACACCTGCTTTGAGCAGGTGTTAAAAATTACTCTCGAAATGGCACTATGGAATATTCTAGATTACATTGCACCATTTTTAGGGACCCTCTAATGAGGGAACGCCTCCTTTGCATACATCATGCATGTATTATGCATGATGTGGCGCAAAGGGTTTACAAGGTGGTGCAAACCTAGCTTGCGACACCTTGTAAATATGGCGCTATGGTAGCGGCCCATTAGCGTCACATTGGCAGCAAAAAGTGTGCTGCAAATGTGGCACTAAGGGGCGCAAGGGCCTTGTAAATCTGTCCCTAAGGATTTCCTCTCCATCATTGAGGGTATCCATTGCGAGGAAGACTATACCCTCGTAACTATGGATGTTAGCATTCTGTGGACTTGCTTCAAACATGATTTAGAGATTAATGCCTGCAGGAACTTCATGAGAGCAAGGTCTTTATAATTTTTGTTGCATACTGAAGTAATATGATTTCCTTTTGTTTGAATAGTAATTTGTTTATTTCCAGCAACGATTTTGACAAGCAAACGTGGGGGCACGGCAAAGGGCACCTGCTTCATCCCCAAGTATGCACACTTATTTATGAGCATGTGGGAAGAGCAGGAAGTGCTCTGGGAAGATATAGCAAGTATATATCTGTAATATGGAAGGGGAGTTAAATTTCTCTTTAGGCAATCTTTGACAATTTGAACAAGAACAACTGGACCCTAAAACTAACTGGCAATACCAGCAAAGAGAAAATTGTTTTTTGAGACTTACACATTACTGTATGCATTAATAAGTTAGTGACCAGATTATGTCGGAGGTCAATTGCTAGAAACAGCCATTTGCATGCATCTATTGCTTATCCAGTTAATGTGATTTATAATATTCCCAATGAAGAACTATCATGGGCCAAAATAAATTATAGTGCAAAAGAGGCCTTTGAAGCTAAATGTAAAACCATGACTGTACATTTCTCAAAAGTGGATATAGCGAGACAACTATCTATAAGGCACTAGAGAAGATACACTCAATTTCAAGACATGATTTGCTACAATCCAACAAGTTAGTAAAGTCACGTCATGAAAATACTTTAAGATTTATTACAAACATTTCTAATAGATCAGGACAGGTCAATAGAGTCATTTGGAAGCACTGGTATGTATTAAACACTGGTGATATCTTGACTAAATATGTAGGGACATACTCAAGAATAATTTATAGAACAAATGATCATTGACTACAGTTTAAGCCATCATCTAATTACAGAAGAGAGTCAAGGATGTGACATAATCAAGGAAGGAGTACTGTTTTGCTGTAGGAGATGTAAAGCATGCAAAAGCAGCACTAATTTTCGAAATGTGCAATTCCTATCATTGATATTGGAATTTAGGATTAGGTTATGAAATGGTACATTACTGATTCATGTATCAAAAAACGTATGCTGATCAATGAATTTGACATGGATATAGTCACTAGATAATCTATTAAAAATGGATGCTGCTATTCTATGTTGATCAGCTCCTCATTCTTTGTATTTACTTCAGCTATGTTTAGTCACTAAATTTATATTTCTATGGGGTTTGAACATGCTACTCTGACCCCTGAGAAAAGCTTTAACTGAAACGCATCGGGTGGTGAGCAATCTTTTGGACTAAATCACTTCTTGCATATCCTGCAGAGGGTCTGTGAATGTTAAACTATTTGAGAGAATTGAGTGATATGATGGGCCTCCCGAGCCTGTAGCAGACTGCCATAACAAATGGCTTGTGGACACTGGGGCTTCTTTTCCTGTTTTCAAGCATTATTTATATGTATAGCTGTGTGTCACTAGGAAATGAAACCATGCTGCTGAGATAAATCGTGATTTGATATCTATTGTAATTGATACATCTATATACATACATTTGAATCATTTACATTAGATGTTGTTTTGATATCAGACAAACAATGGTATGGAATTTTGACTGAATTCTTTTTTTTTGTATTTATTATATTTATAATTGACATTGTTTTAATAATTACTAATACAGAATTATTCTTATACTTATGTATTACAGGTTGTAAAGAAAATAATGAATTTCAAGGTACATTACTGATTCATGTATCAAAAAGAAAATGCTGATCAATGAATTTCACATGAATATATTCACTAAGTAATCTATTAAAATGGCTGATGCTATTCCATGTTCAATGTTCATTGTATTTCCTTCATGTATGTTTAATCAATAAGTTTATATTTCTATGGGGTTCGAACATACTACTCTGATCCACGAGAAAGGCTTTAAACAAAAAGCATTGGATAGAGACCAATCTTTTGGAAAAAATCACCTTTCCCAGATCCTATGAAGGTTCTGTGAATGTTTCATTATATGAGAGAACTGAGTGATATGACAGGCCTCTTGACCCCATAGCAGACTGCCATCACAAGTGGGTTGTGGACACTGGGACTTCTTTTGTTTGTTTTCATTTGTTACCTATGTGTATAATGGTGTCTCACTTGGAAATGAAATTATGCTGCTGAGGGCATAGCAATCATTTAGTGACACATAAGAGCCAGAGAGCAAGCATGTTAGATTAGATTTAGCACCCACCTTAATTAATGAAAACAACAATCATCTGCTTGATTGTCTTTTTCAAAAAATACTATGATGTTAACTAAATCTCACAAATGGAGGCTAACACCACCTTCAATAATACCATTTATGATTTCTAATAAGATGTGGGGTAATAGAAGTTGTCTCATAACATTCTAGAGGTAGTGAATGTTTTCCATTGGCTTTCCCTCTGGTTAATAATTCCATGGCCTTAATTGCGATCCTCAAGCAAACTTCATATCTTACGTGCTAATTGTATTAGATAGTTACCCAAGGAAGGTGGGCTCACCAATCTGTCATTTTTTTTATCTCCATTATAAACAAACTTCGAAATCAACAGCTATATTAATGTTTTTTTTTTTGCTGTGTGACTCAGTACCCTGGCTCACATTATTATTTGACTCTTCAAAGGGTCATAATATGGAGATTTATGATGCAATTTCTACCACTGAGGTTGAGTGATGTGTAACTCATAGAACACTTGGTTGTAATTGTAATCACTGACTTTATTAAGTGTTTGCCAGAAAAGCATGGGCAAATCTTCCTTAAAAAACTTGTGTTATTACAACTGTAGTACAACTAGTACAACTGTACTCAGCAAATGTCCTTGACCTGGCTGGTATTACAGCATACCATAAGCATATAACAACGATTAACCCAGACCTTTGATTTTGCTTACATAGCTATGATTCTTAAGAAATCCTTTTTCAGCATGATCAATAAAGGTCAAATATGTAACTGGTGCCTACGCTTCTGTGTTACACTACACCACAATCCAAAACCCACACATCAATAATAATAAACAACTCAAAGCCAGACCTATATCTGAAGATCCAACAATCTGGCACAATTGTATGCAGATATTGTATAGCACTAGCATAGCTGGAGAGCACGTAAGCATTAAACATTAACTGTTCTTTGCACTAGGCAGATTAACAAGAGGTTCTTGTCACATGGAGTAGTAGATCTCTTTCAAAGAATGGGTCTTCAGTTTTATTGTGGGATGGTGGTAGCCATTCTGATAGTGCTAGGATTTTGATCCAGATCCTGGAAGTGTAGTTTTAGAAAGCCTTAAGTGGACAGGACCAGGAGGCACGTGTTATTAATGTAATTGATAACTTGAAGAGTGGGACTCCCTATTCTGCAGCTGTCCCTGAGGTCTGAGTAGTAGATTGGTAGAGACGTTTTCTTGATGTTCTGTTCATTTCAATGGGACTGGACAGCTTTCTTATTGATTTTTAAAATAAAAAGATTAGTGGGTGATGGGGTGGTAGAAGGCTATATCCTAAGTTTAGAGAAGTGGAAGGAACTGACTTGTTTTGAAGGAATTTGAATTGGTGCCTTGGCTAAGACACACATTCACAATGTTAAGAAGGAGAGTGAGTGCCTTGCCATGTAGGGATTTTATGATGGAGTTTGTTTGAATGTCACAGGTGGTCTTCATGGAGTTCAGGATATTAGTGAGTTCAGAGAGCAACAAAAGACAGAAGGTCTTAAACCATGAGGTGGAGCAATAGTAATAGGAAGTTATATGGATGTCCTTTTCGTGATTTTTTTATATGGATTCTGATATTGTTTATCTTGTTAGTGTAGAAGTGATTAATTTTGTAGAACCTGCCACTTGAAGGTGGTTCTTAGATGCGGGAGATAATTGAAAGAATGCTCAATAGTATCAAAGAGGGTTTTGCTTCCTACACATAATTTATTGATGGTTCTCTAGCTGATGGTTTAGCTTTAGTGATATGAGAGATGGAATTATATACTCTTAACTTGACTAAGCACACCTCGCCTCCACATTCCTCCATATGTTTTTAAAAAAATTAGATCTCACTCATTTATTGGATTTACGTCACAAAGTTTTTTGCTGCTTAAGCTATACCATATAGAAATATAGATGGGTAACAGTAAATTGCTGTGATATTTTTTATTGAGTGATTCTGAGTGACATCAAATCGACAAGAGCGAAGCTCGATTTGTCTATGACAAACTCTGAGGTGAAAAACATCTCCATAATTTGCTTTTTACCTATCTACAATCTTATGTTATGTACGCCCCTCAAAATCATCTACCCCTGCTTTCAACTGCTACACAGAGGCAAAGGAGTAATGAGTGAGCCATATATTACAAGGCCTCTGTTATGTAAAAAGATTAAAAAAATTAAAACATACCTTCCATCCTTGGCCAGCTCACACCACATTCCCTTCCTGATGCTGTGCTCTTTACTTTCATTCAAAGCAGACAAGCACAACTTCCCTGGCAGACCCCTGCAAAACCCTATTGGCCTGGCCTGGTAGGCCTTTATGACAAGGCAACAGGTTTTGTTATTGACTGTTTCTGTGTTATTGCAGTGAATTATGACATTTGAAAACTATATTAAACTACAGATAATCGCTATTCATGAGAGCCATGCGTCATATAACAGTTACTTTCTTGTTAGTTCAATTCAAACATGTATATGTGTCCCCAACAAGTTAGATCTTTGAATATAATATCTGACATTTTATATTCAATTAATCCATTCTGAAATAAATATTTTTTTTGTCAAGTCAGATATTGGATTCAACCTGACATGTGAATTTTATCTAATATTTACTTTTATTTTATTATAAATCTGCATTTTGATTTGACAAAGACTTACTTTCTGACATTGACCATTCTAGGGAGAAACTTGAAACATTTTGCCTTTCCACAAAGACCATGACAAGCTGAAAGTTCCATCATGGTGAAAAGGAAAGCTAGGTGGGTAATGCAGATAATTTGCACAAAAACTATTTGTTCAATAGGTGTGAGTGTAATTCTCTCTAGCTTAAGTACTAGGAATTATCACAAAATTACTTGTAATTATGTATAATTGTGTGTGAAGCATAATCCAGCATTTAGTACCATTATTTTAGCCCAAAATGCACCTTTGCATCCAAAATGGACTACAGGATTAATTTTGTGCTAAGAAAATAGCACTAAGTGCTACACGACACAGGAAGCAGTGTCCAGCGGCTGCTAGCTAACTCTTAGGCCTATATTTATACTTTTTTTGTGCCGCATTTGCGTCACTTTTTGACACAAAAGCGGCACAAAATTGCAAAATAAAAATCTATTTTGTACGTTTGCGCTGCATTTCCGTCAAAAAATGATGCAAATGTGGCACAAAAAAGGTGTGAATATGGGCCTTAGTCCATTGTACCTGCATTCCTGCAGTAGGATTTTTGCCCCAAATTACTCTTAACTACTCAAGCTGGCGTAATTGTGGCACTCAGTAATTTTGCATCACAAGAGTAATGGGTGATTACTGAAATGACTCTCATTACTCTGGCATAATTAAAATTTCTCCCAGGTGTAGTATTCATGCATTGTTGCTCGTATTTTTGATGTCGGAGTGCATACGACTGTACTGAGTCCCCATCTTTTGTGAAAGTATACATTGTGGGGCAGCATGTGTTAGAATGGATTGGGGTGTAAATCCAGCAATCAGTAGTTACTGAGGCGTGCAGCAAGTCCAGTTGTCACGCTAGAAACCTTAGAAATGTTTTCACAAAAGGCAGGTCCCTCCAAGGGCCACTAATATGCTCTGTTCCTGTTTCCCACCTGCAGGGTGTAGTAGATTGTCAGTGAATATGTAAATCAATGTATATTTTCATGAGTGGGTGCATTTGATAATAGCACTGACAACATATATATCACGTGATTGCACAACATCTACTTCTTATCTTAAGGCCAACATCTCCTATATTAAGGCTAACACTCCTCCTATTTATGCCTTCAGATAAATATTGAAAAAAAGCCTTCTCTTCCCATTACTCAAGTAACAATGTTGTGGTGTTTCTCTGAATTTAACAGATGTGTTATGACACATCTCATCATTCTCTGATATAGATTCTTCCACCACTGTTTTGCTGTTATGCTGGCTGTGAGAATATTTGGCACTATATAGAACTTTGAGTTGCTCACCAATAGAATGTAAAAACTCTGTTATTTTAGAGATGATGTACAAAAACCATGCCTCCTTATTCACACTGTTTTTCATCCCAAGCTACAGAACATATTCTCTAAATGTGTGTTTTCTATGACCTCCACACAAACAATGTTCAATTCAACAGAGTATAACCAGCAGTAAAACAAGTGAGAACACCTCTAGGCAGGCACAAGCATATATACAATTAATCAGGAGGGTCACCAACAGGTATAGTCTTGAAGATGATGCTTCTGCATGGGAAGTGTACAGGAAGGGTGGTAATTACTTGATATGGATAGTGCAAAGGTGAAAGTCATCATCTGACCGAACCTGCTATCACATCCCTTCATTTGTTAATCAGAAGTTATCCTGTTTTTGTTTTTGAACCAGTTTGTGAAGCTGTGATCAAAAAGACCCCCTTAAAAACACAGAAACCCCTGGGGATACTTTCAGTGTGTCTTGAGATAGGAAATGCTAAGCTTGTCTCTACCCCACAAGCCGATTGGGACATGTCCCCTTTTCTGTTGTGTCTTGGCTTGTGGCAGTTATTATATAGTTTGAAGTGAAGAAGTTGAAGTTAGGGTTTATGGCTACCGACCTATCTTGTAAAATTCATTCCTGGAACAGGGTAATGGTTGGGTTATGATATCTTTATTAAATGTTACAATTTCAATTCTTGTGAGGTTATGGTCACATTAAGGATCACAGCATTGAGACATACAAATTAGAGTTCTTTCAATCCTCCCTGGTACACATTCGAGTCACCTATAGCTGATGGCAAACTTCTTTATGTGAAAGATAAAGCAAAAGTGTTGCTCACTGATGTGACAAAGGATAGCATCCACCCTTTTTCTCCCTGAGAACTTTCTTCCTGAGATAAACATATTTTCCACTCACATCAGCCCCTTGGGTCATGTCTTTATGTGGTTGAAAATATCCACTAGTATAAGAGTGGATGTTGGGAGCAAAGCTGTTTCTAAAAACAGAAAAACCTGGTGGTGTTGATTAGTTTTAGGGAGGGAGCACCACTGCATGTGGGTGACTGAGTTAGTCCGACACTGACTTAAAGCTATAAGCCTGACATTGTCGGCTAGCTAGTAGCACCTCACCCAAAGAACAGGCTTGACATGGTAATATGTCTGTGTTTGGGGGTTGACTCCATAATTCTTGGAGCGACAATACTAGGTAAACTATTTTGTACAGAGCACAACAGCCTTTGGAAGGGCACAGAGTGAAATGTGTGTAAAGGACTGATAAATGTAAAGCATGAACAACTGTTCCTTCTCAGAAAGGCAGCTGAATAAAATATAAAAATAACCAAGCTGAAAAGCGAGCTGTGCTCAATTTTAATAAAATGAATAAAATGTATATGTGTGCGAAAAGGCACAGCCTATGGGCCTAGAGCTAAAATAAGAGTACCCAATCTAGGCCCTAAAGGGAACCCACGACAGTGGCATGTTTATAGCGGTCATTTCAAACTTTAAACATACATTGCTTGTGAAAGGCATTGACTTGTGGCCCAACTGCCAAGGACTGCTTGTATAAGCTGGAGTCTGACTTGAATACAGCAAGGAGCTACGCCTACCTTGACCTATGTCAACCTTGTGACAGTGCTTTCCAGTTATAGAGCCGAGTGTTGCATGTTTCAACAATGTTAGGGCCTGATTCCCTGCTAACATTTAGTTGCCCTGGCCTACTACTACAGGTGAACTTGCTTTGATAAAAGCCCCAGCCAGCAAAAGGAGTGCAGAGACTCTGATGTAGTATACCACAGGACCCTCTCCCCCTCACCACAGGTCATTGGGACAGAATCAACTTATAGGTGCTTGTTAGGTCACTGATGACTCTGTCTACCCCAACACCAGTGTCAATGTTTGCTTGCTATTGGACTTCACCTTCTCTGCAGGCTATCCCCCAAACCTTGTGCTTTCTCCCCTTCCAGTTTGCTGAATTTGTTTTTGTTGGCCTTAGGACTCTGTGCTCTTTACCATTATTGACTAGTACTAAAGTGCGTGTGCTCACTCCCTTAAACATGATAACATCAGCTTACACAAGATTGGCATATTTCAATTTATGTATTAGTTCTTAGTAAAGTGGTATACCATTTACCCAGGGCAAATATATGCCACTATCAGGTTTGCAGCACTTATTGAATTGCCCACTTAAATAGCCTTTTAATACATGTCTCAGGCCTGCTATTGCAACACGCATGCAGTTTTAAAGTGCCAATTTAGCCTAAAACTCCCTTTTTAATACAGATATGCCACCCAAAGGTGGATCCTAAACAGCCCATAGAGCAGGATATATTTTATTTAAAAGAGTAGACATGTATTTTTAAGTAAGTTTTACTAGCCCTGTGAAGCCTACCTCTCTTATAGGACAACATTGGCTCACCTTATTACATTTAGTAAGTAATAACATTTGTTTGGGAGCGAGAAGAAATTTCATGTTTGATGTCTAAGGAATGGTATTAAAATATTCTTTTATTGGTAGAGTCAAATTTTCATTTGCAATTCTGAAAATGCAACTTTTAGTAAGTTTGCTTTTTTGTCCTAAATTTGACATCTGCAGCCTGTTTTCTGGGTCACATAACTAGGTGTGGTTGGCTGTTGGCCTTATGTATTCTTACCAGAGAGCCACACAAATAAGGGGATGGGTGTTGGCAGGATGGGCCATCCTAGCAGGATGAGGGGTCTGAGCTGTGCACAGCCCCACTTGCACTTCATGCCACTGCCTCAGCTCACTCAACTTTACATTAGCCGTTTGAATGCCCAGACGTCCTGGAACCAGGACAGGGAGGCCAGAAATTCCAGAAACTTTGTGTTTGAAAATATCCAGATGTTTCTTCCACTTCAATCCTGGCACCAGATATAACACTAGGAACCACAGTCCAACTCTTCAGTTCATTTCAGGACCTGCTTAAAGACTCTCTGACTGCTGCCTTGCTGCCTTTGGCCTGATGTGTGCTTAGGAGGACTGTCCTGCTGTGTGCTCAGGAGGAGTGTCCTGCTGCCTGATGCCTACCTTGTGCCCTCAGAGGACTGTCCTGCTGCTTGAGACCTATTTTTCTGCTTGAATCCTGGACTTCTAAAGTGACTTGAAGGGCTAGTTGGCTGGGCCCTGATCAGAATATCAGGGAGAGAAAAGGCTACAACCGTCTTGAAACTGCACCTGGGCCCTGCCTGAGTGAGACCTGACCCTCTGAGTGATGCCTCTGTACCTGGACAATTGGAAGTGGTGCTAAAGGTAACTTGATAGCTCAAATTTAAAACATGGGACTTAGAACATTTTCAGCCAGGAACCACCTGATAATTGATCTGCCCTATGTGCATCATTGGTCGGCCTTACTTCATATTTGCTGACAACTACGTTCTTCTCCACAGCAGCAAATTCTGTTCAGCAGCTCCTCACAGAAGGGGTATCCAGTCTCATGGAAACCTCATTGGATACAGCCTGCACCTTTGTCCCGCTGGAGGTTTTTGACTTCCATAAAAAAAAAAACTAACTAAAAGAACAATTGTATCATAGTGTTGCTGTAAGAAAATTGGTCATTAGTTTTTGTGTCCTGCACAAGTAGTGAGTCCACATTTGTCCTCCACTGGGATCCAAACACCCTATTGAAGCGCTTTCCTCTCTCAGGGTAGCGAAGCAGAGCAGTCCAAGGCTTACTCAAGGCTCACTCACGGAAGGTCGTGTGACGGCATAATGCCACCACGAGCTGAAAACAGGGCAAAAACAGGTCAAAGTGTACATGTCCCAAAGGGCATTACTCACGAGTACCTCGTGAGTTTTGTGAATTTTTGATGAGCAGCTCTTCCACTGCCAGGGAGAGCTGCGTCTGCCTTTTGCTTTCACTTTCAGTTGTTTTATCTTGTGGCCTCACGCTTCTCCTTATACTTGCGGTTCCCGGTCCAAGGGTAGCTTGGGGAGCCCATCCCCATCTTCACTCACTGGCTCCCTTTGGGAGCTGACAGATGGAGGCAGATGCGTGTTGTGTGGGCCCGTTTCCTGCACTTGTGGGAGAGCGTGATGGGACTCCTTTGCTAATATCCTTATCAGGTTCCAGGGATGGGGTCATGGGCCCCTTCTCAGGATTTTTCGGGAAAGGAGGGAGTGACGGCATGCTCTACTCATCAGTGAAATTGGACAAAAGTAGGTTAAAAAGGCTACCAAACCTCACCAGGGCATATCTCAGGCCCTGTTCACCTGATTTGGATGGCTTTGGCTTGTTATGCTCCTGGTGGTGAGATCTGTCCTCCTGGATCACTTTATTCAGGCCTCCTTGCCTCTAAAGGTGATGAATCTGACAGGGAGATGGATTCACTGGCTCCTTGTTCCTCTTTTTCCTTGCACAGATGCCCAGTCTTTCCCGCTACTGGTCCTCAGGGGGTGTAAATTGACCAGTTTCCCAGTTCCTTAGGAATGCCCCCCTGGTCCTGGGCTCAACTTAAGTCAGAATCCTTAGGCTAGATGGCAGTCAGGTGGTTCCTACTTCCATCTGTCCATGGTGGATGACTCTAGTTCCAGTGTCCAGCAGAAAAGCACACCAAAGAGAGAGCTTTCTCCCCTGTGCAGGTCCTTTTACAAGGTCCTGTGGGAAAGTACCTTGTTTTTGCCATGGTTACCTCATTTTCTACCTGATGTCAGTGTGCTTGACTGTGGTCACTGGGATCCTGCTAAACAGGACCCCAGTGATTATGCTCTCTCTTCTATAACTGTTGTTGTTGCATGCTATTAACCCAGTTTTTCACCCAAAATTGACATTCTGGTACCCCCTTATAAGACCCTACACAGGGCATTGGGGTTCCAAGGGATACCTATGGGCATTCTCCCTTTCACTGCCATTTACTCTGCACCAGGTCACTTATAAGTCACCCCTATAGGAGGCACTCCAGCCCTGAGGGCAAGGTGCAGAGTACCTGTGTTTGAAGACACCCCTGCACTAGCAGATTTGACCCCACAACCTCCAGGACCATTTTCCCAGACTTTGTGAGTGTGGGGATGCCATTTTACACGTGTACTGGACATAGGTCACTACCTATGTCCAGCTACATAATGGTATCTCCGAACATAGGCATGTTTGGTATAAAATGTGTTGAAATCATACCCCATTTCTTTTGCAAGGATTGGTTGTATGATTCAATGCACTTCAGATTCGGATTGCAAGACTCCAGCTGGAATCCTCTGCATCCTTTACTTCACCTTCTCACCAAAGAAACTGCATCTGGACCCTACAGGAACTCTACAAACTTCAACCAAGAAGCAAATACAACTTCTGCAACATTGTATCTTCAGCTCCTGCCAGAAACTGCAACAGGTTCCCAGTCGTGCATCCTCAGAGGACAGCCTGTCTTCAGCCTGCACCAGAAGGATGAAGAAATCTCCCTTGGAGTGAAGGAGTCACTCCCCTGCTTCAGCAGGCACCTCTCTTCAGAGACGACTGGCTGTGTGGGTCTCCTCTCCTGTTTGTGTTTTGTGGATCCTACATCATAAGTGGTAGACTGAAGTGGTCCTGATGGTCCTGACGTCCTACTCTCCAACTTTGGTGGAGGTAAGAGCTTTCCTCCCCACGCAAGACAGTACCGCCATGCACCGCCTGTTTTACAGTTGCCAAGGCTTATTGGCATCCTTCCACAAAGTTCTTCATGCACTGTTCAGCTCCAGGGCTCAGCACTCTATCCTGCAATGCACAGCTTCCAGGGTGGTTCTCCGGTGGCGTGGGATCCTTTGATGTAGTGCTGCTTGGGCCTCCTTTTGCATTTTCTTTGTCTCATGCTGTGGGACTCCTGTGCACGCTGCCTGGCCTTCCGTGGGCTCTCCGAGTTGCTGAGAGCCCTATAGAGTCACCAGATCCCTCCTGGTCCTGGGCAGCATAATTTTCCGCTAAATGCGATCTTTGAGTGTGCCAAGGCCTGTTGGCGGAATCCAGTGACACAAACCAGACTGCAGTCATCCATCTGGCATGGGACATCATCTGCACCAACCAGGAACCCACATCTATCTTCTTAGGTGCAATACAGACTGTGGAGCTTCACCTGTGGTTCTTCTTTTGCACCTTCATCCGGGTTAGCAGGGGCTCCTGTTCTCCCTGGACTGTTCTGTGCTTCTTGGACTTGGTCCCCTTCTTCCACAGGTCTTCCGGTCCAGGAATCTACTGCTGGTGTCTTGCAATCTCTTCTGGTTCTTGCAATATCTTCTTTCTAGTGTTTTTGTGTCTTCTAGGAAAGTTACTGTGATTTACTCCTGCTTTCCTGGGCTCTGGGGTGGATTCTATTACTTACCTTTGGTGTTTTCTAACACTCCTAGTGCCCCTCCACACACTACACTTGCCTAGGTGGGAAACCGACATTCGGATTCCACTTTCTTAGTATATGGTTTGTGTTCCCCCTAGGCCCATTTCTAACTATTGTGATTTTGACTATTTGCAGTGTTTTCTAACTGTTTTATTGCTATTTCTGCATACTAGTGTATATAATTTGTGTATTGCTTCCCTCCTAAGGGAGTATAGTCTCTATGGTATTTTTGGCAATTGTGTCTCCAAAATAAAGGACACTAATTCGGTGCAAACAGAGTATAAATATGCCGCAGAGTATAAATATGCCCCTAAATATGGCGTTAAGGCCATAGAGTCATTTTTTGCACAGGAACGCCTACCTTGCATCTCATTAAGGCAAAGTATGTCTCCACTTTCAAAAAATGACTTTAACTCCATAAATTTGGTGCTGGAGGGGTCTAGCACAAAAGTATAAATATGGAGTTAGTTTTGGACCGAATTAGAGTAAAAAAAAATGACACTAATTCGGCGCAAACAGAGTATAAACATGCCCCTGAGTATTTTCTTTCATTTGTGTGAGTACTGGGTGATTACAGTGGTATTGCATGAGCTTTGCATGTCTCCTAGATAAGCCTTGGCTGCTCAGCTACAGCTACCCATAGAGATCCTGGCTTCTAGACACTGCCTACATTGCAGCCAAGACCTTATAACCACCCAAACCAGTGCCATGCACATCCTTTTGGCCATGGGCAGCGCAGGTTAGCCATAGGGCATGTCTCTGTCAGTGGATCTGTGAGGTGGTGCATAAGTGTTTGAGTGAGTCTGAAAGTGGGTGTGTGAGTCTGAGTGGGTGTGAGTGGGTGCATGAGTATCTGAGTGGGTGTGTGAGTGGGTGCCTGAGTCTCTGAGTGCATGTATGAGTGAATGAATTGGTGTATGAATGAGTGTGTTTTTTCTTTCACATTTTTCCTTATTCACAAATAACTTCAAAAGATTCATGACTTTGCATGAATATTGCGCATAGTGACACAAAATTATTTTAAACTCATACTAGGAGCCTTTTTACCACTTCCAATTTGGATTTTCACCCCTGGGGACCATGTGCCTTGAAATAAAATGGGGGCGGCGACATTCTAGTCAGGTTGCAACACTTCATTTCGCAGGCGTATTCATGAAAAATGTGCAAATTTTGTGAGTTATTCAAAAATATTCCCTAAGTCGTCGCAGCCAGAGATATACAAATGTATTTTCCCTTTAGTGTCTCAAAAACTGATTTACACCAAATAAAGCCAAAAAAGCGTGATCTGCGTACTGAAAGATAGCTTTCTGCCAAATGTGGTGTAATTCTGTCTAGCAGTTTGGGCTGTAGACGTGTCTAAAGGTACTATGGGAAGTAACATGAGAAGTACAACTTTTTTCAACCCCCTCTTTTCCCTGCCTCCACTTGACGGATCACCCCAAAACTTTCCATGTGCAACAAGAATCACCTCAACACTTTGTTTTGAAATTTTGTGAAGATTCGTCAAACGGTGCCAAAGATATAGGTAAGTCAAAAAAATGCTTTATCCATGGAAAAATGATCATAACTATAACTACCTAGTGGTGACCGCCACTAGATTTTTATATATATATATATATATATATATAAATATATATATATATATATATATATATATATATATATATATGTATCAACAAGAAATTCTTTCCTGTTTCCTGTTCTTTGTTATCTGGAAAATAAATAAACTGCATTCAAAGGTCACTCTATGGATATATATTTATTTAGGAAAATGATTGTTTTGGCAGTGAATAAAAGCTTTACGTATTTCAGTCTCACCGACCTTGTTCAAAAGCATATTTGCACAGTCTGTCACCAGTGTTTATATACCATTACCGTTTCTTAAACAGACATTTACCATAAAAAAAAAACATCTTGTGTTTATTATCTAAGAAATTATGTGTAAAAGAAGAACTTTTAAAATATACAAAATTATCAAGCAGCAAATTGATATTGTATTTTCAATTGCTTTATACTTAGGCCCAGATTTATGGAAAGTGGCACTGCACCGAGTGCAGCGCCACTTTCCCTGAGCCCCTTAGCACCCCTCTACCGCCACAATGTGCGTGCCGTATTTAAATTACGGTGCACCATGGCACAAAGTAGGGGGAAATAGCATCATTTTTCCTGATGCTATTGATGTATTCTGAAGGAGAAGTGCCAAAATATTGGCGCTACTCCTGCAGAGTACACAGAGGGCAAATACTAAAGAATGGAAGCCCCCTTTTAACGCCTGCTCTTGAGCAGGCCTTAAAAGTGCTGTACACTCATAGATTTCCTTATGCCATTTTTCCGGCTCCCCTAACGGGAGAATGCCCCCTTTGCTTACAGTATGCCTGGCACAGGCAAAATGTAGCGCAAACGGTTACAGAGTGGCGTAATGTATGCATTGCGCCACTCTGTAAATACGGCACGGGGATTTGAGCCTTGTTGGGCCACATTAACAAACAAATATTGACATGGATGTGGCGTAAGGTGGCGCTAGGGGACTAATGTGTCTTGCCATACAGAATTGCTTTTATTTTCACATCAGAGAAGATAATTAACTGATAGAGTGATGCAGAACATCCCCTACTCTGAGAGCGCTTTACATTCCTTTTGCTTATCCTTTAATCAATATGAATAGTTAATGCCAGCATCCCTTCTTGCTACAAATGTCATGTGCTCTGTTTTCCTGCTTCTAACTGGCTAGATGCTGTTACCTACTTTATGCATGTTTTCTGTGTCTCATGAGTTATTAATGGCATAATAAAAACCTTTTCGAACTGAGAGACACCACGTATGGCTGCTCTGTTTTTCGATAATTTCGCCCCCACAGTGTCCAATATCCATGTATTTGTTTTGCTTAACCATTAGTATCTACTGCTGCATCTTCGTGTGACAAACTCTTGTTATGTGAGAACCAAACAACCTTCATATTTCCATTTCACTACCTTAGTATGTCTCAGGAGACCACAAAAGAAAACACTTTTACAGGCTCATATGTTGTACCAATCATAAATGTACCAACATGTCATTTTCTTCTGACGAGACAAATTGTTTCCCAGCCAACCCATTGTCAGACTCACAAAGTTTGGAGAAAATGAAAAACCCAAGGCTGTTCCTTTAATCTGTAGGTATAGCTGTTTGTCAAAAAGGAAAAAATTATTTGTTAAACACATTCTTATCATCACAAGGAGCATGGCGTTATGTTGACATAATTGTATATTACTTTGTTGTAAAAAATATTCACAAGCTTTTACCCCTACTTCATGTTCAATATTAGTATATAGTGCAACCACGTCAATTGTAACTAATTTATAACTTTCATGCCATGGGACCCCCTCTAGATGTTTTAGGAGATCTCCAGTGTCCCTTAAATAGGAATTTAGATTTTGTACCAATGGAGCTAAGAAATGGTCTATGTAATTCGACATTGATTCTAAGAGAGAACCCATGGCTGACTCGATCGGCCTCCCTGGATCACCCCAAAACTTTACATGTGCAACAAGAATCACCTCAACACTTTGTTTTGAAATTTTGTGAAGATTCGTCAAAAGGTGCCAAAGATATAGGTAAGTCAAAAAAATGCTTTATCCATGGAAAAATGATCCTAACTATAACTACCTAGTGGTGACCGCCACTAGATTTATATATATATATATATATCTCAACAAGAAATTCTTTCCTGTTTCCTGTTCTTTGTTATCTGGAATGCCAGCATCCCTTCTTGCTACAAATGTCATGTGCTCTGTTTTCCTGCTTCTAACTGGCTAGATGCTGTTATCTACTTTATGCATGTGGATTACATGCATTTTTATGAATTTTGGGTATAAAGTATAAGGTGGGAGTCACTGGTTCTTCAACCAGCATGTCTGTCTGCTCGTCAGCATCAAAGAAACCCTGGCTTTCCCATTCTTCTAAATTTCATAGTATTTCCATTTGTAAATGACTTGTGGGGTCCATGATTATTTTCTTATATCACGTTGTGTCTGATAATTGGCGGACTGCTTCCTTCACATAATTTTCTTTGGTCATTATCACTATGTTCCAACCTTTATCCACTGATTTAATCACAATTGAATCATCCATTTGCACTTTTGTTAATGCTTGTTTCTCCTCCTTTGTCAAATTATCTTTGTGTTTGCTGATCGGCATTTTATATAATTAATGAATCACCATTTCTGCATATTGATCAATCTTTTTGCCTGGTGGGAGTTTTGAATAATAAACAGATTTAGGTTTTATTTCCTACAAGCCTTCTCCTGAGGGAGTGATGATATATGTTTCTGTTAGCTCTGAATCCTTACCAATAGTCACCTCCAAGCTTGTCAACATTATTAACACAATCCTTGTCACCTGCTGTTAAATCTATTGTGGGTTTCCATTGTATTTCTGTCTTTTTGTTTGATGTTTCTCTGAGAAATGGAAGTTAAAAAAAGAGTCTGTGGAGAAGTATGCAAAGAGCAAAAAAGCATAAAGTGTACTGTGCAATATTTAGAAGCATTATCACACAGGTACTTTGGGAGTAAATGAAACCATGATTCCTGTGTTGAAAACTCCACTAAAAAGTGAATGATGTTAAAATGAAATCTAGTCAAATAAAATCTATGCTCAATGTTCATAAAAAGACATAGATAAATCTCAGGACTTGGGGCAGATTTTGTGAAGGCAACATTTGCACTGGCCTGCAAAGCTTGAAAGTCCCTGTGACATATTTGAGCATGCCTATTACAAAATAAGGCTTTAACCTCTCTTTTAAAGTCTTCATTGATACTCTCAGGGATGGAAACGAGTTCTGGAGTCCCAAGGGGATCGAAAATAGATCTAAGCCAAGGGATATCCATAGGCATATCCAATGCAAGAAAATCAGATAGAATCTCCCAGATAAAACCTGCTTCTAGTGAGCTCTAGACCCTTAGCCATAACAACGAAGGGCTTCAGCTAATTATACCTGTTAAGAAGTCCAGCCTGTTTTAAGGTGATTTAAAAATACAGGAGTTGATTTAGGAACTGCCAGTAATATGCAAGCAAATTTGTTCTGCACCCTCTGTATCAGCTTAGCTTCTTTATATCCCCATACTCCTGCACCATACCTCCTTGTAGCCACACATGTACTTTTATAAATGTTAATAATCTCCGTCACTGGTTTTTGCACCAATTTCCTTGTGAAGTTAAAAACAGAATTGATTGCTCCGTGTGATTGATGGACTATCGTTTTAAGAAAAAGTTCCCAATTCATGTTGGAGTCCAAAGTAATTCCCCAATCATTTTTTTTTTTTAACGTCAGCATCTCAACCCCAGCTAATTTAAAATCCTTAGGGGCATATTTAAATGTATTTCTTGCGCCCCTTACCGCCCCCCCCTAATGCCACCATGTGTGTGCCATATTTAAAATACAGTGCACCATGGCGGTAGTTAGGGGACTAGTGTCAGAATTTTTTACGCTAGTCCGGAGCTTTGCAGGATTAGCGTAAAAAATTTTGACGCTAATCCTGAAAAGCCCATTGAGGCCCATTGTAATCAATGTTGTGCCTCCTTTTAACACCTGCTCTGAGCAGGCATTAAAAGTCCTGAAAAAAATGACCCAAGGAAATGTATTAGATTTCTTTGTGCCATTTTTCCTGCCCTCCTAACGGGGGCATGCCCCCTTTGTATACATTATGCCTTGTGCAGGCATAATGTAGCGCAAAGGGTTACAGGATAGCACAATGCATGCAATGCACTACTTTGTAAATATGTAGCTGGGATTTTGGCCTCGTTGGGCCACATTAGCACAAAAAAATGATGCTAATGTGGCATAAGTAGGCACTAGGGGATCTTAAATATGCTCCTTTGATTTAGTATTCTTTGGTCCCAGTGTCATTATAAAGGACCTGGATACAGTTGTTTACAGGCGCAAACCTAACCATTCATAACATGGTTAAAAGAATCTACCCTAGATAGTATCTGTAGATCATCCACCCAGGATTCCAGTTTCGAAAATAAATTTGACCTTAAACATATGAAATGAGCTATCTCAAAGAGAAATGAAATGGTAGCAACTAGGAAGATTCCTATTACATTTTTTTTTAAAAATCAGGGCTATAGAGAAATGGAATGGTAGCAACTAGGAAGATTCCTATTCCTTTTAAAAAAAAAATCAGGGCCACTACTGTCTCTTTCCAGGATAGGAGCGAATGTCCAAAAAGAACTGCTTTAATAATGTTTGTTAGTAGTGGGGCACAGAATGAACTATCTTCCTTCTATGTGTCCAAAGAGACTCCATTTGGATCTGGAGATTTACCCGAAGGGCTCATCTTGATTGCTTGAATAAAATCCTGCACTCCTATGGGCTGACTGAATTGAAGTAGATCCTTTTGATCGTAGCATGGTTCCACAGAGAATGAAATGTTAAATACAGACCTGTATGAAAAAAATTATCACTTCATGCCTGAAGAGGAATAAGGGATTTAATTGTAGATCTTTGATGATGGGGACATTTTTTTTTTAACATTTTCTAAAAGGAGGCACTATCTCTAAGCTTCCCTGCCATCTCCAAGTCCATCCAAGCTTTGGTTCTGATCTGATAAAGGATTTCTTTATAGTCCTTTCTGGCAGAAATTATGTCGTCCCTGGAATGTGGAGATCTGGAGAGGACTGACATCAAATGTTATGCCTGGCAGTGAAAGCGTGAATAAACCAGCCCTGGGTACCCTGGTGCTTAGCTGAGTTACTAGGATGCAAACTGGATGAAATTGAGGAAGAAACTCAATTGAAAGCCTCAAATAATATTCTGCTGATCCACATAATGAGAGGTCAAAATTCTAAAAGTATATTGTGGTCTTGTACAAGTTCTTTCAAAAGACGTTCCTTGTCAATGTTTCCCTATTTAATTCTGACACTCTTGCTTCTTGAAAAAACGAAATCCTGATAAGTATTAGATCATTCTTTGTAGTGCTGTCCCTGACTCACTAGAAGCCATGATTGAACGCTCCTTTAGTGAAGCTGCAACAGTTATGTGATACTGTATTTAGTCTCAATCTTAACTCTATCCCCTTTGGTCTAGACATTGAATGACTATCCAAATTATCTTTAAAATCAATGAGGCAATTGTTTAATTTCAGAAAAAGTACCCTGAATCTTGGCAAAACATGTAGTTTCACACGTGATAGTGCTAGGGGATCGCTACAATTTCATGGAAATATGATTTTTTGTTAAATGCACTGACATATCCACAATGGAATGCAACTATAGCCTTTTAGCCCACTGTTGAGGTCTAGTTAAAGGCCCTGAACCCGATTTATAGGCCCAAGTCACAGGTGAGGGCTTATAAAGAGGGTGAGAGCCTTTAACAACTGGTGTAGCCCCAGACGGATGGGCTGTAAGGCTGATAGAACATTCTACCCATGAACGGTCTTAATTAAAAAGGGAGAAACAAAAAGAGAAACATTGACATTTTGGAGAAGAAGGATTATAACAGCCATTATAAGCTAAGAACCACTCCATTGTCCTGAATGAAGCTCTCAACATTCCAATGTTCTAATATAGCCTTACAGCCCACCGTACTGGGCTATACCACCCTTAAAGGACTGCTCCAGTGTTAAAGGCCCGAGTCTTTAATGGCCAGTAAAGGCTATCAGAACATTCTGTCCTTAAAGGGCTGAATGTTCTAATTAATAATACAACAATGGTCTCACAGATTTAAATCCTCTCAGGCTCCTCAAAGCCTTTGTACAAACATTGGAATGTTGGATCTCCAGGCTTTTACCAGCCATTAGAAGACTGGAGCACCCCAATGAGGACAATGGAGCTCCCAACATTCCAAATTTCTAATATAGCCTTAGAACCCGCCGTAGCGGGCTCTACCGGCTATTAAAGGCCCGCTCTCACGTTTAATGCCCGAGCCGAAGGCGAGGGCATTTAACAAGGGAGAGAGCCTTTAATAGCCGGTAGAGCCCGCTACGGTGGGTTCTAAGGCTATTAGAACATTCTGCCACTCAGGGCAGAATGTTCTATTAGATAAAACAAATTCCTCACGAAGCCCGAGGGGATTAAAATCTCCTCGGGCTCAGTGAGGCTTTGTTCACAGCTCTTGCTGTGAACAAAGCGAACATTGGAATGTTGGCGCTGCAGGCTTTTACCAACCAGTAAAAGCCCGCAGCACTCCATTGTTTTCAACGGAGCTGCCAACGTTCCAATGTTCTAATATAGCGTTACAGCCCACTGTTGCGGGCTATACAAGCCATCAAAGGACCGCTCCAGCGTAAAAGGTCCGAGCCAAAGGTGACGGCCTTTAACAATGGAGTAGGACTTTAATGGCTGGTATCGCCCGCAATGGAGAGCTATTATAAGACTATTAGAACATTGGCCCAGCATCTCACTGCCTGAAAAGTGAGGGAGAAGGGCCCTCAAGGCCTGTCTACAATTTACGCATTTAAGTTCAGTGACAACATGAGGTCTTGACCCAACATTCTTATGGATATTGGGCTTTCATAACAAGAAATTATCACCACAAGAGGCAGGAGAGACAGGAGTTTCTCATACACAAACCAGTCTGCTTTTAAGTACATGCAGGCTATAACAACTGACGGGCACATTTTATCAAATTAAAAGAGACCACTGCCATGTTGATTATTGTTACAGATTGCAGAGCGCTCCCATTCCACATCTCATAAGGTAAATGAGGCCTGGCATGAATGAGGTTCAACAAGACTTGTAAACTGTCACGTTCATTTTATTCAGAGCAAGGTAAGTAAACCAGTTTAGATCTTTGTTTAGTCTGTGGATATGAGTTGTAAATCACTGTCAGACAGGCTTGGTGTTTTACCCTTCTAATTACTATTCAGCTTGGTGGAAAACATAATAAAGCCTATTCCCAGCTGGGCCTTCTTAAACATTAAATATGGTGGAACAATTAATAGGTGGAATAAAAACACTATGTAATTTCCTTGCTGCTTTCAGTTTGTGGCCTTGCTAGTCACCAGCAAAGCTGCCATCTTCCCAAGAAAAAAATCACGGCTGTTTGTTGTAGTTTCAAGAGGCTGCAAAGGCCTGAACATGATACAAAAAAGGACTTGAAAAACAGGAAAGTATTCATCTATAAATTTACTTATCTGCCTTTTTTTAATTATTAGTCAAGGTTTGTTAATACAGCCCTACAACACATTTCAAAATGATTTCTGTATAGATTTTCTTTTTGAAGTATGTACAGACCATACAAAGAAAAAACTACATAGTTTTCGAAACAAACAGTTACAGGTTGTTCAGTTCACTGCTAAGGACCTTTACCAGTGATTACAGATCCCTGCAGCTCCATTGTCTTCAGTGGAACCCTCAACATTCCAATGCTCTAATATATATTTATACCCTACAGCTGAGGGCTATATTAGTTGTTAAAGGCCCTGAAGCAAAGTTATAACTGTGACTTTCACAGATTTGTAGGACTGCACATTTTAGGGTTGCAGTACGTGTTGCAAGTTATAAAAAAAATATTTTCACCAAAGGGAATACTTTTTTGCCTGCACGGAGCTCCTACACCTTGATCACTGTTTAGATCGAGCATAGCAGCACGTAAGCGACGTGTTGGTATGTATCTGGGCTTTTAACAATGCCCACCTCACCCCCATCTCTACCACTCGTTCAGGAGCTTGCCCTTCAAAAATTCTTTGATGACATTGGTAAATGGTTTACATTTGTCCCTCCTTTGGGAGGTTTTGTTACCGCCTTGGCCATCGCCCCTGTTACATGGCTAATTGCACTTGTGCCAATAAGTTTGACTGTGTGTGAACTTTTTTCCTTTTGTGTGTCTCCCCTTCATGCTGATGCTCATAGCGGCCGTGGCGCTGTGAATCAGCTCACTTATGTGAAACTCTTTTACTTTTAATTTTCAATTTACGTGGCAAGAAACGTCCGGTTAGGAGTTTACAATGCTAACAGCTCTAACTCCAGCAAATGCGAGATCCGTTGCATTACAAATGCTTGTTTTACTCTTGCGCGCCATGCCCCATGCCTTACACATAGTTTTCCTTTGGTAGAAGTACACTTCTGTGTGCTGTCATAGTGGGATAACACCTAATAATGACATAACATAGCTACCGAATTCAACCTTTTTGGGTTACGCAAACATTTTCCATGGGAGCCGTCCAATTACCAAGAAAGGTGAAGGAATGGTCCCTCTTTTCTTGCCTCTCACCATCACTAGTCAAACTTTTCAGCAGCAGTAAGTGGCTTTCTACACAGACATTTTAATTGTCCGTATTAGGGTTTTATACTTTACACACGTGATTATAATTTCTACGGTGATGGGTCATGTATACTGGTGTAAAAAGCTTTGGGAATCCGAATCCTTTAATTTGATGATTTTGATTTAGAACGTTAGGCAGTTGTGACGTATTCTTTTTGTGTGGGCTGGTCCATTTTCCCTCTGAAATAGAGTTAAAGAAACGCAAACATTTTTTAGTTGAACCTAGAATCATTGATTGCATTATCAAAATGACATAAGTGTTCTGGTGTGTTAAACACACTGACACGAGGTGTCAAATGTCTTTAATGTTGCTCCAATGAGAAACTTTTGAATCAATGGACCGTTAATGAATGGGACCTCAGAGACCATTTAAACAGCAACAATTCAGGATTTATGAGATGATCCTAATTTGACATGGCATTCATGCACTTAGTCAAATTACTCTGAGGACATGATGCCTCCAATGCAAAAGAGGTTTCAATTTGTGTTTTCGTTGAAATTAATTTAAAGGTACTTACGGACTAAAGATCCCATCATCCAGGAGAAAGGACATTATCCATGACAATTTTTACTTCAACTTCATCAGCATTTTAATTTGGAATACGATCTTCACGGTTATATTAAAAATGTAAGAGAAACATTTCATCCTTAATTCACAGCACGTTTACCAATGTTAGCAATATGTAAGGCCTTTCTCGCCTGAGTAGATAACTGAACGGTGCAAATTACTTCCAATAAACATAATACAAATGTTTTCTCTTCACGATAATATCCACATTGGAGTTTCTGGCCTGCTAACATTGCTTACAAAGTGTCTGAAAACAAACCATTGTTTTAGAAGTGTAGCTAAATTTAAATGAGTGCTTTAAAGACGAAGTTTATGTAAGTTGTACTGTGGTAAACAAATTTACATCGGTGCAGGACAATTTTGCAGCGATATTTGCATCAACAATCCCAATTGTACTGACCGATAATTTCATATAAAATACTTTGCACCGCTGCATCATGCAAACTTGCACTACATCAAAGAAAAGAAGGGCCTAAACTTATGTGATAAAGTCCTATACGTGAAAGAGTTTATGGCGCAATTCTAAAGCCATTCAACAAATGTCACTAGCAAACTTTAGAGACCTGCTGAAAAGGCCAAACAGCTTTACAGCTGTAAAAGTCACTGTATAATAGCGTCTCCTTGTGCAGTTTCTTCTGTGTTTAAAGGAATTTTTGCTATATAGATAATGTTTTCACTCTGATTCAAGACAAAAAAGCAACCTACAACCATAGACCGGACAGGGTGTGGAATGAGGTCCGAGTGTCGGAGACTAATTCAAGCATTCGATCCAATACCTATTTCTTTTTCTCGCTGTAATATTTGAAAGATATCACCTATGCATTGTATCGTCCACTGTACTGTTAGTCTTATTAAAATGAGCTCTTGTATATACAGATACCTGCCAACATGTTTTCAGACCATGGCCACATTACAAGTTTGGCGGTCAGTGGAGACCTGGGAAGGCACCTGCAGAACACAGTCAAGTTCCCGTCCGGACCGTCATTGTGAATGGACCACTGTTGCCGGCAAAAGGCCTCTTCAGGCCGGCGTTCAGACAGTTCTCATCCACCGTATTACGAGGTTGCACACCGCTAGGAATTTCGGGGTGGTCTAACCACCTTGAAAACCATGGCTGGAACGAACACCATAAAAGGAAGCCTTCTGGAACACACGCACATCCTTACGCACCATGGCATGCAAATTGTAAGCCTTTCCAATGCTCCTTCTGGCCATTGACATCCAGGACCAGTGACGCAGACATAGACACCAGCTGTAAGTACCCCAGCCTAGCACACACTGGAGGGAAGGACATTAGTACACACATTCATGCACAAACGCACAGTCACCACACATACATGCGCAAGGAAAGCCAGTAAAAGCTATGTAGCATCAACACCAACTGTGCCGTTGTAGATAAATATAATTAGATATTTTAAAATATTAATAAAAACATCTATTCACAAAATGCCACTAGGGCCAGAGCATTTGTGTCCCGGGCACACTGGTAATATGAGGAGTGCCCAACTTGACTCCTGACTGCAATGAGCAGACCACAACAGGGCAGGGGCATCAATGGGGCATGCAGGCACCTCAGGGATGGGGGTTGTGGGAGAGTGTGATCAGGGTTTGGATAGGGGGTCCCTCGTCTTGTCTTTAGGCTTCCCCTCCTTACTGTCCTGCTTTCTGGGGGGACACCTTAGCCTTGCCCCTCTTTTCTGCCTCCTTTGGTGGGACGGCGGTGGAGGCTACGACAGCAGGGGACCCAGATGGAGTGGTCCTAGGCCTGGAGGTGTAAGGGCAGATCTGCTTGCTATGGCAGGAATGCAGACTGTTATCTGCGGGGCATGGCTCAGCCCAGAGGAGGACAAGGAGGTGGAAGGCAGGGGTCTGGGAAGGGTAGCAGGACGTTTAGGGGGAACAGCGACTGGACCAGGGGACGGGAACAGGGAAAACTCATGAAGGAATTTTTTTTCAGGATATCGGGTAGGTCCTGGGTAAGGCGTTTGGGAGTGGAGGGAGAGGAGATAGGTTGATAGGTGTGTACAGGGATGTGGTTTGGGTGCTGGTGCAAGGGTGGAGGATATGTGCATGGGTAGATGATACCGGTGTGTGTTGGTTGGATGAGTGTGGGTGTATAGGTGTACTGGGAGGAGATACAGAGAGATGGCAGGGGGGATGTGTGAGTGAATGTTGGGGTGGTGTGTGCTGGTAGGGTGGATGTGCTGCATGTGGTTGTGTTGACTGTTGTGTTGTGTGCGGATGTGGTGTATGTATGGGGTCTGCTGTTGTGGTGATGGTTGCCGTGATGGCACATGTGGCTGGACGTGGGACTGAAGATGTGGTGCCTGCAGGTGTGAGTGGCGAGGTGTTTGTGAGGGGGGAGGAGATGTAGGGAGTGGATGTTGTGTGTCTGTCTGAATGTTGGTTGTGTGCATAGCGGTGGTGGCGTTTGTGGTGCATGTGATTGTCCTTGCGCTCTGGGTCTGTTGGAGGGGATACATGCTGGTATGAAAGTGTGCTTTGGATGGGAAATGGGAGAGGGATGTGTGAGTGGGAACAGGTAGTTGGAGGGGGGACGGAAGAAGAAGGAACACTGGCTGCAGTCAATGAGGAGGCCAGAGCCTGAATGGATATCTGAAGGGCATACAGGGCATTGTGAATACCTTCCAGGAACACTTTTGACTGTTGCATCTGGGATGCCAGTCCCTGCATGGCATCCACGATGGTTGTCTGCCCAATAGAGATGGACCTCAGGAGGTCAATAGCCTCCTCATTGAGGGCAGCAGGGCTGACTGGGGCAGGGGCAGAGGTGCCTGCGGTGCAGGAGATGCCCACCCTCCTGGGTGAGCGGGCACGGGTAACTGGGTGGGGAGCTACAGGTAGGGCGGTGCTGGTAAGGGGGTGGCTGACAAGGATGGGGCAGGCATGGGGCCTAAAGGTTCCGCCACAACCAGAGAGTCACCATCGGATGAAGAATCTGATGATGGTGTAGTTGATCTTGTCTCCCTCATGGTGCTCCTCTCACCGTCTTTACCACTGGTCCCCTCAGCTCCGCTGGAATCAGCCTCCTGGGCCCCTTGGGATGCAGCTTCCCCACTCTCCGGTGCCCCTTCTCCTTCGACAGATGATGCTGATGCACACAAAGGCAGAGGAGGAGAGGGACGGAGGGTGGGACAGTGAAAGACAGGGGGAGAGAGAGAGGCATGGAGCAATTGGTCAATGCCAGCACAACAGCCACACACAAGTCACTACAACATACTCTAAAGCCATGTCATTACATGCCATGCCCTCACTCACATATCCCACTCCAATAACAGACCATGCGTGCCACCACAGTCATGCACATGTGTTCCACTTATGCTGCCACACATTCAATCCTGTACAGGATGAAAGCCAGACCCTCAATACATGGCTGATCCAGCCCATTGGGTCATGGCTCTTTACGATCACAAGACCCAAACTGAATACCCTACGGCTTTTGGAGACATACTTGCTCAGCCACATAACCCATGCACATATAGCTAAGTGATGTGAAACCTCAGACTTCGCACAATACACATACACCACTTGCCAGCTGACAGCAGTTAGGGATATGGCCCCAGCCACACTGTTTGTATTGTTGGGATTACAATGTGTGTCAACTCCAGAAGCAGGGACCATGTCCACATCAAATACCCTGCTCATCTACTACACAGTTGTCATTTCATCAATACTACTTAGCAGTTAAGTTAACCTCAACTCACATCCTGCACGGCATTTGAACACATGTATGTAGCACATCCGGCCTTTATGTATCCCAAGCCTAGTCCGACAGTAGCTACCTAGCACACATTCCACAGCCTTCAAACACTGCACAGGCTGCACCTATCACTCACCACATGTGTACTCGTCCCTTCTGGCTGCTGTGCTGCCCTCATCATCAATTCACCTCAGGGTACGCCACCGCCAAAATGAGGGACATAAGGGGGAGTCAGGGTCGAATGGGCACACCTCCCTCTTTGGGAGGACATCCCACAAGGGCCTCACCGATCTTCCTGGCCCATTTCTCCCACCGCTTCCTGCAGTGGTTGCTCCACCGGGCAAGGACCCCCTGGAACTGCAATTGCTTGGCGATGGCATGCCAAATCCCCTTCGGATGGGTGCTCACTTGCATGGATGACACGGACAAAAGGAGACAGTCATGTAGCGTGGCATCTCAGGGACTGCATTGGACACAAAAACATCTCATGAACACACATTTCAACATTCCAGTTGTCCTCACAGCCCTCGGCCAGGTCCTTCCACAAGTCACTCATCCTCGTCCCAAGGCCCCGTCCAAATTCGTACCACTCATAGACAGTATAATCACAGTGGTCTCACATGCTACCCTGGTGCCCCATACAACTGGGCATACAGGGGTAGAAACCCCTCCACAATCTTCTCTAGTTCTTCCTGTGAGAAGGCTGGGGCCTTATCCCCTGCAGCACGTGGCATCTTGGCTACCAGAGTCAGAACACAGCAGCACACGCAGTGGAGGTCTTCTCAGCACGAGTGCCAGGAGTCAAGTGAACATGAGCACATGAAATAGCGGTCACGGCTGCCGCGGACAACACCGTCACCGCTGGCGGTGATCACCATTGGCTCATGTCTCCCATAGGCAACCATGTTAACAAATGAGGAGTTGCACGGTGGTTGCGACCGCCTACCGGCATGACGTCTTACGCAGACGGGATTCGCTCACTTCCATCTGTCTCGTGCATGCAGGACAGGAGGATGCCATTTTACACCTACAATGTGTATAAATAGTGGTTTGTGAGGTGTATCATGGATGTTTTACAGTGACCTGTGCACAGCTCTACTGCATCCACACAGTCCTTTATACACATATTGATTGCTACTCCCTCTTGCTCCCAGGTATGGTGGAAGAATGATGGTGAGGAATGCTCCTGTCTACAGGCCCCTGGTCGATCTTGCCACCCTTGAAGAGCGGCACGTCATTCAGTGCTATCGGCTGAACAGTCAGACCATCATGGAGCTTGTGAGGCTGTTGGAGCTGGATCTGCAGCCTGGTATTCGTCATCCCAATGCCATCACATCCAAAATGCAGGTGTTGGCAGTCCTCCACTTCCTTGCCTCAGGATCCTTCCAAATTACAGTGGGCTGGGCTGCCAGAATGTCCCACCCCATGTTCAGCCACGTCTTGAAGAACGTCCTATGTGCCCTACTCAAATATATAGGCAGCTATATCAGGTCCCCCCAAAATGACGATCTTCGCACTGTGACAGCAGCCTTCTACGCTGTAGCACATGTGCCACATGTGATCGGGACTATTCATGGGACCCACATTGCCCTGGTGCCACCCAGGAGGAGTGAATAGGTGTTCAGGAACCGTAAAAAACTTCTACTCAGCCAATGTGCAAGTGGTATGTCTTGCAGACCTCTACATCACACAAGTGACTGCCCAGTTCCCAAGTTCAGTGCATGATGCCTACATTCTGTGGAACAGCAGCATCCCACACATGGTGGCACCACTGCAAAGGGACCATGCCTGGCTCATCGGTATGTATTGTGTCATATGTATGCCTCTGTATTCTTACACTCTACACTACCTGCCCGATTTAGCTACAGTTTGTAATATGCCAAAGACCTTTGTGCACACAGGTGACTCTGGTTATCCCAACCTGCATGGCTACTGACACCTCTCAGGCATCCAACTACAGCAGCTGAAAAACGTTTCAATGAGGCCCATGGTAGGACTTGATGGGTCATCGAATGAACCTTTAGAGTACTCAAAGCCAGATTCCAGTGCCCTCACCTTACTGGACGGGCCCTACTGTACAGACCAGCAAAAGTGTACCAGATAATTGTGGTGTGCTGCGTGTTACACTTTGGCTCTCAGACCTCACATCCTATTACTGGATGCTGAGGAGGGTGCAGCTGTGACTGTGGCTGATGAAGGGGACATGGGGAGTGATGAGGAGCAGGATGACGAGGATGCAGCTTATTCCAGAGCAGCGCTAATACAATAACACTTCTACTGACATACAGGTATGTGTAAAAGCCATGCTATGTAACCAGTAGCATTGTCTGCTGTGTGCACGGCTGCCACCAGGGTTGTGTGTTCAATGTGGGTTTTGGGTGAACTTTAGATGTTGTGCTGTTGTCTGTATTTCAGAACTTGTAAATGATTGCTCCTCTTTCTGGCACTGTCACATACAATTATATTGTAATCATGGTAGATAAAGACGTAGGCAGTAACTGTGCTCAAAGGTGTTTATTTTTATAAGACAAGTGCAAGGGCTGATGAGTGGGGTAATGGTGAGTGAGATCATCAGAGTACTTAGCCCACCTGTGGGGAGTTGAAGTCCATTATGATGACCATGCTAAAACAGAGTTATGACAGTGGACAGTCAACAGGGTGTTGTTGTGACACACAAGGGGGTATGTTCTGAAGTGGCTCACTTCTTTGTGGTGGTCTTGGCATCAGTGAGGCTGGATGTCTGGTTGGACATCCTTGCTTTCGTGGGGGCTCCTCAGCTACAGGGGAAGGGGTGCTAGTGTGCTCCGTATCCTGTGGCAGGACCACCATTCCACTGGCTGCGGCTGACGTGGAGGGCTCAGATGTGACATGGCCAAAGGAAGGGGCCTGCTGGTGGGAGGTGGACTGATGCAGGATGGTGGTAAGTTGCATCAGCACCCCTGCTGTGGACGACATGGTGGCATTGTGGGTCTGCCACTGCTGCATGACCTCCTTATGGTTCTCCCTGTAAAGCCTCTGGGTCTTTTGCAGGGTAGAGAGGATCTGGGCCATGGTGTCCTGGGTTTGGTGGTACTCACCCAGAACTTGGGTGAAGGGCTCCTGGCCAGTGTGATGTTGTTGTTGTCCCCTCCCTTGGACCACAGATCCCCTCCCACTACCTCTGGCCCCCTGTGCCTGTGCCTCTGAGACAGTGTGCCAACTCCCAGCAGCATCAGGGCCTTCATTGTCTGGGGAGGGTGCCCTTGACTCAGGCCCCTGCACTGTGAGGCACACCTCTAATTGAGTGGTCCCTGAGGCACAGGGTTAGGGAGGAGGGGCTAGCTGAGGTGTTTTAGCCACATAAGAGGGAGAGTCCGGGTGTCCAGGGTGGGGCTGCTGAGTCTCCCCAGATGGCCCAGGCAATTTGTCATCCTCCAGACATCCACTAGGGCCTTCATCCTGGGTGGCAGTGGCAGGGTTAGCTGTGGATGGAAAGGGTGGGAGGTAGTATGTGGATATGTCATTGTAGTGTCTTGATGTGCCGCTTGCAGTGGGTGGATTTGTTACCCAGGAATGGCAATGACATTTTCAGCAATGCAGACACTGCATGGTGAATGGGCTGTGGGCCATGCTTTTCATATCATATGTAGTCTTGGGTTTGCTGTTTGACATTGCTGTAATTGCCATAGGTGGGGAGGCAGTGTTGGTTAGCAGTCGGGGTGGGCTGTGGGATGATTGTCCATGCAGGTGCTCCACTGTGAGGTGTGAGAGTGACTCGGACCTGGCGTGTGTAGTGATAGATTGTAGGAGTGGTAGTTGAGGAGATAGTAAAGGTTTAGCATGCATTGTGCGGGGTGGTGTGGCATGCAAAGTAGGAAGGTGGAGTGATAGTGAGGGATGCAGTCTTGTGGTTTGTGATAGAATGGGGAGTGGTGGGTGCTGGGGAGGCATGTTGGAGTGGAGAGGTTAGTTCGCAGGGGGGTGTTGCTTCCTTACTAGAGTCAATCCTTCCGATGATTCCAGTCAGGCCCTCAGGATGCATGATGTCCAAGTCCTTCTCCTTCCCAGGATGTCAAGTCAAGGGGAAGAGGTGGGGGTCCACCACCAGTCTTGTTGTGGGTGATGTTCTGCCAGGACGCCATGGAATGAACCTTCCTCCCTGAGGTCGGTCCACCTCTTTCTGATGTCCTCCCTTGTGTGTGGATAGCTGTCGACTGTGTTCACCCTGTCGACGATCCTCTGCCAAAGCTCGGTTTTCCTGGCCATAGATCTTTGCTGGACTTGAGCTCCCATCAGTTGTGGCTCGACTCTGACGATCTCGTCCACCATGACCCACAACACCTTGTTGGTGAAGTGTGGGTGCCTGTGGCGTGACATGTTGTGGGGGTGCGTGCTATGCATGTGAGATGCATTGCGGGCGGCTGATTAATTATTGTGTGGGTTGTGCAACGTGTAAAATAAATGCTCAATGTGCAGTGGTTCGCGGGTTGTGTATCTCTGGTTCGTGGTAGTATTCGCAATGATTTGAGGGGCTTGAGGGTGTGTGTATTATAGCGCGGTGAACAGGTGTGTGTGGTGTGTGTATGTGTTTCAGGTGTGGGGTATTCAACCTGTCCAATCTGGTGTTGCCTTCTATTGGTGGTGGTTTTCTAGCCCGCCCGGTGCTCACCGCCAATGGTTTCCCGCCGTGCATGTTCCGCTGTGCTGAAATGTGACTGCCGGTGTTGGATTTCGGCTTGGTGATTGTGACTCATAATACGGAGGCCTCTGTACCTGGCTGGATGGCGGCGGGATTTTCCATGGCAGTCTTGCCTGAAGACCGCCAAACTCGTAATTAGGGCCTATGTCTGGGATTCACTCTCCATTGTGGATTATTTCTGTCTGAAAACAGCTTTAACACTTGGCCTGACCCTTATATCTAATCACAGTTCATTTCTTGAAAATAAGACTAACTTTGTTTTTCCGAACACAAGAAACCCTTTGAGAGATTAGCTTGTGATGTATTTTTTAATGTATTTTCTTCAAGAATTGTAAACATACTGGTTATTAAGCAGTGCCTTGTAATGCTAATTGCTTCATATATGTTAGAAATGGGGTATCTAGTTGGCAGAGGTATACACCCTTGTCCAAGTAGGGACCACAATCCTATTCAGGGTAAGTCACATACAATCCAAATTATCCTGTGCTGACCCTCTGGTAGCTTGGCACTGAGCAGGCAGGCTTAACTTAGAAGGCAATGTGTAAAGTATTTGTGCAATAACACAGTGAAAACACCATAAAATACATCACACAGGTTTAGAAAAATATAATATATTTATCTGATTAAATTAAGGTCAAATTGAGCAAGCTTTGATAAGGACAAGCTGGGCTGCATCGATCCACTTCGGCGATGCGAGAAAAAAAATTGGCGCTGGGCAGGCAGTGCGTCATTTCCAGCAGGTAATACGTTGATTTTCACTGCACACGGAGTTTCCTTGAAGAAAGGAAGTCTTTTTGGTCCTGAGACCTCAGAAACAGGAGGCAAGCTCAATCCAAGCCCTTGTAGAGCACTTCTCAGCAATGTCAGAGGCCAGCAAGTCAGCAGGGCAACAACAAGGCAGCAGCCCTTCACAGCAAAGCAGTCCAGATGAGTCCTTTGGGCAGCGAGGCAGCTCCTCTCGACAGGTTGCAAGAACTGGTCCAGAAGTGTATAATTTGGTGGGGTCAGGACCCTGTTTAAAAAACCCAGAAATGCCTTTGAAGTGGGGGAGACTTCAAAGAATGGTATTGAAGTGCACAAGGTCCCCTTTCAGTACAGGTCTGTCTGCCAGGGTCCCTGTAGGGTGTCTGGTAGTCCATTGTGTGAGGGCAGGCCACTAGCCTTTGAAATGTAAGTGTCCGGCCCCTCCACCCTTCCAGCCCAGGAAGACCAATACAGTATAAAGATGAGTGCAGGTATGACTGAGTATCCTGTGTTTGTGGTTGTCTGGGTGAAATGCACAAGGGAGCTGTCAACCAGCCCAACCCAGACGTGGGTTGAAGACAGGCAGTAAGGCACAGATGGATTTTAAGTGCAGAGAAATGCTCACTTTCTAAAAGTGGCATTTCTAAAATAGTAATATAAAGTCCAACCTCATCAATAAGCAGGATTTTCTATTACCATTGTGGCCATACTAAACATGATCTGTTTACCCCTTTCTGATCAGAATCTACCACTCAAATAGTATATGAGGGTAGCCCTAATGTTAGCCTATGAAAGGAACAGGCCTCACAGCAGTGGAAAACTAATTTATGTGTTTTCCACTACCAGGACATAAAACACATATGTACATGTCCTGCCTTTTAACTACATTGCACCCTGCCCTATGGGTTACCTAGGGCCTACCTAAGGGGCGACTTATATGTAAAAAAGGGGCGCTTTAGGCTTGGCAAGTACTTTGAAATGCCAAGTCAAAGTGGCAGTGAAACTGCACACACAGGCCTTGCAATGGCAGGACTGAGACATGGTTTAGGCGCTACGTATGTGGGTGGCACACCCAGTGCTGCAGGCCCACAAATAGTATTCAATTTACAGTCCTTGGGCACGTGTAGTGCACTTTACTAGAGACTTTCAAGTAAATTAAATATGCCAATTGGGTATGAGCCAATGTTAACTTGTTTTTAGGGAGAGAGCGCATGCACTTTAGCACTAGTTAGCAGTGGCAAATTGTCAACAGCCCTAAAGCCAACAAAATGAGGTCAGAAAAAGAAGAGGAGGAAGGCAAAAGGTTTGGAGGCGACCCTGCAGAGAAGCTATTTCCAACAATATAGTTCAGTCTTTTCACCAGCATTCCTATAATAAGTTTTGTATATTGCATTGGACCTGGCCCTCTCTGCAGGGCCACCCCCACACTTCTTTTCTTCACTCTTCCTAGTCTCTGACCCCGTTTTGTTGGCCTTTAGGACTCTGCACTCCTGACCACAGCTAACCAGTGCTAATAGTGCTTGTGCTCTCTCCTTTAAATGTAGCTTACATCCAATTGGCACATTTAATTTGCCTATAAGTTCCTAGTGAAGTAGTACTACATGAACAGAGGGTTAGTAAATTAAATGCTATCAGAATATTGGAATATTGACCATTCCATTAGAGACAATGGAGCATCTTTGGGCTTCTAAGGGCTGGTGTAAGCCTGGAGCTCTAAAATTGTAATGTTTGTCTTTCCCAGCAACAGCTGTGAACAAGTGCCTCATGTAATCCAAGGGGATTTCAACCTACTCAGGCTAAGTGAAGGCTTTGTTTTACTAAATAGAACATTCTGCCCTTATGGGGCAGAATGTTCAAATAGCTTTATAGCCCACCATAGAGGGCTATATTGGCCATTAAAGGACTGCTCCCTTGATAAAGGCCCTCGCCTTCTGCACAGGCCTTTAACACTGGAGCGGGCCTTTATAGCCCACTACGGCAGGCTATAAATCTATATTAGTGGGTCTTCAGTACTTATTGTGCCACTCCCTTGAGTAGCCTTTTTAAGCTTGTGTCAGGCTTGTGTACAGTTTTAAACTGTGATTTCGACCTGGGAAAATAAACCTTTTGCCAGACCTAAGCCTTCATTTTTAATATATGTAAGTCAAGTAGGGACTAATCAACTCACAGGGAAGGGTGAGATAGATTTAAAAAGTTGGACATTTACTTTTATGTTTTACATTTGTTGGTAGCAAAAAACGTTCAAATAGTTTTTCACTATTACAAGGCCTACCTCCCCCATAGGATAATACTGGGTTACCGTATTACATTTAATAAGTGATAACTTTTGTTTGGGAGCAGGTAGGAATGTCATGTTTGATTTTCTAGTTTAAAACTTTCTTTAATGGTAAAGTTGGATTTTAAGTCACAATTCTTAAAATGTCACTCGTAATTGGCATTTTCATTGTCCTAGCCATTTGGTGTGGGCAGCCTGTTTCCATGGTCCTGTCACTAGGTGTAGTTGGCAGCTGGGCTTTGTGCATTTCTTTCACAATAAAGGTACCCTTCAACCATCTGATATCCTCCACATTAATGACTGGGTAACAATCTTAATCTGAGTGACCCTACATTGCTTTTGTTGACCCTTCAACACCCTACTGGTGTCATTGTTTATCATCGGGTCTCATCCTGGTCCCTAAAAACCAGGATCGGTGCTACCATGTTCCAGAGTGCAATTTGGATATATCTAAAATACATAGAGGCCACCAATGTATCCCTTTACTGCGGTGCCTCTGGAATGGCTGAAAACAGGCATTGTCTTGAGTTTCTACATAAAGTGTAACATATTATTACATCCTAATTAATCAGTCAACATATTTCAGCCCTCTGTAGGTAGGCCATTATGGGTCCAGGGGTTTCATCCGGGCTTAAATGTAGATGCCCTGTAGCATATGTCTCTGGATCCTACTTGGTCAGAGTCAGGGTAACAAAGGCACCATTTAACATCGAACATCCAGGCACTTATTAATGTCCTTCTCAAAATCTTTCTGTACCCCAAGTGGACAGGTGGGGCACGCCAATACAGGGGTCAAAGCTGAGGATGAGTTTAGGTATTTCCTGTGGCATGGCGCTTTTAGAGTGAGTTTGTGTACAGGGTTTTGCTCCTGCCTTTCCCATTGGAAATGTATGCATTTTGTGTTTTAACCAAATTTACATCTCCATACATGTTGTTTTCATATGCATAGGCTGGGAGAGTTGTTATTGTTTTATAACATAGGTTTAAAAGAGAAAAAAATATTAATATTTCTTTTTAAACTTATTTGAAAAAAGTAAGAGTTTAATTTTTGTAATTGTGTTTTTTTTCTTCTGTTTAACTGTGGAAGAAGAAGTCAACACTTTAGGAAGAATGAATGTCTTGATTGTTTTTTTCTCTAAAATTGTTTTGGGATTGTTTTCCGTTTTTACTTTTAAAAATGTACATTTGTCGAGCAACATGGTTATTGGATTGTGAAATTTCTGGAGTTTAGAAGAAAGCAACCTGAAAGTAGGAATGCAGTTTTTTTGTTTGGGTTCGAGTTTGGATTTGTTGCAAACCTTATGGATTCCTAGGTTGTCAGTGACTCCTATTAAAAGGGTCTTAGAATATAACTAGGAGTTGAAGAAAGAAGACAGCAAAAGTAGGAAGTGATTTTTTTATTTTTTTATTAAAACAAAATAAAAAATGCCAATTAAATTAAGTTTTTCAGTCAAATACGGAGATTAATTTTGTCTGAAAGATATTAGTAGATGTTAGTAGAGTAAAATATATGCAATATTGTCCAGGTAGTTTGGAGATTCCAAGAATGGAAATTGTTCAACTTTTGCCAATAGTCTTTCCAACATCTCTTTAGGTTACTTTTTTAAGATATTCAAGAGTTTGTACTACCTGAAAATGATTGTGCCAATCTCATTTCCTGTAAACATTTTTTTTTAATTTGCAAGAAATACTAGGGTTTGGGGTGACTTTTTCCACTTGAGTTATTAAAAGAATTATGCCAACCCTCAGTGGCATTATTGGCTTTTGTCCCTTCCTCCGAGCAGGTGCAGTAACAGTTCCATCATTCAACAGGAAACCTTGGTTTCCTTCTATGATGCAACCTGCTTAGATGGCTAATCAATTCGTTTTTGGGGTAATTTAGAAGTAAGGCCAATTTTTCCTCAATTTGCAATAAAAAAAAAATCTAACAATACAATTGAAGTGTAGAAGTCATCCACCCAGGAGGTACAAAACAAAATGCTGTCAGTTATTTGAGTTCATATTGAAGTTTACTATTTGACGTACAATACCCAGTTAAGGATGTTTTTTGGTTTTTTTGCCAAAGTACCTGGGAAAAGTCAAAAAGCATTCTTGAATTTGAGTCTTAGGACTAGGCTCTTGGCAGTGTTAGAATAATAAATTTGACCCCCTGCCACTGTCCAGCCCCTTCCCCAATTAGGCACTAGGTGGAGTTAGTAAATCTGACCCCACTAGCCACTGTTCAGCATCTTCCCTGACTAGGCACTTTGCAGAGTTAGAATAGTGTCTTCATCTCTCCAGCCACTATCCAGCACCTCTCCTCAATTTTAAATGAGATGGTTAATTTGCTTTAGTTATGCAACAATTGCTTCATAATATACTTGGCAAAAAAATATTTTTTTTTCCTGCATAATGTGAAAGGTGACGCTAAGTTTAAAGCAGCATCAGACTGCACTGTCTGAAGTAAAGTGGAAAATTCAGGTCATGAACTGTGCAACTGAAGCAAAATAATTTATATGATGAAAATGAAGTAGATATCTGTAAAACTATCACACTATCATTTTTTCTAGTCTTGCCAAGAAGCAAAAATGTTTATATAACATGAACTGTAGCAAAAGTGTTCCTTCTTGCACAAGCACTATAAGTTCAAAAGAGCATTTTTTATCTGGTTTAACCTTTATATACTCTGGTTCTACATCATTTGTTCAGACCAGTTCATTTTTTCACTGACATTTACATTTACCAGCCACTACAAAAACAAAACTTATTCCAAAGGATAGGAGGAAATACACAATTGGTGAACATGCTGGTGCCAATATATGCTATACGTAGCTAAGAGAATCATAATGCTACTGAGTTGTCTCATGGAATTGTGGACTTATGTACAAAAAATGATTCACAAAATTAATCTCAGTCAGTTACAACTGTGAAAAGTTGGATCAAGTGTTAGAATCTAAGGAATTCACGGATGGTACTTTCCATTACTGTAGGAAAGGTTAGTAGTGACCTGCCATTTCCGTCATGTGGGTATGCACAGTTAGTATGAGCACAACGGATACATTATATATTTTTGGGTATTCACAAATTCTCCGCATCCTGCAAATGTTCCTAAATGTACTCCTCATTAGGGCAGCTGTAAATTGCTTTCCAGGGTGGGAAAAGAACCACCAAAATCTACAGGAATGGGTTTCTGCAGGGACAAAAAATCTCTGTTGAGAAAGGTTTATCATATTTTTGAGCATTTGATGCATGGTCTTTGAGTCCTGATTATATTGATGTAATGTGGACACCTCTGTTTTCGCTCCTTTGGTGGTTACATAGGTTCAAATGTACATGCCAACGTGTACATCATTCTGGATTCCAGTTTTGCTTTTGTTATTTGAAGAACAAAAGATACTTACCTATTTCTGCTTTTTGAGTATTATGAAGAATTTAAATGGTCTGAATGAAGGAGTCAAAAAGTCTGATAATAATTTAAGTTATTTAACCACCGATTACGTGAAATGATGTGCCCAGATGTGAAGCATAAAAGAAAGGGTAGCCAAGGGCATCAGTTGATGTTGATTTTTCAGTTGCTGCATGAATAGCTGTACTGGGAACAGGATGATAGAAATGTTTTTGATAATGTAGACCGCATGTGTTATATTACAAAAACTTTGCACTGGGGCGAATACCACTTCAAAGCCATTTTGCAATTTTTGTTATGCAATTTGAAATTTTGCTATGCAAATATTGTGCAAACATATTATGCACCAGTCCATATTACAGAGAGCTTTTGCATCAGAGCAAAATGACAAAGTAGATCACGGAACTGCTGAAAGTATATAACAGATATTTCGCTCTTAAAATATTGTAAGTGAGTATTTTAAAAAACAAACAGTAGTTCACGAACAACCCTTCCTAACAAACATGAACAATTGATGTTTAATTGTTTTTGCTATTTATCTAATACAAAATTGCACAAAATGATTTTACTGAAGTCTAGTCTCACATTTCGTCTTTGGAAATTGGAAAATATATATTTATTACTGTGTGAACAAAGCAAAAACAATGACATCTAAGTGTGGCATGATTGCACGTGCAAGTACCACTAGCTCCGTTCCCTATTACAAAAACTGCAAACATTTCACAATCTGACTTGACCTGTTTTTGCACCAATGTAAAGATTCTGTAGTACAGACACTGGCTGACTGATCAGCATATTGAAGGGCCTGGTACCACAAATGAGGACAGGTGTTATCTTTCTTTGAACCCTCTAGTTTTGATTTTTTATCTCCACTCTTAGGTCATTCCGAATCCAGGATCACCTATATGTTTCACATTATCTTTGTTTTTTTGTAGTGTTCATCACAATGGCAACCCACGCTATTCCATTTCAGGTTCTTCATTAAAAGGCAGAATTAAGATATGAGTGCAAACAAAATGCAAACAAATGCAAAATTGCACAAGCTGTTGAAGGAACGTTTTACCTAGCGAGACTTCAAAGAATGGAATAACAGAAAAGGAGACTACATCATTTTTTAGATGAAGCTAAATTCCACTCCCTTGCAAAGGTTTTATAGCATGCCACTTTCTGTTCGTATTAGAATCTTTGTCCAGCAGTGAATTATGAGAAAAATGTTAAAGCTTCACATTGCTCTGCAATTCCATAAATTTTATATCACTTGCCATACATCATGTCAATCTAGCCAGAACTATATAAGCTGACAAAGCAGCCCTTTATAGTTTACCCCTCATTATCAAACTGCGCAGAAAGGGATTGAATAAAATGTAGAAAATGATAAAAGAACAGGCTGTTCCTTCAGTTAGGTTCAGTATACTGTGCATTGCGTTTGGATTTATAGTGGTGCACGAAAGGGAAAACCTTGTAATATGAATGGAGTGGTCGCATGTTAATCATTTCCAAGAGACATGATGTAAAATAATTTGTAGCAATGTTGTGGCTGAGTTCGCAAATTTTGTAAATTTAAGAATTATTGACACATAAAAACATGTAATTATTATATAATTGTGAATGTAAAACTTGTACTGTGCTATTCCTCAAAGATAGTAGTAGATCAAAACAATTGTTATGGATACTAAACGATGACTGAACCATAACGCATTACATAATTACAGAATTGTGAATGCAGAAATCAGAAGTTGCAATTGTGCAATATTTCATGTATGTGCATAGGACAAACCACACATACCGTAATAATTTTGATTCACAAAAATAACGTATCCCTCTGAGTAATTTACACTTTTGTGTAAGTGTAATACTTTTTGCTTATTCACAAAATTGGAGTGCAAGTTACCAGCATCACAGATGTGGCAGAAGACACTGATAGAAATTAATAGAGGTAGGACATTTAAATAAAATAAAGTTAAATTCAATTCAATTAGTTCAAAATATAAATGCATGTAAGTTAATTAATATTAAAGGAGTATAAGAATGGAACATATTTATTATTTAATTATAAAATATTTGAAAGCAATATTTTAAATAAAAAAATGTATGTAACACGTTTCTTATTGAAATATAAACAAATTAATTTAAACCATTTGTATATACCACCTTTAATAATTATTTACATATAATAACATTTTTTTGTAGCATTTTCTTTCCTTTAAACTACAAAAAAATAAATGTATTATATTTTATTATACTTCCATTAATTAAATGTTTATTTCAAAAGGGTATAGTGAAATAACATATTTTATTTTGTTCTGCATTTAACATACATATGTACAATTAATTTTCATTAATGTTTAAGTTAAAAATATATTCAACATTTTATTATTATTTTGCCCATATTTTACCATAGGAAGCAGTCAGGGTGGAGATATTTACTCTGTAAATTTTATTTGAAACAGTTAAAACAGTTATTTAAAGACTATTAATCATGTTTAATAATTGTAAATTTCATTGGTGAAGGTAATTTGTTTAATTAATATTTAGGGCAAGTACATTTTATAAATGTACCTTTCTCCTGGCTGAAGCTGATGGAGGCTAATTTGCATTACCTTGGAGGTCACGCAGGTGATTGACCTTAATGACGTGAAAAATGTGCACTGAGAGCAG
This sequence comes from Pleurodeles waltl, assembly GCF_031143425.1. Classification (NCBI taxonomy): domain Eukaryota; kingdom Metazoa; phylum Chordata; class Amphibia; order Caudata; family Salamandridae; genus Pleurodeles; species Pleurodeles waltl. The sequence goes on from NC_090449.1 coordinate 952,878,494, forward strand.
AATCATGGCTTAGGCTTGGTAACAGAATGGGCTAGGTGTGGAGCATGTGATCCATATTAGCCCACAAAGGACAGTATAGGTCGACCCTGGAGCTTAATAAACTTGAAAGGAACGGAAAAGAGGCCTGCCCATTCATTATTTTGTGCAAAAAGAGGCCTCAAGAAAAGAAAGTTATTGTCCCCAATGCCCACACTTGGCAGGCTGGCTCTAAACCCAGTGGGAGGAAATCTACCCACAGAACTGATTTGAAGTGGACACAGGGGAAGGGACTGCTCATTTCCCTGTCCACAACTCTTGAATGGACACAAGAGCTCTGCTCAATGGAGAAAGGGTACCCCAATCTTGGACTGTAGGAGACAGGGGCACAATGGCATTATTTACAGTAGGGCAACAGAAACTGCTGAATAGGTGGGTAGTGTTGTCCCTGGGAATTTTTCACGATTGGCTAAGGAGTGTCCAGAACTCACCCCCAACACTGGCTAGTGCTAACCATAAAAATAGCACCCCAAGGAGCCATCCGTAGATCAATTTGTAGACCTGCTAAAGATTAGAAATGGACTGGACCTGCTGGTCCGTGACCGGCAAGGACCCCTAAAGGACTGAAACTGCTCCCTTCTGTACCTAGGACAAATAAATGGACTCTAAGGGTCAGTTGGTTGACTTCCTGAGTGGCTGCAAGAGGCTTTTTTCCTTAAATGAACAATTGACCTACACCAACTGGACATGGCCTGAATCTTGCTGATTTCCACTACTGGAGTGAGTGCTGGCCCTTACTCCTTTCCATGAGATGCTGAGAGCCTTACAAATGACCCAGTGGAGCTACTTAGAAACTCTGAAAAGTGGGAACTTATAAAATGTTTGGACTTCCAACACCTCTGGAGCCATCAGTGGGACCTTGTGGCATATGTGTCTAATTACTGTGCACCTTTCACGGATACAGCCGCAGGCTTGCCCCGCTGGAGAATTTTAAGCTCCCTAAAAAACAATAAGGGCCTGATGTATTAGTTGAAGTAAGGAGTAATCGCCATTCGTCTGGTGCAGGACTCAGGGCCTGCACCAGACCAATGACACATGTGTATGGAAGTGTCATTTAACACAAACACCCCTCCCATGAAACAGCCCTGCAATGACCCACACATCACAAACAATGTAACACAATGTGATGCACAATGGCTTGAGAAACAGAAATCCAAAGCTCAAAATGCAAACAATATCTGCACAATAGGGATGGGGGCATCAGGAGCACTCCTGGAAGGATGCTGTTCTGGGACACTTTACACTTTGCACATGCCCCTGAACCATTTGCACAGAAACTGACCCTTCATGTATCTCAGGGACAACTAATGGTAGAGCCAAGTGACAGTCCTTTCTGCATAATGTTAAAGTGCAAGTCAAGAAAGCACATACACCAGCATGGGTCATACATCTAGATGAAATAGCTGCAAGGTACACACATCAAAATGGACTCATGCTCAGTCAAATGCAAAGGGAGCTAGTACAAGTGAATACCCTCCATGTGTGGACAAACAAAACTCAAGCTTCCGCACATGAGACAAATGTACAATCCATATCAGGTGGACAAGTCTAGCACCATACATGCTGACATTGGACAACACAAGATGAAATACTTACCATAGCAAACATAACACAATGCAATGACACCCCAATTGGATTAACACCCACATATCCATATAGTCAACATCTACCTTTGTCTTGAGTGACATCAGCACTGTCCATAAAGTCAGATATTGCAAACAACAGCAAATGGATCAGCAATTAGGATGAAACACACACAACTGTAGGCGTGCAACACAAGTTACTCAAGAACAACATAAAGGTAGAAAAGTAGTCGCAGGATAAATGTGCATCCAAAAAAAACAATAGCTTTGGGTTATTCTAGCCAAATTAATTAGAGCAAAGGTATGGAGGCACATGGGAGATGGTGTGCTCCTTGTTTTTCACTGGCCTCATTGATTGTGCCTTGAGGTATTTGAGAACTCCTCAAGATTATTTACTCATTTTTTGTGCGCCTCTATACCTCTATGATTATTTAGGTTTTCACTAAGGGGGACATTGTATCTTTACATAATTTATCAGTCCTGAGGATGGTCCTATCGTCATTTGCAATTTGGCCAAAAACATTGACACCAACCCATCTCAGTATCTCTCTTGCAGAACAGTGGAATACTCCTGAAAACTGTGGACTTACCAACATCTGAGTGGGTTATTATTAAATGGACATTTGGATGATACTACTCAAAGTGCTGTATAAGACTGTCTGCCTTGTCATGTATAGATGGAGATTTCTTTCATATACCCCCAAGGCGGTAAATATGGATTTGTTTGTTGAATACACTAATTCATGTGCTGGTACACTTGCATTCTCAATTTATTTGAGTAATTCTTGGTTTGAGATATGACATTTATTGATTTGATGTTGTGTCCTAACATTGCAGATTTCCTATAAACTTGTTCAGTGACATAATTTTTTCCAAATAAGTCCCTTGTTGGCACCTTTTTACGTTTTCACATTTATACCCAGGCCTTGAAAGGCATATTGAGTTGTCCTCTTGTATGTACTCCACTCCTGTCTGTGGCACCAAATGAAATGTAGCCCCATTGCAAACGTCCTGTTCCAAATAGGGGTGAGTGAAATGCGTGGAGTCGCTACATGGAACTCTGAGAAGTTGTGAAAAAACTCTGCTGCATTACGTGGAGTTCCCTGAGCAGGCAGAGTAGTCTGTGGTACCTGTTCGCATTGTGTTTGACATCAACACAATGCAAAGTACATACTCACATCGAAAATCCCCCGCAAATGGCACCACGAAGTTCACAAAGGTGCAGTCATTTTGTTTTTCACTCTGTTTATTGTGCTGGGCCTGATTTTTCCATCCCATTTCATCCATGTAATCTTCCAAATTAATCTACCCCTCATTTTAATTTTTATAGTAGCGTCTCTATTATTGAATCTTTATTTTTACTTTTTAAAAATGTTTTTCCTGTTTTTTAACTTTTTATATTTTTGTTTATTTTTCCCTTATTTCTTCCTTCCTTCATTCTCTTTAACTTCTCTTCTTCATCCCCCCCTACCCAGCACCATGGCAGATCAGAGACAGGGTAGCAGGAGCCACATACATTGTGAGCAGTGTAGCCACCAAGGGGTGCAGCCTCGCCCCATCTTCAGGGAGAAGGAGGTGGCAGAAGTATTTTTTTTTGTGCAGCACCACCTCCCCTCCATGCTGGCAGCAGGCAGTAGGGCTGGGAGTGGTTACACCCTTCTCGAGCATCGATTGCTGTGGGAGAGGGAGCACCTGCTTTTTCGTCAGCACACTACGCCAGCTCACCCATCTGCAGTTGATGCACTGTTGAGAGGACGTCATCGACCAAAACAGGACCTGCTCAACCTGCTGGACTTCAAGGTGTCGGGGATTGATGAGTAATAGTTATTTACTTATTGTTGTGTGCCTTGTTGTTCCACAGCGCAAGTCACTGCGACAGGGAGGCGTGCCATGGGTGTTACGGTGGGTGTTCCCATGTCACACCCATGTAATTTGACAAATTCCCAAACTTACGAGGTTTTGTAAACCTGGGAATGCTTCACTTATGCCTCCCCAATAAGGAGAAAAACCTTTATTTCTCTTCGTTTTTTACTTTTTCTATGTGTGCTGCAATTTGCAGCACACATCGAAAAAGGAAAACTCCTGTGATTTTTTTTTGCCGGAAGGTGTCCCTTCCTGCACAAAAACAATCCTCCCCTCAACACAGGCACCCTTGCAGTATGTTGCAGGGATGCCTGCGTTGGCTCTTTGCAGCCCATTGTGTGCCAAAGAAGGGGAAAATGACAGGAATGCGCCATATCTTTTGTAGATACAGCACATTTCTGCCCTCTCTTATTGATGCAGGGCAGCCCTGCAAGAAGGCTTGCAGTGCAGCCCTGTGTCAAAGGTTTGTAAATATGGCCTGTAGTTTAGGAAGTTTGGAGTAGGGCTTAGGCGTAGGCATTCAGAAAGTAAAAGTAATAGGTCAACGCGAGTTGAGTCTGTCATACTTGGCAACCTGATTTAGAAAGGTCACTGTGTTTGCTTCTGCTTGTCAAAAGAGATTTTGGGGGTGATTAACTGTAGCATTAATCTTTTTTTCTTATTTTTTTTCTTTATTTCTTACCTCAGCACCCAAGGGGAAGAACGGGGCAACATCATCGGTGCGTCCAGGAGGAGAGGGTGCCAGTACTAGTGCCACCAGCAGTGCAGATGTCGGCGGATCTGCTGGCCCCAGTAAGTCTTCCTGCTATATTATTTTTATTTTCCTAATTTTATTTTTTCCCCCTCTCCTCATTTCAAATAATTTTTCTTTTAATTTTACTGTGCCTATCTATCTTTTTTTGTATGTATTTTTATTCTATGTTTGCTTTGTTGAATTCTTGTTAGACCTGCATTTATCTATTTTCTTCTTTACCTGACTTCATCCTGTCTGTACTAGCTTTCTTCTGCTTTGAAACTAAGCTTAGCTTTCCCTACTCCCCTTACATATCTCGCGGACTGGTACTTAATACTAAGAGGACAGATTTTTATGAAATCTACTCTACCAACAAGATTGCATGCCCAAGTCAGTTTTTCTGCACATGTTTGTGAAGGTTTTCTTTGCCTTGCTCATGCCTCAAGACCTCATCATAGGTTCTCCTGGATTGACCAAAGTATCACCCCTTTAATGCACTTCAGTGACTTAGTTGAGCTCTGCCCCTCCATTATGAAATGTCTGTGGTATATTTGACTACCTTGCTTTTCCAACAACCAACAAAATTCTTAAAGTGAATGATAGAACTAAATGATTTCTTGTAGTTGTATTTTTTTTTAAAGTAAATTGTGTAACATTGATCCAGTCGCATCGACCACCATTGCCAGGGCCAATGGCAGCATCAGGGCATTGGACACAGCTGGGCTCAAAGGGGGAGAACCAGCGGCAGCAGGGAAGGGCGCTGATAAGTCATATTGCTCTTGGTCATTGACAATCACTAACTTACTCACTGCAAGGGTGTTGCATGTGAAGCCCATGGTTTAGCAGCTGCAGTGGGGATTGAGTTCTTAATCTTAATGGCCTCTTCACTCTGCAAATAAGCAGACAAAAGCTCATAACGGTTGAATGGCTGCTACAAATGATGGTTTGATGAAAAAGCCAACAAAGGATAGATGGCTAAAAGAAAGAATGGGTGAAATGGTATTTGAGTGAAATGTTGGTGAAAGGACGAGATGTGTAGGTGATTGATAGGAGATGCATGAGTGGGTGAAAAGATAGATGAAAGGGGTGAAAAGATGCCTCAGTGGGTAAAGGGTAGATGTGTAAAAGCCGATGCTAAGGTGAAGAATGGGTGGTTGTTAATGAACTAAACATGGGTAAATTAACGTATAGGTGAAAGCAGGGTATTTGAAAGGGTGGATAGTGGATAGGTGAGTCTGTGAATGGATGGGTAGATATATATGGATGCTGGATTGGAATAGTGAAACACTGGATGAGAGAGTGTAAGCTTTAATCAAATGGTGGGTATCAAAGGATGATTAGAATAGATTAATGAAAAGATGAATGTATGCTTGGATCAAGAAGAAATAAGGGAGCTGTTGAGAAGAGGGATGTGTCTTCTGCTCACCTAAATTTGATGGTTTGCATGATTATGAAAGTGTTGGCTCAAAGTGGGGGCATTTTAATTGTCTGTCTCCTCCATTAACTCCCTGTAGTTGAAGCAAGGCAGATATGTATCCTCCCATCCATCATCATACCTCCCTCCCCATTAGTCACCAATGCAACTACGATGTTGCTGCAGTGTGGCAGTGTACAATAATGTTTTCTGTGCAATGTGTGCATCTGTTTCAGTTAATGCAGCATTTACTAAGTTGGTAATGCATTGCACACTTAACAAGGTGTTTCACTTCCATCCCAGTGCCCATTCTGTTGCATCCTAGTGAATCAGTCTTTTTTTCTTTCCAAAGTTCTGTCCCAGTCACCCCAAAAAAAAAAAAAAAACCTTTTGGCGGGTCCACAATCATGTATAATGTAATTTTTCATGGTTCATTATAGATTCATGCAGTTCGGATTTTACCCTTTTGACATTCCTCAACTACAGTGAGGCATGTGTGGATAAAAAATGGCCCTGTGACTCATTGTAATCAGTCATATCAAATTCCAACTCACTGCTATTGTGCCACTGTACTTTTTAAACATTGTTTGTATAGAGCACGGTTTATAATTTGGCATTTTCCTTTTTCTTTCCTGTTATAGCTACTCCTGGTGGACATCGTCCAACTCGTTAGGAGATAGCAACCCAACTCTGGCAGCAGAGGTTGGAGGGCATCTGAAGTGAATATTGGAGGCTAGTAGCCCTCCAGGAGGAGGAGGAGGGGGAGGAGGAGGCTGGAGCAGCACTCATGGCCACCGCCCTAGCTCTTCCAGCCATCCGTCAGCAACTTCAGCCTCCCAGAGCAACACCATTGTAGCTGCCAGATGGCATCACTCCATCCCAGTTCCACCACTGCTGCTCCCTCCTCATGCCAGGACCGCATATTTCAATGCTGGGTCCTGCAACACCTTGCATGACTGGCACATATAGAGGCGACCCTCAGTGACATCTGGACCCGACTGTGAATGACACTCTCTCTCCTGTCTCATTACATTTTTTGTTTTGGTGGGAGGGACACTTAGGGGTGGAGAGGATGGAGAGGGAGTCGGTTGGGGTTTGAAAGTTAGTTGGACTTTTCATTGGACGTTTTGGGGACAGGACTATTTGTGTGGGGACAGAGGTGGGCCTGTTGTGGGTGGAAAGGGTGGGTGTTCTATTTGTAAAAATAAAAGGGGATAATTTATTTTACTTGATTCACGCTTCAAATGTTTACTTTGGTACTTTAGTTTGCACTGCTGTCTTTTAGTGTTGCCTGTTTTGTAAATCTGCTAAAAAAAGTCTGTCATTTACTTATACAGAACCTTTTCTCTATTGCCCTCTGCAACTGAACTATATCGACCACTATTGGATGATTGCCATTGCCTATTTTGCCTACAAAAACCTAGCTACACTTAGACAAGTAAGACAGCATCTTCTTTAGTAGGAGTTAATTACTCACTAAACAAATTAACTTTAATCCATAATTCTTCTCTTGCCTGAATAGAAAGCCACGGAGTCTTCTTCTTCTTACTGCAGGGTTTTTCACAAGATGGCATCTTAAGGGGGGTGGTAGGTAGTAGTAGTAGCAGGCTAGCGCATTAACAGGGAAGACAGAACTTAACAGAGGGTGCCACTCTCCTATGCAATCTTCAGCTACAGGATTAATCAAAGGGTTATCCATCACTGTCAACTGGATTGAAAGAAAAGTATAACAGAGAGCTAGTGCGTGATCATATTATCATAACTTTAGGAAGACTAAGACCAGACTACCACAATGACAGTATTTGACAAACAGCAACGAAGACCTGATATTATAATAAGTTCTAGCAATATCAATTTATTCTGAGCAATGGTGGGGAGCTATAAAACTAAACTTAGGAAATTAAATCTTGGAGTCAGGAGAGGTGGGCTCAGACTGAGGTGGTTGGACCCGGTTAAGCATTTACGGAATTCACACAAAAGGCATGGATGATGATTTGATTGGGCTGGTGTGAAATATTGCTTAGGTAGTAGAAGGTCATGCAGTGGGTTGGTGTTACTTTCAACACATGCACCCCAGAAAGTGTGTGATTCATTTATGGTTTAAAATTAATCACACTGCCTAGGGTAAGAGGGTTAGGGGCTCAATGAACAGATGGGAAAGGGGATTTACTGAAAGGTGTGACACTGACAAGCACTACACAAAAGACACTGCAGCAATGTTCATTAGGGAGCTGAGTAGCACACCATCATACATCTGTTGTGGAAGGAAATGAAGGGATAAATATGACACAGTTCAGTTAAATGCATTGCAAACAGTCATTCTGTCCCAGAGAGGCTCCAGATAGTACATCCTAAATGTTAGGACTTCTAGTTTTGAAATATGGAAGATTGAATGTAACCCACCCAGTTCTAAAAATTACTAAAATTATGATTGTTGAAAGGAAAATTATACTGTTTTGTCAAATTGGATGATGCATCTCCAGTTTTCGTGGAATATCTACCACTCTGGTGCCTGTATGAACCCTTCTGATAGGTAGGCTGGATTCTTCAGCTTTCCAAGTTTTGTTCATGCAGAAGAGGACCACAAGAACGCCTGTCTAATGAAAAAAATAGTAGCTGTATTATAGAGTAAAGGAAAAGGACAAAAGAAACAAGGTGTGCTTCATGAGGAGTCAGGAATGTACCAAGAAGACTCAGAGGCAGAGCAAGAACATCAGAGGAGTTTCATGTTTGGGCTAGCAATGCAGCAAACACATACTTGTTAGAAATGGGGTCTTTGGGTGGCAGTCAAGTTACCCCCTGTCCAAGCAAGGACCCTCAATCTAGTCAGGGCAGGGGAGAAACACGCCTGGCTAACCCTCACTCATTCCCTTGGTAGCTTGGCACAAGCAGAAAGGCTTAACTCAGAAGCAATGTGTAAAGTATTTATACCAACACACACAGTAATATAGTGAAACACTACAAAATGGACACCACACCAGTTTAGAAAAATAGATAATATTTATGTAAATCAAACGAGACCAAAATGACAAACATCCAACATACAAAAGTCAAGATATGAATTTTCAAAAGAATAAGGGCCAGATGTCTAAAAAAGAATTGCGATTGCAAACAGGCCAACGGGCTGTTTGCGATCGCAAAAATGCATTTTGGTATGTAACAAGTCCAATTTGCAATTCGGTAACTTGTTACAGAATCACAAATTGGATTTGTGACTACATACCGATTCGGTATTAGTAAGGGGAGTGTCGATTTGGTATTAGTAAGGGGAGTGTCAAGAGCATCCCTTCCTAATACCGAATCGCAGAGGTATGTATGATTGTTTTGTGACCGTGAATGTGGTCGCAAAACAATCTCAGTTACCACTAATTTCAAATTGGTGGTTACCCATTCGCAAAGAGGGAGGGGTCCCCAAGGGACCATTTCCCCTATGTGAATGCATGCAGAGGTGTTTTTTAGGCTAAGGCAGTGGTCCCAGGGACCACTGCCTACTCTTAAAAAATGAAAAGAAAACTTGTCATTCTTTAATTTTAAATGCATCCTGTTTAAAGGAAAATGAGTTGCATAAAAATAAAAAAAATGATTGCTTTATTGAAAATCAATCACAGACATTTGCGAGCTCTTGCGAATCGCAGGATGAAACTTTTGGAGTTTCATACATTACTTAATTGCGATTCACTAAAAATCGCAATTAGGTAATCGCTATTGTGAAGAATGATACATCTGGCCCTAAAAACGATGATTCTACACAAAGTACCTGGTTTATGTCAAAAATAAAGCTACACGGGTGAGCGTGTGTCGGAAAAGTAAGCAATGCGTGATTCCTTACTCGCAAGTGAGGTCGTGTGTCGTTTCTTCTCCGGTTTGGGTAGGCGATGCGTCATTTCTCTCCCTCACAAGAGAGTGTTGTGTCGATTTCCAGACAGGACACCTCGGATCCACGTAGGTTCACAATGACTTTGACCAACCAGCAACAATGTGTGTGAAATCCGGTCACACAGTGTTGGAAAATCGCGCTGTGTGGGGTTTACATCATTATCAGCAGCCGCAAGTGGGTGTTGCTTCATTTCTCCAGCCGCAATGCGTCGATTTCCCAGTTGCAGTGCAGGTAGAGCATCGATTTCAGCCGCGGAGCGGTTGACGTGTCATTTATCAGCGGTGTTGCAGATGGTGCATCAAAAATTTGCCTGCACTGTGTTCTGTGCGTGGATTTCAGTCCTTGTACTACCAACTTCACACTTCAAGGGCCAAGGGACTGAATAGGGCACCACTTGGCAGGGCAGGAGTCTCAGCAGAGAGTCCAGGTGCTGCCAATTCTTTGATGGCCCTGAGACTTCAAAAAAGGAGGCAAGCTCAGTCCAAGCCCTTGGAGATTCTTCTCAAGCAGGAATGCACAACAAAGTCCAGTCTTTGTCCCCTTTGACCGGCAGAAACCGCAACTGCAGGATAGCCCAACAAAGCATGGTCACATGCAGGGGCAGCACTTCTCAGATCTTCAGCTCTTCTCCTTGCAGATGTTCCTCATGGTTCCAAAAGTGATCTTGAAGAAATCTGCAATCTACACCCCCTCCCTTTGTGTCACTGTCTAGAGGGAATTCACAAGAGCCCAACTGTCAGTTCTGACCCAGATGTACACAAGCAGGCAGAGTCACAGAATGGTTTCAGCAAGAAAATGCCTACTTTCTAAAAGTGTCAATCTCAAACTAATAATCTAAAAACATCTTCTCTAAAGATGTTTTTTTAAATCGTTAGTTCAGGGACACCACACTCCATATTTCTTTCTGCTCTCAAAGGCCACGTTATCCTGTGAGGGAGATAGGCCTTGCAACAGTGAAAACCGAATTTGGCAGTATTTTACTGTTAGAACATGTAAAACACATCAGTACATGTCCCACCTTTAACATACACTGCACCCTTCCCCTGGGGCTACATAGGGCCTGCCTTAGGGGTGCCTTACATATACAAAAAGGGAAGATTTGGGGCTGGCAAGTGGGTATACTTGCCTGGTCGAAGTGGCAGTTTAAAAACAGCACACAGACACTGCACTGGCAGGTCTGAGCCATGTGCACAGGGCTACTCATGTGGGTGGCACAATCAGTGCCACAGGCCCACTAGTAACATTTGATTTGAAGACCCCAGGCACCTCTAGTGCACTTCACTAGGGACTTACTAGTAAATTTTATATGCCAACCATGTATAAAACAATCAACAATACAATATACACAGAGAGCTTATGCACTTTTGCACTGGTTAGCAATGGTAAAGTACCCAGAGGCCTAAAGCCAGCAAAAACTGGTCAGAAAAAATAGGAGGAAGGAGACAAAATGTTTGGAGATGACCCTGCAAAAAGGCCCAGGTCCAACAATAATCAGCAGTATTTCCAAATCAACGCACCTCTCTCTAGTACACAAAGCTGATTGAGTGAGTACTAGGCTTAAGAGTCTTTGCTCACATCCTAGGTTTCTTTGAAGTCAAAAACTTCCTCCTTTCTAGCTGTTGAAGTAGTCCTGCCTTGAGTCCTTCCATCTTGAGATTCAGAGTGACTCCGCCCCAGTCCCAAATCGAGCAAGGTAGACCTGTGAAGTGCCCTGCTGTTCAAGAACATAGGGAAACAGAACTGAAGTTTTTTTTGTGTAGATTTGTATTTGGTAGCTAAAGTGGCTAGTTTGTTATGAGGAACAACAAAAAAGGAGTAGCCCCTGCAGGTAAATTTCACTACTTTTGAGAACGCCATTCACTTTCCAGGAGAAACATAATCACCCATCAGCCACCAAACATTGCAAGTCATCAGAAACAAGTTTACAAGTTAGATGAACTCCCTCCCTCACTGTCAGCCACCACATGCATCAGTCATCACACACAATTTCACACTCACAATCAATCAATATATCACCACTTATTGATGCAATAGTTACGAGTTTCCTCTTCCAATCCTAGCACAGTGGTTAAAGAAAATGCCTCCTCTTTGATGGTATCCACACATTGGAACTAGGCATTGGCACTAGCAGTCGTTTGATCAATGATCTTGCTAGGTGATGTAAAAATAGGATAGGCAATGGCATGTGAGGGAGACAAGCATCACCTCCAACATCCTGAAGGGTATGTGGAGGCTTCTTCTTTGCACCCAGGTCCAACTCCAATCCTGGCTTGTATGTGACTATAAAATCAATAGTGAGGCAGCATAACTTCGACACACACATAATGTTGCACTAAAATATTTTTCTTTTTTTGATAAAGAAAGAAAGAGAAAAAGAGGCTGAACAAGGAATAATTAAAAAGTTCTATGGTGGCACTGGCATACTCAAACCAGGAATTAGAGTTTGTCCTCAAACTCTAGTGGTTCTCCCAGAAGTTGGTGAGCTAACACGCTTGATTCCGACCAATCATCCTCTTCCTCCTCATGTGGTGTTTCAGGATCGGTGTAATCAGACGGTATAAAATGCTTATTCATTTGGATCATGCATGGTGAATCTTTCCACGCTTTGAGGCCCTTCTCACTGTAATAACTGTACCAGCTGCACTGAACTCACATTCAGCAGACATGTTGGCTACAGGACCAGCCAGAATCTTTAATGCCAGGCTGCTGAGCTCTGGCCATTGGCGCATATTCCCATACCAATACACCAATTAGTTTTGATCCACATATACCTCTTTCTGGTTCTCCAGGTAATCCTGGAACATCCCATGAATGGTCATTGGTGCTGTCACCTGCTTGACTACTTTTTTCTTCGTCTCTGCACTGGACTTAAGACCTGCCACTTGAAACCAAGCCAATGTAGAGGTTGCATCCGATTTATCTGTTGCTGTTGTCACTGGTTTTCTTTTTTTGTGGGGTTGGCGGATGTGAGACAAAACTGCCCTCTCTGGAAGTTGAATGCGGCACCCAAGAAATGCAGAGTGAGACTCTGAGTTCCAGCCATTCTTCTTCCAGGTCTCCTGCTTGCTCAACAATTCCCTTCTTGTATTGTGAAACATCACCTTCAGAAAAAGGAATGATAGCGGAAATAATTTTTTTGTAGCATGGATCACGTAGGCTGGCACAGATGCACTCTTTGGGCGAGATGTTGTAATTTTGCAGTCTTGTATTACAAGTCAAGCGATAGCTGAGGCTATTAACCAAGGCATGCGTTTCTGGGTTTTCGTTCACTCCCTCGAATGCAAAACTTTCAGACATCTTGTTTAGCTGTTCCTGTAGCAGATGCAATAACAGGATAGTGCTAGCGCACCTGGTCCTTAGTAAGTAAACTTACAAGGGGACGTGTGTAGTCAATTAACCTTTTGAATCGCATGGAGTATCCTAGTCATGCAGTGACTACTGAGCCAATAATCAAAATCAATAGAAATAGCTCAACATCATTCTGGCTCATGAATAACCACAACTCAGGAAAAAGTTAATACTTTTTATTTCCCTATTGACTACAATTCTAAATCACCAATTAGTTCAATCATTATTAATCAACTTCAGTTTTATTGAGTGAGACATCAACCTCTGACAAAACAAATGCGACAATGAGATTTCATAACCTATATAAAAGAATACCAACATTAATGATGAAGTTCGGCAATTTAGTCCGTCAGTCATTGTCACCGTCAACGTCACCCTTAGCAGCCTACCTAACCAAGATTAGCATTCGCATGTGGGTCTTCATGTGAAAACAATTTGGAGATAACATTAATTTGGAAAAATCTACCTAAGTGAGGATATCTATAGTCAGCTCAGTTGGTACCTAGAAGAAAAGGCAACAAAATCATTAGTCACATTTTTCATAGCTACCTATCCAGGATGGATCAGCAACAAGTCAGTCTTCGTCTTCAGGTCATCAATTTGTCAGCTAGGGAATCAGGCTCATGGAACATAAGCCCAATATCAGCACCTCGGACAGCGTCTCCTGAGGTCATCAATTCTTCTCCCGAAAACTCTCCCTCTTAGCCCCTTGTCACAGCTTTTTATTGGCGTCTCCCAGTTCATCCCCCTAATTGCTAATTGGTCAGTCAGTCGGCAGATATGACTTTAACCTATAGTTTATGTTTACCAAATCTACTAATTTTCATATGAGTCCATTCACAAGATGTGGATTGGTTCTTCATGCGATGCCCTAATCATATGGCTCATCAGGTATCGAAATTGTTGCATATGCTTCTTCAGTCAGTGCCCCTATTGTTCAAGTCCTGGAAAAATACATTTAGCCTGCTCTACATATAATTGTAGCAAATTGTTTTAATCATCTCCTGCCCACCGGTACCTTGCAGAACATTCTAGCTAAGTAACTTGAACTTCGAGCGGGTCAAGGTTGAATATAGCAGTTTCCAGTCCTTTGCAAAGCGTTCAGTTTTTCATGCTTCGAGTGTGCGAGGTCCAGTGGAACTAGGCCTTTAGTCCAGCTAACTTAATACTACAATTTAATGTAAAACATAGGTTATACATCTCATTATGACATGTTATTACATTTTTCTCATATATTTTCATTATTTCATACAATTTCAGTCATTTTAGTACACATGGTGATCACTCCCTGAGGGCACAATTTCAAACGTGCACATTATTTTTCTATGATTAATTTCTCTACACATTTTCTTATTAGTACACACATATTGATCATTATTAATTTTCTTAATTAGCATATCTGCTTCAACAGTCCCTCCTCTGATGACTAAATATGTCATCACACCTTCCTTTATCCTCAATCTACAATTCTGTTTCGTATGTACTTTGCTTTCTTCTTGAGTTTTCTCAATAAATTCTTCTCCTGTGATGTTCTTCCCTCCTCTGATCATTTTTAGATTACCTTAATGTCATCTTTTGCCATAATTTACATGTACCCCATAATCCTAATATAAAAATAATCACAATTAATATTCTCTGTACAATTTTCCATAATACCCCATTCCAAATTTGACTAAACCAATTGCCCACTGAAGCAAATCCATTTCCAACCTTTTCCCAAACCCCTGGTTCCTTCAATTCCTTCAAATCCTTGCTTGAATTAGTTAAATTAGTAAGTATGGGCCAGATGTAGCAAAGTTTTTGCACGTCAGAAACAGCAAATTTAGCTGTTTGCGACGTGCAAAAACCACATTGTGATGCCCAATCCCCGTTTTGCGGTTACTGACTCGCAAAAAGGGACTGTGAGTCACAATCAGGAAGGGGTGTTACCCTTCCTAATTGCGAGTCGCAGCACGATGCTGCATTGGTTTGTGACCGCGAACGCAGTCGCAAAGCAATCGCAGTTACCACCAGTGTCACACTGGTGGTAACCCATTCGCAAAAGGGAAGGGGTCCCCTTTGCGAATGGCATGTAAAAAAAAATTCAGAGCAGGCAGTGGTGCTATGGACCACTGCCTGCTCCGAAAAAATGAAACTAAAACGTTTCATTTTTTCATTTTATAATGCATCTTATTTTCCTTTAAGGAAAACGGGCTGCATTACAAAAAAAAAAAACTGCTTTATTTAAAAGCAGTCACAGACATGGTGGTCTGCTGTCTCCAGCAGGCCACCATCCCTGTGAGTGCTGCAAGTCGCAAGGGCATCGCAAATTGCGATCCACCTCATTAAGAATAATGAGGTGGGCCTTTGCGACCCCCTTGCGAGTAGCAGATGGTGTCAGGGACACCATACTGAATTGCGACTTGCAAATTGCGAGTCTCTCTGACTCGCAATTTGCGAGTTGCAATTCAGGAATTTCGTACTTCTGGCCCTAAGTCTTCTATTTCCTTATCACTATAGGGTATGTATGATGAGCAATGCCTAGCATTAATCATTTTGCAGACTCTGCTGTCTTTCGTTAAAAGTATGTCTAAAGCAAGCCTATTTTGAAGCGTCATAGCTCTCTCTGCAGCTAATTCAGTATCTATCAGGAGTGTTGCCCCTGTAACGTTTTTCAGCATGCTATCCACAATAGTAGACAACTTTTGTATCTTGATTGCATTAAAAATAACTCCCACGGAAGGAATTACTGCACCAAAAATATCTCCCACAATTGCAGAAGAGGTTACCCTCCTCTGTCGCTCATGATGTAATTCAGTCACTTTTGGAAATTTCTTTAAATCATCCATCTGATACTTTTTAGGGAAAACTATCCCCAAATAACATGTCCCATACCATCCCCTAGGTAGATGGTAATAAGCATTAAGTCCACAAATATAGTAGAATCCAGGAATTGCAGGGTCCTGACCATTCAGCATAAAAGTCCATTTACTCTGAAACAAATACATATGCCTGCATTCACTCGTTCCCACAAATAGTGTCAGTGCGTGATTTCGGCCTATATATACAAAGCTTCCCTACATGTAATGCAGCTAAAGCTAATTTCCCTTGCATTTTAATAGCAGTTTAAGCATAATCATTCTTATAAGTTCTCTTCTCTAATCCTTTCTCTAGCTTCTCCTTCAACGCCTTTCTCCTGTCATCAGTATGCCCTATAAAGCTCTTTTCTAATGGGGTTAGTAAGCAGGTTAGGTTGTTCTTATGAGCGTACCTGGTACCAAACGTTAATGTCGCTTCAAAGAAACCTCTAACTAATACTATATCATGCTCCTTAGCTACCTTACTCAAATATCTAATTATAGGGACAAAAGAAAACACCATATCATGATTGGAATGGAAGTACTGAATGTACTCGTGGTTATAGAATCTTGTTAATAGCAAACTACAAGTTATGCCATAAGTTAGCGACAGGCTATGGTATGTAACCCATTATTCCACAGAAGAAGGAATTTGCATACACACAAGACAATTTCTTGCATCCATCGTCTCAACATACTCACTTAACAACCGATAGAACACATTAGAAGAAAGTTCTCCTTGCGCATTAGTATAGTCATGCAAGTATTTCTCATCTAACTTAAACATTTCTAATGCTGTTAGTGTAGTAGTCTCAGGAACAGAAGCAATAGTATCCTCCTTCATCTCATGAACAGACATTCCCACTATCATTATTATAAACATTATTCCACACATACTTGCCACTCCAACACTCAGATACCTACAATATCTAAAATTTCTAACGCAGTTATTTAATTCAGCCATGATCTATAAAGAATCAGAAAGTAGAAATGCCTCTTAGATAAAGTGCAACAGAAAAATTGAAAATGAAGAAAAATATTTCTTTCTCACAGTTCAGTTTCACACACAGGAACCGGTTGTCAAAATCAGTTATCAGCTTGTCACATCCAGGTTTTCAATTGTCACATCAGGTTATCAATGTCTTTTCCAGTTTTAGCTCGCAGTCTCTTTTCAGATATATCTAGATCCGTTCAACAACTCAGTTTATTGATCATCTTCAGGTTGCATCAAAGTACTGATTCAGAATGTCTCTATCAAAACAAAAAGACATAAACTCATTTTGCCATTCACTTGTTGCTGCATGTGCCCACTCAGGACCTGCGTGTCTTCGACTTGCTACTCTCTTTCTTTTCAACCTTCATTCTCCCCCTAATTCTCCTTCATTCAGCTCTTCCTTTCTTGTAGTATCCACTTCTTCCTCTATTGTTTCATTTATGACTAATTCCTCCTTCTTCCCAATTCGCGATTCAGGCCAATTATCTCCTTTCCTTGTTCCTTCTGTCAATATTCTCCTCAGGATTGGACTCTTTTCTTTTTCTTTCTCTATGTTGTTTTCTCTTGATGGACCTGCAACGGGCTCAGGAGGAGTCGGATCCCTTTGACTTTGATCTGTCTCAACTCTTTCACCCTCTTGGTCTGGCACTTGCTCTGTTTTTCGACACCATCCGCCTCTGGGAGAACCCCTTCTGTGCTCGGTTCTCCTGCTGTATCCGTTGGGTTAGACTCTTGTCACCCTCCTCTAATTCTTCACTTTTGTCTCTTACAGGGGAGATTGACCCATCTTCCACAAGCTCAGGATCAACTTCACGTTCAGCTTGCTCTTGTTCTGACTCATTTACAGTTGCTTGTTTCACTGTTGTTGGTGCTCTCAACAATACTTCTTCATGCTCTTGCGGACGTACCACCCTCTTTGTATGGCTTGCATGTATATAGTTCGGCAGTCCTGCACACTTCACAGCTGTCGTAGTTGTTAGCACCACTTGGTATGGACCTTTTCAACGCGGTTCCAAACAGGTCTTTCGACATGTTTTTAGATAACGACCCAATCTCCAGCTTTCAGATTGTGACCTTGGTCATGGATGGGTGGCAGGGTAACAGACTGCACCTGCTGAGAGAAAGAGCTAACCACATCAGCCAGACCTTTGCAGTAATCCAACTCCATATCATCTGTAATATTTACAAGTACATTGGTTAGAATTGCTGGCAATCTCATTGCTCTGCCCATGAGGATCTCATGGGGCGTCAGTCCTGTCTTCCTGTCAGGTATATTTCGCATTGACATCAATACCAAAGGTAAGGCATCTGGCCATTTTAGATTAGTTGCGGCACACATCTTGGCAATTCTTGATTTCAATGTACCATTAATTTGCTCCACTAGTCCTGATGTTTCAGGGCGATAGCTGCAATGCAATTTCTGCTCAATGTTTAATGCTGCACATAAGAGTTTGATCACTTCGTTATTGAAGTGAGTTCCCCTGTCTGATTCTAAAGAGATCGGAAATCTGAACCTTGGTATGAACTCCCTTAGCAACAGATTTGCTACTGTGAGACTGTCATTTCTTTGTGTAGTTTATGCTTCAATCCAATGACTAAAGACACACACAATCACCAACACATACTTCAAACCACCACATGCAGGCATTTCAATGAAATCCAACTGCATTCTGCTGAATGGTACTGCTGCTCTTCCAATGTGGCTCAAATTCACCACTGTCCCTTTCCCCACATTAAGTTGCTGACAGATTACACATCAATGACACACTGCCTCTGCTGCTTGTCTGAATTTCAGATTGAACCAATCAACTTTGAACAGTCTAACTATGGAATCCCTTCTAATATGCGCTTGGCCATGGTAATAGTGCGCCATCTGAGTCAACAGACTATTTGGAAACACCATCTGACCCTACTCAGAACCCAAATCTCATCAGATCTTTGTATACATTTCAACTTAATCCAAAGCCTCTTCTCTTCCTTGTCTGCATATTCCTGCAATGTTTTCAATTCTTCTAAAGTATCAATCACCTTTAGGGCAAAACCTGTGCAATTTTTCTCTTCTTCAGGCATTAATTCCCACTTGTCCTTGAATGATATACAGTTCAATGTGCAAAACCTTTTGACTTGATCTGCATATCCATTTCCCAATGAAATATAATCCTGTGTCTTTTGATGTGCACTGCATTTTACCACTGCAATTTCTTCAGGTAACTGTATTGTGTACAACAACTCTTCTTCTGTTGCCATTTCTCACTGGTGTTCCAGTAGAGGTCATGAAACCTATCTGTGAACACAGCTGACCAAAATAATGAACAATTCCAAATCCATGTTGACTGTTGGTATAGATTGTCACTCTTAATCTTGCATAAAACATAGCCTGCTCTAGTAAGAGCCACTAATTCTGCTATTTGTGCAGAGTATACACCTGGAAGCCATGAAACTTCTAACGTTCCTGTAATTGTGCATACTGCATATCCTGCTCTCAATGTGCCTGTTCCATCTCTGAGACACGAACCATAAACAAAGACAATTTGGTCATTTTCCTCTAAACGCGTGTCTCTAACATCAGCTCTTGGCTTTGTACACAGTTCAGTTACCTCAAGACAATCATGCTCAATGTCTTCTTCTTTTTCGATTTCAACAGTATCACTCGTAAGCAGTGTTGCTGGAATCAGTACTATACATCTCTTCAATGTTACATTTGGAGCACCCAATATGCCTGCTTCCTACCTTGTCAGTCTTGCACCTGTCAGGTATTGTGTTTTTGTTCTCGTCAGTAACATTTCAACAGAGTGTGGTACCATTACCGTCAAAGAGTATCCCATGATTACCCCCTCACATTGGGAAAGACTTTGACCAACTGCGGTTACTGCGCGCAGGCAACCTGGTAAAGCTGCTGCAACCGGATTAAGGTAGCTGAAAAATAAGCTACTGGGCGATAAGCAACTCCATGGACCTGTGTCAAAACAGACAAAGAACAAGCATTATGTTCATGACAAAACAAAGTGAAAGGCTTTATGTAATCAGGCATTCCCAACGCTGGAGCTCTGCACAAACTCTCTCTCAATTCAGTTAAAGCTTTTATCTGGTCCTCATCTAGGGCAATGGGATCTGTAACTTCCTAATGTATCAACTGCTGCAAAGGTTTAGCAATCTCAGCAAAATTTGGAATCCACTGTCTGCAGTACCCCACCAATCCCAGAAACATCCTGACATCTCTCTGTGAAGTCGGGGGACTTCTCTGCAGTAACATGGTAATTCTCTCCCTGGAGATTCTCCTTAATCCCTTCTTAGTCTGGTGTCCCAGGTATTTTACTGTTTTTTGGCAATACTGCAATTTTATGGTTGAGACCTTGTGTCCAAATTCTCCCAAATGATTCAACAGGGCAATCGAGTCGTGTTTACACTCGTCCCTTGTTCTGGATGCGATTAGCAAATCATCAATGTACTTTACTAGAGTTGATTGGTAAGGCAATTCTAATGAATCCAGGTTCTTTTTCAAGATTTGATTAAACAGTGATGGTGACTCCATATACCCTTGTGGAAGCCTGCACCAGCTGTAGACTCTGTCCAGAATTTGAAACTAAAAAGAAACTGACTATCCTCATGAAGAGGCACAGAAAAGAAAGCTTGTGACAAATCTACCGCCGTAAACCACTCTGTATCGCAAGGAATCTAAAACAGTATCACTGCTGGATTTGGCACCACTGGACAACATTTAACCACCAAATCATTCACTTTTCGCAAGTCCTTCACAACACGCACTTTTCCACCTGGCTTCTTTAAGCCCATTATTGATTAATTAAACGGACTGCTCAACACTTCCTTCAAAACTCCTTGTTTTAGAAAATCTCCAATTATTTGTGCCACTTTCATTAGAACACCTAGCGGCATGTTGTACTGTGGAAGTTGTGGAAATACTGCATTGGGCTTCAAAGTAATTTTAATTGGCGCCACTCCCTTAATTAATCCTACTTCTTTACTAGTCAGATACCAAACTTCTTCTTTCACTGCTCCTTGTAAATCTGCATGCAATTCCTTTACAGTAAACATCGGGAAGAATTCAATCAATGGGTATTCATCACTGGCATTGTTAACCATCATTTCAGTCACCTGCTCTTCCTTGTCATCGCTATTTGTTTGAACTTCTATTCCAGTGTCCGATCAATTAATAGAACATTTAGTTTCGCACAGTAAGTCTCTTCCGAGTAGGGATACTGGACTCGAATCACACACTTCAAATCTATGTAGCCCCTGGTAATTGCCGATTTGAACCTGCACTGTTTCTGTGATGAGGTTTATCAACTGTCTATTATCCACTCCTACAACTTGAACTGTCCTGTCTTAAAGAGGTAAATTTGGGACTTCTATGCTTCTCACTGTAGAGCGTGTGGCTCTGTATCCACTAAGAATGAGACCTTGTAACCTATCACTTTTCCCTTCACATAAGGTCCTCTCTGATCTACTTCTAAGGATGCTGCAAGCATACATGCTCCTTCATCCAAACTATCACTCATCCATTCTTCATTTATTTCATCCTCACTGTAAAATAGAAATTGGTGAACTGTGTTATTACTACTGTCTTGTCTCTGACCCGTGACATGCCAAGTAAGCATCACCTGTTGCTGCTCCCTCTGGGCTTGAGGTATCTGCATTTGCTGCCTAGGTACCATGGGAATCTGCTGCTGCATTGGTTGTGATTGTGTTAATTGTGCATTCTGTCCTCGATTATGAACATTAGGAATAAATCCTTTCATTCTTGGAACTTTCACAGTTTGGAATGTACTAATATCACCACCTTGCTGAATGACACCATCCTGTGCCATCAACGGGCACTCCCACTTCCAGTGTCCCACGTTTCTGCACAAATGTCATAGTAACATCTTTTTCATTCTCTGCATGTCATTCTGAACCACTACAGTACTCAATTCTAGACCACAAATCATGTCAGTTCCACGACCCTTTCCTCTCATTTGAGGCTGAGGCTGCGGCGGCATAGGCAGTACGTTAGCTCCTGTCTGAGCTGCTTTAATTTGCATTACCATTGCTTTCTGCTTTAGCTTTTTCTGTTTCAATTCAATCTTATCACTACAGTACTTTGCATGCTGCAATACCTCATCAATCGGCTTTGCCGGGCAGAAAATCAAATTACTCTTAATCATCTGCCCTACTTCTGGTCTCAAACTTTTGACAAACGTGAACACAAAATGCAACATGTCTTTTGGCTCAATTGCTTCCTTGCCACTTTAGTCTTTGAATGCTTTTAACAATCTTTCATAATAGGTATGTATTGACTCTTTAGACTCATGAACTGTTCTGTCAATTCTCTGCCAATCAATGTTTTGAGAGGAAATTCTTGTCTTCATGAACTTAATCACCTATAATATTTTTTCATTACCTCAGGTGAAGGTGCACCTGTTACTTTATCCCTCTCCGGCTCATTTGTCGGCCAATCCTCCGCTCTTTTACATTCGACCCATAAGTCGGCTGGCACCACTATCTCCAACAATATGTTCAAGTCCTCCCACAAACATTTTGAAAGTTTCACAAATCTGTCTGTCTGCTGATACCACTCGACGGGCTTCCCTCTCAAATGTGGGTAATCATTTGTGAAGGACAATATATTACTCCTATGCCATGGGACATGAATGAACTGCCCCCCTGGAATCTCTCTCATCGGAAGAATTTGTACTGATTACCCTTCTTTTTGAACATCTTCAGACCCCTCTAGTGTCTCTCGCTTTCATTTATCCTTTTTCTTTGACCATCTACCCTCCCATTTTTCTAACGCTCCCCAAATCTGAGCACTCTGCAACAATTCCCTCAAATGAGCTTTCATTACTGCTGATCTCATGTGTTCGAAGTCTTTTGCCTCAAAATCTAATCTATAACTGCATTTCAAATGCTTTGTTTTCTCAATCTCAATGTCATGCTTCTCTGGACACAAATACCTCAACTCTTCTTCAGTGTAGGACTCCAATCTGTTCACAACCATTGTTCCCTCCACTAATTTGGTTGCTTCTATATTCAACCGGGCACTTCTCAAACTGACTATACTGTTCCACACTGTTGTATATTTGAAAGGTGCAAATTGAGAGAAATAGAATTGGTAATAACACTTGTACTACTAGTCTGTGTTCCCCTAAGTCTTCTGATAAAAACTGTATCTCACTTGAGTGGGTAGGCCTAGTGCTCCTGACAGGAAACAGCCCAAAACGCAACATCTAGACATAACATTTTTCCACCGAAAACAGACCCTTTTTTGTAATGTGCCTAGCTGTGGATTTTGGGCCCTCGCTCAGCCGACACCTGAGGAAACCTAGGTAACCTGTACATTTTTGTAGACTAGACCCCTAGGGGAATCCAGGATGGGGTGGCTTGTGTGGCTCCCTCCAGGTTGTGACTCCCTTGCAAATCTCAACTTTGCAACATTTGACTAAAGCATGCATTTTCTTCACATTTCTGTGATGGAAAGTTCTAGAATCGCAGGGAAGCCACAAACTTCCTTCCAACCAGCATTTCTCTAAGTGTTCTGATAATAATGGTGCCTCACGTGTGAGTAGGCTTAGTGCCCAGGACAGAAAATTGCCCAAAACACAATGTAGACACATCACATTTTTCTACTGCAAACTGACCACTTTTTTTTCAATGTACCTAGCTGTAGATTTTAGGCCTTAACTCAGCCGCGACAGGAAACATCCAAAAATGCAAGATGGACACATCACATTTTTCCACTGAAAGCAGACCTTTTTATTGTAATATGCCTAGCTGTGGATTTTGGGCCCTAACTCAGCCGGCAACTAGGCAAACCTAGTAAACCTGTATATTTCTGACAAATAGACACCTAGGGGAATTCAGTATGGGATGATTTGTGTGGCTTTTATCAGGTTGCGTTACCCAGAATCCCTTGCAAACCTCAAACTTTGATAAAAAAATACATTTTCCCCACATTTCTGTGATGGAAAATTCTGGAATCTGTGGGGAGCCACAAATGTCCTTCCATCCAGCATCCCCCCTAGTCCTCTGATAAACATGGTATCTCACTTGTCTGGCTGGGCCTAGTGTCTGTGACAGAACAAATCAAATCAAGGTCAATGAGGGTCCCTTTCTAAGGACTTCCGTTGATGTTAGTTTGATCAGTTTCTGTCACAGGCACTAGGCCCAACCATGTAAGTGGGGCAGCATTGTTATTGGGACAAGTGAGGAAATGATGGGTGGTTGGAATTTTATAGTTTCCTTCTGATTGTGGAACAATATGGCACATAAATGCAAGGAAAATGTGTGATTTTAGTCAAATTGTGAGGTTTGCAGGGAATAGTGGGGAGGAAAACTTGATGGGATCCACAAGAGGCACACCACTCTGTACTACCCTGGGTGTCTAGTTTACGAAAATATCTACAGTTGGTAGGTTTTCCTCAGAGACAATGTACTCCCTGACAGAAAAAGACAGAAAAGCTAAATATGAATGCACAACCATCTATTACTCAAGTACACACACATGCTAGTTGGATTTGGCATGAGGGTGAGTAAAAGGCTCAAAATGTAAATTTTATTAACAAGCGATTTCCCACAAATGAAATACACTTTTAATAATTTAAAGTTCAAAACTTTAAACTGAACCAATGACTCACAGCTTGTGAGCTGTAAAACCGTGACAAGGCACCAACCACTTTACAGACCATTCACACACCTTCCATTCGTGACACACACAAAGTCATTCACACTGCCAGCCACAGGCCGAGCATGCTACAACACTCACATCAAGAGAAAGCGCCATTCAAGGGACAATCACTTTCAGACTCCCACATGACTGACACAGCAATCCCACCAGATCTAGGAGTGTGTTGGCTGGTGTTTGGCTGGCAATGTGTGTCTAGTGACCAACAGCAAGTCACAACACGCACACCACCAGCCAAACTCCAGCTCACACACAACACCAGCCAAGTGCCAGTTGACGCACACTTCCAGCCAAGCACCAGTCCAAACACACTGCCAACCAAGTATCAATCCACACTGCCAGTCAATTGCCGGTCCATGCACACTGCCACCCAAACACTAGTCCACATACATCACCAACCCACACTGCCAGCCAAACTCCATCCACGCACCAACAGCCAAGCACAGGTTCACACACACCACCAGCCAGGCGCAAGTCCACACACAGCGCCATCACATTTTCAATTTTAAAAAAACAGTTTGAAGGGGATGAAAAACAGCTATGACTATAAACACAAGTCTAACTAAGTAAATCAACTACTGCCAACCATGAAACGGAAGTAAAAATATATAAAACAATGCAGATCATTCAGTTCACTTTTACGCTCCTGTTGCTCCCAATACTTCTGTTTCATGTGGTACAATTGAAAACATGCGGGCACACATAGCCCAGGATTAGAAGGACATTCTGGGCAGTACATGTGACTCTCCTTCTGCACACCCCTGAGGACACAGACTCTACATTTGCTACACGAAAAGTTTTTTTTGGGCATGGGAGGAATGTAATCAGGAAAGTGGCAATCTTTCAATTTAGCCACATCCTCCACCACTCCAATTCTAGTAATGCTTGTCTGCTCCACTACAACAAAGCTATCTATCACAGACTGCTGAAACTGAACAAAAGTAATCTTTGAATCTGGAGACAATCCTTGAATACAACAATGCATTGGAGACTGCTAAATGAAAAAAATTGATAGCCAACTTCTTATACCAAATGTAAGCCTTATGAACAGCAGTGTAAGACTCCAACCTCTGATGTACTCTTTCTACACAACCCATGTGCTTACTGTAGCACTAAAATGCACACAGGTGTGCACTCTCTAGCAGCCTGACCCCAAACAGTCACAGGTGAAGTACTTTAATCATGAATGGATGGCAGTATGTGGATGTCTCTCCGTTCTGAAGATTACACAGCTAGAAGTTCATCACTATGCAAGGTGCTGCACTGTCCCCTCTGAAGCTTTTCAAATACATATTCTTTAGGGTAACCTTTACACTTTGGTCAGATTGTTCTGCAAGCAACAGTGTCCGACTCAAACAATTACTTGACCTTTGTTAAAAAGTCCTCTACCAACTTCCCACACAATTTTCTCAGTGACTCCGAAAGTGGCCAGACAACCGGGGATGGGGGGGTTCAATGGAACAATCTCCATCAGTGTACACCCTGAAATTATAGACATAGTTAATACAATTCTTAGACAGAATATACATCTTAATTCCATAATGTGTCCTCTTGCTAGGAATGTACTGCCTAAAAACCAAACATCCATTGAACAGGACCAAAGACTCATCCACAGCTATTTCTTTCTCTGGAACATATATCTCTGAAAAGCGATCTATAAAATGATCAAGGACAGGTCGAATCTTGAGGAGACAGTCACAATCAGAGTGATCTTGTGGCAATGCAGAAGTATTATCAACAAAATGCATCATCCAAAGCAGAAGCAAATAACGATCATGGCTCATGGTGGCAGGAAATAGTCATTGCATCAAGAGACTAGTAGATCAATATGAAGACGGTGATGGCTTCCTTATTAAACATAGCAAAAAAGTTAAACTCAAGAACTTCTAAAACTCGTCCAGATTGTGGGAGTCCATTGTCTAGCTCTATAGTGGGACTTAAGTCTGGCACTCAAATACTGTTCAACATGCACGATCCGTCCACAAGCACGCCGTTGAACTATGGGACCTCCTGGAATCCACTGTACCAGACGTCGCCTTCATCACTGAGACCTGGATGAACGCCTCCTCGGCCCCCGACATCGCCATAGCCATCCCCGACGGATACAAGATTTCAAGGAGAGACCGCACCAACCAAGTAGGTGGAGGAATCTCCATCGTCTTCATCGTCTTCAAGGACTCCATCAACGTCCACCGAAGACACCCCCCTCGCCGCCGAACACCTGCACTTCCAGATCCACACCGACCCCAGGACCACACTCAGAGGAACTCTCATCTACCGACCCCCTGGACCACGCGCCCTCTTCAGCGACTCCATCACTGACTTCATCTCCCCGTACGCCCTTGCCTCGCTGGACTACATCCTCCTCGGTGACCTCAACTTCCACCTGGAACCGAACAACGACCCCAACACCACCACCCTGCTCGACAACCTCGCCAACCTCGGCCTCAAGCAACTGGTGAGCACCCCCACCCACATCGCCGGACACACGGTAGACCCCATCTTCTCCGCCAGCAACCACGTATCCTTCAGCCACTCTTCCGCTTTACACTGGACCGACCACAGATGTGTCCACTTCACCTTCCGACGCGAGACTCGCCACCGCTGCACACAACCCATCCCACGTCGACAGTGGAACAAAATCCCAGAGGAACAGCTTCTCTCCACTCTCAATGACAACCAACCCACCTTCTCCTCCGACCCCAACGACGCAGCCCTCAGCCTCACTGCGCAGACAACCTTGCTCCCCTCAGACGCCTCCCAAGACAGACCAACACCAAAAAACCTCTCTGGTTCACCGACACCCTTAAGGAATCAACGAAAACCTGCCACACCCTCGAGAAAGCCTGGCGCAAGGACCACACCACAGATAACATGACTGCCCTCAAGAACGCTACCCGGGAACACCACCCACTGATCCGCGCCGCCAAAAGAAATTTCTTCACAGACAGACTGGACAAAAACAGCCACAACAGCAGAGAACTCTTCAACATCGTCAAAGAGCTCTCCAACCCTAATGCCAATGCCAACGCCATCACGCCCTCACAAGACCTCTGCAACTCCCTTGCCACATTCTTCCATCGTAAGATCACTGACCTACACGACAGCTTCGGACACTAGACCCAGCCAACCACCACAGAACCTACAACCCCAGCCATCACCCTCAACGCCTGGACTCACATCAACACGGAAGAGACCAAAGCCACCATGAACTCCATCCACTCCGATGCCCCCTCGGACCAATGCCCACACTTCATCTTCAACAAAGCCGACGACATCATCGCCCCGCACCTCCAGACCATCATCAACAGCTCGTTTTTGTCTGCTACCTTCCCCGAGAGCTGGAAACACGCTGAAGTCAACGCCCTACTGAAAAAACCTACGGCGGACCCAAGCGACCTGAAGAACTTCCGCCCCATCTCGCTCCTCCCATTCCCTGCCAAAGTCATAGAGAAGACCGTCAACAAGCAACTTACCAACTTCCTTGAAGACAACAGCCTACTCGACCCCTCTCAGTCCGGATTCCGGGCCAATCACAGCACAGAAACCGCCCTCATCTCAGTCACAGATGACATCAGAACCCTGATGGACAACGGAGAAACAGTTGCCCTCATCCTCCTCGACCTCTTGGCTGCCTTCGACACCGTCTGTCACCGCACCCTAATAACCCGCCTCCGCTCCACCGGGATCCAAGGACAGACCCTGGACTGGATCACCTCCTTCCTCTCCAACTGCTCCCAAAGAGTCTACCTCCCACCTTTTCGCTCTGACCCCACCGAGATCATCTGCGGCGTCCCACAAGGCTCTCGCTCAGCCCGACTCTCTTCAATGTCTACATGAGCCCCCTCGCCGACATCGTACGCAACCACAGCATCATCATCACCTCCTACGCCGACGACACTCAACTGATACTTTCCCTCACCAAGGACCCCACCAGCGCCAAGACCAACCTGCAAGATGGAATGAAAGACGTCGCAGATTGGATGAAACTCAGCCGTCTGAAACTGAATGGAAGTCCTCATCCTCGGAAACACCCCGACCGCCTGGGACGACTCCTGGTGGCACACGGCCCTTGGCACCGCACCAACCCCCTCAGACCACGCACGCAACCTCGGTTTCATCTTGGACCCACTTCTCACCATGACCAAACAAGTCAACGCCGTATCATCCTCCTGCTTCCTCACCCTCCGCATGCTCCGAAAGATCTTCCGTTGGATCCCCGCCGACACCAGAAAGACCGTGACCCACGCCCTCGTCACGAGCCGCCTGGACTACGGCAACACCCTATACGCAGGAACCACCGCTAAACTCCAGAAACGTCTGCAACGAATTCAAAACGCCTCCGCCCGCCTCATCCTCAACATACCCCGCAACAGCCACATCTCCGCCCACCTGAGACACCTGCACTGGCTTCCCGTCAACAAAAGGATCACCTTCCGACTCCTCACCCACGCACACAAAGCCCTCCACAACAAGGGACCTGAATACCTCAACCGCCGCCTCAGCTTCTACACACCCACCCGTCCTCTTCGCTCCGCCAACCTCGCTCTCGCCGCTGTCCGTAGGAGAAGGCGGGTGGGAGGTCCTTCTCCTACCTGGCGGCCAAGATATGGAACTCCCTCCCCACCATCCTCAGGACCACCCAGGACCACTCCGCTTTCCGGGGACTACTCAAGACCTGGCTCTTCGAGCAGCAGCAACCCCTTCCCCCTAGCACCTTGAGACCCGCACGGGTGAGTAGCGCGCTTTATAAATATTTATGATTTGATTTGCAATTAGTCTAATGAAAAATCTCATCAAAAAATACATTGTCCATTAACAACTGAAAGAAATGTTTCAGCAAAAAGGTTTGAGCATTTACGATACAACCTGCAACACCAGTAAAAGGCAGGTAACACAGGCTGCACAATGTTTGGGGCAACCCAGAGTTCAGCAATTCCAATGGGAAACCTTTCTGCCCAAGGTTGCTGCACTTTCAGCACATCAATGTCCTCCTCTAAAACAGGCACTTTATCCGCACTAAGAGTGGCTTCATCATCAGATGATTCCTCTAGGACAGAAAATTCACTGCCAGAATCTTAGAATTCCTCCTCTGCCTCAGATGCAAAGTCAGTCTCAGAATCATGATGAGAGTAAGATTGGTAAAGCAAACTAATGACCCGCTGAGTGGTAATCCCGTGATTAGCAATAATTCTTACTAATACAAATAAGTCAGCAACAACCAACACTTTGTAAAATAAGTAATAAACAAAGTGTGGCTTTATCAAACAGAAAGTAAAACTACTGGCATATAGTAACCTGGAAGGATAAGTCAATCAATACTAAGCGCACAAAGACCTATATATTCATAAGTGATACCACTCACTTGCCAGAGACAGCAAAGGTTGAGGATCAATTCACCTACTCTGCACAGACACATCAATTGCTAAAGAAGTCCCATTGGAAAGGGAAAAAAAAAAAAACACATTACACATATCACAAGGCAGTATTTTCAGGTGACTCAAATGTCACCACGCAACCTGAGGACCAATCAACTAAAAAGAAATCCCCCAAAAAATATCTGCCCTCAAGGGGGGAGTGCAGAAAACAGAAGTAATATGGCACCCAAGGAGAGGGACCCTTGCCCAAGGGGTCCATCAGCTTCCAAAATTGAGGGCAGATTGGGGTACAAATGGCTGATCTGCACTTAGGGAGGGGCAAAACACAATTGCCACCAAGGGAAGCGACCCTTCCCTAAGGGGTCACCCCCCTATAAAACATTATTCTCTGGTGCGTAATGGGTCCCCCCAAGGGCAGATCATCCTAAACCTGCCCAATCTGCACTCAGGGAAGGAACCCTCATCTAAGAGGTTGCTCCAATTCAAACATTATTCTCAGATGTCTCGTATGCTTCTGCCACCCCCTCCCCATGACCCCCTTGAAGGGAGATTGGCCTAAAAATGTCCAATGTGCACTCTCAGGGGGATGGGAGGTGGATTACCAAAGAAAATGATCCCCAATAGCGAGCGACCCTTGCCTAAGGGGTTGTTCCCCTCATTTTCGTTATATGCATTTATCCATGGCATTTAGTGGGTTTTGACTCCCCCGGGGGCATATCGGCCAAAAACAAACATCCAAACTCCCAGGGGGAGCCGAAACTTGGTTACTTTATATTCCCCCTAGCGGGAGCGACCCTTGCCCAAGGGGGAGCGATACTTTCCCAAAAGGGCTGCTCCGGCAAGAACAGAAATGCCCTGGTGGTTTAGTGGAGTGTATTCCTTCTCCGCGATTGCGTACGCACCCACGAACATGGAGCAGGAATACACTAAAAACACACATACAGGGAAAGAAACAACTCTTTCCTTTCCCCTGTGTCTGATTTAGAACTCCCCTAGAGGGAACCCACCTTTAGGAGCTCCTTTCCTGGCAGCATTTGATGCCTTTGGCACACCGTGTGTATACATCAGATCAACAGGGGGAGTGGAGTGGCAGTGGAAGCACGTGGAAGCACTCACGGGGGAGCCCAAGTGCTCCCAACACGGGTGGGTGTGAGGATGGCTTTGAGCCATCCTCAGCATGCACCCACTGTGGTGGAGGATGGCTCTAAGCCGTCCTTTGCACATAAGTGGTGTTAAAGTATTTATGCAGCATACAAATAGTATTAAAGTGAAAGTCCAGCAGAAGATAAACTCCACACTAATATAGAAATTCAATTGTGATAAACTATTTGACACCAAAATGACAAAAATCCAATTAGTAGAACCGAAGTTATGAATTTTTAAACTTTTAAGGTAAAAATTTGCACCTAAAAGATCAAAGCTCCAATTGCAGACATTTAGTTGCAAGAAACCAGGTCAAAGTTGAAAAAGATGGCCAAGTGGGATGGAGTGCAGAGCGGATGTGAAAAGTGGATTGGACCTGGTCAGCTCTTACCTTAGGAAAAATTCCAACAAAAAATTATCTGAGAAGGTAGAAATTCACCAAGGTAAGGCTGTGGGTGGTGTCCAAGGAAGAGGTGTCTCTTTTTTGAAAGTCAAAACTCTCCAGGGGAGGCGAGACTGGAGGCTGAAACCTATGAGATCTCCATGAGGCAAAGGGTCGCTTAGCAGGAGTTGCTGCTGTGGAGAACTGCAATACATTAGGGTGGATATACGAACAGGTTGGTCCCGGTCCCCTCTCGGATTTCAGAGCAGTTTTTAGCCCAAGTTTTGGATTTTGACTATCTGGACACCTTTAGAACAACTTTGAGGAGTCCAGGACTGGGGAGAAACCACTTGGAGGGTTAAGACTCACTGAGGATGGGTGAAGGTGTGAGTTCAAGATAGTTGGAGCCATTTCTGTCCTTGAAGCTCTGATCAGGAGGCCAGCACACCAACCCTTGGAGTCATTCTGGTAGCCCTGGGTTCAGAATGTGAAAAAGGGCTCATGTAGCAGTGGAGGCGTCTGTGGGTTCAAGACAGGCTTCAGGCAGCAGAGCAGTCCTTTCATGTGCAGCACAGCAGTCTTCTGAAGTACACAGCAGGTCAAACCAGCAGGTAGTCCTCTGAGAGTCCTTTCGCAGGTCTAGACAGTGAACTTGAGTGGGTGTGAGGGTCCTATTTTTATACCTGGTGCCTTCTTTGAAGTAGAAGAAGTTTCTGGGGAATTTGCTTTGAAATGCTTTGAGTTTCCTGCTTCCCCTGATGGTAAGTCCTTTGTGTGAAGGCAAGTCACATCCTATTGCTTTGTAAGTAGGTCTGTGCCCGATTCCACTCCCCGTCCTGCCAGTCATGATCCATCCAAGCACACTTAGTACCTCTATTATGTGTCTGTTTGGGATGGAATTTGTAAAGTCCATCTGCCAACTACTTGCAGTCATGTGACCCAGGAACAGGCTGCATGAGCCAAATAGTTATGGCAGGAAAATGCTAACTTTCTAAAAGTGGTGTTTTCCAAATTGTAACTTTAAATTTGACTTTACCATTAGAGGGGCTTTTAAATTACAACTTCTCAGACACCAAACATGAAATCATTTCCTGGTCCCAATCAAAATTGACCACTTAGTAATTGTGATAAGGCCCAATGTTATTTTGTAGAAAAGGGAGGCTTAACAGAAGTGAAAAACAAATGTAGCAGTTTTTCACTGCCAAGATATGTAAAACTTAAAAGTACACCTCTAGCCTTTTAATTACAATGCACCCCTAAGGCTTAAGAAGGGGGTTATAGTCCCAAGTCGATTTGGCAATGTAAAACTGCATTAGGCTACAATAGCAGGCCTGGGACATTCTTTAAGGGGCTTCTTAAGTGGGCAGCACAATAACTGCTGCACACCCATTAGTAGCATTTAATTTACATGCCCTGGCTATATGGTATACCACTTTACTATGGACTTATAAGTCATTTAAATTCAGCAATCAGGTTTAAGTCAATTCTACTATGTTTTAGGGAGTGAGCCCAAGCACTTCAGCACTGGTTAGAGATGGTAAAGTGTTCAGAGTACTAAAGCCAATAAAATATAATTCAGCAAAACTGAAGGATGAAGGCATAAAGTTTGGGGGAAGACCATTTGTGGTCTTCTGGTGAGTTTCTTGATGACTCCGGTGCAAAGTGTGTTTTCTTAGTCCAACTTGTTAGTGGTGAGTGTGCGAGTTATGATTTTTCTAGTGCTGTTTGGGAGGCATGAGATGATTTTCTTCAGCATCTGCAGGGCGTGGAAACAAGATGCTGTGATGGTGTTGACTTGTGCGAGCATGTCCAGCATGATATCTCTACTTCTGTCTTGTCAGTGTTGAGCCTTAGACAATTGGATTTCAGCCATTTTTGGTCATGCAGGCTGTATACTAATTTCTTGTGTAGGGGGTGCTGTCTCAGAGAGCAAGGATTAGTTGTGCATCATCTGCATAGAAGAGGATGTTGATGTCTAACAGTATTGTTCTTTCCTCTAAATGCATCAACCCATGAATATACAAATCAATATATAACAAATGCCCTAGAAAGTCTGTACAAGGCAATAAAAAAACGTTGCTACAATGAGTATAATAAAATGGCAACAAGTAGCTGTGCATTATGATTAAGGCTCCCAGTTTTCCATTTTTACTGATATTTATAGATACATACATACATACATACAGAAAACAATGTGTTTTCTGTCTGTATTTATTTTTAAAAGTGGAAAAGTATTGAAAATTGTGCTTCTAATGAGTGACTCGATATGTTATTTTTCATGAATTCCGGGCCAACAGTTGCGCAGATAGACAGCATGTGGAGTAAAAAAACAGAATTACATTTTCTTAAATATAAGCAACATATCTAGGAATTATAAAGGTAATATTTCCCTGTGGGTATAATGTTTTGTCATCTTTGTTTACTTATTGCTAAAACTTGACAGGCAACAAAGTATGAGAGTATGTTTATCAGTTAAATACATTAGGAAATTAACCATTTTACGATTCCATTTATTCTCAAAACACAAAATAAATATGGATAAATACCAGTAAGATGGTTCATAAATAAATATGGATGAATGCAGACGTAAATGTTAAAAAAGAAATACTATAAAACCGAGAGCCCCAATTCTTATGATATATGTGTAAAGAAAAATCAATACAATAACCAAATGAGTAAATGTACTTTATATGGGGATGGAGTAGAAGGAGATATAAGTCATGACTATTTAAATGTGCAGAAGTAAAAAAAGAATGAACCTGGTTTCTTTCAGGCCTTGTTATGACCTCTATCAACCTGAATCAACAAACCCTACTCCAGCCGCATACCCACTTGTCCAGGTAGTTAAACACTCAGTAATCTATACATACACTAATTCCCTCATTCATTCAATGCTGCTGCACACCTTTAATGTCCTTTCCCTCACACTACTCTCCTCACTGCCCAAGTATTTGTAACTTCCAATAGTGTCCTTGCCTCCACCCACAGTACTTGCAACTTTCATCCATTCAAGCCCTCATCCAATCCTCAACCTTTCCATCCAGGCACTTATTCATCCACGTATCCATCAATGCCCTCACTGTTCCATTTATGTGTTCAATCTCTCCTCAATATCCTGCTCCTTCTCCAACACTACTCACCACACTATTCCAACTTCTCCTGCTACATTTTCCTCTCACAATGCCCTTGCTCCCACATTCTGCTTGTGACACTTTCACCCATGCATGCATATATCCATTCCTCCATGCACACTTACTTATTAACCATTGCATACAGAGGCTCTCACCACTCATACAATCGTGCCAGTATTCCATGGCATATATGTTGGTACAACTTGGACGTGTGTAAATCTTAGTACCAGTCAACTATCTTGCCACTTATACTTGTAACTTGAACAATATGACACATTACTCACTCTAATCCAGATTTATCTTATACGTTTTCCTGTAACTTTATTACAAAAGGAATCAAATGATTGGTGTATTTATGCAGTACGAACAAAAATCATGTAACCCGTACAAATGCATTGTTTATATTGTTTTAAAAGCATACCCTACCCCCAGACTGAATGGAGTCATGGGGGTGAGATTGTCACTAGCATACAATATTAGATTATTCCAGAGACCTTTTGTATTTCCACTTCATGTGCCTTTGGGAGAATTCTTTTTTCCTGAAATATAAAATGCCTATTGTCATCATAAATGAAAAGTGATGGCAGGAGAATGAGTTTCAGACTGTTTAGTTAAATTTTGGGTCCATAATGAACTGCATATAGATGAGCTCTGCAACTTAATTTAGCATACTGTAGCGCAAGGATTCTTGTTAGAGTCTTTCCCATTTGGGTATAGTTACAAATTGAATTCATACTGACAAATAAAAAGGTTGGCACAGAAATAAAGCAAAAATTGTTTGTTTCTTCCCTGCTCCTGATTCTCGCAGCTTAAGCTGCCTATCAAAGATGCAATTATAGCTACAATAGATATGGAAATGCAATGTGTTGGAAATAAATGTTCCAAGATCTCAAGAACTAAGAAAAAGGAAAATGGTGTGTTTAGCTGCTCAATTTAAACCTGAAAAGAAGCCTTTTTAGCTCAAGTTTGCACTTTAACTCTATCTACCACAATATTCATATTTCGAGAGGTTTTGGTCACAAGTGAATTGTCGGAGGTGATATGCAAAAAATGTAGCCACGCTAATATTAGGAGGAAATGCATGTTTACCATTATGCTGGTTAAACTGCAAGGAATGACTCATTGATTGTGATGTTTAAATTAATTTTGCCCCTTCCGACCACTGACTTTACTGCAGCTACACTATTGATCTATTTTAGGGTGCATGCACCATCTCACGCAGACTGCAATGTCAGTCCTGTAGAAGCCTTTGCACGGGCTCCCTATGGGTGGCAAAAGTAATGCTGCAGCCCATAGGCATCTCCTGGAAGCTCAATGCCCTGGGTACCTAAGTACCATGTACTAGGGATTTATAAGGGGCACCAGTATGCAAATTTGAGATGAAATACTTGATTACCAGCATGTATTGACAAATTTGGGAACAGAGAGAGCAAATGCACTGGGGTCCTGGTTAGGAGGATCCCAGTAACACAGTCAAACACACGGACAAACAAACAAATGGGGGTAACCATGCTAGAAAGAGGCTACTTTCTCACACACTCATTTTTAAATACACTTTTCTTGAACCTAAACTGATAGATCTGCTTCTCTACACCCC
This sequence comes from Pleurodeles waltl, assembly GCF_031143425.1. NCBI lineage: Eukaryota > Metazoa > Chordata > Amphibia > Caudata > Salamandridae > Pleurodeles > Pleurodeles waltl. The sequence goes on from NC_090449.1 coordinate 952,914,488, forward strand.
TCCCTCAATACAACTCTATCACTACCACGTGAACCTTCAAGATTAACTTAAAAACACTTCCTACAGGTTAGGGAAGCAGTAAATCAGAACTGGAATCCTTTAACACGTCATCTGGACAGACACTGGTCCTCATTTGAAATGTGTCTTCCATAACTGAGCCCCATTAGAAACTCTATGGAAATAGCATGTGGAAATGTGGGCATCTCTCTCTCTTACTCTCACTTGAGTGAGGAAAGCCACTCTGGGCCTAATATACAAGGCCCTAGAGCCTCTTTGGGTCACATTAACATATATATATTTTTTTTTACGCTAATGTGGCTCAAGGAGGCAATTTTCACTGTACCATATTTACAAAGTGGCACAATGCATTATTTGCATCACTTTGTGACCCCTTGTACCACATTATGCCTGTGCCAGGCATAATGTATGCAAAGGAGGCCTGCAAAAATGGTGCAGGGAAATCTACAATATTTCACTTCGCCATTTTTTGCACCATTTTTAACACCTGCTCAAAGCAGGCATTAAATGACGCACCCACTATAATCAGTGGGCCTCTTTGCACTTTGCTAGTGTAGCAAAGCACCACAATAGGGTCAAAAATGTTGATTGTAAATACGGTGCTCACATGATGTCATTAGATGTGGCAAGGGCGATGCAGGAAAAGTCTTTACTGATGCTCCACTTTCTTGTAAATCTAGCCCTCTGTAGTTATAGTTAGAATGAATAGAGATACAGATGTTTCAGAATGTCTTCCCTTGATATCTGTGCACCTGTCAAAGAATGTGCTTTGAAGTTAGCAGACTTGCTGCCCCCATTTCATTTTGGGAGGACTGAAAGTTTGCAGCATTTGGTCAACGGGATGCAAAAAAAAAAACAGGGGTCCCAAAACAGGCTTGAAATGCGATGCAATTTCTATACAATGTTGTATTTTACGCAGCACAAAAAACGTCAACTGGATTTTGTTGAAATTTGGCAGTATTACATATTATGTTGTGCAGATTATTCTGTTGGGGTAGTGCAGATAAACAGATATCACAAAAAAAGTTATAACTTAGCATCTGTTTATCTGCACTACCCCAACAGAATAACTCTAAGTTTATCTTAGTGGTAATAGGCAGGAAATAGCAAATGGCTATATGCTTTTTTTCTAGAGAGTACCGTAAAAGTATTTATAAAAATAGAAGTCACATATTTAAACACTCACTCATATTGCTCCTAGGTTGGCTTTTAAAAGAGTCTTTGATTATAAGTGTGTAGTTGGGATTTATACATGGTTCAACAGGAATTGGTAGATGTTATTTATGAACATATTATTGCCATGTGAGGAAAAATGTACACCACTTGCAAGATATAGATACGCCTTTGAAAACAAAGAGGCTCATTTACAAGCCCCTGCGCCTCCTTAGTGTAATTTCTTTACACTATGGTGGCACACAACAGTACCGCACCCCGTGCCATATTTATAAACTGGTGCAATTATACCATTGTGCCAGTTTGTAAACCCTTGTACCACAGAATACTTGCACCAGGTATAATGTATGAAAGGGAGGCATTCCCCCGCTAGGAGTCCTGCAGGAATAGCGCAGTGAAATCTACAAGATTTCACTGAGTCAATCTAGCTTCTATTTTTAACACTTATTCAAGGGCAGTTATTAAAGTGACGCTAGGCATTTTTAATAGGCCTCCCCGAGCTTTGCTGGACTAGCGTCAAAAACTTTGACGGTAGTCTAACAAAGGGCCAAAACATCAGAAATTCTAACACAGCTGTGCTATTGAGCACCATGGTGCACTGTATTGTAAATGCAGTGCTACCATGTTGTTGTTAGGGAGAAACGGGGGGGGTGCAAGCAAACTGGTGCATTGTGATCGATGCAACAGTTGGTTGTAAATGAGGCCCAACGTGTTTAGGTGATATAAGGAAGACAAGCTGTAATCTGTAAAGAAGGCAAAAAGCATTTTATTCACATTTCCACACATAGGGGGTCATTCCAACCCTGGCGGTCGGTGTTAAAGCGGCGGCCAACCCGCCAACAGGCAGGCAGTAAAAAAAATGGAATTCTGACCCTGGCGGAAACCGCCAACAGAGACTGCCACTTTAACACTCCAACCGCCACGGCGGGACAAACAAACAGCGCGGCGGTCACCGCCAACAGACAGGCGGGAGACAATGTACCGCCCACCCTATCACAACCCACCAATCCGCCACCTTTTCCGGGGCGGTAACCCCGCCGATAAAAACACGGCGGAAACAGCCATTATGAACGGAAAACGCTCACCTCTACACACTCCACGAGGAATCTGGACAGCATGGAACCCGAACTACACATCCTACCAGCTATTGTCTTCCTGCTCCTCTACCAGGAGCACGAACGCCGGCGCAGAAGACAACGGTGAATACTGCACCTACGACACAGGGGAGGCAAAAAATTACGGGGACACACATACGCGACACACCCACCCTCACCCTCACCCACAACTACATACACATCAATGCAGAGCAACAACTCAGAGTGACACTCCCAAACCCCCCGGAAGAATGCAAAGACAAAATAAAATGATCATGAAATTTGAAGTATATTGTACGGCTAAGTAAAAAAATATATCAAACATCTATAACTATATATACATATGTAAATTGTCCTGTCCAAATTGGGTATCAGCCATTGTTCGTGGGCCAATGGGCCTAAACACATGGGCAAAGCCCACACAGGATACCCGACTCCAATGGAGAGAACACTGCCGGGGCATCAGATAGCAAAACTACAGGCACCTCAGGGGGAAGGGAAGGGGGGGCACCTCAGCCAGATGAGTCCACGACGCCAGATCCACGAGGGGCCTACATGGCCACTGCGCCATCCTGGGGAGTGCAAAGCCACAGTCTCACAAGTGGATTACAGACTCCACTGGTTCTGGAGGAGGCATGGTGCCCAGAGTGCTTCGTGCAGCCCTGCCCGACACAGATGCGGGCCTGCCCCTTCTGCCAATGGGCCAGCGGTGCTTGAGACGGCGGTGCCCAGCGGAGCGGTGCAGAGACGGCGGTGCCCAGCGGAGCAGTGCTTGAGTTGAAGGGCCCAGCGGAGCGGTGCAGAGACGGTGGTGCCCAGCGGAGCGGTGCTTGAGATGAAGGGCCCAGCGGAGCGGTGCAGAGACGGCGGTGCCCAGCGGAGCGGTGCTTGAGTTGAAGGGCCCAGCGGAGCGGTGCAGAGACGGCGGTGCCCAGCGGAGTGGTGCTTGAGTTGAAGGGCCCAGCGGAGCGGTGCTTGAGATGAAAGGCCCAGCGGAGCAGTGCTTGAGATGAAGGGCCCAGCGGAGCGGTGCAGAGACGGCGGTGCCCAGCGGAGCGGTGCTTGAGTTGAAGGGCCCAGCGGAGTGGTGCTTGAGATGAAGGGCCCAGCGGAGCGGTGCAGAGACGGCGGTGCCCAGCGGAGCGGTGCTTGAGTTGAAGGGCCCAGCGGAGCGGTGCTTTAGATGAAGGGCCCAGCGGAGCGGTGCTTGAGATGAAAGGCCCAGCGGAGCAGTGCTTGAGATGAAGGGCCCAGCGGAGCGGTGCAGAGACGGCGGTGCCCAGCGGAGCGGTGCTTGAGTTGAGGGGCCCAGCGGAGCGGTGCTTGAGATGAAGGGCCCAGCGGAGCGGTGCTTGAGATGAAGGGCCCAGCGGAGCGGTGCTTGACATGAAGGGCCCAGCGGATCGGTGCAGAGACGGCGGTGCCCAGCGGAGCGGTGCTTGAGTTGAAGGGCCCAGCGGAGCGGTGCAGAGACGGCGGTGCCCAGCAGAGCGGTGCTTGACAGGAAGGGCCCAGCGGAGCGGTGCAGAGACGGCGGTGCCCAGCGGAGCGGTGCTTGAGTTGAAGGGCCCAGCGGAGCGGTGCTTGAGATGAAGGGCCCAGCGGAGCGGTGCTTGAGATGAAGGGCCCAGCGGAGCAGTGCTTGAGATGAAGGGCCCAGCGGAGCGGTGCAGAGACGGCGGTGCCCAGCGGAGCGGTGCTTGACTTGAAGGGCCCTGTTCAGCGGTTCTTGAGACGGCAGTGCCCTGTTCAGCGGTTCTTGACTTGAAGGGCCCTGTTCAGCGGTGCTTGACTTGAAGGGCCCTGTTCAGCAGTTCTTGAGTCGGCGGTGCCCTGTTCAGCGGATCTTGACTTGAAGGGCCCTGTTTAGCGGTGCTTGACTTGAAGGGCCCTGTTCAGCGGTTCTTGAGACGGCGGTGCCCTGTTCAGCGGTTCTTGACTTGAAGGGCCCTGTTCAGCGGTGCTTGACTTGAAGGGCCCTGTTCAGCGGTTCTTGAGACGGCGGTGCCCTGTTCAGCGGTTCTTGACTTGAAGGGCCTTGTTCAGCGGTGCTTGACTTGAAGGGCCCTGTTCAGCGGTTCTTGACTTGAAGGGCCCTGTACAGCGGTTCTTGACTTGAAGGGCCCTGTTCAGCGGTTCTTGACTTGAAGGGCATTGTTCAGCGGTGCTTGACTTGAAGGGCCCTGTTCAGCGGTTCTTGACTTGAAGGGCCCTGTTCAGCGGTTCTTGACTTCAAGGGCCCTGTTCAGCGGTGCTTGACTTGAAGGGCCCTGTTCAGCGGTGCTTGACATGTGTGTCCAGATCACCAGATCCGGCCATTACATGGATTTCACTCGCCACCTGACATGTGGCTGCCGGGCCCTTCGTGCACATCTGTCTTCTCGCTTGCGGGGCCCTCCTGTGCTGCCGTCCCGGGCCCGTGGGTGTCCTCCTGCACACCTGGAATGGGGCTGGTGGGGCCCTCCTGGGCATATCGCCTGCTGCCCGACTTGTCGGGCGTGCTGCCCTTGCCACCCTTCCCTGCTCGTCTGTGGCCCTTTCCTCCCTTTGGCGGTGTGCCAGGTGGCACCCCACTCCCTGACGGTGCCAGGGTAGTGCTTTTGGAGCCTGCTGTCTTTGGCCTGTCGCGCCGGGCACTGGCTTTCTTGGCTTTTTTTTCAGGGGGTCGGCTGGCTGTCTCTTTACTCCTAGCCGAAGTAGCTGGCCTTGAAGGTGGTGGACTCCAAAATCCTTGGACTATTGTCTTTGTAGGTCCAGGTTTTGTGGTGGCTGAGGTGCTGATTGGAGTCTTATGAGATGGAAGAGGTGGGCCAGTTGTTGGAAAGAGGTCAAGGTTGGAAAGGAAAATCAATTTAGAAAGACAGGGACGGGTAGTTGGAGAGGGTATGGGAGTGGAGGAAGAGGATGTGGTTGTAGGAGAGTGAAGTCTGGTGTCTTTGGGTGCAGGTGCTTGTGCTGGAGGCTGTCGTGAGGTGGATGACTGTTGGGTGGGTGGCTGCCTGCGTTTGTGTCGTTTGGAAGAGGGGGTGACAGACACACTGGGAGAGGACACAGGGGACGTGTAAATGGTAGTGGGGGTGGTGACTGCACGTGTGCGGAGTGTTCTGGTGGGTGTGCTGGTGATGGACGTAGTAGCTGAAGATGTGGTGCATGCAAGTGTGAGTGGAAACGTCACAGGGAGGGAGGAGGGAGACAAGGAGGAGGGGGACACAGAGGAGGCAGTGGCTGTTGGCATGTCTGCATGTGGATGTTGCTTGGGTGAATGCTTGTGTGATGTGTGGTGCTTATGTCTGGATGAGCTTCCCTTGGGTGTTGAGCTGTGTGCAGGCTGGTCTGTAGGTGTGTCTGGGATAGGCAGAGGTACAGGGGAGTGGGACCGGGTTGAGGAAGTTGGAGGAGGGAGGCAGGAGACAGGGACAATGGCTGCCGTCAGTGCTGAGGCCAGAGCGTTGAACGATCGCTGATGGGCAGCCTGACCCGAATGAATGCCCTCCAGGTATGCATTACTCCGGTGCACCTCCCTTTCTACACCCTGGATGGCATTCAAAAGGGTAGACTGCCCAACAATGAGCGTCCTCAGGAGGTCAATGACCTCCTCACTGAGGGCAGCAGGGGTAACTGGGGCAGGGCCTGAGGAGCCTGGGGCGAAGGAGATGCCCACCTTCCTGGGTGAGCGGGCATGGGGCGAAGGCTGAGAGGCTGCTGGGAGGGCGGAGCTGGTGCGCTGGGTGGCGGCTGTACCTGTTGTTGTGGTGGGCACGGATGTTGCCGCCATCACAAGGGAGCTCCCTTCCGAGGACGTGTCTGTGTCACTGGTGTCACCACGTGTCCCCGCTGTGGAGCTCCCCTCGCCCTCCGTCTCACTGGTGAAATCAGAGTCAGTTGCATGGCCCTCCATGGCCATGTGAGATGCAGCTCCCTCGTGCTCCGATGCCACTTCTCCTCCGCCTGATGATGCTAATGCACACATGAACAGGAAGACCACCAAAAAAGGGGGGGGGGGAGAAATAAAGACATGTTGAGTGCATGCATTGGCGACACCGTTGGCAGAGAGGACAGACACAGAAGCCCCCTGCACTACACCCCGCACTTGGGGTACACTACTCAATCCGTGGGACATGGCCTACAAGCCTATGGACGACAACTCCACACATGGGTGACACAGGGCCATGAATAGCTGTACTAGGCAACCTACAGAGGTGGGGGGCAGGGGCACAGGGCCATGCCTAACGGAGGGGCCTAGCCTACAGAAATCGCCCTGGCCTAGGGATACCCACAGCCCTCCTCCCCCACCCAGACACCTCCAATGTGCGCAAATTCAGCAGAATGTGCTTGTACTCATCCCCTTGTGTCTGCTGTGATGTCCTCACGCGCCCATCCAAATCGGGGTAGGCCACCGCCAGGATCCGGGACATCAGGGGGGTCAAGGTATGACTGGCACGCCTCCTACGTTGGGAGGCCATCCCCAGCAGAGCCTCCGCGGTCTTCCTGCTCCCGCGGCAGATGTCCTCCCACCTCTTCCGGCAGTGGGTGCCCCGTCTGTTGTGGACCCCCAGGGTCCGGATGTCCTTGGCGATGGCACGCCAAATGAAGATTTTCTGATTGGCGCTGACCTATGTGACATGTACAGGGGGAGAAAATAAAAAATCACCACCTTCTGCATGCTCGATGTGAGTGGCCCCCCATCCCCACCCTTGCCATGGGGCACATGCTCTCATCTGTCGTTTGATGCATGCCTCATTCGCTCCCCTCCCCACCATCTTTCATTCACCCCACTCAACCCAGGCATTGGCCACAAAGCATGGTCCCAGTGTACTTACCTGTTGGTCTGGAGGACCGTAGAGTAGCGCATACTGGGGGAGGACCCCATCCACGAGTTTCTCCAATTCTTCAGAAGTGAAGGCAGGGGCCCTTTCCCCAGTCGCAGCAGCCATTGTCTCTTCCAGACCGAGGTCACAGCAGCACTTGCAGTATAGGTCCTCTCCTGTGGATGATCAGGTATCGAGTGATTAAGCAGATAGAAAATGGCGGTCACGCCAGCGCATTGACCTCACATCCCACTGTCGCACTTCACAGGTCAGGCAGCCGCCATTTCAAGGGCCCCCATATCCTCATTTCTACTGCGTCACACATGCCTAGGCCTTGCATCAACACTCATACAAGCCATTCAATGCATTGAGAATCGTGTACTGTGCAAGCTGTGGGAACGTACCTGTGGGTTGATTGACTCTGTGCTGCATGTTGTCCTTCCTAGGCACCGTCCGCTGGGACTTGCGAGGAGATGGAGGAATCTTCCTGTGTACAGACCGCTGGTGGACCTGTCGACAATGGAAGAAAGACATGTCATACTGACATACAGGCTTGACAGAGCCACTATACAGGAACTGTGTGCTCAGCTGGAGCCAGACCTGATGTCACCCATCCACCAACCCACAGGGATCCCCCCTCTAGTGCAGGTTCTGTCAGTACTCCATTTTTTGGCAAGTGGGTCATTTCAAACAACAGTGGCCATTTCATCAGGGATGTCTCATGTTTTCCAAGGTGTTGTCCAGAGTGATGTCTGCCCTGCTGAAATACATGCGGAGCTACATTGTTTTTCCTGAGGTGGGTGATTTGGCTACAGTGAAGGCTGATTTCTATGCGCTTGGACATATTCCCAACATCATTGGTGCAATTGATGGGACACATGTTGCTTTGGTCCCCCCCAGCACGAGTGAACAGGTGTACAGGAACAGAAAAAGTTATCATTCCATGAATGTCCAGGTGGTCTGTTTGGCTGACCAGTACATCTCCCATGTAAATGCCAAGATCCCTGGGTCAGTGCATGACGCGTACATCATGCGAAATAGCAGCATCCCTTACGTGATGGAACTTCTTCAGAGACACCGTGTGTGGCTAATTGGTGACTCTGGTTACCCCAACCTGTCCTGGCTACTGACCCCAGTGAGGAATCCCAGGACAAGGGCAGAGGAACGGTACAATGAGGCCCATGGGCGTACTAGGAGGGTGATCGAGCGGACCTTCGGCCTCCTGAAGGCCAGGTTTAGGTGCCTCCATATGACAGGTGGATCCCTAATGTACTCACCAAAGAAGGTGTGCCATATCATCGTGGCCTGCTGTATGCTTCACAACCTGGCTTTGCGACGCCAGGTGCCTTTCCTGCAGGAGGATGGTCCAGATGGTGGTGTTGTGGCAGCTGTGGAGCCTGCGGAGAGTGAAGAGGAGGAAGACGAAGAGGACGACACAGACAACAGGGACACAGTAATACAGCAGTATTTTCAATGACAGACAGGTAAGAATCAACACCAGCATTTTACATTTTCTTAAAGTCTCCTGCCTCTCTACTGTCTGAGTTTCCTCCCAGTGTATGTTAACTGAGTTGTGACTTTCCCTTCCAATTTCAGACATGTGGGCCCCACTCCGTGACCTCTGCTTTGTTTCCCCATGGACTACAGCTGTGTGACAGTGGTATGTTGTTATCACAATGTAACTTGACATTTTGGCACGGTTCTGTGTAATACATTTATTAAAAAATAGAGGCAGACTCCAGATTATTTTTGTGCAATAAGTGTGTTTATTAAAGTGCTCAATTTTGGGTAATGGTTGCAATTCGGTGATGGGTGATGGTGGAGGAATGTCCATGGCAGAGTCCAGATTTTCATTCTCACAGGTGCATTGTCCATATGCCTGTGGAAGGTGGAGCTGGGGCAGTTTAAGGTTGGACAGGGTGACAATGTGGGACAGTGGGATGACAATCAGGGGGTATCCTTTCCTGGCGGGGGTCTTGGTATCCTACTCTGTCTTCTTCCTAGATCTCAGGCCCCGCTTGCGGGGTGGTTCTCCTTCTGCAGGGGGTGGGGTTCTGGTGGCCTGTTGTTCTTGTGTCGGGGCCTCCTGTCCACTAGCGCCGGCGGAGGTGGTAGCCTGTTCTTGGTCCATGCTAGTGACAGGGGCCTTTTGTGGTGCTACAAAGCAAAAACAACAAGTGATGGACGGAATGCTGAACATTGTCAAACACTCACCCCCAGTCACAGATCTGGGTTTAATCCATCGTTCTTTTGCTCACCATGCCACCCCAGTTTGGACCTAGCCATATGCAAATCAGTCTTGATCCTGTTCCTCATGGGAACAGTCCAGCCCGAACTGCCAAGCCAGGTCCTCACTGGACGGAAACAAGCATCCTGGGACCGGTTTCGGGGTTTCACCCCTCATCAGCCAGGCTAGCTTGAATCCAGTGGCATGGGAAGCACGGGACCCACGTCTGGGCATACCCTTCCCACTTAGGGCTACAAAGCAAAAACAACAAGTGATGGACGGAATGCTGAACATTGTCAAACACTCACCCCCAGTCACAGATCTGGGTTTAATCCATCGTTCTTTTGCTCACCATGCCACCCCAGTTTGGACCTAGCCATATGCAAATCAGTCTTGATCCTGTTCCTCATGGGAACAGTCCAGCCCGAACTGCCAAGCCAGGTCCTCACTGGACCGGAAACAAGCATCCTGGGACCGGTTTCGGGGTTTCACCCCTCATCAGCCAGGCTAGCTTGAATCCAGTGGCATGGGAAGCACGGGACCCACGTCTGGGCATACCCTTCCCACTTAGGGCTACAAAGCAAAAACAACAAGTGATGGACGGAATGCTGAACATTGTCAAACACTCACCCTCAGTCACAGATCTGGGTTTAGTCCATCGTTCTTTTGCTCACCATGCCACCCCAGTTTGGACCTAGCCATATGCAAATCAGTCTTGATCCTGTTCCTCATGGGAACAGTCCAGCCCGAACTGCCAAGCCAGGTCCTCACTGGACCGGAAACAAGCATCCTGGGACCGGTTTCGGGGTTTCACCCCTCATCAGCCAGGCTAGCTTGAATCCAGTGGCATGGGAAGCACGGGACCCACGTCTGGGCATACCCTTCCCACTTAGGGCTACAAAGCAAAAACAACAAGTGATGGACGGAATGATGAACATTGTCAAACACTCACCCCCAGTCACAGATCTGGGTTTAATCCTTCGTTCTTTTGCTCACCATGCCACCCCATTTTGGACCTAGCCATATGCAAATCAGTCTTGATCCTGTTCCTCATGGGAACAGTCCAGCCCGAACTGCCAAGCCAGGTCCTCACTGGACCGGAAACAAGCATCCTGGGACCGGTTTCAGGGTTTCACCCCTCATCAGCCAGGCTAGCTTGAATCCAGTGGCATGGGAAGCACGGGACCCACGTCTGGGCATACCCTTCCCACTTAGGGCTACAAAGCAAAAACAACAAGTGATGGACGGAATGCTGAACATTGTCAAACACTCACCCCCAGTCACAGATCTGGGTTTAATCCATCGTTCTTTTGCTCTTGTGCCACATGGTCCCGCAATGTGCTGACAATCTGATTGAGAGCCACAACGATGGTGCCCATTGCAGAACTGATGTGTCTGAGTTCTTCCCTGAACCCCATAAACTGTTCCTCCTGCAGTACCTGGATCTCCTGGAACCTGGCCAGGACCGTCGCCATCGTCTCCTGGGAGCGGTGGTATGCTCCCATGATGGAGGATAGGGCCTCGTGGAGAGTGGGTTCCCTGGGCCTGTCCCCCCCCGTCGCACAGTAGCCCTCCCAGTTCCCCTGTTTCCCTGGGCCTCTGTCCCCTGAACCGTGTGCCCACTACCACTGCCCCCAGGTCCCTGTTGTTGTTGGGGTGGTGGGTTAACCTGGGTGCCCTGTAGTGGTGGACACACCGCTGATTGACGTGTCCTGGAGACAGAGGCATGGGCCCGCTGGGTGGGTGCTGTGCTGGTGTTCCCAGAGGGGGGTAGGTCTGCTGTGGCCTGTGGCTGTCTGAGGGGAACCGACTGTCCCGAGGTCCCCGATGGGCCGGGCTGGTCATCTGGGTCCAGGGAGACAGAGCTGCTAGACTATTCCTACAGCTATTGCAGTGAAATTTAAGGTCATATGACTATGTAAACCGATAGAGCATATGATTAGCAGTGTGCGTTTGTTTGTCTGTTGAAGAGGTACACAATATGCTAAACAAACTAACTATACTTATTTATAAAAAAAAAGAAGAATACAGAGTAGCTAGGAGGAAACCTGCTATTTATATTATTATGGAAAACAGAAATGATGTTTGTACTGATCAAATCGTATGTCGTCGTTGCCTAGGAAAACAACAATAACTAGATGCCTTCATGTTCAGTTTTTAATAATTTGGGGATTCACCCTATACCTTCAGAATTACAAAATGTGAACTTATATGAAAATATAATCATTCAAACCTTACATCCATCTCAGACTATAATTAGAAGGCAACTTAAACCTGGGAAATTTCAAGCACAAGAGTTAGTAAATGTACTAAAAGGAAATTTTGTTTTTCTACCATTAAATAAAAATAAAAAACAACCTTGAAACTTTGGGAGTACAGCAGGAATGAGAAGAATCTTTAGTTGTATTTGTTAACAGAGTGCCACCCAAAGATAAAATAAAAAAGTAAAGAATGGATAAACATTTACAAAATACAAGATTCTTACTTATTAGAAAATAACATACCAACATTTTCAATCTAATTACTTTATATATGTCACTGACTGTTAGAAATGGGGTCTTTGCTTGACAGTCAGGTTGCCCCCTGTTCAAGCAAGGACCCTCACTCTAGTCAGGGTAAAAGAGAATCACCCTCAGCTAACCCTGCTTACTCCCTTGGTAGCTTGGCAGAGCAGTAGGCTTAACTTCAGAGTGCTAGGTGTACAGTATTTGTACCAACACACAGAGTAACTTAATGAAAACACCACAAAATGACACAACACCAGTTTAGAAAAATAGGAAATATTTATCTAAACAAAACAAGACCAAAAATCCACAATACACAAGTCAAGTTATCAATAAACATGCAAAAAGAGTCTTTAACTAGTTTTAAACACACACTAACACTGTCAGCGTAAAAAAGTACCTTGGGCGCGTCAAAAATAACCCTGCACAGGTGAGTGTGTGTCAAAAAGCGAGACCGTGCATTGTTTCTCCTTTTGCCGGGTCGGGGCACGTCCAGGAGAGCGATGCGTTGATCCGGTCAGCACTCTCAGGTCCGGGCAGGCCTTGCATTGTTTTTCCATGCACAGCGGTACTTGAGTGGGAAATCCAGCCGCACGATGATCCGAAAACCCCGCGGCACGGGTTGTGATTTCCCAGCCTCCATCAGCGATGCTACGCATCGTTTCTCCTGCTCCGTGCGTCAATTCTTCGGTCGCGTTTCCTGCGAGCATCGTTTCTCAGCTGCGGAGCAGGAGGCGCGTTGTTTCTTCAGCCGCAGATCGGAGTTGCGTCGATCTTTTCCCTGCACAGGAATCTGTGCGTAGATCTCCTTGTCTTTAGGCTGCCAGCTTCTCCTTTCAGGGTCCCAGGAACTGGATGGGCACCACAGGGCAGAATAGGAGTCTCTCCAGAGACTCCAGGTGCTGGCAGAGAGAAGTCTTTGCTGTCCCTGAGAATTCAAACAACAGGAGGCAAGCTATAAATCAAGCCCTTGGAGAGTTCTTCTCAAGCTGGAAGGTACACATAGTCCAGTCTTTGCCCTCTCACTCTGGCAGAAGCAGCAACTGCAGGATAGCTCCAGAAATCAGAGTCACAGGCAGGACAGCTTCTCTCCAGGCAGAGGTTCCTCTTGTTTCCAGAAGGGTTTCTAAAGTCTGTGGTTTTGGGTGCCCTTCTCATACCCAATTTCTCCTTTGAAGTAGGCCTACTTCAAAGTAAAGAATCTTTTGAATGTGAAATCCTGCCTTGCCCAGGCCAGGCCCCAGACACTCATCAGGGGGTTGGAGACTGCATTGTGTGAGGGCAGGCACAGGCCTTTCAGGTGTGAGTGACCACACCTCCTCTCCCTCCTAGCACAGATGGCCCATTAGGATATGCAGGCTACACCCCCAGCTCCCTTTGTGTCACTGTCCAGTGTGAGGTGCAACCAGCCCAACTGTCAAACTGACCCAGACAAGGAATCCACAAACAGGCAGAGTCACAGAAATGGTATAAGCAAGAAAATGCCCACTTTCTAAAAGTGGCATTTTCAAATACACAATCTTAAAATCAACTTTACTAAAAGGTGTATTTTTAAATTGTGAGCTCAGAGGCCCCAAACTCCACATGTCCATCCACTCCCAAAGGGAATCTACAATTTAATCATATTTAAAGGTAGCCCCCATGTTAACCTATAAGAGGAACAGGCCTTGCAACAGTGAAAAACAAATTTAGCAATATTTCACTGTCAGGACATATAAAACACATTGGGGGTCATTTTGACCTCGGCGGTAAAAGTCGCTTACCGCCGGCCAGAAGGCCGCCATAACACCGCCGCGGCCGCGGTAAACCGCCACGGTCATTCTGACCCGCAACTGGCAAACCGCCAAAAACCCGACATCCACAATAATCAGCCACACCAAAGGTCAGCGGGAAACTGGCGATGACCAAACCTCCACCGGCACGCCAACAGAAATACGCCCATGCCATTCCGACCCACAAATCCCCGAAGCGGTCTTTCAACCGCGGTATTCCATTGGCGGTACACACCGCCGCGGTCAAAATACACACACCTTTACAAAACACATCCACATTGGATAATTCAAAATACACACACTTGAGACACATACACACACCACTCCCACACACCCAATCCAGTATAAAACACACACCCACATCACCCACAAACCCCTACGACCACAATAGCGAGTGAAGGACAGAGAGAGAGAGCACAGCATAGAGTACACCATCACACAGAGGCAAATCACAACATCACCCACATACTTTCCACGCACAAAACACCATACACCACCACACTCACCACACTCTACAACACATACACCACCCCTCACCTCATCCACACCACCCTATGGCACCCAAAGACACCCCAGGTTCTCTGACGCAGAACTCAGGGTCATGGTGGAGGAAATAGTTTGTGTAGAGCCCCAGCTCTTTGGGGCACAGGTGCAGCACACCACCATTGCCAGGAAGATGGAGCTATGGAGCAGAATAGTGGACAGGGTCAACGCTGTGGGACAGCAGCCACGCAATCGGGACGACATCAGGAAGCGGTGGAACGACCTACGGGGGAAGGTGCGTTCCATGGTATCAAGGCACAACATTGCGGTGCAGAAGACTGGCGGCGGACCCCCACCTACTCCCCCAGAATTCACAGCATGGGAGGAGGAAGTCTTGCACATCCTGCATCCTGAGGGCCTCGCAGGAGTAGGCAGAGGAATGGACTCTGGTAAGTCAAATCTTCACTACTTCATTCCCCCCACCCCACCTGCATGCCAAATCATACCCCCACCCTCACCCCCACCCCCATCACACCAACTCCTTGCTAATGGCTCACCATCACAACCCACCCATCCCAAAACCTAGCCCTGCATGCCTCTCCAAAGCATGGACATCCATCCCCAAAGCATGCCCACTGCACACACCCATCACCCCCACAAGCCACCGTCACAAAAGCCCCCACAAGGGAATGCCAGCACTGGGGGACACGGCCACCCACCCATTACACGAAATGCCACACACAGAAGCAATAACCATACTCTTATACCCCTGCAGGACCGGAACGCCACCACACCGCCACGGAGGGTCCAGAGATGTCCATCCCACCCCCAGAAGAGGCCCCCAGTGATGACAGCAGCTCTGTCTCCCTGGACCCTGATGACCAGCCCGGCCGATCGGGGACCTCGGGACAGTCGGTTCCCCACAGACAGCCACAGGCTACACCAGACCCAACCCCCTCTGGGAACACCAGCACAGCTCCCACCCAGCGGGCCCATGCCTCTGTCTCCAGGACATGTCAATCAGCGGTGTGTCCACCACTACAGGGCACCCAGGTTGACCCACCACCCCAACAACAACAAGGACCTGGGGGCAGTGGTAGTGGGCACACCGTCCAGGGGACAGAGGCCCAGGGAAACAGGGGAACTGGGAGGGCTGCTGTGCGACAGGGGGGGGAGAGGCCCAGGGAACCGACTCTCCAAGAGGCCCTCTCCTCCATCATGGGAGCATACCACCACTCCCAGGAGACGATGGCTACGGTACTGGCCAGGTTCCAGGAGATCCAGGTCATGCAGGAGCAACAGTACATGGGGTTCAGAGAGGAACTGAGGAATATCAGTTCCGCAATGGGGACCAATGTCGTGGCCCTAACCCAGATAGTCACCACATTGCGGGACCATGTGGCACCACAAAAGGCCCCTGTCACTAGCCTGGACCAGGAACAGCCTGCCACCTCCGCCGGCGCTAGTGGACAGGAAGCCCCCACACAACGACAGGCCACCAGAACCCCACCTCCTGCAGAAGAAGAACCACCCCGCAAGCGGAACCTGAGATCTCACAAGAAGACAGAGTAGGATTGCAAGACCCCCGCCAGCAAACGATACCCCCTGATGTCATCCCACTGTCCCACATTGTCACCCTGTCCAACCTTGAACTGCCCCTGCTCCATCCTTCCACAGGCATATGGACAATGCACCTGTGCGACTGAGAACTGGACTCTGCCATGGACATTACTCCACCATCACCCATCCCCGTTTTACAATCATGTTCCATAAATTTATCACTTGAATTAAATCACTTTTTGCACAAAAAAAATCTGGAGTCTGCTTGTAATTTGAACAAATGTATTAGACATAACGGTGCCAAAATGTTCAGTTACATTGTGATGACAACATACCACTGTCACACAGCTGTAGTCCATGGGCAAACAAAGCAGAGGTCACGCAGTGGGGCCCACAGCCCTGAAAACGGAAGGGAAAGTCACAACTCAGTTAACAGGAACTGTGGGGGAACTCAGACAGTAGAGAGGCAGGAGACTTTAAGTAAATGTAAAATGGCGTGGTTGATTCGTACCTGTGTGCTACTGAAAATACTGTTGTATCACTGTGTCCCTGTTGTCTCTGTCGTCCCTGTCGTACTCCTCCTCTTCACTCTCCACAGATTCCACAGCTGCTACAACACCACCATCTGGACCATCCTCCTGCAGGAAAGGCACCTGGCGTCGCAAAGCCAGGTTGTGAAGCATACAGCAGGCCACGATGATATGGCACACCTTCTTTGGTGAGTACATTAGGGATCCCCCTGTCATATGCAGGCACCTAAACCTGGCCTTCAGGAGGCCGAAGGTTCTTTCTATAATCCTCCTAGTTCGCCCATGGGCCTCATTGTAGCGTTCCTCTGCCCTTGTCCTGGGATTCCTCACTGGGGTAAGTAGCCACGACAGGTTGGGGTAACCAGAGTCACCTATTAGCCACACACAGTGTCTCTGTAGCTGTTCCATCACATAAGGGATGCTGCTATTTCGCATGATGTACGTGTCATGCACTGACCCAGGGAACTTGGCATTTACATGGGAGATGTACTGGTCAGCCAAACAGACCACCTGGACATTCATAGAATGATAACTTTTTCTGTTCCTGTACACCTGCTCTCTGCCACTGGGGGGAACCAAGGCCACATGTGTCCCATCAATGGCACCAATGATGTTGGGGATATGTCCAAGGGCATAGAAATCACCCTTCACTGTAGCCAAATAGCCCACCTCAGGGAAAACAATGTAGCTCCGCATGTGTTTCAGCAGGGCAGACAACACTCTGGACAAAACCTTAGAAAACATAGGCTGAGACATCCCTGATGATATGGCCACTGTTGTTTGGAATGATCCACTTGCCAAAAAATGGAGTACTGACAGAACCTGCACCAGAGGGGGAATCCCTGTGGGTTGGCGAATGGGGGACATCAGGTCTGGCTCCAGCTGTGCACACAGTTCCTGTATAGTGGCTCGGTCAAGTCTGTATGTAAGTATGACATGTCTTTCTTCCATTGTCGACAGGTCCACCAGCGGTCTGTACACGGGAGGATTCCTCCATCTCCTCGCAAGTCCCAGCGGACGGTGCCTAGGAAGGACAACATGGAGCACAGAGTCAAGCAACCCACAGGTACGTAACCACAGCTTGCACAGTACACGAATCGCTATGCATTGAATGGCTTGTATGAGTGGCAATGCAAGGCCTAGGCCTGTGTGACGCCGTAGAAATTCAGCCATGTGGGCCCATGAAATGGCAGCTGCCTGACCTGTGAAGTGTGACAATGGGATGTGAGGTCAATGCGCTGGCGTGGCACACCGTGGCGGTAGGCGGTCGAAGACCGCGGCGCAAAGCAGCATTGGTTAACATAGAACCCTATGGGTCTCAGGAGCCAATGACGATGTGCGCCGGCGGTCGCGGTACGCACCGCCGCGGTACGCACCGCCGCGGGCGTGACCGCCATTTTCTAACTGCTTAATCACTCGAGACCTGATCATCCACAGGAGAGGACCTATACTGCAAGTGCTGCTGTGAACTCGGTCTGGAAGAGACAATGGCTGCTGCGACTGGGGAAAGGGCCCCTGCCTTCACATCTGAGGAATTGGATAAACTCGTTGATGGGGTCCTCCCCCAGTATGCGCTACTCTACGGTCCTCCAGACCAACAGGTAAGTACACTGGGAGCACGTAGTATGGGCTATGCCTGTGTTGAGTGGGGTGGATGTAAGATGGTGGGGAGGGGAGCGTATGAGGATAGCAACGCACGACAGATGAGAGCATGTGCCACATGGCAAGGTTGGGGAGGGGGGGCCACTCACATCGACCATGCAGAAAAGTGATGATATTTCTTTTTCCACCCTGTCCATGTCACATAGGTCAGCGCCCATCAGAAGATCGACATTGGGCGTGCCATCGCCAAGGACGTCCGGGCCCTGTGGGTCCACAACAGACGGGGCACCCACTGCCGCAAGAGGTGGGAGGACATCCGCCACGGGAGCAGAAAGACCGCCGAGGCTCTGCTGGGGATGGCCTCCCAACGTAGGAGGGGTGCCAGTCGTCAATTGACCCCCCTGATGTCCCGGATCCTGGCGGTGGCCTACCCCGATTTGGATGGGCGCGTGAGGACATCACAGCAGACACAAGGGGGTGAGTATCAGCACATTCTGCGATATTAGCGCACAGTGGAGGCATCTGGGTGGGGGAGGAGGGCTGTGGCTATCTCTAGGCCAGGGCGGTTTCTGTAGGCTAGGCCCCTCCGTTAGACATGGCCCTGTGCCCCCGCCCCCACATCTGTAGGGTGCTAAGTACAGCTATCCATGGCACGGGCTCACCTATGTGTGCATTTGTCGTCCATAGACTTGTAGGCCAAGTCACAATAATTGAGTAGTGTACCCCGAGTGCGCGGCGTAGTGCAGGGGGCTTCTGTGTCTGTCCTCTACGCCAACGGTGCTGCCAATGCATGCACTCAACATGTCTTTCTTTCTTCTCTCCCCCCCTTTTTTTTGGTTTTCCTGCTCATGTGTGCATTAGCATCATCAGGCGGAGGAGAAGTGGCATTGGCGCACGAGGGAGCTGCATCTCACATGGGCCCGGAGGGCCCTGCAACCGACTCGGACTTAACCAGTGAGACGGAGGGCGAGGGGGGCTCCACAACGGGGACCCGTGGAGACGTCAGCGACACCGACACGTTCTCGGAAGGGAGCTCCCTTGTGGTGGCGGCACCATCCGTGACCACCGCAAAAACAGGTACAGCTGCCACCCAGCGCACCAGCTCCGCCCTCCCAGCAGCCCCTCAGCTTTCGCCCCGTGCCCGCTCGGCCAGGAAGCCGGCCATCTCCTTCGCCCCTGGCACCTCAGGTCCTGCCCCAGTTACCCCTGCTGCCCTCAGTGAGGAGGTCATTGACCTCCTCTGGACGCTCATTGTTGGGCAGTCTACCCTTTTGAATGCCATCCAGGGGGTGGAAAGGGAGGTGCATCGGAGCAATGCATACCTGGAGGGCATTCATTCGGGTCAGGCTGCCCAACAGCGATCGTTCAACGCTCTGGCCTCAGCACTGACAGCAGCAATTGTCCCTGTGTCTAGCCTCCCCCCTCCAACTTCCTCAACCCAGTCCCACTCCCCTGTTCCTCTGCCTATCCCAGACACACCTACAGACCAGCCTGCACACACATCAACACCCAAGGGCAGCTCATCCAGACATAAGCACCACAGATCACACAAGCATTCACCCAAGCAACATCCACATGCAGACACAGCAACACCCACTGCCTCCACTGTGTCCCCCTCCTCCTCGTCTCCCTCCTCCCTCCCTGTGACGTCTCCACTCACACCTGCATGCACCCCACCATCAGCCAGTACGTCCATCACCACCACACCCACCAGAACAGTCCACACACATGCAGTCACCACCCCCACTACCATTTACACGTCCCCTGTGTCCTCTCCCAGTGTGTCTGTCACCCCCTCTTCCAAACCACACAAACGCAGGCAGCCACCCACCCAACAGCCATCCACCTCACAACAGCCTCCGTCACAAGCACCTGCACCCAAAGACAGCACACTTGATTCTCCTACAACCACATCCTCTTCCTCCACTCCCATACCCACTACAACTACCCGTCCCTGTCTTTCTAAATTCATTTTCCTTCCCAACCTTGACCTCTTTCCAACAACTGACCCACCCCCTCCATCTCGTAAGAGTCCAACCAGCACCTCAGCCACCACAAGCCCTGCACCTACTAGGACCATCGTTCAGGGCTATTGGAGTCCACCAGCTCCTAGGGCAGG
The DNA here is from genome assembly GCF_031143425.1 of Pleurodeles waltl. Taxonomy (NCBI): domain Eukaryota; kingdom Metazoa; phylum Chordata; class Amphibia; order Caudata; family Salamandridae; genus Pleurodeles; species Pleurodeles waltl. The sequence continues at coordinate 952,934,378 of NC_090449.1, forward strand.
AACATCGGCCAGCAGCAAGGGGACAGCCAGCGCACCCCCTGGGAAAAGAAGCAAAAAAGTGAAGGGCCGGTGCCACAGGCCTGAGACGGCTGCCCCCAAGGACACCAGCCTTGCACCGTCACCTGGCCCATCCACCAAGGGAGGCAAGGGCCCCAGAGATTTTTCCAAGGAGGGCAAGGGCCCCAGAGATACTTCCAAGGGAGGCAAGGGCCCCAGAGATTCGTCCAAGGAGGGCAAGGGCCCCAGAGATACTTCCAAGGGAGGCAAGGGCCCCAGAGATTCGTCCAAGGAGGGCAAGGGCAGCAGGGCGAAGAAGTCCGGCAGCAGGCGAGCTGCCCAGGAGGGCCCCACCAGCCCCATTTGGGGTGTGACGGAGGACACCCACGGGCCCAGGAGTCCAGCCCAGGAGGGCCCCGCAAGCGATAGGTCGGATGGCGACTGAGCGGGAATGATTGCCCAGATCTGGTTCCCTAGGAACACAAGACAAGCACCGCTGAACAGGGCCCCGCCGTGAGAAGCACAGCTGAATAGGGCCCCGCCGTGAGAAGAACCGCTGAACAGGGCCCCGCCGTGAGAAGCACCGCTCCGCTGGGCCCCGCCGTGAGAAGAACCGGTGAACAGGGCCCCGCCGTGAGAAGAACCGCTGAACAGGGCCCCGCCGTGAGAAGAACCGCTGAACAGGGCCCGGCGTGAGAAGAACCGCTGAACAGGGCCCCGCCGTGAGAAGCACCGCTGAACAGGGCCCCGCCGTGAGAAGAACCGCTGAACAGGGCCCCGCCGTGAGAAGCACCGCTCCGCTGGGCCCCGGCGTGAGAAGAACCGCTGAACAGGGCTCCGCCCTGAGAAGCACCGCTCCGCTGGGCCCCGCCGTGAGAAGAACCGCTGAACAGGGCCCCGCCGTGAGAAGCACCGCTCCGCTGGGCCCCGCCGTGAGAAGAACCACTGAACAGGGCCCGCCGTGAGAAGAACCGCTGAACAGGGCCCCGCCGTCTCTGCACCGCTCCGCTGGGCCCTTCATCTCAAGCACCGCTCCGCTGGGCCCTTCATCTCAAGCACCGCTCCGCTGGGCCCCGCCGTCTCTGCACTGCTCCGCTGGGCCCTTCATCTCAAGCACTGCTTCGCTGGGCCCTTCATCTCAAGCACCGCTCCGCTGGGCCCCGCCGTCTCTGCACCGCTCCGCTGGGCCCTTCATCTCAAGCACCGCTCCGCTGGGCCCTTCATCTCAAGCACCGCTCCGCTGGGCCCCGCCGTCTCTGCACCGCTCTGCTGGGCCCTTCATCTCAAGCACCGCTCCGCTGGGCCCTTCATCTCAAGAACCGCTCCGCTGGGCCCCGCCGTCTCTGCACCGCTCCGCTGGGCCCCGCCGTCTCTGCACCGCTCTGCTGGGCCCTTCATCTCAAGCACCGCTCCGCTGGGCCCTTCATCTCAAGCACCGCTCTGCTGGGCCCCGCCGTCTCTGCACCGCTCCGCTGGGCCCTTCATCTCAAGCACTGCTCCGCTGGGCCCTTCATCTCAAGCACCGCTCCGCTGGGCCCGCCGTCTCTGCACCGCTCCGCTGGGCCCTTCATCTCAAGCACCGCTCCGCTGGGCCCTTCATCTCAAGCACCGCTCCGCTGGGCCCGCCGTCTCTGCACCGCTCCGCTGGGCCCTTCATCTCAAGCACCGCTCCGCTGGGCCCTTCATCTCAAGCACCGCTCCGCTGGGCCCTTCATCTCAAGCACCGCTCTGCTGGGCCCCGCCGTCTCTGCACCGCTCCGCTGGGCCCTTCATCTCAAGCACCGCTCCGCTGGGCCCCGCCGTCTCTGCACCGCTCCGCTGGGCCCTTCATCTCAAGCACCGCTCCGCTGGGCCCCGCCGTCTCTGCACCGCTCTGCTGGGCCCTTCATCTCAAGCACCGCTCCGCTGGGCCCTTCCTCTCAAGCACCGCTCCGCTGGGCCCTTCATCTCAAGCACCCCTCCGCTGGGCCCTTCATCTCAAGCACCGCTCTGCTGGGCCCCGCAGTCTCTGCACCGCTCCGCTGGGCCCTTCCTCTCAAGCACCGCTCCGCTGGGCCCTTCCTCTCAAGCACCGCTCCGCTGGGCCCTTCATCTCAAGCACCGCTCCGCTGGGGCCTTCATCTCAAGCACCGCTGGCCCATTGGCAGGGCCGGATCTGTGTCGGGCAGGGCTTCACGAAGCACTCTGGGCACCATGCCTCCTCCATAACCAGTGGAGTCTGTAATCCACCAGATGGACTGTGGCTTTGCACTCCCCAGGATGGTACAGTGGGCAATCCACCCACTGAAAAGACTTGTGAGACTGTGGCTTTGCACTCCCCAGGATGGTACAGTGGGCAATCCACCCACTGTAGAGACTTGTGAGACTGTGGCTTTGCACTCCCCAGGATGGTTCAGTGGGCAATCCACCCACTGTAGAGACTTGTGAGACTGTGGCTTTGCACTCCCCAGGATGGTACAGGTGGCAATCCACCCACTGTAGAGACTTGTGAGACTGTGGCTTTGCACTCCCCAGGATGGTACAGTGGGCAATCCACCCAGTGAAAAGACTTGTGAGACTGTGGCTTTGCACTCCCCAGGATGGTACAGTGGGCATGGAGGCCCCTCGTGGATCTGGCGTTGTGGACTCATGTGGCTGAGGTGCCCCCCCTTCCCTTCCCCCTGAGGTGCCTGTGGTTTTATTATCTGATGCCCCAGCAGTGTTCTCTCCAATGGAATCGGGTTTCATGTGTGGGCTTTGCCCATGTGTTTATGCACATTGGCCCACGGACAATGGCATGTAGCCAATATGTGCCGGACTTTTGGACTATGTTCATATTCTTCATGTTGTGATTTATTTGTTTTAATAATCTAATATTTCACTTAAGTTCAAATATGCTTTAATATACTTCTATTTTAATGATCATTTTATTTTGTCTTTGAATTATTCCGGGGGGTTTGGGGGGTGTAAATCTCACTTGTTGCTCTGCATTGGTGTGTGGGGATTTGGGGGGGGGTGGGTCGCGTATGTGTGTGCCCGTAATCTTTTCTCCTCCCCCCTCCCCTGTGTCGTAGGTGCAGTACTCACCATTGTCTCCTGCAGCGGTGTTCGTGCTCCTGGTAGAGGAGCAGGTAGACAATCGCTGGTAGGATGTTTAATTCGGGTTCCATGCTGTCCAGATTCCTCGTGGAGTGTATAGAGGTGAGCGTTTTCCCGTTCGTGATCTGTTTCCGCCGTGTTTTTATCGGCGGGGCTCCCGCCCCGGAAAAGGTGGCAGATTGGTAGGTCGTGATAGGGTGGGCGGTACATTGTCTGCCGCCTGTCTGTTGGCGGTGACCGCCGCGCTGTTTGTTTGCCCCGCCGTGGCGGTCGGAGTGTTAAAGTGGCAGGCTGTGTTGGCGGTTCCCGCCAGGGTCAGAATTCCATTTTTTTTACCGCCTGCCTGTTGGCGGGTTGGCCACCGCTTTAACACCGACCGCCAGGGTTGGAATGACCCCCATTATGTCCTACCTTAACCATACTCTGCACCTTGCCCTTGGGGCTACCTAGGGCCTACCTTAGGGGTGTCTGACATGTAAGAAAAGGGAAGGTTTAGGCCTGGCAAGCGGGTAAACTTGCCAAGTCGAATTTACGGTTAAAACTGCACACACAGACACTGCAGTGGCAGGCCTGAGACATGATTACAGAGCTACTTATGTGGGTGGCACAACCAGTGCTGCAGGGACACTAGTAACATTTTTTTACAGGCCCTGGCACCTCTAGTGCACTTTACTAGGGACTTACAAGTAAAACAATTATGCCAATCATGGATAAACCAATTACATACACATTTTGTAAAGGAGCACTTGCACTTTAGCACTGGTTAGCAGTGGTAAAGTGCCCAGAGTAACAGAAACAGTAAAATCAGAGTCCAGCACACATCAACAACCTGGGGAACAGAGGCAAAAAGTTAAGGGAGACCGTGCCAAGGATGAAAAGTCTAACACTGACCTACTACTTACAGATGAAACTAAAGTTGGGCAGTTTGTGAAAGTTAGTAAAGAACACTTGGGACGGAAATATGAGCACTATAGTATACACCTTCTGATTTCCAGAGATTGGATGAGTGATGCCTTGCAACTCTATCAAAGGAGAGAGGCTACAGAATATTTAGTTGGTAACTGTGAAAAAAACTTTAAAGGCTCAATGTTATCCAATTTCATTTCCAGTTGAAAAGAAGGATGATATGATCACCGTTCTATTCTAATTTCAGCATCAGAATATCGTTCCACAAGACAATATTCAAAGGACACATATTTTAGGCAAAACATACCTCACATTTTTTATTTACTATATGAAAGTCAAATGTCTGTTACCTCTTATGCTGCAGAGCACGTGATACAAACTGGAACATGAAGTACATGAACAGCTGAAGAATTCCTAAATAGGGATCAAAGCAGTGACAAAAACCTTGAATATAACTGGTTCCATAGACATGGAGAACTAAAATGAATGTTGAGGAATTTGGGACCACAACTCTGTTTCTTACTTTGAGTTGTAATGAATACTTATGGAATGATGTATCCAGTTTTCTACTTGAAGCTAACAATATTTTGACAGACGTTGCACTGAAAAAAACTGAATTATGTACTTTAGATGCAGCAAATGTTTGTAGATTTTTTAATCACAACTTCCAGACTATGCTTAAATTTGTATTAGGTAAAAAGAAAAATCCCTTAGGAAAGGTTGTTGATTTTTTTTTTAAGAAAAGAGTAAAAGGCTGCACCCCATACTCATATGCTGTTATGGATAAAACAATGCCCCCAAATTTGGATATGAGTCAGATGAATCTGTTCTTCAGTTTATTGAGCAATATCTTTCATGTGATATCCCAAGAAACAAACAAAAAACAGTTTGAACAATTTATTACATTTCAAAGTCACAAATGCGGAAAATACTATTTAAGAAACGTTACAAACAAATCAAACCACTATAGTAAATGTTGTTTTGGCTTTCCAAGACCTATTTTAAATAAAAAAAGAGTCAACAATCTTATGTTTCTGTTAGGCATGTTGTCAAAGGAAAGCCCCTCAAAACACATATAATTTAAAAAGCAAATACATATCACAGCGGATAAATGGACACAACCCTTTATTTCTGCATACATGGAATACTAGTATCAATATACAATTTGTTCCTGAGAATTCAACACATGTTGCCCAGTTTGTGACTTCATATATTAGTAAAGAAGAAAGTATGGGGAGAAATATCTGCAGATAAGTTATTAACTAAACAACTGTATTGATTTAACCTTCAAATGTTATCTCGCAAAGAGGTTAGAAGTTAAAAGAGGCATGTGACTGTTAAGGGTCTTCAGATTTATCTGCTAAATCTTGGGCCATTACATGGATTAGCTTAGAGTTAGTGTCCTCTAGAAGAAGAGCATTAAAAGGTTTCCCAGAAATGTAATATCTTGCACACTTTGAACCTGAAACCAAAAACATAGTAAAGAAAATTGTTAGACACATGTCACCCTAACAGAAGCCCTTTATTGGAACAGTTACCATTATTTGAAGTAGCACAATTTTTTACTTACATAAATAATGCAGTTGAGGATGCTAATAGTGGATAATTGCATGTGAATCGAAGAGACGGCTGCTTATTATATCATTTCAAACCTACTCTAGTTAATCACTGCAATCTGACATATGATACTCCTACAAGTAAAGATTTATATTTTTTGACACTCTTATAATTGTTTACACCATGACAAACAGATGAAGAATTGATTGGGGCATCAATATTATATGAGAAAGCTTTTTATCAATACAAACTGTGTAGTGTAATACCAGCGTTCCAGATTTGTGTTGACATGTTGGGCCAAGAAATTGCAGATGAAAAGCAAATGCAAGCGGAGATATCATGCAACATCACAAGCACCAATACAATTTCTAATATCATACCTGCAGTCACATTTGGACCACCAAATATTGGTAATGAAGGTGCTGTTGCTGTAGGTGAGGTAGAACATGCTATGGGTGAAATGGGTAAGGATGGTGAAAACATCAACTACTTTTTGTCACGATTAAATACAGATCTACTTCAGATATTTGAAATAATTAAAACAACTGTTCATCATTAACTTTATATTCATGTTCAGATTTTCAGCATATATTTTAAAATATATGTAAGGTACTAGGAAGAGTTTCCATGTAAAAGTGATAACTGCTTACCTTCAAAAAGTAACAAACTGAAACGTATGTGTTGTTAGTGCTCCAACTAGATTAGGTGCACAAAATATTAAAGGGGTTTTATTACATTGACTACTACCAGTAGAAAATAATAATAAACTAGAATACCTTATATTAATTGTGATACCTCTCAGGAACTTCGCAGAGTTATTAAAAAACTCAAGATTTTTATTATAGATGAGGTGAATATGGTTTCCAATTTAATGATGACTTTTGTTTACTTAAATATGACAGAAATACCTCAGATGAAGTCCCATATCATCAGAAACATGTTTTTTGGTGATCTACTTCAACTTACTCCAGTTAAAAGAGACCCAATTTTTTAAATTGTCACAGCCAAAAAAACTAGAAACTCCTTAGGAAGTATAGGTAATGTTAATATTTGGTAACATTTGTCATATTTGCGAGAATATTCAACAATATTATGCTAGGAATTGTACCTGAAAAATGCTGGGGGAAGTGCTTGTAACAAGAAGTATATCTACTTTAGTTCGACATTTCAAAAGTGGAGCAGAGGTTATGCATTATCTTCTTTTGAAAATGCTAGCTGTGGTTTGTTTGATGCAAACCCTAAAAAAATGTTCTGATTTAAATATGAAAATGGTGTTAATGGAAAGTAAACATTGCTTTGAAACTCATGGAAAAAATAGTCCTGTAACAAAATCCTTCTTGACAAAATTATTAAATATGGAAAAATCTGTGTCACATACTGCCAGATTAGAGAAATACGGGCCAGATGTACAAAGCAATTTTCAAGTTGCAAATGGCGCCGATTTGCAGAATTGGTCCGTTGGCGAGTTGAAAAATTCTTTTTGGGATGTACAAAGCCAAAGCTGCTATTCGGTAACTTGTTACCGAATCGCAGTTTGGATTTTGCGATTCAGTATTAAGAAGGGGCGTGACAAAGGCGTCCCTTCCTAATACCGAATCCAAATGGTATGTATGATTGTTTTGTGACCATGAATGCGGTCGCAAAACAATCCCAGTTAGCACCAGTTTCAAACTGGTGATAACCCATTCGCAAACGGGAAGGGGTTCCCATGGGACCCCTTTCCCTTTGTGAATGGCAGCGAGAATATTTTGTCAGAGCAGACAGTGGTCCCAGGGACCACAGCCTGCTCTGAAAAAATGAAAAGAAAACTTTTCATTTTTGTTTCCGAAATGGATCTCGTTTTTCTTTAAGGCGAACAGGCTGCATTTAAAAAAAAAAATGCTTTATTTAACAGCAGCCACAGACATGGTGATTTGCTGTCTCCAGCAGGCCACCAACACTGTGAGGGCGGCCATTCCCAATGGGGTCGCAAATTGCAACCTACCTCATAAATATTCATGAGGTAGGTAATTTCCGACCCCATTGGGAATCGCAAACAGTGTAAAGTACACTGTTGTACATCCGTTTTTGCGACTCGCAATTTGCGAGTCACAATACCGGATCTTTGTACATGTGGCCCTACATTTCTTAGCAAAAAATGCTATGCTATTTATGAAACAATTTGGATGTAGAACATGGACTTGTGAATGGAGCTATAGGATTTATACTACAGTTTTTAAAATACAAAAGTAATGATGATATTAAAGTTGTTATTGTCAAATTTGTCAATTTTTCTGATAACCAATTTTTATCGTTTTGTCATATTAATAACATGTCACAGTTACAGATCTGGTATGGATGAACCCTGCCCATCCCGTTACATTTATACCTCTATATAATACATAAATCTCATGCAATGCTCAGATAGTATCTCTATAGTCAGATAATTCATTCCTGTAATTTCACATTTCACTGTCCAATCCAGCATCATCTAACCGTTTGGACCAGATCTTAGTATGTTTTGGGGGTCATCCTCATGCCTTGTACACTGGCCATTCCATATTGTTGCACCAATAGACCCCAAGCCTGAACCTCGATATCGCAGGGGGGGTCAAGTGCCTACCAGTGTGCCGCTAGGACCCTTTTAGCAATCATGAGGGCATCTTGAAAGCCCATGAACACCCAATTTCATCACCCACTCCCAATAAGACTACAAGTGGGGAGCGGGCCAGGGGTTGACCCAGCATCCTGGAGACCTTACCCAGGATCGTCTTCTATTATCGTTTTATGACAGGGCATAACCAGGCCACATGGAAGAAGTCAGCTGGCAAATAAGGGGCTCCAGGGTAATGAATATGGTATCCCAAAGAGAAATTCCATCCAGTGCAGTGACATCACAAGACCCAATCGTCGGGTAGGCCCAAGGAATGACTGCCGTGGCCTCAGGTGGTACAGCGGCCCAATTTCAGGTAGGGGGCACCCTGTCCTCCCCTGGCAGACACAGCACTGTCCAGGAGAGGGATGGGCCTAGCGCTCAGTAAAGGGGCGCCCCGCAGATCTGGGTTCCATTGGTCATGGCCTCAATGGGCCTACATGCCCGCCATCTTGTGCGGCCGCCGGTCTCTCCTCTTCTATGCTCCTCAAATGCCGCAGAGTGTTGGAGAGTTGCCCCAGCCACTGTGGCATTAGCACTGTAGGTGTTGTGGCTAGAGTGTGTGGCTATGTTCGGAGCTAGTTACTGAAGAAGATGGTGGTGGATGATGGAGGGGTCTGTGGCACTCTTAGAGTGAGATCGCTATCTTGATGCCCAAACCACGGCCCCCAAATTCGACAATATTAAGGAGACAAAACAAATTGCAAGACCAACTGCACAATGTTAACTAATAAAAGATATATGTTCAGAGAAAACAATGTCCTTTATATTTAGCTTATGCTATAACAATACATAAATTTCAAGATTTTAGCTTGGATTATGCATTAATTAACATTGGCACAGCTGTTTTAAAGATGATTTGTGTAGGTATGCTTATCACATGTGAAAACAGAGGAAGAACTATATAATGTTGATCTAGATTACATCAAACCTAATGCAGACCTTTATTGTTCATGTGAATATAATTGTTTAAGAAAAATGTATACTCCTTCTCTTGGGGAATATCTTGTGCTTTGTAAGCTTAAAATGTATCTGAAAAGGAAAGAAAGTTTCACCACAAATGAAACATTTGGAATATTGGAAACATGTAAAAAAATAGAGATAAGAACTTCACCTTAAAATTTTAGGCTTTCAGTTCCGTAATGCAGATGTTATCAACTGCTATAGTAATGTGATTGTTAATCTTATGTTATATTTCCCTTCAGTAAAAAAAAATTGTTTTTCAAAAATAAACCTGTTTGAAAGACAGTAACTCATTTGTATTACCTATATCAATCAGAGAAATAAGTGTACCATTCCCTAAGTAGTATGAGAGATATTTTTGATGTTTCTACATAAAACTGTGCACTGTATAAATCAGGAACAGGACACCCAGGAATTGTGTATGGCTATTATGGAAATCATAGCTAGCAAGACATTTCCACATGATGATCTTTTTTGCTCTAAACTTGTATTGGAACCATGAATGTTTCCAATGCTTAAATGTTTCTCAGCAGTCACAGAAATTAATAATGTTTTATACATATCTATATCTGAGTGTAACTCAATATAATTTGAACAATTAATGTATCAATCTGTGCACTCTAACTTTTGTCCAAACTGTGGATCAAATGCTGTCTCAACACAGTTTAACCATAACAAATAAGAATTTAATATGTCTAATGATACAAGGAGTTGCTCTGTATAATAGAAAAATGAATTCCCGAACTACTGAATTCACTAGTACACAAATTTCTATTTTGGGGTGCATTTGTACTTGTCCTGCATTTATTTTCCATCATGGAGAAAATACTAATTCAGGACATTACACGTTACATTTAAGGAACAATAAAGGACGGACTGAATGTGATGACTTTTAAACCCATATTGCCTACAAATGTAATCAACTGTTACCTTTTGATTCAAACACCTACATTTTAATTTAGGTCCAAACTTCTACATATGCATATTTTAGTCTAAAGGTTCTACATATGACCAACAGTTAATATGTCATTATGTGACCTAGCATGTTTGATGACTATGGAAGAAATCTGTTTTTGGTAAGAAATTGAGTTACTTACTATGAATTACTGTAGTAGTTTGACGACAGCTCAGCTCAGAGTTGAACAAAAACAGTATTGAAATTATGATTTTTTGCACAATCCATTTGATTTGTGCTTTTCCCCGGAGTTTGATGATGAACACAATATAGTGCTTATCTGCACCCTTTTATGTGATAAATGAGACCATTTATATTAGTTACTTTATTGCAACTACCATCTAAACAGCACTAAATAAAAATGCTGCATGCATATAAAAAGCAAAAAACTAGGAGGAATAAAAGTATTCCTTCTCGTTGTGCCCTGCTAACACCACCCCTGGGGGTGGCGTTACATTTTGGTACTGCCTCCTGTTTACATGATTTCATCAATCTGAGGCAGTGTCAAAATGCAAGGGGTGTTGCTGTGGCACACCCATAGCAACACCCATTGCACGCCCCTTCCACACACAGTGCTGCATGGGAAGGGGCCGTATTTACAGGTTGGTGTTAAGCCGCCAAAAGTTGCTTAACACCACCTTGTAATTGAGGTGCTGTGCTTAGCGCCACAGGAGCATCACAAAAAGTGACACTCCTGTGGCGCTAGGGCTGTATAAATATGGCCCTAAATATGTGCATCTTGGTAATCGGCAAGGTAAATAAAACAATGAGAGGTACAGGCTTTGTCCATCAGTAAAAGTAATCTATCTTTATAGCATTCCACCCACCAACAAAATTGCAGCATTGTATATATGTCAAGTGATGGAACTGGTAAAAATTAAACCATTACAATTGATCAGATTTAGTGCATAATTAGAATACTGTGCATCACCCCTGCAGAGTTATTTCCTGTATTAGAATGCTATCAAGGGTTTGGCTTAACCATGTGGGATCAATTTTCACAATCACTACTGATGATACCAAATCAAATATAAAATCTTTTTTGTAGGAGGGTGACAAAAATCGCCGTGGTGGGCATTTGCATAAACACATTGTGTGATAGCGCAAGATAATTAATAATTAAAAAGGTTGTGAAAGCTATGGACCTGGGTCTACTTTATTCTCAAGCTCACCAACTTATTTTGAGGAGCTGCATTTTTTGCAATAGTCGGGTAGTAGAACAGTCGTGTGAAAGGTGTCCTAAAATGTGTGATGAATTAATCGTGATCTTCTATACATTTTATTCATTTGGGTAGTCAAAAATGGGAAACAGGGCTGCAGGTGTTCTGCCAAGGAAACAAGAAAGCGGCTCTTATTTATTTTCTATTGTGCCAAACTATTTTTTACAACATCTTTAAAAACAAGAAATGTTCATACCATGAACAGTGATCACCCTCACTGAACTACTGCAGCCCCATAGCAGAAGCGTCCCATAAACATTCTCTGTGAAGGAAAAAGACAAGGTGCATTCCAAGTGTTAAATGAAAAGTTGAAAAAAACACAATTAAAATTTTCACTAAACTTCAGAGAAATCTGGAAATGAAAAATGTCTGAGTGGTCTTTCAATGCCCACTTTAAAATTATATTAAAATAAATATGGATTTTGCACTTAACATACCAACAAGTTTGGTCTTTGACTCTGTGATGTTTTAATATTAGGCTGTCTCTCTGCTTTTGATGAAACATGGTCAAAATTTGCATCACCCCACCCCAAACTCATCTCTGCACTCGAAAACCCTAAACAGTATATCTGTGAAATGTTTGTTTGGGACAAAGGGGCAGTCATCTTTGTGTGAAGAAACAGCTGGACTGTTGTCCAAAGAGGAGGTAGTGAGGGGCCACGTGGAGGACACACCAATAGTCCAGGGGCACTGAATCCTTTACTGCCAGGAAAGACCTATGCAGGTTATGCAACATTTTAACAGTAGCATGGAGCTCACATAAACCCTGCGCGAAGCTGGTTTCTAACTGCTCTAGACATCCCATATCATCAGAAACATGTTTTTTGGTGAGATCAGAATCACAGAAGTCCTGATGGAGCCACTATTAATTGATGAGCAGCACACAATATGCCAAGAAGGCAAGATGGGAACATTGGTCTCCCTTGTCGCATTTATAGAATGCCAGAAGGCCCATTCTCAGCGCTGTAAACAGCTTGTATGAGAGTGAAAATAATATGATTAAAGAAATTTCACGGGCACTCTGGATGCAAATTGTCTTTGTAAATCAGACACCTCACCTTTCTGAGTTCTTATAAAGAAATACATTCCTTAATGAGCTAACCAAAATATAGAGTCTTCAAACATTTGAACCAGCTCACGAAAATATACATAGTTAAAAACGTTTGAGAACTACTGTGGAAAACAAGCTTAATACTGGTCATGTGGCAACGTCCGCACCAATCAGGGTGCAAGGCTTTATTTACCACAACTTCCAAACCCACTGTGAAGGAAAGGCACACTAGAGGGGATGCCTGCTTGAGCCCTGGGGGACCGTAGACTGCTTGCTGATACGGGAGCATTCTAGTCAGTCCCTGCTTGTACCCCGGGGGTGTCTGTCAGTTTATTTTTACTGTGCCACCCCAAACCAGGTGAACAAGAAAGTGTGATGATTGTGTGCAATATTGTAATATTTTATCAGTTTAGCAGAGTGGAAAAAGTATTTAAGTACGTAATATATTTTTTTATTGTTTCTAAGACAATGGCAACCAAAACACAAATCTATGTCACGACCGGAGGCTTCGGATTATTGCCTCTCTCTCTCTCTTTTCTACAAGTTAACAGCAGCCAATTAAAATACTAATAACAAAAAACAAATTTTTCCCATGAACCCCAGTAGTCCATAATGTCCACCAATCACAGGTCTGCCCCCTGTATATCTGTCTCTGCCAACACAGTCCTTCCTCTCTCTTTGCTGCTTGCAGCCAAAGTATAATTGAACATTTACACATAATTCTTCTAATGTATACCTACGGTATTTATTTTGAAAATTAAATGTGATATACATATAATACCAGTGTGGAGCGGGAGCCGGGCTCTGAAACATGTGCATGGCTTCAGGAACTCTCCAAGTTGTGCGACTGATTGCTTGAAACGTGATTGCCTCGTGCATTGGGTTCCAGCCTGTTTATTTTCAAGGGTGGCTTGAAGGGATGCTCCTTTTATGGGCACGCATTTTGTTCAGGGCTTTGACTGCTGAGGAATCTTAGGATTCCAAGGGACTTCTAGACAACGACAGTCTCGAAAGAGGATCAGTCCTCTTTCTATTTCTACGGCACGCATGTGTCCTCCTCAGATGTCCTCCATATTTCACTGAGAGATCGGGGAGAACGCTGCACGTTAATAATTTACAGGAACTCTCCCTTTGAGTCCCTCGAACGCCCGGCTGGATGATTAAATGTTTATAAGGCTCTGCCTCAGGAGTGATTAGCAGGAGCTTCCTCCACATTTTATCCTGCTGTTTATAAAATATATATATATATATATATATATATATATATATATATATATATATACATATATACACATTTGTTTAACTCACTTTGTGAGCTTTTTCCTGCTGGGACTCCCCCCTTTTTTTTGTGAACTCCTTCATTCATCCTCATTAAAATCATGGCGTACTACACCTAGGTGGATGAGTATTATCAGGTTCTTCCTGAAGCAACTGATGAGCATCATATGGAGGAGAGATTAGTAGAAGCCCTGGGATATCATGTCCAGGACTCAGTACACCAGACTCTTATTAAGGCATTGAAACCCTTTACTCAGCCACTTTTACGGTTTGGCCAACGTGAATTGAGAGGGTACTCTCTTCCTGAACCTGGCTCCATATTTGACCAGTCTTCCAATGTGGGCTTTGCCTGACGATCCTCAAAGGGTCCAGCTTCATCTGCAGAAATGCTGGTACAAATGGCTGCGTCCATGATGAAAGACATTGAATATGATTCCTTTCCATCATTGGAGGTCCCTGATGTCAGGAATCCCCAAAGTGCCTTATGCGTTATCTGTCAGTATCCCCAAGGATTAGGGTTAAAGCATAACTCTTCTTGGTTAAACCTTCATGTTTCTAAGTAAACATTATGTGCTGTGTTACACAATTGGTTTTATCAATGCTTGTTTTACCAATGCTTGTTTGCTAATGTGAGCAGGTGTAGACATGTGCTTCTAATTGGTTGTAGTGTAGACATGTGCTTCTAATTGGGTGAGGTAACTCATCCACATGTGGAAACTCAACTGCTTTCCTGATTGGCTATAAATAGCAGAGTGAAGCATGCCTCCCTGCTTGGCTTTGTTTTGCTTCCTGATCTCAGCATCCGATTTTGGCAGTCCAGCCCCTGCTGTCCTCCTCGTATTCAGGTCTTTTGAGGCAATTCTTTTCTTGTTCCTGTACCAGCTGACACCAGGCATTCCTCCAGTACTCTGGAAAAGACTGCAGCTAAGTGACTAGTATTCTCCAGGGAGGTCGTTCTTTGTGCACTGAGCTTTCCTAGAACAGCTGGTGTGTTTCAGACCTCGTATTTTGGCAGAGTGCTTATCTTGAAGAGACAAATGCATTTCTGAACATTCTACGTTATTATTGTAGTTACTTGCCTAAATGTGCTTCAGGAAATCTGTTAGAGCTCAAGTACTTCAAAAAGTGACAATGCAAATTTAAAAGAGCATTTACATTACTTTTCTTTCTCTAATAGCAGAACTCTTTGATTTAAATTGTGTTATTTATGCCTTTGTTTCAGGTTTGAGGAATTTGCTTTTTGAAGGGGTTTTCACACACAATGTGAAACCAAACCAAACTGTGCCACCATAACTGTTTGAACCCAGAGTGGACATATGTATTTATTGGATTGTTTTTGTACCTTTTAGTTTAACCCTATTCATGCAGGAAAGTTATATGTGATATAATTAATGCCCTTGTTTGTCTTTCTTGTGCATGATAAGTGCAACCACAGTTCTAATTGTAGTGTGCAACAGTGAATCTCTGTGAAGCCATCCCTAGTGTCGCAGTACTTATTGTTATGGTACTCCGTTTCGGTTTTTGGTAATGCATTGTTAGTAATTGTGCCAACAGTTATTATTGTTCAAGAAAAGTGCTGTAGCCTTCTGGTGTTCTTCCTCCACTCCCGTGCCCATATCAGAAAGAGAGACTCAGTTTCAAGGAAGTTGAGTGCACTAACTCTACTATCACTCTGTCAACAACGACCTGCCCCCCGAAGATACAGGGTGTCTGGCTGGACTGGCAAGATGTGGCAGTATATTGTCTCTTTCTCTTCCACTCCCCCTTTCCTTTTGGGAGGTTTCTGTGTCCACCAGGATGTGCTGAGAGGTGTTCCAGGAGGTCGGGGCATACCATCACCCCTGCTGACATCCTGCCTTTCAGGTGAGTGGCCCCATCTCGACTCCTGGAGCCGGTATGGAATCCTCCATTCGGACATTCTGACCAAGAACATGACAAAACTAAGCCATCTGGCAAACGTAAATGTAAATCTCATAATGTACAGGAGAGTGATCAAGTTCCCCACACCTTATCATTTGATCTGGAAAACATAATCCATCCTCGTTCCACAGAGTGGATCCCACTTGCAGAGGTAGCTCATTTTGTACAAGACTTTCTCAGAAAGGGTTTTGACTTTGATGTGTGCAATACTTTGCGATCTGAATGTCCACGACCCTTGTTGTTGGGCAAAGTGGCGGATACGTCTGATCTCAATCCAAACATGGCAACTTTCATCAAGAGAATTTCTAAGGACCCAAAGAAGGTTTTAGACCGAGCCTGGAAAGGCTGCCAAGATAAACTGTTAGATGTATCTGGCCCACTCACAAAGATTTTAGAGCTGGCGGTCCAAGCTAAAGAATCTACTACACCTTTGGATCCCCAAACTAAGTTGGAATGGGCTCAGCGAGCCATCTGTTTGTTGGGCAACATGAATTATGTTATATCTACTGAGCACAGACGCTCATTTTTGATGTGCATTGATCCTAAGCTGGCAGAATTGACCTCTAATGAGGCAGGTTCTTCGCGAATGGCTTGCTCTTTGGCGACAAATTCATCAAGGATTTGGGGAAGTATGTTGCCACCTTTTCCATGCTGGACAAGGCCCAATCTTAAACGAAGAAGATGTTCAACAGGGGCCTTTTTCTCAGTGCTGGATGCTACAGGGGTCGAGTGCCAGGTCGCGGATTCTACCAAACCTCTGGAGACTACAATCAAGAGGGCCAAAATTCTTACTTCAGATTGGGGTTCTACCCTACGAGAGCCCAGACAGGCTGAGGTTGTGGATTCCGAAACAACCGAGTTGGTTTCAAATCCTCTGAGGGGACCTATACAGGTGAGAATTATTCCATTCTCATAAGTAATTCTGGGGGGGAGATTAAAGGATCACATTTTGGCTTGGGAGCACATTTCACAGGATCTTTGAGTTCTACAGACAGTGCAGGGATAGAAAATATAGTTTTACGTCTCCCATCAACAGAATTTGTTTCCTTGTCCCATTCATTTTTCCAAGATAAAGAGCTCTTTCATGGACGGAGAGGTAGCAGACCTTCTACAGAAACGAGCCATCATCAAATCAAGTCCCCACCCTTCCTGGTTTGTCAGTTCTATTTTCCTGGTACAGAAAAAAGGCGGCTATTCACATTTTATACTCAATCTGAGGGAATTCAATTCCTGGGTAGTCTACCGTCATTTCAAGATGGAGTGTATCCATCTCTTAAGAGATCTTCTTCAGGAAGTAGACTACCTAGTGAGCTCAGATCTCAAAGACGCATAACTTATGGTGCCTATATTCGAAACGCACCATCAATATCTCCAATTCCATTGGCGAGATCAATGATACGAATTTGCCATTCTCCAGTTCGGTTTTTCTGCTACTCCCTGGTGTTTCAACAAACTTTTTAGACCAGTGGTGCAGTTCCTCAGTGAAGAAGGCGGTTGCCTCATTATATACCTCGACAACATTCTGATCATTGCTCAAACAGAAGAGTCAGTCTTGTTACATCTGTCTTGGCCAGTCCACCTCCTATAGGATCTAGGGTTCCTTATCAACTCAGACAAATCCGTAATGACCCCGTCCAGAGTCATAGAATTCTTATGCTTTCAGGTAGACTCAGTCGAGGCCCAATTGTTATTGCCACTAGCAAAGATGAGTTCCATCAAAAAAGAGTTGCCTCTCCGAATATATAATTGAAGACCCTAGTACGCTTGGTGGGTCTATCGGCCTCATCTATTCAAGCAATTTTTCCAGGGCCTCTTCATTCCTAAGCCTTACAACACTTGAAGATCATGCATCTTCGCATGGTCTTATCCTATGCGGTACAGATTGGACTGTTGGACGAAGCCATGGCGGGGATCGTTTGGTGGTTAGCAAACATGGATGCGTGGAATGGCAGAGGCATCTTTGCATCAGTCCCAGAGATGATTATAGAGTCAGATGCCAGCCAATGGGGTTGGGGTGCTCGTTGTGGTTCAGTTCAGACAGGAGGCTGGTGGTCTCCAGAGGAGTTAAAGCTCCATACCCACTGCCCAGAACTATTAGCAGGAGCATTTGCAATCTGCCCCCTGTCTCCTCGACAAGCAAAATGTTGCATTCTTCTACGTATGGACAACATTTCAGCGGTTCAGTATATAAACCGCCTAGGAGGAACCAAATCTCATGTTCTGGTGGAAATTGCAAAGGAGCTCTGACAGTTTTGCCTGCAATATCACATTTCAGGGACAGTAGAATATATTCTGGGTCATGCCAATCTGATAGCGGATTCGAACTCTCGTTTCCTCAGATGTGATAGCGATTGGAAGCTCAGCCCTCTAGTATTTCACAAATTGAACCGTCAGTGGGGTCCTTGTGAGATAGATCTGTTTCCCGCGAGGCTCAATGCTCAACTGACTCACTTTTTCAGTGGAAGACCGGACCATCTAGCATTGGGAATGGAAGCATTCTTGCAATCATGGGAGAAGGGGATGCTTTATGCATTTCCTCCTTTCACCATGATTCAGAGAGTACTCGCTCAGGTGAGGAGACAGAGGGCATTTGGAAAGCCCAGCCATGGTTCCCAGTTGCGATGTGAATGTTGTGTGCACATCCGATTGTGATCCTGTGGGAGCCAAAGATGTTGCTGGACCCAGTGGGATCTCCGCATCCTCTGATGGTGATTGGGCAGTTATCGCTTACAGCGTGGAGAATTTCCGGAGACAATGGCAGGAGCCTGGAATTTTGTACAAAGCGCTGTTTTAATTATCCCCTGTCTACGGCCCTTTCCACTCACAAGAGATATCAGTCTTCCAGGAGAAGATGGGTGTGTTCGTGTAGTGAACAATGTATTGATCCCCTGGGGACGAATATTAATTTGATTGTGAATTTCCATTCTGACTTAGCCTTGCAGGGTTTGGCTTACAGACCCATTAACAATTTTAGATAGGAAATTTCAGCGGGTCATCCCTATCTAGAAGGGAAACCAGTAGGCGAACACCTGTTAGTATGTACACTGATGTATGGTATTAGAATGGTTAAGCCTCGTCAGCCCAGATATTCATCTCTATGGGATGTAGATGTAGTCTTATGGTTCTTGAGAGCTTGGCCTTGTAATGAAGATCGTTCACGTAAGCAACTCTCAGCAAAACTAACTATTTTACTTTGTCTTCTGTCATGTCGAGGAGTTTCAGATGTTCGTGCATTGGACCTAGCATGTAGAGTATTTACTCCTTCAGGAGGTTCTTTTACTATCTCAAACCATACAAAGACAGCTTCTAGATGTGTTACTTATCCAGCTTTTCCTCACCATCACAATTTCTGTATTGTTCAATGTTTAAAAGTTTATGAAGGGTGTTCTTGTGAGCTTCGAAGAGATATACACAGGCAATTGCTCATTTCTTTACAGAAACCCTTTGGTCCAGACTCTGTGGCAACCCTGGCATGTTGGGTTCAATGTATTTTGGGGGAAGCTGGAATAGATGTTTTTATGTTTGGGCCACACTCACTTTGAGGAGCTATGGCCTCTAAGGTGTTTTCTGCTGGTTCTTGTTTGGAGGACATTATGAGAGTGGCTGATTGGTTATCACACTCCACATTCAAAGTTTTCTGTCACAAGCCTATTGTTGATGTTGTTTCCGCAGTGGTGTATCTGCTTTGCACAATCTGAAGCTTCCGTTCCTGACATAGAATAAAAAAGAATCTAGCTTACGCGTCTATCCCACCCTCAAGATAATTTATTGTGTTATTTATCTTGTTGAATTCTTTGATGATGCTATGCATTGTATTTGAATAATTTCATGCACACCCATTATATCATCTATGGAGGTTAGATATTATTTGCATGTCTCTTTTATTATTCTCCAGGAGCGGAGAACAAAGTTACCTGATTGGTCGTGCGGTGACAAATGATAAAGAGAGTTGAATATTCTTCAGGCCGGATGATAGTCGGGGAAGTCTTCAGAGTTCCAGTTTTTGGGGAGATTTCAGTTCCAAGAACTCAAGTACTTGTTTGGTTTTGATTGCAAAGAAAGAGGAAGGACTGTGTTGGCAGAGACAGCTATTCAGGGGGCAGACTTGTGATTGGTGGACATTATGGACTACTGGGGTTCATGGGAAAAGTAATTTTTTGTTATGAGTGTTTCAATTGGCTGCTAACTTGCAGTAAAGAGAGAGAGAAGCAAAAATCCTTGCAACCGTGTCCTTAATGGGATTGAAAATTCTTGACGCGTAAGCTAGAAAAATGTTATTCTCCAAATGTATCTTCTAATATTTACTTGAAGACTTTGGAAAAAACAGGCTTCATGCTGAGTGCCACATTGATTGTCAAATTACACCTGCATCCAGTTAATTTCAAGCCCATGGAATGCGGTAGTTATCATCCTATTATGATGTTGTGAGTGTCAGAAACGAGGGATAACCCAGTAATTCCACACATTTCAGTTTCAAATGGCAAGGATCAGAATCCTGCATTTTTTTTTCCTCACAGGAATTTTGAAAGGCAGCATTATGCATAGTGGCTCCAGAACACAACAGGAGTGTGTGCCTGCTTTGTGCATCCCGGCACTACAGAATTACAGAATGGGGTCACAGAAGTTTAAGTGTCCCTTTCTGTAATACTGATTGCACTGGTGCACATGGACCCCAGTGCCATTGTGAGAGGGTGTGCTCTCATTTTCGTGGGGGTGTGGCCCCATTCGAACAAGGAATAACATTGACTCTGAACCTGTACTCTTTTATGGCAGTGACACATAGGCAAACAAGCCTTTCATAGGTGCACTGACAGTGCACCATCTATGAGCAGCCATCGGAAAGGTGAATGGATGTCCCATGGACGCCACAAACATCCCTCTGCAAGCAGGTGCAGTCTACAACTGCACCTGCCACATGTACGGATCTTTGTCCCCTCTTTAAGGTGCAGCCAAGCTGCTGTCTGCATTGTGAAACAAAGAGTGGCTTGGAAGCAGCCACTCCATATTTTACTGAATGTGATGCTCCCAAGCAGGTGCAATTTTGTGGCTGCATTTGGGGCAGTGCATCCATCATTGTTGCTCAAATGCGAATTTACCTTGGAAAAACAAAAAACAAGAGGGATTTGGCAAAACAGGAACTGTTTGTTTAATTAAACATTGCAGCCGGGAGAACAGTTATGGAACAGGGCTCTGAGGACTGTCTCAAAGTACATTTGTTCTGCGAAGAGTTTTAAGACATTTCTTTGGGGACAACAGTTGCATTGGAGTCATAAATAAGGTCCTGATTACAAATACAGGTGGGCCTCGACCTTGCATGGACACAATGTGGGCCAGCCAGTAATGTGTCCAGATGTCCGGCCTAAAGGACGCATGATCGCTGTGTGTTACTGTGCATGCTGTGTTCTGATTTGCTGTATGTTCATAACTTCATGTCACATCTGACTTTATGGTGTTTGGAAATGTGAGTACCTGTCTGCCCGTGTGTGTTTTATAGGGGCCAATGTTGTGTTGCTGTGCCTATCTGTGATCTGTGTTTCCTGTTTGCACATTTGTCTACCAGCTACCTACCCTACTTGTGACCTGACAGTCAGTAATTTCAGGCCTAGATCTTGGAGCCTGCCTGACCACTTATTTCGGAGTTGGTTTGAGGGAGAGTTCATGACAGGTGAAGTTAATAATGGTGATGCAATTGTTTTTGTATGTTTTCTTTTTTAGACTGTACTGTCAATATTTTGATGATATTAGTTATATTATCCTATCCATATTTTTGTATTGAGTCACTATATTTTTTTAAAGTCAATATTCTTCATTTGAATGGTTTTGTAGTCAATATATTATCAATATTTACACTGTCAATATTTTTATTGTCAATATTAACTTTAGCACAGTCTGTACACCATTTTATGATCATCTAATACTGTTATGCACATCATATGCTATTAATCTAAATTTACCTGAAAGTGTCCCTGAGTGTTCTCTTAGCCTTCCTAGAAGCTGTGACAATGGATGTGCAAAACTGTAAATCCCTTCAAATTAGATAGCTTGATTGTGAGACCAAACTTTGGCCTACATCTATTGGACTCTGCCCCGGCCAAAAAACATAGGGCCTGATTATGAGTTTGGCACTCAATGGACTGCCATGACAGCAGTGGCAGTCCAACCACCATTGGCTTGGTGGTTGGACAACAGCATTATGATGCATGCGGTCCCATAGAGGAAAGACCGCTGCCGTCCCCTCTGACAGAGCCGGGCAGCGTAGAACGCCGCGAAGATGAGATAGGCCAATGAGGACATCGGAGACAGTGTTTCTGACTGACACATTAAGATGTTGCCTTCTGCTGACGTGACCGTGACAGTCCAGCCACCATGTTCAAGCAGGCTGAAATGGAGAGAATAAAGAAAGGAACTCACCTGCAGGCAGTGCCACACGTCCTGTGCCGTCATGAAGTAGGCGATAACACACTGTTCATAGGTGAAGTACAAATTTCACTTCACTGTGGCCGCAACCGATGGAAAGAACACACACATACCTTTGTCATTGCGCCGTTGCCCCATCATCCACATGTAATGGGGGTCACCATACGTGGGTCAAGTACAATTGTCATTGTGTTCTGGGACACAATCATTCACAACAAATGACATATCCACAGCCACTGAACTCCCCTTTTGGGCAGGTCACTGACATTGCACCACCACACTCCACAATAACAAACGTCTGCTCATCTTAGTCACAGGGACAGTGAATTGTTCAGAACATTGTCACACAATAGCCACACCACATTAACATCTCACAAAATTTGGGATGGGTGGTTTTGGGTTTGGGAGGGCGCTGCTTCTTCAGCGGTGTGGGCTTCTTCTTTGGGGGAGGATTATGGGTGCTTGCGGGGGCAGGTGTGACATGGGAGGACTTGGATGTGGAAGGTATGAGTTGGGATGTGGGTGGGGTCCTCTTGGGTTTGGAAGGGGGGCTAGGAGAAAGGGCAAGGTCTAAAAGGAACCTTTCCTTTCTGTGTGTGTTGGGTAGTGTCTGTGGATATGGTAGATGTGGTGGTTGTGGCTGTGTGTGTTGGGGTGGTGTCTGCGGGTATGGTTGAAGTGGTGAATGCGTCTGTGGATGTTGTGGTGGTGTCTGGGGGTATGTGTCTGAAGTGTGTGGGTTTGGGGTTGTAAGATATTTTCTGGGTGTATAGTGGGTGTGGTGGATATGTCACAGGGTGTTGTGGTGGTGTCTGTGGGTATGATGGTGGTGGTGTGTGGATTGTGGTGGTGTCTGTTGAAATGGTGGCTGTTGTGGTGTCTGTGGGTACCTTTTGTGTGCTTGGTGCTGTGTGTCTTGTGGGGTTTGTGTCTGTGTGTGCTGCTTGTGAGTGTTGAGGTGGGTGCGTGCAGATGTGTCTGTGTGCTTGGGACAGGTAGGAGAAAAGAGAATTTGGATTGGGAAGAGGGAGGTGGTGGTGAGGATTGTGGGGGGTAAATGGCTGTCAGTGAGGAAGGCAGAGCCTGAAAAAATCTCTCTGGCCAGACATGTCACTATGGATGCCTTCCAGGTACGCATTTGTCTGGTGAAGTTAGCTGGCCAAACCCTGGATGGCATTCACAATAGCACTCTGCCCCACAGAGATACTTTTCAGGAGGTCAATAGTCTCCTCACTCAGGACAGCAGAAGTAACAGGGGCTGGGGCTGAAGTGCTTGGGGTGAAGGAGACATCCACCCTCTTGGGTGAGCGGGCACGGCCAAATGGGCATGGAGCAACAGGGATGATGGCAATAGAACTGGGGGTGGTGGACAAGGATGGTCCAGGAGCCGGTCCTGATGGGTCCCCCACCACTACGGAGTGGCCACTGGAGGTAGCATTTAAAGATGACAAGCTCGATCCTGTGTCCTCTGTGACAATCACCCTCCAGGCCAATGGGACCCTCCATGTCGGTGGTGTCATGACTGGAGGTACTGTGGACAGATGCTTCCCACTTGGGCCCACCCTGTCTCCTTCGCTTGCCTTGGATGATTCTGAAAATACAAAGAGAAATAGGGTCACCACATTTTCCTGATCACACTTATCAACATCTGTAATTAGAACAGATTATCATGATGTAAAGTAGGCCCATGCAACAAAGTTCATCAAAGTGGCTCCTACATTTACCACACCATATACATGCATGCCACATGAACTGTCAACAGTTGCCCACAGGAAAATTATAATATCAGACAGCTCCAATTGCATGGGTGAAGTTGTGCAACACAGTAACCATTGAACAAGCAGGAGACCTCATCACCTTCAATGGTTTACCTCATGTAGCATACCTCAGTTATCTATTGTCATACGATAGTAGGCCAATGTCAAGTTTATTCCCACAGATCCCATGCAAGCCCATGCATACCTCTATCTGTCACATACACAATACCACAAAAATTAGAAATGATGGCCCAAAACCCTGGCATGTTGATGACAGAAGTACAGGAGCCTGAAGAAGGGGACATGGAAATACCCATTTGACATTGGAACTAAGCTGACTTCACCAGGTGTAAATTGTCCCAATGGAGCCATGGAGGTTTTACTAATGTTGTTCCAATATAATGCACATCTAGCAAGATAATGGCCCTCATTTCAACATTGGCAGTAAGTGCCGCCTACCACTGCAGTGATGGCAGCCAAAAGACCGTTGGACGCTGCTAACATCTGTCTGCCAAAATATGATCACAGCTGGATTTCCACCACAAAAAGGGCGGAAATCCAGCTGCAGCCATACTGGCTGATACTGTTAAGGTGCCACTGCTACCACCATCAGCGTCACACCAGTAGACCGCCACCAGCCATATTATGTCAAATAATTCGGCCTGGCGGTGTTCTGCTAGCGGGTGCTGCTGAAGGTAGCAGCACCCTGTCCCCTGCCGGAAGACCCCCCTGGATGTAGGTAAGTCGGGTTTCGGACAGGTAAGGGGAGTGGGGGGTGTTGTGTGTGTGTGTGTGTGTGTGTGTGCATGAATGTGTGAGTGAGTGCGTGAATGTGAATGTGTATGTAGTGTTATTTGCGTGTGTGTGTACATGTGTGAGAATGCCCGTATGAATGGAAATGTGAATGCGTGTCTGTGTGTCAGTATGAATGTATATACGGATTCGTGCATGAATGCATGGATGCATGGATGCATGAGTATATGAATGCGTGTATGCCTGTGCGAGTTAGTGTGTCAATGCGTGGTGTTTGCCTACGTGTGTACATGTATGGGGGATTGGAAGGAGGGGAGCGTGGATGGAGGGCGGGTGCTGGGCATCTGGGGAGTGTAAGGGGTGTGTGGGCCTCCTACCAGTGACAGGGAAGAGATTCCCTGTCACTGGTAGGGCCTACCGACATGGTTTTTGTGGCGTAACAAACACCATGAAAACCATGGCTGTAGGCAGGGTTAAAATCCTGCCGGTGGTACAGTAGCGGCCGCCGGGTTGGAGATTGTTATCTCCATCCCGGCAGCTGCTACTGCTATGGCAGTCGGTGTGGTATATTGGCGGGTTGGCTTCAGCCAACCCACCAATGTCATAATGTGGCGGTCTGTACCGCCAGACTGTTGGCGGCACTACCGCCACATTATCACTGACCGCCGGGGTCATAATGACCACCAATGTGTCCTGTAGATAAATTGTGCAAAATGTCAGGGAGATATGTCTTCGGAATGCACAACACAATGAATCAGCTAACCCCAGGCAAATCACATCTCTTGTATGGCACCCCTTACAATGATATACTCTGATTGCATCAGTAGTAGCCAATAGTCCTTTGAATGTTGAAGAGGCCCAGGGATTCTCAAGTACTTGTAGAAGGCCCTTAACATGTTGCCCGATAGGAAGCTAAATTACTGTCTCCATTTTGGTCCTGCAGACCCACATTTCTGTGGTTGAATGATTGTACACAACCACATATAATTCCCACATAACTCCAAGTCACTCCATGATGCATGCCAACAGTCAGGTTACGAACCTTCCACATTTCATATGTGAAGAGCACTTTGCTACATGTTTCCATGTCAATGGCATGGAAATGCACAGTGGGTATAAACTGTGTCCTACCTGCCACCTCTTTCATTGCTACTTCAGTTGTACCTGCCAAATGACATGCAATGATGGGTGAGGGCATGTGTGAGTCATTTACCAATGTTTACATACTCCTTTCTGTTTTACCACATTAAATGTAGCACCATGCCATATGTCCAGTTCCATATGTTGGCATGCACACATATGTGAGGGAATGCAGAAATCATCCCATGAACCCAGATAGACCATGCATTAAACAGCAGTGAAAATAATTTGTTAACAGTGAAAGGAAAAAATAGTAACATGTTGGCACAATGAATGTTGGCAACAGAGATGTCACACAAATCATGTCAAGGGACATTCCCCTTTTACCAAGGGTCAATACTGATCTATAGCTGTACCGAAAGAACAGTATATGCTCTGTCACATGTATGATGGGCACCTTCACATGACAGACAGTAGTGAGACACCAGCACTCATGACACACTGGAGACAAGTGACCTCTTGGGGGACAGATGCCAATTTACTCACTTGAGCAGACACATGACTGAGGACAGCGGTCCATGACTTCATTTTATTTGGACTGTTGCATATAAATTACACCCATAACAACAACCAACAATACATGATTGATCAATGCACACAACCATGTGTTGGCCCTGTAGAGCATCCTGTTTGTGTACTGTACCCGGCTGTGTTCTAGGTCCCTGGGCTAATATGCAAGGCACATACGTATGCACCAACTTTCATACCTACACAAACAGTTACTCATCGTTTATGTCATACTTGGCCCATCCCCAATCGTCAGGGGTAGATGTCTGAACCTAACACATCAACTTGGCAATGTGACAGGGAGGAATATGCCCCCTTGTATCTTTTGTACTCCCCTCAAATGCCCATCAAGCTCTGGGTAGGCCACCTCCAGATTGCGGGCCATTAGGGTGGCCAGGCTCTGGTATGCACCCCACCCATATTGAGAGGACAGCCCCAGCTGGACCTCAGCGATCTGTGCCCAGCGTCTAATGTCCTCCCACCTCTTCCGACAGTGGGGGCTCCGCCAGCTATGAACCCCCAGGGTCTGCACATTCTGGGCGATGGCTCTCCAAATCCCCTTCTTCTGATAGGTGTTAACCTGTATGGATGCAAGAGACAAATGAAAAGATTACAAACGCAAGTTTTTGCACAAATGGTTGTGTCACACACATGTCAGAAACACCAAGCACAACATTTTCTGTTTTTGAACAAACCACAAGTGTAACGCACACATGCTGATAAGTACAGGGACGTGACTACACACTTTTGGAGTTATCTGCTGACTAACCCACTGCCCTGTTCGTTGTCTATTTTGATTAAGCAAGCCAACTGACAT
The DNA here is from genome assembly GCF_031143425.1 of Pleurodeles waltl. NCBI lineage: Eukaryota > Metazoa > Chordata > Amphibia > Caudata > Salamandridae > Pleurodeles > Pleurodeles waltl. The sequence continues at coordinate 952,961,326 of NC_090449.1, forward strand.
TAGGTAGCCCCTGTTCAAGCAACATGTACTGTGATGCGAGCCACAATAAAACAGTACACACCAATGTGGCTTCTGAGGAAGGGAACATGGCGGCCAGTTAGTGGGCTGACCGCAAGCTCTCCGTCAGGGCAGGAGATGCCAGGAGGCGCCAGGAGACGCCGGGAACGTAACGTCGATTCGTGCCTGGAGAGTCGGAGCTCCCAGGCTGGCGTTGGGGAAGCCGCTTGGCGTTGCGCCGGTTTCGCTGCAGCGGCTGACCCGTCTCAAGGGCTGGAAGTTTTGCGCTCCGTACAGGAAAGAAGGAAGGAAGAAAGAAGACGCAAGTAGGATCGAATTGGTTTTCTTTTTTTTTTTTTTTTTGTTGTGCGGTCCGGCACGAAGGGGTTTCTCTCGGGGGCTTGGTTTGTTTGTGCTCCCCGTGGTTTGTTGTGTGCACAGGGGGAGCACGGTCCCCCTTTTTTTTTTTCTTCGGCGTTGGGACAGACTCAAGTAGCCTTAAGCAGCTAATCAGGTTTTTTTTTTTTTTCTTTTTCATTGAAGTATATATTATATACAGAACAACTGCTCAATGTGTATTTTTAACATTCCTGTTCTAATGACTATCTCATAGGCTGTTAGCCCTATGATTTATCAGAGGCATTGCCCGGGCTCTCAAAGTGCACATATTTCTCCCTGGCGTTACTAACAAGGTCTTTTTGGAATATACTGGGGAAACATAGACCATCACAGACTTGTGTTTTCACCAAATCTGTATACACAAGGTTTAAAGAAATAGTGGGAGTGTTTTCTTTTCTCCTCCACAGCCTGTTGGGCTTGAGAACATAACGGTGGATAGGTGATTTAAAAGGTCATAATTGGCAATTTGTTTACCCCATTTTTTCTTCCCTGCCGCACTGTCTTCCCGGCCCAGGTCGGGTCATTAAGAAAAAACGCTGAATAAGAAGGGGGAGTCACGTGCTCCGGCGAAAGGTGGTGAGGTGGTGGGCTGGAAGCGCTTATCGAACTCCAGCATCTGGGCAGAGGCGGTGAGGGGTGTGCGACGTGGGAGATCTTATACCTCTCGCTGTTCTCTTCATGGAGGCCTACCAGAGACTCCGGGGTTTTCAACTAGGGGGAATTTAAATGGAAGTTTGGTAAGAGGAGAACGGGACGGTGTTGGAGCCTCACGGTGTATGTCGCCAGTCAAGCATCGCCCCAGGGGTGGATGGGCAGAATTTAAAGACTTGGTAGGTGCGAAGAAAGGTAAGCCTGGCCCCCTGGGGGTGAGTATTAATCCCCAGCTACCAGAGACCATAGCAGCAGCTATTGTAAGTACTGGACTAGAGACTCGTGGTGATGGTTTAGTAAGGGGGATTGAACATACAGTGTCACATTTGGAACTGCCCCAACCCCCCCTAGAGGAAGTCTGAATTGAGCCTTTGGGAAAGAGCGAGTCTTTGATTACAAGGTATTTCCGGAACACAACCCTCCCCCCGCAGGTTATGGCAAATGTTCAACCGTTTTTAGGTGATTTGGGAGCATCAAAACAAGCCGTGAGTTCGGACAAAAATATGTCAGATCAAACAGTTAAGGAGTTAGAAGGGCAGAGGGAGGACTCTTCCATTACATTAACCTTGCCGGAAGCAGAGGGTATCCCTCCTGGCGGCTCAGCGACTTACAGTATGGATGTACAGGCTTTGTTAATCTCCCTTACTAAAGAGATTAGGGAGAAATTTGAGATCTCAGAAAATAATCAAGCCTGGATTCGGGAAGCCTGTGAAGTTTTGGAAAGCAAAATTAATTTGTTATCAGATCGGTTGGGTAAGCTGGAGGCTGTGGTGGAGGCTCAGGAGGAGCGGTTGTTAGCACAATCTAAGGATATCTTACAGTTGAAACGTGGAGAAAAGATGTTACAGGATAAGCTAGAGTCATTGGAAAACAACATGAGGAGAAACAACATTAGGCTTTTGGGAGTCCCTGAGGGAATGGAAGGGGAAGATATTAAAGGCTACGTGATTGCTCTAGTCAAGGAGGTTATCCCGAACATAGCAGTGCTTAATTTAGAGGAGGATATCCAAAGAGTCCATCGGGATCCGTTCAAGAAGAACCCCGGAAGGAAAAACCCCAGGAGGATTTTGATAAACTTCAGTACATATACAATTAAGGAGAACATTTTGTCTGAAGCCCTTAAAGTTGGAGTCTTCTCCAAGGGAGATTGGTCCTTCCGGATAAGATCGGATGTGTCCAAAGCAACATTAGATAGGCAGTGGGAATTGGGAAATTTTATGTGGGAGCTCCGCTCTCTTGGGGCTACAGTTCAACTAAGGTTTCCGGCTGCTCTACGTATTATGTGGAAGAACAAAATGTATAACATGAGAGATCCGGGAGAGGTTAGTGCATTAATAGAACAGATTAAGGCGTCTTAGTGAGATCTGGGAAAGTCCCGTCCGACTGCGAGTTCGAATAAAGGATAACAGGATGGCTATCCTAGTAGAAATAGGGAGGGTTCCCTTGGGGGGGGGGGGTTTGGGTTTGGGTGTGTGTTGGTGTTGGCATCGGTGGAGGGTGAGGGTGGCATTGAGTGTAGGGGTTGGGTTCGGGGTAGGTGGGTAGAAAATGATAAAAATAGGAAAGTCCTTATAACTCGCTTAGATAGGAGGGGGGAGGTTTGTGTTTACGCTTTTTCTTTTTTCTTCTCCTTTTTTCAGGAATGACTAAGTATGGTAACTTACGATTAAAATTTCTTTCTTGGAATGTTAATGGCCTAAGGGTGCTACATAGGAGGAGGAAGATTTTTGAATATTTAAGATTGGCTGAGGAGGAGATTATTATATTGCTGGAAACTCATCTTCAACAAGATGAGTGGGAGAGTTGGCTTAAACAGTTAAATTGGGTCTCATTTAGTGTATGTTCTTCCCAAACTGGTGCGATTAAAGGTGTGGCAGTCCTGATTAAAAAGTCTATAAGGCTTAAGGTAGGAGAGGTGCAAGTAGACTCCAGTGAGGGATGGGTAGTGGTAGAAGTGTGTGTATGTGGCTACTGGGTCACAGTTGCAGGTTACTACGGACCAAATCTAGATGACCCGACGCCATTTCAAGAACTATTTAATATTTTACTTCTAGCTAGGTACCCAGTGGTGCTAGGTGGGGATTTTAATATACTGTTAGATCCTGCTCACGATAAGTCGACCCCCCGGGGTGCGGTTAATTCACCTAAAACTAGGGCGCAGGTGAAGCAAGCCATGCAGGATTTAGGATTGATAGATATATGGCACTGGAAAGGGGGTGAAGGAGATAGATACACATTCTACAATAAAAAGATATGGACATAGATCTAGAATAGATTTCTTCTTAATACATAAAAGTTTATGTTCAGAGGTGATAAAGGTAGCCCATAACCCAGCACACCTTTCGGATCACTCAGCTGTAAAACTACATTTGGATATCAGGGTCGTAAGTAAGGGTATCAGGAGTATAATCAATCGCTCTTTACTCTTAGATGACTCAATAGTAGAGGTGTTAAAGAAAGATACAAGAGATTTTTTCTATTTAAATCGAGGAACAGCAAGTTTATGGTGTGTCTGGGACGCGTATAAGGCTTATATTAGAGGGAGGCTTGTGAGCCTGGCAATATACAAGCGTTGTGAAGAAAGGAAGAAGTTGGGGGGTATGGAATCATCTTTAAAAACTTTTCAAATTTTAATTCATAATGCACGATTAAAAGGGAAGGAAGAACTATTAGAGGAGCTGATACGCCAAGAGGAAAAGGTTTGGATCGACTTAGATTCTTTTTTGAAGAAGCGCAATAGGTTAAAATGGGAAAGTAGTCGATATGCACATTATGAATACGGAGAAGGTTGTAGTAAACTGTTAGCTTGGAAGGTTAAGTCGGATTTCTCTAAAAGGCATATTTTATCGGTTAAATCAGATCTTACAAATCAGATTTGTGTGGAGCAAGATGAGATTGAGGGGGCATTTGTATCTTTTTTTCAAGAAATATATTCAGAAAGCTTGGTAAATTCAGAGGAGTCGATCAGAGCATTCTTGGAAAAAGCGCATCTTCCAGTCTTGGATGAATCAGCAAAGCTGTCATTGAATTGTAAGATAAGTGGGGCTGAGCTTGATGAAGGTATACAAGCTTTGAAAAAAGGGAAGGCAGTTGGCCCAGACAATTTACCTAATGAGTTATATAAGGTTTTGGGGGAAGAACTTATTCCAATTTTATTGGAATTATCGAATTCTATGCTGGTAGAAGGGGCACAGGTACCTAATTCCTGGAGAGAGGCTATAATTTGTTTATTGTTAAAGCCAGGTAAGGACTCAATGTCTTGTTCATCGTATAGACCCATTTCCTTGTTGAATTCGGATTACAAATTGTATACAGGGATATTATCTAGGAGACTGGGGAAAGCTATAGGCAACTTGATTCACGTGGATCAAAAGGGATTTATGAAGGGTAGACAACTCCATGAGGTAACTCATGAGTTATTCGCTGCAGTAGACCTGGCGGAACAAGAAAAGGCTCCATTAGCGATTCTGACTTTTGATGCATCGAAAGCTTTTGATCGTGTTAATTGGTCTTTCTTGGGGGTTGTGTTGGAAATAGGGGGCTTGGGAATTCCTTTTATTAGGGCTGTTAGGGAACTGTATAGAGGCCCTTCTGCGAGAGTCTTGGCTAATGGTCAACTATCACAGGAATTCAGGATTTGTCAGGGCACGCGACAGGGGTGTCCTTTATCTCCCTTGCTTTGTAATTTATATATTGAACCTTTGGCAATTTTATTATGGGCTTGTAAGGACATTCCCCCGTTTCAGATTGGAGGCTGGGAAAAGAAAGTAGCGTTATACGTGGATGATCTTATGCTATATACTAGTGATGTGATGACTACTTTACCTATGGTCAATACATTGATGGAGCAATTCGGCAGATTTTCAGGTTATAGTATAAATACAGAAAAGACGGAAATTATATGTTGGAACTTGGGTTATGTTTCTCCCTTAGTTAAACAAGAGATCAAATACTTGGGAATCCGGTTTACAACTGATCTCAATGATGTAGATAAGTTAAATTTTGACATAACTTATAGGGAAAAAAACTGTTAAAGGCGTGGGCTGCTGTTCCACTTTCTATAATCAGAAGATCTAATATCTTGAAGATGTGTATTCTTCCAAAATTTACCTTCTTATTTAACACAATCCCATTAGAGTTTAAGGGGAGCTGGTTTAAAAAATTACAGGTAGATTTATCCTCGTTTGTTTGGGCTTCCAAGGGAGTAAGGAGTTCTTGGAAAAAGATGAGTAGAAAGAAAGAGTGGGGGGGGTATTGCATCTCCAGATTTTTTTAGGTACTATCTGGCTTTTCAGAATGTTATTGAATAAGAAGTCAGAGTATGAATTGGCCTGGAGAGCTCTGACGGCACATCTTGAGGAAGGAGCTGATCATTTATTATATAAATTTGGACACCCAAAGTACTTCAAGAAGGTGCGATTGAAGCTCCCCAGACAGGCATGTAATGTTTGGATTTATTTTCGGAAGGTGTTAGGGATACCTTACTATTGTAGTTCCGCTCCTATCTGAGATTCACCCGGTACTCCTGAATGTCTTATCAACAAACTATCAATTCCTTTGAGAACAAGTGGGATGGTAAGATGGGGTCAGATTATAGAAGGTTCTGAATTGTTAAGCTGGTCTGCATTTCAAGAGCGTACTAGAGGGACAGTTTCTAAATTCAAGTATCTTCAGTTATCTAGTTGGGTGAAATCTCGACGAGCAGGAGAAATAGGGAGGAGCTCATGGGAAGGGAAATTAAACCAGATAGCCATTAAAAAAGAAGTTGCTTTGTGGTATCACGCCCTGTTGGAAACAGTAGATGATGGTGCATCCCTCCCCTTGTTGAAGTGGGGGAGGATCTTTCCAACCCTAGAAGTTACAGCATTGTGGCAAAAGTCTTGTTCAGAACTGTGGTTTACTACTAAACCTGCAGGGTTGAAGAAAAACCATTTGTTTACACTACATAGGGTTTACTGGACACCTGCTAGGTTAACAGCTATTGGGAAATTTAAGAAAAACTGTCTGCGGTGTGGGGAAGACAATGCAGATGATGTTCACATGTTTTGGCAATGTTCAATGTTGATTAATTATTGGAAGGAGATAGGAAGTATCCTGAAGGTAATTTTTGATGTAAACTTAAGAATAAACCTTCTTATGGTGGTGTTTGGGGTTTGTGAGCCGGGTATAAATTATCAGAAAATGTCAGTACAACAGAAGCACTTGTTGTTTGTATTGATGCTTTTGGCCAGACGGGAAATATGTCGTAAATGGGTGGATCCTCTGCCCCCCCTTGTTCAGGATTGGCAAACATCTGTAAATCGACTGTGCAAAATGGAACAACGAGGTCCTCTTACTAGAAGAGACAATTTTTGGGTGGATTGGGAAAATGTTTATCAGTAGCTTATAAGTGTGGAGTAGTGTTAGTTATATAATTTGTGTTTTGTAGTTCTGTGTTTGGTCTCCTCCTCCTGAAATTTAAGTCCAATGATTAGAACTCCCCTCACCTTATAGGGTGCTGCTTTGGTTATGATCAGGTCTTGAAGAAAACAGTAAGACTTGGTCGATGGCAGTCGATTGGGAAAAGTGCAATCAGTAGAACAGGTGGGGCGGCCCAACAATGTGGTGGACCGCACACCTGGAGCCATACCATTATTTGCCTCGGCCATTGCCTTTTTCCTCTTAACCATAGCGTGGGTGGCGAAATGAGGACAAAAAAAAACAATGTGGCTTCTGAGGGGTAAACTCCTTGGGCCTCACTGGACAAGCACATTTCCAATCTACAACCTACAGAGATGGCATCCAACATACAAAGGTAAGTTTGGTTCAATTTCTGCTATGTAACCAAGCTAACAAGTCACATTTCATGGCCTTCCTGGAATCTACACTCTATCTGCAATGTGGGTTTGTCAATTGTGCAATACGCCTGTACTGGACAAATATGACTTATGTGAAGGTGACAGCAGAGCTGTGGGAGTAAGGAACCTGTCATGAATCAAAGACACCCATTGACAATGACACAAAATGCACATATTGACTAGTTCAGGGATTTACCTCCGTACCCATTCCTAATCAAGTCGATGGACTGAGACATTCAGGGCAAGTTTTGCCACTAGAGCCTAATATTAGCCAAATGATAGGATCTGCAGGTCTACAGGGAGTGGGCACAGTGCCACAGTTGCATAGCCACATTGACTCTCCCAGAGCCTGGAGTATGTCCCATACTGAGAGATACAGTTGACGGGCCCTGGTCCCACAGGCTGAGCATTGAGAACCTACATGACAGTCACATTTCCCTCACTTCCATGCAAGATAATACATCCTGTGTCCATCATCAATGTTTCTTGTTGCTTGTGTGGCAACCTTAAGGACACAGTGAGTCATGATATGCCTTCCAGACGTCAGTTTGGCAAGGCCAGATGTGGGATGAAAGATCTGTGGCACAATACAAATTGCTTATAAGATTCTCAAATGACTCAGTCAAGATGCATACACAGCACACGCTGTCATGCACATACATTATGTCTGACAATTTCAACTGTCATAAACAAAGAAATGTCATTGCATGGCAGTAAAGTCTTCTTGCCTAGCTATATGCATCCAACACAAGGAGGATCTTGGGCCTGAAAAAACCTCACACAATACAATATGAATGTCCACAACATTTAGTGCTGGTATTCAATACCTGCACCATGTACATCCCATTGATGCCACACAAACCGTAACAACAAGCACCACACAACAAGTCAAACTGGCACACAGGGGCACATTGTAGAATGTGAGGAGGGAAAGGATGGTGTTGAACAGTGTCAATTGTGCCTAAGATTTACTTACCTGCTCCCCTTGTGGGCCATAGAGCTGACCATGAAGGGAAAGGACCTCATCAACAAGCCTCTCCAGCTCCTCTGGAGAGAAGGCAGGGGCCCTTTTACCTGCTGGCTGTGGCATGATTGCTCCCAGAGATGGCACACAGCAGCTGTAGTGGTGGAGGTGTTGCTGACAGCAGTGTCACAAGTAAAGTGGCTGATTTTGCAAAATGCGGCGTACATGAATGCCACGTACAAAGTCATCACCTCTGATGGCCACAGCCATTGGTTGGTACTGCCCACTACGCAGATGACTTCCGCCAGTGGTCATTGGGATTCCTAATGTCCACTGGAGTAGGTCAGGCATCCGCCATTTTGGAGGGTGGATATATTGTAAATGGCCCTGTTAATTGCGTAACAACTACAATATGTGAGGGATCATCACAAACATCCCAAATCAGTCTTGTTGGGTAGGGCCTAGTACCCAATCACCAGTGTAGTGTGTTGCTGGGAACAGGTGGCATAGGATGGCGGTTCACTGTCCACCACCACTGACTTTTAATTGGTTGGAAAATACTGTTAAATTTGGAGGTGCAATTGAGCAGCAGATGGTTGGGTGTTGCACAAATCCATGTTGTGTACACATGTCTTGTCAACCATGGGGGTCACATTTGACCCTTGTGTAGTTAACAGCTGTGATGTGTACTGGTTGTAATGTATTTCAAGTATGAAATACTTTTCCACATGGTTTTGCTGAGATATATAATGTATCTTGGTATAGACACAGTGACTGATGCTCCCACTTATGTATTTTTGCACATAGGTACCCAGGGAGAGGAAGGATGCGACATGCTCCAGTGTACCATCCATTGCTAGACCTTCAGAGTATGGAAGAATGCCACGTAATTCAATCATACCATCTGAATAGACAAACAATAGTGGATTTATGCCGTCATTTGGAGCCAGAGCTGATGAAAACACAAATCAAGCATGCATTCCGCTTATTGTGAGACTCATGGCAGTATTGCACTTCTTGGTCACAGGGTCCTTCCAACATACAGTGGCCATATCTGGTGGTATGCCCCAACCTCTGTTCAGTCTTTTGTAGAGATATTTTCTTTCTGCAATGTTGAAACACATTAACAGCTATAATGTGAAGGCTGACTTTTATGATTTTGTCCACCTCCTACATGTGGTGGGGGCCATTGATGGCACATGTGTAGCCTTGGTGCCACCGGAGATCGAATGCCAGAGGAAGGTGACAGTGGTAAAGAGGAAGAAGCTGACTTGCAACAAGATCTCATCGACGGCTTCTTCTTATGAGTGTAAGCAAGTTATGTGATGCCATAAGTTTGGCTGTACCATGTACTATGGTTGTGAGAATGTGTGGAGATGATCATTTGAAACAGCTAGGGAGCTGATACTCAGCCAAAAATCTACCAATGGCTGTTTGATAAGATAGCTTTTGACACATTCCCACCTTGATGATGTTGCTTTGCTTGTGCCAGATTTATTGCAATGCATCTTGTTTTCGAGATGTCTGCTTTGTGACTTGTGTCATGTGAATAGTTTCATGCCTCTACGCCTTGTTTTGTTATTTGTTCGTCTGTCTTCACCATGACATCTTCATGTGGGCATTTCAGAGTTGTGACATTGGCAGGTATGTGATGCAGTTCGAACACTCAAAGTGGACATGGATTGTTTCAGGGACTGTAGGTCCCAGCCTTTCGGTGTAGGGGACCTGTGCCAAGACAGGTTGCACAGTGTTAGGATGGAAGTTCATAAGACTCCATTTTACTTGTTTTCTGTCCTGTGTTGCTCTGATGCATCATGTGGTTAGAAAATATGTAATTGTAGGCTGCAATCTTTTCAGTTATCCGTCATATTGGCTAAAACTCTTTCTGTATGACCTGTATGTAGCTGTTGATGTGTGGTTTTATTGGAAAGCCATGACCAATAGAAAATATTTGTGACGTGACTAAAAAATGTAAATTTCAAGAAGTCATTCATGGTAAATAAAATCATTGGAGTACATGCCACACCATTGGAAGTCTAAAGTCCTGAGTACTCCTCCCATTGGAAATGGAAGGTGGTTCAGGTTCAGTCCACAGAGTGAATGTATGACACACAAAGGAGGACCTTATGGAAGAGGACTGTTGCTGGCAGTGGTGGGCGTTTTACCATCTGCACCTCCTGAATTCTTTGCTGGACATCCTCGCTTGCAAGGGGGGATAAGCTGTCAGAGAGGCAGGGATGTCTGTGGCTAGTTGTGCCTCTGGCAAGGCCTCCCTTCCTGTGGTTGGTGCCAATGTACATGGGCCTGATGTTGTAGACCCAAATGAAGGGAGCACAAGATGGTGGAAACTCTGCTAGGTAAACAGGTTGGGGGCACACCCTTGAGTGGGATGTATATGCATCAGGTCTGAGACGTGAGATTGAGGCCACAATGAGGTTTTTTGTTACAATATACAGTAACATTAGGCATGGTAAGTTGTAGATAATCCTATGGTGCCACGTTACCATGGTATTGGGTTATTTGACATTACATGTGTGAAGCATGCTTAAATTATTTGACTCAAGCAGCTGACGAGATGTGCAGATCAGTTGCAGTTTGAAAGATGGACTGAAAATGACATCTTATCACCAGGGAAGCCAACACAGTGGAGAGGCAGCGTGTGCCTTTGACCGTTTGGAGGCCTAGTTGAGTGAGATACAGGCAAATACAGGACTTTATTGTATATGTAACTGGAGTCATCATGTGCAAGTGTTGTGTCAATGTGTCTGCTGCCAATGCCAATCTGGTGATGCAGCTTGAGACCTCAGGAATACTTGTTATACACACTGGGTAGGATGTAATTCCTGTCTTCAATAGTTTCTTTTTGGTTTAGCAGGTCTAGATGGAGCTAGGAAGAAAGCCACGTCTCTGAGTTGAACATGGTTTGTATCTTAGTCACTCCCAGTGACAAGGGTATTTGGACACGTGCACACTGGGCTGGTGGTTGGAGATACAGACACAAGGCCTCCTGGGAGTTGCAATCAGGTCACTCTCTCTACTACACCCACTATACAAATGGCATTCTCCCAGGTGACTACACTTCAATTGAGAGTTAACAAATAAGGGCATCTGGACTAGTGCAGACTGGGCTGGTGGTTGGAGTTGCCGACATAACTCTCTCTACTTTCCAACACTTGACAATTGGTATTCTCCCAGGTGAGTAAATTTAATTTGAGAGTTCACTAACCGATGCATTGGGGCAAGTGAACACTGGGCTGGTAGTTGGAGTTAGAGAAACAGGGCCTATTGGGCTTTGCAATCAGGTCACTCCCTTTACTTCCCAACACTAACCAGTTACAAGTGGTGAAAGAGTGCCATACCTATTGTAGAAGAGAACACAATCACCCTTTAAATGAACCAATACAACATGCAAAAATGTTTAATTTTGCTCTTTATGGTTCATTACCCAAATTGTCAGTTATAAGTGACACTTTATTAAAATCAAGGAGACATGCACAGTGTTTCAGCTCCTCATATTAGGCTTATTGAAAACTAGGGAAAAGGCTCAATGTTAGGGAAACAATCACTTTTTAAAGAGATACATTCCAAAACTTGCTTAGAAAAGCCTTTCAACATCTATCTAGTAGTTGTCGCGTGGGCTCTCATTATCCTAAATGAGACTACTGGATTTCTAAGCAGCAGGATCGTTCACGGTGTGGGGGACTGAGTCGGACCCACTTGGAAGGACCTCTGTCACCCTAAACCCAGTTTTGCTCCGGCTAACTGGCAGTGCCTCATTTCTCCAAAAGGGAAGCGATGATTGGGCAGCCGAGCGCATGACATCTTTTGAACTTCTCAGGGAAGTCGTGGTCACTCAGATCCAAACCAACTCTCTCATTTACAATATGATCTCATATACAAATGACAAAGGCAGTGTAAGTTTTATATAATGTTTTAATAAAACAACTGCATTTTAGATATTAAGGCTGAGCCACAATAACCAGAACCATACAACACAGTAGGATTGAAATAGTCACGAGGAGAGTGAAACATAAGAATAACGCTATCATGGTGTTTAACAATTTCTACTCTCTCTCAGCTAGTTCTATTTCGAGCACAGCATGTTAAGCTTCTAACTTGCCTTTCTGAATCCCTGGCGAGACATCAGCCCTCATACCTGAGCAAAGGCCTGTGATGTGGTTCAGCATCTGCAACGAGGCAGTCAGCGTCTAGTTGTGGTTCCCTGGTCAGAATCTCCCTCTTGCATGTATTGGGACAAGGAAGTGTTTTTATAACTTACATGTCAGCGTGATCACAAAATGTCCCTACGCAGGAATGCCAAAGACTAAACTCCTACCACGTCTATCAGCAATGTACCAGACTGTATCCTTGACTGAAGCACAGAGTGAACAGGAATGTGTTATGGAGAACTCCAGTGCTGAAGTAGGCTAAACAGTGTGATATAAAAAATAAAACAAGACCGTAGAACTGGTTATTTGAAAAATAACAGTACGAAGCCGAATAAAAGCATTTAGAGCAAAGTGCACAGAGGCTCTAAGCTGCGAGCAAAGGAATAAAATACATCCAGGGCAAAATGCACAAAGGGCTAAAGCCTGAAGCTAATGCGCAAAGGATACGTAAAACTGACCACACTACATAGTTAAACCAATGTTCAGACAGTGTTATGGGTACAATGCACTACTGAAATGCAATGCAGGCAGAGTAAGCAGCATGTGGACTCCATTTGCCAAACAATGCTACTGCTGTCAGAGAGTTTAAAGGGTCAAGATTCAAAATGGCCCCTCTATTTTCAAAAATAGATAAAGGATCTCTCAGTAGAATAAAGTTCATTTGGGCATTTGGGGTTCTACCACCATGTCACACCAAAATTCCTCAACTGTAAAACTATAAACAAACAAATAGCTACACATAGAAAAGACCAAAGTGAATCAAAATGTATAACTAAATGAATAATCTACATATCAGATGGAGTTATGCCTTGTATGTATCCATGGAACTTGTGGTGACCCAGAACTAGCTAAACTAAAAACAAAACTACATCTTACTTGGAGATGGAGAGTATTCCATTTGGTACCATTGTTTCAGGCAAAAACTACTCAATGTCAGTTTTCAAGTATTACTGATTCATCTGGCAAACTTGGGGGGAACAGTTGACTATTCACCAAAAAGACAAAAGTATTCAGCAATTTACAATTAATTAAATTATATTCATATTTGGTTAAGTAAAGATTTGACTGAAATCATGGACTTCCTGGTGAATCCACACTAGTCAAATATTTACAGGATGAAATAAAGGCACAATAAAAGAGTATAGAAGAGGATGAGAACAAGAAAAAGAACATTGTGCTTTAAAGAAGGAAAGAAGAAAAAAGCGCAAAAGATGGACATATAGGTATAAAGGAGAATACAAATAGCTAACTCAGTAAAGAATGATGGTAAAGCTGTTGAAAAGAATTAATGAAGAATGAAAAGAGGAAGAAAATGCAGAGGAAAGGAAGTAGGGAAGAAGGCTTTGAGAACAACCAGGCAGGAAAGATAGGTAGAGACAAAAGTATTCAATTACCTTTGTTTCATGTCCTCCTGACCCCTTCTGAAGTGTTAACCTCTGACCTCAGTAAAACATATTTGGCCCAGTTCACAAAGGGAAATCTATTTATGGAGATTTCTACACACATAGATTTCCATCTATGCTGAAACCTAAATCTCCACTCTTATGGTATTGACCAAAAGTTGGGGGAAATCTCAATTCAGAAGTAAGTTAATAACATTTGTGAGTACATAAAATTAGAACTACTAGAGCACTATTTTACACAATCAAAACTGTTTTTGTGAAATGACCCCTGGCCTCTTGTGACTGTGAATGGCAGAGTAAGTGTTTTGGGAACTGTGGTCTTCTAATCCCCGTTTTCTGTTTCTTCAGTGGCTTCCTCAGTGCTTTGTATTATAGTCTTTCTGTGGATGTCACTTTTCATATGTTGGCAAGTTAATGTCTTTTGGCTTGCACCAAAGAATAAATTTAGAAGTTGGCTACTCTCTTTCCCATCAAATATATTCTGCTTCTACTCAAGGCAGTGTACACGAAATCAACTAAAATCATACTATCCCCAAATATTGTGTGACTGCAGTTAGCATAGTCAATTATTCTGTCTGTAAGAAAGTCAAGTATTAGTTGGGGTAGATGGAAATCCACCATAAGAAATAAGGGGCCACAAATACAAAGATAACCATTTGTGATTAACAAATAGTGTATATTTTGCCATTCACTATTTGGTAATCGCAAACACCAATGTACAAATGCATCTTTGCCATATTTTGTGTTTCCCAGTGGGTCTCAAGTAGACATTATTTTGTGAACTGGCCTCTGTATTAATAGGTTAATTCACAAAATACATAATCATAGTGGGTCACAAGTCGACCTGCCTCATAAATATTTTTGAGTTAGATTATACATTTTGACTATGATTGTCCACACTTACAAGCATTTTTACCTGCAGGGCCAACAGACAACCATCTGTGTTAAGGAAGCAACCCTTTTTTAATGTAGCGAATTTTCTTAAAAGAAAAACAAAATGCACTGAAAAATTAAAATGAAAATATACACAAAGTTCTCTAAGGATTGAGCAGTGGCCAATGGTATCACTGTCTACTGTCAAAAGATGTTCTTTATCAAAGATTTTATGTAGAGATTGTGCCTAAAAGTGCAAACTAACTACTACTTCAGGTTCAGGTTTATTTAAATGCGTAGTTAATAAAAAACAATGCAGCATACATTTTTTAAATATACATCCCCTCCCTTATAATTTAAAAACGGATCAAAACTTTCCATTCTAGTCTAAAATTTCTTTTTGGTGTTTACATGCAATCTAGCATATCTAACCGTGACTTTCCTAGTGTATATTACATAAGAAAGATAATGTTGTTAAATGTTTATTGCTGGTAGTAACCTCCTATTTAGAGGTGAGTATGCTACTGTCGTACCCTCATGGGTTTTGTTGTAAAATACATAATTTTCCAGTGCCCCTCATCTTTATACATGTGTTCCAAATATACTATAGAATATATTTTAGGTCCAATTAATTTATCTATAAATAGGAGCTAAAACATATTTTCGTAGATACTGTACGGGCCTAGAAGCCACCAGGTACCTATGTTATATTTATACTAATTATGTACTTATAATAATTTTTTAGATGTCAGATGTAAAAACTGGTGATCACTGCTTGTCTATAGGACCGTATTCTCCTTTGTTTGAATGCTGCCTTTAATAGAATCTTACGTTCATTTTGTGGGATGTTACAGATACAGATCTAGTGAGTTATATCTTCCAGTCCACATCTGCACTGCCTACACTGAGGAATTGTTACAGTGCGTTCCCATGGGGATAGATGGGCACCACCAGGAATAATGCCAAATTGATGTTCAATAAAAAGATCCTTGTCCGCTTTTGACTACCCAGCCTCCAGATATGGCTGATATTTCAGGAGTTTGTACTTATTTATTTCCATCCAAGAGTGCGATCTGGTAGCTAATAAGCTCTTATCCATAATTACCGATCTTTTCTTCACTGTTCGGTTTAAGATTTTTTTTAACACATAGTAGGAGAGATTTGAGTGACAGAAGTCTCATACTTTCAAGTCTTCTAATGCCTGATCTAAGTACTGTCTTGATTTGGCTTTAGGATTTGAATTGATCTCCTTCCAGAGTGCTTGGCAAAGCTGATTTCCTTTTGTTAACTCTAAATATTTCCAGGTTTTGATGTAACTGGATTGCCTAGCTATTCACTGGTATTAGTATCCAAACTCCAGCCTAATTTGTGCTTGGGAGGTATGCCTTGGTAACTGGAATAGAGACCTAAATACTTTTCCAGTGATTCTATTTAGGATGGTGGCATCTTGTCCACGCAGTGCTTCACTACCGTATCCTAAAGTCGAATTTAGTTTAGCTGCAACGACTTGCAGCAGGGGACGGTAGCTAGGGCCATTAAGCAGCTTCCTCAAGGTGCGAAAAGTAAGCAGTAGAACATTTCCTTTTCCATATAGCTCCTACTTCTGAGAGAGAAAAGACCCCTGTTTGTCAAATAGTGCGCCCAGGTATCTATATTGATTTACTTGATCCAATACTCCCCTTTGTGTGTGCCATTTTTTAACTCTGGAGATTTTATTACTAATTTTCATCACTTTGTTTTTTTATGATTAATTTCCATTCCATTCCATTCTGCTGAGCATATTCTGATAACTTGACGCTGAGCCGACGTAGTTCTACTTTGGTTGACTCAGAAGTACTACATCGTCAGCGTATAGCAATTTGGAAATAAGCATTTCACCAACCTTAGGGGAGTGCATAGTCACCTTATTTAGCTTCATGGTCAGATCTGACAGAAAAAGTCTAAAAAGAAATGGTGCCAGTACGCAACCCTGTTTCAGACCTTGTTTAGTCTCAATTTCCCTTGAAAGACAGGATCCATTCCTTATCTTAATTCTAATCCATGTATCTGTGTATAACTGCTGAATAGCTTTTAGCAGATTCTCTGGTATTCCCCAGGAGGCTAATTTCTCCCATAGAAGACATTGCTGTACCAAATCAAAAGCTGATTTGAAACCTTCAAATTACAGATACAAAGGTTGGTTCTTTTGTTTGCATTTGTCAATGACAATGGAGAGAGTTAGAATGTGTGTGGCCGTTCCAAGGCCCTTTGCAAAGCCTGTCTGATTGGGGGAATAATGCTTTTCTCTGTTGCCCGCCTGCGAAGATGCTCCAGTAGTAGCCCAGCATAATATTTGGCCTCTATATCCATTAAGGTAATCAATCAACTACTTTGAGGTTAGTTATCATTGAATTTAGCGCTTCTGGGAGTGTGGCCAGCTTGTTGATTATGGGCTCACAAGTGCAATCAGTTATTGTCATTTCTGCAAGGTTCTGAGCTCACTTTAGCAGATTGTTTAAGTTAGCCAGTTTCTGATCAATCCCTGATACTGATTTAGCCATAGTGGTCGGTAAGTCCACCTGGACATCCATTTTAGAGGACTGATAGGACAGGACATCCAGCATTAGTTGCAAGGTTTTAAAAAAGATATCCCATACAGCGTTTTGATCCAGTTGATTGTGAGTATTTTGTCAAGGCAATATGTTCTCATTTTGTTCCTCCTTAGTTCTGAGTTAAATTTTGTTTGCTTTTAATATGGCAGAGGCATTTGGGGATCTTGCTCTTCTTTTGGATTGTCCCCCATATCTTGGAGGAAAGGCCCATTAGAGGAGTGTGTGGTGAACTCAGATCCACTTGTAGACGGGAAATATTTAATTCTGGTGATTCTGGATTATTAAAATCCTCCAAGGTGTGAATAGTTTCTATAGGTCTATATCCCTTTCCACACTTTACCGGCCTCTTGTGGCCTCAAGGCAGGTAGACTTAGTGTGAAGTCCTTGGCTCCTTAAAAAATTACATTTACCTCAAAAGGAGGTTGAATACCTCTTTGTGGATAGTCAATTTGATTTTCCAGAGATGGAAAGTTGGAAGTAACGGGGGACGGTGATGATGACCGGAGGGTCAGTAATTCTAGGTCATTGATTGAACCCCAAACATTTTCTTCAGGATTGTCGTCTGTTGATTTTTTTTGTGATACAGAGGGCAGATTTTTCAGACAGTCCCTCCTCTTTGAGCTCGCTTTTATCACCTTGCTCATATAGCAAGGTGCTTTCACTTTTTATAGGGGAAACTGGATGGGGTAGAATCACAGAACTTTTAGGTAAGGAAAAAATCGCATCCATGTGGTCCATCAGGAAGTCAATTTTGTGGGGGATGTTCACCGATTTTTGAAACCTTTGAAAGAAAGGGGCTCTAGGGGAAATTAGGGATTGATGTTTTGACTTAATTTTAGCTTCCCATTCTGATGTTGAAGGCGGAGAGGAGGGTTCATTGAGCTTCTTACTTCTCTTTGCTTGTGGCTGAAAACCCCCTTCTTTTCCTGATTGCATCTTCGTCGTCTGTAAAGTTTTCCTTAAGATTTTCTTTTTTGCTTCTTTCTTGCCTGATAGATGTGCCGCCACACCTCAGGGTTTGAGGGGCATGAGCACGCTTGCTCCTGTTAAGGTCGCTGGAGGTCTGGGCCTGCTGTAGAAGCCGAGGGGTCCCACTGACACCAGCTGGGGCTTCCTCCGGGACTTCCAGAAACCCTTGGATTTGTGAAGGCGCCGCCTCACCTCGGCTGTTGAGGGGCATGAGCACACGCAGTGTTCCTTAATCTGTTCCTGGATCCTGCTGGGCCCAATGGAGAAACTGATATCGATCTGAGTGGCCCTTGGGCACTTGGTAGATTATAAGGGTTTGTATTGGTTTACAGTTTGAGGTTTTGATGTATTGGCTGTTTTTTACATAGTTCATAGTATGGTGAGTATGGCGAGTGGGACAGTTTCGCCGCCACAATCCGCACCCAAACCTGGCCGGGCCGCTTCTGTGGTGGCCTGGACTCACCTGACCTTGCCTAGACTACCCTGCTGCATTTGCAGTATGGCAGAAGGATAGTATAGTAGTGTGGCTATATGGTGGATGGTGTGGCAGTGTGGCGATGTCTCAGGATTTGGCCGAGATCAAGAACAAGAAGCTGGAGCAGCACCAATTTCTTTCAAGGGAGGACTACTGTTGGATCTGTGGCTTGAATGCCAATAACAATTCCTAAGTGACAGCGTAGAATGTCAGTTATTAACAATGCATTGGTTGTGGTTGCTCATGCTGCTCATGCCAAGATTGGCCATGAGGTACAGGTTGCAAGTAGCAGGGGTGGAGGCAGCAGCACAGGTGCTTTGTCAATTTATATTGACCATAAGGTCACCTCGTGGACCACTAAGCAATTTTAGCAGAAGTTTAGAAAAAACCCTCAGGAACCACAGTGCCCAGCTTGCTAGTGTCGTATCTTTTTTTTCTTTTCCTGCTCCTCTGTGGCATGTCTGTGACTCCGCTTCACTCAGCTACCATGCCGCCGCTAGTCTGCCACTTCCAGCCACCTTCTGGTCATTCCACAAACACTGTGGAAGACCCTGGGCCTCCGCCGGCCCCTTTTAGCTACCAGTGCAGGTAAAGGGGCGGGTTCAGGGATTCAGGGTAGATTCAAGTGCCCGGCCACTCCCAGCCATCTTCGTCTTCGTCTTCCTCCTTCCATTTAGGCGCCACAGATGGAGCGCCCATACAGCTGGGGTAGGTTCCATGGAGCGCGAGCCGAGGGCAGACTGCTCCTCACCACGAATGCTGAATGCTAGACACGCGCCAGCAATCAGCAGCGACACAAAGGAAGGACTCTCTTTCCAAACTGGAGGTTTATGAGCTTACAAAAATCTTATGGGAGCTGGCATGGAGATGAAGAGGAAACCAGGAATCCCTGAAATGGGACTACTTGTATCTGCTTGTGAAGGTCAACTGAAATTCTCAAGTTTAGGCCAATTACAATGGACCACAGGCCAGATACATGGACTGGGTTAGTTATGCTGAAAAATGTAACTTTAAAAAGTAAACTGTGAAGACTTCAGTTTGCATTGGAGTAAACGCTGAGGAGCAAGGGTAGTGTCACTGATGGTCGCTGCTGTAGGGCGAATATTCTGTTGGGCATCGCAGACAGTCAATGCTGGAGCTTTGCACTGGCAGGCATCATGGGCAGTTGATGCTGTAGTATGAAGTGCAGGTCTCATATTGGCGGTCATTGCTAGCAGTCACTGTAGCGCAAAGAGTCAGGTTCCCTGGAGCTTCACATTGGCGGTTTGCAGGGACTCCAAGATCTTGGCACAAACAGGCCTGTTCATGGTCACAAATTGCCCAAAATATCAGCATTCCTCTTTTGAAGTCAGAGTAGTTAACTCTAATGACAACCAAGGGCTAGGACCTGAAGAGTTCAAAAACTCCCTCCTGCAGATGACATCGGAGATCAGTTTGGTCCATTTGCAGTTCCAGGCAGATCCAGTTGCAGCAGGCAAGCTGGGCAGTTGCATGGAGGCTTCCGGAACTTGTTATGTCCCTGTAGCTCTGAACTGGAGGTCAACCAGCTGACCCTTGGAGTCACTTCAGGTAGTCTGGGGTGAGGGGAGCAGGTTCAGTCTTCCTTCTCAGAGAGCAGGGTAGGTCTCCAACAGGGCAGTTTTCTGGCAGCAGGCCAGTTCTTCTTCTGTAGCATCCACAGGCCCAGGAGTGTACCGAAGGGTTATTCTGAGGATCCAATATTCATAACCGGAGCAACCTTTGAAGTTGGCGAAACTTCTCAACTTCCCACCACACCTGGTTGTGGAATTTCCTTCCTTCCATTGCCCTGGTCCAAGGAAGTTGAGTCACAAAAGGCTGATGTGAAATTATTTGTTTGTGTGCTGAGGTAGCTCCTTTGAAGTGGAAGTGGGGTAGGCAACAGCACCACCCCTCACATCATGTCAGGATGGCCCACCCTGCCAAAACCCCATCCCCCTTTGTATCTCGTAAGAATGGAAAAAGCAAACTACCAGATACACCTAGTCATGTGACCCACGGTACAGGCTGCAGGCACTAATTGGTTAGGACAAGAAAATGGCACCTGTCTAAAAGTTACATTTTCAGAATTATGACTTAAAATCTGACTTTCTCATTACAGAGGATTTTAAATTACAAGTTATTAAAGGCCAAACATGACCTTTCTACCTGTTATCAAACAAAAGCTATAAATTTTGAAATGTGATAAGGTAATCCAATGTTATCCAATCAGAGAGGTAGGCCTTGCAGTAGTGAAAAATATGTGTTTTCACAACCTGGACATATAAAACTTAGAAGTAAATGCCCAACTTTTTCATACACTGCAACTTAACCTGAGTGCTGTTTAGAGCCTGCCCTAGGGGGTGACTTATATGTATTAAAAAGGGAAGTTTAAGTCTTGTTAAGGGTGTATTCAGCCAGATCATAATGGCATTTTAAAACTGCACACAAGCTGCAATGGCATGGTTGGCAGTCAAGTTGGCCCCTGTGAAAGCAAGGACCCTCACTCTAGTCAGGGTAAAGGAGAATCACACTCAGTTAACACAAGCTCAACCCCTTGGTAGCTTGGCATGAGCTGGCAGGCTTAACTTCAGAAACAATGTGTAAATTATTTGTATTAACACACACAGTACTATAGAGAAAACACTACAAAAAGGACACCACACCAGTTTAGAAGAATAGGTAATATTTATCTAAATCAAAAAAGACCAAAAGGCCAAAAATCCATTATACACAAGTAAAGATATGATTTTTCAAAAGAGTCCTAATCCTTAGAAAACAGTGAGAATGCTGTTGTTACACAAAGTACCTAGTTAGCATGACAAATAAAGCCACACGGGTGAGCATGCGTCGGAAAAGCAGCAGTGCGTCGATTGCTTTCTCGCAAGGGAGGGCGTGTGTCATTTTCTTCTCTGGTCGGCTTGGTAATGAGTTGTTTCTTCTCCCTCAAAGAGAGTGATGCTTTGAATTCTGGATGGGCACCTCAGATTCGCGCAGAATTGGATTGATATGTGGAAACTCCTGTTGCTTGGTGTAAAAAAACTGCACTGTGTGGGGTTTACATCGTTATCAGACTCCGTAAGTGGGTGTTATGCATTGTTTCTCCAACCACGATGTGTCGATCTCCCAGCCGCGATGCAGGTGGAACATCGATTTCAGCCGCAAAGCCAGCAGTGCATCGTTTATCAGCCGCGTAGCGGAAGGTCAGGCAAGAATGTCCCCACACGGTGGTCTGTGCATAGATTTTCAGTTCTTGTCTGCCAACTTCACCTTTCAAGGGCCCAGGTATTGGATAGGGCACCACTTGATAGAGCAGAAATGTTAGTAAAGAGTCCAGGTGCTGACAGGGGAAGTCTTTGATGGCCCTGAGACTTCAACAACAGCAGGCAAGCTCAGTTCAAGCCCTTGGAGATTCTTCTCAAGCAGGAATGCACAACAAAGTCCAGTCTTTTTCCCCTTTCACAGGCAGAAGCAGCAACTGCAGGATAGCAAAGCACAGTCACAAGCAGGGGCAGCACTTCTCCTCAGCTCTTCAGCTCTTCTCCTTGGCAGAGGTTCCTCTTGATTTCAGAAGTGATCTAATTTTCTGGGGTTTTGGGTCCAATACTTATATCCCTTTCAGCCTTTGAAGTAGGCCTACTTCAAAGTAAAGTCTCTCTTGTTTGTAAGACCCTACCTTGGCCAGGCCAAGCTCCAGACACACACCAGTAGGATGAAGAATGCATTGTGTGAGGGCAGGGACGGCCCTTTCAAGTATGAGTGACCACTCCTCTCCTCCTTCCCAGCACAGATGGCTCATCAGAATATGCAGGCTACACCGCAGCTCCCTTTGTGTCACTGTCTAGAGGAGAGCTGCAAACTGTCCAACTGTCAAACTGACTCAGACAGGGAATCCACAAACAGGCAGAGTCACAGAATGGTTTAAGTAAGACAATGCCTGCTTCCTAAAAGTGGCATCTTCAAAGACACAATCTAAAAACAACCTTTGCCAAAAGATGTATTTTTAAATTGTGAGTTCAGAGACCCTAAACTCCATATTTATATCTATCTGCTCCCAAAGGGAACCTGCACTTTAATAATATTTAAAGGCAGCCCTCATGAGAGAGATAGGCCTTGTACCAGTGAAAACTGAATTTAACAGTATTTCACTGTTAGGACATGTAAAACACATCAGTACATGTCACACCTTTAACATACACTGCACCCTGCCCAAGGGGCTACCTAGGACCTACCTTAGGGGTGCCTTACATGTAGGAAAAGGGAAGGTTTACGCCTGTTAAGTGGGTACACTTGCCAAGACGAATTGGCAGTTTAAAGCTGCACACACAGACACTGCAGTGGCAGGTTTGAGACATGTTTATAGGGCTACTAATGTGGGTGGAACAACCAGTGCCGGAAGCCCACTAGTAGCATTTGGTTTACAGGCCCTGGGCACCACTAGTGCACTTTACTAGGGATTTACTAGTAAATCAAATATGCCGATCACGCAAAGCCAATAATACATACATTTTACATAGGTGCGCTTGCACTTTAGCATTGGATAGCAGTGGTAAAGTGCCCAGAGTACCAAAAACAGCAGAAACTGAGTCCAGCACACATCAACAACCTGGGAAACAGAGCCAAAAAGTTAGAGGAGACCACTCCAAGTATGCCGAGTCTAAAACCTGTCCCCCCCTACTGAAATTTGGGAGCAACTACCCAACCTCATGGGAGTTCTCATCACTAAAGCAGAAGAATCTGGACAAACCATCAGCATTGGCGTGTTCTGTACCAGGGCGGTGTTCCACCGTAAAGTCCATCCCCTGTAGGGAAACAGACCACCTCAACAGTTTTGGATTCTCACCTCTCATCTGCATTAACCATCTGAGGGGCCTGTGGTCTGTCGGAACCCGGAAGTGAGTCCCAAACAAGTAGGGTCTTAGGTTCTTCAGTGCCCTGACCACAACAAAGCTCCACACTCTATTGCACTCCACCTATGTTCCCTGAGGAGTAACCTCCTCCTAATGAAGGGCACAGGTTAATCTAGGCCCTTTTCATTAAGCTATGGCAGCCTTCAGGGCATCAAAAGTGGTCTGGCAAGCCTCTGTCCAGATCACCTTCCTTGATTGCTTTTTGAAAGTCAACTCATTCAAGGGGGCAACAATGGTTCCATATCCCTTGACAAACCTCCTGTAATAGTCAGTGAGGCCTAAAAAGGCCCTCACCTCAGTCTGGCTCTTGGGAGGCTCCCAAACTAGAATGGTGTAAATGTTTGGTTGTACAGGTGCTACTTGGCCACTCCCTACCTGGTGTCCCAAATACACCACTGAACCCTACCCTATTTGGCACTTACTGGCCTTAATAATGAGGCCTTCCTTTTGCAGGGCCTACAACATTTTGCAGAGGTTCTGCAAGTGTTCCTCCCAAGTGGAGCTGAACACTGCAATGTCATCCAGGTAGGCTGCGCTGAAGTCATCCAGCCCAGTGACCACCTGGTCGACTGACTTCTGAAATGTAGCAGGGGCATTTGTCATCCCAAATGGCATCACTTTAAACTGGAAGTGCCCATCTGAGGTAGAGAATGCTGACCTCTCCTTGGGCCACACAGTTAGGGCAATCTGCCAATACCAGATGTCAAGTCACAGGTACTAAGGTATCTTGCAGCTCCTAACCAATCAATGAGCTCATCAGCTCAGGGTATGGGGTGCGCCTCAGTTTTGAGACCCCAGTAGCCCACACAGAACTGGAGTTCTGGGGTGGCACCAGGGTCAGCAGCCTTCGTGACCAAGACCACAGGCCTGACCCAAGGACTGCTAGAAAACTCAATTACCCCTAGGGTTAACATCTTAGACACCTCATCTCTGATGCCAGCCCTCACCTTATCAGTCACCCTGTAAACCTATTTAATGGGTGGACTGTCCATAGTGTCTAAATCATGGGTACACATGTGTGTGACCCCTGGGATCAAGGAAAACAGGGAGGCAAACGGACCCAATACCTGGCGACAGTCTCTCTGTTGTTCTGAGGTCATGGAGGGGAAGAGGTTCACTCCCTCCACAGACCCATCCTCCTCAAAATTGGGTTCAGAAACCAGGAGTAGGGAAGGCAACGAGTTTTGGGGTAGAAAGCCCTTCGACTGGGTGGTGGCATGATGCAATAAGGCTTAACGTGACTCCCTACAGAAAATGAGTGCACAACCATTGACATCTATGGAAGAAGAGAAGTCAGGCGGTCCTAAGAACCCTGTGGTTTGTGAGGAGACAATAAGTGTCAAAGGGCAAGTGGTACTGGAGCCTTCACGTGCAGATTTCACGCTAGGAGGCTCAGTCGATCCCTCTCAAGAGTCACCTGATGCTATGTCCCCCACAGCCATAAACAATACATGTTATTTGCAAAGCAACTGGTCAAACCTTAGGCTCCAGTGGAAGTTCAACCAACACTTAAAAATTCCCAGAGTGGCAACCGAGACGGGAGGGATGAAGAGGAAATGGAGGGACTTTTGCACACTAGAGATGTTGTTGGGGCAGGGTCTCTGGCACCTCTGGTAGATATGGCCAAGGTGGGACCGCAGACAGTACAACAGACACTGAACACAAGAAATCCTGAAAAGAGGTTTACACAGTCAGTGAAACCTCTCACTCTGGGTATCATTTTGACTTAAATCAGGAACCTGAATGGCACACACCCACCTGAAATAGCTATTATTCACAAGAGGATGGCAAAAATAGAGACAGCCATGGCGCTGGTCCCAGAGAAGTTAAAAGAGGCTGAAAGTCGAATTTTGACACTAGAGGATCAAGTTCTGTTGATGCAGCAGGAAGTTACACAGATGGCAAAAAGTAAAAATGCTTTGGAGAAGAAAATACACGATCTACAAAACTATAATAGATGCTTGAATCTCCACATAGTGAGAGCGTCAGAAGGGAGTGAAGGACTCCAAATAAGGGAGTGGACAGATTCTCTCTTGAAGCATGCAATCCCAGAACTATCCGGTGACTTAACTATCAGAGAAGCACACAAAGTCCCAGCTCGACAAATCCCTGGGGCAAACTATCCACACACAAACTTACTAAATTATGCTGACTACTGTGTAAAGGAGCTTATCTTGCCTAAGGCTACAGCAAAAAAGACTCTCTCAACTCCGGCGGTGCCCAAATTTAGAATATTTTCTGACATGTCAGCAGCCACAGCATGGAAGCACAGAGATTTTGTTAAAATGATTGACACATTCAAAGCCAGGGGTGCTCAAGCAGCTATTGGTCAGCAGCCTAAACTCAGGGTTTAGCAAAGGGACAGTTTTCCTATTTAATACACCAGCGAAGCTCAGGGGCTTCTTCATGAGCTAGTCTGTAAGGATGTTTAAGAGACAGATGCACTGGTGTGGGTTATTGTAAAGATGCCTAAGGGTGCTATCAACCATCCAAAAAGTTCTGCTCTGCAAAAAAGTTGTCTATTTTTCTAGGCAATTCTCCAAATATCACAAATGAAGCATAAATAGGGCAATGGGGTAGAGTGATGATTGGTGTTGTATTGCTTTATCTGAGGGGGAGAGCTGGGTTGAGATCCTTTCAGGCCTTTGTCCTGGTGGGCTTTGAGCAAACAGGGTGCAGTAGAATGGCACCCAATGGACCTATTGGAGAAAGGGAGGAAATGTGGGAAATGCTTTTTTGGGTTGGCACAGGGCTGGGCAAGGGGCAGATGTGGTGGTTAGGTCACTGCATGGTAGAAAAAGGGAGAGTACTGCAGTAATGAACAAAGGCTGGAAATATTGAATGGAGTAGGATAAAGATATTATTCACAGTGATGCATGCACTATAGAAGGGAGATACTATTTGGCTCAGGTATGGCTCTTTCCTGAAATACTACATCATCTCTAGACTTATATGGTAGATAGATTATTTATTCCGAATTATGGTGTAATTGCAATACTTGCATCACAGAGTGGTGATTAGGCAGCTAACTACCTCAGGCACTTCAGGTACTTAAAACACTTTATAATGCCATGTCAAACTAGAAATGCACCCAGCAACCATGCTACTCAGTCACTTTATTCACTCAGAAATATGTTTTTAGGCACAGTCCGAATACAGTTTAAATTAGGCCATGCACACTGTAGGAATTAGCTTATGAGAACATACAATGGGGACACATAAAGACTTTATAGGAATAGCTACATTCAATGCAAACGGCCCAAACAATAAACGTACGGCTTGGGTCAAAGATGTTTGGATTAGGGGGCATTCTCCAGATGTCTTGCTCCTTCAAGAAATGTGTTTCAGGGACAAGAGTAATGATTTATATTAAATGTTTAAGCACTGGGCAGGTTTCTATTGTATGTTAAATGCAAGTGCTGCATGTAGAGGGGTGGCCCCTTTATATTAATAGGTATTTTCTTTCCAGGTTACTTTCTTCCAGGTTGACATAGAAGGCAGGTGGCTGCTAGTTAGTGGACTGCTTAACAAAACTAGGCTTACAATAGACACAATATAAAGCAACCTCAGATGATCCATTGCCCCCGAACGAACTGTGCAATGCATTACTTAATTCCCCAGGCATTTTGCTCTTGGGGGGTGATTTTAACTTCCTCCAAAATCCTGAGCTGGATTCTTCATGAGGCATGCGCAAGCAGAATAGGACGAGTATGGCCAGCTGTTGGGTCCAGTTGGCATCAGATTTATGAAAAGTGGCTCTGCGCCTAGTGCAGCTCCACTTTTCTTGTGCCCTTTAGCGCCCCTCTAACGCCACCATGTGTGCACTGTATATAAAATACAGTGCACCGTGGCAGTAGTCAAGAGTACTAGCGTCATACTTTTTGAAGGATTAGCAGAAAAAATGTTCGTGCTAATCCTACAAAACACCCAGAGGCCCATTTAAATCAATAGGAGCCTCCCTTTAATGCCTGCTTTTAGCAGGCGTTAAAATGGCTGATATAAATGATGCAAAGTAATCTCTTAGAGTTCTTTGTGCCATTTCTTTGCCCCCCGCACTGGAACACCCCCTTGCATACATCATGCCTGGTGCAGGGATAATGTGGTGCAAGGAGTTGCAAGCATTGCGCCACTTTGTAAATATGGCGTGGCATTTTTGGCCTTCAAACGCCACATTAGCATAAAAAAATGATGCTAATGTGGCATTGGAATCGCGCTAGGCACTCTTAAATCTGGGTCTTAATGTCACAGACCTCTGGCGCAATTCACATTCAGATGCCTGAGATTTCTCTTGCTATTCGGCTAAATATAACTCTGCGTCCCGATTGGATTATTTTCTTACTTCACATAACCTGCAATTAAAAAATGATGGCCATATTCAGAACAGATTCTACAATCATGCATTGGTAAAAATGGAAGTTTCGGGTATCAATGGAGAATAGGCAGATGGTAGGTGGCCTTTTAGTAGAGCTAACTTGGAAAAAGAGGAATGGTGCAAAGACATAGACACTGAAATCACACATTATTTCACAGCTAAAGCAAACTCGGCCCAGGCTGAGAATATCTGGGAAGCCTTTAAAGCAACCATCCATAGCCACATCACCTCAACCGGAATTACACAACATAGAAATGTAGTGACTCAGAGAGCAAAGCTAGAGACAGCTTTGAATTTTTCGAGCATAAATGTCTCATACAGCAGAAGCTCGGCTAATAAGGTGGCACTTAGCCAGGCAAGAAGTCGCATGCAAGACTACTATTACACACAGGGTTATGTCGCCAACTCTGCTTAGCTTCAGCAGGTATACAAAGAAAGTGAATACACGGGTAGGTTTCTCCCAAGGCAGCCAGAGAGCACACTATGCAAAATAGCATTACATCTCTTATTAACTCAGGAACTCATATTTCTATAACTGATCCCGCAGATATTCAAAATGCTTTCCTCAAACACTATATAGAAGTTTATAGTAAGAAAAAGCAGGTAGATGTCTTGCAATTAAAGTCCTTCTAAAGTAAACTTCCTATCCCCAGGTTAAAAATAATTCAAGCTCTAGCTCTGGTGGCCAAATTCTCGTTAGAAGAAATAGAGGTGGTTGTGAAATCATTGGCCAGAGGCAAAACGCCCAGGGAAGATGGCCTACCAGCCGGATTTTTCAAGAAACATATGCCAGTATTAAACCCTAAATTATTAAAATTAGAAAACCACATCTTGGAAGGAGGGGAAGTCCTGAAATCCTTTTGTAAAGCAGTAGTAGTTAGCTTTCTAAAGAAGGGCAAGGATAAGGAAAACATGAACTCTTGCAGACCTATCAGCCTGTTAAACGAGGACTACAACTTTTTGCAAAATCATTAGCAAATCACATTCGTAGGATTATGGGCTCCATCGTTCATGCCGACCAGTGTGACTTTGCACCAGATAGACAATTATTCACCAACACAAATTTCTTAGTTGAAGCTTTAGATTAGTTTACATAAAATAAAATATGAGCCCAGGCCATGTTTTCAGATGCTGAGAAGGCTTTCGATTTGGTCTTCTGGGAGAGTATCTTTATTATTCTCAGGGAGTTTGGTTTTCCCTCCAGCTTCATACAGATGGTAAAGCGCCTCTATAGGGGAGCACCAGCACAAATAATTATTAACTCCCTCAAGGTCAGCACATGCGATGTGGGCAGGGGTATGCAGCAGGGTTGATCCCTGTCGCCTTTACTCTTTGCCTTGGTCATTGGACCACTAGCAATAGCTATTCTCACTAACACAGAAGTGCCACCTCCTATCAATGGGATAACTAGTATTAAACTATATGCAGATAACATAGCCTTGTTTTTAAAACCTGACATGGAAACTCAAAAAATGGTCTTTGGGATTTTTCAAGAATATTAAGAGCTCGGGGTTATAAAATTAACCAGTCTAAAACAGAGGTTTAAGTGTGCAATTGCATGTATGATACTCTGCTCTTGAAGTTTCGTC
Source organism: Pleurodeles waltl (assembly GCF_031143425.1). Classification (NCBI taxonomy): domain Eukaryota; kingdom Metazoa; phylum Chordata; class Amphibia; order Caudata; family Salamandridae; genus Pleurodeles; species Pleurodeles waltl. Next base: position 952,990,522 of record NC_090449.1, read on the forward strand.
CACTAATTAATGCTATTCACAAGCACTACCTTGGGGCGTTTTTATCTGACAATATTGGATATTTATACGTGCTAAATTATGCCCCAAAATGCTAAAATTAAGATACTGTTTGCTAAATGGACATGTCTGCCCTTGTCAATCCTAGGCTGTGCTGCTCTGATTCATATGTCTATCCACCCCCTATGTAACTTCCTGGTTGCTGCCCTACCTTTGACTCTGGAGATAAAATATTTTAAGGAGCTTGAGGGAATGTTTTCCGCCTTCCTATGGGCCAATAAAATCCCTAGACTGTCTTTGGATACATTATATCGTCCCATTAGAGAAGGGGGCCTTGGTCTCCCAGATTTAAGGGAATATTATTTTGCAAATTTAGCTCATATTACACGTAGATTCCTAACTCCTCCAATATAAATCTAGGTGATTATTTTTTTCTCGATTTTATCTTTCAAAGATATGAGATTTTTGATTTCCTCAGGCTTATGAAAACCCCTAAGAAAGTAAGATATGAGACCCAACAGTGGTTGTTAAAACGTAAAGCTAAATTATTTAAGCATTATCATATGCCCATTATTAATGGTGTTACTTATCTGGCAGGCATATTCATTGGGGATCTACTCCTCCTTGAGAAAAGTATTATTTCTAAATGAAAGAGCAATGGTTACAACACAATAATGGATTTTAAACAGGGTGAATTTTGAAAGGTTTGGAAAGAAGTTGAGGCTAACATTAGGCATTTTAAAGCTGTGCTGGAATGGTCCTATATCCAAGTGCAATTTTTTTAAAAATAAATTGGTCCAATAATGATAACCTCAAGTTTAGATCTGGAGGAAGAATTGCTGGAGTCTTGAACTCGGAGGTATATTAGCTGCTTGATTGCTTTTATTAGACAGCAGACGTCAAATGCATTATATCCAAAAGCTTGGGAGAAATGGCAGAAAATAGAAGATTTTCAGCTCACAGCTGCCTCCTGGAATAAGATTAAAAACTGCAGTGTGCGAATCTTAGGCGCATGCAATTCTACACTAAATTGCTTCTGCCAGCTTTCTTGCATAAAATCTTCAAATCCCTGATAAATCCTTTTGCTGCTCATTGGAGGAGGTGGCCGGCTGAACTCATATCATATAGGGCTGTTCCAAAATAAGGCCAATGTGGGACAAAATTGCAAGGTATTGCTCTTGTATACTGGGATTGGAACAGTCATTAGATGTTCAAGTAGCAGTTCTCGGATTTTCATCTGAAATTAATATTCGCACTCTGCAAGCAAAATGCCGTCTCTATTATTGCCTTGATAGCCAGGTCATTAATTTTGAAGAACTAGTGCACAGAAGCAGTTCTGTGGTTTAAACAAAAAATGAAGGACCTTGAAAGGAAATATGCTTTAAGATCTGGATCCTATAATAGATTCTTGAAGCTGTGGGAGGGGCTTGGATGAGGAAATCAAATGTTATAATTGATCGATCTTTTTAAGGGGGGAATAAACAAAGTGCGATGGGCAATGTGCATTGATAATTCTTGGTGCTATGTGGTGTTTCTTTCAAAGGAGACAGATGGGTATTGTTTCTCTGAATGTAATGTATGTGAAACTATGATCTATGATTTTCCATGAATGATGATTATAATTTCTTTTAAATTTAATGCTTCAATATAGAGTTCATGGAACTCTCTCTAAAAAAATATATGTTTTGGGGTATCCCTGTAGAGATTAATTTTACATTCATGTTTTTCTATTCAATTTCAGTCAGAGAGCATTAATATAAACTATTCTGAATCAGTATTTGGCAGGGAAGCCATTATAACACCTGTGTCAGGGTTTTAGCATCTTCAAACCGTCTGAAATACCAAAAGAGAGTACTTGCGGATGCTAAAAGCCTTAGCCCATAAGGCCCTATATTTCTCTTTCAGAGCTCAAAATCCTCAATCGGGACAAGGTTGCAGATTTTATGCAATGATGAGTTCCACACGGCCACATACCTTCTCAAAGAGAGCCCACTGAAACAGATTTGCTGCAGCAGGAAAGCTCCTAGTGGTAGAAACATGTTTCTTCAGTCCAGCAAAGTCCCTTGGGCAGGTTGGCTTGAATGATTAGCCCCAGTCCTCAAGAGGACTGCTATTCTAAACAAATGTCTAAGTCACAACTTTTCAGAGTTGTTAGAAGTCCAGTTAAACACAGCCAAGTGTCTCAGGACCTCAAGAGTGGCACTATCAAGACTCACTCCAGCAGAGGCCACTAGCAGGGTCAGGTTGCTGTAGTCAAACAGTAGGTTAGCCAACAGACCCTTTGAGTAAATGTCTTTGTCTGAGTAGAAGCATGTCTAGGCCTTCAGGTCTCAAACAGCAGGTGTAGTCCTTCTTCTGTTGTTTCACAGGTTCAGAAAGTGTTCTGGGGAGGGTTCTTTGGAGTGCCACACTTACGGTTAGCATTGGGCGGTGGATTGGAGTGAGTCCTTCATAATCAATAGGACTGAAGTTCCTAGAGACAATTCTACTGACTTCTTCACTTCCTGTTTGCCCTACTGTAAACAATTCCACAGTGCACCTTACTCATAAAATTCAGTCTGGACAATCCTTCCTCACTTTTGCCCACTCAGAAGTAGGGCCAGTGAAGTGATAAGTCCTCTTCTCTCTAGTCACTCGAACCTGCTTCTGGGAATAGCTCCACTCCCAATGGGTTCAAAGCTCCCCTGTTTGGGGAACATAAACTGCACTTCTTCAGGTCTTACCTTAAGTGTACTTGTGAAAGGGCAGACCGCTTTACAAGTTAATGAAGGTCCTGGGTCCAACCTAACTGGTCTTTCTGCTAGGTTTTAGGGAAGAAAACAGTCCCCAACACTCAGCCCGTTGTCTCTGACAATTCGGTGACGATGCAGGACCTGACTGTGAGGTTGAACAACCATCCAGCTCCGATCTGAAGACATTGCTGCGTGGCTCAACAACGATGCATCACCTGCATCAAAAGGAGTTTGATGCTGATGCAGGACCCCACTGCAAGGTCCGACAATGATGCATCTACCTGACTGCCTTAATTGGAACCGACTTATGGAGTCTTTGACTCTGATGCTTGTTCCATCCAAGTACCTTTTCAGCAGGCCCTGTGTGAGTCCTGGACCCAACCTGCCCCCCATTGGGGTCGGCCTGAACTTTGGATTTGCCCTAGTCTAGTGCAACCTCAAATAATCTTTCAGTGCTATTGAATTTAAAGCACTACATTGCAGTTTAATATTTAAAAATTAATGTCTTTGGTTCTACTTATTGGATTTTTGTTGCTTTAGTCTTGTTTTGGTCAGATACATATTCTCTATTTTTCTAAACTGCTGTGGAATCGTTTTGGGGTGCTTTTCACTGTGTTACTGTAATTTAAGTTTTGCAGACATATTTTACATATTGACTCTTAAATTAAGCTTGACTTCTCTGTGCCAAGCTATCAGAGAGTGAGCAAAGGTTAATTTAGGTTGTGTATCTGATTTACACTGACTAGGACTGTGGTCCCAACTTCGACAGGGTGTAAATCAAGGTGAAAGAGAACTCTGGTGGTCATTAAAACCCTGGCGGACGGTGTTAAAGCGGCAGTAAGACCGCCAACAGGCCGGCGGTAAAAAATTTGCAATTACGACCGTGGCGGAAACCACCAACAAAGACAGCCACTTTAACACTCTGACCGCCACGGCGGTACAAACAAACATCGCGGCGGTCACTGCCAACAGACAGGCGGGAGACAGTGTACCGCCCACACTATTACAACCCACCAATCCGCCACCTTTTCCAGGACGGATTCACCACGGATAAAAACACGGCGGAAACAGGAATTCTGAAGGGAAAATACTCACCTCTACACACCCCACGAGGAACGAGGACACCATGGACCCGGAACTCCAAATTCTCCCTGCGATAGTCTTCCTGCTCCTCTACCAGGGGCACGAACGCCGGCGGCGAAGCCCACGGTGAGTACTGCACCTACGACACAGGGGTGGGGGGGAGGGAAAAAACAGGGACACACACACGCAACACCCCCACCCCCACCCTCACCCACTACAACACACACACTAATGCATATTGATACATCACAGTTACACCCCACAACCCCCCCAGAAGAATGCAAAGACAATAGAAAATGAGTGTAACCATTGTAATATATTAAAATCAAGTAGGCAAAAATATATATATATATACACCATGTACAAAATATATACCAAGCATAGTAGTCCAGGTAGTGCTCCAATTAAGTCCGTGGAACACTGGGCCCAAACGGTATGGGCGAGGCCCACACAAGATCCCCGACCATGACGGAGAGAACACTGCAGGGGCATCAGAGAGCAACAAAACGGGCACCCCAGGGGGAGGGAAAGGAGTGGGGCACCTCAGACCGTTGAATGCATGACGCCAAATCCACCAGGGGGCCACATGCCCACTGTACAATCCTGGGGACTGCAAAGCCACAGTCTCTCAAGTCTCTACAGTGGGTGGGTTGCCCACTGTTCCATACTGGGGAGTGAAAAGCCACAGTCTCTCAAGTCTCTACAGTGGGTTGCTTGCCCACTGTTCCACCTTGGGGAGTGCAAAGCCACAGTCTCTCAAGTGGATAATAGTCTCCACTGGTTCTGGAGGGGGCATTGTGCCCAGAGTGCTTCATCCTGCTAAGGACAGAGGTAGTGGATGGATCTCTCCACTGGTTCTGGAGGGGGCATGGTGCCCAGAGTGATTCATTCTGCCTGTGACGACTCAGTAGCGTCAGTGCCCTTGGCGCTCATGGGCCAGCGGTGCATGAGACGGCGGTGCCCTGTTCAGCGGTGCTTGAGGCGGCGGTGCCCTGTTCAGCGGTGCTTGAGACGGTGGTGCCCTGTTCAGCGGTGCTTGAGACGGCGGTGCCCTGCTCAGCAGTGCTTGAGGCAGCAGTGCCCTGTTCTGCGGTGCTTGAGGAGGCGGTGCCCTGTTCAGCGGTGATTGAGACGGCGGTGCCCTGTTCAGCGGTGCTTGAGACAACGGTCTCCACTGCAGTGACTCAGCTAGTGACGGACCTTCATGGCCCATCAGTGCTTTTGCTGGCGGTCCTTCATTGCCCAGCGGAGCTTTTGCTGGCGGTCTTTCATGGCCCAGCGGGGCTTGTGCTGGCAGTTCTTCATGGCCCAGCAGAGCTTTTGCTGGCGGTCCTTCATGGCCCAGCAGGGCTTGTGCTGGCGGTGGCCTCCTGGGCAGCTGGGCTGGTGCTGGCGGTGGCCTCCTGGGCAACTGGGCTGGTGCTGGCGGTGGCCTCCTGGGCAGCTGGGCTGGTGCTGGCGGTGGCCTCCTGGGCAGCTGGGCTTGTGCTGGCGGTGGCCTCCTGGGCAGCTGGTCTGGTGCAGGTGGTGGCCTCCTGGGCAGCTGGGCTGGTGCTGGCGGTGGCCTCCTGGGCAGCTGGAATGATGGTGGTCTTCTCCGCCGTGCTGCTCTTCCCAGACTTGCTGACATTCTTGTGCCCCTTCCCCACCTTGGAAGGTGTCGCAGCTGACTCCACACTCCCACCTGTACCCCTGGGAGCGGCTTTGGTGGCTGGAGTCTTCCCCCTCTCCCGCCGGGCACTGGCCAAATTCTGATGCTTCACAGGTGGGGGACTGTCTGTGCTGTGGCTCCGTGCCACACTGGCTGCCCTGGTGGCCGGTGCACTCCAGATTCCGGTGACTACAGGCACCACTGGTCCCGGAGATGTTGTGGCTGAGGTGCTGGTTCAGGACCTATGAGACGGACGGGGTGGGGGAGGTGTGGGAAAGAGGTCAAGGTTGGACAGGAAAAGTTTTTGGGACACACTGGGACGGGTAGCTGGAGGGGGTTTGGGAGTGGAGGAAGAGGATGTGGTTGTAGGAGGTGTTGGTTTGGTGACTTTGGGTGAAGGTGCATGCGCTGGAGGCTGTCGTGAGGTGGATGGCTGTTGGGTGGGTGTGTGCCTGCGTTTGTGTATCTTCGGAGGGGGCGTCACAGACACACTGGGAGAGGACACAGGGGATGTCTGAATGGTAGTGGGGGTGGTGACTGCACGTGAGCGGGGTGTGGTGGTGGGTGTGCTGGAGAGGGACGTAGTGGCTGTAGAGGTAGTGCATGCAGGTGTGAGTGTAGACAAAACAGGGAGGGAGGAGGGAGACGACGAGGAGGGGGACCCAGTGGAGGCAGTGGATGTTGCTATGTCTGCATGTCTGTGATGCTTGCGTGAGTGCCTGTGGGATGTGTGGTGCTTATGTTTGCCTAAGCTTCCCTTGTGTGTTGACGTGTGTGCATGCTGGTCTGTAGGTGTGCTTGGGATAGGCTAAGGTACAGGGGATTGGGTCGGGTGGAGGAAGTTGGGGGGGGAGGCTAGACACAGGGACAATGGCTGCCATCAGTGCTGAGGCCAGAGTCTGAAAAGCTTGCTGAAGGGCCGCCTGACCATAATGACTGCCCTCCAGGAATGCATTTGTTTGTTGCAACTGCCATTCTACACCCTGGATGGCATTCAAAATGGTAGACTGTCCAACAGTTAGAGACCTGAGGAGGTCAATGGCCTCCTCACTTAGGGCAGCAGGGGTGACTGGGGCAGGGCCTGAGGTGCCTGGGGCGAAGGTGATGCCCACTCTCCCGGGTGGGCGGGCACGGGGCGAAGGCTGAGGGGCTGCTGGGAGGGTGGTGCTGGAAGGGGGGGTGGCGGCTGTACCTGTAGATGGGGGTGGCACAGATGTTGTCACCACCACAAGGGAGCTCCCATCAGAGGACGAGTCCGTGTCAATGGTCTCAGCTCCTGTCCCTGCCGTGGAGCTCCCCTCCCCCTCCGTCCCACTGGTGAAGTCCGATTCTGTAGTGTGGCCCCCCATGGCCATGTGGGATGCAGCCCCCTGGTGCTCCGGTGCTACTGCTCCTCCACCTGATGATGCTAATGCACACAAGAACAGGGAGACCACAAAAAGTGGGGGTATGACAGAAGAAAGACATGTTGAGTGCATGCATTACTGCTACCGTTGACGGACATGACAGACACAGAAGCCCCCTGCACTACGCCGCGCTCTTGGGCTCCTCTGTTCAATTCCTGGGAAATGGCCTACAAGGCTATGGACGACATCTGCACACTTGGATGGCACAGGGGCATGACTAGGTGTACTTGGCACTCTACAGAGGTGGGGTGGGGTGTCACATGGCCTGCCTTACGGAGGGACCTTGCCTACGGAACTCGCCCTGGCCTAGGGAAACCCACAGCCCACCTCCCCCACCCAGACACCTCCACTGTGCGCAAAATCAGAAGAATGAGAGTGTACTCACTCCCTTGAGGCTGCTGTGATGCCCTCAAGTGCCCATCCAACTCTGGGAACGCCACCGCCAGGATCCTGAACATCAGGGGGGTCATGGGGCGACGGGCACCCCTTCCACGTTGGGAGGCCGTCCCCAGCTGAACCTCCGCCGTCTTCTTGCTCCAGCGGCGAATGTCCTCCCATCTTTTCTGGCAGTGGGTGCTCCGTCTGTGGTAGACCACCAGGGTCCGGACGTCCTTGGTGATGGCACGCCAAATATGTTTTTTCTGGTGGGCGCTGACCTACATGATTTGTACAGGGGGAAGAAAAAGTTATTACCAACTGCACCGTCAAAGTGATTGCCCCCCATCCCTACCCTTGCCATGTGGCACATGCACTCACTGTCGTTTCATGCACGCCGCACTCTCCCCCCTTCCTTCTTACATCCACCCCTCTCCACACAGGCATAGCCCATACAGCATGCTCCCAGTGTACTTACCTGTTTGTCTGGAGGGCCGTAGAGTAGCATGTACTGGGGGAGGACCCCGTCCACGAGTTTCTCCAACTCCTCAGATGTGAAGGCAGGGGCCCTTTCCCAGACACTCGAGCCATTGTCTCTTCTAGACCGAGGTCACAGCAGCACTTGCAGTGTAGGTCCTCTCCTGTCGAAGATCAGGTATCGAGTGATTGTACAGATAGAAAATGGTGGTCACATCCGCGGCGATGCGTACCGTCACCGCCGGCGTACATCGTCATTGGCTCCTGGGACCCATAGGGTCCAATGTTAACCAATGCAACATTGCGCTGCGGTCTTTGACCGCCTGCCGCAACGGTGTACAACGCCAGCGCAGTTACCTCACATCCTATTATCCCACTTCAGAGGTCATGCAGCCGCCATTTCAGGGGCCCACATGGCTTCATTTTCAACTGCGTCACACATACCTAGGCCTAGACTCAACACACATACAGGCCACTTTTTGATTATGAATGGTGTTCTGTGTAAGCTGTGGGTACTTACCTCTGGTTTGTTTGACTCTGTGCTCCCTGTTGTCCTTCATAGGCACAGTCCGCTGGGACATGTGAGGAGATGGTGGCATCCTCCGGTGTACCGACCGTTGGTGGACCTGTCGACAATGGAGGAAAGACATGTGATAATCACATACAGGCTTGACTGTGCCACAATCCAGGAACTGTGTACCCAGTTGGAGCCAGACCTGATGTCAGCTATCCGCCATCCCACAGGAATCCCCCTTCAAGTGCAGGTACTGTCAGTGCTCCATTTCCCTGCAAGTGGGTCATTTCAAACAACAGTGGCCATAGCATCAGGGATGTCCCAGCCTATGTTCTCCAACGTTTTGTCCAGAGTGTTGTCTGCCCTGCGGAAACACATGCGGAGCTACATCGTTTTACCTCAGGTGGAGGATTTGCCTACAGTGAAAGGTGATTTCTATGCCCTGGGACATATCCCCAACATCATAGGTGCCATTGATGGGACACATGTGGCTTTGGTACCCCCCCACAGAAGTGAACAGGTGTACAGAAACCAGAAAAGCTACCATTCAATGAATGTGCAGATGGTGTGTTTGGCAGACCAGTACATCTCCCATGTGAATACCAAGTATCCTGGCTCAGTGCATGACGCTTACATTTTGAGGAATAGCAGCATCCCTTATATGATGGGGCAACTCAAGAGGCACTGTGTGTGGCTAATAGGTGAGCCCAAGGTCCCCACACAGTTTCATTTGCTGTCTGGGTATGGGAGATTCCCTAATGTTTGGAGGATGTCTAACAGTTGTCCCTTGATATTTGGAGGTGTCATGGCTACAGACCCCAGTGAGGAATCCCAGGACAAAGGCAGACGAACTATACAATTAGGCACATGGACGAACTAGGAGGGTGATTGAGCGGACCTTCGGCCTCCTAAAGGCCAGATTCCAGTGCCTCCATCTGACAGGTGGATCCCTATACTACTCACCAAAGAAGGTGTGCCAAATCATTGTGGCATGCTGTATGTTGCACAACCTGGCTTTGTGATGCCAGGTGCCTTTTCTGCAGGAGGATGGGCCTGATGGTGGTCTTGTGGCAGCTTTGGAGCCTATAGACAGTGAAGAAGAGGAAGCAGAGGAAGAAGACATGGACAACAGGGACTCAGTGATCCAGCAATATTTCCAGTGAGACAGAGTAAGAGGATGGAACTGCTTCCCACTTCTCCTTCTATTGCGGGACAAACCATAAATCCCACTTTTTACCTCTGTGTATGATCCCTGACTTGTCACTTTGACTTTCCATTTCACAAATCTGGGTCCCACTCTGTGCCCTCTGCTATGTTTACTGCTGGCCTACAACTGTGGAACATTGGTATGCGAACAAGTACATTGGCATTGCTATATTTCAGAGAGGCTGCAATTACATATTTGTGAAAGCACAGACTGACTCCAGATTGTTTTGTGATTCAAGGGTGTTTATTTCTGTGCTAATAAGTGGAGGGGGTATGAAATGGGCTGGGTCGATGGTGGAGGAATGTCCATGGTAGAGTCAAGTCTCTTGGTCTCACAGGTGCATTGTCCAATGGGGCATAGGAAAAGGAGCAATGGCAGTTTAAGGTGGGCAGGGTGACAAAGTGGGACAGAAGAGTGACATTTAGGATGGTCTTATTTCCTGGTGGGGGTCTTGGCAATGTTCTCTGTCTTGTTCCTGGATCATAGGGACCGTTTGCGGGGTGGTTCTCCTTCTGCAGGGGGTGGGGTGCTGGTGGCCTGTTGGTCCTGTGGCGGTGCCTCCTGTCCACTAGCGCCAGCGGAGGTGGAGGGCTGGTCATCGTCCAGGCTAGTGTCAGGGGCCCGTTTGTGTGCCACTGTGTCCCTCATGGTGTTGACAAGGTCTGCCAGCACCCCTGCAATGGTGACCAGGGTGTTGTTAATGGACTTCAAGTCCTCCCTGATCCCAATGTAGTGTTCCTCCTGCAGTCCCTGAGTCTCTTGAAACTTGGCCGGTACCGTGTCCATGGTCTTCTGGGAATGGTGGTATGCTCCCATGATGTTGGAGAGTGCCTGGTGGAGTGTCGATTCCCTAGGCCTGTCCTCCCCCTGTCGCACAGCAGTCCTCCCAGCTTCCCTGTTATCCTGTGCCTCTGTCCCCTGAACCGTGTGCCCACTGCCACTGATCCCAGGTCCCTGATTTTATTGGGTTGGTGGGGTTGCCTGGGTTCCTTGTAGTGGTGGACACACTACTGATTGACGTGTCCTGGGGACAGAGGGATGGGCTCGCTGGGTGGGTGCTGTGCTGGTGTTTCCTGAGGGGTGAGGTTCTGTGGTGGCTTGTGACAGTGGCAGGGGAACCGACTGTCCACAGGTCCCTGATGATCCAGGCGTGCAGAGCTGCTGTCATCACTGTGGGCCTTTTCTGTGGGGGGACAGGATATGTCTGGCACCTCCTGCCCAGTGACATTGGGTATGGGTCCTGTTGGGGTGTAAATACATAGTTTTAGTATCTGTGTGTGCCATCTTGTGTATTGGGTGAGGTACCCTCTACTCCTGTGCTTGCATAATTGTGTTTGCCCTTTTGTGATAGTTGGTTTGGGGCCTGTGTGGGTATCTGTACTGGACATGCTTTGGTGATGGTGGTCCATGCATAGGTGTTGCATGCGGGGCCTTGGTATTGGGATGTGTGGGTTGTGATAGTGGGACATGTGTGAGTACGTGATGGCATGCAGGTGGGGTGGGGGGATTTGGAAAATAAGATATGACTTACCAGAGTCCAGTCCCCCTACTACTCCGGTCAGGAACTCAGGATGCAGTATTGCCAAGACTTGCTCCTCCCATGTTGTTAGTTGTGGGGGAGGAGGTGGGGGTCCACCGTCAGTCCTCTGAACAGCAATCTGGTGTCTGGATACCACTGAACGCACCTTCCCCCGTAGGTCGTTCCACCTCTTCCTGATGTCATCCCATGTTCTTGGATGCTGTCCCACTGCGTTGACCCTGTCCACAATTCTCCGCCATAGCTCCATCTTCATAGCAATGGAGGTGTGCTGTACCTGTGATCCAAAAAGCTGTGTCTACCCGGATGATTTCCTCCACCATGACCCTGAGCTCCTCCTCTGAAAACCTGGGGTGTCTTTGAGGTGCCATGATGTTGTGTGGGAGATGTGTGAGGTGCTGTTTATTGTGCTGTGTGATGTGTTGTGTTAGTGTGTATTGTTTGAGGTGCGTGGATGTTGTATGAGTGATGGTGTTGTGTGCCTGTGGATGCTGGTGTTGTGATTGCTATTCTGTCTCACAGCTTTTTCAAAAAATTTCACTGTAAGGGTTTGTGGGTAATGTGGGTGTGTGTTTTATAGTGGTGTGAGTGTGTGTGTGTGGTGTGGTTATATGTATCAGGTGTGTGTATTTTGAATCGTCCAATGTGGTTGTGTTTTGTAAATGTGTGTGTATTTTGAGCGCAGCGGTGTGTACCACCAATGGATTACTGCGGTTGTAAGACCGCCGCGTTGATTCGTGGGTCATGATAGTGTGGACGTATTCTTGTTGGCGTGACGGTGGAGGTTTTGGTATCACCAGTTTAATACTGACCTTTGGTGTGGTGTACTTGTGTGGGTGTCTGTATTGTGGCGGATTCTGAGATGTGGGTCATAATACCTGTAGCGGAATTCCGCCGCTGCAACGGTATGTTGGCGGTCTTCAGCACGGCGGAAAGCGGGATTTACCACCAGAGTTGTAATGAGGGCCTCAATTTTTTACTGAGGTGCATTTCAAAAGTTATAAACAATTGTTGTGTAGCCATTTAAGTCTTAGCTCCATGCATGTTATTTTAACACACTAGGCCGCTGTACACTTTAACCTAGAGATATTTCATTTAGCGTTGCCTTATTATTGTTAGAATAACCAGTTTTAAGGTCTTGTTTTATTTCCGTCTATCTAACTGTTTTTTCCCAGGCCAGCACTTTGTTCTCAAACAAGACATTATTGATCACTCTTTGCTTTTCCAAGGCTACAGCACGGTACATTGCCGGTGAACGTGGTAGAAGTGTAGTCTCCAACATTCAAAGAAAATACACATCTTTACGTAGGGACACTTTCTCAGAATATCAGCTGGGTTATTATAAAAACACTTCCTTGTTCCTTACACATTAGAGGGAGATTCCAGCCAGGGAACCACGACTGAATGCTGATTGCCGAATGCTTTGCTACAGATGCTAACGCAGACCGCAGGCCTTTGCTCAGGTATGGGGGTTGATGTCTTCCAAGGGGAACCTGAAGGGCAGACTTAGAGCCTAACATGCTGTGCTCTGGATTAGTCCACTGACGATAGTGACAATATGATAGCGTTATTCTTATGCTTCACTCTACTCATCACAATTTGAATACTGTCATGTTGTGTCGCCCTGGTTATTGCAGCTCATGCATTGATATCTAGGATGCAGTCATTTTATTAAACTCATTATTGAAACATATACTGCTTCTGTTTGTCATTTACATATGAGACTGAATTGTAAGTGAGAGAACCGGATGGGACCTGAGTGACCACGACTTCTCTGAGAAGCCAAGTATGTCATGCGCTCGGCTGCCCAATCATGACCATCCCTTGATGGGGATGAGGCACTGCTAGTTAGCCAGCGCAAGCCCCGGATTGGAGCGATAGGTGTTGCCCACAGTGGGTTAAACTAAGTCTCCCACACTGTGGGCGAGTCTGTGCTCAAAATCCAGTAGTCTCATTAGAATAATGAGAGCCTACGCGACATGGCGCCACCAATGTTTGGTCAGGCTCTAATTTTCGGGTCCTCCGGGGTATCTCTGTCCCATTATATATAATGACAACGCAATACCATATACGAAGACGTCCGTGGTACTGATTATTTCCAACCCCAGCTACGTAGGCTATCCTATCTGAAGCTGGAGGTTGTTCAAGCTTGAACTTTAAAAGGGAAACCCTATTTGGTGCGCTTTCTTTGAACTTATAGTCTGTCTATAATGGTGAATCCACAGCAGGTACAAATAGCGGTTAATATGAGACAACCTCTAACTACACACCTATTAGCAAATGGCTTAATGCCCCAGGGGGGTCCAGTCACATTTGTGGTGGATGCCCATGCAGCTGATAGAACAGGACTTTTTTATTCTTGGGTCACTTTTCCAGCAGTTGATGGGAACACAAATACATTTCATTATTATACACTTGCAAATGCGCCTGGACAATACAGAGCAGACGCATACTTAGAAATACCTTTATCTTATCAAGAATATAACATTTGGCTTGATGGCGCCCTATCCCACACAATATTACCAGGAAGGTTAGGTCCTCTAAGTAATGATGGTCCTACCTGGCCTTTATTGGCCACTTATACACCACATCCTGAAGTTGCAAACTTAGCGGTGCCTGACATTCATCATTTATATACTGAATTAATAGCGATATAGAGAGGATTAGTACATTTGTGATGCAAACATTTAACATGAACCCAGCACGTGCTGCTGCAGCATATCCACATGCAGTAACGCCAGGTATAAACCCTGCAACTGTACATTCGATCATGGGTAAAGTACCCACCAAACGGGAGGAAATTCAGTTTTGGTTAGCTCAAACAATTAATGCGCTGGAGGCAGTATTTCCCTATACGGGACCACAGGATAAAAATAGAATATTAACAATGTGCTTGCCCTTTGGGATGGTCCCTACAGTAGATAACTGTAATACCTGGTATTTGCCGCGCTCTACACATCCGCACACAGTACACGACACTTGCCAATCTACTGGAGGTGTTGAAACAAATTCAAGATGAATATGGGGCTGCCCCAGCCCTATATTTGGCGATGCAATTGATTGGCAATTTTGCCACAGTTTCCTCAATCATTTTAAGTAACCTTAAAGGGGAAGTGGTCCCACTTGCAGTGTGCATGCGGCTCCATGATGTTATGGACAGGATCAGGAACGCGAGCTACCTAAAATAATCACAGAAACTTATTCTAGCACAGGTAAAAACAACAAACTCCTAAAAAAGAGAGGGGAGAATCTCCGCGTATGGAGAACCCGCAGAATAGATATAATCTCAGAAATATAGATAATATAAAAACGCCTGATAGATATCAGTATATTGATACACGCCAATCTCATTCCTTTCAGAACTCATCGGAAAAACGAAATGAGAGAGGTGGGCGATCAGAGCGAAGAACAGAGTACGTGAAACCGCGACAGGAATCACAACGCTCATCGGAGGTTTCTGTTAAAAAGGAAGAGAAACCCGCCCAACAAAAGCCCCAATTCAAAAAGAAAAAAGTAGCAGCAGTCACAGCCTGACATGCCACTCAGGAAGAGGGTCCTCCTGAAGAACAAGAAGTGGGCTCTACCACTGCTAGACAGCGCGGCAGAGGTCTCAATAGTTCGCTGGAATCTTCTAGAGCATCTGGAGGTGAAAGCAACTGATGACTTTATTCAAGTAGAAACTGCGGACATGCGTGTCTTCACACCTGATAGGGTGTATAAAATAACGCTACAGTTAGAAGGTGACATTGAGTGCATAATAGATGCAATCTTTTGGGATCGTGTTGGAAACATCTATGATATTTTATTGGCTGAACAAGTTTGGCCACCTGATTTTGTCCGTACCAGCCCATATGGGGAAGATGTGATTAAGCCCTCCTTCTCCCCCCTTGTTCCAGAGGAACTCGCTGAGTCCTATGCCATTGATTGGGCTCTGGAACAGGCTCCTGCACTATACAGAAATCAAGTAGGATGGGATAGAGAATCCCCCTACCATGTAATTCCAATCAAAAATGAACCTCAGCCCCAACCGCAGTATTGTATAAAACAAGAAGCTAAAACACCTGTGAGAGAAATACCCACACAGTTAGAGTACCAGGGTGTAATTGAACCCTGTGTCTCCCCAATGAATAATCCATTATTCCCTGTAGCTAAGCCAGACCGTTCATATAGAATAGTTTTAGACTACAGAGACTTAAACAGTCATACACGCACTTATGCTATAAAAAACTCACATAGCACAGCACTAATGGACAATATAGTGCAAAAAAATTACAAAAGAACACTGGACATTTCCAATGTTTTTTTCTGCAAGAATATAGTGCCTGAGAGTAGAGACTTAACAAGTTTCAGAGCACTAGGCTCCCAGAAAAATTTCTGTTGTTTACCTCAGGTGTATAACAACAGCCCAGGACTGTTTGCAGCTCGTGTGACAGCAATTTTGCACATGATTGACCCTGAAGCATTGTCCTATGTAGATGATATCTATTTTACGGATGATGAACTACTACAACACCTAAGACGGGTAGCCAGTATTGTTGTAGGCTTTGCTGAATTTGGCTACAAATTCAATTAAAAAAAAAAAAAAAATTGCCTTCTTTAGCGTACTGTTTTTGTGATATGAGCTGTGAAGTAAAGGAAAGAGCCTAGCGCCACAATTCTTCGAAAAATGCGCACAGCTACAACCACCAAATATGATTAAAAAACTGCAATCTCTATTGGGTTTTCTGAATTTTGGCAGAACTTACATTCCAGATTATGCTACACCCATGAAACCTTTATATGATCTGATACGTCCTGATTTTTCAAGTAAATTCTGGACAATTGAACACACACAAATTCTTCGAGATTTGCACACAGACATGCTTGCAGCACAACACTTACATACGAGGGATAACAAAACACATTTGGTCATCAGAGTAATAGCTGGTGCCATCGGTTTCACCTATGTGACATTTAATGAAGGTGAGACAGTCCCGATTGCATACAAATCACACTTATATTCAGCGGCAGAACAACGCTTTGCTCCCACTGAGAAAATTCTCACTTCTGTACAGATGGCAGTCATTAAAGAAAGACCTCTTGCCCAAGGAAAACGCACTATTGTTGTTTCTCCCATCTCAGCCCTAGAGGCTGTTACAAAAGCCAGCGTCCCAAACGCAAAAGCATTACATCCACGTTGGATACAATGGGCTACATCTTTGACAGCCACTGATGTAGTCTACATTTTTGACCCAAAATTACAAACTCAGGAATTTTAAGAGTACAAAACAGAGTACCCAGTTCCAGCAAATACACTGCCTATTGAACAATATCACAGAATCATGTACACCGATGGCTCAGCACAACCTGCGATTGGCACAAATCACCAATATTCTGCTGCTTCCGCAGTCGTAAGTGGCTATATGGAGGGCGATAAATTTTGCCCTCTGCATACCTTTACGCAAACCCTAGGGTATTGCACAGCACAGTTGGCAGAGCTAAACGCTCTGCTGATGGCACTAGAACACACGGATCCTGCACAGCTTACGCTGATTGTTTGTGATTCATATTATTGTGTCCAGTCCTTTAATGAGTATCTGCATTATTGGCGCCAGCATGGGTTCGGAGATTCCAAAGGCAACACCATCAAACACAGACTACTGTGGGGGAAAGTAGCAGATCTGAAAGAGACGCTACCAAATGTCCATGTTGTACATACACTTGGACACCAGCGCATTGGGATACACGTTGCTGGAAATACATTGGCTGATGAAGCAGCAAAGTCAGCTGTGGCTGCTGTAGCTGCAGTGGCTCGCTTGAGTTCCAACCCGGACGCAGACATATGGGCTGCTGTGACAGCTACGGCTTGTGGTACGCCCTATCCTAAAGGATTTCCTAATAAGTATCACTACCGAATGGGAGGTATGCTGAACGCTGAGGTTAAGATACCAGATATAAGATCACAATTGATTAAAGCAGTGCATGAGGGGGTGGCATCTGCACATGCTGGTGTGGCGGCTACAATTTCGATTTTGTAGGCCCGTTATTGGTGGCCAGGTCTCTACAAAGAGACCAAGCAGTATGTCCTTTGTTGTGACATCTGTCAGCAAATTAAAGTTTCCACTGCAAAACGCCCGCCGCAGACACCCCTCTTGATTTCAAATAAACCATTACAATGTGTGTACTTGGACTACTGTGGTCCCCTAACACGTACACTGCTGACAAGTATATTTTAGTCACTGTTGTTTCATGCTCCAGATTTTTATGGGTGTAGCCACAATGCTCAGCTGAAGCTCAGACTGTTATTTAAGATTTGTGAGTCTTTTTCGGTACAAATGCGGTTGCGGCTTTCTTTTGGGACCAAGGCCCTGCTTTCGCCTTAAGCGGATTCAGGGACGCCATGGCTTCATTGGGGGTTCAACTCCAGTACTCGTATCCATTTCATCCTGAGGGAAATAGTGTCGTGGAGTGATTAAACCCTGATTTAAAGCAATCCTTAACAGCCAGAGTCTTAGGTATGGGTTTTAGTTGTCTTAACCACCTATATGGAGTCCAGAGAGCACTTAATAATCTGCCTAGAAGGTTCCTGGGGGTTGTACTTTATATGAGTGCCTGTTCGGAACTCCAATGGATGTTCCGGATCTTGATGGTCCTGGTGTGGATGTGGCAGAAACACCTTTTGACATAAATGAATTTGCCACTGTCTTACAGGAATTACAACAGTTCTGTGATGATAATTCTTCAATCAGTACTGCCTCCACAGGAATCAAAGATGTGCCAGTAACATCTGCCAGCTGGATTCCCAAAGTTGGGGATCTTGTACGTGAAAAGGTTGCTGTAAAAAAGGAATTTGGCCCTTCATATCGAGCACCAGTCCCAGTACTAGGGATACACGGTACCAGAACAGTTATTCTACCTCCGTTGGCAGGTGCTTATGAAAATCGTTTTGTCTCAATTGACAATGTCAAATTACACTATGTGGCCGATCCTGCACAGCAGACCAAGAGGAACATCCAGTAGCTTCAGAATCCCTCTCACTACTGGTGAAGAAGTTCCTCTATAAGTTGTTTATACTAACACCGACATGTCTCCGAGCTTGGGGAGGGTGGAAGATGATCTAGCATTGGTTCCACTAGCATCCAAGAATTTAGAAACATTTGACTGAGTTGACTCAGCTTCAACACAGCCGGATGGTGCAATTTATAGTGTGCCACCAAGGGAAACATCAACTCCACCACTGACCACAGCCCCACCATTTGCACAAACGTCTTCTGGATATTTTTCCGACTTAAATGACGACTTCTCCGACTCATTCGCCTCTTGAACACCTGACTTGTCAAGAGCACGTAAGCTAAAAAACTGGCTTAAAGAAACATATTTTGTTTTTCCATGGAACTATCTATGCCTCTCCTTGACTGTCCTAGCTTTCATACTATGGATTGGTTTAGTCATTACCTTCTTCTTATTATTACATGGTCATTTTCTTCCTGAAAAATCAACAGTTGAATTGGTGGAGGAGGTGTTAAAACCACATTTTTCATCACATAAGGTCCAAAGAGACTTATCATTTGTGAACATTTTCGCAGTACCAATTCCTGATGGGATTGTTTGGGACAGAGTAATATTTTATATATATGGTCACACGGAAGTAATTCAAATACCATATGTGTTCAAATTATCAATGAATGATATTGTGATGCGAGGCATTGTTTCTGATGATTGGGATGTGAAGACAGTTGATTCTATGATGACTGAACTACAGTATTATACTGTCTTTGAAAATAAAGATGTTTACCAATCTAAGGAGAATTATGGTGATGTGATTTGCTATAATTAAATTTGGGCACCATTTCATACATAGAGCAAGCAGCCCCAAAACTGTTTTTAATTATACACAATGGAAACATTGTCCGACCCCACCACAGGGGAGTTCTAAAACATATTCTGAAAAGTTTACATATTTTTCTGGGCACAATGTAAGAAATACCGAGTCATATTATTTTAAGGTACCACCCACTAAAGATATACATATATTAATGATGAATATGAAATGTATATATTCAGAATCCTTTGTTTTCCGATTGTCTATAGAAGGCTAGGAATATTGGCTGAGGTTGATCGATTTGAAAAGTGTATGAGAACTAACTAAAAATTGGCAAGTTAGAGGAAGGGAAGCTTTGTTTAGAGCATGCCTTATTCCAGTACGAATAATCTTTTTAAATGAAACGGTACAACAAACAAGTTGCTTAGGGTTAGCCAAAATTAAGGAATTGAACACGCCCAGCATACCTGCCCCGGCAAAATTTTATAAATGGCAAAAATATACAAATGCAAATGAAGATCAGCTCGACGAATGGGTCCTTAATGGTACAGTTAATGTTTCATTGACACATCCTGGTGGGTGGTTATTGTGGCCAATAGATACCAGTGGGTGTCATCAACGTTTTATTAACTCCTCGGGGGTTTTAGAACTAGTAGGCCGGACCCTCGCTATATATCATCCGAACATGCGGGTATAGTTACAACATATAGTGTAGGAAAATTGTGCCAGCAATGGTTAAGATCATCCTCACTAGATGCGGTTAGGGTACACCTCAGTCTCGTGTCCAATAACACTGACTTACAGGACTTCCTGTTAAGCCCCAGAAAACACCGTAGGAAGCGCTTCTTATATGAAGTATATGATAAAATTTGGAAGCTTTCCCAACAGGAAGCAGCTGCCCGTTTAAGGCAAATAGACCAGGAAAATCTAAAAAAGGCATTAGCAGTTGTGGATATTGGGATTAGTACCTTGTCCGACCGGATATATATTTTAAATAAAATTGTCTCTTCTGCTATAGACATTGCACAAACAGATATGTCTTCTTTATACCATGGACAGAGTCAGCTAAGGTCCATTATGCAGTTGGGTTGGACACTTCAAACATTGAAGGCAGGTTGCGTTCCCTGGCAGCATGTCAGTGCCATAGAGATATTTTCTTCCTTTAATTTGACGTGACAACAACAACTGATGGCTAAGAAGGAAGCGACTTATGTCATGCTTAACATCGAGAAATTAGAAAAATTGCCTTTTACTGTGGCTGAAATACCATCTGCTGAGAGGCAAATACACGGGGTCATTAATCTGCCTATTTCTACACTACAATTCACCTCCTGTTTCAAACACATTCCAGTAGGCAGATGTGAAAGGCTGGGAGATAGTTACATTCATGAGGTGTGGGAGCTTACCTTCTCGTACAAATGTTTCAGTGGCATGAAAGAAGTCTTTCTTAGTGTAGCGAATGTAAGACTTCAGTCAGCCATTCGATGGCTTGTAAACAGCTGTCGTTGCATGGGGCATGGAATGCCTCTGCTGCGAACTTGGCTTCTTATCTGAAGGGAGTTCCAGTCCCCTTGATTAGACCTGCATTCCAGGTGCTTTCCAACGGCAGCTACGTCCTCCTTAATGGTGAAGACTGTTGCGTCATGCAAGCCGGAATAGTTTACGTTGTTTCGGTCTCTAAGGTTGTTACATGGTGCGGGAACTTACTCTTTCCCCCCACTAAAATTAAAGAAGTAGCTGACATTTGGCCTCACATCACTACTTCAAATGTGAATCTTGACAAGTTGAGCAGACTCAAGGCTTTACTGTTTCAAAAGCATGTGGCTCTTACATCTGCACGCGAGGCCTACGCACTTCAGGTGGCAAGGTCGTCGGCAGAGATACAGTCCCTATTGAATACAAACTTTCCCAGACACTTTGGTGAGCTCGTGGGATGAATATTTAATGTGTCCAGTACCACTGGAATCGCACATTTTTCCAAAGCTGTTGGTTCTGTTTTCATTCACGCCTTCTCCTCCATATTCAGTTTGATACCATCAGCAATACACTCAATTTTCTCTAGCATTTTCGGGGGATTTCCAATAACTTTGGCTTTATTAGCTGGCATCTTGCTGTTTCTATTTTTTATGTTAAATGGCTGTCCCGCCGCAACGAGGAGGAATGACAGCGCTCCCATCAGCCCAGCTGTGTTGTGAATGCATTATGCAGTATTTTGGAGCAGCACTCCTGGAGCAATTGGAGTGTGTATGGTCTTTGTCATTCAGACAGGTCTTGTGTTGTGTGCAGTCCATGTTTCGGTGCCTCTGGTGCTCTTTCGAATATGCACTGGAAGTTTGTCTTTTGGCGCAGTGCTCACCTTCATTGGACACCGATCTGTTGATGTTCTCGCTGAGGCTTCATTACCGGACATGAGCACTGAGGTTGCGTTTGCTACGAGAAGCTACTTAAGAGTTGCCCTTCTTGGAGGATGTAGCACACGACTCATCACTAGGCACACCACAGAAGGCTGCCTTGGCTGAAGCTGAGGCTCTGGGACACAACTGCTCCTTGAACCTTCTTTGCGATGACTTTCTCCTTTTAACATTGGCAGGAGTGGAAGATCTCCTGTCCTCTATGGCCCCAGAACCGATTGTAACATTTCAAAATGTTGCCTTTTGAGATTTGGTTTTCCGCCACATGCTCATGTTTTAAATTGCCCCTTTATATGCTTATGTGTCCATTCGACTTGTCATCTTTGACATTGCATTATATATATCTTAGGTTGAGCTTTTTAGCAACAAATTTATAATATACTTTTTAGCTTTGAACCACCTTCAACTGACAAGGGGAGGGTGTTGTGTAGCCATTTTAGTCATAGCTCCATTTGCGTTATTTTAACACACTAGGCCGCTGTGCATTTTAACCTAGATATATTTTATTTAGCATCACCTTATTATTGTTAGAATAACCAGTTTTACAGTCTTGTTTTATTTCCGTCTATCTAACTGTTTTTGCTTAGGCCAGCACTCTGTTCTCAAACAAGACATTCTTGATCACTCTGTGCTTTTCCACGGCTACAGCACGGTACATTGCCAGTGATAGTGGTAGAAGTTTAGTCTCCAACATTCGTAGAAAATACACATCTTTACGTAGGGACACTTTCTCCGAATATCAGCTGGGTTATTAAAAAAACACTTCCTTGTTCCTTACACATTAGAGGGAGATTCCAGCCAGGGAACCACGACTGTATGCTGATTGCCGAATGCTTCGCTACAGATGCTAACGCAGACTGCAGGTCTTTGCTCAGGTATGGTGGTTGATGTCTTCCAGGGGGAACTTGAAGGGCAGACTTAGAGCCTAACATGCTGTGCTCTAACCTAGTCTAGGTAGGGATTAGTCCACTGATGGTAGTGACAATATGATAGAGTTATTCTTATGCTTCACTCTACTTGTCACAATTTTAATTCTGTCATGTTGTGTCGTCCTGGTTATTGCAGCTCATGCCTTGATATCTAAGAGGCAGCCATTTTATTGAACTCATTATTGAAACATATACTACTTCTGTTTGTCATTTATATATGAGACTGAATTGTAAGTGAGAGAACCGGATGGGACCTGAGTGACCACGATTTTCCTGAGAAGCCAAGGATTTCATGCGCTCAGCTACCCAATCATCACCATCCCTTGATGGGGATGAGGCACTGCTAGTTAGCCGGAGCAAACCCTGGATTGGAGTGACAGATGTCACCCCCAATGGGTTAGACTAAGTCTCCCACACCGTGGGCGATTCTGCCACTCAAAATCCAGTAGTCTCATTAGAATAATGAGAGCCTACGCGACACAATACTTAGATATAACGGCAGTGAAATGTTCAAACATTGCCTATATTGACAGTACTTTGGGAATCTGTTTGACCTTGCTTCGATTGTCAAACTTTTCATGAAAGACATCTCCATCTTGCTTTTCAAATATGAACACATGCAGTGCCAACTGGCGGCCAAAGACAAGCTTCTGTGACAATGATGACAGAATGGGCTGTAAACATTTTGATGTAGACGGAGCTGAACTTTAAGTAGCAGTGGGCTTACAAAGTGCTGGTACAAAAAGAGTGATGCCAGCAGAAAACCCACAGAAAAGAACTCAGCAGAACAAAACCTGAAAAATATCGAAAATTGTTATTGCTTTTGAACTTTTTATTAACTTTTAACATGTCTTAATAAACAGCACATCGTGATTGCAAATACTTGACCTGAAGATCCTTCAACTCCTTTTCACTGGAGCCTTTTACTTCTTTGAGTTGGTGTTTCCATACTTCAATGCAGAGCTCCACCCAAACACAATTTTGACCCTCCTAAACCTGGATTTGGTACCACTTGTATACCTATAATTGGTCAAGTCAAAGATTTTGATAATGCTTCATAAAAGGAAACATTGCAAGCCAGAAGTAAACACCCTCCTTTATCTAGGAAAGTCTTACACTTGTAAGATAGTGCTATCCTTTCTGATGTTTTCTGTTATGTATTTCATAAAATTTGAATAGAAGAACAGTTTCATCTTTTTTGCATACAATTTTGAATCCTTAAATATTGTCCATTGTTTTTCATTTGTGTGATATGAAATGTTTATTGTATAAACTTGAAGTTCTTTGGTGTTTGGCTTTTCTACGGAAAGCTGCTTCCAGGGTCTGGCCTTGCTGCTATGACCTGAATACCAATGGTTATCCAGGTTAATCTTGATTAATTCAGCGTATTGGACTGCGACACACCTTTCAACAGGAGAACTTCTCACACTGACCAACACCTAATTATGATCCCAGCACTAATGTTCTCAAATAACAAGGATAATCAAAGACATTGCTGCCGGAGAATTACAGAACGTGTTTGACAGAAAGAACCTATTGGGAACGAAACAATCTGTATTTAAAAACAAACTGGAAACTGGTCATCCCTCCTTAACTTCATAGAAAGCATTCTAAAATTTCTAGGTAGAAGCCACCATTCCAACCTAATTTGGACTGACACGTCAGCAGCTTTCAACAGAGAAATAACTATATCCTAAAGGTTTACCAAAACAGATTTGTTTCACATCTCTCATATGCCTGTGTCTCAATTGATTTATTTTAAACCACTCGCAGAAAGATAAGATAGGTCCAACATACAACCCTGTCCATTGTTGCCCTACTAACATTACTAAGGGATTTTCACTTTTACCTGCACCGTTCAATGTCCACATGTAGGAATCCACCTTTGTATTTTACATACCTAGAATACTCAAATTCTTAAACGTGTGAGCAGTGAGAGTATGGTAAGAACCTTTCCCTGCATGTGCCTTTTCCCTAAAACATGACAAGTAATTGCCAAGCATCAATTGGCCTATTTCGTGTTTACGTAAGTCCACAGTAAAGTTTTGAAGTACTGCACTAGTCACGAAAAATTCAAGCATGCTGTGAGTCATACACCATCGCTTTCCACCTAAATCCAAAACTTTTCAAAACAAGCAACCAATGTGACTCGAGTGTAACGGAGTATAACGATGTCAGAATGGACTGCAACATCAAATAAGTCAACTGTGAAGTGATTCTGAGAGCTCTGTAAGGCCAAGTGAGTAATGTTTAGAAGTGAAACATATAAGCTTTGTTAACTAGTAGGTTTTTGCAGTACTAGAGATTAAAGGCCCTATTTATTGCACAGGCGTATGCAGCTTTGTCGTTGACAGTGCTGATCCTTGCTTAAAACCCACAATTGTGTAACCTGTCTTAGCAAAACTAGTAATTCATGTGGCATTTTATTAATAGAAACAATCGTGGATGAATTTAGATGTTTATTCCAAATGTTATCAGGAATTACACAAAATGATTTTTAGAAAGGTGAATAATTTCTTCCTCATGTGAAGCAGGTGTGTATATTCTCTGTATGGAGGAAAATTGCCAGTTTGGTTCAACCATGGACTGCACTAACTGCCAGAAGTAGGAAGTATTTTGCACGTCGCAAACATCGATTTTTGCTGTTTGCGACATGCAAAGTGCACTTTGCAATGTACAAAACCTGTTTTGCGATTCTGTAAACTGGTTACTGAGTCGCAAAACGGGTTTACGAGTCGCCATTAGGAAGCGGTGTCCCTTCCTAGTTGCGAGTCGCAGAGCAAAGCAGGATTGCTTTGTGTCCGCGAACTCGGTCGCAAAGCTATCGCAGTTTGCACTCATTTGAAATGGGTGGTAACCCATTTGCAAAAGGGAAGGGGTCCCCATGGGACCCCTTCCTCGTTGTGAATGGAACTGCAAACATTTTTTCAGAGCAGGCAGTGGTCCTATGGACCACTGCCTGCTCTGAAAAGATTAAACAAAAATGTTTAATTTTTCGTTTTTGTGATGCATCTCGTTTTCCTTTAAGGAAAATGGTCTGCATTCCAAAACAAACAAAAAAAAACTGCTTTATTAAAAAGCAGTTACAGACATGGTGGTCTGCTGTCCGCAGCAGGCCACCTCCTTGTGAATGCCACCACTCGCAAGGGGGTCGAAATTGTGACCCACCTCATTATTATTACTGAGGTGGGCCTTTGCGACCCCCTTGCGAGTCGCAGATGGTGTCAGGGACACCATCATACATTCCAATTTGCCAATCGCAAATTGCGAGTCGCTCTGACTCGCAATTTGCAAATTGCAATTTGGAACCTACCTACATGTGGCCCTAAGGCCCATATTTATACTTTTTAACGCCACATTTGCACCCCTTTTTTAAGAAAAAGCAGTGCAAATTTACAAAATACAATTGGCCCATATTTATACTTTTTGACGCAAAACTGCGGCAACGCAGTTTTGCGTCAAAAAAATTAGCGCCGGCTAACGCCATTCTGAAGCACCATGCGGGCGCCGTATTTAATGAATGACGTTAGCCGGCGTTAGCCGCCGGCGCCGTCTGGTGTGCGTTAAAAAAAACGACGTACACCAGGCAGCGCCGGCGTAGAGGGATATGGGGCTTGGGCGTCAAGAAATGGGGCAAGTCAGGTTGAGGCAATTTTTTCGCCTCAACCTGATTTGCGCCATTTTTTTTCACTCCCAACCCCCATAGAAATGACTCCTGTCTTAGCAAAGATCATTGGGCATAGTGGCATGTAGGGGGGCACAAATCAGGCCCCCCTATGCCACAAAAAAATTTAAAAAAAGTACTTACCTTAATGTCCCTGGGATGGGTCCCTCCAGCCTTGGGTGTCCTCCTGGGGTGGGCAAGGGTGACAGGGGGTGTCCCTGGGGGCATGGGAGGGCACCTCTGGGCTCCTTCAGAGCCCACAGGTCCCTTAACGCCTGCCTTTTGCAGGCGCAAAAGCGGCCGTACGTCATTTTTTTGACCCGCCCACTCCCGGGCGTGATTTTTGCCCGGGAGTATAAATCCGACGCACATGCCTCGGAGTCGATTTTTTAGACGGGAACGCCTACCTTGCATATAATTAACGCAAAGTAGGTGTCCACGCTAAAAAATGACGCTAACTCCATGGACTTTGGCGCTAGACGCGTCTAACGCCAAAGTATAAATATGGAGTTAGTTTTGCGTCGAAATTGCGTAAAAAAAAACGACGCAATTCCGGCGCAAATGGAGTATAAATATGCCCCAATTGTATTTTGTAACTTTGCGCCGCTTTTGCATTAAAAAGCGGCGCAAATGCAGCACTACAAAAGTATAAATATGAGCCTAAATTCCAGAGAAGGGAAACATAACTGCAGGAGCCCACACTCACAGTAAAAAAACACCATTTACTAAAGAGGTAGTTGCTGTGGGAAGGGGGGAAATCGACACCGCTGTGCCACAAAAATGGCGTGCCTTCGTGAATTTTCATTGCCATGTAAATGGCAGAGAAAAGGCGGGTCTTTTAAGTAAGGGTCACCCTAGACCTGCTGGTACCTCTCTGCCAAAAGGGTACCATAGCTCCGACGAAGGCCCTCAATAGCTGCACAGCTTGAATAGGTTTTCCCCTAGTGTGGGGAAGGGGGTACCAATTTATAATGAAAAGGCAATGGCAGCCTAGAGGAACACTGCAGCCTACATGGTGACAGTCTCTCCTACCATCTTGGAAATTTTAGAGAATCGTGAATGAGCAGGCATTAGCATAACAGATAATGCAACATCCCAACATTATTTACACCGAAAAAATTAGCTGTGCGTCTTCATATCTGTTTACCCGAACAAAAAAAAAATCTGAAACCTTCATCACACAGATTAAATGTACACAAGTGCAAGGCTGTGGTTGAACAATTTTTCAGTAGAGCGGCTGTGCAACTCGGCTGAGCCGATGAAGTTCATAGAACCATTACAAACAATAGTAATCCCATAGCAGTGGACTACAGCCAATTTAACATCGTGAGCGTGTGCTTAACTATTATGGTACGACATACACACTTGAAAACACAGGAACATTTTATTTTTTGGTTCTTAAATTCAGAAAAAATAAGTTGGTAATGTGTATGGTGCTAACAACTTCCGCACTTTGTTTAAATGTCAGGATATTGTCTAGCTGGCGGGGACACGAATGTTTATCACCACACTAGCAAGAAACATAGGCCCTCCTTTATACTTTTTGGTGCAAAACTGCACTAATACAGTTTTGCACCAAAAAGTTTAGCACCGGCTTACACCATTTCTGAGCACCAGCCAGGCACCACATGGCTCCTGTCTTAGAAAAGATAGGAGTCGGGCCCACCACCCCAATGGCGAGCACAGGGGACTATGGTCCCCTGGGCATGGCCATTGCACCCAGTGCCATGTAGGGGGCCCCACTTCAGGGCCCTTAATGGCACTTTAAAAAAAATACTTACCTGTATTTACCAATACTTACCTGGGGTGGGGTCCCCCATTTTCCGCTGTCTCTCTTGTGTGGGTGGGTGTGCCCCTGGGGCCTGGGGAGGGCACCTGTGGGCTTACTTCATGGTGTTTAACCATGGAAATAGGCCACAGGTACCCTAACACATGCCCTGACCCAGGCACTAAATAATAGTGCAAAGCAAGCTTTGCACCATTATTTGACCCCTCCACACCGTACGTGATTTCAGCACGGGGATAAATATGGCGCTAAGGCCATATACTCATTTTTTGCACGGAAATGCCTACTTTGCATCTCATTGATGCAAAGTAGGTTTCCACGTCCAAAAAAAAGACTTTAACTCCTGCTAACGCGTCCGTCTATGTTAATTTATACACATCAGGACTCGTTTTAGGTCGATGAACCTTTTGACCCAGTGGTGAGTCTCCGTAAAACGAGATTACCAACCATCAACATATATTTTCACAAAAACCATTAAAGAAACTTCGACGCATTCATTTGTTTTCTGACTCAAATAACCACACCTCGGAAGAAGAATTTGTGAATTTATTCCCTATTGATTACAATCTAATAATAAACGGATTATTCTTAAAACCAAGAAGCATAAAAGCATAATCACAAAGTGGCAATCATGATGAACTTTCAACAATGCGATGATCAGAATCATAGAATAGATATGTTAGAAGAGAATAGACCATAGTGCATGATAAACAACAGAATATCAGTTCAGCATAGCTACATGTCAGTCACGTCAGTTCCGTCCGTCAAATGAATACCTCATCTAACCTCAGATTAGCATTAGCATGTTGGGCTTCATGCAAAACAATTTAGAACATCAATTTGGAAAACATCTAACTAAGATACCTAATTAAACATGCAGCAGTTGGTACCTAGAAAGAAAGGCATATAGATTCTGTTAGCATTTATAATTACCCTCCTCGAGTTAAGTCAGCATTCAAGATCAGTCTTCGTCTTCAGGACATCAGATGGTTCACCGTCAATCTATCTAAATGGAATCAAGGGACACTCTCCTCGTATGGAGGAAAGTATAATAGGGCGGGTTATGGGCTATGATAATTTTGTCTAAGTCTCAAGTCACCAAATAGAGTGACAGAGTTTCTGGATGCAATTGATGTCATCCCTTCCTAACTGCCCTTCGTCTCTTGTGTCATGAGTTTTTATCCCTTTTTCCATAATACATTCCCCTAAAATTCTATTGGTTATTAACTACACCCCATCATTGGTAACCAATCAAATTATTCATTAAGTAATGCATTTGTTATTTCTTGATATTGAATTGTCTTCTAATTGGTCTTCATAATCAACATTTTTCGTAGGTGGTACGTCCGGGGTTACTTCACCATCTTGGCACACGTCTCGGGTCAGGAGTTCTTTTCCCCTCGTCTCATCGTCCTTGAGAGTGTCCATTACTGTTTCGAAGCACATATCTTTTATACTAAAACTGCTAGCATGCGGATGGGAAGATTTCTCCATGTTTCAAGTTAATACAGAAAGAACAATAGCTGGGTCATAGTCATTTGCGAGTCCGCACACAGAAAAAGCAGGAAAAATAAGCTTTAAATGAGAGTTACACGGCTAGTTCGCAACTCATGCTAACTTAAGACATACACGTTTTAATGAATACAGTTTTGGTTGTAATAATGCATATATCTTATTATTAATATTATTATTCAACATTAGTGTTCATAAATGAGTAAATCTTCACGTTTATTAATGCATTTTAATTATTATTTATTAGTATTGCTTTGCCAAGTGTAAGTGTTTCACGTCTATAATATATGATATTTATACTACGCTCTCTCAGTCCCTCCTCTGATGACGCACGTCATCACACAATTCTTGACTTTCAATTTTTCACCTTGCGCATAATGCGCATTTCAACATCTTGCCCTTTATGTGAACTTTCCCATATTTCATTGAACATTTTCTCTCTTTCACTTTCTTCATTCTGTTTGACTCTTTTTGACAAGTTTCTTCTAATTTTGTCGTTAATTTTGCATGCTCCCCATAATCCTAACAGACAAATTAAAACAATTAGTAGGCCCAACATAATTTTTGCAAGAACACCATTCCAAATATTGGTAAACCAGTTTCCTTCCCGGGCAATTCCTTTTCCAAACTTTTCCCAAACTCCAGGTTCTTTCAGTTCCCTCAAATCTGTACTATCTCTAGTCAGGTTAGTAAGCATGTTTCTAATTTTCTTAATATTATCAGGTATGTAAGAGCAGCAGTGACGTTCATTAAGCATTTTGCACACACCTCCATTCTTTGCTAAAAGAATGTCTAAAGCAAGCCGATTTTGAAGAGTCATAGCTCTTTCTGCAGCGAGTTCAGTATCCATTAATAATATTGCTCCTGTAAAGTTTGTCAGCATGTTATCCACAATAGTAGACAACTTTTGAATTTTCATAGAATTTAAGATTACCCCAACTGATGGGATTATTGCTCCAAATATGTCACCAATGACAGCAGCCACTGATTCTCGTTTTTGTCTGGAATGTTGTATTTCAGAAGATTTAGGTATCTGTTTTAAGTCATCAATCTGGTATATCTTTGGGAAAACTATTACCAAATAACATGTCCCATACCATCACTTTGGGAGACGATAATATGCATTTAACCCACAGATGTAATAGATTCCAGGAATCGCTGGGTCTTGTCCATTTAACATGAAGGTCCATTTACTCTGAAACAAAAACACATGCCTACATTCACTCGTACCCACAAACAAATTGTCTTGATCAGATTTTGGTCTGTATATACATAGCCTACCTACGTGTAATGCATCTATAGCTAACTTGCCTTGTGTTTTAATGGCAGTGAAAGCATAATCATTTGCATAAGTACGTTTTTCTAAACCTTTTTCTAATTTCTCTTTTAGTGCTTTGCGTCTATCATCTGTGTGATCTAAAAAGCTTTTCTCTACAGAAGACAGTAAGAATGTTAAATTGTTGCGGTGTGCATAAGCAGTTCCAAATGTTAGTGTTGGCTCAAAGAATCCTCTGACTATTTTTATATCATGCTCTTTAGCTAGCTTATTTAGGAATTCAATTACAGGCACAAAAGAAAACACAACATCCAGATTCGAATAGAAGTATTGTACATGCTCTTGATTATAGAATCTCGTTAGTAACAGGCTGCAGCTAATTCCATAAGTAAGAGGGAGACTATGATAAGTAACCCCCTCCTGCACAGATGAAGGAATTTTAGTACACACATAACAATCTTTCGTATCCATAGTTTCCACATACTCATTTAATAAGCGATAGAAGACATTAGTAGAAAGTTCCCTCTTCGTATTAGTTCCCTCATGAAGATGTTTAGTATCTTGTTCGAATTTCTCCCACGGTGATAATTTATTAGTTGTAGTGGTAGTCTCAGGTTTTGAAGTTGCATTAATAGTTTCACTCTCTCTCCACAGCATTCCTACAATCACTCCCACAATCATTATTGCGCATACAACACCTATCATAAGTCCTAACCAACCACACACTTTACTTCCTTTCTTGCTATAAGCCATGTTTGTATAGAATCAGAATAGCAGATCAACAATCAACTTAAGATGGCAAACTCTTTCTGCGTATTTACAGCGTCTTCTCTCACTCCAGGACCCTTTTTGTCAATTCAGGTTAGCAGCTTGTCGTAATCAGGTTTCTTATAAGTCAAATCCAGGTTTAATTGTCTCTTTCCAGTAGGTTTATAAAGTCTCTTTTCTTTTGATATATTTTCTGCAGTTTTCCTGTTGTTTTCCTTCAAGTACCGTAGTATTGGCCAGGTACTTCTCGATCAAAACAGAATGCCAATAATTCTTGTTGCCATTCAGAGGTTGTAGCATATGCCCATTCAGGACCTGTGTACCTTCGGTTTGCTATTCTCTTTCTTTTTAATCTTCGTTCACCTTTCTGTTCCCCTTCACTCAGATCATCCACCTGTGAGGTATTGCTTTCTTCTATTATTGTCTCGTTTGTTAATTTTCTTATTCTAAAAGGCGACTTTTCTGGCCATGTATCACCTCTATGTGTCTTGTTTCGGTGATTTCCTTCAGGATGTTGGACAGCACCCTCCTCTTGTGATATGGTGTTTTCTCTCGATAGGCTTGGAATTCGATCAGAAGAGTCTGATTCGTTTTGATTTGGATTTGTCACTATTCCGTCTCTCTCTCCTTCTTGTTCAATACTGTATTCTGGTTCTGAATTGTATTCGTCTGCTTCTGGGAGAACCTCTCCTTGTCTTTGTTCTCCTGCTGCCTCCACTGAGATTGGCACTCCGTCACCTCTCTTGAACTCTCTGATAGTGTGAGGGACGCGGATGTTCTCAGCGGGCTCTCCTGTAGTCTCAGATCTTTCTTGACTGATCTCTGATTCTGAGACTTCTTCTCTCGAAGTTGCTGTACCGGAATTTTCAAGTTCCTCTTCAACAGGACACGTTACCTTCTTTGTGTGGCTGGCATGTATCCAGTTGGGAACCCCGGCACACTTCACAGCAGTAGTGGTTGTCAATATCACTTGATATGGCCCTTTCCAACGCGGCTCAAGACACGATTTTCTTACGTGTTTCTTGACAACCACCCAATCTCCAGCTTGCAGAGAGTGTCCTGGTTCGCCGATTGGTGGTAACGTGTTAGCTTCTACCTGGTGAGAGAAAGAGCGTATCACGTCAGCTAAATTTTTGCAGTAATCCAACACCATATCATCTGTAATATTCACTAGTGCATTTGCAGGTACCGCTGGTAGCCTCATTGCTCTACCCATGAGGATTTCATGGGGGGACAATCCTGTTTTCTTATCTGGTGTGTTTCTCATGGACATCAGTACTAGCGGTAATGCATCTGGCCACTTCATGTTTGTTGCTGCACACATTTTCGCTATTCTTGATTTTAAGGTACCATTCATCTGTTCAACTAGTCCTGATGCTTCAGGGCGATAGCTACAGTGTAACTTCTGCTCGATGTTGAGTGCTGCACACAGAAGCTTGATCACCTCATTGTCGAAGTGTCTTCCCCTATCTGATTCCATAGAAACCAGGAACCCGAATCGTGGTATTAATTCCCTCAGTAATAGTTTTGCAACTGTGAGACTGTCATTTCTACGTGTAGGGTATGCCTCAATCCAATGACTGAAAACACACACAATCACCAACACGTACTTCAATCCTCCACAAACAGGCATTTCAATGAAATCCATTTGTATTCTATTAAATGGACCTCCAGCTCTTCCAATGTGGCTCAAATTTACCACTGTTCCCTTTCCAGCATTCATCTGTTGACAGATAATGCACCTGTGACAAGTAATTTCTGCGGCATGTCTGAATTTTGGATTAAACCAATCAACTTTAAAAGATCTGATCATGGCGTCTCTTCCTAAATGTGCTTGCCCATGATATATTCAGGCAAATTGTGACAGTAGACTATTAGGTAAGACCAACTTTCCATCATCTGGGACCCATATATCATCTTCTCTTTGTGTACATTGCATTTTCTGCCAGAAGCGTTTTTCTTCTTTGTTAGCACGGTTTTGTAGTGTCTTTAACTCATCTAAAGTATCAACCACTTGTAATGCTAGATTCAAAGTTGTGTCATTTTCAGGCTGAGGTAGCAATTCCCACTGTTCTTTGAATGATATACAATTTAATGCACAAAATCTTGCTACCTGATCTGCATAATCATTCCCCATTGACACAAAGTCTTGTGATCTGGTGTGAGCACTGCACTTTACCACGGCAACTTCAAGAGGTAACTGAATTGCATGTAACAAATCTCTTATCTGTTCTCTATTTTTCACAGGTGATCCGGAAGAGGTCATGAAACCCCTTTGTGACCAGATCTGACCAAAATCATGTACAATTCCAAATCCATACCTACTGTCAGTATAAATTGTAACTTTCAAATTTACAGCAGCATGGCAGGCCTTTGTAAGAGCTATTAATTCTGCCACTTGTGCTGAAAATACCTTTTCAAGCCAGGAGGCTTCGACTATGCCAGACATTGTACACACTGCATAGCCAGCTCTTAATGTTCCAGTTGAATCTCTTAAACAGGACCCATCCACAAACATAATGCAATCATTTTCTTTTAATTGGGTGTCCTGTGTGTCTGGGCGAGGTTTGGTACAGAGGTCAGTCACCTCGAGACAATCATGCTCAAATTCTTCCCCCTCCTTGATTTCTGTATTTTCATTGGGAAGCAGAGTTGCCGGGTTCAGTACTGTGCATCTTTTCAGTGTAACATTTGGTGATCCTAAAATAATCGTCTCATATTTGGTAAGTCGTGCATTTGTCATGTGCTGTGTTTTCATTCTTGTCAACAAGATTTCAACAGAATGTGGAACCAAAACTGTCAAAGGGTATCCCATTACTATGCCCTCACATTGGGAAATGCTTTGACCAACTGCTGCAGCTGCTCGCAAACAACCCGGTAGGGCTGCTGCGACAGGGTCCAAAGTAGCTGAAAAATATGCTACAGGGCGGTTTGCATCTCCGTGGACCTGTGTTAAAACAGACAAAGAACAAGCATCACGTTCATGACAAAACAACAGAAAAGGTTTTTCATAATCAGGCATCCCTAATACTGGGGCCCTGCACATGCATTCTTTCAGCTCAAGGAATGACTCAAGTTCTTCTTTTGTCAAAGTGATTGTATATGGCTCATCTTTGACATCTTTTCCTGTCAGTTTTATTAAGGGTTTTGCAATGATTGAGAAATTGGATATCCATTGGCGGCAATAACCCACCATTCCCAAAAACATCCTGACATCTCTTTTTGTTGTTGGGGGATTCATTTGTATGACAGCTGTTATTCTCTCCTTTGATATTCTTCGGGATCCTTTCTCAATTAGATGCCCCAAATATTTCACTTCTTTCTGACAGTACTGCAACTTCTTAGGTGACACCTTATGCCCGTTTCTTCCCAAATGGTTCAATAATGCAATGGTATCATATTTGCAACTGTCTCTGGTTTTGGATGCAATCAACAAGTCATCAATGTACTGCACAAGAGTTGAATTAAAAGGTAGTACAAGAGGTTCCAAATCCTTCTTTAAGATCTGATTAAAGATAGATGGCGATTCAGAAAACCCTTGAGGGATTCTGCACCAACTGTACACCTTATCTAGGAATTTGAAACTGAACAAAAATTGGCTTTCCTCATGCAGTGGTATTGAGAAAAATGCTTGTGATAGGTCTACTACGGTAAACCATTCAGCATCGCAAGGAACTTGGAACATTATTACCGCTGGGTTAGGAACCACAGGGCAGCATTTTATCACAATTTCATTTATTTTTCTCAAATCCTGCACAATCCGAATTTTCCCACAGGGCTTTTTAAAACCCATAATAGGTGAGTTACATGGACTGCTCAAAACTTCTTTCAAAACTCCTTGCCTGAGAAAATCTGCAATAATCTGTGTCACTTCGATGAGTACGTCTTGAGTCATGTGATATTGTGGTACTTGTGGGAATTCTGCATTTGGTTTTATCTGCACCTTAACTGGTTTAACTCCTTTAATTAATCCAACCTCCTTTCCTGTCAAATCCCACACTCTCTCTGTTACGGACCCTTGTAGGTCAGCAGGTAAGTCGATTAGTGTGAACACTGGAATAAGGTAATTAGAGGGTAAACTTCGCTCGTCTCCCCTCCTCCTATGAGCTGGTCCTCATCACCTTCATCATCACTGTTTGTCTGAACTTCTATTCCATCATTGGAACAGGTAATTGAACATTTCGTTTTACATAGTAAGTCCCTTCCCAGCAGGGATACTGGACTTGAGTCGCATACGACAAACCTATGCAGGCCTTGGAAATTTCCAATTTCAACCTGTACTGGATCGGTAATTGGATTTGTCAAATACTGATTAGCCACACCAACCACTCGTATTGTGCGTCCTGATAAAGGTAACCTTGGTACTTCCACACTGCGGACTGTAGAGCGTGTAGCTCCAGTGTCAACCAAAAATGAAACCTTATAGCCCATTACTTTTCCTTCTACATATGGGCCTCTCTGATCTACTTCTAATGAGGCTGCGAGCCTACACTCTTCACTGTCTGAACTGTCATCTGACCATTCGTCATTCGTCTCATTTTCACCTCGCAATGGGAATTGTTGTACAGTGTTGTTTTGACTCGACACCTGACCTGTGACCTGCTGAGGAAGCATCACCTGTTGCTGACACATCGGGGCTAGAGGTAGCTGCATTTGCTGTCTAGGCACCATAGGGATCTGCTGTTGCATTGGTTGCACTGACACAGTTTGGAACCGTAGCGTCTGCATTTGCTGCATGGGTTGTACCCCTGACATCTGCGTCAAATTATTTTGATAATTCTGATTTTGTTGTCTCATTCTTGGACCTCGTGGATTCTGTTGTGCCCCAACATTCATGCTCTGCTGAACTGTACCATCATGCACCATATTTGGACAATCCAGCTTCCAATGTCCCATGCCCGCTCACGCGTGACCTGGTGAGATCCTCTTCACTACTTGCCCATCATTTTGAATGGCAACATTATTCATGTCTAAATTACGATTCACAAAGCCTCGACCTCTACCTCTCGGCTGTACGTGGAACCCACCGTTCATTTGCGGTTGCTGATGCATCATTTGCTGAACACCATTTCCCTGAATTCCAGCCTGTGCAGCTCTTATCTGCATCACCATCACCTTTTCTTTCAGCTTTTTCTGTTTTAACTCAATTTCATCACTACAGTATTTTGCATACTGCAACACCTCGTCAATCGGTTTAGCTTGCCAACAAATCAAATGGTTCTTAATCATCTGACCAACCTCTGGTCTCAGCCCTTCAACAAATCTGAACACAAGATGATTCATGTCCTTCGGCTCGATCGTTTCAATACCACTGTAATGTTTAAATGCTTTTAACAATCTCTCATAATAGGCATGTATTGACTCCTTAACCTCTTGCGAAGTCCGGTCGATTTTCTGCCAATCGGTCACCTTCGGTGACACCTTTTGTTTCAAAAACTCAATCACTTTATGATAATATTTCATCACCTATTCAGAAGGTGCTCCTGTCGCCTTATCCCTTGCCGGTTCCTTTGTGGGCCAATCCACCCCTCTTTTGCACTCAAGCCACAAATCTGGTGGAACAATAATCTCAAATAAAGTATTCAAGTCCTCCCAAAGACATTTTGCGAGCTTCACAAATCTATCTGTCTGCTGATATCACTCGATCGTTTTTTCTCTCAACCTCGGGTAATCAGTTGTAAAGGACAAAATATCTCCCCTGGACCATGGCACATGGACGAAAACACCACCAGCTGTTTCTCTCATGGGCAGGATTTTTACTGAATCTAGATTGGGTATGGTCACTGTTTCAATAGACCCTGGTGTGAGAAGGTAGCCTCTTTCTAGCCTTGTTACCCCCACTTTTGGCCTGTTTGTGAGTGTATGTCAGGGTTTTGTCACTGTTTTCACTGTCTCACTGGGATCCTGATAGCCAGGCCTCAGTGCTCATAGTGAAAACACTATGTTTTCAGTATGTTTGTTATGTGTCACTGGGATCCTGCTGGTCAGGACCCCAGTGCTCATAAGTTTGTGGCTTATATGTATGTGTCACTGGGACCCTGTCACACAGGGCCCCAGTGCTCATAGGTGTGCATGTATATGTTCCCTGTGTGGTGCCTAACTGTCTCACTGAGGCTCTGCTAACCAGAACCTCAGTGGTTATGCTCTCTCATTACTTCCAAATTGTCACTGACAGGCTAGTGACCATTTTTACCAATTTACATTGGCTTACTGGAACACCCTTATAATTCCCTAGTATATGGTACTGAGGTACCCAGGGTATTGGGGTTCCAGGAGATCCCTGTGGGCTGCAGCATTTCTTTTGCCACCCATAGGGAGCTCTGACAATTCTTACACAGGCCTGCCACTGCAGCCTGAGTGAAATAACGTCCACGTTATTTCACAGCCATTTTACACTGCACTTAAGTAACTTATAAGTCACCTATATGTCTAACCTTTACCTGGTAAAGGTTAGGTGCAAAGTTACTTAGTGTGAGGGCACCCTGGCACTAGCCAAGGTGCCCCCACATTGTTCAGAGCCAATTCCCTGAACTTTGTGAGTGTGGGGACACCATTACACGCGTGCACTACATATAGGTCACTACCTATATGTAGCTTCACCATGGTAACTCCGAATATGGCCATGTAACATGTCTATGATCATGGAATTGCCCCCTCTATACCATCCTGGCATAGTTGGCACAATCCCATGATCCCAGTGGTCTGTAGCACAGACCCTGGTACTGCCAAACTGCCCTTCCTGGGGTTTCACTGCAGCTGCTGCTGCTGCCAACCCCTCAGACAGGCAGCTGCCCTCCTGGGGTCCAGCCAGGCCTGGCCCAGGATGGCAGAACAAAGAACTTCCTCTGAGAGAGGGTGTGACACCCTCTCCCTTTGGAAAATGGTGTGAAGGCAGGGGAGGAGTAGCCTCCCCCAGCCTCTGGAAATGCTTTGTTGGGCACAGATGTGCCCAATTCTGCATAAGCCAGTCTACACCGGTTCAGGGACCCCTTAGCCCCTGCTCTGGCGCGAAACTGGACAAAGGAAAGGGGAGTGACCACTCCCCTGACCTGCACCTCCCCTGGGAGGTGTCCAGAGCTCCTCCAGTGTGCTCCAGACCTCTGCCATCTTGGAAACAGAGGTGCTGCTGGCACACTGGACTGCTCTGAGTGGCCAGTGCCACCAGGTGACGTCAGAGACTCCTGCTGATAGGCTCCTTCAGGTGTTAGTAGCCTTTCCTCTCTCCTAGGTAGCCAAACCCTCTTTTCTGGCTATTTAGGGTCTCTGTCTCTGGGGAAACTTTAGATAACGAATGCATGAGCTCAGCCGAGTTCCTCTGCATCTCCCTCTTCACCTTCTGATAAGGAATCGACCGCTGACCGCGCTGGAAGCCTGCAAACCTGCAACATAGTAGCAAAGACGACTACTGCAACTCTGTAACGCTGATCCTGCCGCCTTCTCGACTGTTTTCCTGCTTGTGCATGCTGTGGGGGTAGTCTGCCTCCTCTCTGCACCAGAAGCTCCGAAGAAATCTCCCGTGGGTCGACGGAATCTTCCCCCTGCAACCGCAGGCACCAAAAAGCTGCATCTCCGGTCCCTTGGGTCTCCTCTCAGCACGACGAGCGAGGTCCCTCGAATCCAGCGACACCGTCCAAGTGACCCCCACAGTCCAGTGACTCTTCAGCCCAAGTTTGGTGGAGGTAAGTCCTTGCCTCACCTCGCTGGGCTGCATTGCTGGGAACCGCGACTTTGCAAGCTTCTCCGGCCCCTGTGCACTTCCGGCGGAAATCCTTCGTGCACAGCCAAGCCTGGGTCCACGGCACTCTAACCTGCATTGCACGACTTTCTAAGTTGGTCTCCGGCGACGTGGGACTCCTTTGTGCAACTTCGGCGAGCACCGTTTCACGCATCCTCGTAGTGCCTGTTTCTGGCACTTCTCCGGGTGCTACCTGCTTCAGTGAGGGCTCCTTGTCTTGCTCGACGTCCCCTCTCTCTGCAGGTCCAATTTGCGACCTCCTGGTCCCTCCTGGGCCCCAGCAGCGTCCAAAAACGCCAAACGCACGATTTGCGTGTAGCAAGGCTTGTTGGCGTCCATCCGGCGGGAAAACACTTCTGCACGACTCTCCAAGGCGTGGGGGATCCATCCTCCAAAGGGGAAGTCTCTAGCCCTTGTCGTTCCTGCAGTATTCACAGTTCTTCAGCCTAGTAAGAGCTTCTTTGCACCAACCGCTGGCATTTCTTGGGCATCTGCCCATCTCCGAGCTGCTTGTGACTTTTGGACTTGGTCCCCTTGTTCCACAGGTACCTTCAGACAGGAATCCATCGTTGTTGCATTGCTGATTTGTGTTTTCCTTGCATTCTCCCTCTAACACGACTATTTTGTCCTTAGGGGAACTTTGGTGCACTTTGCACTCACTTTTCAGGGTCTTGGGGAGGGTTATTTTTCTAACTCTCACTATTTTCTAATAGTCCCAGCGACCCTCTACAAGGTCACATAGGTTTGGGGTCCATTCGTGGTTCACATTCCACTTTTGGAGTATATGGTTTGTGTTGCCCCTATCCCTATGTTTCCCCATTGCATCCTATTGTAATTATACATTGTTTGCACTGTTTTCTAAGACTATACTGCATATTTTTGCTATTGTGTATATATATCTTGTGTATATTTCCTATCCTCTCACTGAGGGTACACTCTAAGATACTTTGGCATATTGTCGTAAAAATAAAGTACCTTTATTTTTAGTATAACTGTGTATTGTGTTTTCTTATGATATTGTGCATATGACACTAAGTGGTACTGTAGTAGCTTCACACGTCTCCTAGTTCAGCCTGAGCTGCTTTGCTAAGCTACCATTATCTATCAGCCTAAGCTGCTAGACACCCTATACACTAATAAGGGATAACTGGGCCTGGTGCAAGGTGCAAGTACCCCTTGGTACTCACTACAAGCCAGTCCAGCCTCCTACACCTGGGCTATCCCTTTTCCCTTTGTCTTTTTTCTTTGCCCATCGGTTTTCCCATTTCTCTAATGCTCCCCAGATTTGCGCACTCTGCAGCAATTCTTTCAGGTGTGTTTTCATGCCTGCGGATCTCATGTGTTCAAAACCTTTTGTGTCAAAGTCTAATCTGTAGCTTTGTTTCAAATGTTTCGTGTTCCCAATATCGATGTTATATTTGTCTGCCAGATTCGTTAATCTCTGGTGTATTTTTCCCACTTCTTTGGTAATCTTAGGGCATAAGTATCTCAGTTCTGCCTCAGTGTAAGATTCTAACCTGTTCACCCCCATTGTTCCTTCCACCAACTCAGCAACTTCTGCACTTAGCCGTACCAGATTCAGGTATTCATCTTGTTTTTCTTTCTCAGGATTGACTTCGGTTACTGTAGTTGCCGTAGCCTTTTGTGATGTACAAGTTTTCTCTAACCACTCATTTAACTGTTGTACTGTAAAACCCTGCAGTGAAATGTTCCCTGTATGTATCATTGGAGTATATGAGGTATTTGTACTCATGGTTTGAGGAGTCAAGACTCCCAAACCTGCTTGCCGCATTGCCTCAAGAGGTGCCCCTATTGGACTGAGGTCCATTAAGGGTCTTGATCGCTCAGAAACCTGACCTCCCTGGGCCATTATTTGTGGAGTTCTAATAGACCCTCCTCTTATGGCTTCATGGGTCATGACTCCCTGTTCACATGTCCTTGTTCTCTCTTGGGCATATAACGGTACTGGGGGACCAACAGTGATAGGTAGTGATATTGCGGCAGGTGTCTGACCTGATCCCAGGCTTCTAGGAGCTTCAACACCATAGGTCTGCTCTAATAATCCCGGTGCAGGTTCTTTCAAAGGACCCGCTACTGGGTTATACCCCGGTATCAGTTGTGGTGGTTGTGACACTAACTGTGGGGTTGACTCGATCTGAACCAATCTTGGTTTCGAATATAGCGGGTCTGGCGGCACCACCAAGTTCGTAGTAGTCTCGAGTACTGGAACAGCTGGATAAATTATTTTTATCTGTGGTAGAGGTTGTAACTGTATCAGTACGTCTGGTGCAGTAGGTACACTGTCACCATTCTGTATCAAAGCTGTATCGCTAGTCTGTACCGTATCAGTAACTCCCTTCTCCTGTGTCTGGTTCCCAGGATCCAAGCTAGTGCTCGGAGCATTGTCACTCACCGCATAAGGTGGTGGTCGGTCATGCAGTAACCTATCCATAAACTCCTCATCCTCTGAATCATCCTCTTCTTCCCAGGTCCTTTTTTGTTCTTTAACTTTGTCTGAGGCTTTGTTAGTTTTGCAAGAAGCTTTCTTTCCCTGTGTCTCTTCTCCCTGTGTTATCGCTGGAAACAGCTTTAACCCATCTACGATTCCCCGTCTCCACATCTTATTCTCGTTATCCCATCTTGCTTCTGCATACGATTTCTCTGCTCTTGTCAATCTCCTGTGAAACCTTTCCTGCCTATGTTTAAGAGCCATCAGATCCCAGATCGCTAGAGCCTCGTATTGTGCCGGTCTCGGAGGTGGTTTCTGTGTACTTAACATCCACCTTAAGTTTTCTAATACCTTTTGATTGAACGTCCCATGTTCCGGAAACGCTAGACACCCTTCTTTTTCTGTCAACTTGCACCATTGTTTTAACCACAAACAAGGTGCAACACCTTTTTCCTCCATAACTGTATAAGCTGGAGTACCCTCGGGCGGTGTAGATTCCCCATCTGTTGCAACGATGTACACATCTCCCCTCAAAGCGCTTTTGAATGCCTTAACAAAATTCATTTTATTTTAGATTTAATCATGAAACGGCTTAGTTCCCAGGACGCTCTTCACCTGCCCTTTGCTCACACTATTGCCTCTCACGAACGGCAGCCAATCCGTGCGCGACCCCTCTCAACATCTGACCTATCCCAGCGCGGCACCACTGACGTCACACTCATACACACTGCAGCTGACAAAGTCTTGCGGCTTGTCCACACCTCACTAACTTCTTATAACTCATACAAACTAATGCGATGTATTGCAGACACCTTAAATGACAATACAAATCTGCCAATTTACTACAGGAAGGGTAACACATTCGCGTCAGAACTTTACAGAGATTTCACTTGAAGCCTCGGCCGCTACTCTCTCCTTCTCAGTTCCCTCATACGCAAGCAGAATTTGACCCGCAAATCCTACTCTCGACTTGTCAATGACTCCTTCTAGTGCACTTTAGAACTTGTCAAATCTCCATCGAAGGTTTCACACATACGTTGTGACTCAAACTTGACTTGTCAACCACACCCGATTGACCTATTAAATTGCACAGATTACAACATAAATCATATTTTTCATCCTACTCCGGAGTCTTAGACCTCAACAGGCCTGTACCTTTACCAACCACGTGGATAATTTTGAACAATAAGCGCTGCATTCACATGAAGTACGCCGACTTCCCTACTCTCATACTGTGGAGTACGCCCACTCCTGCTAAACGACACTTATTTTGGCCTAAATACACACAATCTTCACAATCTCCTGCACGATGCATAAGCTTTGAGCAAGCGCAAAGACCCTAACCACACATACTATGGCGCCGAGAACATTCCCAACTCATCTTAGGCAGGCTCCGAGATCCCAGGAAAGCCCATGGTGAACCTAGCCACTCATCGTTTTGCCAAATTTCATTATCAGAGAAAACAAAATTAACAATGAAAACTCCGTCCTAGGGCCCCCAAGGGCCAAACCGTCGCTCTGCTACCAGAACTGCTAACGCGTCCGTCTATGTTAATTTATACACATCAGGACTCGTTTTAGGTCGATGAACCTTTTGACCCAGTGGTGAGTCTCCGTAAGACGAGATTACCAACCATCAACATATATTTTCACAAAAACCATTAAAGAAACTTCGACGCATTCATTTGTTTTCTGACTCAAATAACCACACCTCGGAAGAAGAATTTGTGAATTTATTCCCTATTGATTACAATCTAATAATAAACGGATTATTCTTAAAACCAAGAAGCATAAAAGCATAATCACAAAGTGGCAATCATGATGAACTTTCAACAATGCGATGATCAGAATCATAGAATAGATATGTTAGAAGAGAATAGACCATAGTGCATGATAAACAACAGAATATCAGTTCAGCATAGCTACATGTCAGTCACGTCAGTTCCGTCCGTCAAATGAATACCTCATCTAACCTCAGATTAGCATTAGCATGTTGGGCTTCATTCAAAACAATTTAGAACATCAATTTGGAAAACATCTAACTAAGATACCTAATTAAACATACAGCAGTTGGTACCTAGAAAGAAAGGCATATAGATTCTGTTAGCATTTATAATTACCCTCCTCGAGTTAAGTCAGCATTCAAGATCAGTCTTCGTCTTCAGGACATCAGATGGTTCACCGTCAATCTATCTAAATGGAATCAAGGGACACTCTCCTCGTATGGAGGAAAGTATAATAGGGCGGGTTATGGGCTATGATAATTTTGTCTAAGTCTCAAGTCACCAAATAGAGTGACAGAGTTTCTGGATGCAATTGATGTCATCCCTTCCTAACTGCCCTTCGTCTCTTGTGTCATGAGTTTTTATCCCTTTTTCCATAATACATTCCCCTAAAATTCTATTGGTTATTAACTACACCCCATCATTGGTAACCAATCAAATTATTCATTAAGTAATGCATTTGTTATTTCTTGATATTGAATTGTCTTCTAATTGGTCTTCATAATCAGCATTTTTCGTAGGTGGTACGTCCGGGGTTACTTCACCATCTTGGCACACGTCTCGGGTCAGGAGTTCTTTTCCCCTCGTCTCATCGTCCTTGAGAGTGTCCATTACTGTTTCGAAGCACATATCTTTTATACTAAAACTGCTAGCATGCAGATGGGAAGATTTCTCCATGTTTCAAGTTAATACAGAAAGAACAATAGCTGGGTCATAGTCATTTGCGAGTCCGCACACAGAAAAAGCAGGAAAAATAAGCTTTAAATGAGAGTTACACGGCTAGTTCGCAACTCATGCTAACTTAAGACATACACGTTTTAATGAATACAGTTTTGGTTGTAATAATGCATATATCTTATTATTAATATTATTATTCAACATTAGTGTTCATAAATGAGTAAATCTTCACGTTTATTAATGCATTTGAATTATTATTTATTAGTATTGCTTTGCCAAGTGTAAGTGTTTCACGTCTATAATATATGATATTTATACTAGCTCTCTCACTCCATAAATGTAATGTATAATTATGGAGTTAGTTTTGCACAGAATTTGCGTAAACAAAATGACCCCTATTGTTTTATTTTATGTA
The DNA here is from genome assembly GCF_031143425.1 of Pleurodeles waltl. Classification (NCBI taxonomy): domain Eukaryota; kingdom Metazoa; phylum Chordata; class Amphibia; order Caudata; family Salamandridae; genus Pleurodeles; species Pleurodeles waltl. The sequence goes on from NC_090449.1 coordinate 953,034,928, forward strand.
AGTACCGGGCTAGTGCGTTTTCGGCAGGTTACATTTTACTGTGCCTTTTTTTTTTGTATTTCATGTCAAGCATTTCAAGTTAGTTTGGTGATTTGAATATTGAAAGCGATTTTCATGAAACTGACACTTTTTGGCACACTTTCGACCTGTTAACTATTAATGATGTTTTAAAATCTGATATAATATATTTATGTTTTTAATCTTTGTTGTAACAGCAGTTTACATTACAATGGTTTGGATGAATGACGCAACGAGCGTATTTACTCATTCACTTTGAATACTGTTTACTATTATAACTTTAAACATAAATTAAGAAAAGTGCTGCAAATTCAGGAAAGGAACAGTGCGGGACCTCTGTCTTCACTTTGCATAATTCTCCTCTTTTTAGCTTACTTATATTTTAGCAAATATTTTACTTGGTGTGATGACCTACTAGCAATTTGTTTCTTTGCACATTTAGGTTAATTGATTTTGTCATTTGATGTAAACATTGTAGAAATTACATCCTTTTCGTTACATGTCTTGCCTTGCTTAATTAATTACAATGCGAGTTTTTATGTTCAAGCTTAATGGAGGTCACTTAGGCCTCGCGCAGCTTTGTGTAAATCAACACGTTATAACTAATTTGCAGACACAAACAGAACATAAGTAAACAGTGGTTCAAGGGCATACTTGAAAGCAGACGTTGTAATGCCCTCATCATTACATTCCCTCAAGAGCATGAAGTTGCCTGTGGAATATTAATTTTATCTCTTCAGAGCAATGAAATTGGGAAATAACACGATTGCCATCATGTGGAGCCATTTTATATCCGCTTGGATTGAAAATGTAATTATCAGAAATTAGCAAAACACAAACTCAACTTTCGGGATGATTATTAGAGAGAGATAGAATTTATTTTAAAACGTTTTTTTTTAGTTTAATTGTTCACCGAGTAGACCTTCAAATTAGAACAAGTCTATTTACACCTTGTCAGGCTCAGTTATTTATGTGACTGTCTTATTTATAGTCTAAATTTATCTTACTAATTATACTAATGATAGCTGTTTACATTGATCTGAAATTGGCGCGCGCTTGAAAACATACATTTACTTCCGTGTAATATTCATCAATTATTTAATAAAGGGTGCACTAGCTATTGGCTGATGCATGTCGAAAGTGTGACAAGGACTCAGTTTTGGGTAAAGACATATTTCAGCTGTCCTATGGCATACACATACGGTGTTAATCTGCAGAACGATATTATTTTGTGAATGTTCGAAAAGTAAATTCATACTTTAAATATAAATCCTCTACTATATGCTATTAGAAAAGACATAGAAACAATCCTGGAGGGCAGTGTTACAACACTGTACCGTATTGTGTAACTATTTTATTCCACGATTAGTATTTCTGAATGTCACTTTTATGGAAATTCTGCATGCAAGTAATGCTACGAAGGCGCCTAGCTACACAAAGTACACTTTAGGTATGGACACCTTTCTTTGTCCTAAAACTTATTAGCTATGCTATCATTTTCTGTTACTTAAATTTTCAGGCAACATGTTTCATGCTTGAGTGCTTTTTTCAAAGTCCATGTCTACCTGATGGAAGGCAGCCGAGCACGGGGCAGCGGGTCAGTATTATACTGTGCAATGCACAAAAACGGCCCAGACATGTTGTGGGAAATAGATGTTGGATGCCCCACATTTTAATGGGAAGCTTTTGTCGACTATCTTGACCAGTAGATGTGCAAGTTGCCACATGGTCAAAAACACAAAAAGGTAGAGCAGTTTGGCATACTGCCAGACTGATTGGAGCTTCCTCTCAATGTGGAGTTAGGTGGTGATGAGACAGCCCACTCCATCCAGAAGTTTGGGACCAACAAGTACTTTACAGAAAAAGAGACACCTACTGTAATCCTCACAAATTAACATTTTAGAAGGGCCTTGGTGAACCAGATTTCAATCGCTGTGTCTTTCTGCCTCTGGATCCAAGTACTCCCAGAACTCCAATTTGTTTTGGTTCTTGCAGACCTGCCATTCTGGCTTTTGGTCTTCATTTATTTTTTGAGCCTACTGCTTTGATGCGATAACTCTTTGTAGATTCTGCAGATAACTTTTCCACATTCTGTCTTTTTCCTTCTGTGACTTGCAGCTTTTCTCAGCAGAAACCTGGTGTTGCATGTGGAAGTTCTTTTGCAGGAATATTTAATCTACCTAGAAGTATTGTCCAGTCATCATTTCTTCTGCATACGTCTTGACACATCAAATCTCTAATCTTATGAAACTGGTGTAAGGCATTTTCTGGAGGGTGAGTACATTATATTGTACACTGTACGTGCAACCAATTGCAGGGAAGGGAATGGAGATAATGTATCATTTGAATAGGGTCCTAATCTATACACTTGAAGAACTGTGACAACAGATTCAACAATTTATTATGTATGAGAAAATATGTTCCCGGTTCACAATCTCCCTTCTGATGATGGAAGTGACCAGTTCTTGGCCCTAGGATAACAAGAGAGAACCTTGAAATAGTTCAAGAAATCATAATTGTCAGTAATGATGAAGACAATGTTCATGAGCCTGGAAAAATAGAAGGCATCAGAGGGTATCCTTTCCTTGGAGTTAGCTCCATTTTCTACCAAATAAAAAACCCTACATTAAAACTACAAGGGTAGTACCAGCAATCCTGTACATAGTCAGGGAACCACCAAAATACCCACTTCAGCTCCTATGGTATCATTTTGTCCTTTGAAAGCACAACAACCACATTGCAAACTGTACCATCTGAAATACAAAATTATGTTGCTGTAGCATGAGGGGCTCCCAGATTCGGTTTAAAGGCAAACATGCATGCCTAAAGGAATCCCATACACTAAAGCAGCAAGACTGATGACTGCAGATTAATCTTCTAATTCTACAGCACTCTAGATTGGTGCAAAAGGTGGCACACCATTGTAGTGCCTTGCACGTTTTATGACTGAACCATTTTTTGCTCCGAACAGACTTTCTAGCCATGTGACATAATCGCTAGGGTGGAATGTAATGAAAACTTAGTTTAGAATGTTGGAGTTCACAGGTACACACAGAAAAATAAAGATCTGTAATTTACAGCTCAGCGTGTGGCGTAGTCGTTGGCGGGTACCTAGGCTGGGGAGAATTTTACAATTGGTGATGAGAAAGGGAATAGGTAACTTGAAGACAGATTGTGCTTTCCCTGAGAGGTTGCCATGGACCAGCCAAACTGTGTGTCACTGTCAAAGTACAGAATCAATCCTTTATGCATGTGGAGTGAAAGTGCAACTCCAGCTGATGCAAAGTATTTGCATATAAGGAAAGCTTTACTGAAAAGTCTACGCATCATTGATAAAAAAATTCAGATCAAGGCCATGCAGAAAGGTACCACGTTGCCACACAAGATAACATTATAAATTATACAGAGTGTTAATGCTGAAGGTGGATACAGCCATATTTACAAAGCACAGTCAAAGATAATCATAACTTACCAAATAACGCTGCTAACAGAAGCACTGCAAGGAAGAGATCAACCAGGTGTGAAAGGAGAGACTGAAAACAAGATCCATCAAGTACAGAAAAAGGTCATCTGCTTACTTGAACCAATTAAATAGAGTCCTCATACTGAGGTTGAGGGTGACTCAAGGAGGAATGCCCAGGGTGGTGCTTATTGAGATGCTCAGACCCAAAGCTGTTTGCTAACAAGACTGCCAACTTCGGAGGTCTTCAAAGAATGAAGAGCCAAAAGCATTATTTGGATTCATGAAATTTCAGGATGGAAGCTAAGAGCGAAGCCACAGTTTCAATTAATGTTAAAGATGACCCTGAGCCCCACACATCAAAGGACTTTAGAGAAAGTTTGCTTAAACATGATCATCAAACAGCATTAGAAAGAATGCTACTCTCAATGTCACAAGTTCCACACTAGTTTACCATGCTGCCTCCTTCCTGAAACCAACAGCACATTCGATACTGCCAAAAAGCAAAATATTGCTGATAGATAGACTTCTTGGATAGAGACATTTGAAGATTTCATTGATGCACTTGAAGAGACAGATAACAGAAAGATTAACCAGTATCTCTAAAATATTGCTGGTGATGTTGTGAAAGAAGTCATAAAGAAAATACAGAGAACTGATGAAGAATTCACATGAAATCAGATTAAGAAATGTTGAATCTGAAGTTCAATCCATTGCCAAACATTGATTACGAAAGATACATTTTCTGTCAAGAATGTCAGAGATATGATTAACTATTGAAGAGTTTGTGGAGAGACTCAATCCACTCATCAAACACTGTAAGTTCAATTAAGTTAATGATGGAGAAGCTAAACATCTTAGAGTTATTGTTGGATGCTTGCCAGTTTAATTCACACAACGAGTGCTGAGAGAAGCTTAGTCTGGAGCGAGTGACAATGACTGCCAGAGCTGAAGAACATGCTGAGATACAAACTGCTGACATGGAGGTCTGAGGTGCCCAGAGTGAACCAGTCATGAGTGTGCAAAGCAAGCCAAAGCAAAAGACTGAAGAACGCAAAGTGATGTCTACATGTAAAAAAAAGTTATGTTTTGGATGTGGATTTTTATTTCCACACAAAGATAAATCTCCTGCCATGGGACAGATATGCAAAGGCTGGGGAAAGAGAGTCATTTCATGATGGTGTATAAAGCAAAAGAAAAAGTAAGTGAGTCATGGTGCGAAGACAAAATGGCTGCCAGAATATTCCAGAAGCAGCCTTTGACAATGCTCACAAGGCCATGTGATGACTTCAGCTGAGGCAAATTGAAACTAAATTAATTAAATCGTCATATAAACCATTGCCAAACAGTCCTCCCACCTCAAAATCAGGTGAAAGTGAAAGAAATGATTGTGCCATGTCACTGTTTACCTCTGGGAAATGTGCATGTTGGACTGGTTCTCTGTGACATAAAATGTCAGTCATAGAAATTCGGCATGCAAGAGCAACAAAATTATACAAACACTGTCCAAAGAGTACATTGAAAATAAATGTTTTTTTTATACTTTTCATTATTGGCAGTGGTGCATCGATAAACATAATGACTGAAGTGAAATACAGTGAACTATCTTCATTACCGCAGATTACACTATTGAAAACCAAAGTGTATACATGGGCTGCATCAATGCCCATAAAGAGTGAAGGTTCATTTGTAGTAATTGTGAAACATAAAGAAATGAAGGTACAAGCACCAATCATTGTGCTTCAAGGTACAGTGTGAAGTTCCTGTCTACTCATTTTCAGTACAGCTGCTGATATAGGACAGATTTCCGTGAAATATAACATGAATACTCATCACAAAATAGTAAGCCAATTTCTTTTGTTGTTCCATGGCTTGGGGAAGCTTAAGAATATGAAAGTAAAACAGCATTTTAATGAGGATGTCCATCTGGTTGCTCAGAGACATAGACAAATTGCTTTTCATTTACAAGAAGCTTTTGAAAAGGAACTTGAATTATTACTTAAGCATGCCATTATTGAGCATTTCACTGGTTCAACACATGCATTTCTCCCATAGTAGTAGTGCCCAAAAAGGACAGCGAAGGTTCTGTGCATGCAACAGGCAAACAGGTCAATTGAATTGAAACAACATCAAGGTCCACAGATTGCTGACATGATAATGCAATTCAATGGTGCAAAGGTCTTCTCTCAGCCTGATTTGAATAAAGGTTATCATCAGTTGGAACTCAAAGAAAATTGCAGGTGCATTACAGCCTTTGCTACACAAGTTAGTCTGTTTCGATACAAAAGACTCAGGGCCTAATTTGGATATTGGCAGATGGGTTACTACGTGATAACCATGATGGATATCCCATCTGTTGAAATCTAATTCCCATGGGACATAATGGGATTTAGATTTTAGCGGATTGGATATCTGTCACTGTTGTGACGGAGTAACCCTTCAACCAATATCTTAATCAGGCCTTTAGTTTTGGTGTGTCATTGGCTCCAGAACATTTCCAAGATGTTATTTGACATATTTATACAGCCTGTTGCACATGCTTTCAATTATAACAATGACATATTCATTTTTGGAGCTTCATAGAAGGATCAAAATAGAGCTCACATACAAGTATGTTGTTTACTCAGTGATGCAGGTTTGACTTTGAATGCAGACATTTGTGAGTTCAACAAGACAACTAGAATTCTTTGGCCATATCTTTTCTGATGGGGACATGACAATTTATCCTGTAAACATATGAGCTCCGTTAAATGCTGATCCCCCCCAAGATGCTTCAATGGTACGTTTACTTCTTGGCATGGCCAGTTACTATTTAAGGTACATACAAGACTTTGCCACTGTTAGTGCCCCATTATGAGAGTTTAAGACAATGTTTTCCTTTCAATGGTCACAGGAATGTGAGAGAAGCGTCAAGTGAATCAAACACGCCACTGAAAATGCTACTGAAATGCCATAATTCAATTCAAATCTGCATACTGAGATTATTGTTGACGCTAGCCCAGTTGGGTTAAGAGTTATTCATAGTGGATGCCCAAATACTAGAAGGCATATTGTGGGCTATGCTAGTAGAAGGTTGTCTGAAATAGAACATGTTTACTAGCAAACTGAGAAAGAAAGTTTAACCATGATATGGGCTTGTGAAAACGTTTTCCTGTATGGAAAGCGTTTTACGCCGGTAACTGATCACCAATCTTTACTGACCATCTTTGGCAATCCAAATGCAACGATGCCTCCTTGCATTGAACGATGGTGACTGTGATTGCAAGAGTAAGATTATACAATTGTGCATCATCCAGGAAAGGATCGGAATCCTGCTGACTATGTTTCCAGGGTGTCTATACAAGATCACTGTACTCCATCCAAGACGGCTGAAGCCTACATTAATTTCATTGTAAAATCAAATATACCAGTTACTATCATGTTATCCCAGATTATCACTGTCATTAGCCATGATGTGACATGCTGAAGTTAAGAGACATAATTACACATCAGTCATGGAACAAACACACTCTACCACAATATCAAAGACACAGAAATGACAAAGATGAATTGTCTATAACGTAGGGAGTAGTTATACTATGAGGGTTGAGACTCCTGATTCTAGAGAGTCTATGACAGAAAATAATTGAAGTGGCTCAAGAAGGACATTGTGGTATCGTCACCACAAAAAGAGCTCTTCAAGAATTAGTTTGGTTTCCTTACTCAATGAAAGAGTCAAAAAGAAAATCAAGGCCTGTCAAATATGCAACTGCCTTTCCACCAATGTTACTCAATATACTCTGAACATGTCAGAACTCCCTAAGCATGTATGGGAGAGAATAGCCATTGATTTCTTTAGTCTGCTTGATAACGGACATCACCTGATGGTGACTGTGGATGACTACTCCCATTTCCCTTTGGTTGAAGATCTCTCATCCACAAATCACGAACGAGTCATTGAAAAACTAGATGGCATCTTTGCGACACATGGCATTCCAGACATTTTGAAGTCTGATAATTGCCTGCCTTTTAACAGTCAAGAATTCAAAGAATTCCTGGAGCACTCAAACATAAAGCATCAAAAGAGTACACCTTTGTGGACACAGGCCAGTGGGCTTGTTGAGCGTTTTACGAGTACGCTAAAGAAAACAGTATGCAGTGCAATTCTTGACAATCTCAGTTTGAAAACTGTACTAAATTCTACTCTACAAGCTTATATTTTAACACCTCACTTGACCACAGGTGAAAGTCCTGCGACTTTGATGTTTTGGAGAGCAATGACAACCATGTTACCCCAATGGACCACCCAAAGAAAAAAACCTGAGAACATGATTTGTGCAAGGAGACAAGCAGAAAATGGAAACTTATGTAGACAAGAGGCGACATGCAAAGGACAACAAGTTGAAGAGAGAAGATTTGGTAATCACTCAACAGATGCACAAAAGAAAATCGGATGCTCCATATTATGCTGAACCATTCCACGTGGTGTCCACCAAGGGGCACATGGTTACTGCCAAGCACCCTGGGAAGTCTATTACCAGAGACTCTTCTCACTTTAGGCCTTTGATTCATTGGCCTTTAAATCGATAAGGTGAAGGAAAGACTGAACTTGAAAACTCAGTGACTGCTGTTACCTGTTTTACCTCTTCACTGTCTTTAACAATCTCTGACACTGAAGAAGACAGCTTCCAGTAACCCTATAAAGTCAAATGATCAAGGCACGAAGAAAATTGATCCATGATTGAAAAAAATAAAAATTGTCATTTAACAGAGGGGGAGCGTAGTGTCTTGCAAGTTTTATGACTGAACCTTTTTGGCTCCAACCAGAATCTGTTGCTGTGTGACGTAATTGCTAGAATGGAATGTGTTGAAATCTTGGTTTAGAATTCTGGAGTTCACAGGCACATGCGGAAGAACAAAGATGTGTAATTTACAGCTCCATGTGGGGCATAGTCATTGGTGGGTAGCTGTGCTGGTAAGAACGCTACAACCATGTCCTAATGTCATGATACCAAGCCTTCCCCTAGAGTGTTTGTATCTGGAACTGTCATCCCAGAAATCTGTGGAGAGCACTGCTCAAGCTGTACCTTAATTATCTGGGAGCAAGGGCTAGAGATGCTAGTCTTTTGCTGATTCCCAGTGATAAAAGAGTGCAGGTTTTGCAAGTGAAGCTTGCTTGCCCCTATGTTACGTTTCACCTGTGGCTACAGAATGTCCTGTAACAGAGATACTGTTTGGAGCATCTACAGTATGATATTTCTCTTGCCTGCTCCTGTGACTTTTCCTTTATGTGTGTTCATGTTGCAGCAAGTCTTGTGACAGGAAACTGTTGCAGCAAATAAATCCAGGTAAACATTTGGAACTGGTCATTATGCTGCAAGCAGTGTGTACTGAAGAATTAGGGAGTTACAATTCTCACTGTACAGAAGCGTACACAAATGAAATTAAAAAGTGGGCCCTACTTCAGAATCCCTTTGATAAAAAAAACTAAATGCATGCTTAGGAAAATAGTAGTTTTCAATGACCAATAGTTAAACTGTAAACATAAATCAGAACTAATACAGTATTGGTATGTGTGGAAAAAATAATAACAAACATTAGTCACACTTTTTAATTTCTGTATGCTTATTATTTGTCAAGATTGTGGTAATTCAATAATCCAGCCTAATATTGTTATTTTTGTATCAACTGCATTTTTATCCCAAACGCGCATTCATATCCCACTTTTCCCAGTTACTGCATTAGAACCATTCTGTCCGACTTCATACGGACCTTAAACGACTATGGCCCTCATTATGACTTTGGCAGTCTCAAAGCAAAATGGCCAAAGCCACGGGCACCAGTCAGTGCTGGCGGTCTCCCAAACACGATATTATGAACAGTGCTGGATTTCTGCCACAACTTGTGCAGAAATCCGGCAGCAGCCATTCTGGCAGTCGGAGGTGCCTGGGCGGTGCTACCACCTGCACTTCCCCACCAGTGGGACACCGCCAGTCGTATTTTGACCATACAGACGGCCTGGAGGTGTCCTGTTGGCAGGGTGCTCTGGCGGTAGAAGTGCCCCTTTCCGTTCCCTGCCGGACGACCTCCTCACCGGACAAGGTAAGTTGGATGTCCAACAGGGAAGGGGGTGTTGTGTGTGCATGTGTATGAATGTGTGTGTGCATGTGTGAGCGCGTCTGAGAGTGTTGTGGTGTCTGCGCTGATGTATGCATATGATTGAATGCGTGTATGAATGTTACAGTGAGTGCATGTCTGCATGTCAGTGTTTATGCGTGTGAGCATGTAAGTGTGGATGTGTCCCTGAATGCATGTTAGTATGTGTGAGCGAATGTGTGTATGAATGAGCGTGAGTGAATGCGTGTATGGAAGTGTAAGTGAATGGGTGTATGTGTGGTGCATGTGTGTGTGTGTGTGTGTGCATGTATGCGGAGGGGCTTTGTGTAGATGTTGGTGGGCGCTGTGACTTCAAGGGTGGGCGCTGTGACTCGAGGTGGAGTGGGGGTGGGGGGCTTAGGTGATTGCTGGGGGTGTGGGGGAGCCTACCACCAGTGACAGGGAAGGAATTCCCTGTCACCGGTAGCCCTACCGCCATGGTTTTCATGGCAGTGCTACCACTGAGGAAACCATGGCGGTAGGCTGGCTCATTATACTGCCTGCGGTCTTGTGTGGACCGCTGGGTCAGAGATGAACATCTTCGGCCCGGCGGTTCATACCACCATGGAGGTATGAGTGGAGATGTGGTGGGTTGGCTGCAGCCAACCTGTCACACTCATAATGTGGCAGTATACACAGCCAGCCTGTTCGCGGTGATAAGGTCACATTAACCCTGGATGCCAAAAGACCACCAGGGTCAAAATGAGGGCCGATATCTGTTTCGTCCATTAATGCTCGAACATCCGTGCATCAGGTGCATTCACAGCTAGACTATCACATGGTGATCCTCCACGCTGTGGAGCTTCCCATTATCTTCTTTTCCCTGGGACCGCTCGATGTTCTGTGCAGCCGAGAGGGAGGCGAAGATTTGCTGTAACGAGAAGCAGTACGATGGAAGCAATGCCGCTCCAATGATTTTCTGTGACTTGAATCTTTTGAGGTGTTATGAAACAGATTCATTTGTAACATATTGTTTATTCTTTTTTTACAGCTCATTCTGCAATTAATTTGAATGCCTCTCCACACAGTAGTTTTGGATTATGCAGGAAACTCTGTGAGTACTCTGCATTTAGCCCTTTTATGCAATATTATTGAATCTTTCCTTGACTAAGTGTATTTTAGATTTATTTTATTTTCCAGCCCTACCTACATTATGAAGGGTCTCATTCTTTGTATGCCACACTCATGCAATTATCAACTCTTACTTTGTGAGTGCCCATACATATGTTACATTTTTCTCTGTTAGTGATTTTGACACATGTGGTTTTACAAGTGGATTTTTCCACGTTACAGAAATTATTTGATGCATGAGCCCTAGATGAGGCACCCACTTTCTTTGTTCATGTACGATTGCTCATCCAGTTGAGGGAGGAGTACTTTTACTATTCTAGGTGAGTTTTTGTATGTTAGAAGAGCAGTAGGCAGTATAGGAACACACCAGACATGATTTTAACTGATAATATCCCCATGCGGATTGCCCTACTTATCTGTCCTGAGAAAGACCCACTTTTAAGGTTTTAGTGACTGTGTTTAACTGGGTCAAAACGTCGGCAACCTTAGTATCAATGCCTGGACTGAACCATTGACCTCAAGGAGGAATACGATTGATTAGAGCATTACTTCTACTATAAGGATGTTTATTTGGATACAGATCTTCAGCTCAGACAGCCTGTATGTAGTTGCTTGCATGCACTGCAATTAATATTCCATTATTTCATTTGTAAATATTGATCACTTGTCACTTTGCACAAGCACCCTTTGTTTTGAATTTATTGACTTGGAGCATCCGTAAATATGCTTTAAACTATCTGTGCATGCTACAAAAACTTTACTATAGAAGACATTTTGAATATTTCTTGGCTCTGGTGTTGTATTTCATTGTTCTCTTACAGGGTTCAGCATACAAATATTAACATTGTGGCCCTCATTCTGACCTTGGGGGGCGGCGGAGGCCGCCCGCCAAAGTCCCGCCGTCAGGTTACCGTTCCGCGGTCGAAAGACCGCGGCGGTAATTCTGACTTTCCCGCTGGGCTGGCGGGCGGTCGCCTTCAGGCCGCCTGCCAGCCCAGCGGGAAAGAGGCTTCCACGATGAAGCCGGCTCGGAATCGAGCCGTCGGAGTGGAAGCTGTGCGACGGGTGCAGTTGCACCCGTCGCGTATTTCACTGTCTGCACAGCAGACAGTGAAATACATTTAGGGGCCCTCTTACGGGGGCCCCTGCAATGCCCATGCCAGTGGCATGGGCACTGCAGGGGCCCCCAGGGGCCCCGCGACCCCCCCTACTGCCATCCGGTTCCCGGCGGTCGGACCGCCGGGATCTGGATGGCGGTAGGGGGGGTCGGAATCCCCTCGGCGGCGCAGCAAGCTGCGCCGCCTTGGAGGATTCAATGGGGCGGCGGTACACTGGCGGGAGACCGCCAGTGTTGCCGGTCCGACCGCGGCTTTACCGCCGCGGTCGGAATCCCCATTGGAGCACCGCCGGCCTGTCGGCGGTGCTCCCGCGGTCCTCCGTCCTGGCGGTCTTTGACCGCCAGGGTCAGAATGACCGCCTGTGTGTCTTGTGAGAATTTGTTTCTCTTTTCAAAATACCTTTTACAGTCCCCGTTTGGACCATTTTGTTGTTTGTGCTAAACTATACCCAGGTCCTAAGGTCTTTTAGGAAACCCATTTATGTTGTAATGATAAACCTCAGGATCATCATTGACAGCAATCATAACAGAACCACCCAACTTAATGCTGCCACCGATTCATGCTTTCATAGCCTGAAGATACTGAGGGAGATTTTCAAAGGGCTTCTGGGGAAACTGTGAGGCATGCCCTGGTCACAAGTATGATAGACTACTGGAAAACCCTCCATCCTGGAACCGAGAAAACCAGAAGGCTGCAGACCATTAAGAACACAGAAGCCAAAATCAATCTCAACCTCCCACAATGCAATCACATCACACCTGAAGGAGCTCCTCTGGCTCACTTTTCATAAACAAGCACAATTCAAACTTCTCACCCACACTTTCAAGGCATTGCACAACAATGGCTGATTATATCTCAACAGTAGCATCTGCTTTCACAAATCACCAAGACAACTCTGCTTGTCTGAACTTCTACTTGCACAAATCCCAAGCATACAGAAAACAGATCCAGCAGTTGAGCCCCGTCCCACATAGCTCCTAAGGCATGGAGCAACCTGCTGCTACACATTAGAGCCTCCTCCTCAAATCTTCAATTCTGCAACATGTTTTTTTGATTAGTCCAGCTAGGTCCTAGTTGTGGCTAGACTCACACGTGCTCAGTGTCAGGATACCCTTTCGAGTGATAGTGCGCTCAACAAATCTATATAATAAAACATATCAAAATATACATTTTAGCTCGTACAATAATAAGCAAAATCACTGAAAGGCGATATTTGTAACTATTATCTGTATATACTTCAAACAGAAATAAAAAGCACTTTTAAATGTGTTCTACAGCTATGTTAATGATCACTGATAAAGGAAATAATGTAGAAAAGTGATGTTATAAATAAATATATATACCGTTTTGTTTAAAGTTCTATTTAGTATCATGCCTGGGCCTTTCAGACTCTCAATACAACAATACAACAACAATTGGCCAGTATTGTTTGTGTTGAAAAGTGGCAACCCTAGCTGAGCACAGCATCTGCCATATGCCTAGTCATCAAAGAAAAGTTCCTGCCATTGTGTGCATGGGGTTGTAGGCATAGCCAGCAAACAAAAAAAAAACAATAGACTTATGTGTTGCCACTGCTATAATGATTCCTTCAGAGTTTGCTTTACACCTGACATTGATCATGTGGTCCTGAGAGACCATGTGGTACTAGAAACACTCAGAGGTGGCCACCTCGGCTTCATTTAAGCAAGCACTCGTGGTGCATCCAATAGAGTAATGTAAAGACAGACGCCTGTGTTTAACACAGGTGGCTCTCCCCAGCATAGAACAGGCTGCCGGCAGGATGCACTTTAGACTTCTTAAAAGAATCAAAGCAAAAACAAGAAAGTGGTGGATTGAATTAATCTCAGGCACTGGCAATCACTCAGGCCGCATCCCAATCCATTGTTTTTTTTGCCCACCATGCCACCTCAGTTTGGACCTAGCCATATGCAAATAAGCTTTGCTCTGCTCCTCATGGGAACAGTCCAACCCTAACTGCCAGGCCAAGTCCTCCCTGAACCAGAACACAAGTCACCAAGGACCAGTTGTGCCATAGATAGGGCTCCTCAGCCAATTATAGCTTGGTTCCAGTGCACAGTGAGTCCAGGACCTACGTCTGGGCATCCCAGCCACATTTAGGGCGGTAAATGAAAAAAACACAAGGTGATAGATGGAATGCTTGAGTTAATCTCAGCCACTGATGATCGCTCGGGCCACACTCCAATCCATCTTTTTTTTGCCTACCGTGCCCCCTCAGTTTGGACCCAGCCATATGCAAATCAGTCTTGACCCTGCTCCTCATGGGGACAGCCCAGCTCCAACTGCCAGGCCAAGTCCTCCCTGAACCAGAACACAAACATCCTAGGACCAGTTTTGCTCTAGTTAGGGATCTTCAGCAAGGTATAGCTTTCTTCCAGTGGCTCAGTGCACCTGGGATCCACATCTGGGCATATCTGGTGCAGAAACAACAAGTTCATGGGTGGAATGATTGAGTTAATCTCAGCCACTGGTAATCGCTTGGGCCACATCCCAACCCATAATTTTTTGCCCATCTTGCCACCTCAGTTTGGACCCAGCCTTATGACCAGCTGCCAGTTACACCTAATCAGATGGCCCAGGATCAGGCTGCAGGTGCTAAATGGTAAGAACAAGAAAATGCCAACTTTCTAAAAGTGCCATTTTCAGAATTGCAACTAAAAATCTGACTTTACTATTAAAGATGGCTTTTCACTACTATGCTTTAGACACCCAACTCAAGCTGCCTACCTGCTCCCATTTAGGAGTTATCACTTAAACAATGCAATAAGTAACCTAAGATTAACCTACTGAAGAGGTAGGCTTCACAATAGTGAAAAACTAATTTGTGAGATTTTAACTACCAGGACATGTAAAACTTCAAAGTACATGTCCAACATTTTAATTACAATACACCCTGCCCCATGAGCTGCCTGGCGCCTGTTTTAGAGGTGACATTATTGTAATAAAAAAGGGATTTAAGGCTTGGTTTTAAGGGGGCTATTTTGCCAAGGCGAATTGGCATTTTAAAACTGCCAACAAGCTGCAATGGCAGACCTGGGACATGTGGACATGTTTCAAGGGATACTTAAGAGGTTGGCACAATAAGTGCTGCAGGCCAACTAGTGGCATGTAATTTACCAGCCACAGGTATATTGCATACCCTTTTACTAGTAATTTAAGTGTACCAATCAGGTGTAGCCCAATGTTACCATGTTTTAGGGAGAGTGGCACAAGCCCTTTAGTACTGGTTAGCAGTGGTAAAGTGCACAGAGTTATAAATGCCAACTAGGAAGGGGATGCCTGACACCTCAGTGGGGTGGAAACATCTGGATGACCCCTTTAGTTCAAAGAGGGCACAGAATAGAAATATTGGGCACTTAGACCCAACTCTTTAGTGCACTTCTGGACCAGTGGCTCTGCTAGGAAGAAAGACTGCTGTGCTGATGAAAATACTGCTGCTCTTCTGACCTGATGCCCTGCTGCCCTCTTGCCTGTGTGAGAAGGACTAGAACTGCAACCTGTACCCAGGGCCACCAGGGTGACTCCAAGGGCTGTTTGTCTTGCCTAATGATCAGAAGCCTCAGGCTTTCTACATCCTTGAACACATCAACTGGATTCAGCCATCAGTGAGCTCTGCCCTCTCAAGTGCTGCCATTCCAGTGCTGGACCCTTGGAAGTGGGCATCAAGGCGCATTGTCACTCTATCTGTGAATTCAGCAGAACAAACACATTCTATTTAACATATCTCCCACAGAAATGGTGCATCGCCTCAGCATCCCAACACATCTCCTTCAGAACTGAGGCATCACCACTGCTGCATTGACATCCCCAAAATAAGGGCTATGCATCACCCATCGCATCCCATTGGACTCAACACTGCACTACACACCTCCTTGCCCAGCCATTGCATTGCCTCTGCTGCCATGATGCATCTTTGTTGCCGGAATGTGCATCTCTTCATAACCAGGATTAAGGTACTGTGTTAAGTGGGCCGAGAGGGCCTGCACTCCATGGTTGCCAGCAGGATCTTGTGACTTTATCCTGGTCCGACGCGACAAGATAACCACAGTTGGTGCTTTGTGGCACTATTCTCACTTAAATCTTTAAAATAGCATATCTCTGATTCTCCTAAATGGATTTTTGTCATTTTGGTCGTGATTTACTTATTAAAATGTACTCTATGTTTCTTAATTGATCGGGGATTTTTTTTTGTACTGAGTTTCCTCTTATTGCTGTTTGAAGTAATGTATAAATACCTTACGTATTGCCTCTAAGTTACGCCTGACTGCTCTTTGACTAGCAACCAGAGGGGTAAGCACAGGCTAATTTGGGGTTTGTCTTTGAATGCATCCTGACAATGATAGTGGTCTTTGCTTTAGTAGGGTATCACACCCCTCAACCAGTAACCCAATTTCTCACAAGGTGTTGGACTTTTTTGCTTATGCAGGATCATCCCCAATCTTTTTGCCTCCTGCCTCCTATTTTTTCTGACCTGTTACTGATGGCTTTTGAACTCTGAGCACTTTACCACTGCTAACCAGTGCTAACGTGCATATGTTCTCTGTGTAAATTGTATGTAATTGGTTTAGCCATGATTGGCATATTTGATTTACTAGTAAGTCCCTAGTAAAGTGCAATAGAGGTGCCAGGGCCTGTAAATCAAATGCTACTAGTGGGCCTGCAGCACTGATTGTGCCACCCACATAAGTAGCTCTGTAATCATGTCTCAGACCTGCCACTGTGTGTGCAGTTGTAACTGTAAATTTGACTTGGCAAGTGTACCCATTTGCCAGGCCTAAACCTCCCCTTTTCTTACATGTCAGAGACCCCTACGGTAGGCCCTAGGTAGCCCCAAGGGCAGGGTACAGTGTATGGTTAAGGTAGGACATATTGTAATGTGTTTTATATGTCCTGACAGTGAAATATTGCTAAATTAGTTTTTCACTGTTGCAAGGCCTGTCCCTCTCATAGGCTCACATGGGGGCTACCTTTGAATCTGATTAAAGTGTAGATTCAATTTGGGAACAGATGGACATGTGGAGTTTGGGGTCTCTGAGCTCACAATTTAAAAATACTTATTTTAGTAAAGTTGATTTTAAGATTATGGGGGTCATTCTGACCCCGGCGGGCGGCGGTTGCCGCCCGCCTGGAGGGAACCGCCATTTGGCCGCCCCGCGGTCAAAAGACCGCTGGGGCCATTCCAACTTTCCCGCTGGGCCGGCGGGCGCTACCTAAGGTAGCGCCCGCCGGCCCAGCGGGAAAGGGGCCTGCAACACTGAAGCCGGCTCCGAATGGAGCCGGCGGTGCTGCAGGTGTGCGACAGGTGCAGTTGCACCCATCGCGCTTTTCACTGTCTGCAAGGCAGACAGTGAAAAGCATGCTAGGGCCCCCAGGGGCCCCATGACACCTGTTCCCACCATCCTGTTCCTGGCGGTAACAACCGCCAGAAACAGGCTGGCGGGAAGGGGGTCGGAATCCCCATGGCGGCGCTGCTTGCAGCGCCGCCATGGAGGATTAGCCCAGCCGGGGGAAATCCGGCGGGAAACCGCCGGACCCGGTTTTCCGACCGCGGCTTTACCGCCGCGGTCGGTATGGGCAAGAAAGCACCGCCAGCCTGTTGGCGGTGCTTCTGTCATTCGTGGCCCTGGTGGTCGTAGACCGCCAGGGTCAGAATGACCCCCTATGTGTTTGAAAATGCCACTTTTAAGAAAGTGAGCATTTTCTTGCTTATACCATTTCTGCGACTCTGTTTGTGGACTCCCTGTCTGGGTCAGTTTTACAGTTGGCACCTCACACTAGACAGTGAAAGAAAGGGAGGTGGGGAGTAGCCTGCATATCCTGATGAGCCATCTGTGCTAGGAGGGAGGGGAGGAGTGGTCACTCACACCTGAAGGGGCTGTGCCTGCCTTCACACAATGCAGTCTCCAACCCGCTGGTGAGTGTCTGGGGCCTGGCCTGGGCAAGGCAGGATTTCACATTCAAAAGAGACTTTACTTTGAAGTAGGCCTACTGGCGGAGTATAAATATGCCCCTTCGTTATCTCCAATTAAAACAGATTAATTTTGGTGCTCAGCCTGATCTTAAATCTCGACCATACCTTTGTAATTCAAACTATACTTACATGTAGTTATGAGCCAGAATAAAATATATTAATCCTTGATTGGAAGCCGCACCAGGGCCACACCTTAGCTTGTCATGTAAGCAGTTTCCTAAGTTTGAATATAATTTGTGACGCACTATTTGTTCACTGAATACAGCTTCAATTTCTGTAAAAGAACAATGAAAGGGAGCAGCATGTCATAAATCAAGAGGTAATGCATTGTAAATCTGAACTGAACTAATGGTTGGAATGCTTGAATTAATGTGAGCCACTGGTGATTACTCTGGACCATATCACAGTCCATTGTTATTTTGCACACAATGCCACCTCAATGTGGACCCAGCAATATGCAAATCAGTCATGACCATGTTTCAATGGGAACAGCCCAGACCAAGAGTCCAGACCTTGTCCTCCCTGCAGTGGGACACAAACACCCCATGACCGGTTTCACACTTATTAAGGTTTCTCAGCCAGATTGCTTGGCTCCAGTGGCACAACGTGCACAGAGACAATGCCTGTTCATTCCCATCCATCATTATTTTGCACACCAAGCTGCGTCATTTTGGACCCAGCCATATGCAAATCAGATGTGACCAAGCTCCAATGGAAACATTCCATTCTGAACTGCCTGGCCGAGGCCTTCCGGAACCAGAACACAAGAAACAAGCCTGGAAATTTGGTCTGGAATGTTCGTATTGAAGACAGGTCAAGACTAATTTGCATATGGCTGGCCTCAAACTGATGTGGCATGGTGAGCAAAATAATCATGGACTGGGATGCTGTCCCAAGTAATTACCAGTGGCTGGGATCAATTCAAGACTTGCACCCATCACTTTTTTGTATACTACATTGCAAATCCTAACGGCAACCATATTCAACATTCTTCTACCAAATTTGAGGCCTGATTTACACTTTTTGCCACAACACTGTGCAAACGCAGTTTTGCAGCTAAAAAGTATAGCGCCGACTTGCGCCATTCCACACCGCCAGCCGGGTGTCATATTAAAGGGATGGCACAAGCTGGCGCTAAAGTTGGGCTAACATCTTCAAAAAAGATGTTAGCCGGGTCAGGGTGGCGGTAGGGAAAGAGGGGGTTGTGCGTCAATCAATCAAGCAAGCTTTATTCGGTCAAGTAGCCATCAAAGCATCACAATAAAATTTAAATTCAAAATTTAAAACCTGTACAAAATATAAAAACATAAAACTAATGAACACACACAATCTTAAAATTCTTAACTCTAAAATACTTATACACCTAATGTTCCATCATAAGAGTTCATTAAAAAACAACTGCGTATATGCCATGCTGCCACAAGAAACTTTCTAACTGCGAGAATTAAATAATTGGAACTATAGCTTTTTAAAACCCTTATCGCTGTACAACATTGATTCAAACCCAATTCTCAACAGCTTCTGTGAATCCATGTTGACCGAGGAGTGGAATAGGCAGGGCAAAAAAAAAACATAAAATGATCAACAGTTTCTGAACTACTACGGCATGCTGGACATAAATCAGAGAAAGAAGTTAATCCCCAGCTACTTGTTAAAGACATCAGCGGTAAGCTCCCAAAACGGAAATGAGCATGCAGGCCTTTGCCCAATAAAACTGGTATTATATCTAAATATGGTTCATACTGTGGGTACCACTTAAAATCAATAAATAGATTGGTCAATCGACCATATGATTTACAACAGATGGAGTCGTTCCTTACGTGGGACCAATAAGCTGTTTTCAGGGTAATTTTATGGGATTTTTCCCAAAATACGAAACCAGTTGGACACATGTCTAAACCATGGGATGGTAACCACAGTCATTCTCTTTAATAGATCAAGGGGGAAGTCCCTGTATATGGCAAGTTCGGGAATAGTCCAAATCCTTATCCAAAAAAGTAAGGGTCTTAAAGCTATCAAATCAGCTATAACGATTGAACCCTAAATCCAGAAACATTGGGATCAGGGGTGTGTAACGAGGACAGGCAATTAGGGCCCTGGCAAAATTGTTTTCACCCACAGTTAATCTTTTACTGTTAGAAAACCCCATATCTCATCACCATAGGCGGCCGCTCCCTGCACCTTTGCCAGATAGATTTTAATAGCTGGAGATACAGCATTTGATACCAAACTTCGGTAAAAGAGCAGAATAGCGGCCGCTCTATGGTGAAGGAGCCCCGCGCTTTTGCTAATCTGGTCCTCCCAGTGTAATTTGCTTGATATCCTCACACCCAGGTAATCTATTGAACTAACCTTGCTTAAGGAAATCCCATCTAAATTAATGGTGCATCTCCTGCAAGATCCGGAACTAAACACCATTCATTTTGTTTTACTGACATTCAACTCCAACCCATAATCTGTACAAAATGATTTAAGTCTATCGACAAGGATTTGAAGACCCATAGGGGTCTTAGAGAAGAGAATTGTCAGCAAAAAGAAGAATAGGGATTTTCTGCGCATCCAGTGTGGGAGCCTCATTCTGGCAGAGGATCAAAACTTGTACCACCTCATTGATAAATAAGGTGAATAAGAATGGGGCCAGAACACAACCCTGTTAAACTCCCCTCTGAATAGGAATATTTTCAGTCAACTCGCCTTGATTACCCCGTTGCACTTGTGCATATGTATTTTCATGCAGCCGATGTAAAAGATGAATTATATTAATTGGAGTGCCCAATCTATGTAGTACTTCCCACAGTTTTTCTCTTGGGAACAGGTCGAAAGCAGATTGTAGATCCACAAAAACAACAAATAAATGTTGCTTAGCGAGGGCTACATATTTCCAATACAAGAGCTCCAACCTAAAAACCTGATCTATCGTACTGGTTTTTGGGCGGAAGCCCGTCTGTAAAGGGGAAAGAGCCTGATGATCTTGAACCCAACTCATTAGCCTCCCAACGAGTTGTTTGGCGAAAACATTCTGTAGGTTATCAATGAGGCTAATAGGTCTACAATTAGCTGGAAGATTTGCATTACCCTTTCTGTAACTAGGGATGATTTCAGCCCCTTTCCAAGTACTCGGAATGACACCGCCTGCAGCTATTTTATTCGAGATCAGCTTTATATACCAGGGCCATATAATTGGCTCTGATTTATAAAGATCTACCTGTAACTTATCCGTACCAGGTGCTTCACCTGATTTTAAAGAATTAATTGTGGCTATAGTTTCCTCCAAGGAAAAGATGATACAGTCCTCAGGGGTATAAATACCTGCCCCAGATAAGTCAAGGCTAGTATTCAAACTGACCAACGATAGAGAAACAGAATCACAGATTTGGGGATTACAGTTTAAGGAATTGCAGGGGGTAACATAGATTTGGGTGAAATGATCCACCCAACTCTCGGGTTGTATGTGATTCCTAATGTTACTCCTGGCCCCTCTTTGTCTTTTGGACAATAATTCCCAAAACAACATATTATTATTAGATTTAGATGCATCAAGCAATTCCTGCCAAATAGAGTCTTCCCATGTCCTTTTTGCTTGCAGTATGGCCTCCTTATGTATTCGTCTGGCTGATTGAATATCCCCTAGGGAACTAGTCCTGATAGCAATTTTTAATGCAGACGTAGCCCTTGAGCAGACTTCAGTAAACCATCCATTACTATTCATGTTAGCATCACGGGCCCTAAAACCAGCCTTTTTATAAAAGAAACTCTGTAATTTCTTCAGCATATTATCATGAATATTAAGAATAGGGATGTTATTGGCTTCATGCCCCTCGTAGACTGCCAATTCATCGACAAACAATTTGTAAATCCCACCTATCAAATAGGGGTTGGACAACACCCTTGGCCAGCCAACCTGTGTATGATTGTTGTTCAGGAGTGGAGTTGGAACCACTGTATGTTGAGTATTCAGTGACCTCTTGAATTCACCCCCATGTAAAGTAAGAAGCAAGGAGTTATGGTCACTCTCACACCCAGTTCCACCTTCATATCCCTCAACAAAGACCACAGCCTGACATCCACTAGAAAATAGTTGATAACACTGGTGGACATACCTCGTTTGAATGTGGGGACAATATTTAAATCAGAAGGCATGCGGCCATTACAAGCCCTGAGACCATACTTTAGACTTAGGGTAGTCAACTGGGAAGCCACACAAGAACGGTACAATGCAGAGGGATGGTTAACAGTGGGATCCCCCAAAATTCATCTTCTTCGACCGTTAGTCCACTAATCAAGACGGAAGGTTCAAAAGTACAGTTCAAATCACCTGCTATTATTAAAAAGGTCGAGCGATGCAAGGTGTCCAAAAATTCAGACAATAAAACTAGAGTCTGGGACTCAGAACCCCAGGGGACACACCGAGCATAAACATTAATAAGGGTGATCATGAGGTCCTGATGGAAAATGACTTGTACTCCCATTAGGTCGAGAGAATCAATATTTAATATCAAGTGGTCACATTGCAGCTTCTTATTTAAAAGCACCGATAGGCGGGAAACATCCTTTTTTACGACTTTTATTTTCCGAAAGTCGTGGTTAACGAAAGTGCAACAACGCTTTTTTTAACCACGACTCTGGTTTTTTGTGCCTTAACTACATATGTTCTGAACAACGAACATGCGTGGTTAAGATACAAAGAAGGGAGTTGGCGAAGGTAAGTGGTGGGTCTAGGTTTTGGGGAGGGGGTGGGGGTGGGGGGTCAGGGGGTTTTAGGTTTTGGGGTGGGGTTGGGGGGGTGGGGCGTTTTTTGGTTTTGGGGAGTGGGTGGGGGTCAGGGGGTTTTAGGTTTTGGGGTGGGGGGGTGGGGTGAGGGATGTAGGGTGAATGGTGCCTATTGCTAATGATTTTATCAGGAATGCCTTTACAACGAAATATCGTTGTTAAGGCATTCGTGGTAAAATCATTAGTAGTAGCAACGAGGTCGGTATTCCGACCTCGTTGTTAAGGCAGTAGTTGTTTTTGAAGTCGTTGTTTCATCGTACAATCCCAATAGGCCTCCTTTAGCACGGCCTGGACCATTCTCTGGTGGTTGAGCTTGGATACTAAATGAAAGAAACCCAGCTACATAAATTTGATCCTCAGCCCAAGTTTCCTGAAAAAGGCAAACATCCTGATTATTAATGTAGGTGATCCACTCTGGGTTGGCTAACTTCCCATCAATGCCAGCTAAATTCCAAGTCATTATAGATAACTCATGATTATCTGATTCAATTTCATGAATGGGGCAAACAGCCTCCTTCACATACATATCCTCGTTGTATATCCCACAAGGCACCTTCTGAGTGACCTCATTCACATGCATATCCTCATTATATATCCCAAAGGGCACCTCCTGAACAGCATTTAGTCATTCGATAGCTGGCGGTGTATAAGGGTTTTTAGATACCATAGGCAATTCACATTCCTGAGTGGAGGCTGGCCTTTCACAAGCTGCAGTTGGAAAAATTCCTGGATGGATTTCATGCAAGGCTAATACCAACCCCACTCGTTTCCCTGAAATGGCATGTGCGTGATTCAAAATCCATGAGTTGGTCTGCCAATAACTTATTGGCAAGACGGACAGAAATTAAGTCAGAATTCAGCCCAGAAAGGCGACATCTGCCCACAGTAAGGATGTCAGTACGATTAATTGAAAGGCAGTTGCGTTAGGCACGTAACCAATGAATGACCTTATTAGTCAAAGACTCATGGTTCTCAAAGGAACCTAATGCCAGCGTGGGCACATCAACCATATAAATTGTACTATCCCTACTTCTTAAACCTAAACCCTGATCCACAGGTGCAGACCTACTGACATCATATTGAAGAGTGGCATCAATGGGAGATTTAAAAATTTTGGTCTGAGGAGCGGGAAAGCTGACTGCCCCACTAAGTACTTGGGGGGTAATATTCCCCCATTGGCCCATCTTTAGGAGCATCGGGCTGGGCAATGATATAATTATGGTTCCCCAAGGAATCCCTGAAATTAGGCTCTCTATTACACTGCCGCCTTCCACTTACAAGCTCTAACTGATGACCCTCTACACGAGATATGGGTGGATTATCAAAAGAGGGAGGCATAGCTGTCCCCATGGGGGGAGTACCGTCTTCTAGCCTTAATTTGGACATGACAAGGCTCCCACCCCCCCTTGCCTCCCCATCAATCAACTGACATTTACAACCACACTTCTGTATCAATGAAGAAACCAAGCTCTTAACTTCGTCCACCTTCTGAAGGACAGGAGCCAAGTCAATTCCATTATCTAGCAATTTCAATCCATCAAAATCAGGAGGGAGATTGGTCGAGATGTTGTCATCAATAGCAACTTCAGATGGAAAATGTACAAAACAAGCTGGAAGGCCCCCATCCTCCGCCAGTGGCTCAAACCAAACAGTACACAATATGTTTGGAACCACCCTAACCACTGGGCTTAGTGGAGGAGGGAAAGCCTTAGTTTTCTTGGAAGGAGTGCCCCTCTGACATGACAAGGCACTTGGGACACTACAGGATATTGCCGACGATAAAGGTAAGGAGTTTTTCCTGGGGATATGCGATTCCCCATTTATAGCAGACTCCAAAGGGGAATGTGCACGCACGTCCCCGGTTCTTTGTCATAAAATGATGCCAGCCTGGTTAGTGGCAAAAAAATGCCTCTAACTAGACTAGCACCATTTCCTGGCACACAACCACCAAAAACATGACTCCTGTCTTAGGAAAGACAGGAGTCATACCCACCACCCCAATGGACAGCACGGGGGACAAGTGTCCCCTAGGCATAGCCATTGCACCCAGTGCCATGCAGGGGGCACCAAGTTGGCCCCCAGTGGCACATTAAATAAAAGTTTAAAAATACTTACCAATACTTACCCTACTTACCTGGAATGGGACGGCCCAATCCTCTGGTGTCCATCTGGTGTGGGTGGGGGTGTTCCTGGGGCTTGGGGAGTGCACCTGTGGACCCATTCCATGGTGTTTAACCATGGAAATGGGTCCCCGGGTCCCCTAACTCCTGATGTGACCCAGGCATTAAATAATGGTGCAAAGCCAGCTTTGCACCATTATTTAGCCCCTCCTCCCACCCTTACGTCATTTTAGCACTGGGGGCACAAATATGGTGCTTTGGGGATAGCACCATTTTTAGATGGGAACGCCTACCTTGCATCTCATTGACGCAAAGTAGGTTCACGCATAGAAAAAATGGTGCAAACTCCAATATTTTGACGCTAGACGTGTCTAGCATCAAAATATAAATATGGAGTTAAGTTTGCGATAAATTTCTGTGAAAAAAAATGACGCAATTTCGACGCAAACAGAGTATAAATATGCCCCTTGGTGTCTCCAATTGGAGCTGATCAATTTTGGTGCTCAGTTTGATCTTAGATCTCGACCATACCGTTGTAATTCAAACTAGATGTACATGTAGTTAGGAGCAAAAAGAAAATATATTAATCCTTGATTGGAAGTCACACCAGGGCCACACCTTAGCTTTTCATGTAGGCAGTTTCCGAAGTTTGAATATAATTTGTTTACTACCTGTACTTTCTCTATGTTTTACTGTTGCATATTTAAATACACAAATACAATAATCGAGAGAAAACAACAGCTTGAAATTTAGAACATAGTGTTTCCATAGGAATATATTCTATAGTTAACTCAATTTACCAACAGAATGCGAGTGTGCTGTTTCCATTAGCAGCTCAATCTGTTGTTTCACACGTGCTTTTTGCAGTAATACCGTTTTCCTGAGTCACCAACATAAAAGTCTGCAGTAATGTATGCATCATTACCTGGCTCACGGGCTGTTGATAAAAAACTCATTTTGATAATTGATTGGAATAAGTTAATGTGGCCTACGTAGAAAAAAGGGCAAGGACATAATTATCATCACCAAAGCTTTTACAATTTTTAGCAATCACAGAGCTCTTGAAAGCGACCCATTAAACAACTGAAAATTAGTTTTCGGCTGTAAAGAAAAAAATCGTCAACCATTTAATCACAGAAGTTCTCTTACATTTCTGATTCCGAGAGTCATTGGAGGATGCTGTTGACCTCACTTCGCCCAAATAGTAGAACACTTCTTTTCATTTCACCTAATTGAAAACATTATTCAAAACTGCAGTGTGTGCTGCTGAGTCAAAGGGACCTACGCTGAAAGACACTGATTTATGTGAGGCAGAAAAACGATATAGCTATGCAAAGTCCTTTTCAAATTAATGTTCTGAATGAATTAGCTTTTGATTAATTTTAAATGAAAAATACTTCGAGGTTTATGCAGGTTTGTGATTTCTCATCTGCAGAACGCAGTACCTCAGATTAACATTTATACATTGGGTATGAATTAAGATTCATTGCTAGTTTAGCCTATGGGTGGAATGGTAAAATTTCCAAACATGGCGAAGAAGGAGCACTTATGATTTTCCAAACACATCTGGTCAAAAATAGCAAAAGAACTAGAGCATTGAAATAGCATAGTTGTTTTTTGCCAAAAGGATGTGTATTTCATATTAACGCATTTTTACGTTCAATATAATATTTAAAATATTTGAAATGAACTCTTATACTGGGGGTTCTCCGGTGTAGTAGGTGAGAAAGTACAGATTCCAATCATGCTAAAATCAACAACACATTCAAAGGGAGAAAGAAAGGTTTAAAACCCGTTTTAGGTCATTTATTTTCTATTTTTGTCGATCTATGTTCGCACTTACACACATATCATATCTTTGCTAAATGGCTTAAAGATACATTCCAACAATATCAGGCCATTTGAGGTCTTGATTAAACTTAACAGTCCATTATCTTGAGTGAAGGAATAGCTATCAAGTAACGTTTTGAACATAGATCCACATAGGCAACCAATATATTTTTGACATTGCCTAGGACATGATCCATACATTATCGTACTGTAACGTATACCAAGACAGGTACTGGGTTTAGTAAGGTATGGCAAGGCTTATACATGAAAGCTTCTCACTAGAGAGAATACTGCATGTTGACATCACTGCAGCATACCCTAGTGTGGGTGTAAATTAAATCTGTGCATCATCATGATTTGGCATACAAATAGAACTTTGTTTATTCCTGCTTTCTGGGGACGATTTGCCCCGATGAGGACGCTGATCAATTTGTGTTTGCAAGGGGCATGTTCTGAGCTGCCCTGTTCAGCATGTTGACCATCATATGCGCCGGTTGTCCTGCTCTATGGTCTCTGCACTTGCAGTCGTGCAGAGGGATGTTGTGCATAATCATGGATCATGTCTTGTGCCAAAGATGACAAACTTGCACTTTTTCACTCTCCAGGTAGATGTGATGAATTCCAGAATAGTGGAATTAATTAGGTCTGCAATTTGCCATTCGCGAGATGGTGTTCAGTCCGTAGGGTATTAACTAAAGCTCCGATCTAAGATGAAGTAGGCCCTGTTCTTGTGATGGCAGTTCCTGTTGGACCCATATATAGGAGGCTATACCGGGAGAAGGGTCCTTTGCAATGTATTTGGGCCCAGATTTATACTCTGTTTGCGCCAGATTAGCGTCACTTTTTTTTTTTTTACGCCAATCTGGCACAAACTTAACTCCATATTTATATTTTGATGGTAGACATGTCTAGCGTCAAAAATATGGAGTTAGTGTCATTTTAAGTATGCGCGAAACCGTCTTGTGTGAATGAGATGCAAGGTAGGCGTTCCCGTCCAAAAAATTACTCAAACACAGCAGCGTCATATTTATCCACCCAGGCAAAAAAGACTCACGGTTGGGAGGTGGACCCGAAAAATAATGCAAGGCCCGATTTGTGTCAAATTTGAATGCCTGGGTCAGGGAATGCGTTAAAATAAGGCAAACACACCACTACTTAAGGAAAATACACACAAGCAACATCATTGCTCAATAAGGATAACATGGAGGTGCTACTGATGCAGCATGCCAGACGATGCAGAGCACAGGACTGACAGCAGCAGCCACCCCCACCCCAACGTGGCCCCCAAAGGCACCGCAGAAGGCAGGAGAGGGTGTTCAGGACCAGGACAACATTCCAGGGCTTCAGGGAACAGGATATAATCCGGAGGTATAGACTCAACTGGCAAGGCATACAGCAGCTGCTGCGTCACATTGAGCCACATATGACAGCCAGCTTGCAGACACCACACAATATACCACCTGTGACCAAGCTGCTAGCTGTCGAGCACATGTTGGCAAGTGGCTCCTTTCAAACAACGGGTGCCCCGGTCGCTGGGGTATCGCAGCCCTCATTCTCCACCTTCCTTCCTAAGGTCCTAGATGACATAGGGGGTCATTCGACCGCCAGGGCCAACGACCGCGGAAGCACCGCCAACAGGCTGGCGGTGCTTCCTGGGCCATTCTGACCGCGGCGGTAAAGCTGCGGTCAGAAAAGGGGAACCGGCGGTTTCCTGCCGGTTTTCCCCTGGGCAAGGGAATCCTCTGTGGCGGCGCTGCTTGCAGCGCCGCCAAGGGGATTCCGACCCCCTTCCCGCCACCCTGTTCCTGGCGGTTGTTACCGCCAGGAACAGGATGGCGGGAACGGGTGTTGTGGGGCCCCTGGGGGCCCCTGCACTGCCCATGCCACTGGCATGGGCAGTGCAGGGGCCCCTTAACAGGGCCCCATAATGATTTTCAGTGTCTGCTTTGCAGACACTGAAAATTGCGATGGGTGCCACTGCACCCGTCGCACCCCAGCAACTCCGCCGGCTCCATTCGGAGCCGGCTTCATCGTTGCTGGGTCTTTGCCGCTGGGCCGGCGGGCGGCCTTTTGGCGGTCGTCCGCCGGCCCAGCGGGAAAGTCAGAATGACCACCGCGGTCATTTGACCGCAGTGCGGTCTTCTGGCGGTCTCCGCCCGGCGGGCGGCACCCGCCGCCCGCCGGGGTCGGAATGACCCCCATAATCTCCTTTACACCCTGCCACATCACCTTCCCCAACAGACAGCAGAAGCAGCAGGAGATCAAACAGGGGTTTTACCAAATTCATGGCTTCCTGCATGTGCTTGGTGCAATTGATTGCACCCATGTCCGGATTGTACCACCTGCTGCAACAGAGCATCTATACCGGAACAGAAAGCACACCCACTCAATAAATGTGCAGGCCATAGTTGATCACCAGGGATTGTTTACCAACATATTGGCCAAGTATCCTGGGAGTGTACAGGATTCCTTCATCTTTCGCCACAGCACCATCAATCAGAACTTCCAGGTCAGACGACATGGCATTGGCCTTATTGTCAGTAAGCCCATAAACCTAGCAATATACACACATCACTGCAACCCTGCAGGACACACAATACATACACCACTACATTGACATGTGGGCAGGAAGACACTGAGGTGTGACGCAGGTAGTTATGTTGTACATCCTGACACAAAGGGACACACACCTATGGACAAATGACGGCTGCCAACAATAATGGATGCCACCCTAGAGCTACAACGGACCAATATCAAAGCACACAGTGACAATGACATGGCCTGCACTGGAAGCGCAACTTCGAAAATTAACCATTTACTATTACAATAGGCCACATAGTCAATCCCACACCCTTCCAAGCAATAAGTTCTTTGGAAGGGGTGTGCAATGTGTTTTGCTGCAGGTTAAACACAATTAAACACATAGCATGGCGATGCTGACCCACATGTAGGTGACACAGAAATACTAAGGCAGTCCCAACATCATACATCACTCGTTGGGTGAGGTTACCAGGTAGCAAAAAGGAAGTGGACTGTGCTATGAACACATATTGATGTGCCACTAATACAAACTGCACACTGCTGCACACACGGAAAGAGCCAATTGTTCATCAAAATAACAGATGTACTGGGAGATGGTTCTTCCTGCACAGAATCATCCACCTCCAAAAGGCAGTTAGCCAGGTTATGTTCAGCAAGTTGGGTAGTGTAGGTGCACGTTTGCACATGAGCCACTGGCAGAGGGAACTACAAAGGTCTGCATAGAACCAAGTCACACATGGGACAATTGTGCATTGTCAATACTGAACACCTCAGTGCTGCCAACTTAGGGAGATGTGTTGTGCATTGTCACCAAGCCTAATCAAAGGGCCTCACTTTTGGATTTCATCTGCAATAACAAATGTCTAAGTGGATGGGATGTCCAGGCCGTGTAGTGCAACCATGTTACCACATCTGAATCTGTTATGTGTGTGGAAGTATCATGTCCCCTCCAGTGAAAGCACACTAAAACATGTTGCTCACTACACAACGCATGGTACATACATACTGACCAGTAGTTTGGAAACAAAATCATAGATACCAGGTCAATGAGCCAAGCACAAGTTGTCAAGTCAAACAACACAACACAGAAAAAAAAACTCACAAAAGCCAAGGATCTCACACAATGCCACAAACGCACATGAGTCACAGACGACACTAGATGTCAACTGCCAGGCTACATGAAATTCCTGGTGCAAGCGCTAACAAAATACTTACTCCTATTTTCTTTTTCAGCTGATCAGGGTTATGGGATCTAGTCATGGATCGTGACCCCATTCCCCAACCCAAGCACAGCAGCAGAGCGTGCCTATGATGAGGCACATCAGAGGACATGCACCATTGTTGAACAGACCTTTGGCATCCTGAAGTCCAGATTCAGGTGCCTGGACATCACAGGAGGCAGCCTCCTATATGCCCCAGAAATGGTTTGCAAGATCATATTGACTTGTGCCATCCTGCACAACATTTGTGTTTGGAGGAACATCCCCCTATATGAACCCAAGCAAGAACTGCCTGAGGAGGAGGATGGTGCCAGGGAAAATGAAGTGGAACATCCAAACACAGCTGCAGGAATGTGCAGCAGACAGCAGATTGTTCAAAACTATTTTCACCAATAGTCACTCTAAATACATTATTAGGATATGTAATTAAACACCTCACTTTATCACACAATCCTGCTCTGGTTACTTATTTCTCCATATCATGTTCCCAGGGAGCATGTCACAAAGACAAATCTGACTATTTCTGATGCAAAATCACATATGAAGAGTATAATTGAACAGCAAACATCACACACATATAAAAAGAAAATCTTTTGAATTTCACATAGGAACGACAAAATCATAGGACCACAGAATATGACACACATCCATGTTGCCAACATAGTCTACTGTAGCACATGACACACAACTATGACATCTCCAATCATAAGGTAAACAAGCTGAAATATAAGTGGTAACAGGAATGTATGAACAGACCCCTGATATTAGTAAGTGTGACATTTGGTATCTCTGCAAGGAGCTTGTGTGACAAGAGGTACATCATTTCTGAAAATTTATAGCATGAGTGTCCCAGGTATGACAAGAAATGGTCACAACACATGCCCTGCGCAGTCCATCCCTGGTAATAATTCCTGCCACTGCCATATGTTAAGTCTCTGGCCTCCCATCTCTAAGGGACACTGTAAATGGACTATTTGTACCCTGGGAATCATCATTAACACTCACCTAGACTTTCATTCTGACTCCTGTTTGCTTCCCTTTTCCATATGGCATGCTAAAGAAGAATTACCACACACCTGTGACCTCTCCCGTGCAGCCCAGCCATGTGACTCTGCTCTGGCCTTGCTGCTGCCTGGAACAGCTTAGAAGCTGCCATTCCCTGAAGCTCCTCGTTGTGCATTGGAGTACAGTTCATGTGTGTACCAGAGCCCTTGTTGGATTGTGTTACAGTCCTGATTATGCATTAACCTGCTTTCTGTTTACACAGTGCTGTTCCAATCAGACTCTGCTCCCTGTTTCTCAGCCTTGTTCATGTTTATTTCTGCCACAGCCTGGTTTCTGTTACCCAGTCCTGTTCCAGCCTTTGTGTCAACCAGAGCCTGTTCCCTGTGCCTGACTTTGCCTTCTAGTTGGTTCCCTTGCCTTCTGATTTCTCTTGGGGTATCATGTATGGTAAGTGTACTATCAGTCCTCACCTGTATAGAAGCGTTCAACTTTGTATTTGTTCTGGCACCTGGTTTCCAGGAGGCTAATCCAGCCCCCATCCTTTGTCTAGTGTTGCATTTAGTCATTAGTGTCTAACAGTGACAGTGTGCTATGGCTGTATTCCAGGATTTGTTACTGTGTCTCCATCCTGACAAACAAGGGCTAGTCTCGTATGTGTAAGTACAATCCTTGTTTGTGCCCTAAGGGTCCAGACACAGATTCACTTCTGCTGCCACCTTTCTATGAGGCTTGCGTGGTGACTAGCTGTGAGAATAATCTGCACAGAGGCACTGACGTTTCCTGTTGCTGTGGGAATTTCTGAGCCCTACCCTGTGTACAATCTTAGTGGTAAGCCCTGCATGTTTAACTATTACTGACCCGTTCCTTATTTGTCCACACTAAGGTTGCTCTGTATTCACTCTTCTTTATTATCTGCCTTACCATAGCTGCCCTATCCCCTTGTATACCTTTAGCTGCTCTTCTGCTTTGGGTCAATTCTTTCTTGCAAGATACTCTGTGAACTCAAGGGTTGCCCCAACAGATTCCTGACTAGACCTGCACGAAACGTAACATCATAGAGCCCAATACTGACACAGGGTACACATCCCCACGCATTTGAATAGGACATGTTTGTGGAATGCACATCTGAAAATATGTGAACACATGCAGCCAGGGCTGCAGGTCCACCACAGCAACATGAGTAACATAAGTCATTTTCATTAGTCAAAATGACGTGTACATAACAATTTTTTGAGTGAAATTAAGGCACAGTGTTGCAAACACTGTACCTACCAAACATTTACAAATGGCCGACATATGGGTAGTTTACACACAAGTCACCATGAAGTTGTAGCCAACAATTAATGACATGTGAGGGGTAACATATCTGACATAGCCTTGATCAGCCATCCTCAACCATCCCTGTGTTTTGTTTGTCGTGGGAAATGTAATGTCCACAAAGTCAAACAACTACACACATCAAATGAGTCAACAGATGTTACAAACACATTCCATGACTGTTGTACATCACTGATTGCCATCTGATGTAGATACCCATTTGTAACACATTCATACATGAGCATTACGTCAAATTTATTGCATGCCGTTCCATCAGAAGCACACATATTGTTGTAACAGTTCATTCACACACAAAACACACAGACCATGATTTATACTTTTATAGTTCTGCACTGCCATCATTATTGTCGCAAAATCAGTGCAAACTTACAAAATACATTTGTATTTTTTAACTTTATGCTGCTTTTGCATCAGAAAACCAAGGAAATACTGCACAAAGATAGTATAAATGTGGGCCGTAGTTGCATGCTCTACCACATGTGGCCAACATACACTGCAGGCCATACCATCCTATCTTCATCTTGATACATGCTGCATGTATGTTAAATAAATAAAAATCATGCAAACACAGTTTGAATCAGAAATTCTGACTCAAATGCATTGAAAAACAACGCAAGCGCTAACTAAATATACATGGGCCCGTTAATTCCACCAGCGCACCCCATGCATGCAGATATTCATTACAATAGGAGTTTCCTGGTAATGCATGGCATTTTGCTGCACATGTAGGCTATGCATCAAATATATTCACGCAAACTACGTATGCGTAAAAAAAATACACACACGACGGAAAACAGGTAGCAAAGGGGACAGGAAGTGATTCTGTTAACAGACATGGTACTGTGTGTATACTTTCACTTTACAGTCTGTGCTCTTTCTTGACTGTGTGGCTGTGTCTTGGTGTTTCTCGTGTTTGGATTGCGTATATTGTATCTTGTGGTGTCTATCATGTGTCTTTTTGTGTATTCTAATTTTATATTGTACCTGCTTAAGTGTTTTTGTGTAGTTTAGTGTTTTTTGGATTGTATTTGTACTACCGGGTGAATGTTTGGGGGTTAGATTAGTTGGGTTAGTTGGGGTTTGTATTTTTCAGTTGTAAGTTTCTTTTTTTCAGATTTATTTTCCTTCCTTTTTCCCCCTTTTTTTCTTTAAATTGTTGTGCACTACCATGTCGGGAAGGGCGAGGCTGAGCCGCATGAGTGAGGAGGAGCTTGAGGCCTTTGTGTTGCTGGTGTGCCACTTTCTGCCAATGATGCTGGAGTTAGGGGGCCGTGTAATACAGGGGTATCGCACGGAGGCAAGGCAGTCGCGTTGGTACAAGGATCTCTAACACATCAAACGTGTTTTTAACACATCAAAGAACAAGCACCAGCTGAAGCATCGCTGGGCTGACCTGGTGGCCCAAGAACAGGACCTGCTGGACCACCTGGGTGTGGTGATCGGTGGCCCTGTTGGTGAGTATCACATTGACAAATGTGTACAGGAGAATGCTCCTGAGTGACAGTAGCAGATGTCTTGACGTGCTGCAGGCAGTGTTTGTAGCCATGTTGAATGTAAGTAGAACAAACTGTTAGTGTACCATTACTGATATGTATTACACATGTTTATACAAGTTAACAATGCAATCCTGAGCTTTATGTAGTCATGTCCGGCTATTACTTAGAGCCACATGTACCAAGCTATTTATAATTTTCACAAACGGCCTAGTTTTCAGAATTTTTGTGTTTACGTCAGAAACAATATTCATTCAAATGCTGTTATGCTTTCCTTCTCAAATCTTATGACCGAGCTGACAAAACTTCTCTGGAATGCACTTCTTAGTTTAAAGAAGACATTTATTATTATTACTTCACCGCAAGGTTCCTGAAAGACGAGATTAGTAGGTTGGAAGCACACGTTTAAAAGTAGTCGCAGCAATGAAAGCAAAATATATCAAAGTACTTCTCAATTGCAATGTACACAGCAAATACATGTGATTATATTATAGCATAACTTCAAAGCAAAGAATAAAAGTCAACATTTCATCACCGTACGGCCTATCACTGCTCGTCATCCTTCTCATGCCTGCAAGTTGATGACTGCTGTTCAACTGCGAGAAAGAGATTTTCCACCCAAACGGGAGGCCAGGCAGCTGACGTCCGCTCCTGACTAAAGTCCTAGAAAATTTCCCCTCGCTGCTGCCCAGGGACACCGTTTAAAGCACAAATGCTGGCTCAGTGTGGGAACCGAATAAGATTTGGGAGAGTGGCCAAGTCTCCAAATCTCACTCGTTCCCAGACTGGATAGAGAGGTAAACACAAAATCTACGCTCTCTTATCAGCTAGGGTTTAGTGTGAATTCACTACGAAAAACACAGCTTGGTCAACCATGTGGAAAAACACAGCTTGGAAAAACACAGCTCATCTGCAATGTCTCAACTGCAATGTCTAACTCCACGTTAAAGGCAATAGGCAGCTAAACTGAATGTAATGTCTAATTCCATGTTAAAGCCAATAGGCAGCTAAACTGAATACAGAATGTAAAGTCTAATGCCACGTTAAAGCCAATAGGCAGCTAACCTAAATATCTAATGCCACGTTAAAGCCAATAGGCAGCTAAACTGAATACAGAATGTAATGTGCTCCTGATGAACATTGAACAACTAATATGCGGAGTGGTGAAACACAAAGTCATTGGTCAAACACAATTAATGGCATAACAAATGCACATCCCCAATTTTGCCATTTTGCTATCACATTGCCGAATCACAAAACAGGGTTTGTTAGTGGCACTTAGGAAGGGGCATTCCTATCCTATTCTCAAGTCGCAGTCCGCTGATTGATTCTTTCTTGAGCACAAATGCTGACACTAGACAATTGCAGTTACCATCCATTTCAAGTAGGTGCTAACCCATTTGCAAAAGTGGAGCGGGCCCCATGGAATCCCTTCCCCTTTGTGAATGCACACCCAAAAATTGTTTCTGAGCAGGAAGTTGTCCCACGGACTGCTTCCAAAAAATTCTTGCAGTCATAATATTGTTTTTTTAAATACTTTGGCCCTCATTACAACCATGGCGGTTGGTGATAAAACGGCGGTAACATCACCAACAGGCCGGCAGAAAACAAAATGGAATCACGACCATGGCAGAAACCGCCAACACAGACAGCCACTCTAACACTCCGACCACCACGGCGGTAGAAACACACACCGCAGCGGTAACTGCCAACAGACAGGCGGAAGTCAATGTACCACCCACACTAATACAAGGCACCAATCTGCAAGCTTTTCCGGGGCGGTACCAACACCATGAAAAGCACAGCGGAAACAGTACTTGGCAGGGAAACCACTCACCTCTCGACACCCAACGAGGAACCAGGATGCCATGCAGCCAAAGTTACAGATCCTGCCCATGCTGGTTTACCTACTCATCTACCAGGAACATCAAAGACGGCCGTGACGATGACTGTGAGTACTGCACCTAGCACCCAGGGGAGGGGAGGAGGGAAAAAAGAGTGAGACACGCACGCACGCACGCAACACCCATACCCGCCACCCCCCACCCACAACACCACACACACACATCCAATAACATCACAGATACACCCCATCACCCCCTGGAAGAACGCAAGGACCAACTGAAATGAGTTTAACGAGTGTAATAATCAAACAATCTGATAGCCCAAGATAACTTTAAATCATCAGTATATACAAATATTTAAAGCAAGTATACACTCCCATTGAATGTCCGTGGACCAGTGGTCCCAAAAAGCATGGGCAAAGCCCACACATGACACCTGCCTTGAAAGGAGAGAACACTGCAGGGGCATCAGGTAAAAAAAACACAGGCAACTCAGGGGGAAGAGGAGGGGGGCACCTCAGCCGGATGATGGGACAACGCCACTACTCCTTGAGGGGGTCCATGCCCACTGCTTGCTCCTGGGGAGTGCAAAGCCACAGTCTCTCAAGTCTCTCAAGCCTCTCAAGTGGGTTCACTGCCCACTGCTTGGCCCTATGGAGTGCAAAGCCACAGTCTCGCAAGTATCTCAAGTAGGTTCACTTCCCACTGCTTGGTCCTGGGGAGTGCAAAGCCACAGTCTCTCAAGTGGGTGGGTTGCCCACTGCTTGGTCCTGGGGAGTGCAAAGCCACAGTCTCTCAAATCTCTCAAGTGGGTTCACTGCCCACTGCTTTCTCCTGGAGTGCAAAGCCACAGTATCTCCAGTCTCTCAAGTGGGTTCACTGCCCACTGCTTGGTCCTGGGGAGTGCAAAGCCACAGTCTCGCAAGTATCTCAAGTGGGTTCACTGCCCACTACTTGGTCTTGGGGAGTGCAAAGCCACAGTCTCTCAAGTCTCTCAAGTGGGTTCACTGCCCACTGCTAGGTCCTGGGGAGTGCAAAGCCACAGTCTCTCAAGTGGTTGCGTGGGTTGCCCACTGCTTGGTCCTGGGGAGTGCAAAGCCACAGTCTCTCAAGTCTCTCAAGTGGGTGGGTTGCCCACTGCTTGGTCCTGGGGAGTGCAAAGCCACATTCTCTCAAGTCTCTCAAGTGGGTTCACTGCCCACTGCTTGGTCCCGGGGAGTGCAAAGCCACAGTCTCTCAAGTGAGTGGGTTGCCCACAGCCTGGTCCTGGGGAGTGCAAAGCCACAGTCTCTCAAGTGGGTGGGTTGCCCACTGCTTGGTCCTGGGGAGTGCAAAGCCACAGTCTCTCAAGTGGGTTCACTGCCCACTGCTTGGTCCTGGGGAGTGCAAAGCCACAGTCTCTCAAGTGGGTGGGTAGCCCACTGCTTGGTCCTGGGTAGTGCAAAGCCACAGTCTCTCAAGTCTCTCAAATGGGTTCACTGCCCACTGCTTGCTCCTGGGGAGCGCAAAGCCACAGTATCTTAAGTCTCTCAAGTGGGTCAGTTGTCCACTGCTTGGTCCTGGGGAGTGCAAAGCCACAGTCTCTCAAGTCTCTCAAGTGGGTTCACTGCCCACTGCTTGCTCCTGGGGAGTGCAAAGCCACAGTCTCTCAAGTCTCTCAAGTGGGTTCACTGCCCACTGCTTGGTCATGGGGAGTGCAAAGACACATTCTCTCAAGTCTCTCAAGTTGGTTCACTGCCCACCACTTGGTCCCGGGGAGTGCAAAGCCACAGTCTCTCAAGTCTCTCAAGTGAGTGGGTTGCCCACAGCCTGGTCCTGGGGAGAGCAAAGCCACAGTCTCTCAAGTCTCTCAAGTCGGTGGGTTGCCCACTGCTTGGACCTGGGGAGTGCAAAGCCACAGTCTCTCAAATCTCTCAAGTGGGTTCACTGCCAACTACTTGGTCCTGGGGAGTGCAAAGCCACAGTCTCTCAAGTGGGTGGGTAGCCCACTGCTTGGTCCGGGGGAGTGTAAAGCCACAGTCTCTCAAGTCTCTCAAGTGGGTGGGTTGCTCACTGCTTGGTCCTGGGGAGTGCAAAGCCATAGTCTCTCAAGTCTCTCAAGTGGGTTCACTGCCCACTGCTTGCTCCTGGGGAGTGCAAAGCCACAGTCTCTCAAGTCTCTCAAGTGGGTTCACTGCCCACTGCTTGGTCCTGGGGAGTGCAAGGGCACAGTCTCTCAAGTGGATGCCTTTCTCCACTGGATCTGGAGGGGGCTTGGTGCCCAGAGTGCTTCATCTTGCCAAGGACTCAGGTAGTGGATGTTTTTTTCCACTAGTTCTGGAGGGGGCTTGTTGCCCAGAGTGCTTCATCCTTCCAAGGACTGGGGTAGTGGATGTTTTCTTCTACTGGTTCTGGAGGGGGCTTGGTGCCCAGAGTGCTTCATCCTGCCAAGGACTGGGGTAGTGGATGCTTTTCTCCACTGGTTCTGGAGGGGGCTTGGCGCCCAGAGTGCTTCATCCTGCCAAGGACTGGGGTAGTGGATGCCTTTCTCCACTGGTTCTGGAGGGGCCTTGGTGCCCAGTGTGCTTCATCCTGCCCAGGACTGGGGTGGTGGATGCTTTTCTCCACTGGTTCTGGAGGAGGCTTGGTGCCCAGTGGTGCTTCACCAGGGGTGTGGCAATTCCTATTCCCTCACCTGGGTGTCTGAGCCACGAGATTTTCCGGTAACAGGTAGCATGATACTCAATGGAGGCAGAGCCACAGTCCTCCTTGCAACGACTTAGGTTGCAAACTGCTGGTAGTGCCAGTGCTGGTGGTGGTGCCTCATGTAGTGTGTGCAGGGACCAGGCCGTCTCCTGCAGCCTCGGATGGCTGACCACTGGGGATGGTGCTGATGTCCGCTGTAATGGCACTGCCTGTGCACGTCACAGGGCAGGTGGCGGTGGCTGCAGCGGTGGCTGCGGCGGTGTCTGCGGCGGAGATGCTGCCGGTGGTGCAGGTGTCTGCACTTGTGGAGGGAGACACCAGGCCGTCTCCTGTAACCTCGGAAATATGCCCACTGAGGATGATGCTGGTGACTGTAGTTGTGGCGGCTGCCGTGCAGGTGGTGGTGCAGATGGCGCTGCAGGTGGCGGTCGTTGCGGCGGTACTCACCGCGTACAGATTGCTGGCCTGTCTTGCGAAAGGGGGGACACAAGTCCCTCATCCGGAGGCTCTGTGCCCTGAGGTGACTTACCTTTGCTCTTGTGTCCCTTCTCCACCTTGGAAGTCACTGCTGTGACCTTGGCACTGCCCACTATGGTTCTAGACGAGGCCTTGCTGGGTGGGTGGTGTGGCTTTTCTCTTCTGCATGGTGGCCCCTTCTTTACCTTGGCAGGTGGCAGGATAGGTTGGTGGTCCTTGGCTTCAGTAGGTGGCACACTGGCAGCCCTGATGGGTGCCCCCTTCGATCCTCCCGTACTTGCAGGGACCACACTGGAGGAGGATTTGGTGGCTGAGGTGCTGGTCAGGGCTCTATACAACCTGGCCATAGGGGAAGGACGGGGTGGGGGAGGTGTAGGGAAGAGGTCAATGTTAGCCAGGAAACGTTTTTTAGACACACTGGGACAGGAAGATGGAGGGGGTTTGGGATTGGAGGAAGGGGTAGTGGTTGTAGGCGGTGTACATCTGATGAGTTTGGGTGAAGGTGCATGGGTTGGAAGCTGTTGTGAGGTAGATGGCTGTTGAGTGCGTGTGTGTCGGCGTTTGTGTACTTTGGGAGGAGGGCTCACAGACCACTGGGAGAGGACACAGGAGACGTGTGAATGGTAGTGGGGTTGGTGATTGCATGTGAGCGGTGTGTGGTGATGGGCGTGCTGGTGATGGAGGTTGTGGCTGAGGATGTAGTGCATGCAGGTGTGAGTGGATACGAGACTGGGAGGGAGGTGGAGGACGTCGAGGAGGGGGACACAGTGGAGGCAGTGGATGCTGGTGTGTCTGCATAGGTATGGTGCTTGTGTGAGTGCCTGTGGGATGTGTGGTGCTTATGTTTGCCTGAGCCACTTTTGTGTGTTGATGTGTGTGCATGGTGGTCTGATGGTGTGCTTGGAATAGGCTGGGGTAATGGAGGTTGGAGGGGGGAGGCTGGACACAGGGACAATGGCTGCCATCAGTGCTGAGGCCAGAGCCACTTTTGTGTGTTGATGTGTGTGCATGGTGGTCTGATGGTGTGCTTGGAATAGGCTGGGGTAATGGAGGTTGGAGGGGGGAGGCTGGACACAGGGACAATGGCTGCCATCAGTGCTGAGGCCAGAGCCTAAAATGCTCTCTGTTGGGCCGCCACGCCAGAATTTGTTTACTGCAAATGCCTCTCGACACCCTGGATGGCATTCAAAATGGTTGACTGCCCAACAGTGAGGGATCTCAGGAGGTCAATAGCCTCCTCACTGAGGGCAGCAGCGCTGACTGGGGCAGGGCCTGAGGGGCCTGGGGTGAAGGAGATGCGAACCCTCCTGGGTGAGCGTGCACAGGAAACACGCTGTACGTGTTGTTGCGGTGGGCACAGAAGTGCCCGCCACCGCAAGGGAACTCCCATCAGAGGAGGAGTCACTGTCACTGCTGCTCCCTCCTGCCCCCGTTGTGGAGCTCCCCTCGCCTTCCGTCCCAATGGTGCCTTCAGACTCCGTACATTCACCCTCCTGGGCCATGTGGGTTGCAGCTCCCTCCTGCTCCGGTGCCACTGCTCCTCCTCCAGGTGATGCTAATGCACACAAGGACAGGGTGACAAAACAAAAAGGGGGGGAAGACAGAGGAGACACATGGTCAATGCCAGCAACAACACTACCGTTGGTGAACACAACACACACGGAGCCGCCCTATGCACTAGGCCATGCACTAAACATTTGTTTGAAAATCCCCTGCCCTTGGGGGACTATGCCTAACCCCATTTGCTTGCCTAACAATGGACCTACCCTAGCAAGTTCGCCCTGGCCTAGGTGAACCCACAGCCCACATCCCCCACCCAGACACCTCGTAAAGCGTGCAGAGTCAGCTGACTGAGACTTTACTCACCCCCTTGTGGCTGCTGTGATGCCCTAAAGCACCCATCCAACTCCGGATTTGCCTCCGCCAGGATCGGGAACATTAGGGGGGTCATGGTGCGAAGGGCACCCCTTCCACGTTGGGAGGCCATCCCCAGCTGGGCCTCCACCGTATTTTTGCTGCAACAGTGCAGGTCCTCCCATCTCTTGCAGCAGTGGGTGCTCCGTCTACGATAGACTAGGGTCCACACTTCTTTGGTGATTGCACGCCAAATACCCTTCTTCTGGTGGGCGCTGACCTAGAGGAAAGGTAAAGTAAGAAAGGAACTTACTCCCCCGTCTGGTTTGTCATACTCATTGGCCACCAGTTCCCACCCATGCCCTGACACACATACACTCACCATCCTCACATGCAGGACTCAGCACCCCCCAACATGTATCTTCCATCCACACCACTCCATATATTCATGTCCCATGCATCATGCTCACAGTTTACTCACCTGTTTGTCTGGAGGACCATAGAGTAGCTGGTACTGGGGGAGGACCCCATACCCTAGTCTCTCCAACTCCTCCGAACTGAAGGCAGGGGCCCTTTCCCCAGACACTCGATCCATTGTCGCTTCCAGACTGAGGTCACAGCCGCACTTGCAGTGTAGGTTCTCTCCTGTTGAAGGTCAGGTATCAAGTGAGTG
The DNA here is from genome assembly GCF_031143425.1 of Pleurodeles waltl. Taxonomy (NCBI): domain Eukaryota; kingdom Metazoa; phylum Chordata; class Amphibia; order Caudata; family Salamandridae; genus Pleurodeles; species Pleurodeles waltl. The sequence continues at coordinate 953,076,569 of NC_090449.1, forward strand.
AACAGCTAGAAAATGGTGGTCTCGTCCGCGGCACCGTCACCGCTGGCGTACATCAACATTGGCTCCTGGAACCCATAGGGCCCAATGATAACCAATGCTGAATTGCGCAGCTGTCTTCAACCGCCTAACGCGACGCTGCACAACGCATGCGCAGTTACCTCATCTCCCCTTGTCCCTCCTTACAGGTCCGGCAGCTGCCATTTCAGGGTAGCACATGGCAGGGCACCTAACTGCGTCACAGCACATTTGCGCAGGAATACGGACAGACAACGCCACACACCGATTAAATCACATTAGTGCAAAAACCCTTGTGCAACCTATGTGGTATATTTCCCTCTGCTCACTATTCTCCTTCGTAGGGCACATCCACTGCGGCAGATGATGAGATGGCGTCATCCTCCTGTGTACAGACCCCTGTCGACAATGGAAGACAGAGACATCATTATCACCTACAGACTTGATTGTGCCACAATCCAAGAACTGTGTGCCCAATTGGAGCCTGACCTGATGTTAGCTATCCGCCATCCCACAGGTATCCCCCCTCTAGTGCAGGTCCTGTCAGTGCTCTATTTCCTGCCCAGTGGTTCCTTTCAAACAACAGTGGCCATAGCATCAGGGATGTCACAGCCAATGTTCTCTAACATGTTGTCCAGAGTGTTATCTGCCCTGCTGAAACACATGAGCAGCTACATCGTTTTCCCCCAGGTGGAGGATTTGCCCACAGTGAAATCTGACTTATATGCCCTGCGACATATCACCAACATCATTGGTGCCTTTGATGGTACACTTGTGGCATTTGTCCCCGCCCGCAGGAATGAACAGGTGTACAGAAATCATAAAAGTTACCATTCAATGAATGTGCAGATGGTGTGTTTGGCAGACCAGTACATCTCTCATGTTAATGCCAAGTATCTAGGCTCTGTGCATGACGCTTACATTTTGAGGAATAGCATCATCCCTTATGTGATGGGGCAACTCCAGAGGTACCGTGTGTGGCTAATAGGTGAGGCCAAGGTACCCAAACAGTATGAATAGGTGTCTGGGTTTGGGATAGTCCCTAAGGGTTGGTGTATATCTAACAGATATCCCTCGACATTTGCAGGTGACTCTGATTACCCCAACCTCTCATGGCTACTGACCCCAGTGAGGAATGCCAGGACAAGGGCAGAGGAATGCTACGATGAGGCACATGGGCGAACTAGGAGGATTATTGAGCAGACTTTCGGCCTCCTGAAGGCCAGATTCAGAGGCCTCCATCTAACAGGTAGCTCCCTATACTACTCACCGAAGAAGGTGTGCCAGATATCGTGGCATGCTGCATGTTGCACAACCGGGCTGTTGGACCTGGCCTTTTTGACAGAGTCATCCCCAAACTTTTTGCCTCCTTCCTCCTATTTTTTCTGACCTGTTGTTGTTGGCTTTTGAACTCTGGGCACTTTACCACTGCTAACCAGTGCTAAAGTGCATATAATCTCTGTGTAAATTGTACTGTTGATTGGTTTATCCATGATTGGGTATTTGATTTACGTGTAAGACCCTAGTAGAGTACACTATGGGGGTCATTCTGACCCCGGCGGTCTCAGACCGCCGGGGCCAGGGTCGGCGGGAGCACCGCCGACAGACCGGCGGTGCCCCGCAGGGCATTCTGACCGCGGCGCTTTGGCCGCGGTCAGTGCAGGAAAACCGGCGGTCTCCCGCCGGTTTTCCGCTGCCCGTCAGAATCCTCCAAGGCGGCGCAGCATGCTGCGCCGCCTTGGGGATTCTGACACCCCCTACCGCCATCCTGTTCCTGGCGGTTCGCCCGCCAGGAACAGGATGGCGGTAGGGGGTGTCGCGGGGCCCCTGGGGGCCCCTGCAGTGCCCATGCCAATGGCATGGGCACTGCAGGGGCCCCCGTAAGAGGGCCCGCTTGTATTTCACTGTCTGCATAGCAGACAGTGAAATACGCGACGGGTGCAGTAGCACCCGTCGCACCTTCCCACTCCGCCAGCTCGATTACGAGCAGGCTTCATGGTGGGAAGGTCGTTTTCCCCTGGGCTGGCGGGCGGCCTTTTGGAGGCCGCCCGCCAGCCCAGGGGAAAACTCAAAATACCCGCCGCGGTCTTCCGACCGCGGTACGGTATTTTGGCGGCTCCCGCCGGGCGCGCGGTGACCGTGCCCGGCGGGAGTCAGAATGACCCCCTATATGTGCCTAGGGCCTGTAGATTAAATGCTACTAGTGGGCCTGCAGCACTGGTTGTGCCACCCACTTAAGTAGCCGCTTAACCTTGTCTCAGGCCTGCCAATGCAAGGCCTGTGTGTGCAGTTTCACTGCCACTTCGACTTGGCATTTAAAAGTACTTGCCAAGCCTAAAACTCCCCTTTTTCTACATATACGTCACCCCTAATGTGTGCCCTTGGTAACCCCTGGAGAAGGGTGCTGTGTGGGTAAAAGGCAGGACATGTACCTGTGTAGTTTATATGTCCTGGTAGTGTAAAACTCCTAAATTCGTTTTTACACTACTGTGAGGCCTGCTCCCTTCATAGGCTAACATTGGGGCTGCCCTTATACATTGTTGAAGTTGTAGCTGCTAATCTGAAAGGAGTAAGAAGGTCATATTTAGTATGGCCAGAATAGTAATACAAAATCCTGCTGACTGGTGAAGTTGGATTTAATATTACTATTTTAGAAATGCCACTTTTAGAAAGTGAGCATTTCTCTGGACTTAAATCTTTCTGTGCCTCACAATCCACATCTGGCTAGGTTTAGTTGACAGCTCCTTGTGCATTCACTCAGACACATCCCAAACACATGGTACTCAGCCTCACTTGCATACATCTGCATTTTGAATGGGTCCTCCTTGGCTGGGAGGGTGGAGGGCCTGCCCTCACACAAAGGACTGCCACACCACCTACTGGGACCCTGGCAGACAGGATTGAACTGAAAGGGGACCTGGTGCACTTCTTAGCCACTCTTTGAAGTCTCCCCCACTTCAAAGGCACATTTTAGTATAGAACAGGGCCTCTGCCCTACCACCTCAGACACTTGCTGGAGAAGAAACCTGAACCAGAACCTGCAACCTGCCAAGAAGAACTGCCTTGCTGCTCAAAGGACTCACCTGACTGCTTTCTACAAAGGACTGCTGCCTTGCTGTTGGCCTGCTGCCTTTCTGAACTCTTGTCTGGCTGCAAAAGTGCTCTCCAAGGGCTTGGATAGAGCTTGCCTCCTGTTCCCTGAAGTCTCAGGACCAAAAAGACTTCTATTTTTCAACTGGACTCCTTGTGCACCGAAAAAATCGACGCACAGCTTGCTCCGCGGTGAAAATTCACCACACGCTGATCCGGAAAGACACTGCTCGACGCGACGCCTGCGGTGCGACCGGAACTTCGACGCAAGGCCTCGCATGGACAACGCCGCCCGACTTCCAGAGAGGAAATTGACGCGATGCCTGCCGTGAGAAAGAAAATTCCATGCACAGCCCCCCGGAACGACGCAAAGCCGGATAACAAGCTGAGGAATCCACGCACAGACCCTGGGACATCTGGTAATCCCGCGATCCACAGAAGGAGACGGTCCGCGTGCCGGAAAACGACGCACGTCTTCCCTGAGTGAAAAATAACAACGCAAGTCCGTGTGTGAAGGGGCGAAATTGACGCACACACCATTTTTCTTCCCGTAGAACAACGCACGTCTCCCTGCATGGAAAATAACGACGCAAGTCCATGTGTGAAGGGGCGTAACCGACGCACACACAATTTTTCCACGCATCTCCTCCTCTGCGGCCCTCTGCTGAGATTTTCCACTCCAAACCAAGTACTTTGTGCTTGAAAGTGACTTTGTTTACTTTTTAAAGACTTAAGACACTTCATATCACTTTTCAGTGATATCTTTACAAATTCATATTCCATCTTTGATCGTTTTGACCTGCAAATACCCAGATAAATATTATATATTTTTCTAAACACTGTGGGGGTCATTACAACCCTGGCGGACGGTGTTAAAGGTGCGGTAATACCGCAAACAGGCCGCGGACAAAAAAAAGGGAATCATGACCGTGGCGGAAACCGCCAACAAAGACAGCCACTTTAACACGGCGGTACAGACATGCAGCGTGGCGGTCACCGCTAACAGACAGACGGGAGACAATGTACCACCCATAGTATCACAACCCGCCAATCCGCCACCTTTTCCGGGGCGGATTCACCGTGGATAAAAACACAGCGGAAACAGTTTCTGCAATGGGAAAACGCTCATCTTAACACATCCCACGAGGAAGGAGGACACCATGGAGCCGGAATTACAAATCCTACCTGCCCTTCTCTTCCTACTCATCTACGAAGACCAGCGCCGGCGGCGGCGAAGACAGCGGTGAGTACTGTACCTACGACATAGGGGAGGGGGGAGGCAAAAGTCAGGGGGACACACACGCAACACCCCCACCCCCACCTCCACCCTCGCATATTACAACACACACATCAATGCATTTACTAACATCACAGTAACAACCCACAACCCCCCGGGAAGAATGCCAAGACAAAAGGAAATCAGTTCAAACATTGTAATGTATCAAAATATATGTGTCAAAAATATACAGATATATATACACTCATACAAAGGTATACACATTACGAGAAGTAGTGCATATATACACATCTCAATGTCCGTGCACCACTAGGCCAAAAATGCATGGGCGAGGCCCACACAAGATACCTATCCACAAACGGAGAGAACACTGCCGGGGCTTCAGAGAGAAAAACAACAGGCACCTCAGGGGGAAGGGAAGGGGGGGGCACCTCAGACAGATTACAGCACCACGCCACATCCACGACGGGGCTCCATGCCCATTGATGTATCCTGGGGAGTGCAAAGCCACAGTCTCACAAGTCTCTACAGTGGGTGGGTTGCCCACTGTTCAATCCTGGGGAGTGCAAAGCCACAGTCCCACAAGTCTCTACAGTGGGTGGGGTGCCCACTGTTCAATCCTGGGGAGTGCAAAGCCACAGTCTCACAAGTCTCACCAGTGGGTGGGTTGCCCACTGTACCATCCTGGGGAGTGCAAAGCCACAGTCTCACAAGTCTCTACAGTGGGTGGGTTGCCCACTGTTCAATCATGGGGAGTGCAAAGCCACAGTCTCTCAAGTAGATAACAGCCTCCACTGGTTCTGTAGGGGGACTGGTGCCCAGAGTGCTTCATCCTGTGAAGGAAAGAGGTAGTGGATGGATCTCTCCACTGGTTCTGGAGGGGAAATGGTGCCTAGACTGGATTAGTCTCCTGTGACAGTTCCTATCCCGTCACTGTCCCAGCTGCACATGGGATAACAATGCTTGATGTGGAGATCTTTTCCTTCTTCAGCGGTGCATGCCCTGTTCAGCGGTGCTTGCCCTGTTCAGCGGTGCATGCCCTGTTCAGCGGTGCTTTGCCATGGCGGTCTCTGGACTGTTCAGCGGTGCATGCCCTGTTCAGCGGTGCTTTACCATGGCAGTCTCTGGACTGTTCAGCGATGCATGCCCTGTTCAGCGTTGCTTTGCCATGGCGGTTGCTGGACTGTTCAGCGGTGCTTGCCCTGTTCAGCAGTGCTTTGACATGGCGGTCTCTGGACTGTTCAGCGGTGCATGCCCTGTTCAGCGGTGCTTGCCCTGTTCGGCGGTGCTTTGCCATGGCGGTCTCTGGGCTGTTAAGCGGTGCTTGCCCTGTTCAGCAGTGCTTTGCCATGGCGGTCTCTGGACTGTGTATTGGTGTGTGGCATGACAGTCCCTCATTGCCCAGCAGGGCTGTGGCTGCCAGGGCCCTTCTGGGCACTGACTCTGGCGGTGGTCTCCTGACCAGTGACGATACTGCTGCCCTCCTGGGCACTGACTCCGGCGGTGGTCTCCTGACCAGTGACGATACTTGTGATCTCTTGGGCAATGACTCTGGCGGTGGTCTCCTGACCAGTGATGATACTTGTGCCCTCCTGGGCAATGACTCTGGCGGTGGTCTCCTGACCAGTGACGATACTTGGGCCCTCCTGGGCAATGACTCTGGCGGTGGTCTCCTGACCAGTGACGATACTTGTGCCCTCCTGGGCAATGACTCTGGCGGTGGTCTCCTGACCAGTGAGGACGGTGCTGGCGGTGGCGTCCCGGCCGCCGGGAAGGATGGCGCCCTTCTCTGCCGTAATGCTCACACCAGGCTGTGCAGACTTCTTCTGCCCCTTCCCGACCTTTGGAGGAGTCACAGCTGACTCTGCAATCTGCCTGGGACCCCTGTGAGTTGTTTTGCCTCCAGGAGTCTTCACCCGGTCCCGTCGGCCACTTTCCAACTTCAGAGCCTTTTCAGTGGGTGGACTGGCAGTGCCTTGGCTCCGTGTCACGCTGCCTGCCCTGGTGGCCGGTGCACTCCACACACCTTGAACACGCACCACTGGTACTGGAGGTTTTTTGGATGAGGCGCTACGACTGGACTGATGAATTGGAGGGGTGGGGATGGGGGCAAAAAGTTCAACTTTGCAGAGGGACAGTTTCTGACGAACACTGGGATGGGTAGCTGGAGGGGGTCTGGGAGTGGAGGAAGAGGAGGTGATTGTAGGAGGTGTAACTTTAGGTGTTTTGGGTGCAGGTGCAGGTACTGGAGGATGTCGTGAGATGGATGGATGTTGGGTGCATGGGTGCCCGCGTTTGTGTACTTTGGGAGGGGGCGTCACAGACACACTGGGAGAGGACACAGGGGACGTGTAAATGGGAGTGGAGGTGGTGAGTGCAGGTGAGCGGGGTGTGGTGCTGGGTGTTCTGCTGCGAGTCCTGGTGCCTGTAGATGTAGTGCATGCAGGTGAGAGTGTAGACGAGACTGGGAGGGAGGAGGCAGACGAGGAGGAGGGGCTGTTGTCCTTCCTAGGCACCGTCAGCTGGGCCAATTGAGAAGATGGCGGAATCCTCCGGTGTACTGACCGCTGGTGGACCTGTTGACAATGGAGGAGCGACATTTACTCGTCACCTACAGGTTTGACCGTGCCACTATCCAGGAACTATGTACCCAGTTGGAGCCAGACCTGATGTCACCAATCCGCCATCCCACTGGAATCCCCCCTGACGTGCAGGTGCTGTCATTGCTCCATTTCCTTGCAAGTGGGTATTTTCAGACAACAGTGGCCATGGCATCAGGGATGTCCCAGCCTATGTTTTCCAACGTGTTGTCTAGAGTGTTGGCTGCCCTGCTGAAACACGTAAGGAGATACATCATTTTCCCTGAGGTGGAAGATTTGGCTACAGTCAAAAGTGACTTCTATGCCCTTGGACATATCTCCAACACATCATAGGTGCAATTGATGGGACCCATGTAGCTCTGGTCCCCCCCACAGGAGTGAACAGGTGTACAGGAACCGGAAGAGTTATTATTCCATGAATGTACAGATGGTATGTTTGGCCGACCAGTACATCTCCCAGGTAAATGCTATGTTCCCTGGCTCAGTGCATGAAGCCTACATCCTGAGAAATAGCAGCGTCCCTTATATGATGGGTCAACACCAGAGGCACCGGGTGTGGCTATTAGGGGACTCTGGTTACCCCAACGTGTCATGGCTATTGACCCCAGTGAGGAATCCCAGGACCAGGGCAGAGGAACGCTACAATGAGGCCTCCTGAAGGCCAGGTTCAGGTGCCTCCATATGACAGGTGGATCCCTATTCTACTCACCAAAGAAGGTGTGCCAGATCATCATTGCCTGCTCAATGCTTCATAATCTTGCTTTGCGACGCCAGGTGCCTTTTCTGCAGGAGGATGGTCCAGATGACGGTGTTGTGGCAGCTGTGGAGCCTGTGGAGCCTGTGGACAGTGATGAGGAGGAAGCTGAGGAAGAAGACATCGACAACAGGGAGTCAGTCATACAGCAATATTTCCAGTGACAAACAGGTGAGAACATTTTCATTTTTACCATTACATTCACTGTCACACGTCTTCCTCTATCCTGTGTGTAATTTCATAGCATTATTTGGTAACTGAGTTGTACCTTTCCATTACGGTTTCACAGGTGTGGTTAGCAACATGTGTTATCTGCTTGCATCCTTCAAGGACTTGTGATGTGTGACATAGGTATGTTGGCTTTACAACTAGAAACGCATTTTGACACTGTCATTAATAATACATTTTAACAAATCACAGACTGACTCCAGATTGTTTTGTGGTTCAAGGGTGTTTATTTAAGTGCTCAAAAATGGAGGGGGGTTGTAATATGGTGATGGGGGCAGTGGAGAAATGTCCATGGCAGAGTCCAGTCCATTGGTCACACAGGTGCACTGGCCATATGGGCAAAGGAAGTGGAGCTGGGGTAGTTAAAGTATGGACAGGCTAACAAAGTGGGACAGTGGGAGGACAATCAGGGTGGTCTCATTTCCTGGCGGGGGTCTTGCCATCTTGCTCTGTCCTGTTACTGGATCTCAGAGACCACTTGCGTGGTGGTTGTCAGTCTGCAGGGGGTGGGGTGCTGGTGTGGTGGTCCTGTGGCGGGGCGTCCTGTCCACTAGCAGAGGTGGTGGGCATTTCATCGTCCATGCTAGTGTCAGGGGCCCCTTGAGTGCCACGGTGTCCCTCAAGGTCTTCTGTATGTCCTTCAGCACCCCTACGATGGTGCCCAGGGCAGAGCTGATGGTCCTGAGCTCTTCCCTGAACCCCAAATACTGCTCCTCCTGCAGGCGCTGGGTGTCCTGAAACTTGGCCAGGATCGTCGCCATCGTCTCCTGGGAGTGGTGGTATGCTCCCATGATGGAGGATAGGGCCTCGTGGAGAGTGGGTTCCCTTGGCCTGTCCACCCCCTATCGCAAAGCAGCCCTCCCAGTTCCCCTGTGTTCCTGTGCCTCCATCCCCTGGACCGTGTGCCCACTACCACTGCCCCCAGGTCCATGTTGTTGTTGGGGTGGTGGGTTATCCTGGGTTCCCTGTAGTGGTAGACACACCGCTGATTGACGTGTCCTGGGTACGGCGGTATGGGCACGCTGGGTGGGTGCTGTGCTGGTGTTACCAGAGGGTGGAAGGTCAGTGTTGGGCTCTGCCTGTGCAAGGTGAACCGACTGTCCCGAGGCCCACGATGGTCCGGGCTGGTCATCAGGATCCAGTAGGGCAGAGATACTATCGTCACTGTGGGCCTCTTCTGCAGGTGGAGTGGAGTTGTCTGGACCCTCCGGTGTGGTGACGGTCCTTCGTGATCCTGCAGGGGCATAAGTGCATGATTATTGCATGTGTGTGTGTCATGGTGTGCAATGGGTGGCTCACCGTGTACCCCAGTGCAAGCATTCCTGTGGGGGGGCTTGTGTGATGATGGTTGGGGGGGTGTTCTGGGTATGTGTAGTGACCATGCTTAGTTGTGTCATGGAGGGCTTGGTGTTGAGATGGGTGGTTTGTGTTATTGGTATATTAGTGAGGAGTTGGAGTGATAGGGGAGGGTGTGAGGGTGGGGGTGTGTGATAGCATGCAGGTAGGGTGGGGGATATGATAGTTAAGATTTGACTTACCAGTGTCCATTCCTCCACCGACTCCTCCAAGGCCCTCTGGATGCATGATGGTCAAGACTTGCTCCTCCCATGTTGTTAGTTGTGGGGGAGGAGGTGGGGGTCCGCCACCAGTCCGCTGAACCGCAATGTTGTACCTAGAGACCGCTGAACGCACCTTCCCCCGTAGGTCATTCCACCTCTTCCATGATGTCCTCCCGATTTCTTGGATGCTGTCCCACAGCGTTGACCCTGTCCACTATTCTGCGCCATAGCTCCATCTTCCTGGCTATGGATGTGTGCTGCACCTGTGAGCCAAATAGCTGTGGCTCCTTCCGTAGGATTTCCTCCACCATGACCCTGAGCTCCTCCTCGGAAAACCGGGGGTGTCTTTGGCGTGACATGGGGTGGTGTAGGTGATGTGTGGGGTGGTGTATGTGGTGATGAGGGTGGTGATGTGTAGTGGTGTGTGGTGTTTGGTGCATGGATGTGGTGTGGGTGATGGTGTTGTGTGCCTCTGTGTGGTGGGGTTGTCTATGCTGTGCTGTCTATCTGGCCTTCGTCTCTAATTTTTGATCGTAGGGGTTTGTGGGTGATGTGGGTGTGTGTTTTATATTGTGTTGGGTGTGTGGGAGTGTTGTTTGTATGTGTCTTAGGTGTGTGTATTTTGAATTGTCCAATGTGGCGGTGTTTTGGAGATGTGTGTGTATTTTGAGCGCGGCGGTGTGTACCGCCAATGGAATACCGCGGTTGAAAGACCGTCACGTGGATTCGTGTGTCATAATAGCATGGGCGTGTTTCTGTTGGCGTGGAGGGGGAGGTTTTGTTTTCGCCAGTTTAACACTGACCTTTTGTGTGGCGGACTTGTGTGGGTGTCTGAATTTCGGCAGATTCAGAGATGTGTGTCATAATAGCTGTGGCGGAATTCCGCGGCGGTGTATTGGCGGTCTTCTGCACGGCGGTAAGCGCCTTTTACTGCCAATGTTGTAATGACCCCCTGTGTGGTGTATTTGTGTGGTGCTATATTGTGCTATTGTATGATTTATTGCACAAATGCTTTACACATTGCCTTCTAAGTTAAGCCTGACTGCTCAGTGCCAAGCTACCAGAGGGTGGGCACAGGATAATTTGGATTGTGTGTGACCTACCCTGACTAGAGTGAGGATTCTTGCTTGGACAGGGGGTAACCTGACTGCCAACCAAAAACCCAATTTCTAACACTGGCTTTGCGATGCCATGTGCCTTTTCTGCAGGAGCATGGGCCCGATGTTGGTCTTGTGGCAGCTGTGAAGCCTGTGGACAGTGAGGAACAGGAGGCAGAGGAAGAAGATATTGACAACAGAAACAACATCATCAGGCAGTACTTCCAGTGAGACATAGGTAAGAAACTGGCACTGCTCATCTCCTATCAGACTACTGTAAGACATTGCATAAGTCTGCATTATTACCTCTGTGCATGGACCCTGACAGTTCACTTTGGCTTTCATTTTCACAGATCTGGGTACCACATTCTGCCTTCTGCTATGTTTACTGCTGCCGAACAACTGTCATACTTTGGTATGTGCAAATGATCATTTACAATGCTATTTGTCAAAGAGGTTGTAATAATATATTTGTAAAAGTACAGACTGACTCCAGATTGTTATGTGATTCAAGGGTGTTTATTTAATTTCTAATAAGTGGAGGGGAATGTGCAATGGGCTGGGGTGATGGTGGAGGAATATCCATGGTAGAGTCCAGTCTCTTTGTATCACAGGTGCATTGTCCAATGGGGCACAGGAAGTGGATCAATGTCAGTTCAAGGTGGAGAGGGTGACATAGTGGGACAGAAGGGTGACAATCAGGAGAGTCTTATTTCCTGGCGGGGGTCTTGGCAATGTTCTCTGTCTTGTGCCTGGATTGCAGGGACCATTTGTGGGGTAGTTCTCCTTCTGCAGGGGGTGGGGTGCTGGTGGGCTGTTGGTCCTGTGGCGGGACCTTCTGTCCACTAGCACCGGCAGACGTGGAGGGCTGTTCATCGTTCGGGCTGGTGTCAGTGGCCCGGTGGTATGCCATTGCCTCCCTCATGGTGTTGGCCATGTCTGCCAGCACCCCTGCAATGGTGACCAGGGTGGAGTTAATGGACTTCAAGTCCTCCCTGATCCCAATGTACTGTTCCTCCTGCAGCCGCTGGGTCTCCTGAAACTTGTCCAGTATCGTGCCCATGGTCTTCTGGGAATGGTGGTATGCTCCCATGATGTTGGAGAGTGCCTCGTGGAGAGTAGATTCACTGGGCCTGTCCTCCCCCTGTCGCACAGCAGTCCTCCCAGCTTCACAGCTTCCCTGTTGTCCTGTGCCTCTGTCCCCTGAATCATGTGCCCACTGCCACTGACCCCGGGTCCCTGATTGTCCTGGGTTAGTGGGTTTCCCTGGGGTCCCTGTAGTGGTGGACACACTGCTGATTGACGTGTCCTTGAGACAGTGGCATGGGCCCCCTGGATGGGTGCTGTCGTGGTGTTTCCTGAGGGGGGAGGATCTGTGGTGGTTTGGGACTGTGGCAGGGGAGCAGACTGTCCTGAGGTTACTGATGGGCCGGGCTGGTCATCTTGATCCAGGCGTGCAGAGCTGCTGTTGTCACTGTGGGCCTCTTCTGTGGGGGGACTGGATATCGCTGGCACCTCCTGTCTGGTGACGTTGTGTAGGTGTCCTGTTTGGGTGTAAATGCATAGTTATTGTATCTGTGTGTGCCATCTTTTGCAATGGGTGTGTTTCCCTCTACTCCTGTGCTTGCATTATCACCTTGGCCTTTGTGTGAGTGGTGATTGTGTGCCCTGGCTGAGTCTCTCTACTCGGCATGCTGTGGTGATGGGTGTCCATGCAGGTCTGTGATGGGTGTCCATGCATTGTTGTCACATGCAGGTCTTGGTATTGAGATGTGTGGGTTGTGATAGTGGGGCATCTGTGAGGTGTTGGGGTGATGGGTGTGAGGGTGAGGGTGGGAGTATGTGATGGCATGCAGGTAGGGTGGGGGATATAATAGTAAACCTATGACTTTCCAGAGTCCAGTCCCCCTGCTACCACTGCGAGGCCCTCAGGATGCATGATCGCCAAGAGTTGCTCCTCCCATGTTGTTAGTTGTGGGGCAGGAGGTAGGGGTCCACCGCCAGTCCTCTGTATGGCTTCCTGGTGTCTGGATACCACAGAACGTACCTTCCCCCGTAGGTCGTTCCACCTCTTCCTGATGTCATCCCGTGTTCTTGGATGGTGTCCCACTGCGTTGACCCACTCGACAATTCTCCACCATAGCTCCATCTTCCTTGCAATGGACGTCCGCTGCACCTGTGATCTGAATAGCTGTGGCTCTACCCGGATGATTTCCTCCACCATGACCCTGAGCTCCTCCTCAGAAAACCTGGGGTGTTTTTGAGGTGCCATGATGTGGTGTAGGTGATGTGTGAGGTGATGGTTGATGTGATGTGTGGAGTGATGTGTTGGTTTGGGATCTTTGAGGTGCGTGGATGGTGTGTGAGTGATAGTGTTGTGTAACTCTGGATGCTGGTGTTGTCGTAGCTTTTCTGTCTCTCGGTTTCTTCCACAAATGTCATTGTAAGGGGTTGTGGGTAATGTGGGTGTGTGTTTTATAGTGGTGTGAGTGTGTGGTGTGTGTATTTGGATCAGGTGTGTGTATTTTGAATTGTCAAATGTGGTTGTGTTTTGTTTGTGTGTGTGTATTTTGAGCACGGCGGTGTGTACCACCAAAGGATTACCGCTGTTGAATGACTGTCGCATTGATTCATGGGTCGTGATAGTGTGGGTGTATTCCTTGTGGCGTAACGGTGTGGGTTTTGCTATCGCCAGTTTATCCTGACCTTTAGTGTGGCAGACTTGTGTCGGTGTCTGTATTGTGGAGGATTTCTAAGTGTAGGTCATAATACCCGTAGGGGATTTCCGCTGCGGGTACGGTATGTTGGCGGCCGTCAGCATGGCGGTCAGCGGACTTTACCACCAAGGTTGTACTGAGGGCCTTTCTGTTTACCCCTGCTGAAATAAGACTGCAATTAAACAAATATTTACATCCCTATTTGAACGCAGTCACAGACATGGTGGTCTCCTGAGCCCAGCAGGCCAGCATCCCTGTGAGTGCCGCCATTCCCAGGGGTTTTGCAAAATGAGACCCACCTCAGCAATATTTATGAGGTAGGTCATTTTCTACCCCATTTGTGAATTGCAAACAGTGTCATTGACAGTGTTTTACCTCAGATCATCCTACTTGCTAATTGCTAGTTGCTCAGTCTCGCAATGTGTGACTCACAAAACCTGATCTTGGTAGATATGGCCCTGAGTAACACATTTCAGGTGCAATGACAACACCTGTGCCCGTGCATTCTGTCAATGATGATCAGCTAAGACACTGTCAGCATACCATATTTCACTGTTTTGGGACAGCAAAGTGGGCTATCCATGTTTAGCGCTACATTGTCATCATTACACACACATGATCCTTTCCATCGGATTAGGGACAGTGCCAATGGGGCATTTGTTACCCACATACAACTGTGCCACATCTGTTATTGTCCACTGAATGCACAATAATTGCTGACTGAAAATTGACCCACATGTCCATCACACAGTTGATCATTGTCCCTTGATGCACAAGCCACAATACCTGAGTCATTAGTATTGCAGTGCACCAGGGAAGTGCCATTGCAATTATCACCCAATTACAAAACATGACATGGAGTAACATCTGAAATGGATTAGCCACAAATCTTTGTAGTCAGGTTTAGGACCACATGATTGCTAGGCCCAGTGCATGTGTGCGTATGTGTGTCTAGCACTCACTGGAGTGTCAGTGTCAATGCAAGTTTGCAGTGGTGTGTCTACATGCAGGATCAGCTGCTCACTCATACAAAATGTTACACACTGTGATATGTTGTGCACACATTTGTACAGTGATCAGACATTGATCATATATTTCCATGATGTCTTACAGGTGGACCGGCCCTCTATGCCATCGGGGAAGTGGCTCAATTTGAGGACTAAGACGTATCCATTAAGTGTGAAAATGTCTGTCTTGTGTAGTGATTGCAGCTGTTGTGTGAGTGACTCTTGTGTGTTGCACTTATTGCAAGATATGATGACCTGGAAAGTGATCTAATATATTACTTGACTGGAGGTTGACATAGTGTTCCATGCAAGGGTTAGACATTCACAGGCAGAGAGTCATATCTTGGGAGTCTGTGCTGCGCAATAGTCAGCAGCATGTGAACAAGGTGATTAGTAGCCACATGCAGGCCCACATTTAATTTGTAAGTGCTCCAGTGTCAGAATATTATCAGCAAGTCATACCCTCATTTTCACAAGACAGTGATGCATCAGTTTTCCACACACAATTGTGCATCCCTGTATTGTAATGTACATGTAGGACTGTATGGGTAACTGTCCCCCAGCATCTAGCCCCATATGTTGTACTCCATTTACGTGACACTTATGTGGTATGTAATAGGCGTGCATGCAGGTCAAGGCCAGACTTGTGCTTTCATCAATGTGGGTGATTTTGGAAATGTGTTGGCAGATCAGGTGTTGATGGTTGTCCATAAATGGAAACATGGATGTGGATGCAAATGACCAATGGATACCTCATTCCTAGGTGCAGCACTCCTCACATGTGTTCTACTCACTAAATCCATGTACAGGTGGACATGGCTTTGTAGTTGTCCTCGACAGTTGTGATGATGTATTGCATGACCATCCCCCCTGATGCACAGGGGTAGGGGAAGAACATATATGTAGGTAGATGTGATGGTCACAGTGTAGATGACAGTCATCTCATTCAACTTGCATGTGTCCCAAACAACACTCACCCCTTGTGATTAGCAACAGCATACCAGCCTGCCAATTACATATACAAATCACTGGTCTTGGGTGCCTTGAAATTGACTCAGATTATAAGGATTAGTCGGCCGTGCCCATGTTGAGTACTTGCTGCATTTGCATTGTGACACATTGCACCACAGCAATGCACAGATCACTTTATGTGGTACACCTCTGGTTGTGCTTTGCTATGCTGTTAAATACTTGATGGTTAGGCAGCGTTGCCATGTCATTCCTCAGGGACAATATATCATCTGTACTGTGATTTGGACTGCATGTGCGATTTGAGGGAGAGTGTTAGATTATCATCTGTACATGCATCACACAATGATGACACTGATGGTTGTCTGTCTCATTTTCACAGCTGCCAACATGAATGCAAAGGAGATCAGTGTTTTCCAGAAGCGAGCAGTGAGGTACAGGCACATCTTGGATGTTGAGTCTATGTTCCGGGAGATGGCAAGATGCTATCGGAGAGAGAGAGCCACAGAAGCATGGTGGGTTTTCATCCAAGGGGGACCGACATTGGCCACTACAGGTGGAGCCACCACCACAACTGTAGCCAGTAGCATATCGGCCACCAGATCATCAGCCCCACCTGCTGCACCCACATACTCTGGACCAACTCCCACCACACCTTCCTGTACCTTCAATTCCAGCACTACCAACCACAACACCTGCAGGAGCAATTATTTCTGTTACACAGACCACCACATCATCTGCTTTGGACATGGTCACCACTTCACAGCTCCAGAGGAACATGCGGAAAGTCATCAAAAAACTTGACACTCTCCAGCGTGACGTTGACAGAAATAGCCGTAGGCTGCAGTCCATAAAGAAAACCCTGAAGAGGGTAAACCTCTCAACTCCTGCCTTACCTCTTCCCTAATTCCGTCCCCTCCCTCTACTTTCCTTATCCATTTTTTTGGTGGGTTTAGTGATAGGTTAGAGTAGGGCAGTAGTTTAGATGGGATAAGTAGGTTGGGGAGGTGAGGGGATTTCATATTGTTACATGTTAGTTTGTGGGTGGGTGGGTGTTAATGTTGGGGCTTTTGTGTATTCTAATAAAAATATAGTTATATATATATTTGTTTAGTATTAGTTAGTATCTGTTTAGGTTAGTATATGTTGTCCTACATGTATCCTGTCATATAAGTGGGGTGTGGGCAAATGTTTAGAGTGTGTTGTTAAATGTGGTAAGTAAGCTAAGCATAGGGTAGTTAGGGCCAGTAGTGGGTAATGTATAGTTAGGATAGATTATGTTAGTATAGGTGTGTGACAGTTATAAGTTCTCTTTTGTACATAGTGCTTAAAGTTTTCGGTGCTCCTTTATGGCCTGTGTCATATGCTTGGAGATCTGAGTCTTTGCATAAGTGCACAGTGCTAATTTTCTGTTGGCCTCTGTATTTCATCATGCATCCACATCCCACTCTTGACATGTTAATTCCCACTTCCAATTGAGCTGTCACATTAGCAGCTACAGCAAAGCTAAACCTCTATGCATCTGCCATCTATTGTATCCACCACTCAACATGACTATGTTCCCATGTATTGGACAGGTAGGTGTGATTTTAAAGCTGTCATTGTTTGGATCCTGTGGTGGAATGCTGGGCACTGTGGAACATCTTCCTGCAGCCTGATGTTCATGTGAGCACTGCTAAACTGAGTAGTGTCAATTTCTGATGAGGTCAAGTACACAAAATTCACACCTATGTGTTTTAATTTTACTCCCAGCTGACGTTTTTGGCCAAACACTCTTACACAGCCATTCCTACTGTATGTTGTTGGTGTGGCATGTATTTTTTGAAGCAAATGTCACATACACAATGACTTTTTTGTCGGTGATGTGGCCAGCATTGAGTTTCATCTTGTACATACATTGGGCCTGACATATACTATTATTACACTGGAGTTGCCTCATTTTTTTAATGCAACATCAGCGCAAACTTGCAAATTACAATGGTATTTTGTAAGTTTGTGCTGCTTTTACTTCTGAAATGAGGCAAAAGCAGCACAGAAGATTTAGAAGTCCTGGTCCTTGTGGGTAAATATCTGCCCACATTATTTCTGCACTCTGGTATTGACCATTGACATGTTACATGCATCACAAATCTCCAGCAAAGTAGATGTGTCACATTACACAGAGACAAAGTGGTTGTGCGGGTGCTGTTTATTTTTAAGTGCTGTAGTGGGATATTTACATAGTCCAGGTGTGTGACTCCATTAGTGTAAAGCATTCTATTGTGACGCAACACAAGTGCAAAGTTGAGGGACATGTCATTGGACATGCTGAAATGAAGAGTCATTCAGTGAAGAGGAACATGAATTGCCAATTGGGTAGTGAGAGTCAATTGCAGTCCATAGTGATAAGGTTAACAGTGTGTGGGTGAAGAGTGCATGTCACCAACTGAAGAAAAAATGGCATGTTGTCAAGCACTGGACAAAGGAAACTCAGGGGGTGGTTATGACCTTGGCGGACGGCGGCCACATGACCGCACCGCGGCGGCCATTCAGACATTTCCTCTGGGCCGGCGGGCGCTCTCCAAAAGAGCGCCCGCCGGCCCAGAGGAAATGCCCCTGCAACGAGGACGCCGGCTCAGAATTGAGCCGGCGTAGTTGCAGGGGTGCGACGGGTGCACATTGCAGACACTGAAATACACAGTGGGGCCCTCTTACGGGGGCCCCTGCAGTGCCCATGCCATTGGCATGGGCACTGCAGGGGCCCCCAGGGGCCCCCAGGGGCCCCGCAGCACCCCCTACCGCCATCCTGTTCCTGGCGGGAGACCCGCCAGGAACAGGATGGCGGTAGGGGGTGTCAGAATCCCCATGGCGGCGGAGCGCGCTCCGCCGCCATGGAGGATTCCCCCGAGCAGCGGGAAGTCGGCGGGAGACCGCCGACTTTCCGCTTCTGACCGCGGCTGAACCGCCGCGGTCAGAATGCTCGTGGGAGCACCGCCAGCCTGTTGCCGGTGCTCCCGTGGTCGGTGGCGGGTCAGAATGACCCCCTCAGTGCCCATATGGCATGGGCTGGTGCTACCGGGTACTCCGACGGGTGAAGATGATGTGTTCCACATCTTCATCCTCTGATTTGTGTGTTGTCTCCTCTGCCCTTGATTGTGGTGGTGTTGGGTTTGAGGGGGCAACACACACTTCAGTGGTTGGAGAAGTGGACTCCAAATTCCCAGCAGCTGCCATCTGTGGAACTAGATATGGCATAACTGCAGCAAGGAGGAACTGCTGATTATTGAGTATTGCAGCACCATCCCTGTGGTAGGCAGCCATGTCTGCCCTGAGGGAGTCCAGCTTGTTGTCATGCATGCAGCCGCAAGATTGGGGGGGCAGGTGTTGTGGCAACTCCTTCACAGCAGTGGTGAGGTCCCACACACACTGTTGGACTCCTTGCAGTAGTGATTGTGTGACTTGTATGGCTGCTGACTGTTCTGCTGATCTCATCATGCCCCTCAAGGTTAGCTGCTGTAGTTTGCATCCCTACCCGCATCTCCATGGCCAGCTCCCGCTGTACTCCCACAACTATCCTCTCAAAGGTGGTCCCAGTGTCATCAGAGTCCTCATCTGTGTTTGAGCTGGCAGGTTGTACTATTGGGATGGTGGAAGGGTCCTCTGGGATGGCTGCTACATGTGTGCCCCTCCTTCCGACTGGAGGTGGTGTCTGGAGGGTTCCCATGACATCTTGGAGGGTTTCCTGGCTGACGGTTGTCAGCTGATCATCCTTGTCATCAGGGTAGTCCAGGTCAGACAGATCCACAGGAGGGCCATCGTATTCAGCAATTAGATATTGTACAGTTAGTGTGTCTGTGTTGAAGCAGTTATAATCTGACGTCACTGACTTCCTATTGGTGGTACATTGTAAGCTTGGTTCCCATGCATTGTTCCTTCCATTAATGTTTTCAGTCTCTCAGGCCTATGCCCCACCTGCATGTCACATGCAGTGTGGGCAGTTGGGGGATTTGTCTGCGTCACATCTTCTAGGTGTGGTTTCTGTCCAAATTTTGGCTTGCCACCTTCTTGCCCTAATCATCCTTCCCTCTGGTTCCATTAGCATGGTGAGGCCTTGCAATGATTGTTGGTGTGCTGATGCCACATGCACCACACATAACAATATGGCCCTATCCCAGTCTTCACATACACCTATACAGTGCTGAGACCTAGCACCATGCCATGTATTGCATTTCCATGAAACAATACAGGTGTCACCATTGGTAGTTTCTCATGTTAATGTTTGCAGATGTGTGCTACGTTGCATTGCACTTATGGGCCTGGCAGAGTTCCATTTCCTCTTATGACTGTGTGGGTGTGTCTAGCTACACACATATTTCCTCCCCCTCAATGCAGTTGTCTTAGCACTATGACACTTGAGATGATGCATGGTGGCATTGCAGCTATTGTGACACAGGCACAGGGGTAGATCCTGGATTGGGCAGCATGGGTATGAGATTACTCCTGTGTACTTCATAATGTAAGTGATAGTGCCTGATGTTTATTGAGTCTATAGACATGACCATTTGGCAGAAGTTGCACTTGGATAGGGATTGATGGGGATTGATCACATAGTCATACTGATCCCTCATTTTAAGTGTGTTTGTGCCATGGGCACTTAACTGCCATTTCCTAATTGTCCAGCACACACAGCACAGGTAGTATGGCAAGTGTTGTCAATGGTAAATGCAGCTTGAGCCAATGGCCTGAGACCGGGCGTTGTCCTCTAGATTATATTCTGACAATACTAGCTGTCCTGTGAGGGCAGCCAATTTTTACGTTCTACCGTAGCCTCCTGGTCTGCTTCAGCATTTGCAGCAGCCTTGGTGTGGCAGTGTACCCCCCATGCAAAGGTTGTTGGTGTTGTGTTGGGCTGTGCACCTGGATGCCCCTGCACCCGTGCCGTGCCCCTTTGACCTTTCCACTGCCTGATTTACAGGGATGGCATGCATTGTGTAGTAGCTATGTACCTCCCCCTTCTTGCACCTGACACTTATGCATTTTTGGTCCCCCATGCAACTTATCCTGCATATATGTTGTTTCCTAGTAGTCTGCGCTGTCCTGTCCTTCGATTTCTGTGACGATTTCCTCCAGGATGACGGTTGCAACCATCTCCTCCATCTTGTCCAGGTCCTCTTACAGGGCTAGACTCCCACCTCTGGTCTGCAGTGCTCCCTTCTTGTTCCTTGCCATTTTCTCCTTTGTCCTGTGCTTGCAGTCATGCCAGCATTTCTTACACTTGGTGACAGTTCTTCTGAGCTCTGCCACACTGTTAATCTTGTCCACAATTTGCTGCCAAATTGCCTCTCTCCTTCCAACTGGCAATTTAGAGGTGATTAATGGTTGATGTTTGTGCTCCGCCACCTCTCTGACCAGGAGTTCATGCTACTCCGCACTGAAGCAACACTTCCTCTTCTTTTCTCTCCCCTGGGTCTTGTCTGTGTCCTAGAGGCTGGTTCCTGGTTGATTGAGGTCTCTCTGGGGTCTGTCCTGGATTCTGGGATCCATTTTGTGGCACTGTTTGCTCTGTTTGCGTCTCATTTTGACGCTATTGTGTTGAAAAATGGCACATATCTGTTTTGCAATGTTTTTCTATGTTGCAAACCAGATTAGAGTCATTTTTCCTGCATTAACATCATTTTGCCTTACGACAAGGCACAATGGTTAGCAAAGTATAAATATGACACATGGGTGGCGTTAAGAAATGACGCTAGTCAGCACTAAAATATCTGACGCAAAACTGGGTTTGCGCAGTTTTGCCTCAAAAAGTATAACTCTGTCCCTAAATCCCTTATATTCCAACAAGATCTTCACCACTTACTTCCATTTTTGCACCTGATTTCTATTCCTTGCTGTTTAGTCTGCTGTTTATTTTAACATAGATGTTGGAAACTCTTTTCTCCTTCCTGATGTTAGGATCTTAGCTGGTTTCTTCACTACTGATCTTCATCTTCAGCAAGACATATAAGAGTGCAAAGGAAGGATTTCCCCTTTCTGTTTTTTATGTCCTAACTGTGACCCATAAAGGAAACACTAGACTCTGTGCAGGGTGGCCAAAGAGGCAGTCACCCTATCGTCTGGCAATCTAGAGAGAGTAATTTTCAGGCAGTCCAAGCATCCTGTCCTTGACAACTACTTGCTCCATTCAGCATTGCAAGAAAAGCCTTCTCTGAGCTGTCAATCAATCATTCAATCACAAAAAGTATTATTATATAGCCACATATTTCCAAGCTGTAGAGTAGTGTTTAACTACAACGCTGACCATGTAAGGCTCATACCGATCTCCAGAAATCTCATGGGTGAATCATCTAAGCACACCCAATTTCACTAGAGAGTCTTTAATACTGATATCTACATAATCAATCAAATCTCCACTCAAAAATAATCCGCCACTAGCAGTTCTCTTCGTTTAAAAGTGCATTGACTTTTTCATTAAGTTTATAAATGATGTTATCACATTTTCAGTTTCAACTCCATAAAACCAGACATAATTCTAAAATGTAAAAGCATGAGCCACAAAACATAAAAGTTCAAATCCTCTGCATGCTTAAATCCTTTTCTATCATAAACGGCCATTCTATATCGTCCTTACCATATAAGTTGCTACACAGTACAATATAGATATCTAGTAGTCTTCAGTTCTATACTTTATAAAATGCTGGTCACTGGTGTAAGAAATAACCCATTTTAAGAGACATTGTTAACCAAATTACAATACCTGTTTGCAATTAAAACTAGGGGCATAACCAACAAGATCATCATCAGCTATTGTTCTGAGATGCCAGACTGATTCTCAGAATTTTGGAACCGAGAACCCAACACAGCCCCTTGCTTCAGTCTTACATATTCTCAAAGCATGGAGTCAGTTTCGCATACCCAGAACTCAACAAAGTAGAGCAATTTAGTGGGAATGCTGTCTCTTGTATGATTGAAAGAAGAATAGCAGGTGTTCTTTATTTCCTTCCCTTAAACACCCCATTGGACATAACTTGGACAGGGATCTTTCTTTGGATCATGAAGAGGTAAAACGTGCTAGTGGTAGGATTCCCAACTTGAACTTTGCGAACAGTGATCTAGTATGTGCAGGAGCAATAATATCCATAAATTCATCAAATTGGAAGGTGCATTTAATTAATGGGAACCTATCTGATAAGCTACCCAAAAGATCCATCAATGACCCATAAGCTTAACATACTTTTCTAGTACCACATGGCACAATTTTAGATGCATCTTTGGGAAGCTGATAGGGATGAAACCAATACTCACACAGCCCAAGCCTTCTCAGCTATATCTTCATGTGATCCAGCTAAAGGATCACATAGGGCATGGCATTACTCAATATTTCACTAAGTCATTCTCCAGATGGTTCCAAGTACTAAGTTGTCCATATGCTGATCCAATATATGATTGGTTTTAAATTTGCAATCATAGTAATTGGTTCCAGATTCAAATCTAGGCAAAGGGGCAATGATGGTGGGCCTGATGGAAGTTTCAACACTGTTTTAATAAATAACTTTTCCCCTTTCTCAAGGGTGCCAAACTTGCCATTGCCCCACTATTCAGCTCCATAGAGAGCTGTTCCAAGCACTTGTACCTTCTGCACCTCCAAAGCTGGTGATATAGGGTAAAGTGAGGCCTTAATGGCAAATCTAACAATCACCATAGCTCTATGTTTTAGAATCAAAGAGCGTTTCTTGATTTGGGCTTTCCCATTGTGAGAGTCAGTGAGTCTCACTCCCAAATAATCAAGCTCAGTCACCTCTCAAGATTTTTCTCATTTAGGGTTACACGTCCCTTTATTTCCAGAATTAACTACCATATATTTGGAATTTTGCTCCATATTATTCAACCCAATGATATTTACAGAAAAGATTAAACTTCTCTAAGAGCAAGCGTTAACCCAGAGGTGTTTTGCAGAGAAGAAGAGTATCATCTGTAAATAATAACCCTGGAACTTTTGACCAGCAATTTTTGGTAAATTGTTTTTGAGGTGCATTAGATACATGATACAATAAGAAAAGGGTTGGTGACAGAAAAACGGCCTTGGTGGACTCCTCTTCTAATCTGAATTATTTCGGTAATCATTTCATTGTCTGATAAGAATTTGCCTATTAAACACTTTTTGGATGCTATTGATGAGACTTCAAGGGCAATATTTGGATGTTATGCTTCTAGATCCCTTCTTGAAAATCAGTACGATTTCCACTCCCTTCCAGGAACTAGGGATTGGTGCTCCTTGCATTGGTGATCCTGCAGCTATACTGTCCAACAGACTATTTATATATGGGCCCCTAATTGCCAGTTCAGAGCGGAACAACTCTCCAGGAATTTTATCTAAACCTGGCACCTTCTTCCTTTCATTTTTATAGCCATGATAAATCCGTTTTTTGCATCCCTACAATCTTGGTTAAACCATTCATCAGCTGTCTCATAGGTTTAAGCAAGGAAAGTATTCCCGAGATGTTCAGCCTTTTCTTCTAACAGTTCTGCCATGAGATTAGAAGGCTCAAAGCAGGTGCTTAGGTCCCCCATCAAAATCACATGGTGTCTCTCACAGTGAGTTTTGAGGATTCAATCCAGAGATTTTATTGACATAGATTGTTACATTAGGTATGTCTGTTATAGATATTCACAAAAAGATAAGGCTTCTCCTATTTAGGTATCAGTCCCAGAGCAAGTATATTCAGGCAAAGAATATTGACTATCCTAATAGAACAGTCTAAAGGTGTCTTTACCTAGATAATCAGCACCCTGATGGTCTGCCTAACATTCTTTTTTGGACCTCGATGCTATATGTATTAAAAGCTTAGCTATCTATGTGGTCAATTGCTGAACTCTCTTGGACTAACTTTGATTTAATACCTGCAATATTCCATGTCAGTAGTGTAAAATGTTATCTGCTGTCATTGATACTGCCAGTCATATTTTCTTTGTTATTCTTTTCTCAGTAGTTATAGTAAATGATTCCCCTGTGAGGGTTCTCACAGGAAGTCTGTCTCCTCTTCCATCAATACAACAAACAGCTTGGTCAAGACAAAGGATCTCTATCCTCCCTGGTCTTACAGGGGACAAGCGGGAGTCAGTCAACAACAGTGGTCCTCTCTCCCACATGTATCTCTGAGGTCCTTGACGCTACCTTGTCTTTAAAGTTAGAACCAGCCCTATGCATTGGGGTTTCATGATTAAAGCTGGGGAATGCCAGTTTCAATCGGATCTCGGACATCTGCAGGGGAGAAGTATGTTGGTCTAACATAATTGAGTCCTCAACAAAGCTGTTTTCAATGAATTTTATTTCTATGCATTCCCATGGTCATTTAACCAATACATGACATGTTACTAAAACGATGTCTGAAATAACTATTGAGTAGCAGGGTCGTACATTGTGAATCTGGTGGGCTACTTTGTTTCTTAAGGAGGTTCTATTTTCAATAGCACTCTAAGACCATTTGGGGACCTTAGTCATATACACAGACTTCCCTTGTTGAACACATGGGGCATGGGTGTTTAGGGGTACTTACAGGATTCGGCCAATGGTTATAGGTTAAACATTTAGAATGCAAACTGGAGCCTTTGAATTTACAGGGTGCCCCAGATAATCTTCCAGCATTAGGCCCTTCTGTGTGGCCATAGGTGGGGTGTCCAGTGTCTTCAAGGGTTTGTCCCATGCTTGAGGGGAGCAATCTGATCACAGGGCAATATTCCTACATTCACATTACCATTATACAATAAGCTATCAACTTGAGTTTGAGCAGTAATTGTTCCTCCGGGGTGATATCTAGTGGGTTGATCTGTTTGGCTAGATGTCCTGGACCTTTTAGTAAAAATGGCCCTCCTTCATACTTTTTCTATGTGTTGCATTTATTTTTAGCATGAGCTCCACTTCCTCTATTAGGTAGTTTATATCCCTGACCATGCAGTTCCCCACTGCATGTTTGTGCTGTTTCTTCTGAAGAGTAAAAAGAAAACACAGTATTTTAAAAGATAAGGATGTAGCTTAGCCATGGAGAAACCAACACCAAGGGGAATGGCCCTGCCCTGGCTTTGATGGTCCCACCCTTGGCCCAGGCACGGCCAGCACACATCTTGCACACCGGCTGTAATGCCGGCACTTTATGATGCTGTGCACAGGGCCCTTCTCCTCTTTGGCCCCTCCCCCGTTGGAACAAAGTCTCATGGGACTGGTAGTCTCCCATGTAGTGAAGCAGGCGTCAATCAAGAGTTATTACAGCCAAAAAGATGTAAGCAACTTCCCTCTTCCTCTTCAACATACTGAATATTACACATTTGTGTTTCAGCTATGATAAATGGCTAATCCATCAATTTTGTCTTCACATTCATTCCAAAACTTCAGTATCACCAATTTAAACTTTTGGCCAGAAGAGATTGCTATTCCAAACTGTCTTCATTATGTTCTACACACCAGTGAACGATCTAAAAATGCTGAGTGAACATTTTTCATCTATCCACATTACCTTCCTCAAATAAAGATGTATTTGCTGTTATGTTTTCTACCCATTCCCCAACCAAACTCCATCTGTGACCACTCAGTTCCACCCTGAAGCCTAGTATGAGATTATATGCCCTTCTGAAGTTCAGATACATTATCAGTGAACTAGCTGTACCCTGGTTGATCAAACAACCCACAAATGGCAATTAAACACAAGATAACTTTACACAGGTAAAGAACCCTTTCTTTTGCCAGCAGGAATGTCATGACCATAGCCAGGAGGCACATTACAAAAAAGTGAGCGTAGAAGCACCCAAAATAAGTAAAGCACTCTTCAAAGGTAATAAACATTGTTGCAATCTGCACCTCTCTCAGGACCTGTCCACGCACACATTATCAAATAAATTGAATGCTGTCATCCATTTCTTCATAGAAAATTAAATCAGAATTGCACCAAAGATGCAACCATCATCATCATTGCCACATTCCATTATCCAACAGTCTAAGTTGGTCCAGCTTCACATTCTCTCCTTCACAGATTGAACAGCCCTCAAATCTACTTCATATGAAGAAGACTTTTCCCTTCTATTTTCGTAAAGATACACACCCCTTTTGTTATTATTATTGTCACCTTTCACTTTTAGTGTTGTTCTAGCATGCCCTCAAAACTTGACAAATCATCCCTCTTCTGAAAAAGCACATTTGTTGCAATCATTTAGTCAACAACTGAATCATCATACACCTGCACTTTGTTGGCAAGAAATCAAGGAGGCAGTTGCCAACCATATTCTACATGATTAGCAGTCTGATGTAAGAACCCAATATAGCACCAATTAAGTACATTAGGGATGATATAGTCTTTATATCTGACAATAATGATTCTGCATGTTCATCCTGCTGAACCTACCTATCACCAGTCTTTGAAATAGTCAACTTACCAGCCCCTAATCAATATTTATGTGGTACACATGGGGTTGCTGGCACTATATTATAATTGTTCATCTCCTCCTTTCCTAACAACAAACAGACAGTTGGCCACCTGAGTATTGAAATGCCCTTTTACCTGCTCTGTCTGAACAGGAACCATACTCTCCATTGCAATTGGCAATGTGTATGTGTATCCTCTCTGACTTCTACAAGCCATCCAGAAAATTACAGTTCAATAATGTATTAGTGATACACATGTCTACCTGAAGCTCTCATCCATCACAGATATACACTGCATGATGAGACTGCCTCTCCTGTATCCAAATCTTGATACTCACTGCCCATGTGAAGCTAATCAAACCAGAAGATAGTTTCTAATCAATCATTGACATTTATACAAAGAAAGAATACATTGAGGAGTGGAGCTGAATGACTAGACAATATGGATTGACACAAGAACTCTCCACAGATGCCAAACCCCCCTCCTTCACCATCATCAGCCATCTGTCCATCAAATACAATTTTGAAAAATAATTCCAAAGGCTGAAAAATAAAAACATAGCTTGAGGTTACTGTACCACAAGGAGCAATTGCATTTTCAATAAGTAGTTCAAAATTGC
The DNA here is from genome assembly GCF_031143425.1 of Pleurodeles waltl. NCBI lineage: Eukaryota > Metazoa > Chordata > Amphibia > Caudata > Salamandridae > Pleurodeles > Pleurodeles waltl. The sequence goes on from NC_090449.1 coordinate 953,103,851, forward strand.
AAAACAAAAAGATGTAAAATGCATTGCCTCAGAGCTCAAGCTCACACCTGAGGTTCAGGATATTGGGCATAATGTGAGCGGGACAGTCAGATCACAGGGGTTGTCGAATTCCTCCAAGATTCTTCTGTCAAGGCACACTCTCCATCTGTTTGTGGTGAAGCGTTAGATTGTGACTTTGTAGATAGCTTTAAAGTCGTGATAGCAGAAACATATAAAGGTAGAGGAGGAGCAACATCATTTGTAGGACAGAGAACTATTTTTACGGTGCAGGTTAAAGGTACGAATATGATTATTTACTCAAGCAGAGATTTGTTTGCCTGTAATTTATTAAATTGATCTAATAATATTTTAAATACTACAACTAATCCGTGTTGTCTTTTTCTTTCCTTCTTTCAGGACCCGGACCACCAAAAAGAAAAGTGTGTTTATTTATTTAGTCTTCTTAGATTTAACAGTGAATCTAACCAAATATGCACTGTGACCTACAGTATTTTCCTTGTTCTACTTTTCCTAACTATTTTCTGAATTCTTCCTTATATACCTATATATATATATATGTTTATTAATCATGCATGCTTCCTTGTATTTACTTTCATATTCCCTACTGTTTCTGCACCCTACTTCCTCATGTCTCCTTGTTCTCCCCTTTTTCTTATTGTGGAGGCAACCTTTGCCTCACTCCTCCTTTGCATTCCTCTTTTCTATTCTCTTCTCCTTTCTTTAATCATTCTTTTTCTGGTCCTTTCCTATCTATGTATCCTGTTATTAAGACTTTGGGCCTCATTACAAGTTTGGCAGTCAGACCGCCAGACCTCCATGTTGACGGTCTTTCAGACTGCCCTATTACGATTCATACAGGCAGGACTGCCGACTGCCAACCATACAAGGCAGACCCCCCAGCAGCATGGCGCGACAGGCTGGAAATAGGCGGTCCGGCCTCCAGTGCACTCAGCACCACGAACAACCACTGACCTTATTACAAGCACACAGTCGCCATGGCGGTCCCTCATGGCAGTCAGCCAATGGTGGTCCAAACCAAGGCAGTTCGTGGGCAGCAAAGCAATACACAACTGCACATTGAATGAATTTGAAAACAACACAGATGACACACAGTGCCACACTGGACCCACCTGCAAAGGACACTATCAAACACATCCCTTCACAGACCACAGTCCTTTATATTTTCAATGCAAAACACAAAAGTTAGTATGCTTTTTGTCCACAAGGTCCATAAATTAGGCACCCATTTTTTTACCATCCCATTGAACACCCTGCACACACCTTTGTACATTCACACCCATTGGCACTTCCTCTGCTTAGTAAGTCTCTGCTACCCATTTTTATTCTTTGTTCCACAATCTCATGTTCCAAAAATCCCCATTTTTCAGAAGATGATTTGATAGGCAAAATCATAAGAGTAGAGCCACAATTGTTCGGAGAACAAGTCCAGCATACTCCTCTCAGTAGGAAAATAGAAATGTGGGACAGGTTCATTGACAGAGTGAATGCTGTAGACACCACCCTCTGCACAACGGAGGACATCAAGAAGAGGTGGAAAATGTTGAGGAGCAAGGTCTGTTCTCTGGTCTCCAGGCACCAGCTGCAGGCTAAGAAGACTGGCAATAACCTTCCAGTGCCCCGTTACATCTCTTTCCCTGGGAGGAGGTCTTGACCAACCTGCATCCTGAGGGCTTGACAGGAATACCTACGGGAGTGGAGTCTGGTAAGTCACAACATAAACATATGTCACAAAAATGCTAAGTCATGCATGCTCATAGTTTATTTTTTGCCTCATTTACTGTTACTCCACTGACAAGCCCAAAGTACCCCTCTATTTGGCAACTCTCAGTTGAAGTATACTCACCTGGGGACATGACATTTGTATTGTGTGTGTAGTATAGGGACTGACATGACTGCAACTCCCAGCAGGCATGGTTTCTACAACTCAAAACACCAGACCAGTGGTCGCTTGCCCCAATACTTTTGTTTGTTACCTATCAATTTAAGGATACAAACCTGGTGAGATAACATTTGTCAGGTGTGTGCAGTACAGGGACTGATATGACTACAACTCCCAGGATGCACTGTTCATGTAACTACACATACTAGCATTACATGCTACACAAATATGTTAGTGAACTCTCAATTGAAGTGTACTTGCCTGGGGGGAGAACATTGGTCAGGAGTGTGTAGTAGAGAGAGTGGCCTGACTGCAACTCACAGGAAGCCCTGGTAGTGTAACTACAGCCACCAGCACAGAGGTCACATGCCCCAATACATTTGTTTTGCAATTATTATTTGAAGTGGACTCACCAGGGGGGATAACATTTTTATAGAGTGTGTAGTAGAGAGACTGACATGACTGCAACTCCCATGAGGCACAGTTCCAGCAACTCCAAATACCAGCACAGTGGTCACTTGTTTAAATAACATTGTTTGGTACCCCTCAAATGAAATGTACTCACCTGGGAGGATAACATTTGTTAAGTATGTGAAGTACAGGGAATTACCTAACTGCAACTCTCAGGAGGCACTATTTCTCTCACTCCAAACACCAGACCAGTGTTACCTTGTCTAAAGACCCCGGATCGGTAAATCTTAATGTAAGTCTACACACTTAGGACAATACCATTTGTCAAATGTCGGAAGTAGAGGGAGTGACATGACTATTAAGGCCAGAAAGTCCCTGTGTCTGAATGTAGGACGATAACATTTGTATAGTATGTGTAGTGCAGAGAGTGGCATGACTCCAGCTCCCAGTAGTCCTTGGGTCTGTAACTCCAAACACCAGCACAGGATTCACTAGCCTAAATACACCCGCTTGTAATCTCACCAATGCTCTTCACTCACCTGGGATTATAACATTTGTCAAGTGTTGGGAAGCAGAGGGAGTGACCTGACTGCAACTCCCAGCAGGCCCTGTATCTGTAACTCCAAACACCAAACCAGTGGTCACTTGCCCATATTCCACTGTTTGTTAACTCTCAACTGAAGTTTCCTCACCTGGGATTTGTATAGTGGTGGAAAGCAGGGAGAGACACCTGAATGCAAAGGCCAATAGGCCCTGTTTCTGTAACTCCAACCACAAGCCCAGTGTTCACTTTCCCAAATCCATTAATTAATGAGCTCTCAAAAGAGGTTTACTCACCTGGGAGGATAACATTTATCAAATGTGTGTGAGAGAGTGACATGACTGCAACTCCCAGGAGGCTCTGTTACTGTCACTACAACCACCAGTCCAGTTTTCTTTTCTCCAAATACCCTTGTTTAGTACCTCTGAAATGAAGTTTACTTACCTGGGAGGTTAACCTTTGTCAAATGTGTGTAGTAGAGAGAGTGACATGACTGAAACTCACAGGAGGCACTGTTTCTCTAATTCCAAACACCAGACTAGTGGTCACTTGTCCAAATGCCCTTGCTCAATTAAATTCTACTCACCTGGGAGTGACCAAGAAACAGCTCATGCTCAACTCAGTGATGTGTCTGGCTACCTAGCTCCATCTTGACCTGCTAATCAATGACCAAACCATTGAGGACAGGAAGGACAGCTTACCCAGTGTAAAAACAATAATCTCTAAGGCCTCAAAATGCCTAACCAGAGTGGTATTGACAGCAGACACATGCACATTGCACTCACCACATGATGACTCCAGTCACATATACAACAAACTCCTGTGTCTGCCTGCATCACAATCAACTAGGCCTCAAAATGGCCAAAGCCGTATCTTGCATAGCCCCTGTTTTGCCTGCACTCTTGGCAAGATATAATTCTCAGCCTATCCTCCCAAGTGTTAATGGTCTGCACATTTCAACAGCTGCTTCAGTCAAAAAGATCTTGCATGCTCCACAAATGGCATGTCAATACAATCAATACCATGGGTACTTTCACATCAACAGGTCGAGCTGCCACTGGCACACAGAGGCCACAGGAAAGACTGCCACGACCCACTTGGATGAAGCCCTCAGTGAAGAAGATACTCCTGGACATCTGGACGTGGAGGACAGTTCTGGCTCATCTAGAAAACCTGGTCAGACACTAACAGTGAGTCTCACTGTGGCTACATAAACACCTCCCAGCATGGTTGCCTCAAAATCCCTAGCAGCCATTTGTCCCCCAACCTGTGTACTGAGAACAGTGTATACCATCTCATGCCCCCCATTCCTGGATCCTGAGTTGCAGCGCAACACATTGGACAGCGAGGTTCCAAGACCAAATTGGAGAGGACACCCTTTGGTAAGGAAACAGGCCTGTAGGGGTAGGGTGCACGGGAGGGATGCTGCTTACCAGCGGGGCGAGACCACGAGGGTTGCTCTTGGCTAGGACACCATCAGCCACATCTTGGGGGTCTATTAGGAGTCCCAAGGGATGATGGGCCAGGTCTTGACCGAACTCCGGGAAAGCAAGCAGCTACAGAGGGTACAGGCATGGGGACATGTGAGAACAGAAGGAGGCCCACAAAACCAACATGGCCTCCCTAACATGGGGGCTGAGGGATATTCAGACAGCCCTGAGCAGGGCTTCTCAAAACCAATTTTCCCCTTCCTTTCGCGCATCAACTGGAAACTGACACAAACAATGCAACAATATCAAGGTGGGGATGTACCAAAAGCTATCTCATCAAGCAGCCTTGGCTGGATATTGCAGAGTATCAGCTACCTAGCTGTTTCTAAAACAATAAACTTCACACATTCTCACACCTAAAGTTCATTGTACAGTCACAATCATTATGTCACATGACATACTTACACTCATTAAAAGTAGCTGTTGATGAGGTCTTCCCACAAGTCAGTTCCATCCTCTTCTCCACATTCATCCTCACTTGGCATTTCAGGCGTATCATCTGGTGGCACTACAGGCTCCCCCTCTTCTGGGATGTACAAGATATTCCTCCACAGGGTAATGTTGTGGAGCATGCAGCATGCCACAGTGATATGACACACTTTTCCAGGTGAGTAGAGGAGGGCTTCACCAGTCAGACACCTAAATCTGGCCTTTGCGAGCCCCAAAGCTGACTGCACTACCCACTGTGTTCTTCTATGGGCCTCATTGAAGCGGACTTCCCCTGGCATGGTTGGATTCCTTAGTAGCACCAAGAACCAAGGAGATGCGGAGTCTCCTGTTAAGGAATGGGACATATGTGCAACAATGAGTAACTCAATTCATGATTGTTGCACCTGACAATGCATGCACACAATCAGGACAGATGTGACTTACCAACCAGCCAGACCCTCTCTGGAAACAGTGGTGACATCAGCTGGGGTATGGTTATGGTGCTGTTCTGCATTATGTAGGAATCATGGTCTGAACCTTGATAACTGGCACAGATGTGAAATGTAGCGATCTGCCAAACAGACAACTTGCATGTTGATGGAATGGAAGTTCTTTTTGTAACGATAAACTTGTGCATTGGCCTGCGGTGGCACCAAGCCAACATGTGTGCCATCAAAGGCCCCTACCACATATGGGAGATGGGCAAAACCATAAAAGTCAGTCTTTACAGTGGCTAAAACCTCACATCAGGTAAACTGGATATAGCTGTCAAGGTGCTTCAACATTGCTGAGGGGACATCCTTCAACAACAGACTGAACCTAGGTTGGGACATACCAGTAAATAAGGCCACTGTATGTTGGAAGGACACTGTTGCTAGGAAGTGCAATACTGACATGATTTATACAATGGGTGGTATGCTGGTTGGGCAACTAATTGCTGGCATCAGATCTGGCTTCAATTGATAACATACATCCACTATTGTTTGCCAATAAGGCGGTAGTACATGATAATGTGGTGTTGCACCATAGTCTGAAGGTCTGGCAGCAGACGGTAGACAGGAGATTGTCACCTCCTCCCTCTCTCTGGGTATATATGATTTGTAACATTAGTTAGTGTGTCCATAGCAACATGCAAAATGCATGCCAATAATATCATATGACAAAGCATTTCTGACTGTTTAGACGTAGCACCCAGTACACATCCTAGCTGGCAACTACACAAGGGTCACATGTGACCCCCATGGTTATCAACAACCTCAAAGATGTGCAACACAATTATCCCTCAAAATATGACTGTATATTCTGACTGCCAAAATGACCGTCGACGGACTGTGCACAGCTGTTAAATGCCATCTGTGCCCTGCAACATGCCACAATGATGGTTGGGTAGAATTACCTACATGACAAGACAGGATAAGGATGTTTGTGAAGCAGAAAAATATGTTTTGTAGGTGTGACACAGTTTATAAACCCCACAATACATTATTTCAGGCCACCAAAATGGCGGATGCCTGACTTACTTACCTGGACATTAGGAACCTCCTGTGACCCTCGGTGGAAGTCATCATGGTGGTAGGAAATGGCAACCGTAGCAGACACAGTCATAGATTAACAACATTGCCTGTGGTGGTCGTGGCCCAAAGGCTCTATATGCCTTGAGGTGACAACGGCACATGTGGCGGACATGACTGCCATGTTAAGCAGATTCACTCACTAGACTCCTGTCACTGCTGCCAGCAAAACCTACACGACCTGAACTGCTGTGTGATACTTCTGGGAGCAATCATGCCACGTGCAGCAGGTGGTAGGGCCCCTACCTTGTCTCCAAAGGAGCTGAAGAGGCTCGTTAAGTAGCTTCTACTTCTTTATGGACAGCTCTGTAGGTTATCAGAGAAGCAGGTAAGTACCTCATGTGCACAACATTCTCTGTACTTCACCAACTTTTTCCTCCTCACAGGCTACAATGTGCCCCTGTGTGCCAGCTAGACTTCTTGTGTGCAGTTGTTGCAGTCTGGGTGGACTCAATGGAATGAACAATGTGCAGGTACTGGTGGCCAGTACCATCTGTTAAGTTCAGTCGCATTGTATTTTGTGAGGTTTTTGGGGTCCTAGGTTCTCCTTGTGTTCAATGCACATAACAAGGTAAGGATACATTACTAGCATCCAATGACATCTCTTTCTCCGTGATTGCTGTAGATGTTAAAAACATGCATGTGCATGACAGCATGAGCTGTGAATGCATCTTGCATGAGTCATTTGAAAATCATGTGAGCAATGTGAATAGTGCCACAGACCTTTCAACCCACAGCTGGCCTTGCAAAACTGTTGTGTGGAAGGAATATCATGACTCACTCTGCCCTTCAGCTTCACACACAAACCACATGCCAAATTGCCGATAGACACATGATATTCTGTCATGCACGGAAGTGATTGAAATGGAATGTCATGTAGGGTCTGTTTCTTCAGCCTGCAGAAACCAAGGCTTGTCAAATGTATCTCCCAGTATAAGACCTAGTCCAGGCTGTGGGAGAGTCACTATGGCTATGCAACTGTGGCACTGTGCCCACTCCCTGTACACCAGCAGATCCTGGTGTGTGGACAATTTGATGCTGTAGTGGCAAAACCTGCCCTGAATGCCTCATCCCTTTGACTAGATTAGGAATGGGTACAGAGGTAAATCATTAAACTAGTCCATATATGCACATTGCATCATTGTCAGGGTGTATTTTTGACTCATGACAGATCCTTTACTCCCACAGTCCTGTTGTTACCTTCACACAGGTCATATTTGTCCCTTACAAGCTTATTGCACAAATGCCAGTCCCACACTGCAGACAGTGTGTTGATTTGTTGGAGGCCATGATGTGTGACTCAATAGCTTGGTCACATATCAGAAATCATACAATGCATGCTTTTGAATGTTGTTTGCCATCTCTCTAGGATGGACATATGTGACAAAAGGACTATTTTGTGGTACAGGTACATACCATAGAACCCACCCTCTGAATTTGCATGAATCTGCGTTTGGTAGGGCACATGTCCCCACATGGACAAGGAATACACTTTCTGTACCCACAATGCCATGATTGTCACTCAAGTGTATGCAGTGAGTCAATCTCACAGAGTGTGAATGTGTTGGTCTATTCAGGCCAAGGGAGTTTACCCTTCAGAAGCCACATACATGATTAATGTTTCATTGTGGCTCACATCACAGTACATGTTGCTGGAGCATGGGCCACCTGATGTCAGTAAGCTTGCTTAGTCATTGTAGGCCCTGAGCAGGACAGTGGGTTAGTCTGCAGCTGGAAATACAGGTCTGTAGTCATGTCCCTGTACTTATTGGCTTGTGTGTTTCAAACTTGAGGAGTGGTAACAAATTGAAAAGTTCCAGCTTGGTGTTACTGGCACATATGTGACTCAACCATTTGTTCCAAAACTTGTGATCGTAATCTCTTGATTTGTCTTTTGCATCAATGCAGGTAAATGCCCATCAGAAAAGGAGCTATGGAGATCCTCCATCTGGAAAATGCGGATCCTGGGGTCTACAGCCAGCAGAGCACCCACTGTCGGAAGAAGTGGGAGGACCAGGGAAGCTGGGACTGGAAGATCGCTGAGGTCCAGCTAAGGATGTCCTCCCAACGTGGACACATCAGACCATGAACCCCCTAATAGCCTGCATTCTTGGCCTACCCAGACATTGATAGGCGTTTGAGGACAGCACAGCAGACACAAGGGGGTGAGAACAGGGCATATTCCTGCCTGTCACATTGCCTAGTGAATGTGTTGGGTTCTGACATCTCCATCTGATGATTAAAGATGATCTATGTGTAACACAGTACATGAGTGATCGTTTGTGTAGACATGTCATGTCATGCATACTGATCTGCCTTGCCTATTGGCCCAGGGACCTCGGACACAACTGTGTACAATCCACAAGCAATTTGTGCTCCAGGATAAAATATGGCCATGTACATTGATCATACATTTACTGTTTGTTGTTGTAGTGGGTATGAATTCTATGCAACAGACCACTACTCCTCAATATTGCAGGTCAAAAGAAAAGTAGTGATGGATCATTGTCATCAGCCATGTGTCTGATGAAATGAGTATATTGTCATCTGCCTCCCAGAGGCTACTTGTCTTCAGCATTTGACGAGTGCTGTGCCTCACTACTGTCTGTAATGTGAAGATGGCCATCATACATGTGACACTGCATACCATTTTTGGGGGGTGCAGATATGGATCAATCGATTGACATGATTTATGTGCTATCGCTGTTGCCATCAGTTCTTGTGCATACATGTCAGCAAGAGTCCCTTTCTCTTCTGAAAATCATTTGTAAATTGCTGTTTCATGCATGGTCTACCTGTGTTCATGGAATAATTTATGTATTCCCTCACATACATGTGCATGACAACCTGTTTGTGGAATAAGATATCTACAATGGAGATACATTTCATATGGTGCCACAGAGAGGAGTGTGTCACCATTGAAAACTGCCTGACACATACCCTCACACGTAATAGCATGTCATTTGGCATGTAAAACTACAGTACCAATGATGGACATGATGGGTAGGCCTAGAGGTTTTATCCACAATGTGTATTTCCATGTCATTGGTGAGGAATCATGTAGCAAAGTGCTTTGCACATGTGAAATGGGGAAGGTACGTAACCCGACTGTTGGTATGCATCGTGGAGTGACTCAGTTATTTTAGAATCACAACCATTCATCCACAGATATCTGGGTTTGCAAGACCAAAATGGAGACAATGATGTAGCTTTCCATTGGGCAACATGTTGTGCACCTTCTACAAGTACTTGCAGATCTGCGGGCATCTCCATCATCCAAAGGACTAAGGCCCTGATTTATACTTTTTGGCGCAAAACTGCACTAAAACAGTTTTGCACCAAAAAGTTTGGCACCGGCTTGCACCATTTCTGTGCACCATCCGGGCACCATATTTATGGAATGGTGCAAGCAGGTGGAAAGGGTAGGCTAGCGTAAAAACAATGATGTTAGTCCGTTGGGGCTGGCGGTATGAAAGAAGGGGTTTTGCACCAGAAAATTACATTAGGCAGGTTAGAGTAAAAAAAAAAATGACTCTAACCTGCCTAGAGTCATTTTCCGATGCACAACCATCCATACTACATGACTCCAGTCTTAGAAAAGACAGGAGTCATGTCCACCACTCCATTGGCAGCACAGGGGACCAGCGTCCCCTGGGAATGGCCATTACACCCATTGCCATGTAGTGGGGCCCATTTCAGGGCTCCCAATAACACTTACAAAAATAAATATTTACCTGTACTTACCCATACTTACCTGGGATGGGGTCTCCATCCTCCACTGTCCCTCTGCTGTGGCCAGGGGTGTTCCTGGGAGGGTACCTGTGGGCTTATTCCATTGTCTTCCAGAACGGAAATAGGCCCACAGGTCCCCTAGCGCCTGCCATGACCCAGGCATTACAAAAAGGTGCAAAGTAAGCTTTGCACCATTTTTTGACAACCCCCCCATGTGTGATTTTTGCACCGGAGGATCAATAAGGCGCTAGGGCCTTAGAGTAATTTTTTGCCCAGGGACGCCTACCTTGCATCTCATTGACGCAAGGTAGATTTTCAAAGGCAAGAAATTACTTTAACTCCAATATTTTGGTGCTAGACATGTCTAGCGCCAAAATATAAATATGGAGTTCAGTTTGCACCAGATTTGCGTTAAAAAAATGATGCAAATCAGGGGCAAACAGAGTATAAATATGCCCCAAATGGTGCCTACTGATGCACTCTGAGTATGTCATTGCAAGATGTACCAAACATTAGTGGTAATTTCCCTGGGACTTGTTGATTCACTGTGTTGTGGATTTTAGAGACATATCTCCCTGACATTTTGCGAATTTTGTATAAAGTTTGCATTTCCATACCAAATATGTGGCATATCTGAGCAACATTAGTACTACCTCCATGACTCCATTGGGACATATTTCACTTGGTGAATTTTCTTTGTTGATATGTTTCCTGTCATGTCATCTTCTCCAGGCTATTGTACTGTTGTCAGCAACATAGCAGGTTCTGGGAGCATCATTTCTTATTATTTGTGTGATTGTGTATGTGACAAATAGATGTCCTTGTGTGGGATCTGTGGGAATGCAGTTGGCATTGGCCTACTATTGTATGGCACCGGGTAAGTGATATATGCTCCATGAGGCAAAACATTGAAGGTGACGTGGTCTCCTACTTGCTCAATGGTTATTGTGATTGCACAACTTGAGCCATGCAATTGTAGTTGTCTGAGATCCTGATTTTCCTGTAGGCCACTGTTGACAGTTCAGATGGCATGCATGCATATGGCATGGTACATGTAGGGGCCACTTAGGTGGAGTTTGTTGCTGGGGCCTACTTGACATCATGGCAATGTTTGCAAATCACATCTGTTGTTCAAGTGTGATCATGGATATGTGATTACCCTATTTCTCTTTGTATTTGCAGCATCACCCCAGGGGAATGAAGGAGACAGGGCATAGCTGAGTGGGGAAGCATCTGGCCCTGGGACCTCGGGTCAAGACACCTCTGACACAGAAGGACAAAGTGGCCCAGATGGTAAGGGGAATGCTACGGGGAGATTGTATCTACATCCTTGTCTATTTGATTCTTTTTCCAGTGGCCACTCCCTAGTGGTGTCGGACCCATAGGGATGTACTTCTGTACCATCTTTTCCCACCACCCCCAGTTCTATCACCACCATCCCCGTGGCCCCCTATCCGTCCCCACAGTACAAGAACCAGAGTCTCCTCTTGCCCCCCTGACAATGATGGTCCTGCCACCACTGGGAGTGGGCACACTGAGCCACGGTCATGGGAAAGTGGCGGTAGAATGTGTGTGAAGGATGCTGTGGGCCAGAGGATGGGGGCTCCAAGCTACAATTCTGAGTAGTAAACCATCTCCCAAGCTTTGGGAGCCTACCAAAATTCCCAAGACATGATGGGCCAGGTAATTACCATGATGGAGGAAATCCAAAAACTGCAGAGGGACAACCACTAGAAAGTCATGCAGCAGTGGCAGGTGCAAAATGCCATCCTGCCTTCCATAGCTAGGATGCTGAGGGAAATCAACACTACCCTGAGTAGGTATCCAACACATCATCAGGCCTCTTCCACTAGTAATGACTCTTCAGGCCCTGCAACATCTGCGGCTGCTAGTGGAATTGAGGCCCTGCCAGGGGAAGGACATGCTTCAGACACCTCACCCTCTATAGCTTAGGAACCCCGCAAACGTGGACGTCCACCCAGGCATCCAGCAGATGCAGATGCCAAGACCACACCCACTGCCAGGTAGTGAACCCTCTCCTGGCCGTTTCCCCTTGTGTTCCACAGATACACCCTGTTGACTGTCCTGGAACCAATCTCCATTTTCCCATGGTGCAAGGACACTGGACCTGTGTATTCTAATGGTGTATCAGCTACCCTCCTAATTCCAGTCACCATGACTGAACCCTTCACTGTTTATTTTGTGTGTTTTTAAGTTACTAGTCGCACATATTGTTTTACTGTCCATAATAACTTTCACTTAAACACATGTCTTGTGTATGTGTCATTTAGGAACCATGTACAATTGTTATGCGTGCCAACTCTAGTATAAATATGCCCCTCTGTATTGTACAACCTTTGTTATGGACATCATACGTGGGCTGTATCAGCAGGAGACTCATTACATTAAGACTGCAACATGGACAGATTAAAAAAAAAGTTGTATACTACATCTACACACATTTATTGGTAGATATGCAAACAGCACATAGAGTATAACATGGAGCTTGGGTTCCCTGAACTCTCAATTTAAAAATACATCTTTTAGTCTGAAGTTGGTTTTAAGATTGTGAGAGAGGACAAAGACTGACTTTCGTGTGGCTTCCCACTGGTGAAGAACCTACAAGGGTTTGAAACCGAGCTTGCGTCCTGTTGTTGTAGTCTCAGGGACAGCAAAGACTTCTCTCTGCCAGCACTTGGGCTTTCTGCTGAGAGTCCTGCCTGCCAAGTGGTGCCCTAACCTGTCTCTGGGCCCTTGAAAGGTGCAGCTGGTGGAAAAGGACAGAAAGACACGCAAAGACCACCATGCAGGGAAACTTTCGATGCACCACCCGCTTTGTGGCTGAAAAACGGTGCGCCGTCGGCTTCGAGGCTAAAATTTACGTTCCACCTGCATTGCAGCTGGGAGATCGATGCAACGTGGCTGGGAAATGACATACAACACCCGCAGCGGCTGCTGTTAATGATGGGAGCTCCATGCACCGCAGTTTCTTGACACCGTGCAACCGGATTTCGACACAACATCGCTGGGCGTGGAAAATCAATGCAAAAGCCTGCCCGGACACGAGGTGCATGTCCGGATCGATGCATCGCTCTCTTGCGGAGAGGAAAAATGATGCACGCTGATCCGACCAGAGGAGGAACAATGCACGGTCTCGCTTGCGAGTGAGACATCAACGCATCTGTGGCCTTTTCCGATGCACACTCACCCGTGCAGTGTTATTTGGACACAACCCAGGAACTTTTGAATGCTAATAAAGTTCTCACTGTTTTGAGAAGAAACGACGCATGCCGACTCGACTGAAGGAGAAACAACTCAAGGTCTCGCTTGTGAGTAAAATCTACGCATCGCCAGCCCTTTTTGACTGACACTCGCCCGTGCAGGGTTATTTTTGATGGGTCCAAAGTAGATTTTCATGCTAACAGCGTTAGCGTTGTGTTTAAAATTACATGAAGACTCTTTTTGCATTTTTAGTGATAACTTGACTAAGGTATGTTGGATTGTTGTTGTTTCCGTCTTGTTTTGTTTAGATAAATATTACCTTTTTTTCTAAACCTGTGTTATGTCATTTTGTGGTGTTTTCACTGAGTTACTGTGTGTGTTGGTACAAATACTTTACACCTTGCTTCTGAAGATAAGCCTGCAATCTCGTGCCAAGCTACCAAGGAGGTGAGCGGGGGTTAACTATGGGTGATTATCCTTACCGCAACTAGAGTCAGGTCCCTGCTTGGACATGGGGTAACCTGACTGCCAACCAAAACCCCATTTTTAACAGTTGGGTTATGTTTTGGGTAATACTGTGGTCATATAGGAATGTTGGAAGTATAAGGTTGTGACCCAATGTAGCCTCTAAATGGTTCCTATCTGGGCCTTTATTAGACATAGATGCATTGTTACTGTTGTGTATGCTAGACTGTATGTATATGTTAAGAATATGATGACCCTCTCTCTCTTTCTGTGCATCAGCACTGGCAGGTGAGGGAGATGGGGCACATCTGAGAGGGGAAGCTGCTGGTCACGGGACCCGTAGTCATGATACCACGACACCAAGGGACCCAGTGGCCCTAAGGGCAAGGGGAGTGCCACAGGGAAGACTGGATCCAGTTCTTCATCATCAGAGTCCTCCTCCAGTTGACACTCCCTGGCAGTGGTGGACCCATTTGGGACCACCCCAGCACCATCTCAGTCCACCACCCCCTTACTACCACTGCCCTCCGTGTAGCTCCCCACACAGTTGGCTGTGCCCACTCACCCAAGAGAGTGGGTGTCTTCTTTGCCGCAGGCACCTCTGCCCCTTTCAGCCTTTTGATGCCTTTGGTGAGGAGGCTATTACCTCCTGAAGTCAATCTCTGTGGGTCAATCGAACATTGTGAATGCCACCCAGGGACGGGCAACTCAAGTCCAGCAGAGTTATACATTCCTGGAAGGCATTCAGAGTGCACTGGCTGGCATAAAGAGATCCTTTCAGGCTTTGGCCTCCACACTGATGGCAGCCAGTCATCATTTGTCTCGCGTACCTCCTCCACCTTCCTCTTCCCAATCCCAACCCCCTCTTCCTTGATCCAGTCAAAGCACACGGGCAGAAAAGCATGCATCCACCTCAGCACCCAAGGGTAGCTCTGACTAACACAAGCACCACAAGACACAACACAGACATGCGCACAAGCAACATACACCAGTACACACATCACAAGTCACAACCTGCCCTGACACTCCCAAAACCCCCAGCATCACTGACAGCACACTTGACATACCTGCAGACACCTTACCAACATTCACAGATCCAGCTACTACACCTATCTTACCCAGACACATCCACCATACCTGCAGTCACCAGCACAACAGAGACTCATCCACCCACCATGGGATCTCCCAGCACCTTTACCCCTCCTCTCAAGAAACATAAACTTCCACACTCACCTATCCAGCAGACACCCACCACCCACAAGAATACCTTGCACAAACATGCACCCAAGACATCCACACCAACACCTCAGACAACCCCTCTCTCTCCCTCCACACCCAAACCCTTTTGCTATGACTATCCGGGTGTGTCTAAAAAAGCTTCCCTTTTGGAGTTTGCCCTTTTCCCTACTCCTTTCCTTCCCAGTGATACCCCTAAACGTGCTGTGTCCCTCCCTAAGTCCAGCTCTTCTACCTCCAAGACCTCTCTTGCCCCCCCTGAAAGTTCCCATGCCCCTCCCTTCGCCAAGAAGTCTACTCCTCCACCTAAAAGCCAACCCTCTCCTAAACCTATGTAGTAAACTAAAGGGGAGAAACATTAAGGGAAAAGAAGCGCTCCCAACAATCCCCTTATAAAATTAAAGTAATTACATCACCTAAGGATACGGTGCTCCCGGCCTCCGGAGGATTCTCCCCTACCTCCAATACTGTGTGAACACAGATACATAGAAATTCATAACATAGACCTAGGCACCCGTAATACAATTTAATATCTAAAAATTTAATTAATGTGAATATTATCTAATTTCGTGTATCAATACCCCACAGTCAAATAAGACATGCAGATGGACAGAAATCCAGTGAAATCCTTTTGAGTGAAGAATCCATCTTTAATCAGACACAAAACAGCCGAAGAATCCATCTTTAATCAGACACAAAACAGCCAACACGTGTTTCGTCATGGGAGTGAATACTCCCCGTGACTTTTTCAAGGCTGCAAAACATAGCAAATATAAAATACATATATAATAACACATCTGTCACTATATATACTATACATTTCACACCAGACCTATTACAATCAAACCATCACCAGTAGAAAAAATCAATTAATTGCATTGGCCACACTTATAATTTCAAATTAGAAATCCCCTTATTTACAATCATTTACATCAATTAGTGCTGAAATGAACCCAAAGAAAGGCCCCATCCTGTAGGCAAGTGTAAGGTAGGAACCAAGGCACAAAACCTCAAAAAATAAAAGCACCCAATAAAATCACAACTAAGTCCCTACAATTGCAAACAATCAATAGTTGAATAAAAAACAAAAAATGTGAATACAGCCAGTGCACTCCCAAAAGATTAAGGGGCATATTTATAATCCGTTTGCGCCGAATTTGCTTCAAATATTTTGACGCACTTTCAGCGCAAACATTGCTCCATATTTAAACTCTGACACCCGATCCGGCGCACCAGGAAAATGGCGCTATGTGCGCCAGTTTTTGGAAGCGGCACCCCGCCCTGCGTTATTGACATGCAGGGTAGGCGGTCCCGTCCAAAAACAGACGCACATAGCGGTGCGTGGTATTTATGCTTCAGGGCAAAAATCACTCCCGCGCGGCAGGCAGCGCAAAAAATGGCGCAAAGCACGAATATCGTGAAATTTTAACGCCTGGGTCAGGGCAGGCGTTAAAATGGGGCAAACACACCTGTACTTAATCAGAACACACAGAACAAACAACAGAGCAGCAGAGCAGCAACAGGGAGACATGGAGGTGATTTTTCTTCAACGTGCACGTAGACGCAGAGCCCTGCAGCTACAACAGCAGCCACAACAACAACAGCAGGGACCCCAAAGACAGCGCAGAAGGCAGGAGAGGATATTCCGCACAAGAACAACCCTGCATGGCCTCAGGGAACGAGACATCATCCAGAGGTACCGGTTGAACTGGCAGGCCATTCAGCAGCTGCTGACAAATATTGAACAGCAATTGGCCCCCACTTTAGTGACTCCACGCACTATCCCAACAGAAACCAAGCTGCTTGCCATACTTCACATGCTGGCAAGTGGCTCCTTTCAGACAACTGGTGCCCTGGTTGGTGGAATCTCACAACCATCTTTCTCCGCATTCCTGCCTAAAGTACTGGATGCCATCATTGGACTGACACCCCGCCACATCTGCTTCCCTAACACAGTGCAGAAGCAGCAGGAAACTAAACAGGGGCTCTACGCCATCAGTGGCCTTCCGCACGTCCTTGGTGCAATCGACTGCACACACGTACGCCTTGTGCCACCTGCTGCGAGTGAACACCTCTACCGCAACAGGAAGCACACACATTCCATCAACGTGCAGGCAATAGTCGATCACCAAGGACTGATCAGCAACATTGTGGCTAAATATCCTGGGAGTGTACATGACGCATTCATCTTCCGTCACTGCACCATCAACCAACACTTCCAGGATGGACGGTATGGCAATGGACTACTTGTTGGTAAGGACAAAAATCTACTTATATACTCACTGCACAGAAACCCACTAGGATAAACAACCCATACACCACAATAGCAACACCTAGACAGGAACACACTGAGGTACTCACATCACTAGCCATGTTTCACAAGTCACCATTGAACCTCTCATACATTGGAATTTACTCCACAGCTTAGTGTGAAGACATTCATGACTGTTGTTGCCTAAATGTCACCTTGCAAATTGGAAGTCTCACAATAACCTGTACACTAATACAATGCATAACTTTTAAGGGATGGGATGGCCTGGGTATGTTCAATTGAACGTTTCTAATACCCTTTCATGTTTCAACTCTGCATGGAACTATCATCACACCCCCAGTGAGGACACACGGACACCTGTGTCACAAGTCACAATGCAAGGGAGGGCACACTGTACTTGAGAAACCGATACATCCTGCTGACAAACAGTTAGCCAACAAACACTTGCTCAGCCAAGGAAAAAAAACAATGCCAAAGTTTCCATCAACAACCATAGGTTGTCACATTAGTACACAAAATAGTCACAGACAACACAACACAACTACTTCCATCAAAGATACGTACAACAGTGCCTCCTACATCTAATTGATACCATTCTGTGTTTCTCTTTCAGCTGATCAGGGGTATGGCATCCAGCCTTGGCTAATGACACCATATGGGAACCCAAATACTGCTGCTGAGCGGGCATACAATGACGCCCACAAGAGGACACGCAGCATTGTGGAGCGGACCTTTGGGATCCTAAAGTCAAGGTTCCGCTTCCTTGACATCACTGACGGAAGCCTACTATACTCCCCAGAGATGGTCTGCAAGATCATACTCACTTGTGCCATATTACACAATATTTGTGTAAAAAGGAACATTCCCCTCCTTGAACCGGACCCAGACATGCCTGAGGATGATGATGAGGAGGATGCTGGCCTGCAACAGGAGGGGGAACAGCCTAACACGGCAGCAGGAGTGCGTAGGCGCCAACAGCTTGTGAACAATTTTTTTACTTAAGTTATTATAATCACTTGTATTCCACACTTGTAAATAAACACAGATAACAAACACCACATCATGCTTTGGCTTATTCATTTCTGACCACCTTTAGTTTGAAATAGCTGAAGATGAATGTCGTCTCATTGATCAAGAATGCCATTAAAATTCATCACACCAAAAATAAACATCACAACTGTATGCACAGAGGGTAGGATGTGACATGATACATTACCATACACAGAGCCCAACAAGAGTACAAATGTGACAATTACACATGCCGGATCCAAACAACTGAAACAGTCTCTCATCCAGCCCAAAATTGGAGATCATTTGAAAGTCACATTACACGTGTTCAGAGACTGGGTGGGACCATCCATGTGTACGTGACCATGTCATCAATGGCTACTCTCAAGTGTGTGATATGAGCAATACACAATAGCTACAACATCAGCTGCCACTAACTCAGGAGGAGACCTTGAAGTTACAGTGACAACATACACCCAGACAGGTGATAGTGGATCCACATTCCAACACACATGTACACATATGTCATACAATGAATCTAATATTTGAAAGTAGACCATCACAGTTGTGTCCCAGTCTGAACCTAGCAGGAAGATTGTAACATGACACTAAACCAGTTTATGCAGAAAGGGACACAGACAACCAAAATATTCTTCTCATTATCACATCGGGAACGCTGAGAGTCTTGCAAACATAGTCATAGTAAAATGGTATGCAAGTTTGCTCCAATTCATCATTACTGCAAACGTCAAATGGGCTAATGAGATGAATGAATGGTCAACAGTCATTCATACCATATGGCCTTACATTAGCCCGCTGCTGCAGGTTTGCCATGATATAATAAATATACTCCATGGATACAGTAGCTATTCTGGATGGTCAAATCCTAGGGTGCTGGTGGCCTAAGTCCACCTCTACCGCCCCCAAAACATACAAGAATCATGTACTTGTGAACCACACACATGCATAAGGCACATGTGTGGCCTCCATGTCACAAGTCCAACACAAATCTGAAACACAAAATCATAATGGGACATGCTCAGCCCCATAAAAACTGAAAGTGACTCTCCCACTCCCTGTTAGGACTACAGATAAAAGCATCACCATCATAAATGTGGACACATTTTGGAGATGAAATACATAATGGTATCCCATCCATCATTTCAAAATAGCCATCAGCAATTACACCAAATATGTCGTCAAATATAGTCAATACATTAGTTAACGTATCCCAAACATTACAGTGTGAATGCCTTCTATACATAAAACAACGGACATGTGTCATATACAAACACATATGTGTATCACATCGCACCGTTTGACCATGACAAATCCCCTTTCCGAAGCTAAAAACATGAAGACATAAGGAAAAATTTGCTCCATATTCGACGCATACAGCATGGCCGTCATAATTTGTTCATGTACATGTGTGCACACAATGCAGAGTCAAATACAAATGTATCCAAAAGTGTCTTAATATTTTGCCTTCAAAGTATAATTTACATCCACAATATTTTTGACTCTGCATCATGTGCACTACTGTACGTGTAAAAAAAATGACGCCCATGCTGTATGTGTGGTAAAATTGACGCTACATGGACAATATGTTGGTCATCTCATGTACATTATAAAATATTAATATTCATATCATATTTTTTCACTCCGCATCATGTGCACTGTAATGCGTCAAAAAAAAATGACGCACAACTGTGTATGCGTGAAAATATGACACAAAACGGCGGCCATTTTCTGCAGGAAGTGATGTAATAGGATATCCTGTTTACAAAATCTGTACTGGGAGTTAACTTTCACTTTCACTTTGCAGTCTCAGATTTATCTAGACTGTGTGGTTGTGTGAAAGGTGTTGTCCTGTGTTTTACTGCTTTTGTGTCCTGTGTGCCTTGTATTTTGTCTTATTGTCAATCTATTATTGTTGTATAACATTGTCTCAGTCTGTTTCGTGTTATTTTGTCTATACCTGTGATAGTTTGTATTGTCAGTGGGAGTCTGTTGTGGGTAGCATAGTTTGGGGGGTTATTTGGGCTATTTTTCTCCTTCTTCTTTTTCTTTCACACCTCTACCTTTCCCCATTTCCCACTTTTACTTTCATATTTATTTTGTCCAGCATTAGTCCTCTCAATATGTCAGGTAGGCCTCGCCTGTCCAGGATGGGTGAAGACGAATTGGGGGGGTTCCTATGGCTAGTAAGCCATTTCCTGCCACTAATGCTGGAAGCTGGGGGCCGTGTGATACAGGGGTATCACACGGAGGTGAGGAAAATCCGGTGGGAGAAGGTGCGCCATCACCTGGTCTGGGTCTACGGGAGTCTGAGAAATGTACACCAACTCAAGCCCCACTGGGCAGATCTGGTCACCAGGGAACAGGACCTGCTGGACCACCTGGGACTCCGGATTGGTGGCCATGTTGGTGAGTAAAAATCTATTAAATGGGAATGATAGAAATCTGTGTGTGAACATGTGATGATTGTTAGCCAATCTGCAAAATAAGTAGCTGACTGTGTGTAATGCTAGGGAAACCTAGGCCCATGGTTATACACATAAATCCCCATATTTTGCAACACATGTACACGCAATAACAGCATTAAAATCCAACATCTATTTGTATTTTGCTAAGTCGCCCCCTCTCTGCGTCACAAAATGTTGCAAATGCTGCGCTACCAAGGTATACATATGTGTCCTAATGTGTATTTGTTGCAGAATGTGTATGAAGACCTATGCTACCAGTCCGATGGCTCATTTTTGCAACACATACCAGATGCCTGTAGCTGCATGTAATGTACTGTTGCATTTGGGTCAGAAAAGCAACACGTGAACTGCTCTATTTGTACTCCACTGGTCATAATGGCCAGTGAGTACGTCATGTAGAAACAACATACCTACATATGCAGACGCCATAGCTAGACAGAAAATTTGAAACACATGATGATGCTATACATGTGTGTTGCCTTCACGTCACATGAAGTTAGTCATGTTGTTCACACATATGTCACATGTGTGTCTGGTTGCTGTGTGTTGAACCTGTCCACATAGCCTGTTTGATTGTGAGTGGTCATGCAGTCCTCATGGAACCAGTTTTGGAATGTCTCTCTGGGATGCACATGCTGAGATGTATGGTTAACATTATTGTTGGGGCATACTAATGGAGGATTAACTTGGACGACACATGACTGTCCTGGCCACTGCATGAGTGTAGTAGGGTGTGACGCAGGAGACTCATCCAATGATAATGTTGAATACAAAGTTATCCATGCAGGAGGAGCATGTGTGAAAGTCTATCATTACCATGTCATATTCACACAGTGTCATTGTAACAGAAATCATTTGTCCGTTCACCCAGTCTGAGTATAATCTTTGTTTCATGCTTTACAGGTGGACCAGCCCCGTACACCGTGGGATAGGTGGCCCATTTTGACGACCCCGATACCTACAGCGAGTGTCGCCTGAGTGCTATTTACATTGTTTGGTAATGACGCATGATGGATTACTGTGTGTTAAAGAGAATTCATGATTTGATGTGCTGGCCGTCCATTGGCTTTGTTCTTTTAGTGTGATATCAAATTTGAATTATGTTTCTGCAAAGCAATACGTAGTCATCTCTCAGATTGAGGGGCTGTAGCCCATTCAATTAGGCCGGCAATTGGGAATGGTATGACTCATTTTTAATACACTGGTCAATGTTAGACTTGGTCAGGGACTTGCCATCAACTGAGTCTGCATATCAGACTGACAGTCTCCCAGATAGCTTAGGCACATGGCTTTGATGACAAATGTTTCTTCCTAGTTGAGGATGGACTGTGTACACTGTAGGTTGGATCTTACGGGGGCATGTACTTCCACAAGGTGAACTCGAAGTGTGTGTGACTTGAGTGCAATGCCCTAGGTGTTCAGTTGAATCATGTGAATGGGTGTACTACCTCCTCTGTGTGTGTTGTTAAACATGCCTCACTAATAGTATGTTATGTTGGGCTAAATCATACCAGTTTGACATGTGTGGACCTGGGATGTGACAAGGTTGGGCTGACTACAACGTGTTGCTAGCCCTTCATAGGTGTTGTGTGTGAAGGCACATACTTGTTGAACTTTCTGTACACTCCTGGGTGTGCATTGAACATGGGATTGTTGGTTGTTCTTCCCACACCACCCACAAAGACTGGGATCTTACTGTGAAACAGGGTACCTAGGACTGTAGCAATCAGTATGTCACACGTCCTTAACACCTTTTGTGACTTGAGTTAGTACCTTGGGCCAGAGTGAGAAAAATGTCTACACGTTGCAAATGGCATAAATATATGTGTGGGATTTGCAAACGTCTGTTTCCTATTCCAAAATGTATTTGGTGGTCATGTACATATTAGCAAAATGCTTTTCAAAATTGAAATATTAAAGGGTTTTACCAGACCTACTTGCAAATCACAGTGGTAGGCAATCCCATTTGCAACCGAGTACGTGGTTGCAAAGTGAGTAGCTGTTATCATCCACTTGAAGTGGATGGTAACCAACTTGCTGACTGGAAGGGGTCCTCATTGTAAAGCTTCACATTTGTGAGTGGACTAAAATAATCCTGCGCAAAACAGCCAGTGGTCTAAGGGACCAATAATTACCGTGAAAATTTCCAAGTTGAATTGTTGTGATTTAAAACTAATTGCAGCTCATTTTCCTTTCCGGTAAACGGCCATACACTTGGGGAAAAATAACTTGCTTAATTTAAAAGCAGTCACGTCTATGGAGTTCTGCTGGTCCCAGCAGGCCTCCATCCCCGTGAGTGTCCATGTTGCTAAGGTGGGGCAACTTGGAACCCACATCATTGATGTTCATGAGGTGGGTTTTAGGGACCCCATAGCGACTCGCAGACGGTGTCAGAGACACCGTTCTGCTTTTCAAATTGCTAGTTGATTTTTCTAAATTCCTACATCTGACCCCTAGTGTGGACATATGATTCTGGGCCAGGGGTTCAATCTTAGCACACAACTAATTCCAAATGCCATTGAGTGAGGAGTGTGAGTGTTATCACATAGAATGACATATGTACTGAAGTCAGTATGCGGAAGAGCTGGTGCCATAATGTCAAATGCCTTAGGTATGATTTGGATGAGTAGTTTAGGGTGATGTCATCCATCATGTAGAGACATGGATATGCTATGTGTGATATGACCTTAGGTATGCATGATTCACATGTACTTCCTCTGAGCCTTTCCGTGAACTATGTTGTAACAATTGCTGCAAACAATACATTTCTAGTAATGGACAAATGACCCATTGTGGTATTCAACCCACTGTAAATTCAATGCTCAATATTTCCCTTTTCTCTTCACAGCTGCAAACCTGAGTGCCGCAGAGCGCAACAATTTTGAGCGCTGTACAATGAGGTACAGGCACATCCTGCAGGTGCAGTGTGGGTATCGGAGGATGGCCCGCAGATATAATTCGGATCGGGCCTCCGGGGCGTGGTATGCCACACCACAGGCTCCCCCAACGGTGCCACCTACAACCACCGCCACTACAACCACCAGGTCTGCCCAAGGGGACCCAGCGACGGACCAGGCATTTTCATCAAGACCTGGACCCAGCCGTGTGTTGGGAGCAGGGCTGTCCCGTGGCCACTCCACTCCAGCACCAACATCCACCTCCACCGGCACGCAGACCAGCACTAACCCTCCTATTGACCCTGCAGCCTTCCAGGCATTGTCTAGAAAATTGGACAGGTTAATTCGCAAGGTGGACAACCTGACGGAGGACATGGCTGAGGTGAAGAAGAAGGTGCGCTCCATCCGGCGCACACTTCGGAGGGCAAATCTTTAGTCATTTTGCCCTCCTGAACTTTTACCCCTCCCCTCTCACCTCTTTCCTTTTTCATACTGTTAGTTGGGTTTGGGGGGTTAGTTATAGGATAAGTATAGGAAATTAGCTTAGTTAGTGTTAGGTAAGAGGGTGGGGGGTCCTTATTCTTTCTATCTAATATTTTTGTGTGGGTGGGTGGGTGGGGGGCAATGTTGGGATTCCTGTTTAATTAAAAAAATAAAATAAAAAAATAAAAAATAAAATATATATATATATATATATATATATATATGTTTGTTTAGGATAGTATAGTATCTGTGTAGGTTAGTAAGTGTTGTCCTGCATGTGTCTTGTCTCTTAATGGTGGGTGGGGGGTTGATGTTTAGATCGTTTCGTTACATGTGTAGAGTAAGTTTAGCTTAGGTTAGTTAGGGACAGTTGTTGGTTAGTAGTAGTCAGGTTAGTTTAGTGTAGGTTTACCTTTCCCTTAGTTGCCTCTTTTATTACTACTTTTAAATAAAAAATGTGTTAACCCTTTACCTGATGCGTTAGGTGCTACCTTTTCATGGCCTTGACATCAGTGGAGCAGAAAGTTTAAGTATGACATTTGTGTTCCATGCTCGCTATCCCCAGGCTTATGAGGTTTAACATGCCAGCTACCCGTGTGATAACTTGGTAAGTATCCACCATGTTGGAGAGCCACCATTGGTAGTGTGCATTGATCATCAAGGTTTGGGGTTGGTATGTATCCTACTTCACAAAGAGTGCTTCCAGACTTGTTATTGTAGGTAAATAGATAGGTCGGACAGCATTGTGAAGTTCAGGGAGAGCTTTATAGATGATGATTTGTTCACACTCTTGTCTTGTTGCTGTCATTGCTGACCTACATCATGTGTGTACTGATTCAGCATTAATTTCCTTCATGGAAGTATACGCCGTAAGGGTGATTGATGCTGTGTAATTTGTTTATCATTCCTTTCATTCTACAGCATAATTTCAAATTTTAGTATTGCATGGTGCCTACATTTCTCAGCCACCATTAGTTGTGTAGAATAGCTATAGATGGTGCATCATTCTGTCCAACACAGCATGATTGTGTGTGCTTAGTCCCTTCATCAGTTATTTTCCTCAGTATAGTAAAGCTATGATGCAATCCTGGCCGCTGCACAGATGTTTCAGTATACATGAAATCAGGACAGTAGTATAGAGAATCGACATGGTTGCCACACAGCCACTTTGGAGTTATCTACTGCACAGTTGAATTTTGAAATAACACAGAGACACAATAGGTGTGCAAGTGATATTTATTTATAGGTGGTGTAGTGCAAAATGTCCATTCACCATGTTTGCTGACTCCTTTCTGGTGCATTATTACATGGTGATCCTACAGAAGGGGTGTGGATGATGCTCCTGACATGCTGGGGTGATGTCACAGACAGTGCAGAGGAACATGAAATGCCAAATGGTAGGAGAGAAACATTCACTGGCAAGGTGGACAAGTCATACAGTGGATTGCCGAACAGTCATTGAGGTTAGTTGTAGTGAGACTGGCATGTGTCAAAACGTAGGACCTTGGTCAGAGTAGGGCATGGTGCAGGGACTAGGGCTTCCGGGTACTCTTGCGTGTGAATGTTATCTGTTCCATGTCTTCTTCTTCTGATGTGTGTGTTGCCTGGTGTGTCCTTGTTGTTGTTGGTTGTGAAGGGGCAACACACACCTCAGTGTTAGAAGACATGGAGGCAGACATCCCGGGGGCTGATCCCTGTTGAGTAAGGAAGGGCAGTACTGCAGCAAGGAGGGCCTGCTGGTTTTTCAGAATGGCAGCCACATCCCGATGGTAGGAAGCCAGGTCGGCCCTGAGGGGTTCTATGTTGCATTCGTGCACACGTTGAGTGGCTTGCAGTTGGAGTTGTTGTGTCAACTGGATGACAGCTGTGCCAATTTCCTTCAGTGTTTTTGAAATGTCCTCCAAGAGCAAAGTTCTGGCTTGCATTGCAGCTGCCTGATCAGCAGTTGACAACATGCACGAACGCACCCCCTCTAGGCTGGCTGCCATATTTTTCATCCCTACCCGCACCTCCTTTGCAAGCTCCCGCTGGACCCCAACGACAGTTCTTTCGAAGCTGGTGCCAGTGTCGTCAGAGTCCTCAGCTGTGTTGGAGCTGGCAGGTCTTACAATTGGGGTGGCGGGTGGTTCTACTGTGGTGGCTGCTTCTTCTGTGCTCCTCCTTGTGACTGAAGGTGGGGTTTGGAGGCTTTCAAGGACCATGTCAATGGTCTCTTGTGGGAGGTTGATGGTCTCGTCATCCATGTCATCAGGGAACTCATGGACAGGCAGATCAGCAGGAGATCCGTGTTCCTCTGCAATGAAACAGGGTACAATTAGTGTGTCTGTGTTGTGACAATTTTGCAGTAAGATACAAGCCTTTGGATGCCTTAACATTGTACTCTGTGTTTGTCTAGGTATCTGCTGTCCGTCATAGGGCATTGTTGTAGGCCTATGGCCCACGTGTGTGTCACATGTTTGATATGGAGCTATCAGACATGTCTGCCTGATCGCCTCTAGCTGTTGCTTTGTAATTATTTAGGAATAGGCGTTTTTTTGTCCTACTCCTCACTCGGTGTTTCACTATTGTTATGGAGGGACATTTTGTAGGGTGGGCTCTCATTATCCAACATGTGATTCTTGGCTTTCTAGGCAGCAGGATAGCTAATGGTGTGGGGGACTAAGTTTGACCCACTTGTAAATAACTCTGTCACCCAGATATTCAATTTAGCTAAGACTAACTAGCAGTGCCTCTGGTCTCCCACATCAAAGGAATGTTTACACATCCGAGCGCATGACATCTTTGGAACTTCTCAGGGAAGTGGTCGTCACTCAGGTCCTACACATTTCTATCTTTTCCGGTATGTTCCCATACACAAATGACAAAGACAGTATTAGTTTGATATGAAGTTTCATTGTACAACTGACTTGTAGGAATTTAGGTGTGAGCCCCAATTACACAAACAATACACACTGTTAGAATTGAAATAGTCCGCAGGAGAGTAATACATTAGTACACCGCTTTCATGGTGCCTAACAGTTTCTACTCTCCCTCTGCATGTTCTATGTATAGCACAGCATGTTAAGTTTGGAGGTTGCCTGTCAGAATCACAGGGGAGACATCATCCCTCATATCAGAGGAATGGGCTGGGATCTGGTTGTGCATCAGCAGCAAGGCAGGCAGCATCTAGTTGTGATTTTCTGTTTGGAAACTCCCCCATGCGTGTCTTGGGACAAGGAAGTGAATGTAAAAGACATATGTCATGGTGATGACAAAGTTTCCCTACGCAGGAATGCCAAACCTTAACCCCTACCACATCTATCAGCAACGTACCAGACGGTATCCTTGACTGGGGCACAGAGTGAATATGTTCTGGCAAACTCCAGTGCAGAAGTAGGCAAAACAGTGTGATTTGACTAATTAAAAACACCCTAGGACTGACTATTTGCTACATTAACTCATAGGAAGGGCAATGAGAATCATTTAGTGCAAATTGCTCTGAGGCACTTAGATGTGAGCAAATGAGTATAAGTACAATCAGGGTAAGATGCACAAAGGCCTAAAGCCTGAAGCTAATGCGCAAAGTATACGTTACACTTGCCACACTACACTTTGACTGACTGTGGGTGTTGTGACTGCCCTGGCAGGACACTTGCCTCTCAGGCCCTGCCCCATACACTTTTTATTCACATTGCATGATCTGTACATGTCACGTGGCATTACCTATGCATGTCAATGTAAGGATGTGGTATGGATGTAAACATTCTTGATGTTTTGAGATGATGTTGGGTGATGTGTATTTAATTGGATTGGCCTGTTTATCGTATGAATGTCCTATTTGTTGGTCCGACTTTGCAGGTGTGTTTCAGTGACCAGTTGCCTGTGTCCCCTCCTCAATGTTGTTGTCTGAGCAGTATGACATTAGTGATGTAGCCTTGTTAGCCAGGCACGTGAGGGGCCCTGACGTATGCAGCATGTGTGTATCGTTAGTGCTGTGTGGCTCCTATTGCTGTTTACTTAGGCTTATGTATGTGTCAGTTATGGACATTCGGCATTTGAGTGTACTGGTACCTTTGTCTTATTTCTAGGAGTAATTGCAGATGTCATCCTCACCCCCTAATTTAGGTATGTATGTTCCAGGGTGGGGTTCCTGCCATTTGGTACTATAGCTGCACAGAGATGAGAGGTGTTATTGTCAACTGTGGTTGCAGTTAAGTTACAGTTGTTGTATTTGCTACTGCATTACAGGTAGGGACCTAGTTGATGGGGAATAGATTTTGCAATACAAGTGCCTGGATGTGGATTTGAGGTAGTGTCCTTCCCACCTGTCACTGCTTTCCCTTGGCTCTCTTGTTGTAATTACAGAATGTCCCCGTGGGACTATTGTTGTTGCTGTATTTTGTCGTGCCCCAGCTTCGGTCAGTACTGGGCATGCACCCCTGCCGTACCCCTTTCCCCATGCCACTTCATATATGTGCTGACTTACATGCATTGTGTAGTAGGTATCCCCCCCCTGCTTACAGTCCCCATTATTGTATTATGATTCCCCATGCGACTTACCCTGCATGTGCGTAGTGTCGTGGTAGTCTGCGCTGTCCAGTCCTTGAATCCCTGTGACGATCTCCTCCGGGATGACGGCTGCGACCATCTCCTCCATGTGGTCCAGGGGCTCCTGTTGTGCTGGACTCCCCCCTCCAGTCTGCATTGCTGCCTTCCTGTTCCTGGCCATTTTCTCTTTGGTCCTACGTTTGCAGTCATGCCAGCGTTTCTTACACTCGGTGACTGTCCGGCGTTCTTCAGCCACACTGTTAATCTTGTCCACAATTTGTTTCCAGATGGCCTCTCTCCTACTGAGTGGCAATTTAGAGGTGATGAAAAGTTGGTGCTGGTGTTCAGTCAACTCTTTCACCAGGATTTCCTGCTCCTCTGCACTGAAGCGACACTTTCTTTTTTTTTTTTAAATGTCCTGGTTCCTGTATGCTTCCTCCTGGCTGGTTCCTGGTCTGCTCTCATCCTCCTGGGGTCTGTTGGGGCATCTAGGATCCATTTTGGGTCTCCTCTCCTGAAAGGGCAGTTTTCGCGCAAAAATGTGACGCAATAGCGTGAAAAAAAACGGCGTTTTCACGATTGTGCTGTCGTAAATCGACCCACAGTGATGTGCGTCGCATTTACGTTGGTTTCCTTTACGACAGACCGACGCTGTCTGCGTCACGAAATGATGACTCCCACCTGTTGGTTGCGCCGCCGTACGTCCAAGTATAAATTTGACGCCCGCATGGCGCATCCAAATGGCGTTAGACGCCGCAATTTCTTTTGACGCAAAACTGCGTTAGCGCAATTTTGCGTCAAAAAGTATAAATATGGCCCTAAATGTAATAAATAAACATAGGAAATCACCAATTACGTGCAAAACATCACTAAATGTGTCTACAGTGACCCAAAGCAACAAAACCTACCTCAACTGGGTAAAGTACGGGAACCCTCTGTAACCCGAAGCTCTTAAACCACAAATAGAATCAACTCTGTAACCAACAATACATTTCATATAACTCTCCAGTCCCTAGCAATAAGGCCAAAAGATAATTGATGAAGAAATAAACACTCTGTGCAATCCGCCCGAGAAGTAATGTAAATCACCTACCCGGCAATGGCCATATAAATTTAGCTGCACACAAGGTCAAGGTGTGTCATAAACACCTAGGACACTAGAATCAAAATAAATGTAAATTAAAACACAGGGTATATAAATCATATCATCCAAAATATTTGCTGCGCTAACAACGCAAAAGTAAGTATACACTCTCGCTCACCTCGATTGAAATCCATCAAGAAGAAAAGTACGGGAAACGGAGCTCGACATACCCGCTCCAAAAAGCAAGAAACAAGGCGTTCCCGTCATCCGCCATTATTTAACCCCTTCTGTGCCCAGGACGTAATGGTTACGTCCTGAGGCACAGTGCTGCTGTGCCCAGGACGTAACCATTACGTCCTGTGCACAGAGCCCAGAGGGAGCGCTCTCGCTCCCTCTGTGGGGTTCCCCCCCACCCCCCCAAGTCAGGGATGGAAGGGGAAGCCCTTCCCCTCCCACCCCGACCCCCCCAACCCCCCCTGTGACGTCAGCGCGCGAGCGCGCGCTGATTAGTCACAGGGTCTCCCCCATCGCGCTGGAAGCTCGCGATTGAAAAAGAAATGCTTTTGCATTTCTTTTTCAATCCCATGGGGGAGGCCCCGAGAGGCTTCAAAGGGAAGGAAATGTATTTCCTTCCCTTTGAAGTCTCTCACAGGTTTCAAAAGCCGGATTGCTTGCAATCCGGCTTTTGAAACCCCACTAGACACCAGGGATTTTTTTTTTTTTCTTGAAATTGGCAAAAGGGAGCGACCCCTTGGGCAAGGGTCGCTCCCAGGGGGGCATTTTTTTAGGAAGGCCTTTTCTGCCCCCCCTGGGGGCAGATTGGCCTATTATTAGGCCGATCTGCCCCCAGGGGGGGCAGAAACCTCTAGGCACCAGGGACCTTTTTTTTTTTTTTTTTTTTTGTGATGATTTCTTTTTTTTTAGGTGGGGAGCGATCCCTTAGGCAAGGGTCGCTCCCCTACGGGGCAATATATATTTAGGCCATTTCTGCCCCCCTTGGGGGCAGATTGGCCTATTTTGATAAGGCCAATCTGCCCCCAAGGGGGGCAGAAACCATTAGACACCAGGGAGTTTGTTTTTGCGCGCGAATGTCACGCAACAAAGCAACCCCTTTGGCAAGGGTCGCTCCCAGGGGGGGCAATTTTTTGGGAAGGCCTTTTCTGCCCCCCCTGGGGACAGATAGGCCTATTATTAGGCCGATCTGCCCCCAGCGGGGGCAGAAACCTCTAGGCATCAGGGATCTTTTTTTTTTTTTTTTTTTTTTTGTTATGTTTTCTTTTTTTTTTAGGTGGGGAGCGACCCCTTAGGCAAGGGTCGCTCCCCTATGGGGCAAATTATATTTAGGCCATTTCTGCCCCCCTTGGGGGCAGATTAGCCTATTTTGATGAGGCCAATCTGCCCCCAAGGGGGGCAGAAACCATTAGACACCAGGGAGGTTTTTTTTTGCGTGAATTTCACGCAAGGGGAGCGACCCCTTAGGCAAGGGTCGCTCCCTGGGGGGGGTGTGGGGGGGGGGATTATTTTAGGCCATTTCTGCCCCCCTGGGGGGGGTAGATCAGCCTATTTTGATTCGGCTGATCTGTCCCCAAGGGGGGCAGAAACCACTAGGCACCAGGGATTTTTTTTTTTTTCTGTTTTACAGATGGGGAGCGACCCCCTTGGACAAGGGTCGCTCCCCTGGAGGGGCAAAATGTATTTAGGCCATTTCTGCCCGCTTTGGGGGCAGATCGGCCGATTTTAGGTCAATCTGCCCCCAAGGGGGGCAGAAACCACTAGGCACCAGGGATCTTTTTTTTGCGCCGTCACACAAGGGGAGCGACCTTGTAGTCAAGGGTCGCTCCCCGGGGGGGGGATAGGGGTGGGGGGGGCAAAATTATTTTAGGCCATCTCTGCCCCCCTTGGGGGCAGATTGGTCGATTTTAGGTCAATCTGCCCCAAGGGGGCAGAAACCACTAGGCACCGGGGATTTGTTTTTTGGCGCCAATGTCCCGCAGGGGGAGCGACCCCGTAGGCAATGGTCGCTCCGGGGGGGGGGTGGGGGTTCAGAGGGCAAATTTATTTTAGGCCATTTCTGCCCCCCCTGGGGGCATATCGGCCTATTATTAGGCCGATCTGCCCCCAGGGGAGGCAGAAACCTCTTGTTGCCAGGGCAAAAAAAAAAATTTTTTTTTTGGTTTTTTTTAGAGATGGGGAGCGACCCATCAGGCAAGGGTCGCTCCCCTGGGGGGCAAATTGTGTTTAGACCATTTCTGCCCCCCTTGGGGGCAGATTGGTTGATTTTAGGTCAATCTGCCCCAAGGGGGCAGAAACCACTAGGCACCGGGGATTTGTTTTTTGGCGCCAATGTCACGCAGGGGGAGCGACCCCGTAGGCAAGGGTCCCTCCGGGGGGGGGGAGTGGGTGTTCGGGGGGCAAATTTATTTTAGGCCATTTCTGCCCCCCCTGGGGGCAGATCGGCCTATTATTAGGCCGATCTGCCCCCAGGGGGGGCAGAAACCTCTTGTTGCCAGGGCAATTTTTTTTTTTGTGTTTTTGTTTTTGTTTGTTTGGTTTTTTTTAGAGATGGGGAGCGACCCATCAGGCAAGGGTCGCTCCCCTGGGGGGCAAATTGTGTTTAGACCATTTCTGCCCCCCTTGGGGGCAGATTTGTAGATTTTAGGTCAATCTGCCCCAAGGGGGCAGAAACCACTAGGCACCGGGGATTTGTTTTTTGGCGCCAATCTCACGCAGGGGGAACGACCCCGTAGGCAAGGGTCGCTCCGGGGGGGGGGTGTTCGGGGGGGCAAATTTATTTTAGGCCATTTCTGCCCCCCCTGGGGGCAGATCGGCCTATTATTAGGCCGATCTGCCCCCGGGGGGGCAGAAACCTCTTGTTGCCAGGGCAATTTTTTTTTTTTTTTTTTTTTTTTTTTTTTTTTTTTTTTTTTGAGATGGGGAGCGACCCATCAGGCAAGGGTCGCTCCCCTGGGGGGCAAATTGTGTTTAGACCATTTCTGCCCCCCTTGGGGGCAGATTGGTAGATTTTAGGTCAATCTGCCCCAAGGGGGCAGAAACCACTAGGCACCGGGGATTTGTTTTTTGGCGCCAATGTCACGCAGGGGGAGCGACCCCATAGGCAAGGGTCCCTCCGGGGGGGGGGAGTGGGTGTTCGGGGGCAAATTTATTTTAGGCCATTTCTGCCCCCAGGGGGGGCAGAAACCTCTTGTTGCCAGGGCAATTTTTTTTTTTGTGTTTTTTTTTTTGTTTGTTTGGTTTTTTTTTTAGAGATGGGGAGCGACCCATCAGGCAAGGGTCGCTCCCCTGGGGGGCAAATTGTGTTTAGACCATTTCTGCCCCCCTTGGGGGCAGATTGGTAGATTTTAGGTCAATCTGCCCCAAGGGGGCAGAAACCACTAGGCACCGGGGATTTGTTTTTTGACCCCGTAGGCAAGGGTCCCTCCGGGGGGGGGGGGGGGAGTGGGTGTTCGGGGGGGCAAATTTATTTTAGGCCATTTCTGCCCCCCCTGGGGGCAGATCGGCCTATTATTAGGTCGATCTGCCACCAGGGGGGGGCAGAAACCTCTAGGCGCCAGGGCAAATTTTTTTTGTGTGTTTTTTTTTTTTGTATGTTTGTTTTTTTAGAGATGGGGAGCGACCCATCAGGCAAGGGTCGCTCCCCTGGGGGGCAAACTGTGTTTAGACCATTTCTGCCCCCCTTGGGGGCAGATTGGTCGATTTTAGGTCAATCTGCCCCCAAGGGGGCAGAAACCACTAGGCACCGTGAATTTGTTTTTTTGGTGCCAATGTCACGCAGGGGTAGCGACCCCGTAGGCAAGGGTCGCACCTGGGCAGGGGGGGTTTGGGGGGTCAAATTTATTTTAGGGCATTTCCTCCCCCCCCCCCCCCCCCGGCTGAGCTAGAGGCCAAAATCCACAGGTAGGCACTTTGCAAAAAACACCTCTGTTTTCTGTGAAGAAATATGTTGTGTTTTGGCCCATTTCCTTTTGTGGGCGCTAGGCCTACCCACACAAGTGAGGTACCATTTTTATGGAGAGACTTAGGGGAACGCTGGGTGGAAGGAAATTTGTGGCTCCTCTCAGATTCCAGAACTTTCTGCCACAAAAATGTGAGGGACATGTGTTTTTTTAGCCAAATTTTTTGGTTTGCAAAGGATTCTGGGTAATAGAACCTGGTCCGAGCCCCGCAAGTCACCCCTCCTTGGATTCCCCTAGGTCTCTAGTTTTCAGAAATGCACAGGTTTGGTAGGTTTCCCTAGGTGCCGGCTGAGCTAGAGGCCAAAATCTACAGGTAGGCACTTCGCAAAAAACACCTCTGTTTTTTTCCAAAATTTAGGATGTGTCCACGTTGCGCTTTGGGGTGTTTCCTGTCGCCGGCGCTTGGCCTACCCACGCAAGTGAGGTATCATTTTTATCGGAAGACTTGGGGGAATGCTGGGTGGAAGGAAATTTGTAGCTCCTCTCAGATTCCAGAACTTTCTGCCACAGAAATATGAGGGACATGTGTTTTTTTAGCCAAATTTTGAGATTTGCAAAGGATTCTGGGTAACAGAACCTGGTCCGAGCCCCGCAAGTCACCCCTCCTTGGATTCCCCTAGGTCTCTAGTTTCCAGAAATGCACAGGTTTGGTAGGTTGCCCTAGGTGCCGGCTGAGCTAGAGGCCAAAATCTACAGGTAGGCACTTCGCAAAAAACACCTCTGTTTTTTTCCAAAATTTAGGATGTGTCCACGTTGCGCTTTGGGGTGTTTCCTGTCGCCGGCGCTAGGCCTACCCACGCAAGTGAGGTGTCATTTTTATCGGGAGACTTGGGGGAACGCTGGGTGGAAGGAAATTTGTAGCTCCTCTCAGATTCCAGAACTTTCTGTCACAGAAATGTGAGGGACATGTGTTTTTTTAGCCAAATTTTGAGGTTTGCAAAGGATTCTGGGTAACAGAACCTGGTCCGAGCCCCGCAAGTCACCCCTCCTTGGATTCCCCTAGGTCTCTAGTTTTCAGAAATGCACAGGTTTGGTAGGTTTCCCTAGGTGCCGGCTGAGCTAGAGGCCAAAATCTACAGGTAGGCACTTCGCAAAAAACACCTCTGTTTTTTTCCAAAATTTAGGATGTGTCCACGTTGCGCTTTGGGGTGTTTCCTGTCGCCGGCGCTAGGCCTACCCACGCAAGTGAGGTATCATTTTTATCGGGAGACTTGGGGGAACGCTGGGTGGAAGGAAATTTGTAGCTCCTCTCAGATTCCAGAACTTTCTGTCACAGAAATGTGAGGGACATGTGTTTTTTTAGCCAAATTTTGAGGTTTGCAAAGGATTCTGGGTAACAGAACCTGGTCCGAGCCCCGCAAGTCACCCCTCCTTGGATTCCCCTAGGTCTCTAGTTTTCAGAAATGCACAGGTTTGGTAGGTTGCCCTAGGTGCCGGCTGAGCTAGAGGCCAAAATCTACAGGTAGGCACTTCGCAAAAAACACCTCTGTTTTTTTCCAAAATTTAGGATGTGTCCACGTTGCGCTTTGGGGTGTTTCCTGTCGTCAGCGCTAGGCCTACCCACGCAAGTGAGGTACCATTTTTATCGGGAGACTTGGGGGAATGCTGGCTGGAAGGAAATTTGTAGCTCCTCTCAGATTCCAGAACTTTCTGCCACAGAAATGTGAGGAACATGTGTTTTTTTAGCCAAATTTTGAGGTTTGCAAAGGATTCTGGGTAACAGAACCTGGTCCGAGCCCCGCAAGTCACCCCTCCTTGGATTCCCCTAGGTCTCTAGTTTTCAGAAATGCACAGGTTTGGTAGGTTTCCATAGGTGCCGGCTGAGCTAGAGGCCAAAATCTACAGGTAGGCACTTCGCAAAAAACACCTCTGTTTTCTTCCAAAAATTTGGATGTGTCCACGTTGCGCTTTGGGGCGTTTCCTGTCGCGGGCGCTAGGCCTACCCACACAAGTGAGGTATCTTTTTTATCGGGAGACTTGGGGGAACATAGATTAGCAAAACAAGTGTTATTGCCCCTTGTCTTTCTCTACATTTTTTCCTTCCAAATATAGGAGAGTGTGTAAAAAAGACATCTATTTGAGAAATGCCCTGTAATTCACATGCTAGTTTGGTCACCCCGGAATTCAGATATGTGCAAATAACCACTGCTCCTCAACACCTTATCTTGTGCCCTTTTTGGAAATACAAAGGTTTTCTTGATAGCAATTTTTTACTCTTTATATTTCAGCAAATGAATTGCTTTATACCCGGTATAGATTGAAAACGCACGTCAGGGTGCAGCTCATTTATTGGCTCTGGGTTCCTTGGGTTCTTGATGAACCTACAAGCCCTATATATCCCCGCAACCAGAGGAGTCCAGCAGACGTAACGGTATATTGCTTTCGATAATCTGACATTGCAGGGAAAAGTTACAGAGTAAAACGTAGAGAAACATTTATGTTTTTTTCACCTCAATTTCAATATTTTTCTTTTTCAGTTGTTATTTTCTGTAGGAAACCCTTGTAGGATCTACACAAATGACCCCTTGCTGAATTCAGAATTTTGTCTACTTTTCAGAAATGTTTAGGTTTCTGGGATCCAGCATTGGTTTCATGCCCATTTCTGTCACTGACTGGAAGGAGGCTGAAAGCACAAAAAACTGCAAAAATGGGGTATGCCCCAGTAAAATGCCAAAATTGTGTTGAAAAATTGGGTTTTCTGATTCAAGTCTGCCTGTTCCTGAAAGCTGGGAAGCTGCTGAGTTTAGCACCGCAAACCCTTTGTTGATGCCATTCTCAGGGGAAAAACCACAAGCCTTTTTCTGCAGCCACTTTTTCCAATTTGTTTGAAAAAAACGAATTTTCACTGTATTTTGGCCAATTTCTTGGCCTCCTTCAAGGGAACCCACAAAGTCTGGGTACCTCTAGAATCCCTAGGATGTTGGAAAAAAAGGACGCAAATTTGGCTTGGTTAGCTTATGTGGACAAAAAGTTATGAGGGCCTAAGCGCGAACTGCCCCAAATAGGCAAAAAAAGGCCCGGCACAGGAGGGGGAAAAGGCCTGGCAGCGAAGGGGTTAAACATCCTGATGAGTCCCTCGTTCAATATCGCGTGAGAATGGAGTTCCCCACGCGCGTCAAAAAACTAGAGCGCCAATGCAGCGTCTCGTGTACATGTAGGAATGCGAAAAAAGATAGAAAACAACGGCGCCATCTTAAATAAGGAAACCCCTAATACATGTCCCCGGCGTGATCTAATTATTACCCTCGAGATTATCATGCTGTAGTATATATGCAGCATGAAGCAGTTTCTCCAAATAGCGGGAGAAACAAAAAGACAGTTAGGAAGGAGTCGATTTCTCCATATTAAATAAGCTGAAAAGCACCATGAGCACATAAATTAAATCTTCATGGTAACTAAAACGGTTGTTACTATCTACCCTTTGGTGAACTGTCCCATACCTAAATTGAAAACACGTCTGTGCCCCGGTCCCTACCCTACAAGTCCACCGTATGGTGGCACATCAAAAGCAAAAGAAAAAGAAAAAAGAAAACAAATCCCATGTTTATATTGTAAATCAAAGGCATCTGATAACAAGCAATAGCTCGGAGAAGGCTACCAGTGGTACCCGATAGTCTCTTGAAAAAAGACATCATGTAGAATCCAATATGCTTATTACTCCCAATCATCATATATCGTGATTAACAGCTCATTAATAATTATGAAATCAAAGTACATAGTCTAAACATGTATACGCAGTACAACATTTTTTGGGTGAATATCCAACTACCACAGTGTTGTGGGATAACACACAATGTTGCATTGACACTTATACAGTAAAAGAAATATAATTGCGAAGTACCATTACCAAACATTTGCCTCAATAATCAAAAACCATGGTAGTGTCAAAGTGATATAAAAAATGGAACACCAGCACTTAAGTATTGATTCAATCCAAAAAATACTCCATCTCATAGTTGGTATTGAGACCTATCTCCACTGCTCGTAATTTAAGTATCCATAGGCATTCCCTCTTCCTGAGTTCTAACTCTCTGTTCCCACCACGTGGACTGGCATGTACCATCTCAAAACCAAAGAATTCAAAAGTCCATGTATCAGTCTGTTCCGGGCATTGATACATGTGTATAACTATGGGATAGCGTTCATCCCGCTGTATGAGAGCTCTATAGTGTTCGCTAATCCTCACTTTAAGGGATCTAATAGTACTGCCAATGTAATATAAGCCACATTTGCATACAATCATATAAATGATGAAACAGCTGTCACATGTGATGTGAGACGTTATATGAAATCTGTCCCCCATCAAACTGTCAAAGGTAGAGATCCCTGATCTGCTCCATTTGCACATCCCACATCGACCACACTTAAAAAAAACCTTACTCCGAGTTGTAAGCCAATTGTCCTGTCGGGGTGTCAGTGGAGAGCTAGGACATAAAATATTTTTAATGATTCTGCCTCTACGATAGGTGAAGACAGGTGAATCGGCTATTTGATCCTTCAAGGTTATATCTGCCTTAAGTATATGCCAATGTTTTTTCATGCATCTCTGAAGAGCCGCTGAAGCAGTGGTATAGTCGACTACACATCTGACATTATTGTCTGTCACTCTATTCCTATGTCTCAAGGTGTCAACCCTAGATAGGCGTCCAATTCTTCTACTGGCTTTGTTCAGGGTGCCACTAGGATAGCCCCGTGTTTTAAACCTGGCCATCATGTCTTTAATGTTGTCTCTAAATTCCACTTCCAGACTGCAATTTCTCCTGGCTCGTACCATTTCCCCATTGGAAATAGAGTGAATTTGATGTTTCGGATGTGCACTGCTTGCGTGCAGAATTGACTTACAGGATGTACTTTTCCTATATAAGCGGCTCTCGATCTTATCTTGGAGGATAAAAAGTTCCACATCCAAAAAGGTTATGTTGGTTTTACTATATTCCCAAGTGAACCTGATATTTTAATGATTGGAGTTCAAAAAGTTAATAAATTCATTCAATTGGACGATGTCCCCTGTCCAAATCATGATACAATCATCGATGTATCGACCCCAATACAGTATATTTGAGTTCCAAGTTTGTGCCTCCTTGCCCCAAATCAACACGTGCTCCAGAAACCCCATAAAGAGGTTTGCATACACTGGTGAAAAACGAGACCCCATGGCTACACCTCTTTTTTGACGATACCACCCACATTTAAAAAGGAAGAAGTTGTTGTCTAAAATCATCCTGACCATGTCCAACACCATGTTAGTATGTCCATATAGACTAGCCGATTGACTGTATAGAAAGTGTCGTATGGCTATCATGCCCAAGTCGTGATCAATACTTGTGTATAATGAGGTGACATCCAATGTCACTAATGTCATATACTGCTCCCAAGTAATGTCACTCAGGATACCCAGAATATGCTTGGTATCCTTAATGAAAGAGGGGAGATTAGTAACAAATGGCTGTAAGAAAATGTCTACATATTCAGACAACCTCTCTGTCGGACCGCCCATTCCTGGCACTATAGGCCTACCAGGAACCTAACCTAAGTCCAAGTCCAAACCCCCCTCCCAAGCCACATTCCAAAGGCTCCCTCCAAGACCTAAACCCAAATCCTCCCTTCGCCCCCACCCCTCAAATAACCCCTGAGGTGCCTGCCTGCCCCATACATGCCCCTTCCCAAGGAGGTTACGTGGCAGTCAGGAGTCAAGTTTGGGGCACACATATGTGGACTGTGTGCATTGTGACATTGGACTAATGGACTGACCAATGGCCTTTGCGTTTAATATTTCATGCAAAAAATAATGATTTGAACAAACCATTTGTTGGTTTCCTGGTTACATCTTTGACATGCATTTCTATCCCTAGTATGAAGTAGTTCCTGGCTGACATTAGTTGTGTGTCTGTATATGTGTGTGTGCGTGTTCTGCTTGGGTTACATGTGTTGTTTAGGCAGTATGTGAGGTTGTGTCCAGTGATTTTGTCAGAAAGTGGTAGGGTATGTGTTGTGTGATTTACATTTGTGTGTTCAATGGTTTTGCTATTGTATTGTTTGCGTTGTGAGGTGTTTGTTGGTGTATTGTGTGGTTTTGTGTGCATTGATTGTCTGTGTGTTATTTGCATGAAGTGATGGACACAGAGTTCTTTGTAGGTCGATTGGTAAGTACTATGATTGTGTATTTGTATGTGTTTTTTGCCTGTTGGTGTTACGTTGTGCAGTATGTTTGATGTGTCCCTGGGTAGTATCCCCTGTGGGTCCCTGACAAATGACTGGATCAGGAGCAGCAGGTAGACTTGTAGTCCTGGAAATATGGTCTCTGCCAGCCTGCAATGGTTACTATTGTCCGTGGTTGCCAGACCGCAGTGGCGGTCCTTGGGGTGCTTACGCTATATTCTGTTGGCAATACCGCCATCATTATAATTTGGTGGTCTTCTCTGCCAGCCTGTTGGCG
Source organism: Pleurodeles waltl (assembly GCF_031143425.1). Lineage (NCBI taxonomy): Eukaryota > Metazoa > Chordata > Amphibia > Caudata > Salamandridae > Pleurodeles > Pleurodeles waltl. The sequence continues at coordinate 953,144,015 of NC_090449.1, forward strand.
GTATGACCGCCACCACCAACAGTGCAGCCCTGGTACTGCCAAACTTGTACCCTCTTTTAAGAAGATAAAAAACAACAGCTCCCAATTGCTCCTGCAAGCAGGGAGCTTCTATTTAAAGCAGCTCTCTGATTGCGGGAGAAATGCTGGCTCCTGCAGGAGACGTGAACTGGCTGGGACCGCGGGGGCCTTGAAGCTCCCCCCGCAGTCCCCAAAAAAGTGGCAAAAAAACAATCATTTATAAGTTGGAACTGCAGATCTGTAGTTCCACCTTGACAATTATTTGATGAAGAGGCTTCAGGAACAATCACATTGACAAGGAAGAGGAGATGCACTATACATATACCCAATGAGGTAACAAGGTAACACTTACCAATTACCCAGTAGAAAGTACTCCAATAGGTTAGACATTCCTATTCCTACTCCTGTGTGTGCAACAGCTGTTTAAATTACTATTCCCACTACTATCTAACCAACAGTACGGAAAGTGTTAAACTTTGAAGGGGTTACATTTACTGTTACAATCAGTGCAACAGTAGGAAAACATGTTGTATTTCAAAGGGGTTACAGTTATTATCCCTACTCTAGTCTAAGCAACAGTAGCGTGTTGGACTTTGACAGAAGGAATAGACAACGTACTAGTCCCACTCCAACAGCAGGGAAAGTGTTTGATATAAAAAGGAGAAAATATGAATCACATGAATACAAATCCTAACAAATTAGAAAAAATGTGAACACTTATTACAAAACATTATTAAAGTACAGTACAACGAACTATATATATATATATATATATATATGCAAATAAAAAAAGAAAAAGAAAACTACCTTTAATAATATAGCTACAAAAAATGACACAAAAATGATAATATCACTTATTTATTTAATTTCAATTAATACATAAAACAAAATACTTTTAAGTAAAAAATATAATCTCAGAAACAAATTTTCACAACTTAAATAACTTAAATTATGTTTTTAACTAATAAATGTAAATTCATTGGACAGAATTAATCTCCAATTAACAAATTACATATAAATATAACATATTTAAAAACAATATTTTTTTTTTCTTAGCAACCCTCTCACCTAAAAAACTCAGCACTCAAAAATATGTGTAATAAATGTATAACAACTAGAATGCATATTAAAATAAATAAAATTTTACAATGTTTACACTTTAAGCAATAAATTAATAACTATAATAATAAAAATGAATTCATTAATGTACATACATAATAAATACAAATAATGTTAACAATATACAGCATCAAATGTAAATACGTTTGATTTAGTTCAACTACTCAACCCATTCCCCTACAAACCTTGCAACCCACAACTAAAATATTACTGAAATAAATAAGGACTACATTATTTACAAAATTAACAAACAAATAAGTAGTTACTAATCAAATGAAAGCAACTTTACAGTGATTTATAATATTTTACAACTTAATGCAGTACCATCTACTAGGGACTTGTGAGTAAATTAAATGTACCCGTCAGATGAAGGCCAATTGTACATGTTTTATCAAGAGTGCACAAACACTTAACCATGGGATAGCAGGGAAAAAGTGTGAACAGTCATAATGCTAATACAAATGGGTTCAGCAACAGAAGGCAAAAATCTGGTGTGACCCTGAAAAAAGAACCAGGTTTCAACAGTGCTGTATGGCAAATGTTCACAAAACTTTCTCCCAACAAAAATTCATCAACCTCAGCTCTAAATAGAAATGTTTCAGAGTGATCCATCAGGCAGAAGCTGAGCAAAAGGCAGGGTCCCAAAATGCTTTTCCCTATGTAATTTCCATAGGGAACAATAATACAGAAGAAATAGCTGAACAGGATTACACCAAAATTGTCAGAACTCTAGATCTTTACCCAGAAAACATGCATTTTGTTAGTTTGTGTAAATCTGTTCAGCCATTTTTGAGACATCAAGATTAAAAATATAGAGAGATATGAAGACAGTTGGTCAACTGGACTGCAGATTGAAAAAGAGTGAGTGATCTGATTAGTCACAAGGGCTTTTATTTTCCTTTATCCGACTTGGCAACATGGGACCCTGCATCACTGAAGTATTGAGTAATTTGATTGGCTGGCAGCAACTCAGTTCCCATGCTGTGAAAATAAAAATTAAAGAGGGCATATGGTGAGAGAGCAAGGGTACAATAGCCCCCTGACCCTTGTGAGGGTAACCCAGGGTATGGGGTTTGGCTGCCCACAGAGGGCTGGGAACAGGGCCTGACAGCAGACCAGGCACTGTTGACAACCCAAGCCATGCACGGCCAAAGGCTGTGCACAGCACGGGCTGGCTGCAGATGTATGTTTGACTATAAGATACTACATATTGTTAAAAAAAAATGAAATTCACTGAAAGAAACAAAGTTAAAGTGAAGTTATATGTAAATGGGGTAGTAAGATTTTAACTTACAGTAAAACAAATTAGAAATGCAATGAAAAAGCAAATGCTTAAAGGAGATCTATATGTAGGTCTTCTAATAATAAAAAAGGCTGAAGTTTAAAACCCAAAAATAAAACACAGAAATTTACCAGTTATACTTAACTAACCTGAGTGAAACTTTTATCACTATAAGGCACTGCTTATTTTTTTCTTGATCCACTGCTTATGAACACACATATTAGATGACATCTCAAATATGTGGCTATGCAGGTTATACCTAGGCCAGTTACATAAAACAGGTGAATTTCAGTGTTTTTGGTGTACAATACACAGTGTTGTCATCATTTATTTAATTTCAGATGTTGCAATCATGTTATCAATGATGTCATAGAACATATCATGTGTTGTGTAATATTGAAGGTAATTAGCAGTGCTTGGCAAGAGTGCAAGCTATAGTTACTTTAGGACACAATGTATAGTTACTTAAAATAAATATAACTGGTTACTTTCAGTGGATTAGCATGTTTAAAATAGTATGTTTTAACTGGCATTTTGACATTACAATAATGTTTCTTTAACCTTTGTTTGTTTCAGGGTTTTTTAAGTATGATATTATTACTATTCATAATTATAACATAATTTTAATTTTATTTTATTTAGTGAATTCCAAAGTAAGATGTTCATCACCATGTGGGGCATGGGGCCTTTGGCCATGCACAAGGTGGTGTTGGCTGCAGACCCCTCATCCAGCCCCCACAGTGCACAACCCCCTGCTGAGCATAGACTTCAACCGAGTGCGGCATGGGTGCCCTCCCCCTCCCCCAGCGCATAGCATTTAGCCCTGCATAATGTGGTGTTGGGTGTGCAATGCTGACTATTTGATGCAACAATATAAAGGGTGTAATTGTACATAAGGTAGACCTACTGACTTTGTCAAAGTATACAAAAAATATACAAAGCAGGCCTATTGACCTTATAAAAGGACAGCACATTAACATATATAAAGCAGTCCTATTGTTTTTGTCAAAACATCTACCATAGGTACAAACAAATGTATATTTGCTAAATTCAAATATTGCAATGTTTACTAATAGTGATTGTCATTAAAAAAATTAATAAAGCCTTACAAAAAAAAAATATCAACATGTTTTTCAGTCGTTTACTAACATTTTTCAAGCCACAAAATCCAACCTTAGAACTTACCACAAGGGCTTCCTGCATTCCAGCTGAAGGACATACATGTGGAGTGTTTTAAAAAAATATGGTAAGCTCTCTTGTGGTCATGTATTCAGTGAACCAGGAGAGTTGCTGAGTTTTTTAATGTTACTGCAGCCTCCCACAAGATACAAAAAATGTTTACTGGTGCTCCCTCCCACTCTGGGGTCAATATTTTTTTAAAGTGGGTGCCCCAGTGCCCAACTGGGGTACTCGCAACATATGCAAATGCCTGGGCCCATGGGGGGAGTCTCAAGTCACCCATGGCCCATGCTGGCTCCCTTTCCAGCACCCTTACTGGGTGCTGGAGGGAGCCAGCATTGTTTCCCTTTAGTGTGGGTACCCGGTGCACATTGGGGCACCCACAACATGGCTACAAGCTAGGGGCCACAATGATAGCCCCAAAGACTAATTTGGCCCTTGCCAGACACCAAGCAGCACCCTTTGTGGGTAATGGTGGGAGTCAGCTTCTTTTCTTTAATCTGACGAAGGCAGGAGCAGCTTATTTCAGTGGTTCTGTGAGAGCAAAGCTGTGCTCCCTGTCTGCTTCCTGCCTGGGAGAGTGCACACAGGGAATAAAGTTCATATTCTGTGCTCACACTCTCCTGGGCAAGGAACACAGTAGTATCCCAGGAGATGGGAGTCCCCGGGACACTACATCACTCATCGGGCCCCAAGAGATAGGGTCTCCAGGGCCGGTGAATGTCATGGAGATGGTTTCAGATACCTCTTCCCCAAAATGTGATACCCAACCTCAGAGAATGGGGTTCTTGGGCCTCTAGAAGACTCGGAGACGGGGGCTGTGTACCCCATCACCTAAAAAATTAATCGCCCCTGGGGATGGGGTCCTTTGGGCATCTAGGAGGCTCAGGAAGGGGGTTGCATGCCCTTCTCTCCTTAAATGAAAGTCATCTCTGTGAGTGGGGTCCCTGTTGTCTTCTTTAAGGTTTGGGGAGGGGGGCTAAATGCATTATCAGGTGCTGTTTAAAAAATAGATTTTTGGCCTGAGGGAAGGTGCCTCTGGGACCCTCCATCCAGGCCTAAAACAGGACAGCGATGCCTAACCTACCCGCCTATATAGATCCCTGAGTCCTGAAATGGCAGCTGCCACATCTTTGTTGATGTGGAGGCAGTCAATCACATCTTATCTTTAGATCTGTTGGATTCATAGATACTCCACAGTGTGAAATATTATTTATATAAAATCAGAAAAAGTAAGCTTTCTGGACCAATAGCTAGCTTTCTGCCACATTTTGTGTAATTCTGTGCAGCCATTTTTTGTGGTATTGCAACTTGACAGATCACCCCAAAACTGTTCACATAGGAGCAGATGTGAATTAACTTTTTTTGGAAACGTTTTGTGAAGGTTCGTCAAATAGTGCCAAAGCTATTAGCAAACAAAAAAAATGCTTTCATATAAACATTTAAATGTATCAACATGTCCATCACCCTTACATGGTTTATCCAGTCCCATATGGGTGTGTCTGGTCCCCACCTTAACTCTAAACTGAAGGCCATTCAGCAGCAAACAATATGAAAAAAAGTAAAAAAATAGAGGTGCCTGTTCTCTGTAAAGCGAGAAACATTTTGTAGGTTACTCTACTGAACTTGCATGATTTTCACAAACAAATGTTAAAATTCTAGGGTTGCGTGATGCACCAGAGACTGAAGACAAAGGATGAGTGATGTTTGCCTCTAGAATATGAATCCAAAATAAACAAAAGGCTGGTCAAAGAATTGTTATACTTGCTCATGCATCTTACTGGTGATCTGCTCTGGTGCATGTTAAATTTTGCATGCACCAGAGCACATCTTGAGAGCTGGAAGGTCCTCTCTGTTTCTGCAATGGCGGACAGTTTTGCCTTCCCAGTCTAGAACTCAGCAGTTTGCAAATCCATGAATTCGCAATGAAGTCTTGCTTCAGCAGATTTGCACTCTACGTCTGCATGACACAACTTAAGGTCTCTAATCTTCAGTTATTCCCTTACCCAAATATCTAGCCATTCCTGGATGGACCTGCATACACCATACCCTTTTCTATCTTCCCAAAATTCTCTACAAGAAGTGGGGGTGGGCTCTCTTTTTTGTAGACCAATTGAAAAGGGCAATAGAACCAGTAATTCCAATCTGTCTATCCCAATGCAAACTAGCCAACAGAAGGCATTGTGGGACAGCTTCCTGTCTGGAGGGTACAAGAATAGAGACCTGGAGAAGGAAGGTGCACCACAACACCATTGATGTATTGTTCATTGTGTTTTTGCCTCCTTTGTATTCTCTTTTTTCAATTTCATTTTTTGTAGCTTTCCTTTGGGAATTCTGATGAGCCCAGCCACCTGCAGGTGCAGCTTGATCTTTAATTTCTCCTTCCTCAAGCTTCAGTCCTATCCTCCATTCTTTTGAATCATTTTTTTCTGACTTTCTGGCTTTTTCCTTCCTTCACGGCTCATTCTGGAAGGCTCCAGTTGTTCTCTGAGTTACCAGCAATAGATAGCACTGTGGCTACTGCAAGGAGTCACTCATATCTCTAGCACTCCTACTTGAAAAATAAGGAGCTACGAGACCTGCGCCCAACTCTTGACAAGAACAAGAAGAAGTCTACAGGACAAAATGAGGATGCTGATACGCCATGTACAGTAGATTCAGGGCCTTATTTATATTTTTGGGTGCAAAACTGCACTAAAGCAGTTTTGCACCACAAAGTTTTGCACCGGCTTGCACCATTTTTTAGCACCAGCTGGGCACCATATTTATGGAATGGTGCAAGCCGGTGCAAAGGGTAGGCTAGCTTAAAAAAATATATGACGTTAGGCAGGTTTGAGTTAAAATAAATGATTCTGACCAGATTAGCATCATTTTTTGATGCTAAGGGGCTTATTTATACTCGGTTTGCACTGAATTAGCTTTTTTTTTTTTTTTTATCTAATTCAGTGCAAAACTAACTCCATATTTATACTTTGGCGCTAGACCCGTCTAGCGCCAAATTCATGGAGTTAAAGTAATTTTTTGGAAGTGGAAACCTACCTTGCCTTAATGAGATGCAAGGTAGGCGTTCCCGTGAAAACAATGACTCTATGGCCTTAACGCCATATTTATACTCCCATGCAAAAATGGTGGAAGGGAGGGAGGAGGGGTCAAAAAATGGGGCACAGCTTGCTTTGCCCCATTTTTTAAAGCCTGGGTCAGGGCAGGCGTTAGGGGACCTGCGGGCCTATTTCCATGGTGGAACACCATGGAATAAGCCCACAGGTGCCCTCCCCAGGGGAACCCCCACCCACACCAGAGGGGCTGCAGAGGATGGGGGAACCCATCCCAGGTAAGTACAGGTAAGATTGCATTTTATTTTTTAAAGTGCCATGGGGGCCCTGAAATGGGCCCCCATACATGGCACAGGGTGCAATGGCCATGCCCAGGGGACCCTTGTCCTCTGTGCTGGCCTTTGGGGTGGTGGGCATGACTCCTGCCTTTTCTAAGGCAGGGGCATGTGGCATGGTAAGTTTAGCACTATAAAATGACGCTAATCTGGTTAGATTCATTTTTTTTACTCTAACCTGCCTAAAGTCAATTTTTGGTGCTAAACCCTCTTCTTCTATACTGCCAGCCCCACCCTACTAAAGTCATTTTTTTTTACTTTAGCCTACCCTTTGCACCGGCTCGCACATTCCATAAATATGGTGCCCGGCTGGTGCACAGAAATGGTGCAAACCGGTGCTAAACTTTTTGGTGCAAAACTGAGTTAGTGCAGTTTTGCAGCAAAAAGTATAAATAAGGGCCAACATTTTGTAAGTTTGCACCACTTTTGCGTCAAAATATGATGTTAATGCAGCACAAAAAAAGTATAAATCAGGGCCTTGGTGCTAGACGGGTCTAGCACCAAAGTATAAATATGGAGTTAGATTTGCACCGAATTAGAGTAAAAAAAATGACGCTAATTCGGTGCAAACAGAGTATAAATATGCCGCAGAGTATAAATATGCCCCTAAATATGGCGTTAAGGCCATAGAGTCATTTTTTGCACGGGAACGCCTACCTTGCATCTCATTAAGGCAAGGTAGGTCTCCACTTTCAAAAAATGACTTTAACTCCATAAATTTGGTACTAGAGGGGTCTAGCACCAAAGTATAAATATCGAGTTAGTTTTGCACCGAATTAGAGTTAAAAAAGAATGACACTAATTCGGTGCAAGCAGAGTATAAATATGCCCCTCAGTCTCTATTTCATTGCTTCTAGTACATCATTTTTTTAAACAAAGATGTAGTTTTGTGCTAACAAAAATCACTAATCAGTCTGCTTGGGTGAAAAAACAACTTGATGTGATTGTAGAGTTGAGTTTACTGGTGCCTATGAAAAACAACTGCTGCTGGCTGTAGCGTCCTCCCCAGCCTGGGTACCCGTTTATGAATATTCACTTCACAACATTCTAACATTTATGCCATCACTTTATGGAGTACTTTGGTAGCATAAAGGGTTTCATCATACAAACTCACACAAGACTACATCTCTCCCTCTGTTACATAAATATTTTTTTACAACACTTACACAGTTATAATTCTTCAACAAGCCTTCTTGGTGCTTTGATGACTCATCCTGGTTGGGTCTACGGAAACTGGGAATCAGCAATGTGACTGGCCATGATCTGCTGTGCCAATGCAGGTGCAACAGCATTCTGGGGTTTTCAAATTGCTGTTTCTGAACCAGTCTCTACATTGACATCAGCATCTGACGAGCATTGAGCTGCATGCTTCAAATGCAAGGAGTCTTGTGTCATAGAATTCCCATATGCCTTTTGCTGGTTACAACATGGAATGGCTCCACATCAAATGTAGCATTAGATTTATGTTCTCTTGGCTGGTGTACAAGCATTTGATCTCCTCTTGTGAAAACAATGTCCTTTGCATTTCCTCTCTTGCCTGCATAGGCCCTCCTTTTCTTTTTATGTTCCAAATCTTTTGTATGGTCTTTTCATCAGTTCTTGAACTTGTGTTGGTCCACTGAGATAACTTGGTCATCATTGCTCTCCTGAACATCAAACATGCAGGGCTTTCACCTGTGGTGGTGTGAGAAATTGAATGGTAACCTTGCATGGTATAATTAAACAAAGTATTGAGGTCGAACCTTTGTAATGCAGTACAATGAACACCTTTCTTTAACATACTCATGATACATTCAACAAGGCCATTAGCTCGTGTCCAAAGAGGTGTCATAAGTGTGAAGGTTTTCTGTACAGGAACATGTGGAAATGTTCACAAGCCCACACCACTGCTAAACATTCTTTTTCAGGTTGTGAATAAGCACGTTCCATCTGGAACAAACATTTGCTTGCATAAGCCACAATATGTCTTTGAGCATTTGGGGGTTTACTGTGCTGTGCAAGGATTGGGCCTAACCCAACTGGGCTAGTGTCAACAACAACTTCTTTCAGTAGCATTTTCAATATCTTGTTTGATTCTCTTAAAACTTTGCTCACATTCATGTGACCAGTGACATTAAAAAGAAATGAAAAAGAAAATGTAAACTCTCTCAATGGAGCACTCACAGTGGCAAAGTCTTGTATCTGGAACAGTAACTGGCCATGCAGTCGACAATACTTGTACTTTCGCTGGATCTGGTGTCATGCCCCCATCAGAAAAGATATGTCCAAAGAATTTTAGCTTTGCCTCATTAAATTCACATTTCTCAGCATTTGTCATTTGAATTAATCTGACAGGCATTCACCAGTAACGTATTGTTTCTTCATCATTAAATCCATTGAATCAACAGTGTTTTATGAGTGTATCCAGTCTATCAACAATTTAATCTATGGTTTCACCAATTCTTTGCCATTCTTGACGAAAATGGATCTTTCATAATCTACATTCAGCATTGGATTGAATTTGAGATTTAATGCTTCTTCAATTTGACAGTACATAACTTCAACGGCTCACATTTTCTTTATGACTTCTTTTACACAATCACCAGGAAGACTTTTGAAGTATTTGATAATCTTTTTGTTATCTGTCTCTTATAGCGCATCAATGAAATCATCAAATGTCTGTATCCAGGCAGTCCACCTATTGCCAATATTTTGCTTTTTTGGCTGTGTTGAAGGGTGGTGCTGGTTTCAGGAACGCAGCAGCATTATAATTGCTCACAGGATTGGCTGACATTGCGACTTGAGTGGTCTCCGACTTGATCAACCATTCATCAGGATCTGTTCCATTGATACAATCCACCTGGCCCTGTGACATGCTGGCCTTTCTCCATTGGAAGCACAGCCTTCTACTGGGCCTCTCTTTGCTGCAGGTAATGGCTGCTCAGTAGGCACAACCCCAGGCACTTCTCTGGGGGAGAATTTAACCAGCAGTATAATGGCTCTCTTTTATCGGTTCTGGTAAGCAGATGAACTTTCCTTGTATCTGATTTCCTGCTTTATCAGACGTTCTTCTGTGCTTTTGACAACTGGTTAATTTCTGCCTTGCAGTGCTCTGATCACAGCATTATTGTTTAATTTGCTGTCGCTATTGGTAGCGCTTTCAAAACCTGGTTGTATGCGTCTTCAGCAGTAGAACTCTGTAAACTGTATAGCTTCATATTGGGTGGTACTTTCTGTATGGCTTTCTTAGTACTTTCTTGGCCAATGAAACATAGACTTCTCAGTGAAGCTTTCTTATCTTCAAACCCTTCACGCCAGCTGAAGTTGTGCTTTGACTTGACATAAGCCAAACGTTGATCTTCAGCCCTTCAACGAAGGCACATGTGGCACGCGCAAGCAGTTTGCTTGGACCTCTGGGAGAGCACTGTCACCAGTTGTAGCATCCTCCCCACCCTGGGTACCCTCTAATAAATATGCCACATGGAAGCTATATATTACACATCTTTATTTGTTGGTGAGTAACCTGGAACTCAACAGTCTAAACCTGCCTTCACTTCACCATGTTCTAACACTTGATCCATCACTCTACAGAGTCTTTTAGGAGCCAAAAGGTTTCCATCATACACACTCACATGAAAATACACTGCCAGTAAATGGAGTACTGAAATGGGTGGACGAAGAAATCTGAATTCAATGTGTACAAGTCGGCATGCATCCTCTCATGATTTTCGCTCACAGTATTGCGCCTGTGGACCTGAGGATGATCAGGAAATTGCTGATCACTTTGGGCCTCATTACGAGGCTTGTGGTCTTGAAACACTAGCCTCGCAGTGGCAGTCAGGACCAAAGCTGCTGTGGTGGTCCGACAGCCACATTAAGACCTTGGTGGTCAGACCCCCAGGGTACTGCCGTCTCCACTGGGATCAGTGATCTGGATGGTCTGACAGTGGCGTAAGTCAGAATCAGACAGGGTGGTGGCGCATGCAGTGCCGCCCTAATGATTACAATCTGGTTCTTCGCCAGCCTTTTCATGGCAGTTTTATTGCCATGAAAAGGCTGGCGGAGAACAGATGCAGAGGGCCGCAGGTGGACCCCTGCACTTGGCATTGGCATTTCAAGGGTGCTGGTGCCCCCTGCAGGTGACAGCATTGCCATTGGCTCAATTACAAGCCGGAGACAATGCTGCCGCCACTTTACCACTTCCTAACCAAGGTTTCTGCCAGTCAGCCTCGCGGGAAAGTCTTAATGGGTCTGGTGGGGAGGTAGCCAGTGTGGTGGCAACTTCCCTATCGGACGTTAAGCAGACGGGCCTTTCTGTCCGCCAAACTTATCTTATCTTGTTCACAGAAAACTTGGGTGCACAATATTGATAACACTGATACTTGGCAAAATGACAATTATTGTTTACCGTATGGTGTCAATTCTTTTCTGCACAAAACAGGCATTTACACAGATGTAGCATAAAATAGCAATTTTCGGAGCTGTGAAATATGAAAGCATTTACACATTGATGTCAAAGGGAGAGCCATCCGTGCCACATGCCACAACCTTCCAACTAATGAAACCGAATGAAGTGACCAAACATGGGTAGACCTAGAAGTTACAAATCAGGAGTAGGCTGTTAGGTCAATGGCAATGTGTATCACTAAGGAGGGAAAAAGATTGCTATCTTATGGTCACCTCAGCTTTTAAAGCACCAGCATCTCCTACAGCTCTGCCAATCTACACAAAGAACAAGGTAGGGTCTGAGGAGCCCAGTCCTGGGGTGAGTGGTTCTTACCCCATTGCACAGATTAAGAGTTGGGCTGCACAACCACAGTGTACGCAACCCTGGGGTAAAGAAAAAGGTAGCCCTTGTAAGCAAGCCAAACTTTACATGCAATGTGCCCCCAAGCCAACACCCATCTTTTTTGGGTTTCCATCTCTCTTAACCCCAATATCTAAGACAATGATAAATGGGGATGATTGCTGGAATATCACCACTCAGTCTGAGCTAAATCACTGAGAAGGGAGAAAAAATGCCTGAGGGGATGGCCTCAGCTACTAATGTCAAAAATCCTCCCCTCTTCCCTCCATCACACTCGGCCCCCCACATTGACCATTCCGACCAGTTGTTACCTCCCAAGAACAATGACATAGGGCTTTATTACTACTTTGGCTGTCTTTTCTGAAGACTGCCATGGTGGCAGATGCCAGAAGAACGCCATGTTGGCGGTAATCTGACTGTAGAATTAAGAGTCACTCTGTGAAGACCACCAAAAAACAGCCAACATTCCATCACCACCAGGAAACCCAAGGGTGGGAAAGAGGCAGTCCTACCACCAGCACTGACAGCCTCACAAATTCCATCCACCTGATTACGAGCCACAAATCACCACTGTGTTTTTTTCACAGCAGAAATCCATTGGAACTGCCGCAGTCAAAACTGACTACTGTCAGAACACAACACCACATTGGACAGTTTGGATTCCTCACACCTGACAGACATCCACACTCACAACATAACTACTCACTGCACTATATAACACCCCCAATACAACCCACAATCCTTTGCAACAAAAACGTAATTCACATACTCAGAGAGCAGGAAAAATCCGAGAGAAAGCAACTTTACACTTACGCACACATACACATCTGACTTATCACACACTACACAACTGCCCAACCAACACAATACACACATCACTAGCACACACAACCCACAGCAACATTCTCACCCCCACAACGCAGGACCCACACCTCACCATTTACACAACACTGCACCCTAACACTCACAGCATCCTTAGACACCATCTACACAACCACTACCATGTCCCCACAAAACAATCACAATTCACAGACGACCATTTGAGGGTCATGGTGAATGAAATTGTCAGGGTAGAGCTCAGCTGTTTGGAGCACAGGACCAAACAAACATCCATTGCCAGGAAAATTGAGTTGTGGTGAAGGATAGTCCGACAGGGTTAGTTCAGTCGAAAGCCATCCATCAACAAGGGACAACATCAGGAAGAGGTAGAACAACCTCAGGGGGAAGGTGCGTTCCATGGCATCATGACACCAAATCGCTGTGCACAAAACTGATGGTGGCTTCCCACCTCCTCCCCCACAGTTCACATCTCTGGAGGAGAAGGTCTTGGACATACTGCATCCAGAGGATCTGACTGGAATACCTGGGGGACTGGAGTCTGGTAGGTACCCACTATAGTCGTATAACATATTTGTCCTGTCCTGCATGCTCTGCATGACCCAAATACTCCCCATATAATTGCATGTCCTACTATCCCTCTCACCTATTCACCTAATGCCCCTCTCCTGCATGCCACAGCTCCACTCACCCAACTGCCCTCACAGCCCTTGCCAAAGGCACATAAACTGCTGGCCAATCATATCACTACAATGCCCAGAATGCACTAATCCATCATTGTGAAAACCTGGAATGTACAAAACACATCACATGTAATGCATGTACAACTAAAGTACTAGCAACACCATCTAGATTGTACCAGTGAGGACCAGTACATGGCAATGACCGCATTGCAATGGCACACTCACTATAGTATCAAAGCAAAATATAGCTACAGCTCAGTGACCATTCCAAATGGCCAGAGATCCAATATACAAAGGCAGAAATAGACTCACCTGGGTATGAAAGTAACATGGCAGAGTTGATGCACATGCACAACATCCAGATACTGGACTATTATCTTTGTATACTAACATACTGTGTTCCCACTAAGACCCCACTGTGCATTGTGCAGCTATCATGTGTCACATCATGAAGCCTGACCATTCACAAGGTAACAGAGCTGAACAGTCATGTCAAATATCAGACTAAACCAGAACCCATCTGCATTGCAACCTGTAACAAAATTGTATGACAGCTCCCAACATGGACAATGGAAACCAAGGGCCAGATGTATCATCATGGCTCATTGCGATTTGGTAATATCGATTTTTAAGAAATCGCTATTACCGACTCGCAAAGGGCCATGTATCACATTTGCGAATCGGTAATAGCGATTTCTTAAAAATCGCAAATGCTATTACCGAATCGCAAATTGCGATACCGGACCCATTCGCAGCTATGGGCCTGTTGGCCCATAGCTGTGAATTTTTTGCATTTCCAAAATTGCGATTTCTGAACCAGAAATCGCAATTTTGGAAATGCAAAAGGCCAGGGTGCTGGGGGCCTAAGGCCCCCTCTCCTGCACCCCAAAATCATTTTTTTCAACATGTAAGGTACACACATGCCAAAAGGGCATGTGTGGTTTACATGTTCAATTTAAAAATGCAATTTTACTGCATTTTAAAATTTTGCACCAGGTTACCACCTGGTTGCATATCATGGTATTTTGCAAGTGCAAAATGCCATTTTTGGAAAAATCGCAATTTGCGATTTTTTCCAGCATAGCCTTGCGACCTGGAATTTGTGAATCGCAAGTTGCAACTCACAATTTCCAGGTCGCAACGCAAGAAATCGCAATTTTAGCCATTTCTTATTTATGGTCTGCAAATGCATTTCATGCATCGCAGACCACTGTTTTGCACTCGCAAACTGCTGAATTTACCGATTCGCACCGTTTGCGAGTGCAAAACTTTTTCATACATCTGGCCCAAGGTTACTGAGTAGTATGTAAAACAAATGTATGCTGTGCAGAAGCTGCCAATGTCATTGTAGGGAAGCTAGTTAAGCCACTACCTGCATCTCACAAAGTTGTTACCATTCACAATCTAACCTGTACCCGGTGTCTCACTTCCTCCACAGGCAACCCTGCCACAGTGTAGAGGATACCAGAGACTGTCAGTCCCCCTCAGGATGATAGCCCCAATGTGGACAACACGCCAGGATTCCTGGACAGTGATAACCAAACTTGCCCACCTGGGACACCTGGTCAGTTAATGAGTCCCAGTCTTACCCTACCTACATCCACCCCTATCACCACAGGGGCATCCACATCACAGCCAACCAATTGCCCCCAAACCTGTGGCCCAAGGACTGCGCAATGAATTATGTTCCCCACAGTACAGTGACCTGAGTTGAACCTTGACACCCCAGACAATGATGGTCTTGCTAACACTGGAAGTGGGCATACCATGCCAGGGGCAAAGCCACCTGGGGGTAGGGTGCATGGGAGGGAAGCTGTGGAACAGAGGATGGGGCCTCAACTGCACTCCACTGACCAGGAAACCACCTATGTAGTCCTGGGAGCATACCAATCTTCCAAAGGACAGGATGGGCCAAATAATTACCATGCTGGGGGAAAATTAAAGTCTGCAGAGGGAATACCACCAGGAAGTCATGCAGCTGTGGTAGGCACATAATGCCACCACAGCTTCCATTACAGGGGTGCTGAGGGACATCAACACCACCCTCATTGGTCTCTCCAGACAGCATCAGGCCCCTTCTACTAGCACCCTTACATCTGGCCCATCGACATCTGTGGCAGCAAATCAAATAGGGGACCTGCCGGGGGAACCATAGGCCTCAGACTCCTTTTCCTCTGTAGCTGAGGAACACCCCCGCAAACATGGATGTCCATCCAGACATCTAGCTGGAGCAGATGCCAAGACCAAACCCACTGCCAGGAAGTGATCCTCTCCTGATTTGTATCCCTTGTGTGCAACTGATACACCCTGTTGACTGTTCTGAGCCAGAACTCCATCTTTCCATGGAGACTGGACCTATGCAACCAACTGCTGTAGCAGCTACCCTGATGAATCCACCTACCATGACCTCACACATCACCTTTATGTTAATTGATATACCTTTCTCGTGACCATCACTATGATCATAAGCACAATAAATCACCATTGAACATAGATACTGCATATGTGTCTTTAATACAACATCAACAATTGTCATGCTTTCCAATTGTGGTCAGGGCATGCCCCCTGCATCAAACAGCCAGTCTAATGGACATCAGAGGGAAGCACCCATAGTGTACTACAGAAATGTCACAGGCTAGATGTAAGTGAGTGTGAAATTCAGAGTAACACCAGGGTATGGTCAGTATTTCAATCGGCAAATAGAGCATGACAGAGAGTACCATCAGGATGGAAAGCAAGGTGGCATAGTAAGCACATTTACAGGTAATACTAGCCATGGTCATGGTAGTCTACCTACCAAGCAGGGTTACCCTGATAGGAACTATACATTACCAGGTACAGGATCTTCACATCACCATACCATAGTTACATCTGCACCAATATCATGGAACACTCAAAACATCACTGAGGAACACAGTACTTAAACCATACACTAAATTTGGCCCCAGAGCTGTAGGGTTGTCACTTACTTTTGTCGCTATACAGTGACCTGCAACTTGGACTGCAATGTCAGTATACAAACACAGCTCAGTCTAAAAAATTATCACTTGGTACATCACCCATTGTGAAGCCACATGGCATGATGCTAACAGAACACATAGGCCATGTACCACAACTGACACATAATACACCATTGCACATCCCCTCCTCCCACACTGGTACAAGCAAGGCATTAAGCAGTCACAACTCCATATGTGTGAAGGAAGTATTAACAAGGTACAGCACACTGTAACTACATGCATATTATCAGCTACCTGGCTGGTTCAACCCTCATGTCTGTCAGCAAATACCAGTGCCAATTGACAACGAATACCTCAAGCATAGGTTACATAGCCAAACAGCACATTAATATATCAGTGAGTGGAAGGAAAAAAGGATAGGAGAAATCAAGAAACATACCTCCATACAGATTGGACCTTTACAGTAGTGTATGTCAAGATCGTATGTAACTATACATGATAAAGGTGAACATATAGGCGGTCATTACAACATTGGCGGTAAAAGCCACTTACCGCCGCGCAGAAGACCGCCAACACACCGCAGCGGCCACGGAAAACCGCCACAGCTATTATGACCCACAGCACAGAATCCACCAAAATTTTGACACCCACACAAGTCCGCCACACTAAAGGTCAGTGATAAACTGGCGAAAACCAAACCTCCACCGTCACGCCAACAGAAATACGCCCACACTATCACGACACACGTATCCACGTGGCGGTCTTTCAACCGCGGTATTCCATTGGCAGTACACAACGCCGCGCTCAAAATACACACACTCTTACAAAACACAGCCACATTGGACAATTCCAAATACACACACCTGATACACATATACACACCACTCCCAAACACCCAATACAATATAAAACACACACCCACATCACCCACAAACCCCTACAACCAAAAATCACGAATGAAGGCCAGAGAGAGACACCACCATCAACAATACCAGCATCCACAGGCACACAACACCATCACCCACATAACTTCCACGCACCTCACACTACACACCACTACATATCAGCACACTTATCACCTCACACACCACCCCACACATCACCTACACCACCCCATGGCACGGCAAAGACACCCCAGGTTCTCAGAGGAGGAGCTCAGGGTCATGGTGGAGGAAATCGTCCAGGTAGAGCCACAGCTATTCGGATCACAGGTGCAGCACACCTCAATTGCAAGGAAGATGGAACTATGGCGGAGAATAGTGGACAGGGTCAACGCAGTGGGACCCCACCCAAGAAATTGGGAGGACATCAGGAAGAGATGGAACGACCTATGGGGGAAGGTGTGTTCTGTGGTCTCAAGACACCACTTTGCGGTTCAGCGGACTGGCGGCGGACCCCTACCTCCTCCCCACAACTAACAACATGGGAGGATCAGGTCTTGGCGATTCTGCATCCTGAGGGCCTCGAAGGAGTAGGTGGAGGAATGGACTCTGGTAAGTCAAATCTTAACTATTACATCCCCCACCCTACCTGCATGCCAGCACATACCCCCACCCTCACCGTCACCCCCATCACTCTAACTCCTCACAAATGTCCCAATATCACAAACCACACATCCTAACCCCAAGCCCTGCATGCAACAACAAAGCATGGACACCCATCACTAAAGCATGCCCACTGCACATATCCATACACCCCCCTAAACCATCATCACACAAGGTCCCACACAGGAATGCAAGCACTGGGGTACACGGTCACCCACCCATTGCACACCATGCCACACACAGATGCAATAAACATCCTTTTATACCCCTGCAGGACCCCTACCCAACGTCACCGGACAGGAGGGTCCACACATGTCCACACCGCCAACAGAAGAGGCCCACAGTGATGACAGCACCTCTGTCCAACTGGATCTAGATGACCAGCCCGGCCCATCGGGGACCTCGGGACAGTCGGTTCCCCTCACACAGTCACAGGCCACCACAGAGCTTCCCCCCTCTGGAAACACCAGCACAGCAACCACCCATTGGGCCCATACCTCCGTGCCCAGCACACGTCAATTAGCTGTGTGTCCACTACTACAGGGAACCCAGGCTAACCCACCACCCCAACAACAACAGGGACCTGGGGGCAGTGGTAGTAGGCCCACAGTCCAGGGGACGGAGGCCCAGGAACACAGGGGAACTGGGAGGGCTGCTGTGCGACAGGGGGCGGACAGGCCCAAGGAACCCACTCTCCACGAGGCCCTCTCCAACATCAGGGGAGCATACAACCACTCCCAGGAGACGATGGCGATGGTACTGGCCAAGTTTAGGCAGACCCAGCGCCTGCAGGAGGAACAGTATTAGGGCTTCAGGGAGGAACTCAGATCCATCAATTCCACCCTGGGCACCATTGTAGGGGTGCTGAAGGAAGTACTCAACACCAGGAGGGACACTGTGGCACTACAAGGGGCCCCTGACACTAGCCTGGACGATGAACTACCCACCACCTCCGCCGGCGATAGTGGACAGGAGGCACCGCCACAGGACCACCACACCAGCACCCCACCGACTGCAGAGGGAGAACCACCCCGCAAGCGGTCCCTGAATCCAGGACAAAGACAGAGAACGATGCCAAGACCCCGCCAAGAAATGAGACCACCCTGATTGTCATCCTTCTGTCCCACTTTGTCACCCTGTCCATACTTAAACTGCCCCAGCTCCACTTCCAATGCCCATTTGGGCAATGCACCTGTGAGACTAATAGACTGGACTCTGCCATGGACATTCCTCCACCATTACCCCTCACCATTTTGCTACCCCCTCCAATTTTGAGCACTAAAATAAACACCCTTAAAGCACAAAACAATCTGGAGTCAGTCTGTGATTTCGGAATACTGTGTTAGCAATTATTGTGGCAAAAAGCTCTTTCATTTGTAATGTTAACATACCTATGTCACACAGCTCTAGCCCATGAAGAATCAAAGCAGATGTCACACAGTGGGACCCACATCTGTGAAATCGTAAGGGAAAGTGACAACTCAGTGACCATACACTGGGTGAAAACGACAGACAGTAGAGAGGTCGTAGTGTTTAAGTACATGTAGTAGGCAGGTTTGTATTCTTACCTGTGTTTCACTGGAAATATTGCTGGATCACTGAGTCCCTGTTGTCCATGTCTTCTTCTTCTGCTTCCTCTTCTTCACAGTCCACAGGCTCCACAGCTGCAACAACACCGCCATCTGGACCATCCTCCTGCAGAAAAGGCAACTGTTGTTGCAAAGCCAAGTTATGAAGCATACAGCAGGCCACGATGATCTGGCACACCTTCTTTGGTGAGTAGAATAGGGATCCACCTGTCATATGGAGTCACCTGAACCTGGCCTTCAGGAGGCCAAAGGTCCGCTCGATCACCCTCCTAGTTCGCCCATGGGCCTCATTGTAGCGTTCCTCTGCCCTTGTCCTCGGATTCCTCACTGGGGTCAGTAGCCATGACAGGTTGGGGTAACCAGAGTCACCTGCAAATGGCGAGGGACAACTGTTAGACACACACTAACCTGGAGGGAAATCCCCAGACCTAGACAGCCATTCCCACTGACTAGCTTCCAGGTGCTCACCTAATAGCCACACACAGTACCTCTGGAGTTGACCCATCACATAAGGGATGCTGCTATTCCACAGGATGTAGGCGTAATGCACTGAGCCAGGGAACTTGGCATTCACATGGAAGATGTACTGGTCGGCCAAACATACCATCTGTACATTCATTGAATGATAACTCTTCCGGTTTCTGTAAACCTCTTCACTCCTGTGGGGGGGACCAAAGCCACATGTGTCCCATCAATGGCACCTATGATGTTGGGGACATGTCCCAGGGCATAGAAACACCTTTCACTGTAGGCAAATTCTCCACCTGAGGGAAAACGATGTAGCTCTGCATGTGTTTCAGCAGGGCAGACAACACTCTGGACAACACGTTGGAAAACATAGGCTGGGACATCCCAGATGCTATGGCCACTGTTGTTTGAAATGACCCACTTGCAAGGAAATGGAGCACTGACAGCACCTACACTTGCGTGGAGATTCCTGTGGGATGGTGGATAGCTGACATCAGGTCTGGCTCCAACTGGGTACACAGTTCCTGGATTGTGGCATGGTCAAGCCTGTATGTGATGATCACATGTCTTTCCTCCATTGTCGACAGGTCCACCAATGGTCGGTACACCAGAGGATGCCACCATCTCCTCACATGTCTCAGCGGACAGTGCCTATGAAGGACAACAGCGAGCACAGAGTCAAACTACTCAGAGGTACGTACCCCCAGCTTACACAGAACACCAATCATAATCTAAAAAGTGTCCTGTATGTGTGTTGAGTCTAGGCCTCGGTATGTGTGACGCAGTTGATAATGAAGCCATGTGGGCCCCTGAAATGGCGGCTGCCTGACCTGTAAAGTGGTACAATGGGATGTGAGGTAACTGGGCTGGCATTGTACACCGTCACGGTAGGCGGTCGAAGACCGCAGCGCAATGCTGCATTGGTTAACATTGGACCCTATGGGTCCCAGGAGCCAATGACGATGTACGCCGGCGGTGACGGTACGCATCGCCGCGGACGTGACCGCCATTTTCTCTCACTTCAATCACTCGATACCTGATCTTCGACAGAAGAGGACCTACACTGCAAGTGCTGCTGTGACCTCGGTCTGGAAGAGGCTTGAGTGTCTGGGGAAAGGGCCCCTGCCTTCACATCGAAGGAGTTGGAGAAACTCGTGGATGGGGTCTTCCCCCAGTACACGCTACTCTACGGTCCTCCAGACAAACAGGTAAGTACACTGGGAGCATGCAGTATGGGCAATGCCTGTGTGGAGAGGGGTGCATGTAAGAAGGAAGGGGGGAGAGTGTGGTGTGCATGAAATGACAGTGAGTGCATGTGCCACATGCCAAGGGTAGGGATGGGGGCCAATGACTGTGACGGTGCTGTTGGTAATAAGTTTCTCTTTCCCCTCTACAAATCATGTAGGTCAGAGCCCACCAGAAAAACATATTTGGCGTGCCATCGCCAAGGACGTCCAGACCCTGGGGGTCTACCACAGACGGAGCACCCACTGCCAGAAAAGATGGGAGGACATTCGCCGCTGGAGCAAGAAGATGGCGGAGGCTCAGCTGGGGATGGCCTCCCAACGCGGGAGGGGTGCCCGTCGCACCATGACTCCCCTGATGTTCAGGATCCTGGCGGTGGCGTACCCGGAGTTGGATGTGCGCTTGAGGGCATCACAGCAGCCACAAGGGGGTGAGTACACTCTCATTCTGCTGATTTTGCATGCAGTGGAGGGGTCTGGGTGGGGGAGGTGAGCTGTGGGTTTCCCTAGGCCCGGGCGGGTTCCGTAGGCAAGGTCCCTCCGTAAGGCAGGCCATGTGGCACCCCACCGTACCTCTGTAGAGTGCCAACTACACCTAGTCATGCCCCTGTTTCAGCCTTGTGTGCAGATGTCGTCCATAGCCTAGTAGGCCATTTCCCAGGAATTGAACAGTGGAGCCCAAGAGCGCGGCGTAGTGCAGGGGGCTTCTGTGTCTGTCGTGTCTGCCAACGGTAGCAGTAATGCATGCACTCAACATGTCTTTCTTCTGTCGTCCCCCCCTTTTTGTGGTCTCCCTGTTCTTGTGTGCATTAGCATCATCAGGTGGAGGAGCAGTGGCACCGGAGCACGAGGGGGCTACATCCCACATGGCCATGGAGGGCCACACTACGGAACCTGACTTCACCAGTGGGACGGAGGGCGTGGGAAGCTCCATGGCGTGGACAGGAGCTGAGACCAGTGACACAGACTCGTCCTCTGATGGGAGCTCCCTTGTGGTGGCCGCAACATCTGTGCCCCCCATCTAGAGGTACAGCCGCCACCCCCCCTTCCAGCACCACCCTCCCAGCAGCCCCTCAGCCTTTGCCCCGTGCCCGCTCACCCGGGAGGGTAGGCATCCCCTTCACCCCAGGCACCTCAGGCCCTGGCCTAGTCACCCCTGCTGCCCTCAGTGAGGAGGCCATTGACCTCCTCAGGTCCCTCACTGTTGGGCAATCTACCATTTTGAATGCCATCCAGGGTGTAGAAAGGCAGTTGCAACAAACCAATGCATTCCTGGAGGGCATTCATTCTGGTCAGGTGGCCCTTCAGCGAGCTTTTCAGGCTCTGGCCTCAGTACTGATGGCAGCCATTGTCCCTGTGTCTAGCCTCCCCCCTCCAACTTCCTCCACCCGGACCCAATCCCCTGTACCCCAGCCTATCCCAAGCACACCTTCAGACCAGCATGCACACACCTCAACACTAAAGGGAAGCTCAGGCAAACATAAGCACCACACATCCCACAGGCACTCACACAAGCATCACACACATGCAGAAACACCAACATCCACTGCCTCCACTGTGTCCCCATCCTCCTTGTCTCCCTCCTCCCTCCCAGTGTCGTCTACACTCACACCTGCATGCACTACCTCTACACTCTACAGCCACTACTACCATCACCAGCACACCCACCACCACACCCCACTCACATGCAGTCACCACCCCCACTACCATTCACACGTCCCCTGTGTCCTCTCCCAGTGTGTCTGTGACGACCCCTCCCAAGATACACAAATGCAGGCACACACCCACCCAACAGCCATCCACCTCACGACAGCCTCCAGCGCATGCACCTTCACCCAAAGTCAGCAAATGAACACCTCCTACAACCACAACCTCTTCCTCCACTCCCAAACCCCCTCCAGCTACCCGTCCCAGCATTTCCAAGAAACTTTTCCTGTCCAACCTTGACCTCTTTCCCACACCTCCCCCACCCCGTCCGTCTCTTAGGTCCCGAATTAGCACCTCAGCCACAACATCTGCGTAACAAGTGGTGCCTGTAGTCACCGGAATCTGGAGTTCACCGGCCACCAGGGCAGCCAGTGTGGCACAGAGCCACGGCACAGGCAGTCCCCCACCTGTCAAGCATCAGAAGTTGGCCAGTGCCCGGCGGGAGAGGGGGAAGACACCAGCCACCAAAGCCGCTCCCAGGGCTACAGGTCGGAGTGTGGAGTCAGCTGCGACACCTTCCAAGGTGGGGAAGGGGCACAAGAAACTCAGCAAGTCTGGGAAGAGCAGCACGGCGGAGAAAACCGCCAACATCCCCGCTGCCCAGGAGGCCACCGCCAGCACCATCCCAGCTGCCCAGGAGGCCACTGTCACCAGCCCTGCTGCCCAGGAGGCCACCACCAGCACCAGCCCAGCTGCCCAGGAGGCCACCGCCAGCACCAGCCCAGCTGCCCAGGAGGCCACCGCCAGCACCAGCCCAGCTGCCCAGGAGGCCACCGCCACCAGCCCTGCTGCCCAGGAGGCCACCGCCAGCACCAGCCCAGCTGCCCAGGAGGCCACCGCCAGCACCATCCCAGCTGCCCAGGAGGCCACAGCCGTCATCCCCGCTGGGACAGAGAGGACCGCCAGCACAAGACCCGCTGGGCCGTGAAGGACCGCCAGCACAAGCCCCGCTGGGCTAGTGAGGACCGCCAGCACAAGCCCCGCTGGGCCATGAAGGACCGCCAGCCGCTGAGTCACTGCAAAGGAGCCCGCCGCTCCAAGCACCGCTGAACAGGGCGCCGCCGTCTCAAGCACCGCTGAACAGGGCACTGCCGCCTCAAGCACCGCTGAACAGGGCACTGCCGTCTCAAGCAACGCTGAACAGGGAACCGCCGCCTCAAGCACCGCTGAACAGGGCACCGCCGTCTCAAGCACCGCTGCACAGGGCACCGCCGCCTCAAGCAACGCTGGCCCATGAGCGCCAAGGGCACTGATGCTACTGAGTCCGTCACGAGCAGAATGAAGCACTCTGGGCACCATGCCTCCCCCAGAACCAGTGGAGAGATCCATCCACTACCTCTGTCCTTAGCAGGATGAAGCACTCTGGGCACCTTGCCCCCTCCAGAACCAGTGTAGAGATCCATCCACTACCTCTGTCCTTAGCAGGATGAAGCACTCTGGGCACAAGGCCCCCTCCAGAACCAGTGGAGAGATCCATCCACAACCTCTGTCCTTAGCAGGATGAAGCACTCTGGGCACAAGGCCCCTTCCAGAACCAGTGGAGAGATCCATCCACTACCTCTGTCCTTAGCAGGATGAAGCACTCTAGGCACCATGCCCCCTCCAGAACCAGTGGAGACTGTCATCCACTTGAGAGACTGTAGCCTTGCACTCCCCAGGATTGAACAGTGGGCAACCCACCCACTGTAGAGACTTGAGAGACTGTGGCTTTGCACTCCCCAGGATACAGCAGTGGGCAACCCACCCACTGTAGAGACTTGAGAGACTGTGGCTTTGCACTCCCCAGGACTGAACAGTGGGAAACCCACCCACTGTAGAGACTTGAGAGACTGTGGCTTTGCACTCCCCAGGATTGAACAGTGGGCAACCCACCCACTGTAGAGACTTGAGAGACTGTGGCTTTGCACTCCCCAGGATTGAACGTGGGCATGTGGCCCTCTTGTGGATTTGGCGTTGTGCACTCAACCGGCTGAGGTCCCCCCCCTTTCCCTCCCCCTGAGGTGCCTGTTTTCTTGCTCTCTGATGCCCCTGCAGTGTTCTCTCCGTCATGGTCAGGCATCTTGTGTGGGCCTCGCCCATACCGTGTAGATCCAGTGTTCCACTGACTTAATTGGAGCACTACCTGGACTACTATGCTTGGTGTATATTTTGTTAATGGTGTATATATATATTTTTGCCTACTTGATTTTAATAGATTACAATGGTTACACTCATTTTCTTTTGTCTTTGCATTCTTCCGGGAGGGTTGGAGGGTGTAACTGTGATGTAAAAATATATATTAGTGTGAGTGTTGTGGAGGGTGAGGGTCGGGGTGGGGGTGTTGGTGTTGCGTATTGCGTGTGTGTGTCCCTGTTTTTTGCCTCCCCCCTCCCCTGTGTCGTAGGTGCAGTACTCACCTTGGTCTTCGCCGCCGGCGTTCGTGCTCCTGGTAGAGGAGCAGGAAGACTATCGCAGGGAGAATTTGGAGTTCCGGCTCTATGGTGTCCTAGTTCCTCGTGGGGTGTGCAGAGGTGAGTGTTTTCCCTTCGGAATCCTGTTTCTGCCATGTTTTTGTCCGTGGTGAATCCACCCTGGAAAAGGTGGCGGATTGGCCTGTTGTGATACTGTGGGCGGTACTTTGTCCTCCGCCTGTCTGCTGGCGGTGACCGCTGCGCTGTTTGTTTGTACCGCCGTGGCGGTCAGAGTGTTAAAGTGGCGGTTTCCACCACAGTCGTAATTGCTAAATATTTACCGCCGGCCTGTTGGCGGTCTTACCGCTGCTTTATCACCGACCGCCAGGGTTGTAATGACCACCATAGTACTGTACATTTTACAGACTATCAGTCTGCATCCACAACTCACACATAGGCATTGGAGCACATGAAACTACCACTAATGAATCTAGAAGGGAGGTGTAAAGGCAGCCAACTACTACAAGCTGTCCTCATTCAACTCATCATATGCTCCACTTTACATACCTGTATGTCAGGTGAAGTACTGATTGATGAGATCTGCCCTAGAGTCAACACCTCCTTCTTGGTTAGCCTCTTTATCACTTGGCATGTCTCTATCTCCAGCCACAGGACCAGCTGCCTCCCCCTCATCTGCTATCAATAGTATGTGACGTCTCAATGCTAGATTGTGGAGCATGCAGTAGGCAATGATTATTTGGCATACCTTTTGGGCGAGTAGAGGAGGGCTCCTCCAGATAGGTCCAGGCACCCGAATCTTGCCCTAAGGTGCCAAATGTACACTCAATTATATGCCTTGTCCTCCCGTGAGCCTGATTGTAACAGAGTTCCCCTGGCGAGACTGGGTACCTCACTGGTGTCACAGCCAAGGACAATGTGGATAGCTGGAGTCACCTGTGTACACAGAGGGACAACAACTCCAATGGTGTATGTGGGACTGGGTAGATTGTAATGACAGGAGGCATATCTCAGACATACACAACAATATTAACTTACGAAGCAGCCAGGGCCTCTCTGTTTGCAATCGTGTCATCAGATGTGGGACATTGCTGTTCCGCATGATGCAGGAATCATGCACAGATCCTGGAAACTTGGTTGTGACTTGTGAGATGTACTGGTCTTCCAGATACACCACCTGTACGTTGATTAAGTGGTAGTTCTTCCTGCTTCCATACACCTGTTCATTGGCACTAAGAGGGACCAGGGCTACATGGGTGCCTATCACATGAGTAATGTGTCCCATCTCATAAAAATTTGCCTTCACATGGGCGAAATCCAATCAGTGGGGAAACCTCATGTAGCTGTCCAGGTGTTTTAACAATGCACATAGTACATCCTTCAACACAAGACTGAACATGAGCTGAGACATCACAGCTCTTAAAGCCACTGTATTCTGAAAGGACCCTGTGGCCAGGAGGTGTAGCACTGACAAAACTTGAATGATGGGAGGTATGCTATAGGGATTGCGAATTGCAGGCATCAGATCTGGCGACAACTGTGTACAAAGATCCATGATGATCAGATGATTCTGAAAATATGTTTGTACGACATGCTTGTCCTCCATGGTTTCTAGGTCTACTAGTGGATGGTTCACTTGTGGGTGTCTCACGCTCCTCATGGCAGCATTACTATGTTGAGAGAAAGGAGAATACTTTGAGTAATGCTGTATTCACACATCTATTACACATTACATATTACCTGACACCTAACATATTTAAAGGATGCGTGGAACTTCTGACATATACAGTACAGCCCATAGATATTCACTGATTCCTTCCTCATTGCTGCACACTGGCTTACATGCTAATTGGAATGTATTAATAAGACTAATGTAAGTGTACAAGTGTGTAACACATAGCTTTACTGCACTATTCACACATAACTATTGTAAATTACCTATATCTACCCGTGGCCTATGTACCTCAGAGTTGCTGTACATATTTACTCCTTAATCATGTCATTAAGTGAATATATAACCAATCTGTTGCACATACATGATGGGACTACACACATGAATGCTGCTGTTGGGGTGGAATGGGTGTATGATGCAGATAAATAAACACATCCATCAAAGAAATGGGCACAAAATGGCAGGCGCTTTGTTGCATAGGCTCTCATTATTCTAACAAGACTACTGGATTTTGAGCAGCAAGATCGTCCACGGTGTGGGAGACTGAGTCTGAATCACCGTGGATCACACCTTTCGCTCTAAATCCGGGTTTTGCTCCGGCTAACTAGCAGTGCCTCGTCTCTACAAAGAGGTAGAGATGATTGGGCAGCCGAGCGCATGACATATCATACTTCTCAGGGAAGTCGTGGTCACTCAGGTCGCGTCTGGTTCTCTCATTCATACTTCGGTCTCATATATAAATTACAAATAAGAAGCAGTATAAGTTTTAATGACTGGTTTAATAAAATGACTGCATTTTAGATAGTAAAGTGTGACCTGCAATAACCAGGACGACACAACATGACAATATCAAAATGGTGACGAGAGTGAAGCATAAGAATAATGATATCATATTGTCACTAGGATTTATAGACTATTTCCTATCCAAGTCATAATCTGAGCACACCATGTTAAGCTCTAAGTCTGCCTTTCAGGTTCCCCTGGGAGGAGATCAACCCTCATACCTGAGCAAAGGAATCTCCCTCTTAACGTGTAATGGGACTAGGAAGTGTTTTTATAATAACACAGCTGATGTTCTAAGAAAATGTCCCTACGTAAGGATGTGTATTTTCTACGAATGTTGGAGACTAAACTTCTATAACGTTCACCGGCAATGTACCAAACTGTAGCCTTGACTGAAGCACAAAGTGATCAAGAATGTCTTGTTTGAGAACACAGTGCTGGGCTAAGCAAAAACAGTTAGATAGATGAAAAATAAAACAAGACCGTAAAACTGGTTATTGTAACAATAACAATGCAAAGCCGAATAAAATATATCTAGTTCAAAGTGCACAGCGGCCTAGTGAGTTAAAGTAACAATCATGGAGCTATAACTAAAATGGCTATACAACAGCTTGACCTACTGTATAGGACATGTGCAATTTGCCATTGGATAAAATTGATGCCTTTGGCAGACTTTGGCCAATGGTGATGACTGTGGGCGTTGATGGTCCTGTACGTGGCGATCGTGACCTCCATTTTTTGCTGTATTGCTCACTTGACTCCTTACACTGTTGCCAGTAAGACCTCCACAACGTGAGCTGCTGTGTACTGCCTCTGGGAGCCATCATGCCACGTCCTGCAGGTGACAGAGCCCTGAGGTCACACCAGAGGAACTTGAGAGGCTGGTGGAGGAGGTCCTACACCTGTATGAACAACTATATGGGGCACCAGAGCAACAGGTGAGTCCTATGCCATAGTCATGTGTGACAAATGTTGTGTGAGACGTTACATATTGCATGTGTATTAGTATGGGTGTAGATACATGCAGATGGCATAATGTGTAGGAGTGTGTGCTGAGAGGATGGAAATGAGTGGCAACTAGCTGTGCCTGTTGTGCACTGAACAGTCCTATTGGTATAGTGACAGTGTTCATGACTTTCTCTTTTTGTCTGTGTCACCCATGCAGGTCAACACTGATCAGAAGAAAGGAATCTGGCGTGGCATCGCCAAGCAAGTGTGGACCCCGGGGGTCCATGCCCGGCAGAGCACCCATTGTCGCAAGCGGTGGTAGGACCTGAGACACTAGGCCCAGAAGACTGCAGAGGCCCAGCTTGGGATGTCCTCCCAATGAGGGAGGGGTGCTCGTCGGACCCACACCTCCCTAATGGCCCACATTTTGGTGGTGGCCTAACTTGAGGTCGATGGGCATTTCAGGGCAGCACTGCAACCACAAAAGGGCAAGTACTGACTGAACCCATTTAATGTACCCTGATAGCTTGGTGCTAGTTGTCACACTTTAGCAAGTGAGACACTGTAGTTGGCACCCCATTTATGTAGACAACTGGGAATACATTGTACTCTATTTGCATTACACAGAGATTGAGATCTGGCCCTAGTCTAGCACATTTGTACATTTGGTTCAGGTGAATCTAGGCACATCTATGTCTGCATGTGGAGATGTACAGTGGCCAGTGCCACGTGTCTCTCCACCCAGGTGAATATAGGTCTGTAAACTGCTGTTTCATCCTACCTGTCTAGTAAATGCTGGTCCAAATATCCCATTATATGAGTATGTAGCTCTATGGTGTCAGCCCACTCCCATCTATGTACGTGATCTGTATTTGCTACAGTGCGTCTGACGTGTGGGGCAGGGCCAAGTTAGGTTTTGTCTTGGTACATGTGTTGACACAATGTGAGTCTGGCATCTCAGTAAGTCAACAGGTATTGGCAGATGTGAACACTACATATGGGTTAGTGGTGCTGTCCCCATTGTCCCTTCATGTGCATATTATTGGGTATGTGAAGGTTGTAACTGAAGGACATCCAATAAAGGTGTTTACTCGTGTATATGTGGCCTACCCATCCTTTTCTAGGCCATTGTAATGTAAACTAATCACTAGTGTCCCAATGGCATTGTTTCAGTGGAGGTAAGTGATTAGGCAGTCCAACCCATACACAAAATACAATGTCCATGCAATATTTGTCAATGCCCTACCAATACTAGTGCATAATGTGGTAATATCTGCCAACATCATGTCACAATGGTTACTTGGGGTCATATCTTGTGGAGTGGGACAATGCCCTTTGCCTAGCTGATGTGTACAGGTTGGACAGTACATACTATGGGGTCACTTCTTACTACGAGATGTCATTGGCTGTAGTACTATGTGTCTTACAGGTTTATTTGTAGCATATGCGGTAAGTGGAATGGCAGATGTGTGGGTCCATGTTTGTGTGTCATGTGTACATGTGTTCTCGTGGGATATGTTTGCTGTGTGGACCTATGGTTGCAGTATTCACAATTGGGGATAGTATGAGTCATGTGGGTTTACTTGTTTTGACATGTGGTGGCTCTGCACATGCTTGTCAGGTGGAATATGAGTTGGCCTCATAGGTATTAGTTGCTTGTCCCATGTTTAGTTGTGGTTACAGTGCTCTCTGTGATTGTCTGTGAGTGTATCGTGTGTGCTAGGTTAGCCACTGTTGCCATACATGCATGTATGGTGTGATGTGGAGTATCTGTGTTTGGAGACTGCAACTAGGCCTCTAGGATTATATATATGTAGTGAGCTTAGCTGGTCTCTAGACATGCATTATCAGATTCAGATGGCAACTGACTGGGACTGCCACATGCTGTGTCTTCATCATGGGTTGTATCCATAGTGTAAGAAATGTACAGACGGTTCAGCTAGGCATGTGAAAGCAATGGTAGGAGCTGTGTAGTTAGTCAATTGTTTTGTCTTGATCAGAATGGTACATTCCTTATGGACATGGCCATGTCAGGAGTTCTGTGTGGACATGCATGATATGGTGTTATCTGTAGGTTGCTGTTCCCTATGGTGATAGGGGATACATGACATGGATGAGGATGGTTGTTCAGCTTTAGCTAGGGCATGATGTGCATGCTGACATAGGTTTACAGGTGAATAGATGGAAGGCTCCAGTTTTGTTTTTACCTCAGATGGATCATGATATCAGTGACAGATATGACATGAGGGTGTGTGTGGCAGTGACATGTTGTGACATGACATAGGATTGTGGAATTCCATATGGGATTCCCTGGCCAGGAGATGTATGCCTACAGTTGTGCATGTTGTTATGCATGTCTGTGATGACCTTCTCTCTCCCTCTCTCTCGGTCCCCCTCCCTCCCTCTCTCTCTATTTGTGTGCATCAGCACTGGTATGCAAAAGAGAAGGGGCACAGCCGTGTGAGGAAGCTGCTGGCCACAAGACCTGGAGAGCTGAGACCACCAACAGTGAGGGACCCAGTGGCCCGGAGGGCGAGGGGAGTGCCACAGGGGAGACCAGAACATTATCATAATCTTTGGAATCCTGCTCCAGTGGACACTCCCTGCGACGCCCCTTTCTACCACCGCCCTCCCTGTAGCTTCCCACCCAGTTGTCCGTGCCCACTCACCCAAGAGGGTGGGTGTCTCTTTCACCACAGGCACCTCTGCCCCTGCCAAAGTCAGCCCTGCTGCCCTCAGTGAGGAGGCTATTGACCTCCAGTGGTTGACCTCTGTGGGTCAGTCGACCATTGTGAATGCCATCCATGGACTGGCAACCCAAGTCCAGCAGAGCAATGCGTTATTGGAGGGCATTCACAGTACATTGGCAGGCCTACAGAGATCTTTACAGGCTCTGGCCTCCACACTGATGGCAGCCAGTCACCCTTTGTCTTCTGTCCCCTCTCCAACCCAGCCAAAGCACGCAGATAGACCCGGATTCATTCACCTCAACATCCAAAAGTAGCTCAGACAATCTCAAGCAATCTCAAGCACCACAAGACCGACCACCGGCTTGCACACAAACAAAACCCACCTGCACACACAGCAACAGTCACTTCCTGCACTGCTACCCCAGCACCCCAGCACCTCTGACACTACAGCTGACTTACCTGCAGTCACCACACCCACATTCACCGATCCAGCCACAACTCCCATTCTACCCATAGTCACCACAATACCGGACCCTCAGACATCCACCCCAGTCACCACATCCACAGCCACCACAGCTAATGACACCTACATGCAGCACATCCAGCATTCCTGCAGTCTCCACCCCAGAAGACAGTCACCTATCCACCACGGCATCTACCAATGTCTAAACTCCACCTCCTCCCAAAACACATAAACGTCCACACTCACCCACCCAGCAGACACCCAACACCCTCAAGCATACCTCGTTCACACATGCACCTAAAACATCCACCAAGACACCTATTACAAGCACTACCTCTCCCTTAACTCTTTTGCCATGACCATCCCCGTGTGAGTAAGAATCATTTCCTCTTGGAGTTTTCCCCTTTCCCTACACCTCTCCCACCCCATGATACTCCTAAATGATCAGTGTCCCTCCCCAAGTCCAGCTCATCCACCTGCAAGACCACCCCTGCCCACTCCTGCAAGTTCCCATGCCCCTTCCCCCACCAAGAGGTCGACCACCTCCTAAGAGCTCCCAACCCTCCCCTATGCCTCAACTAAAGGCCCCTTCCCAAGTCCAAACCCAAGGATCTCCCTCCCAAACCAAAGCCCAAACCTCCCCTTCTACCCCCCCAGTCCCTGAGGTGCCTGCCTGCCCCCTTGATGCCCCAACCAGTGGAGGTTACATGGCAGTCAGGAGTCAAGTTGGGGGACAGAAATGTGTATTTTGTGCATTTGGCACATGGACATTCTGGACTGGCCCATGGCCTTTGTAAATATTTTAATATATTAATTTATATATTTTAATAATTATCAGGGCCATCCTCTTGGTTCAAAGGCAACATCTTTGTTCTGCATTTCAAACAGTTTTGCTATAGCTGATATTGTTTGTGTGTTCACATTTGTGTGTGAATGGTGGTTGTACTACCAGTTGTGTCTGGACTGCATGTGTGATTGTGTGCATGGCATTTGTCCCCCAGTGATGGGTGTGTTGTGTGATGGGCATGTGTATGTTGGGGACATGTAATTGTGTTGGTATTGTGTCGTGTTTGTGTTTACATGTGCAATTTGCAGTGTTGCGTGCATTTGTGTGGTGGATTGGTATGTGTGAACCACTGTGATGTGTGTTTGTGGGGTATGCGTTATGGCTTGTTGTTTGCATGTCTGATTGTGTGGAGTTGTTACGTTGTGAAGTATGATTGAATTGTGACATGGAGGTGTGTACTGTGTGTTCTTAAGGGTGCTTTTGTGTTGTTGCGGTAGTGCTGTTGTGTCATTTGGTGGTGTTGTACATTGTTGTGTGTGGGTGTGCAGCTATTGTGTATCTGGGTGTTGCTGTGTGTCCTTTTGCTTGTGTGTGTGTGTGTGATGGGCGTAGTGTTGCCCTCACCACCAGTCCCAGGTGTGTATGTTGTGTGTGCGTAGGTACTTTGACATTTCACAACAGTGACAGGTAAGTGTGTGCACTCACAGTTGGTGTTGTCGTCATTGCTGGTTCCGAAGTCATTGGACGAGCAGGAGTAGCGGTAAGATGTGTAGTTCTGGTTCCATTGCGGCTCCGGACAAGTATGGTTTTCCAGAGCCAAGTGTCTCCTTTCATAGAGTTAGTTTCTGCCAGGGTTTCTGTGGTGGTGAGACCACAGCAGAAACCTTGGTGGTGTGCAGCCTTGTAATCTGTAGGAGGAAACATGGTCTCTGCGGTCTGAAGGTGGCTACCATCGTCGGAGGCGGCTTGAACGCTCTGGCGATGCCAGCAGTGGTTGGCTGTATTCTGTTGGGAAGACCACCATGGTCATAATATGACAGTCTTCTCCACCAGCCTGTTGTCTGTATGACTGCCACCGCCAACATGGTGTTCCTGAGACCGCCAAACTTGTAATGACCCCCATAATCTTTCAGTGTATAATCTACCTAAATACCAAGGCTGGGCCTGTGGAACCCATTACTGTATACGTTCCATGACCACCAAGGAAAGGGATAAGTAGCTCTCATCCCTTGGCATAGACAGGCCTGTTTTTTTTTATAATAAGGAAGCACAATGGCATAATTTTACTCTGATTAAATAAGTATGAAATCCATTTTTATTTAATCTTCACAGCTCATTTACCCAAAATGCTTTTATGACAACCTCAGCCATTTGCTGTCATTTCCTTGGAGCGCTATACAGATCTGTAGTCTTAAAATTCGGTGTCACATATTCAAGAACAAAAGGCATGAAGACACTGGGTTTCGTACTCAGAAGCTAATACTGGTTCATGTTTATTTGATTTTGAAACTCTGTGAATAGAAGGGTGTGTGAGAGGAAAGAGATATTGTCTAGCCGCGACAGCTTTGCATTTATATGTATTGCTTCATGAACTGGAGCATAATATTTTGTTCCAACACGGGGTAAATACTGAAGCAAAACTTTGTTTTATTTCAAACTTTCTCATTAATCCTGTGTATGAGAAACCTCTATTAAGTATGTTTGAAATCTAAATTGCTTAATCTCTTGACATTAGAAATCAATGAGAATATTAAGACGTATAATTGTTAGGCAGCAATAAATGCATTAAAAGTGCCCCCGCCAGCAGCAGCAGCTGCAAAACCTCTACAGTAAAAACATAATAAACATATTTTACTATGTTTATTATGTTTTTACTGAAAAAGAAGCAGGGCCAGGTACGTGACAGGGACAGAGGGGGAGTCCCCCTCAGTGCCCATGTATGTTTAGCCGGCCGTCTCATGCCGGCCAAACATACATGCGCACTAGCCTCTCTCCAACCTGGCAACGCAGAGTTGGTTTAGAGAGAGCAGGCAGAGGCGCTGGGTGCTCCCTCCAATGCTAACACTGCTTTGCTTATGAAAGCAGCATTAGGATTGGAAGCAGGGCAGGCTGGGAGCCTGTGCCTAAAATGCAAAACCGGAGCAGAGTTGATCGGAGGGGCGCCGCAAAAAAGGTAAGTTTTAAAAACAATGTATTTTTTTTTTTTTTGTTGTCCCCCCACCACGTGCCACATCCGCAACTGATTGAAATAGAAATATTGTTGAAATACAATGAAAACATTCGGTGAAAGTTAGCTCGACAACATCATAGTGTTGATTTAACATATGAAGGTGCATGGTTAACCATGAAGGAAAAGTAAATACAATTCTATTAATATTCGCTTGCTAAATTTATTTGGATGAAAACGCAGAATTCATTACGGGAATCTAATATTTAAATAAGGAAAATAATTATATGCCCCTCTATGCAGAAAATATCCACTGTCTTCCATATTTATAGCCTAATTTGTTTTTGATGAAGGGTGTCAGATTGCATAGTGAGCCATGTCGATAACCATTTTACCAAGACAACTTCAAGCTTGGAGCCTTCTCTACACAGTCAGGAATGAATTGTTTGAAATGTATGAGTTGTTTGAAAGGTTTCTGATTTCAATGTGCTCCCTGCTCAGTTAACTATGGCAAGGTAGCAATGGTGTGATGGCCTGGGTTTTGCTGCCTCGTAGTTAGATTGCCTGGTTTTTGCTGTATTTTGCAAAAAAACATTTACATTTAAATCTCAGAAGGTGGGAAAGGGAGGCACAGTATTAGCCCTGTGGTAGATGGCTGATACCGTTTCTCATTTTCCCACAACCATTTGGCCTGGGATGTCAGAGAGTCGAATAATACAGCTAGGAACATCCAACAAAAGGCTGAATTTATAATTCAATCTTCAGTACAGTTGCTCAGGCCAGACCTATAATTGGAGAGAAAGCCTCCTCGGTAAAAGAACTGAATTCAATTGATAGAACAAAGGGTAAAGCAGGCAGAGACATAATGGGATTTTTGCACTTTCTTCTGAGATTTATCAACACTTGCCATACTGTACTGTTAGTGCCAACCGTACCACTATCAACCATGTCTGGAAGAAGAAGAGACCAGCACAAAGAGGTGTAATGGATATAATTGCATAATTTGTTAGTTAAAGAAATTGTATGACCACAGGAGAGAAAAGAAAAGGCTCTGCTCAGAAATCAGCACATTTCAAATTTCATAAACTTGCACAAAAGGTCTATTTTTGTAACTATACAGATTGAAAACATGAATAACACGATGTGAGATTCTAGTGACTCTCTAACATTATGATGGGCCACAGTAATGTTCTGGCACAGAAATGCTTCATCTTCAGAATAAACCTAGCCAGGTTAATCATTTCTTGTGTATGGTAATGTGTACTCCCACCCAATTTCCAGGACTGAATTTAGAAATGTGCGATGTTTATGCTATTAAATTAATCTGAACTTCAGAGGAATCACTCATTGGAGCTTTTGGTCTCTCG
Organism: Pleurodeles waltl; assembly: GCF_031143425.1. Classification (NCBI taxonomy): domain Eukaryota; kingdom Metazoa; phylum Chordata; class Amphibia; order Caudata; family Salamandridae; genus Pleurodeles; species Pleurodeles waltl. The sequence goes on from NC_090449.1 coordinate 953,180,104, forward strand.
TGGCATCGAACGGTTCTGTGAGGTGATAAATGCTTTGAGAGGTGGAGAAGTCCTCTGCATCTTACTGGTAAGGGAACAAACGATGGAAAAGCCAAAAAGGGTGCCTGGTCGGACAATGGAGATAAGAACAATGTAGATAAGAACATAGTAAATGAGGATCTGGGAGGCCTCTGAAGAGGGAGGCGGCCTGAAGAAAAGTTGTGGTCTGGTCAAAGCGGAATTGGAGCATCCTTGAGTGGTGGCAAGTGGGATGTTGTTCCTCTATAACAAAGCAGCTGGGGATGTCATGAACAGGACAGAGCTTAGTCAGCAGAATCTGACCTCCCTGTTTTTTGAGGGAGGGACTGCAGCCTCGAGGTTGGAGGATTGGTGCTACATGAAAGCAACAAGCCTTTAGGTCCAGATTTAAGAGGGCCTAGTGCATTCTTGTGCACATTAGCATCATTTTTTTTTTTACATTAATGTGGCCCAACAAGGCCAAAATTGCTGTGCCAGGTTTACAGTGGTGCAATGCATGCACTGTACCATTTTGTAACCCCTTGTGCCACATTATGCCTACACCAGGTATAATGTATGCAAGAGGGCATTCCCCTGTTGGAGGGGCTGAAAATTGGCCCAAAGAACCCTAAAAGATTTATTTGCGCTTTTTGTTTTGCTGCATTTTTAACGCCTGCACACAGCAGGTGTTAAAAGGAGGCACACCATTATTTATAATGGGCCTCAGTGTTTTTGTAGGATTAGTGTTAAAATTGTTGATGTTCATGCTTCAAAGTGCCAAACTAGCGTCAACAATTTGAATGCTAGTTTCCTAACTACCTCCATGGTGCACCATATATTGATTATGGCGCACACATGGTGGCATTAGTATGGCGCTTAGGGGTGCAAGAAAAGTGGTGCTGCAGTGGATGCAGAGCTACTTTTCTTAAATGAGGCCCACAGTGTTTTACTTGGCTGAGAGAGTACTTCTGAGAAGCTTGAGTGAGGAGAAAGAAGGGATCCGAGGAAAAGGATGCTCAAGAGTGGTCAATCATCATTGTGCTGCATGGGCAAACAGAGAGGTCGGGAACCCTGTAGGGAATAGGGAAGTGGGAAAGACTGCAAAAGTCAGTAGGCAATGAAAAAGTGGCTGTAAAAGTGTGACATCGACTATCTGTGTGGAGACCACAGTTGATTTTGTAACAGGGCAAGTTCAGGCGGTCCGTTCTCAGTCAATATGAAGGTTTAGGAGCTGGTGATCAGAGACGTTCTAAGGCATGGGCAAAGTGGGCTGTGGCCCAGGGCCGGGCCCCGGCTTTTCAGGTCCCCCCCGATAGAGCCAACTCTATTCTACAGAGTCTTGCCCTGATGACCTTGAATAATTCTTTAACAAATTGTTTTAAATACTGTTTTCCTCTAATTTATTTTTAATGTGGGTGATGGCTGAGAGTCTTTTTACAGACATTGAGTGTTTATATGGGATGCACCATCCATTAAAAATATATTTTAGAGCAAAATAGGACCTCACTTATAAGAAATTAAAAGGACGTCATAGAGATTCTATGCAGTAATATCAGTGAACTATTGCTGTACTACAGTATTGAAAACACATCACTATCTCTAAATATTGAATATAAACACTTTTAGAATTTGGACTAGTGTGCATGTGCGCTGTCAGTGACTTGGAAAAAGAGGTCACGAGAGAGCTAACAGTGGATCATAAATTCACAGCTGTTCCAAACAGGGGCCCCCAAAATACGTTTGGGCCTGAGCCCCCAAAAAGCCTCAATATGTACCTGCTGGTGGTATTTATATGGATTGCAAAGAATGCATTTATTACACTGGAAAGCAAGCGAGAAAATGATAGAAGAGCAACAAATAACAGTTTTTTTGGAAACTCTTCCCTTGAACATGGAGTCTGAAAGTAGTGATGTATTATTTCTTTATGGAGTACGTAGCCACCACATGTACATGAGTTAAAAAATAAAAAAAAACAAAAAAAAAAAACAACATACTGTTTGCTCCCAGAGGAAGTAAGGTGACCAGTCATACCTCTAGGGACGCTACCATTTTGGAAATTACAGATGCTACATCTGGAACACATCTTGAAGAAAGCAGCGTTGCTGAAACAAGAGACTTAGGGGGTTATTCTAACTTTGGAGGAGTGTTAATCCGTCCCAAAAGTGACGGTAAAGTGACGGATATACCACCAGCCGTATTACGAGTTCCATAGGATATAATGGACTCGTAATACGGCTGGTGGTAAATCCGTCACTTTTCCGTCACTTTTGGGACGGATTAACACCTCCTCCAAAGTTAGAATAACCCCCTTAATTTTAGAACAGCAGTATATTTATTTCCAGACATCAGCACAGAAACCAAGAGAAGAGAGACAGTTGACAGAGGAGAGAAAATACGTGGGGTTCCTTCACCTAGCAATAGGCCACTAACCCTCACCTAGATTCAGCTAGGTCTCAATAAATTACAACACAGTGAATAAGTAAAACACAAAACACAATACAAATCTAACACCAATTTACAATCATAGAATATATTTTTATCTTTAAAATGACACCAAAATGATTAAAGTCAGATAAGGGGAACCGGAGATAGGAATTGTGAAAGAATTAAGGTTTTCTAGCACATAGGAGCAACTAGCACCCAAAGGGCTAAAAAATGTCACTCTAGAAAGGAACTAAATCCAGAGTTCAGGCCACACACTAGGTAACACTGTCACACTTACTTTCAGAATTGTTCCTTGATTCAGGAAAGTGGTATACAGCACCAGGGAATGGTTCAGAGGTTCTGGTTTGCTTCTTGGGGTCCGGGACTACATCTCCCACAATGCACCACTTCAACTTATGGAGTTGCTCCAAAAGTCTCCAAACTTCTGGATCTTCTTCCAGACCTCCTTTCTGGGTCCTTGAAGTGTCCACAACTTGATCCAAGGTTCCAGAAGGTCTGAGTTGCTGCTTAGGATTTGGGACTACAATTCCCAGAATACACCTGGTCAGAATCCTCAAATGGCCATTGGATGCTGGTCAGCTGGGCTCTTCTTGCAGGACTTGATGCAGGGGACTATGGGCAGCTCCTTTGTACCTGTAGCAAATCGGGAGTCTCTTCTTAAAGCAGTAGAATCTTGGCAAAATCCTTTTAGTGGTGAAGCCCAAGTGTGCAATTGGTGCAGCCCTTCGGAGAGCAGTGTCCAGGTGCAGGTCAGGGGTCCAGCAGGGCAATCCTTCTTTTTTGTCTTGTACCTTGTAGGAGTGTGAGGTGTGGTTGCAGCTCTGCTATATTTATCCTTGCTCCTGGGGTGGAAAGTAGCAGGCAGGCTCCTTCCCCCTTTGATGGCCACTTCCTGGGAAGTGTGGAAACAATCAATCGCAGGGAGCAACATTCTTAAAAAATCCAACATGGATGAAACTGATTTTTGGAGGTTAGGTCTGGCTGAGCCCACCCACTGGTGTGGCTAAAAATTCTAAACACACCCCTCTCCTGCCCTCTCCTAATCTAATCAAGAGGGCACCTAATTGCCTGGGTGTGCATGAAATGGGGAAGGTCCTGAGCTGCTCCAAATGTCCTTCCATGCCATCTTATCAAGGCAGCCTGGCCAATCACAGAAGGGCAATACAGAGATGAATGGCAACTTTCAGGTAGAGTTTTAAAACTCTTTACCTCAACTAGTTATATTAAATCCAACAACGACAATTTGTGGGATTTATTATAACAATTCATTTGATACCCCACTCAAGGTATCTGTCTCTTATGGGGACATTGTTAATAAAAATAAAGTCTCCCCGTTGTACCCTATGGAGGCCATTCACTACAGTGAGTGAAAACACATTTGGCTATTTTACCTCACCAGGGCTTATAACATTTTTTTTATAAGGTCCCTGTTTATAGTTACATGGCACCCAACCCTAGCGGCACATATGGCACACCTTAAGGGTTACATATGTAAAAATAAGGTAGTTTAAGACTTTTGAGGTACTTTTAATTCTAAAGTCGAATTTGCATATAACTTTAGTTTAAAAGCAGCCAGCAAGGCAGGCCGGCCTTTAAAATGACACTGGGCACCTCAGCAGTACACCTATGGGTGCACTACCTATGCTGTGGTCCCTAAACCTACCTGTCCTGCCATATTCTAGGGACTTATAGTAGGTTGACAGTGCCAATTATAATTAGCATAATTTGCATAGCCACTTTACGCACTGACCCTGGGACTTGTATGCTGTACTCAGGGCTCAGCCAAGAGTCAGTAACCACCAGCATCTGTCTAAAAGGTTTGGGGGTGACCAGGGCCAAAAGTAGAACTTTCCTACACAGTGTCCCATCTACTAAAATGGTAACACAAAATATTTTTTTTTAGTAATTTGTGAAAACTGGACTGATTATTGATTCAAAAGAAAGGCGTTTCAGCGATTCAGGGACATTGGAAAAAACACTGCCCTCACAATGAGCTAACCAAAACAAAAGAGAACAACCAGGAAAAGGTGATACTTTGAAATAAGACAGTATTAAGAAGCACATGGATGATAATGTCTAGGAAACATTTCTCACATGGATGGAAATAGCTAAAAACATTTCGACAAAGATCCTTGGAAAGCTTGATGGGATGAGCACAATGTTCCATATGAGGTCAGTGTATTTTTCAGCAAACTTTCAGCATGAGATGCAAAATTACCCCATGATGTAAACCTGAAATATCTTCCACAAAAACAGTAGAGAAGGAGCAGGCTGAAATGGCTATTTCGGGTTACATAGCAACGAGAATCTCTTTGTTGAATAAGAAACCAATGGTTTTACTTTACTGGACAGGATCTTGCTGAGGCCGCAAACCAGCCAACCATAAGGTTGACTGCAAGGCTTAGTTTTGATTTTCTGTTTTTTTAAATAATCTGTACCTCTGTCCTTTTGGCATTCAGCTTGAAGTAGATGTCACTCTTTAAAGCCTGAATTGCAAAGAAGCAAGAACATACTGTTAATAAAGATCTGTCAGGCCAGTAAGATGATTTGTCTTTTTTCAACATAAGATATAGGTGGCCATCCAAAATAACTACAAGAGGGTGCATGTGCATGTTAAATAGGATCATGGACAAAGATAAACCATGGAACACTCTTTAGGTGACAATAAATGAACTAAGATGGAGAGAGAGACATTGGCATAACCAACTGCGAACATATGCCTATATATGCAATATATGCAAAACCTGACAAACCTTTGAAAGCAACACCATAGATCAACTTAATATTGATTATTTAATTTAGCTTCACAAACAACTACGGATCTAGCATGTTGTGCTTGCTGTTGGTGGAACAGGAGCATGCTGCCCATCATCAAAGTTCACTGCTAATCCCCATTTATAGGGGAAGGCCCAGGATTGTCAGTATTTATTGCCCTACTCCCATCCACTGTGGCCCTGAACATTATTGCCTGTCCCTTCACTCTGTGGTTGGTGCATTCCCAAATATGATGTCTTCCACACAGGTATGACAGAAGTCATGCCACTGAGGATTGTGGCTGCCACAAAAGTGCTTACTAGCTGTGCCCCCTCATACCCAGCTCAGCAGAGCCTGTCCCCAGGCAGGCAGTGTCATTATGCCTGTCTGAGTGCCAAGCTACAGAAGGACTAGATGATCTAGTACAGGATATGAGGATCCTGGAATTCAAGTATCTTATGCAGGGTTTGAGGATCCACCAAATTAGAAAACCAGAACCCTGAGTATGTCCAGTTCCTTGGCTTTCTTCTATGTTGACTAGAGGAAGCCTCTATTTAGGCTCTGCTTTTCACCTGTCTCCCTCTGCTGGGGCTGAGCTCTTTAACCATGCCCCTGGCTCTTCTGTCAAGATTATCTTCAAGCCATGCTTTGAGACCCTTTTTCCAAAAAGGGTTCAGTTTGTGGTGATTCTTGAAATTTCTTCTGCAGTATCATTTCAAATACTTTCCTTGCATCCTTGGAAGTATTCCATCTCTCCTAGCATTGTCTTCAAAGGACTCAGGTTAGTGATAACTAAGGAGAGTTACATATTCCATGTTTGAATTGTGGGACTTGTGTTGAGCCCCTGGACTGTCCCCAGCATCTATGTACTTGGATTCTGTCACACCCTCAAAGTTGTGCTATTACAACAGTATCTTGGGCCTTCATAGCGTTATATGCATGTCCTGTGTGCATCTTTGTTTCTAATCTGTGTCCTAAGTTGTGGAGTAGTCTCAACTGCAATAGAACACTAGAAAAGACGATTCCTTTAATTCTAAGAAGATAAAGGTACTTCAGTGTCATTGATGTGTTGAATGCATACCATAGTGCATCAGTTACTATAGTAAATCTTGTGTTTGTCAAATTTACTTCAGAATGTTACCACTGATACAAACACATGTAAATTAAATAGCTGTACGTATGTTTTTGATGTAAATATAGAGAATAACAACAGTCTTGTCTTCTGCATTAGTGTAAAAAAGCTGTCATTGTGCGATAAACTACAGAAAATATCATAGAATCTCCATCTGACGAGATGAACTGTGTGACATCAAACCAATAATGTCTTGAGTGTGCCTTCTCTCATATCCCTATTCCTCATTCTCTCCCTTTTGGATGTGGTTGGCAATACTGATGAGGTAGGAGAGTAGTTTGTTGCATGTTATTCCTTCAGGAACATTCATTAATTTGAGTGTCAGCAGGCTTCATTTCTGAAAATTAAGAAAGTGTTAGACATGACAGCCTTAAGGTAGTCTTCCCTCTAAACATTTTGCCTGCTTGCCTCACATTTTTGCTGATGTCTTTCTGTTGGCCTTTTAACTCTGAGTACTTTACACTGCTGATCAGTGCTAAACTGCAACGTGTTCTCTCCCTATAATATGGTGTGATTGGCATATACCCATTGGCATATTAACTTTACTTATAGGTCACTAGGTAAGGGCACTATATATGCCCAGGGCCTGTAAATGAAATGCCGCTAGTAGCCCTGCGGCACTGCTTGTACAACCGACTTAAGTAGCACTTTAAAACATGTCCCAGACCTCCAATTGCATCCAGAATGTAAGATTGCACTGCCATGTCAACTTGGCATTTAAAATCCCTTGCCAAGCCTTAAACTCCCATTTTATGACATATATGTTACCCCTAAGGTAGGCCCTATGTAGCCCATAGGGCAGGGTGCTGTGTAATTGAAGGGCAGGACATATACCTTTAAGTTTTATTTGTCCTGGTAGTGAAAAACTTTCAACTTCATTTTTCACTACTGTGAAGCCTACCCCTCTCATAGGATAACATTGGGGATTCCCTATTACATTTAATAAGCTGCAATTCCTGATTGGGAAGAGGTAGACCTGTCAAGTTTAGTGCCTGTGTAATTGTACTGATAAATCCTGTTTAAAAGCAAAGTTCAGGTAATTGTTACAATTTTGAAAATGGCACTTTAGAAAATTGACATTTTCTTGCTCTTAGCCCTGTTTGTCTGCAACCTGTCAACAATACATATCTGGGGTGGGGTGACAGCTAAGCCTGTGCATTCCCTCTAAATAGCCACCTACAAAGGCAGCTTAGGTGTGACTGATGGGCCATCAACACCCTGATGGGCCATCCTGAGCAGGATGGGGGGAGAAGCTGGGCATAGCCTTACACTTACACCTGAATTAGGCCGTGCCCTGTCCCCACACAACTGCTTAACGCCCTGTAGTGAGTCTGGAGGCAGGTAGGGAGGACCACTGTGTATTTCAAGGCCCTTCCTTGAAGTTTCCCCGACTTCAAAGGCACCACTGAGTCTAAAATCTGGACTTGTGACCCTACCAAATAAGTACACTTCTGACCTGTGGATACTCTGCCAGGAAGAAGGACTGTTGTGATGCTACTCTTCTGGACTGCTGCCCTGAATAACTGCTTTCTTGCTGTGCTGACCTGCTGCCTTTTGCACTCTGTGCATGGCTGAGAAGGACTCGACCCACAACACTGGAACCCAGAGCCAGACTGACTCAAATGGCTTACTGACTTGCCTCCTGTTCTTATGCAGACTCAAGGACACAAAAGACTTTCAACTCATCACCTACAACACCTGGACTCTGCCATCTCTGAGTCTTGCTCTGCCAAGTGGTGCCAATCCAGTCCTAGGTTCTTGGAAGTGGGTATAAAGTGCTTCTCCAATCCAAAATCCACACATCGATGCTGTTGCACCTCTCAGAACCAGTGCATCTCCATCAATGCTAACACATTTCTGCTGCTGCAATGATCAAGGACACTTCATCACTGTGGAGGCTGGCGAATTGCTGGTGCTGTGAGGATCGGGGACACACTACCTCTATTCTAGACACATCCTCGACTTTGCATGGCTCAGAGGCAATACACTGCCTACATCTTGGAAATCAACGCCAACACATTACCTCCTTTGAACCTCGCAGCTTGTTCTCGACATCGACGCAATTCCGAACCCAGGTACTGCTTGAGTGGGCCAAGGCTGGTCCCTGCTCCATTGTAGTCGGCCTGATTTTTCAAATTTGACACAGCCTAGCGTGACCAGATAGCCCCGGCTGTCGCTTTATGCTTTTAAGCACTACAACTAAGTTTATTCTTGAAAAATTCACATCTCACCTTATACTTATTAGGTTTTTGTTGTTTTGTTCATTAAATTAAGATCTATTTTTTTTAACCAGGTATGATATCTGTTGGACTTTTTGCCTTACGCAGGGTCATCCCCAGTCTTTTTGCCTCCTTCCTCCTGGTTTTTCTGACCTCTCGCTGTTGGCTCTAGGACTCTGAGCACTTTATCACTGCTGACCAGTGCTAAAGTGCAGGTGCTCTCCCATCTAAAGTTGGTATGATTGGCTTATACCTAATTGGCATATTTAATTTACCTATAAGTCCCTTGTACAATGGTATCTCTATACCCAGGGCCTGTAAATTAAATACTACTAATGGGCCTGCAGCGCTGCTTGCGCCACCCACTGAAGTAGACTTTCAAACCTGTCTCAGGCCTGCTAGCGCAGGGCCTGTGTGCACAGTTTTCTGCCACAGGGACCTGGCATCTAAACTTACTTGCCAGGCCCAGAACTCCCCTTTTACTACATGTAAGTCACCCCTAAGGTACACCCTAGCTAGCCCTATGGGCAGGGTGCCATGTATGTAGAAAGGCAGGACATGTGCCATATTGCATGGCCTGTTCTGGTAGTGACAAACAGCCTGACTTGGTGTCTCACTGCTGTGAGTGCTGCCTTCTCATAGGATTGCATTAGAAATGCCCTGTCTTATGTGTAAAGGGTATTGTCTGATTTATGAGGGGTAGCGTAAGAGTGTTTGGTATGGTTGTGACGGTGATAATAAATGCTGCTTACTGGTGTGGGTGTATTTTTTATTACTATCACAGAAATGCCACTTCTAGAAAGTGCACATTTATCTGTGCTTATGACTCTGGTGTTTTGCAGCTTGACTCCAATCCACGTCTGGGCAGAGTGACAATTGGGGCTTTTTGCATACTTTTCAGACAGCCTGTACACAGGGAGGGTGGAGGTGTCACAGAGGTGCATCTGCATACTGAATAGTATTCCTGGGCTGAGAGAAGGGAGAGGCGGGGCACACCTACATTTGTAAAGGCTGTGCCCTGGCCTCACATACCCCCCACTGATGTTTGGAGCCTGTGCTGAAAGGAGAGAGGGGGCACTCCCAGAACCAGTTGTAACTGGCTGGAACCTCCTCTCCCTACCATTGTAAAACACTGTAAGAACTGACTATAAGCGCAGGGGAATTTTCCCCACAATTTGGAGACTCTTTGAACATCATGGAACTGGATACAGAAATGCTGGAAGGACTTACCAGGGACCGCCATGGACTGCTGCTGATGTGCTGACCTGTGACCTTCTTGTTCACTATATAGGACTTGCCACTTGCTGCCTTTCCCTTGTGCTGGCCTGTTGCTAGGGCCCCACCACCTGTGGGCCTTTTCCGGAACATTGACTCCCCAGGGGCAGGGTGCTGTGGCCTCTGACCCCTGCAGTGACTCTAAAGCACGAGAGGTGCTTTGCTGGATGCTTAAATCTAGCGCTTAGGAAAGCGCTCATTTGGAGATTCCCCTAGTGCTTTAAAGCGCTTCCCCTTAGGCAGTGATTCTGGTTAAAGAAATCACTGCCGCAGCCCGGGGGAAGTTTTGGCCCCAAGCGCGAGTGAGCACGCTGCTTTGTGTCCCCGGGGCACCCAAAGTAGCTGTGTTTCTAAACTCGGAGCACAAGTGCTCCTGTTGTGCCCCCGGGGAGAAGCGCGCTCCGTGGAGCGCCCCCGGGGCACTGGCAGGCACCGACTTTGGTGCCTGCCTCTTCTCCGACGGCCGGACGGGCCACACCTGCAACTGGATGCCGGGCCGGGGGAAGGAAACTTCATCGGAGGTTCCCTCCGGCCCCAACGAGGCCGTCCTGCTGCTTCTTGGACCGCTGTTGGGGCAGGAGCCTTACCAGAGGCCCCCTGTGCCGCCGGTCCTTGGTGTGGCCCGTGTGTGGGCCAGTTTGGGTCTTTTTCGGCTCCCCCCTTCGTGGAGGGACAGTCAAGGCCCAGGGGGACCCTAAAAGGTTTGCGGGTCCCAGGAGAGGCCCGCCCTCGAATCGGAGGGGGTGCGTGGCGCCCCCCTCCTCCCTAAAAGAAGTGGGAGACCTTGGTCCCCCTCGTGAGGGCTGGTGGAGGCCCAGGGGGCCCCCAGTGATCGCGTGTTCCAGGAGGGGCCCGTCAGTAGTGCAGAGGGGGTGCGTGCCACCCCCCTCTTCCCCAGGATTGTAAGGAGGCCCTCCCGTTTCGCAGAGGAGCACCGGGGGCCACTTTCTTCTTTATCTTCTAGGCACTGAAGGTGCCTTTATCATCAACCAGGTCCTCCTAAGTGACAATATATAGAACCTAAGTTCTTACTATAGACTTTGCGCATTTATATATTGCCTACCTGTCTTTTGATGGTGTCTTTTATACATATGTATGCAAATGTTACTTTTATGGGCATGACTTGCTAATATGTTTCCCTAACTTGCCATATGTTTTCTAATGTTCCTACTATGGGCGTTTTATGATATTCTTATGACAAGTGTTCTAATGTGATAACGTGTTTCCTGACTACTGCTTATGTTGCAGAATACTGAGTAACCTATGTGTTATGTGTGACTACTGCTAATTTGCAGAGTAACTAATGTGTAACGTTCTGACAACTGCTAAGGTAGCAGGATAGTACTGATATGTGATGTTTGGTCTGATAATTGCGTTGTGTACAATACAGTATATTTTCATATAATCTGGTGTTGTGTTTCCTTTGTGGTGGGGATATTGCGTCACATGTGTTGTGTGTGTGTTGTGCAAATGCTTTACACATTGCCTCCAGGTTAAGCCTGACTGCTCGTGCAAAGCTACCAAGGGGGTTAGCAGGGGTTATCTTGGACGTGTAACTCCCTTGCCCTGACTAGAGTGGGTAAGTTCTTCCTGGCTGAGGTGCATACCCTAGCCAACCAGAAACCCCATTTCTAACCATATGTTTTTGTGTGATGTTTTTACTGTTATACTGTTTGAAATGTTGCACAAATACTTAACACATTGCCTCTAAGTTAAGCCTGAATGCTCTGTGCCAAGCTACCAGGGGGCGAGCACATGTTAATTAAGGGTGTGTTAGTGACTTACCCTGGCTAGACTTGTGGTTCCTGCTTGGATAGGGTGCATATCGCTGCCAACCAGACACCCAATTTCTAACAGAAAGCATATCACAATCATATACTTTTACCATCTACTCAGCCTAACATTTCTATTGCTGTCTTTCTGACCTCCGTCACACAGAATGACTGATCAGGATGGTGTATTAGATATGACATTTGCTGGAATTGCTGCACTTTTTCCCCAAAACATGGTAATTCTCTTCAATCTTACTCATGCAGGAAGATAACACCATCAAGGCTTAACCCACATGTTTAGTGCGAGAATTGCATAGATTTTTATAGAGTTCAACCATGATCCAAATCTTTGATACCAGGGAAAGTTTTTGATGGGGAGGTTCCTTAGGTTCCCATGTTTGGAGTTTTTGGGCCCAGGGTCAGATGGAATCCATGGAAAACTACCAATCCCAGACAATTCTAGAAGCGAGTGACCCATGAATGTAATAGGGGTGATGCTTTAATGAATATTAACACATTTGATTTAGCAGAATGCCTTGCAAATTACGTTTTTGTTAAAAAAAACAACCAACACTTTTTTGTGACAGAATAATTCAGAACTTCTGAAAAATATTAAACATTTTGTCTTCCAATATTCCCACCCTTCTAATGGTTAACATGTAACCTACACTTTTGGATGGGCCCATTGTATTGGACATTATTAGGCCCAAACCTTGACAGTGTGAAGTCGACAATGGGAGTACACTGATTTTATATGGTTAAACTGTTTCTGCCTGTTACCATAAGCCCAACGGCATTTATAAGGTACTGTTTATGTCAGTAGAAGTGGGAAAACACTGGGCAGTCGAACGTTTATGGTTCCCTACAATTTCTAAATATTTCAATAATAGAAATGTGCGGGACTTAAGGATCCTGGACAAACGTTTGACAGTTGCAGGGCATTCAACGTATGAAAAAGGGGTGGCATTCACAAAAGCTGCACTACAAATGACTCCTCCAGGCCTGTTATTTTCAGAAATATCTTTGCTTGGTAGCAAGCTGTTCTTGCTGGCCGTCCCGGTGCAAAAACAGTAGCTACGACGTCCCAGAAATCAACCTAAACCCAGGCTTCATTTTACCCATTACATTGTCAAATTCTTAGCCTTTCGTGCCCTGGACAATAAACCCGACCTTATTTCAAAGGTACCATCTTAATTGTGGGAACACAAGTTAGTATGATATTTCCAATCAGTTACTGGGATTTTCAATGTTTTGGTTTCCTATTGTTCGTAAGCAAAAACAACCTTTCAAAAAACATAATGCCAAATTAGGAGTTTTTCAAATGCCATACTATCCCCTAACATAGAGTCTTGCACACATTTTAAAATCCACACAGTTAGTACTAATTAGATACTCCATTACCGAAGGATGCACGGCCAATACGCAGTGAAAATAGTTTGTAAATCACAGCTCAGTTTTTGGCTCTGGATATTGTGCGCTTATGAATAAATTGAAAGCATTATAAATGCCAGAGGGCGAAAAAGTCAAATAAGCACAATTATATATCAGTTTTGTGGATCAGCCTTCTTTGCAAAACGTTATAGGTGTAATCCATGTAACCCATCCTTTTTCATTTGTAGTTGTAAGTTTTTGGGACGTCCTTGATCATTCTTGACAAATGGAAATTTTGCATGCTGATTTATTAATTGTGTATACTTTTTAGCTTTCTGTGATCTCTGATAGGCTTCCCACCTGTTTCCCCTACTGATTTCAGGATGATATACAACACAAATAGGAAATCGTATCTATTTTCGTATGCTAACAATGTCTCTAAACATCATCTGACACACAGTTCTTCCTACCACTTCTATCTGTTATTTACGTCTTTGCACCAGACAGGAGCCAGATGTTAATTTGATTTTTTCTTAGAGCAAGAAAACATCTATTCAGCATCTGTATCCTTTGACACACTGAAGTATGTGTACAGAGGAGTCATGAACCCCCTGCTTTAGCAGCTACCACAGGGTTGGAGTACTTTATGAGCCTCTTCTGTCTGAAACCTGGCAGACAAAAGCTCATAATGAACGCAATTAAGTACTAGAGCATCAATAGACGAGCGAGCAGGAGCAATGAGGAACAAAAGATGGTCAAATAGAAAAGGGAAAGAAAAGAGGACTATTGATTGGAAAGATGGATGAGTGGGTAGATGAATGAGTGGGTGGCTGAATGAGTGGATGGATGAGTGGGTAGATTGCTAAGTGGGTGAAAGGGTGAATGAAGGATAGATGGATGGGAAAATATGGCGGTTTTCAGGGATTGATGGCTGGATGGGTGCACAGACAGGTGAAAAGGATAGCAGAGTAAATGGATGAGTCGGTGACTAGTTAGATGGATGTAGGGCGAAAAGATGGTGATGCAAAGCGATGGTTTGATTGATGGATTGAGATGTAAAAGGATGACAGAGTAAAGGAATGAATATTTGGATGGACAAGTGTAAAGATGCCATAGTAAAGGTATGGATGAGAGGAAGAAAGGATGATTGAATGGATGGCAGAGTGGATTGATGAGTGGATTGATGGCAGAGTAGATGGATGGATGGCAGAGTGAACGTATGATGGATGTATGACAAATGGATGGATGAATGGTAGGGTGGGTAAATTGATCGATGAATGGCAGAGTGAATAGATAGATGAATGGAATAGGGAAAGTTTGAATGATGGATGAAAGAATGAAAGTATGACTAACGTAAACTTGAAATTGTGGATGGAAGGGTGAAAGGATGAATCAATAGATGCTTAGATGGAAGAGTCAAGGAGGCTCTTTTAGGAAGGGCTGGACATATTTAGGCCCATATTTATACTTTTTGACGCAAAACTGCACTAACGCAGTTTTGCCTCAAAAAAATTAGCGCCGGCTAACGCCATTCTGAAGCGCCATGCGGGCGCCGTATTTATTGAATGACGTTAGCCGGCGTTAGCCGCCGGCGCCGTCTGGTGTGCGTTAAAAAAAACGACGTACACCAGGCAGCGCCGGCGTAGGGGAAAATGGAGCTTGGGCGTCAAGAAATGGGGCAAGTCAGGTTGAGGCAATTTTTTCGCCTCAACCCGATTTGCGCCATTTTTTTTCACTCCCAACCCCCATAGAAATGACTCCTGTCTTAGCAAAGACAGGAGTCATGCCCCCTTGCCCAATGGCCATGCCCAGGGGACTTCTGTCCCCTGGGCATGGTCATTGGGCATAGTGGCATGTAGGGGGGCACAAATCAGGCCCCCCTATGCCACAATTTTTTTTTTAAAAAACACTTACCTGAACTTACCTTAATGTCCCTGGGATGGGTCCCTCCAGCCTTGGGTGTCCTCCTGGGGTGGACAAGGGTGACAGGGGGTGTCCCTGGGGGCATGGGAGGGCACCTCTGGGCTCCTTCAGATCCCACAGGTCCCTTAACGCCTGCCTTTTGCAGGCGCTAAAAAACGGCGCAAAAGCGGCCGTACGTCATTTTTTTTGACCCGCCCACCCCCGGGCGTGAATTTTGCCCGGGAGTATAAATCCGACGCACATGCCTCGGAGTCGATTTTTTAGACGTGAACGCCTACCTTGCATCTCATTAACGCAAAGTAGGTGTCCACGCAAAAAAATGACGCAAACTCCATGGACTTCGGCGCTAGACGCGTCTAACGACAAAGTATAAATATGGAGTTAGTTTTGCGTCGAAATTGCGTCAAAAAAACGACGCAATTCCGGCGCAAACGGAGTATAAATATGCCCCTTAATTCACTCCCTTGGTGCAGTCAGAGCTTTAATTCAAATGGGGTGAGGGGTATTTTTATTTTCTGGCTACTCCTTTGATAAGAGGCGTCCCGGAGACTCCTTTCATAATGTGTATATATAGGTCACAGGGGCAGTAAAAAGATTAACTGAACAAAGTACGGCAACACTGTTGCAATTATTCCTACAGGATGAACAGATGCAGTGCAGGGCCTAGCTGTGCCCTCATTCCCTGAGACACAGGGTACGCTCAAAGCCTCCGGATCATCAGTACTCATCAGTACATGAACATTCATACGCTCATAATAAGTTCCTGGCTCCTTGAGGTTTGGCAAAATTACCGTCCTTATATAGAACCAGGCCTATGGCTGATATTGTTCCTCCCACAATGGGCTCATTCTGATATTACATATACACGATGCCACTAACACCCTTGATGTGGCTGGTGATGGACTGAACATCTCCTTTTGAGGTGCTAACTCTAATGGCCAGGCTCTTGCATCAGCGGTGTGACATTATGTCCCAAACTCTGTTCTCGAAATATGTCTATCTCTTCTGGATGTCCTCAACCTTCTTGAGGGTACAAGGACATGGCACCGAACAGCTCAGTAACCTGATTCCTCTTATTTCATTATATCTCCAGAAAGCACCTTTAGCCATTAGAAAGTTTGTCATTTTTCTGTCTTATGTCAGCTGTGGTTTCAGGAACGGCCACTTCTGGTATGTAGATGGCAGCTGCAGACGATAAAGGTGGTAAATTTGTATGCTGCTGCTGATGCTCTCCAGGTCAACAAAATTAATGTTGGGGATGGTGTTTGTGACTTTCCTGATTTTGTCAGGGGTGCTTTATTGACTCCTCCATGCTCAGGAGAGCTGTGCCATTTAACTTAAAAACTCGGTGAAAATGTAGTGGAAAGCGAAATGTACATAATTTCCTTTTGTGTAATTACCTAAACCTTTGAGGAAATTATTCAGAATTATACATAATTATGTGAATTGCAAATCTGGCATTTACTGCTATGTTTTAAGATAAAGTGAGTCCTGTTTTCTACTTTGGCCTCAATGATACATTTTTCACTAAACAAATAGCATCAAAAACACAAGCACAACAACCTCTCACGTTCTGGACATTTCTGTTGTTCTTGAGCTCCGGTGGCATAGCGCAATGGGGTAATTTCAAGAATTTTGTGTAACTATCACAATGCAAAATCCATGGAATTATGCAAATTGCACCAGCATAATTTGATTTTTTTCCACACCTGGAAAAAAAATTAGGTTTATATTGTAGTGAATGGCTTCCCTTACCATGTTTAAAATGATCACGTTCGTTAGTTGTGCTTACAGTGCACAAACCTATGGAGTTCACAGCATTTCTGATTGCAAACAACATAAATTCTGCAGGAGCAAAAGAAACACAGTAGAGCCCATCTCAATGGAAACAAAGGACCTGATTTAAGAAAAGTGGTGCTGCTTGCAATGCAGTTCCACTTTTCTTGCACCCCTTAGCGCCCCCTAATGCCACCATGTGTGCCCCATATTTAAGCTACGGCACACCATGGCACTAGTTAGGAAACTAGCATCAAACCTTTTGAAGTTAGTTTGGTACTTTGCAGGATTAGCATCAAAAACTTTGACGCTAATTCCGCAAAACACATTGAGCCCTATTATAAATAATGGTGTGCCTCCTTTTAACGCCTGCTCTGTGCAGGCATTAAAGATGCTGCAAAAAATCTTTTAGATTTCTTTGTGCCATATTTTCAATTGTCCTAAAGGGAGAACGCCCCCTTGCATACAATATGCCTGGCGCATACATTGTGCCACTTTGTAAATATGGCGCTGGGAAAAGGCCACCTTAGCATAAAGAAATGACACTATGGTGGTGCAATTGTGGCGCAAGGGGCTCTTAAATCTGCCCCAACGTGGTTTGCAGTGCAGCGCTTAGAATATGAGGCCTTGTTGTTGCTTGATGGTTTGTAAAAAGTGACTCTCATGATATATGGGTTATGACAACTCTGGGACAAACGCCCCTTCCTCATGGGGAAAAACAGTCATAAGGAAAAAAGATAGGCAGCTGTCTTACCCACAGGGACATTTGAGGAGTGAACCAACTGGTACAAGAGTACACACAGGATTCACTCCTAGAATTTGCGTGGGCTTCTGCAAATGCAAGGTCAGCAGGAAAGGAAATATCCAGCAGAGCATCTGCAGGTCTCCGGGCTGGTTCCTAGACTTGAAGAAATATTCTGAACTTGTTCTGTATTCTGGAATTGATACAGCAATGTCACTCCAGGTTAGTATCAATATTGGTGTTCAATAAACCTGAGAAGAGCTTCAGCTCATTAATCCAGTTCTTGTTAAGCAGCAGCCCGAGAGTTTCAGAGCCACTGTATTCACACATTCAAAACACAAACCGATGATATTGCCACAGAGATTCCCTCAGTGTAGAACTTTCTGTGAAAGTTGACACTTGCTTTCCTCCCGAATGTATTGTGGGATCCTGCCACGCAACAGAGGCTGTTTGCCAGTTCCAATCAATCAATCAATCATAGCATTTGTATAGCGCGCTACTCACCCGGAAGGGTCTCAAGGCGCTTGGGGGAAGGGGGCCACTACTGCTCGAATAGCCAGGTCTTGAGTTGTTTCCTGAAGGCGAGGTGGTCCTCGGTCAGCCGAAGGTGGATGGGGAGGGAGTTCCATGTCTTGGCCGCCAGGTAGGAGAAGGATCTGCCTCCGGCAGTGGTTCTTCGGATGCGTGGTACGGCGGCGAGGGCGAGGCTAGCGGACCATAGCTGGCGGGTGGGCGTGTGGAAGGTCAGGCGGTCGTTGAGGTACTTGGGGCCCAGGTTGTGGAGAGACTTGTGTGCGTGGGTGAGGAGCCTGAACGTGATCCTCTTGTTGACGGGGAGCCAGTGCAGGTTCCTCAGGTGGCCGGAGATGTGGCTGCGTCGAGGGATGTCCAGGATGAGTCGGGCGGAGGCGTTCTGGATGCGTTGTAGTCTTTTCTGTAGCTTGGCTGTGGTTCCGGCGTAGAGGGTGTTTCCGTAGTCCAGCCGGCTGGTGACGAGGGCCTGGGTGACCGTCTTCCTGGTTTCGATCGGGATCCATCGGAAGATCTTGCGGAGCATGCGGAGGGTGTGGAAGCATGAGGAGGAGACGGCGTTGACTTGTCTGGTCATTGAGAGGGAGGAGTCCAGGATGAAGCCCAGGTAGCGTGCGTGGTCTGTCGGCTTGGGGGCGGTGCCCAGGGCTGGGGGCCACCAGGAGTCATCCCAGGCGGAGGGTGATGGTCCAAGGATGAGGACTTCCGTCTTGTCTGAGTTCAGTTTCAGGCGGCTGTTCTTCATCCATTCGGCGACGTCTTTCATCCCTTCGTGGAGGCTGGTTCTGGCGGTGTCGGGGTCTCTGGTGAGGGAGAGGATCAGCTGGGTGTCGTCGGCGTAGGAGATGATGTTGAGGTTGTGTTGGCGTGCGATGGCTGCGAGAGGTCCCATGTAGATGTTGAAGAGGGTGGGGCTGAGTGATGATCCTTGCGGGACGCCGCAGATGACTTCGGTGGCCTCGGAGCGAAATGGGGGGAGGCGGACTCTCTGTGTTCTTCCAGCGAGGAACGAGATGATCCACGCAGTGGTGGTGATGCAGCAGTTCTGACTGGAGCAGCACTTTATACCCACTTCCCAGGTCGCAGGATTGGCACCACTTGATAAAGAAAGACTGACAGTTGGCAGAGTCCAGGTGCTGGAGCAGGTGAATTGGAAGTCTTTTGTGTACCAGAGAAGTCAGAAAACAGGAGGCAAGCCAGCAAGCGCTTGGAGTCAATTTGGTTCTGCGTGGGAGAGAGGCAGGTCCAGTCCTTCTCACTACCAGGCAAGGAGGACAGTAGGCAGCAGGGCAGCGCAGCAGAGCAGGAGTGCAGTTACCTAGCAGTCCAGCAGAGTGGCAGTCCTTTTAACAGCACAGCGGTCCTTCTTCCTGGCTGAGTATCCACAGGTCCAGTATTGTACTACGTTGGTGGTGTCAGTGGACCAGTAATTATACCCAGCTGTGCCTTTAAAGAAGGGAAGACTTCAAATAGATGCTTTAAAGTGCACAGAGTCCCTGCCCTTCCTGCCTTGGCTGTATATTTACTACACAGGGGATCTACAAGGATCTTGTGCATCTGCAAGGTAATCTCATGAGCCTGGTACCACTGATCCATGTCATCTCCCAACTCAAACTCAGACACCAGAACCTTGGGATTGTGGACCCTCTTGTATCCAGAGTGCACTGCGGTAATGCTGCCATCATCACTACTGGACTCCGCCTGTCTGACCCTAATGTCCAGCTCATTCAGGCTCAGTTAATGAGACAACATTCATGTTTTCTCCTCTTTGGCCAACTTCGTCTCCTCTAAGACCTTGTCAGTCTCGGCATTCTCCTTTGCTGTTTCCATGGCTAGCCTATTTTGTTCCATTTTAAGCTTGTCCATTTCCAACGTATACTCCCTCTCTGCCCATCTTCTCCATTAGCTCCTTTGGGGATAATGTTGCGGGAGGACACACAGCTCCCTGCCCGGATGATACTTCCATCCTTGGGAGTAGGTTACTTCCACCCCTCTACAAGTTGCAGTACCAGACCCTCCTGTAGGCCTGGTTCTGAGTCATGCCCAGACACCTCATCCCCCTGGCCACCTTTTGTGCACAGAGCCAATTGGAAATTACACTTATACAAAGTAACAAGGTAATCCTAATGTTATCCTATCGGAGACATAGGCCTTGCAGTAGTAAAAAATATTTAGGAGGTTTCCGCTATTAGAACATGTACAACTTAAAAGTACATGCCCTACTTTTGACTACACTGCACCCAGCCCATGGGCAGTCTAGTACTTACATTAGGGTGACTTGTAGTTATTAACAAGGAAGGTTTGGGCCTTGCAAGAAGATTAACATGCCAGGTCGACATGGCATGGCAGTTTAAAACTGTACCCACAGGCTCTGCAACAGCAGGCATGAGATATGTTTGAAGTGCTACTGAAGTGGGTGGCACAATCAGTGTTGCAGATCCACTAGCAGCATTTAATTTACAGGCCCTGGGCACAGATAATCCACTTTACAAGGGTCACATAAGTAAATTAAATATGCCAATTGTGTATGAGCCAATGTTACCGTGTTGTAAGCAGAAAGCACATGCAATTTAGCATTGGTTAGCAGTAATAAGTGCCCAGAGCCCTAAAGTTAGCAAGAACGAGGTCTGCAAAACAGGAGGTCTGAAGGCAAAAGGTCAGGGAAAATCACTCCAAGGATGGTATATTTTACCCTGCCATTTCATAACATGTGGAAGAATAATCTTCTGGTGCCTCCTTCAGTAGGGAACTCCTGTGTGTGGCAGGATTTCTGTATTATAAAAATACATATAACATGCAAAATAGGCTTCATTGCATATAAACATGGCTGTACTTTTTTATTGAAGAATTCTTGCAATCGTCGAATAGATTTTGAAAGCAGACCAATTGGTGGAATGGAAATGCTAATAAAAGACTGCTCTAGGACCAGGTTTTTAGGTTCAAACTCCTTGCTTTCCAATGCTATTCAGGCTAACATGCAGACAAGAGAAACTTTTCACTTTCTGTTGCTCAGGGAACATGGTCTTGCAGAGATCTATCTAGGAAGGAAAAAGGGGAAAGTTGTGTTAGCTTCTGTAATTTCTGTATGCTTCAGCAAAAGATTATTGCTTCCTCATATTTGCAGCAAAGCAGGAGTCAAGCACTAGTGACCCCTTACTCCATGGACATCACTAGTGATAAAGGAATGTATGGTGCCACCGCATGAGAGGGGTGAGTGTAATAGATTGGTTGCTGAAGGGAGATGCCAAGGGGCAGAATTCCTACTACTGACCTGATGACAGTATATGGTATGGGGTTAAACTTGAAAATGCTTTGTCCCAAAGTAGGCTTAGTAAATTAAGACAGTAATTTAAGTAAATTGGCTGAAAATATCTAGACCACTATGTTAGGGAATAAAATATCAGGTTAGGGATGGTGATACATTTGAATCGGAATTTTCAAACATTTGCCTTGATCTGTTTATGATCTCCGGTGCTAAAAATAATAATAATAATAGTAATGATAATAATAATAATAATAATAATAATAATAATAATAATAATAATAATAATATGCGTATTTATCATTACTATTATTATTATTATTATTGGTATTGTCACCATTATTATTATTAATATTATGAATAATGCTGTCATTATTATTATTATTATTATTATTATTACCATTAACCCTTTGGGTGCGGACGTCGGCCACTGGCCGATGCCCGCACTACCTCCCTGGTGCGGGTCACGACCAGTGGCCGACACCAGGGAGGGGGTTAATAAATCCTCAGGTGCCCCAAACGGCCTTCCCCATGTTCGGGAAGGCCTCGTAAGAAAGGGGAGACTCTCCCCTTTCTTACGAGGCCTTCCTGAAAGTGTTTCCTGGCCCCCGATCGCAGCACAGCTGCGATCGGGGGCCAGGAAACACCACTAGACAACAGGGATTTCACTTGGGGAGGTCGGCCCCCTTGGAAAATGGGTCGCCCCCCACCCCCCACCCCCCGGGGCATAATTTTTTTTTTTTAAAGGTAGGTGTCCCCTGGGGGGCGCGATCACTCGTGATCGCACCCTCCCAGGGGCTAAACTTTATTTAAAAAAAAATAATAAAATAAAATAAAAAGAAATGGACAGGGAGTCGCCAGTAAGGGCAATATTTTTTTTAGTTGTTGTAGGGTTTCCCTGGGGGCCATTTTGGCCCCCAAGGAAACTATACAACTACTAAAAAAAATATAGATCTATCTATATATATATATATAGATAGATCTATGTAGATATAGATATCTACATGGATATATCTATAGATAGATCTATATATATATATATATAGATCTATCTATAGATATATCTATGTAGATATATATATATATATATAAATCACTTTTGTCAGTACATGTGTGGTTTCCCTGGGGGCTGTGATCGGCCCCCAGGAAAACCAGACACATATATAAAAGTGATATATATATATATATATATATATATATATATATATATATACATATATATATATATATATATATATATATATATATATATATATATTTGCCACCAGTTGTCTTGCAGTTGCAGCTTGCGTCTTCAAAGCAATGCACATACTTCAACTGACGCATTTCAACTTTAGCTTTTAGGCAGCAATAAAAAAGTCAAGTAAGTATTGTGATTATGTTTCTGCTACAAAAGGGTCAGACTTTTGTCTAGTGGCAGTTTTAGTGCCATAAAGAAGCGCAGAAGGTTTATATGCCTACTGTAAAGAGCAAATCTGTATTTTATGTAAATAGCTGAGTACATTAGTAAAGTCAGCCCTTACCTGTGCTATAATACAAATGAAATGTATGTGCGGGGTGGAGGTTGGCTATGGAGAGATGAAGGGCACTTTTGCTGGGTGGTAATGAGGGAATCCGAGGAGGAGGGAGTGGGAGCACCAATAATGATTGTTGGACTGGGCGCAGGAGGTGCTAAAGACTGTGACGAATGGTATGTGAAAAGGTGTTTTTTGAGTGTCTTGAAAGAACGTGCTGATTGAGGGAAGAAGCGCAGGTAAGGTGGCCTCTACTGTTGCACATATCTCACACACACCATCGATTTTGTGACTGTCTACGTAGGCTAGAGTTTTAGAGCAATAGTTAAGCCAAAAGCAGAGATGACATCTGGATGGATGACTGCTGCCGTCACTCGAGTTATAGAGGACAGCTCTGACATAGGATCAGAGACTGAGACATCAGATACTGAGACAGCATCTGAGGGATAGGACAATGGTGCAGACACTGGGAGTGATTTTTCAGTCGGAGGAGTCCCATTCGATAACTCCTCTTCCAGTAAATTATGAGGGAGGTGATGAGGACAGTCCTGCTGTTCCTTCGCAAGCACAGTTTGTGCAACGGGGTAGTAGTGGGTTAGCCCACCCAGAGAGCAGGTGAATGTGGCGGCAAGCAGAGAGAGAGAGTGCTGTCTTGGGAGTTCCCCAATTTAGTTCAGCCCCAAATTCCATCGCCCAAATCGTATTGTGGAGACATCAAAATTATCTATCACAAAACAAACTGGTTTTGTCAGGCAGGCACCTGTGTTTTTGGTCCTGGGTTTGGCGGCCATATAAAGAAACACACTAAACCCAAACATTTATGGTAACTAGACATTTGGGGGAGTCCACAGAGGTGTGACTTGTGTGGATTCCCCAAAGTTTTCTTACCCAGAATACCCAGCAAAGCTGAAATGTTGAATAAAAACTTGCATTTCTGTCACACAAACTACAGGAATATGCTGGGATCCACAAAATTCCCACCACCCAGTGATTCCTCACCTGTCCTGATAAAAACACTACCACACTTGAGTGCCTACACCTAGTGCCTGCGTCAGGAATGGATCACCCCGGGTCAACAGCTGCCTCATGTAAGGACCAACATTGACCGTTGTGTGGTCTATTCCTGTCGCGGGCACCAGGCCTACCCTCACAAGTGAGGTACCATTTTTATCGGGAGACTTGAGGGAACGTTGGGTGGAAGGAACTTTGTGGCTCCTCTCAGATTCCAGAACTTTCTGTCACCGAAATGTGAGGAAAAAGTGTTTTTTTAGCCACATTATGATGTTTGCAAAGGATTCTGGGTAATAGAACCTGGTCAGAGCCCCACAAGTCACCCCATCTTGGATTCCCCTAGGTCTCTATTTTACAAAAATGCACAGGTTTGGTAGGTTTACCTGGTGCTGGCTGAGCTAGAGGCCAAACTCTACAGGTAGGCACTTTGCAAAAAACACCTCTGTTTTCTGTCAAAAAATGGGATGTGTCAACGTTGTGTTTTGGGGCATTTCCTGTTGCGGGCGCTAGGCCTACCCACACAAGTGAGGTATCGATTTTATCGGGAGACTTGGGGGAACGCTGGGTGGAAGGAAATTTGTGGCTCCTCTCAGATTCCAGAACTTTCTGTCACCGAAATATGAGGAAAATTTGTTTTTTTAGCCAAATTTAGAGGTTTGCAAATGATTCTGGGTAACAGAACCTGGTCAGAGTCCCATAAGTCACCCCATCTTGGATTCCCCTAGGTGTCTACTTTAAAAAAATGCCAAGGCTTACTAGGTTTCCCTAGGTGCCGGCTGAGCTAGAGGCCAAAATCTACAGGTAGGCACTTTGCAAAAAACACCTCTGTTTTCTGTCAAAAAATTGGATGTGTCCACTTTGTGTTTTGGGGCATTTCCTGTTGTGGGCGCTAGGCCTACCCTCACAAGTGAGGTATCAATTTTATTGGGAGACTTGGGGGAACACTAGGTGGAAGGAAATTTGTGGCTCCTCTCAGATTCCAGAACTTTCTGTCACCGAAATATGAGGAAAATGTGTTTTTTTAGACAACTTTTGAGGTTTGCAAAGGATTCTGGGTAACAGAACCTGGTCAGAGCCCCACAAGTCACCCCATCTTCGATTCCCCTAGGTCTCTAGTTTTCAAAAATGCACAGGTTTGGTAGGTTTACCTGGTGCTGGCTGAGCTAGAGGCCAAACTCTACAGGTAGGCACTTTGCAAAAAACACCTCTGTTTTCTGTCAAAAAATGGGATGTGTCAACGTTGTGTTTTGGGGCATTTCCTGTTGCGGGCGCTAGGCCTCCCTACACAAGTGAGGTATCAATTTTATCGGGAGACTTGGGGGAAGGTTGGGTGGAAGGAAATTAGTGGCTCCTCTCAGATTCCAGAACTTTCTGTCACCGAAATGTGAGGAAAATTTGTTTTTTTTGCCAAATTTAGAGGTTTGCAAATGATTCTGGGTAACAGAACCTGGTCAGAGTACCATAAGTCACCCCATCTTGGATTCCCCTAGGTGTCTACTTTTAAAAAATGCCAAGGCTTGCTAGGTTTCCCTAGGTGCCGGCTGAGCTAGAGGCCAAAATCTACAGCTAGGTACTTTGCAAAAAACACGTCAGATTTCAATGTAAAAATGTGATGTGTCCATGTTGTGTTTCCTGTTGCGAGCATTAGGCCTACCCACGCAAGTGAGGTACCATTTTTATCGGGAGACTTTGGGGAACACAGAATAGCAAAACAGGTATTATTGCCCCTTGTCTTTCTCTACATTTTTTCCTTCCAAATGTAAGACAGTGTGTAAAAAAAGACGTCTATTTGAGAAATGGCCTGTAATTCACATGCTAGTATGGGCACCCCGGAATTAAGAGATGTGCAAATAACCACTGCTTCTCAACACCTTATCTTGTGCCCATTTTGGAAATACAAAGGTTTTGTTGATACCTATTTTTCACTCTTTATATTTCAGCAAATGAATTGCTGTATACCCGGTATAGAATGAAAACCCATTGCAAGGTGCACCTCATTTATTGGCTGTGGGTACCTAGGGATCTTGATGAACCTACAAGCCCTATATATCCTCGCAACCGGAAGAGTCCGGCACACATAACGGTATATTGCTTTAAAAAATCTGACATTGCAGGAAAAAGTCACAGAGTAAAACGTGGAGAAAAATTGCTGTTTTTTTTCAGCTCACTTTCAATATTTTTTTATTTCAGCTGTTATTTTCTGTAGGAAAACCTTGTAGGATCTACACAAATGACCCCTTGCTGGATTCAAAATTTTGTCTACTTTTCAGAAATGTTTAGCTATCCGGGATCCAGCATTGGTTTATCACCCATTACTTTCACTAACTGGAAGGAGGCTGAAAGCACCAAAAATATTAAAGATGGGGTATGTCCCAGTAAAATGCCAAAATTGTGTGAAAAATGTGGTTTTCTGATTCAAGTCTGCCCGTTCCTGAAAGGTGGGAAGATGGTGATTTTAGCACCAGAAACCCTTTGTTGATGCCATTTTCAGGGAAAAAAACACAAGCCTTCTTCGGCAGCCCTTTTTCCCATTTAAAAAAAAAAAAACGAAATTCTCACTGTATTTTGGCTAATTTCTTGGTCTCCTGCAGGGGAAACCACAAACTCTGGGTAACATTAGAATCCCTAGGATGTTGGAAAAAAAGGACGCAAATTTGGCGTGGATAGCTTATGTGGACAAAAAGTTATGAAAGCCTAAGCGCGAACTACCCGAAATAACCAAAAAAGGGCTCAGCACTGGGGGGGGCGGGGAATGGCCCAGCAGCTAAGAGGTTAAAATATTATTATTGGCAAAAATAGTACTATTATTAGAAAATATGAATAATTTGACACATATTATTTATTGACGAGCACTGCAAAGCAAACACTCACATGATATTAACCCTTTCACTGCTAGGCCTTTTCTCTCCCAGTACTGAGCCCTTTTTTGGCTAGGGTTTGTGGATTTCCCTGGAGGGTACTGAGAAAATAGACAAAATATAGCAGCATTTTGAGTATTTTGAGAAAAGTAGGGAAAAAGTGCTCCAGATAAAAGTGTCTGGCTTATTCCCTAAAAATGGCATTGCTGAATGGTTTGCTGTACTAAAGTTACCATCTTCCCAGATTTCAGATGCATGCAGAACTGAATAAAAAAAACAAATGTTGTATCACAGTTTTTGTATTTTTTTAAGCAGTAGCCTATTTTCTCTATTTATTGCGTTCTCAACTTACTTTCAGTATGTGGTGGTAACCCATGGGAAACCGATGGGTGAGCCAGACAAGGTTCTGCAAAGTAGAAAATTCTGAGTTCAGCAAGGGGTCATATATGTAGATCCCTCTAGGTTTTCTTAATGAAAATAACTGTTGAAAAATAAATATTGAAAATGAGTAGGAGAAAAATGGGCATTTGTAACAAATTTGTTATCTGTAACTTTTTGTCACAATGGCAGATTGACAAAAAGCAACATACCATTACGCCCGCTAGATCCTTCTGGTTACAGGGATTTATAGGGAATTAGGTTCTCCAAAAACCCAATTTACCACAAGCAAACAACTGAGCTGCACCAAACAACGTTTTTTCATTGAGTAACAATTAAAGATCAATTCTAATAATGAAATAGGCAGAGTGAAATATGGGTATCAAAGAGACTTATGTATTTTTTAAATGGACAGAAGATATAGAGTTCATACACAGTGGGTATTTCTGCATCTCTGAAGTTGTGGGTACCTGTACTAGCATTTGATTTGAAGGGTATTTTTCATAAGGTCATCTTTTTTATACACTGGCTTACATTAGAAAGGCACAAATGCAGAGAATTTCAATTATTAATAACAAATGTTCTACTATTCTATACTCCTAAAAGCCTCCCCATGAAAATGGTACCTCTTTTGCGTGATAGGTCTAGTACCCGCAACAGGAAACAGCCCAAAATGCAACATGAACGCAGCACATTTTTCCACTGAAAACTGATCCTTTTTTTCCTATGTGGGTAGCTCTGGATTTTGGATCCTAGAACAGCTAGCACCTCAGGAAAACTAGCCAACCTGTAATTTTTTTATAACTAGACACCTAGAGGTATCCAGGATGGGATGCCTTTTGTGGCTCTCATATTATTTTTTTTACCCAGCATCCCCTGCAAACCTCTAACAATGACTAAACAATGCTGTTTCCTCACATTTCTGTGATGGAAAGTTCTTAAACTGCGACAAGGCACAAACTTCTTTTCACCCAGCATTCACCCAAGTCTCCTGATAAGAATGGTACCTCACTTGTGTCAATAGACCTAGTGCTGTGACAAGAAACGGCCCAAAACGCAACATGGATGCTGACAATCTTTCCACCGAAAACTGACTCTCTTTTGTCTATGTTGGTAGTTCTAGGTTTTGAACCCTCGCTCAGCCAGCCTCTATGAAAACCTAGCCAATTCATACATTTTTTTTAACTAGACACCTTGGAGTATCCAGGGAGTTGCTCTCACCAAGATTCTTTACCCAGAATCCCCTGCAAACCTCAAACATTGACTAAAAAAACACTGTTTCCTCGCATTTCTGTGATGGAAAGTTCTGGAATATGTGGGCAGCCACAAACTTCCTTTCACCTGGCATTTCCCTAAGTCTCCTGGTAAATATGGTAGTGCCTGTGACAGGAAGTGACCCAAAAAGTAACATAAATGAAGCCCATTTTTCTACTGTTCCTACTGTTCAGCCAGCACCTAGGAAAACCTAGCCAACCTGTACATTTTTTAGAAGCAGACCCCTAGAGTAAACCAGGATGGTGCAACTTGTGTGGATCCCATTAGTTTTTTTTTTACCCACAATGTCCTGCAAACCTCCCATTTTGCTTGAAAATCACCCATTGTCCTAACATTTATGTGACAGTAACTTCCGGAATCTGCAGGGAACCACAAAATTCCTACCACCCAGCATTGCACCCCTGTGTCGATTAAAACGCTGCCTCACTTGTATGAATGGGCCTAGTGCAGCAACAGGAACGGATCAAACCAAGGACAGTGGAACCTCTTGCGTGGAGGCTCCTTTGACCTCAGTTGGAAACTCTACCACACAAAGTGGGGTAGAGATTTTTTCAGCAAAGGGGGGTGGTAGGCATTTTGTGGAGTCCTGCAAATTCTGGAAGTTTCCATCTCAGGAATGTTGGGAAAATGAGTGACTTCAGGCAAAGTTTGAGGTTTTCAGGGCATTGTGGCTATGAACATATTGTAGGGTGCATGTAAAGCACACCACCCTGGACTCTCCAGATGTCTAGTTTTCAGAAGTGTCTGCAACTGGTAGGTGTTAGAAATTGGGTCTCCAGCTGGCAGAGGAATACACCTTTGTCCAAGTAGGGACCACAATCCTAGTCAGGGTAAGTCACACCACAATCCAAATTATTATGTGCTCACCCTCTGGTAGCTTGGCACAGAGCAGGCAAGCTTAACTTAGAAGTCAATGTGGAAAGTATTTGTCCAATAACACATACAGTAACACAGTGAAAACACCACAAAAGTACTCCAAACCAGTGTAGGAAAATAGTCAATTTATCACTTTTTAAAGGTTTAAATGAGCCTCAATCCTTAAAAATCAGTGGTTATATCCTTGTAACACACAGCACCTGGGATGCATAAAAAAATAACAATGCACAGGGCCACAGAGGAGGAGATGCATTAAAAATACGGCATTGCGTCGGATTTTCTGAAGCTCCACAGATGATGTGTTGTTCCTTTTCAGGCTGCAAGATGAAGCATCGAATTCCAGGAGTGCAGCCCTGGTTCCTCACCTCGATGCAGCGATATTTTCAAGCCCAGGGATGATGTGTTGAAACTCCTTGATGCTCTGGTAGACGGCGCAGGCCCTGCATCGATCCGGTAGGCAATGTGGCAAATTTTTATGCTACAAGGCAGGCGCTGCGTCTATTTATGCAGGTATTGCATTGATTTTCTGAAGCACAGGGATTTTCTTATTTTGGTGAAGTCTTTGTCACCCAGAGACTTCAGAACAGGAGGCAAGCTCAAACCAAGCCCCTGGAGAGCACCTGCATGCTGAGTCAGAGACCAGCAGGCAGCAGGGAAACAAGCAGGGGAGCAGTCATTCTCAGCAAAGTGGTCCAGATGAGTCCAGCCAGGCAGTCCCTCTGACATAGTCCAGGTGTAGCTCTAGAAGTATCTGATTTGATGGGGTCAGAGACCCCAGTATATTTACCCAAAAATGTCTTTGAAGTAGGGAAACCACAAATTGGTTTTGAAGTGCACAAACTCCCCTTTCAGCCCAGGCCTGTCTGCCAGGATCCCTGTTGGGGGTTATCAGTCCTTTGTGTGAGGGCAGGCCACTGGCCTTTGAAGTGTAAGAGAGAGCCCCTCCACCCTTCCTGGCTGTCTGGGTGGAATGCACAAGAGGAGCTGTCAACCACCCCAAACCAGACGTGGATTGGAGATAGGCTGTAAGGCACAGATGGCAGTAAGTGCAGAGAAATGCCCACTTTCTAAAAGTGTCTCACTTAAAAATGCTCCTAGAGGAATTATTTAGATATAGTATGCGTACATATGATCCAGTCTTCAAATAATGATTAAGACAGCTCCGTACTGTTAAAATCCAATATATTACTCAATAGGATTCAGGAAGTTCAAAAAAATTTACAAAAATTCCAACGAATATCCATTTCCTAAACAACAACACTGTATATAACCTCTCTAGATCATGAGATTGAATCTCAACTGCAGATCCAGGAAGGGGTTATAACCCTCTGCATGTCACAGTTCTGCACAATAATTGCCTGGTTTTCAGTCTCAGTTCAAGCAATATCATAGGCTTTCAATTCAGCTTGTCAAATGAGAAGGTAATGTCGATGTTTCGGCCTATAGTGGCAGTCAGAGGTCCATCAGACCATCATCAGGAGTTAGTGTTGTTAAATAATACCTACGCATAAGAAAAAATAATTAAAAAACAGTATGTGCAATCTATTAAATCACACCATGTGTACCGCCTGTTGAACCCAAAAAAACACCATATCACAAGTGTGGATACTAATATAAGCCACTAATATAAGACAAGGAAAGTTAAAAATACTTTAGAAACATAGCAAACGTGCACAATAAAGTATACTGTGTCAGGCTCCTAACCAGAAAAGCTGTATTCTACAGGTTGCAAAAATAGGCTCTGTAGCAACACACCAGGGGACTTCAACCTACAAGCCCAAGTAAACAAATATACAAAGATTAAAATAGCAGAATTGCTTAACCGTCATACAACATAAACTCTAGAAAAACTCTGCCTCCATTGCAGTGTACTCATACCTTTTAAGTATGGGAGCGCTAGCGTCTGTCTCCATCCACATCTGCTCCACACATGCGAGTCAGAATCAAATATTGCTGACTTTCCCGGTGAGTTTAAATAAGGAAGTGAAAGGTCATGTGACCATTCCAGTGACTATGGCAGCCATCTTAAACTGGTAAAAATGCCTAACTAATACCCAGTGTTTGGAAACTGTTGTAATTACGGTAAGTATACTGTTGTGGACCTTAGTAAGTTAATAAATAAAATATCCATCTGGGCCATCAGCTCAGTCCATGTTAGTAAGATACACACGCTGCCTGTCTCCCTATTACAGAGCACTCAGTTAGTCACATGACCAATGTAGTAACTGTGGAGGCCACCTTTAAATGTAATAATGGCCCATCTAAATACTTTCTAATACTAAATCTACTTTCACAACCCTGCTGTAGGTAGCCCCAGAGTCTAGCTTATCCATAGAACAGATAGAAAATACCCAACCAATGATTCTCAGGGCATTATTAGCCATCAACCACAACAACCAATACAACTAAATGTCAGAAATGAAAGTACAGATAAAGGGATTCTCAGCTCTCAAACCAACCATAAGAAAGAAAGGGACACAATAGGAAACCTTTAAAGTGACCATACCCTCTCTAGTAGAGCTTGCTGAATATCGATTCAATGTCCGCAATTGCAGGCAGAGAACCATGAAAGGTGGTTAAGATCCATAACTGTCTATGGGGAATACATCACAATAACTGTTCCATTCAAGATAGTCTATCTACGACGTTGCTAGTATCTGCCATTCCACCTGTTGATTCAGACCCTTTTTAACTGTATCTGCAAGCCAAATCCATCAGTTCTCTTTAATGGTCAACAGACAGTCCACATTTACACGTCTTTTCAAGGGTTTTATAACATTAAGGACAAACCAGTGCATATCCTTGGGGGCATGTTTCATAAGATTGTAATGTTCAACCATAGGAGCAGCACAACATTACACCGTATTCGTGATTGATGTTGAATAATCTGTTTTCTGACCTCTTGAGTTGTTTTACCAATGTAAAACAAAGAACATGGGCATTGAATACAGTAAACAACATTTTTAGAGCCACAATTAGAAAAAATGTTTAGCTGCCAAGTTCTATCATTTAGACAACATGTTTTTGTAATTTTAGTGGAAACACATGCACTGTAATTCCCACACCGGTAATGTTCGACCCTTGGTCTTAGCCCCCAGATTTTACTCAGTGTATGTGGTTCTGGTTCAATATAGGCCCTCGCTAGTATGTCTCTCAAGGTTTCACCCCTTTTGAAGGAAAATGATGGCTTCTGAAGTGGAATATCAAGAGAGGCTAATAAGTACCATTTTTTAAAAATATTTTTTTTTATTCCATTTGACTCTGAACCAAAAGTTGTAACACAAGTCATACGAGAGAGAACAGCCATTTTTCTCCACATTTTACTCTGTAACTTTTTCCTGCAATGTCAGATTGTT
Source organism: Pleurodeles waltl (assembly GCF_031143425.1). Taxonomy (NCBI): domain Eukaryota; kingdom Metazoa; phylum Chordata; class Amphibia; order Caudata; family Salamandridae; genus Pleurodeles; species Pleurodeles waltl. The sequence goes on from NC_090449.1 coordinate 953,212,571, forward strand.
GAAAGCAATATACCGGTACATCTGCTGGACTCTTCTGGTGGAGGGGATATATAGGGCTTGTAGGTTTATCAAGAACCCTAGGTACTTAGAGCCAGTAAATGTGCTGCACCTTGCAATGGGTTTTCATTGCATACAGGGTATACTTTTATATTTCTAAAATAGGTACAAGATAAGGTGTTGAGAAGCAGTGGTTATTTGCACATCTCTGAATTCTGGGGTCCCCATACTAGCATGTTAATTAAAGGGCATTCCTAAAATAGACATCTTTTTTTTACACATTGTCTTACATTTGGAAGGAAAAAATGCAGAGAAAGACAAGGGGCAATAACACTTGTTCTAACATTCTGTGCTTCCCCAAGTCTCCCGATTAAAATGGTACCTCACTTGTGTGGGTAGACCTAGTGCCCGTGACAGAAAATGCCCCAAAACACAACGTGGGCACATCACATTTTCCCAGAGAAAACTGAGCTGTTTTTTGCAAAGTGCCTAGCTGTGGATTTTGCCCTTTAGGTCAGCCGGTACCTAGGGAAACCTAGCAAACCTGTGCATTTTTGAAAACTAGACACCTAGGGCAATCCAAGATTGGGTGACATCTGGGGCTTTCACCAGGTTCTGTTACCCAGAATACTTTGCAAACCTCAAACTGTGGCAAAAAAAATAAATTTTCCTCAAATTTCAGTGACAGAAAGTTCTGGAATCAGAGAGGAGCCACACATTTCCTTCTACCCAGCGTTCCCCCAAGTATCCCGATAAAAATGGTACCTCACTTGTGTGGGTAGGCCAAGTGCCCGCGACAGGAAATGCCCCAAAACACAACGTGGACACATCACATTTTCCCAGAGAAAACAGAGCTGTTTTTTGCAAAGTGCCTAACTGTGGATTTTGGCCTCTAGCTCAGCCTGCACCTAGGGAAACCTACCAAACCTGTGCATTTTTTAAAACAAGACAAGTAGAGGAATCCAAGATTGGGTGACTTGTTGGGCTCTCACCAGGTTCTGTTACCCAGAATCCTTTGCAAACCTCAAAATGTGGCTAAAAAAACACTTTTTCCTCAAATTTCAATGACAGAAAGTTCTGGAATCTTAGAGGAGCCACAAATTTCCTTCCACCCAGTGTTCCTCCAAGTCTCTCAATAAAAATGATATCTCCCTTGTGTGGATAGGACTAGTGCCCACGACAGGAAATGCCCCAAAACACAACGTGGACACATCACATATTCCAAAGAAAACAGAGCTGTTTTTTGCAAAGTGCCTCGCTGTGGATTTTGGCCTCTAACTCAGCCGGCACCTAGGGAAACCTACCGAACCTGTGCATTTGTCAAAACTAGACACCTAGGGGAATCCAAGATGGGGTGACTTGTGGGGCTCACAACAGGTTCTATTACCCAGAATCCTTTGCAAACCTCAAAATGTGGCTAAAGAAATCACTGTTTCCTCACATTTTGGTGACAGAATTTGTTGGAATCTGAGAGGAGCCACAAATTTCCTCCCACCCATCGTTCCCCTAAGTGTCCTGATAAAAATAGTATCTCACTTGTGTGGGTAGGCCTAGTGCCTGCGAAAGAAAATGCCCCAAAACACTATGTGGACACGTAAAAATTATCAAATTCAAAACTACCTGTTTTTGCAGGGGCACATGCCTTTTTGGCCCTGGGCTCAGCAGCCATATAGGGAAACCTACCAAACCTAAACATTTCTGAAAACTAGACACCTGAGGGAGTCCAGGGAGATGTGACTTGCGTCGATCCCACAGTGTTTTCTTACCCAAAATCCTCAGCAAACCTCAAAATTTGGCAAAAAGAAAACACTTTTTCCTCACATTTCTGTGACAGAAGGTTCTGGAACCTGAGGGGAGCCACAAATTCCCTTCCACCCATCATTCCCCCAAGTCTCCCAATAAAAAAGATGACCCATGTGTCTGCAACAGAAATCGGCCAAAAGGGGATAGCACAGTGAGTTGATAAGTACATATTTTTCTTTTATACATCTTTAGGCTGACTTTGCTTTGGGGACCCACCCAAGTGAGGCATCATTTTACTTGGGAGACTGAGGGGAACACTGGGTGGTAGGAAATTTAGTGCCAGAGCAGTGATCCTAGAGCAAAAAGTGAGCAAAATATGTTTTTTAAAGTAAATTTTGAGGTTTGTAGAGTAGTCTGGGTGAGAAAATGTTGGGGGGATCCACGCAAGCCATACCGCTATGGAGTTCTTGGGGTGTCTAGCTTTATAAAATGTCTGGGTTTGGTAGGTTTCCCTAGATGAAGGCCATACCCAGGACCAGAAACATGGGTCCCCCTCCAAATAGATCATTTTGATGTGTCCACTTACTTCTGTGATGTTCCAAACACTAAAATTGTGAAAAGAAACACACTTCGGTTATGTTAAAAAGGCCCCTCACCCACCAATCAAGTTGGTGGCATGCTTCATCATCGGTGTCCCACCCGAGACACTTAGCGTGTCATGGGTATGCTGCGACTCCTGAATACAGTGGAGCAGGTTTTGTAATGTTTACCACACATACTGGTTGGATTTGGCATGAGGGTGACTGATGGTTCAGTAGATCAAATTTTATTAACAAGAGATTTCATAAAAATGAAATGCACTGTTAATAACTGAAAGGCCAAAAAACTGAACCAATGACTCACAGCTCGTCAGCTGTAAAGCCACAACAAGGCACCAACTGCTTCACAGTCCATTCACACACCTTTCATACATGATGCACAAGACCATTTACACCGCCAGCCACGGGCCCAGCACATTACAACACTCGCATCGACAGACAGCGCCACTAAAGGGCCCATCACTTCCATACGCCCACATGCTTGATACAGCAATCAAACCAGCTGATGGGAGTGTGGGGAATGGCGTTTGGCTGGCAGTGTGTTGCAGTAGCCAACATCAAGTCAATATTTACACCGCCAGCCAAGCGCCACTCCACACACAATGCCATAACTTTTTTTTAAACAACAAAGATACCACTAACTAATTAGAAATAAGTACAAATCTACAAACACAAAAGCTCTAACTAAATACATGACAGAAATGCCAACCATGAAACTGAACATATGAAAATATAAAACAGGCAGTTTACACTCAAGGTCGTTCCCGGTAATTCTTCTGGGTTTGGTAACTCCTGAAACAGCCACCCACACATAGCCCAGGCTTTGCAGGACAATCTGGGCAGCACATTCGAGTCTCCCTCTGTATACCTCTTCGAGCACAGACTCTACATTTCTTAGCTGGAGCGTCTTTTTTGGGCGTGGGAGGAGTGTGCTCAGCAAAGTGGTGACCTTTCAATCTATCCACATCCTCCACCACTGCTTCTCTAGGAACTCTTGCCTGTTCCACCACAATAGGGCTCTCTATCACTGACTCCTGAAATGTCACAAATGTTATCTTTGACTCTGGAGAACTATCCTTGAACACAATAAAAGCATTAAAAGTTGCCAAGTGGAACAGGTGAATCACTAACTTCTTATACCAAAAAAAGACTTACGAACAGCAGTATAAGGTTCCAACCTCAGACCATCTCTATCTACAACTCCCATGAGCTTATTATAATCTATTATAATCTAAAATGCACACAGGTTAGCACACTTCGGCAACCTGGACCAAAACAGTGGCAGGGGAAGTACTCTCATCATGGATGATACTTAGCATGTAGACATCCCTCCTGTCAGAGGCTAGCAGCTCATCATTCCACAAGGCACTGCACTGCCCCTTTCAAGTTTTTTACAGACAAGCTCCCTTGGATAGCCTTTCTGGTTACAATGAATTGTGCCACAAGCAACCGTGAACAACTGCACTCTAGTGTAGAAGTTATCTATGTACAAATGGTGACCTTTGTTAAACAGTCGTCTACCAAGTTCCCACACAATTTTCTCACTACCTCCAAAAGTGGGCGGACAACCAGGGGGGTCAATACTGGAACCCGGAAATTATAAACATATCCTGTACTACTTTCAGACAGCATATAAAATTTAATTCCATACTGTGCCCTCTTGCTAGGAATGTACTTCCTAAAAAACAAACGACCGTTGAACAGGACCAAAGACTCGTCCACAACTATTTCTTTGCCTGGAACATAGACCTCTGAAAACCGATCAACAAAATGATCAAGGACAGGCCTAATCTTAAAAAGAGGGTCAGAATCAGGGTGATCTTGTGGCAAGGCTAAAGCATTGTCAACAAAATGCAGCATCCGAAGAAGAAGCAAATACCGATTACGACTCATGGTTGCAGGAAATATAGCCATTGCCATCAAGGGACTAGTAGACCAATAAGAAGCCAGTGCCGGCTTCCATATCAACCCCATCAAAAAAGTCAAACTCAAAAATGTTTTCATATCTTCCGAATTTGTGGGAATCCACTGGGTAGCTCTAGAGTGTGGTTTAAGTCTGGTGGCATTGTCCCTCAAATACTGCTACGCATACAAATTAGTCTGCTCAACAATCTCTTCCAAAAACACATCGCCCATAAACAACTGAAAGAAATTGACTTGCAAAATGTTTTCTGTATTGACTCTACACCCCAGGGGAACAGTAAAGGCAGGCAATTCTGGCTGCTCCATGTTTGGGGCAACCCAGAGTTTAGGTCTTCCAATGTGAAACCTTTCAGGTCCAGGCTGCTGCACTATTGGCACACCAGTGTCCTCCTCTAAAACAGTCCCTTCATATGCACTGAGAGTGGCTTCCTCATCAGAAGATTCCTCTCGGACAGAAAATTCACTGCCAGAATCTCTCACTTCCTCCTCTGCCTCAGATGCAGAGTCAGTCTTATAATCATGGACAGAAGACGACTCAAAAAGCATGCCAACAACCTGCTGAGCGGTCATTCTGCGGCTAGCCATGATCCTTTCTAAGAAGTGTAACTTGACAAATGCGCAAACAACAACTAGTACTGTCTAAAATAAGTAACAAAGTGTAGCTTTATCACTAAGACTTATGTACTGAAAAACTATACCACTCACTTGCCTGAAAAAGCTAGACTCACCAAGAACTACTCTGTACAGACACAGTAATCACCAATGATATCCCACTAAAAAGAAAAAAGAAAAGCAAATTAGACATAAGACAACACAAATATCATTGTGCACAAATCTAAGGACATTTCCCACACAATCCTGCGTTTAGTACACCACCTACAAACATGTAATTCATGCATGGCAACAATATTCCTTTGAAGTAAATTGTTTTTACTTACCTAAAACATGCAACTTCGCAAACCGCAGGTCAACCACTGCCAAAGCCGCAAGGAGCCACAGCAAAGGGAGCAAAAGCTTTGAACAAGAGCAAAAAGGATAAATAAATTGCTATAATCTCAAATGCAAATACTTTGCCAGTTGACAAGCACCCCACCCTCAAGCATTTAGAAATTTTCCCTGGTGCCTAAGTGGAATCTGGCCCCAGAAAATACCTTTAGTAGTGTGGCCCCATGGGGAGCAGCCCTTGCCCAAGGGGCCACCACCAAAACAGAAAAACACACACACACTATCCCTGGTGCCTAAGTGGCTTCTGCTCAGGGCCTAAAAACAAATAGGCCGATCTGCCCCAAGGGGGAGGAGAGGGGGGGGCAGAAATGGCCAATAGTTCTATGCCCCCTTGGGGGGGTGACCCTTGCCAAGGGGGCACCCCCCCCCCACAGAAAAAAACCTAAAAACTGGCATTCCGGTGATTAAAAATAATAGGCTGATCTGTCCCCAAGGGGTGGCAGAAATGGCCATAAATAATATGCCCCGCTTAGGGGAGCGACCCTTGCCCAAGGGGCAGCCCCCCATACAATAAGCACACACACACACACTATCACTGGTGCCTAAGTGGCTTCTACCCCCCTTGGGGGAAGATGGGCAGAAAACAAATGGGCCAATCTGCCGCCAAGGGGGGCAGAAATGGCCAACAGTTCTATGCCCCCGTTGGGGAGGGGGCGACACTTCCCCTATGGGACTCCCCCCCACAAAAATAAACAAAGAAAAAATCCCTGCCGTTCCAGTGGTTTCTGCCCCACTTGGGGGACAGAAATCACCATAAAGAATATGCCCCCCCAAAGGGGAGCGACCCTTGCCTAAGGTGTCGCTCCCCGACGCATATAAACAACAAATAAAACAGAAACAGAAAATTCCTGGTGTCTAGTGGGCATTCCTGCTGCCCGATCGGGCAGCAGGAATGCTCAAAGCGACATTGAGGGATAGAAAAGATTATGAAAAGGCAGTTTTAAGACAACCACTTAATCCTTCACATTACAACAAATTAAAGAAGGACCCTAAAACCATCCATCAGAAGTGAAATTCGGGAAGTGACCAATAAGAGTCTGCATGGTTGGTGGTTAAGCAAAATGGAATATGACAACCTTAATAAGGATGGTTTTGCCATATCAGCCTTTTATGTATTACCCAAAATCCACAGAGAAACACAAAAACCAGCAGGAAGGCCCATCATGTCTGGCTGCCAGTCTGTTTTACAACCACTTGCTGAATATATTGATTTTTTCATCAAACCGTTTGTACCCCTAACCAAGACATACACAAGAGAGAGTCTGTCTGTGATCACTCAAATAGAAGGGGCTTCTTTTAATCCTGAGGTTGACATCCTGGTTACAATGGATATAGAAAACATGTACACCAATATTCTACAAGGTGTGGCACTTGAGGTAATTACCACCATTCGTGACTCTAGACCAAGACCTCATAGGGTCCCCACTGATTTTATCACAAGTTGTGCTCAGATTGCATTGGAACACAATTATTTCCTATTCAATGATGAGTTCTTTGTAGAAATAAAGGGAGTAGTGATGGTAGTTATTTTTGCTCATGATATTGCAAATCTGTATGTGGCCACTTTTGAAGAGTATACCATCTATAAGGGGGATAATCCCTACGGCAGTTACATCACAAAATGGCTCCGGTATATAGATGACATCTTCTTTGTTTGACACGGTCCAATAGGTGACTTACTACAGTTTCACAAATTGATTAATAATCAAAATACCAACTTAAAATGTACCCTGGAGTATGATACCCATTCCATTAAGTTTTTAGATTTAAAAATGTCAGTTAATGAGGATGAGCTGTATGTAGGCCCATATAGTAAACCCACTGCCAGAAATACTCTACTGAAATATAATAGCCATCATCCCAGGAATTTAAGGGACAATTTACTGTTTGGGCAATTCTTAAGGATTACACGTAATTGCACCAACAAAGACGACTATTTTTTGGAAGCCAAGACTGTAATGTCCAAATTGATCAAAAGAGGCTATCCATTTAAACTGGTTCAAATATCCCTGAAACGTGACTGGTATTACGATTGACAAGCCTTACTCCAAGTCAAAGAGAAAGCTGTTCACTCTCGTATGACTTGTGTTACAACTTTTGGGTCAGAGTCTAATGGAATTAAAAAGATTATTTAAAAAAATTGGCAGTTATTGGCCTCTCTTGATATTCCACTTGAGAAACCATTGTTTGCCTTCAAAAGGGGTAAAAACTTGAGAGACAGTCTAGTGAGGGCCTACAATGAACCAGAATCACACACACAGAGCAAAATCTGGGGGCTAACACCAAGGGTTGGTTGGACATTTCCCATGTGGGAAGTGCAATGCATGTGCTTCCACTAGAATTGTAAAAACAAGTTGTCTGAACATTTTTCTAATTGTCGCTCTAAAAATGTTATTTGCTGTATTCAGTGCCCATGTTCTTTGTTTTACATTGGGAAAACAACTCAGGAGGTCAGAAAATGTATTATTCAACATCAGTCATGAATATGGTGTAATGTTGTGAATGCTCCTATGGTTGAACATAACAGTCTTATGAAGCATGACCTCAACGATATGTACTGGTTTGTACTTGATGTCATAAAACCATCAAAAATATGTGTAAATCAATCAATCTATCAATCAGCAATTTGTAAAGCGCACTACTCACATGTGAGGGTCTCAAGGTGCTGATGAGGGGAAGAGGGAGAAGGGGAGTGGGAGAGGTGCTGCTACTGCTCCAACAGCCAGGTCTTGAGAAGTTTCCTGAAGGTAAGGAGGTCTTTAGTCTGGCGCAGGTGGGTGGGAACAGTGTTCCACCTTTTGGCGGCGAGGTGCGAGAATGATCTACCGTCGATTGTAGTTCTGCAGACGTGTGGGATGGTTGTGAGGGCAAGGTCGGCGTAGCAGAGATGCTGGGTCAGGGTGTAGAAGGAGAGTCGTATTCTGGTCCGGTGTTGTGCAGTGATTTGTAAGCGTGGGTGAGGAGTTTGAAGGTGATTCTCTTGTTGACTGGGAGCCAGTGCAGGTTTTTCAGGTGGTCTGTGGCAGTGGTGGGGGATGCCCAGGATGAGGCGTGCGGAGGCGTTCTGGATGTGTGTCAGCCTCTTCTGGAGTTTGGCCGTGCTTCCTGGGTAAAGGGAATTGCCGTAGTCCAGCTTGCTGCTTATGAGGGCTTGGGTGACTGTTCTGGTTTCAGTGGGTATCAATTTGTAGATCTTTCAGAGCATGCGGAGGGTGTTGAAGCAGGAGGAGGAGATGGCTTTGACTTGCTGGGTCATGGATAGTGAGGGGTCCAAGATGAATCCCAGGTTCCATGTGTGGTAGGCCACCAGGAGTCATCCCTTGCGGAGGGGTGGAGCCGAAGATAAGGACTTCCGTCTTGTCAGAATTAAGTTTGAGGCAGCTGCTCTTCATCCATTCGGTGATGGCCTTCATTCCTTCATTGAGGGTTGATCTTGGTGAAGTGATTGATGAGGGAGAGGATCAGCTGGGTGTCGTCGACATATGAGATGATGTTGAGGTTGTGGGATCAGGCGATGTTAGCGAAAGGTGCCATGTAGACGTTGAAGAGGGTTGGGCTGAGAGACGAACCCTGGGGTACGCCGCAGATGATTTTGGTGGCCTCCGAGAGGAAGGGGGGAGACAGACTCTCTGGGTTCTGCCGGTGAGAAAGGAGGTGACCCAGTCCAGGGCTCTGTCGCGGATTTCAGCATTGCTGAGGCGTGATGACGGTGCTTGCTTTTTTGAGGATGTGGTGAGGGCAGGGGTCAGATGGAGAGCTGGAGTGGATGGTGTTCATGATTTCGATGGTGTCCAGGAGAGTAGGACGTTGGTCGGAGGTGAATCTGTGGTGTTGGTGGTTGCTGGGGGGGGGGTCTGGGTGCTGAAGCTGTCGTGGATGTCTGCAATCTTGCAGTGGAAGTAGGAGGCTAGGGAGTTGCAGAGGTCTTAGGATGTCGGATGTCGTTGGAGCTGGGGTTGGAGAGTTCCTTCAGGACGTTGAAGAGCTCCATGTGGCTGTGTGCATTGTTGTTGATTCGGTCACTGAAGACGGTTCTCTTGGTGGCTCGGTTGAGTTGGTGTTGTCTGCGGATGACGTTTTTGAAGGCTGTGAGGTTGTCCAGAGTCTGATCTTGGCGCCACTTTCTTTCCAGTCTTCGGCAGCTTTGCTTAGGTTTGTGGAGATTGGCGGTAAACCAGAGGGGCTTTCTGTCGGTGCGTCTGTTGGAGGGAATCTTGATTGGGGCGAGAGTATCTGCACAGGTGTTGACCCATTGCCTGAAGTTGCGGGCAGCTGCATCCATGTCGGTGGTGTCGATGGGTGTGTTCTGGGAGAGGGTCACGATAAGTTGGTCTTCGGTGACCTTGTTCCAACTGTGGTGGGGGGTCCGTTGTGGGTGGTGGTATGTTGTGGGTTTCTTGAAGGAGAAGTGGATGCAGTGGTGGTCTATCCAGTGGAGTTTGGTGGTGTGGCTGAAAGAGACGTGATTGCTGGTGGAGAAAATAGGGTCTAGTGTGTGTCCTGCGGAGTGGGTTGGTGTTGTGACAAGCTGTTTGAAGCCGAGGTTGGAGAGGTTGTCGAGCAGGGTGGCGGTGTTGTTGTCATTGGTGTTCTTGAGGTGTAAGTTTAAGTCCCCAAGGAGTGTGTGGTCAGTGAATGTGAGAGCATGCGTGCTGATGATGTCGGTAACGGAGTCGCTGAACTGCTGTCCTTGGCCCGGGGGCCTGTAGGCGAGGGTCCCTCAGAGGGTGGTGTTTGGGTCAGTGTGGATTTGGAAGTGAAGGTGTCCGGCAGTGCTGAGGGTGTCTTCGGTGTTGGTCGTGATCCTGAGGGTGTTCTTGTGGATGATGGCAATGCCTCCTCCTGGTTTGTTGGAGCGGTCTCTGCGGGGGATCTTATAGCTGTCTGGGATGGCTATGTAAGGCGCTGAGGAGGGGTTCATCCAGTTCTCGGTCAGGAAGGTGATGTCTGGGGAGGCTGAGTCAAGTAGATTCCATAGCTCTACTGCATGCTTGTGGATGGAGCTGGAGTTGAGGAGGATACGTCTGAAATGGTTGCGTCCTGCCTTGGTGGGTTGGCGTAGAGGATGGTGAAGGTGCAGTTCCGGCAGGAGAAGGGTCCATGGGTGGTCTGCGGGGAGGCTTGAAGGCTGGCGGGAGAGCGGCCGGTGTTGAGGGCGTGGAGGGTGGCGTTGTCATAGTGAAGACGTCTGTGGCGGTGGTGGGGGAGGTGGGAGCCAGGGGTTCTGGAGCTGGGCGCGGTCCAGGCACCGACAGGTGCAGACGGGCTTGCCTTTGAGGCGCTATTGGCATGCCCACTGCGTGCAACCTTCATTAAATAGGGAGGTGTGGGGAGGAAAAGGACAGTTGGGAGGCAGGAGGGGGACAAAAATGGCACAAAAATGGCACAAAAAAGGAGGAAATGAAAAAAAGGTGTGGAGTCGAAAAAGGGGGTGGGCTGCTGGGGCAGCAGCAGCGGTAGTCAGCGCGGCAGAGAGAGAAAGGGGTGGGCCCGCAGGGGCAGCAGCGGCGGGGGAGAGAGAGAATGGGAGAGCAAAAGTGAGAGAGAAGGAGCGGAGTGAGAGTGAAACAAGGAAAAGGAGCACTAAGGGACAGCAGTGAAGCAGAGCAGACAGCAAAGCAAAGCAAAAGGAGGAGAGAGCAGAAGCTCTCCCACTAGACACCAGGGATGAGGTGCAGTCAGAAGCCTGTGGGTGGAGGAGGGCCTTGAACTCCTGACAGGGGTCAGGAGTTCAGAGGAGCCAAGGAAAGGGCTCTAATAATAGGGTGGAGCCACAGGAGGCAGAGCAGTGCACTGACCAGGGAACCGTGGACCGCCTGTTGACCATTAAAGAGAACCAATGGATTTGGCTTGCAGACACAGTTAAAAAGGGGTCTGAATCAACAGGTGGAATGGCAAATACTAGCAACGTCGTAGATACACTATCTTGAACCGAACAGTTATTGTGATGTATTCCACATAGACAGTTATGGATCTTAATGGCCTTTCATGGTTCTGTGCCTGCAATTGCAGGCACTGAAACAATATCTAGAAGCTCTACTAGAGAGGGTGTGGTCCCTTTCAGGGTTTCGTATTGCGTCCTTTTCTTTCTTATGGTTGGTATGAGGGCTTAGAGTCCCTTTATTTGTACTTTCATTTCTGACATTTAGTTGTATTGGATGTTGTGGTTGATTGCTAATAATGCCCTGAGAATAATTGGTTGGGTCTTATCTATCTGTTCTATGGATAAGCTAGACTCTGGGGCTGCCTACAGCAGGGTTATGAAAGTAGATTTAGAGATTTAGTATTGGAGAGTATTTAGATGGGCCATAATTACATATAAAGATGGCGGCCACGGTTAATGCATTAGTCATGTGACATGTGACTAACTGAATGCTCTGTAATAGGGAGACAGACAGCGTGTGTATCTTACTAACAAGGACTGAGCTTATGGCCCAGATGTATATTTTATTTATTAACTTACTAAGGTCCACAACAGTATACTTGCCATAATTACAACAGTCTCCAAATTGACCTCTCACTTCCTTATTTAAACTCACCGGGAAGGCCAGCAATGTTTGATTCTGACTCGCATGTGTTGAGCGGATGTGGATGGAGACAGACGCTAGTGGCCCCATATTTAAAAGGTATGATGCCGCTGCAATGGAGGCAGAGTTTTTCGAGAGTTTATGTTGTATGACGGTTAAGCAATTCTAATATTTAATCTTTATAGATTTGTTTACTTGGGCTTGTAGGTTGAAGTCCCCTGGTGTGTTGCTACAGAGCCTATTTTCGCAACCTGTTGCATGTAGCAGAATACAGCTATTCTGGTTGGGAGCATGACACAGTGTACTTTATGGTGCACGTTTGCTACGTTTTAAAAGTATTTTTAACTTTCCTTCTCATATAGGTGGTGGCTTATACTAGTATCAACACCTGTGTTATGTTTTTTTTTTAGTTCAATAGGCGGTGCACATGGTGTGATTTAATAGATTGCACATACTGTTTTTTTAATTAATTGTTCTTATCTGTAGGTATTGTTTAACAACACTAAGGCCCTCATTACAACCCTGGCGGTCGGTGTTAAAGCAGCGGTAATACCGCCAACAGGTCGGTGGAAAAAAAATCATTGCAGCCTGAGAGGAGGGTACACATTCCAAAGCACTTAGTAAAGGGTTACAAGAGGTAGGATGACATCTATCTGTGGTTTAAGGGGTATGAGTCAGCTCTCCACATGAACATGGTCCTTGAAGCACATTGGAGGGCGGGTCTGTTGAAGCACTTTGAAGTGGAAGGGAAGGACATTCTGACATCCTTAGGGGATCCTCAAGGACTCACCTACTGTATCATGAAGGATGTCCTACTCACAAGATACGGTCGCACTCCTGAGCAGTATAACTAAAAGTTTAGGTCCTATACAAAAAAGGATTCCCAAACTTGGTTGGAGTGTGTAGACTCTTTTTGCAGGTCAGTGGATGGGTGGGCGAAGGGCAGTAAGGTAACAGCCTATGAAGGGCTTTACAATTTAATTGCTTGGGAGCACTTGTACAGTCTTTATTTCCAGAGCTGCACCTAATTGACAGCAAGCTGACTGACCCCAGAAACCTTGCTCAGGATGATGTCTGGTGGGAGAGCACCAGGGTCCAGAAGAGTTATGGGGAGAACATGTCAAGGGTAGGCAGGGTCCCCATCAGAAGTGAGGGGGTAAGGGTAAACCGAGTGAGTTCTCTAAAGGGCCTCAACCTAGTTCTCAGGGTAAGGATTCCCAGCCCCCAGTTGAAAATAAACCATGGGTCTCTACAGGGAAACCTGCAGAGAGGGTTCCCTGTAAGTGCTTTGCATGTGGTCAGGTGGGTCACATGAGGGGGGATCCCAAATGTCCAAAGGGGACACCAGCCCCCACAGGCGCTCAGTTACAGGGTTAGGCCATTGTAGCTCTTAGGGAGGAGTTGGTTCCAGGTGGGTGGGAGCAAGCTGAGATGACCCTTGTCTCACTAGGGGACAGTGAGATGGTGCAGAGGACCCTTGTGCTGGAGAACACTAAAAAGTACAGGCAATGGGTGACCATCAATGGACAGAGGGGGGAGACTCTGGGAGACACAGGAGTTAGTGTGACTACTGTGAGACGTCACATGGTGTCTGAGAAGCAGGTAGTTCCCCATGCACTTCACCAAGTAGTTGCAGTAGACAACTCTGAGCACCTGTGCAAAGTGGTGCAGGTTCTCTGAGTGGGGGGAGGGTGTTTCAGGTTCCTTAAGGGTATCTGTGAGTCTAACTATGCCTGTAGATTGTCTGCTTGGCAATGACCTGGAGGATTCATTTTGAAGAAGGTGGAAGACAGGTCTCACTTGGAGATGTTGGATCTGTCTGGGTGGGTGTGTGTGTCCATCCGGTCAATGGCAGGGTGATCAGGAGGCCCTGGAGCCTAAAGAGAGGCCTAGGTGCCTGCCAGAACGAGGAAGGGCAAGGGTCATGGGAAACCCGCTCCAGAAGTTCCTACGGTCCGTGAGGAGGCTGAACCTGAGGGGGATGCCCTGTAGCCCAAAGGGGACAAGTGGCTGAGCTGGGGGAGGTTCCTGAGCTGATTCAGTGGCAGCAGGAAGGGGGACCCACAAGGGAAGCATTCTGTGAGGCACAGAAAACATGCTCTACTCTGGAGGGTTTGCAGCAGCAGGCAGCAGACCAGGCGTCTGGCAAGAAGTCTGGTTCACAACTGATTTATTGGGAGGATGCCTTCCAATATACAAATCTTAAGGTTGCTGAGCCTGGGGCAGCCTATGTGCTGATGGTACCCCAGTGCTTCAGAGCCTTCCTACTGGGTCTGACTAATGAGGTGCTTTTAGCTGGACATTTGGGGCAGGACAAGACCTTTGAGAGTCTTGTCATCCACATTTACTGGCCCCAAATGCACAGGCACTCTGATGCACACTGTCGGTCTTGCCAAACTTGTCAGGCAAGTAGCAAAAGTTGGGGGGAATGTAAGGCTCTCCTCTAACCTTTTCCAGTTGTCAGCACCCCCTTTGAAAGAGTTGGCATTAACATTGTGGGGCCTCTGGACCCCAAGACAGCCATGGGCAACAGGTTTATCCTGGTCTTGGTGGACCATGCCACCAGGTACCCAGAAGCCACTCCTTTAAGATTAATCACTGCCCCTGTGGTGGGACATGCATTGATGGGGGGTTTTACCCGCATGGGGTTCCCAAGGAGGTGGCCTCCGATAGGGGTACTAACTACATATCTAACTATATGAAGTCTCTGTGGAAGGAGTGTGTGGTAAACTACAAGTTTACCACTCCTTACCACCCCCAAGAAAACGGTCTGGTTGAGAGATTCAACTGCACCTTGAAGGGCATGATCATGGGCCTGTAATAGCCCTTGAGGCACAAGTGGGACATCCTCCTGCCATACCTTCTGTTCGCCTACAGGGGGCTTTTGAGTCTGGTTAGGGAAGGCTTGGAAAAGGTCTCCAGTAAGCCCCCCAGGATACATTCACCCACATGCTGGCTTTTAGAAATCAGACAGCACACTTCAGGAAGCTCGCTCAGGAGAACCTAGAAGCAAGCCAGAAAGACATGAAACGTTGGTATGATCTGAATGCCACTCTTTATGAGTTTCAGCCTGGCCAGAAAGTGTGGGTGATGGCCACAGTAGAGCCTTGCGCTCTCCAGTACAAGTGAGCTGGGCCTTTTGAGGTGGTGGAGCGCAAGAGTGATGTCACCTATCTGGTGAACTTGCAAACTCGTAGGAATCCTTTGAGGGTCCTATATGTGAACCGCCTCAAGCCTCACTTTGAGAGGATAGAGGTGACAATGCTCCTAGCAACGGATGATGGGGTGGAGGACGAGAGTGAGCCTCTTCCTGACCTCCTGTCTGCCAAGGGTAATGATGGGTCTGTGGAGAGTGTGAACCTGTCCCCCTCCCTGACCCCAGAGCAACTGAGGGACTGTTGCCAGGTGTTGGGACAGTTTGCCTCATTGTTTTCCTTGATCCCAGGAGTCACTCATTTGTTTGCACATGATGTGGACACTGGGGACAGGGCTAGTGTCAAGGTTAGGGCCAACATTAAGGATGAGGTATCCAAGATGTTAGCCCTTGGGGTTATTGAGTTCTCCAGTAGCCCTCGTGCCAGACCTTTGGTCTTGGTCCCAAAAGCTGCTGATCCTGGTGCCACTCCAGAACTCAGGTTCTGTGTGGATTACCGGGAACTAAGATTGATGCTCACCCCATCCCCGGAGCTGATGAGCTCATTGATCGGTCAGGGGCTGCCAAATATCTCAGCACGTTTGACTTAACATCTGGATATTGGCAGATTGCTCTGACTGAGGTGGATCAGGAAAGGTCTGCATTTTCTACCCCAGTTGGGCACTACTAGTTTAGGGTGATGCCCTTTGGGATGAAAAATGCCCCGCCACCTTTCAGAGGCTGGTTAACCAGTTGTTGGCTAGATTGGATGGTTTCAGTGCAGCCTACCTGGACAACTTTGCTGTGTTCAGCTCCACTTGGGAGGAATACTTGCAGCACCTCTGCAAAGTGTTAGAGGCCCTGCAGAAGGCAGGCCTCACTATTAAGGCAAGTAAGTGCCAAATAGGGCAGGGTTCTGTGGTATACTTGGGACACCAGTTGGTGAGTGGCCAGGTGGCACCCCTACAGCCCAAGATTGACACTATTCTGGCTTGGGAGCCCCCCAAGACTCAGACCGAGGAGAGAGCCTTTTTAGGTCTCATAGGATATTATAGGACGTTTGTTAAAGGGTATGGCACCACTGTTGTTCCTGTAGCAGAGGTAACTTCCAAGAAGCAACCAAAGAAAGTGATCTGGACTGGGTCTTGCTAGACAGCTTTTGATGCCCTGAAACCAGTCATGTGCACGGCACCCATGCTGAAGACACCTGACTTCCCTAAATAATTTGTTGTGCAGACTGATGCTTTAGAGCATGGTATGGGAGCAGTGTTGTCACAGCTAAATGAAGAGGGCCTAGACCAGCCTGTAGCCTTCATTAGTAGGGGGTTACCTCCCTGGAAATGTGGGTGGAGTGCAATTGAGTGAGAATCTTTTGCTGTGGTCTGGGCGCTGAAGAAGCTGAGACCCTACTTGTTTGGGACTCACGTCTGGGTTCAGGCAGACCACAGGCCCCTCAGATGGTTAATGCAGATGACGAGTGAGAACCCAAAACTGTTCAGGTGGTCTATCTCCCTACAGGGATTGGATTTTATGGTGGAACACCACCCTGGAAAAGAGCATGCCAGTGTTGATTGTCTGTCCAGATTCTTCTGCCTTAGTAAAGAGAATTCCCACGAGGTTGGGTAGTGCCCCCCACTTTCAGCTGGGGGACACATGTTAGAGCTGGCATCCTTGGTGTGGTCTCCCCTGGCATTTTTGCCCCTGCTTCCTATGTTTTGACTGTATACTGAACTCTGTTTTGCCTTTTCTGGCACTCTTGACACTTTACCACTGCTGACCAGTGCTGAGGTGCAAGTGTTCCCTGTGTACATTGTATGGGTAATTGGCTTCTCCATGATTGGTTTACTAGCAAGTCCCTAGTAAAATGCACTAGAGGTGCACAGGGTCTGTAAATCAAATGCTAGAAGTGGGCCTGCAGCACTGATTGTGCCATCCAAATCTGTATCCTTGTAAACAAGGCTCGGACCTGCAAATGCAGTGTCTGTGTGCAGTTGTAAACTGCCAATTCGACCTGGTGAGTGTACCCACTTGCCAGGCCTAATCCTTCCATTTTTATACATGTAAGACACAACTAAGGTAGGCCCTAGATAGAACCATGGGCAGGGTATAGTGTATCTTAAAGGTGGACCTATACTGATGTGTTTTACATGTCCTAACAGTGAAATACTGCCAAATCCGGTTTTCACTGTTGCAAGGCCCATCTCCATATTAGGTCAACCTGGGGCTGCCTTTAAATATCTTTTAAGTGTAGTTTCCCTTTGAGACTAGATAGAAATGTGGAGTTTGGTGCCCCTGAACTCACAATTTCAAAATACATCTTTTAGTAAAGTTGGTTTTTGAATTGTCAGTTTGAAAATTCCACTTTTAGAAAGAGGGCATTTTCTTGCTTAAAACATTCTGTGACCATGCCTGCTTGTGTATTCCCTGTCTGGGTCAGACTGACAGTTGGTCTGTTTGTGAATGCCTTCTAGACAGTGACACAAGGGAGCTGGGGGTGAAGCCTGCATATCCTGATTGGCCATGTTTTGAAGTCTCAGGGCCATCAAAGACTTCCTCTACCAGCATCTGGACTCTCTTCTGAGACTGCTGCCCTGCCAGGTGGTGCCCTATCCAGTCCCTGGGCCCTTGAAAGGTGACGCTAGTTGAACAAGGACTGACATCCACGCACAGGAAGCATTGCGGGGAAAATGTTGATGCAACACCTGGAACACAGCTGAAAAACGACACGCCATCCACTTTGAGGCTAAAATCGATGCCCCGCCTACATCGTGGCTGGGAGATCGATGCATTGCGGCTGGAGAAATGATGCAACACCCGCTTGCAGCTGCTGATAATGACACAAACCTTACGCAGCGTGGTATTCCAACACTGTGTGGACGGATTTCTCACGCATCATTGCTGGGTGTCAAAAATCAGTGCACGACGACACAGATCTGACGTGCCCCGTCTGGAAATCAATGGATCGCTCACTTGCGGGAGAGAAAAACAACACATTGCCTAACCGACTGGAGAAGAAACGACCCACGGCCTCACTTGCGAGTAAGGAATCAACGCATTCCTGAGTTTTCCGATGCATGCTCTCCTGTGTGGCTTTATTTTTTATGCAAGCCAGGTACTTTGTGTAACAACAACATTCCCATTGTTTTTTATGGCGTAAGACTACTATTCTTTTGAAAATTCATATTTTAACTAGTGTATGTTTGATTTTTTTGGTTTTAGTCTTGTTTAATTTAAGTAAATATTGCTTATCTTTTCTAAACTGGTGTGGTGTCCATTTTGTAGTGTTTTCACTGTATTACTGTGTGTGTTGGTACAAATACTTTACACATTGCCTTTGAGATAAGCCTGAATGTTTGTGGTACAAATACTTTACACATTGCCTTTGAGAAAAGCCTGATTGCTTGTGCCAAGTGACCAAGGGGGTGAGCAGGGTTTATCTAAGTGTGTATCTCTATTGCCTTGACTAGAGTGAGGGGCCCTCCTTGGACAGAGTGAAACTGACTGCCAACCAAAGACCCCATTTCTAACACTAAGACTTCTAGCCACTCCCCAGGTGAGACAGTAGGCCATGAATAAGGTCACCTCCCAAGTGCTCTGGTGATTTGACGCCCCACTCAGGCAACATCCAAAATCCCTTGCTCAATGTGAGATGCAAAAGTCACTTAATTAACCTTTGCTTAACCCTCTGATAGATTAGCACAAAAACAGTCAGGCGTACCTTAGAGGCAATGTGTATAGTATTCATGCACAACGCAAAGAGTAGCAAAGTGAATGCGCAACAATTACAATACAATGTAGGGATAAATAGAGCAAATTTTAAGAAACAAAATGATACCATCATGAAAAAAAAAAATCAGTAGAACCAGAAATTTTCAGTTTAAATTGTTTTTGTAGAAATTGTGCCTAAAAGCACAAAGCTCCCCTTGCGGTCATCTGCGCTACACCAGGCAAAGGCCCATGTTCAATCCAACCACGAAGGAGCACTGGCCAGATACAGGGACTGTGTTAGTCCAGCTGAAAAGTTATCTTTTAAGCCCAGCACAAAGAGCTCTGTTTGAAGGAGGTCGTAAGGAGTAGAAAGAGAGCCATGGATGACCATTGCTGTAGCGCGAAAAGCAGGACAGGTGCCGCAGGCTTTCATCACTGTACATTAAACGCCAGTTGGGTGTCACAGAAGGTTTTTGCTGTAGCTTCTCTTTGACGGTCACCGTGGGCTGCCATTGCTACAATGCAAAGTACTGCTCTTGGGTTGCCAATTGACAATGTTGGTTGCAATAGCATGAAGAGCAGGCCTCACTGGAGCATTGTGTTGGTGATTGTTGCAGGCTGTAAAGTCTGGTGCCAACGGGCAAGTCTGCGGTTGTAAGGAACTCCGCATTCAGGATTTTCATCTTTTTTTGCAGAGAAGAACATCTTGAGTCCAGGACGTGGGAAGACACCTATTGGGGATCAAGGATTAACTCCAGCAGAGACCAGCAGGACTCAGGCAGGTCCAGTTGCAGGTACAGGTAGGTTCCATTCAGATCAGCTGGGCAGCTGCAGGGAGTCCTCTGAAGCTTGTTATGTCCCTGTGGCTCACCAGGATGTTAGCCAACTGACCCCTATATTCACTATGGTTAGCCTAGGACAAAGGCAAGCAGGTCAGTCTTCCCTTTCAGACAGCAAGGTGGTACTACAACCAGCAAAGCATTCCTTTGGCAGCAGGCCAGGCCTTCTTTTGTAACTCACACAGGTCTAGGAATGTTCTTATGAGTGGCGGCTCTGCATGTCTAATATGTATCCATAGTACCAGCCTTTATGTGGATGGACTCCCTGTCCAACCCCCATCTGGTTCTGGAAAGTTCATCCCTTCCCCCTTCAAGGCTCCTAACTGTCTACTGGTGACAAAGGACAGAGCAAGCCTGATGTCCAATTCCTTTGTGTGTGCAGAAGGCAAAGCCCTTTGAAGTGTAAGTGGGACTGGGTGCAGCCCCTCGTTATCCTGCTAGGATGACCCAACCTGACCACACCTAAGCCCTGTTTGTATTACTTTCTGAAAGCAATATATCAACTCGAACTGCAGGGCTGTTTACAGTCATGACCAAGGGCTCTGGCGGAGGGCACCAATGGTTGGGACATGAAAATGCCAACTTTCTAAAAGTATTATTTTCAGAATATGGATCTAAAATCCAACTTTAGCATTAAAGAAGATTTTAATTTCTGGTTATTTCTCTTATAAACAGCATATCTCTATCTTCTGCAAATCCAAAGTTATCACTTATTATATGCAGTAATGTAACCCAGTGTTAGTCAATGGTAAAGACATGCCTTAAAAAATGTGAAAGGTGAAAAATGACTTCAGGAGTTTTTCACTTCCAGGACATGTAAAACATATGCACACGTCATACTTTTTAATACAGTGCACCCTGCCCTATGAGTCTCTAGGGCCAACTGTAGGGATGGATTATAATTATTAAAAAGGAAGGTTTAGGCCTGGCAGAATGTTTATTTTGCCAGGTAGAAATGCCAGTTTAAAACTGCACTACAGGCTGCAGTGGCAGAACTAAGACGTGATTTGAAAGGCTAGTTTAGTGGGTGGCACAATGAGTGCTGAAGTACCATTAGTAGCATTTAACTTACTGGCCTTAGGAGCATGTGACTTGCAAGTAAATTAAATGTGACAGTTAGGTACAGGCCAATTTCACCATGTTTGAAAGAAAGAGCACAAGCACTTCAGCATGTTTGAAAGAAAGAGCACAAGCACTTCAGCATTGGTTATCAATGGTAAAGTGTACAGAGTCCTAAAGCCAACAAAAAGGAAAACAGGAGGAGTGAAGTCAAAACATTTGGGGGAATATCATCCCAAGGATGTCAGGTTTATCACCATGCAGTTCTAGTCTTTTGAAACTGTACTCTGATATACCACTTTTATAGTGGTATCTGAGTTCTGTTGTGAATTACCTTACTGCAAAAGCTGTCTCATTAACTCCAAATACAATCCTTATTTTATTAGTCAATGATTTCACATTATTTCAGACCAGTCAAGGACTTTATTGATCCCTTAAAGTGACACACATTTTGAAAAACCTATTAGCTTTGTGGTAAAGAACTAGCGTGCACGTGTCTACATGAACGTTTGTCTTACCTCATGATTCCAACCACTGGGGGGGTAAAAAAAAATAACTATTTTAAAGAACTGGAAATACATAGTAACTTCATGAGATTTGAGATTGGATTAGCCTAAGGGGGTTGGTGGTGGTTGAACCTTAGACGTTAAAGATATGTTTTTGGAAATGAACATTTCCTGTGAATGGGACTTTCTTTATGATACCGTTGCCTCTTGGGATGTTTTAGATGTATTGGCTGTGTCAAGGGGTCACCACTTTAATAAAGCAATATTCACATGCTGGGATTCAGCATTAAACCCAATTGCATCCAAAAGCACATTCAAAGGCATTCATTATTAATAGAAAACATTGCAATGTTGACCAATAATCATCATCAAGGACATACTTCAAATAAAGCATTGGAAATCAAATAGACTTGAATCAGAGAATTTGTTTTAACTATACTCAGGCCATATATGTAGCCATAGACCCAAACAACTAGAGGTCCCTGCACTCCATAGCTATAGAGCAGAAGCTCCAGGTCCAGGAGTGCTTCAAGTCAATGAAACCTTTCCTGTGGGCATGAATTTCATGACCCACAAGCTTTAGGGTTGTGTTTTAAATAACATGCTAGTGGGGCTGCCCAACAACACTTTGTCAATATGTGGGGCACCACAAGGGGAAAAAAATATGCCCCACAGAATATAATGGTGAGCTCCTTCACAGGGAAATGAATAGGTAAGTAGTGAATCCCACGCAGGGTTCACTTTGTTTAGTATGAATGTCCCAGACTCATACGTGACACTTAAATGCTGCAGAGGATGGTGGAGACCACAAGGGAACCTAAAGGCCCACGCGATTCTGGCTGGTCTATAGTGCCTGACCAATCTCATCCGCTGCTCTTTGATTTCCTGTCCTCAGGAAGTATGCAGCTTTCAGACTGAGCACAAAGGTAGCCTCTCTGCTGCAGCTCAATTATGTTCGCACATGCATGTGCACACAGGTTCATGTGTAACCAGCGTAGTACCCTTTACCATAGCTGCACTTCAGCAGCCTTACTTTAAGAGGCGTATCCAGGGTGTGAACAACCTCAGTCCAATTACAAATAAATTACTGTGAGTGAGACTGGGGTACTGAGACTCACCTACAGTAAAGGTCCAAAAAAACTGAGAGAATAAATGCAAAAAATTCCTAGTGGACTACGGGGCCAGATGAAGGTAGGTAAAATTTTGCGAATCAGAAATAGCGACTTTATGCGAGATCGCAATTTGCGAGAAGGGTGTCACAAATTGTGACTGACTCGCAAATTGCCTTCAGGTGCAACAGAACAGTTGGGAAACCTACTTCCTGGCTCTTGGTGATGACATCAGAACCAGGAAGTCACCAAATAGAACTGGGAGGAGGGAGGACCACACCTATCCCAAACTGCTGAGCCACACCCAGGGGAGAGGAGCTGCAGCAACCATGGAGAAGACAGGCTTTGCTGGCAGAACGAGAAAAATTACATTTTCAGACAAGGAGTTGGAGGTCCTTACAGAAGAGTGCTGCCTGCACCATGATGAACTCTTCAGAAAGGCAGCAATGAGTGTCCCTGACACTCAGAAGAAAAGATTATGGCAACAAATACAAGACAAAATAAATGCCATTGGGGTAAGCCACCGCACCCTAGAGAAAATCTGCAAAAGGTGGTATGACCTGCGCTCCAGGACCAAGGAGAGGGTTGAAGAGTGCATGAGGAAGATGAGGGGCACCGGAGGAGGCCCATCCACCGTACCACCACCCACAGCCTTGGAAAGCATGGTGGAGCAGACACTGGAGTCAGAGGCCGTACTGGGCATGGGAGAATTGGAGAGTTCAGCGCCTGGGACATCAAAAAGTGAGTACCATGAGATATGCTTTGACACCCACAAATGCAGTATGCACATTATCCCAGTACACAGTAGCAGGCACCACCGACTAGCTCCATTCCAGTCTAGGAACCTCTAGAATAGTGCATTATCAGCAATGTAGTACAGTGGTTCCAATATCGGCAAATGTTTACTATGAGGCATATGTCCCACAGGTCCCCCACAAGGCACCCCCAGCAGTGAACAAAGGCAGGGAGAGGTACATGGGTCAGACCCACAGAAGGAGCCTGCCAGTGACACAGCAGGACCCAGCAGAACACCACCAGGGTCCATGGAAGATCCAACGCAGGACGTGGAGGCAGCAGGAATAGCACCAGGGCCCAGCCCCACAGAGAGGCGCACAGAGCCAGCAGATGGAGCAGTGCGCAGACGTCGGCGCAGAGTGCAGTCTGTGCTCCGGGACGATGTAGCAGATGTAGAGTTTGCGGGACTGGAGGCATCACTGATTCAGGGTCAGCACCTGCAGAACAGACAGTTAAGGTCAATAAGCAGAAACCTGAATAGACTGCAGACCACAATGACCCATGGGATGGCAAATGTGGACAGTCAGTTTCTACACATGAGCCAACATCTGGGAAACTTGACACAGGCCACTGAACATTTGGTCACTGAACTTGTGGCAGACAGGGCACAGGCAAGGCGCAGGGAGCGCAACACTGCAGCCCGCTTTGACAGACTGGCAGCATCCATTGGGCACCTTGCAACTAATACCACATGCCTCTCAAGGCGTACAGTCAGCCTCCAGGTTGAACTTGGGCATTTCGCAGGGGGATGTGGCCCGGGGACTTGGCCGCATCAGCCATGTGGTAGACCTAATGGAGAGCAGGCAGGCTGCAAGGGGCACAGGGGATACCATGCAGGACAGCGAGGAGGGGTCGACCATAAGCAGTGTGTCTGCCAGCAATTCCCATGTGCTGCGGAGTAGCAGTGCACGGCAGGGGTCAGGGGACCCACCATGAATGAGCCATGGTGGCCTCAGTAGGAGGAGGGTGTGAGCCACCAAACTGTACTCTGCATAAGGCACATGCATTTAATGTGTCTTAAATGACCATTGACAATTCAAGACTGTGGCATACAGCACTATTCTATATTTTTCATAGTTTAGAAATAGTTTGTTTGTTTCACTACATAACTGGGCTATGTGTGTCTGACATTAGTGAGTGTGGTCATGGTTGCCACGTACCTGCCAAAGTATTGGGTTGCAATGTGGTTCCGTCTCTGTCTGCCCTCATTTGTGATGCTTCTATCCTCAGGCTGTTGGTGCGGTAGCTCTTGCTCCTCATCCTCCGTGTCTGTGTCTTCAGGGGTGAGATGTAGCCCACGTCTGGTGGTAATTTTGTGTAGGATGTCACAGGCGGCAACTATCTTGCATGCTGTTTCTGGGGCATATTGGAGTGCACCTCCACTTTTGTGGAGGCATCTGAATCTTGCCTTTAACAAGCCAAAGGTCCTCTCCACTACAGTTCTGCTCCGCCGATGTGCAATGTTATATCGCCTCTCGTTCTGATTGCCAGGTGTTAGGTACAGGGTGAGTATCCATGGTCTCAGGGCATATGCACTGTCACCTGTTTGACAAAAAAGGCAAATTTAGCAGGGCATCAATGGGTTACACAGTGACCTGTATGTATGGCTTCAGGGTGTAGTCTATTAGCAATACCTAATAGATCTCCGTCTCCAAACTCCCTACGTTCTAGGTGTTGGTGTATCCCACTGTGCCTGAATATGTATGAGTCATGTGTACTCCCTGGATATTTAGCTGCAATGTCAGTAATTACCTTATGGGCATCACATACCACCTGGATGTTTAGTGAGTGGGTACATTTCCTATTGCGGAACACAGATTCCAGATTTGCAGGAGGGCAAATTTGTATATGTGTCCCATCCACACACCCTATTACATGGGGGAAGTTGGCAATTCTGTAGAAGTCCAACTTGGTGCTGTTAATTTCTGCCTCATTCCTGGGTAGGTATATATATCTGGACATGTGTGTGAGTAAGGCATCTAGGAAACATCTGAAGAATCGTGAGAGTGCACTTTGGGATACCCCACCTGCCCCAGCAATCACCCCCTGATAGCTACCCGAGGCCAAGAGGTGCAGTGAGCATAGCACTTGCACATGTGTAGGGATGGTGCTGCCGCCCATTGTCTGTTGTTCAAGCTGAGGATTCAGTAGTTCAATTAATTCTAAGATTGCAGCACTTCTCAGTCTATATTTTTCATAAATCTCCTCCTCCGTTTGTTGAAATAGTGTCTGCCTGGCTCGGTATATCCTCTCCTGTCTCTGCCTCCTCCTCCTCTGCTTGGCGGCCTGGACTCGCCTCCTCCATGCTATCACGTACAGTTCAGCCATTTTTTGTCACCCAGGTGCC
The DNA here is from genome assembly GCF_031143425.1 of Pleurodeles waltl. Classification (NCBI taxonomy): domain Eukaryota; kingdom Metazoa; phylum Chordata; class Amphibia; order Caudata; family Salamandridae; genus Pleurodeles; species Pleurodeles waltl. The sequence continues at coordinate 953,237,861 of NC_090449.1, forward strand.
TTCTGGGTCTCCTTTTATACTTTGGTTCTGGTTACCACCTGCTCTGAATCAGTGGTAATCTGGATGTGCAAAATGGGCTTTTTGCGACTCGTCGCAATTTCCGACTGGCTTTTGCATATGGTTTGTGACTCGCAATTTGTGACTTCCTATTTGCGGGTCACAAAATCAGGTCGCAATTTTTGCGAGTCGGTGCTATATCGCATCGCTATTTGCATTTCGGAAATGGGATTTTTGCATCCCATTTTGGATTTTGCGAGGTCGCAAATAGCGTATCGGGCCATTTGCGACTCGCAAAACTTTGCTACATCTGGCCCTAAATGAGCAGAAACCATTTGGAACAGTTTCCATTTGAGATGTATTGAGTAATCTCTCTAGAATGATCATTCAGGTGGGTCAAAAGTGTTATGAAATGATCAGCAATATTCGAAACACTCTGAAACAATAAGTTTTACAAGGCCATCTTTAAAGAGTGAGGATTCTAAGAAACCGTTGAGTACAGTGGTGTGGATACCTTCTGTGTAAGAACTGAATTAATCCCAAATCTGAAATGTCAGAACGAATTTTACAGTGAGTTTTCTTCTCAATCCAAACTGGTACATTCAGTCTCTGTCAAAACTCGCCACCCTAACGTGAGACTAGGATGAGGCTATTTTCGTTTCCTGGTTCTTTCACTGTTGTACATTATTTGTGAAAGGTTTGGCAGTATCCCTCACTCTGTTAATATTTCAATTAACCTTTAGTATCTTACATGAAAATGTATTTGGTGAACAACGTATTTACTGTTCCTGTAAAATAGAATTACAGGCGAGTTTTAGAAAAATGTCAACTAGAACATTTGTAGAAATTGCCTTAGTGCGCCTATGTGTGATACGCGTTGTGAATGAATGTGCTTTCTATAACGAAATGCACAGCTACGGGTAGAGTTCTGGTAAGATCAGTACACATTAATTTCAGGTCTCTTAAATTAGTTTATTGTTTAGTATTGAATATACAGATATGCCCATGCGCAGTATTATACAGGCGAGATAAAAAATATTATGATGCTTTCGAAAGTGATTGCTACAACCTTGCATAACCCATATATGTGTAACAAATGTAAAGAAATCGGTCTGGAATTTGAATCCTACATGTTCTTTTACAGATGCTTCTCACTATCTGACACAGAGGGTAGCATCTTGGTTAGGATAATATGATTAACGTCTCAGGAATGCAGGAGCCACAGAGGAATGATTTATGCGTATGTGAGCGTATTAGGATGCCACCACATTATCAGCATATTTTAAGGATACATACAACAGATTGTAAACATCATCAATACAAAAAAGCCTCATTGTACTGCCCTCAGAGTATGTCAGCTGCTCTTTTTGGGCAGGGTGGTATTTTCCACAGACTCAGTATTAGGTTTTCCACCAGTTGTTTATCAAGAGCCATCCTTAGAAAACATGACACATTTTGTTGGAAGCGTCTTTCAGTTCTAAAGAATCATCAAAAGAGGAAACATGATACAAGGGAGAAGCTGCATTCATTAAACTGAAACTCTTTGATGCTAGTGACATCATTTACAGCTGTTAAAATACCCTCTAGTTGACAATGCATGTTGCAAGAGAGATAGGGGGGCATATTTATACTCCGTTTGCGCCGGAATTGCGTCGTTTTTTTTTACGCAATTCCGCTGCAAAACTAACTCCATATTTATACTTTGGCGTTAGACGCGTCTAGCGCCAAAGTCCATGGAGTTTGCGTCATTTTTTAGCGTGGACACCTACTTTGTGTTAATGATATGCAAGGTAGGCGTTCACGTCTAAAAAATTGACTCCGAGGCATGTGCGCCGTATTTACACTCCCGGGCAAAATTCACGCCCGGGAGTGGGCGGGTAAAAAAAAATGGCGTACGGCCGCTTTTGCGCCGTTTTTTAGCGCCTGGAAAAGGCAGGCGTTAAGGGACCTGTGGGCTCTGAAGGAGCCCAGAGGTGCCCTCCCATGCCCCCAGGGACACCCCCTGTCACCCTTGCCCACCCCAGGAGGACACCCAAGGCTGGAGGGACCCATCCCAGGCACATTAAGGTAAGTTCAGGTAAGTCATTTTTTTTTTTTTTTGTGGCATAGGGGGTCCTGATTTGTGCCCCCCTACATGCCACTATGCCCAATGGCCATGCCCAGGGGACAGAAGTCCCCTGGGCATGGCCATTGGGCAAGGGGGCATGACTCCTGTCTTTGCTAAGACAGGAGTCATTTCTATGGGGGTTGGGAGTCGGAAAAAATGGCGCAAATCGGGTTGAGGCGAAAAATTTGCCTCAACCTGACTTGCCCCATTTTTTGACGCCCAAGCCTCATATCCCCCTACTCCGCCGCTGCCTGGTGTACGTCGTTTTTTTCCACGCACACCAGGCTGCGCCGGCGGCTAACGCCGGCTAACGTCATTGAATAAATACGGCGCCCGCATGGCGCTTCAGAATGGCGTTAGCCGGCGCTAATTTGTTTGACGCAAAACTGCGTTAGTGCAGTTTTGCGTCAAAAAGTATAAATATGGCCCAGGGTTTTTACAGAGTCAACCATAACAACATGCAACGCTCAGCAGTGAGTAATCATTTAAAATTGTATGCTGCATATTGGCTTTTGTGTACAAATCCTCCTTCAAATCACATCTTAAGTAAATGAATGTGGGGTATGAAAGGGAGGGGAAGGATAATCCGATTGAGTCACGACTCTTGCAGGACCACCAATGGCAGGCAAGGGCAGTGAGAAATCTCCCTATGCATAAGGATCCAGGTTTTTTGTTTTTCACAAATAAACTCCCTACTTTGGGAGCTTGTTTGCGAAAAATAAAAACAAATGCTTAGTGGGCGCAAAATATGGTACGAATCAGCATTAATTTCTAATCAAAGAGCTTCCGTCCTGGCAATCAGAGCACGTTAAACTAAAATCAGATGTACGGTTTGTTATAGGGTGGGCAGAGGCAAAACAACTGCCGACCTGAAGGCCTTGGCAAAAAGCCTACAATGTTAGGAATGGACCGCAAGGTCTAGTTTTTAGTCTTTCATTAGGAAGTCTTTGAGTCAGTGGATGCAAGACAGTTAATACCCGGTGAGCTAGGAAAGCAAGATAAAAGTATCGCAATAGTCTGTCCTACATAATTTGCCTTGCATCCTTAATAGTGCTTAATGAATTTGGAGAACATTTCCATCCAAGGTTGTGTTACCTTGTTTTGCAACATTTTCACGGCATTTCATGGTGTATTATATTCACTATGTGCTAGTTGGAGGCTTTCCGTGGTATGTTGCCACCTTAATTGTAAATTTGGAGTTCTGATTTTCTACAAGGAAGATGGTAACCTATTTGAGTAGTGTATCAAACTCTTTCATATTATATGTTCCATTTCTTTTTGCAACAAATGTATAAATTAGATAATGTTATAATTTACATTTTCATAGGGCCATCTTGACAGGGCATAGGTATGCATTTCCTTTTGCACTTTGTGCCCATTTTGTTGGATCTGGTTAAGGGAAACACCCTCAAAAAGATTACTTGCAGCAGTAAATAATTGTCTGGGAAAGAACAGCGCACCTTCAGCAACCCTACATATCTTCCAACTTGTTACTGTAATTGTCATTGTGTAACGTCAAGGAGAAGTCATAGTATATAGTTATAATACATCTCAATCAATTTACAGTGTAACCCATTTGGCTACACATTGAATCTCAAGGCGGAATTAAAGTTCAAAAGATATGTTACAAATTCAAAGCCAGACTTATGTAAATGAGTCTCAAAAACATACTAATTAAGTACAGACTCTCCAAAGGTGTGGTATGGTGTTGAATCAAAGTAAAATCGAACAGGCATAAGGCAGTCCAGATTTCTAGCATCCTGCTTAATGGTTTAAAATCTAACTAATCTAACTATTATAATAAGTGTTAGAAATGGGGTCTTTGGTTGACAGTCAGGTTACCCCCTGTTCAAGCAAGGACCCTCACTCTAGTTAGGATAAAAGAGAATCACCCTCAGCTAACCCCTGCTTACCCCCTTGGTAGCTTGGCAGAGCAGTAGGCTTAACCTCAGAGTGCTGGGCGTAAAGTATTTGTACCAACACACACAGTAACTTAATGAAAACACTACAAAATGACACAACACCAGTTTAGAAAAATAGGAAATATTTATCTAGACAAAACAAGACCAAAACGACAAAAATCCAACATACACAAGTCAAGTTATGATTTTTTAAAGGTTTAAAATAAAAAGAGTCTTTAGGTAGTTGTAACACCACACTAGCGCTGCTAGCGTGAAAATGTACCTGGTTTGCGTCAAAAATAACCCCGCACGGGCGGTGTGCGTCGAAAGTAACCCTGCACGGCTGTGTGCGTCGAAAACAACTCGGCACGGCGGTGCGCGTTGAAAAAGCCAGCCACACGACGATCCGAAAGTCCCGCGGCGCAGGGTGCGATCTCTCAGCCTCCGTCAGCGATGCTGCGCGTCGTTTCTCCTGCTCCGGGCGTCGGTTTTTCGGTCGCGTTTCCTGCGGCGTCGTTTCTCAGCTGCGGAACCGGCGTCGCGTCGTTTTCTCAGCCGCGATCGGATTCGCGTCGATCTTTTCTCCGCACGGTGCTCGGTGCGTGTATTTTTGTCCTTAGGCTGCCAGCCTCTCCTTTCAGGGTCCCAGGAACTGGAAGGGCACCACAGAGCAGAGTAGGGGTCTCTCCAGAGACTCCAGGTGCTGGCAGGAAGAAGTCTTTGCTATCCCTGAGACTTCAACAACAGGAGGCAAGCTCTACATCAAGCCCTTGGAGATTTCTTCTTCAAGATGGAAGGCACACAAAGTCCAGTCTTTGCCCTCTTACTCTGGCAGAAGCAGCACTGCAGGAAAGCTCCACAAAGCACAGTCACAGGCAGGGCAGCACGTTTTCCTCAGCTATCAGCTCTTCTCCAGGCAGAGGTTCCTCTTGGTTCCAGAAGTGTTTCTGAAGTTTGTAAGTTTGGGTGCCCTTCTTATACCCATTTTAGTCTTTGAAGTCACCTTCCTTCAAAGGGGACTCACACCTTCTTGTGAAATCCTGCCTTGCCCAGGCAAGGCCTCAGACACACACCAGGGGGCTGGAGACAGCATTGTCAGAGGCAGGCACAGTCCTTTCAGATGAGAGTGACCACTCCACCCCTCCCTCCTAGCAGAGATGGCTAATCAGGAAATGCAGATCACACCCCAGCTCCCTTTGTGTCACTGTCTGGTGTGAGGTGAAAAACAACCCAACTGTCAAACTGACCCAGACAGGGAATCCACAAACAAGGCAGAGTCACAGAATGGTTTAAGCAAGAAAATGCTCACTTTCTAAAAGTGGCATTTCCAAACTCACAATCTTAAAATCAACTTTACTAAAAGATGTATTTTTAAATTGTGAGTTCAGGGATCCCAAACTCCACATGTCCATCTACTCTCTAGGGGAATCTACACTTTAATCATATTTAAAGGTAGCCCCCATATTATCCTATGAGAGAGAGACAGACCTTGCAACAGTGAAAACGAAATTGGCAGTATTTCACTGTCAGGACATATAAACCACATTACTATATGTCCTACCTTATCCATACACTGCACCCTGCCCTTGGGGCTACCTAGGGCCTACCTTAGGGGTGCCTTACATGTAAGGAAAGGGAAGGTTTAGGCCTGGCAAGTGGGTACACTTGCCAAGTCGAATTTACAGTGTAAAAATACACATACAGACACTGCAGGGGCAGGTCTGAGACATGATTACAGAGCTACTTATGTGGGTGGCACAACCAGTGCTGCAGGCCCACTAGTAGCATTTGATTTACAGGCCCTGGCACCTCTAGTGCACATTACTAGGGACTTACTAGTAATTCAAATATGCCAATCATGGATAAACCACTTACATACAATTTAAACAGGAGAGCATATGCACTTTAGCACTGGTTAGCAGTGGTAAAGTGCTCAGAGTTGAAAAGCCAACAGCAACATGTCAGAAAAAAATAGGAGGCAGGAGGCGAAAAAGACTGGGGATGACCCTGCATAAGCAAAAGTCCAACACGACCCCCTACCAGCCTAAAGCCAGGGGAGAACAATCAATACCTTGATGTACTTCCCTGATTGGGGCGATAGAACAGGGACCCAGGCCCACAACAGCAGGGGCATGTTCCAGTTCTACGCCTTCCTGACTCCAGTTGGATCCCTCTGTCCATACTCTCAGGGCCCACTAAGCTAACCCATGGGGAACCCTTCTCCACATCTACAGACACCATCTGTGCAACACCTAACTTTACTTTGCTCACAGATGTATTGCAATGGGCAGATAGTACCACCAGGGCCAACACAGTGGTGTTGCCCACTCCACCCCCGGGGTGTGACTCTCGTCCTCCCCCCCCCAGGGGCAACTCTGTCCACCAGGACAGCAAGCCACAGTGGCCCCAGACAACTGTCAGGGATGAGAGCCCGACCTCAGGCCTCTCTAACCACTGTGACTGTGGAGAGTGGGGGGCGGTAGCCCCAGGTGCCTGGCACCCTTTGACCACTCTCTCTTCCACCAGGTCAGGGATGACAACCTGACCCTGGTCCTCCCCTCTGGGGCTCTGTAACCTCCCTGCAGAAGCGGCACCCCCAGAGTCAAAAACTGTCAGGGTGCTTGTAGAAGCAGTCCTGCACAATTCTTCCACCAGTGCAGGGATGTTAACCTGCAACTGATCCTCCAACCTGGGGTCTGTACCTTCAGGTTGGACCAGGGCCAGGGGTGAGGCTTCCCTCCCCCTGCCCTCTCTTCAGGGGTCCTGACCCACCCAACTAGGAGTGCCCCCCCCAGAAGACAACATGGTAGGGGCACTGTTAGCAGTAGCCCCTTCCTCCAGGTCAGGGGGGACACCCTTAACCTGGCCTCCCAATCCAGGGTCTGTACCCACAGACTGGATCACTGCCTGGCAAACCAGGACTTCCTGGGGGGCATACCTACCCCCTACCAGGTCAGAGTTTACCCTCTGAACCTGGTCATCCAACCCAGGGTCACCACCCTGCGGTTGAACCACTGCCTGGCACACCAGGACTTCCTTGGGAGCACACTTACCCCCCATCAGGTCAGAGTTTACCCCCTGAACCTGATCCTTCAACCCAGAGTCACCACCCTGCGGTTGAACCATTGCCTGGCACACCAGGACTTCCAGGGGGGCACACTTACCCCCCTCAAGGGACACACTGTCCCGAAGGGCCACACAAGAGTCTGGCTGGCGCAGGTCTCCTGACCTCTGCCCATCTGACAGAGTCTGGATTCCCCCCAACCCAGAAATGGTCTCACCAAGGTCATTCATGGGGGGCTCTGCTCTCAGAGCTGACCCCTGACCCTCCAGGTTCTCCACTGGGGTCCGCAACCCCCTCTCAACCCTCTGTCTGGACTTCTGCACCCCCTCACTAGGAGTGGTACTGCCAGACACCAGAACTGGTGGGACGCTGGCTACAGCGGCCCCCCCAAGTTCTCCTGACACTGTGGGGTCTCCCTCAACAGATGGCCCTATGGTACAGGCTAGGCTTCCCTCCTGGTGTTCCCGCAGGGAACCCTCCAGGACCTGGGACCGGATCTCGGGCACCTTGGGCCTCAACCCATCCCCATTCCCTCTCCTCTGAGACTGGACATGGGGTCCCTCACCCATCCCACTACACTGGGACCTACCTGGGACACTACAATCCTTCCCTACCTCACCTGGTTGGGAACTACCTAGACCACTCCTCTCAGGAGCACCCCCAAATGCCTCTTCAGACTCTCTAAAGATGCTCCAATTTATGGATATAAGGAATGAATCAAGAGTACCAGCATCACAGAACCCTCGGTAGACGTTCTGCAGAAGAGAGATGTGCGTAACATAAAACCACATCATCCGAAGTGAAGAAAAAGCGGTCTGTACCTCTCTAAGGGGCATATTCAAAAGCCCCTAGTGCCACCGGAGCATCACTGTTTGAGATGCTCTGGTGGCACTGTGCACTGCACCATATTTACAAGGTGGCATTAAGCCACTTTTTGTGGCTTAAAGCCACCTTGTGAATATGGCCCCTTCACATGCAGCAGTTTGCGTAAAAGGGGAGTTCAATGAGTGTTGCTGTGGGAGTTCAACAGCAACACCCATAGCATTTTGATGCTGCCCCAGATTTACAAGAAATAATACAACTGTGAAAATCTAACCTCACCCCAGGGGTGGCATAAGAATGGTGCAACCAGGAGAAAAGCTTTAATTTCTTCTAGTTTTTTGCTCTTCCATGTGTGCTGCATTCTGCAGCACACTAGAAAGAGCAAATTACCATTGAAGATTGTTGTTGTGCAGGAAGGTGTCCCTTTCTACACAAAAACAATCTCCCCCACCACGCAGCCAACCTTGCACCATGGCACAAGGGTGCCTGCATAGGCGATAGGCAGCTAATTTAGCACTGGTGCAGGGGGAAACGCAGGCATGCGCCATATTTTCGTAGATACAGTGCATCCCTGAGTTTCAGACCTGAGGCAACGCGGTACTGCCAATTTTGGCTCAGCGCCGCACCAGTTCTTTGTAAATATTCCCTAAAGTCTCTAAAGGTCGCTCTAATCAAAGGGTATAAGGAATCTGCCTTCCTAATTAACCAAACACCACTTTAATCTCTGCAGACCTTTCGGTAGCTGATGTCAACAGCAGTAATTTTCCACTTTCTATGCACAATTTGAATTAGCGACTACAATTAGCCTTTCATCTCCCAGGCCAAGCCTCAGGACAACCTTTGATTCCTCCTTGTCCAGGAATCTGGAGGGGAGTTCTTCTTCATGGGTGCTCATTAACACTACTCATCTTTGGTAAACCCTTTCCATACCCCTTTCTCTAAGACTAACAATGTCAATGAGATGTGTGCAGAAACACTTGCAAATAAAGAAATGTGCAACTCCACATTGAGGGTTAAACACAGAAAAACATTTCAGGCCTTAACTCCAGCCAAGTTTACATAGTACTCAATGCACTTTCAAATACAAGATTATACATGCATTTCTCATAAGCACAATAAATGAAGAATAAATATGAAAATATAATTTAACTAAGATACATTAGTACCAATACATTTGAATACAAATACAGAACATGCATGCAACCTTTCTACATTTCTACTTATAGGTACCCTCAATTTTATGATTTTCAGTGCACCACATTTAGGTGAATACATTTAGAACACACATTATGTATGTCATTAATTGTATTCGAAAGTAATTTCTGAAACGCACAATAGCACAACCAAGTTATGCTTTCTCAAGACCTACAGAGGTGGATTAATGAGAGTTCTCATTTGATGTAGTGTATTATTCCATGCCTGTTCAGTTGATTATAGGTTGTTTTATGGCGGGGACTGGTACTTTACTGTGTGAGGGACACATAGGGGTTCTATCTTATGTGAGTGTGAGGGGGCCAATCAGTATAAGGGAGTTATTATGGAGAATATTTGAATTGCATAAATGCTGAATGCTATTTTATTAGTACTAGTGAGGGCCAGGTTGCTAGTTTATGAATTTACATTACTATGTAAATACCCTGCCTTGAGGCTACGTCAGCATGTCTCTATTGTGCAGGATCATTTCCATCACCGCTTTCTCCCTTTTTCACTCTTTTCCTATCTTTTGCTTCCTCCTTCCTTTTCTTCTGTCCTGTTCTGGATCAAGTCTGATAATGAAAGGTATGCCCAAGTTCACAAAAATGAGAACGTGTGCACAGCACCTGCACAAATTAGGCATTGTTTTCCTGGTCATTCTCCATCCTCTCCCCAAACAAATGTTCTTTATTTGCAGTGGAACTCTTCTGCATCTTGTGTGGCAGTCATCTTATCTCCCTTATGGTGATTACTTCCACCTATTACACTTACTTCTTGTTCATGATTTGTTTCATTGTGTCAATTGAGCGTACTGGTGTTAAAGTATTTCTTTTCATTGTTTCAGATAGACATTATGATCCTGATACAAGTCAAAGACATTAGTTTAGTTTTTATGTGTTTTTTAACATGTTCATCCCCTTGTACCTTTCTCAATAGTCCGTTTTCCATGTTCATGTGTGTAGTTTATTTAACTCATTCCTTTAATTTGTCCAATTAACATACTCCCAAATCGGACTCTCATGGCAACTGATGCAGTTAGAAATATTTAGTTCAGAGGTGAGACAGCAGAAGAAACGGTCTGTATATAATTTTCATCCATTGTTTCTCTTTTAGTCTGATTCTCACTGCGAGATCTTTATAAATCTTCAATACCAGTCGGTTTTCTATTTTTATTCTATCGTACTCCCTACAGTAGTCCGCTTTCTATGTGTATGTTCAGGTGGTCTATTTAAAGATTTCCTTTTGGCGGTCCCGTTAGCGTACTCGCAAATAGAATATTGATTGAAATGGAGGCTATCAAGATACTTTACATGCAGGTGACATTGCGAGAGGATAGAGCCATTATATTTGGTCTAGTTTGACCTGTCCTTTGTTTTTTCGAAAAAAATGTGCGTGACTAGAGATACATTGTGGCATTTTGTCTGGTGTTTATATAGGACAGTTGGTGTTGACGCCTGACATTGCTGGTTACCTGTACTAAAAGTGTTGCTTACATACCATTGTTCGCTATTCTGGATCATAAACGTGATTTTTGACTTTTCTATTAGGCAATGGTTTAATTTGGTCCACATAAATACACTAAGGCATGGATATTTTTTATAATATATGTAAGTATTGGGGACCCACAGGGTGTTTGTCTCTCGGGATTATTTCAGTGTTATCACATGTCACTACTAATTTGCTTAACCACTGCTCTGGGTCTTTATCCCTGGTTTTCTCTTTTTGATTCTGGTTTCCTATCTGCAACGTCCAGTTTCTTTCCTTTTGGTTTCATATTCACAAGGTGATGGCTTGGCTTTGATACAGTTTTCATGGCATTGTTTATTTCAAGCTTGTGTTTTGATGATATTTCAGCCCTGAGGAAGTCGTTGGGGTTATTCCCCTTTGACGAAACCCGTGTTGGCTGGCGGGTTATTCAAGATGTAAAGATCCCATCAACGGTGGGCTGTGTTTTCTGGAACCATATCTACATTGTACCTTGAAATTGTTCATGACGTGCATCATATAGATTTGCTGTATTCTTTTGAAGAAGCTTCACCTATGTTTGGATTCCAAATTACTTTGTAAATAAATCCAACAAAAGACTGACTAACTTTCATAAGAGTTGTTTTTGCAATATTCGCACTTTTATGTTTATATTAAGCCAATTAACAAGTGTGATATTCATATCCTATGGGCCTCCTTGCACTTTGTTACACTACGATCAAAAATGTTGACCCTAGTGTAGCAAATCACCATAAAGGCATCAAAACCTTTGATGCTATTGTGCTAATGACCACCATGGTGCACGGTAATATAAATAGGGCACAGCCATAGGGTCATTATTTGCTGGTAGGGGGGCACAAGAAAAGTGGCGTATCATAGCTGATGCACCACTTTTTTTTAAATATGGGCAGTGGTCTCCCACGCCCTCGTAGTGATACAGCATAGTCTAACTATTAAAACTGACGAAATAAACATACAACACTGCACCTAATAATATTAAAACAAAGATAAAAAATACAAAAATCAGCACTGAAAATGATTTATATATTCATAAACTTCGGAAAACAGGCTGTATGTCGAGGTGTATCACTATTTAATCATGCTGTAATAGGTTCTGTGATTCTTTGAAATCCTAAACGTGCATAGATGGGTTTTAAGAGATACAACAATGCCGCAAATAGACAAACGTATGCACCATTGATTCCTCTTCACACAGACATAAATTCACCCACTTCCCTCCACCTCAAAATCCATTCAATGGAAACAGTAGAAAACGAAGATGAGCTAATTTAAACTTGTAGAACAGGGAAAGTGAAGTGATAATGCAGATATACTAATTAGAAATTATTAATGAATGTTTGAGTAATTAACATAGAAAAATAATGTGCACATTTGAAAATGTGCCCTCGGAGAGCGATCACCAAGATTCACAAATGTACTAATAAAATGAATAACATGCATGAAATGTAGAAAAATGTATTAATGTGGTAGTATTTCATACTGAGATATATAACGTATGTTTTGCATTATATTGTAGAGCTAACTTAGCCGAAGTTGTGGCCTAGTTTGCCAGGCCTTGTGCAGAAGTCGAATATTAACGCACAATGAAGGAAAAACAAAACTAATGTGATGGACTGACCATGAAACGCTCATTGTTTAATAAAATCTGCTCAGCTAAAATCCTATGCGTGAACCACGAACAGGAGATGGCGGAATAAAGGTTTTGTATTTAAATCAGTGTAAAGCATACTGGATGTACTTTCTCAGGACTTGAACAATGGAGACACTGACTTCAGAAGAAGATGCAACATTTTTGATACCTGATGAGCCGGATGATGAGGACATCGTACAGTGAACCAATCGACATCCTGAGAACTGTGCAATATTAGACTTCTTTGATTTGGAAAATTAAGATAATTGGACGGAGTCATAACTGGTGATTATTTGACCAATTAGGAATTGGGGGATAGTCTGGGCGACTTTGGTATAATGCTGTGACAAAGGGAGAAAAGCTCAGATGTTGGAGGTTAGGCGTGAACGTTCGAAGAGATTCAAGATTCTGTCATTGGGCTTATTCTCCTGAGAGCCTGATGTGATGCTGATCGATTGATGACCTGAAGATGAAGACTGACTTTGTTGCTGATCCATATCGTGGATAGGTAGCTATGACAATGTGACTAAATTACCTTTTGTGCCTTTTCTTTCTAGGTACCGACTGCACTGTTTAAGAGTTTTCTTTTAGCTAGATGTTTTTCCAAAATAATGTTCTAAATTGTTTTCGCATGAAGTCCCACATGCAGATACTAATCTGGTTTAGGTGAGGTCCCTACATTACGTCATTGACAAACGCAGAGACAATTGATTGACAAACTGATTTGCTGAACTTCGTTATTTATGTTGACATATTCATTCCTGATTCAGTTATTGACTTATGCTACTGCTTTAGAATGTACTCTAATGTGAGTTTTGAGTAGATTATGTTTTTGGCACCTTCAAATGAATTAATATGGATTTGCTTTGAATTAAGTTAGGATTAATCCCATGATTTAGTATTGTAACTAATAGGAAAATAAAATTGATAAAACGTATATTGAGTTGTGGTTATTCATGACTGAATGTCATGGTGTGATGTTATGAACTGCTGATTAGTGTTTTGCAAATGTTTATTGATTTGTGTACTGATTATTGATGAACTTTGGTTACACCGTAGCTAGGATACTCCATGCGAATCAAAAGGTTCATCGACCTATATGCGTCCCCTTACAAGTTTACTTAAGGTCCGGGAGTGCTAGCAGAAGTGTTTAAATATTTCTGGTTGATCCCTGACTGTAGAAGTGTGCAGCCATCCTGGATGTTTGCTTTGTATGAACTTATCTAGATCTTCTAAGAAGGAGGTTGATGTGACCTCTGCTCAAGTGATTTTTTAAGGAAATAAGTGGCATTTGGCTAGCTCAAGTTCTGGCTAGTTGCAGATGAACTCCAATACAGTAACACAGAGTTAATTCTAACTTGTTTACTTCTAACTTGTTATTATGCAAAATTTGGCGCTGATCTAATTTTGGATTACAGAAGGACATATTTGGTTGAAAGTATACCAGGCTTCTGTAATGCAAATTCTATGATTCTAAGAATCAGAAGTGGAACAAAAGTTGCTAAGCATAAAGCACACCACTCTACTACATTGGCCAGGTGTGTCATTTTATCTGAAAATTCTGCAAACCCACACATCTATCTTAGCATCAGTTTAGCCATTAGTGCTTTGACGGTCCCGATAATTGTTTACTTTAAATTTTGAAAGAGGAAGCTCAATGGAGCAGATTTTGTTTTCAGATAGAGGTGGTATTACTAATATCCCCTCATTTAGGTGTCGCATTTGTGACCTCTGGCTTGCCCCTTGCAGCCCCTGGCACTGCCTTTGTGACCTCTGGCCTCAGAGGTGGCAATATCAGTGTCAGGAAGACAGGAGGCAACTCCTCCTTACAGACGTTTTTTGGGGCTCCAGTTTTGTTTTCTGGCAATGTTTTATTACTCTAATAGTGAATAATACTATATTATTCACTATTAGTGTAATAAAGAATGGAGTACAGTTAGTTGGACTATAGATCTCCCTGTCAGAGGAGATAAGTAAAACGTGCTTTTAAATGGATGTTTGTGTGCATTCTTGTGGGTGAGAGCGTGTTTATGTGAGAGTGTCTATGTGTGAATGTGTGTGCATGTGCAAGACTGTGTGTGTGTGTGTGTGTGTGTGAGTGAAAATGAAGATAAAATGGCTTGCAATGTCACTTCCGCTACCCCTGGCATTTTGATGAATTGATGTTCATGTTCTTCTGAGAGCTAGTGCACATTTCAAAGTGGGCATGGGCATAAATACCTCCCTTGAGTTAGACTGAGCAAGCATGTTCATCTGCATTTAGGGTGACTTGAGATTTAGGGGTTCTCCCCACGCCCTCTAAGAAACTTTAAACAAAAAGGGTCAAATGTACAATTTACAGTTCAAGGTTGACATAAATTGTCTAAGCACTAATGCATTATTTCAAAACATTTGTGGTGTGTTAGGCATGATGTGCCCACCGGGGTCTTAGGACTCGCCCTTACCAAGAAAACTTTGTAAAGATGGTGGCAAAACAGAGGATTTTAAAAGAATGGCCATTAAAAAAGTTTGCTAAAAGTTAGATGCAGTTTGGGCAGTTAAGAAAATCTGGTAATGGGCAATGCCATGACCATACATATTTTGAAAATGTTTTTAGCATCTTTCTTAACTTCACTTTTCATCCTGCCAGTACCAAGTATAATTTCAGTCTTATGCTGTGATGACTGAGACAACACATGGAAGGGGCATTAATCAAACGTATTGCAAATTTCACACCGCTGGTTGTAGACAGCAGTACTACATAAATCTTACAGGCTCATAAAGCAATGCTTATTCTGAATTACTTGGAGCTCAATGAATTATACAGCAGACAGGTAACACCAGACTTACACACTCAAAGTTGTGACAGCAGTAGTGAAAAAGCTTTATAAACATGAATGATGAAATGCCTCCCTGCAGGACGACATCATACCGCTACCAAGGACTAAAAACTCAACAAATGCTTAAATATCAGTTTTATATTTACCAAAAACAACAGCTTGGCAGTTTCTATAAATTCAGACATTTTGCAATGAAATACATTTATTTTTTTCTCTATAATCTACTGGTCTTCAACTGCTGCTCCCAAGGGTAGTACCCTGGAGTCAAAAGATGCCAGAGCCTTATAATATGAAGTTGCTCTCCACAGTTAGTTGATCCTTGTTCAATAAGATTGACCTCGCCAACCCAACCTTTAACACGTATGTAAATGAGATAGTGTCTGTTTATATACTCAAAAATACCTATTCCCAATAAAACTACACCTGCTGCAGGCCTACCAACCCAGTTTAGACCGGGTGAAAGAAACAGAGATCTTGCAATACAAACACAGTGCACATGTTCTGTCTCCCCCATGGCATTTTCTTAGTGGACCTTTCTTTGATTGTAGCTTCAATTGCACTAGGGAGCAGCAGCACTTTCAGCAAATAGCAGAAACACTGAGTAGAAACAGTGGCACTTTAAAAGTAAGCAGTTGCAGAAGGGACTATGCTTTCATTGAGAAGAAGTAGCACCACTTTCATAACAGAGGAACATCAGCACTCTCAGTTAGGAGCCTAAGCAATTTCAGTGGGAAGGAGCAGCAGCACTTCCTGTAGGAATGGTTAGAGGTACTACAATTATGACAAACAGTACATTCTGAGTTGGACTGCTACATGGTCTATGGTGAGTCGAAGTTCCTTCTGATTGAGGCAGCCTCGTCTTCAGGTTGCAGTAGTAGCACGTTATCAGTGGACCAAAAACACTTCCCCTGGGGAATACTAGCACACTAATTTGCAGGGATAAGCAGCGCCGTCTAGAGCACATTTTGGTCTTCTGGGGCAGAACTGTTATCTGAGTATACAGAAGCACTTTCAACAACCAAGGTTTCCGGGCTTCCAGTGTGAAGAAGAAGGCATGGGGTGTACATACATACAGTTCAACCCCTTCACAAGTGTACAGAGCTGGATGTTGCAGACACCTGCCCTCTGATTTACATAAAAATGTTTTCACTGGTTCCCCTGTGCTTTGCCACTAACGACCTAGCTAGAACCTGTCCTCTGCTCACTCCGAATTTGTTATATTGACCGTGCCCATCCTCAATGAGTTGCAACCTTAAGTGTGTTGTGTTGGCGCTGAACCTTCTTAAGTTGTTGGCAGTGCACTTAGTTGCACTATTGCGAGCTGAAGGTAGACCAATGAATTTCCAGAATTGGCACTCCAGAATGGAGTTCCATTTCATTTGATCAAAAATACACCCGTTAGCGTGTCTGACCTTAATAAATAAACTTACAAGGGGACGCGAATAGGTCAATTAACCTTTTGACTTGTTTAAGATGTTCTCGCCATAGCTCAAATACATAAACAAATAATCAATTTATAATAATCAGCAATCATTAGTAATTAATAAAATCAATAATCAATGGAGTCAGTAACTGTCACGCACCATGACCTTTCAGCCATGAATAACCACAGCTTTAGCAAAGTTTAGTAATTTTATTTCCCTTATATAAACAATGCTAAAGTCATGTAGATTAATCTCAAATGGAACACATATAAGAACATAACTAGTTGCCCAAAATGGTGGAAGAACTGCAATCTAATCAAAGCTTTAATCGCAACACATTCTAAGATAATGGTGCAGATCAAAAGCAGAGTCAGCTGTAATGAAGTAATCACATACATAGAATTCAACAAGATAACTCGTCAACCATTAGTCACTGTAATTCTTCAGTTACGTTTGAGTGTTCACAACTAATGTCAGCTTAGCATCAGCATGTTGGGCTTCATGCAAAACAATTTAGAACACAAATTTAGGAAGACATCTAGCTATGGGTCTATCAAGATAGCACAATTGGTACCTAGAAAGGAAAGGAATAAAATGTGTTACAGTCACATCGTCATAATTACCTATCCACTGTATGAGTCAGCCAAGCAGAATCAGTCTTCGTCCTCAGGTCATCAAGTCAATCAGCAAGCATCAGGCTCTCAGTCAGAGAGTAGGAGCCCAATGACAGAATCTCGAATCTCTTCTAAAGTCTCTTCTTTTCTCACTAACTCAGTAATTCCCTCAAACCTCCGAAAGTATCTCTGAGTAATTCTCCTCTGTTGCGTTGTTATATCAGTCACCTAAACTATCCCCTAATTCCCTACTGGTTAGTTAATCGTACATTTATACACTACCCAATAATATTTCTGTACCAAATCTATTAATTCTAATATTTCACTCTTCTCATGAAGTTGATTGGTCCACTTTACGATGTCCTCATCATCCGGCTCCTCAGGTAAGAAATTTGTTGCATCTTCATCTCCAGTCAGTGTCTTCATTGTTCGCGTCCTGGGAAACTACATCTTACATACATTAAACACATTTTGTTACATTACTTGGAACATCGGCTCCTGTCTGTGGGTTCTCACAAAGCTTCGGTTAAGCACTTTTAACAAGACAATGGACATTTCACAGTTTAGTTCACTCTGTCAGCAATTTTATTAACCGCTAAGAAATACAGCTTCTGCATGAGGCCTGGCAAAACTAGGCCAAAACACTCGCTAAGTTAAGGGCTAACTAATAAGCTAGAGCATACCTCATAACCCTAAATATGACATATTACTACAGTAATCAAATGCATTTTCAATATGTTGTAAGTATTAATCATTAATTTGTGCACATCGTGAACACTAGTGGCCATTTTTCGAGGTCACATTACTTTTCTACGTTATTCATTTTCTCCATAATTCTTTATTCAAAGCACATAAACACTCATTAATTATTTTCTAGTTAAGACAAATGCTTCAGCAATCCCTCCTCTCATGACTATGGGTGTCATTACAACCCTGGCAGTCCAAGACCACCAGGGCTGTTGTGACGGAAGCACCGCCAACAGGCTGGCGGTGCATTCTGGGTCATTGTTGCACCGCCGGGGCTGGCATTTTTCCGCCACAATGGCCCCGGTGGTTCTAATCCACCAGGGCAGCACTGCTAGCAGCGCTGCTCAGGGTAGTACGAGTCCCCGTACTGCCAGCCTTTTTCTGGCGGTTTGAACCACCAGGAAAAGGCTGGCGTACGGGGAGTCGCGGGGCCCCCTGACAGGACCCCGTGCAGCTTTTCAGTGTCTGCTATGCAGACAGTGAAAAGGCCGACGGGTGCAACTGCACCCGTCGCACGGCCGCAACACCAACGGCTCCATTTGGAGCCGGCTCCTGTGCTGCGTCCGAGATCCCCGCTGGGCCGGCGGGTGGAAACCAGGTTTCCGTCCGCCGGCCCAGCGGGGATCTCAAAATGCCCGCGCCGGGAGTGCGGCCGCATTGGCGGCCAACCGGCGGTCAGTTCTTGGCGGGCGGCTTCAGCCACCCACCAAGGTCATAATGAGGGCCTAAATGTGTCATCACACCAATTACCACCCAGAATTTTATAGTTTAATTTCTTCAAAATGTTGTCTTCTCTTTGCATTTTCCCTGTAAATTCTTTCCCTTTTATTTTCTTCCCTCCTCTGATTATTCCTAGACTTTTTTGAATTTCATTCTTTTGCATAATGTGCATAATGCCCATATCCCTAATAGACATCCTACGACAATTAAAATTCCCTGTAATATTTTCAATAATACCCCTTTCCAAATGCTGCTGAGCCAATTTCCCACTGAAGCAAACCCCTTACCAACCTTTACCCACACACCTGGTTCTTTTAATTCAACAGAATGGATACAATCTTTTGATAAATCTGGCCCAAAGTCTCTTATCTCTTTACTATTGTCAGGAATGTATGAGCAACAATGCCTAGAGTTAATCATTTTACAGACTCCGCCATCCTTCGGTAAAAGAATGTCTAAAGCAAGACGATTTTGAAGAGTCATAGCTCTATCCGCAGCTAATTCAGTATCTATCAGGAGAATAGCCCCTAAAAAATGTGTCAGCATGTTATCCACAATAGTAGACAACTTTTGAATCTTGATGGAATTCAGGATGACTCCCACTGAAGGAATCACCGCACCAAATATATCTCCCACTGTCGCAGAAGAGGACTCCCTCCTCTGTCTCTTATGATGAAATACAGTCACTTTTGGAAACATTTTCAAATCCTCCATCCGGTAAATCTTTGGGAAAACTGTCCCCAAATTACATGTCCCATACCATCCTCGTGGCAAACGATAATAAGCATTAAGTCCACAAATACAATAGATCCCTGGAATTGCAGGGTCCTGTCCATTTACTCTGAAACAAAAACACATGCCTGCATTCACTCATACCCACAAATAAAGTGTCAGTGCGTGATTTTGGCCTATATATACAAAGCTTCCCTACGTGTAGCGCATCTAAAGCTAGTTTCTCTTGCTTTCTAATTGAAGTATAAGCATAATCATTCTTGTAAGTCCTTTTCTCTAAGCCTTTATCTGATTTCTCCTTTAGTGCCTTTCTCCTTTCATCAGTATGATCTAAGAAGCTCTTCTCTAAAAGTGTAACAAAGCATTTCAGATGATTCTTGTGCACATAAGCTGTACCAAACGTTAAAGTAGGTTCAAGGAATCCGCTAACTGATACAATGTCATTATCCTTAGCTGTTCTACTCAAATACCTAATGATAGTAACAAACGAAAACACAGATCATGATTAGAGTAGAAATACTGAATATACACCTGGTTATAGAACCTTGCTAGTAGCAGACTACAACTTATTCCATATGTTAACGGCAAGCTTTGATAGGTGACTCCTTCCTCAACTGATGAAGGAATCTGCGTACACACAAGACAATCCTTCGCATCCATCGTCTCAACATACTCACTCAATAAGCAATAGAAAACGTTAGAAGAAAGTTCTCCCTGTGCATTAGTAAAATCATGCAAATACTTCTCATCTAACTTACATTTCTCTAAAGCAGTTAGTGTAGTAGTCTCAAAAGCAGAAGTATAGTTGGCTCCTTGTGCATCAAGATACGACATACCCACAATCAACACCATAAACAATATCCCACACATGATTGCCAAACCAATGTGCATATATTTACAGCGCCTAGCATTTCTTATCTAAATCAGCCATGATATGTAAAGAATCAAAAGCAGAAGTAACTCATAAAGAACTTGCAGGAAAATCAAAACACAAAAATAAATGACTCTTCCTTCAGCAGTTCAGTTTTGCTCCAGGAACCCTTCTTCCTTGTCAAAATCAGCTAGCAGCTTGTCAAAAAAAGGTTTCAAAAAGTCAAATCAGGTTATCAATGTATTTTCCGGTTACTTTCAACAGTCTCTTTCTCAAAAATATTTCTCAGATTGTTTCAACAGTTTAGTTGATCAATTTTCTTCACATCACCTCAAAATATTGACTTGGAACCTCCCTCAAAACAAAAAGACATAGGCCCTCATTACAACTTTGGTGGGCGGCAGAGGCCACCCGCCAAGGTTTTACTGCTGAGAGGCCGCCTATGCGGCCGCAATCCCACCGGCCACATTATGACATCCCCGCTGGGCCGGACAGACAATGAACTTGCGCCATGCTCATGACAAAACAATATGAAAGGCTTTGTGTAGTCAGGCATACCCAATGCTGGAGCTCTGCACAAACTTTCTCCCAACTCAGTGAACACTCTCATTTCATCCTGATCTAACACTATGGGATCTGTGACATCCTTATGAGTCAGCTTCTGCAACGGTCTTGAATTTTCTGAAAAATTCGGGATCCGTTGGCGACAGTAACCTACCATTCCCAAAACCATCCTAACATCTCTCTGTGTACTCAGGGGACTTATCTGCAATATCATTGTAATCCTTTCTCTTGATATTTTCCTCGTCCCTTTCTCAATTTGGTGACCCAAATACTTCAGTACCTTCTGACAGTACTGCAATTTCAGTGGTGACACTTTATGACCATATTTTCCCAAATGGTTCAACAGGGCAATCAAGTCATACTTACACTCGTCCCTTGTCTTGGATGCAATCAATAAGTCATTAATGTACTGTACCAGAGCCGATTGGAAAGGCAGTTCCAACGACTCTAAATTCTTTTTCAAGATCTGATTAAACAAGGAAGGTGATTCTGTGTACCCTTGAAAAAGCCTGCACCAGTAGTAGGCTTTATCCAGAAATTTGAAACAAAAGAGAAATTGGCTATCCTCATGAAGGGGCACAGAAAAAAATGCTTGTGACAGATCAATGACTGTAAACCATTCTGCATCACATGGAATCTGGAACATTATCACAGCTGGATTGGGAGCTATGGGTCAACACTTGACCACAATCTAATTAATTTTTCTCAAATCCTGAACAATCCGAACCTTCCCACATGGCTTCTTTAAACACATCATCGGTGAATTACATGGGCTGCTCAACACTTCTTTTAGAACTCCTTGTTTCACAAAATCTGCAATTATCTGAGTCACTTTCATCAGGACATTGTGTGTCATGTTTTACTGTGGAAGCTGCGGAAACACTGCATTCGGTTTTAAGGTAACCTTGATTGGCTCCACTCCTTCGATATACCCTACTTCTTTTCCTGTCAACCCCCATATGTTCTCTTGTACTGTTGCCTGCAAATCAGAATGTAGCTCTTTCACTGTGAAGATTGGGAAAAACTCAATCAATGGGGTATTCTTCATTTGTAGTTTCACACTTAGTTTCTGGGGCTGGGTCTTCCTCATCATCACTATTCGTCTGGATTTCAATTCCATAATTTGAGCAAGTAATCAAACACTTTGTCTTACACAGCAAGTCCCTTCCCAGTAGGGATACTGGACTCGAGTCACAGACTACAAATGCATGCAGTCCCTGGAAATTGCCAATCTCAAATGGCACTGGATCTGTAATCTGGTTTGTCAAATACTGATTCACATCCCCACAACCTGAACTGTTCTTTCTGAAAGGGACAAATTCGGAACTTCCTCACTACTCACTGTAGAGCGTCTAGCTCCCATGTCCACCACAAATGAGACTGTGTCCCATTACCTTTCCCCTCACATAGGGTCCTCTCAGATCTACCTCTAAAGAAGTTGCTAGCACAAATGGGTCCTCATCTGAGCTGTCACTCATCCATTCACCATTTACTTCATTCTCACTGTGTAACGGGAATTGGTGCACTGTGTTACTACTTCTGTCTTGCCTCTGACCTATGACCTGTTGAGGAAGCATCATCTGTTGTTGCTCCATCGGGGCTTGAGGTATCTGCATTTGCTGTCTAGGTACCATTGGAACCTGCTGCTGCATTGGCTGCAATTGTGACACTTGTGAACAAGGCATTTGCACCTGTTGCATGGGCTGAAAATTCTGCACTTGATCCACATTATTCTGAAACGTTGGATTAGGACCCCTTATTCCTGGTCTTTTCACATTTTGAAATGTATTGATGTCATTACCTTGCTGAACAAAACCTTCCTGCACCATCATTGGACACTCCCGCTTCCAATGTCCTACGGGTCCGCAAATATGGCACGGCAATAGCTTCTTCATTCCCTGAACATCATTTTGAACCACTACAGTATTCAAATCTGGACCACGATTCATATTGCCTCTGCGACCCCTACCTCTCATCTGAGGCTGGAACCTGCCATTTCCCTGCTGCTGCGGCATCTGCTGCACAAAATTTCCTTGCACTCCTGTTTGAGCTGCCATAATCTGCATCACCATCGCTTTTTCTTTCAACTTTTTCTGCTTCAGCTCATTCTCATCACTATAGTATTTTGCATACTGCAACACCTCATCAATCGGCTTTGCTTGCCAGTAAATCAAATGACTCCTAATCATCTGACCCATTTCAGGTCTCAGTCCTTCCACAAATCTGAACACAAAATGTAACGTCTTTCAGCTCAATTGCTTCCTTACCACTATACTCCTTAGACGCCTTCAACAATCTCTCATAGAACGCATGTATCTACTCCTTTGCTTCCTGCACTGTCCTGTCGTTCCTCTGCCAATCAATATTTTGGGGCAAAATCCTTGTTTTCGGAAACTCAATCACCTCATAGTAATATTTCATTACCTCAGGAGACGGAGCACCTGTATTCTATCTCTCTACGGTTCACCTGTCAGCCAATCCAGTAATGTGTTCAAGTCCTCCCACAAACACTTAGCAAGCTTCACAAACCTGTCTGTCTGCCAATACCACTCTACTGGCTTCTCTCTCAATTTTGGATAATCATTCGTAAATGATAGAATGTCACCCCTATTCCAAGGAACATGAACAAAATTTCCCCCTGGGATTTCCCTCATTGGTAAAATATTCACTGGATCCTTGTCCTGCTGTCCATTTCAGTCACTTCTAGAGAATCTCTTTTCCTCGTCTCTTTTCTTTATCCATCTGCCTTCCCACTTCTCTAAAGCTCCCCAAACCTGATCACTTTGTAATATTTATTTAAGATGCACCTTCATTCCGGCTGATCTCATGTGTTCAAAATCCTTTGTGTCAAAATCTAATCAGTAGCTCCTCTTCAAATGTTTCTTTGTCTCAATTTCTATGCCATATTTTTCTGCCAAATCTGCTAATCTCTGATGTACCTTGCTCACTTCTCTTGTTATCCTTGGGCATAAGTATGTCAACTCTGCCACTGTATAGGACTCTAATCTATTCACCCCCAATGTTCCTTCAGCCAGTTCACCTGCTTCCATGCTTAGTCTGACACAATTCAATTGCTCCTCACCTTTAGAGGCATTCTGTGGGGTATTCAGATTGTCTAACCATTCAGGTAACTGCTGAGCTGTCAGTCCCTGTAACAAAATGTTGCTCACTTGAACCGGTGGCACCTGCTGTACCATTGAACTTGGCATCTGCAGTGTTAATAATTTCAAGCTCTGACCTGCATTTGGTCCAGTCATAGCATCTAGTAGTGCAACAAGTGGACTAAGTTCTAACAATGATCTTGATTCATCAAAAGTCTGGCCCATGGAAGAAACTACCTGAACTTGTTCACTTGGTCCCCTCCTCATTAAGCTCTGAGACGATTCTCCCTGTTCACTCACAACCTGTTTCTTTTGTGCAAAAAATGGTACTGCTGGACCAACAGTAATCGGCAGCGATATTGCATCCGGGGCTGCTCTGGAACCTACACCCTGTAAGAGAGTAACCCCCATACTCTGATTCATTACCGGAGTCAAGTGTGACTGTATCCCTGTCATTGGCGTAAATCTTGGCATCACCTGCAGCTGCACTTGGGGCAACAAGATCGGAGTCGGCTCAGTCTGTACCAGCATTGGTCTTGGAATCACCTGCTCCGCTGGCACAACTAAGTTCGAAGTTGTCTCTTGAATAGGCACATCAGGCCAAATTCTCTGTATCTGTGGCAGCTGCATCTGTGTCTGAACTACAGGAGTAGTCAACATATTAGGACTACTTTGCACCACATTCTGTCAGGTTAGCATTAACCTGAACCGGACTCTCTGTCCCCGTTACCTGTACCAGGACTGTCCAATCAGTACTAGTACTCAGACCACCCTCATGCACCATATACGGTGGTGGTTGATCTCTCAATATCTGTATAACAAGATCCTCAGCATCTGATTCCTTCTCCACTACAGAAGACCTTCTAGCTTCCTTACTCTCAGACGGACTTTTATTAGTCTTTCTAGTCACTTTTTTTTCTCGCATCTCATCCTCCTGCGTAATAGCCACTTCTTCTGTTCCCAATCCCATCTCGCTTGTTCTAAAGGCTGATGCCTCAAACTGTGCTGGTCTCGGAACGGGCTTCGATTCACATAGCACCATCCGCAATTGCTCCAAAATCCTCAATTTGAACGTTCAATTTTCAGGAAACACTAAACTCCCATTTTTCTCTGTCAACTTGCACCATTGCTTAAGCTAAAGACATGGCGCGGCACCTGTCATCTATTACAATGGAAGCCGGTGTACCTTCCGGCGGAGTAGGCTCTCCTACAGTTTCTCTAATGTACGTATCTCCCCTTAGGGCACTCTTTAATGCCTTGAAAAACTTCATCTTTTGTACTTTTGATTATTTTGAAATCAAATCAGGAAATGACTTTTAATCCCAAGATTCCTTTCACCCACATTCTCAACCAATCGCCTCTCAAGGACGGCTGCCAATCCGTGCGTGACCCTTCTGACCATCCAACCTATCCCAGTGCGGCTCCAATGACATCACACTCACACATACTGCAGCTAACAAGGTATTGCGGCTCGTCCTCCTAAACTTCGATTCACACAAAACTAATGCAAAATATTGCGAGCACTAATCAAAAAACGAAAACCAGAAACAAATCTGCTGGTTTCCTACAGGAAAGGTAACACAATCGCTTCAGAAACCTTACGGATTTTCACTGATGGCTCGTTTTTGCTCATGCAGCTATTCCTCTTTCTCGATCTCCCCGATTCTCAAGCAAAATTTGACCTGCA
Source organism: Pleurodeles waltl (assembly GCF_031143425.1). Classification (NCBI taxonomy): domain Eukaryota; kingdom Metazoa; phylum Chordata; class Amphibia; order Caudata; family Salamandridae; genus Pleurodeles; species Pleurodeles waltl. The sequence continues at coordinate 953,263,361 of NC_090449.1, forward strand.
AATTTTACTCTCAACTGATCAATGGGTCTGTCCTGGTCCACATAGGACTCGCCAAAATCTCAGTCTAAATTTTCTCTAGCCCACTTTAACTCACACACTGACTTGTTGACCACACCAGATCAACCTACTAAACCAGACAAATTCCAACATATAAACAAGTGTCTCATACACTTTTCAATATACTCCGGAGTCTTAGACCATGCAGGGTCCGTACATCAACAACCACGTGGACAATGGTTGAGCACAAAGCGCCACACACATGTGAAGTTCAACGACTTCCCTACTTTTATACTGTGGAGTACGCACACTCCTACTAAAACTTCATTTGGAGTACGCAAACTCCCTAAATTCTCACATACGTCACAATTCACCTGCGATTTGCATAACCTGTGCAAGCGGTACCTATCTCTCTCACTATATCACTAGATCGTCAGGAACATACCCAACACCACTAGCAAGATCGAAGAATCTGGGAACGTCATTTCTGGATTTAAGGGAACATAATTTTCTCTCCAATTATCATTTTGAAAAACAAAATCCAAATCTCAAAATACTAAATTCTCAAAAGAACTAACTTCAAACTACTACCATAGCTGTAATCACCTATCATTCTGCTCAGGACACCTGTAGCGAACTTCTAAAGAGGCAAAGAATCGGCCGCTCTACCACAACTGTAACACCTGTCACTCCGCATCAGACGTCTACGGCGAGCTCCTAAAGAGACTAACCATCAGTCTGCTACCATAACTGTTAGCACGTCTGACCTCAATAAGTAAACTTACAAGGGGAAGCGAATAGGTTGATTGACCTTTTGACTCGGTTAAGATGTTCTCACCATAGCTCACATACATGAACAAATAATCAACTTACAATAATGAACAATCATTAGTAATAAATAAAATCAATAATCAACGGAGTCAGTAACTGTCACACACCATGACCTTTCAGCCATGAATAACCACCCCTTTAGTAAAGTTTATTAATTGTATTTCCCTTATATTAACAATGCTAAAGTCATGTAGATTAATCTCAAAATCAAATGGAACACATATAAGAACATAACTAGTTGCCCAAAACGGTGGAAGAAAGTCAATCTAATCAAAGCTTGAGTCGCAACACATTCTAAGACAACAGTGCAGATCAATAGCAGAGTCAGATGTAATGAAGTAATCACATACATAGAATTCAGCAAGATAACTCATCAACCATTAGTCACTGTAATTCTTCAGTTACATTTGAGTGTTCTCAACTAACGTCAGATTAGCATCAGCATGTTGGGCTTCATGCAAAACAATTTAAAACACAAATTTAGGAAAACATCTAGCTATGGGTCTATCAAGACTGCGCAGTTGGGACCTAGAAAGGAAAGGCATAAAGTGTATAACAATCACTTCGTCATATCTACCTATCCACAGTATGGGTCAGCAAGCAGAATCAGTCTTCGTCCTCAGGTCATCAAATCGTTCAGCAAGCATCAGGCTCTCAGTCAGAGAGTATGAACCCAATGACAGAATCTCGAATCTCTTCTAAAGTCTCTTCTTCTCTCAATGTCGCAGTAATTCCCTCAAATCTCCCAAAGTATCTCTGATCGCGCTGTTATATCAAAGTCACCTAAACTATCCCCTAATTCCCTATTGGTTAGTTATCATACATTTATACACTACCCAATAATATTTCTATACCAAGTCTATGAATTCTAATATTTCGCTCTTCTCATGAAGTTGATTGGTCCACTTTACGATGTCCTCATCATTCGGCTCCTCAGGTAACAAATTTGTTGCATCTTCTTCTCCAGTCAGTGTCTTCATTGTTCGCATCCTGGGAAAGTACATCTTACACACTTTACACACTTTTCATTACATTACTTGGAACATCGTCTCCTGTCTGTTGGTTCTCACAGAAAGGTTCAGTTAAGCACTTTTAACAAGACTATGGACATTTCACAGTTTAGTTCACTCTGTCAGCATTTTTATTAACCGCTAAAAAATGCAGCTTCTGCATGAGGCCTGGCAAAACTAGACCAGGACACTCACTAAGTTAGGGCATGTAATTAAAAAGCTAGAGTATACTTCATAACCCTAAATATGACATATTACTACATTAATCTAATACATTTTCAATATTTTGTAAGTATTAATCATTAATTAGTACATATCGTGAAAACACTGGTGGCCATTCTTCGAGGTCACATTTTCAACGTGTGTATTTGTTTTCTACGTTATTCATTTTCTACATGATTCATTCAAAACACATAAACACTCATTAATTATTTTCTAGTTAAGACACCTGCTTCAGCACATCTATATATAGTACTCTTAGCCAGCCATGTGCAGTGGTCTGTGTCTCTGACTGACCTGTGTCTCTTTGATATAACAATCATGTTATCAGATGTGAAGCCTCTCAGAATGGCCTTGGTGTGCAGATTCAGTGACTTTGCTGCAGTAGACTGACTTCATTACAAGAGACTATACAGAAAAAGGGAAAAGCTGATTCCATTAGAAGCTGTTTCAGAAAAGCTTGGTTTCTATGGCCTGATTATTAATACATCCTAGTGTCCTGCTTTTTGCTTCCACCCTTCTCATGCCCCAATCAAGCAGGACTTAGTTATTCCAACTTGACCAAGTCATAGATAACTTCACAAGCGGCATAAGATGCAGAAGCACAGCTTGAGGAGGGTGTTTGGGCTGTGACCGAGCCTGCCCCCAGATAAATGCATTCTAAGCTTATTATTTGGACATGGGTGCCCTGAGTCTGGTCTTCTCAATTTGTGTTAGGTTTCTTGCGCTCAGAATAAAAGACAAATAGTGACCTTTGATGTAAAAGGAGAGAGAAAGAGCAAAGGCTCTGGTGGCTGACCTTCAAAAAGTGAAACCAGATAAGCTGGAATCTATACCAGCTTTCTTGCCTCTCCAATTGAGTGATCCTAGAAAAATGTTTTATTTCACAATTTCTTTTTACTTTAATAAGAAATATGGGAGTACTTTTAAGAGCTTGATTTCAGGATGTGCACTGTACAATTACCTTTTCAAGTTTGAACTAATAGACTACAACGTTCCCTCTTTTGTAAGAATCTTTAGGGTTCACATAACTATTATCTGCTTCTTAGCTCACTAATAGCATTGTCGTTGGGGAGAGTCATAAATGTTTTATAACTTTTAGTAAATGTCTGTCTACACAGTGATATCATCTGATGTACTAAGGTGAAATGTTGTAGAGGGTAAATTAATTAAATTTTTTGACTTTTGAAGATATTATCATATTTCTACACTGTGGTTGTTGCACAATATACAGGCCAACCATTTTCATAGCCTGACTTGTAAATGGACTTTTAGAGCCACAGCAAACCCTTGATTTGGCTCGGGCTCAGCATGGCCTATAAACTTGCTGGTGCATTAACTTCAGTTTGCAACTCAGGCTTAGTGCCTGAGGGTGTCAGTCACTTGACAAAACTATTTGTATAAGGCAAAGACTTGAAATATGGAGTCCTGCATACATTCACCAGTTTGAAAACTCTTCCATCCAGGTTTCTCATAGTAGAGGCTAAGAAGAGTGTGTTCAATGCAAATACATTTAAACTAAGTGTTGCAGTTGCATGTTAACATTATCCTGAGTTCTCATGGAAAACTACCTGACCCAGGTAGAACAGACAGGAGCATCGATTTAGGGGTTATGCTTGGGCTGTGAAGCTACCTAAATGCATTTCTTGGCATGGTAATTTGGTCTCGGGCATTAAGTCAGATCTGCCATGTTTCTGTCAGTTTTTCTTCTGGTTCTCATTTCACTAAGAAGTTTTAACTTAACTTGTTAATTTTTGGATCAAACAAAGTTAATACATAGTGAATGGTTTATTACATAATGACTAAATCTGCACCCATATAAGTACCTCTTAATTGGTGCAAATTTACTACATCTACAATTCACAAACATTCGCAGTAGTGGGCTTGAAAGGCTGTGCAGTCACAGGTTTCCAGGCATACTATTGTCAGCAAACACCCAAACGTTGATTGGATGAATGCTTTCAAATAGTCTGACCAGTAGCAATGGCTAAGGGTAGCATTCCAAACCATTGTTTTTCACTCAGTGTCACAGTAGACAAAGTCCCACCTAATGGAATTCACTACTGACCCTGTTCCTGGTGGAAACATCTCACCCCTCCACCCTGGAGTGCACTGCTTTTTCAAACGGGACATTTGAAATTCGCATCCCCTGAATTTCACTCCCTGCGTTACACCCCTGATAAGATGAGAATACAAACAGCAGCACTTACCTCTGACCACAGGGACAGAGCTTGAAAATATGGCATGTATGCTCAGCAGAGTCCAAAAGTGAACACTTTTGTTTTGTCATTTTTGACAGGGAAGTGTGTGGTGGAATACATTCCTACTAAAGGCAATATACTCTCTAGAGAAAAGCATTTTGTGCACAGTGTCCAGCCGAGAGTTAGGGGAGCAAAGACAATGAGTGAAAGGTGAGTGCATGGCTCGGTGTTGGTCCTGGTAGGAATGCTTCTCTCATCTTGTATTGTCTTTCATTGATGGTAGTAGTACGAGGATGAAAGTGGATAGTAGATGGCTCAAGTTTCTCTGGTACCTTCATGAATAACTCATCTGGTCCATGGCTATGCTTTGCTTCTGGAACTTGTTGTCCTGATTTTATAAAGGGCTAAACAAAATTACATATCCTGAATGCAAAGTATAAACTTGGATGCACTGTACTACTAGTGCTAGGAGCTAGGAACCATGAAAGCTCATGGAAAGGCAGCATACAGCACAATGTGACTTCCAGAACAATGACACCAAACAGCATGTTGAAATGGGTAACAGCATTTTTTCTGTCCCCATGCACTGTGCCCACCCTGTTCCTCACCACTACTTAACCCCAGGTGGAAGCAGTGAATCCATCCTGGCTCCACCCAATTCATTATGATACATCATCATTGGCCGAAGCAGCTGGGAACAGGGAAAGAAAGCAAAGACCACATGAAGGCCTAGCACCATGATTTCTGGTCTTCACTGTCTTGGGAGACCGTGGGTGACTCGCAGTCTTTTGTCTCCAGAGACACAGAGAGGTCGACCAACTGACATCCATATTGAGAGGCAGAATTATTGGGACAGGAAGAGGCACATGGATAGACAGGACTGACGGCCTATGCTTTCCATGCAGAGTGAAGAAAACATCCATGCACTGGAGGTATGTAAGACACTGTCTTAAGCCAGGGGATGGTGGAGCCGGAGAGACTGCATCTGGTGCTATAATGCAACCTTCTCATCAGCTGGGGTGGAGTCAGTGAATTCACTGGCCCATTTCAGCCTGTGTCAAATGAGGAGTCAGAGGAAGAACAAGTGTGAATGGCAGGCCTCCGCTTCTGGCCAGGCTACAGAGCCTCAATCTCAAACCAAGGCTGAAATTGTCAGCCCTTATACAGTGTGCTTTCTGTACTGGAGTGGGAGTAAGTTAGGGCCTGCTCCAGCCTCACCCCTGCACATATGCAGAGAGTCTCTCTGCTCCAGGCCTCCAAGAGGCTGAAGAGAGTGGCAAGTAGTGGTGAGTGACAGACAGTCCATTAGTGTTGAGTAGATAGTGCAACAGTGCATGAAGCTGCTGTGTTGTTTACTGAACACTAATGGGCTGTCACTTAAATGGTGGAAGCAAGATTAGCACCCACACAAAACAACCACTACCTTTCTAACTAGCAATGACCATTTTCCAGCTGACAACCACATTTGACAACTGTAGAGTTTAAATATTTAATCACAAAATACTGCCTCGTAGATTTCTGGTTTAGTTAATATAACTAGGCCGCATTAACAAGAGTGCTTGTTACATTTCGGAAATGTACAAGTTCGTTTGTTGTGCACAAGCTACACACTTATGTGTTATGATTGCTTTCATAAAAATATTACAAGATAACTGCAAACAATGATCTCTGCTTGTGTGTGCAAATATACCTGGCTACCTCATTATAGCATGTGCTTCTACTGCAACACTGCAAGGCTATGAGCTAAATTTCGTTATGAAGTGTGCAGAATTGCATCGGCTCCCCCAACTCGGGGGAACTTCAGGTATGGTGTGGAGCCGGGGACTGAATCAGGAAAGCAGCACGAGGCACTGCAGGCTTACATGCCATCTTGTGTGTTATTGGCCAGCTTGGCACAGCCCCGGAAGCACTGATGTGTTGCAGCCTGACCCAAGTGTTTTTTTAACTAGTCGGTGGTGGCTCCCTTGGGTGCGTGAGGCTATAGCAGGCCTATTAAGGTAAGGGAGGGCACAGAAGTGCAGTGAGGCAAGTTGTTTATGGCATTTCTTGTCTCTGATTTATTTAAGGAATGTTTTGTTATTTGGTGGGCCAGTAGCCTTGACTGACATTTATTTAGGGAATTTTTGTTATATGATGGGGGCAGTAGCCTAGTTGGATGCCTGTTTTTTTCTGTTTGGAGAGCGGTGCTGGGGGGCTGAGTGGGGCCATTGGGTGTTTTTTGTGGTTGTCCTGGTGGCACTGGAGTTTGTTGATAGTCTTGACTGGCATTATATTACATTACTGAGAATCTGTTTTCCTTACCGCTTGGTCTGGTTTGTGCTGTATGTAGGATCCTGCATTTTTTAAGCTTTATTATCAGGGCAAATAATAGCATTGTAAAGAACAGTAATACTTGCATGGCGATTGGGGTCAACCCTGCTGAAGGGGCGCTGAACAGAACAATTTGGTTGCAAATGTAGCCAGTGTTTTGCCTTGGCTTTCAATGATAGGGATGCCTGTGCCTTTAATGAGGGGCACTTAGCCAGTATGGCTGAAAGTGATAATGTAGAAAGGGCCTAGAGGTTTGTGGCCCATCTTGATGGTGTAGGGAGGCAAGGTGTTCACGCACACACTGCTGGAGTGCCTGTGGGAGGCAGCCACTGGGATGGTACTGGCAGGTCACATGTCCCAGGGGATAACAGTGGTGATGAAGCAGGAAAAGAGAGACTAACAAACATTTATATATCATGTAATAAAATCGTATAAGAAAATGTCATTTTAGCAGAGAAAAATAATATGTGTAGAAAATGTGCCCACGAAGTAGTTCGCCATTATTATGAACAAGCTTAATTAATCATGAAAATTCAACAATGTAGTAATCAGTCATAATTGCAGCTATATACTATGATTTTCTCGTTAAACTGTTATATGCTTAGCTTAAATTTAGCAGAGGCTTTGGCCTAGTCGCCTGGTCTCAAATTTTAACTGCGTGGTTTTCACTTGTATTAACAAAGATGTGTTTATACCTTTAAACTGTATTTTTCCAGTAGAATGACTAATACACTTATCTCAAGGTTTCGTGCTAGGCAAGTTTCATCCCCTTTGAAGCAAGGTCAGTTTCTGCAGGTGCAGACAATAAAGACACTGATATAGAATTAATTGGCAACTTTGTTGCTACTTGTGTTCCAAAACTCCAGGGACACCTTATGCTTAAATCAGTGCTAGGAGAAAGACACTATTCATTGGTCAAAGAGAAACCACCCCATGAACCCTCCAATGGAAGACCCTGAAGAATTTGGAACGTTTTCTTACTTAAACCCACCGGACAAGGAGAAGTCAGCCATTTTCTTTGATGCCATTTTGAAGCCAGATTCAAGACGCCATTTTAAATGACACTTTGATGCCTTTTCTCTATCCCAGAGATAGAGACTTTGAAGAATTTTCACCCTAGAGACTTTAACTTTGATTTTACCCCGTCTTGCCCATGCAATAACTTTTGCCCCATTTTCCTTGCTGCCGCAAGGAAAACTTGCCTTAACTTTGCCCCTTTGAAATCTGCCCCATGCTGATCGAACCGGTACCTGAAGGACGAGGACTTACCTTGAATGCTGATTGTATTTGATAATTATGAAAGGATAAATGTATTATTCATTGTATTATCCTTCTTAGGTACCAACTGCTTATTTTGACGGAGCCCAAGCTAGAAGTTTTCTAAATTCATGTTGATTAAATTCTTTTGCATGAAGCCCCACATACCAATGCTAATCAGAGGATAGTTGAGGTTTTTGCTTGATGCACCATGCTGAATTGAAATCTTGTTATGCTGACCAATGTATGCAATTAGTCAAATTCAGTTACTCCTATTAGTGATTTGCATTGCTATAACCGAGTGCATTATAATCCAGATTTTGCGTAGATTGCGTTTCTTCCATCGCTATGGACAGCTAGTAATGTTCGTATATGTATACCATTTGATTTTGAGACTTACTTATATTGTGTTAGCTTTGTTAATATAGGGAAATAAATTCATTAACTTTTAATAAACAGGTGTGGTTATTCATGACTGAAAGGTCATGGTGTGTCAAATTACTGATTACTATTGATTTTGATTTGTTGTTTGATTACTAATTGAGTGTTGGGTATTGATAATAAATGATTATTGATTATTGATTTGAGGGATCCGACTAAGTTTGGATGAGGAGGACTCAACTCGGTCAAAAGGTTCACCAACCTCCGGCGTGTCCAAACATAAGTAATTTATAAGGACTGGACGCGCTATCAGTAGATGGTAGCAGAGTTTGATGGTTTTGCCCTTTGGGACCCCATCCGAACAATAGACGGATTCAAGTTAGAATTTTCTTTAATAAAAAAGTTGGAGAGATGATGATGCCCTAAATCCCCAAATGACTTTCCCGGAATCTCGGAGCTTGTGAATGAAGGAAATGGAGGTGTGAGAAAATTTTCTGTGTTTCTAGTGACGGTATGAGTGAAGTTAGGGGTTTTGCGCTTGCATAGCTTATGCCGCAGATGAATTGTGAAGTTTGTGAGAATTTTAGGGGGTTACGAACTCCAATCAAAATTTTAGAGGAGTGATACTCCAAGGTGTGAGAGTAGGGAAGTCGTCGAACTTCATATGAGTGTAGCCTTCTTGTGCAAGAAAAATTGTCCACATGGTTGTTGATGTTGAGATGGGCCCTGCGAGGTCAAGAGACTCCGGAGTATGTTAAAAAGTGTATGAGACACTTGTTTGATGTTGTAATTTGTTCGGTTTAATAGGTTGATCAGGCATGTACGAATGTTGAGGAATGAAAGAAAATTTTCGACTTTGAGATTTGACGAATTCTAGGGTGCACTAGAATAGTTCATTGATCAGTTGAGAGTAAAGTTTGCAGGTCAAATTTTGCTTGCGAAAGTGGGAAATCAAGAGAGATGGAATAACTGCAGAAGCTAGTGAAAAATCCCTAAGGTTTCTGAAGCGATTGTATTACCCTTCCTGTAGTAAAACCGACAGATTTTATTTTCTTCGTTTGGTTAGTGCTGGCGATATATTGCAGAAATTAGTTTTGAGTGAAGTTGAATGAAGGAGGACAACCCGCAAGACTTTGTCAGCCGCACTGTGTGAGTGTGATATCACTAGGAGCCGCGCTGGGATAGGTTGGTTGGTGAGAAAGGTCGCGCACGGATTGGATGCAGTCCGTGAAGCGCAACTGGTGGGGAAAGGCAAGCGAAGAGTATTTTGGGAATTAAAGTCACTTATTGATTACATTTTGAGAAAATAAAAGAGGGAAAGATGACATTTTTCAAAGCACTTAACAGTGCCTTGAGGGGAGATGTATATATTAAATCAAATGTAGGACATGGAACACCGCCTGAGGGTACACCAGCTTACATCGTAATTGAAGAAAAGGGTGTTGCACCATGTCTTTGGTTAAAGCAATGGTGTAAATTAACAGAAAACATGGAAGTGTAGCGTTTCCCATCCATGGGACATTTAACCTAAGAGTCTTGGAGAATTTGAGATTTGCGCTATAAAACATGAAAATACCTCCGAGACCGGCACAGTTTGAAGCATTAGCAATTTGGGAACAAATGGCTAGAAGGCAATTACAAAAGAAATTTGAGTCAAGAGTGAGAAAAGTAGAAAAGACACTAGCGGATGCTAAATGGGATAGCACCCAAAAAGTTTGGATATCAGATATATTGCAGGGAATTAAATTGTTTCCAGCAATTACTGACGAAGCAGAGACGGAAGGAAGGAAAGCTACTCATGAAACAAACAGGAGTCAGTCCAGAGATAGAGAAAACAAGAGTAACTCAAAAAGGTCAGACGAATCAGATGATGAGGAGTTCATTCTGCAATTGCTAAATAATCGTCCACCACCATATGTGGAAAACGGAAATGGCCCAAGCACTAGTACTGCCCCTCCAGAACCAATACAGGGTACTGTAACCCCAAATTTGAGAATATTGCAGAGGCAAAGTAGTCCTGTTATGCCTTTTACACCAGAAATACCACAAGTTCAGAGAATATATCCTGACATGACTAAACTGAAACCTGTTAATGATTATCAGCCACAGGTCCAAAGACGCTATTATGATGAGCATAATTTGGAAATGACTTCTAATTTAATGGTGCAGGGAGGAGAGAATTACCAAAGACCGACGTTGGTTCAAACCGAATCAACACAAATTTTGATGCCTCAAAAGCAGATGCAAGAAATGCCGAAGTACACTCAAACAGCAGAAAACCAGTTAGACATGCCAGCAATGATGAACCATAATGTGGGAATTAACATGCCACAGAATTTGGGTAACAGACAGAATCAGGATGCAATATCTTTGCCTATCACTGTAGGTCCGCCAGTACCATTATATATACAGGCAAAGCCAAATGTATGCCATCAAGGTGTAATGACGCAGAATGAGACTGGAAGAAGATACATAGAAAATACCCAGAAACGACTACTATAGGAACACTGTCAAACAGATCTGGGTCTTTGTTGGAATTTAGCCCAATTCCAATCTGTGCTCCGTCAACTGTGGTAAGGTCAAGTCCACCACTAATAGTACCGCTAACTTCAAAAACAGAAATGTTACAGAAACCATCTGTAGCAGTAGACGTAAATGCCACATTAATGGGACTAAATGCACAACAGTTAACACAATGGTTGAACAGCCTGAATTCCCCACAGAGTACACCCAGCTGGAAAGGAGAAGAATATTTGAATATAATAAGATTGGGCATGGAAGCAGATGAACTAGTAGAGGGAACCATGGGTCTGAACAGGTTAGAATCATACGCAAAAGAAGAGCTGAGATACATTTGCCCTAGAGTTACAAGAGAAGTAAGCAGCATACATAAGAAGTTACAAGAATTTGCAGACAGACACAACATAGACATAAATTAAACAAAGCACTTGAGCAGACGTTACAGGTTAGACTTTGAGACAAAAGATTTTGAACACATGAGGTCTGCAGGAATGAAAACACACCTCAAGGAAATACTGCAAAGCGCACAGGTTTGGCGATGTTTAGACAAGTGGGAGAGTAGATGGGTTAAGAAAAAGGATAAGAAGAAAGAAAGTACCCCAGATCAGAATGAGAAAGTACAACAGAATGATGATCTGATAACCATGTTACCAATAAGAGAAACAGCAGGGGGAAAACTTATCCATGTACCGTGGCACAGGTGTGACATTCAATCTTTTACGGATGATTTCCCTAAGTTAAGAGAGAAACCGATCGAATGGTATCAACAAACAGATAGATTTGTGAAACTCGCAAAATGTCTTTGGGAAGACCTGAATACTTTATTCGAAATTGTAGTTCTGGCAGATTTGTGGGAAGATTGTAAAAGGGCTGTAGGTTGGCCAACAAGTGAACCAGAAAGAGATAGGGACACAGGTGCACCATCGCCGACGGTAATGAGTTTATACCATAAGGTGATTGAGCATTTGAAAACAAAAGTTGCGTCGAAAAATGTAGATTGGCAGAAAATCGACAGAACAGCACAGGAAGTTAAGGAGTCGATACATGCGTACTATGAGAGATTGTTGAAAGCATTTAAAAATTACAGTGGCACGGAAACAATTGAGGCAAAGGACATGCTCCATTTTGTATTCAGATTTGTGGAAGGATTGAGACCCGAAATTAGCAAGATGATTAAAATGCATTTGATTTGTTGGCAGTCAAAATCGATCGATGAACTGTTGAACTATGCAAAATACTGCAGTGAGGAGATTGAGACAAAGCAGAAAAGGTTGAAAGAGAAAGTGATGGTGATGCAGATTAGAGCAGCTCAGTCAGGTTTGCAAGGTTTCCAACAACAGTTGCCGCAGCAGCAACAGCAGGGAAATGCTATGTTTCAGCCACAGATGAGAGGCAGAGGCTGAGGAGGTTTTGTGAATAACGGTCCTGATTTAAATACTGTTGTGATTCCTAATGGTATACAGGCAATGAAGAAGGTGATGCCATGTCACATGTGTGGAATCGTCGGACATTGGAAACAGGAGTGCCCAACGTTGGTGCAAGAAGGTGTAGGTCAGCAGAACAATGATGTCAATGCATTTCAGAATGTGAGAGGGCCAAAATTGAGAGGTCCAAACCCAAATTTCCAAAATAATGTAAATCAGATGCAGGGTCTACAACCTATACAACAACAGCAGGTGCAAATGCCCCGTGTACAAATGGCACAGTTGCAGCCAATGCAACAGCAGTTTCCTATGGTACCTAATCAGCAAATGCAAGTACCCTTAGCACCAATGAATCAGCAACAAGTAATGCTTCCTCAACAGGTCACAGGTCAAGGAATGAATCAAAGTGACACAGTACACCAGTTCCCGTTACACAGTGAGAATGGAATAAACAATGTATGGGAGAGTGAAAGTTCAGATGCGGAGGGAAATTGTATGCTTGCGGCATCTTTGGAAGTTGATCAAAAGGGACCATATGTGGAAGGAAGAGATATGGGTCACAGCGTTTCATTTTTGGTTGACACAGGAGCTACACGCTCTACAATTAGAAGCATTGAAGTGCCAAATTTGCCACTTTCAGGGAGAACAGTTCAAGTAGTGGGAGTAGCAAATAGGTATCTGACAAACCCAATTACAGATCCAGTGCAAGTCAAAATTGGTAACTTTCAAGGGTTACATAAATTTGTGGTGTGTGACTCAAGTCCGATATCCCTATTAGGGAGAGATTTATTGTGCAAATTGGGATGCTCGATTATGTGTTCAAATAATGGAATTAAAATTCAGACAAACAGTGATGAGGAAGAAGAGGACAGCTTAGGAGAGGACGAAACGGAAACTGTCAATGAAGAGTATCCCCTGATTACTCTTTATACTATGCTCACTGAAACAGATATTCCAGCTGAGTTACAGGAAACAGTTGAAAAAGAAGTGTGGGATATGACAGGGAAAGAAGTAGGATTGGTCAAAGGAGCAGAACCAGTGAAAGTGACTGTAAAACCTAATGTAAATTTTCCTCAGACTCCGCAATACCATATATCACAAGACACTCTCATGAAAGTCGCCCAGCTCATTGACGAATTTGTGAAACAGGGAGTACTGAAAGAAATACTAAGTGGTCCATGTAATTCACCAATCATGGGACTAATAAAACAAGTGGAAAGGTCCGAATTGTTCAAGATTTGAGAAAAATAAATGACATAATAGTCAAATGTTGTCCCGTAGTACCAAATCCAGCTGTAATAATGTTTCAAATTCCCTGTGATGCAGAGTGGTTTTCAGTCATCGATTTGTCACAAGCATTCTTTTCTGTGCCTCTTCATGAGGACAGCCTATTTCTATTTTGTTTTAAATTCCTGGACAGAGTCTACAGTTGGTGTCGAATTCCTCAAGGGTTTTCGGAGTCACCATCAATTTTCAATCAGATTCTAAAGAAAGATTTGGAATCATTGGAGTTACCTTTTGAATCAACCTTAGTACAGTATATTGACGATTTACTGGTTGCTTCGAAGACAGAAAATGACTGTACAGTTGACACTTTTGCTCTACTGAACCATTTGGGAAGGAATGGACACAAGGTGTCTCCTTCGAAATTGCAATTCTGCCAAAAGAAAGTGAAATATTTGGGTCACCAAATAGAAAAAGGGTCGAGAAGAATCATGAAAGAAAGAATAACGAGTGTACTTCAAATGAGTCCACCCAAAACAAGGAAAGAGGAAAGGAAAAACGTTTTTGGGAATGGTGAGCTACTGTCGCCAAAGGATTTCCAATTTCTCAACTCTAGCCAAACCTTTACTGAAGCTGACCCAGAAAGATGCGCAGGATGAAATAGTGTTGAAAAGAGATGAAATGGATGCCTTTATTGAATTAAAGGAATGCATGTGCAGAGCTCCAGCTTTAGGTATGCCTGATTACACAAAGTCTTTCACATTGTTTTGTCATGAACGTGATGCATGTTCCTTGTCTGTCTTGACTCAAGCCCCTGGTGGTGTAAACAGACCAGTAGCATATTTTTCAGCTACTTTGGATCCAGTCGCAGCAGCCTTACCAGGATGCTTGCGTGCTGTAGCAGCAGTTGGTATAAGCCTAAATCAGAGTGAGGGAATAGTAATGGGACATCCTTTAACAGTTATGGTCCCTCACTCAGTTGAAATACTTTTGACACGTTCCCGAACACAGCACATGACTGGGGCTAGGCCTACAATGTACGAGACAATAATTTTGGGATCAGCTAATGTGCAGCTGAAAAGGTGCACTATGTTGAATCCAGCAACTTTGTTTCCCAGTGAAGATGTTGAAATAGAGAACGCCAAAGACATCGAGCATGACTGTCTTCAGGTGACTGAATTTTGTACTAAACCAAGACCTGATATCAAAGATACTCGTTTGGAAGAAAGTGATCAAATTATTTTTGTTGATGGTTCATGTTTAAGAGATGCACTAGGAATATTGAAAGCAGGATATGCTGTATGCACAATAACTGGTGTTCTAGAAGTGTCTTGGCTTCAGGGAGTTTACTCTGCACAACTAGCAGAACTAGTAGCCCTTACTAGAGCTTGCCAACTTTCCGCATTAATGAAAGTCACCATTTACACTGACAGTCAGTATGGATTTGGAATAGTGCAATGCTTTGGACAATTGTGGTCATGAAGAGGCTTTATGACCTCTTCAGGATCACCAGTGAAAAATGGTGAAAGAATAAGAGAATTGTTACATGCTATTAAATTACCAGGAGAAGTAGCAGTGATAAAATGCAGTGCACACTCAAAATCACAAGACTTCGTTTCTTTGGGAAATGCATATGCAGATCAAGTCGCAAGGTTTTGCGCATTGAACTGTATACTGCTCAGCGACGGATGGAATTTGATAAATGAGCCAGAACTTGAACCAAGTGAAGCCTTTGCTCTAAAAGTCATAGGGGGTGATTCTAACATTGGAGGGCGGCGGAGGCCGCCCGCCAATGTTCCCCCGACAAAATACCGCTCCGCGGTCACAAGACCGCTGAGGGTATTTTGAGATTTGCCCTGGGCTGGCGGGCGGCCGCCAAGAGGCCGCCCGCCAGCCCAGGGCAAATCTACCTTCCCACGAGGACGCCGGCTCCGAATGGAGCCGGCGTAGTGGGAAGGTGCGACGGGTGCAGTTGCACCCGTCGCGTATTTCAGTGTCTGCTTTGCAGACACTGAAATACTTTGCGGGGCCCTCTTACGGGGGCCCCTGCAGTGCCCATGCCATTGGCAGCACCCCCTACCGCCATCCTGTTCCTGGCGGGAGACCCGCCAGGAACAGGATGGCGGTAGGGGGTGTCAGAATCCCCATGGCGGCGGAGCGCGCTCCGCCGCCATGGAGGATTCCCCCGAGCAGCGGAAAGTCGGCGGGAGACCGCCGACTTTCCGTTTCTGACCGCGGCTGAACCGCCGCGGTCAGAATGCTCAAGGGAGCACCGCCAGCCTGTTGGCGGTGCTCCCGTGGTCGGTGACCCTGGCGGTCACCGGCCGCCAGGGTCAGAATGACCCCCATAGACACAATAGAAGAATTGAAATTCCTACAAAATAATGTCAGTAAGGATGAGAAACTCTCATGGAGCAAATTACAATGCGTAAAGAAACCAGATGATTTGTGGGTTTCAAGTGAAGGGAGATTAGTTTTGCCAGACAGTCTTTTGACACAACTAGCTAGGCTGTACCACGGACAAGCACACATTGGAAGAGATGCCATGATTAGATTATTCAAAATTGATTGGTTTAACCCCAAATTTCGCCAAGTTGCTGAAGCAGTTTGCCATTGTTGCGTCATTTGCCAGCAAATGAACGCAGGGAAGGGAACCGTAGTAAATTTGAGCCACATTGGAAGAGCAGGTGGGCCATTCAGCAGGATGCAAATGGATTTCATTGAGATGCCTATGCATGCAGGCTTGAAATATGTGTTGGTGACTGTGGGTATTTTTAGTCACTGGATTGAAGCATACCCTACATGCAGAAATGACAGTCTCACAGTTGCAAAACTACTCTTGAGAGAACTAATACCACGTTCGGATTCCCGATCTCTTTAGAATCAGATAGGGAAAGTCACTTCAATAACGAAGTAATCAAACTACTATGTGCAGCATTGAACATTGAGCAAAAATTGCACTGTAGCTATCGCCCTGAAGCATCAGGACAAGTGGAACAAATGAATGGCACGCTAAAATCAAGAATGGCGAAAATATGCGCATCCACAAATTTGAAATGGCCTGACGCGTTGCCCTTGGTGTTAATGTCAATGAGAAACACACCTGATAGAAAAACTGGACTATCACCACACGAAATTCTCAAGGGCAGAGCCATGAGACTTCCAGCAGTTCCTGCAAATGCTCTTGTAAATATTACAGATGATATGGTATTGGACTACTGCAAAGGTCTGGCTGATGTGGTCCGCTCTTTTTCTCACCAGGTGGAGGCAACCACTATGCCACCGATCCAAGGTCCAGGACACGCCCTGAAAGCAGGTGACTGGGTGGTGATATAGAAGAATGTGAGGATGTCGTGCTTGGAACCCAGTTGGAAAGGACCTTTTCAAGTGATTCTGACAACTACCACCGCTGTGAAGTGTGCGGGGGTTCCCAACTGGATTCACGCCAGTCACACAAAAGAGTGACATGTCCCACAGAAGAGGAAATTGAAGCACTGAAATTACCCACAACTGACAGGAAAGTACCAGGCACTGAGACAGAATGAAAGGAGCCTGAAAGTGAACAAGAAGAAATTGAACCAGAAGAAATATTCTCTGAAGAAGACGAAGTCGATCCTTTTGGGGACAACAGAGAAGAAGCCTCAGAGAGTGACAAAGATCCTATCTCAGGTGAAGAAGCAGGGAAGCCTGAAAAGGGGAGGGCTTTCCCAGAAGCAGACGATACGGGAAATGAAGGAGAAAACCTGATTGACCTCCTCGAAGAAGGAGACAAGACAGAGCAAAGCGAAATTGTTCCAAATCTTCCAGAACCGGTTGCAGGTCCATCAGGTGAAAGCAACGCGAAACGGAGACAAAGCATATCGCCAGTGAAATCAAAGACTAAAGAAACATTAAACGAAAATAAAGGGCCAAAGTTGAAGGAGAAAAGAAAAGAAGTATCTTTCATAACAACATTGAATGAAGAAAAAGACACAGCCAAAGAACAAGACATAAGCGAAAGGGAATCGAAAGGAGATGCAAAATTCAAAAGGAAAAGAATACCGAGCAGAAGATATTCTGGTCCAGAGAGGGCGTACACAGCCACTAACGATTGGTCAGACGAATTTCTATCTCTTAGTCTTGAAAACGAAGAAGCCGAACAACACTTTGGTACTTAAAAGTGAAATTTCATGAACACTACCGAAAAAGACATTGATAACCTGATTGGCTTCTGAACCGAATAAGACATTGATAACCTGATTGACTTTGAAACAGATTTTGAGACAAAGCTGCTAAAGATAACCGTGTGAACTTTGACCTCGTTCATCCTTTATACATATATATCTGCAAATTTGATTCAATAACGTGTCTTCAACTTTCTGATTCTATATAGATCATGGCAGACAATACTACACAAGGACATAAAATGAAATATTGTAAATACATGTGTATAGGTCTAATAATTGCATGTGTACTAATAATTATGGCAATAATTCTTGGAATGCATGGAGACGCAAATGATGCTTCTACCTCTAAAACTACTACTGAATTAACACCTTTGAAGAAACTCGAACAAGACGAGAAATATTTACATGACAAGAAAGAACTTACTTCTAACGTCTTCTATCGCTTGCTGAATGAGTATGTTGAGACAATGGATTTGAAAGATTGTTATGTGTGTACACAAATACCTACCTCAGTAATAGAAGGAGTGACATATCATAGCATGCCTCTTACATATGGGATAAAATGTAGTTTGTTACTAACCAGATTTTATGGTCAGGAGTATATTCAATACTTCTATTCCAATCATGATGTCATGTTTCCATATCTCCCCATAATAGAGTACTTGAGTAAAGTAGCAAGAGATTATATATAAAAATAGTTAGGGGTTTCTTTGAACCACTATCTCCTTTTTCCGCAGCTCAAGCTCATAGAGAAAACCTTACATGCTTGCTTTCACCGGTAGAGAAAAGCTTTTTAGATCACACTGAAGATAGAAGGAAAATGGTGAAGAAAAAATTAGAAGAAGAATTGCACAAAAGGATATCTGTAGATAACTATGCTTTTGCTGCAATAAAGACACAAGGGAGACTAGCTTTTGACGCAATATATATAGGGAAGCTTTATATATATAGACCTAAATCATATTATGACACGGTCTTTGTAGGAACGAGTGAATGTAAACACGTGTTTTTGTTTCAGAGTAAATGGACGTTCATGTTAAATGGCCTAGATCCAGCTACTCCAGGAGTATATTATATTTGTGGACTCAACGCCTATTATCGTCTTCCAAAGGGATAGTATGGGAGATGTCATTTGTGAATAGTATTTCCAAAGATTTATCAACTAGAAGACTTAAAGACATTTCCAAAGCTGTCTGAATTATATTGTATTCAGAAAAGGGAGACAGCTTCTGGCGTGGTAGGAGATATATTTGGAACGATGATTCCTTCAGTAGGAATCATATTGAATTCAATCAAAATACGAAAGTTGTCTACTATTGTGGATAACATGCTGACAAAATTCTCAGGAGCAATGATCCTGATGGATACTGAACTTGCTGCAGAAAGAGCTATGACTCTTCAAAATCGGCTTGCTTTAGACATTCTTTTAGCAAAGAATGGCGGCGTTTGCAAAATGCTTAGTGCACGTCACTGTTGTTCATACATACCAGACAACAGTGGGCAAATTAGGAAGATGCTTACAAATTTAACTAACGATAGTGCAGATTTAAAAGAATTGAAAGAACCAGGAGTATGGGAAAAGGTTGGAAAAGGATTTGCTTCCTTGGGAAATTGGCTCAGCAACATTTGGAATGGAATATTACTGAAAATAGTAAAAGGGATATTAATAATATTAATTTGCTTAATAGGTATTTGGGGAATATGGAAAGCTATTAAAATATTGAAATCAAGAAACAAGAGGAGAAGAGAAGAGAAAGAACAAAATAAAATGGTAGAAATATACAGGGAAAAATCAAAAGGAGCGAAGAGAAAAAGGGAATTTACTGAAATATCAAATTACTAAAAGAGAATTTTAATGAAATAAAATTTGTGATGGAAGATTTATTGTGATGACATAATTAGTCATCAGAGGAGGGATTGATGAAGCAGGAAAAGAGAGACTAACAAACATTTATATATCATGTAATAAAATTGTATAAGAAAATGTGAGTTTAGCAGAGAAAAATAATGTGTGTAGAAACTGTGCCCACGAAGTAGTTCGCCATTATTATGAACAAGCTTAATTAATCATGAAAATTCAACAATGTAGTAATCCGTCATAATTGCAGCTATATTCTATGATTTTCTCGTTAAACTGTTATATGCTTAGCTTAAATTTAGCAGAGACTTTGGCCTAGTCGACTGGTCTCAAATTTAACTGTGTGGTTTTCACTTGTATTAACAAAGATGTGTTTATACCTTTAAACTGTATTTTTCCAGTAGAATGACTAATACACTTATCTCAAGGTTTCGTGCTAGGCAAGTTACATCCCCTTTGAAGCAAGGTCAGTTTCTGCAGGTGCAGACAATAAAGACACTGATATAGAATTAATTGGCAACTTTGTTGCTACTTGTGTTCCAAAACTCCAAGGACACCTTATGCATAAATCAGTGCTAGGAGAAAGACACTATTCATTGGTCCAAGAGAAACCACCCCATGAACCCTCCAATGGAAGACCCTGAAGAATTTGGAACGTTTTCTTACTTAAACCCACCGGACAAGGAGAAGTCAGCCATTTTCTTTGATGCCATTTTGAAGCCAGATTCAAGACACCATTTTAAATGGCACTTTGATGCCTTTTCTCTATCCCAGAGAAAGAGACTTTGAAGAATTCTCACCCTAGAGACTTTAACTTTGATTTTACCCCGTCTTGCCCATGCAATAACTTTTGCCCCATTTTCCTTGCTGCCGCAAGGAAAACTTGCCTTAACTTTGCCCCTTTGAAATCTGCCCCATGCTGATCGAACCGGTACCTGAAGGACAAAGACTTGCCTTGAATGCTCATTGTATTTGGTAATTATGAAAGGATAAATGTATTGTTCATTGTATTTTCCTTCTTAGGTACCAACTGCTTATTTTGACAGAGCCCAAGCTACAAGTTTTTTAAATTCATGTTGATTAAATTCTTTTGCATGAAGCCCCACATGCCACTGCTAATCAGAGGATAGTTGAGGTATTTACTTGATGCACCATGCTGAATTGAAATCTTGTTATGCTGACCAATGTATGCAATGAGTCAAATTCAGTTACTCTTATTAGTGATTTGCATTGCTATAACCAAGTGCATTATAATCCAGATTTTGCGTAGATTGCGTTTCTTCCGTCGCTGTGGACAGCTAGTAATGTTCGTATATGTATACCATTTGATTTTGAGACTTACTTATATTGTGTTAGCTTTGTTAATATAGGGAAATAAATTCATTAACTTTTAATAAACAGGTGTGGTTATTCATGACTGAAACGCCATGGTGTGTCAAATTACTGATTACTATTGATTTTGATTTGTTGTTTGATTACTAATTGAGTGTTGGGTATTGATACTAAATGATTATTGATTATTGATTTGAGGGATCCGACTAATTTTGGGTGAGGAGGACTCAACCCGGTCAAAAGGTTCACCGACTTCCGGCGTGTCCAAACATAAGTAATTTATAAGGACTGGACGCGCTATCAGTGGGTAGTGCCTTGTATGCAAACAGCATACAGCAGGCAGCACCAGTGGCAGTGGGGGGCCCCACCACCTTCGCAGGAGTCTGCATCAACAAGTATGGTGGAGCATTGGGTTGGGGATGTGTGTTCCGAGCACAATCAGTTGGGCAGGCACATGCTGATAGAGGTAAAATAAAAGATTTAGGAGGGGCAGAGCTCGCTGAGCGAGATAATGGCTGCATAGTTCAAGTGCTCCTTGACCAAAGAGTCAATCTGATAAAATTGTGGCATCCTGGGCACAATATTAACACCAGTGAATCCCAGAACTGTTGTCGCTGTGGCCGGTGACAGTGATTAGCCTTCTGGCTGCTGGCCTTGTCACTCTGGGGTGGGGAACTGTGGCGCGGCCTTCCTGGCACTATGCCTGCCATAGCGCGGAAAGGAATCGTATGGTGCCTGTGTGGCTGGGCAGGGTGCTGACAGCCGTCGGGGTCTGGCGGAACTGCGGAGTGCAGTGCCGGGCGCCTGGGCCCTGAGGGAATCAAGAGGCTCTGCCAAAGTGCACCACTGCCCCCGCTCCACCTTGAGAGAGCATGCCTGAGTGGCGTGATGGGTGCGAGGCATCGCAGCATGGAGAAAGGGAAGCCTGACCCGACTGCACGGTGGAGGAAGGGACCTGGCAGGGAGAGGAGGTGCGGCCTGTGGCAGTGAGAGGAGCCGTGTCTGCATTGGAGTCGGACGTGGCCAAAGGTAGGAAAGGTGCAGGCTTGGCAGCATAACATTAAAGGAATCCTGATTACGCAAGGCTGGGCAGCCCTCAGTGTCAAGCAGGCACCTGTGACATTAACTGCCTACATGTCATGGCTCCCCGGCTTGCATTGGTCTTTTCTAGGGGAACAGGGAAATTATGTAAAGGCAACCTGAGCAACCATGGAGTAGGAGCCCAGAACCATAGCGACGATAATTGAGGGCAGTGCTCTACTTGTTAGCTGACTACCATAAATGACAGCTGGGAAATGGGCACATGTGTGACTAAGCACTGCATCATTCTGAAAAATTGCTTTTTTGGCTTTTTGACCATTTTAAAATTGTGTTTTAAACTTTGACTATGTCATTTTTTGTGAGCATTTTTCAACAGTTTTCTTTTCTCTTAGTATGAGGGTTCCTTTTAAATAGATAGGGCTTTTCTAGGAGAATGGGGAAATGTTGTAAAGGCAACCTGAGCAACCATATAGTAGGATCCCAGGACCATAGAGATGCTAATTGAGGGTTGCTGGGAAGCAGGTGGGCAGCAGATGTGTGTAGTGGGCGTGCCAAGGCAAGCCTGTCTGCGCCCATCCACCCCGAACAGGACCAGGATCCCTTATCCAATTCCTAAAAATAAGGTCACATATTCTGCCAATGCTTTTCTCTAGTTGTGGCCCAAATCTCCCTCTCAACTCTGTCCATCACTGTGTCTTGAAGTTGGGGAACAACACTTCTCCCCCTTGCATTGGATGGGATGGAGGATAAAAGAAGTTAGAAAAGTTAAACCACTGAATAGAACTTTGATCTTATCAATTGTAGATTCCTCCCATGTCACAAGTATGATTTCTCCACACTTATAGAGGATAAGCAGTTTGACACCCTGTTTCTAAGTGGCTGCATGACTGCTCTACACCTGATACCAATCAGGTGCTTCCCCCAGAATACTAAGGCCCTCATTACCACCCTGGCTTGTCGGTGATAAAGAGGTGTAATACTGCCAACTGGCTGGCGGTAACTACCGCCAAATTATGACCATGGCGGAGTGAACTCAGATAGACAGCCACTTTACCACACCGACTGCCAGGGTGGAAACAACAGGCACCACAGCGGTAGCCGGCAACAGGCAGACGGAAGTCAATGTTTCGCCCACCAAATTATGACCCCTGAAACTGCCACCTTTTCCGGGGCAGTACCAATGACATCAAAAGCCTGGTGGAAACAGAGCTCAGAAGGCAAAGGACTCACCTTTGGAGACACAGGGAAGAACCACAAGGCCATGGAGCCTGAGCTGGAAATATTTCCCATTATATTTTACGTCCGCCTCCACCACGAACACCAATGACGGTGAAGACGACCACGGTGAGTACAGACGCCTAGCACAAAAGGGCCGGGGGAAGAAAAAGAGAGTGACACACATGCACAACTCACACCCCCACCCGCAACACCATAAACACAATCAGATGCCGAAAGACAACATATTTACCCCGTACTCCTCAGGAATAATGCAAGTACAACACGAATAGATGAAAGTGAGTGTAATAATATAAATACAGTAAAAATACAAACATTCAATCCAAAAGTATATTCATATGTACAGTTCAAGGGACACTGTCCAGTCCTCAATGTGCGTGGGCCACAGGGCCACATGACAAAGTCCAAGGCCCCACCTGTCTCCTGCACCAAAATGGAGAGAAGACTGCAGTGGCATCAGTTGGAAAATAGGCAGGCACCTCAGGGGGATGGGGAACAGGGGGGCACCTCAGCCAGCAGATGGAACAAATCCACTGGTTCTGGAGGGGGCAGCATGCCCTGTGCTTGGTCCTGGGGAGTACAAGGCCACAGTCTCTCAAGTGGGTGACTTGCCCACATGCTCTGGAGGGGGCAACATGCCCTGTGCTTGGTCCTGGGGAGTGCAAGGCCTCCAGAGATGGATCATAGGAGGTCAATAGCCTCTTCACTCAGGGCAGCAGGGCTCACTGGGGCAGGGCCTGCGGTGCCTGGGGCAAAGGAGATGCCCACCCTCTTGGGTGAGTGGGCACGGGCAACTCGATGAGGGGCTGTTGGGAGGGCGGTGCTGGTAAGGGGATGGCGGCTGTAACTGTTGCTGGGGTGGTCACAGAAGTGTCCGCGGGCACCAGGGAGCTTCCATCAGAGGAGGTATCTGTGTTCGAACTGTACCCTCCTGTCTCTGCCGTGGTGCTCCCCTCGCCTTCAGTCCCACTGGTGCCCTCACCGTCGGTGAACTCTGCCTCCTGGGTCCTGCGAGATGCAGCTCCCCCCATCGCCGGTGCCTCTGGTCCTCCATCTATGATGATGCGAATGCACATAAGGACAGGATGACAAAACAAAAAGGGGATGGGGAAGACAAAGGATACACATGGTCAATGGCTGCACCAACACCACCGTTGGCGTACATACCACACTCACACACAGGGAACAGGCCTACGCACAATGCAATTCACTAACAGTACCTATGCTAGCCACCAGAGCATGGGGAGGGACACATCCCACCAATTGCAGCATTCCTGGGACCCACACAGCCTTGCCCAGTAGAGGATACCTACAAGCTAGGTAGGAGGAATATCACTTCAGAAATCTGCCCAACATGGGACCTACTCTGTAATGTCAAGCTGGGCCTACGGGCACCCACTGACACACATCCCCCACCCGGTAAGCTTTAATGACGGGCACTGTACTCACCCCCTTGTGGCTGCTGTGATGCCCTCAAGCACCCATTCAGCTCAGGATAGGCCACCGCCAGTATGCGTTCCATCAGGGGGGTCAGGGTTTGACAGGCTCCCCTTCCTCATTGGGAGGCCATCCCCAGCTGGGCCTCTGTGGTCTTCCGTGCCCAGCATCTCAGGTCCTCCCACCGTTTCCGACAGTAGGTGCTCCGCCTGCTGTAGACCCCCAGGGCCGCATGTGCTTGTCGATGGCACACCATATTCCCTACTTTTGATGAGCGCTGACCTGCAGAGAAATACCCACAGGGAAAGCTATTAGTAAGACCTTCCTGCCTGTTACACTTTTGGCCCACCATACCCCTTCACATTGCCATTTGCACACAAAGGACCCAGCCCACAAGCTGTACTCCACCCAGGGGACAACCACCAACCCCCCCACACGAGCCCTTCACACACACCACTCCAGAGCATTCATGCCCCATGTATCGTACTCACCCTGTACTCACCTGTTGGTCTGGAGGTCCATACAGCAGTCTGTACTAGAGTAGGACCCCATCAACCAGTCTCTCTAACTCCTCCGAGGTGAAGGCAGGGGCCCTTTCCCCAGTCACACACTCCATGGTAGGTCCCAGACACAGGTCACAGCAGCACATGCAGTGTAGGTCCTCTCCTGTTGAAGTTCAGGTAGCAAGTGAGAGAACAGATAGAAAAGGCAGTGACGTCCGCGGCGGTGCATAACGTCATCGCCGGCGTACATCACCATTGGCAACTGTACCCCATAGGGCGCAATGTTATCCAATGAAGAGTTGCACAGTGGTTCCAACTGCCTCCCACAATGGCGCACAACGTCAGTGGAATTACCTCACTTCCACCTGTCCCTCCACACAGGACAGGCGGAAGCCATTTCGGGGGAGGGGGCAGGCCCTGGATTATAACTGCATTACAGTTCACAATTTGTGACCGGCTCCTCACTCCTTTGTCCCTTAGACTGCAACCGCTGCGGATGAATAGGAGATGGAGACATACCTGCACGTACAGACCCTGGTGGACTTCGCAACAATTGAGGACAGGCGCATTATACTCACCTACAGACTTGACAGGGCCACTATAAGGGATCTGTGTGCCCAACTGGAGCCTATCCTGATATCTGCTATCCGTCACCCCACTGGGATTCCCCCTCTTGTACAAGTTCTATCAGTGCTCCATTTCTTGGCAGCTGTTTTTTTCTGAGTGGCAGTGGGCTTGGCAGCAGGAATGTTACAGCCAGTGCTCTCGATAGTCATCGTCTGCCCGAATTAAACACATGTGCAGCTACATTGTAGTCCCCCAGGTGGAGGATTTGGCCACAGTGAAGTCTGACTTCCATGCAATGGGACATATCCCCAACATAATTGGGGCAATTGATGCAACACATTTCGCATTTGTCCCCCCGCAAAATGAACAGGTATTCCGAAATCGAAAAAGTTATCATTCCATGAATATCCAGATGGTGTGCCTGGTGGACCAGTACATCTCCCATGACAATGCTAAGTATCCTGGGTCTGTGCATGATGCCTTTATCCTGAGGAATATCAGCATCCCTAATGTGATGGCCCAACTACAGAGGCACAGGGTGTGGCTAATAGATGAGCCCTGGTTCCACGTCAGTGGATGTTGGTGTATGGGTATGGTGTAGGTCATATGGAATGGTGTGTGGCTAAATGTTGTCCCTCCATATTTGCAGGTGACTAAGGTTACCCTAACCTATCAAGGCTACTGAACTCTGTGAGGAATCCTACGACAAGGGCAGAAGAACATTACAATGAGGCACATGGGCGTACAAGAAGGATTATAGAACGTACCTTTGGCCTCCTGAAGGCCAGGTTTCGGTGCCTCCATCTAACAGGTGGATCCCTGTACTACTCACCCAGGAAAGTCAGCCAGATCATCGTGGCATGCTCTATGCTGCACAAACTTGCCTTGAGACCATGTGCCTTTTCTGCAGGAGGAGGAGGCTGGAGATGGCCGTGTGGCAGCAGTGGACCCTGTGGACAGTGAAGATGAGGAGGCAGAGGATGAAGATGAGGACAACAGAACTGCAGTGATCAGACAATACTTCCAATGACACACAAGTTGGACATTGTTACCTCACATTTCATTGTCATTATTTTGATTATCTTTGTCACTGGCATGTTGTTATTTTCCACTTCTATGCCCACTCACTGTACCCTTTGGTAACTTATTTTGCAGATGTTGGTGCCCCACTATCGCTCCTGCTGTAATCACTGCAGCCAACTACAGGTCTTTCCAATGTGAACATTACTGTACATTTGAAATCCAACGCTTGAATCTGGTTAAACGAATACATACTGAAATCATTTGACATACTCCTTAAATTTTTTCAAAGTGTGTTTATTTAAGTGCTAAAGAGTAGGGGAGCAAGTGCATTGGGCTGGG
Organism: Pleurodeles waltl; assembly: GCF_031143425.1. Lineage (NCBI taxonomy): Eukaryota > Metazoa > Chordata > Amphibia > Caudata > Salamandridae > Pleurodeles > Pleurodeles waltl. Next base: position 953,290,237 of record NC_090449.1, read on the forward strand.
GTGATGATGGAGGAAAGTCCATGGTATAGTTCCAGTCTATTTGTAGCACAGGTGCATTGTCCAGACATAGGAAGGGGAGCAATGGCAGTTCAAGGTGGACAGGGTGACAGAGTGGGACACAAGGGTGACAATCAGGAGAGTCTCATTTCCTGGCAGGGGTCTTGGCAATAGTCTCTAGCTTCTGCCTGGATCACAGGGAACACTTGTGGGGTGGTTGTCCTTCTGCAGGGAGGGGAGGTGTTGGTGGCCTGATGGTCCTGTGGCGGGGCCTCCTGTCCACTAGCGGCAGCGGAGGTGGAAGGAAGTTCAGATATCTGGCTGGTGGCAGGGGCCCGCTGTTGTGAGGCTGCCTCTCTCATAATGCTGGCCATGTCTGCCAGCACCCCTGCAATGGAGACCAGGGTGGTGTTAATGGCCTGCAAGTCGTCCCTGATCTCCTAGTACTGTCCCTCCTGCAGCCGCCTGTTCTCCTGCACGTTGGCCAGGATCTGGCCCAGCATATCCTCGGAATGTTGGAATACTCCCAGGATCTCAGTGAGTGCCTCCTGGAGAGTCGGTTCCCTGGACCTATCCTTCCCCTGGTGTACAGCGCTCCTCCCAGTTTCCCTGTTGTCCTGTGCCTCTGTCCCCTGAACATTGTGCCCACTGCCACTGACCAAGGCCCTTGATTGTCGGGGGTGAGGTGTGCCCTGGGGACTCTGTAGTAGTGGACACACTGCTGACTGACGTGTCCTGGGGATAGAGGTGTGGGTACGCTGGGTGGGTGCTGTGGTGGTGTTTCCTGATGGGGGAGGCTCTATGGTGGTATGTCACTGTGGCTGGGATACCGACTGTCCAGAGGTCCCTGATGGGTCAGGTTGGTAATCCAGATCCAGGTGTCCGGAGTCGCTGTCATCACTGTGGGCCTCTTCTGTGGGAAGACTGGATATTGCTGGCACCTCTCCTCCAGTGACATTGGCTACGGTACCTGTGGGGATGTGAATGCAGTTTTTTTGTTTCTGTGTGTGACATATTGTGCATCGGTGGGTTGCCCTCTTTGGTTATCATTGCCCTGGCAGCTTTTACTTATGTAAGTTGGTATATGGTGGACTAGCTGATTCTCTCTAGTGTGTATGCTTTGGTGACCATGCATTGGTATGGCATGCAGGGCTTGGCATTGGGATGAGTGAGATGTGATGGTGGGGGGGTGGGAGGCGGTGGAGTGATGGGATGAGGGTGAGGGTAGGGGTATGTGATGGCATGCAGGTAGGGGTAGTAGTAGTGCAGAGTTGATTTACCAGAGTCCAGTCCTCCTGCTACTCCTGCCAGGCCCTCAGGATGCATGATTGACAAGACTTGTTCCTCCCATGTTGTTAGTTGTGGGGGAGAAGGTGGGGGTCCACTGCCAGTCCTCTGTACAGCGAGTTGGTGTCTTGCTGCAGCAAAACGTACCTATCCCCATAGATCGTTCCATCTCTTCCTGATGTCATCCCTGGTTCTGGGGTGCTGCTGCACAGTGTTGACCCTGTCCATGATTCTCCGCTATAGCTCCATCTTCCTAGCAATGGATATCTGCTGCACCTGTGCTCCAAATAGCTGTGGCTCTACCCGGATGATTTCCTCCACCATCACTATTAGCTCCTCCTCTGAGAATCGGGGGTGTCTTTGTGGTGCCATGGGTGTTGTGTGAGTAGTGTGGGTGAGGGTGTGCAGGGTGATGTGTTGGGGTGTGTGATGTAAGGTGCGTGGGTGATGTATAGGTGATGGTGTGTGTGGGTCAGGTCTTGTCTGTAGTCGTGATGTCAGTCTGTTGGCAATGGTTTGTAGTTGTAAGGGATTGTGGGTAATGTGGGTGTGTGTTTTATAGGGGTGTTGGTGTGTGGGTGTGGTGTGCGTATGTGTGTCAGGTGTGTGTAGTTTGAATTGTCCAATTTGGTGTTGTTTTGTATGTGTGTTTGTATTTTGAGCGCAGCAGTGTGTACCATCAGTGGTTTACTGTTGTTGAATGTCTGCCGTGGTGATTCATAGGTCATAATGTGATGAGTGTTGTTCTGTTGGCATAACAGTGTGGGTTTGGATACTGTCAGTTTATCACTGACCTTTGGTGTGGCGGACTTGTAATTGTGGCTGAATAGTGACGGATTACTGTGTATGTATCATCATATGGTGAACGGTATGTTGGCGGCAGTCAGCATGGCGGTAAGTGGGATTTACCACCAGTGTCATAATGAGGGCCTATATCTGCAGGAGACATTGTTCACAGGAAAAAGATGGATGCATTGCCATCATTTTAGAAGACATTTAAAAATGTGTGTTCAGCTGCCTTGCCATACCAAATTGTGAAAATGTGGTCTTCACTATTAATCTCTCTCACACATTCTCCTTTTTGGGGCATTTAGTGTATCACCCCCCCTCGGCCATTGTAAAAAGTTTGCAGAAACACTGCCAGAGATAGTGGCAGGTTTTGCCATTGAAAAAGCAAATTTTAGTTTGTTGGGGACTTTAATATTCACTTTGTGGAAATTAACAAAATCCAAGTCCAAATATTTTACAAGATCTATACAGTATGCTTTTACACAGGGTAGAATGGCCTACTCACTGTAAAGGTCGCCTTTTAGACTCAGGCCCTCATTCCGCCAGCCGGACCTGCGGAAAACACACCACAACAGTGAGACCAGCTCGTAAGCAATGTTGCGGTGCGCCGGGTGCGACAGCACCCATCACGGTTTTCTCTGCCTGTAATTCGGGAAGTGAAAAGTGCGACACAGCTGTCCATGGGGGACCCCGGCACCCCCTTTCCTCTAGCCTTTGCATGGCATTGGGACTGCCATGCAAAGGCTGGCAGAAAGAGGACTCGTAATCTGGAGGGCAGTGATGCTTGCAGCTCTGCCGTGGCGGATTGAGACCTCCGGCACCACCAAGCCAACAGCTGGCGGCAACCTGGTAGTGCTGGTGGTTGGACTGTGGCGGCTCTGCCATGGTCGTAATGTTAAGGCTGGATCACTTCTTTGGCAGTGGTATAACCTCCATCATGGCCCTGGAGGTCTTATGTCCGCCAGGGTCATAATGAGGGCCTCAGTGTTCAGCAATGAGCCCTACCTTAAAGTTAAGAGTATTGAATAAACAGCTTAGACTGATCATGCCCTCATATTAATAACCTTGGAAGGTTCCCCCTTAGTATTAGATGCTAAGAACCCTCTGAACATAGGATGAAGATGGTCTAAACATAACAAAAAGAGATGTGGCTATCAGCATGCTAACACTACACCCTCTAACCAGTGTTAGGAAATGACCCTGCGGCAGCAAATGCTGTAGTAAATAATTGGATTAATCACTCCCTTGATGATACAATCTCCATTTCTACTCTAAAAGGAGGGTATCAAAGAGAAAGCTGTCCCTTGGTTCAATGAACATTTGGTCTTATTAAAAAAAAGGGTGTAAGAATTTGGAGATGAAATGGAGACTTAAATATGATAATAATGCAAAAGCTGCCTACTGGGCATTCACTTGGTTCTACCATCATGACATAAGGACATGAGCTACATACTAAGACGACTTACTGGGCAAGACAGCCAACGCTCTGAGGGAGTTGTTACAGATTGTAAAATTCCTTAATATTCTTAAATCAGAAAATTCTTTGCCTAATCTCTCATGAACTTGCAGCCTATTTAAGAACAAAGTGTCCTTAATTTACAGTGAACCCCAAAAGAAGAGAGTAGCCCCACTCACTAAACCAGAGATACTGCAGATGGCCAAAGAAACAGACAGTCTTCATAATTTCCCTTTAATTACTGAAGAAGCTATTTCAGCCCTCTTTGGGAAAGTGAAATTGGGTTCTCCTCTGGATCTGATCCTTCCCCATTTTCTCTGGGAGGGAAGACAAGAAATTTTCCCCTGCATCCGTGATCTTCTAAACCTCTCCATCGCCACAGGCCTAGTTCCCCGAGAATGGAAACATGCTGTGGTCAAGCCTCTGCTAAAAAATTCAAGCCTTAATCTTGCATTGCTAGGGATTTATACACCTATTTCATCGCTTCTGGTCTTGGGAAAAATCTTCAAGATGCATATTAATCAGCACCTCCCCTGGAACTTTGAGGAAAATTTGCTCCTTGATCCTACCCAGGAAAGTACTCTGTCCTAAATGCACCACAGAATCAGTCATACTGCTGGTAATGGAGGAGGTAAAAGGAATTCTCCTTGATCTGAGTGCAGTGTTCAACACAGTCAACCCTGACACTTTAGCATCCAGGTTGAGGAAAATAGGTGTAAAGAATGAAACCCTATAAAGGATCCTTTCCAAACGAAAGATCTTTTAAGATCTGGGAGCCTATGTGATTTTCGGCAGTGCTCCCTTTAAAATGTGGAATCCCTCAGGGGACTGCACTGAGGCCTACTATGTTCAATATCTATGTTCAGCCACTGGCCTCCATTGTCACAGAATTTGAAGTGTCCGTTGTATCTTATGCTGACGACATGCAGCTGGTTGCCAACTTTAGCCCCCAGTGATGGCTCCTAGCATTAGCTGGGTCCCTGTCTCGAGAAAGTGGCCCAATGGATGGCAAGCCTTAACGGAGACAAAATGGAGCTGATGCTAGTGGAGAACAATTTATATACACTTACTACGCTCGGCTGGCTGGACAAGGACCCTGACAGTGCTATTGTCTCCAATAAAAAGTCTAGGAATATGGCTGGACAGCTCCCTGGCAATGGAAGCACAAGCAAATAAGTGACTTGTACATGCTGCGCTTTGCTGAGAACCTTGCACACAATTTTGGATTTATTACCTAATCTTTCTATTAGAATTGTAATCCGGGTACTTATTCTGTTGTGCTTGGATTACGGAAACTTCTTGTATCTGGGCTCACCCAAACCAGTCTTAAAGAGGCTTCAAGTGTTCCAAAATGCCAAACAATATTCAAGTTACCCAAACACTCGTCAGCCAAAGATACCTTAGTCTCCTTGCACTGGCTACCAGTAGAGAAAATAATAAATTCAAGACACTTTGCATAACTCATAGGCAATTAATAAAATCACAGGGGACCTAATATGATTGGGATTCTTCCTACTTCCTACACCCCCAATAGGATTTTAAGGTCCTCCAACACTGGTCTTCTGAAGGTCCCTTGTATTCAAAAGTCCAGATGGCGTGGAAGGTCCTTCTCTTAGAAATCCACTAAAATGTGGAATTCAATGCCTATTGTTTGAGACCAAAACTCGATGAACTCAAATTCAGAAAGCTCCTTAAACCCAGGCTCTCCACCAACTAATTCCTCAACACATTAATAGGCTAGAATAATGCTTACGCTCACAATGCTGGGGAGCCTTTGGGTAGCCATGTGCTTTACAAATTAAGATAAGATAAGATCCTTTTAAACTACAATTAAGAGCTGCATCACTGGACCCTCCAAGGGGTGCTGGGGGGAAGTCGAAAGGAGGTTGTGGGGACAAGGAATGTGGGTGTAGGGCGTGCAGGCGGTAGGTATCATAAGGGCAGCTGGGCTCCCTTCCCAGGAACTCCCAGTATGGTAGGGCAGTTGGTGGGGTCCTCCTATATGGAGAGACCCATCCATTGTGAAGTCACCGAATGACACAATGAAATGCTGTAAATTTTACTGTCTCATTTCTGCAAGGCTTTTCCCGTAGGAATGCATCCTGCATACATTATATCTGGCACAGGTACAATGTGAAGCAAGTGTTTACAAACTGATGCATTGGGCCCCATGTGCCAGTTTGTAAATATAGAGCAGTGTAAAGCATTACTCGCACCACCACTGCTTCAAAATTAAATGACACAACAGTGGTGCAAAGGCCTTGTAAATGAGTTCCTTAGTGTCCATGTTTGGCATCCAGGAGGTTGCAGGGTTGCAGTGGTGCAGGGAGTTGGGGGCGGGAAATGACTCGCAGTCTCTACCTGGCAAATACCCGCACAGACACAGTTGGCGCAAGCTAGCACAGGCCATTGGGGAAAAAGGAATGTGGGTGTAGGTGGTGTTCCATATAGGTATCCTAAGGGCACAGGAACTCCAGGTGTGGGAGGGAAGATGATGGGGTCCTCCCTTCAGGACGAACCCATCTATTGTCCTTTATGGACAAGAGGTTTTGGGAGGAACGGTCCAGAAACCAGTCATATGTCACTCGAAATTCTTATGTGTTCTTTGTTGCACAGGAACAAACCTATCCTATGGTTAGGTAACTCCCAAGTAAAACAATCTCTGTTAAGTGTAGGTCTCAGTTCTGTAAACAGGATGTAATTATTGTGGGTTTTTGTGCAATTAACAATTGTGTTTTTATGTGTATGTATAATAAATACGGCTGTACAACCCCTAACCTTAAAAAGGAGAACAGGACTGGGGCTTTTTCATTTGAATTGGGTATTTTGGGGTGGGTGGAGTTTTGAGGCTTTCAAGGGACATTGGTGACTACCTGCCATAGCAGTTTTTGTTCTCTTATGTTTTTGCATTTAAAAAATGTACACTTTCTTCTGCTCTGTAATGTATCTAACAACCACTGAAAATAATGTGCAATTATATCATTTTGAAACTAACAATGTGAGTGGTGCTGTGCTACCTCTCCATATAAAATCATGCTATGAAATAGTGTGTTTTCTTAGTGCAGAACATATTTAAAGATGTGCTTTTTGGGGAAGAGACAGACATCATCTTGTTATGCTTTCAAACTTTTCTGTTGCTACATTCCTATGGTCCTTTTCTTTGTTTAAGCCTATTTACTATTGTTAATTTGGCTGACTGACAGATGTGCTTTGGCTACCTAATACCTTTAAGACACCTTCCGTTATTGCATTTATGATGATTTTGGTTTTATGCTCCTTCCCTTAACTAACGTATGCTTTCTGAGAACTGGGAAAGCCGTGCTGTGCAGTTTTTCCAAATGATTTTGACTGAGTTTTAAAGTTCAGGATTCTCCCTTTCATGCCCATCAACCCTGCATAATTATTAAGGGGTGGAGCTAACACAAACTTTTTTGTCTTAAATGTTAATTTATTTGATTGTTAATAGGCCCCTAAAGCTTGTATCTGGCAAGATGGCCTCATCAGTGTATTAGAGGATGGCTAAGGCTTGGTCAAGCAACTTTTGTGGAATGATGTTAACATTATGGAAGTGCCTACTTAACCGTCCCCATCCAAATTGTACATAACCGTGCCATTAATCCAGATGACAGTGAAATAGTAAATCCTCTCTGCCTTTTAGCCAGTGGATAACTAAGGCCCGTATTTATACTTTTTTTTGCGCCGCATTTGCGCCCCTTTTTGACGCAAAACGGCGCAAACCTACAAAATACAATGGTATTTTGCAAGTTTGCGCCGTTTTTGCGTCAAAAAGCGACGCAAAAGCGGCGCAAAAAAAGTATAACTACGGGCCTAAATATCTGAAACCTAGCTGTCTATCCAGCCACAGGTTACGTTGTAGAGTGCATGTATTAAATGACTCATGTCTGTATAAAGAATGTGACATTAGACTTTATCCAGACATGAAGACAAACGGGACTTCAGGCAATTGCAGTGTGGTGGTCATCCTTTAATGGGGATGTATGAAAGTGTGTGGTGCATTTGAAAGTCAGAAAATATACATGTACAAAATAATTTAAAAAGGTAAGTGCATTCTCTAAGCTTAATGTTTTTAGATTAAAAACAGAACAATCAAAGTGGAATAAATACATTTAAGTTACTATAATATAAACGAGAAATGTGGGAATCAAAGTTCAGCTTAAGGAACTTCAAGATATGGTTCACAGATATTTTGTGCTGCAGACTCAGAGTATTTCGCTGTATGCAATTATAATGAGTATGTTTTAATGCATGTTACATAAATGTTTTCATCACTCATACATTTTATTTTAATGTTCACTTTTGAGGGTGGGCACATTTTGAGTTTCTTGTGGAAGGCCTTCCACTAGATTTGGGGTTCTTTTTAAATGTGATTAAGTATGCTTATTATATGGGACCTGGCAAGACAGCAATAGTCAACAAGTAGCATCAGACATGGAGTGCAGAAAGGGAGAGATTGTATGTGGGCCACAAAAAGGCACTTAAAAAGGCAATAATACTAGTAGACAGTGCTTTAGGGCACTTGCAGAAGGTAAGTTGTATGAGACAGTGATGGGAAGTATGTGGGAGGAGAAAGACAAAAAAAATGTGTTAGACTTGGAGGTTGTACCCAACTAAAGTCATTGTGAGGAGAATAGTAGGAAGGAAGAAGGAAGACTGGTATGAAAAGGACGGTGGCCAGTAAGAGGATAAGGAGCAGGAGGTGGGCCACCAAGATGGCTAGGGTGACAGAATCTTGAGAACCAGGGATAGACCAAAGGACACATAGGGGGTCATTCTGACCCTGGCGGCCGGTGGCCGCCAGGGCCACCGACCACGGGAGCACCGCCAACAGGCTGGCGGTGCTCCCACGAGCATTCTGACCGCGGCGGTTCAGCCGCGGTCAGAAGCGGAAAGTCGGCGGTCTCCCGCCGACTTCCCGCTGCTCGGGGGAATCCTCCATGGCGGCGGAGCGCGCTCCGCCGCCATGGGGATTCTGACACCCCCTACCGCCATCCTGTTCCTGGCGGGTCTCCCGCCAGGAACAGGATGGCGGTAGGGGGTGCCGCGGGGCCCCTGGGGGCCCCTGCAGTGCCCATGCCAATGGCATGGGCACTGCAGGGGCCCCCGTAAGAGGGCCCCACTGTGTATTTCAGTGTCTGCAATGCAGACACTGAAATACGCGACGGGTGCAAACTGCACCCGTCGCACCCCTGCAACTACGCCGGCGTCCTCGTTGCAGGGGCATTTCCTCTGGGCCGGCGGGCGCTCTTTTGGAGAGCGCCCGCCGGCCCAGAGGAAATGTCTGAATGGCCGCCGCGGTCTTTTGACGCCGCCCGCCGGGCTCAGAATGAGCCCCATAATCCATAAAGATGCAGGAAACCAAGGCCAGAGAGCACCATGAACAAACAGATGAGTATTGGGAGGACCAGGCAAATATAGCACAGGGGGGCTCAAGGCCTAGTGAACAAGGGCCAGAAAGAACAAAAGGACCAGGGTTAGAAGGCAGTTAAGCCCCTGGACCAGCAAGACGAGGAGTGCTAGCAGGGTCTGAGAACACCCAGGTCAGATGCAGCAGACTGAGGTGGACGACTCAAGAGGATCAGTACCAGGAGAACAAGGGAGAGGAGTATTAGGATAATAGATCACATGAAGGAGGACCACCTGATTAAAATCAGAACCAGCACTGAGAAGATAATCAGGAAGGACCAGATCTATCAGGACCAGGAGGCCGTAGATAAGCAGGACATGGAGGAATGAAAAAGACCAAGAAAGTGAAGACCAAGTAGGACCAGGTTCAGTAGGTCCATGAGGGTCAGACTCAGGAGGACCCAAACCAAGGATGGCAAGGACTTCAAGGACCAAAGTGACCTTCAACATGGGAACAAGGAGGACCATGCCCAGGGTGACAATAAAGATCAGGACAAGGAGGACCAATACTAGGAGGACCATCACAGGGACAAGAACAAGGTGAAAAAGGCAGCCAGGAGACCTGGTAGATCAGTAGGACTGTGCTGGGAGGCAGAGATGGCAACGGAAATCAAGGCCAGTGTGACCAGCAACCGAAGACCAGATTCAGGAGTGCCAGTCAAAGGAGTACCAAAAATAAGACAAACAGGATTGCATCATAAAGGGAGACCAGGAGCAGTTGGGTTAGGAATAAGAAAACCAGGGGGACTGGATAAGCCAGGGGAGCAGAGCCCGCATGCAAACACAAGAACATGAAGGACCAGAGTGATCAAGACCAAGGAGATCAGGACTTGAATTGCCAGATGGACCAGGAGAACCCAAACTATAAGGTCGAGGACAAGAGGGATCATAGTAGGAAGTAGTGAGAGGGATCAGGAGGATCAGGACAGCCAGGCAAACCAGAAAACTAAGGGGACTGTACCTGTATGGCCAGGAGGACCAGACTAACTCAGACTAGAGAGGCTATGACCAGTGGGCACAGTGCCAGAAGGAAAATTAAGACAGCAGGCAGTGACTGAAGGACAGGATGATTCAAACTAGAATTGGCAAAAACTAAGAGGGCTTGGCCTAAGGTGACCAGGGCATGAGAGGCTAGGTGGACCAAGGGGACCAGCGGGACCAGGAACTGAAGTACCAGGAATCAGATAAGCAGGTGCCTAGGATCAGAAAGGCAAGCCAATGGGAGCTACAGTCAAGAGGACCAGGATGGAGTAGGAAAAGAAAGGAAAAGAAGGCCAGTTGAAGTACCCGGATTGCTAGGAGGGCCAAGCCCAAGAGGGCTAAGTATAGAAAATTGGACAAGACAGATCAGTAGTAATAGTATCAAGTCCAGTGGGCAAAAAGTCAAGAAGAAAACAAGACCTGTGAAGGCCAGTATTAAGAAGACCAGAGCTAGAGAGACTAGAAGTGGATGAAAGACTATGAGAACAGGGCATGGAGGATCACGATCAGATGCTCAGAAGGACAAGAACTAAGAAAGTGATGGAAAGGATGGCTAGTAGAGCCACTACCAAGATGACCAGAGGCCCAGGAGGACCAAGACCTAGCATACCAGAAAAAGGAGGACTACAGTGAGGAGGAAAGAGAGGACCTGAATAAAGGAAACTAGATAGAAAGGGGCCTGAATGATCAAGACAAAGATAGGATTATGATGACCATAATAAGGAGGATCAGGACAAAGAGTATGTGTTAGTGCAGTAGAAGAATTACAAGGAGTTGAAGGACTTAGATGGCCTGGAGTATCATCACCAGATGCAATGGACCAGGAAAACTAGTCAGATCAGTAGCAGGTGGACTGTGGCCTTTAGTACCAGGGACCAGCATGCATGCAATTAGATAGACTCGAATGATCATGATAAGAAGGACAAGGAGGAGGGCTGGGAGGGCCAGGGGACAAGAATCAAGGGGCCCAGGATCTGAACCACTAGGTGGAGAAGGAGGACCAGGCCCTGGGGTAATAAGAACTGCAGGATGATGATCAGAGGAACCATGACAAACAGAGCTAGGAGGACCAAGATGACCAGTTGATGTTCAAGTTAACCCTGGCCCAGCCCTGGAGCAATTAATACAGAGGACCAGGATAAGTGGCTCAACCGGATGGGGACCTGGCCAGGAGAATCAGGAAGAAGTGCCAGGCCCAGGAGGAACATGACAAGAAGACCAGATGGAGACGCAATAACATCAGGGTGGGAGAGGATCAGTAGGACCAGAACAAAAGGGACCCGATCCAAGAGGTCCACTAAGGGCCAACACAATGAAGGGCTAGGACCCGGAAGTACCAGGAAACATCAGTGCCAAGGACTAGAACTATGAGCACCACATTCAGAAAAACAGTTCTAGAGTGACCTGGGCTGTAGAAACCAGTGCCAAAAAGAGGACCAAGACTACTGTGAGTACCAAAACAATCCAGAAAAGGAGGACTTGGAACAGAACCAGATGGACCAAGAGCAGAAGGCAGAGAAGGATCAGGAGCAGAAAGAAGAATACCAGAAGAAAGAAGACACCAATGTGATTCTTGGCCACACTTACTGAGATAGCCCTCTTGTTAATGGTTCTTATTCCTTCTTCTTATGCTGTCACCCCTTTGAGCCCCTCCCCTTTTCATCCCAATTATAGAACTGATGGTATTTCATCATTGTTATGACAATCAGAAAAAGAGAGCTCAGGATCATAAAGATGTTATGAAAAAGAGATGAGGGGGTCTGCAAGTAGATGGGCTGAGATGGCCCACAGCAACAAACAGCTCTAAGTAAGAAAGAGCTTTGATTGCCAGCTGTGTTAACACTGAGAATTAAGTCAAGTAGAGGGTAGCTTCAGTACCTGAAAAGTGGTCTGCAAAACTTTGACAGCAAGCTGAATGTTAGTAGAGGAATTCATGCAGCACAAGTGTTTGTAAATACAGTGCAGTGATTGTGATTTTCAAGATCAGTAGATTGTTCTGGCTGTCGGAGAAATCTGTAGATAGGTAGTCAGCTATTAAGGCCAAGAAAAGGGTGAAAAAAACAGTGAGGCCAGCAGCCATGAAGAAATGGTCTGGTGGGAGACAGATTGGGCTTTTAAGGCTGATACAGAAAATCACGAAATCAAGCAAGGTAATCTGAAGACAATAATGAGGTTTTGAGAGCCATAGTAGACGTTCTGAGATCATCAATCGGCAACAGATGGGTTCCGTAGTCTGTGAGAGCTGGCAAAGTGATACCAAACTCTTTAGCTGCAGCAATGAGCAACAGTGGAAAGTGAAAGGTGGCAAAACTGAGTGCTTGAGGGTCGGCATGGCAAAGTGAAAGTTGAGAGAGAGATGGAGGAAAATTGGAATGCCAAGATCAGGAAAAGGGGGTAATAGACCATCCAAGTGTTGGTAAGAACTAGCAAAGGATGGCCATTAAATAGTTTCAAAGAGTCAGCTGAGGGTTTCAGAGGGTCAGAAACATGGTAATGAAAAGGAACTATGTGGTATGTGGTCAGAAAACTGGTGTAGACACTGATAGTGGAGCTGTAAGATATAGAAGAGAGAGGGTTATGTTAGGAGGCCAACATCTCTTAGTGAAAGTGGTATGAGGTGAAAATCCAGACAGGGTAATGGTCTGAGGGTGAGTGATGGGTTTCTGGAAGTAGCTCGACAGTGTGGTTTGATGGGTCTTGGAATCACTGTATTATTACTTAGGCTTCCTGAGGTGGTAAAGAACTATAAGGGATGGACTGAAGTTAAAGGATTAGCAGGATGGTCTAAGGTCATGTAGAGGAGACTTCCATGGACATTCCATGGAGAACGAGGTTACTATGCTAAGGAAAAATCACCAGTCTGATGCTTGAAAGAAAATCCTTTATTCAGACAGGACCAGGCCCACATTCCCTATGGGGCACTAACAACCTGTGGCTAGGGCTCCACAGACACTACATGTAAGTTACTTGTTAATATCATACCCCCACATTAAAAAGTGATGCATGTAATGGGTTTATCATTACTATAGTATTTCCCACTTAGTGATGGATTATGGTAATACACTTGTCCTGAGGAATGCCAGGGTATATGCGGGCCACTGAGGGCAGGAAACATGTTGATCCATCTGACAATCTAAGGATGATTGTGTTTGCAAAGTCCTGCTGTCTATTTCTATCCATGCCATGAAACCTAATTGTCAAATAACTTAGCATTTTTGGGTTTTGATAGGTAATTTTAAAACTTCACCTTTCACATTAGCCCAGTCTTCATTCCCTGAATCCTCTGCACAGAAGAGGACATCGCAGAGTGCGGCGATTCAATTAACTTTGTGGTCTTGCCAAGATGAGAATAAAAAGATCTCCACAAAAAGATACATAAAGCATACCCTGTACCTTAAAAAGGATGCCCCTTAATTTGGGTCTATCCCAAAACCTTTTCTTTGTTCTGGTCTACATAAACAGCCTACAAGTATAATTTGAATCAAAACGCTGTGCCTTGGTTATGGTGCTTTATTACTTGAGTGGACAAATGATGAATGACCAACCTCTCATCCCCCATTTACATAAGGGGAGAGTGAAAAAACAGCAGGCATTGAGGTCAGAACAGTTGACAGAGAGACTCCAATGACATGTGAACAGGGAGACTTACATTGGATTTTGAAGAAGAAGGCATGGAAGTGGTTGTAACAGAGTTGTGGAAATGGGATTGGTGAGGATGAAAGCAGTTGCAATATTACTGGTTGGGACCAGACTTCACTGAAACACTTAACTGGAAATTTTGATAAAGAAATTTAAAATTTAAAAAATATTGGGACAGGGGATCACCTTTATGGTATCCACATATATACTCTTGCAACGAGTACCTAATTGCATGTGTAACTGGCATCTTGATGAGACCAAATCTACACCTGGGTGGAGTTCACAGAGTTCTGTTATGTGGAATTCCAGGGAGGAGGCCAAAAACTCTGCGAGATTCTGTGGAAATCTGCGAATGGGCAGAGCTGCTCAGCACACCCGTTCGCACTGTGTGTCTTTTTGTTTATTTTATATTTTTGTCATATTTTTTGTGTTTTTCATGACTTTTTGGTACTTTTTTTGGTTTTCCCTTCAGTTTTTTCCTTTCTTCCTTCCTTCTCCTATTTCACCCTTTTTATTTTACCACCCAGTGCCATGCAGAGAAGGGTGAGAAAGGGAGTGATGGCACAAATTGTGCTTCTAGCTGTACCTTTTGCGGTCATTGGCTTAGGTTTTGGAAATTAAGAATAGGTCAAATCGATACTAGTACTGTAGGCAATCTGATTTAGAAAAGTACAATGTTACTGCATTTGGCTTTGTCTGTCGGGAGATTAACTGCACCACACCATCCATTTTTTAAATGTATTTTATTTATTTAGCAGCGTTTAGAAAGCTTGAACAGGCATGCCAAAGGGGATAACATGGCCCTATGGAATGCCACATATTTTATTACTACTTCCCTGGGGGAGAGACCAAGGGGAACAGCATTCAATCAGGGAAAAAGCCAAGCTTTTAGTTTCTTTCTTCATCTGTGTGATGAAGGTCCAAGGTTAGCATAAATAATGTTTACTTTGTTTTTACTGTGCCTGTCTCTTTTTTCAGTGCTCATCTTCGTTCTATCTAAGGTTTGTTAAATTATTGTTATCCCTATATTATCCTGTTTTTTCTATTTTCTGTGTTTCTGTAGCTGACTTCTGCTTCTCTGTACTAGTCTGTAGCTTTCTTCTGCTTTGTTAGTAAGCTTTCCCTCTCCCCATATGTATCTTGTGGACTGGTGCTGTTAGACTAAGAAAACAGATTTTAGGACAAGTACTCTACCATGAAGATTGCATGTCCATGTAGGCCATTCTACCCATGTTTGTTGAAGGCTTTCTTTTATTTCCTCATGCTCAAACAGTAAAATGAGAGAGTGACCAATGTCATACTGGACCCCCCCAAAGTTGTGTTGTATGTATAATTATTCATTTATACAGTAGTGTACCATACCAGCATTTTGTATGACAGTGCAGCATGGCTGGAAAGTAGTATGATGACTGCCCCATTTCATTTGCCATCCAAGACCTCACCCTATGTCCTTGATTGGCCAATTACTCCACCCCTTCATTGTGCTTCAGTGACTTACTTCTGCCCCTCCATTACAAAACATTTTCCATTGACCTGGCCTTTCTAATATAGTTAACCAATTAACCAATTAAAGTGAATGATAGAAGATGCTAGAACTGTATTAATCCATTGTGGTTGAATTTTGTTGAATTTGTTCTTCATCAGTGTTGGGACCAGCATCAGCACCAGTACACCAGATGTGGTTGGAGGGAGTGAACCAGCGGAAGCAGGGATGGACGTTGGTAAGTCACATTTCACATTGCTTGCTTTTTGACAATTACTACTATACTCACTGCAAGAGCCTGGCATGTGAACCCCCAGCTTTATCAGCTACACTGGGGGTTGAGTTTGTAATGGCCTCTTCTATTTGCAACTCAGCAGACAAAAGCTCATAATGAATTATCCAAATAATAGGTTGATGGAAAAGGGAAAGAACTATGGACAGTTAAAAGAAAGGATGGATGTCTTGATATATGAGTGAAATGATGTGTGGGTGGATGAACGGATGAGTAGGTGGGTAATAGGAGATGCATGGATGGGTGAAAGGATGGATCAAAGGGCATGTAAGTGAGAGGATGTATTGGTGGGTGAAGGATGGATGGGTGGGTTATAAGATGGCTGGAGTGGTAACGATGTGTGGGTAAATGGATGGATGGTTGAAAGGGTGGATACGTCAATGTATGGATTGCTGGGTGGATATATGGATGGATGGATTGGAAAGGAGAAAGACTGGATGAGACAAAGTAAAACTTCAATGGTGGGTACCAAAGTGTAAATAGAACAATGAAAGGATGAATGGATAGTTGCTCCGATGAAGAAATAAGGGAGCTCTTCTGGAGAGGCACGTGTTCACCTACTTCTCTTGCCTTGCTTGGTTAGCACAGCTTTGGTTCAAAGTGGGGCATATTTTAATCTTCTGTCCACTCTTTTAACTCACTGTATTTTAAGCAAGGCAGATATATATCCTCCCACGATCATCATTCATCACCTTCCTGCCAATGGCATTTAGTCACCCATGCCATGACCGAACTGCTCCATTATTAACCAGAGGAGTTTGAGGAGATAAGCCAAAGGAATTATTAAATGATGAATAATAAACACATCAATAAAGGTGTTACAACACACATTAGTGAAAACAGAAAATATTTATTCAATAATATAATTTGACAATAGATTTGCATGTTACACTAACATATATGCACAAACAATATAAAGTGTAAACCAAGAAAAAAGTGATGAATCAAAAAATCAAACAAAAAGACCACAATAAGTCAAACGAAATCCACAGTTAATGCTTGTATCAAATCAGCCAAAGAGGCGTCGATGGTGTTTCAACCCATATTGTTTACTGGGACATGATTAGCACATATACATTTTGGAGCACACACAAATAACTCTAAAAGACAAGATAATACTACAAAATGTGTATGTCCTGATAATGACCTATATTGTGGTCTTTTTGTTCATTGCTTCCATAACAGATTCCTGCCTGTTCCCTTTCGACGGTGAGGCATGTATGGATAAAAAATGTCCCTGTGACTCATAATCAGTCCCATCAAATTCCAATGGCCCTAGGGAACCAGCGATGTACTGCTACTGTGACACTCTAATTTAAACCAGTAATTGCACAGAGCACTGTTTACAATTTGTCATTTTTTTTCTTTCTTGGTATAACTTCTCCTACTGGACCCCCGACATGCCAGGAGATAACAAGTGATTGGAGGCCATCCCTTTGGAGTACCAGCAGCGGGTGAATCTGCAGGAGGAAAAGGAAGATGAGTCAGCTACCTTCACCGTGTGCCACAGTTCCTTGAGCCAGCCACCAGCTCTTCCAGCCTTTCAGCGGCAATAACATCGGCAGCACAGCCACCAGCTGACAGTCGCCTGACCATGTCAGACCGCTGCTGCTCCCCTCCAATTCAGACCACATATTCCAGCGCTACATCCTGCAGCATCTGGACCACCTAGACTGCAGGGTGGCACACATTCAGGGAATCTTTGACGATATCCAGACCCACATGGAGAACGCTCTCTTTTAGCTCCTTTTATTATTTTTGTTTTGGTGGGAGAGACATTTGTTGTGAGTGAATGAAGAGAATGGGAAAGGGAGTTGGAACCAGGGTTTGCACTAGTTTGGACACTTAAGTTTTCTTTGGGCATTGGTTGAGGACTGGGTGATTTGTTTGGGGAGAGGTTGGGGTTAGGGGTGGGCCAGATGGGGGTGGAAAGGGTGTGTTTTATAATTGTTAAAAATAAGAGGAATAATATTTTCAACTTTATTTATGCCTCCAATCTTTATTTTGGTGTTTTGCTTTGCTCTGCTGTCTTTTAGAGTAGCCTGTGTTTTTTAAATCTGCCTATGAATGCATACCAGTTAGTTATTCCATTGTCCTACTACCCTCTGTAAGTATATTGACCACTAAGGGGGGAGGTTGTCATTGCCTACATGGCCTACAACAACCTGGTAGACAAAAACAACATCTTCAGTGAAAGTTAGTTACTAGCTAAACTATTTCACTTCACTCCATAGTTTTCTTACCTGAAGAGAGGGCTGCTACCTCTGTCTTCTTATTGTAAGGTTTCCCAATGTGCCTTTGTGAGAAACTGGTGCACTGTTGCCGTACCCTCCTCCCCCCTTTTTGCCTGGTTTCGGGATGCAACTTGGACTGGAGAGCACTGGGATCCTGCTAACCAGGACCTCAGTGCCAGTGTTCTTTCCTTAAAAATTGTAAAGTATTGAGACAATTGGCAATACCTTTAGCCGCCACTGTAAGTCCCTAGTAAATGGTACTTAGGTACCCAGAGCGTGGGATACTAAGGGTAGGCCACTAAGGGCAGCAGCACAGATTGTCCGACCCTCAAGGGCTATGCATCCAGATGCACACAGCACTGCCAATGCAGGCTGATTGTCCTGGTGCAATCCTAAAACACAAACTGACATGGCACACAGCCTACACTGCATGCATCATAGGTAAGTCACCCCTTTGGTAGGCAGTCCAACCCGCGGGCAGGGTGCACTATACTTCATGTTAGGGCATAGAGTAATATGCCCCTATTGTGTCCTTGACAAATCTGGGACATAGTAAGTGAACAGATCAGCCATTTTAAATGCATGTGCTGGACTCTGGTCAGTATGAGTTTCCCAGCTACATGATGGCTACTCTGAACCCTGGGTTATTTGCTATCAAACAACTCAGAATGATAAATACAAACTGGTGCCAGTATAGGATTTATTACAAACTGTAACCAGGGGCCACCTTAGAGGTGACCCCTGCAAATCTAACTAACCCTGGCATGGTTACTGGCTGGTCACAGCCAGCCTGCCACCACCAAACAAGATTCTGGAACCCTCTGGTGAGAGCCTCTACTCTCTAGGTCTAGAGAACAAAGCCATTCTTGGCCAGAGGTGTTACACCTCCTCCCCACCCCAGGAATGTGCACAACCTAGCCTGCGAGCTTCAAATGACTTGGTGCCTTTGAAACTCACAACCAGCTCTGCTGCCAGCAGCAGGTGGCCATCCCTGTGTCAAACCCCAACTTCTAGCTAGAGCAATGGTGGCAAAACACAGAAAGGACAGGAGGATTGGTCAGCCCCATCGAGCACTACCCCTAAGGTGTTGCATGCAAGTTGACCCCTCCATTTCATTTCCTACATCTTGCATGGAAGGAAAATAGTCAGTCAGGTGGAGGGAAGTGACCTCTGCCCAAAGGAAGTGGTCACTTAGTTGGTGTAGCCACCCTAAGGTAGATGACCCATTGGTCACTACTAGGTAATCCCCTAAATGCCCACTAAATACAGTATTTAATGGGCACCCATAG
The DNA here is from genome assembly GCF_031143425.1 of Pleurodeles waltl. NCBI lineage: Eukaryota > Metazoa > Chordata > Amphibia > Caudata > Salamandridae > Pleurodeles > Pleurodeles waltl. The sequence goes on from NC_090449.1 coordinate 953,309,108, forward strand.
ACCATAGATTCAGATTAGAAGGACAAAAGAAGACCAGCAACAATGACCCAAGGCTGGAGGACTGAAGTCCTGCTGCACCAAGAAGAATGCGCAAAACCTTGCCTGCTGCACCCAGGGCTCGACAATCGCGGCTGAGGGGTTTCTCTGACATCGGACAGTCACTACAAACCCCCAAAGGACCTCCAATTTTCTGTAAATCGATGAGCAGGAGAGTGAAGGCATCACTCTCCTGCAACAAGGACTAGAAGACCAGTGAAGTCCACTTCACTGACTGGCTGCTGACCAGGGAACTGGAAACTGCAGCCAGACCAAACTTCACCCAACAAACCATGAGAACAAACCCTGCAAGTGAACCACGTTTGGTGGCACTGCGACACCCAGTGGCCAAAAAATAGCTTCAGGAACTGGTCACCTAACATTGGACACCCAGAAGGACTGTCCACATCGGACTGAAAAAGGACCAGAAGGAAGTCCCAATCAAGGGACTTTAGAAAACACCAGGGCCTCCAACTAGAGTGCCCCTGCTGACCTGCAAACTACCCTCAAAGTGACCTACCTCCTGCTTCCAAGGTGTCAGCACCAGAATATTACGCGCTCTATTGGCGACTAGAATGCAAAAACCCAGCACTCTCAAAACATTATAATGTATGCATTTTGTTGATAAATTGTGGTTTAACCTTTTGCATTGCAGAATTTAATCCTGAAGACTGATTTTTAATATGCTTACAAATACTGTTCCTTTGCAATGTATTGTTGCAGGTTTTCAAAGTGTGTTAGGGTGTGGTCCTTTTCCAGGGTCTTCCAGAGACTTCCCTGCAGCATGCCTGGGCGTGGTTGAGGGCTGGGCCAAGACTCTGTAAAAGGAGAGCCAGCCCAACTCCCAGTGCTCACTATTCAGAGGTCCCGGTACAGAACAGCAGCTATTTCCAGAGTTCCTGTCCCGGTGGCCTATTTGATTTTCCAGTCCTCTGCTTTTCATGCTTCATTGGTGAATCTTGTTCTTGGGCGGGAAGACGGTAGTTGGGTTTATTCCCAACACCGTTTATTTTCAGAACTCTCGTATTCTAGGTTCTAATTATTTATGTGATTAACATCTTACTTTGAACGCATTAAAAATTTGCATTTGAGTGTTTACTTGCTTGCAGGTTTATGAATCGGCAAGACACGTAATTAGTTTTATAAAAATGTAGAACTTGTATTTCATTGCGCGCTATTGTTTTTTAACTTGTACATGGATGTTTACGAATCGGCAGGACGCGCGATTCGTTTTATGAAGCTTTAAAACTTGTGTTTCATTACGCGCTACCATCTATTGACATTTACATGGAGCCTACGAATCGGCAATACGTGCGATTCGATTCAAGATAATTTTAAAATTTGTTATTATAGCGCGCAACCATTTCTTTACATTTACATGAAAGCTTACGAATCGGAAAGACAAACTATTCATTTCATGATGATTTAAACCTTGATATTTATTACGTGCTACCATTTCACGACATTTTTGCATGGTGACATTTAAATCAATAAGAAGCGCGATTTTCTCATTGAGCCTATTCCTATTGTTCATTGTATGCTACCATTCTAGGATATTTGTTTGGTAGTATTCGAGTTGGTAAGTGTGTGATTTAGGGCCACATGTAGGTAGGGAAAAATTAGCGACTCGCAATTTCCGACTCGCTAACTGTAATGCAGGAAGAAAACGCAAGGACAATTTGCGACTGTCAAATGGAGACGCACGGCAGATAGCGAGTCCGCTGTTTGCGAGGTCGCTTTTTGCGACCGCGCAAAAAACGGACACGCAATTTGCGAGTGGGTGTCGCTAATTGCGACTGTGCTGAAAATTGAATGCAGGTGCTGCAGAACACACTGGAAAACACTTCCTGGCACATGATGATGACATCACAGCCAGGAAGTTTACAAATACACCTGGGAGGAGGGAGGACCACACCCATTTCAACTGCAGCACTGCAAACACACAGAGCTCCAGCAATCATGCCAGAGACCCCAAGAAAGAGGAAACTGAAGTTTGCTGAAAAAGAGTTGGAGGTGCTGACTGAGGAGTGTTGTCAGCACCATGACCAGTTGTTTGGCAGGGCAGCCCTCACCGTGCCAGAAACAGAGAAAAGGAGACTGTGGATGGAGATCCAGGAGAAAGTCAACTCCCTGGGAGTCAGCCACCGGAGTATTGAGGAACTCAAGAAAAGGTGGTACGACCTGCGCTCCTGGACCAAGGAGAGGGTGGCAGAGCGGCTCCGGGAGATGAGAGGCACAGGAGGGGGACCATCAACAGTACCACCACCCACACCCCTGGAGGAAAGGGTAGAGGAGACCCTTGAGCCTGAGGCTGTATGCGGGATGGGAGATCTGGACACATCTGAGCCAGGACCATCAACCGGTGAGTACTATGTGACATGCATGTACCCTTATTAATGCCATACCCTCACCCACCTTGTACACAAGAGCATGCTCAACCAAAATAGTTAAATTTCAGAGTAGCAAACACCAGAATGGTGCATTATGGGCAATGTAGTCACGTAGGCAGTTCATAGGCAACAGTTTATTAGGAAGTAGATAACAGATAGTAGGTACTGACAGTGTGTTCCCTATGTCTCACAGGTCTCCCACAAGACACCCCCACCAGCCCACGCAGCCAGGGGCCACTGGTCAGCCAGCAGACACACGAGGGAACAGGACCAGCCACCACTGCGACCTGCACCACCGACACCATGTCCCCTCACGAAACACCTGTTGCAGTAGTGGTGTGTGAGCCTGCACCAGGTACCAGCCAAAGTGCCACAGGAGACGTCCAAGGGCCTCCACCGCGTCGCAGGCGACGTGGAACTCCATCCTCACAGCGGCAGGCAGAGTCAGGGGATGCCTCCATTTCCCACACTAAGGCCGCACTCCTACGGGGTCAGCGCCTGCAGGGCAGGGCATTGCAGCGCATGGAGTGCAATCATGGAAACAGCATGCAACAAGTACATTCAGAGTTGCAGCTGATCAGTTCACACATGGGCGACCTTGCACTCTCCATGCGTCAACTAGTGGCAGGACTGCTAACGCAGACAGAGAGTGCACGGCGTCGGGACCGCCAGCTGCTGAACCGCCTAGACAGGATGTCATCCTCAATTGTAAGGCTGGCCGTGAACACAACAGGTCTGTCTAGGCGCACGGTCAGCCTCCAGGTGGACATGGGCCACTTTGCTAGTGATGTGGCACGTGGCCTGGGCCGTCTCAGCCACGCTGTAAACTTAATGAAGGCACGGCAGGTGGCCAGGGGCACAGGCGACACGCCACAGTATAGTGAGGAGGGCTCCACTGTCAGCAGTGTCTCTGCCGGTGACACCAGGGTGCTTCGCAGTGGAAGCACAAGGCAGGGCACTGCTGACCCCCCTAGTACCAGCCATGCTGGCCGAGCCCGCCATAGGGTTTGAGCTCCACACAGTCCTGGGGTTGGGGCACATGACGTCAATGTGTCCCATGCTAGGTGGACTATTGAAGCCCCTGAACTGTTCCATTTGTAAATAGTTTTTTTGTTTGCACTTATTAAATCACTTGTTCTTTTAACTTAATACATGGACTCTTTGTGTGTGACATTGGTGAGTATGGTAAAAGTTAGCACGTACCTTCCAAAGTATTGGTTTGCAATGTGTTCCCGTCTCAGTCTGCCTTGATTTGCGATGCTCCTATCCCCATGATGGCGATGTGGTGGCTCTTGCTCTTCATCCTCAGAATCAGGGTCTTCAGGGGTGAGAGGTAGCCCACGTCTGGTGGCAATGTTGTGCAGTATAGCGCATGCGACAACGATTTTGAAAGCTGTTATTGGGGTATACTGGAGGGTACCTCCACTTCTGTGGAGGCATCTGAACCTTGCTTTCAGCAGTCCAAAGGTACGTTCGATGATATTCCTGGTCCTCTTATGTGCACTGTTGTATCGCCTCTCATTCTCATTGCTGGGTTTTAAGTACAGGGTAAGGATCCATGGTCGTAGTGCTTATGCACTGTCACCTGTTTGGCACAAAAAGTACAATGTTAGCTGGGCATGGGTGGTTTCCACATTGACCTGTGTGTATGTCTGCAAGGTGTATTCAGCTCTACCTAGGAGGTATCTGTCTCCAAACTCCCCACGTTCTAGGCGTTGGTGTATCCCACTGTGCCTGAAAATGTAGGAGTCATGAGTACTGCCTGGAAATTTAGCAACCATGTCAGTGATGACATAATGGGCGTCACATACCACCTGAATATTGAGTGAGTGGGTACACTTCCTATTGTGGAACAGATATTCCAGATTTGCAGGAGGGCATATTTGTATATGTGTCCCGTCTACACACCCTATGGGGGAAGTTGGCAATCCTGTAGAATTCCAACTTGGTGCTGTTGATTTCTGCCTCATTCCTGGGTAGGAATATGTAACTGGACATGTGTGTGAGTAAGGTGTCTAGGAATGCCCTAAAGAACCATGAGAGTGCACTTTGAGATACCACACCTGCCACAGCAATGACCCCCTAATAGCTACCCGAGGCCAAGAGGTGCAGTGAGCATAGCACTTGCACATGCGTAGGGATGGCGCAGCCGCGCACAGTCTGGCGTTGTAGCTGTGGTTTGAGTAATTCTATTAAATCTAGTATAGCTGCGCTGCTGAGTCTATATTTATCATAAATCTCCTCCTCAGTTTGTTGGAAAAGTGTCTGCCTTGTTCTGTATATCTTCTCCTGTCTCTGGCTCCTCCTCCTCCTCTGCTGGGCGGCGTGGGCTCTCCTCCTCACTGCTATCAGGTATATCTCCGCCATCTTGAGTAACCCAGATGCCTTCTGGGTCTCCTTTTATACTTTGGTAAGGGTTACCACCTGCTCTGAGTTAGTGGTAAATTGGAAGTGCAAAATGGGCTTTTTGCGACTAGTCGCAATTTGCAAGTTGCTATTGCATATGGTTTGCGACTCGCAAATTGCTACTTCCAAATTGCGGGTTGCAAAATAGGGTCGCAAATTTTGCGAGTCGGTAATGGCTTGCGTCGCATTTTGCGAGTCGGAAATGGGATTTTTGCATCCCATTTCCGATTTTGCGGGGTCGCAAATTGCGAATCGGGCCATTTGCGACTCGCAAAAGTTTTCTACATGTCACCCTTATTTCCTGAATTCATATCATGCTAATCATTGAAGTATAATTCTTCCATAGTGTTTATTATATAAATATATATATATATATATATTTGCAAAGTGTGTAATCTGTGTTGATACATTTCTAGAAAATACAAAAAAAGCCCAGAGTTTCTGAATGTAATGTTGTATGCTTCTATTATGCATTCTTAAAATAAGGTTTTATACGACTGATTTAGAAATTTAGTCAGAATATTGTTTCTGATTCTCCTGTAAAGGAAAATGCTTGAATAAGAAAGTTTTCATTTAATTAATCTTGATTCCAGTACAGGTATCTGGCTATCTTGAAACCTAGTAATTTTAAAACTTCATTCTTAGACTATTCACGTTTTCAGAATGACTATGCTTAAAATCATAGTCTAATATTGCTTTCAGGAGATATATAATTTTCATATTGTGTGTTCTAACCTTTTTTCTTACTATAGGTCTCCTTCCCAGCTGTTCCCTTCCTAAATCCCCTCTTCCCCTCTTGAACTCTCTTAGCCTCTTTGATTTATTTATCAGAGTCTTGGAGCTGTTCAGTGGTGGACGTGTTGGGAACGTGCGCAGACCCCGAGGATCTGGTGACTCTGACACAAGGGCACCTTTGCGCACAGCTTCTGGCTCACTTACCCGGGTGCCCTGTACCCTGCACCAAAGATTCAGCTGTTCTCTAAGGGTCCCCCACCCCTTGTGACCTCGACACTCCAAGGGGACCCACCGGAAGTACCTTGAAGTTCACCTCTGCAATGCTTTTCCAAGCAGTCCCCCGCAGTGGCCTGGCACAAACACCAATGACTTGCTGTAGCTGCTCCAAACAGAACCGGGAGCAGCCTGAACTTCTCCAGCTGGATTCTAGGGCCCACTGACAACCTCGACAGACCTGCAAAAGGAGAAATTGTCTGATTTTATTTGCATTTATAAAGTATTTCTTCATTGGTTCCTATGGTGAATAATTACACTCAGAACTAAAACATTTTCTAAACTATAAAAATGAATAACTGAAAAAGTACTTACCCAACTTTGATGATCTTGGTCTTAAAAATTGTATAAAAATCAGAAGTATTTTTGTAAATTGGTCTTGTTGAGAGTGTATTTTGCTTTGTTGATACTATGAGTACAAATGCTTTGCACTTCGTCCAATATGAGCCTTACTGCTCAAATAAGCTACCATGAAAATTAGAGCATTTGGTTGCCTAGTTTTTACTTCTGTAAACTAACATGTGGTTGCCTGGACCCTCTACACAGTGTATCTGGTTTTGCACACTACATATAGGGCCAGTCTCCTACAGACATCTTATGGTGGTTGTATTTGTAGCAGGCTTGTTCTCCTCAGGGAAGACATCACAAGTGAGCTCCAACTGTAGGATTAATCAAAGGATTATCCATCACAGTCAACTAGATTGAAAGAAAGTCATAGTTAGTGGGTTAAATTATTTATACTATAACTTAAGAAAGACTGAGACCAGATGACAACCAAGACACAACAAAAAAAACCTGATATAAAAACAAAAACTTCTTTTGCGCAATGGGGAGTTAGCATTTAATTCAAAACTTACAAAATCCTTCAGTCAGGAGAAGTAGACTCAGTCAGGAGTAGAGTAGACAAAGCTAAGCATTTATGCAGCTCAACAGAAGGCCTGATTGATGAAGTTGGCAAAATATGTGTGGGTGGATAAATAGGGCCAATGTGGGCTGTTATTCTGGAAATGGAAGATCCTGCAATGAGTTGGCGTTGCTTTTTCCACATTCACCCCACCAAGTGAGTAATCCATTTATGGTGTAAAATTGAGTCACATCTCAATAAATCCCACAGCCTGGGGGGAGAGTGTTAGGGGTTCAATGAATGGATGAAAAGGATATCTGGGGAAAGGTGTGATAAAGACAAACACTACAAAACAACAACGTTCATCAGGGTGATGAGCAGCACATCATCATCAATCTGTTATGGAAAGAAATGAAGGAATAAATATGACACAGTTCAGTTAAATGCATTGAAAACAATCCTTCAGCCCCAGAGACCCAAGATAGTACATATCTAAATGTTCTGTCATCTGGGAGGGAAGTGAACCCACACAGTTCTAAAAAATGACTGTCAAATCAACAATGATACTGTATTGCCAAATTGGGCAGTGCATCTACATTCTTCTCAGAATGTCTTTCACTCCTGGGTGTCTGGCTGATCTGGTCCAGTAGGTAAGCAGGAGCATTGAGCTTTCGCCTTTTGTTCATGCAGGAGATAAGGCCTGTGGATTGTAAAAAAAAAAACGACATTGTAGAGTCAAAGAGAAGGTCAGAAGGAAGGTAAGTGTCATGAGGAGTGTAACAAGAAGACTCAGGGGCAGAACAATAACATAGGGGGAGTGTCACATTTGAGGCAGCAGTGTGGAACACATGCTCAGCAGCATTTCCAAATCAATGCACCTCTCTCCAGTCCACAGAGCTTAGTACTAGGCCTCAGAGTCATCATCATCATGGTTTTCCTTAAAGTAAATAACTTCCTTCCTCTGGCTTATGAGGTAGTCCCGCTCTCGATCCTTCCACGTTTCACCTGACTATGTGTAACTTTGTCTCAGTCCCAAACTGTGCAAGATAAGCTTGTAGTGCTTTTGTGTTGAAGAACAAGTAGAGAAACAGAATTGGAATATTGTTTTGTGTAGCAGATGTGTGTTGTTAACTAAAGTGAATGGTCTAGTCTCTGAAGAACCAGAAAAAAGGAATGGACCCCGCAGGTAGATTTCACTATGTTTGAAAGGGACAATCACCTTCAGGAAATATGATCACCCATCAGGCCCCAAACATTGCACCTCATCAAAATCAAGTTTATTGAACACCCTCCCTCACTGCCTGCTACCACATAAATCATCAATCATCACTCACAATTGTTCAGTAGTGTATCATCACTCATTGGTGCAATAGTTACCTCTTCCAACTCAAGCATGGTGGTAGGTTCACAATGGTATCTTTTCTTTGATGCAAGCAACGCATTAGAGTTTGGTAGTCTTGTAAATTGATGATCTTCTGGGGCCATCCTGCTAGATGATGCAAAAAATTATAGGCATGAAAGGGAGGCAGGCATTGTCTCCAATATCCTGAACAGAATGGGGAGGCTTCCTGACTGCACACTTTTCTAACTCAAATCTGGCCAGACATACGACTAAAAATGTTGGGGCAACATATATCAAAAACCAACTTAGGCCCTCATTACAACCCTGGTGGTTGGTGTTAAAGCAGCGCTAACACCGCCAACAGGCCAACGGTAAAAAAATAATTATCATGACCACGGCGGAAACCGCCAACACATACAGCCACGTTAACACTGTGACCGCCATGGGGGTAGCAACAAACACTGCGGTGGTAACCGCCAAAAGCCAGGCGGAAAACAATGTACCACCCACTCCATTACAACCCACCCATCTGCCAGCTTTTCCGGGGCAGTACCAATGCCATCAAAAGCACGGCGGAAACAGTACTCTGAAGGGAAATGACTCACCTCTCGACACTCAAGGAAGAACCAGGACGCCATGCAGCCCGAGCTGCAAGTGTTCCCCATTATGCTGTATCTTCTGATATACCAGGAACATGAACGCCAGTGACGATGATCACGGTGAGTACTGCACCTAGCACACAAGGGGGGGGAGGAAAAAGTGAGTGACAAACACACGCAAAACTCAACTCCCCCACCCCCACCCTCACTCACAACAATATACACACAAACACATGAAACAACATTACATATACATCCCGTAACCCTCAGGAATAACGCAAGAACAAAAGGAATGGAGGCAAGTGAGTGTAAAATTAGAAATACTTAGAAATACATTCATAAAGAAAAAACAGTATGTACAATATATACAATATATGCAACATATACATAAGGCGGGACAATGCCCACTCAAAAATTGGCCGTGGCACACTGGGCCAAAACACACTTGACTCCTGCCTCAATACAGAGAGAACACTGCATGGGTATCAGTTCGAAAAAACACAGGCACCTCAGGGGGACGGTGAATGGAGGGGCACCTCAGCCAGAAGATGGTACAACGCCACTGCTCATGGAGGGGGCTCCATGGCCACTGCTTGGTCCTGGGGAGTGCAAGGCCACAGTCTCTCAAGTAGGTGGTTTGCTTACTGCTTGGTCCTAGGGAGGGCAAGGCCACAATCTCTCAAGGGGGTGGTATGCCCAATGCTTGGTCTTCGGGAGTGCAAGGCCACAGTCTCTCAAGTGGATGCCTTCTTCCACTGGTTCTGGAGGGGGCCTTGTGCCCAATGTGCTTCATCCTGGCAAGGAGGGGCTGAGTGGGTGCCTTCTTCCACTGGTTCTGGAGGGGGCCTTGTGCCCAGTGTGCTTCATCATGGCAAGGAGGGGCTGAGTGGATGCTTCCTTCCACCTGTTCTGGAGGGGGCCTTGAGCCCAGTTTGCTTCATCCTGGCAAGGAGGGGCTGAGTGGATGCCTTCTTCCACTTGTTCTGGAGGGGGCATTGCACCCTGTGATGCAGAAGTTTTGGAGTGCAAGGCCACAGTCTCTCACCTGAGTGTTACAACAACAGCTTTTGCAGGGCCAGGACGCACTGCAGTCCATGTAGTCACCACTACACATTGCTCTCCGGCTGTGTCGGCTGCTCAGTGAATCGCAGTTGCGCTGCAGGTGGCGGTGCTGGCAGTGGTGGTGGTAGCCTCCAGGCCTTCCCCTGTTGCCTCGGACGGCTGCCCACTGGGGCTGCTGCCGCTGGCAGTGGTGCTGCTTGCGGCGGTGCAGGTGGTGCTCCTTGCGGCAGTGCAGGTGGTGCTGCATGCAGCGGTGCAGGTGCTGGTGCTGGCCACGGTGCAGGCGGCGGTGCTGGCTGCGGTACAGGTGGCGATACTGGCGGTTGTGGTGGTAGCCTCCAGGCCTTCACCTGCAGCCTCGGACGGCTGAAATGCTATGGATGGGGTTCTCTGCCCCTTCCTGCCCTTGGCAGATGGTGGTGCCTACTTGCTTCTGCCAGCTGGAGCCTTTGACTTGGCCTTGCTGGCTGGTTGTGCCTCCTTCCCCTTGCTGGTTGCTGTCCCCTTCTTGCCCTTGCCAGGTGGCGGACCCTTCTTGGCCTTGGCAGGTGTTGGTTGCACACTGGCTGGCCTGACGGGTGCCTCCTTGGAGCCTCTCACAGCTGCTACCACAGCGGCCGTGGACTGGGTGGCTGAGGTGCTGGACTGGGTTCTGGCCTCCCTGGCCCGAGGTGAAGGCTGGGGTGGACGGGTAGAGAAGAGGTCAATGTTGGCGATGAAAATCTTCTTAGGGACACTGGGGTGGGAAGAGGGTGAAGGTTTGGGACTGGAGGAAGAGGGAGTGGTTGTAGGAGGTATCAGTCTGCTGTGTTTGGGTGCAGGTGCATGAGCTGGAGGCTGTTGTGAGGTGAATGGCTGTTCGTTGGGTGTGTGCTTGCGTTTGTGTAATTTGGGAGGAGGGGTCACAGACACAGTGGGAGAGGATACAGGGGACGTGTGCATGGATGTAGGGGTGGTGACTGCCAGTGAGGGGCGTGTAGTGATAGGCATGCTGGTGATGGAGGAAGTGGATAAGGATGTAGTGCATGCATGTGTGAGTGGAGACGGTACTCGGAGGGAGGTGGACGAGGAGGAGAAGGGGGACACAGTGGAGGCAGTGGATGTTGGTGTGTCTGCTTGGGGATTGTTCTTGTGTGAGTGCCTGTGAGATGAAGTGTGGTGCTTATGTTTGCGTGAGCCACTTCTATGTCATGATTTGGGTGATTGTTGGTCTGAAGGTGTGCTTGGGATAGGTTGGGGTTGAGGGGATTGGGACTGGGGAGAGGAAGTTAGAGGGGGGAAGCTGGAGACAGGGACAATGGGACAATGGCTGCCATCAGTGCGGAGGCCAGAGCCTGGAATGCTCTCTGTTGGGCCACAAAGCCAGAGTGAATGCCCTCCAGGTATGCATTTGTTTGTTGCAAATACCCTCGATCACCCTGGATGGCAGTCAGTACGGTTGACTGCCCAACAGTGAGGGATCTCACGAGTTCAATAGCCTCCTCACTGAGGGCAGCGGAGCTGACTGGGGAGGGGCCTGAGGTGCCTGGGGCGAAGGAGATGCCCACCCTCCTGGGTGAGCGGGCACGGGAAACGCGCAATGGCTGATGGGAGGGCGGTGCTGGTACGGGGGTGGCGGATGTACCTGTTGTTGGGGTGGGCACAAAGGTGTCCGTCACCACCATGGAGCTTCCATTGGGGGAGGAGTTGCTGTCTGTAGCGTCCTCTCCTGTCTCTGTGGTGGTGATCCCCTCGCCTTCAGTCCCACTGGTGCCCGCACTGTCGGTCGATTCGGCCTCCAGGCCCATGTGGGATGCCGGTCCCTCCATCGCCGGTGCCTCTGCTCCTCTGCCAGATAATGCTAATGCACACAATGACAGGGTGACAAAACAAGAAGGGGGGAAAGACAGAGGATACACTTGGTCAATGCCAGCAACAACACTACCGTTGGCGTACACAACACACAGGGATCAACCCTTTGCACTAGGCCATGCACTACCAGTTACAAAGCTAGTCACCACCCCATGGGGTACATTGCCTAACACCATTAGCTGCACACCTGAAACCCACAGGACCCTGCCCAGTAGTAGATGCCCACTAACACTATTGGGGTTGGAGTGCTTCAGAGCCTGCCCAACAAGGGACCTACCCTGCTATGTTCACCCTGGCCTAGGGGATCCCACAGACCACATCCCCCACTCAGGTAAAATTTAAAGCATGTTTCACAATTTGGCCCTCATATGACATGTGCCTTTTCTGCAGGAGGAGCAGACTGGAGATGCCCCTGTGGCAGCAGTGGACCCTGTGGACAGTGAGGATGAGGAGGCAGAGGATGAGGATGTGAACAACAGAGCATTTGTAATCCGTCAATACTTCCAATGACACACAGGTGAGACAGTGCAACTTTACATTTCAATAACGTTAGTTGTATTCTGTGTAGGATTGGCATGCTGATATTTCCCACTTCCATGCCCACTTACTGTTACCTCTGGCTATTCATTTTGCAGATGTTGGTGATATGACAAAAATTCCTGGTGAGATCACAACAGCCGACTACAGGTCATTGATTCTATGCTCATTCTATGTACAGTTCATTTGCACTGATTGTATCTGTTTCAATCAATACATATTTGAAATACATGACATACTCGAAATCGATTTATATAAAAAAGTGTTTATTGAAGTGCTAATATATAGAGGAGGAATAGCAATGGGATAGGGTGATGATGGAGGAAAGTCCAGGGTATTGTTCCAGTCTGTTTATAGCACAGGTGCAATGTCCAAGGGGACATAGGAAGGGGAGCAATGGCAGTTCAATGTGGACAGGGTGACTGAATGGGACACAAGGGGGACAATTAGGAGAGTCTCATTTCCTGGTGGGGTCTTGGAAAGTGTCTCTGGCTTTGTGTGGATCACAGAGAACATTTGCAGGGTGGTTCACCCTCTGCAGGGGAGGGGTGCTGGTGGCCTGTGAGTCCTGTGGCACGGCATCCTGGCCACTAGCGGCAGTGGAAGTGGAAGGCTGTTCAGATGACTGGCTAGTGGCAGGGGCCTGATGGTGTGACACTGCCTCCCTCATAATGTTGGCCATGTCTGCCAGCACCCCTACTATGGAGATCAGGGTGTTATTGATGGCCTGCAAGTCCTCCCTGATCCCCTGATACTGTCCCTCATGCAGCCGCCTGTTCTGCACATTGTTAAGGATCTGGTCCATCGTGTCCTGGTAATGTTGATAGGCTCCCGGGATCTCAGAGAGCGCCTCCTGGAGAGTCGGTTCCCTGGTCCTGTCCTCCCCCTGGCACACAGCACTCCTCCCAGTTTCCCTGTTGGCCTGTGCCTCTGTCCCCTGAACCGTGTGCCCACTGCCACTGACACCATGTCCCTGATTGTCTTGGGTGTGAGGTGTGGCCTGGGGTCCCTGTGAAGGTAGACACACTGCTGATTGACGTGTCCTGGGGACAGAGGTTTGGGCACACTGGGTGGGTGCTGTGGTGTTGTTTCCTGATGGGGGAGGCTCTGTGGTGGTCTGTGTTTGGGCTTGGGTAAACAGCTGTCCAGTGGTCCCTGATGGGCCAGGTAGATCATCCAGCTAGTGAAGACCAGAGTTACTGTCATCACTGTGGGCCTTTTCAGTTGGGGGACTAGATAGTGCTGTCACGTCCTCTCCAGTGACATTGGCTGGGGTACCTGTGGGGATGTAAATGATGTATTATGGTTTATGTGAATGACATACTGTACATCCCTGGATTCCCCTCTAGTTGGTGTTGCCCTACCAGCTTTTACTTGTTTATGTCGGTGGATGGTCGTATTGTTAGTTTCACTATGCTGTGCATGCAGTATTGCCAAGACTGCTACTCCCATGCTGTGAGTTGTGGGGGAGGAGGTGGGGGTCCACCGCCAATCCTCTCTATAGCGAGCTGGAGTCTTGCTGCTATGGAATGTACTTTCCGCCGTAGGTCGTTCCAACTCTTCCTGATGTCATCCCTTGTTCTGGGGTGCTGTCCCACGGCATTAACCCAGTCCATGATTCTCCACCGTAGCTCCATCTTCCTTGCTATTGATATCTGCTGCATCTGTGCTTCAAATAGCTGTGGTTCTACCCTGACAATTTCCTCAACCTTGACCCTTAATTCCTCCTCAGTGAAATGGGAGTGCCTTTATGGTGCCATGGTTTTATGTTATGGGTGTTGGTGTGGGTGTGTTTCGTAATGTGTTGGGGTGTGTGAAGTGGTGTGTGTGAGGGATGTATGGGTTTATGTGTTGTGTGTTTGTAGTTGTAGCAGTGGTCTTGGTGTCAGTCTCCTGCCAATGATTTGCATTCTTAAAGGGTTGGGGGGGGTGTTTTTTCATAGTGGTGTGGGTGTGGTGTGTGTTTGCGTGTCAGATGTGTGTTTGAATTATCCCATGTGGTGTTTTGTCTGTGGGTGTCCATTGTGAGCGTGGCAGTATGTACCGCCAATGGTTTACCACTGATAAATGTCTGCCATGGTGATTTGTGGGCCATAATGTGGTGGGTGTTGTTCTGTTGGCATAACAGTGTGGGTTTTGATACCACCACTTTATCACTGACCTTTGGTCTGGCGGATTTGTGTCTGTAGCTGTATTCTGTTGGATTGGTGTGTGTCATAATATGGTAAACGGATATCTGCCACCACGGCGGTAATTTGTCGGCCGTCAGTATGGCATTACGTGGAATTTACCGACAATCTTGTAATAAGGGCCTAAATCTTTCAGCCATTCTTCTTCCAGGTCTCTGGCTTGCTCAAGAATTCACTGCTTGTATTTTGAAACATCACCTTCAGAAAAGGGAATGAAAGTGGTCAGAATCTTTTTGTACCCTGGATCAAGTAGTGTGGCACAGGTGTACTCTTTGGACAACATCAAATCATCTTGCAGCCTTCTAGTAACAGCCAGGTGAAGGAGTAAGCTCTCAACCAAGGAATGCACTTCTGAGTTTTAGTTCACATCTGTGAATACAAACCTTTCAGACACCTTTTTTAACTGGTCTTTTAGAAGATGCAACAAAGGGATAACTTGGCCCATAGCACTGTCCTGCTTTCTAACTTCCTGTGTGAAAACCTCAAAAGGGAGTAGCATCTGTGTCAGGCATTTGACTAGGCTACATTTGTCCCCATCCATGGTCATCTTTTTCCCACTTGCATCCCCTCCTCTTCGAATGACAGTCATTGATCCATTAGTACTGCTCAAACAGACGTTGCAACATGTAATAGGTTGAGTTCCAAAGTTTTGCCATCTCCTGTATGCAGGCATTAACTGGTACTTTATTAGCACGCTCAATACTCCTCTACTGCTTCTAGGCTTAAAAAAAATGGCTGAATTGAGTGCAGATTTTTCTACAGGTGGTCAGTATGTTGCTGACTGTCTATGTTTTTTTTAGAGAGTCATGCACAGCCAGGTTGATGCAATGTGCCAAACACAGTACCATGAAATAGAGACCATCTGACATGGCCCTGACTATGTTACTGCCATTGTCAAGGCAACAAATCCAATTCTGAGACCTCTGGGTCACAGCCATTCAAACAGCTTGGTGTGACAATCTTCCAAGATGTTTGCAGCTGTACGGGATTTCTCCAAGGCGTACATGACTATGTTGCATGCAGCTGAACACCCTTAAAAGTATTGTCAGTGCTGAGGCCTGTAGATAGCTGTTGCCTAACCTCGCGCAAAAGATGTGCAGTGTGCAGTGATACACTTGTAATTGGTTGCTTGACAACTGGTCCATATGTCTGTTGTCAGGTGGATAGTGTGAAAAGTCACTGAATGCCCTGGCATCTCCATCTGACTCTGTGTCTTGTGCCGTTTTGGGGTAGTTGAGGAGGGGTGATGCTGACATGCAGCTAAGGACAGAACAGCTTTGCAAAAAGATGCCATCCTCTCTTCCCCATGACCTCCAATAGTAATTGGACCTGATGTTTCCCGGTTCTCCTCACCTTCACCACCACCACGTTGAGCAATTTTTTAAAGCTGCTTCTCCCAAAGGATTGCATGATGTTTTATCATATGGTTTGTTTAGCCTCTCGTACCATAGTGTGAACCAGTCTTACCTTGACGAACACTTGCGTGGCAAATGTAGCAGATTGCAATTTTCTCCTCCTGCTTGCTAAGTTAAAAAGTCCTAAACTGGGGAGGAGAGCTTTCTTAGTGTGCCAGTGCCAATTCCTAAAGAAGAATTGGAGGTTGGTGGGTTTCTCCTCGATTGCCTGTCTGCAGTGCATACTTTTCTGAAGTAGAGGTTGGTGAAGGTCTCAGCAAGGGCTTTGCAAATATGAGAGCTGGCGGTAATACCTATGTGCCAGCTTGTAACCACTAACCTGAATAATCCAGGCAGCCGGGGCAACTGAGTTTGAATACTCCCTTTTGTGTTCTCCCCTGGGGGACAATTAAGAACTGTCCATGCTAGGTGAACACCCAGGGGAAAGGAGAAGTGGAAAAAACAATGAAGAACAGCCAGGAATACCAGATGGTCTGTCGTGCTGTGTCATCACCGGAGGAACTGGTTAGTCAGTCTAATAGGCCAATCATAGGGTGTGTAACCTGCAGATGGAGGAGCAGGACACAAGAGACTATTATTTGCAACCCTTACCATTAACTACACCTACAGCATAATTCTCCCAACTCGAAAACTCACTCAGGCAACTACACATGTGCAGATGGGCTCTTACATCAGACAATAGGAGGTTGTAGACTTCACTCCTGCATCACAGTTCAAACAACAGGGAAGACATCTTTACCATCACAAAGGTTTTGTGCAGGACCTGAAAACCAAAAGTACTGTTGGAAATCACAACGTATGTAACTCAGAGGTCCAGAGATAGCCTCTCCACAGACATGTAGGAGATCCACAGGTTAACTGCATATTCTGAAAAGCAACTGAAACGTGTGTACATAATAAATAAGGGAAAAGCTGTTCTTCCAAATACCACTCCATTCATGAGCTTGCTCTTAGTAAATTCTTAAATAAGTAACCAAAACTAAGGCTGTCATGGGAAGGTTTCCAGCATTACTTCCAAAGTCTCTAGCAATGAGAATGCGCCCTTTCAAGCATGCACGCACTTACCAAGCATCGAACTGGTCTGCAGCAGGGCTTGGCACACCCACCCCAGTATGTAATGTCAGCAGCGATGAGAGACTGCTACATGATGCTGATAGATACAGGAAATAAATGTCGTACATGCATGATGGATGATTGTCAAGCCGCTAGCCTGCTATTTCAGAGGCTTTTTATAGCCCCTGTCTATCATGGCCATAAGAGAAGCAGCTGAGGGTGCTTTTCTTCTGCCACACTAAAGTCTGCAATACGTAATGTAGGAACCTAGTCAGTGCACAGATACTCTCCAGGAACCCTATACCACACAGTCTGTGTTGCTAAGACTCAGCCACTGTATAAGGACATGCCAGTGTGCCACATCCCTCAGATCACGTTTAATAGGAAGGGTAATGTCGGACTCCTCTGTGCCAGCTTCCATAACAATGATTGGCTCGTCATCCTCCTCCTCATCCTTTTCCATAGTTCTGGACTTATGTATTCCCTTGCCTCTCCTGGCATTTCTCAGACTCTTCTGGGGTCCAATCCATGTCCAGATCATCATCAGCAGAAGGGGTGCTTAGAGAAGATGGAGTACCCTTCCTTTTTTAGCAGGAGGTCTGCGAGCCAATGATTCTAGAAGAGGAGATTTTTGCTCAGCAGGAAGCTCAACCTCCTGACCTGCTCCAATTTCAAGAAGATCTACTATTGCTGGCTGTGGCTGCTGTCCACTTTACTCTGTTTCCTGAAATGATTGGGTACTACTTTGTGAAAGGGACAAATCCAATTCATTGTCACTGTTTGCTGGTGTCACCATTATTGAAGTGGCTCGCTGACAGACACAGGTTTGGGCCTAGGTTGGAGAGGTGCCATTGATGCAGGAGTGCTGCTCCCAGGTTCTTTTGCTGAGGCCTGTATGGCAAGCAAACATCTCCCAAAATAGGTTGTCGTAGGCAAGCCATAGGTGGGAAGCCGCTTCTTCTGACAGGCCACCTTCTTGTCAGCACCTTTCTTTAGGGCCATCCTCAAGCTGTCAATTGATAGTGGCACTGAGCTGTGGAAGCGGAGGAGATTGGAGGACTGATGTCAGGTGTTGTGTAGTCACATGCTCTGGACAGGTCTTCTGTTTGGCAGCACTGTGGGTGATGTCTCTTCTCTTGTGCACCTAGAAGCAAACAAGCAAGAAAAACATTTAGGCGGTCATTATGAACATGGAGGTAAACACTGCTGACCGCAGTGGCGATGGTGAACAGAAGTCCGCCATTGGCGGTGAATAGAAACACGCCATATAATGAACCAAAAACCAGATTCCGTCAAAAATCACCAGTACACCAGTCTCCACCAGGACCCTGTCGCTGGAAATGATGGACCTCCCACCCCGCCACTGCCGAGCACACCCACATCCCGTCCTCCAAATAATGATGCACAAATCATCTTGGCGGTCAGTGGAAGACGAACAACCATTGGCGGTGCAGATTGCCACGGGCAGCAAGTGGACCCAACAATGAGAAGTGCACATGTTGGATAAGTTAGAAACCCACACACCTGACACACATCCACAACACCATAAAAACATTCATGGACACACCCCACAATCCTTTGCAATGAAACTAGGCCAACAAAGACAGAGAACACCAGAAACAGAGACTGAACGCCACAATACACGAGACTCACACCGAAACACAGAAGAGCACCCTCACCGCGGTTCCACCCCCGCCACACTCACCATGTCAACCCCCCAAACATCCACGCTTCACAGAAAGGGAGCTAAGGACCATGGGGGCCGAGATCCTGAAGGTGGAGCCACAACTATTCGGGGCTCAGGTACAGCACACACCCATCACCAGGAAGATGGCGCTATGGCAGACCATTGTCAACAGGGTCAATGCAGTCACCATCCATGCACCAGGGATGACATCCGCAAGAGATTGAACGACCTGCAGTGGAAGGTCAGGGCCATGGCATCCAGGCACCACATTGCAGTCCAGAAGACTGGGGGAGGACCTCCACCAACACCACCCGATTACACTGACTTTGAGGAAAAGGTACTGGCCATCCTGCACCCTGAGGGCCTCGCTGGACTCACTGGAGGAATGGACTTGGGTAAATCGTCTACATTTACCCCATATCCATCACACCTGGAATGCATGCACCACCCCACCCCTCCAACACACACCAGGGCCAACACCCCACCCAGGCTACAGGCATTGAATCCACCACCCATGCATGCTCACAAACCCACTAACAGGCCCACATCCCTCCCCTGCACACAGCCACCCCCCAGCTGCAATGAAACACCATGGGCTAGAACACCCACAGTGCACCTCCACACCCTAAGTTAAAAGCAATGTTAACCCCACTAAAGCATCCTGCCTGTTCCCAAAGTGTGTAAGCTGCACAAACCCACCCAGGCCTCTGCACCCCATCTGACTATGTGAATGTAACAGACATGTCCATTTCCCCCAACAGGTACCACCACCCATGCCACCCTGATGGACAGGACAAGGAGTGCCAGTGCCCCCCCCAGGGAGACAGAGGCACCTCACAGGACACTGGGGATGGAACCCTGGAAACTGATGAGCAGGCTGGCCCCTCACACAATCCTGGACTGCCACCATCCAGCAGCCCCACCTAGGATACCACTAACACCCCTGCCACCCAGGCAAGAACAGCAGCCCAGTGCAACCGCCCACACACCTGTGTATCCAGGCCACAGAATGGTGGAACACAAGTACAGAGGCCACAGTCACCCCCTACCAACAGGCAGGAAGACAATGGCCCCAGTACAAGTGGCACCGCCAGACCTGTGCAGGGGACACAGGCACAGGGGGCTAGGCCCAGTGGGAGGGCATCACTGGCCCAGGGTGGAGGTCACAGGATGGATGCTGCAGCCCAGGACGTGATATATGAGGTCCTGGGGGCCTAACAGCATACCCATGACATATTGGCCCAGATAGTATCCACCCTGGAGCAGAGTCAGAGGATGCAGCAGGAACACCACCAAGAGTCCATGGAGCAGTGGAAAATGCACAACACCACAATGGCCAGCATAGCAGGTGCCCTGCTGCAGCTTGTACAAACCAAGTCAGAGACCCACGCAGTACAGGAAGCCCCACTACAGCACAGGACACAGACCACAAAATTACTGCATCAGCAGCAACTTCTCACAAACTACCCTCAGAGGAAACACAAGTAACAACCATTTCATCCCCTATAGGTCAACAACAGGCGCCCAAACGGACCCTCAGGCCAAGATATGGGACTGGAGCACTTGCCAAAAACAAGGCCCCCTCAAAGAAGTGACTCTGCAACAATCTGTCCACCAACTATCCCACACAATCAACCATCAAACAGTGTTAACAATAAGTAAGAACTCATGTAAGCAATGATGGACCTGCTAATATTTACAACAAGGCTGCCACCATGTTGGCATTTAGGATAACCACCCATGGCCAACTGCCATCACTGTAATTAGCACAATTCAATCCCTGCACCAAAGAAAACACATATCACACCTGTAACACTGTCCCCTGTTATAATGACAACGTCAACTACTTTATTTGTACCTGTGTAGCATGAAAGTACACACTCGCCTTACATGTTGTTGTGCCTAAATATGTTGAGAAATAGAACCACTAAATTGCAGACTCAGTTGCAATTAGTACATTCAAACTTCCCCTAGATGACAAGGCACACTGACAGTATGTTTCACAAACACCGATCTCAGCCCTTAGTCCCAAATAGTTACTGGAAGTATAGTTGTATAAGTTGGGTCCCGGAATTGACATGTTCTCCTTCCTCATCATCACCATCACACTCGTCCCCTCTCTGAGGAAGCTGGACTTGATATACAGCACCCTCCACCTCCAAGAGGGGGATAGAATTCCTCACTGCCATGTTGTGCAGCATGCAGCAGGCCACCACTATTCTCCAAACCTTTTCAGGCCCATAGGCCAGGGAACCGCCAGAGATATGTAGACAACAAAATCTAGCCTTCAGGAGACCTATTGTGCGCTCAATCACCCTCCTAGTACGTCCATGGGCCTCATTGTAATTCCTCTCTTCATCTGTCCCAGGATTCCTTGCTGGTGTCAGGAGCCAACGCAAGTTGGGATAGCCAGAATCACCTAGAAAAAGGTGCAAAACAGAAATATCATTGACAAGCCTTAGAGTCAGACAGCCTGGCTGTCTGCTAGGTGGCAGTTAGTGACAGAAACACCTACCTATGATCCACCCTCTGTCCTCTTGTAGTTGTTCCATCTTGTGTGGCACACTACTGCTCCTCAGCACAAAGGAATCATGAACTGTACCGGCGAACATGGCATTCACATGTGAGATGTACTGGTCTGCAGTACATACCAATTGAATGTTCATGGAGTGAAAGTTCTTCCTGTTTCTGTACACCTGTTCATTGACTCTTGGGGGGATTCTAGGTATGTGGGTGCCATCAATGGCACCTATCACATGGGGTATGTTGGCAAAGGCATAGAAGTCAGACTTGATGGCAGAGAGGTCAGTACTTTGGGAAACCTCACATAGGACTGCAGGTGTCGTACAAATGCATTAAGAAATCTTGTCAGTATCAAGATGAACATTGGCTGTGAAAATCCAGCACCCATGCCCATTGTCACTTGAAAAGAGCCCGTGGCCAAGAAATGGAGTGCAGCGAGCACCTGCACTTCAGTAGGGATAGCATGCTGATTACGATTTGCCAGAGTCAGTGCAGGATCCAGTAATGTGCAACGTTCGAGAATAGTTGCACGGGTGAGTCAGTAAATGATTATGATGTGATGCTCCACCATGGTTCGCATATCAACAAGTGGTCTGTACACCGATGGGGCCCATCCTCACCAGAAGGGCCTGTACCTAGGAGGAATTTGAAACACGTGTGAAGAAGACATACATCGGCACACATTGTCAGTCATTGAGCACTGCTGACTTGATTGTAGGGACTCAAATGCTAAATGTTTTAGACCTAACATCAACTAGACCATAATTATTGATCAGGGTTTGTCAAGTGTGGTATTGTTAATGGTCACATGCATAGTTGTTTTAGGTGAACATTAGGGCCTGTATTGTGCAGATAGCAGTATTATAAATGCGTAGTTTTTGGTAAAATGTCTGCCCCTGTAATTCATAACTGTCATGGTGGATGTGATCTCATACCGCTGGCGGTTGCCGTAACAGCGTAAGGCAGTGTTTACCGCCGTGCACACAGTCATTGGTTAACATGGATGTCAATGGGGAATCCTAACGTATCATGATCGCCGCCGGCGGTGACGGTGAACTCCCCCGCGGTACATACGCAAAGTCGTCACCCCAACTTCACTTGACTCCCTGATCTTTTGCAAGCAGGTACTCCACTGAGTTTTCACGCATGTGTCCTGCCTCTGGTCATGGAAATGGCTTGTGTTGCAGTGGAAAGGGCCCCGGCCTTCATCCAGGAAGAATTGGAGATGCTAGTGGACGGGGTCCTGCCCCTGTATGGCAAGCTCTACGGACGGCCAGAGGTACAGGTAAGTAGGGGATTGTGGGCAATGGGTGTGTGTAATAGATGGTGTTGGCAGTACATACGTGTGCACCTCTGACCCTGGATGGGCCATGGTTCATGACATGCTGCATGCGTATGTGCTGTTAGTCTGTTTGTACAGTCCATCCCATAGTGGACATTTAGCCAGCTGTATATGTTTGGCGAGTGCCTAACCTCTGTGTTACATTTCTGTGTGTCCCTTTTAGGTCAGCGCCGATTAGAAGAGGGCACTTTGGCATGCCATCGCCAAGGAGGTGCGGACCCTGGGGGTCTACAACACTACAGGAAGAGGTTGGAGGACCTGCGGCGCTGGGCAAAAAAAATATGTGATGCCAGCTGGGGAAGTCCTCCCAACGGGGAAGGGGTGCCCATCGGGCACTGACCCCCCTTATGCTATGCATCCTGGTGGTGGCGTACCCAGACTGGATGGGCACTTGAAGGCTGCACAGCAGTCACAAGGGGGTGAGTACCCATACCACATTTTTGACCCTTGATGGATGTCTGTGTGTGCATCCCGGTTTATGCTGCTTAGTTGCAGGGACTCTGACTGATGTCCATCTACATGATGGCCCCCATAGGGAGTAGGGGTGTTTGGGTCAGGTCACCTACACGTCGGGCCCTTAGGTTGTTTAGGGAATGGCTGTAGAGCAGGGTTCTGCTCACTTTTCAGGGGCATGGCCATGGGTATAGTGGAAGGTGCTGCCTGTTGGAGGGTCTTCTAGATGGGTGTATGTCTGACCACTATGTTCACTCCTTTCAGCTATTTACAAGTGTCTCTCCTGTTTTTTTCTCCCCATCCCTGTTCTCTTCAGGACAGGGCACATAGGCTCTGTGCCATGATGAGTTTGTCTTTTTGGATTGCATCTGAACACTAAGCCTGCAATTGCAATGCTGGGTGCTTCTGGATACATGGTCATGGAGGTTGGCACAATCTGTGCTGCTGCCCTCAGGGGTCTACCCTTAGAACTCCATGCCCTGAGTACCTAAGTACCATTTACTAGGGACTTATAGTGGCAGCTAAAGGTGTCGCCAATTATGCTAATGCAACACAACTTTTTTAGGGAAAGAGATGTGGCCCATGGAACCTATTTAGCAGGAGCCCTGGGCACTAACAACTTTGAGACTACATCAATTACTAGGCAAAAAGTGGTGACTAACCATGATAAAGAGGCCTTTTTCACAATAATAGTGGAGTTAAATTATTGTCTTTCCCAGGAATTAACTTTCAAATTGGAACAGGTAAACAATTTGTATGGTGGATTTGGGATTTTAATGAAAGATCATTGATTTTTTATTCTAATTTCAAAATGCCATTTCTAGAAAGCTGCCATTTTCCTGCCTTAGTCATTTAATGCCTGATACATGACTCTGGGTCTCATGCCTGGGTGTAGTTGGCAGTTGAAATTTGTGTATTCCTCTTAGACAGCCACACCAACTCTTTAGTACATTACTGGACCTTTGGGTACTACAGAAGGACCACTGTACTGCTATGTGCCAGAAAGGGAGCTATTCTGCTGCCCGGCTTCTTGAGAAGGAAGATTGGACCTGTACTCTTCATCCCAGGCTAAAGTGACTCCAACGGTCACCCAGCTGGCCTTCTGTTCTGAGCTACGGGGACAATAACAAGCTCTAGAACCTCCCTCAGTTGACCTGCAGCCTAGACCTGCAAATGGACCTGCCTGAGCCAGTTGACCTCGGCTGGAGTGGGTTCCTGATGCCCAAGAGTGCCCTTTGAGTCCTGGGCCCTTGGTGTGTCTCCAATGTGCTCCCCTGAAGTTTTTGGGTTCCTTGTGAGCATGAATGGGCCTGTTTCCGCCAAGACTCTGCAGCCAAAGTGAAGTTCTGGCAAACCAACATTTCACGCCACAACATAGGCTCCTGCGGTGACCGCCAATGAGAAGCTCCAGTTCTGACTGTCCTTGACATCTGCAGGATATTTGTGCTACAGCAACAACTGTCAATAACCCTCGTCCAGCTCTTTGCACTACACAGACGAACACCCACGACACTCTCCCTGCTCCCTGCAGCTCCTTTCACTGTGGTCAGAACACTTGGAACTGGACTGAGAAGGTAAGTCTTTTAGTTGGACTAACCTGACCCCTGTACAAGACCCATGCTCCATCACAGTCAGCCTGCACTTGTGACTTTCTCCCGGACTTGCATGACCATATAGTCGTGTGGTTCTTTGTTTTTTTTTGCTCCTATTTTCACTTAAACTTTTAAACCTTTAAAAATTCATAACTCCGGTTCTACAGATTGGATTTTTATCATTTTGGGGTCAGTGCTGCATAAATACTTTCCACATTTCCTTACGGTTAAGCCTGACTGCTCAGAGGGTGCCAGTCTACCAGAGGGTTGCAAAGCTCCTGAACCAAAACTGTAATGGGTGGTCTTGCATTGAGTTGTGTCGCGAGGCATAGAGCTGAACCGTTTGTCACTGTTAAGATGCATCACGCTGGGTGGGTGCTTTAAAAGTTGCCAAACAGAAGCTGTGATGCGTGGACCTGCATTGAGATGCATCAAGTTCCATTGGCGCAGAGTATCCTTGTATCTTAGAACAGGAGGCCAACCATTTAGCCCTTAGAGTCAATCTGGTGGTCTGCTGTTCAAGGTGTAGATGTAATACTTCATCCTCAGTCAGAGGGCAGCAGAGCAGTCCTTTTTGGAGCAGGCAGAGCAGTAAAGCAGCAGAGCAGCTCAGCAGTCCTTCTTGTAGCAGAGCAGCAGGGCAGCAGATCAGCCTTCCACAGGTCCAGTACTGATCTGATGAATTGGGTCCGATGGTCTACTATTTATGCATAGTGCCCACTTTCAAGTGGGAGTAGCTTCAGGGGTTTCTCCCTAAAGAGATGTCTGGAATTCCCTGCCTCCCTGCTCTGGTCCTATTCTGTTCGGGGCACAATAGGCTAGTGTGAATTACTTTGTGCGTGAGCTATGTGCGTTGGAAGTGCAAGTGTGGTAGTGTGGTAGGTGACAGTCCGCCTCCGCTCTTGCTAGAGGTATCCCATCCTACCAACACCCACTAACACACTTGTGACGCTGTCTGAGAAGAGTACACAAATGCAAACTACATCTAATCATCTGATCCAAGAACTGGCTGCAGGCACCAAATGGTTAGGACAAGAAAATGCTTTCTAAAAGTAAGTGCCATTTTAAGAATTATAGCTTAGAATCCACTTTGCCATTAAAGAGGGTTTTACATTACAATTTCTCAGACACTAAACATGACTTTCCTATCTGCTCCCAATCAAAAGTTATCATTTGTTAAATGTAATAGGATAAACTGATGTTACCTTATGGAGAGGAAGGCCTTGCAATAGCGAAAGACTAATTTGTGTACATCAGCATCATCTGGCGAGGGAGCGAGGCACTGGTGAGTGGGGATGCAGCAGCCCACGGATCCTCAGAGGCAGAGTCATCTGCCGCCAAGGGGACCAGTGGGTTGGAGGGTGAGGGGAGTACCACGGGGGAGGCAACTACCACTGGAGGTAGTGACTCGATACCTCCTCCGATGGGGGCTCCCTGGCGGTGGCAGACCCAAGTGGGTCCACACCTACTGTATCATCTTCCGCCACCCCACATGCCATCACCGCCCTCCTATTTACTTCCCACAGAGTTGCTTGTGTCCGCTCACCCAGAAGGGTGGGCGTCTCCTTCACCCCAGGTACCTCATCCCCTGCCCCAGTCAGCCCAGCTGCCCTCACGGTGGAGGCTATTGACCTCCTGAGAACCATCTCTGTAGGGCAGACAACCATCATCAATGCCATTGAGGGGCTAGCATCAGAGATGCAGCAGACCAATTACTATTTGGATGGCATTCACGGTGCCGTGTCTGGCCTACAAAGATCTTTTCAGGCTCTGGCCTCCTCTTTGACAGCAGCCAGTTTCCCTGGTCATTCCGTCCCCCCTCCAACCTCCTCAACCCCTTCCAGCACCCCACTCCCTTCACCCGTCCAAAGCACACAATCTGACATGCAGTCACACACCTCAACACACAAGAAGCACACTTCTAAACACAAGCACCACACCTCCCACCACAAGCATTCACACAGCCAACATACACATGCACACACAGCAACACACACTTCTCCAGTGTGCCCACCTCATCCACCTCCCTGTCTGTCCCTCTACATGCACACCCACAGGTACTGCACCTTCATTCACTGTTGATGAGCCTCTTCCTGCACTCACCACAATAGCACACATCCATACATGCACCTCAGACACCACACCTGCACTCACCACAACTACTTTAGTTGACACATGGAACACACTCACCTGACTTGCAGACACCCACACAATATACATTCACACTGGCAGCCTGTCTTCTCCCACTGAGTCTACCCCCCTCCTCCAAAAACACACAAACGCACCAAAATACCCACCCATCACACATCCATCACACCTCAGCATACTGTCCAGTCACCTGCACCCACAACACGCACCCCTACACCACTTACGTCCACACCCTCTGCCTCCACTCCCACGCCCTCCTCCAGGTCCAACCCAATTGCTCCCCAAAAACTTTTCCTCTCCTGTGCTGACCTCTTCCAACCCACAGGCCCACCCCATCTTGTACCTAAACGTATGCACCTCCTTGCCCTTTCAACTCCTTCCACTTCACCGCCCACCACTGTCCGCCCTTCACATTCCCGTGCCCCTTCCCCAGAGAAGAAGAAGCCCCGTGCAGAGCCAATTCCATCTGGCTACACCCAGTCCAAGCCCACTCGGCTACCTTCCAAGGGCAAACCCAAACCCCTCCACCTTCCGAGCACAAATCCAAGGCCCACCCCCGTGCCTGGATGCCCCATTGTTGCCCCTTTAAGGTGGAGTACCAATGCACTTTTGGGAGTCAGGTTGGGGCTATTGTAGCCCATTGAACTCTAGCACTATGGACTGGCCATTGGTCTTAATTGAGGATCGTTTGCTCAGAGAGCTGCATTAAACGTTTAGGTGTAGCCTGTGTTTTGGCGGCACACTCTTGATCGCTGGTCTACCGTTTCATTGTTTGTGGGTGTGGGGCATTTGTATATACTATGGTCAGGTTGGATTTGCCTTGTGTGGGGTAAGTACCTCTTGCTGTGGGATTTATGGGTTGCACTGTTGTGAATGGTTGTGGGAGCGTTGCAGGGTGGGTGGAGTAGGTGGGTATGTAACTGTGCCCTTTCTTGCCTTGTTTCTTAGGTTGCAGTACTTACCATTGTCATCTTCGTCGGCAGTCTCGGTCGTGGAGGTATATGGCAAGGAGAAGGGATGGCAAGATCTGCAGCTCTCTATCCATGTCTGCTTCGACGTGTTGTGTGAGCCTCCGGTGAGTGTTTCCTTATATTTGGTTAGTTTGTGGCTGGCTTTGCGTGGTGGTGGTTCCCGCCCCGGAACTGACAGCGGTCTAGTGGTTCATTATTTGATGGGCGGGTTGGGGCTTTTCGTCGGCCGATGGGCGGCCTCTGCCGTCGTTGTCGGCACTCCTCTACTGGCTGTGGGTGGTTTTCAGGATACCTGTGTTTCAGTTAGTTTATTATTTGGAAGTCAGGACCGCTCCTCTGCTGGCGGTTTATACCGCTGCTCCCGGTGGTGCGGTGTTTCCCACCATGTTCATAATGAGGGCCTTAGTGAAACATGGCATTGTTGCAGTTTGAATTACTACAGACAAGGGCAATGTAATTTAGTGTGGTTGGTTACTTAGGTAATAATTAACAACAAAACATACAACCATTTTTAAGTCAAACCACACCACCATAACACAGAATTTAATTTCCAATCAGGATAATACAATATACTGATATAGCTCTTTGCTTTATGTGCATCCATTCTAAAGTAAACACATTTGGCTGTCAGGGAGGTGCATAGGTAAAAGGAATAATGATCAAGTCTTAAAAAATTTAAGCTAGTATGTCAGGCAAAGTGGTCCAGGGGAAGTTGAATAATAATTAAAAAATGAAAGATTCTGGCGTGTGTGCAGTGCACCCACTTTGGTAGGCCGGGGGTCCAAGGAGAAATGGAATAAAAATTCCTAAAAAATTGGAAGCTGTTGTGCGGCTGTGCACCTACGTCTTTCAAGGGAAGGATGGATCATCGTTGGAGGCAAAATGCAAAACAAAAAGGAAAAAAATACAAAAATTAAAATGAAAAAGTAAAAAAATAAACAAAGAACAAATTTAAAGAAATTAAAATAAAGGATTGAAATAAAAAGTAAAAATGGTGTTTGCACTGCAGGAATATGAGAAACCTATAGATAGGCAAGGAGGTGCAGGTGAAAAATGCAAAAAAAACATGTAATATAAAGCACTGTTCATCATAATCATATACATAACATACATATACTACAATGATCCTCAAACATATTATTAAAATCAAGTGCAAGCCTATGGCAAAAGCAGTAGCACTCTGGTTGGCTGCACAAAATAGCCACCAGCCACATAGTCAAACAACAGCAGCAAGCAAGGAGGCATAGAGAACAAAAAACGCATGCAAATCTATGGCAAAAACACACTGGCTGGCTACACAAAATGGCCATTAGCCAAATGGTCAAATATCAACACCGAGCAAAGAGGCTTGCAGATCAAAGAATACATGCAAGCCTATGGCAAAAGTGCACATGCTGGCTTATGTAAAAGGCCACCCGACAAAGGGTCAAACAACAACAACAAACAAGGAATCATGGGGAACAAATAACCCATTGAGACCTATGGACACAGTTTACACAAAAT
The DNA here is from genome assembly GCF_031143425.1 of Pleurodeles waltl. Classification (NCBI taxonomy): domain Eukaryota; kingdom Metazoa; phylum Chordata; class Amphibia; order Caudata; family Salamandridae; genus Pleurodeles; species Pleurodeles waltl. The sequence continues at coordinate 953,338,059 of NC_090449.1, forward strand.
GGCCTCTGGCCACATGGCATAGAGAGAAAAGACAAATGGTGGATGATGACATACACACAAACACACACACACCCAAAGGAGGCATGGTAACACTGAAGAACACACTACCATTAATTCAGCAATACCAAGCACGAAAATTAGCTGAGTTATAAAACTTTTAGAGCAACACACATCCTCCTATGGCATCAAAAATGACTCCACATACACACTTTTTGAAGAAAAAAAAAACAAAATGTTTTAATTTAAAAAAAAGACATATACCACAGAACCAGTTCTTTCACATACTGATGACTAGTACTGGATGGACGACCTGTTGGCAGCATAGGCCCCATAGTAAAATAAATTAAAATTTGAAATTTAAGAAACGTGGAGAAAAGGTACTGAACTGCGAAACAATTAAAGGTGAAAAATTAAATGAAAAAAAATAACCAGGCCCCTACTGAAACTGAAGGGCACCCACCACAGTGAAATTTTTAATTCAGATAAAAGTAAATAAGAAGTACTGGTGCCTGCTGTATCAAGCAAACAACACCTGTACACAATATGTTTTTTAACTTACTTGTGTGATGTCACAAAAACAAAGTCCTCAAATCGAAAGGTATATATGCAGCAAACAAAGAGAGTGATCCTTCCACCTCAAAATCCAAGTGACAATGACCAGAAGATGGACAAAGCACTGGGAAGAGCCTGCTGAACAGGAACAGGAAGCTGAAGTCCATGGGGCACTTCCTTCCTGTTAGAAAAATAAGTTTAAAAAAGTCTTCCCACACTAAAAAACATAAGTCCGTTGTAGTTGAAAATCCACTCGAACATGTCTTTCTATGGAGATTTAGCTGCTTCTCATGTAAAGAACCTGCTTGAGGTATACGCGAGGTCACTCACGCTTGTGAACTATACTATAATGGTGCAGTCGCAGTTGGAAGCCACGCTATCGGGCATGAAATCTTGAATCTGCTCACAACCGTCCTGAGAGTATCGTGGTGCTTGTGAGCACAAGCCAAAAACAATTCTCTCTTGCGCTAACAAAAAAAAATGCCAGGTGGTAGATGGCAGAAATGAGATAACTCCGCATTACTCCAGCCAGCGCGGTGTACCCGAATTCCACAAACTCCGTGAGCGACTGAATTTTTCCACCTTAGCCAAGCCAAGTCCCCTTCTCCCTCTTGCCTAGAAGGCCACAATTGCCAAAGAGCATTGCAGACCATGCAATCATGCTGTTTTAAACTCAGCCGCGACCTGCATCATTGATGCAACTCCTGCAGAAGTTGCTTCTCAGAATGCGTCCTGGGCCATCACAAAAACCACATCTTCAGGAAGCTGGTAAAATGGGGCCTAGAGTGAAAACAATCAAAGACTAAATATGCAGAGGCAATCTGCTGTAAAAGCCCGATGACATTGTCCAATTGAAAGTCTTCATACAAACAACACCTCAAACACTCCCTGCAACATTATCCAGGCCTAGATGTCCAGCACCTACATGAAGCTTAACCAAACCAAGACATCATTCATGTTATTTGGCAAGAACAACAAAACGCATGCCTTTGACTCAATGGCCTAACACTGATCGCTTCGAACCCCAGCTTTCACCTAATGCCAAGTCACTTGGATTCACCCGGGTCTCAAACGTCACCCTCAAGGAACACATTGGCAAAAAACAAAAACAGCGTAGAGACAACTCTCCAAAGAAAGACAAACTTTTTCTTCCAGAAAGTGAGCTGCTGTTAAAGACCTCTTACTTTGTCATCTGAATGGTGGCAATGCCCTACTTGATGGTCTCTCAGAGTTCACACATACATCCCTTGAGGGCATACTCCACTCCACAGCACTTCTCATCCAGGGCCTGAATAATTATGATCACATCAGCCCTGACCTGTTGTAATTCCATTTGCTCCTCTTACTGGCCCTCACCATCTTCAAAGTCAGCTGCATCATTTAGAAAGCCATAACGACTAGCATCCCAGCTTACTTGCTCACAAACTCACCATCAATGGTGGTTCTCAGCACACCTGCAGCCAGGACACATTCAAACTGCAGACTAAGAAATGTAAAAAAGAAAAAAACAAGACTGCAGTGCTTTTCTATGCACCCAGAATCTGAAACAACATCCCCTGTCCAGCAGTCTGCCCCAATTTTGCTTGGCTCTTTAAATAACAGAATTAACCTTCCACAACTCTTCTTCCTTTTCTGTTACTCGTTGACTTTATGCTTCTCTTTGAAAAATACACCACTACACTGCGTTTGGGCCAGGTGGCACAAACTGCTGAACTGATCTATGCATGAGCTGCAAAATCAATGACTATGCCCATACTTCATATGAGGGATCGTAAGCATTAGGAGAACTCCTGCCATGACTTAAACTTGTGCCCTATACTCGGTAGGTATTACTGGAAGGCCTTATTTTATCCCTTCTACTGTGGCGCCCGTCTGTCTCGAAAGCTCCATGACTCACCCCTCTCGTTAGGCTTGAACCATTGAACCTCCTGTTGTGTTGCTATGCAAGTTCCATCTAGTTTGCACCTACAAATGTCACGTGCCCTTTTGGGAAAGGTCTGTTTCCACTACTAATCATTAGGGTGTACCATCATGCACTTGGGTTTCACTGTACTTGTTATTGTCAATTGCAGTTTGCTCCAACGGCTTGTTAAGTTATACCCATTTGTATGTAACACATGTTTCTTCCCAGGTTCCTTTGGAAGCCTCCAGGTGTGACATGTGCACTTGGCTTCCTGTATAAATAGCCCCTCTCAACGTGCATCAAGGCTTTACCTCGTACCTGTATCCAGACCTGCGCAAGTCTCCATCAAGTCCTGTGCAAGCAGCTTCCCCACACTCACCTCCTGAGTCACCTGAATCTCTTGTGCTCCTGTTCAGCACAAGCTTCGTCCCTGCATTCAATTCCTGGGTCACACTGACTGCCCTCGCTTTGCTTCTGCACCATCTGGTAAGTCTTCTGGGAACCACCTGACTTTCCAGCCCCTTTCTGAGGACTCAGGTCCTGACTCCTGAGAACCCTCAGAGCCTCTCCTGCATGAGCTATGATTCTGTTTCATCTTTAACTTGACCAGCCTGCTGTCTCTGAACTACAGGAAAATACTTCTCAGGTTAAGTACCTAATTTCAGGTGAGTGCACAATAAGCTCTAGTAGTCCTTGCAGGCCTATCTGTTACCCCTTGCTTCTGTCATTAGATATCTTCACTAAATCTTGGTTTTCTGAACTGTTGCCCAATTATTAGAGACTGACTCCTGAATCAGCCTGTACCTCCAATTCTTGAACTAAATATAATTGTGTTTTCTAGCATACCCTGGGAGTGTTCACAAATCCAACAGGAACTGAGAGCCATTCAGACTTCTAGTACATCTTGGGAGTGCCCGCAACTCCAATATGGGTTTCAATGCTAATTGTGTATCTAGATTCTTTGGGAGTGCTTCTCACTTCAATCCATGTTCGTAGTGTAACCTTGTAAATCTGAGTGATTGCAACCTTGTGTCTCGATGCAATCTTGTTTCTGATTTTGTTGTGTTTTCAAGTGTCCATCAATGTACAGAGTTTATTCCCACATGAATTCTGTTTCATGGGAACATACCTTGTCAAGTCCTAACTTATATGCATTACGCAACCATGGGAATGCTGGTTACCTGGACTTGCAATACTTAGTACATATTGGCATCCTGACTTCTTATAATGCACAATCTTCGGTAATCGTATGTTCCGTCAAGTCTGGTTTCAAGTTTGTGGAGTTTTTAAAGTAATTTGAATTCCATTGCAAACTGACCTCAAATATACCTTGAGAGTTGTCTTACCCTCAACCTATGTGCTCACCAAAACCTGGTCCCTATTGTTGTGAATGTCTCTGATTTCAAAGATATGTATTGTGTACTGTGTTTGGAGTAGCACTAACTTCAGTCAACCTTCTGAGATTCTTATGGAGTGACATAACTCTACCTAGTACTTCCAACTTATCTTTGAAAGTTCCAGAGGATTTCTTTAGAGTATCTGATTCATCTGCTCTCATGTTATGGGTGTTTGAGAAACCTGTACGCTTGAAATATTGAAAGTATTGTATTGTAAACTATGTAGTGAAACTGGGCACTGTTGGTAATTACCTCTTCTTGTTGTTTTCAGTGCACAGTGCTTTCACAATAACCAGAAGTACTGATTCACAGCACCCAGCACCGATAGGATCAGAAGGTCAAGAAGTGTAGATCCAGTTTGGCCGAGTAGTGCCATAGTGCAGGAGAGCCTGTACGTCAGATTTTCTAATTTCTCCTACATTGGAGAGTTGGGTGTCTAGCATCATCTCCAGTGTCATCCCTGTGGTTTGGAAACAGGTGAGTGTATGACAGAACTCCTAGCGCTGGTTGAGGGCACCATAGACGGTATAGGGCTTGACTGAGAGTTATAGATTAAATTACAACCTGGTACCTGGATTCCTATTTGAACTGTGCAGTATCTCATACTCCTGTGAGATTAAAGTGTTTCTTTTTTGCTATGCTATTCATAGGGCTGGAAAATACATTTTTGTGTTTATTATTGACTTAAGTTCAGAGCGGCTTTTGTCACAGAACGTTTTTCTGTTAAAATTTGGAATAAAGCATTTATTTTCTGATGAATGTATAATATCTATCGATCTGATGTAAGGCACTTAAGCCCATATTTATACTTTTTGACGCAAAAGCGGTGCAAACTTACAAGATACAATTGTATCAAAAAATGACGCAAATGCAGCCCTAAAAAAGTATAAATATGGGCCTTATTTTCTGTTGAACCTCATTAGCAGTGGCACAAAAAACAGACAAGTTGGTGTCAAGTCTGGGGATGCTGGGTTCAAGGCAAGCAGGTTCGATTTTCTTCCTTCAGACATCAGGATACTCATTCTTCTGTATATTCCACAGGTTTGACTGATGATAGGTTCTGAGGGTTCCCTTTTTACACTGTGTGACAGCCTGTGTGTGGGGGGTCCCTTTCTTTGTCAACCCCTGTTGCGTAGGCTTTCATTATTCTAATGAGACTACTGGATTTTTTGCAGCAAGATCGTCCACAGTGTGGGAGACTCAGTCTGACCCACGGTGGGTGACACCTGACGCTCCAAATCCGGGCTTTACTCCAGCTAACTAGCAGTGCCTCATCCGTCCCGAAATGTAGAGATGATTGGGCAGCCGAGCGCATGACATATCGTACTTCTCATGGAAGTCGTGGTCACTCAGGTCGCATCCGGTTCTCTCATTCATGATTCGGTCCCATACATAAATGACAATAAGAGCAGTATACGTTTTTAAAGATTGGTTTAATAAAACGACTGCATTTTAGATAGCAAAGCGTGAGCTACAATAACCAGAACTACACAACACAACAATATTAAAATGGTGACGATGAGAGTGAAGCATAAGGATAATGCTGTCATATTGCCACTAAAATCGATGGACTATTTCCTATCTAAATCATATTTTGAGCACGACATGTTAAGCTCTAATCCTGCCTTTCAGGTTCCCCTGGGAGGACATCAACCCTCATACCCGAGCAAGGCCTGTAATCTGTGTCAGCATCCGCAGCAAAGCACTCAGCATACAGTTGTGGGTCCCTGGCTGGAATATCCCTCTTGATGTGTAATGGGACTAGAAAGTGTTTTTACAATTAACACAGCTGATTGTTCTAAGAAAATGTCCCAACGTAAGGATGTGTATTTTCTATGAATGTTGGAGACTAAACTTCGACCACGTTTACCGGCAATGTACCAGACTGTACTTGACTGAAGCACAGAGTGATCAAGAATGTGTTGTTTGAGAACACAATGCTGGACTAAGCAAAACAGTTAGATAGAAGAAATTAAAACAAGATCGTAAAACTGGTTATTGTAAAAATAACAATGCAAAGCTGAATAAATTATATCTAGGTCAAGGTGCACAGTGGCCTAGTGTATTAAATTAACGTGCATGGAGCTATAACTAAAATGGCTACACAACACCCTCCCCTTGTCGGTAGAAAGTGGTTCAAGCCAAAACTAAAATATCTCAACCTAAGATATACCTAAAACACTACAGAATTTTGACAAGTTAAAAGGACACACAAGCAACTACTTGGAAATTTAAAACATGAGCATGTGGCTTAGAACCGAATTCAATGAGAATGTCAATTTAGAAGAGTTCCAAATCAAACACAAGTCATGGAAAGCATGAGATCTTCCACTTCGGCAAATTACAAAACCAGAAAGTCCGCGCAAAAAATGATCGAGGAGCAGGTGTGTTCCATAGCCCCAGTATCAACCAAGGCGGCATCCCGTGAAGTGCCCATTGATGAGTTGATGGCAACTTCCTCCAGGAAGGGTAACTCATAATTAGCTTCACGTAGCAAACGCAGCCTCAGTGTGCATGTCTGGTGATGACCCCTCAACAAGAACATCAACAGATCAGCATCTGTTGCTGGGGGGCGCTGCTGTGAAAGACAAACTTCCAGTGCATGTTCAAAAGAGCACCAATGGCACCGGAACACAGGCTGCACACAATCCAAAACCAGTCTGAATGACAAAGACCAGTTATACTCCAAATGCTCAAGGAGTGTTGCTCAGAAATGCTGTATCATACGTTCACGACACAGCTGCGCTGATGGGAGCGCCGTCATTTGTCCTTGTTGCGGCGGGACAGCCATTGCGCATAAACAACAGCAACAGCAGGATGCCAGCTAATAAAGCCAAAGTTATCAGAAATCCCCCAAAAATACTACCGAAAATTGAGTGGATAGCTGAAGGTATCAAACCGAATATGGAGGAGAAGGTGTGAACAAAGCCAGAACCGACAGCTTTGAAAAAATGTGCTAATCCAACCGTGCTGGACGCATAAAAAATAAAGCCTTGAGTCTACTTAAGTTGTCAAAATTCAGGTTTGAAGTAGCAATGTGAGGCCAGATATCAGCTACCTCCTTTATTTTAGTGGGGGGAAACGTAAACTATTCCGGCTCGCATGCCACAACAGTCTTCACTATTGAGAAGGACGTAGCTGCCGTTTGAAAGCACCTGGAACGTAGGTATAATCAAGGGGACTGGAACTCCCTTAAGATAACAAGCCAAGTTTGCAGCCGAGGCGTTACACGCCCCATGCAAGGACAGCTGTTTACAAATCATTGAATGGCTGACAGAAGTCTTGCATTCACTACCGCTAAGAAAGACCTCTTTCATGCCATTGAAGCATTTGTACAAGAAGGGAAGCTCCCACACCTCATGGATGTAACTATCTCTCAGCTTTTCGTATCTGCCTACTGGAATGTGTTTCAAACAGGAGGTGAATTGTAGTGTTGAAATAGGCAGATTAATAACCCTGTTTATTAACCACTCTGCCAATGGTATTTGGGCCACGGTGAAAGGCAACCTTTTTAGTTTCTCGATGTTAGGCATGACATAAGTTGCTTCTTTCTTAGCCATTAGTTGTTATTGCCGCGTTAGATGAAAGGAAAAACACATTTCCCTTGCACTGACGTGCTGCCATGGAACGTGACCCGCCTTCAATGTTTGAAGCGTCCAACCCAACTGCATAATCGACCTGGTCTGACTCTGTCCATGATATAAAGAAGACATATCAGATCATATAATGTCTTTGGCAGAAGAGACAATGTTGTTAATTGTGAATATCCGGTTGGACAAGGTGTTGATTCCATTATCCACAACAACTAATGCATTTTTCATATTTTCCTGATCTATTTGCCTTAACCGTGCTGCAGCACCTTGTTGGGAAAGTTTCCATTTTTCATTGTCTACTGCATATAAGACACACTTCCTACGTGGTATTCTGGGGTCTGACAAGAAATCTTGTAAGTCATTGGTGTTAGACAAGAGATTGAGGTGTACTTTAACCATGTTTAGTGAGGATGATTTTAGCCCCTGTTGGCATAATTTTCATACACTATATGTTGTAATTATATCTGCATGTTCTGGCGATATATAGCGAGGGTCTGGCCTACTCATCCTAAAACCCCCAGAGGAGTTAATAAGCATTGATGACACCCGTTAGTATCTATGGGCCACAATAACCACCCACCTGGACGTGTCACTGAAGCATTAAACGTACCATTCTGGACCCACTCATTGAGCTCATCTTTAGTTGCATTTGTGTATTTTTGGCAGTTGTCAAATTTTGCAGGGGCAGATATGCTGGGCATGTTTAATTCTCTGATTGTTGCTAAGCCTAAACAACTTGTTTGTTGCACTGTTTCATTTAAAAAGATCATTTGGACAGGGACGAGACATGCTCTAAACAAAGTTTCCTTTCCCTTGATCTGCCAATTTTTCGTTCCCCAGACACTTTTCAAATCAATTTATTTGGACCAATATTCATAACCTTCTATTGATAACTGGGAAACAAAAGATTTCGAATATATGAATTTTGTATTGGTCAATAACATGTGTATATCCTTAGTAGAAGGTACTTTGAAATAATATGACTCAGCATTCTTTTGGTTGTGTGCAGAAAAATATGTAAACTTTTCAGTATAAGTTTTAGAACTCCCTTGCGGTGGAGTTGGACAATGTTCCCATTGCATGTAATGAAATATCGTTTTGGGACTACTTGCTCTATGTATGAAGTGGTGCCCATAACAATTATAGCAAAACATATCACCATAATTTTCTTTGAATTGGTAAACATCTTCGTTTTCAAAGACAGTATAATATTGCAATTCTGTCATCATAGAATCAACTGTTTTCACATCCCAATCATCAGATACAATGGCTGGTATTACTATATCATTCATTGATAATTTGAACACATATGGTATTTGAATAATTTCCGTGGGACTATATATATCAAACTCTTCTGTGATACTCTGAACATGAGAGAACACTCTGTTGAGTCTAGAGTTCTGTGATACTCGGAACATGAAATAACACTCTGTTGAGTCTAGAGTTCTGTGATACTCGGAAAATGAAATAACACTCTGTTGAGTCTAGAGTTCTGTGATACTCGGAACATGAAATATACTTAGACTGAGGAAGCATGAATGGCCTAGAACTAGACTCTAATTAGGCCTCAAGAAATTTAGGTACCTGGAAAAGAATCAAGAATGGTTAGTACAAAGTTTCATATGGACTTTTCATGAATTGTAACATGCTGTTCTAGGAATACAAGAACCTTCTAGAACAATGTCCCAGAACAAACACTGCCTCATTACATGAGGATAAAAGGCCATCCAAACGTTCCCTGGAAAACAATAGGAATTGTAATAAAGACTTAACATGCACTTAGAATGTAACATCTTGAATTCTAGCACTCAGTTTTTAAAATGCAGAAACATGAATTGCGCACATTGCAGATTTCCACAAGAGTATGTAAATGCCATGAAATGGTAGTGCACAATAAATAACATGAGTTAAGCACAAGAAATGAATTGCGCGTCTTGCCGATTCGAATGCCACCATGTGAATGCCATGAAATGGTAGTGCACAATGAATAACATGAGTTAAGCACAAGAAATGAATCGCATGTCTTGCCGATTCGAATGCCACCATTTGAATGCCATGAAATGGTAGCGAACAATGAATAACATGAATTAAGCACAAGAAATTAATTGCGCGTCTTGCCGATTCAAATGCTACCTTGTAAATGCCGTAAAATGGTAGCACACAATGAATAACATGAATTAAGCACAAGAAATGAATTGCGCGTCTTGCCGATTCGAATGCCACCATGTGAATGCCATGAAATGGTAGCAAACAATGAAGAACATGAATTAAGCACAAGAAATGAATCGCATGTCTTACCGATTGGAATGCTACCTTGTAAATGCCGTAAAATGGTAGCGCACAATGAATATCAAGAGTTGCACACAAGCAAAGAATCGCGCATCTTGCCGATTCAAGTATCAGCACGTAAATGCCATGAAAAACCAAGCGCACATTCACACGCACAAGAGTAAAATTGTCTATCATGCAAATTAGGCCGAAGAATTCTAAACCCTTCGGGATCGGGGGCCCAGCCCGACCTCCGTCTTACCGCCCTGATCAAGGATCACCAACAAGTGAAAAGGCAAGGCCTGGAAGATCAAAGTAGGCTTCCGGAACAGGAGCTCATTAAATTGCTGCTGCTATGCAACGGGACCTCTGAATAGTGAGCACGTGGAGCTGGACTGGCTCCCTTATATAGAGTATTGGCCCAGCCCACAAACCACACCGAGTCATGCTGCAGAGGAAGCTTCTAGAGGCCCTGGAAAGGGACCAAACCCTGACACACTCTGAAAGCCTGCAGCAATACATTGCAAATGAACAGTATTTACAAGCACCTTGAACATAAGTCTTCAGGATTAAACTCTGCTATGCAAAAGGTTAAACAACAGCATATCAACATAATGCATGAATTACGTTATCTCATAAGTGCTGGGTTTTTGCATTCCAGTTGCCCATAGAGCGCGCACTACCCAGATGTTGACACATCCTTAATTCCTGTGGAGGCGGCGCTTTTGGAAGAATTATCGTCACAGAACTGTTGCAATTCCTATAGTGACAGTGACACGTTTATTTATGTCAAAAGGTGTTTCTGCTGCCTCCATGCCAGGACCATCAAGATCCGGAACAAACATTCGGGTTCTGAACAGGCCCTCATATGAAGTACGATCCCCCACAGAGACCTTCTAGGCAGGATATTTAGTGCTCTCTGGACTCCATACAGGTGATTAAGCCAACTACGACCCGTACCTAAGACCCTGGCTGTTAAGGAATGCTTTAAATCGTGGTTTAATCGCTCCATGACACTATTTCACTTGGGATGAAATGGAGACGAGTACTACAGTTGGACCCCCAATGAAGCCATGGTGTCCCTGAATGCCCTTGAGGCGAAAGCAGGGCCCTGGTCCGAATGGAACGCCGCAACTGCATATGTACCGATAAAGACTCGCAAATCTTTAATAGCAGTCCGAGCTTCAACCGAGAATTGTGGCCACACCCATACAAATCTGGAGCATGAATCAACAGCGACTAATATGTATTTGTATGCACTATCAGGTGATAGAGGACCGCAGTGGTCCAAGTACACACACTGTAATGGTTTGTTTGAAATTAAGAGGGGTGTCTGCGGCGGGCGCTTGGTGTGGAAACTTTGATTTGTTGACAGATGTCACAACAAAGGACACACTGCTTAGTCTCTTCATAGAGACCTGGCCACCAATAACGGGCCTGTAAGATTGAAATTGTAGCCGCCACACCAGCATGTGCAGATGCCAACCCCTCATGTGCTGCTTTGATCAATTGTGGACTTATATCTTTGTTAGGGACGTCTCGTACGCCTACACCTGGTATCTTAACTTCAGCGTTCATCATACTTCCCATATGGTATTGATATCTGTTAGGAAATCCTTTAGGATGGGACGTACCATCAGCCGTAGCTTTTACTGCAGCCCAAATGTCTGCATCTGGTTTGGAACTCGAGCGAGTCACTGCAGCTACAGTGGCTACTGCCACTGCTGACTTTGCGGCTTCATCAGCAAATGTATTTCCAGCAACGTGAATTCCAAAGCGCTGGTGTCCAAGTGTATGCACAACATGGACATTCAGTAGCGTCTACTTTCCCCCACAGTAGTCTGTGTTTAATGGTGTTGCCTTTGGAGTCTCTGAACCCTTTCTGGTGCCAATCATGCATGTACTCATTAAAGGACTGGACACAATAATATCAGTCACAAGCAATCAGAGTAGGCTGTGCCGGATCCATGTGTTCCAGTGCCATCAGCAGAGCTTTGAGCTCAGCCAATTGTGCTGTAAAATCCCCTAGGGTCTGGGTAAAGGTATGTAGAGGACAGAATTTGTCCCCTTCCATATAGCCACTTACGACTGCGCAAGCAGCAGAGTATTGATGTTTAGTTCCAATTGCAGGTTGTGCAGAGCCATCGGTGTACATGACTCTATGATACTGATCAATAGGCAAAGTATTTGCTGGAACTGGATATTCTACTTCATATTGTAGGAATTCCTGAGTTTGTAGCTTTGGGTCAAAAATGTAGTCTACATCAGTGGCTGTCAGAGATGTAGCCCATTGTATCCAACGTGGATGCAATGCTTTTGTGTTTGGAACGCAAGCTTTTTTAACAGCCTCTAGGGCTAGGATTGGAGAAACGACAATGATGCATTTTCTTTGGGCAAGAGGTCTTTCTTTAATAACAGCCATCTGCACAGCAATGAGAATTTTCTCTGTGGGAGCAAAGCGTTGTTCAGCTACTGAATACAAATGTGATTTGTATGCAATCGGGGCTGTCTCACCTTCATTAAATGTCACATAGGTGAAACCGATGGCCCCAGCTATTACCCTGATGACCAAATGTGTTTTGTTGTCCCTTGTGTGTAAATGTTGTGCTGCATGTCTGTTTGCAATTCTCTAAGAATGTGTGTATGTTCAGTTGTCCAGAATTTACTTGAAAAATCAGGACGTATTAAGTCATATAAAGGTTTTATGCGCGTAGCATAATCTGGAATGTAGGTTCTGCCAAAATTTAAGAAACTCAATAATGATTGGAGTTTTTTAATCATATTAGGTGGTTGTAACTGTGCGCATTTTTCTAAAAATTGTGGCTCTAGGCTCTTCCCTTCACTTGACAGCTCATAACCTAGAAAAAAGACGCTGAGGAAGGCAATTTTTGTTTTTTTGAAGTTAAATTTGTAGCTAAATTCGGCAAACCCTACAACAATGCGGGCTACCCGTCTTAAATGTTGTAGTAACTCATCATCCGTGAGATATATATCATCTACATAGGACAATGCTTCAGGGTCAATCTCGTGTAAAATGTTAGTGACACAAGCCGCGAACAGTCCTGGGCTGTTCTTATACCCCAGAGGTAAACAACAGAATTTATTCTGAGAGCCTAGGGCGCTAAAGCTTGTTAATTCCCTGCTTTCAGGCACTATATTCTGGCAGAAAAACCCATTTGAAATGTCTAATGTTGTTTTGACTTTATTACGCACTATATTGTTCATTAGTGCAGTGCTATGTGAATTTTGCATAGCATAGGTGTGTGTATGACTGTTTAAATGTCTGTAGTCTAAGACTATTCTGTATGAATGGTCCGGTTTAGCTAGGGGGAATAAAGGGTTATTCATTGGCGAGACACAGGGTTCAATCCCACCCTGGTACTCTAAATTGCGTGAGTATTTCTGTCACTGGTGCCTTTGCTTCATGTTTTATAGGATACTGCGGTTGTGGCTGAGATTCACTTTTAATGGGAATAACATGGTAGGGGAGTCTTTATCCCACCCCACGTGATTTCTGTATAATGCAGGTGCTTGTGCTAGTGCCCATTCAATGGAATAGGATTCAGCCAGATTCTCTGGAACAAGGGGCGAGAAGGAAGGCTTAATGACATCTTCATACGGGCAGGTACGGACAAAGTCAAGCGGCCAATCTTGTTCGGCCAACAAGACATCATACACTTTTACTATGCAATCGCCAAAAACTGCGTTTATTGTACGTTCAATGTCTCCTTCTAATTGCAGCGTCACTTTGTACACCCTATCAGGCTTGGAGACACACATGTCCGCTGGTTCTACTTGTATAAAGTCAGTTGCTTTCACCTCCAGATGCTCTAGAAGATTCCGGCAAACTATTGTGACCTTTGCCGCGCTGTCTAGCAATGCTAGAGCCCAATTCTTGTTCTTCAAGAGGACCCTCTTCCTGTGGACTGCGACTGCTGCCACTTTTTTTCTTTTTAAATTGTTGTTTTTGTTGGGCAGGTTTCTCTTCCTTTTTAACAGAAACCTCCTAAGAGCGTTGTGATTCCTGTCTCGGTTTCACGTACTCTGTTCTTCGCTCTGATCGCCCACCTCTCTCCTTTCTCTTTTCCGATGAGTCCTGAAAGGAACGAGATTGGCGTGTATCAGTATATTGATATCTGTCAGGCGTTTTGATATTATCTCCATTTCTGAGAATATATGTATTCTGTGGGGACTCCGTAAGTGGAGATTCTCCCCTTTCTTTTTTAGGGGTTTGTTGCTTTTTATCCCAGCATTTCTTATTACCCTCAGGTTGTTGTTTGGAATTATCTTTATTTGATTTACCCTGAAGTTGAGGTTTTTGTGGTTTGGCCCCTAAGCTATCTCGACCGATACTTGAATATGTTTCCGCTATTATTTTAGGCAGCTCTCGTTCTTGGTCTTGTTGTGGAACGTCACGAAGCCGCATGCACACTGCAAATGCGACTGCTTCCCCTTTAAGGTTACTTAAAATGATTGAGGACACCGTGGCAAAGTTGCCCATCAGTTGCATCCCCAAATCTAGGGCCGGGGCAGCCCCATATTCATCTTGAATTTGTTTCAGCACTTCCGGTAAATTGGCAAGTGTAGGGTCATGTATGAGCTGCATTTGCTAGTGACAGGGCTGTCTGCTTTAATTTAAAGTTCAGGTAGGGAGAGGGCACAGCCCTCAGGCTAAGCTTTGAAGCTCAGGAAGAGCAGTACAACCCCACTGATCATCCTTCTTAGGAGAGAATTACCCTGCACTACACCCAAGGCACTTTTGTCCCCTGAATGCAATACACATCACACCACAGGAGAGCCATTAACAGTCACATGTCCTGAGACACTGTCAGAAAGGCACATTTAGTTTGAGCAGAAAAATGCCAACTCATTAAAGTGGCATTTTCAGAAGAGGAAATTAAAATCAGACTTTAAAATTAAAGAGGATGTTAGAAATTGAGTTGTTGGTTAACTAGGATATGAGCCCTGGCCAAGCAGCAACCTCAATCATAGTCAGGGTAAGTGTCAGGCAAACCCTAAAGTAACATGTGCTCACCTTGTGGTAGCTTGGCACAGAGCAGTGAGGCTTCACTTAGAGGAAATGTGTAAAGTATTTATGCAACACTTCAAAAGGTAAAAAAATTGAAAACACCAAACAAAAAGATAGCATGCCAGGTAAGAAAATTATAACTTAGTTTTAATAAAGAGAATAAGAGTAAAATGTCAAACATCCAATAAATGGAACTTGAGTTATGATTTTTTAAAGATTAAACTATAAAATAGCACTTAGGTGCAAGAAGCGCCAAGAAGGGATATCATGTTGCACTAGACCGGGACAAAGTCAAACGTTTAGGCCGACCGCGATGGAGCACGGCCAGCTACAGGGACCTAGTTTTGCCCACTGAACCAAAATACCTTAAATCCTGGTTGCTTAGTGTAGTGCCAGTTCCAAACCCCACAGTAGAAGTGATGCATTGATTTTCTCCATGCAACAGCGGTGATGCACAGGCTCCGAGATGAGGCCGAGTTAAAGTGCAAGACCCTGCTACATTGACATAGAGTATTCAGGTACCGGGGCTTGTGACATGAAGACCAGGGTTGAGGATGTGTTGTGCAGTTGAGACGATGCATTGGTTCTGATTAGGCATTGAGGCTGCCATTGACTTGCTTGTGAAAACTTTGCACCAGGAAAGCATTGCAGTGACGGTTTTGATGGTGATGCACTGGTTCTGTTCCACACAACAGCGGCAATGCATTGATCTGCTGCCACAGCACATGATGCAACAGTTTAGATGGAGCAAACACCTTAGATCAGCTTCTAAGGGTTCAGGACTGTGGTGACACAACTTGACAGAGCAGACTCGCAGATGGCAGAGTCCAGGTGCAAGAGCGCTGTGGTTACAAGTCTTTTATTTCCCTAAGACTTCATATCAGGAAGTCATCCAGCTGGCCCTTGGAGACACCTTGGGTTCCACTGATGTAGGTCTAGTCCTTCTCACCCAGGCACAGGAACAGCAGGCAGCAGGGCAGCACAGCAAGGTAGGAGTCCCACACAGCAGCAATCCAGCAGGGTGTCAGTCTATCAGCCACACAGCAGACCTGGCAGAGTATTCACAGGTCCAGAAATGCACTGAGTTGGTGGTATCAGAGGTCCATCACTTACACCCTGTTGGGTCTTTGAAGTGGAGGAGCCATCAAAGACTGGTCTTTTAAGTGTACCACTGTCTTGCCCTTTCTGTCATGGTTATGCAGCCTTTGTGTGGGAACAGGGCACAGCCTATTCAAGTGTAAGTGAGGCAGTTCCCAGCTCCTTCATCCCATTCTCAGAGGATGGCCCATCAATTCACACCTAAGCTCCAATTATGTGAGGCTGTCTGGGGGGAGCACACAAAGTCCAGCTGTCACCCACACATTAGACAAGTGATCAGAGAAAGGCACCAGGCACCAAATGGCTAAAATAAGAAAATGCTAGTTTTCTAAAAGTGCCATTTCAAAACTGCAATTTAAAATCAGACTTCACCATAAGTTGTGATTTTAAATTGTGAGTCCAGAGACACCAAACCTGAAAGTGTATCTCTTCCATGTTGTGAATTACACCTATAAGATGTAATAAGGTAATCCCAATGCTTTCCTATGGGAGGGATAGACCTTGCTGTAGTGAAAAACGACTTTGGGAGTTCTTCACTACTAGGGCATGAAAAATAAAAGGTACATGTCCTGCCTTTTAAATACATTGCACCCTGCCCTCTGGGTTGTCCAGAGCCTTACCTTAGGGGTGACATAAGTATAAAAAGGGAAGACTTAGTCCTGGAAAAAGGGGTTACTTTGCCTGGTCGACATGGCTGTGTAACACTGCACACACAGATTCTGCAATGGCAGGCTTGAGACATGGTTAAAGGGTGAATTAAGTAGGTGGCACAATCAGTGCAGCAGGCCCACAAATAACATTTAATTTACATGTCCTGGTCACATATAGTGTACTTTATTAGGGCCCTATAAATAAATTGAACATGCCAACTGGGGATAAGCCATTGTTACCATGTTTAAGGGAGAGAGCATAAACACTTTAGCACTGGCTAGCAGTCGTAAAGGGCACTGAGTCCTAGTACCAGTAGAAACAAGGTAAGAAACAAGGTAGACAGGTAAGCAAAACAAGAGGAAGAAGATCACCCTAAGTCTATCAGGTCTAACATGTGTCCCCCCAGCTAAAAGTAGGGAGAGCTACCCAACCCCTTGGGAGTTCTCTTCACTAAGCAGAAGAACCTGGAGATGCCATCAGCATTTGCATGGTCTGATTCTGAGCGTTGGTCTACCATAAAGTCCAGTCCCTGTAGGGAGATGGACCACCTCAACAGTTCAGGATTTTCATCCCTTATCTCCATGGGCCATCTGAGGG
Organism: Pleurodeles waltl; assembly: GCF_031143425.1. Lineage (NCBI taxonomy): Eukaryota > Metazoa > Chordata > Amphibia > Caudata > Salamandridae > Pleurodeles > Pleurodeles waltl. The sequence goes on from NC_090449.1 coordinate 953,355,147, forward strand.
CCTGTGGTCTGACTGAACCAGGAAGTGAGTCCTAACAGGTATGGTCTCAGCCTCTTGCGTGCCCATAACATAGTAAAAGCTTCTCTTACTATCGCATCCCACCTCTATTCCTGTAAAATTAGCCTCCTGCAAATGAAGGCTACTGGTTGGTCTAGGCGCTCGTCATTCAAATGTGCTGTCTGCCCCTTAGCATGCTCTAAAGCGTCCATCTGCATGATGACTTTCTTGGAATAGTCAGGAGCCTTGAGTATAGGTGCTGGACACATTGGCCCTCATTCCAACCCTGGCGGTCTCTGACCGCCAGGGCGGAGGGCAGCGGAAGCACCGCCAACAGGCTGGCGGTGCTTCCAGGGCTATTCTGACCGCGGCGGTAAAGGGGAACCGGCGGTTTCCCGCCAGTTTTCCCCTGGCCCAGGGAATCCTCCATGGCAGCGCCGCCATGGGGATTCCGACCCCCTTCCCGCCAGCCTGTTTCTGGCGGTTTTCACCGCCAGAACCAGGATGGCGGGAACGGGTGTCGTGGGGCCCCTGGGGGCCCCTCACTGCCCATGCCACTGGCATGGGCAGTGCAGGGGCCCCCTAACAGGGCCCCATACAGATTTTCACTGTCTGCTTTGCAGACAGTGAAAATCGCGACGGGTGCCACTGCACCCGTCGCACCCCTGCAACTCCGCCGGCTCCATTCGGAGCCGGCTTCCTCGTTGCAGGGGCTTTCCCGCTGGGCCGGTGGGCGATCTTCTGGCGATCGCCCGCCGGCCCAGTGGGAAAGTCAAAATGACCCCCGCGGTCTTATGACCGCGGTGCGGTCTTTCGGCGGTTTCCGACCGGCGGGCGGCACCCGCCGCCCGCCGAAGTCGGAATGAGGGCCATTGTCTCTTAGAGAATTTCAAAGACTTTCTAACAAGCCTCTGTCCAGATTACCAATATGGGCTGCTTCTTTGAAGTCATCTCTGTTAAGGGGACACAGTGGTACCTTATCCTTTAATACATCTCCTATAGTACTGTGTGAGGCTCAGGAAAACCTTCAATTCTGTCTGAGCTTTTCCAGGCCATGATGGTCTCAATCTTGGCCTAGAGGGTCTACACCTTGCCCCCACCCACCAGGTGACCCAGATACACTACAGAACCCTGCTCAATCTAGCACTTACTGGTCTTGATGGTCAGGCCTGCATTTTGCAAGGCCTGAAGCACCTCACTGAGGTGTTGCAGGTGTTCCTCCCAGCTGGAACTGTAGGCAGCAATGTTGTCTAGGTAGGCACACAGTGCCTTGTTTCCAGCCAGGACCATGTTCAGCAAGTTCTGGAAGGTGGCAAGGTCATTTTTCAAGCCAAAGGGCATCACCAGAAACTAGAAGTGGCACTCTGGGGTTGAGAATGCTGAACTCTTCAGCACCTCAGTCAGAGCAATCTGCCAGTATCCTGATGTCAAAACAAAGGAATTGAGGAATTTGGCATTGCACAGTTTGTCGATAAACTCATCAGCTTGGGGGATGGGGTGTGTGTCCATCTTGGTTGCAGGATTGAGTCCCCGGGAGCCCACACAGAACCTGAGTACTGGAGTGGTAATCAAAGGGGCATTGATGGGTACTAGCACCACAGGGGTGGACCAAGAGCTACTGGATGGCTCAATCACCCCTAACCCCTAATGCCAGCATTTTCATAACTTCCTCCTTGATACTTGCTCGCAGCTTATCTGACAACCTGTAAATTTTGGTCTTCACATGGGTATGTCTCCCTTGTCAATGTCATTAATGCACAGATGTGTGAGTCCAGGGAGTGAGTGAGAACAGAGGCAAATTGTCCCAGTAACTGGTAACAATCACTGTGATGATCTGGGGTCAAGGAAGAAGAGAGGTTGACATTTTCCACCAACCCACCATGTTCATGTGCAGAGAGGTGGTCAGGCTCACTCTCCTCTTCCACTCCCTCATCTGTCTTGACAAGCATGTTCACTCCGGACATCTCAAAGAAAGGCTTAAGTCTGGTAACACGGAGCACCCTTAAGGGATTACCAAGGGGTCTGGAGATCCAGCAAGTAGATAGAATACCCCTTAAACTCCTTTACTTTGTATGGGCCAGTCCAGTGGTCCTGGGCTCTATTGGCTAAATTACCCATACCTTCTGGCTAGGCTGAAACTCTACCAGAGTGGCCTTCTGGTCACACCAGTATTTAATGGCCTGTTTGCTGGCACAAGGTAGCTTTTTGCTTTCTTCCAGAAGCAGTGCCTCTGTTTTTGGATGGCCATTATGTAGCTGACCACATCCTGGGGGGTGTTCCTGGGAGATTGCTCCCACACCTCTTGACAAGGCGCAGAGGTCTCCTAAAAGGGTGGCCATAGAGAAGGAATGGCAAGAGGACATCCAACTAATGCCTTGCAGGCTCAGTTAGACCCATAATCATGCCCTTCGAGGTCTTGTTGAATCTCTCCACAAGACATTAGTTTGGGGTGGATAGGGCATGGTGAACTTGTAAGCTTTACCACACTCATCCCACATGGACTTCATGTACGCAGACATGAAGTTATTGCCTCTATCAGACACTACCTCTTTGGGGAACTCAACACAGGTAAAGATCCCCATCACAGCTTTAGCCACCACAGGTACTGTCACTGACCACAGAGGGATGACCTCTGGGTAGAGGGTGGCATGGTCTACCAAGTCTAGGGCAAACCAGTTGCCTAAGACTTTCTTGCGGCCAAGGATCCAATGATGCCGATGTCCACCCTTTCAAAGGGGGGTGCCAATGACTGATAATTGGAGAAGAGGAGCTTCTTGCTTTTCCCCTCACTTCCCACTGGCCTGGCAGGTGGGACAGGACCTTTGTCAGTGACTACATCTTGCTGGAATGTCTTCAGTAAGACCTGCTCTGCAGACACCACATGACACCTAGCAGTCAAGTTGGCTCCTGTGTGTCGCAGAGCGTCCACTCATTGCCCATTGATGGTGACCCACTACCTATACTTTAAAGTATGTGCAGGCATGTGGGCTTTATGCACCATCTTCTTAACCACCAGGGAAGCTAGGGTCACCTCTGTTTGCTCCCCAAAGCTAATTGGGACTACCTCATTCCCTACATTTACCAACCCAGGTGTCTGCTCACCAGTTGGAGGCTGTGCCCTCTTTGGACATTTGGAGTTGCCCTTGGAGTGGTGATACTTGAGGCACTCAATACATTGGGGTCTAATTCTGGTCTTACGGTCAAATAACTCCTTCTTTTAAGAATCAGATGTGGACTGGTTATCACTACTCCCTTGAGAAGTATTTTGGGGGCTTTTGAGAACCCTCTAAGTTGTTCTCCCTCCTCTTTCTTCTGGTTGGAACGATGACCATGACCACCTTTGTTGGACTACCCCCCAGATACCTTCTTGGACATTCTATTACTAGCCCAGAAGTCCACCAAAAAGCTAGCTTCCTGGGATCAGTCAGCTAACTGTCAACTAGCTGCTGTTGAAACTCTGTAAAACAGACACTGAGCATGTGCTCTCATGATTAAAATGTACAACCCAACATAATCATTCACTTTGCTACCTGTAAATAATCATTCAGTGCCTTACTGGAGTAATCTACACAGGATTTTGTTTGTCACTGAACCTTTGGTGATATTTTTCAGGTGCCAACTCAAATTTTGCAAGGAAAATGGGTTAACTTGGTTTGGACCCCAACCTTTAGAGTTAGAAGGGTGTCCCTCCCTGTATTAGGCATGTATTGCCACTGACCACACCCCAGTGCTCCTCAGGGACCCTGTGAACCTTCATTGCAACCCCGTAAGCAGAAAACAATTTGTCTATGTTGTCTCCCACCACAGAACTGAGCAACAAATTATTGGGAATGCAAACCCTTTTCTCTCCTTCAGGTACTGCAGCTATGCTGCCTCCACCAGTGCTGGAATCCACCTGCCAGGCTTTGATTCCCAGATTCTTCAGGCTCAGTTCATGAGCCAACAAGCTTTTTCTTTCCTCAAAGGATCTTTTCTTCTTCTGTTCCTCCATTTTTAATTTTGCCATACGCAACTTGAATTTCTGCTTCTCTCTCCTCTTAGTGAGTTCCTCTGGAGAAAGGCTATGGGGAGAGACGCTGATCCCTACCCTGGTAGGAAGCTTCAATTCAGGAGGAATGTATTCCCCCTCTGCTGCAGGTGGTTCTTCTGAAGGGCCATTCTCTGGCTCCTCCATCTACTCATTCTCTGTTGTTACACCCAGTGCAGAGCAAGCTTCTGCCCAGGCCCTCAGCTCATCTTGCAATCCTTTGCAGAAATCTTTGAGCTGGGCCACAGTGTAAACCTTCAGGTTTGACAGCTCAAATTCAATTTTTACAGGTGAAGAAGTAGATTAAGACAGAGAAAGACTTTAGGAACAAATCAAACATGCCTATCTTGGAAAAAAAGTCTAATTCAAATCGATCTTGGATGAGGAATGGTAGTATACACAAGGTAACAGTATGGCACTGCACAATCAAAGTCCGATCCTCACCGCTGATCACCAATGTTAGAAATTGGGTTGTTGGTTGACTAGAGTGTGGGCCCTGGTGGAGCAACAACCTCAATCCTAGTCAGGGCAAGTGTCAGGCAAACTCAAAATCTGTGCTCACCTTCTGGTAGCTTGGCACAGAGCAGCTAGGCTTTACTGAGAGGCAATGAGTAAAGTATTTGTGCATCACTTCAAAGAGTAAAACAGTGAAACACCAAACAAAGGCCCACATGTATCATTCTTCACAATAGCGATTACCTAATTGTGATTTTTAGTGAATCGCAATTAAGTAATCGCTATTGGAATTTATGAAACCCCAGGAGTTTCATACTGTGATTCACAAGGGCTCACAAATGGACCTTCCTCATTAATATTCATGAGGTAGGTCGCAATTTGCAAGCCATTGCAAATGGCTGCTCTCACAGGGATGGTGGTATGTCTGTGATTGCTTTTCAATAAAGCAATCTTTTTTTTGTTTTGTTTTTTAAATGCTGCCAGTTTTCCTTAAAGGAAAATGGGATGCGTTTAAAAATGAAAAATTAAAAAGTTTTCTTTTCATTTTTTAAGTGTAGGCATTGGTTTGTGGAACCACTGCCTGCTCTTAAAAAATATTTTTGCCTCCATTCACAAAGGGGAAGGGGTCCTTGGGGACCCCTTCCTCTTTTGCAAATGGGTTACCAACAATTTCAAATTGGTGGTAACTGCGATTGTTTTGCGACCGCATTCACTGTCACAAAACAATCAGACATACCTCTGAGATTCGGTATTAGGAAGGGATGCCCTTGACATGCCCCTTTCCTAATACCGAATCGGTATATAGTTGCAAATCCAATTTGCGATTCGGTAACAAGACTTGTTACATACCAAAATGCATTTTTGCAATTGCAAACGGCCCGTTGATACATCTGGCCCAAAAGGATTCCACACCATGCACCGAAGCAGCAGTCCAGCAGAGTGTCAGTCCTTCAGCAGCACAGCAGTCCTTCTTCCTGGCAGAGTATTCGTAGGTCCAGAAGTGTACTGATTAGGTGTGTCAGAGGTCCAGTACTTATACTCAGTTGGGCCTTTGAAGTGGGGGAGACTTCAAAGACAGGCCTTTGAAGTGCAAAGAAATTCTGCCCTTCCTGCCCTGGCTCCAGACTCAATACATGGGTTTATGTAGCCTTTGTGTGGAGACAAGACACCGCCTATTCAAGTGTAAGTAAGGCTGTGCCCAGCTCCTTCCTCCCATCCTCCCAGGATGGCCCATCAAGTCACACCTATGCTCCCATTGTGTGTGGCTGTCTGGGGGGAGTACACAAAGCCTAGCAGTCACCTACCCCAGACATTGATCAGAGACAGGCAGCAGGCACAAATCGGCTAAAGTAACTATTATATTTGTTTTCTATTTCCATACTGGTGCATGCCTTTTTAATGTTTTGATTGTGCATACAATTATGCGTTCCATGGAATGTCCTTAAGTTAATGCTAGAGTCAGTCGATGTACTGCCTGTCATGCAGGTGGTCATGCTGTGCTGCTGAAAATAAAGTTATATTATTACAAATTGGAAGTCACTCTTTTCTACAATGGCGATGAGCGGTAGAGGTATCCTGTCATTGGAAGGAGCACAGGAACGGATTTACCTCTGAGTACCCATATTCGTTATTAAAAGATCTCTTTGGAAAATAATAGGAAGAAAATATATTGGACTTCGAGAGATTCATCTATATTTGAATATTGCTGTGCTGTTTGCTTGAACAATTTCTGACTGGTTATGAGTAAATTATTTTATTTTTTTACAAACTTGAGATCATAACTGCTTTACTAGTTTATTTTCATCAAAGTTCTCTGCACGCCCATAATTTCCTACCTTGCGCATCGCAATTGGAATGACCTGCACACCAGGATTCGGAAGCTGCGAATCTGCCGTTTTGATGACGCGTCACTATCAGATGGATGCTATACTTCAGTATTTTGACCGTCATGCTTTACTCTAGCGTGCAGGTCAATGCGGCATTTCATCATTGCGCAGTCTGCATTTTTTTATGGAACCTATAATACGTTATGATCGGAAACTGTATTTGTGATTCCATGGTCACAAGCAATTAATACAAAGGAATATTATATTTACCAAAAATATTTTTACAAACTTGGAAAGTTAAAAGAGAGCAAGTTTATGTTAGATCATTATGCAATTCAACCCACCAGTAACATTTTTACCAAATAAAGGGAAACCTCTCATACCTTGGATAAGGTGGAAAGACAAATTTATAACTTAATGAAAACTATTGATGGTGAAAGAATGTGTGTTGAACAAAAGAAAAACATTTTGTTACACTGCTTTGGCTCAGAGGGCCAAGTTATATTTAGAACATTACCTCAAGTAACATCTACAGATGGACAAGGAGATTTAGATGCACATCAGGAAGCGCTGTTAAGGATGGAACTGAGATTCAAGCCAGCTACCAACATTGCTTTAAATAGATTTAAGTTCTATACTAGGGCACAGTTAGAAAGAGAGACATTTGATGAGTTTCTTACTGCTTTAAGAGCATTACCTATGACATGTAATTTTGGTACCATGAGAGATAAGATAATCAGAGACCAAATCATAGTACATGTAAAGAACAAGAAAACTCAGGAACAATAGTGGATTATGGGTGATCCCAAATTACAAGATGCAATATCCACAGCAAAGGCTTTAGAGCAATCAGAGAAATGGATGTCTACAGTCAAGAGTACCACTATACAAGTGGGGATGGAAGATGTATGCTTAGTGAAACATCGTGACGGACATCGTGAGGATAGCGATAACATAAACGTTTCACATACAAATAATTCAAGTGGTGGAAAAAATTGTAAAAACAAGAAAAGGGTAATGCATGTTACAGATGTGGAAATTATAATCATATTGCTTCATATAGTTGGTGTCCAGCCGTTAACAAAGTATGTGTGAAGCGTGGTCGCTTGGGGCATTTTGCAGGGGTTTGTAGAGATCCTAAAATGAATCCTGGCCAACTGTGAGGTAAACTGTTGTATGCTACAGAGATAGTTGTAGGGAAGAGTGGTGAGAAGGATGAGGAAAAAAGTAAAGACATAGTACTATCTAATCATGAGAAAAATTATGAGAATGCAGATTAAGAAGTAAAAGTACCACCCAAGTGCACAGTTGACATTCCTGTGGTCGTTTTTGAATTAATGGTTGATTCTGGCATTCCTTGGACAATAATGACTTGGAAATGTTTTCAGCAAAAATTCAAAGATGTATTTAGTGGAGATCAGTTAAAAAACCCTGATATTAAAGCAGAAAGATTTGATGGTTCAACTATCGAGATGGTTGGATATGTGGTGGTGGCACTGGTGTTCAAAGGTAAAATCGCTCAGATTAAAATGTAAGCAGCAAAAAAATGAATACATGTTTTAGGCTAGAGAGACCAATGGAAGTTAGGCATTATTTTAAATCCTAGAAGTAAAGAACCAGTGTAGGAAGTTGGCTCTGTATATACTACTTCAAAGTAAGAAATAGTGTGCACAGAGTCCAAGGTTCCCGTTAGAGGTAAGATAGTGGCAAAAAGAGATAATTCTAATGCTCTATTTTGTGGTAGTGTGGTCAAGCAGTAGGCTTATCAGAGGGTACTGTTAAGCATTTGTTGTACACACACAGGCAATAAATAAGGAACACACACTCAAAGACTTACTCCAGGCCAATAGGTTTTTATATAGAAAAATATATTTTCTTAGTTTATTTTAAGAACCACAGGTTCAAGATTTACAAGTAATACTTCAAATGAAAGGTATTTCACTCAGGTATTCTATGAACTTTGAATAATCACAATAGCATGTACAGTTGTGACAAAAATGGCAATAAGCTATTTTAAAAGTGGACACTGCAAAGATCAACAGTTCCTGGGGGAGGTAAGTAAATGTTAAGCTCACAAGTAAGTAAAACACTTACAGGGTTCAAAGTTGGGTCCAAGGTAGCCCACTGTTGGAGGTTCAAGGCAACCCCAAAGTTACCACACCAGCATCTCAGGGCAGAGGTCAAAGAGGTGCCCAAAACAGATAGGCTTCAATGGAAACAGGGGTGCCCCGGTTCCAGTCTGCCAGCAGGTAAGTACCCGCGTCCTGGGAGGGCAGACCAGGGGGGTTTTGTAGGGCACTGGGGGGGACACATGCTGGCACAGAAAGTACACCCTCAAGGGCACAGGCGCGGTCGGGTGCAGAGTGAAAACAGGCGTCGGGTTTTGTATAGAAAGCAATGGGGAGATGCAGGGGTCTCTTCAACGATGCAGGCAGGCACGGGGTGGCTCCTCAGGGTAGCCACCACCTGGGCTAGACAAAGGGTCACCTGGGGGTCGCTCCTGCACTGGAGTTCGGTTCCTTCAGGTCCTGGGGGCTACGGGTGCAGTGTTGGTTCCAGGCGTCGGGTCCTTTATTACAGGCAGTTGCGGTCAGGGGGAGCCTCTGGATTTCCTCTGCAGGCGTCGCTGTGGGGGCTCAGGGGGGGTCAACTCTGGCTACTCACAGGCTCGCAGTCACCGGCAAGTCCTCCCTGTAGTGTTAGTTTTCCGCAGGTCGAGTCGGGGGCGTCGGGTGCAGAGTGAAAAGTCTCACGCTTCCGTCGGGAAACGTGGGGTCCTTAAAGTTGCTTCTTTGTTGCAGTTTGTTGAACAGGGCCGCTGTTCCTGGGAGCTTCTTGGTCTTTTAGATGCAGGGCAGTCCTCTGAGGCTTCAGAGGTCGCTGGTCCCTGTTGGATACGTCGCTGTTGCAGTTTTCATTGAAGTAGGGAGACAGGCCGGTGGGGCTGGGGCCAAATCAGTTGTCGTCTCTGTCTTCACTGCAGGGCTCCCGGTCAGCAGTCTTTCTTCTTCTTTAGGTTGCAGGAATCTATCTTCCTCGGTTCTGGGAGCCCCTAAATACTGAATTTAGGGGAGTGTTTAGGTCTGGGAGGGCAGTAGCCAATGGCTACTGTCCTTGAGGGTGGCTACACCCTCTTTGTGCCTCCTCCCTGTGGGGAGGGGGGCACATCCCTAATCCTATTGGGGGAATCCTCCTTCTACAAGATGCAGGATTTCTAAAAGTAAGAGTTACCTCAGCTCAGGACACCTTAGGGGTTGTCCTGACTTGGGGTGACTCCTCCTTGTTTTTCTCATTATATCCTCCAGCCTTGCCGCCAAAAGTGGGGGCTGTGGCCGGAGGGGCGGGCATCTCCACTAGCTGGGATGCCCTGCGGTGCTGTAATAAAGGGGGTGAGCCTTTGATGCTCACTGCCAGGTGTTACAGTTCCTGCTGTGGGAGGTGAGAAGCACCTCCACCCAGTACAGGCTTTGTTCCTGGTCACAGAGTGACAAAGGCACTCTCCCCATGTGGCCAGCAACATGTCTGGTGTGTGGCAGGCTGGCAGAAACTAGTCAGCCCACACTGGAAGTCGGGTATGTTTTCAGGGGGCATCTCTAAGATGCCCTCTGGGTATATTTTACAATAAAGTGCACACTGGCATCGGTGTGCATTTATTGTGCTGAGAAGTTTGATACCAAACTTCCCAGTTTTCAGTGTAGCCATTATTGTGCTGTGGAGTTCGTGTTTACAGACTCCCAGACCATATACTCTTATGGCTACCCTGCACTTACAGTGTCTAAGGTTTTGCTTAGACACTGTGGGGGCAAAGTGCTCATGTACATATGTCCTCACCTGTGGTTTGTGCACCCTGCCTCAGGGCTGTAAGGCCTGCTAGCGGGGTGACTTACCTATGCCACAGGCAGTGTGAGGTTGGCATGGCACTCTGAGGGGAGTGCCATGTCGACTTAGTCATTTTCTCCCCACCATCACACACAATCTGTGAAGCAGTATGTATGTGCTGAGTGAGGGGTCCCTAGGGTGGCATAAGACATGCTGTAGCCCTCAGAGACCTTCCCTGGCATCAGGGCCCTTGGTACCTGGGGTACCAGTTACAAGGGACTTACCTGAGTGCCAGGGTTGTGCCAATTGTGGAGACAAAGGTACAGTTTAGGGAAAGAACACTGGTGCTGGGGCCTGGTTAGCAGGGTCCCAGCACACTTTCAAATCATAACATAGCATCAGCAAAGGCAAAAGTCAGGGGGTAACCATGCCAAGGAGGCATTTCCTTACACAACCCCCCAAACAAAAGAGGATGAGACTAACCTTTCCCAAGAGAGTCTTCATTTTCTAAGTGGAAGAACCTGGAAAGACCATCTGCATTGGCATGGGCAGTCCCAGGTCTGTGTTCCACCAGAAAGTCCATTCCCTGTAGGGATATGGACCACCTCAACAGTTTAAGATTTTTACCTTTCATTTGCATTAGCCATCTGAGAGGTCTGTGGTCAGTCTGAACTACAAAGTGAGTACCAAAGAGGTATGGTCTCAGCTTCTTCGGGGACCAGACCACAGCAAAGGCCTCCCTCTCAATGGCACTCCAACGCTGCTCCCTGGGGAGTAACCTCCTGCTAATGAAAGCAACAGGCTGGTCAAGGCCATCATCATTTGTTTGGGACAGAACTGCCCCTATCCCACGTTCAGAGGCATCAGTCTGCACAATGAACTGCTTGGAGTAATCTGGAGCTTTGAGAACTGTTGCTGTGCACATAGCTTGTCAAAGGCCTGTTGGCATTCTATAGTCCAGTTTACCTTCTTGGGCATTTTCTTAGAGGTACGTTCTGTGAGGGGTGTCACTATGGAGCCATATCCCTTCACAAACCTCTGATAGTAACCAGTCAAGCAAAGGAATTCCTTGACTTGAGTCTGGGTTTTTGGAGCTACCCAGTCCAGAATAGTCTGGATCTTGGGTTGGAGTGGCTGAACTTGGCCTCCACCTACAAGGTGTCCCAAGTAAACCACAGTGCCCTGCCCTATCTCACATTTGGATGCCTTGATAGAGAGGCCTGCTGCTTGCAGGGCCTGCAAAACCTTCTTCAGGTGGACCAGGTGATCCTGCCAGCTGGAGCTAAAGGCAGCAATATCATCAAGATAAGCTGCACGAAAGGACTTGATTCACCAACCTTTGGAAGGTGGCAGGGGCCTTCTTTAAGCCAAAGGGCGTCACAGGAAACTGTTAGTGCCCATCAGGTGTAGAGAATGCTGTATTTTCTTGTGCTCTGGGTGCAATTTTTTTTTTCCAGTACCCTGCTGTCAAGTCAAAGGTACTTAAGTATTTGGCAGCACCCAATTTATCAATTAACTCATCTTCCCTTGGAATGGGATGGGCATCTGTCTTGGTGACAGAATTAAGTCCTCTGTAGTCCACACAAAACCTCATCTCTCTCTTGCCATTTTTTGTGTGAGGTTTGGGGACTAAGACCACTGGACTAGCCCAGGGACTGTCAGAGTGCTCAATGACTCCCAATTCCAGCAACTTGTGGACTTCCACTTTGATGCTTTCCTTAACTTGGTCAGACTGTCTAAAAATGTTGTTCTTGACAGGCATGCTGTCTCCTGTGTCCACATCATGGGTACACAGGTGTGTCTGACCAGGGGTTAGGGAAAAGAGCTCAGTAAACTGTTGTTGGACTTTCCTACAGTCAGCTTGCTGTTGGCCAGAGAGGGAGTCTGAGTAGATCACTCCATCTACTGAGCCATCTTTAGAGCCAGTGGAGAGGAGATCAGGGAGAGGTTCACTCTTGGCTTCATGGTTCTCATCTGTAACCATTAACATGTTTACATCTGCCCTGTCATGAAAGAGTTTGAGGAGGTTCACATGGATCACCATTTTGGGGGTCCTGCTAGTGCCTAGGTCTACCAGGTAGATGACCTGACTCTCTCTAGCACTGGGTAAGGGCCACTCCATCTGTCCTGGAGTGCCCTGGGAGCCACAGGCTCCAGAACCCAGGCTTTCTGCCCTGGCTGAAACTCAACCATAGCAGCCTTTTAGTCATACCACATCTTCTGGAGTTGTTGGCTGGCCTCAAGGTTTCTACTTGCCTTTTCCATGTACTCTGCCGTCCTGGAATGTAGGCCTAGTACATAGTCCACTATATCTTGCTTAGGCTCATGAAGAGGTCTCTCCCAGCCTTCTTTCACAAGAGCTAGTGGTCCCCTTACAGGATGGCCAAACAGAAGTTCAAAGGGGGAAAACCCTATTCCCTTCTGAGGCACCTCTCTGTAGGCAAAAAGCAGACATGGCAAGAGGACATCCCATCTCCTTTTGAGCTTTTCAGGGAGCCCCATGATCATGTCCTTCAATGTCTTGTTAAACCTTTCAACAAGACAATTGGTTTGTGGGTGGTATGGTGTGGTGAATTTGTAAGTCACCCCACACTCATTCTACATATGTTTCAGGTATGCTGACATGAAGTTGGTACCTCTGTCAGAAACCACCTCCTTAGGAAATCCCACTCTAGTAAAGATACCAATGGGTGCTTTGGCTACTGCAGGGGCAGTAGAGGACCTAAGGGGAATTGCTTCAGGGTACCTAGTAGCATAATTCACTACTACTAGGATATACTGATTCCCTGAGGTTGTGGGAGGTTCATGTGGACCCACTATGTCCACTCCCACTCTTTCAAAGGGGACTCCCATCACTGGAAGTGGAAAGAGGGGGGCCTTAGGATGGCCACCTGTCTTACCACTGGCTTGACAGGTGGCACAGGAGGCACAAAACTCCTTGACTTTCTGGGACATGTTGAGCTAATAGAAATGGTTGACTAACCTCTCCCATGTCTTGGTTTGTCCCAAATGCCCAGCAAGTGGAATATCATGGGATAAGGTCAGGAGGAACTCTCTAAACTCCTGAGGCACTACCACTCTCCTAGAGGCACCAGGTTTTGGGATCTCTTGCCTCAGTGTAAAGGAGTCCATCTTCCCAATAGAGCCTGTGTATTCAACTGACTTTTCCTTTTGTTTCCTCAGCAGCTTGCTGCTTAAGGCCTTCAAGAGAGGGAGAAGTTTCTTGCCCCTTACACAGCTGTTCCCTTGTGGGTCCCCCTGGGCCTAAGAGTTCAACCTGATAAGGTTGCAGCTCCATGGACCCAGTTCCCTCAGAGGGCAGAACTTCTTCCTGGGAAAAGAGGTTATTTTTCTTTTGCTGTGTTGAAGCTGGTTCACCAGTCTTCTTTCCTTTTCTCTTGGAGGGTTGTGCCATTCGTCCAGGCTCCAACACCTCTTTTTCACCCTGAGCCTTGCACTGTGCCCTTGTCTTGACACACACCAGTTCAGGTATACCCATCATGGCTGCATGGGTTTTGAGTTCTACCTCAGCCCATGCTGAGGATTCCAGGTCATTTCCAAGCAAACAGTCTACTGGGATAGCAGAGGAGACTACCACCTGTTTCAGGCCAGTGACCCCTCCCCTTTCTTAAGTTACCATAGCCATGGGATTACTTTAGTCTGATTGTCAGCATTGGTGACTGGATACATTTGTCCAGTCAGGTATTGTCCTGGGGAAACCAGTTTGTCTGTCACCATTGTGACACTGGCACCTGCATCCCTCAGGGCCTCTACACTGGTCTCATTAATTAAGAGCTGCTGCCTGTATTTTTGCCTATTGGGGGGCCAGGCAGCTAGTGTGGCTAAGTCCACCCCACCCTCAGAAACTAATGTAGCTTCAGTGTGAACCCTCATTTTCTCTGGGCAAACTGTTGATCCCACCTGGAGACTGGCTATTCCAGTGCTAACTGGAGTAGAAGTAGAAGTGGAACCTTTCTTGGGACAGGCCTTGTCTCCAGTTTGGTGTCCCTGCTGATTACAGCTACGACACCAGGCCTTTTTGGGATCAAGGTTTTTACCCTTGTACCCACATGTGGATTGTGAAGAGGCTTTGGACCCTCCCTCCTGAGCAGGTTTTTGGGACCTGTAGAAGACTCTTTACTTTTACCATTGGATGTCTCAACACTCTTCCCCTGGGGAGTCTTTGTGACCCCTTTCTTTTGGTCACCCCCTGTGGAAGTCTTGGCCCCCCCAGTCTTGACCCAATGGTCTGCCTTCTTTCCCAATTAATGGGGAGAAATTGGACCTAGGTCTACCAGATGCTGATGCAGTTTATCATTGAAACAATTACTTAGAAGGTGTTCTTTCATAAACGGATTGTACAGCGCATCATAATCATTTACACCACTGCCATTAATCCAACCATCCAGTGTTTTAACTGAGAAGTCATCAAAATCAACCCAGGTCTAGCTCGAAGATTTTTGAGCCCCCCTGAACCTAATCCTGTACTCCTCAGTTGAGAATCCAAAGCCCTCAATCAGGGTGGCCTTCATGAGGTCACAAGATTCTGCATCTTTTCCAGAGAGTGTGAGGAGTCTATCCCTACACTTTCCAGTGAACATTTCCCAAAGGAGCGCACCCCAGTGAGATTTGTTTACTTTTCTGGTTGCACAAGCCCTCTCAAAAGCTGTGAACCATTTGGTGATATCATCAACATCTTCATATTTTGTTACAATCCCTTTGGGGATTTTTAGCATGTCAGTATTCTCTCTGACCCTATTTAAGTTGCTGCCACCACTGATGGGAGCTAAACCCATCTCTTGTCTTTCCCTTTCTATGGCTAGGAGCTGTCTCTCCAAAACCAATCTTTTGGCCATCCTGGCTAACAGGAGGTCATCTTCATTGAGGCTGCCCTCAATGCTTCCAGAGCTGTTGGACTCCCCTGTGGGAGAAACAGCATATCTGACTATCACTTGTTGAGTAAGGTTTGGAGGAACCCTGGTCTCCCTAACTAGGACTGGAGGTGGCAAATTCTCCTCCACATCACTAGCTCCCCACTCTGTAAGGGTATCTTCAGAGGGGTTGTCTCTAGCAAACTCTGCCAAGTTGTACTTTGGTAGGGTTTGATCCAGTTTTTATCTTTTTGATTTCGCAGAGAGTCCTTAACTCTGACATCCTAAGATGCAAGTAAGGGGTGAGGTTGAGCTCCACAACCATCTCTTCTGCAGTAGACATTATTTCTCTAAAGGTTGCAATACTTTTTAAGAATCTAAAACTATCTCTAGAACTTAATTCAAACTTTTACAAAACTTGTAAACTCTAAAAGAAATGCTAACAGGGACTAACACAAGGCCCTAGCAGGACTTTTAAAATTTTTGAAAAAAAGCTCAAATTTCAAAAATCTGTTTCTAATGACAATTTTTAGAATTTAGTCATGTGATCAGGTATTGGCTGAGTAGTCCAGCAAATGCAAAATCTTAGACCCCACCACTGATCCACCAATGTAGGAAGTTGGCTCTGTATCTACAATTTCAAAGTAAGAAATAGTGTGCACAGAGTCCAAGGGTTCCCCTTAGAGGTAAGATAGTGGCAAAAAGAGATAATTCTAATGCTCTATTTTGTGATAGTGTGGTCGAGCAGTAGGCTTAACAGAGGGAAGCATTTGTTGTACATACACAGGCAATAAATGAGGAACACACACTCAAAGACTGATTCCAGGCCAATAGGTTTTTATGTAGAGAAATATCTTTTCTTAGTTTATTTTAAGAACCACAGGTTCAAGATTTACAAGTAATACTTAAAATGAAAGGTATTTCACTCAGGTATTCTAGGAACTTTGAATAATCACAATAGCATGTACAGTTTTGACAAAAATGGCAATAAGCTATGTTAAAAGTGGACACAGTGCAAAAATCAACAGTTCCTGGGTGAGGTAAGTAAATGTTAAGTTCACAGGTAAGTAAAACACTTACAGGGTTAAAAGTTGTGTCCAAGGTAGCCCACCATTGGGGGTTCAAGGCAATCCCAAAGATACCACACCAGCAGCTCAGGGCCAGTCAGATGCAAAGGTCAAATTGGTGCCCAAAACACATAGGCTTCAATGGAAATAAGGGTGCCCCGGTTCCAGTCTGCCAGCAGGTAAGTACCCGTGTCCTCGGAGGGCAGACCTGGGGGGTTTTGTAGGGCACTGGGGGGGACACAAGCGGGCACAGAAAGTACACCCTCAGCGGCAAAAGGGCGGCCGGGTGCAGAGTGCAAACAGGCGTCGGGTTTCTGACAGGAATCAATGGGGAGACCCGGGAGTTTCTTCAACGATGCAGGCAGGCACAGGGGAGGCCCCTCAGGGTAGCCACCACCTGGGCTAGGCAGAGGGTCACCTGGGGGCCGCTCCTGCACTGGAGTTCGGTTCCTTCAGGTCCTGGGGGCTGCGAGTGCAGTGCTGGTTCCAGGCGTCGGGTTCCTTGTTACAGTCAGTCGCGGTCAGGGGAGCCTCTAGATTTCCTCTGCAGGCGTCGCAGTGGGGGTTCAGGGGGGTCAACTCTGGCTACTCACGGGCTCACAGTCACCAGGGAGTCCTCCCTGTAGTGTTAGTTTTCGGCAGGTCGAGCCAGGGGGCGTCAGGTACAGAGTGGAAAGTCTCACGCTTCCGGCGGGAAACGTGTGGTCTTTAAAAGTTGCTTCTTTGTTGCAGAAAGTCGCAGTTTGTTGAACAGGGCCGCTGTTCTCGGGAGCTTCTTGGTCCTTTAGATACTGGGCAGTCCTCTGAGGCTCCAGAGGTCGCTGGACCCTGTTGGATGCTTAGCTCTTGCAGTTTTCTTCGAAGTAGGGAGACAGGCCGGTGGGGCTGGTGCCAAATCAGTTGTCGTCTCCGCCTTCATTGAAGGGCTTCAGGTCAGCAGTCCTTCTTCTTCTTTAGGTTGCAGGAATTTATCTTCCTCGGTTCTGGGAGCCCCTAAATACTGAATGTAGGGGTGTGTTTAGGTCTGGGAGGGCAGTAGCCAATAGCTACTGTCCTTAAGGGTGGTTACACCCTCTTTGTGCCTCCTCCCTGTGGGGAGGGGGGCACATCCCTAATCCTATTGGAGGAATCCTCCTTCTACAAGATGGAGGATTTCTAAAAATAAGAGTCACTCAGCTCAGGACACCTTAGGGGCTGTCCTGACTGGGGGGTGACTCCTCCTTGTTTTTCTCATTATCTCATCTAGCCTTGCCGCCAAAAGTGGGGGCAGTGGCCGGAGGGGCGGGCATCACCACTAGCTGGGATGCCCCGTGGCACAGTAACAAAGGGGGTGAGTCTTTGAGGCTCTCCGCCAGGTGTTACAGTTCCTGAGGTGAGAAGCACCTCCACCCAGTACAGGCTTTGTTCCTGGCCACAGAGTGACAAAGGCACTCTCCCCATGTGGCCAGCAACATGTCTGGTGTGTGGCAGGCTGGCAGAAACTAGTCAGCCCACACTGGAAGTCGGGTATGTTTTCAGGGGGCATCTCTAAGATGCCCTCTGGGTGTATTTTACAATAAAGTGCACACTGGCATCAGTGTGCATTTATTGTACTGAGAAGTTTGATACCAAACTTCCCAGTTTTCAGTGTAGCCATTATGGTGCTGTGGAGTTCGTGTTTGACAGGCTCCCAGACCATGTACTCTTATGGCTACCCTGCACTTACAATGTATAAGGTTTTGCTTAGACACTGTAGGGGCATAGTGCTCATGCACATATGCCCTCACCTGTGGTATAGTGCACCCTGCCTTAGGGCTGTAAGGCCTGCTAGCGGGGGGTGACTTACCTATGCCACAGGCAGTGTGAGGTTGGCATGGCACTCTGAGGGGAGTGCCATGTCGAGTTAGTCATTTTCTCCCCACCAGCACACACAAGCTGTGAGGCAGTGTGTATGTGCTGAGTGAGGGGTCCCTAGTGTGGCATAAGACATGCTGCAGTCCTTAGAGACCTTCCCTGGCATAAGGGCCCTTGGTACAAGTTACAAGGGATTTACCTGCATGCCAGGATTGTGCCAATTGTGGAAACAGAGGTACAGTTTAGGGAAAGAACACTGGTGCGGGGCAAAATGTCAAGGGGTAACCATGCCAAGGAGGCATTTCCTTACAACCAGTTACCATTCTAGATGAAGAACACATGTTGTGTGTTGATGAGAACAAAGAAAAGTGGGTGAAGGAAAAGTTTACCAGAGTTTTCAGTGAAAATTCTGGAAAATTAAAAAAAGTTTGTGCATAAGATCAAACTCAAACATAATGCAATTCCTGTGAAGCAAACATTGAGAAGGGTACCTATAAATATCAGAGTGGAATTAAAGGAAATATTAAATGATTTAGTAAAAGCTGGAGTAATAGAAGAAAGTGTCATCTGAGTGGGTTTCTCCCATAGTTCTGGCTCGGAAAAGTGATCAAAAGTTGAGGTTGTGTGTGGATTCAGGAGCAGTGAATGCCAACATAATTGTAGATGGTCCTCCATTACCTAACATCAATTAAGAAATAGCTATGGTGGAGGGTGCTAAAAAAAAATCCACTTTGGATCCCAGGCCAGTCTATCACCAAATTGAAATTTCTAAGAATTTATAACAACACAAGGTTTATACCAATTTAATAGGAAGCGATTTGGACTGGGGACGCGCACAACTTCTTTCCTGGGCGGGAGCCCTTTAAACTTTGCCGGAGGCAGCCTCAGCTGCTGATAGGGCGGGAAGCCCTTCTTTAATACACAGCGCGCCCGCAACCGCGGGACGCGCACAACTTCTTTCCTGGGCGGGAGCCCTTTAAACTTTGCCGGAGGCAGCCTCAGCTGCTGATAGGGCGGGAAGCCCTTCTTTAATACACAGCGCGCCCGCAACCGCGGGACGCGCACAACTTCTTTCCTGGGCGGGAGCCCTTTAAACTTTGCCGGAGGCAGCCTCAGCTGCTGATAGGGCGGGAAGCCCTTCTTTAATACACAGCGCGCCCGCAACCGCGGGACGCGCACAACTTCTTTCCTGGGCGGGAGCCCTTTAAACTTTGCCGGAGGCAGCCTCAGCTGCTGATAGGGCGGGAAGCCCTTCTTTAATACACAGCGCGCCCGCAACCGCGGGACGCGCGCGGGCGGCGCCCGGGCGAAGGGCGGGCCCGTCCTTCGCCCGTCATCGACCGGAAGAGGCCGGGCTGGGCCCCCCCTCTAACGCCTTCTCCTCTCTACAGTGTCATTTATACTTGTGTGCTGCGCCAGGTACAGTGCGATCTCTTATTAAATATGGGGAAAAGGAAAATTAATGTTCAAAAGGGGATAGGTGGGTCCAGCTCCCTCCAGTCCTCCATTACCAGTTATTTATCCTCTGTAATGGGGGCCATTGAGTCTGAACTAGAACATGTAGAAGAAAGGATTGGGGCTGTCCAAAGTACTGTCCAATATCCTCCGCTGGAACCTTCTCTGGAACTTATCAGCCACGCTCCTACCTCCTTAAGTACTGGTCTTTCACCACTGTCCTTAACAACAAACTCCATCCAGTTGAAAGAAGACAAAATTCCTACTTTTGATCGTACTACTTCTTCTCCCCTTTTAGTTACTCCTCCTTCTGAGGGTTCTCAGACTGTTTCTCCACCTACGAAGAAGAGGCGAGCCGGGAAAAAGCCAAAAAATGTAAAAAAGGTCACAGGTTTTAAAAAGAACTTACCTACCCATTTGACCCAAAGTAACAAACCTTCAGCCCCCTTGGTTTTTACCTCTGAATGTCTTCCAAGTACGATCATTTCTGAAGATGGCTCTAATAGATTTGACTCGACACTTAAATTATTTTGTGCAACTTTAGAGGCTAAAATTACAACTTTGATTACCGAGAAGCTTGATTGTTTTTTTAATGATGTAACTAGGCTTTTATCTAGTTTCTCTAAACCTGGCCCACTTAGCTCGGGAATTCTCCCTGGCCCCGAATCAGTTCATTTACCTACTCCTCCCCCTACATTGGCACCCCAAGGAGCCGGTAACTATTTGTCTGATCTACAAGTTGTCCCTGGCCAAGGAACCCTTGTGGATAACCCTGTATTATGTCCAGCAAGGAAGGCTCACTCCTCTAGGTTGCAAGACAATGGCTCCAACTTATTCACTAATCATGCAGACTTTTTACATTTACCTCCGGACTGTAATCCGTACGTTTTGGTTCTTTCTAACGTTCCTCCTTTGGAGTGCCGCAAACTAGAAGATACCCACTCTTTAATTAGGAAAGCCGGCCATTGGTTGAATTCTAAATTTAAACCAAATTCTTCAGGCTTCCGTAATGATAAGATTCTTATGGCCCGAAGGGTGAAGAGGGTTGGCTTCTCAAAAGAATTGAAGGAGGGCGATTATGTTATTTTAAACTTTGCCAATCCTCAGTCAGTAGATTATTTTTTGACTAAATCGGCCTATTGTAATATGTTAAATAACAAGATTCAAATCCATTCCCTGCACCATTTTTATGACCCTGTGCTTTTACCAAATCGTCCTATTACTAATTTAAGCATGCACAGCCAAGAGCCAGATAGGTCTCTCTTACAGGTCAACGTTCCAACTAGCAATAGATTCTCAACCCTTAGTCACTTTGATGAGAATGATTGACTATCGGTGACCCACCACTGTTCTTCTAATTTAGAGAGACGGATGGTTGGGACCGTCCAATCCAAGCGTATCAGGGGCACAGGAATGTGTACTACAGATTTACAAACTCATCTAAATACCAAAGTCTCATCATTATGTTCTGCATTTAGACCACTAACCCTGCTCAGTTGGAATGTAGCAGGGTTGCGATCTAAAACTAACAATTCGGACTGGAAGAGTTTCATTTCTTCTTATGATATAATTTGTCTACAGGAAACTTGGTCTAAAGATATGTTTTTCTTGAATGGCTTTACTTCTTTTTGCCAGCCGGCACGGAGTTCTCACATGGGGAGAGCTAGTGGTGGCCTTTTAGTACTTGTTTCTGTAAATCTTCCGCTTTTAAATGTGTCCCTAATTTGGTCTTCCCCTTATTTTATGGTTGTTCTCGTCTCTATAAGCGGGCAAAAGGATATTCTAATTTTAAACTTTTATAATAATATCCCTCGGGGCTTCCTTATGACCCATCTGGAAGAGGTAATGGATTTTATAGATTCCTCACATGCTTTACAGTTTAGTGATTTAACTATTTTCTGGGTGGGTGATTTTAACATTCCCTTATGCTGTAAAGAACACACGGACTTGTGTGCCTTCCCTGTTGAGGGTAGAGAGTCACCAATTCATTTTAATCATACCTCTGAAGGAGATGCCTTAAATTCTTTTATTTGTAAATTTGATCTGGTTCACGTTACAGAGAAATTGGCCCCTGATGCCCATAATACGCCCACTTACACCGGGAATTTGAAGGGGAGTACCATTGATTTTATACTTATCAGCTCTTCTGATTTTTATCTAATTAGAAATTTTAAGATTACGCCTCATTGTGCAAGTGATCACAACCCTCTTAGTATTACACTGGACCTAAAAGTAAATCAGGCACCCTTGAACAAAAATTTGTGTGCTGCTACAGTTTATAATTTAAATAGTGGCATTCGTTTAAAATGGGATAAAATTGACCCTAAAAAGTTTAACCAAGAAATTGTAAGAAGTAGGTCTGATACGATTTATACGTGTTTGTCTCAGCAATCAGACTCTGACTGTATTGTGCGAGAATTCGAATCCTTAAGTAGTGATATTTCACGCGCCCTGGTGATGGACAGGCCCGGGAAGGGGCCGGTGGTCCATAGATGGTTTGATTCTGCGTGTTCTTTAGCCCATAAAAAACTTAAAGAAGCTCTTAAAGCAGTTCCTCCCGCACGTCAATTAGTAAAATCAGCGAGGACTGACTATAAGGTTGCCCTTGATAAACGGAAATCCGAAATTAGGTCCAGGGCTTGGAGCGATCTTTTGGCCGCATCTGAATTTAAGGACACTTCCAAATTCTGGAAAGTGATAAATCACCCTTACTTTTCTGATAAGAACTCTTTGGCCAATGAATGTTTTATTACTGAGGATGTCTGGATAAATCATTTTAGGAAAGTTTTCTGCTCTGAAACTTATGAGAATTCGCATGTGGCAGTTACTCCTGCTACACATTTTACTCCAGATTTTAACTTTAAGGCCCTAAATATTATTTTTGATCTCCATGAGGTCAAAGGTGCCATTGATAGATCAAGGCAGGGAAAGGCCCCTGGACCCGATGGGGTTCCTGTCGACCTTTTTAAATCAGAAATTGAGCTCTGGGGCCCTTTGGTTACAAATGTGTTGAACAACGTGGTAACTAGTAGTGTGCCCTCTTCATGGAAATCGGCTATTATTGTTCCCATCTTTAAAAAAGGTAATAGACAAGACCCCTCTTGTTACAGACCAATCTCCCTTATTGATTCAACGGCAAAGATTTTAGGTAGTGTGATCTTGTCCCGTTTAGAAGATTGGGTAACAGATGCCCAGATTTTATCTCCCATCCAATTTGGTTTTAGACCCGGTGTGGGCACAGTTGAGCAAGTTTTAAACTTACAATTGATACTTAATAAATATGTGTCTGTTAAGAAAGAGTCCATCCACATGGCTTTTATCGATCTAACCAGTGCCTTTGATTTGGTTAACAGATCCAAGTTATGGCAAATCCTAGAAGTTCTAGGATTGGAGCTTATTAAACGTCTACATACAGACCTAACGGTCTCTGTTCAGGTCGGCTCATCTGGGCAGAGAACCCCTCCTATTCCGTCAACCAGGGGCGTAAGGCAAGGATGTATTTTAGCCCCTTTTCTTTTCTTGATTTATATAAATGGGCTCTATGATTTTTTGGTTAAACAAGCAAAGGATGTACCGAAGATGGGCCAAAGATTACTTCCAGTTTTATTATATGCGGATGATGCAGTTTTAATTGCTCGTACTGCAAATGGCTTACAGGGCTTATTGGACATGTTTTATGAGTTTATGTCGAGCCTCGATTTGAAGGTCAATTACCCCAAGACTTTTGTCATGACCTGTGGCCCACGTAACACAAAATCCAAACAATTTACTATGGGAGGGCATTCTCTTATTAAGGTCAAAGATTTTTGTTACCTAGGCATGCATTTGAGTTCCTCTCTGTCCTGGAAGACTCA
This sequence comes from Pleurodeles waltl, assembly GCF_031143425.1. Lineage (NCBI taxonomy): Eukaryota > Metazoa > Chordata > Amphibia > Caudata > Salamandridae > Pleurodeles > Pleurodeles waltl. The sequence continues at coordinate 953,378,352 of NC_090449.1, forward strand.
TATTAATTTTAAGCTCCAACAGCTGATAAGGAACACCGAAGCGATCTTTCGCTTCTCTAATAAACTAGGCCATAGACCCCCCGCACATATGAAAACTCTGTATAATTCTAAGTGTACCGCAGCTGTGCTCTACGGAGCAGGCGTCTGGGGCTGTGTAAAGGTACCATCTCTCCAGAGGGTCGAAAATAAATTTTTGCGAAGATTACTGTTGGTTCCAAAATGTACTGCAAATATCATCTGCCACGAAGAACTTGGTCAGTGTTTTTTGGAGGATAGGGTTTTTTTGGCGCCATTATTGCTTTGGATTAGATGTTGGCTAAACCCAATGGCAAAATTGGTCCAAGATTGTATTTCCGAATGCTTACAATTGGAAAATTCAAATAGGATCCCCTGGCTTATGTTTCTACGAAACTCTTTTGAGAATTTAGGCCTTAGATATATGTTTGATGAACCTCACCTATTAACTATAAATTCTAGGTCCGTTCTGAAGGCTACTTACTTCGAGTACATATCAGACCTGAGATTTTACAGTTCTCTGAAATTAAAATCCTTTGATTCCTATTCTCAGGTTGTGACAGCCACATGCCTTGAACCTTATCTGACCTGGTTTTCCAGTTTTAAGATACTTTCTTTTTTAACACTTTTTAGACTTAATTTAATTCATTTTAAAGTAGCGTTTCCTGAACCATGTTTTTGGAAAAGGGATTTACCTCTTTGTCCCTGTGATTCTAGATCAACCCAGAGTACTTTGCACTTTTTTCTCTTTTGCCCTTTTTATGCTGCTCCTAGAGGGGTTTGCATTTTACCCACTTTACGTTCTGTTAGACCCATCCATTACAAGGAAGCTTTAATATATTTTCAGAGATTGCCAGATAGACAAATTTGTCATTTTGTATTAGATTTTGTTACAGCTTCTTTAAGCATTAGGAAAAGGCTCATTTCATTTTAAATGTATATGTATGTATAGTTTAATATTGTAAGTTAATCTTTGTATTCTGTTATTGTGATTTTTCTTATGTTATGAGTTTTATTTGTTTCTTTTATGAGATTTTAGACAGGATGTTTACGTAATGTTTTAGATATGGTACTATTTTATTCTTCTATCTATTTACTGTAACGTAATTATTGTGTGGTATTTGTGTTTTTGTCTGTACTTTTATGGCATTTGCCGAATAAAGTTTTGTGACTGACTGACTGACTGACTGGCTTCAGCGGCTTCAGCATTTCAAAGAGCCATGTTCCACATTTGAGAGATGTGCATGATTTTGTAAAATGTTTTCAGGATGATATTTTAATATTTTCAAAAAATGAAAACGAGCATGTACAATATATAACTGAAGTATGTAATATGTTAGAGAGATATGGTTTGACTCTGAAAGAAACTAAATATAACATATTTAAAAAATCTGTAGAATATCCAGGGCACATTTTGTGAGGTGATGGTGTTATTCCTAAAATATCAATCATTCATTTGTTAATCAATCAATCATTTGTTAAGCACTCTACTCACCTGGTAGGGTCTCAAGGCGCTGGGAGCGGTGCTACTGCTCGAATAGCCAGGTCTTTGGATGCTTCCTGAAGGTCAGAAGGTCCTGTGTCAGACGTAGGTTGACGGGGAGGGAGTTCCAGGTCTTGGCTGCGAGGTGGGAGAAGGATCTGCCGCCGGTCGTGGTACGGTGGATGCGGGGGACGTTGGTGAGGGCGAGGTTGGCGGAGCGGAGCTGGCGTGTCAGGACGTGGAAGTTGAGATGCTTGTTGAGGTAGGCAGGGCCAGCGTCATGGAGAGACTTGTGAGCGTGGATCAGGAGTGTGAAGATGATCCTTTTGTTGACGGGGAGCCAGTGGAGGTCTCTGAGGTGGGCTGAGATATGTTCGTGGCGAGGGAGGTTGAGGATGAGCCATGCTGAGGCGTTCTGAATGCGCTAAAGTTTTCTCTGGAGCTTGGCCGTTGTTTCCACGTAGAATGCGTTGCCGTAGTCCAGTCTACTGCTAATGAGGGCGTGGGTGACCGTTCTTCTGGTTTCAATGTTGATCCATCTGAAGGTCTTGCTAAGCATCCAGAGGGTGTTGAAGCATGAGGATGAGATGGCATTGACTTGCTGGGTCATAGTGAGCGATGAGTCCAGTATGAAGCCGAGGTTGCGTGCAAGGGTGGTGGGAGTTGGAGGAGCTCCTCAAGTGGCAGGTCACCAGGAGTCGTCCCATGCTGATTTGTTGGAGCTGAAGATGACGATCTCGGTCTTATCCGAGTTCAGTTTGAGGCAGCTTACCTCCATCCAGTTGGCAATGGCGTGAAGTCCATTGTGAAGGTTGGTCTTGGTGGTGGTGGGGTTCTTTGTGAGTGAGAGGATCAGTTGTGTGTCATCCGCGTCAAATGTTGAAGCTATTATCAAACCACCAGCAACTGTCAACAAAGAACAATTTCTATCATTTGCTGGCATGTAAGTACTACAGTAAATTTGTGAAACATTTTGCTATGAAAATGGAGCCTTTAAGAGAACGTTTGAGGCAGAAAGCTGAATTTTTGTGGCTGGAAAAGCAACAGTCAGCTTTTGAAAACATAAGGAAAGAAATTGTACATGCCCCTGCACTCAAGCCATTTTGCATTGGTAAAGAATGCATGATTACTGTTGATGCTAGCATGTATGGAGTAGATGGTGTATTATTACAGAGGTGTGGTAAAGAAGAATGGATTGTGGCATTTGCATCGCGTACATTGAGTGATGCTGAAAGAAGTACACAGTTATTAAAAAGGAATTAGTTGCATGCGTTTGGGCGATTGAACATTTTAGGAATTTTGTTTAGGGTGGCAAATTTATTCTTAAGACAGACCACAAGCCATTAGTCAATATTTTATCTCCAGGTGGGGGATGGAATTCCACAGCACGTATTGCTAGACTTACTTTGAAATTACAAGACTACACTTTCAATATTGAATTTGTACCAGGAAAGAAAAATATGACTGCTGATTTTTTTTATCCAGGTTACCTTGCCAATGTAATGAGGAAAACTCAGTGAGAGTAGATGATGTGGTGGCCACTATAAAGATTTAGAGGGTCACTATGACGCGGACAGCCGGAGGAAATATGGCAGTAGTACCGCCTACAGGCTGGCGGTATATACCGCCACATTATGACATGGCCAATGTACCACACCGACCGCCATGGCGGTAGCAGCTCGTGGGCTAGAGATAACAATCTCCAACCCAGAGGCTGCTACTGTCCCGCTGATGGCATTATGACCCTGCCTACCGCCATGGTTTTTGTGGCCTTCGTAACGCCACAAACCATATTGGTAGGCCCTACCAGTGACAGGGAATTCCTTTCCTGTCACTGGTAGGAGGCCCACCCACCACCCAATACTCACCAGACATCCTCCATCGCCTCTCCATCCACGCTCACCCCTTCCAATTCTCCCTCCATACACGCAAACTCACAGGCACACACCATGCATTCACACACTCACTCAGACAGGCAGACACGCATGCATCCATTCATTCACGCACACATCCGTACACACATCCAAACTTATACGCAGATATGCATTCACATTTCCATTCATTCACGCATTCTTGCACATGCACACACACACGCAAGCAACACTACACTCTCATTCTCATTCACGCACACACTAACACATTCATGCACAACCCCCTACACACACACACAATACCCCCGTCTGAAGCCCGACTTACCTAGATCCAGGAGGTCTTCCGGCAGGGGAAAGGATGGCGCAATGCTATTCATAATACGGCTGGCGGCGGTCTACTGCTGTGGCGCTGCTGGTGGCCAGCATGGCCACGGCCGGATTTCCACCCTTCTTGTGGCGGAAACCCAGCTGTGGTCATATTATGGCGGACGGATGTTAGCCGCGGCAACAGTCTTTTAGCAGCCGAAGCTGCGGTGGTATGCAGCACTTACCACTAAAGTTATAATGTGGGCTTTAGTGTCTGGAGAATTTGATGATATTTCAGAAGAATTCTGGAAGGAAAGTGAAGAGAAGGATAAAGTATGGAATGTTGCCAAGGGATATGTGGTTGAGGGGTGCCTTAAACTTAAGGAAATTTAGGCAGAATGTTCAGATATGTTCAAAGTGGCAGGGGAGTTAGTGGTTGAAGGGGATTTGTTATGGAAGAGTGGGAAGAGTTTTCCTCCCAATGATGTACAAGAGAGGATTCTAAAGTTGTCTCATAAGGTGCATCCAGGGATGTCGGCTATGAAACAGTTAATTCGTAATTATTTTTGGTGGCCTGGAATGGGCAGGATGATTGAAAGGACAGTTAGGGAATGTGAAGTATGTGCTAGCAGCAAGAAGAGGCTGAAAAGTTACACTTCTCCTCCTAAGCCAGTGAAGTGGCCGGAGTTTCCTTGGCAAAAGGTGGCATTGGATATTCCTGGTCCATTTAACAATCTTCCAGTTGATTCTAGGTTTGAGTTGGAACTTATTAATTATCATTTGAAATGGGTGGAAGTGAAATTGGTCTCCCAAACATCAGCTAATGTTGTGAATTATTTTTTCAAAGAAATATTTGCCAGAGAAGGTTCCCCCTGCTTATTAGTAACTGATAATGGGGTACGATTGAAATCTTCAGAGATTTAATCATTTATTAAACATTGTGGAATCAAGCATGTGACTACAGCACTTTATGAACCACATGAGAATGGCCAGAATGAGAGATTTAATCATGCAGTAAAAGGTTACATCACTGAGGCACACAAGGAAGGGGATGATTGTAAGAATTCCTTGAGAACAAAGCTATGGATGTATTGTATAATTCTGCATACCACCACGGAAGTTAGTCCTTTTAAATTGTTTAAGGGCAAGGATGTAGCTTCGAAGTTATGCCCTTGGTGGTTCAAAATGAAGTATAGTAAGAGGGAAAGGAAACCTAATGTACAAGAAATAGCAGAAAGGGTGAGAAGAAAGCAAAGAAAGTCAAAGAATGGTATGATGCCAAATGGAAGGCTGAAAGTCATTAGATTAAAGTAGACGATTGGGTTAGAATTTGTAAACCAGAGCTGATAAAGAAGGGCACATCCAAGTTTGGCAAAGCCATGAAGTAGTAAAAGTTTTCAAAAATAAGTGGTGACCCATGATGGTAAAATATGGAATGTAGGAAAAGATGCCAAGTATACAGGACCTTTGCATGTAAATGTTGGAAATGAGGAATAAAATGAAAATAGGGAAGGTGTTGTAAGGATTAATGAAAAAAACAAATCCACAAGTTCTGACCAGAATGAATAACGATACAGAAGAATTGCAAACTATCTCAGGAAATCTGTCAAAAGAGAATCAAATAATAAAAGAGACTGTAGCGTCTAGAGTTAAAGGTTCAGGCAGGTTCAGAGAGCCTTCCACAAGATTTTTTGAATTTGTAAAATGATCTTTTGTGCTTTATATTTGTTCCTTAATATTCTATGTTTTTGGTGGATCTATTATTGTACATATTTGTTATTTTATTTTCTATTACTATTTTTGTAGGAAATGGCCTTTCTGCAGGGTCACCCCCAAACTTTTTGCCTTCTTCCTTTTCTTTTTCTGACCTCATTTATGCTGGTTTTTGGGACTGCTAATCAGTGCTAACGTGCATATGCTCTCTCCTTAAAACATGGTGACATTGGCTCATACCCTATTGGCTTATTTAATTTACTTGCAAGTCCCTAGTCAAGTGCACTACATGTGACCAGGGCCTGTGAGTTAAATGCTACTAGTGGGCTGCAGCCCTGGTTGTGCCACCCACATAAGTAGCCCCCTTACCATGTCTCGGGCCTGCCTCTGCAGTGCCTGTGTGTGCAGTTTTACTGCCACTGCGACTTAGGGTCGGTGCTATGTAGGTAAAAGGCAGGACATGAATATGTGTGTTCTATATGTCCTGGTAGTGTAAAACTCCTAAATGTATTTTTACTCTGCTGTGAGGCCTGCTCCTTTCATATGATAGCATTTGGGCTACCCTCATATACTCTTTGAGTGGTAGATCCTGATCTGAAAGGAGTAGCCAGGTCATATTTAGTATGGCCAGAAAGGTGAAACAAAACCCTGCTTAATGGTGAAGTTGAATTTTAAATTACTATTTTAGAAATGCTACTTTTAGAAAGTGAGCATTTCTCTACACTCAAATCCTTCTGTGCCTTCCAATCCACGTCTGGCTAGATTTGGTTGACAGCTCCCTTGTGCATTCACTCAGACAACCCCAAACACAGGATTCTCAGTCACACTTGCACACATCTGCGTATTGAATGGGTCTTCCTGGGCTGGGAGGGCGAAGGACCTGACACTTACATGTCAAAGTACAGTAGCCTGACTTCATACAAAGGACTGCAACACCCCCTACCGAGACCCTGGCAGACAGGATGGAACTGAAAGGGGACCTTTTGCACTTCTAAGCCACTCTTTGAAGTCTCCCCCACTCCAAAGGCACATTTGGGTATTTAAGCAGGGTCTCTGACCCTACCAACGTAGACACTTCTGAAGTTAGACACTTCTTGACAAGACACTCGTGTCGCAGACACTTCCGGGAGAAGAGAACCTGAACCAGAACCTGCAACCTGCCAAAAAGAACCACCTGGCTGCCAAAAAAGCCTCACCTGACTGCTTTCTGTGAAGGACTGCTGCCTTGCTGTTGCCCTGCTGCCTTGCTGCTTTCTGGCTGTGCTGAGAAGTGCTCTCCAAGGGCTTGCATAGAGCTTGCCTCCTGTTCCCTGAAGTCTCAGGACTTCATTGCTACAAGAAGAATTCCCTGTGTGGCGGAAATCGATACCGGCAGAAAACGGAAATCAATGCCGGTAGAGAACGACGCACAGACTGCATCGGGGTGAAAAATTCACTGCACGTCAGACTGGAATGATGCATGCCAAACCGGAATGACACAGCCCGACTTCGCAAGGAGAAGATCGACACAGCACTAGCATAGCAACCGTAAATTCTATGCACAGCCCACTGGATCAACGCACAGCTGAGCCAGAACGACTCAGCCCGACTTCCTGAGAGGAATCGACGCAACACCTGCAGTGCGGTAGAAATTTCCACGCAACGCTCACCGGATCGATGCAGCCCCTGTGACTTCGTCCTACCAGCATAGGATTTCAACGCATCATCCCCGCGGCATCTGAAAACCCCCCAACCGAAGAGGATCCAAGACCGAGCGCTGGAAATTAATGCAAAGCCTTCCCTGTGTGGAAAATAAATGATACATCGCTGTGTACTGCCCGAGAAATCGACGCACAGTTCGGTGTTTTCCATGCATCTCCTCCTCTGCGGTTCCTTGTGGAGATTTTGTACGCAAACCAGGTACTTTGTGCTTGAAAGAGACATTTGTTGCTTTTAAGAGACAAAAGACACTTTATATCATTTTTACAGTGATATTCCAAAATATACTTATTGCATCTTACCAGATACATATTATTTATTTTTCTGTACACTATGTGGTGTATTTTTGTGGTGTTCTACTGTGTTATTGCATAATCTATTGCACAAATACTTTACACATTGCCATCTAAGTTAAGCCTGACTGCTCAGTGCCAAGCTACCAGAGGGTGGGCACAGGATAATTTGGATTGTATGTGACTTACCCTGACTAGAGTGAGGGTCCTTGATTGGACAGGTGGTAACCTGACTGCCAACCAAAGAGCCATTTCTAACAATTTTCTTTTCATTTAAGGGGAAATATGTATTATATTTGTTTTCTTTTTCCATTCTGATACATGCCTTTATAATGTTTTGATGGTGTATACAATTCTGCGTTCCATGGAATGCCTTGAAGGAAATGCTGGAGTCAGTTGATGTACTGCCTGTTACGCAGGTGGTCATGCTGTGCTGCTGAGAATAAACTCATATGATTACAAATTGGAAGTCACTCTCTTCTACAGTAACAAAACTATGCAATTTTAAATTGTGATTCCAGAGACACCAAACTCGAAAAATGTTATCTCTTTCAAATTGCAAATTACACATATAAAATGTAATAATGTAATCCCAAAATTACCCTATGCCAGAAATAGGCCTTGCTGTAGTTAAAAATGACTTTGGGAGTTTTGTACTAATAGCACATGAGAATCTAAAAAGTACATGTCCTGACTTTTAAATACATTGCACCCTGCCCTCTAGGTTGTCCAGGACCTACCTTAGGGGTGACTTATATGTATAACAACCATTTGCAATCCATTGGGAGTTGTGCTAGTTCAAGTTAAAGCTATTAGCGTTGTAAATTCCTAACTGGACTTTTCTTGCCACATAAATTGATAATGAAAAGTAAAACAGTTGACATAAGCGAGACGATTCAAAGCACTAAGGCCAGCATGAGTGTGAAGGAGAGACACAAAAGGAAAATGAAGTTCGCTCGCAGTCAAAGGTATCGGCAAAAGTGCAATTATCCATTTAACAGGGTTGATGGCCAAGGCGGTAACAGAACTGCCCAAAGGAGGGACATAAGTAAATCATTTATCAATGATAACAAAGAGTTTTTGAAAGGCAAGCCCATGAACGAGTGATAGTGATGAGCATGCAGTGGGGGTGATTGAAAGCCCACAGATAGATTACAACAGGCTAGAGTTCTTGACCTAAAAAAGGAAGGTTTGGGCCTGACAAAAAGGGTTACTTTGCCAGGTCGACATGGCACTGTAAAAATGTGCACACAGGCTCTGCAATGGCAGGCCTGAGACATGGTTAAAAGGCCACGTAAGTGGGTGGCACAATTATTGCTGCAGGCGCATGAGTAGCATTTAATTTACAGACCCTGGGCACAGGTAGTACACCTTACTAGGGACGTATGAGTAAATTAAATATGCCAATTGGAGATACGTCAATATTACCATGTTTAGGCGAGAGAGCACAAGCATTTTATCACTGGTTAGCAGTGGTAAAGTGCACAGAATCCTAGAACCAGCAAAAATGAGGCCAACCACTCAATAATGGTAAGAGATAACTTATTTCTCTCTGCACTTAGATAGATAGATAGATAGATAGATAGATAGATAGATAGATAGATAGATAGATAGATAGATAGATAGATAGATAGATAGATAGATAAGCACCCCTTTTTCAATGCCCTTGTAAGAGAGGTCTTTCAAGCGTATTCTCAATTTTGACTAAATCACAGTGCAAATTAGCAAGCCACCAGCAATGACTCGGAGTAGAGTTGCAGTAAAACCTGTACCTTTATTGCTGACACATTTTAGTACTATGGCGCTTCCCGCCTTTGGTCCTAATATACATATATACTCCACTACATCACCGGGGGACGCAGCCACTCTGGCTACACAAGGGGGGGGGGGTCCCTACAAATACCTACGCGGTCTCGCCGAGTGGGTTGACCAATGTCCGGGTCCAACACTACATTCCTCGGCAACTGGGTGCATAAGGTGGAGACAGCGCCAAAACGTTCCATGCGAGCCTCCTTCAGTCAGTTACAAAATTCAAATACCGCAGGGAAGAGTTGGGGTTGTACCACCCTCTTCCTGACATGCCTGATGTCGGTCTCTGGCTCCTCACAGTGCTGGGCGTATCCCCTCCTGGGATGGGAGCCCCCATAAGCACTGGTAGTCACGGGGATCTTGGCCCCTGTTGGTTCATTGCAGCACATTTGGCCGTCAGGATGCTTTGTCCAACTGTGGTACCAGGCAGTATTGGAACCTCCTCCTGGAAGCTCTGACCCCCGGTCATTTCGGAGTTGCCATTGTTGCCATCCAGGGGGGTGACGACGGGGAGGTGTTCGAACTGGGAGATGTTCCAGGTTACAATTTTGAGCCCCCGATCCACAGTCACCATCGTTCCCCTTCACAGCGGTCACAGTCCATGGTTCTTCCTTGAAAGGCAAATGGAATTTGCCTCCTGGGCGGCGGTCCCTCACCAGGACAGCGGCTCCCAATTGGGCAGCAATTACTCAGGCTCTCAGCTTCTAAGATTAATAGTCGTTGGTGCAAGACCTCCTCCTTGTGGATTGGCTCTGGGGCGGCAGCTGGACCGCCCATGACGGGTGATGTGGGATGGCGTCGGTCACAACTAACCCAAAACAAGGCTGGCTTTGGGTCATGCCAGTGGTGGTGTAGGGCGTGAATCGGTACTCCCAGAGGAAGGCATAGATAGCACTTTCAGGGGCATATTTATACTCCGTTTGCGCCGATTGTGCATCAAAACATTTGACGCACAATCAGCGCAAACGTTGCCCCATATTTAAACCCTGACGCCCGAGCCCGCGGACGACAAAAATCCGCTGTGTGCGTCATTTTCTGGATGCGGCAACCCGCCCAGCGTTAATGATATGCAGGGTAGGCGTTCCCGTCCAAAAAACGACGCACGCGGCCGTGCGTCGTATTTATGCTTCCGGGCAAAAATTAATCTCGGCCGGGAGGCGGAGCAAAAAAATGACGCAAAGCCCGATGTGCGTAAAAATTTAAGGCCTGGGTCAGGGCAGGCGTTAAAATGGGGCAAACACACCTGTATTTAATCAGAACACACAGAACAAACAGCAGAGCAGCAGAGCAGCAGAGCAGCAGAGCAGCAACAGGGAGACATGGAGGTGATTTTTATCCAGCGTGCACATAGACGCAGAGCCCTGCAGCAACAACAGCAGCTACAACAACACCAGCAGGGACCCCAAAGGCAGCGCAGAAGGCAGGAGAGGATATTCCGCCCAAGAACAACGCTGCATGGCCTCAGGGAACACGACATCATACAGAGGTACCGGTTGAACTGGCAGGCCATTCAGAAGCTGCTGCGAAACATTGAACAGCAGTTGGCCCCCACTTTGGTGACACCCCGCACTATCCCAATAGAAACAAAGCTGCTTGCCGTACTTCACATGCTGGCAAGTGGCTCGTTTCAAACAACTGGTGCCCTGGTTGGCGGAATTTCACAACCATCATTCTCCGCATTTCTGCCAAAAGTACTGTATGCCATCATTCGCCTGACACCCCTCCACATCTGCTTCCCTAACACACTGCAGAAGCAGCAGGAAACTAAACAGGGGTTCTACGTCATCAGTGGCTTCCCACACGTTCTTGGTGCAATCGACTGCACACACGTACGCCTTGTGCCACCTGCTGCAACAGAACACCTCTACCGCAACAGGAAGCACACACATTCAATCAACGTGCATGCCATAGTCGATCACCAGGGATTGATCACCAACATTGTGGCTAAATATCCTGGGAGTGTACATGACTCATTCATCTTCCGTCACAGCACCATCAACCAACACTTCCAGGATGGACGGTATGGCAATGGACTACTTGTTGGTAAGTACAAAAACCTACTTATATACACGCTGCACAGCAACCCTCTAGGACACACAACACATACACCACAACAGCAACACCTAGACTGGAACACACTGAGGTCCTCACATCACTAGCTATGTTTCTTAAGTCACTATTGAACTTGTCACACATTGGAATTTACTGTACAGCTTAATGTTAAGACATTAATGAGTTTGGTTGCCTAAATGTCACCTTGCAAATTGTAAGTGTCACAATAACCTTTACATTAATACATTGCATAAGTTTCAAGGGATGGGATGTCCAGGGTACCTTGATATGAACGTGTTAACAACACTTTCAATTTTAACTATGCATGGAACTATCATCTCACCCCCAGTGAAGACACACGGACACCTGTATCACAAGTCACAATGCTAGGGAGGACACACTCTATTGCAAATCCCAAAACATACTGCTGACAAACGGTTAGCAGACAAACACTTGCTCAGCCAAGGAAAAAACACAATGCAGAAGGTATAGCCTACAAGTATAGGTTGTCACATTAGTACACAAAAGAGTCACAGACAACACAAGACAACTACTGCCATTAAAGGTCTCTTCAATAGTGCCAGCTACATCAACATGATCCCATTCTGTGTTTTTCTTTCAGCTGATCAGGGGTATGGTATCCAGCCATGGCTAATGACACCATTTGGGAACCCGACTACTGCTGCAGAGCGGGCATACAACGACGCCCATAAGAGGACACGCAGCATTGTCGAGCGCACCTTTTGGGGTCCTCAAGTCAAGGTTCCGCTGCCTTGACATCACTGGCGGTAGCCTACTATATTCCCCAGAGATGGTCTGTAGGATCATACTCACTTGTGCCATATTGCACAACATTTGTGTAAAAAGGAACATTCCCCTCCTGGAACCAGACCCATACATGCCTGAAGACAATGAAGAGGAGCATGCTGGCCTGCAACAGGAGGGGGAACAACCAAACACGGCTGCTGGAGTGCGTAGGCGCCAACAGATTGTAAATAATTTATTTTCTTAATTTTCACTATCACCACTTAATGCACTATTGTAAATAAACACAGATAACAAACACCACATCATGGTTTGGCCTATTCATTTCTGCCCACGTTTAGTTTGAAATTGCTGAAGAAGAATGTCGTCTCATTGAGCAATAATGACATAACAATCATCACACAAAAAATATACACCACAAATGTAATGGCCACCATACAATGGTCAAATACACACACCATGTAAATGACAGACATCCTGTACAGTTCACCTTTGAAGGGCAATAGCTGAGGACCACACATATGACTCACATACATGTAGTAAACATGGATCATCGCAGCAGATGGCACACAACTAAAACACCATCACTCAACTAGGGGAAAACAGGCCTCATACATCAGGCAGTTCACATGCTAATGCTTCAGGAACAGGAATGTAGTACTAGACTCTTGCCAACAGTAATTCCAACTACTTACTATCATTGCAATGACTATCTATCACTAGAGTTACACATAAGCAGAACATACACAGCACAAATGCTACACCTATGACAAGCATCCAGCACATCACATCCCATCTACATGTCAGCCCTTTTCTAAAAACATTACACACACTTGCAGCTGCTCACACCCCACCTGTCTGAAGAGGTCCCTGGAATGCCGATTTGTGTACACTCAGATTCCTTCATCTACACACACACACTCACAAGAGTCATCCAGTGTGCCACACCCTTTACTATGCCTACCATTGTCATACTACCATCTCACTGCATGGAACACAGCTCATATAATACACTGCCTTGGAGTATATAAGGCCTGGTATCACCTGTAGATTGATTCTTCTGTGAAAGGTACTGTAGGCTATTTTTTCAGCTAATCCCATCTGACAGGACTAGTGAGACACAGATGGAGGCCACACCTGTGATCCCCTCCATGCACACCACCCAAATGTACATGCCCTGTCCCTGCAGATGCCTCCTACTGCATACATGTTTGAATGTGAGCCATTACATCATTAAGCTTTGACACTAATGTTGCCGTGTAACACTTTATCAGGGTTCATGTGTCACCTTCAAAGCAACACAGGACATACACAGTGTGACATCTCAACTGTCTAATGCTCCCTCTGACCAGTCCTAGTCAGAACACATGATCATGTGATTACTGAAAGAGCTTGCACCTGATTGACCCAGCATCCTGTCAGCCTGACTGGCACCTGTCCGTGGGTCACTCTACAATACCTGGGGTCCACCTATGGACCATACATGCTGTCCAAAACCTTTTGTACCTCAGACACTAATTTGTCATTAGCCTCATCAATGTATACTCAAATACATAGTAGTGCATCATCTGACTGCCATTTGCATCAGATTTGTGACAGTGCCCATGAATAGCCAAATCTTGGCCCTTCCGTTGTCTGACCTTCATTAATGCCTAAACTTAAAAGTGTTACAGTGGACCAGGACCATAGTGTATGATGGTGTAAATGGCCTCCATCAAAGCCAGCAACCTCAGATAATGTCCATGAAAAGTCAACACATATGAGGACCCTGACTGTTCAAAACGCTGAGTCACACTTTTTCAAATGATAAAGATGAGTCGTGTGTTGAATACCAGCCATTTACTTCTGCACAGAGGCTATGATGTTTCATGATACATTACCATCCACAGAGGCCAACTGGAGTACAAATGTGGCAATGACACATGCCAGATCCAGACACCTGAGACATTCTCTCACTCAGCACAAAAAGGTTGCCCATTCGAAAGTCTCATTACACGTGTTCAGTGACAGGGTGGGACCATCCATGTGTAGGTGACCATGTCCTCAATGGCTTCTCTCCATCTTTGCTACAAAAAATTCCCCAATTGAAACAAGATTAGCTGCCACTAACTCATGAGGAGACCTGGAAGTTACAGTGACAACATACACCCTGACAGTTGATAGTGGATTTACATTGGACCACACATATAAACACGTACCATCCAATCAACAAAATATTTGCAAGCAGCTGATCACAGCAGTGTCCCAGTTGGAACCTAGCAGGAAGAATGAAACATGCCACTAAACCAGGTAATGCATAAAGGGCCACATACATCAACAACCTATTTGTCATCAGCACATGAGGAAAGTTGAAATTTAGCAAAAAATATCAATGCAAAATGGTATGTCAGATTGCTCCAAAGAATCAATAGGGCAAACGTCAAATGGGCAAATGGGATTATTGAATGGCAAACAGTGAATCATACCCTATGGGCTTCCATGAGCCGGCTGCTGCAGGTTTAGCATTACTGAATTAGGGAAACCCTTGGATAAATTTGCAAGTCTGGAAGGGCAAACCCTAGGGTGCTGGGGCCTAAGTCAACCTCTACCGCCCCCCAAATATACATGAAATATGCACATGTGAAGTACACACATGCATAAGGCGCATGTGTGGCCTACATGTCAAAAGTAAAACACATATAAGATACACAAATTCATAAATAGGACATGGTTACCCCCATAAAAAGTGTAGGTGACAATTGCACTACCTATTTGGCCTATATATAATTTGGATTACCGTGATAAATGTGGACACATTTTTGCTAAGGAATACATCCTGGTATCCCATTCATCATTTGAGATTAGCCATCAGCAATTACCCAAAATATGTGTCCAAATATGGTTAATAACCATTTTGAGCAATCATTACTATTGCACTGGGAATACCTTCTATACATCCTATAAGGGACATGTGCCATAGCTAACCCCAAATGTGTATCACTTAGCACCGTTTGGTCATGACAAAATTATTTTCACAATTTGACAAATTAAAGACATATTTGTCATAATGCGTCATATTTCCACGCATACAGCTTTTGCGTCATAATTTTTGACGCATAGGAGTGCACATAATGCTGAGTCCAAAAATATCAATTTAAAATAAATATATTAATAACCAGCATTACATGGCCACCATATTTTCCATAATGCGTCATATTTCCACGCATACAGCTTGGGCGTCATAATTTTTTGACGTACAGGAGTGCACATAATGCTGAGTCAAAAAATATCAATTTAAAATAAATATATTAATAACCAGCATTACATGGCCACCATATTTTTCTATAATGCGTCATATTTCCACGCATACAGCTTGGGCGTCATAATTTTTTAACGTACAGGAGTGCACATAATGCTGAGTCAAAAAATATCAATTTAAAATAAATATATTAATAACCAGCATTACATGGCCACCATATTTTTCTATAATGCGTCATATTTCCACGCATACAGCTTGGGCGTCAAAATTTTGGACGCACAGGAGTGCATATAATGCAGAGTAAAATTTAATTTTCATATTTGGTCATCATATTTGCCAGCGGCTTAAATTTCAACTCTAGAACTGTAAAATAAGCCTCAAACAAATATAAGGGAACAATGATGAAATTTTTTTTTGACTCTGCATTATGTGCACTCTTATGCGTCAAAAAATATGATGCACAATCTGTATGTGTGAAAAAATGACGCATAACGGGGGAAAAAAACGGCGGCCATTTTATGCAGGATGTGATGTAATAGGATATCCTGTTTACAGAATCTGTACTGTGGGTGTACTTTCACTTTCACTTTGCAGTCTCAGATTATTCTAGACTGTGTGGCTGTGTGGAAAGTGTTGTCCTGTGTTTTAGTGCTTTTGTGTCCAGTGTACTTCTCTATTGTGCTTTTGTCATCATTGTCTTGTTGTTGAATACTGTCTGAGTCTGTATTGTATAATTTTGTCAAGTCCAGTGTTTCTTTTATTGTCTGTGGGAGTCTGTTCTGGGTAGTGTAATTTTGGGGTTAGTTGGGCTCTTATTCTTAAGTTTTCTTTGTTTTTCACTACTCTACCTTTCCCCATTTCCCCCTTTTCCTTTTTCTCCAACTTTTTCCACTTTGTTAGTGCTGAGATGTCAGGTAGGCCACGGCTTGCCAGGATGGGTGAGGAGGAATTGGGGGGATTTATATGGCGTGTTTGCCATTTCCTCCCACTCATGCTGGAGGCTGGGGGTCGTGTGATACAGGGGTATCACACGGAGGCCCGTAAAAACCGGTGGGGGAAGGTGCGCCATCACTTGGTCCGTGTCTATGGTAGCCTGAGGAATGACCATCAACTCAAGCACCGCTGGGCTGATCTGATATCCAGGGAGCAAGATCTGCTGGACCACCTGGGAATCAGGATTGGTGGCCATGTTGGTGAGTACACATCAATTACATGTGAACAATTTAAAGCTGTGTGGGGACATGTGATGATTGTTACCCAATCTGCTAGATAAGTAGCTGACTGTGTGTAATGCTAGGGAAACCTACTGGGTAATTGTTGCACAATGTGAAGGAAGACAAATGCTAGCAGTCAGGTAGCTCATGTTTTCTACACATACCGGTTGCCTCTAGCTGTATGCAATGTAGTGTTGCCTTTGTGTCAGACAAGCGACACATTAATGCCTCAATTTGAACTCTACAGGTCACAATAGCCAATGAAAAATGGATGTTGAAACATCATACCTACATATGTAGACGCCATAGCTAGACTGAAATTTGTAAACCCAATATGATGCTATAAATGAGTGCTGCATTCACGTCAATTGAAGTTAGCTTTGTTGTCCACACATATGTCACATGTGTGTCTGGTTGGTGTGTGTTGAAAATGACCACATAGGCTGTTTGAGTTTGAGGAGTCATGCAGTCCTTAAGTAACCAGCTTTTGGATGTCTCTCTGGGATGCACATGATGAGATGAATGTACCCCTATATTGTTGGGGCATACTAATGGAGGTGCATCTTTGACACCACATGACTGTCCAGGCCACTGCATGTGTGTAGTAGGGTGTGTAGCTGTAGCAGGAGACTCATCAAATGTAAATGTTGCTCAAGAATTATTCCATGCAGTATGGGCATGTGGGAAAGTGTTTCATTACGCATGTCATATTCTCACATTGTCTTTGTAATTGCAATTGTTTGTCAGTGCACGGAGTCTGAGTATATTCTTCCTTCCATGCTTTACAGGTGGACCTGCACCGTCCACTGTGGGAGAGGTGGCTCATTTTGCGGACCCCAACACCTACAGTGAGTGTTGCATGTGTGCTATTTTTATTGTTTGCTAGTGATGCATGATGGACTACTGTGTGTTCAACAGAATTCAAGGTTTGATACGCTGGCCATTCATTAGTATTGTTCCATTGGTGGGATTTCAAATATCACTTCAGTTTGAGTAGACCTATGCTTATCCATCTCTCAGATTTTGGGTCTGTAGGCCATTCCAGTCGGGCCCGCTATGGGGAATGGGATGAGTCATGTGGAATACACTGGTTAATGTAAGAGTTGCTCTGGGACTTGGCTTGGACTGAGTCTGCATTTCAGACTGACATTCTCCCAGATAGCTTCTGCAAAAGGCTTGTCTTAAATATGCAGCTTCCCTAGTTGAGGATGGTCTGAGTACACTGTAGGTTGGATCTTCCGGGGGCATGTATTTCCACAAGTTGAACTAGAAGTGTGTGGGACTAGAGTGCAATGGCCTAGGTGTTCATTCTACTCATGATCATGGGTGTTCTTGCTCCTCTGTGTGTGTGGTAAAATATGCCTCACTGGTAGTATGTGATGTTGGCCTAAGTCAGTACATTTTGACATGTGTGGACCTTGGATAGGACAAGGTTTAGCTGACTCCAATTTGTTGCTAGCCCTTCATTGGTGTTGTGTGTGGAGGCAAATACTTGTTGACCTTTCTAGACACTCCTGGGTGTGCATTGAATATGGGATTGTTGGTTGTTCTTCCCACCCCACCCTCAAAGACTGCCATGTGTTTGGGAATAGGGTACCTAGGACTGTAGCAACCAGTATGTTACACATACTTGTGACCTTTTGCAACTTTGTTTTGAACCTAGTGTACACACTTGGTTATGGCACATGAGTTCTATATTAGCAAAAAACAATTACAAATGGCAGATATTGAGGCTTGTGATTGTTATCACATAGAGTGACATATGTAGTGAAGTCAGTAGGCGGAAGAGGTACAGCCATAATGTCAGCTGCATTACCCATTATTTGGATGACAAGTTTAGGCTGATGTCACCCATCATGTAGAGACATGGAAATGCTAGGTGTGAGATGCCCTTTTGTATGCAGGCTTCCCATGTACTTCCACTGAGACTTTCAATGATCTATGTTGTGAAAATAGCTGTTACAACTACAGTAAAAGTAATGTGCAATTGACCCATTGTGCTATTCCACCCAATGCATTTCCTATGGTAAATAGTTGCCCTTTCCCTTTACAGCTGCAAACATGAGTGCCGCACAGAGACATCAGTTTGACAGGCGGGCAATGAGATACCGGCACATCCTGCAGGTGCAGTCGGGGTTCCGAAGGATGGCCCGAAAATACCAAGCGGATCGGGCCTCCGGAGCATGGTGGGCCTCACCACAGGGTGGCCCAACATTGCCCACAACAGCCACCACATCCACCAGTTCTCCCGAAGTGGCCCCTAGCAACGGCGGGGATAGTTGACCCTGCCTCTGCAGCACGACCTGGACCCAGCAATTTCCGAGCTGCAGGACAGTCCAGTGGGCTAACAACAACTCCCACACCAAGCACCTCTGCCAGCACACAGACAGCAGCAGCCCCTCCTATTGACCCTGCGGCATTCCTGGCTTTAAACAGGAAAATGGACAAGTTTATTAGTAAGGTGGACAAGCTAAGCCAGGATGTGGCCTACATTAAGAAAAGGGTTCGGTCCATCAGGCGGACCCTACGGAGGGCCAACCTCTAGGACTTTATTGATTGTTTTAAATGTATCCCTCCCCTCTCTCCTCTTTCCTTTTTGTTATGATAGTTGGGTTTTGGGGATTAGTGTAAGGTTAGTGTAGGTTGTTAGCTTAGTTAGTGTTAGGGAGGCGGGTGGGTGGTCCTTATTCTTTCTATTTTTCATTTTTGTGCTACGGGGGGTGGGTGGGGGGTCAATGTAGGGATTCCTGTCTGTTTAGAAAAAAAAAAAAAATT
Source organism: Pleurodeles waltl (assembly GCF_031143425.1). Classification (NCBI taxonomy): domain Eukaryota; kingdom Metazoa; phylum Chordata; class Amphibia; order Caudata; family Salamandridae; genus Pleurodeles; species Pleurodeles waltl. The sequence continues at coordinate 953,397,584 of NC_090449.1, forward strand.
ATAAAAAAAAAGCAATACAAAAAAATATATGATTGTTTAGGATAGTATAGTATGTGTGTAGGTTAGTATGTGTTGTCCTACATGTGTCCTGTCTCATAATGGAGGGTGGGGGGTTGATGTTTAGATCGATTCGTTATATGTGTAGAGTAAGTTTAGCTTAGGTTTGTTAGGGACAGTTGTGGGTTAGGAGTAGTCAGGTTAGATTAGTGTAGGTATGACTTTTCCCTTAGTTGCCTCTGGTGTGAATACATAGGAATAAACATATAGTTAACCCTTTGCATTATGCGTTAACTGCTACTTGATCATGGGCTTGACATCAGTGTAGGTGATTGTTTTTCTAGAACATTTGTGTCCTATGCTACACACCACAGAAAATGGAGGTTTAACATGGCAGCTACCCCTGTGCTAACTTGGTAAGTATCCACCATTTGGTAGACCCACCATTAGTAGTTTACATGGATCACCAAGGATTTGTGTTGATGAGTAGGTATTCTACATCACAAAGTGTGCTTCCAGACTTGGTATTGCGGGTAATTTATTAGGTCGGACTGCAGTGTGATGTTCAGGGACATCTTTGTAGATGAGGTGTTGTTAACACTCTTGTCTTGTTGTCTTCATTGCTGACATAGATCATGTGTGTAAAAATTCAGCATGACTTCTCTTCATGGAAGTATACTCAGAAAGGGTGATTGATGCAGTGTTTAGTTGTGTTTGCTTAGATTATGCTGCATAATTTCATTTTTTAGTATTGCATGGTGCCTACATTTATCAGCCACCATTAGTTGACTTGGATTGCTATAGATGGAGCAGTATTATTGTGTGTGGTTTGTTCCTTCATCAGTTATTCTCCTCAGGATGGTCAGGCTATGATGCAATCCTGGCCACTGCACAGATGTATCTGACTACAAGATGTCAGGACACTTGTATTGACAAGCTACATGGTTGTCACACAGGCACTTTAGAGTTATCTACTGCACAGTTGATGTGTCAAATTACACAGAGACATATTAGGTGTGCAAGTGCTATTTATTGATAGGTGCTGTGGTGCAAAATGTACATTGTCCATGTTTGCTGAGTCAGTTCTGGTGCATTCTTACATGGTGATCCTACAGAAGGGGTGTGGATGATGCTCCTGACATGCTGGGGTGATGTAACAGACAGTGCAGAGGGACAGGATTTGCCGAATAGTAGGAGAGAGACATTCACTGGCAATGCTGCCAAGTCATACAGTGGTTAGCAGAACAGTCATTGAGTATAGTTGTAGTGAGACTGGCATTTCACAAAACGTAGGACCTTGGTCAAAGTAGGCCATGGTGCAGGGACTAGTGCTTCCGGGTACTCTTCCTTGTGAATGTAATCTGTTCCATGTCTTCTTCTTCTGATGTGTGTGTTGCCTGGTTTGTCCTTGTTGTTGTTGGTTGTGAAGGGGCAACACACACCTCAGTGTTAGAAGACGTGGAGTCAGACATCCCGGGGGCTGCTCCCTGTGAAGTTCTTAAGGGCAGTACTGCTGCAAGGAGGGCCTGCTGGTTTTTGAGAATAGCAGCCACATCACGATGCTAGGCAGCCAGGTCGGCCCTGAGGGAGTCATGATTGCATTCGTGCATGCAGTGGAAAGTTTGGGGTGCGAGGTGTTGTGGCAACTCCCTTACTGCAGTGGTGAATTCCTTTATAGTTTCTTGTAGTCCTTACAGTACGGATGTTAGGGCTTGCATAGCTGCTGCCTGATCTGCAGATGACAACATGCACGAGCGCACCCCCTCAAGGCTGGCTGCCATAGTTTGCATCCCCACCCGCACCTCCTTGGCCAGCTCCCGCTGTACACCAACTACAGTTCTTTCAAAGCTGGTGCCAGTGTCGTCAGAGTCCTCAGCTGTGTAGGAGCTGGCAGGTCTTGCAATTGGGGTGGTGGGTGGTTCTTCTGTGATGGCTGCTTGTTCTGTGCTCCTCCTTGTGACTGAAGGTGGGGTCTGGAGGGTTTCAAGGACCTTTTGGATGGTCTCCTGGGGAATGTTTATGGGCTCGTCATCCATGTCATCAGGGAAATCAGGGACAGGCATATCGGCAGGAGATCCATGTTCCTCTGCAATGAAACAGGGTACAATTAGTGTGTCTGTGTTGTGACAATTTTGACGTAACATGCAAGCCTTTGGATGAATTTACTTTGTGATCTTGTTTGGTATTGGTATCTGCTGTCCTTCATATGGGCATTGTTATAGGCCTATGGCCCACCTGTGTGTCACATGTATGATATAGAGTTATCAGACTTGTCTGCCTAATCGCCTCTAGGTGTTGCTTTGTACCAATTAGGGAATAGCCATCTTTTTGTCCTAGTCGACCCTCCGTGTATATCTATTCGTATGGTGAGACCTTTCACTGGCTGTGGGTGTTGTGATTGCCCTGGCAGCACACTTGCCTCTCAGGACCTGCCCCAAAATCTGATTGTTCACATTGACCTAATTGTAATTGTTATGTGGCATATCCTATGCATGGCAATGTTACGATGTGATATGGATGTAGACATTGTTAATGTTTCCAGCTGATGTTGGGTAATGTGTGTTTAATTGGATTGCCCTGTTTATCGTATCAATGTCCTATTTGGTCCTCTGACTGTGCAGGTGTATTTCAGTGACCAGTTGCATGTGTCCCCTCCTCAATGTTGTTGTCTGAGCAGTATGACATTTGTGATGTTGCCTTGTTAGCCAGGCACGTGAGGGACCCTGACGTATGCAGCATGTGTGTGTCCTTAGTGCTGTGTGGCTCCTATTGCTGTTTACTTTGGCTGATGTATGTGTCAACTATGGGCATTGACATTTGAGTGTACTGGTGCCTTTGTCTTATTTCTGGAGATTGTTGCAGATGTCATCCTCACCCCCTAATTTAGGTATGTATGTTCCATGGGGAGGTTACTGCCATTGGCTACTATAGCTGCACAGAGATCAGAGGTGTTAGTGTCAACTCTTGTCGCAGTTACATTGCAGTTGTTGTTTAGGGTACTGGATTACTGATGGGGACCTGGTTGATGTAGGATATATTTTGACTGACGAGTGCCAGGATGTAAGTTTGACGTAGTGGCCTTCCCACCTGTCGAGGCTTTCCCTTAGCTCCATTGTTTTCATGACAGGATGCCCCCATGGGACTGTTGTTGGTGTTGTGTTATGTCGTGCCCCAGCTTCTGTCTGTGCTGGGCATGCCCCCCTGCCGTGCCCCTTTACCCATGCCACTCCATATATATGCTGACTTACATGCATTGTGTAGTAGGTATTCCCCACTCCGGTTGCAGTTAACATTATTGCATTATAATTCCCCATGCGACTTACCCTGCATGTGCGTTGTCTCGTGGTAGTCTGCGCTGTCCTGTCCTTGAATCCCTGTGACGATCTCCTCAGGGATGACGGCTGCGACCATCTCTTCCATGTGGTCCAGGGCCTCCTGGTGTGCTGGACTCCCCCCTCCAGTCTGCAGTGCTGCCTTCCTGTTCCTGGCCATTTTTTCCTTTGTCCTACATTTGCAGTCATGCCAGCGTTTCTTACACTCGGTGACTGTCCTGCGTACTTCAGCCACACTGTTGATCTTGTCAACAATTTGTTGCTATATTACCTCTCTCCTGCTGATTGGCAACTTAGAGGTGATGAACAGTTGGTGCTTGTGTTCCGTCACCTCTTTAACCAGGATTTCCTGCTCCTCTGCACTGAAGCAACACTTTCTTTTTTTTCTATATATGTCCTGGTTCCTGTATGGATCATCCTGGCTGGTTCCTGGTCTGCTGTCATCTTCCTGGGGTCTGTAGTGGCAGCTGGGATCCATTTTGGCTCTCCTCTGCTGAAAGGGCAGTGTTCGCGGGTATTTTTGACGCTATTGCGTTTAAAAAAACGGCGCTTTCCGGGTTGCGCTGTCGTAAATCGACCCACAGTCATTTACGTCGCGTTAACGTTGTTTTCCTTTACGACTTGACGCCGCTGTGTGCGTAAAAAAAAATGATTCCCATCTGTTGGCTGCGCCGCCGTGCGTCAAAGTATAAATTTGACGCCCGCACGGCGCATCGAAATGGCGTTAGCCGGCGGTAAAAAAAAATCCAGAAAACTGCGCCGGCGCAGCTTTGCGTCAAAAAGTATAAATATGGCCCTCAATGTTATGGGACTTTGCCGTGGTGATGTGGATTACCTTGTTTAGTGTTTTGACAAACCAATCTACCTCTCTGTTTGCCTGTGGCCACCTGGTCGTGATCCAACAATGTTTCGTGTTTGTTGATCTTAGAAAGTCAGCCCACTCGCGACTGTTAAATGGGGGGCCGTTGTCTGTACGGGTTTCCCCAAACATACCATGGGTTGCCATCAGTTTCTCCATCTTTGGAATAACAGTGGATGCTGACTAGGACTGCATGAGCTTTACCTCCGGGTATCGCGAATAGTCATCCACTACAATCACCATGTAGGAACTGTCGGGCAGGCTTCCGAAGTCTGCGCTGACCATCTGCCACAGGGCCATGGGGCCTTGTTTGGTGATGACTGGTGCTGGGGGGCTCTGGGGTTCCTCTGGCTTGGCAGACGAGGCACCCCTTTACAATGTCCTCCATTTGCTGGTCTAGCCCCGGGAACCAGACTTTACTCCGGAGATGGTTCTTGGACTTGAGGATGCCCTGGTGGGCTCCATGTGCCAGTGACACAGCCATGGATGTCAGGCAGGAGGGCATTACCAGGCAGAACCATCGCAGTAGACACCCGTCGTAACTCACTGAGAGCACATGCCGGACGTTGAAAAGAGCCTAAAGCCTGGCTTTGGCATTGATGGAGTGAAAAATCACCGGACGTTGCAGCGGGTGCCAGTCACTGGACCGAGTGCCCGACACAGCGATTTGTGGGCATTCGTCTTAGATTGTGGCTTCCACCACTTCAGCAAGCGGTATGGGTAGTGGCCTGGCCCGGTTGACCACCAACTGAATGTATTCTGCAATTTCTAAAGCCTCTTCGGCCTCCTGGGGGTTGGCTGGGCGGGCGTGGCGCAAAAAAAAGTCTGCAGGGTTCCGAGTGCCTGGTTGGTACTCTACTGTGAAATTGAACTCCTGCAGCTGCAGTATCCACTTTTTGATCCATGGTGGCGGCTTTGACGAGGATCCCTTGAAAAGGGGAAACAGTTGCTCATGATTGGTCACCATGGTAAAGGCCTTTCCGTAAAGATAGAGGTGGAAGTGTTGACGCCCATAGTGGATGGCTATGGCCACCCGCTCTATCTGGGACTATTGCTGTTCTGTAGGCATGTGAGGAGTGTAGGTTGGCAAAAGCAATGGGGACCCACTCCCCACCTTCTTGTTTCTGAGTCAAAACCATGCCGAGGCCTGTGGGACTGGCATTGACGACCAGCTGTGACTCACGGAGGGGATAAAAGAACTGTAGTGTGGTGTCTGCAGAGAGTGTATTCTTTGTATCTTGAAAAGTGCGCTCTTGCTCTTTGCCCCAGGTCAATGGGTGGTCAGCTCGGGTGAGCATTCTCAGGTGGCCGGTGAGGTCGGACAGATTTTTCATGAACTAACCACAGTAAATGACCATACTAAGAAAACATATGACTCCTGAGGCAGAGGTTGGAGCCGGGGCCTCATGGATGTCCCCCACTTTGTGCGGGTCTGGGCCGATCCCATGTTCCGAGAACTGGTATCCAAAGAAACAGATGTCTCATTTAAGAAATTCATACTTTTCTCAGTGCAGCATCAGTCCGTGTTCCTGTAGTCTTGTGAACACCGCTCGTAGCTTCGCCATGTGATCTTCCAAGGTGGGAGCGTACACCAGAATATCGTCGTTCACGTTGAGGACCCCTGGGAACCCTTGCAGGACCCCCTTGATGGTGTGCTGGAACACCTCCGCGGTGCTGGAGATGCCAATATTTAGCCAGGTATATCTCCAGAGGCCGATGTGTGTGGTGAAGGTGGTTATTGCCCGAGATGCCGGGTGTAGCACAGTCTGGTGGTACCCCGACCGAAGTTCCATTTTGGAAAACCACTTGGATCCTGAGAGTTCCCCTATGATGTCATCTATGTTTGGGTTTAGGTGCCTCTACCTCTTAATGGCCTGCTTGGGCAGGTGCATATCCAAACAGATCCGGACAGCTTCAAACTACTTGGGCTTCCTTGCGACGACAATCACGGACACCCACGGGGTAAGGCCTGACACCCTTTTGATTATGCCTGCTCGCTCCAAAAGCTGTAATTCACGCTCCACCTTTGGGCGCAGATGTAAAGCTACCCATTGGTGTCTGAGGGCAATGGGGGATACAGATCCATCTATATGGAGTTTGAGGGGTGTTCACTTCGAGCAGCCAATGCTGGTGAAGATCAAGTAGAATGCTCTCATGAGGTCCCCCAAGCTGCTAGCGTGGACACTGAATGCAAAATGCACCCGGTTGCGGCTTTGGGCGGTCTGGCAGCTGAGTAGAAATCCTGACCCTTCCTGGGACACATAGACCTTGGTTGTTACTTTCATGCTTCCATAGGAGACTTCCGCTATCTCTATTGGGTGTGTGTTTCCAAACGTGTAGACTTGCACTTGTGTGTGTTTGAGTGGTGGTCATTTTGGAAATCCGTGATTGCCCTTGGCGGCTATGTGGTTTATCGAGGCCCATCAAAGCCGAGATGGGTAAGCCTTACAGAAGCAACTGGTATGTAGGTAACCACCGGTTGCAGACCGCCTGCAAAATATGGACTACTTGGTGGTCATCGTCCATGTCACTGTCTGACAAGGGGGTTGGAAGGGCATGTATCGCCCTGGCAGTCTTCTTGGGTGTGGCACTGCCACCTTTGGTGAAGAGTGGCAGACTTTCACAAAGTGATTGAGCTTCCCACACATGCTGACAGTCTTCCCTCAGGCTGGGCAACCCCTGGGGTAGGGCAACGGGCTTCCACACCATCTGCAGGATTTGTCCCTCTGTTTCCCTTTATGGCCCTTGGCCTCCGCCTTCGATGCGCCTGTGGTCACTGCGTTGACTGGCTCTGTTTTTATCTGGACAGTCGGCTCCTGTTCTATCTGTGCAGCCCACCCCTTGGACAGCTTTGGGGAACGTCCAGAGGGTGAGAATGTCCCTCATCCTCATGTTTGGCTCTTGCAGGATGAGCTGCCGGAGTTTTGATGAGGAGCACCCTTGGATGAACTGCGCCCAGACTTAATCTTCCTCGTCGGGCAACATGCACGTGCTGACCTGCTCACGCAGGTGCACATAAAAAATGGCTATTGACTTGTTGGACTTTTGGCTCGCTTGGCGCAGCAAGAAATGCTCATAGTCTGGATTCACGTAAGGCTCAAAGTGCGCAGTGATCATTCCCTTCAATGTGTCTTATGTGTGAGTGTTGCTTCTACCACAGATTTAGACTCTTTGTGAGTATCCGCCACTCCAGGGTGAAGGAGCAGAAGTCTTTTGTGCTCATCTATGACCTCTAAAGCCTCGAAGTAGGTTTTGAAGCGTTCTACCCACGCTTTCCACCTTGCAGCTTGGGTGGCTCCGGTGATAGTAAAAGGCTCCAGGGCAGGTATGCTAGCCATGTCGAGGGATGCACTGGGTTGCCAGCCGGATTCAAGATGTGGTGTCTCAGAGCCTGTTACTGGGGAGTGTGGCCTCCTCACCTCAATCAGAGTAGCTGGTTCTTTCTCAGCCTGCACGCCACCTCTGAGTTCTTCCGATCGAACCACTGTGCAGGGTAGGGCTGCCACCGGGGCCATCGAGTGCAGGAGCCCCTTTATGCTGGAATTAGAGCATGTGTGGGGTGTTTACTATTGTCGGGCAGACCACAGTATCCAGATACTGGGCTGCTCACCAAATGCAGCATGCCAAGTGAGCCGCAGGACGTATAGCAGGGGCGAGGCAACTAGGGCGGGATGCACTCCTCCGACCCGCGGCATTCACGAGAGCCGCAGGAGGTGCCATGAGGGTGGGGCTGCACGTGCTGGGCTCCCATCAGCTGATAGGACACTTTTTACCCTGAGCGTGGCCAGGGACTCTACCGCGGATGTGTCGAGTTGGACTGATGTTTCCAGGCGGGGCAGCCGGCAGTCCTGAGGCGTGCCCCGTGAGCACAGGCATCAGGGTGCTGGGGCAGCTTGCGTTGCAGGCAATACATGGCACCATCCGCGGGATCTTCGGCACGGCCGGTAGGTGGGCCCTCCTCATCGCCTGTTGTAAAGTCGCAAGCTGTCAGCAATGACTCGGACTAGAGTTGCGGTATAACCAGTACCTTTATTGCTCACACACTTTAGTACCATGCTGCTTCCCCCCTTTGGTCCTAATATATATATACTCCACTACGTCACTGGGGGATGCGGCCACTCAGGCTACACGGGGGGAGGGCCCTACAAACACCTAAGCGGTCTCGCCGAGTGTGCTGACCCATGCCCAGGCCAACACTACACGCAGGTTTTCCTGTGTTTCCTAACAATCAAGTTTAAATATCCATCTGGCATTTCCGAGCCGGCATTTGTCTCCTATTCAGTGCCTCTTAAACCTTGTCAAATGGTCTTAAAATTCACAGTGATGTTTGGCCAATCTGGCTAAGTGGTTCTTTGGCATTGTTCTAGAATTCGAAATATTAATACTGGGTTAAAAGGCTTCTCTTTTTTTCATCTATTGATATTCCACTATTCAAATTACAGCAATTGTTTTCCTTTCTTTCTCTCATTTTTAGGTTCATCGACGTTGTGTTTGGTAATCCTCCTTCGTTTTTTAAAGAATATACATTTTTACGGATAAGTTTTGAATAAAGAAACTAAGCTGAATTTGGAACCCAGTCACAATTTTGACTGAACCGTGTCTTTTATTATTTATGCAACAAAAATAGATTTTACGACCGCACTCTACGCTACATTACTTAGTAATACGAAGGAGCCACTCCATTTATTTTATGCATTGCTTCCAGACACACGAAGGAGAGAAAATATGTTCTTTTCTTATGCACAACAGGTAGCTTTCCGTTTTGATTTCTCAATAAAACACACTTGAAGAATATAAATTGCTAAGCGAATCTTCCTTGGTAGAGTACATACTGCGAGGTGAAGCAGGACAAATCACAACAAAACTGGTCATTTTGGGTCACGTGTGCTTCTATATCATGCACTGCAGCATGAACAATTGTGATTTTGCACTTTCCAGTTCATTTATTTTTCCAACTATAAACATCTGATGCTCCCATTACACAGTGACTGACTTTCCAATTTAAGTTCTTCGGTCATGTTTCACTTTGATGCTGTGTGCTCTCGAAAATGCGTTTGCTGGTTGCATGCTTAATTGAGCAATTCTAATGAAGTGCATGTTTTAATTCTTCTGACATTTTTACCAGTTTACCTTCCCTTTGAAACATGGTCTGCATTACAGCAGCTTAAGTATGCATACCCTGTTGTGGAATGGGAGTCCTTCACTGTAGGCGAACTACACCTTTGGCATGCCCAATACACAAAAAACGAATCTGGATAAAAGCAGGACATAAATGATTGCTATTTTTGTAGGGTTCGTTTTATTTACACTTAGGTGTTCAGTTGAGTTTAGAGGCTCACTCTGCTCCATACAACACAGCCGGTATGTATTCATTTGCGAACAAATTGCGATTATGTTTGTCCATTCGTGTTGTGACATGACTTTCAAGACAAATAACATCATTTGAATTATTAACAAGAGTAACTGCCCTTAGTTATTGACTCGCCAAATGATTTGAAAATATGACTGGGAAATAAATAGACTGGTGGAAGGAAAATCTTACTCCGTTGTGCAAACAATTTACTTGTACTTTTTAATCTGCATTGTCACATATAAGAGATCGGACTCCGCTGAGGATTGCCATCATCATGCTTTTGTCGAGGGCGCGTAAAAGAGAGGCTTACATAACTAACCTGGTTCTTGGCTCTTCTGACGGGCTGAAGATCGTTCATAGAGCCAGATCATATTTATTTTCATCCTAGCTTGAATTCACCAGGGTCCTCTTCGTGAAACAACCAGTTTTATAATCAGTAGTGCATCAGGTGTGTAGCAGTAGACTAAAACCTAATTGAGCTTGTCAATCAATCAATTAGCGTTTGTTAGTTAAGCGTAACTACTCACCTGCGAGGGTCTCAAGGCGCTGAGGGTGTGGGGGTGGGGGGGCGTAGAGTGCCCATCAGTGTGGTGGTTCTTCAAATATCCATGTCTTAAAATAGCCATGTCTTCAGCTTTTTCGTGAAGTTTAGGAGGGGTGTGGTCTGTCTGAGGTGGGGCGGTAGGGCGTTCCAGGCTGTGGTGGCGAGGTAGGAGAATGAGCTTCCCCCTGTCCTTGTTTTTCTGATGCCGGGTACTTCGGCAAGAGAGAGCTGTGCTCATTGTAAGGGCTTGTGGGGTATGTGGAAATTGAGTCGCCTGTTCAGGTAGGCAGGTCCGGTGTCGTGGAGGGCTTTGTGTGCGTGGATGAGTATCTTGAAGGTGATTCTTTTCTCTATGGGGTGCCAGTGTAGTGTGCACAGGTTCTTGGAGATGTGACAGTGTTGGGGTAGGTCGAGGACCAGTCTGGCAGCTGCTTTCTGGATGTTTTGTAGTTTGCGGGTGTGTTTCTTGTTGATACCGGTGGAGAGAGCGTTACCGTGGTCAAGTCTGCTGGTAACGAGGGCATGTGTGACAGTCTTTCAATGTTCTAGGGTGATCCATTTGAATGTCTTGCTTAAGAGGCGGAGGGTGCGGAAGCAGGTGGATGCAACTGAGTTGATTTGGCGGTCCATGTTGTGTTTGAAGTCCAGGATGATTCCGCGATTGTGTGCTTGGTTCATTGGGGTGGAGTGGCTTCCGAGAGTGGAGGGCCACCAGGAGTTGTTCCACGCTTCAGGCTGAGGGCCCATGATGAGTACTTCCGTTTTGTCCGTTTTGAGTTGTAGGCAGCTGCTTTTTATCCAGTTGGCGACTGCTCCCATGCCTTCGCGGAAGTTGTATGTGGCTGTTTTGGGTTCGTTGGATAGGGAGAGAAGGAATTGGGTGTCGTCAGTGTAGGAGAAAATGTTGAGTCCATAGTTTCTGACGATGGCGGCTAGTGGGGACATGTAGATGTTAAATAGCGTGCGGCTGAGGGAGGATCCCTGGGGAACTCCACAGGTGGTAGGTGTGGGGTCCGAGGGGAAAGGGGGAAGTCTTATTCATTGAGTTCTGCCGGAGAGGAAAGATTGGATCTAGTTGAGGGCCTTGTCTCTGATGCCGGCCTCGTGAAGTCTGCGTATCAAGGTGTGGTGGGAGACTGTGTCGAAGGCTGCCGAGAGGTTGAGCAGGACAAGAGCCGCAGTCCCTCCCTTGACCAGCAGAGAGCAGATGTCGTCCATTGCTGACAGGAGGGCTGATGTGGTGCTGTGGTTTTTTCTGCAGCCAGATTGGGAGGCGTTGAGGATGTTGTGGTCTTCGATGAAGGTAGCGAGTTGGTGTTGATGCTTTCTCAATGACTTTCACTGGAAAAGGGAGCGGGGAGATGGGGCTGTAGTTCTTTAGGTCGGTGATGTCTGCCAAGGGTTTCTTGAGGAGAGGGTTGATCTCAGCGTGTTTCCAGTCATTGGGGAGGGAGGCATTTGCTAGGGAGCAGTTGATGGTGAGGCGGAGCTTGGGGATGATGGTTTCAGCGGCTCTGTTGAAGATGTGGTGGGGGGCATGAGTCCGTGGGGAGCCCGGATTGTATGGTCCTCATTGTCTTCAGTGTATCTTCGGTGGTGAGGGGGGTCCAGTTGGTGATGGTATTTTGGTGTCGGGTTCCGGTGGAAGGGGTTCTGCACGTAGGTTGTTCTCCCTGAAGTTGTTGTAGATGGCCTTGATTTTGTGGTAAAAGTATATGTTGAGTTTGTTGCAGAGATCTTGTGAGGGTGGGATTTCCGTTATTTCACTGTTGGGTTGGGCAAAGTCCTTGAGGATGCTGAAGAGCAACTTACTGTTGTGTGCGTGTGAGGAGATTCTTTCTAGTGTTGCTTTCTTTCTGGTGCTTTTGATGAGATGATGGTGTGCAGTGGTGGCGGATCTGAAGTTGATTTGGGCTTCTGTAGATTTGGTGTTTTTCCAGATTTTCTCCAGGCGTCGACATGTGAGTCTGGATTCTTGCCCAACTTCTACTGGGTGGTTGGTGTTGGGGTCTGATGATGGTGGGTGTGTTGAAGGTGAAATGGATGCAGCAGTGGCCTGTCCATGGAAGATTGGAGGTGTGGCCGAAGGAGGGGGAGGTTCCTGTTGTGAAGATGGGGTTGAGGCTGTGTCCTGCAGAATGTGTTTGTTCCTTCACAATCTGTCAGAGCCCTATGTTGTGGATATTGTCTAGGAGGAATGCGGTGTTGGGGTCGTTTAGGTTGTCGAGGTGGAAGTTGAAGTCTCCTAGCAGGGTGTAGTTTGAGGCTGCAATGGCTTGCTCATTGATACTGTCTGTGATGGAGTCAGAACAAGGTGCACAGGGCCTGGGTGGGCAGTAGATGAGGGTTCCCCTGATGGTGGACTTTGGACTTGTCTGAAGTTTGAAGTGGAGGTGTTCCATCAGGCTTGTGGGGTCTTCGGAGTGTGTACTCAGTCAGGTTGCTAGACTTGTGGATAATGGCGATTTCCCCTCTCCCGGGGTGGCTGGGGCGGTCTTTACGGGTGATCTTGTATCCTTGGGGAATGGCGATGGCAATGTCTGGGCCAGAGGTGGTATTGGTCCAGGTTTCGGTGAGGAATGCGATGTCCGGGGTGTTGCTGTCAAGGAGGTCCCAGATTTCGGTGGCGTTTGTTGAGGGATCAGACAATGAGGAGGATGCATTTCAGGATCTTCAGTGTGGGTGTGTTGTTGCGGGTGGGTTATGCCAGGTCGGAAGTCTTAGTGGTGGTGTAGGATTGGCGGCAGCAGAGGCAGCTGAAGGGTTCATGGGTGTCGGCCAGTGATGAGGGTTTCAGTTGCTGTCGTGTCCTGGGTTGAGTGTGTGGAGTTCTGCTGGCATGTAGAGGTGGTGGGTGGGAGGTTCAGGGATCCCGGCGCAGGAAGCAGTCGGGACACAGATAGGCATAGACAGGCTTGCCTTTGGCTCATCTTCGGTGCGCCAGCAGCTGCCATTAGTAGGGGATGGGGAGGAGAGGACAACTGGGAGGCAGGAGCTGGAAAAACAGTGCGAAAAGAGGGGGCGGGGCCGTGGGGGCAGCAGCAGCGGGGAGAGGGAAGCACAAAAGAGACAAAAATCGAAAGAGATGAAAACGTAAAATGAGATCAAAAAGCAGAGAAAAAAAGAGGGATCAGATAGCAAAAGCACAGAAAGCGGAAGGGCCAGCAGAAAAGCATGAAGGGAGGAAACAGAGAAAAAGAGGCAGAGGGCCAGTGGGCAGCCTAGCAGAAAAACAAAGCTGTTCCACTAGACACCAGGGATGAGGTGCAAGCAGGAGCCTGTGGGTGGAGGAGGGCCACAAACTTGTGACCGGGGTCAGATTTTGACAGACACGGGTTGCAGTTACTGGAGGAGCTACATGGAGGTAGAGCAGTTCACTGACCAGGTCAGTGGGGTTGCTTTTCTTACTGTGCAGCAGCTGCCATCAAGCAGGGAGAGGGGGGAGGAGAGGATAGCTGGGAGGCAAGAGCAGGAAAAACAGTGCGAAAAGGGGGGTGGGGCCACAGGGGCAGCAGTGGCAGGGTTAGGGAAGTGAGAAAGAGAAAAAAAATTGCAAGAGAAGAAGATGTCAAATGAGAGTAAAAAGCACAGCAAAAAAGAGGAATCAGATAGAAAAAGCACGGAATGCGCAAGGGCAAGATGAAAAGTACAAAAGTAGAAGACAGAGAAAAAGAGGCCAAGGGCCGGTGGGCAGCCTAGCAGAAGAGCAAAGTTCTCCCACTAGACACCAGGAAAGAAGCGCAGGCAGGAGCTTGCGGGTGGAGGTGGTCCTCGAACTTCTGACCGGGGTCAGAGTTTGACAGACACAGGCTGCACTTACTGGAGGAGCTACATGGAGGTAGAGCAGTTCACTGACCAGGTCATATGTTTGTTTCAGTGTCACAATGGCCTCTACTTGCTTTGGTAGTGCAAAACATGCAGACACAGGGCATCAGACGGCCAGCACATCAGTCACATGACCATTGAGGCACAGTCCTCAATGGGAAAACTTGCTTCATCATCCGTCTTTCAAGCATCACTCTGTCGCCAGCTCTGACCTCATTAAAAACTCCCATTGATCTGCACCTCACAGCAGCTGTGCAGTACCCTGAGCCCACCTCCATTCTACTAGGTCTGCCACACTTTAAGGAGTCCATGCATTCAATAGTTTCACTTCAATTGCTTTGCATGGATGTTTTGATGCTTTGCACTGTTCCATGCACATTTCTTTCAGTTTTGTGGTTATCATTATGGTGGTAGTAAATAATAACAACTGTATGACTATACATTTTTTTACTTTGATTTGAACTCTTTTGAAAGGCTCAATTAAAGAGGTTGAATTGCCACAGCAGCTGCTGTACAGGGTGAGGTACATGTTCACTTCTGCTCCACGGTGTTCAACTATACCCCAAAAAATGGTACAAGTTCCCTAATATAAGTATTATAGTTTACTACGGAGGGCTATAAAGGTTATTAAAGTCCCTCTTGGAGTTATAGGCCCGGACAACAGGCGAGGACCGTTCACATCCGTTATAGACGAGGCATAACTTCTATAATGCCAATAGAATATTCCACGCACAGAGGTAGAATGTGGGTGAAGTACTCCAAAGCAAGAATTAATTGAGGGAAGTGGAAACCTTCACGGTTCATGCATCTACGGGATAGTGATTATTTGCACTGCCAAGCGCTCATCCTGTTTTCTTCACCACCCATTCACTTTGAACTCAGTGTCTTCCTAGTTTTGCTCCTGTGCATAGTAGATTTGCCCTTAATTTGGTATCACTTTCTACATGGCAACTAGTATCTCCTGATTATATCCCTCTGCATTTAACCATTTAAAATGCCAGCAAATTATTATCACTCCTAGTATAAACCTGGTATTCTTTCTGGTTACATATCTTCTATTTTTTCCAAAAGCTGTTGCTCTTCCCCTTTATAATTACCACAAGGGCTACCTACCTAACTTTGCCCTGATGATGAATCCATGATCTCATATTGTTGTGGTTGAAACGTCAACTACCACAGTTTTAGACTGTATGTAGTCAAGCTAGCATGAGTATCTAGAGGGCATTCATGTGAATCATCCCACTGTTAGAAATGGGGCTTCTAGTTGGCTAGGGTATTGTTAGACTTTTAATCTTTGGCGTGGTCTCCCTTAACTTTTTGCCTCTGTTTCCCAGGTTGTTGATGTGTGCTGGACTCTGATTGTGCTGTTTTGTTACTCTGGGCACTTTACCACTGCTAACCAGTACTAAAGTGCAAGTGCTCCTTTACAAAATGTGTATGTAATTGGCTTATCCATGATTGGCATATTTGATTTATTAGTAAGTTCCTAGTACAGTGCACTAGAGGTGCCCAGGACCTGTAAATCAAATGCTACTAGTGGGCCTGCAGCACTGGTTGTGCCACCCACATACATAGCTCTGTAATCATGTCTCAGACCTGCCACTGCAGTGTCTGTGTGCAGTTTTTAACTGTAAATTCAACTTGGCAAGTGTACCCACTTGCCAGGCCTAAAACTTCCCTTTTATTACATATCATACACCCCTAAGGTAGGCCCTAGCTAGCCCCAAAGGCCGGATGCAGTGCATGGTTAAGGTAGGACATATAGTAATGTGTTTTATATGTCCTGACAGTGAAATATTGCTAAATTCGTTTTTCACTGTTGCAATGCCTGTCCCAATCATAGGTTAACATGGGAGCTATCTTTAAGTCTGATTAAAGTGTAGAATCCCTTTGGGAGCGGATGGACATGTGAAGTTTGGGGTCTCTGAGCTCACAATTTAAAATGCATCTTTTAGTAAAGTTGATTTTAAGATTGTGTGTTTGAAAATGCCACTTTTAGAAAGTGAGCATTTTCTTGCTTATACCATTTCTGTGACTCTGACTGTTTGTGGATTCCCTGTCTGGGTCAGTTTGACAGTTGGGCTGGTTGCACCTTACACTAGACAGTGACACAAAGGGAGCTGGGGTGTAGTCTGCCTTTCCTGATGAGCCATCTGTGCTAGGAGGGAGGGGAAGAGTGTTCACTTACACCTGAAAGGGCTTTGCCTGCCCTTACACAATGCAGTCTCCAACCCCTTGGTGAGTGTCTGGGGCCTGGCCTGGGAAAGGTAGGATTTCACAATCAAGATCAACGCAACTCCGATCTGTGGCTGGGAAGTCGACGCGCTGCCGACTTCGTGGCTGAAAATCAACGCTCGCCTGTAATGCGATCGAAGAATTGACGCATGGAGCTGGAGAAATGACGCGCAGCATCGCTGACGGAGGCTGGTGAGATTGTAACCCACGCTGCATGTGTTTTGGATCATGGTGCGGCTGGAATTCTGACGCAAACACCGCTGGGCATGTAAAAATAATGCAAGACCTGCCCGGACCAGAGAGTGGTGACCGGATCGATGCATTGCTCTCCTGCAGAGAGAAGAAATGATCCGACTCGATGAAAATTGAAATGACCAAAGGTCTCGCTTGGGATTGAAATTGATGCATCGCAAGCCCTTTTTGATGCATACTTGCCTGGGCAGGGTTATTTTTGACGCACCCAAGGTACATTTTCGCGCTAACAGTATTAGTGTGTGTTTAAAACTACAAGAAGACTCTTTTTGCTTTTTAATTGAGAACTTGACTTGTGTGTTGTAGATTTCTGTCGTTTTGGTCTTGTTTTGTTTAGATAAATATTTCGAAATTTTCTAAACCTGTGTTGTGTCATTCTGTAGTGTTTTCATTAAGTTACTTTGTGTGTTGCTACAAATACTTTACACCTCGCACTCTGAAGTTAAGCCTACTGCTCGTGCCAAGCTACCAAGGGGGTAGGCAGGGGTTAGCTGAGGGTGATTCTCTCTTAACCTGACTAGCGTGAGGGTCCTTGCTTGGACAGGGGGTAACCTGACTGCCAACCAAAGACCCCATTTCTAACAGTGGTGATCAGCAGATGGAGTTATACTTGTATTTGTACTTGACATACAGTAATTAAGTGTACACTACTGTTTTGAGTGCAGATCACTACGTGAACACATACTGCTTGTCTTGTGACTTTTGATTTTTCTCTTTTGCTTCGATTTTCCCCTACATCCATTTTTTGTGGTAATCTTTGATAAATTTCTGAACTTCATTTGGGAACTTGTTTTCTATTTTTTGGAACTTTGCACTTTTGTTGACTTTTCATCATGTCCCAATCTGGAGATGCATCAGTTGGAGCTGCTTTTGACCTAGAGAAATTGGATAGCTATACCAAGGCTCATTTGAAGCAGTTCTGTTAAGGTTTTGACTGTCCCATTAAGAGCTCATCCAAGAAGGAGGAGCTGCAAAAGGCGCTGAGGGCCTAGGTGACAGCCAAGAGCACTGAAGGGCATACAGAGGATGAGGAGGATGAGGAGGAGGAAGAGCATTCCATATACAATGGTATTGTGGGTGGGCTTGTTATACCTAGGGAGAGGGTCTCCGGGGCAGGTAGCAGTGTCTCATCTAAGGGTCTGACCCCTGAAGAATTGCAGGACAGACAGGCAGAAAGGGAGCACCAGAGGGAGTTGGAGAAAATGAGGATGGCCATTGAAGAGAAAAAGTTGTTGTTGGCTCATGAGCTCAGCTTAAGGGAGCTGGATCAGAGGAGCCAGTCTAGTAGGGATGGTGGCAGCCACATCACAGTACAGCCTGAAGGGAGGGTGCACATTCCTTAAGATCTTGGAAAGGATTATAAAAGTGAGGATGGCATATACTTGTGGTTTAAGGGGTATGAGTCTGGTCTCCATATGAATCTGGTCCCTGAAGCTCATTGGGGGGGCAGGTCTGTGGAAGCACTTAGAGGTAGAGGGGAGGGATACACGGACAGCCCTAGGGGATGCTTAGAACCTCACCTACTCTAGCATGAAGGATGCCCGACTCACAAGGTATGGTCTCACCCCTGAGCAGTACAAGGATACGTTTAGATCTTACAAGAAGAAGGAATCCCAAACATGGTTGGAATGTGTTGATTCTTATTGCAGGTCACTGGATGGTTGGGTGAAGGGCAGTAAGGTAACTAGGTATGAGGGGCTTTACAATCTGATTGCTTGGGAGCACTTGTACAGTTTATGTTTGCCAGAGCTGCGCCAGCACCTGATTGACAGCAAGCTGACTGACCCCAGGAAGCTTGCGCAGGAAGTGGACAGCTGTGAGAACACCAGGGTCCAAAAGAGGTATGGGGAGGCCACACCAAGGGTGGGCAGGGTCCCTCTCAGAAGAAAGGGTGTATAAGGGTAAACAGGGGGAGTTCTCTAAAGGGCCTCAAACTGATTCTCAGGTTAAGGATTCCCAACACCCCAGTGAGAAGAAGCCATGGTTTTCCAAAGGGAGGCCAGTGGCAGGTGGTCCCCCACGTAAATGCTATGCATGTGACCAGGTTGGTCATGTGAGGGGGACCCCAAATGCCCCAAAAGTACAACAGCACCCACAAGTGCGCTGTCCCAGGGTTTGGCCAGTGTAGCGGTTGGGGAGGAGATGGTTCCAGGTGGGTGGGAGCCAGCTGAGATGACCTTTGTCTCAGTAGGGGACAGTGAGATGGTCCAGAGAACCCTTGTGCCTGAGAACAGTAAGAAGTACAGGCAGTGGGTGACCATCAATGGACAGAGGGTAGAGGCTCTGAGAGACACAGGAGCCAGTGTGACTACAGTGAGGAGTCACCTGGTGTCTCAAGAGCAGATTGATCCCCGAGTACTTCACCAAGTAGTTGCAGTGGGCAACTCAGAGTGCCTGTGCAGAGTAGCGTGAGTTCCCTTTGAACGAGGTGGGGGTCTCAGGTTCCTTGAAGGTAGCTGTGAGTCGAACCATGCCTGTTGATTGTTTGATAGGCAATGACCTGGAGGATTCCCCTTGGAAGGAGGAGGAACACAGGTCTCACTTGGAGTTGTTGGGTCTGCTTGGGTGGGTATGCCTATCCACCCGGTCAATGGCAGCCCGTCATGGTGGTCAAGGGCCCCTGGAGCCTGAAACAGTGGCCCAGGGGACCGGCAAGAAGAGGAAGAGCAGGGGGCGTGGGAAACTGGCCCCAGAAGTTCCCACGGTCCGGGAGGAGGAGAAGCCTGAGGGTGAAACCCCAGAGCCTACAGGGGAGCAGGTTGCTGGACTAGGGGAGGTCCCTGAGCTGTTGCAGTGGCAGCAGGAAGGGGGACCCACCTGGTAGGCATTCTGTGAAGCACAGAAAACTTGCCCTACTCTAGAGGGACTGCGGCAGCAGGCTGCAGCCCAGGCGGCAGGCGAGGAGCCCAGTACTCACCTGATCTATTGGGAGGATGGCCTCCTGTATAGTGAGCCTAAGGTTCCTGAGCCTGGGTCAGCTCGTATGCTGGTGGTACCCCAGTGCTTCATGGCCTTCTTACTGGGGTTGGCTCATAATGTGCCTTTGGCAGGGCATATGGGGCAGTACAAGACCTATAAGGGGCTTGTCTCCCACTTCTATTGGCCACAGATGCACAAGCATTCCTCTGCACACTGTAGGTCTTGCCCAACTTGCCAGGCAAGTGGCAAGAGTGGGGGATGAATGTAAGACTTCCCTCCAACCTTTACCTGTGGTTAGTACCCTCTTTGAGAGGGTAGGTATTGACATTGTGGGGCCTCTGGACCTCAAGACAGCCTTGGGCAACAGGTTCATCCTGGTCTTGGTGGACCCACCACCCGGTACCCAGAAGCCATTCCTCTGAGGTCAGTCACTTAACCTGTGGTGGGTCGTGCACTGATAGGGTTTTTTACCCGCATGGGGGTTCCCCAAGGAAGTGGCATCTAATAGGGGTACCAACTTCATATCCACGTATATGAGGTCTCTGTGGAAAGTGTGTGGGGTGACCTACAAGTTCACCACACCTTACCACCTCCAAAGTAATGGTCTGGTTGAGAGATTCAACTGCACCATGAAAGGTATGTTTCAGGGCCTGTCAGAGCCCTTGAGGGGGAAGTGTGACGTCCACTTGCCATGCCTTCTGTTCGCTTACAGGGAGGTGCCTCAAAAGGGACTTGGGTTTAGTCCCTTTGAGCTCATCTATGGCCACCCTGTGATGGGACCTTTGAGTCTGGTGAAGGAGGCTTTGGAGAAAGTTCCTAGTAAACCCCCCAGGATGTATTTAGCTACATGATGGCTTTGAGAAACCAGACTGCCCGCTTCAGGAGTCTCGCTCAGGAGAACCTGGAAGCATATCAGGAGGATATGAAACGCTGGTATGACCAGAATGCCACTCTGGTCGAGTTTCAACCTGGACAGAAAGTGTGGGTGATGGCGCCAGTGGAGCCCAGGGCGGTCCAGGATAAATGGACTGGGCCATTAGAGGTGGTGGAGTGTGAGAGTGAAGCCACCTACCTGGTGGACTTGCAGTCTCCAAGGAACCCTTTAAGGGTCCTGCATGTCAACCACCTCAAACCTCACTTTGAGGGGACTGAACTGTCCATGGTCCTTGCAATAGATGACGTGGTGCAGGAGGAAAGTGAACCTCTTCTTGACCTCCTGTCTGCAGGAGAAAAAGAGGGGTCAGTGGAGGGAGTGATCCTCTCCCCCTCCCTGACTTAATGAGCAGCAAGGTGATTGTCGCCAGTTGTTGGGACAGTTTGCCTCACTGTTTTCCCTGATCCCAGGAGTCACACACTTGTGCACACATGATGTGGGCACTGGGGACAGTACACCTATTAAATAAAACGTTTACAGGGTGACTTACAGGGTCAGTGCATCCATTAAGGATGAAGTATCCAAAATGCTTACCCTAGGGGTTATTGAGCACTCCATCAGTCCTTGGGCCAGCCCAGTTGTATGTGTCCCAAAGGCTGCTGCACCTGGTGCCACTCCAGAACTCAGGTTCTGTGTGGACTACCGGGGACTCAATGCGGTCAGCAAGACTGATGCACACCCCATCCCCCAAGCTGATGAGCTCATTGACTGGTTAGGAGCTGCCAAGTACCTCAGTACGTTTGACTTAACATCTGGGTACTGGCAGATTGCCTTAACTGAGGGGGCCAAGGAGAGTTCAGCATTCTCTACCCCAGATGGACAGTTTCAGTTTAAAGTGATGCCATTTGGGATAAAGAATGCCCCTGCCACCTTTCAGAGGTTGGTCAACCAGGTGTTGGCTGGGCTGGATGAGTTCAGTGCCGCCTACCTGGATGACATTGCTGTGTTTAGTTCCACATGGGAACAACATCTGCAACACCTCTGGAGAGTGTTAGAGGCCCTGCAGAAGGCAGGCCTCACTATTAAGCCAAGCAAGTGCCAAATAGGGCAGGGTTCGGTGGTGTACTTGGGACACCAGGAGGGAAGTGGCCAGGTGGCCACCCTATAGCCAAAAATTGACACCATTCTGGCTTGGGAGCCTCCCAAGACCCTGACTGAAGTGAGAGCCTTCTTAGGTCTCACAGGACACTACAGGATGTTTGTCAAGGAATACGGTACCATTGTTACCCCCTTGACTGAGTTGACTTCGAAGAAGCAACACAGGAAAGTGATCTGGATGGAGGATTGCCAGAACACTTTTGATGCCCTGAAGGCTGTCATGTGCACAGCAACTGTGCTGCAGGCACCTGACTACTCCAAGGAATTAGGGATGATGGTACGACGCCACTGCTCCTCCGTGAGGGGGCTCCATGCCCACTGCTTGGTCCTGGGGAGTGCAAAGCCACAGTCTCTCAAGTCTCTCAAGTGGGTGGTTTGCCCACTGCTTGGTCCTGGGGAACGCAAAGCCACAGTCTCTCAAGTTGGTGACATGTTCCCCTGGTTCTGGAGGGGACTTTGTGCGCAGAGTGCTTCATCCTACCAAGAACTGGGTTAATGGATGCTTTTCTCCACTGGTTCTGGAGGAGGTTTTCTGCCCAGTCATGCTGCGCCTGTGGTGTGGCATGTTGACTTTGTCTCACCTGTGTGTCAGAGCCACATGATGTACCCGTAACAGAAAGCATGATACTCCATCGAGGCAGACCCACACTCCATCCTGCAGAGACTTAGGCTGCCAATTGCTGGTTCGTGTCAGTGCTGGAGGTGGTGTCTCAAGTAGGGTGTTCAGGGTCCAGGATGTCACCTGCAGACTCTGACGGCTCCACACGGGGGAAGGGGCTGACGTCCGACAGAGTGGCATCTGCTGTGCACGTGGCGGTGCTGATGGTGGTGCAGGCGGCGGTGGCTGTGACGGAGATGCTGCCAGTGCTGGCCGTGGTGTAAGTGACTGTTGCAGTGGATGGACATACCATACTGTCTCTGGCAGCCTCAGATGGCTGATCCTTGGGGAGGATGCTGCAGACTGATGTTGTAGCAGCAGAAGTGCAGGTGGCGGTCGGCACGGCGTGGTGACTGGGGTGCATGCGGCTGCCATCCCTGATGAGCTGGTGGTCACAAGCCCATGACCAGGTGACATCATGCCCAGAGGTTATATGCCCTTTGGCTTGTGGCCCTTCCCCATCTTGACAGTTGCTGCAGGGACCTTGGCACTGTCCACTCTTGTGTTTGTGCAAGGCCTTGCTGGGTGGGTGGTGTGGCTGTCCCCTGTTTGAAGCCGGTCCCTTTTTGAGATTTTCAGGTGGTGTAATAGGGTGTCCTTCTTTTCCATTGGTGGCCCACTGGCAGCTCTGACGGGTGCCCTCTTTGACCGTACTGGAGTAGCAGGGACCACAGCGGATGCAGATTTGGTGGCCGAGGTGCTGGGCTGGGATCTAGACATCCTGGCCCTAGGAGAAGGACGGGGGGAGGTGTAGGGAAGAGCTCCAGGTTAGCTAGGTAACCTTTTTTGGACACACTGGGACGGGAAGATGGAGGGGGTTTGGGAGTGGAGGAAGAGGTAGTGGTCTAGGAGGTGTACGTCTGCTGAGTTTGGGCGAAGGTGCATGGTTTGGAGGCTGTTGTGAGGTGGATGGCTGTTGAGTGGGTGTGTGCTGGCATTTGTGTACTTTGGGAGGAGGGCTCACAGACACACTGGGAGAGGACACAGGGGATGTGTGAATAGTAGTGGGGGTGGTAATTGCACAGGAGTGATGGGCGTGCTGGTGATGGAGGTAGTGGCTGAGGATGTAGTGCATGCAGGTGTGAGTGGATACGAGACAGGGAGGGAGGTGGAGGACGTGGAGGAGGGGGACACAGTGGAGGATGTGGATGTTGGTGTGTCTGCATGGGTATGGTGCTTGTGTGAGCCTGTGTGATGATGTGTGGTGCTTATGTTTGCCTGAGCCACTTTTGTGTGTTGATGTGTGTGCATGCTGGTCTGATGGTGTGCTTGGGATAGGCTGAGGTAGAGGAGATTGGGTCTGGGTAGAGGAAGTTGAAGGGGGGAGGCTGGACACAGGGACAATGGCTTCCATCAGTGCTGTGACCAGAGCCTGAAATGCTCTCTGTCGGGCCGCCACACCAGAATGAATGCCCCCCAGGTATGCATTTGTTTGCTGCAAATGCCTCTCGACACCCTGGATCGCATTCAGAATGGTTGACTGCCCAACAGTGAGGGATCTCAGGAGGTCAATCGCCTCCTCACTGAGGGCAGCAGGGCTGACTGGGGAAGGGCCTGAGGTGCCTGGGGCGAAGGAGATACCCACCCTCCTGGGTGAGCAGGCACGGGAAACACACTAAGGGGCTGCTGGAGGCTGGTGCTGGTAAAGGGGGGTGGCAGCTGTACCTGTTGTTGCGGTGGGCACAGAGGTGCCCACCACCGCAAGGGAGCTCCCATCATAGGAGGAGTCGCTGTCGCTGGTGTCCCCTTCTGTCCCCGTCGTGGAGCTCTCCTCGCCCTCCATCCCACTGGTGCCTTCAGACTCCATAGAGTCACCCTCATGGGCTATGTGGGATGCAGCTCCCTCCTTCTCTGGTGCCTCTGCTCCTCTGCCAGATGATGCTGATGCACACAAGGACAGTGTGACAAAACAAGAAGGGGGAAAAAGACAGAGGAGACACATGGTCAATGCCAGCAACACCACTACCGTTGATGGACACAACACACAGGGAGCAGCCCAATGCGGTAGGCCGTGCACTAGCAGTTAATAGGAAAATCACCTGCCCATGAGGGACTATCCCTAACCCCATTTGCTGCACACTTGGAACCCACAGTAGGCTGACTAGTTGTAGATGCCCACTAACACTATTGGGTTGGAGTGCCACAGAGCCTGCCTAACAAGGAACCTACCCCATCAAGTTCGCCCTGGCCTAGGGGAACCCACAGCCCACATCCCCCACCCAGACACCTCGTAAAGTGCACAGTCAGCTGAATGAGACTGTACTCACCCCCTTGTGGCTGCTGTGATGCCCTCAAGCGCCCATCCAACTCCAGATATGCCAGCGTCAGGATCCAGAACATCAGGGGGGTCATGGTGTTATGGGCACCCCTTCCACGTTGGGAGGCCAGCCCCAGCTGGGCCTCTGCCGTCTTCTTGCTCCTGCAGCACAGGTCCTCCCATCTCTTGCGGCAGTGGGTGCTCCGTCTGTGATAGACACCCAGGGTCTGCACTTCCTTGATGATGGCACGCCAAATACCCTTCTTCTGGTGGGCGCTGACCTAGAGGAAAGGTATAGGATGACAGGAAATTACCCCGTCCAGTTCGTCATACTCATTGCCACTAGTTCTCGCCCAAGCCCTGACAGACATACAGTCACCATCCTCACATGCAGGCCTCAGCCCCCCCAACCCCACATGTATCTTCCATCCACACCACTCCATACATTCATGGCCCATGCATCATGCTCACAGTGTACTCACCTGTTTGTCTGGAGCGTGTACTGGGGAGGACCCCATCCACTAGTCTCTCCAACTCCTCCGAAGTGAAGGCAGGGACCCTTTCCCCAGACACTCGAGCCATTGTCGCTTCCAGACACAGGTCAGAGCAGCACTTGCAGTGTAGGTCCTCTCCTGTTGAAGGTCAGGTATCAAGTGAGTGAACAGATAGAAAATGGCTGTCATGTCTGCAGCGGTGTGTACCGTCACCGCCGGCGTACATCATCATTGGCTCCTGGAACCCATAGGGCCCAATGATACCCAATGCTGAATTGCGTGGCGGTTTTCGACCGCCTACTGCGAAGCTGCACAACGCCAGCGCAGTTACCTCATTTCCCCTTGTCCCTCCTTACAAGTCAGGCAGCCTCCATTTCAGGGGGCCACATGGCATGGCACCTATCTGCGTCACAACACATTTGGGCAGAAATACTGACAGACAACGCCACACACGGATTTACTCACATTACTGCAAAAACACTTGTGCAACCTATGTGGTACATGACCCTCTGTTCACCATTCTCCTCCATAGGGCACATCCACTGGGGCAGGTGATGAGATGGCATCATCCTCCGGTGTACAGACCCCTGGTGGACCTGTCAACAATGGAAACCAGACACATCATTATCACCTACAGACTTGATTATGCCACAATCCAAGAACTGTGTTCCCAATTGGAGCCTGACCTGACGTCAGCTATCTGCCATCCCACAGGTATCCCCCCTATAGTGCAGGTCCTCTCAGTGCTCCATTTCCTGGCAAGTGGTTCCTTCCAAACAACAGTGGCCATGGCATCAGGGATGTCTCAGCCAATGTTTTCTAACGTGTTGACCAGAGTGTTGTCAGTCCTGCTGAAACACATGCACAGCTACATCGTTTTCCCCCAAGTGGAGGATTTGCCCACAGTGAAAGCTGACTTCTATGCCCTGGGACATATCCCCAACATAATTGGTGCCATTGATGGTACACACGTGGCATTTGCCCCCCGCAGAAATGAACAGGTGTACAGAAATCAAAAAAGCTACCATTCTATGAATGTGCAGATGGTGTGTTTGTCAGAGCAGTACATCTCTCATGTGAATGCCAAGTATCCTGGCTCTGTGCATGACGCTTACATTTTAAGGAATAGCAGCATCCCTTATGTGATGGGCCAACTCCAGAGGCACCGTTTGTGGCTAATAGGTGAGCCCAAGGTCCCCACACAGTATGAATAGGTGTCTGGGCATGGGATAGTCCCTAAGGGCTAGTGTGTGTCTAACAGATTTCCCTCGACATTTGCAGGTGACTCTGGTTACCCCAGCCTATATTTACACTTCTAGCAAAATAATCTCTTACAAGAAATTATATATACATAATTGCACTGAAGATCGTTTTCCGACAAATCACAATTCATAAATATCACTTGTTGTTGATCATCTGTGAAAATTACGGTGAGGAATGCCAGGACAAGGGCAGAGGAACGCTACAATGAGGCACATGGGTGAACTAGGTGTATTATTGAGCGGAATTTCGGCCACCTAAAGGCCAGGTTCTGGTGCCTCCATCTAACAGGTGGCTCCCTATACTACTCACCGAAGAAGGTGTGCCAAATAATTGTGGCATGCTGCATGTTGCACAACCTGGCATTGCGACGCCAGGTGCCTTTTCTGCAGGAGGATGGGCCTGATGATGGTATTGTGGCAGCTGTGGAGCCTGTGGACAGTGAGGAAGAGGAGGCAGAGGAAGAAGATATTGACAACCGAAACAACATCATCATGCAGTACTTCCAGTGAGACACAGGTAAGAGACTGGCACTGCTCATCCCATATCTGACTACTGTAGGACATTGTATAAGTCAGCCTCTTAACCTCTGTGTATGGACCCTGACAGTTCACTTTGGCTTTCCATTTCACAGATCTGGGTACCTCATTCTGCCTTCTGCTATGTTTACTGCTGCCCAACAACTGTCATACATTGGTATGTGCAAATGAACATTAACATTGATATTTGTCGAAGAAGTTGTAATTATACATTTGTGAAAGATCAGACTGACTCCAGATTGGTTTGTGATTCAAGGGTGTTTATTTATGGGCTAATGTGTACAGGGGTATGTGGAAGTGGCTGGGGTGATGGTGGAGGAATGTCCAGGGTAGAGTCCAGTCTCTTGGTATCACAGGTGCATTGTCCAAGGGGGCATAGGAAATGGAGCAATGGCAGTTCAAGGTCTACAGGGTGACATAGTGGGACAGAAAGGTGACAATCAGGAGAGTCTTATTTCCTGGCAGGGGTCTTGGCAATGTTCTCTGTCTTCTGCCTGGATCGCAGGGACCATTTGCGGGTAGGTTCTCTTTCTGCAGGGAGTGGAGTGCTGGTGGCCTGTTGGTCCTGTGGCGGGACCTCCTGTCCACTAGCGCTGGCAGAGGTGGAAGGCTGTTCATCGTTCAGGCTGGTGCCAGTGGCCCGGTGGTATGGCACTGTCTCCCTAATGGTGTTGGCCATGTCTGCCAGCACCCCTGCAATGGTGACCAGGGTGGTGTTAATGGACTTCAAGTCCACCCTGATCCCCAGGTACTGTTCCTCCTGCAGCCGCTGGGTCTCCTGAATCTTGGCCAGTATCGTGCCCATGGTCTCCTGGGAGTGGTGGTATACTCCCATGATGTTTGAGAGTGCCTCGTGGAGAGTGTGTTCCCTGGGCCTGTCCTCCCCCTTTCGCACAGAAGTCCTCCCAGCTTCCCTGTTATCCTGTGCCTCTGTCCCCTAAACTGTGTGCCCACTGCTACTGACCCCAGGTCCCTGATTGTCCTGTGTTTGTGGTGTTGCCTGGCGTCCCTGTAATGGTGGACACACTGCTGATTGACGTGTCCAGGGAACAGTGGCATGGGCCCGCTGGGTGGGTGCTGTGGTGGTGTTTCCTGAGGGGGAGGCTCTGTGGTGGTTTGGGACTGTGGCAGGGGAACCGACTGTCCAGAGGTCCCTGATGGGCCGGGCTGGTCATCTTGATTCAGGCGTGCAGAGCTGCAGTCATCACTGTGGGCCTCTTCTGTGGGGGGACTGGATATGGCTGGCACCTCCTGTCCGGTGAGGTTGTGTAGGGGTCCTGTTGGGGTGTAAATGCATTGTTATTGTATCTGTTTGTGCCATCTTGTGCAATGGGTGTGTTTCCCTCTACTACTGTGCTTGGAATATCACATTGCGCCTTGTGTGAGTGGTGATTGTGTGCCCTGGGTGAGTCTTTCCCTTGGACAAACTTTGGTGATGGGTGTCCATGCAGGTCTGTGATGGGTGTCCATGCATTGGTGTAACATGCAGGGCTTGGTATTGGGATGTGATAGTGGGGTATATGTGAGGTGGTGGAGAGATGGGTGTGGGGGTTGGGGTTTGGGATCGCATGCAGGTGGCGTGGAGGATAAAGTAGTGAAAATTTGACTTACTAGAGTCCAGTCCTCCTGCTACTCCTGCGAGGCCCTCAGGATGCATGATCGCCAAGACGTGCTCCTCCCATGTTGTTAGTTGTGGGGGAGGAGGTGGGGGCCCACCGCCAGTCCTCTTTACTGCTATCTGGTGTCTGGATACCACGGAACGCACCTTCCCCCATAGGTCGTTCCAACTCTTCCTGATGTCATCCCATGTTCTTGGATGCTGTCTCACTGCGTTGACCCTGTCACCAATTCTCTGCCATAGCTCCATCTTCCTAACAATGGATGTCTGCTGCACCTGTGATCCGAATAGCTGTGGCTCTACCCGGATGATTTCCTCCACCATGACCCTGAGCTCCTCCTCAGAAAACCTGGGGTGTCCTTGAGGTGCCATGATGTGGTGTGAGTGATGTGTGAGGTGATGTGTGATGTGATGTGTGGAGTGATATTTTGGGGTGTGTAGTGTTTTGTGCGTGGATGGTGTATGAGTGATGGTGTTGTGTGCCTCTGGATGCTGGTGTTGTCTTTGCTTTTCTCTCTCTCTGATTCTTCCAAAATTTCATTGTAAGGGGTTGTGTGTAATGTGTGTGTGTGTTTTATAGTGGTCAGGGTGTGGTGTGTGTATGTGTATCAGGTGTGTGTATTTTGAATTGTCCAATGTGGTTGTGTTTTGTAAATGTGTGTGCATTTTGAGCGCAGCGGTGTGTACCACCAATGTTTTACTGTGGTTGAATGACCACGGCATTAATTTGTGGGTCGTGATAGTGTGGGCATTTTCCTGTTGGCATGACGGTGTGGGTTTTGGTACCACCAATTTATCTCTGACCTTTGGTGTGGCGGACTTGTGTGGTGTCTTTATTGTGGAGGATTTCTAAATGTGGGTCATGATACCCGTAGCGGATTTCTGCCGTGGACATGGTATGTTGGCGGCCGTCAGCACGGCCGTCAGCAGACTTTACCGCCAGGGTTGGAATGAGGGCCATAAGGTGCTGTGTTACACAATTGGTTTTATCAATGCTTGTTTTACCAATGCTTGTTTGCTTATGTGAGCAGGTGTAGACACGTGCTTCTAATTGGGTGTGGTGTAGACATGTGCTTCTAATTTGGTGTGGTAACTCATCCACATGGGGAAACTCAACTGCTTTCCTGATGGGCTATAAATAGCAGAGTGAAGCAATTCTTTTCTTCATTCCTGTACCAGCTGACACCAGCCATTCCTCTAGCACTCCGAAAAAGACTGCAGCTAAGTGACTAGTATTCTCCAGGGAGTTTGTTCTTTGAGCACCGTGCTTTCCTAGAACAGCTGGTTTATTTCAGACCTGTATTTTGGCAGAGTGCTTATCTTGAAGAGACAAATGGATTTCTGAAAATTCTACATTATTATTGTAGTTACTTGCCTAAATGTGCTTCAAGAAATTAGCTTGAGCTCAAATACTACAAAAAGTGACTTCACCCTCTTCCAGCCCCAGTGTCCCTAATAGCTTTTCCTTTCCACCCTTGACGTATTCCCTGCCCCTTCCCCCTTCCTTCACTTTGGGCCAGGGCTGTCAGGACCCAGGCTAGCACCTCAGCCACCCAGTCCACGGTCACTGTCGTTTCTGCAGCCACTGCAGTTGTGAGAGGCACCGTGAAGACACCCGTCCACACAGCCAGCGTGGCTGCAATAAAAAGGGCAAAAAAGGAAGCACCAGCTGGCAAGCACAAGGAGGCACCACCAGCAGGCAGAAGCAAGGAGGCACCACCAGCTGGCAGAATCAAATAGGCACCACCAGCTGGCAAACGCAAGGAGGCACC
Source organism: Pleurodeles waltl (assembly GCF_031143425.1). Classification (NCBI taxonomy): domain Eukaryota; kingdom Metazoa; phylum Chordata; class Amphibia; order Caudata; family Salamandridae; genus Pleurodeles; species Pleurodeles waltl. The sequence goes on from NC_090449.1 coordinate 953,427,530, forward strand.
ACCGACTGGCAGAAGCAAGAGGCACCACCAGCTGGCAAACGCAAGTAGCCACCAGCTGGCAGAAGCTAGGAGGCACCACCAGCTGGCAGAAGCAAGAGGCAGCACCAGCTGCCAAGGGCAGGAAGGGAACACCCACTGCCAAGGGCAATGACAAAGGCACAGACGGCGCAGGCAGGTTGGATATGGAGCCTGGTGCTGCAGCAGCATCTGGGCAAACAACACCAGCCATCGCACTTCAGCTGTCCGAGACTGCGGGGGAAGAGCTGGAGCCTCCCCCCAACACAGACAGCACCGCCACCAGCACCGCTACCTGCACTGCCACCAGCACCACTGCCAGCACCACTGCCAGCAGCAGCAGCCCCAGTGGGCAGCCGTCCGAGGCTGCGGAGGAATGGCTGTAGCCTTCCCCCACCACAGGCAGCACTGCCATCAGCACTACCGCCAGCACCACCGCCAGCACCGCCACCTGCACCGCCACCAGCACCGCCACCAGCACCACTGCCACCACCACTGGCAGCAGCAGCAGGCCCAGTGGGCAGCCGTCCGAGGTGGTGGGGCAAGGGCTGGAGCCTCCCCGCACCACAGGCAGCACCGCTGCCAGCACCGCCGCTTATGTGCTATGTGCGGTACTCATCGTGGTCGTCTTCACCGCCGTTCATCTTCCTGGTGTAGGAGGTGGTATACAAGGATGGGTAAATCCTGTAGTTTGGGCTCCGTGGCTTTGTGGTTCTTCCTTGAGTGCCCAGAGGTGAGTTGTTTCCCTTTAGTGTACTGTTTCTGCTGTGCTTTAGAAGGCGTTGGTACTGCCCCAGAAAATCTGGCAGATTGGCTTGTTGTAATAGGGTGGGCGGTACATTGTCTTCCGCCTGGCTGTTGGTGGTTACCGCCACGGTGCTTGTTGCTACCGCCGTGGTGGTCGGTGTGTTAAAGTGGCTGTCTGTGCTGGCGGTTTCCGCCAAGGTCATACTTTCCATTTTTGTTACCACTGGCCTGTTGGCGGTATTACCGCAGCTCTATCACAGACAGACAGGGTTGTAATGAGGGCCATAGTAATGTGTTTTATATGTCCTGACAGTGAAATATTGATAAATTCATTGTTCAATGTTGCAAGGTCTGGCCCTCTCATAGGTTAACATGGGGGTGATCAGTGTAGGGAAAGGTGCTGAAGACATTGTGACGCGAAGGGTTAATTAGTCTGAGCAGTGTAGATGAGTGTGATGCCTGTGTAGTGTAGCCATTTTTAATATAGCTTCATTCACGTTAGTTTAACATACTAGGCCACTGTGCACTTTGCTCTAGATACATTTTATTCAGCCTCGCACTGTTATTTTACAATCACCAGTTTTACAGTCTTGTTTTAATTTCCGTATCTCACACTGTTTAACTTATTTCAGCACTGTGTTCTTAAATAATGCATTCTTGACTGCCCTGTGCCTCAGTTAAGGCTACAGTCTGGTACATTGCCGGTAAACGTGATAGAAGTTTAGTCTCCGGTATTTGTAGAAAATACAGATCCTTACGTAGGGACATTTTCTTAGAACATCTGCATGTTAGTTATAAAACACTTCCTAGTCCTAATACACATCAGAGGGAGATTCCGGCCAGGAGCCTACAACTAGATGCTGACTGCCCCGTTGCAGATGCTGATGCAGATTACAGGCCTTTGCCCAGGTATGAGGGTCGATGTTCTCCCGGGGGAACCTGAAAGGCAGGCTTAGAGCATCACATGCTGTGCTCGAAATATAACTTAGAGAGAAAATAATCTAGCGGCACTATGATAGCCTTATTCTTGTGCTTCATTCTCATTGTTACTATTTTAATCCTACTGTGTTGTGTAGTTCTGGTTTTTGCAGCTCACGCTTTGCTATCTAAAATGCAGTCTTCTTATTAAACCGATCTTTAAAACTTAAACAGCCTCTGTCATTTATATATGAGACCGTACTATGTATGAGAGAACCGGTTGTGACCTGAGTGACCACGACTTCCTTGGGAAGTGCTAAGATGTCATGCGCTCAGCTGCCCAATTGTCTCTTCCATTTAGGAGAGATGAGGCACTGCTAGTTAGCCGGAGCAAAACCTGGATTTAGAGTGACAAGAGTCTTCCACCGTGGATCAGACTTAGTCCCCCACACTGTGAACCATCTTGCCACTCAAAATCCAGTAGTCTCATTAGGATAATGAGAGCCTACGTGACATGGCGCTGCCAACGTTTGGTCAGGCTCTAATTTTCGGGTCCACCGGCATATCTCGGTCTCATTTAATATAATGACACCTCAGTTCCGTATACGGAGATGTCCGTGGTACTGAGGATTTCCACCACCGCCATATAGGTAACCCTATTTTACAGCGGGTGGTTGTTCAAGCTTGAACCTTAAAAGGAAAAAAGACCCTGTCTTGGTGTGCCTTCTCTGAACCTTTAGTGCTTTTATAATAGCAAATCCCCAGGCTGTACAAATAGCTCTTAATATGAGACAACCACTTACAACACATTTATTAGAATATGGACTTACAGCACAGGGAGGTCCAGTCACATTTGTGGTGGATGCTCTCCCAGCCCATAGAACAGAGCTGTTTTACTCTTGGGTCACATTTCCAGCAGTAGATGGGAATACAAATACATTCCATACATATACAGTTGCGAACGCGCCCGGGCAGTACAGGGCGTGTGCATACTTAGAGATACCTTTATCTTATCAAGAACATAATAATTGGCTTGATTGCGCCCTAACCCATACAATATTACCAGTAAGGTTAGGTCCACTAAGTAATGATGATCCTACCTGGCCCTTATTGGCCACATATACACCTCATCCTGCGGTTGCGAATATGGCAGTAGCTGAGCTTCGACGCTTATATACTGAATTGACAGCAATATATAGACGATTAGTACAATTTGTGATGCAGACACTAAATACAGTCTGCGCGTGCTGCTCCAGCACAACCACATGCAGTAACACCAGGTATAAATCCGGTGACTGTACACTCTATTATGGGTAAAGTCCCAGCCAAACGAGAGGAGACTCAGTTTTGGCTAGCACAAAAAATGAATACGCTGGAGGCATTATTTCCCCATACGGGACCTCAGGATAAACATAGAATATTAACTATGTGCTTACCCTTTGGGATGGTTACCACAGCTGAACACTGTAATACATGGGAAACGGTATTTGCCGCGCTCTATACAACGGCACACGATACACTGACACTAGCCAACCTACCGGAAGTGCTTAAACAAATTCAAGATGACACGACACCTGCAGAAACCTGAAACAACATGGAAAATTCCATGATGTTGCTTTCAAGCTTGTTTTCCAACATTCCATAGATAAAATTATCCACAGCTGCATGTGTTAGAAGCAGGAAGTGTGGGAGAGGGACGCGAAGGTCGTTCTAACCCTGAGAAAAGGAGTCCAGGAAAAGGGCGGAAAAATAATGGCTAGTGAACAACAGAGCAGCCAAGGGACATGTGCTGATAACATAGCTAGAAGATGCGAGAAAGGGAGAGAATCCAAGCTTCAGGTTATTTAAGCACTGAAAGCTCTAAGATGGAGTTGTGCTTCCCAGCATTGTGGATAAATTTAAGTTCCACCCAGGGATGAAAGGCCTTTGTTTCTCTGCTTTATTCTGATTGATCAACATACTTGCGCTATGTTTATATTCTGATGTATTCTGCTCATTTATATTTGCTTTTTCCCTGAACGTCTTAATGTGAATATGATACAGTAGTTGAAATATGCATTTCGTAGACAGTCAACCAATGCAGTGTTCCTATTGGTGAACTCTTTGCTCACATATAAATAGATGCTTTTTATTTCTATTTTTCATTCTACTTTGTTGACGTGCCAAACGCATATATTTACTGAAAATTCTATTAAAGCTGAGTTGTGAACATTATTGGTGAATGGTCCTTCATTGAGCGTCCTTATTCACTAATATCAATCAGATCAGGTGTCAATCAATCACCTGGATAAGACAGGGGGCCACTTTTAAATCTGATTAAAGTGTAGATTCCCTTTGGGAGCGGATGGACATGTGGAGTTTTGGGTGTCTGAGCTGTCTGAATTTAAAAATACATCTTTTAGTAAAGTTGATTTTAAGATTGTATGTTTCAAAAAGCCACTTTTAGAAAGTGAGCATTTTCTTGCATATGCCATTTCTGCGACTCTGCCTGTTTGTGGATTCCCTGTCTGGGTCCGTTTGACAGTTGGGCTGGTTGCACATCACACTAGACAGTGACACAAAAGGAGCTGGGGTGTAGTCTGCATTTCCTGATGAGCCATTTGTGCTAGGAGTTAGGGGAGGAGTGGTCGCTTACACCTGAAAGGGCCGTGCCTACTCTCAAACAATGCAGTCTCCAACCCCCTGGTGAGTGTCTGGGGCCTGCCCTGGGCAAGGCAGGATTTCACAATCAAGAGAGACTTTGCTTTGAAGTTGGTCTACTTCAAAGGAGAAAACTGGGTATAAGAAGGGCTCCCAAAACCACAGATTTAGAACACTTCTGGAAACCAAGAGGAATCTCTGCCTGGAGAAGAGCTGAAGAGCTGAGGAAGAAGAGCTGCCCTACCTGTGACAGTGCTTTGTGGAGCTATCCTGCAGTTGCTGCTTCTGCCAGAGTAAGAGACTGGTCTTTGTGTGTCTTCCATCTTGTGAAGATATTCAAGGGCTTGATTTAGAGCTTGCTTCCTGTTGTTTGAAGTCTCAGGGATAACAAAGAGTTCTCTCTGCCAGCACCTGGAGTCTCTGGAGAGACTCTTGCTCTGCCAAGTGGTGCCCATCCAGTTCCTGGGACCCTGAAAGGAGAAGCTGGCAGCCTAAGAGGAAGAAATCCACGCACAGAATGCTGTGCAGGGAAAAGATCGATGCAACTCCGATCTGCAGTTGGGAAATTGATGCGCTGCCAACTTTGTGGCTGAAAAACAATGCTCACCTGTAACGCGACTGAAGAATCGACGCTCGGAGCTGGAGAAACGACATGCAGCATCGCTGATGGAGGTTGGTGAGATCGCAACCCCGCTGCATGGTTTTTGGATCATCGTGCGGCTGGATTTCTGACGCATGTGAAAACCAGCTATACTAGAAAGTCGGATTTATCATTATCATTTTAAACATAGGAATTATCACTTAAAAGTGTATAAGAGAATTACCAATGCTAACCTATTAGAGAAGCAGGCCTTACAGTAGTGAAAAATGAAATAGGCTGTTTGACATTACTAGGACATGTAAACATAAAGGTACATGCCCTACCTAACTTATACAGCACTTTGCCCATAGGGCTATCTAAGGCCTACATTTGGGGTTACCTATGTATAATAAAAGGGGCGTTTAGGGCTTGGTAAGTAGTTTTAAATGCCAAGTCAAAGTTGCAGTAAACTGTGCACACAGACTTTGCAGTGGAATGCCTGAGACATGTTTGAAAGGCTACTTCTGTGGGTTTCACAATCAGTGCTGCAGGACCCCTAGTAGCATTTAATGTACGGGCCCTGGGTATATGGTATAACCCTTTACAAGGGACTTATAAGTAAATTAAATATGCCAAACAGGTGTAAACCAATCATACCATGTTAACGGGGAGAGAGCACATACACTTTAGCACTGATTAGCAGTGGCAAACTGCCCAGAATCCTATAACCAACAAAAAGAAGGTCAGAAACATAGGAGAAGGAAGGCAACAGGTTTGGGATGACCCTGCAAAAAGTCCATTTCCAACACCTTCCTACTGGCCCTCTAAGTGTTTTCTAGCCAACATGTATGGTATTTTATGTGCCATATTTGTTCACTTTCTGGACATTGCAGATTATTGAGCACTGTGCCCTGACTTGCTCACATTTGTGGCACTCCACATTGTACATTTTAGAACAGCCTATTAACTTAACCAATATAACTAATGATTCAATATATGTTCATCGATTAAGTTTGGTGCTGTCGGTCTATTACTTTTACAAGCCTTGACTTCAGCAGAATTGTATTACAAATACAGATACACTCAACATAATTAGTTGATGCCAAAATGATTACAGATCTAAATGATTCACCCCAAAAGTACCATGCTATGCCTTTATGATTACTTCATCTGTGGTTTGACCATTTCAGTAGTGTTTAAGGCTAGCGACTGCTGGTGACAGACTCAGATCATCATGCAAATCTCAGTAAATGCTGCTGAGCTCTAATGCTGATACATACATAATACACCACTTTGGTGATGTTCAGATCAACAATCTAGTGATCACTGAGGTAATAGTGAGCTTGATGCAGAGCGTTCAATAGTGGTCATTGGATGATGAAGTCAGGATGTACCAATGTGTTATAAGCAGAGCACATAAGGAATATGTGCTCAACCAAGATTTATCTCCTTGAACTATGTAAATATCACTGTATATCCATAAACATTATTCTTGAATTATGCATGTATTATTATGTACTCTTATCATATTTAGTAAGAATTACTCTTTGGTGTATAGTAGAATTCTGTAAATCATTAGCAGTGGTATGCTCCTGGCCCACCTTAGAATGCGAGGACAAATGAACTTGCTAGGAGCTAACCTTAGAATGCTGGGCGAAGTCAGTGAGGGGCTGGTCGTGGCTTGAGGAGTTAGTTGAATAAAGCTTCTCCATCAAAGTTGTTGTCACTTGATTAATTACAACAACTTAAATTGGCGACGAGGGTGGGATGCTGTGCAGGGGGCAGCTGAACTCCTCACCCCTGTTGCCAGCGCTGTTTTCGACTCTGTGTCCCATCATTGTGAATTACTGAAGGACAATAAGGCAGTCGAAGGTTGTCAAATTACTTCAAGGCAATGATCCTATCCTAGACGTGTCCAGCTGTCAATCATATTGCGGTGCAGGACCGAAGGACCGAGGTAACAACTGTTGTGACCAGGCGGCAGTGGTGGAATCAGTGTGCCAAATAGTTGTCGAAGGATTGGGATTTAACCGATCGTGACGAAGCACGAATGAAAAGAGGTGGTTAGAGCCGCTCTTACCAGGAAGTGAATCAGAGGCAATCAAATTAGTGAACTGACGAGAGGTGTACGGAGCACAGGTGAAAGTGAGGGAGACGATCGGAGTCGCTTTTACCAGGAAGTGACTCGGAGGCGACCAAATTGGTGAACCTGACGAGAGATGTCACGTTGTTGGCAGATCGGGAAGTAACCGATTACAGCAGAGCACAGGCAAAAGTGGCAGAGATGGTAGGAGTCGCTCTTTGAGGTGGAAGCAGCCGAACTAGTGAACCTGACATGAAGTGTCAGATCGGCGTGCAGTCTAGTCAAGAGGGCGGAGAGTGGACGTCCTAAGGTGGTGCTTAGGGGGTGGAGGCACTAATACTCAAAGTGCTATAGGAGGCATATTTCTATTGCACTAGCTGCAAACCAGCAACTGCGGAGTAGGAGAAACAACGGAAAAAACCAAGACCGGAAAGGCTAGATGGCACGTTTATACCAAGTATTAAAGACAGTCATCGGGATAGAGACCTTCTGTTTTAGTAAGGAACACCGTGTAACGGATTACGGAAAGAACTGTGTAGACTCAGCCTTCATTATAAGTGTGCCTTGGGGGTTAACTTAACTGGGCAAATCTACATAGGAATATAGGGCCAGATGTAGGTACAAAAAAATTAGCGACTCGCAATGTGCGAGCAAGTGCGACTCGCAAATTGCGTGTCGCTAATAGGAATGCAGGTACAATGTCCGTGTACAATTTGCGACTCGCACCCGGAGTCGCAATGCGGATAGCGAGTCTGCTGTCTGCGAGGTCGCTGTTTGCGACCGCGCAAAAAACAGACTCGCAATTTGCGAGTGGGTGTCGCAAATTGCGAGTTCCATGTAAATTGATTGCAGGTGCTGCAGAACACTCCAGAAACCACTCCAGAACACTCTGGAAACACTTCCTGGCACATGATGATGACATCACAGCCAGGAAGTTTACTAATACACCTGGGAGGAGGGAGGACCACACCCATTTTAAACTGCTGAACAGCCAACAGGAGGAACAGCAGCTACAATGGCAGAAACACCAAGTAAAATAAAACTGAAATTTTCTGAGAAGGAGCTGGAGGTGCTGACAGAAGAATGCTGTCAGCACTATGATGATCTCTTTGGAAAGGCAGCCCTCAATGTGCCAGACTCAACGAAAAAACAACTCTGGCTGTAAATTCAAGAAAAAGTGTGGATGAGATCAAAAAGAGGTGGTATGACCTCCGCTCCCGGACCAAGGAGAGGGTGGCAGAAAGGCTCCGGGAGATGAGAGGCACAGGAGGGGGACCATCATCCGTACCACCACCCACACCCCTGGAGGAAAGGGTGGAGGAGACCATGGAGCAGGAGGCAGTGACAGGATTTGGAGATCTGGACACCTCTGAGCCCACTACATCAACCGGTGAGTACCATGTGATATGCCTTTACCCCCATCAATGCCATACCCCCACCCACCATGTACACAGGGGCATGCACAACCAAGATAGCTCCATTTCAGGGTAGCAAACACCAGAATGATGCATTATGGGCAATGTAGTCAAGTAGGCAGTAAATAGGCAAATGTTTATTAGGAAGTGTGCAACAGATAGTAGACACTGACAGTCTGTTCCCCATGTCCCACAGGTCTCCCACAAGACACCACCACAAGCCACAGCAGCCAGCCCCATGAGGAAAGCACAGGAGCTGCCACCACTCCCACCTGCACCACCAACACCATCCCCTTGATGTCAACACCTGCTGCAACAGTGGTTCAGGAGGCTGCGCCAGCAACAGCCAGGAGTGCCACAGTAGAGCTCACAGGGCATCCACCGCTGCGCAGGCGACGCAGGTTCAGGAGAGCAGGGCTGCAGGCTGAGTCCGGCCGTCCATCGACCACCATCACCGAGGCACAGCTGCTCCGTGGTCAGCGCCTGCAGAACAATATGTTAGGGAGAATTAGTGGGGTTCTGCACCGCTTTGTGAGGAGCAATGAGGCCAGCATGCAGCAGCTCCATTCCCAATTGGACGTCATTGGCACAAACACTGGGGATCTAGCCCAGTCCATGCGGGAACTGGTGGCAGGACTACTGTCACAGAGCGAAGGTGGGCGGCGCAGGGACCGTCAGCTGCTCCAGAGGCTGGACAGGATGGCCACATCAATTGGCAGACTGGCAGTCAACACCACTGGCCTGTCGAGAAGGACAGTTGGCCTCCAAGTTAAAATGGGCCACTTTGCAGGAGATGTGGCTAGAGGCCTGGGCCGGATCACACATGTGATCGATTTAATGGAGGCACGGCATCTGTTCAGGGGCACAGGGGACACCCCCCAGGACAGCGAAGAGGGCTCCACAGTGAGCAGTGTCTCTGCCAATGACACTAGGGTGCTCCGGAGTAGGAGTACCAGGCAGAGCACTGCAGAACAACCTGGGACCAGCCAGGCTGGCAGAGGCCGCCGGAGGACATAGACTGAACCCTGTCCCTGATGTTGGGGCACAGGACAGCAATGTGCCCCATGCATGGTTTGCTTTTTGATGTACATGAACAGTTAGTCATTGTAAATAGTTCAATTTCTGCACATATTAAATAGTTTTTTTGTTCCACTTAACAAATGTTTTTGGTCAATAGGTGAGTATGGTTGAAGTTGACACGTACCGTCCAAAGTATTGGGTTGCGATGTGTTCCCGTCTCAGTCTGCCTTGATTTGCTATACTCCGATCCCCATGATGGAGATGTGGTTGCTCCTGCTCTTCATCCGCTGAATCTGGGTCTGCAGGGGTGAGAGGTAGCCCACGTCGGGTGGCAATATTGTGCAGGATGGCACATGCGGCAACAATTTTGAATGCTGTAATGGGGGTATACTGGAGGGCACCTCCACTGCCGGTGGAGGCATCTGAACCTTGCTTTCAGCAATCCGAAGGTGCGTTCTATTATGTTCCTGGTCCTCTTATGTGCACTGTTGTATCGCCTCTCGGAATCATTGCTGGGTGTTAAGAACGGAGTCATTATCCATGGCCGTAGTGGATATGCACTTTCACCTGTTGGGCACAAACATTACACTGTTAGAAAGTCCTGGTTGGTGTGCACAGTGACCTGTGTGTATGTCTACGAGGTGTATGCAGCTCTACCTAGGAGGTATCTGTCTCCAAACTCCCCACGTTCCAGGCGTTGGTGTATCCCACTGTGCCTAAAAATGTAGGAGTCATGGGTACTGCCTGGAAATTTTGCGACAATGTCGGTGATGACATAATGGGCGTCACAAACAACCTGAATATTGAGTGAGTGGGTACACTTTCTGTTGCGGAACAGATATTCCAGGTTTGCAGGGGGGCATATTTGAATATGTGTCCCATCTACACACCCTATGACATGGGAAAAGTTGGCAATCCGGTAAAAGTCCAGCTTGGTGCTGTTAATTTCTGCCTCATTCCTGGGTAGGTATATGAAGTGAGACATTTGTGTGAGTATGGCATCTAGGAATGCCCTGAGGAACCTTGACAGTGCACTTTGAGATACCCCACCTGCCACAGCAATGACCCCCTGATAGCTCCCTGAGGCCAAGAGGTGCAGTGAGCATAGCACTTGCACATGTGTAGGGATGGCGCAGCCGCGCAGAGTCTGGCATTCTAGCTGTGGTTTTAGTAATTCAATAAATTCTAGTATGGCTGCGCTGCTAAGGCGGTATTTGTCATAGATCTCTTCCTCAGTTTGCTGAAAAAGAGTCTGCCTTGTTCTGTAAATCTTCTCCTGTCTCTGGCTCCTCCTCCTCCTCTGCTGGGCTGCGTGGGCTCTCCTCCTCACTGCTATCAGGTATATCTCCTCCATCTTGAGTAACCCAGATGCCTTCTGGGTCTCCTTTTATACTTTGGTATTGGTTACCACCTGCTCTGAGTTAGTGGTAAATGGGACATGCAAACTGGGCTTTTTGCGACTAGTCGCAATTTGCGAGTTGCAATTGCATATGGTTTGCGACTCGCAAATTGCGACTTCCTATTTGCGGGTTGCAAAATGGGGTTGCAATTTTTGCGAGTCGCTAACGGCTTGCATCGCTTTTTGCGAGTCGGAAATGGGATTTTTGCATCCCATTTCCGATTTTGCACAGTCACAAATAGCGATTCGGGCCATTTGCGACTCGCAAAACTTTGCTACATCTGGCCCATAGTTAAGTAAGTGACTGCTAGGAATCTTTAAGTAGTTGTACATGTGTACTGGATAGTGCATTTATTATTGTATTGGAGCTTCTTAAAGAGTATACCTTTTAGCACAATTAGGAGTATTGATGTGCTAGTAACAAGTATTAATTCATATTAAGTAATTCTGGTAAAGGGACCTTGTCCAGCATATAACATGGCTGCTGCTAGCATGTCTCAACCTCCCCCATTCCTGAATGAAGTAGGGGAACCAAACTTACTGTGGAAGGATTGGATACAATTATTTGAATCCTACCTAATAGCTATTGTTGGGGAAAAATGTTCACCCCTAAGGAAGCAGCATATCCTGTTACACAACCTGGGAATACAATGGTGGAAAGTTTATGATAATCTATCAGACCCAGAGGAAGAGGAGGAAGATGGGGAAGAAATTGATGGATACGAGAAAGCTGTTAAGAAATTAGAGGGACATTTTGGACTAAGAGTTAATGTTGTTCTGGAAAGGCACAATTTTTTTTCTAGGGTACAAGGTAAGGATGAGAAGGTGTCAAATTACATTGCTTGTTTGAAAGGCCTCGCAACCACTTGTGATTTTGGAAGCCTCGAAGACTCATTGATCAGAGACCAGTTAGTCAGATGCACTAATAATAGCAAAGTGCAGGAGAAATTATTAATTCTGAACCCTGCTTTAAAAAAAGCAATTGAGGTTGCCAAAGGAATAGAGCACACGGCAGAATGCATGAAATTAATAAAAAATACCACTACTGTGGACGAGGTAAGGGAGGTTAAAATTAGTCCCAAACAAGAGTTTAAAGAAGTGAAACATGAGAAAGGAAGTAAAAATCAGGAAGTGTTACATAGAAAAAACAGTTCCGAAAACACAAAGAGTAGATGCTATAGGTGTGGCAATAGCAGACATTTTGCAAATAACCCGGAGTGTCCTGCTAGAAGATGCGTATGCAGGAAATGTGGAGCCAGGGGACATTATGCAAGAGTGTGTAAAAATGACAAAAGTGAGTTTGGGGGAAATAAAGTTGTACACAAAGTAGAGGACAATCAGGAGTATCATGATAAGTTTGTGTTACAAGTGAAAGGCTGCAATGAGACAAAGTGTACAAACGAGACATACCCTTCGTGTGACATTATCTTGGATGGTGAGATGGTAAGAGTGTTTGCCGATTCATGTTCTCCGTTCACATTTATAGATTATAGCATCTATGAAAAGTTTCAGGAAAAAGGGATACACATTGTTACCAGCTGATATATCCCCAGGTGGATACAATAATGATCCGATACCATTGAAGGGAATGTTAAACATGCAGATTACATTCAAGAATAGACAGACCACAGGTAAGGTTTACTTTACTAATAGAGGGTCAAATCTCCTAGGATGGAAACATCAAAAGGAGTTGGGCATACGTTTAGACCCTAATTTAGAAGAGCCTGTACTTGTAATAGAAAATGTTAGCAATGATTATGCTCTATGTAGGGAGTTCCCTTAAGTTTTTAATGATAAATTAGGCCGGTTGGTTGACTACCAACACAAAATTATTGTTAAGGATGAAACAATCCCGGTTTCTCATAAGGTAAGACCTATTCCCTTCCTCATGCGAAAACCATTGAAGCAGGAGTTAAGCAGATTGAAACATTTGGGAGTCATTGAACCGATTGAGAGCTCCTTATGGCTGGCCCCCATTGTAGTAGCCAGGAAACCAGGAGGTAAAGGCATACGTATATATGTAGACTTAAGAGATTTAAATGCCAGTATTTGGGTAGAAAGGTTTCCCCTATCCAGAATTAATGAGATGTTAAGTACCATGGGCCCAGCTCAGTTTTTTAGTGTTATAGACCTTTCCTCAGCTTACCATCAGGTTGAGTTCCATCCTTCTTCACGGTCTCTTACCTCCTTTATTACGCCGTTTGGAGCTTTCAGATATTACAGAATGCCATTTGGGCTAGCGTCTGCAGCCGCTGTGTTCCAACGCATTATGCAAAATATCTTGAAAGGAATTGACCACGTCCTATGCTTCCAGGATGACATGGTCATCTATGGTGATAGTAAGGAAGAACATGATGATACCCTATGAAAAGTTTTCAGAGTTTTGAGTAAGGCTGGAATGACAATCAAGAAAGAAAAATGTTGTTTTGGGGTGGAGTCAGTGGAATACCTTGGACATAAAATTACGAAGGAAGGGATCCAACCCAAATATGACCTAAAGAAAGCAGTAAAGGAAGCCCTAGCTCCTACGAATAAACAAGAACTCAAGTCTTTCTTGGGCCTAGCCGAATATATGGCCAAATTTGTGCAGAACTTTGCTATGGGTATAGCTCCCATGAGGAACCTTTTGAAGAAGGATGTACCTTTTGTTTGGAATATGGAATGCCAACAAGCATTTGATAAAATCAGGGAGGCAATAGTTCAGTCTCCTCATTTAGGAAATTTTGATTCCAAACTAAAAACTTGGGTGACCACAGATGCCAATAGTCAAGGTTTGGGGGCGACATTGTCTCAAAGAGTTAATGGTCAAGAAAGGATTGTAGCCTTCGCCTCTAGAGCTTTAAATGAAGCAGAGGGAAACTATTCAACCATCGAAAGAGAAACTCTAGCTTGCTACTGGGTAGTAACTCATTTCAAAGTTTTCTTGTGGGGTTTACCATTCACAATCAGAACCGACCATAAACCTTTAGTCAGTGTATTTACCACTCAAGGTAATGAACGGGATACTCCACGTATAGCCAAGTGGATGATAGGTCTTGAAAATTATAATTTTAACGTACTGTATGTTCCAGGTAGTAAAAATACCATTGCTGACTACCTGTCTAGATCCATGAAACGTGATATGAAAGAAATGGATAAGCAGGAATGTACAAAGGAAGTATTAACACATGAACCTGTATTAAAGGTGGAACTAGCAAGTCTCACTAAGGAGGAATGGGTAAGTGAGACCAAGAAGGATAGAGTACTGCACCTACTAAAAGAAATAATTATCAATGGGTGGCCAAACAAATTGAGGGATATGGAGGAGGACCTAAAAGGATACTGGGATGTCAGATTAGAGCTTCATATTTGTGATGAGTTAGTCATGAGAGGAGAGAGGGTCATACCTCCTGGCAAGCTGTGGTGCAAATTAATTGAGCTAGCACATGAAGGTCATCTGGGGAGAAGTATGACGAAAAACAAACTGCAAGCTACGTACTGGTTCCCCAAGATGGATGGGTTCATAGAAAACTTGGTTAGAGAATGTACAGTGTGTGCTGTGAGTGACAAGACCAATGTAACACAGAAGGCCTCATTGTCACCTATGAGTGTTCCAGTTAAACCGTGGGACAAACTTGGGCTGGACATTTTAGGTCCAATAAATCACCTGGGAATAGAGATTGTTATATTTGTGTCTTGATTGATTATCAGTCACATTGGACGAAGTTTAAAATAGTAAATCAAGTAACAACAACAGATGTTATTAACTTTCTAACCGAAACCTTCATGAGAGAAGGAGTTCCCAGTACACTAGTAACAGACAATGGGGTACAATTTACTTCAGATGCTATGAAAGAATTCCTAAAAACTTGGGGCATTCATCACCTCAGGACTGCCTTATACAACCCTAAGGCAAATGATTTGGTCGAACGAATGAACAGAATGTTTAAGGAGTGCATTCAAAGGGCGAGATTGTCAGGTGTATCATGTGAGGAACATTTAAGACAGATGTTATGGTCTTATCACATCACACCCAATGCAGTTACAGGCATATCACCATTCCAATCTTTGAAGGGAAGACATCCTGGTACCAAGCTCAATCCTAACTGGTTGAAAGGAGGAGACCAAGTGTGCGAGCAGAGAGAAGAGTCCACTAAGTGTGTGAAGTGTAAACAAGAAAAGTACAGGAATTGGTATAATAATAAATTTGGTACCAAGGACAGATCATGGCAGATAGGACAGAGGGTGAAAGTCAGACTTCCAGATCGCATACGAAATGAGAGTAGTACATTCTCAGAACCACTCAGGATTAAGGAAATTTATAAAAATATTGTCAAATTTGAGGATGGTAAATATTGGAGCATGGACCGTATTGTACATCATCAAGAGATGAAGGATGATTGGGAGGGTAATTTAACATTCTGCAAATAATCAAAAACGTAATGTACGGATCAGAAGGAACCCTACATGGCACAAGGATTTTGTTTTCTCTCGTTAAGGAAGGGAGATATGTCATAAGCAGAGCACATAAGGAATATGTGCTCAACCAAAATGTATCTCCTCGAACTATGTAAATATCACTGTATATCCATAAACATTATTCTCGAATTATACATGTATTATTATGTACTCTTATCATATTTAGTAAGAATTACTCTTTAGTGTATAGTAGAATTCTGTAAATAGTTAGCAGTGGTATGCTCCTGGCCCACCTTAGAATGCGAGGACAAATGGACTTGCTGGGATCTAACCTTAGAATGTTGGGCGAAGTCAGTGAGGTGCTGGTCGTGGCTTGAGGAGTTCGTTGAATAAAGCTTCTCCATGAAAGTTGTTATCACTTGATTAATTACAACACAGTGCTTTAGAATTTGCCCATTCAGAGCAGGCTAAGCCACAGTCATTGAGGCGTTTTAATCTGATGCATGAAACCAGCGCCTACCATATAGAACAACCCTTGAAAAAAGAAGGGTCCAGGATCCAATTAAGTATAATTTTTCATCCTGGGTATTGAATTAGGATGAATTTTCTCAAGCTCACAATTTTCAATTATTTGTCATGGGGCTCATTCAAGATGTGTAGTACCCTTTGGAAAGTCTTCTAGTTGTTATACCTTAAAGTCAGAGATGGCATTCATTTCTAATTCTTCGATAAACTGATGACAGCGAGCTTGACAGTTGTCCAATGTTCTGATGTAACCTTAGCAGAGATGGTTAATCATCAGGAAGGATAAAAAAAATAATATAACACAAAGTTCCTTATGATTACCTGGAGTTTTTGGGGGAAGGAGGCAGACATCTCTGTCATTAATATTATACGAGTAACTTTGGGTTAATTTTGTATGGGGTTAATGGAGAGTCAGTGGACACTTTAATGTAAACTGCCACTTTATATCAGACAGGGACATTGTAGCTGGTGCCCCTCAAGCACTGGCATGTCAAAGGACCAAAACAGGAAGACAGCTGGCAGTATCTTTGCTAGGCCTGGTTGGAGTTCACAGAGTTCTAGTGATTTGCTGAAAAAACTCTTCAGCGCTACACGGAGTTCCGCAAGCAGCGCAGTTTCGGTAAGGGGTGCTGTTCGCA
Source organism: Pleurodeles waltl (assembly GCF_031143425.1). NCBI lineage: Eukaryota > Metazoa > Chordata > Amphibia > Caudata > Salamandridae > Pleurodeles > Pleurodeles waltl. The sequence goes on from NC_090449.1 coordinate 953,443,908, forward strand.
CTGAGGCCCATATTTATACTTTTTGACGCAAAGCTGCGGCGGCGCAGTTTTGTGTCAAAAATTTTACCGCCGGCTAACGCCATTTCGATGCGCCGTGCGGGCGTCAAATTTATACATTGACGCACGGCGGCGCAACCAACAGGTGGGAGTCATTTTTTTGACGCACATCGCGGCGTCAAGTCGTAAAGGAAAACGACGTTAACGCGACGTAAATGACTGTGCGGCGATTTACGACAGCGCAACCCGGAAAGCGCAGTTTTTTTTGACGCAATAGCGTCAAAAATACCTGCGAACACTGCCCTTTCAGCAGAGGAGAGCCAAAATGGATCCCAGATGCCACTACAGACCCCAGGAAGATGACAGCAGACCAGGAACCAGCCAGGATGATCCATACAGGAACCAGGACATATATAGAAAAAAAGAAAGTGTCGCTTCAGTGCAGAGGAGCAGGAAATCCTGGTTAAAGAGGTGACGGAACACCAGCACCAACTGTTCATCACCTCTAAGTGGCCAATCAGCAGGAGAGAGGCCATATGGCAACAAATTGTTGACAAGATCAACAGTGTGGCTGAAGTACGCAGAACAGTCACCGAGTGTAAGAAACGCTGGCATGACTGCAAACGTAGGACAAAGGAAAAAATGGCCAGGAACAGGAAGGCAGCACTGCAGACTGGAGGGGGGAGTCCAGCACATCAGGAGGCCCTGGACCACATGGAGGAGATGGTCGCAGCCGTCATCCCTGAGGAGATCGTCACAGGGATTCAAGGACAGGACAGCGCAGACTACCACGAGACAACGCACATGCAGGGTAAGTCGCATGGGGAATTATAATGCAATAATGTGGACTGTAAGTAGGGGGGAAATACCACTACACATTGCATGTAAGTCAGCATATATATGGAGTGACATGGGTAAAGGGGCACAGCAGGGGGCATGCCCTGCACAGACAGAAGCTGGGGCACGACATTACACAACACCAACAACAGTCCCATGGGGGCATCCTGTCATGACAACAATGGAGCTAAGGGAAAGCCTCGACAGGTGGGAAGGCCACTACGTCAAACTTATATCCTGGCACTCGTCAGCCAAAATATCTCCTACATCAACTAGATCCCTATCAGTAATCCAGTAGCCAAAACAACAACTGCAATGTAACTGCAACAACAGTTGACACTAACACCTCTGATCTCTGTGCAGCTATAGTAGCCAATGACATTTGCAACAATCTCCAGAAATAAGACAAAGGCACCAGTACACTCAAATGTCAATGCCCATAGTTGTCACATACATCAGCCAAAGTAAACTGCAATAGGAGCCACACAGCACTAAGGACACACACATGCTGCATATGTCAGGGTCCTTCACATGCCTGGCTAACAAGGCAACATCACAAACGTGATACTGCTCAGACAACAACATTGAGGAGGGGACACATGCAACTGGTCACTGAAATACACCTGCACAGTCAGAGGACCAAATAGGGCATTGATACTATAAACAGGGCAATCCAATTAAACACACATTACCCAACATCAGCTGGAAACATTAACAATGTCTACATCCATATCACATCGTAACATTGCCATGCATAGGATATGCCACATGTCAATTACAATTAAGTCACTGTGAACAATCAGGGATTGGGGCAGGTCCTGAGAGGCAAGTGTGCTGCCAGGGCAATCACAACACCCACATCCAGTGAAAGGTCTCACCATAAGAATAGATATACACGGAGGGTCGAGTAGGACAAAAAGATGGCTATTCCCTAATTGGTACAAAGCAACACCTAGAGGCGATTAGGCAGACAAGTCTGATAACTCTATGTCATACATGTGACACACAGGTGGGCCATAGGCCTATAACAATGCCCATATGAAGGACAGCAGATTCCAATACCAAACAAGATCACAAAGTAAATTCATCCAAAGGCTTGCATGTTATGGCAAAATTGTCACAACACAGACACACTAATTGTACCCTGTTTCATTGCAGAGGTACATGGATCTCCTGCCGATATGCCTGTCCCTGATTTCCCTGATGACATGGATGACGAGCCCATAAACATTCCCCAGGAGACCATCCAAAAGGTCCTTGAAACCCTCCAGACCCCACCTTCAGTCACAAGGAGGAGCACAGAACAAGCAGCCATCACAGAAGAACCACCCACCACCCCAATTGCAAGACCTGCCAGCTCCTACACAGCTGAGGACTCTGACGACACTGGCACCAGCTTTGAAAGAACTGTAGTTGGAGTACAGCGGGAGCTGGCCAAGGAGGTGCGGGTGGGGATGCAAACTATGGCAGCCAGCCTTGAGGGGGTGCGCTCGTGCATGATGTCATCTGCAGATCCGGCAGCAGCTATGCAAGCCCTAACATCCATACTGCAAGGACTACAAGAAACTATAAAGGAATTCACCACTGCAGTAAGGGAGTTGCCACAACACCTTGCACCCCAAACTTTCCACTGCATGCATGAATGCAATCATGACTCCCTCAGGGCTGACCTGGCTGCCTACCATCGTGATTTACCTGCTATTCTCAAAAACCAGCAGGCCCACCTTGCTGCAGTACTGCCCTTAAGAACTTCACAGGGAGCAGCCACCGGGATGTCTGACTCCACGTCTTCTAACACTGAGGTGTGTGTTGTCCCTTCACAACCAACAACAACAAGGACAAAGCAGGCAACACACACATCAGAAGAAGAAGACATGGAACAGATCACATTCACACGGAAGAGTACCCGGAAGCACTAGTCCCTGCACAATGGCCTACTTTGACCAAGGTCCTACGTTTTGTCAATTGCCAGCCTCACTACAACTATACTCAATGCCTGTTCTGCTAACCACTGTATGACTTGTCAGCATTGCCAGTGAATTTCTCTCTCCTACTAATCGGCAAATCCTGTCCCTCTGCACTGTCTGTTACATCACCCCAGCATGTCAGGAGCATCATCCACACCCCTTCTGTAGGATCACCATGTAAGAATGCACCAGAACGGACTCAGCAAACATGGACAATGTACATTTTTCACTACAGCACCTATCAATAAATAGCACACCTACTATGTCTCTGTGTTATTTGACACATCAACTGTGCAGTAGATAACTCTAAAGTGCCTGTGTGACAACCATGTAGCTTGTCAATACAAGTGTCCTGACATCATGTAGTCTGATACATCTGTGCAGTGGCCAGGATTGCATCATAGCCTGACCATCCTGAGGAGAATAACTGATGAAGGGACAAACCACACACAATTATGCTGTGTTGGACAGAATAATGCTCCTACTATAGCAATCCAAGTCAACTAATGGTGGCTGATAAATGTAGGCACCATGCAATACTAAAACATGAAATTATGCAGTATAATCTAAGCAAACACAACTAAACACAGCATCAATCACCCTTTCTGAGTATACTTCCATAAAGGGAAGTCATGCTGAATTTTTGCACACATGATCTATGTCAGCAATGAAGACAACAAGACAAGAGTGTTAACAACACCTCATCTACAAAGATGTCCCTGAACATCACACTGCAGTCCGACCTAATAAATTACCCACAATACCAAGTCTGGAAGCACACTTTGTGATGTAGAATACCTACTCATCAACACAAATCCTTGGTGATCCATGTAAACTACTAATGGTGGGTCTATCAAATGGTGGATACTTACCAAGTTAGCACAGGGGTAGCTGCCATTTTAAACCTCTATTTTCTTTGGTGTGTAGCATAGGACCCAAATGTCATAGAAAAACAATCACCTACACTGATGTCAAGGCCATGATCAAGTAGCAGTTAACACATAATGCAAAGGGTTAACTATATGTGTATTCATATGTATTCACACCAGAGGCAACTAAGGGAAAAGTCATACCTACACTAATCTAACCTGACTACTCCTAACCCACAACTGTCCCTAACTAACCTAAGCTAAACTTATCTACACATATAACGAATCGATCTAAACATCAACCCCCCACCCACCATTATGAGACAGGACACATGCAGGACAACACATACTAACCTACACACATACTATACTATCCTAAACAACCATATATTTTTTTGTATTTTTGATTTTTTAATTCTTTTTTTTTCTTTTTTCTAAACAGACAGGAATCCCAACATTGACTCCCACCCACCCACCCACACAAACATTACTAACACTAACTAAGCTAACAACCTATACTAACCTAACACTAATCCCCAAAACCCAACTATCATGACAAAAAGGAAAGAGGAGAGAGGGGAGGGATAAATTTAAAAGAATCAATTAAGTCCTAGAGGTTGGCCATCCGTAGGGTTCGCCTGATGGACCTAACCCGCTTCTTAATGTACGCCACATCCTGACTCAGCTTGTCCACCTTACGAATGAACTTGTCCATTTTCCTGTCTAAAGCCTGGAATGCCGCAGGGTCAGTAGGAGGGGCTGCTGCTGTCTGTGTGCTGGCAGAGGTGCCCGGTGTGGGAGTTGTTGGTAGCCCACTGGACTGTCCTGGAGCTCTGAAATTGCTGGGTCCAGGTCGTGCTGCAGAGGCAGGGTCAACTGTCCCCGCCGTTGCTGGGGCCACTTGGGGAGAACTGGTGGATGTGGTGGTGGTGGCTGTAGTGGGCAATGTTGGGCCACCCTGTGGTGAGGCCCACCATGCTCCGGAGGCCCGATCTGCTTGGTATTTTCGGGCCATCCATCGGAACCCCGACTGCACCTGCAGGATGTGCCGGTATCTCATTGCCCGCCTTTCAAAATCATGCCCCTGTGCGGCACTCATGTTTGCAGCTGTGAAGAGAAAGGGCAACTATTTACCATAGGAAATGCATTGGGTGGAATAGCACAATGGGTCAATTGGACATTACTTTTACTGTAGTTGTAACAGCTATTTTCACCACATAGATCATTGAAAGTCTCAGAGGAAGTACATGGGAAGCCTGCACACAAAAGGGCATCTTACACCTAGCATATCCATGTCTCTACATGATGGGTGACATCAGCCTAAACTTCTCATCCAAATAATTGGTAATGCAGCTGACATTATGGCTGCACCTCCTCCGCCTACTGCCTTCACTACATATGTCAGTCTATGTGATAACAATCACAACCCTCAATATCTGCCATTTGTAATTGTTTTTTGCTAGTATAGAACTCATGTGCCATAACCGAGTGTGTTCACTAGGTTCAAAACAAAGTTGCAAATGGTCACAAGTATGTGTAACATACTGGTTGCTACAGTCCTAGGTACCCTATTCCCAAACACATGGCAGTCTTGGAGGGTGGGGTGGGACGAACAACCAACAATCCCATATTCAATGCACACCCAGGAGTGTCTAGAAAGGTCAACAAGTATTTGCCTCCACACACAACACCAGTGAAGGCCTAGCAACAAATTGGAGTCAGCTAAACCTTGTCCTATCCAAGGTCCACACATGTCAAAATGTACTGACTTAGGCCAACATCACATACTACCAGTGAGGCATATTTTACCACACACACAGAGGAGCAAGAACACCCATGATCATGAGTAGAATGTACACCTAGGCCATTGCACTCTAGTCCCACACACTTCTAGTTCAACTTGTGGAAGTACATGCCCCCGGAAGATCCAACCTACAGTGTACTCAGTCCATCGTTAACTAAGGAAGCAGCATATTTCAGACAAGCCTTTTGCAGAAGCTATCTGGGAGAATGTCAGTCTGAAATGCAGACTCAGTCCGAGACAAGTCCCAGAGCAACTCTTACATTAACCAGTGTATTCTACATGACTCACCCCATTCCCCATAGCGGGCCCTACTGGAATGGCCTACAGACCCAAAATCTGAGAAATGGATAAGCATAGGTCTACTCAAACTGAAGTGATATTTGAAATCCCACTAATGGAACAATACTAATGAATGGGCAGCGCATCAAACATTGAATTCTGTTGAACACACAGTAGTCCATCATGGATCACCAGCAAACAATAAAAATAGCACACATGCAACACTCACTGTAGGTGTTGGGGTCCGCAAAATGAGCCACCTCTCCCACTGTGTACGCTGCAGGTCCACCTGCAAAGCATGGAAGGAAGAATATACTCAGGATCTGTGCACTGACAAACAATTGCAATTACAAAGACAATGTGAGAATATGACATGCGTAATGAAACACTTTCACACATGCTCATACTGCATGGAATAATTCTGAAGCAACATTTACATTGGATGAGTCTCCTGCTACAGATACACACCCTACTACACACATGCAGTGGCCTGGACAGTCATGTGGTGTCAAAGATGCACCTCCATTAGTATGCCCCAACAATATAGGGGTGCATTCATCTCATCATGTGCATCCAAGAGAGACATCCAAAAGCTGGTTACTTGAGGACTGCATGACCCCTCAAACTCAAACAGCCTATGTGGTCATTTTCTCCACACACCAACCAGACACACATGTGACATATGTGTGGACAACATAGCTAACTTCAATTGACGTGAAGGCACCACTCATTTGTAGCATCATATTGGGTTTACAAATGTCAGTCTAGCTATGGCGTCTACATATGTGGGTATGATGTTTCAACATCCATTTTTCACTGGCTATTGTGACCTGTAGAGTTAAATTTGAGTCATTAACGTGTTGCTTGTCTGACACAAAGGCAGCACTACATTACATACTGCTACAGGCAACCGGTATGTGTAGAAAACATGAGCTACCTGACTGCTAGCATTTGTCTTCCTTCACATTGTGCAACAATTACCCAGTATGTTTCCCTAGCATTACACACAGTCAGCTACTTATCTGGCAGATTGGGTAACAATCATCACATGTCGCCACACAGCTTTCAATTGTGCACATGTAATTGATGTGTACTCACCAACATGGCCACCAATCCTGATTCCCATGTGGTCCAGCAGATCTTGCTCCCTGGATATCAGATCAGCCCAGCGGTGCTTAAGTTGATGTTCATTCCTCAGGCTACCATAGACACGGACCAAGTGATGGAGCACCTTCCCCCACCGGACTTTACGGGCCTCCGTGTGATACCCCTGTATCACACGACCCCCAGCCTCAGCATGAGTGGGTGAAATGGCAAACAAGCCATATAAATCCCCCCAATTCCTCCTCACCCATCCTGGCAAGCCGTGGCCTACCAGACATATCAGCACTGACAAAGTGGAAAAAGTTGCAGAAAAAGGAAAAGGGGGAAATGGGAAAAGGTAGAGTAGTGAAAAACAAAGAAAACTTAAGAAGAAGAGCCCAACTAACCCTTAAATTACACTACCCACAACAGACTCCCACAGACAATAAAAGAAACACTGGACTTGACAAAATAATACAATACAGACTCAGACAGTATTCAACAACAAGACAATGATGACAAAAGCCCAGTTGAGAAGGTACACTGGACACAAAAGCACTAAAACACAGGACAACACTTTCCACACAGCCACACAGTCTAGAATAATCTGAGACTGCAAAGTGAAAGTGAAAGTACACCCACAGTACAGATTCTGTAAACAGGATATCCTATTACATCACATCCTGCATAAAATGGCCGCCGTTTTTTTCTCCGCTATGCGTCATTTTTTCACGCATACAGATTGTGCGTCATATTTTTTGACGCATAGGAGTGCACATAATGCAGAGTCAAAAACATTTTCATCATTGTTCCCTTATATTTGTTTGAGGCTTATTTTACAGTTCTAAAGTTGAAAATTAAGCCGCTGGCAAATATGATATCCAAATATGAAAATAAATTTTGACTCTGCATTATCTGCACTCCTGTGCGTCAAAAATTATGACGCACAAGCTGTATGCGTGGAAATATGATAAATAGATTTATTGATGATGTTTTCTTCATTTGGAAAGGCAGTGAAGACCAACTACTAGAATTTTACAGTTGGCTCAATATGTGTGACAGCAACCTCAGATTTACGATTAAATACGACCATCATTTGGTTGAATTCCTGGATGTGTATATCAAACACTATCAAGGGCACTTGCTTATGACCCTATACACTAAACCCACGGCTAGGAACACGCTGCTTCATTTTGATAGTTTCCATCCCCGTAACCAGAAGCAGTCTATTCCTTTTTCACAATTCCTGAGACTCAGGAGAAATTGCACCAGCATGGCAGACTTTTTGAAACATGCCGCAGATCTCACGTGCAAATTTGAACAGAGAGGTTATCCGATTAGAACCATCAAAGATTCCTTAAAAAGAGCCAAGTTTTACAACCGTGAGGCCCTGTTTTCAAAACAACGATGCAAGACCAGTGACCGGCTAGCCTGTGTGATTCACCATTCTACCCTCAATAATCAAATCAGGGATATTATTAACAAAGAATGGCACATTTTGAATTCCAATACTGAAGCGGATAAACTTGAAAAACCATTGTTCACTTTCAGGAGGAACAAAAACCTACGGAACCATTTGGTGAAATCAGCTACCAATTTTGTATCTACTTTTGGCTAAAAGTCACTAACAGGATCTAATCCAGTTACGGGCAATTACAAATGTGGCCAATGCCACGCCTGTGACTCAGCCATTGTTGCAAAAGAGTTTACATTCAATGACAAGACTATCCCATTTATGGACATGACTAATTGTAGATCTAAAAATGTAATTTACTTGATTATTTGCCCCTGCAACCTGGGATATATAGGTGAGACCTCCAGGGAATTTAGAACTAGGCTATCGGAACATAAATCTGCGATTAGGACACAAAAGATCAACGCCCCCCTAGTTGCTCATTGGTTGTCTTTAAACCACAAGGAGGTAGATATCAGGTGGATTATTCTTGAGAAAGTACTGACAAGAAACGATGTGGACCCTAAAAAACAAAGGAAAAAGAAAGAAGTGTTTTGGATTTTTTCTTTAAACACATATGAGAATGGCCTGAACGAAGATCTCCCTTGGAGCAATGCCATCTGAGTACGTATGTACAGGATTGCCTGAGGGGTCAATATTTTTCCAGGTGCCTACCACAGGGCTGCTTTGTGCTCTCCTGTGGTGGCCCTTTATCTTACTTTGAAGTGAATTCTTCACTTTATACGATAAAACTGTTTTCGGTTCCTTCTTATAAAACCTTATGTTATCGATTTGTATTATATACACGATACGTATTGTATTTTACTAACTACTGTGCAGTAGATAACTCTAAAGTGCCTGTGTGACAACCATGTAGCTTGTCAATACAAGTGTCCTGACATCATGTAGTCTGATACATCTGTGCAGTGGCCAGGATTGCATCATAGCCTGACCATCCTGAGGAGAATAACTGATGAAGGGACAAACCACACACAATTATGCTGTGTTGGACAGAATAATGCTCCTACTATAGCAATCCAAGTCAACTAATGGTGGCTGATAAATGTAGGCACCATGCAATACTAAAACATGAAATTATGCAGTATAATCTAAGCAAACACAACTAAACACAGCATCAATCACCCTTTCTGAGTATACTTCCATAAAGGGAAGTCATGCTGAATTTTTGCACACATGATCTATGTCAGCAATGAAGACAACAAGACAAGAGTGTTAACAACACCTCATCTACAAAGATGTCCCTGAACATCACACTGCAGTCCGACCTAATAAATTACCCACAATACCAAGTCTGGAAGCACACTTTGTGATGTAGAATACCTACTCATCAACACAAATCCTTGGTGATCCATGTAAACTACTAATGGTGGGTCTATCAAATGGTGGATACTTACCAAGTTAGCACAGGGGTAGCTGCCATTTTAAACCTCTATTTTCTTTGGTGTGTAGCATAGGACCCAAATGTCATAGAAAAACAATCACCTACACTGATGTCAAGGCCATGATCAAGTAGCAGTTAACACATAATGCAAAGGGTTAACTATATGTGTATTCATATGTATTCACACCAGAGGCAACTAAGGGAAAAGTCATACCTACACTAATCTAACCTGACTACTCCTAACCCACAACTGTCCCTAACTAACCTAAGCTAAACTTACTCTACACATATAACGAATCGATCTAAACATCAACCCCCCACCCACCATTATGAGACAGGACACATGCAGGACAACACATACTAACCTACACACATACTATACTATCCTAAACAACCATATATTTTTTTGTATTTTTGATTTTTTAATTCTTTTTTTTTCTTTTTTCTAAACAGACAGGAATCCCAACATTGACTCCCACCCACCCACCCACACAAACATTACTAACACTAACTAAGCTAACAACCTATACTAACCTAACACTAATCCCCAAAACCCAACTATCATGACAAAAAGGAAAGAGGAGAGAGGGGAGGGATAAATTTAAAAGAATCAATTAAGTCCTAGAGGTTGGCCATCCGTAGGGTTCGCCTGATGGACCTAATCCGCTTCTTAATGTACGCCACATCCTGACTCAGCTTGTCCACCTTACGAATGAACTTGTCCATTTTCCTGTCTAAAGCCTGGAATGCCGCAGGGTCAGTAGGAGGGGCTGCTGCTGTCTGTGTGCTGGCAGAGGTGCCCGGTGTGGGAGTTGTTGGTAGCCCACTGGACTGTCCTGGAGCTCTGAAATTGCTGGGTCCAGGTCGTGCTGCAGAGGCAGGGTCAACTGTCCCCGCCGTTGCTGGGGCCACTTGGGGAGAACTGGTGGATGTGGTGGTGGTGGCTGTAGTGGGCAATGTTGGGCCACCCTGTGGTGAGGCCCACCATGCTCCGGAGGCCCGATCTGCTTGGTATTTTCGGGCCATCCATCGGAACCCCGACTGCACCTGCAGGATGTGCCGGTATCTCATTGCCCGCCTTTCAAAATCATGCCCCTGTGCGGCACTCATGTTTGCAGCTGTGAAGAGAAAGGGCAACTATTTACCATAGGAAATGCATTGGGTGGAATAGCACAATGGGTCAATTGGACATTACTTTTACTGTAGTTGTAACAGCTATTTTCACCACATAGATCATTGAAAGTCTCAGAGGAAGTACATGGGAAGCCTGCACACAAAAGGGCATCTTACACCTAGCATATCCATGTCTCTACATGATGGGTGACATCAGCCTAAACTTCTCATCCAAATAATTGGTAATGCAGCTGACATTATGGCTGCACCTCCTCCGCCTACTGCCTTCACTACATATGTCAGTCTATGTGATAACAATCACAACCCTCAATATCTGCCATTTGTAATTGTTTTTTGCTAGTATAGAACTCATGTGCCATAACCGAGTGTGTTCACTAGGTTCAAAACAAAGTTGCAAATGGTCACAAGTATGTGTAACATACTGGTTGCTACAGTCCTAGGTACCCTATTCCCAAACACATGGCAGTCTTGGAGGGTGGGGTGGGACGAACAACCAACAATCCCATATTCAATGCACACCCAGGAGTGTCTAGAAAGGTCAACAAGTATTTGCCTCCACACACAACACCAGTGAAGGCCTAGCAACAAATTGGAGTCAGCTAAACCTTGTCCTATCCAAGGTCCACACATGTCAAAATGTACTGACTTAGGCCAACATCACATACTACCAGTGAGGCATATTTTACCACACACACAGAGGAGCAAGAACACCCATGATCATGAGTAGAATGTACACCTAGGCCATTGCACTCTAGTCCCACACACTTCTAGTTCAACTTGTGGAAGTACATGCCCCCGGAAGATCCAACCTACAGTGTACTCAGTCCATCGTTAACTAAGGAAGCAGCATATTTCAGACAAGCCTTTTGCAGAAGCTATCTGGGAGAATGTCAGTCTGAAATGCAGACTCAGTCCGAGACAAGTCCCAGAGCAACTCTTACATTAACCAGTGTATTCTACATGACTCACCCCATTCCCCATAGCGGGCCCTACTGGAATGGCCTACAGACCCAAAATCTGAGAAATGGATAAGCATAGGTCTACTCAAACTGAAGTGATATTTGAAATCCCACTAATGGAACAATACTAATGAATGGGCAGCGCATCAAACATTGAATTCTGTTGAACACACAGTAGTCCATCATGGATCACCAGCAAACAATAAAAATAGCACACATGCAACACTCACTGTAGGTGTTGGGGTCCGCAAAATGAGCCACCTCTCCCACTGTGTACGCTGCAGGTCCACCTGCAAAGCATGGAAGGAAGAATATACTCAGGATCTGTGCACTGACAAACAATTGCAATTACAAAGACAATGTGAGAATATGACATGCGTAATGAAACACTTTCACACATGCTCATACTGCATGGAATAATTCTGAAGCAACATTTACATTGGATGAGTCTCCTGCTACAGATACACACCCTACTACACACATGCAGTGGCCTGGACAGTCATGTGGTGTCAAAGATGCACCTCCATTAGTATGCCCCAACAATATAGGGGTGCATTCATCTCATCATGTGCATCCAAGAGAGACATCCAAAAGCTGGTTACTTGAGGACTGCATGACCCCTCAAACTCAAACAGCCTATGTGGTCATTTTCTCCACACACCAACCAGACACACATGTGACATATGTGTGGACAACATAGCTAACTTCAATTGACGTGAAGGCACCACTCATTTGTAGCATCATATTGGGTTTACAAATGTCAGTCTAGCTATGGCGTCTACATATGTAGGTATGATGTTTCAACATCCATTTTTCACTGGCTATTGTGACCTGTAGAGTTAAATTTGAGTCATTAACGTGTTGCTTGTCTGACACAAAGGCAGCACTACATTACATACTGCTACAGGCAACCGGTATGTGTAGAAAACATGAGCTACCTGACTGCTAGCATTTGTCTTCCTTCACATTGTGCAACAATTACCCAGTATGTTTCCCTAGCATTACACACAGTCAGCTACTTATCTGGCAGATTGGGTAACAATCATCACATGTCGCCACACAGCTTTCAATTGTGCACATGTAATTGATGTGTACTCACCAACATGGCCACCAATCCTGATTCCCATGTGGTCCAGCAGATCTTGCTCCCTGGATATCAGATCAGCCCAGCGGTGCTTAAGTTGATGTTCATTCCTCAGGCTACCATAGACACGGACCAAGTGATGGAGCACCTTCCCCCACCGGACTTTACGGGCCTCCGTGTGATACCCCTGTATCACACGACCCCCAGCCTCAGCATGAGTGGGTGAAATGGCAAACAAGCCATATAAATCCCCCCAATTCTTCCTCACCCATCCTGGCAAGCCGTGGCCTACCAGACATATCAGCACTGACAAAGTGGAAAAAGTTGCAGAAAAAGGAAAAGGGGGAAATGGGAAAAGGTAGAGTAGTGAAAAACAAAGAAAACTTAAGAAGAAGAGCCCAACTAACCCTTAAATTACACTACCCACAACAGACTCCCACAGACAATAAAAGAAACACTGGACTTGACAAAATAATACAATACAGACTCAGACAGTATTCAACAACAAGACAATGATGACAAAAGCCCAGTTGAGAAGGTACACTGGACACAAAAGCACTAAAACACAGGACAACACTTTCCACACAGCCACACAGTCTAGAATAATCTGAGACTGCAAAGTGAAAGTGAAAGTACACCCACAGTACAGATTCTGTAAACAGGATATCCTATTACATCACATCCTGCATAAAATGGCCGCCGTTTTTTTCTCCGCTATGCGTCATTTTTTTACGCATACAGATTGTGCGTCATATTTTTTGACGCATAGGAGTGCACATAATGCAGAGTCAAAAACATTTTCATCATTGTTCCCTTATATTTGTTTGAGGCTTATTTTACAGTTCTAAAGTTGAAAATTAAGCCGCTGGCAAATATGATATCCAAATATGAAAATAAATTTTGACTCTGCATTATCTGCACTCCTGTGCGTCAAAAATTATGACGCACAAGCTGTATGCGTGGAAATATGATAAATAGATTTATTGATGATGTTTTCTTCATTTGGAAAGGCAGTGAAGACCAACTACTAGAATTTTACAGTTGGCTCAATATGTGTGACAGCAACCTCAGATTTACGATTAAATACGACCATCATTTGGTTGAATTCCTGGATGTGTATATCAAACACTATCAAGGGCACTTGCTTATGACCCTATACACTTAACCCACGGCTAGGAACACGCTGCTTCATTTTGATAGTTTCCATCCCCGTAACCAGAAGCAGTCTATTCCTTTTTCACAATTCCTGAGACTCAGGAGAAATTGCACCAGCATGGCAGACTTTTTGAAACATGCCGCAGATCTCACGTGCAAATTTGAACAGAGAGGTTATCCGATTAGAACCATCAAAGATTCCTTAAAAAGAGCCAAGTTTTACAACCGTGAGGCCCTGTTTTCAAAACAACGATGCAAGACCAGTGACCGGCTAGCCTGTGTGATTCACCATTCTACCCTGAATAATCAAATCAGGGATATTATTAACAAAGAATGGCACATTTTGAATTCCAATACTGAAGCGGATAAACTTGAAAAACCATTGTTCACTTTCAGGAGGAACAAAAACCTACGGAACCATTTGGTGAAATCAGCTACCAATTTTGTATCTACTTTTGGCTAAAAGTCACTAACAGGATCTAATCCAGTTACGGGCAATTACAAATGTGGCCAATGCCACGCCTGTGACTCAGCCATTGTTGCAAAAGAGTTTACATTCAATGACAAGACTATCCCATTTATGGACATGACTAATTGTAGATCTAAAAATGTAATTTACTTGATTATTTGCCCCTGCAACCTGGGATATATAGGTGAGACCTCCAGGGAATTTAGAACTAGGCTATCGGAACATAAATCTGCGATTAGGACACAAAAGATCAACGCCCCCCTAGTTGCTCATTGGTTGTCTTTAAACCACAAGGAGGTAGATATCAGGTGGATTATTCTTGAGAAAGTACTGACAAGAAACGATGTGGACACTAAAAAACAAAGGAAAAAGAAAGAAGTGTTTTGGATTTTTTCTTTAAACACATATGAGAATGGCCTGAACGAAGATCTCCCTTGGAGCAATGCCATCTGAGTACGTATGTACAGGATTGCCTGAGGGGTCAATATTTTTCCAGGTGCCTACCACAGGGCTGCTTTGTGCTCTCCTGTGGTGGCCCTTTATCTTACTTTGAAGTGAATTCTTCACTTTATACGATAAAACTGTTTTCGGTTCCTTCTTATAAAACCTTATGTTATCGATTTGTATTATATACACGATACGTATTGTATTTTACTAACCCATTTTGTGCCTACCCTTGGGACATTGAGTACCCTGTACTTTGATGTTCCAAGATGGCACCCACTGTTTTGGGCATGCTGGTAAGTGATATCTACTCTTTGGTTTGATTTAGAACTGGCCATTATTTTTTATTTTTTATTTTTGGTTATTTCCTTTTGCCACTACTATATGGCTATGACTCTACAGTTTGATTGTACCTCTTATTCTCTGTAGATTTGGGCATATTTCATGCTGTTTTGACGGTTCTAAGATGGCGCATGTTTGACCATTTCCTTAGATGGCCCCTACGGGCTTGTTTCTATGTTCATCACATCACCTGTGGTGATTTGGTTTAAATGGGAGGCAGCTGGGGAAGTACGGGTTATTGCTCCTCGAGAGATCATCGTGCTGGTCGTATGTCCTGGATCCTGCTGATACTGGTAGGCTAGCTTTGCTGAACCTTTGTGGATTGAATTATTTTATACCGTCTGGATTGTGTCATTTCTATCTGGCTCATGACTCCCCCCTGTTCCCTTGCAGTTAGCAAGTTGTTCCCTACAAGTTTGGTATCCTTGTGGGTTTCCCCTGTGGATTACGTTTTTTAAACCATGTGAACTTGTAGGTAAGTCTGTAGTTAGCGATTGTACATATGAGCAGAATTTTTCTTTTCTATCCTGTGGACTTTCCTGCCCTGTGCAAGCTAATGATTTCATTATGTTTGCTTTTAGAGTGAGAAAGCATAGCTTCATTTAGCTATATCCATGTGTTAGTCCTTCATTTTGGACTACAAATTTGAAGTTGGAGAGTGTTTAATCCAGCCTGTAAGGGATATCTAAGTTCTTTCATATCTAAGGTATTTTATCTTATTTTAATATAAACAAACTAGTCTTTTACTATTCTTGACTAGATTCTCTCGGTGGTAATCCAACACTTTTATGCTATAGGTGATTCCATTTCTGCACTTTATCTAGCATTTTGCTGGACACTAATGGTGCTTTCCTTGGATCTTTAGATTTATTTACCTTTATTAAGCATTGATTTTATAGATTTTGATCTTGGGCACTTTATCTGTGTTTTTTCTTAATTAAGTCACTTGAGTTGGTCTGGTTGCAAATCTGACATGATTCGAGCCTTTCCCCTATGCAAAGAATTGTAATGAATAATTTTGATGTTTCTTTGATAGGCAGATTACAAGATGTACGTATGCCAATTATACTGAATCATAAAGTCCTGATGAAGGAGTATTTATATTTTTCTTCACTCACCGAAATGCTCGTCGGCTTGTAAATTGGCATGTCTTGAACATTGGCATGAAGTGTTTGAAATTGGCAAATTTGAAGCCCTGACCAGGATTGGCTACCATCAGGCCTGTAACACGAGAATTTGAATCAGGAAAATGTAACCTAGAATTGGCTGTTATTATGTTGAATTTTATACAACCCAAACTACAACGCATAATTGTAGCATCAAAGCAGTAACTTTATTGTGCTGTTTAAATATCCTCTCATGTATGAGGCGGTTGTACATTTGTATGTATACTATTTTGTGATTTTGTTGGTTCTGTGTTATTTGTTTATTTTTGCGTATGTACTGGTATGTTATTTATGTTTTCATATATGTATGTTTCATTTAGGTTAGGGGGTTGTATTATATTATTTTGGTTGATTCTATGTTGATTATATTATGTGCGAACTGAATGTTTAATTAGCTATAATAAATATCTAAATTGAAATATATTGTATGTTGTATATTTGAGTTTAAGATTTCCATTCCTATGTTTGCTATGTTAATGGAGAGTAAACTACGTTATACTCATAGTATTGCGTGGAAATATGACGCATTATAGAAAACAATGGTGGCCATGTAGTGCTGTTTAGTAATATATTTATTTTTATTTGATTTTTTTGACTCAGCATTATCTGCACTCCTGTACGTCAAAAATTATGACGCACAAGCTGTATGCGTGGAAATATGATGCATTATGGATAAAAATGGAGGACATGTAATGCTGGATAGTATATCTATTTTTCGTATTTTTTTTGACTCAGCATTATGTGCACTCCTATGCGTCAAAAATTATGACGCACAAGCTGTATGCGTAGAAATATGACGCATTATGACAAATATGTCTTTAATTTGTCAAATTGTGAAAAGAATTTTGTCATGACCAAACGGTGCTAAGTGATACACATTTGGGGTTAGCCATGGCAAATGTCCCTTATAGGATGTAGAGAAGGTATTCACAGTGCAATAGTAATGATTGCTCAGAATGGTTATTACTCATAATTGTACACATATGTGGGTAATTGCTGATGGCTAATTTCAAAATATGAATGGGATACCAGGATGTATTCCTTAGCAAAAATGTGTCCACATTTATCACGGTAATCAAATTGATATATAGGCCAAATAGGTAGTGCAATTGTCGCCTACACTTTTTAAGGGGGTAACCATGTCCTAATTACGAGTTTATGTATCTTATATGTGTTTTACTTCTGACATGTAGGCCACACATGCGCCTTATGCATGTGTGTGCTTCACATGTGCATATATAATGTATTTTTGGGGGGCGGTAGAGGTGGACTTAGGCCTCCAGCACCCTAGGGTTTGCTCTTCCAGACTTGCTAATTTATCCAAGGGTTTCCCAAATTCAGTAAGGCTAAACCTGCAGCAGCAGGCTCATGGAAGCAAATAGGGTATGATTCACTGTTTGCCATTCTGTAATCCCATTTGCCCATTTGACGTTTGCCCTATTGATTCTTTGGAGAAATCTGACATAACATTTTGCATTGATATTTGTAGCTAAATCTCAACGCTCATCATGTGCTGATGACAAATAGGTTGTTGATGTATGTGGCCCTTTATGCATTACCTGGTTTAGTGGCATGTTTCATTCTTCCTGCTAGGTTACAACTGGGACACTACTGTGATCGGCTGCTTGCAAATATTTTGTTGATTGTGTACATGTTTATGTGTGTGGTCCAATATTGATCCACTATCAACTGTCAGGGTGTATGTTGTCACTGTAACTTCCAGGTCTCCTCATGAGTTAGTGGCAGCTAATCTTGTTTCAATTGGGCACTGTTTGTAGCAAAAATGGAGAGAAGCCATTGAGGACATGGTCACCTACACATGGATGGTCCCACCCTGTCACTGAACACGTGTAATGAGACTTTCGAATGGGCAACCTTGGTGTGCTGAGTGTGAGAATGTCTCAGGTGTCTGGATCTGGCATGTGTCATTGCAACATTTCTACTCCAGTTGGCCTCTGTGGATGGTAATGTATCATGAAACATCATAGCCTCTGTGCAGAAGTAAATGGCTGGTATTCAACACACGACTCATCTTTATCATTTGAAAAAGTGTTACTCAGCGTTTTGAACAGTCAGGGTCCTCATATGTGTAACCTTTTCATGGACATTATCTGAGGTTGCTGGCTTTGATGGAGGCCATTTACACCATCATACACTATGGTCCTGGTCCACTGTCACACTTTGTAGTTTAGGCATTAATGAAGGTCAGACAACTGAAGGGCCAAGATTTGGCTATTCATGGGCACTGTCACAAATCGGATGCAAATGACAGTCAGATGATGCACTACTATGTATTTGAGTATACATTGATGAGGCTAATGACAAATTAGTGTCTGAGGTACAATAGGTTTTGGACAGCACGTGTGGTCCATAGGTGGACCCCAGGTATCTGTAGAGTGACCCACGGACAGGTGCCAGTCAGGCTGACAGGATGCTGGGTCAATCAGGAGCAAGCTCTTTCAGTAATTACATGATCAGGTGTTCTGAGTAGGACTGGTCAGAGGGAGCATTAGACAGTTGAGATGTCCCACTGTGTATGTCCTGTGTTGCTTTGAAGGTGACACATGAACCCTAATAAAGTTTTCAACTGCAACATTTGTGTCAAAGCTTAATGATGTAATAGCTCACATTCAAACATGTATGCAGTAGGAGGTATCTGCAGGGACGGGGCATGTACATTTGGGTGGTGTGCATGGAGGGGATCACAGGTGTGGCCTCCATCTGTGTCTCACTAGTCCTGTCAGATGGGATTTGCTGATAAATAGCCTACAGTACCTTTCACAGAAGAATCAATCTACAGGTGATACCAGGCCTTATAAACTCAAAGGCAGTGTATTATATGAGCTGAGTTCCATGTAGTGAGATGGTAGTATGACAATGGTAGGCATAGTAAAGGGTGTGGCACACTGGATGACTCTGTGTGTGTGTGTAGATGAGGGAATCTCAGTGTACACAAATCGGCATTCCAGGGACCTCTTCAGACAGGTGGGGTGTAAGCAGCTGCAAGTGTGTGTAATGTTTTTAGAAAAGGGCTGACATGTAGATGGGATGTGATGTGCTGGATGCTTGTCATAGGTGTAGCACTTGTGCTGTGTATGTTCTGCTTATGTGTAACTCTAGTGACAGATAGTCATTGCAATGATAGTAAGTAGTTGGAATTACTGTTGGCAAGAGTCTAGTACTACATTCCTGTTCCTGAAGCATTAGCATGTGAACTGCCTGATGTATGAGGCCTGTTTTCCCCTAGTTGAGTGATGGTGTTTTAGTTGTGTGCCATCTGCTGCGATGATCCATGTTTACTACATGTATGTGAGTCATATGTGTGGTCCTCAGCTATTGCCCTTCAAAGGTGAACTGTACAGGATGTCTGTCATTTACATGGTGTGTGTATTTGACCATTGTATGGTGGCCATTACATTTGTGGTGTATTTTTTAGTGTCATGATTGTTATATCATTATTGCTCAATGAGACAACATTCTTCTTCAGCTATTTCAAGCTAAAGGTGGGAAGAAAAGAATAGGCCAAACCATGGTGTGGTGTTTGTTATCAGTGTTTATTTACAATAGTGCATTAAGTGGTGATAGTGATAATTATGAAAAGAAATTATTTACAATGTGTTGGGGCCTACGCACTCCAGCAGCTGTGTTTGGTTGTTCCCCCTCCTGTTGCAGGCCAGCATCCTCCTCTTCATCGTCTTCAGGCATGTATGGGTCTGGTTCCAGGAGGGGAATGTTCCTTTTTGCACAAATGTTGTGCAATATGGCACAAGTGAGTATGATCCTACAGACCATCTCGGGGGAATATAGTAGGCTACCGCCAGTGATGTCAAGGCAGCGGAACCTTGACTTTAGGATCCCAAAGGTGCGCTCGACAATGCTGCGTGTCCTCTTATGGGCATCGTTGTATGCCCACTCTGCAGCAGTAGTCGGGTTCCCAAATGGTGTCATTAGCCATGGCTGGATGCCATACCCCTGATCAGCTGAAAGAAAAACACAGAATGGGATCATGTAGATGTAGCTGGCACTATTGAAAAGACCTTTAATGGCAGTAGTTGTCTTGTGTTGTCTGTGACTCTTTTGAGTACTAATGTGACATCCTATACTTGCAGGCTATACCATCTGCATTGTGTTTTTTCCTTGGCTGAGCAAGTGTTTGTCTGCTAACCGTTTGTCAGCAGTATGTTTTGGGATTTGCAGTAGAGTGTTCCCTTCGTAGCATTGTGACTTGTGATACAGGTGTCTGTGTGTCTTCACTGAGGGTGAGATGATAGTTCCATGCACATTTAAATTTGGAAGTGTTGTTAACACGTTCATATCAAAGTACCCTGTACATCCCATCCCTTGAAACTTATGCAATGTATTAATGTAAAGGTTATTGTGACACTTACAATTTGCAAGGTGACATTTAGGCAACCGCACTCATTAATGTCTTTACATTAGGTTGTA
Organism: Pleurodeles waltl; assembly: GCF_031143425.1. NCBI lineage: Eukaryota > Metazoa > Chordata > Amphibia > Caudata > Salamandridae > Pleurodeles > Pleurodeles waltl. The sequence goes on from NC_090449.1 coordinate 953,464,798, forward strand.
CAGTAAATTCCAATGTGTGACAAGTTCAATGGTGACTTAAGAAACATGGCTAGTGATGTAAGGACCTCAGTGTGTTACTGTCTAGATGTTGCTGTTGTGGTGTATGTGATGTGTGTCCTAGAGGGTTGCTGTGCAGTGTGTATATAAGTAGGTTTTTGTACTTACCAACAAGTAGTCCATTGCCATACCGTCCATCCTGGAAGTGTTGGTTGATGGTGCAGTGACGGAAGATGAATGAGTCATGTACACTCCCAGGATATTTAGCCACGATGTTGGTGATCAATCCCTGGTGATCGACTATGGCCTGCACGTTGATTGAATGTGTGTGCTTCCTGTTGCGGTAGAGGTGTTCAGTTGCAGCAGGTGGCACAAGGCGTATGTGTGTGCAGTCGATTGCACCAAGGACGTGTGGGAAGCCATTGATGGCATATAACCCCTGTTTTGTTTCCTGCTGCTTCTGCAGTGTGTTAGGGAAGCAGATGTGGAGGGGTGTCAGGCGAATGATGGCATCCAGAACTTTTGGCAGAAATGCGGAGAATGATGGTTGTGATATTCCGCCAACCAGGGCACCAGTTGTTTGAAACGAGCCACTTGCCAGCAGGTGAAGTACGGCAAGCAGCTTTGTTTCTGTTGGGATAGTGGGGGCCAACTGCGGTTCAATGTTTTGCAGCAGCTGCTGAATGGCCTGCCAGTTCAACCGGTACCTCTGGATGATGTTGTGTTTCCTGAGGCCATGCAGGGTTGTTCTTGGGCGGAATATCCTCTCCTGCCTTCTGCGCTGCCTTTGGGGTCCCTGCAGGTGTTGTTGTAGCTGCTGTTGTTGCTGCTGGGCTCTGCGTCTACGTGCACGCTGGATAAAGATCACCTCCATGTCTCCCTGTTGCTGCTCTGCTGCTCTGATGTTTGTTCTGTGTGTTTGGATTAAATACAGGTGTGTTTGCCCCATTTTAACGCCTGCCCTGACCCAGGCGTTAAATTTCTACGCAAATCGGGCTTTGCGTCATTTTTTTGCTCCGCCTCCCGGCCGAGAGTCATTTTTGCCCGGAAGCATAAATACGACGCACGGCCGTGTGAGTCGTTTTTTGGACGGGAACGCCTACCCTGCATATCATTAACGCAGGGCGGGTTGCCGCATCCAGAAAATGACGCACACAGCGGATTTTTGTCGTCCGCGGGCTCGGGCGTCAGAGTTTAAATATGGGGCAATGTTTGCGCTGATTGTGCGTCAAATGTTTTGAATATGCCCCTGAGTATCTCCCGCACTGTAAAATCAGTGTGAATGGCATCACGGGGAGCGCCATAGGGCACTAACTTCTTTTTGCCACTTGAGTAGATTTTCTACTCAAGCAGAAGATTCCTCAAGATGAGTGGCAGCTTTCTCATCGCGATTGGTCTTTGCCTAAACTATCACTCACGTTCAGAAATCTCGCTCACACTAGCCAACTTAGCAATTTCTCTAGCTTGCTCGCCTTCACCAACTTAACATTGGCGATTGCAAGAAAAAACACGGCTTCGTGTCACTTCTAAGAGTTTTTTGGAACTCCGCACGGAGTGCGGGGTAGGGAAAACTCCTCAAACTCCACCGGCAGAGCGGAATTCTTCACCCACCCCTCTTCTTTGCCACAACACCATAGCCCAGCTAAAATGATGCAGACGAAGAGAGAGCATGTCAGGATGGAAAAAAAAGATTGTTGATTTGCACTCAGTTATAATGAAGAAGCATCAACAAAGGCAAAAGTTATGGTACGATGAATAACATGGTAGGATCTCAAATGTCACCATTGTCTTTTTAAACACAGGAGCTATTGTATATTTTTGTGGAAAAAACATCATCTGTCATACAGTGCACAGTCCCTCAAACTTCAAAATTCACTACAACCTGAACCTCTGTACCAATTTCTCCTTCACCCTGGGAAATTAATTGCCAAACCTCAACTATTGTACTAATGAATATCAACAGCAACAATATTGTGGCATATTGCTATTGAGGAACAAAACATTGAAAGGTAAATACATTCAAGAGAAGTACAGATTTAATGTTCCTAACCACATATATATACCTTGAAAATGTATTTACGTCTATGGTACATATGCGTGTGGATAGGTTTAGAATATCTAGGCTTACTTGACTGTTGATATTTTATTTTTCAATATTCTGTTCTCAATATCCTGGCCCATTGTTACTGTTGATTCAATATTAAGGGGTCATACCAAACTCAACATTGGCAGCACCTCACCTTCTGTGCTAACCACCACATCAATTCTCCAAGACAACTTCATCGGCTAGGACCACTTACTTATGCTTACATCTCAGTAATCAATGAGGCCACAGTTTTTACTGTAGCTGTACCCAGTGTTGTGTGTATCTCTGCAGCAGCTATTCTAACCACATAGCCTTTACTTTCACTCCTACACCTGGAGTGCTAAATAGTCTATTTTGAATCTCACTTCAAATAGGGCTTTCATCTATAACCTACCCTAAATGCTCCCTCAGACCAAAGTCCATCTATCTAGCTCAAGCACATAAAATCACTGGAGATCCACTACTGCCATCCCTCAGTACTTATGATGGGCACGCATGATCCATGCCCATGAAAAAGTACACCTGTATGTGTCATGCCATTATTGTCTACAATATCCTACTTATAGTACTCCTCGCCATTACAATTTAACTGTGCAAAAGAAGAATAACATTGCTCCTCCTTGAAAAGATTATCCTTTGCCAACCATTTTTTCCAAAACTAATTTAGTTTCGACCCACAATACAGAAGAACGGCAATCATATAAAAAACAAGAAAAGGTTGAAAAGTAAATTAGATTGTACATGTTCTAAAAGAGGCACGTTGAACTTAAGGACAATTACTCTGTTATTCAAGAAGGGTAATTTTTGGGACAACTAAACCTGGGCATGCAATAATAATGTGCAATAATTAATCAGCATAGAAAAACAAAGGTGTTAACTATGCCATTGCAGACTAATCACCTCTAGACCACTAAACGTTTGATATGCCCATGTAACACTTTTCCCAGCTTCGACTCCGTACTCTCCCACCTGCACTATCTATCGCCTGGCCAGCCTCAAGACAGTCCATTTATTCTACTTTAGTCCTACTTCCTCAATTTAGCAACACATCCATTTAGTACGCCCACAGCAACCTGTCCACCTCAACTAAAACGTGTCTTCCACCCAAAGGCACTCTGCACTAGACTGCTCTAATAAAACCTAACTTTTGTGTTCCAGCATGAGGACTCATCCTTAGGTACAATTATTTTCATAAGTGCTGTGTGTGCGTATGTGCTACTATTCACATTGCTGAGTTGCCTATGATTTAAGGCATCTTAATTTGTCCACTAGCTTGAACACAAGAGACCATATTTATACTTTTTTAACACGCATTTGTGTCATATTTTGATGCAAAAGCGGCGCAAACGTACAAAATACAATCATATTTTGAAAGTTTGCACCACTTTTGTGTCAAAAAATGACGCAAATGCGGAGCTAAAAAAAGTATAAATATGGGCCAAGGTACGTTGAACAACTTTGACCCAAGTGGCCTTTTTAGGTGCAAATATGTTTTTCGGTTTCCTTTTCCATGCCCAATATATCAGTGCATAACAATAACATTAACAAATAAATTAGAGTTGGAGGGGCAGATTTAAGAGCCCATTGCACCATATATCCCACATTAGCGTGATTTTTTAATGCTAATGTGGCGATATTATGGCAAAAACACCATGATATATTTACAAAGTAGCGTCATGCATGCATTGCGCCACTTTGTTATCCCTTGCCCCACATTATTTCTGCGCCACGCATAATGTATGCAAGGGGGACGTTACCCCATTACTGGGGCCAAAAACATGGCCCAAAGAAATCTACAAGATTTCTTAGCACCATTTTTTTCTGCATTTTTAAAGCCTGCTCAGAGCAGGCGTTAAAAGGTACTATGGGCCCCTATAGATTGTTCAGGGTTAGCACCAAAAGTTTGGCGCTAACCCTGAACAGTACATCAATAGTGTCAAATATTCTGAAGCTGTTTCCCCCTACCCTGTGCCATGGTGTAACGTATTTTAAATATGGCTCACACATGGTGGCGGTAGGGGGGCGCTAAGGGGCGCAAGGAAAGTGGTGCTGCACTGAGTGCAGCTCCACTTTTCTTAAATCTGCCCCAAAATATTTTAACAGCTGTTTATTGCAACACAGTATTGGGACTTGTTTGGAAGCAGGTCATCGACGATGGTTATGGACAGAATGCAAACAAGTGTTCAGGGGAAAAAAATCCTACTTTTTTTTTTGTAACACTTTTGGAGCTGTGATTTGAACGTTAGTTATCAATTTATTGCACAAATATTCTAAGTTATATTATTTCAGTTACTATGTAATTCTGATATATCTTCAAATGTGTTAGTGTACCATTCTCAATTAATATCTAATTGTTTTGATATTATTCATACCAAACACTTGCAGGGAAGCATCCTTGAATCCCCATTAAAAATGTGTGCGTGATGGACAATAACATGTCCAACTTGAGATCTCTGGTCATTATAGTGCTGAACCTTCCCACACCACAGTTAGCAAAAAAGCAACACCCACTTGGAGTTAACAATAAAGCAACGCCCACTTGGAGTACAGAGATGAACATATAATGGCTGTTTGTGCCCTTATGAATTATACATTCAAGAGCATGGATTATGTGGTGCCATATTGCCCAAGAAAAAGAACAGATAATATGCAAAACCACTTTATTAGATGGACAAAACATGAAATTGTTAACATAAGCGAGCACAAATCAGGACTTCAATGAAAATACAGATGTGTTTTTATAGCACTAATCTATTATCTAAGTATGGTTGAAAGCAAGAGTTTGTGACAGGCTTCGCCATCTCTGCACAAGACAGATTTTCAAGGCCCAAATGCTGTTCTCTGGATACTGTACACCTGTTCTGAAAAATCATATTAACGCTACACTATCTTTTCCTAAGACCACAGAACAATTCTCACGTTACCTGCTACTTTATTTTAAACAACCGTGTTGAGCCAAATATTTGCTTTGGAAACTGTTTTAATAACAATATACATAAAACCAAAATGTCATAAACCACACTACTCGTGACAAAAATCCTCTGAGTGGTCACCAGACTGTGCCTCACTTTTATGGTGGATTTTTATCCCCATGACAGTTATTGCAAAAACAAATGCAAATTGTCAGGGGCATGGCCGGATTGGTAATGGCGTAGGACGCTCTCTGCCTGAGCCCCATCCAATTGTGGGCCCCACAGCACTCAACAGCAGGATGTAGTGGCCTCACCAGAGCAACAACAAGGGACCTTGACATGGGAGGCATCCTGCACTGTGGATAGCCCGAGATTGGGGCTTGAGCCACTCATGAGGTCCAGAAGGACTAGATCTTCTCCTGTCCTCACAAATCTGAATGTGGCCGCCATTTTGGGAGGAACAATCACAGTGAGCTGATTGCAGCCCTTGACATGCTGGGTGGTAAGCCTGAGTGCTTGTTGTGCTTTTTGGCTGGGGGCGCACCTCACGCTGAGGAGAGACTGTACATAAAGTGGGGCCCCTGAGTCATTACTATCTTGGCCTTGCCCCTGTGTGCCGCAACCACTAAGGAGATATCCTGGACATGGGCCCTATGCAGCCCTACCATAGCAGGAGACTGTGCCCTGAGGTGCCCAGACTCCTGCTCTGATTGCAACCCAGATGCTCACCCAGGATGGATTTCCTGACCCAAAGGCTCCAACACCACCAAGAGGTCCTGGCTGCCACTTTGGAACCAGGCTCGCCCTCTCCATAATGTCTGCCAGGAGAACAATTGGGGCAGAAATCTCCACTACAGTCTCCTCCAGCACGATCCCTTGAGTGCTGCTGCGGAGGGTGGAAATCTTGGTTTGCTTCATCCCTTGCTCCTCAGCCTAGACAGCTGATGAGTGGAGCTTTTATCACTGAGCCCGGCATGTTCTATTCACTCTTGACAGGTTGGCGACCACTGCACCCCAGGGGCAGACCCCCATGGTCTGTTGAAGCGCATTGCTCTGGAGGCTCTCTGGGGAGTTGGGGGACCTGTTAGAGTGTAGTTTTTGTAATCAAAATTAATATGAAATGTTTAGGAACTAATGCATAACAATGCCGCATAGAAAATGTATTAATGTGTTTTCCTAAACGTGCATTTGAAATGTGCCCACAGGGCGTGGCCATCAATGTATACGATGATTAATGAAATTGACTAATAAGGAAATATTAATGTATTAATATATGATTTTATACTAATATTACGAGTTATATGTTAAGGTTTTGCTAATTAAACACTAGGCCTAAGTTAGCATAAGTCGGGGCCTAGCTGCCCGGTTTCATATTAAATGTGTTTTTCTAACGCACAGTGTGCTGACTTGCTGAAGGACAGGAAGCCGTACTTTTCCAGAAGTAAGAAATGTGTGTGTAACCGTAGTAAATCTTCTCATGAGAACCCGACTTGCTCAAGGAGACATTCTTGCTGAATGCAACAGTGCAATTTGCAACAGGTACAAGGTCATTTAGACTAGGGAAAAACAATGGGACTACTGACTTGAGTAACAAATGTCACTTATTCCTCGCCTGACATTCTACCCGTTGAAGACGTCAATTACAGGAGCCAATAAACTACGTGAGAACTGTTATGGGGTGACAATCATAAGAAGATGACAAATAACCCATTGGATGGAGATGATGGTGCGCTAAAACTTGCCCAATTGGAAGTTGGGAGACTGTACAACAAGATTGATATAAAATTCTTGGACACAAGGAGAAATTAGGATTACCAACCATTACAAGCCATTCCGAGCCATTATACGCCATTGCGTGCCTTTGATATTGCCCAGCCACTTTGTTACTCTGCCCGAAGACTTTGCTAATTGATTCTGAAAACCATCCTTACTTTGCCTTGCCCTATTCATACTTCCCTCCTTATGAGGGAAGTATTCCCTTTTACCCGGTCTTGCTGAACTTTGCTGTGTTTCTTGGATGATGGTGAATCAATTGATGTCCTGAGGATGAAGACTGACTCTGTATGCTGACCCATTACGGAGGGTAGCTATATGATGGTAAAATTGTAATTGTCTGTTTGCTTTTCTCTCTAGGTACCAACTGCTTCTTTGATAGAGACCATAGACAGATGCTTTCTAAATTAATGTTGCTAAATTGTTTTGCATGAAGCCCAACATGCCAATGCTAATTCGAGGTTAGTTAAGGAGTTCACTAAACAGACGCAAATAGACAAATGACTGAATCTATGCTTTGTTGAATAATGTGCTAATGATACTCTGCCAAAGTTAACCTATGTTGACGTTGTGCTATGTACTAATGTTCATGATCTTTGCTTTGATGAAATCTTATTCGAGTTGCCATGTTATGACAATGTTGATGTGTTTCTTGGCTTTGAGACTAATAAACTTGCTAGTAGAATTGTAATCAATAGGGAATAAATATCATAAAATCATACTAAAGTGGTGTGGTTATTCATGACTGAAAACGTCATGGTGGTTTCCGAGTCTTATTAATGACATTGATTAATTTGATTGATTTGCTATTGTGAATATTGATTGGGTTATTGATCTATTGATTGCCATGTTGATCAGTAATCTCGCCCGAAGGTGTCTTCAATCAGGATCAAAAGATTCATCGGCCTAAAACGAGTCACAGAGTAAATCAATTATCTAGGTTGGGACGCGTTAGCAGACCCCACATATTCCTGGCATCCCTCCTGGAGAGCTTTCTCCCTGGCAGGCACATCAGGCCTTGCTTTAGTAAACCGTGAACTGGACCTTGGGCCTGGCACTCTCTACAGACCCAATGGGTACCTTAACAAAGGGGCAAAATGGTCCATACCCCTTTTCCAGCACAGGTGGCCCTGCTGATGATGAGAGCACTGTGTCTGGTGCAGTTTGGGCCATCCCTAGAGCACCACAGGAGTGCAGCTGTGTTTCTTGACCAAGCGCTTTGGAGTGGCCCCATGAGCATACTGCCTGAAACTGCTAGATGGAAGAACTTCTGAAGTTATTTCCCTCACATGCACACTGGCAGTGTTTAGAGCCCGGGACCTACCATCCTTGGTGCCCATTTTTGCTTCTTTATGTGGCCCCCTGTTCGTATATTCTGCCAGCGCCTATAGTCCTACAAAATCTGGCACTGCTCCATAGCTGTTGAATGACTACTTAGGACCCAGTGCTGTCCTGCACACTCCCTGTGCTGAGGACTTGGCTGCCAGCAGCAGTTCCACCATTTGCTGTGTCCAGAGACAAAGCTTCCAGGGACAGATTGGTAGCCTCCTTCTGGGCCAAAGCTTCTGCCGTGGGCATGAGTGGCATGGGTGACCCCTCACCACCCCATCTGCAACCCCCACAAACCTCCCCATTATGTACAGCAATATGGAAACATTCCTCATTGACATCCAGGTTGAAAGTGACTCCCTCAATTTGGAATTCATATCCTGCATTCAAGAGCTATGAACCAGCATTACCTCCATATGTGTAAGGGTGGATGATCTTGAATGAACTCTGGACTCACACACTGAAGACTAAGAGCTGCTTTGGCGCCACATGGCCATGATAGAAGAACAACAGATTGAAATGCAGGCCAAGCTGAAGGACCTTGAGAATCGCAGCCGCTGTAACAAAATTTGCATCTGGGGGGGTCACCCAAGGAGCGGAGGGAGATGACATCACGACCTTTGTTGCAGAACTCCTATGAGCCATCGGGGGGCGAGAGTCAGCTGCTCATCCTTGACAGGGCACATCATTTTGAAGCTCCAACTGGTCACCCCAATGTAACTCCTGATATTCTCACCAGGATCTACTTTTTCCAGAGAAAGGAGGCCATCCTGCGAGCGCAAAAGGGAAAGCCGACTTTGTCTTTAATGGCCACAGTCTACACCTCTTTCAGGACCTCTCTCTGCTAACACTTGAAAAGAAGACAGTCTGTGCACCACACATGTGGCCAAGAAGCTGCACTGCCTGGGTCTCAAATACCAAGGAACTCAAATGTTTGGACTGCTTTTCCAATGGAATGGCAGGCAATGTATGGTAAGGCAGAGTCTAAATGATTGCTGAGTGTGCCTGATGACTCGCCTGAACTGGAATCCCCCACCCCTTCTTCTGAGGACTGGTGACTAGCCTGGCAGATGGCAGATGGTATGTGGCCATTGTTCAGATTGCCGCTACAAAGCAAAGGCCATCTATGCTGCCCAGGAAGATATCATTTTACATCTGCATAACATGGAACAAGAGCACTCGCAGCCCACTTGTGATGCTGCAAGCTGACTGATGATCTTCTCCTGGCTGTACAAACACTGAAAGCCTGGGTGGCAACAGCATGTTAATTTGATGCCCCCATTTCTTCCACAGTCCTGCAGTCCGGATGTCCTAGTGCATTTCCCACCTTGTCAGATACATTGTTTGTAATTGTCACTGTCATACACCTCTATGCAATATTCACAGTGGCTTGATGCCTGAATCACTGTCCCAATCAACACTTTACCCGCCTTTACCGGACTTTGCTCCATCGAGGGTGACATCTCTATAGGAGCAGATGGGTTCTATTGTCCGTCTACTCATGGAGAAGTCCACTACGTTGGGCCCTGTTAGCCAATTTGTCTTACCCTGCTTCTGTCCCATTATAACTTCCTCCTCCTATCTGTGGGCTCCTATGCTCTACAGATGGGGGCCAGGCACCTATACTGCATTAGCTGGGTCCCATGGGGACTCAACCTGCTTTTGGGTGTCATTGCCCACCCCACCAAAGCTATGGGATCCCTAACTAATGATAAGCTCCTGTCCTTGAACGTTAGAGGGCTCAACTCCCCCGATAAGAGGAAACAAATCTGCTGATTCCTCCATCAGCAGGATCCTGATATTATTATCCTACAAGAAACAAGCCTGCTTATGGAGGGCTGCCGCTGTATGACCCATCTATGCTACCCATGCCAATAATGGGCATATGCTGAATTGAAAAGAGCGTGGGAAGCCACCCTATTCAAGAAAGGCTTTTACACTAGGCTGCTAAAGATTTTCTGGGATCCAATGGGGGCAGTTCTTATCTCTGATGGTTGAAAGTGGGAATTCTGTCTTGAAGCTCCACAACCTTTACACCCAAACCAAACATATGGGTGCTTAAGAACCAACTGGGTTCTGCAAGAGTGGACCTTATAGTGGATGAGGACTTTAATCTAGTCTGCGACCACAAACTAGACAGGAACACCTCACCTTATCAGTCACTGGAGCCATGTCGAGACAGCTTTGTCAAGAGCTTACAGATGCAGGATTGGTTTATCATTTGCATTACCTGCATTTGGACTCAAGGGACTATTCCTTTTACTCCCACGTACACCTGTCTTGCTCATACATTGACTATATGTTTCTCACACACTTTCTTCTACTCGGCCTCGAGATCTCAGACAACTCTATTTCAGATCACACACATGTCGAACTCTTCTGAACTTCATGCGAAGCCTCCACAGGAGGTCCCTCTTGATGGTGTCTGCACCCCCAGCTCCTGCGGGATCCGGTGGACATTGCCTGTATTGAAGAGACGATCACCAAATACTTTGAGCTCAGTGCTCTGCCATAAACTCCTCAACCAGCAGATGCTCTGGGAAGGTTTTAGGGCAACTTTCATGGCCGTCATCTCTTCAATATCCATAGCTAAAACACAAGATATGCACCTGCTTGAAACTAACCTCACTGAAGAAATCTGCTCTTAGGAAGTAACAAACAAGAAATTGCCCATGGCTCACGCTAAACGTGAACTGCCCCTGCTGAGAGATCAGCTGAGGGTAAACAAGTTCATAAGGCAGAAAGATTTTTATTGGCTCTTAAACAAAACATTCATAATAGGGACAACAAGATGGACACACGCTTTGGCCTGCAGACTACAAGTACAACATGCCATGCACATCTCCAACCTGTGGGTGGTGACATCTACGCAGGCTGTCCGGGAGCTGGAAAAAGCAGAATGCACGTTGGAACTATTTTCAGAATCTCTACTCCTGTGAAGCAGATGAACCAGCTGCCATCGACTTATGAGTGAGTGTCCCTGGCCTCCTCTAGACCCATGGGTTGTTCTGGAACTTGAGGGTCCTTTCATGGTGGCGGAGCTGAGTAGTGCCCTTAAGGGGCTTCCGGTGGGGAAGATCCTGGGCCCAGGCGGTCTACATGTCTCCTTCTGCAAACATTTTTTTTCACACTTGAAACAATATTTTCTTGATCTTTACAACTCTGCAACTCTTTTACACACGTCACTGGCCTTACACTGATGACCTCATGCTCTGTGCTTGCTATTGGTCAATTGTGCTACTGAATACAGACACCAAGCACTATACAAAATTGCTGAGACAATCATCTGGAAACCCTACTCCTGAGGCTGATCAACCCTGACCAGGTCAGTTGCATCAAAGACAAGGATTTGATAATATTAGGTGTCTTGCCCACCTTGTCAAGAAAGTCTGGGTCCACAACATCCCAGCCTGCCTTCTTTACCTTTATGTGGAGATGGCCTTTGACCGTGTCAGTTGGGTCTTCTTATGTGAAGTCTTACATAAGATTGGCCTGGCCCCTACAATGAGTAGTAAAATAATGGTCCTGTACGTAGCACTCACTTGAGTGAATGGATAGGTCATCTGCTCCTTCACACTCCAAAGGGGCACTCAAAAGGGGTGTCATCTCTCCCCTCTGCTGTTTGTCCTTGTGGTGGATCCCCTGACCATCTGCATGTGACAGGATCACCATTCCCTTTGGAGGTCAACAGCATAAGGCCCTGCTATTTGCTGATGACCTGTTGCTGCCAGAAACTTCTCTCCCTGCGGTGGTCCAAAGCCTAAAGGCATTCGAAACGATTTCAGGCTATAATATAAACATGACCAAATCCCACATACTTAACCGGACCATTCTGCTGTCACAGGTCACTGATCTGACACACCTTGTTCCCTTCCAATGGGCTCCCCGCCCCAAACAGTATCTTGGCCTGACCATCACTACCTTTCTCCATATTTTTCTGAATGGGGCGTATGAACGTGGCGAAGAGGAACGTCCTCCCCCACCTGCTGTATCTATCCCAGTCCCTCCCTACACCTATCCCAGAAGATGATATCATGCCCATGCAAAGAGATCTTCGATCCTTTATCTGGAAAGGAAAACAACCCCACATTTTTAAAATATCACTTATGCTGTCTCAAAGCCACGTAGGCCTTGTGTGCCCCAACTTCCTAGACATTTACCTGTGCTTTATCTCAGAGTGGGTGGTAGGAAAAGTGAAAAACACTAGCTGCAAATGGACCAGATGCTGGCCTGTCGACTGCTGTGGGACCTCGTCTGGCTCTTGCGACATCGCCCCATAACACATATCTGGCAACTTTGACTAGCATGGTCCTTGAGATCTGGGACAGATTGGCGACCGGGCAGGTTTCACCTGCTTCCCCTCCCTTGCACCCTGATAGCTCGCAATACAGACTTTATGCCAGCTCTCTGCCAGGTTCTTTCCCAGAGTGGGGAAAGGGGATTGTAGGACCATACTGAATATATTTCAAGGATCGACCGTTAAGCCCTTTGAGCAGTGTAAACATGATTTCAACTTCCCTGATAAATCTCGCCATCAGTACTTTCATCTCAGTCACTTTGCCCTGCCCCCTTCCAATATGGCGAGTGCCACTCCATCTCTTTTTGCATTTGAAATCTTAGTGTGAGGTTATGATGGATCACAGGGTCTTATCTCTAAAACGTATAGGGGCATATTTGCAAAACCCTTGTGCCTCCTTGCACCACACTAGTGTATTTTTTTTTTTACACTAATGTGACGTTAAGGAGGCAATTTCCCCATGCCATATTTACAAAGTGGCGCAATGGTTTGCATTGCACCACTTTGTAAAACCTTGTGCCACATTATGCCTGCACGAGCCATAATGCATGAAAGGCGGGCGTTAAAAATGCTGATGCTATTAACCGCAATGGTGTGCTGTATTATTATAAATACGGCACAACCATAGTGATGTTAGGTGGAGGTAGGGGGACACAGGAAAAGTGGTACATCTGGACTGATGCACTACTTTCTTGAAAATCTGACCCATAGTGTCCTGCAACAGTCCCACCTGCTCCCCCACCACCTGTTTCAAACCAAGTGGGAACAGATTGTACCCTGGACATTTCCCAGTAACAGTGGAAACTCCTTTTATGTGACATTCCCAAGACCTGTAGGAGCATTTCCCAACAAGAATCGGAAAATAAACTGATGATGCAATGGTACTACACCCCTACTCACTTACACACCATGTCTCCTGCAATCCAAGAAACCTGTTTGAGATGTGGCATACAGGTTGGGTACTTTCAACACATACGGTGGCTGCCCCCCTTCCTCACCTTATTCTGGCAAGAAATCCGTGAGGAAGATTAAGAATACATTGGTGTTTTTCATTTCAGCAGACTACTGCACAATAATCGAGGGGGTCAGGCTGGTCACACTGGAGGCAGCGACTTATGCAGACTCGTATCTTGTTCGCCTCATGACCGGGGCAGCAAAGCAACTCATAGCTTTGGCTTGGAAAATAATGTCTGCTCCTTCAGTGGCGGCCTGGTTTACTCAGCTATGGCATATATTGGCCATGGAACCAATGTCACTCAAACTAATGCTCTCTTAAAGAAGTTGACTTGCCTCTGGCAACCCCTGATTGATTACATGTCATGCATGAAATACCTGTGCTCCTGGCCCCCTGGGCTTCGAGCCCTTCACCTGTTTGACTAAAGGCCTCCCTTGATAATATGATGGAGCCCTGAACACAGATAGGTCACAACATTGATTCCCCCTCCCCCCCACAACTTGGAGGGCCCTCTTTCCCCAGATGAGCCCTTTCCCTGCAGACTTTGCTGTATGTTTACTGGCACTGAATAGTTGGAGTCTTCCTTCCATCCTTCTTTTTTGGTTCTAGATTTCTCCCTTCCTCATTGAATGGGACTGTTGGCCCTCTACACACAAATCTGGTCATTGCCGGGTGGGCCTTCTTCTTCTGTCCTGGGCCATTCCCTCACCTTCTCTAACCTTTGTCTTACAGGGAAGGAATGCATTCCCCATTAGGCCGGCCCGCACAATCGCCTCCTGGCTGATGTGGACATGCTACTCTCCTTGTCTCTGATTCATCACAAGGCGTCTCCTGCCTCTTCCCCTTGCCGACACATAGGACTTTCCTGGCCAACACCTACTTAACTCATTTTATATATGCCTAGAGTAGCTACACACATTATTGTACTGCAAATTAATACTTTGAGCCTATTCATGTAGAGACAGTGATTGTGCCAACCTGCTGCCTTGATTTTTTATTGCAATGTTTCATGGAAAATGTAATAAAAAAGATTCTGAGCAAAAACAAGTGCAACTTGCATATACACACATTACAATGATGCACAGACTTTAGTGTAGCATGGGGCAGTGTATCATTTGTATGTATTTATGTGTGACTCGTATATTCAATGCGTGCCTAACATTCATTAATTTGCATTCTATACTAACAAGAATAGTCACTAGGTCACAACATCTTACTCTATTGTGAAGCTGCACTAAGTTGAATACAACCCAATATATTCATGTTTATTGAATACACTCACCAAGTGATAATAATTTTTTATGCACTACCACTTTGATTTTGACTTAACTTAGCCTGACATTTTGGCTTTAGCTGATTATTCTCACATATTAAAGTTTTTCAGTGTGCTGTTTTTCTTTCCTTTGCATTTGTGTTATTGGGTCCTTCCTCAGCTAGAGAAAGATTTATATTTTGTATTAGATTGATAGTGAGAAGTGGCAGGAGACAGGTGTCAGCAGACCTTGGAGAGATGATGGAGAAAGGAACCTCCTGTACCCAGCATGCTAGGAAGATGCAAGTCTCAAGGATGAGCAGCTGGGTACCTATTTGTGTAAAAGGTGGAATTTCGGTAGTCTGTTGCTTCCCGGCATATGGTGCTTTGGCAATGGACTTGGACTGTGGGAGAAAGATATGGCTGTTCTGGAGCCTTGATTGTGCTTTAATTAGTGTTTCATAACTAGCTTCAGGCAGACGTTTCCCTGACTTAAAGAAGAGCAGACCTTTCCGTTGGGTATTCCCCTGAGTAGAAAGCCTTATGCTATACACTCTTTGGTTTTCTTTGAACTTCGACTGTGGTTCACATAATGCTGACACCTTCTTACCTTCCTCTTTAGAAATCCCTGATATTCTTTATTCTATACTTAGACTGAGTTGGTTTCTTTATGGAACACATTATTTACATATTTTGCATTCTTTATGTATTTTTTGTTACTATCATGTACTTACTAATGCTCAAATTCAGAATACATGAGCACCTGAACATTATGGCTGCTTTGATAAACTTCCTTAACCATTTTCAAATGTATTTATTGATGATCAACTAGTCATCTGAGAAATAAAACATTATGGCTGAAATACCAACCTCTCTGTCATCATGTCCAAGCCCTTTCGGTTCACTGTATTTGAAACTTTGAATCTGATGTCAGATCCCTCTCAATGCTTCAAGTCGACAACCAAAAGTCCATACAACCAGTGGGTGATATTATTTGATGATTTTACAAAAATATTGTGGTTCAATCGCCCCTCTCCATCAAGCAGAAGTGATGTAAATACAGGTAAGCTCTGCTTTGTCAATGATCATTTCTTAGTCATTTGTGAAAGAGGTACTACCAATTGATGATGCTGTGTCACTGTGATGCCTTTTGTCATTGTTGCTTAGCACCACATGCTGCTCAAAGAAGGTTACTTGTAGATGTCACTGCCGCTACTGCTTAGGCACACTTTACACACAGTTCCATAACTGCAGATTATTTGTATTGTCTGCCGGGTCCAGACAAATAGACACCCATTGATTCTGATTGGCAGTGATGTGTGTACAGCTATAATTCGGCATAGGAGTATGTACACATTTTTAGTCAATAGCCATTGCCTCAATTCAGTCCTGTTAGAACTGGGGTTTCTGGGTGTCAGCGTATGCACCCTGTACTATCAGGAACCACCACTCTAGTTGGCTTAAGCTAGATACACACCAAAAGATAACCTGTGCTCACCCGCTGGTAGCTTGGCAGGGTACAGTCAGGCTTACCTAAAGAGACAATGAGTAAAGGATTTGTGCAGCACCCTCACACAGTAACACAATGAAAACACCACAGAACATACTCAACACAGGGTTAGAAAAAAAGATTACATTTCTATGGGTAAAACAAAACCAAAACAACAATAATCCACTACGTAGAAGTTGAGTTATGCATTTTTAAAGAATACACCACTAGACTGGGTTAAATCTAAAGTTCAGGCGGACCATGATAGAGGGTAGGCTAGCTACAGGACCCACTCAGGGCCCACTGATAAAATATCTTGGATGGAAGAAGCGTCAATTTCGAGGATTCGATGAGTGAATCGGAGGGGAGATAAGTAGCTCTCAATCAAAGAGACATAGGCAATGCATCGGTTCTGAACTGTGCAGAATTGAGGATGTGTCAAAGATCAGTCATGGAGGTGATGCATTGTCATGAAACCGTTAGGCTGGAGATGAGATGATGTGTCAGCACCGAGCAGCGCAAATTCAACGGATCACGGATCAGATTGGATCATGTTTTTTAAGCCAACACGTAACTCAAAATGGTGTCTGCAGTGAAATTGGGCCCATTCTGATTTCAGATCACGCCCTGGACGTTTCTGATTTTGACATGGTACCTGTTGTAAGACCAAGGGGTAGATGGAGATTTAATAAATGTTTATTGAAAAATTCTACATTCTCTATCAACTTCACTTTATTTACTCTGGACTTCTTTGAGATTCATAATGATTCTACTCTGTCTTTACATTGTTTTGGGACACACTGAAACCAGCTGTGCACAGTTGCATAATAGACTATGGCCCTCATTACAACCCTGGTGGTTGGTGATAAAGTGGTGTTAATACGCTAACAGATCGGCGGTAGTGCATGTGGGATTATGACCACGGCGGAAACAGCTCAGACAGACAGCCACTTTAACACATCAACCGCCAGGGCTGAATCAACAGGCACCATGGCGGTAACCGCCAACAGCCAGGTGGAAGACAATGTTCCGCCCACAGTAATATGACACACCTATCAGCCACCTTTTACTGGGCGGTACCAACGACATCAAAAGCCTGGCGAAAACAATGCACAGAGGTCAAAGGACTCACCTCTGGAGACACAGGGAACAACCACACCGCCATGAAGCCCAAGCTGCATGTCTTTCCGATGTTGTTTTACGTCCTGCTGCATTATCAACACCAAAGCTGGCAAAGATGACCACGGTGAGCACTGGCGCCTAGCACACAAGGGAGGGGGGGAGGAAAAAGAGAGTGACACACACACGCTACAGACAAACCCTCAACACCACACACACAACCAGATGCATTAACATAACAATTACACCTCGTTCCCCTCAGAAATAACGCAAGGACAGCTACTATAAATATAGGTGAAATACGTGCATCCAAATAAAAAAGTATATACATATTTACAATGCAAGGGACTCTGCCCAGTACTCAATGTCCATGGGCCACAGGGCCACATCACAAAGTCCAAGGCCCCACCTCACTCCTGCAACAACACGGAGCGAACACTGCAGGGACATATGTCAAAAATAGACAGGCACCTTGGGGGGCACCTCAGCCAGAAGATGGTACAACGCCACTGGTCCTGGAGGGGGCAACATGTCCATCACTCTGCCCTGGGGAGTGCAAGGCCACAATCTCTCAAGTGTGTGACTTGCTCTAGAGGGGGCAACATGCCCTGTGCTTAATCCTGGGGAGTGCAAGGCCACAGTCTATCAAGTGGGTGTCTTGCCCACTGGCTCTGGAGGGGGCATGGGCAACATTCCCTGTGCCTAATCCTGGGGAGTGCAAGGCCACAGTCCATCAAGGGGGTTACTTGCCCACTGGCTCTGGAGGGGGCAACATGCCTTGTGCTTGATCCTGGGGAGTGCAAGGCTACAGTCTATCAAGTAGGTGACTTTCCCAATGGCTCTGGGGGGGCATAGTGCCCAGTGAGCTTCATTCTGGGGAGGATGGGGTGAGTGGATGCCTTCTCGACTGGTTCTAGAGGGGGCATTGTTCCCAGTGAGCTTCATCCTGGGGAGGATGGGGTGAGTAGATGGCTTCTCCACTGGTTCTGGAGGGGGCATCGTGCCCCGTGATGCAGATGTTGGGGAGTGCAAGGTCACAGTCTCTCAGCTGGGTGTCATACCCACAGGATTTGCAGGGGCCAGGCTGTACAACAGCCCATGGACGCAGGACTACACAATGTTCACCAGTGGTGACGGTTGTTCAGTGGTGCCAGTGGTGCTGCTGCTGCTGGCAGTGGTGGGGGGAAGCTCCAGCCCATCCCCTGCAGCCTTGGACGGCTGCCCACTGGGGCTGCTGCTGCTGGTGGTGGTGCTAGTGGTGGTGCTGGCAGTGGTGGGGGGAGGTTTCAGCCCATCCCCTGCAGCCTCAGATGGCTGACCACTAGGGTTGCTGCTGCTGGTGGCGGTGCTGGCAGTGGTGGGGGGAGGCTCCAGCCCATCCCCTGCTGCCTCGGACGGCTGCCCACTGGGGCTGCTGCTGCTGGTGGTGGTGCTGGCAGTGGTGCTGGTGGCAGAGCTGGTGCTGGCAGTGGTTGGGGGAGCCTCCAGACCATCCCCTGCATCCTTGGATGGCTGCCCACTGGGGCTGCTGCTGCTAGTGGTGGTGCTGGTGGCGGGGCTGGCAGTGGTGGGGGAGGCTCCAGCCCATCTCCTGCAGCCTCGGGCGGCTGTACTGCCATTGTTGGTGGTGGGGGCTCCGAATGCGTCCCAGCACCAGGCCTCTTGTCCTTTCTGCCTGCTTGTGCAGACCCCTTGCCCTTCTTGCCAGCAGCTGGGGATGGCTGGCTGCTCCTTTTGGCAGCAGCTGGGGACTGCTCCTTGCTCTTCCTTTCAGCAGCCGGTGATTGCTCCTTGCCCTTCCTTGCTGCTGCTGGCAGTGGTGGGAGGAAGCTCCAGCCCATCCCCTGCAGCCTCAGATGGCTGCCCACTGGGGCTGCTGCTGCTGGTGGCGGTGCTGGCAGTGGTGGGGGAGGCTCCAGCCCGTCCCCTGCAGCCTCGGACGGCTGCCCACTGGGGCTGCTGCTGGTGGTGGTGCTGGTGGCAGTGCTGGTGGCGGTGCTGACATTGGTGGGGGGTGGCTCCAGCCCATCCCCTGCAGCCTCGGATGGCTGCCCACTGGGGCTGCTGCTGCTGGTGGCAGTGCTGGTGGCAGTGCTGGCAGTGGTGGGGGGAGGCTCCAGCCCATCCCCTGCAGCCTCAGACGGCTGCACCACCTTTGTTGGAGGTGGGGACTATCACTGAGTCCCAGCACCAGGCCTCTTGTCCTTTCTGCCTGCTAGTGCAGGCCCCTTGCCCTTCCTGCCAGCAGCTCGGGATGGCTCCCTGCTCCTTTTGGCAGAAGCTGAGAACTGCTCCTTGCCCTTCCTTTCAGCAGCCGGGGTTGCTCCTTGTGCTTCCTTTTAGCAGCTGGGGGTGCCTCCTTGCCCTTCCTTGCAGCAGCTGTGGTGCTTCCGTGCCGTTCCTTGCAGCAGCTGGGGGTGCCTCTTTGCCCTTCCTTGCAGCACTTGGTGCAGGCACCCTTTCAGTGTGGCTGCCTGGTGCCCGGGATCCACTGCCACCTGGAGTAGCTGTGGACACTACTGTGCCCGTGGACTGGGTGGCTGAGGTGCTTGCCTGGGTTTTTGTCACCCTAGCCTAACGTGAGGGAAAGGGGGGTAGGGAAGAGGTCAATGGTGGAGAGGAAATGCTTCTTAGGGACATTGGGGCAGGAGGAGTGAGAAGGTACGGGAGTGGAGGAAGAGGGAGTGATAGTAGGAGGTGTTGGTCTGCTGTGTTTGGGTGCAGGTGCATGGGCTGGATGCTGTTGTGAGATGGATGGCAGTTGGGTGTCTGAGTGCCTGCGTTTGTGTACTTTAGGAGGAGGGGGCACAGACACAGTGGGAGAGGACACAGGGGACATGCGCATGGATGTGGGGTGGTGACTGCCAGTGAGGTGTGTGCTCTGATAGGTGTGCTGGTGATGGTGGTAGTGGATGAGGATGTAGTGCATGCAGGTGTGATTGGAGACACAACTGGGAAAGAGATGGAAGATGAGGAGGAGGGGGACACAGAAGAAATAGTGAATGTTGGTATGTCTGCATCGGGATGGTGTTTGTGTCAGTGCCTGTGGGATGATGTGTGGTGCTTGTGTTTGCCATGTCCACTCTTGTGTGTTGTCCTGGGTGCATGCTCATCTGCCTGTGTGCTTGGGATAGGTTGGGATTGAGGAAAATGGGATTGGGTAGAGGAAGTTGGAGGGTGAAAACAGGGACAATGGCTGCCATCGGAGAGGAGGCCAGAGCCTGGATTGATCTCTGTTGGGCCGCCAATCCACTGTGGATGACCTCCAGGAATGCATTGCATTTTTGCATCAGGGATGTCAGCCCCTGTATGGCATTCACAATGGTTGATTGCCCTACAGAGATGGATCTCAGGAGGTCAATAGCCTCCTCTCTCAGGGCAGCAGTGCTCACAAGGACAAGGGCTGAAGAACGTTATAATAAGGCACATGGGTGAACCAGCCGGATCATCGAGAGAACCTTCAGACTCGTGAAGGCCAGGTTCAGGTGCCTCCATCTGACAGGTGGATCCCTGTGCTACTCACCTGAGAAGGTCTGCCAGATAGTAGTGGCATGCTGCATGTTCCACAACCTGGCCCTCAGACGCCATGTACCTTTTCTGCACGAGGAGGAGACAGGAGAATCCCCTATGGCAGTAGTGGACTCTGAGGTCAGTGAGGATGGAGATGCTGAGGATGAGGATAAGGACAACAGAACATCAGTAATCCGTCAGTACTTCCAATAACACGCACGTGAGACAGTGTAGATTAACATTTCTGTGACTATTGGTGTATTCTGTGTGGCTGTGACAAGATGGCATTCACTTCCTTTTACCGCTACTTACTGTCACCTATGGTTTGTCATATTGCAAATGTTGGTGATATAACAACTGTGTACTGATGTGCTGACTACAGCCAGCTACAGGTCATTATTTCTATGTTCTCACAATGTACAGTACATTTGCAATGGATGTAACTGTTTCCATTAATACACATTTTCAACACATGGCATACAAGTAGTCGAGTTGTGTCCAAGGGTGTTTACTGTAGTGTTAAAAATTGAGGGGAAAGTGCAATGAATGGGGTGATGATGGAGGAAAGTCCAGGGTATTGTTCCAGTCTGTTTGTAGCACAGAGGCAGTGTCCAAGAGGCCATAGGAAGGGGAACAAAGGCAGTTCAAAGTCGACAAGGTGACAGTGTGGGACACAAGGGGGATAATCAGGAGAGTCTCATTTCCTGGTGGTGGTCTTGGGAAGTGTCTCTGGCTTCTGTCTGGGTTGCAGGGAATGTTTGTGGGGGGGGTTCACCTTCTGCAGTGGGAGGGATGCTGGTGGCCAGTGGGTCCTGTGGCGGGACCTCCTGCCCACTAGCGGGAGTGGAAGTGGAGGGCTGGTCAATGGACTGGCTAGTGGTAGGGGCCCACTGGTGTGCTGTTGCCTCCCTCATAATGTTGGCCATGTCTGCCAGCACCCCTTCTATGGAGACCAGCGTAGTGTTGATGATATACAAGTCCTCCCTGATCCCCTAATACTGTCCCTCCTGCAGCCGCCTGTTCTCCTGCACGTTGTCCAGGATCTGGCCCATCGTGTCCTGGGAATGTTGGTAGGCTCCCAGGATCTCGGAGAGTGTCTCCTGGAGAGTCAGTTCCCTGCTCCTGTCCTCCCCCTGGCACACAGTGGTCCTCTCAGTGTTCCTCTTGGCCTGTGCCTCTGTCCCCTGAACAGTGTGCCCACTGCCACTGACCCCAGGTCCCTGATTGTTTTGTGGGCAAAGTGTGTGGCCTGATGTCCCTGTACTGGCTGGCACACCGCTGATTGATGTGTCCTGAGGACAGAGGTGTGGGTATGCTGGGTGGATGCTGTGGTGTTGGATCCTGATGGGGGAGGCTCTGTGGTGGTCTGTGAGTGGGCTTGGGTGACCGGCTATCAAGTGGTCCCTGATGGGCCAGGTAGGTCATTCAGATCCAGAAGTCCAGAGTTACTGTCATCACTGTGGGCATCTTCTGTTGGGGGACTGGATAGTCGTGCACCTACTCTCCACTAACATTGGCTGGGGTACCTGTGGAGATGTAAGTGATGTATTATGCTTCATGTGTATGACATATTGTACATCCCTATCCTCCCCCCTATGGTTGCTGTTGCCCTGCCACCTTTTGTTTGTGTATTGTGATGTATTGTGGGATTGTTAGTTTCCCTATGCAGTACATGCTTTGGTGATGGGTGTCAATGCAGGGCTGGGAGGGGTGTCCATGCATTGGTATAGCATGCAGGATTTGGCATTGGGGTTAGTCATATGTGTAGGTGCAGTGCGTGGGTTGTAGTGGAGTGATGGCAGCAAGGGTGAAGGTGTGAGATGGCATGCAGGTATGCGGGGTTATAAGTGTTAAATGTTGACTTACCAGTGTCTAGTCCTCGGCTACTCCAGCGAGTCCCTCAGGATGCAGTAATGCCAGTTCTTGCTCCTCCCATGTTGTGAGCTGTAGGGGAGGAGGTGGGGGTACACCGCCAGTCCTCTGTATGGCGAGCTGTTGCCTTGCTGCTATGGAACGTACCTTCCCCCGTAGGTCGTTCCACCTCTTCCTGATGTCGTCCCTTGTTCTTGGGTGCTGTCACAAGGGGTTCACCCTTTCCACGATTCTCCACGATAGCTCCATCTTCCGGGCAATGGAAATCTGCTGTACCTGTGCCCCAAACAGCTGTGGCTCTACCCTGACAATTTCCTCCACCTTGACTCTTAACTCCTCCTCAGTGAAACCGGAGTGCCTTTGTGGTGCCATGGGTGTTGTATGTTGTGTGTTGGTGCAAGTGTGTTGGGTGATGTGGTGGTGTGTGAGATGTGGGGTGCGTGAGGGATGTATAGGTGTCAGTGATGTGTTTTTAGTTCTCTCTGTACTGTTGGTGGTGGTGTTGGCAAAGGGTTGTGGGTACTGTGGGTGTGTGTTTTATAGTGGTGTGGGTGTGGTGTGTGTATGGATGTCAGGTGTGTGTTTTTGGTATTGGCCAATATGGTGTTGTTTTGTATGTGGGTGTCCATTCTGAGCATGGCGGTATGTACCACCAATGGTTTACCACTATTGAATGTCCGCTGTGGCGATTAGTGGGTCATAATATGGTGGGTGTTGTTTTGTTGGCGTAACGCTATAGGTGTTGGTACCGCCACTTTAGCACTGACTGACCTTTGGGCTGGCGGATTTGTGTGTGTGGCAGTATTTTGTCAGATTGGTGTGTGTGTGTGATAAAATGGCTAACAGATATTCTCCACTGCGGCGGTATGTTGGCGCCCGTCAGCATGGTGGTAAGCGGGATTTACCGCCAGTGTCATAATGAGGGCCTTTATGTATTTCTGACTTGTCAGGAACTTTTTTATGCAAGGCACTTTGATGTTACAAACTACAGAGTTTGTGCTGCATAAAAATATAAAACAAAATGACATATTGAACATATAGGCTGGCTTTTATAAAAATGAAGGAGCTCTTTGTATCCTTGCGATGATGTGACAAACACAAATTTATTAGTCATCAGATATGATTGAAATTCAATAAAATCAGTTGAGGAAGATGTCAACTTCGCTAGTAACAGAGTTCTATTGGGTCCCATTACTTTATTTCCTTTGGTCTGAAATCTTTCACCCACTATCAATTTATCTTTCATCGGTTCGCATTCTATTTTTTCTTCTGAGATACGGTTTAAAGCGGGACCTCATAAATAACTCCCTTTGTGACCAATGTACTTTTTGCAAGTTGACATTCAATTTTATTTTATCTTACTTTTGATTTTCACTGAGTTACGGTTCGTGTTCTTACGATTTTCTGTTGCCAGCCAAGAACTGAATAAATCAGTTTTAGTGTTACACAAACTAGAGCCACTCATTTTAACTAGTTTCACCACATTTCCAGTGGAGACAGGCAGCCACGTTTAGGCATTATTTTTTAATACGTTTTGTCTGAATTTCTTGGTAGCTTTCAGACAACATTAGTTTTGTCGTGTAGTACTTTTCACTTTTATTTTTATTACCTCTTTCTGTAAATCTATGTAAATGCATTAAAAAGTTAGACTACTTTTCTTTTCCTAATTCTATGTCAATTTGTTGTATTTTTGGGATAAGCCTTTTAGGTGTACCTCTTTCCACAAATGGAACTCTATTTAGCTGCAGAAAGAAATGCTAGGCAAACGATTAATGAAAGTTGTTGTTTGCTACATAAAGCATTTAGGGCCAGATGTGGTTAGCTTTTTTCTTGTAGCAAATGGCCAGATTTGCAGAATCGGGCCGTTTGCGACAAGAAAAAAGCATTTTGCGATGCACAGACCCAATTTTGTGATTCGGTAATCTACTTACCGGATCACAAAAAGGGATTGAGAGTCGCATTTAGGAAGGGGTGTTCCCTTCAAATTGGTGCTTAACCAGTCGCAAACGGGAAGGGTTCCCCAGGGGACCCATTCTCCTTTGTGAATGGATGTGGAAACATTTTTTCAGAGCAGGCTATCGTCCCACGGACCACTGCCTGCTCTGAAAAAATCAAAATAAACTTTTCATTTTTTGTTTTTAAATGCATCCCGTTTCCCTTTAAGTATTGCTTACGGGCGCACCAGATTTGAAAACATGGCGGGCCTTGACGCTGCGCTGGTCATGGACAGAATATCAGGTGCTATGTAAACTATCAGACAAAGGTCAGATGCACACTGGATGTGATGCTTGGGAGTCATTTACCACTAAATTGAAGTCAAAAACGATGAGCGCCCACCATGAAACCTGTCACTACCATAGGGCAGAGGAAAGAAGACATCCCATGCACAGGCCTGCACACATGTGAGGTAGTCATGCAGAATACACTCACTGTAAATGCACAAATAGACAGAAAATAATCGAGGGGTTGGAAAGGATCAAAAATCCAGGGGTATTGTATAGTTCCGTCACAGTAGGGTTAGACTCTTGTAGTGGAGCGAGGTGTGTGTGTCGGAGTTTGAGGGATGTATGTACACAATATTCTTTAGAGGATGTGGCCATGCTGCACACATTCCAAATAATGATGTACTTTGGTATCCGTTTGTCTAGTGAAGTAGCCATACAGTATGGAGGTGTAAGGAGGAATGAAGCACTGACGAAAGGCTGCGCTCTGTGAGTGGTGGGAGGGGCACTTGACCTGTATCATCATGGCATGGTGTATGCCCCTGTGTGTGTGTGCATCTCAATAATGTATAAATGTGTGCAGTGGCATCTTAACAACTTTAGGAGAACAATATAAACAATAAAGGAAACAGGGAACCTTCTACGTCAGGTGACAGAACATTTCCCAGCCATACATCCCCAATGGCATGCCAACAGTAGTGCATCCCTGCAAAGAGAATAAAACAAGTTCACTTTGAAGTCTCTGTGAGGCATAGGAAGTGTTGGACAAGTGAGTACACGTCTCGGGGCCACTACGGGTGCCTTTACATTCAGACCTGGGTGTCTTGAGTCAAGTGATGCAATGCCTGGCCTTCACGTTAAGAAAGTATATGCATCATTTTCCAGGGCCCCTGTATTGCCTTAGGTGTAAAAATCGGGAGCTTATCATTTAGGGTGAATGGATGCTATTCTTGTGCTCTCTGTTGAGAATGTATTTATCCCAGTTCCCAACTCCCTTTCTTAATTGGCCTTTGGCTTTCATTGCAGCATGTTGGCCTCGTCGCAAACCCAAAGTAGTAGAGTTTGCAACCACAGCCTCATATCTGGTAATGAGGGAGCCTTCCAGGTCATATCTTTTTGGCGTTTAAAAACAGCCAATGTCTTCTGAGTGCAAGGGTCGGGAGGGGTGGTTTGCAGCAGTTTGGCAATCAGTGGCTGGCAAATGTCATATTGGAGCTTCCTGTTGCAACTGGAATACTGTCACAGTGGGTGAACACTGGGTGCGGCTGGTGAGATCTATGATCCCCGGCTGATAAGGTAGACTCCTCCAGAGCAGGCCGCAGATAGGGCCTGTCACACCCTCGATGCCCTGTGGCAATTACTCCTCCCTCGTTGGCAACACACTCATAAGAAATAGAAGTCAGTAAGTTCCTGCCTGTGTGTAGGAAGGTCCGGGTGGCTTGCGATGGTTAGGAATGCTCGATAGGCAGGAGTATATGTGGATATTTGGTGTGCGGGCGGAGATCTCGGTTTTAGGCGTCTGACATGGCCGCCTTCTTAGCCATGCTTCAGCTATTCAGTATGGTTAATGTTATGCACCTTTTGCTCTGCATTGAATTGATATTTGTCTAAGTGACAATGCACAGAAACATAAGGGGGCTTCTATTGATTTTCGCGCCAGAAATATAAAGGGAGACCTTACGTAATCAGGTGCCCAAGGACGACGGTTTGATTTGATCTCAACTCCTTCAAAGCTCATGTCGTTGATAACGCGTCCAGCCCTTATAAATTACCTGTACCTGGACACGTTGGAGGTCGGTGAATCTTTTAACCGAGTCGGGCTCTCCTCATCCTCAATAGTCGAGTCACTCAGATCAATAATCAATAACTGTTGTAATCGGTAATCAATACTCAATTAATAGATCAATATAACACATCAGAAATCAATAACAGTTGGTATTTCGGCGCACCATGACCTTTCAGTCATGAATAACCACATCAGTTTATTAAAAGTTAGTGAATTTATTTCCCTATATTAACAAAGCTAGCACGATATATATATGTCTCAAGACCAATTGATATATGTATATGAACATTACTAGCTGTCCATAACGGCGGAAGAAACGCAATCTACGTAAAATCTGAATGATGATACACTCTGTTATAGCAATGCAAATCACCAATGTGACTAACTGTATTTGACTAATTGCATACATTCGGTCAGCATAACAAGATTTCAATTCTTCATGATACATTGAATGAAGACCTCGACTAACCTCTAATTAGCATTGGCATGTGGGGCTTCATGCAAAACGAATTTAGTCAACACAAATTTGGAAAACTTCTAGCTAGGATCCTATCAAAGTAGCAGTTGGTACCTAAAAGGAAAAACACAATGCATAATACATTTATCCTTTCATATTTACCAAATACAATCAGCATTCAAGCAAAGTCTTCGTCCTTCAGGTACCGGTTGATCAGCATGGGGCAAATTTCAAAAGGGGCAAAGTTAAGGGCAGGCTTCCTTGCAGCGGCAAGGAGAATAGGGCAAAGTTACTGCATGGGCAAGATGGGGGTAAATTAAAGTTAAAGTCTCTAGGGTGAGAATTCTTAAAGTCTCCTTCTCTCAGATAGAGAAAAGGGCATCAGGGTGTCGTCCAAAATGGAGTCTGGCATCAGGCTTCAAACTGGCATCGATGAAAATGGCTGACTTCTCTTTGTCCGGTGGGTTTAAGTAAGAAACATTCCAAATTCTGTAGGGTCTTCCATTGGAGGGTTCATAGGTTGGCTTCAAATTGTCCAATCAAAAATTGTCTTTTACTAGCGCCCATTTATGCATACACTGTCCTTGGAGCCTTGGAACACAAATTGTATCATGGTTTGCCAATTATTTTACTATCTGTACCTCCATTGTCCGCACCTGCAGAGGCTGACCTTGTATCAAAGGGGATGTAACCGGCCTAGCACGAAACCTTGGAGATAAGTGTACCAGCCAGTTTCTACTGGAAAAATACAACTTCAAGCAAGAATATATTTCATTAATTCAAGGAAAAAAAGAATCACGCAGTTAGAATTTGAAACCAAGCAACTAGGCCAAAGCCTGTACTAAATTTAAGCTAAGCAAAACAGTATTCAAACAAGAAATCATGGCATACATTTGCGATTATGACGGATTAGTACAATTTTAATACTTCGTGATTAATAAAGCTCGTTTATAATGATGGCGAACTACCCCGAGGGCACAATTTCCCTCGTACATTATTTCTTTTACTAAAATCACACTTCATTATGTGTTTTCGATTACACGGTATACATGAATATATGTCGGACCTTCTTTTTCTGCGTCATCAATCCCTCCTCTGATGACTAATTATGTCATCACATCAAACCTACCCACAAATTTTATTCCATTAAAATTCTGTATAGTAACTTGGCACTTCAGTCAATTCCCTTTTTCTTTTAGTCCCTTTTGACTTCTCCCTATATATTTCCACCATTTTGTTCTCTATTTTCTCTTCTCTTTTTCTTTTGTTCCTTGCTTTTAACATTTTGAAAGCTTTCCATATTCCCCAAGAGCCTAATAAACAAATTAATATTATCAATATTCCCTTTACTATTTTTAGTAACAATCCGTTCCAAACGTTGCTGAGCCAATTTCCCACGGAAGCAAATCCCTTTCCAACTTTCTCCCAAACTCCGGGTTCTTTCAATTCCTTTAAATCTACACTTTCTTTAGTTAAATTTGTAAGCATCGTTCTAATTTTTCCACTGTTGTCTGGTATATATGTACAACAGTGACGCGTGCCAAGCATTTTGCCACTGCCGCCATCCTTTGCTAAAAGAATGTCTAAGGCAAGCCGATTTTGAAGAGTCATAGCTCTTTCTGCAGCGAGTTCAGCATCCATCAGGATTATAGCTCCTGAAAACTTTGTCAGCATGTTATCCACAATAGTAGACAACTTTCGTATTTTGATAGAATTCAATATGAATCCTACTGAAGGAATCAATGCTCCAAATATGTCTCCTACCACACCAGAAGCTGTCTCCCTTTTCTGAACACGATGTGATTCAGACAGCCTTGGTAATTTCTTTAAGTCGTCTAGTTGGTAAACCTTTGGGAACACTATTCCCAAATAACACCTCCCATACCATCCTTTAGGAAGACGATAATAGGCGTTGAGTCCACAAATATAATACACTCCAGGAATAACTGGGTCTTGTCCATTCAGCATGAACGTCCACTTAGATTGAAATGCATATGTATGTTTACATTCACTCGTTCCCACAAAAACTGTGTCATAATATGATGGAAATCTATGTATACAAAATCTTCCTACATGCAATGTATCTAAAGCTATTTTCCCTTGTGTCTTTATTGCAGCAAAAGCATAATTATCTACAGACGTCCTTTCGTGTAATTCCCTCTCTAATTTCTCCTTCATTTCATTCTTCCTATCATCAGTGCGGTCTAAAAATTCTATTTCTACTGGTGAAAGCATGCATGTAAGGTTCTCTCTATGTGCGTGAGCTGTGTGAAAAGGTGACATCGGTTCGAAGAATTCCCTCATTAATTTGGCATAATAATCTCGAGCTATCTTACTTAGGTGCCCTATTATGGGGACATATGCAAAAGTAACATCATAATTAGTATAGAAATAGTGAATGTCCTTTTGAGCATAAAATCTGGAAGCTACTATACTACATGTAATTCCATACGTAAGAGGCATGCTGTGATACGTTACCCCCTCCACTACTGAGGTAGGTATTTGTGTACACACATAACACTCTTTCGCATCTATGGTCTCAACATACTCACTCAGTAAGCGATAGAAAACGTTAGATGAAAGTTCCTTCTTATCATGCAAGTGTCTCTCGTCTTGCTCGAGTCTCTTCAGAGCTGTTAGATCAGTAACGATAATAAGTTTAAAAGTAGAAGCATCATTCGTCTCACTCTCACTTTTACCATGCATTCCAAGAACTATTGCTACGATTATTAGTACGCATGCGGTTATTAAGCCTATACACATGTATTTACAATACTTCATTTTACGCCCCTGTGTAGTGAAGCTAGTCATGATCTGTATAGAATCAGAAAGCTGAAGACACTTTATCAAAGCGTGTTTGCAGGTATTTACAAAGCTGAACGAGTTCAATGTTCACACAGTTTTCTTTAGCAGCTTAGTCTCTTATCGGTTAGCAGCGTTGTCTCAAAATCGGTTTCAAAGTCAATCAAGTTAGCAATGTCTTAGCCGGTTGAAAAGTCAATCAAGTTATCAATGGTTTCAATCAACAGAGTCCATAAAGTTTTTATTTCCAAAATTAAGTTCTGCCTCTTCGTTCTCAAGACTGAGGGATACGAATTCGTCTGACCAATCGTTATTGGCTACGTACGCCCACTCCGGACCAGAATACCTCCTGCTTGGTATCCTTTTTCTTTTCAACTTTGCATCTCCCTTTGATTCTTTCTCACTGATACTTTCCTCTTTGGCCAAGTCCTTTTCTTCACTTGGTGTTAGTACTACAACAGACACTTCCTTTCTTTTCTCTTTCACTCTTGGCCCTTCACTGTCGTTCAACGTTTCTCTAGTTCTTAGTTTTACTGGCGATATGGTTGGTCTTCTTTTTGCACTCTGTCCACTTGATGGACCTGCGATCTCTTGGGAGTCAATCAGGTTTTCCTTTTCTTTTTCTGTATCGTCTGCTTCTGGGAAAGCCCTCCTCTGATCAGGCTCTCCTGCTTCTTCACCTGTTTCGAGCCCTTTGTCACCGTTACTTTCTTCAGGCTCTTTGTCACTTTCAGCTGCTTCAGGCTCTTTGTTACCTTCAGCTGCTTCGTCGCTGTCTGAGGCTCCTCCTTGGTCTTCCCCAAGTGAATCAGTGGCTTCGTCCTCAGAAAATATTTCTCCCTCCTCTATTTCTGCTTGTTCGCTTCTAGTTCTGTTTCGCTCTGCCTCAGCGCTTAGTACTTTGTTATCAGATACTGGTAACTTCAGCGCTTCAACTTCCTCATCTGTGGGACACAAAACCCTCTTTGTGTGACTGGCGTGAATCCAGTTGGGAACTCCCGCACACTTCACAGCGGTGGTAGTCGTCAAAATCACTTGGAAAGGTCCTTTCCAACGGGGTTCCAAACACGACTTCCTCACGTGCTTCTTTATCACGACCCAGTCACCTGCTTTCAGGGCGTGTCCTGGACCTTGGATCGGTGGCAAGGTGGTTGCCTCCACCTGGTGAGAGAACGATCGAACCACATCAGCTAGACCTTTGCAGTAGTCTAACACCATATCATCTGTAATATTCAAAAGCGCATTTGCAGGAACTGCTGGAAGTCTCATAGCTCTGCCCATGAGAATCTCGTGTGGGGACAGTCCAGTCTTTCTGTCAGGGGTGTTTCTCATTGACATTATTACCAAAGGCAATGCGTCAGGCCATTTCAAGTTTGTTGATGCACATATTTTCGCCATTCTCGATTTCAATGTGCCATTCATTTGCTCCACTAGACCTGATGCTTCAGGGCGGTAGCTACAATGCAGCTTTTGCTCAATGTTCAGTGCTGCACAAAGCAATTTTATTACTTCATTATTGAAGTGACTTCCCCTATCTGATTCTAAAGAGATCGGGAATCCGAAACGTGGTATTAACTCTCTCAAGAGTAGTTTTGCAACTGTGAGACTGTCATTTCTGCGTGTAGGGTATGCTTCAATCCAGTGACTAAAAATGCACACAAACACCAACACATACTTCAAGCCTCCATGCACAGGCATCTCAATGAAGTCCATTTGCATCCTGCTGAATGGACCCCCTGCTCTTCCAATGTGGCTCAAATTTACTACGGTTCCCTTCCCTGCGTTCATCTGTTGGCAAATGACGCAACGGTGGCAAACTGCTTCAGCAACTTGACGGAATTTGGGGTTAAACCAATCAGTTTTGAACAACCTAATCATGGCATCCCTCCCAAGATGAGCTTGTCCATGGTAAAACCTGGCTATCTGTGTCAAAAGGCTATTTGGAAGAACGAATTTCCCTTCACTTGAAACCCATAATTCATCTAGTCTCTTTACACATTGTGATTTGGTCCACGAGAGTTTCTCATCCTCACTGACATCATTCTGTAAGGATTTCAATTCGTCCATCGTATCTATCACCTTTAGAGCAAATATTTCGCTTGGTTCGAGTTCTGGTTCACTTATCGAATTCCATTAATCCCTAAGCAATATACAGTTCAATGCGCAAAACCTTGCGACTTGATCCGCATATCCATTTCCCAGAGAAACATAATCCTGTCCCTTCGAATGTGCACTGCATTTTACCACTGCTACTTCTCCTGGTAGTTGGATGGCATGTAACAATTCTTTTATTCTTTGGCAATTTTTCACTGGCGATCCTGAAGAGGTCATGAAGCCTCTCTGTGACCACAATTGTCCGAAATCATGCACTATTCCAAACCTGTACTGGCTGTCAGTGTAAATGGTAACTTTCATCAATGCAGAGAGTTGGCAAGCTCTAGTAAGGGCTACCAATTCTGCTACCTGTGCAGAGTAAACTCCTTGAAGCCAAGATGCTTCCAAAACACCTGTTACTGTGCATACAGCGTACCCTGCTTTCAATACACCCAGTGCATCTCTTAAACATGAACCATCAACAAAAATAATTTAATCATTTTCTTCCAATCGGGTATCTTTGATATCAGGTCTTGGTTTGGTGCAAAATTCAGTCACCTGAAGGCAGTCGTGCTCGATGTCTCCAGCGTTCTCAATTTCAGCATTTTCACCGGGAAACAAGGTTGCTGGATTCAACGTAGTGCACCTTTTCAGCTGCACATTAGGTGATCCCAGAATTATTGTTTCGTACCTTGTGAGTCTAGCACCAGTCATGTGCTGTGTTCGGGAATGTGTCAAAAGTATCTCGACTGAGTGAGGGACCATGACTGTTAAAGGGTGTCCCATCACTATTCCTTCACTCTGTGTGAGGCTGATACCAACTGCGGCTACGGCGCGCAAGCACCCTGGCAGTGCTGCTGCGACCGGATCCAAAGTAGCTGAAAAATACGCTACTGGTCTGTTTCTGCCACCATGGGCTTGGGTCAAGACAGACAAGGAACATGCATCACGTTCATAACAAAACAATGTGAAAGGCTTTGTGTAGTCAGGCATACCTAAAGCTGGAGCCCTGCACATGCATTCTTTCAATTCAATAAAAGCATCCATCTCATCTCCTTTCAGCTCAATTTCATCCAATGCATCCTTCTGGGTCAGTTTCAGTAAAGGTTTTGCGAGGGTGGAGAAGTTGGGAATCCATTGGCGACAGTAACTCACCATTCCCAAAAACTTCCTCACCTCCCTCCTCGTCTTTGGTGGACTCATTTGAAGTACACTTGTTATTCTTTCCTTCATTATTCTCCGTGACCCTTTCTCTATTTGGTGACCCAAATATTTCACTTTCTTCTGACAGAACTGTAATTTTGAAGGAGACACCTTGTGTCCATTCCTTCCCAAATGGTTCAATAGGGCAATGGTGTCGGCTGTGCAGTCACTTTCTGTCTTGGATGCAATCAGTAAGTCATCAATGTACTGTACTAGGGTTGACTCGAATGGCAATTCTAACGCTTCCAAGTCTTTCTTTAGAATCTGATTGAAAATTGACGGTGACTCCGAAAACCCTTGAGGAATTCGACACCAACTGTAAACTCTGTCTAAGAATTTGAAACAAAAGAGAAATTGGCTGTCCTCATGAAGAGGCACCGAAAAGAATGCTTGTGACAAGTCGATGACTGAGAACCACTCGGCATCGCAAGGGACTTGAAACATTATCACAGCTGGATTTGGTACTAAAGGGCAGCATTTAATTATTATGTCATTTATTTTCCTCAAGTCCTGCACAATTCGTACCTTTCCACTTGGCTTTATTAGTCCCATAATTGGTGAATTACATGGACTGCTTAACACTTCTTTCAGTACTCCCTGCTTTACAAACTCATCAATGAGTTGGGCGACTTTCATGAGGGTGTCTTGTGCCATATGGTACTGTGGGGTCTGGGGAAAGGTTACATTGGGTTTTACAGTCACTTTCACTGGTTCCACTCCTTTCACCAATCCCACCTCTTTTCCTGTCATATCCCACACTTCTTTTCCGACTGTTTCCTGTAACTCAGCTGGAATATCTGCTTCAGTGATCATCGGAAAAAGGGTAATCAGAGGATACTCTTCATCGACAGTCTCCATCTCATCCCCTTCTACACTGTCCTCTTCTTCCTCATCACTGCTCGTCTGAATTCTAATTCCATCGTTCGAACACATAATCGAACATCCCAATTTGCACAATAGGTCTCTCCCTAACAGTGATATCGGGCTTGAGTCACATACCACAAAATGATGTGACCCTTGATAGTTACCAATTCTGACTTGTACTGGGTCTGTGATTGGGTTCGTCAGGTACCTGTTTGCTACTCCCACTACTTGAACTGTTCTCCCTGAAAGTGGCAGATTTGGTACCTCAATGCTCCTGACAGTGGAACGTGTAGCTCCTGTGTCAACCAAGAATGAAACGCGATGACCCATAAATCTTCCCTCTACATACGGACCCTTTTGATCAACTTCCAAAGATGCTGCAAGCACACAATTTCCCTCCTCATCTGAACTTTCATTCTCCCATGCATCGTTTATTCCATTCTCGCTGTGTAGTGGGAATTGGTGTACTGTGTCATTTTGACTCATTCCCTGACCCGTGACCTGTTGAGGAAGCATTGCTTGCTGCTGATTCATTGGTGCTAAGGGTATTTGCATTTGCTGATTAGGTACCATAGGAAACTGCTGTTGCATTGGCTGCAATTGTGTCATTTGCACACGAGGCATTTGCACCTGTTGCGGTTGCATGGGTTGTAGATCCTGCATCTGGTTTATATTGTTTTGAAAATGTGGGTTCGGACCTCTCAGTTTCGGTCCTCTCATAGTCTGAAATGCATTGACATCATTGTTTTGCTGACCTACACCTTCCTGCACCATCATTGGGCACTCCCGTTTCCAATGCCCGCACGTGTGACATGGCATCACCTTCTTCATTGCCTGTATACCATTTGGAATCATAACGGTATTCAAATCAGGACCATTATTCACAAAACCTCCTCGACCTCTGCCTCTCATCTGCGGCTGAAACATAGCATTTCCCTGTTGCTGCGGCTGCAGCATCTGTTGTTGAAAACCTTGCAAACCTTGTAAACCTGTCTGAGCTGCTCTGAGCTGCATCACCATCACCTTTTCCTTCAATCTTTTCTGCTTTGTCTCAATCTCATCACTGCAGTATTTTGCATAATTCAACACTTCATTGATCGACTTTGACTGCCAACAAATCAAATGTGATTTAATCATCTGGCTAATTTCGGGTCTCAGCCCTTCCACAAACCTGAACACAAAATGGAGCATGTCCTTTGGCTCAATCGTTTCCGTGCCACTGTAATTTCTAAACGCTTTCAACAACCTCTCATAATACGCATGTATAGATTCTTTAATCTCTTGAGCGGTCCTGTCAATCCTTTGCCAATCCACATTTTTCGACGCAACCTTGGTTTTCAAGTGCTCGATCACCTTGTGGTACAAACTCATTACCATAGGTGATGGCGCACCTGTGTCTCTATCTCTCTCTGGTTCACTCGTCGGCCAACCTACAGCCCTTTTACAATCTTCCCACAAATCTGCCGGAACCACAATTTCAAATAAGGTATTCAGGTCTTCCCAGAGACACTTCACGAGTTTCACAAATCTATCCATTTGTTGATACCACTCAATCGGCTTCTCTCTTAATTTGGGAAAGTCATCCGTAAAGGATTGAATATCGCACCTGTGCCATGGTACATGCACAAGTTTTCCCCCTGCTGTCTCTCTCATTGGTAACATGGTTATCAGATCGTCATTCTGTTGTTTTTTCTCACTTCGTTCTTAAGTATTTTCCTTCTTTTTATCCTTTTTCTTGACCCACCTGCTTTCCCACTTGTCTAAACATCTCCAAACCTGTGCACTCTGCAGTATCTCTTTAAGGTGTGTTTTCATCCCTGCGGATCTCATGTGTTCAAAATCTTTTGTCTCAAAGTCTAACCTGTAACTTCTGCTTAGATGTTTGGTCTTACCTATATCGATCTCGTTTCTGTCTGCAATTTCTTGTAATTTCTTATGTATGTTGCTCACTTCTCTTGTAATCCTAGGGCACATGTATCTTAGTTCTTCTTCTGTGTATGATTCTAATCTGTTCAAACCCATTGTTCCCTCTACCAGTTCATCTGCCTCCATACCCAACCTTATTTTATTCAGGTATTCTTCTCCCTTCCCGCTTGATGTACTCTGTGGGGAGTTCAGGCTGTTGAACCATTGTGTCAACTGTTGCACGTTCAGTCCCATCAATGTAGCAGTTACATCAACTGCCATCGACGGTTTCTGTAATGTTTCAGTCTGTGAGGTTAACGGTACTAATAGTGGTGGATGTGACCTTACCACGGTTGACGGAGCACAAATTGGAACTGGACTAAATTCCGACAAGGACCCAGATCCATTTGGCAGTGCCGCTATCGGAGTTGTCTCTGGAGTGGTTTCTATGCATCTTCTCCCTGTCCCATTCTGTATCATTAACCCTTGGTCGCTGGTGCTTGAATTTGCCTGTATGTACAGTGGTACTGGTGGACCTACAGTGATAGGTAGAGATATTGCATCTGGATTCTGTCTGTTCCCCGAATTCTGTGGCATGTTAATCCCCACATTGTGGTTCATCATTGCTGGCATACCTAACTGGCTTTCTACTACTCGCGCTTCTTGCGTTTGCTTTTGGGGCATCGAGAACTGTGTTGATTCAGCTTGAATCAATGTCGGTCTCTGATAGTTTTGTCCTCCCTGCGCCATTGAATCGGAAGTCATTCCCACATTATGCTCATCGCAACAGTGCCTTTGAACCTGTGGCTGATAGTTATCAGCAGGTTTCAATATTGGCACGTCTGGGTACATTCTCTGAATCTGTGGTATTCGTGGTGAGAAAGGCATGTCAGAGCTGCTCGGCCTTTGAGATATTCTCAAATTTGGTGTTACATTACCCTGTATTGGTTCTGGAGGGGCAGTACTAATACTTGAGCCTTTTTCGCTTTCCACGTATGGTGGTGGGCGATCATTCAGCAATTGTATAATGAACTCCTCATCATCTGACTCGTCTCCCCTTTTCGAATTTCTATTTCCCCCTCCCTCTCTGGACTGACTCCTGTTTGTCTTACAGGTGGCTTTCCTTCCTTCCGTCTCCGCTTCCTCGGCAATCGCTGGAAACAATTTAATTCCCTGCAATACGTCTGATCTCCAAACCTTTTGTGTGCTGTCCCATCTAGCATCCGCTAGTGTCTTTTCTACTTTTCTTATTCTTGTCTAAAATTTCTTTTGTTGCTGGTTTCTAGCTATTAGCTCCCAAATTGCTAATGCCTCAAACTGTGCTGGCCTTGGAGGTACTTTCATGTCGTATAGCGCAAATCTCAGATTTTCTAAAACCCTTAGGTTAAATGACCCATGGATAGGGAACGCTACACTTCCATGTTTCTCTGTTAATTTACACCATTGTTTTAACCATAGACATGGCGCTACACCCTTTTCTTC
The DNA here is from genome assembly GCF_031143425.1 of Pleurodeles waltl. Classification (NCBI taxonomy): domain Eukaryota; kingdom Metazoa; phylum Chordata; class Amphibia; order Caudata; family Salamandridae; genus Pleurodeles; species Pleurodeles waltl. Next base: position 953,502,204 of record NC_090449.1, read on the forward strand.
AATGACGATGTAAGCTGGTGTACCCTCAGGCGGTGTTTCTTCTCCCACATTTGCTTTAATATAAACGTCTCCCCTCATGGCACTCTTAAATGCTTTGAAAAATGTAATCTTTCCGTCTTTTGTTTTTCGAAAATATGTAATCAATAAGTGACTTTAATTCCCGGAATACTCTTCGCTTGCCTTTCCCCTTCCAATTGCGCTTCACGGACTGCGTCCAATCCGTGCGCGACCCTACTCACCAACCGACCTATCCCAGCGCGGCTCCTAGTGACGTCACACTCACACACTGCGGCTGACAAAGTCCTGCGGCTTGTCCTCTTTTTATTCGGCTTCACTCATAAACTAATTTCTGCAATATAACGCGAGCACTTAACCAAAAGAATAAAACAGATCTGTCGGTTTACTACAGGAAAGGTACTACAATCGCTTCAGAAACCTTAGGGATTTTTCACTAGCCTCGGCAGTTATTCCATCTTTCTCGGTTTCCCACTTTCGCAAGCAAAATTTGACCCGCAAACTTTACTCTCAACTGATCAATGAACTATTCTAGTGCACTTTAGAATTCGTCAAATCTCAAAGTCGAAGTTTTCTTTCACTCTGCAACATTCATACCGACTTGTTGACCACGCCCGATCAACCTATTAAACCTGACCAGATCACAACATCAAATAAGTGTCACATACACTTTTCAACATACTCCGGAGTCTCTTGACCTCGCAGGGCCCATCTCAACAACAACAACCACGTGGACAATTTTCTGCTCAAAGCGCTACACACACGTGAAGTTGGACGACTTTCCTACTCTCACACCTTTGGAGGAACACTCCTCTAATATCTTTTAACTCCTTAAATCCTCCCAAACTTCTCAATTAATCTGCGGCGATAAGCTGTGCAAGCGCGAAACCCTAACTTCACTCATACCGTCACTAGAAACGCTGAGACCGTTCTCATACCTGCATGTTCCTCATTCGCAAGCTACGAGATCCCGGGAAAGTCAACGGGGACTTAGGGCATCATCATCTCTCCAACTTGTTTTATCAAAGAAAATTCTAACCTGACTCTGTCTATTGTTTGATGGGGTCCCAAAGGGCTAAACCATCAATCTCTGCTACCATCTACTCATAACGCGTCCAGCCCTTATAAATGACCTGTACCTGGACACGTTGGAGGTCGGTGAATCTTTTAACCGAGTCGGGCTCTCCTCATCCTCAATAGTCGAGTCACTCAGATCAATAATCAATAACTGTTGTAATCGGTAATCAATACTCAATTAATAGATCAATATAACACATCAGAAATCAATAACAGTTGGTATTTCGGCGCTTCATGACCTTTCAGTCATGAATAACCACATCAGTTTATTAAAAGTTAGTGAATTTATTTCCCTATATTAACAAAGCTAGCACGATATATATATGTCTCAAGACCAATTGATATATGTATATGAACATTACTAGCTGTCCATAACGGCGGAAGAAACGCAATCTACGTAAAATCTGAATGATGATACACTCTGTTATAGCAATGCAAATCACCAATGTGACTAACTGTATTTGACTAATTGCATACATTCGGTCAGCATAACAAGATTTCAATTCTTCATGATACATTGAATGAAAACCTCGACTAACCTCTAATTAGCATTGGCATGTGGGACTTCATGCAAAACTAATTTAGTCAACACAAATTTGGAAAACTTATAGCTAGGATCCTATCAAAGTAGCAGTTGGTACCTAAAAGGAAAAACACAATGCATAATACATTTATCCTTTCATATTTACCAAATACAATCAGCATTCAAGCAAAGTCTTCGTCCTTCAGGTACCGGTTGATCAGCATGGGGCAAATTTCAAAAGGGGCAAAGTTAAGGGCAGGCTTCCTTGCAGCGGCAAGGAGAATAGGGCAAAGTTACTGCATGGGCAAGACGGGGGCAAATTAAAGTTAAAGTCTCTAGGGTGAGAATTCTTAAAGTCTCCTTCTCTCAGATAGAGAAAAGGGCATCAGGGTGTCGTCCAAAATGGAGTCTGGCATCAGGCTTCAAACTGGCATCGAGGAAAATGGCTGACTTCTCTTTGTCCGGTGGGTTTAAGTAAGAAACATTCCAAATTCTGTAGGGTCTTCCATTGGAGGGTTCATAGGTTGGCTTCAAATTGTCCAATCAAAAATTGTCTTTTACTAGCGCCCATTTATGCATACACTGTCCTTGGAGCCTTGGAACACAAATTGTATCATGGTTTGCCAATTATTTTACTATCTGTACCTCCATTGTCCGCACCTGCAGAGGCTGACCTTGTATCAAAGGGGATGTAACCGGCCTAGCACGAAACCTTGGAGATAAGTGTACCAGCCAGTTTCTACTGGAAAAATACAACTTCAAGCAAGAATATATTTCATTAATTCATGGAAAAAAAGAATCACGCAGTTAGAATTTGAAACCAAGCAACTAGGCCAAAGCCTGTACTAAATTTAAGCTAAGCAAAACAGTATTCAAACAAGAAATCATGGCATACATTTGCGATTATGACGGATTAGTACAATTTTAATACTTCGTGATTAATAAAGCTTGTTTATAATGATGGCGAACTACCCCGAGGGCACAATTTCCCTCGTACATTATTTCTTTTACTAAAATCACACTTCATTCTGTGTTTTCGATTACACGGTATACATGAATATATGTCGGACCTTCTTTTTCTGCGTCATCATCGTTTAAATGCGGCGTGTAACTCATATAATGGAGCACAGTCAAACATTGCTGACATCGGAAGAAGATATAAACTGGTGCTACTCCATAAGAAAATCAACATCAAGAAACAGGTCTGGAAAGTCTTATGGGATGCTAGCATGAATAAAGATAATACAGCATTTTAGAAGATAATGAACAGATCTCTTTTAATGAGCTGGGTGCCTGAGATTGGAAGTAGGTATCCCTGCTCGGGAATGGGTCACCCGTTTCAGCAGCATTTACACTGCCCACTGCAGAGATTCAACAGGACCGGAAGAGGCTTTGACCCCCAAGGCCCAACTGTAACTGTTCAATGAAGCAGCTCCTCTGCACATATCTTTATATGAGGTAACCACAACATTTCCTAAAACCCCCACTGTTAGAGCACTGAGCCCTGACGGTATTTAGATGGACCTGTTTTAGTCCAAAATCGAATTTAGGACCTCTAATTTGCAATATCCGGAGGTCAGTCTGAAAATACAGGCAAGCTTGGCATTTGATCATACTCATTAATCATTCTGATTTTCAAAAAGGCAATCGGGCAGGCCCTATCCTACATCGCCCTATTTTCCTTCTGAATATCCTTGTCAAGTGTTGGAGTGTGCCTTTTAAAAGCAATATTAACATGAAAAGCTTGCAATGTATTGTGTGGTGAAGCTGCATAGAAAACGTGTTAACACAGAAAAATAATGCACACGTTTGAAATGTGCTCACGGGGAGTGGCTACCAATGTATACGAAGGCTAATGAAAGCTGTTAATTCCGAATTATTATGCAATAATGTTTTAAATTTGTACTAACATATCATAATTAGAGTTATGTATTAAGAGGTTGCTTATTTAAAATTAGAAGGCCTTAGCTTAGCGAGAGTCTGGGCCTAGCTGCCTGGTCTCATATTAAACTGCAATTTCCAACATGCAATGTGCTATTTTTCTGAAGGACACAAAGCTGTATTTTTCCAGAAGTTATGTGTGTGTGTAGCTGTAGTAAATTCTTTCTCATGAGAACCAACTTGCTCAAGGAGACATTCTTGCTGAATGCAACAGTGTAATTCGTGACAGATGCAGGGTTAATTGGAGAAGGAGAAAACAATGGAGACAATGACTGGAGCGCAAAGTGTAACTTTTCTTACCTGACATTCCAACCGATGAAGACATCAATAACATGGACCAATCCGCGACATGAGAACTGTGGTTTGTGGAAAATTCTGGCAAGGTGCTTGAAGAATTATTGGACAGAGATAACAATGCACCAATTATTATCCAATGAGGAGTTATGGGCTAATTAGGTAGTTTGATTTAACGGGGTGACTCAAAAAGAAAAGAGGGCAGAGATGCAGAGAGACTGAGACTTCACTCGTTCACAGAGACTTTTCACTCTTTTGCTTGATACTTTAAACCACCCTCGACCCCATTCTTACCTGATACTTACTTCTCCTCCATATGAGGGAAAGTCCTATTCCTCAGCTATGCTATATCAAGACTTTTCTCCGTCTTATCTCTGCTGATGATGAATCGACTGATGTCCTGAGGATGAAAAATGACGCTGTTTGCTGATCTGTTGGATTGGTAACTATCTGATGCAAAACTGTAATTGTCTGTTTACCTTTTCTTTGTAGGTACCAACTGCTGGTTTGATAGAGACCGTAGTTTAGATGTTTTCCAAATCCGTGTTTGATAAAATGTTTTGCATGAAGCCCAAAATGCTAATGCTAATTTGATGTTAGTTAAGACGTTCACAAATATCTGATGCAAATAGTCAAATGACTGGGTTCTTGCTTTGTTGAATTATGTATTACTGAGACTTTGCTAAGTTGCTTCATATTAATAAATGTGTTAGTAAAAACTGAATGAAAATTCTCTATGCATTGTATGCATTGATTAGATGTGTTCTAATTGCTAATTAGATGAGTTCCTAATGAGATTGATTCCTAATGAGATTAACAGAATGACATTAGATTGTAACTAATCGGGAAATAAATCTCCTAACCCTTAACTAAATTGGTGTGGTTATTCATGACTGGAAGGTCATGGTGTGTTCAACTTATTCATTTTTACTAAACGATATTGATTGACTTGTTGATTAATTATTGTAATTATTGATTGGTTTCTTGATCTATTGATTTGTGATGACAAAAAGATGTCTCGTACTGGGAAGTCCCCTAGCGTGGTCCAAAGGTTTATCGACCTAAACGCGTCTCCTTGTAAGTTTACTTATTAAGGTTCTGACGCGCTAGCAGTTTTTGGTTGCAGAGGATGGTTTGGCTCTTTGGGGCCCCAGTACGAGGGACTACGGTCTGATAGTGTTGATGGTCAAAAGCATTGGTTTCTGGTAGAGATTGATGGGCGTGGTTTGGAAGTAAGCAAGGTGTATTAGAAAAAATCGGGTTTTAGGAAAAATATTCTTTTTCAATGATGCAAATTGGAGAGATGAAGTGCCCCTAAGTCCCAAATGACTTTCCCGGAAGCTCGGAGCTTGCTGAAGGAAGTTTGAGTCTGTTCTCGGCGTTCTAGTAATAGTGTGAATGAAGTAGATTTTGCGCTTGCACAGCTTATGCATACCGCAGGTGAATTGTGAAGTTTGTGAGGATTTATGCCAGATGGTGATGTTTTAGTAGGAGTTTGCGTACTCCGCAGTATGAAAGTAGGGAAGTCAGCGAACTTCATGTGAATGTGGCGCTTTTGTGCTAAAAAATTGTCCACTTGGTTGTTGATGATGTACTGACCCTGCGTGGTCTAAGACTCCTGAGTATATTGATAAGTGTATGAGACACTTGGTTTATGATGTAATTTGTGCGGTTTAATAGGTCGATAGTGAAGTCGACAAGTCGAGTATGAGTCAAAGTGAGTAAACGAAAACTTTGATGGAGATTTGGTGAGTTCTAAAGTGCACTAGAACAATAATCCATTCACAAGTCAAGAGTAAAATTTGCGGGTCAAATTTTGCTTGCGAGTGCGGGATCTGAGAAGGAGAGAGTAGCGGCCGAGGCTAAGCGAAATCTCTGTAAAGTTCTGAAGCTATTGTGTTACCCCTTCCTGTAGTAAACCTGCAAATTTTGAGTTTGTTTTTGGTTGGTGCTCGCAATATATTGCATTCGTTTCGTGTGAATCGAGAGTGGGAAGACAAGCCGCAAGACTTTGTCAGCTGCAGTGTGTGTGTGAGTGTGACATCATTGGAGCTGCGCTGGGATAGTTTGGTTAGTAAGAAGGGTCGCTCACGGATTGGCAGCCCTCCGTGAGAGGCAATTGGTTGAGAAGGTAGGCGAAGAGAGTTCTGGGAATTAAAGTCACTTCCTGATTCGATTGTGAACAAAATAAAAGACGCAAAAATGAAACTTTTCAAGGCTTTAAAGAGTGGTTTGAGGGGAGATGTATATATTACGGCAGGTGTAGGGGAGGTTACACTGCCAGAGGATACACCGGCTTATGCTGTAATGGAGGAAAAGGGGGTCGCGCCATGTCTTTGGCTAAAGCAATGGTGCAAAGCTACAGAGAAAGAAGGGTGCTTAGCGTTTCCAGAGCACAGAGCGTTCAATTTGAGGATTTTGGAAAATTTGCAGAGGGTGCTGAATGAGCTAAAGCCATCTCCGAAGCCAGCACAGTTTGAGGCATTCGTGATTTGGGAGCTGAGGGCAATAGACAACAGCAAAAGAAATTTGAGAGGAGAATGAGGAAAGCAGAAAAGACACTAGCGGAGGCTAGGTGAGATAGTGCACAGAGAGTTTGGAGAAGAGAAACAATAGATGGGGTCAGGCTGTTTTCAGCAATAGCCCAAGAAGGTGAGGACAAAAAGGGGAAGCTACTTGTAAGTCTGACAAAAGTCCTTCCAAAGACAAAGAGGCTAGGAAGCCCTGGTCAGAGGTAGATGACTCAGACGATGATGAGTTCCTTAATTAGTTACTGAATGATCGACCACTACTATATGCGATAGACGACAATAGACCAAGTACTAGCACATGTCCTGCAAGTTCGACACAAGAGAAGGTGACAACGAATCCGATACCGGTTAGTCATGTCTCGACACCAGTTCCAGTGCAGAGTAGTTTTAGCGTGTCCACTGCCCACGGTATGCAATCTCAGCTGCAACCACCACAGGTCCGGAGACTTTACCCTGATGTCTCAATTTTAGAGACTACAACTAATCTGATGGTGCCAACAGAGCAAGTATATGGAGGACCAAATTTGATTCAGACTGATCCCACTCCACCTTTACTGCCCCAGGTACAGCAGCAAATGATTTAGAATTATACTTCGGTCACAGGCCGCAATCAACCATGGCGCCAGTGATGAACCAGAATATGGGGGTTAATCCTCCACAGGGTGTGGGGAACAGGCAGGCACCAGTGTCGTAGTTTGGACTCTTGCTCTGAGCAAGACTGCTGGTCTCAGGATTACAGTACTTTCGTTTGTAGGTGACTAAGGGGGTCATTCTGACTCCCGCCGGCCGCAGTATCCGCGGGGCCGGCGGGAGCCGCCAGAATACCGCTGCGCGGTCACAAGACCGCCGCAGGTATTCTGGGTTTCCCGCTGGGCTGGCGGGCGACCGCCAGGAGGCCGCCCGCCAGCCCAGCGGGAAACACCCTTCCACAAGGATGCCGGCTCCAAATGGAGCCGGCGGAGTGGAAGGGGTGCGACGGGTGCAGTTGCATGGCAGACACTGAAAATCTTGGTGGGGCCCTGTTACGGGGGCCCCTGCAGTGCCCATGCCATTGGCATGGGCACTGGCATGGGCACTGGCATTGGCATGGGCTCTGCAGGGGCCCCCAGGGGCCCCACGACACCCCATACCGCCATCCTGTTCCTGGCGGCCGAAACCGCCAGGAACAGGATGGCGGTATGGGGGTCGGAATCCCCATGGCAGCGCAGCAAGCTGCGCCGCCATGGAGGATTCCCCAGGGCAGCGGAAAACCGGCGGTACACCGCCGGTTTTCCGTTTCAGACCGCGGCTGTACCGCCGCGGTCAGAATGCCCTTGGGAGCACCGCCAGCCTGTTGGCGGTGCTCCCGCGGTCCCCGGCCCTGGCTGTCCATGACCGCCAGGGTCGGAATGACCGCCAAAGTCCCAAATGTGATGGATATACCACCAGCCGTATTACGAGTTCCATAGGATATAAAGGACTAGTAATACGGCTGGTGGTATATCCGTCACTTTTGGGACGGATTAACACCTCCTCCAAAGTTGTAATAACCCCCTAAGTCTTTTCCTACAACTAATTGCAACTGTTGTCCAAACCTTACCGGCTCACTAGCAGTACCTCACCAGAAACACTATCGTAAAAGGTGATTTATGGCAGTCGTTTACGCATGGACTCAAAGTAAGATATCTCAGGGAATGTCGTGGTTAAACGGAGATTACCCTTTTCTCACAGATATATTATGTCTCATACAAACAAAGACAATAACACAGATGCAGTGAAGTTATAATAGTTTTTATTTAACATAACTGCAATTTGCGATAAGTTGCATGAACTGCAATGATTAGGATAATGAATATACCAAGCAACAGTACTGTGAAGAAGAGAGTCATTGTTATGAAGACCCCCACAATTTTGCAATATATGAAAGAAATATATATGTATATATAAAATAGAATATGCCCTAATACCCTAATGAGAATAGGCCTAACCTCCTACCTAAAGGAGAGCTGGGTTCGTTAAACCTAATCTGCCAATGCCGTGTCCATGAGAGTAGCCCCCAACCCTCGTTACCTTGGAATGAGGTCTCTATCTCAGATTCCGCAGGGACACGAAGACTGGGTCAGCGTCAAGATGACTGCAGCATTGGTATCAGCGATGCCCTCTGGTCGGAATCCCTCTGATTATCTGTCTAAAAGTGTAATGTATTTATACAGATCTACAAGGTCCCCTGACGTAGGTGTATTCTAAAACAATAGATAACAGGCATGCTTGGGACGGCAATTAATATCAACAATCCCTTGAAAGTATAGAGAGGGAAAATCTCGACGTGTGAACACCTACTGTTTGTTTGTCTTTTGTGCTTGATCTTGACGCCTTGGCGCAGTGACACTAATAATAAACTCATAACAAGTGACCTAACTATAAACAAGGCAGCCATCTTAGAAGAAATAAATAATTAAATAGGTTAAGACAGAGCAAGCTAAGTAGGTTAAATGTCACTAGGTGACGGGGCACGAGTTTACAAGCCTTCGGCTATGCTAACTCCTGCTATCCCATTAAAACAAACTTCGATTCACTACACCCTCCCCATTGCCGTAACAGGTATGATGAAGGTACAGGAACCCAAACGCTATAAAAGCTCCTTCTGAACTAAGAGCCAAAGGCAAAAAACAAGCTAATAAATTAAGCTAATAATAAAACAATCGCTGTGTGTTTAAAACACGTTAAAACAAATCTGTCTAAAAACACATACAGAGATGTTAATATCAACTATGACAAGTACAGCAAACGTCTATTATAATTGCATATTTTGGAACCGGGAATGGTAAGCAAATTCATCAAATCATGTGTTATAGGCAGGATCTTGAAGAATGTCATCGAAGTCACCAGTCAAGGACCTCAAAAATGAGTCAACATCGTCCGAAGTGAAGTCTAGTGCTGGGCGGACAAACGGATCCACAGAGCAGAAGTGAGCCATATTCACCGGTGCATCGATACTTGCTGCAGTGTCCTCATCCATGTTAGATCTTATAACGAAAGGCTCATAGGTGGCCTCGCGGAGCAACCTCAGTCTCAAGGGGCATGACCGTGTATGAACCCTCATCGGGGACATCAGCAGTTCGTGGTCCACAGGAGATGTCGGTGCAACAGCAAGACAGACCATAGGCAGATGCTCAAAGAGACACCATATGCAGCGGAAAACCGGTTGTACACACCAGAGAAGTGGCCGGAATAACAACGAACAGTCAAGCTCCAGTTCCACCAGCAAAGGTGTAATGAAGATCCGAACCATGCACTCACGGCACAGTGGAGTTGGCGGGAGTGGCTCCATTGCTCTGTGTTGCTGGAAAGAAACAACCAACGCGAATCAGAAGAAATAGCAGTAGTAGTCCACCAATTAAAGCCAAAATAATTGGAAAGCCACCAAACACACTTGAAAAGAGAGAATGGATGGCTGATGGGATGACTCCAAAGACAGTCTGGAAGATGGACATCCTTAAAGAAATTAACAATCCCAGTGGTGCTTGAAGCATTGAATATTCTGGATACCAGCTCTCCAAAGTGTTTGGGGAAATCGGTATTTAAAAGGGATTGTATCTCGGCTGATGATCTCGCAATCTGGAGAGCATACGTCTCTTTTGCGGATGTCAAGGCGACCTGTTTTTGAAACAATAGCGCCTTTAGTCTACTCAACTTGTCATAGTTCACATTAATAGTATCTATGTGGGGCCACATGTCAGATACTTTTATCTCTCGTGTGGGGGGAAACAAAACATGTGCACAACACGTAACGACCTTCATGACCGAGATTGCGTAGGCAATTCCAGGTCGCAAGCCGCAACAGCTTTGATCGTTCAGTAGAACATAACTTCCATAGGAAAGTACATGAAACACTGGACGAATCAAGGGGACGGGAGTACCCTCCAGAAAACAGGCCAAATTCGCGACCCCCGCATTGCAAAGACCGTGAAGAGACACCTGTTTGCATATCATAGAATGACGAACAGCAGTCTCACATTCACTTCCGCTAAGAAAGACCTCCCGTTCACCGTTCAGACATTTATAGTCAAAGGGCAACTCCCACTCTTCCTTAATTAAGCTATCTCCTAGCTGCTCATATCGTCCCACTGCAAGATGTTTCAGGCAGCTCAAGAAACGAAACGTTGAAATCAGTAAATTAATAATGCTGTGCAAGAGCCAGATAGTTGAAGGACTCTCTGCTACTGTGAAGGGCAACTTATCTAACTTTTCTACTTGAAGCAGGGTGAAACTAGCCTCTCTTTTAGCCATTGTCTCTTGTTCTCTGGAAAAATTAAAAGCAGTGAATAGTTCACTCCCATTAATGTACCTCCATGGAATGTGGCCACTTTTCAGTGTCTGTAATGTCCAACCCAGCTGCATGATGGAACGTAGCTGCGTTTGCCCATGATATAACCGGGACAAGTCTGTCTAAGTGATATCAATAGCAGACAACACTATATTTGATAGTGAATAAATTCTGTTGGACAGTGTGTTCATGCCATTGTCGACAACAGCTAATGTTTTTGCCAAATTTTCCCTATCTAGTTGCCTTAAACGTGCAGCAGCCTCAATCTGGGAAAGTGTCCAAATTTCATTGTACATAGCATATAAAAACTGTTTGGAGCGCTGTTTTCTAGGACCTAACAGGAAATCCTGTAAGTCTATACTGTCAGAAAGTGTATTCAGGTGTTTCTCAACTGCTGTTAACGTGTTTGTCTGCACCAATTGCTGGCACAGCTTACCCACACTGTATGTTGTAATTATACCTGTATGTTGACCTGATAGAAAGCGAGGGTTAGGCCTGTGAATGGAAAAAACCCCTGAAGAGTTCAAGAAACGCTTTTGACACTCATCAGTGTCGGTGGCCATACCAACCACCCGCCGGGACGGGAAAGTGAAGAATTATAGGTACCAGCCTTAACCATTGCATCTAGCCCGTCTTCTGAGACATTAAGAAAGTATTGCCAATCTCTAAATTTTGTCAGAGTAGGGATACTGGGCGTGTTCAGGTCTTTAATTTTTGCTAATCCCAGACAGGATGTCTGCTCAATAGTGTCATTTAAGAAAATTATTTGCACAGGAATCAGGCATGCTCGAAACAAAGCCTCCCTACCCTGTATCTGCCAATCTTGTGTCCCCCATACACTTTTCAAATCAATAGTGTCTTTCCAATATTCGTAACCCTCAAGCGAGAGCAGGGAAACAAAGTGATCTGAATAAATCAATTTCGTATCTGTTAACAACAGTTTTCTAATTCGTGCCGGTGGTATTTTAAAATAATACGACTCTGCACTTTTTGTATCATGCCCGGAAAAGTATGTAAATTTATCGCTGTAATACTTTGGACTCCCCACTTGTGGTGTTGAACAGTGTTCCCACTACGTGTAGTTCAAGAGAGGCCTATTTCTAGTTGCACGGTGTAGGTAGTGATGTCCCCAATTGTTATAGCAGAACATTTCCCCATAATTCATTGTATATTCATAAACATCATCACTTCCAAAAGTGGAATAGTCCTTCATTTCAGCAAGCATGGAATCAACTGTTTGGACATCCCAATAATCAGAGACAACATTAGGTGTAATAACATCAGACATTGAAATTTTGAACACGTATGGTATTTGAATAATCTCTGTAGGCCCGTATATATCGAATGGAACTTTGTCCCACACAATCCCCTCAGTAATTGGAATAGCTGTAATATTTACAGGGGACAAATCTCGTTGGACTTTATGTGAAGAATGATGTGGTGTTAAAATTTCATCAACAGGCTCCACAGAGGAGCGATCAGAAATATAGTGACCATTAATCAGCAAAAAGAAAACAGTCACAAAACCAATCATAAAAATAATGCAATAAATGTCAAACAGAACCATAGATTGTTCCATGGGTAGATCAAATAGTTCTTTTTAAGCCATTGATATAGCTTACTACTTCTTGAAAGTTTGGCAGTCACAGTTGATGATGAATCCGAAGAAAAATCATCAATGTCTACGAAATAGCCAGAGGAAGTCTCTGTGAACACAGGACTCGCTGAATTTTGATCCACCGCTCGTGGAGGGTCTTGATAGACAACATCATTAGTCGTGGAAGTGTTCGTGTAAAATACAGCCAAATCTTGAAGCGGGGTGGTCACCGAAGGTGTGACTGGAACCAACAAAAGTTCATTTTCCGCCCTCCCCATGGTCGAGAAAGTGTCTGGAACAGCAGTTGACATAGTTGCATAGTCAGTAGCAGTGATGTTCATCCTACTATGTAGATGGATGTCCTGTTGGGTAGTGAGAGGGGATCGGGAACCACCCAAGGGACCTCCTGGTCTACTGTGGAGAATCGGCCACATGGTGTAATTTGATGTCATCAATGGAGATGAATGTATTCGATTTAGAACCAGACAATGGTGGTAGGATGACAGTCCTGGTGCCTTTTATTCCCAAGACCGGTACAGGTGCTTTGTATGATGGACCAAACTCCTTTTTCACAGCGATCTTCTCACAAACCAGATCCCCAACGTTAGGAATCCAGCCAGTCGAAGTTTTCGCCAATTCCCTTATTCCTAAGCTGGCAGCACTTGCAGATGATTTATCATCACAAAATTGTTGAAGCTCCTGTAAAACAGTGAGATGTTCTTTTATGTCAAATGGTGTTTCTGCTGCCACCATACCCCTGGCATCAAGATCGGGGACATACATAGGTATCCCAAAGAGAACCTCATATAGAGACTTTCCCCCCAAGGACCGTATTGGCAGATTATTCAGTGCTCTCTGGACCCCATATAGGTGATGTAACCAACTGCGGCCTGGAACTAATACTCGAGCTGTTAAGGACTGCTTTAGATCACGATTCCGCCTCTCCACGACCGAATTACCCTCGGGATGGTATGGTGAGGAGTAATGGAGTATAACACCCATCGACCCCATGGTATCCCTAAATGCCTTAGAGGCAAATGCAGGGCCCTGGTCCGAATGGAATGCTGCAACCGCATATGTACCGTTAAAGATCAGCAAATCTTTTATAACAGTCTGGGCGTCAGCCGACCACTGTGGCCATACCCACAGGAATCTAGAATAGGAATCCACAGCCACTAGAATGTATTTGTATGCACCATCAGGTTGCAAGGGACCACAGTGGTCTAGGTACACACACTGAAGTGGCTTGTCTGCGGAGGGCGTCTGATATTAGGGCCCTTAATCCGCTGGCAAATGTCAGAGCAAAGGACATACTGCTTAGTTCGTCTGCATAGACCAGGCCACCAGTATCGTTGCTGTAAAATTGTTATCGTGGCCTGTATACCAGCATGTGCAGAAGCGACACCCGCACGTGCGGCTGTAATCAGCTCTAATCTCTGGTCTTCATTAGGGATCACTCGATCTCCAACCCCAGGAATTGTTGCATAAGCAACATTCTGTGCACTGATATGGTAAGTATAGTTTGTAGGGTATCCTTTCGGAAGGGTCTTGCCTGCAGCCGAAGCTTTAACGCCAATCATTATTTCCTTATCCAATCTCGTCCGAGAACGAGTCACTGCAGCCACAGAAGCCGTAGCTACTGATGCTTTGGCCGCTTCATCCGCCAATGTATTGCCGGCAACGTGTATTCCTACACGTTGGTGTCCTAATGTATGAACTACATGGACACATGGTAGCTTATCCTTAAGATCAGCCACCCTTCCCCACAATATTTTGTGTTTAATGGTGTTCCCTTAAGAATCCCTAAACCCGTTCAGTTTCCAATGATTGAGATATTCATTGTATGACTGGACGCAGTAATATGAATAACAGACTATCAAAGTCTGGCTTCCTGCCTCAGTATGTTCGAGCGCTAGAAGAAGAGCCTTAAACTCAGCCAACTGGGCTGTGCAGTCCCCTAACGTCTGCGTGTAGGTATTGTAAGGGTGGAAAAGTCCATCTTCCATCACTCCGCACACGGCTGTGCAAGCTGCCGAGTATTGATGTCTTGTACCTACAGCCGGTTGTGCTGATCCGTCAGTATAAATGATAGTAGTATAACTGTCCACTGGCAGGATATGTAGAGGAGCAGGGTACTCCTGTTCATACTGGAGAAATTCTTGTGTCTGAAGTCTTGGGTCAAATACATAATCAACATCAGTGGCGGTCAGAGACGTTGCCCATTGAATCCAGCGTGGATGTAATGCCTTAGCGTTTGGAACGCTCACTTTAGTGACAGCCTCTAAGGCCGGCACCGGGGAGACAACAATAATGCGTTTCCCCTGGGCAAGTGGCTTCTCCTTTATGACGGCCATCTGAACTGCTGTCAGAATCTTTTCTGTAGGTGCAAAACGTTTTTCAGCATTTGAATATAAATGTGATTTATATACTATCGGCACTGTATCATCTTCATTAAAGGTGACATAAGTAAATCCAAGGGCACCAGCAATTATTCTGATGACCAAATTTGTTTTATTGTCACGTGTGTGTAACTGTTTAGCTTCTATCATGTCCCATTGCATGTCCCTAAGGATGTGTGTGTGTTCAATAGTCCATCGTCTGCTAGAAAAATTGGGCTGAATTAAGTCATAAAGTGGCTTGATGCGTTCTGCATAATCTGGAATGTATGTTCTGCCAAAATTGAAGAAACCCAGTTATGACTGTAATTTCTTAAGTGTGTTCGGAGGCTGTATTTGAGCACACTTTTCTAGGAAGTGCGGGACCAGGCTCTTCCCCTCGTTTGATAGCTCATATCCCAGGAACAATACACTAAGAAAGGCTATCTTGCTTTTCTTAAAATAAAATTTATAACCGAGGTCCGCAAATCCCAAAATGATCCGATCGACCCTCGCAAGATGAATGTCGAGGACGTCATCAGTGAGATAGATATCATCCACATAGGACAATGCATCGGAATCAAGCTCGTGCAAAATTGATGTTACACAGGCTGAAAACAGTCCTGGGCTATTTTTATAGCCTTGAGGTAAACGACAAAAGCGTTTTTGAGAGCCAAATGAAAATGCACTTAGGTCCCTACTATCATGAGCTAAATTCTGGCAGAAAAACCCATTAGATACATCCAATGTAGTTTTATATTTCTTACGCACTATGTTGTTTATCAGTGCTGTGCTGTGTGAATTTTGTATATCATATGTGCGCGTATGACTATTTAAGTGTCTATAATCAACCACTAATCTATATGAATGATCTGGCTTTGCAACGGGAAATAGTGGATTATTCATTGCCGATGTACAAGGCTCAATCACTCCCTGGTACTCAAGTTGTGACAGTATCTCCGTCACCGGAGCTTTCGCCTCATGTTTAACAGGGTATTGTGGCTGTGGTTGGGGTGTAGACCTAACGGGAATAACATGACAAGGAGAGTCCTTGTCCCAACCTACATGATTGCAGGTGCCTGCGCAAAAGCCCATTCAGCAGCATAGGCTTCTTTGGCTGCTTCTGGAACAAGATCAGAGAAAGAAGGCAAAATTACATCTTCCCCATGTGGGAGCTTGCGGACGTGTTCAGGTGGCCAGTCTCTCTCGGCCAACAGGATATCACTAGTAAGTTCATCCCAAAATATTACACTAATAATGCGTTCCACGTCTCCCTCTATCTGAATTGTTAAAACATAAACCCGATCGGGTGGGAGAACGCGGCCATCCGCAGTCTCAACTTCGATGTAATCGCTAGTTGCTGTCGCATCCAGATGATCTTTCAGACTCTGGCGACATATCGTGACCTCTGTCGCGCTGTCCAACAGAGTCACGGCCCACTTCTTGTTCCTCAACAGTATTCTCAATACTACTGGCATTTTTAACTGTCAGTGCCGCCACCTTCTTCTTTTTAAACTGTGGCTTTTGCTGAGTAGTCTTTTCTTCTTTTTTAATGGCAGACTGTGGTGAGTCTTTTTTTTCTTTCACGTATTCCGGACGTCGATCTTGACGACCCCCTCTCTCGCTACGTTTATCCGGTGCGTCCTGAAAGGAACAAGAGGGACGTGAATCAGTATATCTGTCTGGAGTTCTAATGTTCTCCCTATTTCTGAGATTATACCTCCTTTCGGAGTACTCCGGATGTGGAGAATCAGCTCTCCTATTTCTCCTTTCTTTGAAATCTTTTTGTTTGTCCCAGCGCTTTTTAGAGCCCTCTTGTGCCTGCTTTGTACCTTCCTTTTGGGTGGTACTTGGTAATTCCAATTTTTTAGGCTTGGCTCCCAAACTATCCCGTCCTATAATAGTATAGGTATCGGAAATTATTTTCGGTAGCTGTCTCTCTTGTTCCAGATTTGGAGTTTCCCGGAGACGCTGGCGTATTGCCAGTGCCACCGCTCCCCCTTTAATATTACTTGGTATTATCAAGGAGACGGCGTCAAAGTTACGCCTCAATTTCATCCCCAGATCCAGGGCCGGTGCAGGCCCATGTTCATTTTGCATTTGATTTAACACTTCCGGTAAATTGGCAAGTGTCGGGGTACCATGTGTGGTAGTATAAAATGCAGCAAAGACTGTACCCCATGTGGCACAGTCATCCACTGAGGGAACCATCCCAAACGGCAAGCACATAGTGAGCAGTCTATGTTTTTCTTGTGGTCCCGTATGGGGAAACACAGCTTCCAGCTGATTAGTCTTCTGGGCAATCCAGAACGGTATTTTTTCCCGTTCCGTGGGCACTTTACCCATAATAGTATGCACTGTTTGTGGATTAATCCCAGTAGGCAATTGATAACCACCAGCTACTGGCGGTGCTGGAGGCACTGGTGTAGTGTTCAACGTTCGCATTATGAACTGAACCAATCGTCTATATAATGCCACTAATTCATTATATAATACTCGGAAATCTGCGATCGGCATGCTCTGTATGCCTGGGTGAGGTGTATATGTGGCAAACATAGGCCATGTAGGTCCCTCATTACTCAAAGGACCTAGCCTCACTCGTCATAGTACATGTGGTAGGGCGCCTTCAAACCAGTTCTGATGCTCTTGATACGTGAGCGATATTTCATGATACTGGTATGCTTCGTATTGTACAGGTACGTTCGCAATTTCATATGTGTGAAATGTATGCGTTCTTTGGTCAGCCTCAGGAAAGGTGACCCAACAGTAAAATGTTTCTGTTTGGTATGCTTCAGTTTCCTCTATTATCAGCGTAACATCCCCACCCTCTTCTGTAAGGCCATGCGCTAATAAATGTTGTGTAAGTGCATGTCTAGCATTTGTAGGAATGTCTATGGTATTAGTCATAGTTGTTTAGAGAAATGGAACACCAAATAGGGGAAGTTTTTCCTTTTTATGAGTTCGAGCTTGAACAACATACAGCTTAACTAGGTGTTACCTGTTCAGCTGAGGAGGATTCTCCCAAAGACCACGGACGTCTCTGTATAATGGTACTTAGGGTACCTGTTGTCTGTGAGACAGTGATAGTCAGGGTATCCGTAAATTAGTGCCTAAACACCATCGTTGGTGGCGCCATGTCGTAGTTTGGACTCTTGCTCTGAGCAAGACTGCTGGTCTCAGGATTACAGTACTTTCGTTTGTAGGTGATTAAGGGGGTTATTACAACTTTGGAGGAGGTGTTAATCCGTCCCAAATGTGATGGATATACCACCAGCCGTATTACGAGTTCCATAGGATATAATGGACTCGTAATACGGCTGGTGGTATATCCGTCACTTTACCGTCACTTTTGGGACGGATTAACACCTCCTCCAAAGTTGTAATAACCCCCTAAGTCTTTTCCTACAACTAATTGCAACTGTTGTCCAAACCTTACCGGCTCACTAGCAGTACCTCACCAGAAACACCATCGTAAAAGGTGATTTATGGCAGTCGTTTACGCATGGACTCAAAGTAAGATATCTCAGGGAATGTCGTGGTTAAACGGAGATTACCCTTTTCTCACAGATATATTATGTCTCATACAAACAAAGTCAATAACACAGATGCAGTGAAGTTATAATAGTTTTTATTTAACATAACTGCAATTTGCGATATGTTGCATGAACTGCAATGATTAGGATAATGAATATACCAAGCAACAGTATTGTGAAGAAGAGAGTCATTGTTATGAAGACCCCCACCATTTTGAAATATATGAAAGAAATATATATGTATATATAAGATGGAATATGCCCTAATACCCTAATGAGAATAGGCCTAACCTCCTACCTAGAGGAGAGCTAGGTTCGTTAAACCTAATCTGCCAATGCCGTGTCCATGAGAGGAGCCCCCAACCCTCGTTACCTTGGAATGAGGTCTCTATCTCAGACTCTGCAGGGACACGAAGACTGGGTCAGCGTCAAGATGACTGCAGCATCGGTATTAGCGTCGGAATCCCTCTGATTATCTGTCTAAAAGTGTGATGTATTTATACAGATCTACAAGGTCCCCTGACGTAGGTGTATTCTAAAACAATAGATAACAGACATGCTTGGGACGGCAATTAATATCAACAATCCCTCGAATGATTAGAGAGGGAAAATCCCTAAGTGTGAACACCTACTGTTTGTTTGTCTTTTGTGCTTGATCTTGACGCCTTGGTGCAGTGACACTGATAATAAACTCATAACAAGTGGCCTAACTATAAACAAGGCAGCCATCTTAGAAGAAATAAATAATTAAATAGGCTAAGACAGAGCAAGCTAAGTAGGTTAAAAGTCACTAGGTGACGGGGGCACAAGTTTACAAGCCTTCGGCTAAGCTAACTCCTGCTTTCCCATTAAAACAAACTTCGATTTACTATGCCAGCTGCCATATCTTTGCCTATTACGGTTGGTCCACCAGTACCATTGTATGTGCAGGCAAAGCCTAGTGTATGTGATCAAGGAGTAATGACTCAAGATATGAAAAGAGGAGGGTTCGTAGGAAGCTCCCAAGGAACGACTCCAGTGGAACTGACATTTGAAGGACCTAGATCCCTGTTAGACTTCAGTCCAATTGGAGCTCTTCCAGAAGCCATGAGACAGACAGGTTTGAGACTGTTAACTCCACAGATCTCGAGTGTGAATATACCACAGACACCTTTAGCGCAGGCTGGGAATATCTCATTACAAGGTTTAACAGCACAACAGCTGACCGACTGGTTAGACAAGCTTAATACTCCACAGACTGCTCCTGTACCTGCAGGGAGAATGGAAGGAGAAGAACAACTGAATTTTGTGAGGTTGGGAATGGAGGCAAATGAACTTGTTGAAGGAAGTATGGGTGTGAACAGATTAGAGTCATACACGGAAGCAGAATTGAGATACTTGTGTCCAAAGATAACTAGAGAAGTGGGCAGGGTGCACCAGAGGTTGGCAAATTTGGCAGATAAGTACGGAATAGATTTAGAAACTACCAAACATCTGAAGAGGAGTTATATGTTAGATTTTGAGCCTAATGATTTTGAACACATGAGGTCTACTGGGATGAAGGCACACCTCAAGGACATACTGCAGAGTGCACAGGTTTGGGGGGCCTTAGAAAAATGGTAAGGCAGATGGGCAAAGAAGAGAGAAAAGAGGAAGAGTGACTGCATAGAGCAGCCAGCAAAAACATTACCGGACACCGGTATGGTAAAAATGTTACCAATGAGAGAGACTGCCGGAGGGGTTCTCGTCCATGTACAATGGACTAGAGGTGATATCCTATCATTTACGAATGATTTCCCCAGGCTGAGGGAGAAGCCAATAGAGTGATATCAGCAGACGGACAGGTTTGTAAACTTGCGAAGTGCCTTTAGGAAGACCTGAATACTCTCTTTGAGATCAGAGATCCAGCTGATTTGTGGCTCGAGTGCAAGAGGAGCGTGGATTGGCCGACCGAGGAACCAGCAAGGGACAGAATCACAGGAGCACCGTCTCCTGGAGTGATGAAGTATTACTATAAGGTGATAGAGTTTCTGAAATTGAGAGTTTTGCCAAAGCATATTGATTGGCAAAGGATTGATTGAACGGCTCAGGAAGTCAAGGAGTCGATACATGCCTACTATGAGAGGTTGTTGAAGGCGTTCAAGCACTACAGTGGTACAGAGGTTGTTGAGGCGAAGGAAATGAATCACCTTGTGTTTAGGTTTGTTGAGGGGTTGAGGCCTTAGATTAGCCAGATGATTAAGAGTCACTTGATTTGCTGGCAAGCAAAGCCAATTGACGAGGTGTTGCAGTATGCTAAGTACTGTAGTGACGAGAATGAATTAAAGCAGAGAAAGTTGAAGGAGAAAGCGGTGGTGATGCAAATTAAGGCAGCACAGTCAGTGATGCAAGGAGGTTGTCTACAGCAGATGGTGCAAAAGCCGCAATGAAACGGGATGTTTCAGGCGCAAGTGAGAGGTAGAGGCCGAGGAGGTTTTGTGAACAGAAGTCCAGATTTGAACACTGTAGTGGTTCAAAACGATGTACAGGGAATGAAGAAGATGTTACCTTGTCATTCTTGCGGGGTCGCTGGACATTGGAAGCGGGAGTGCCCGATGATGGTGCAGGAAGGTGTTGTTCATCAAAGCAATGATGTCAGTTCATTCCAGAATGTGAGAGGACCAAGATTGAGAGGTCCAAATCCGAATTTCCAGAATAATGTGAAACAGATGCAGGGTTTTTAATCCGTGAAGCAGGTGCAGATGCTGCGTATACAGCCAATGCAGCTACAGCAGATGCAACAGCTGGTTCCTATGGGACCTAGACAGCAAATGCAAGTGCCTTTAGCACCAATGGAACAGCAACAGGTGATGTTTCCTCAACAGGTCACAGGTCAAAGAATGAGTCAAAATAACACAGTACAAAAGTACCCATTGCGTGGTGAGAATGGAATAAACGATGAATGGTCCGATGAAAGTTCAGATGCTGAGGAGTGTAGGCTTGCAGCGTCCTTAGAATTAGACCAGAAAGGGCCCTATGTTCAGGGGAAGGTAATGGGTCACAAGGTTTTATTCTTGGTTGACACAGGAGCTATACGCTCTACAGTCAGAAACGGAGAGGTTCAGAAACTGCCCCTTTCGGGACGGACAGTTAAGGTAGTGGGAGTAGCAAACCAGCTCCTGACTAACCCGATCACAGATCCGGTTCAGGTTGAGCTTGGCACTTTCCAAGGATTGCACAGATTTGTGGTTTGCGATTCAAGTCCCATGTCCTTACTGGGAAGAGACTTAGGGAGTCATTCTAATCGCCGCCCGCCAAGCGTGAACCGCCAGAAGACCGTACCGCGGTCAAAAGACCGCAGCGGTCATTCTGAGTTTCCCGCTGGGCAGAAGGCCGCCCGCCCAGCGGGAAACCCCCTTCCACGAGGATGCCGGCTCCGAATGGAGCCGGCGGAGTGGAAAGGGTGCGACGGGTGCAGTTGCACCCGTCGCGATTTTCAGTGTCTGCTATGCAGACACTGAAAATCTTTGTGGGGCCCTGTTAGGGGGCCCCTGCAGTGCCCATGCCATTGGCATGGGCACTGCAGGGGCCCCCAGGGGCCGCACGACACCCGTTCCCGCCAGCCAGGTTATGGCGGTCAAAACCGCCAGAACCAGGCTGGCGGGAAGGGGGTCGGAATCCCCATGGCGGCGCTGCCTGCAGTGCTGCCATGGAGGATTCTTCAGGCCAGGGGAAAACCGGCGGGAAACCACTGGTTTCCCTTTTCTGACCGCGGCTTTACCGCCGCGGTCAGAATTGGCCTGGATGCACCGCCAGCCTGTTGGCGGTGCATCCGCGGTCCCCGGCCCTGGCGCTCTATGACCGCCAGGGTCGGAATGACCCCCTTATTGTGCAAGACGAGGTGTTCAATCACCTGTTCCAATGAAGGGATTGAGGTCCAGACAAACAGTGATGATGAAGGGGAGGAACAGGCTTCAGAGCCTGAAATTGAGACCACAAACAAGGAATATCCTCTGATTAACTTTTTCCCGATGTTCACAGTGGCTGATCTTCCGGCAGACTTGCAGGGGACAGTCCAAGAGAAGGTGTGGGATATGACAGGGAAAGAAGTACGACTGATAAAAGGAGTAGAACCAGTTAAAGTCAGTGTGAAGCCAAATGCTGTATTTCCCCAGATACTGCAATATCATATGGCACAAGATGTCCTTATAAAGGTTGTGCAATTAATTGCAGACTTTGTTAAAAAGGGAGTCTTGAAAGAAGTGATGAGCAGCCCATGTAATTCACCAATAATGGGACTGAGAAAGCCTTGTGGGAAGGTTCGGGTTGTCCAAGATTTGAGAAAGGTCAATGACATAGTGGTGAAATGCTGCCCAGTGGTGCCAAATCCAGCTGTGATTATGTTTCAGACTCCATGCGATGCTGAATGGTTCACAGTCATTGATCTATCCCAAACATGCTTTTCTATGCCTCTTCATGAGGACAGCCTATTTCTCTTCAGTTTTAAATTCCTGGACAAGGTTTATAGTTGGTGTCAAATTCCTCAAGGTTTTTTGGAATCATCTTCCATATTCAATCAGATATTGAAGAAGGATTTGGAATCATTGTAGCTGCCTTTCCAATCAACTCTAGTGCAGTACATTGATGGTTTGTTGATCGCATCCAAAACAAGGGATGAGCGCAAGTATGATTTGATCGCCTTACTGAATCACTTGGGAAAGAACGGACACAAGGTGTCCCCAAAGAAATTGCAATATTGCCAGAAAGAGGTGAAGTACTTGAGTCATCAAATTGAGAAAGGGTTGAGGACGTTATTCAGGGAAAGAGTAACTGCACTATTACAGATGAATCCCCCAACAACACAGACAGATGTTAGGATGTTTCTAGGAATGGTGGGTTACTGTTGTCAGTAGATCCCGAATTTCTCAGTCATCTCCAACCCATTGGTGAGACTGACAGTCAAAGAGGGGCAGGATGTCATAGTGTTGGGAGAGAAGGAAATGAAAGAGTTTACCGAGGTAGGAGAAAGCATGTTCAGGGCTCCAGCTTTAGGTATGCCTGATTACGCGAAGCCCTTTGTTCTGTTTTGTCATGAACGTGATGCATGTTCTTTGTCTGTCTTGACACAGGTCCATGGAGGTGTAAACCGACCAGTAGCATATTTTTCAGCTACTTAAGACCCACTTGCAGCAGCCTTACCGAGTTGTCTGCATGCAGTAGCAGCAGTTGGACAAACCCTCACACAGTGTGAAGGTATAGTAATGGGACATCCTATAACAGTCATGGTCCCTCACTCAGTTGAAATCCTGTTAACCCGTACCATAAACACAGCACATGATGAATGCAAGACTGACTAAATATGAAACAATTATATTGGGGTCACCAAATGTAACGTTGAAGAGATGTACAGTGTTGAACCTGGCAACTTTGCTTCCAAGTGAAAACACAGAGGTTGAAAATGTAGAGGATGTAGAACATGATTGTCTTGAGGTAATAGAAATTTGCACCAAACCGAGGCCTGATATTAAAGATACCCAATTGGAAGAAAATGACCAAATTATCTTTGTCGATGGCTCATGTTTGAGAGACTCAGTAGGAGTGCTGAGTGCCGGATATGCTGTGTGCACGATTTCTGGTATCCTGGAAGCGTCTTGGCTTCAAGGAGTGTATTCTGCTCAAGTAGCTGAACTGGTTGCTCTTACTAGAGCTTGACATGTCTCTGCCCAGATGAGAATGACTATCTATACTGATAGTTGATACGGATTCGGAATTGTCCATGATTTTGGCCAATTATGGTCAAAGAGGGGTTATTTGACTTCTTCTGGTTCGCCAGTGAAAAATGGTGAGAGAATTAAGGAGTTGTTGCATGCGATTCAGTTACCTCATGAAATTGCCGTGGTGAAATGCAGTGCACACCTGAAGTCACAAGACTTTGTTTCAATGGGAAATGGATATGCGGATCAAGTCGCAAGGCTTTGCGTATTGAACTGTATATCGTTTAAGGATCAATGGGAATTGTTGCCTGAAAAAGAAAATGAGACATGCACGGGTTACGCATTAAGGGTGATTGATACGTTAGAAGAGTTGAGATTGTTGCAGGGTGGTGCCAGCAAAGATGAGAAGCGTTCTTGAGTTAGGATGCAATGCATTCCTAGGCCAGATGATTTGTGGGTTTCAGATGAAGGGAAAATGGTCTTGCCGAACAGTCTTTTGTCACAATTTGCAAGGTTTTACCTTGGTCAAGCACATATTGGGAAGGGTTGCCATGATCAGGTTGTTCAAGATTGACTAGTTTAACCCAAAGTTCAGACAAGCTGCAGAAGTGATTTGCCATAGGTGTATCATCTGCCAACAGATGAATGCGGGGAAAGAGACAGTGGTGAATTTGAACCACATTGGGAGAGCCGGAGGTCCATTTAGCAGAATGCAATTGAATTTTATTGAGATGCCTGTGTGTGGAGGCTTGAGATATGTGCTGGTGATTGTGTGTATCTTTAGTCATTGGACTGAAGCGTATCCTACACGCAGTAATGACAGCCTCACAGTAGCGAAGCTGTTGCTTAGAGAATTTATACCATGTTTCGGTTTTCTGATCTCTTTAGAATCAGACAGGGGAAGTCACTTCAACAACGAGGTGGTTAAGTTACTGAGTGCAGCATTGAACATTGAGCTGAAGTTGCATTGTAGTTACCGCCCTGAAGCATCAGGACTAGTGGAACAGATGAATGGTACCCTGAAGTCGAGAATGGCGAAAATGTGTGCAGCCACAAATTTGAAATGGCCCGATGCATTACCTTTGGTGTTAATGTCAGTAAGAAATACACGTAACAGGAAAACAGGACTATCCCCTCATGAGATCCTCATGGGTCAAGCTATGAGATTGCCCGCAGTGCCTGTGAATGCTCTTGTGAGTATCACGGATGATATGGTGTTGGAGTACTGCAAGGGTCTGGCTAATGTGGTCCGCTCTTTTTCTCACCAGGTGGAAGCTACCACCCTGCCACCGATAAATGATCCAGGACACAACCTGAGAGCTGGTGACTGGGTTGTCATCAAGAAACATGTAAGGAAGACGTGTTTGGAGCTACGTTGGAAGGGGCCATATCAAGTGATACTAACAACTACTACTGCTGTGAAGTGCGCTGAAATTCCGAACTGGATCCACTCCTGTCATACGAAAAAGGTGACATGTCCAACTGATGAGGAAGTTGAGTTGTTGAAAGTACCAACAACAGAAAAGGAAGTCTCAGGGCCGGAGAATGATCAAATGGGAACTGAGACAGAAGGAGAGACTTTGAGGATGGCTTGGTCACTCCAGTAAGAGATGAAGGAGGAGGCATCCAGAGGGGTGACGGTGAGCCTATCTCAACTGAGACAGCAGGAGAGCCTAGTCAGAGGGAGGTTCTCCCAGAAGCAGACGATTATGGGAATGAGCTAGAGCATTTGACAGACCCAGAGGGAGAAGGAGTTGATGGTGGAAGAGAGTCAGAGTGCCCAAACTCCTCCTGAGCAGATTGCAGGTCCATTAAGAGAAAACACCATAGAGGCAAGAGAGGGCGAAGGGTTGCCACAGGAAACATCAAAGACCGGATAGATACTGAAAGGAGACATGTGGCCAGAGTTGCAAGTGAAAAGTGAGAAGTGGTTGTCGAAGATGCAATAGAGGAAGAAGTTGATACAACTAGGAGAGAAGATCTAAGTGAAGGAGAGTTGCAAGGTGATCGCAAATTGAAAAGAAAAAGAGTAGCAAACAGAAGGTACGCGGGTCCTGAATGGGCGTATGCAACGACAGCTGAGTGGCAACAAGAGTTCTTGATGTTTTGCTTTGATCGAGAAATTCTAGGTCAATACTTTGGCATCTGAATCTGGCTAAGGAGACTGAATTGGTATAAAGTTCAAATTGAAGTTGGAAAATTGAGAAAAGAGACTGAGAATTTACCGGACGAGACTTTGAAAACATGAATTGACTTTTGAAACCCGATTTTGACAAGCTGCTAACCTGAATTGACAAGGATCCTGGGAGTGAAACTGAAAGATGTAAATAATTGCTGAAGGAAGACTTTCGCTTGTTTTGACTTTGCTGCGAGAAAAAAAAAAGAAGAGAAGAACATTTTCTAACCATTCTCTGTTGTTTGAATTAACCATCCTTCACTTTCTGATTCTTTACAGATCATGGCTAACATTAGACAGGATAATAGAGGGGGTAGGCATTGTAAATATTTGGTTGTTGGTTTAGGTGTTGTGTGTGTGATATTCATTATGGTTGTGGTTGTGGGTACGTCACTAATGGATAAGAGTGGGGCTAACAATGCTACAATTCGTGAGACTACCAATACACTAACAGCTTGAGAGAGGTTTGAGCTGGATGCGAGATATTTGCATGAGGGAACTAATGCGAAAAGGGAACTTTCCACTAACGTTTTCTATTGCTTGCTGAGTGAGTATGTTGACACAATGGATGTGAAGGATTTCTTTGTGTGTACACAAATTCCTGTTTCCGTACAAGAGGGGGTTACCTACCATAGTCTGCCACTAACTTATAGGATAAGTTGTGGTCTGTTACTAACAAGATTCTATGACCAGGAAGAGATTCAATACTTTTACTGAAACTATGACCTTGTGTTTTCTTATGTGCCTATAATAGAGGATTTGAGTGGGGTAGCTAGGTACTATAGTGTAAAGCTAGTTAAAGGATTCTTTGAGTCGACATTGACAATTAAGACAGCTTATGCACACCGCAATAATTTGACATGCTTGCTTACACCTGTAGAGAAATGCTTTTTAGATCACACGGAATATAGAAGAAGGGCATTAAAGGGTAAATTAGAAAAAGGATTGCAGCAGCGGGCTTTTGCTAGTAGTGAAGGGTATGATGCAATTAGGGAACAAGGGAAGCTGGCTTTAGATGCATTACATGTAGGGAAGCTTTGCATATCTAGGCTGAAATCATATTAGGTCAATGTGTTTGTGGGAATGAGTGTATGTAAGCATGTGTTTTTGTTTCATAGTAAATGGACGTTCGTGTTAAATGGATAGGATCCAGCGATCCCAGGGATCTATTACATATGTGGACCTAATGCTTATTACCATCTTCCAAAGGGATGGTATGGGACATGTTATTTGGGGATAGTTTTCCCAAAGATATACTAACTTGACGATTTGAAAAGGTTTCCAAACTTGTCTGAAATACATCGTATTAGACAGAAGAGAGAAGCTGCTGCTGGTGTAGTAGGAGACATATTTGGGGTGATACTTCCCTCAGTAGGAGTTATCTTGAACTCCATAAAGATTCGAAAGTTGTCTACTATTGTGGATAACATGCTGACAAATTTTTCAGGGGCTATACTCCTGATGGATACTGAACTTGCTGCGGAGAGGGCTATGACTCTTCAAAACAGGCTTGCTTTAGACATTCTTTTAGCAAAAAATAGAGGAGTTTGTAGAATGCTTAACGAGCATCATTGCTGTGCATATATACCAGATAATAATAATGAGATTAGGAGTATGCTTACTAACTTGACTAGGGTTAGTACAGACTTGAAGTGAAAGAACAAGGTGTTTGGGAAAAGGTAGGAAAAGGATTTGCTTCAGTGGAAAATTATCTTAGTAACATTTGGCATGGGATATTGTCTAAAATAGTACAGGGGATATTGATTGTTATAGCTTGCCTATTTGGATAATGGGTAGCATGTAAAATTAGCAAAAGAATAAAATTGAAGATGGCGAAAAATAATAAGAGGAGGGAAGAAAAACAAAGGGAAAAATTGTATAGGGCAAAATCAAAGGGGAAGCCAATAAGGGAAGAAATTGAGTTGAGAGAATTGTAGGATGTAACATTTGTGGGGAAAGTTTTGTGTGATGACAAGAGTCATCAGAGGAGGGATTGTTGGAGTGTGTCTTTTAAAAGCAATATTAACATGACAAGATTGCAATGTATTGTGTGATGAAGCTGCATAGAAAACGAGTTAACATAGAAAAATAATGCACACGCTTGAAATGTGTCCACGGGGAGTGGCTACCAATGTATATGAAGACTAATGAAAGCTGTTAATTCCGAATTATTATGCAATAATGTTTTAAATTTGTATTAGCATATCATAATTAGAGTTATGCATTAAGAGGTTGGTTATTTAAAATTAGAAGGCCTTAGCTTAGCGAGGGTCTGGGCCTAGCTGCCTGGTCTCATATTAAACTGCAATTTCTAATGTGCAATGTGCTGTTTTTCTGAAGGACACGAAGCTGTATTTTTCCAGAAGTTATGTGTGTGTGTAGCTGTAGTAAATTCTTTCTCATGAGAACCGACTTGCTCAAGGAGACGTTCTTGCTGAATGCAACAGTGTAATTTGTAACAGATGCAAGGTTAACTGGAGTAGGAGAAAACAATCGAGACACTGACTGGAGCGCAAAGTGTAACTTTTCTTACCTGACATTCCAACCGATGAAGACGTCAATAACATGGACCAATCCACGACATGAGAAATGTGGTTTGTGGAAAATTCTGTCAAGGTACTTGAAGAATTATTGGACAGAGATAACAATGCACCAATTATTATCCAATGAGGAGTTATGGGCTAATTAGGTAGTTTTGATTTAATGGGGTCACCCAAGAAGAAAAGAGGGCAGGGATGCAGAGAGGCTGAGACTTTGCTCGCTCACAGAGACTTTTCACTCTTTTGCTTAATACTTTAAACCACCCTCTACCCCATTCTTACCTGATACTTACTTCTCCTCCATATGAGGGAAAGTGCTATTCCTCAGCTATGCTATATCGAGACTTTGCCCCGTCCTATCTCTGCTGATGATGAATCGACTGATGTCCTGAGGACGAAGACTAACGCTGTTTGCTGATCTGTTGGATTGGTAACTATGTGATACAAAATTGTAATTGTATGTTTGCCTTTTCTTTCTAGGTACCAACTGCTGGTTTGATAGAGACCATAGTTTAGATGTTTTCCAAATTCTTGTTTGATAAAATGTTTTGCATGAAGCCCAACATGCTAATGCTAATTTGAGGTTAGTTAAGGTGTTCACAAATATCTGACGCAAATAGACAAATGACTGGGTTCTTGCTTTGTTGAATTATGTATTACTGAGACTTTGCTAAGTTGCTTCATATTAATGACGTGCCTAAATACTGAATGAAAATTCTTTGTGCATTGATTAGTTGTGTTCTAATTGCTAATTAGATGAGTTCCTAATGAGATTGATTGCTAATGAGATTAACAGAATGACATTAGATTGTAACTAATAGGGAAATAAATATCCTAACCCTTAACTAAATTGGTGTGGTTATTCATGACTGGAAGGTCATGGTATGTTCAACTTATTGATTTTTATTAAACGACATTGATTCACTTTTTGATTAGTTATTGTAATTATTGATTGGTTTATTGATCTATTGATTTGTGATGCCTAAAAGATATCTCGTACTGGGAAGTCCCTGAGCGTGGTCCAACAGTTTATCGACCGAAATGCGTCTCCTTTTAAGTTTACTTATTAAGGTTCTGACGCGCTAGCACAAGTTACTGGATAAAATGCTGCGTGCTAGACTGGAGACAGGGGCAGAAATAAATAGCTTACTAGTTGACACCCAATGTGACTTGTAGAGGAGTATTGAGACAACAGACCACTGTCTTAACCTGAACCTATTAAATTTACTGTGGCGAAAAATGGTAACCTTTTCTTGTCATTCATAGACCTGTCAAATGCATTTTATTTTGTCTCCTATCACAAACTTTGGTGCTTGAAGGACCCGAGGGATCAATCAATAACATTTTAAGGTGAATTTTCTCCGGGACAAACACTAGGGCTAAATTTGGTCATAATGGAGAATGCTCCCATGAGATCTGCTTAGCATGTTTGAGGGGTTGGGGGTAGGCAGGGTGTGTCATTTCACCGTTCCTTTTCACCTTGTATATAAACAAATTGGAGAGGGTGTTGGTTGAAAAATGCAGAATCATGCCCAGAAAGGGCAACTGCCATCCTCTATCCACACAACCTGGTCCTAAAACCTTCAATCCCTCTTGGACAATTTTGTCAAGTTCATGAGTGACCTGGACTTCAGAGTGAACTCTATTATGCTTTGCAGTCTGCAATAGATTACTTCTTGTCACCTTTGAGTGATGGACGTCCATGTTGAACAGACTAGTACATTCTTTTCTCTGGTGGTCGAATTCAATTTGGTTGGTATCTGGAAATAGCAAATAACTATTAGGAATAATCAGTTTGCTTCAGCAACAACTGCATTATTTTCTTTTTCATTAAACTGGTGTAGAAAGACAAAAGGTAAGTAGACATAATTCATCAAGCAAAGTGTATGTAGTTGGCCAAGGATAGGGCCAGCATTTGGGGACCTTTGGCCTTGGCCAATCCTGCAGGTCATACCCAGATTTTCTACCCTCACTCTCCTGTTTTCTGAACCCATTTTGGTGGCTTTTAGGACTTTCTGCAAGTTAGCACTACTAGTTAGTGCTGAAGTTCTTGTGCACTTGCTCTTAAATGTAGTGAAATTGGATTACACAGAATTGGTATATTATATTTACTTGTAACTTCCTAGGAAAGTTGTACTACATGTACCCTGTGGCTGTAAACTAAATGCTACTAGTGGGCCTGCAGCGCTGAGTGTGCTGTTTATTTAAGTAGCCCCTTAAATCATGTCTCAGGTCTACCATTGCAGACTGCCTAATGCTTCCAGTAAACTATATATCAGTCATCCCTAACGTAGGCCTTAAACAGCTCATAGGGCAGAGTGCAGTGTATTCAAAAAGTTGGGCTTGTACATTTACGTTTTGCATGTCTGGTAGTGAAACACTCTTAAATTCATTTTCCTGTAATGTGAGGCTTACCTCTCCGATAAAACAACATTGTGATGCCTTATTACATTTACTATGTGCTAACTTTTGATTGGGAACAGGTAAATCTTTAATGTTTGGTGTCTGAGGGATTCTAATGAAAAATCCTCTTATTTTGTAAAATCGGATTTTAAGGAACAATTTTGAAAATGCCACTTTATTAAATGTATCATTTCCCTGCCCTAACCATTAGGTGCCTGTTCCTGGGGAACATGGCCTGGTGTATTTGGCAGTTGGACCGTGTTTAGTCTTCCCAGACAGCCACACCTTAGACAGATTAGATGTGTCTGAATGGGACATCAAAAGCAAGCAGGATTATTGCAGAGCTGTAAACAGCCCCATTTGGAACTGAATAGGTGTAGGAGGCTGGCCTGGCTTATAGTGGGTACCTGATGGTACTTACACCTTGTGCCAGGTCCAGTTATCCCTTATTAGTAGATTAGTAGTGTTCTAGCAGCTTAGGCTGATAGAGGTAGCTATAGTGGAGAAGCTTAGGCTGAACTAGGAGACATGCAAAGCTCCTACTATACCACTTATATCACATATCACTATATCATAAGAATCACAATACTCAGAGTTACTAAAAACAAAGGCACTTTTAGTGGCAATGTGTCAGAAATATCTCAGAGGATATACTTCCCTAATAGGTAACTAAAATACACAAAATATACACACAAACCAAAAATCTGGAAATAAACAGTTAGAAACTTAGTGCAAACACTGTAGAATACGATAGGATGCAATGGGCCTAGGGACAACACAAACCATATACTAAGAAAGTGGAATGCAAACCACTTAGGGACCCCAGGCCTAGTGTAGTGTGTAGAGGGTCACTGGGAGTGTAAGAAAACACTAAGGGTGTCCAAGTTACCCCACCTCAAGACCCTGAAAAGTAGGAGTAAAGTTACCCTACTTCTGCAGAAACACATTAAAGTTGTGATAGGAGATTCTGCAAAGACCACAACTGACTGCAAAGCACTGAAGATGGATTCCTGGACCTGAGGACCTGTAAAGGAAGGGGACCAAGTCCAAGAGTCACAAGAGTGTCCAGGGGGCAGGAGCCCACTAAACCCCAGATGAAGGTGCAAAATGGCTGCCTCTGGGTGGAAGAAGCTGAAGATTCTGCAACAACGGAAGACGCCAGGAACTTCTCATTTGCACAGAGGATGTCCCACAGCATGCTGAAGGATAACGAGTTGATTTCATCCAGAAAGACTGCAAACAAGCCTTTCTATCTGCAAAGGTCGCAGTTGAAGAAAATGGGTGCTACCTGGGCGCAGGAAGGACCAAGAGGTCGCCCCTTGGAGGAGGAGATAGAGGGGGTGCTCAGCAACACAGAGAGCCCAAGCAGAAGCAGGCAGCACCCGCAGAAGTACTTGAACATGGGTTCAAGAAAACTGAACATGGCGGTCATCTCAACACTACAAAGGAGGGTCCCATGATACCGGTGTTCAACTCAGCGAGTTCAGCAATGCAGGATGGGGTGCTGAGGAGCTGGGCTGTGCTGTGCATGAAGGATTCCTTTCAAAAGTGCACAGAAGCACTAGCAGCTGCAGTTCACGCTGTACACAGGATTACTGTCTGGCGTGGGGAGGTAAGGACTTACCTCCACCAAATTTGGACAGATGGACCACTGGACTGTCAGGGTCACTTGGATCCAGCTCCTTTGTTCCAGGGACCACGCTTGTCACGATGAGAGGGGACCCAGAGGACCGGTGAAGCAGAAGTTTGGTGCCTGCGGTAGCCGGGGGAAGATTCCGTCGACCCACAGGAGATTTCTTCTTGGCTTCCAGTGCAAGGTGAAGGCAGACATCCCCCAGAGCATGCACCCCCAGGAAACAGTCGAGAAATCCGGCAGGATTAGGCACTACAATGTTGCTGGTAGTCTTCTGCTACTTTGTTGCAGTTTTGCAGACGTACTGGAGCAGTCAGCGGTTGATCCTGGGCAGAAGTCAAAGAAGGAGATGCAGAGGAACTCTGGTGAGCTCTTGCATTCGTTATCTGATGAGAAGCCCACAGGAGAGACCCTAAATAGCCCTCAGAGGAGGATTGGCTACCTAACCAGTTAAGAGCCTATCAGGAGGGGTCTCTGACATCACCTGCTGGCACTGGCCACTCTGAGGTCTCCATTGTGCCCTCACACCTCTGTATTCAAGATGGCAGAGGTCTGGGACACACTGGAGGAGCTCTGGGCACCACCCCTGGGGTGGTGATAGACAGGGGAGTGGTCACTCCCCTTTTCTTTGTCCAGTTTTGCGCCAGAGCAGGGGCTGGGGGATCCCTGAACCAGTGTAGGCTGGTTTATGCAAGGAGGACACCTCTGTGCCCTTCAAAGCATTTCCAGAGGCCAGGAGAGGCTACTCCTCTCAGACCCTCAACACCTATTTCCAAAGGGAGAGGATGTAACACCCTCTCTCAGAGAAAATCCTTTGTTCTGCCTTCCTGGGACTGGGATGCCCAGACCACAGGAGGGCAGAAGCCTGTCTGTGGATTGGCAGCAGCGGTAGCTGCAGTGAAAACCCCAGAGAGCTGGTTTGGCAGTACCCGGGGTCCATGCTGGAGCCCCGGGGATGCATGGGATTGGCACCCCAATACCAGATTTGGCATGGGGAGATAATTCCATGATCTTAGTCATGTTACATGGCCATATCCGGAGTTACCATTGTGAAGCTACATATAGGTATCGACCTTTATGTAGTGCACGCATGTAATGGTGTCCCTTCACTCACAAAGTCCGGGGATATTGCCCTGACCTATGTGGGGGTACCCTGGCTAGTGCCAGGGTGCCCTCAACTTAGTAACTTTGCACCTAATCTTCACTAAGTGAGGGTTAGACATATAAATGAGTTATAAGTGACTTAAGTACAGTGTCAACTGGCTGTGAAATAACGTTGACGTTATTTCACTCAGGCTGCAGTGGCATTCCTGTGTAAGAATTGTCTGAGCTCCCTATGGGTGGCAAAAGAAATGCTTCAGCCCATAGGGATCTCCTGGAGGCCCAATACCCTGGGTACCTAGGTACCATATACTAGGGAATTATAAGGGTGTTCCAGTCAGAATTGGTAAAAATGGTCAGTAGCCTGCAGTGACAATTTTAAAAGCACAGCGAGCATAAGCACTGAGGTTCTGGTTAGCAGAGCCTCAGTGACACCACACAGGGAACACATTAAGGCCACAACTATGACCAGTGAGACAGGCAAAACAAACTGACACACAAGTAAAAAATGGGGGTAACATGCCAGTCAAGATGGTACTTTCCTAGAATTAGTTCTATTTTTCTCAATTTATGTCAGGTTTTTCTTGTGTTGTGTTTTATTTTATTACTCTTTGAAGTGCTGTATAGATACTTTACACATTGCCTCTAAGTTAAACCTTACTGCTCTGTACCAAGCTACCAAAGGGCTGAGCACAGGTTCATTCAGGGTTTGCCTGTGACTTTCCCCTGAAAGGAACTGTGGGCTTTGCTTGAGTAGGGTTTCACCTCCCTCTACCAGCAACTCAATTTCTCACAAGACCCTTTTTGGCACTTCAGAAAATGCAGACCCCCGTCAAATACTTCCAACCAATACAGTCACCAGAGGTTTGTCTTGCTGTTTCTACTTGTATTAGGTTCGCCATATAGATCCAGACGAATCATGGTGACTGCTAACTTCTCCTGTGTTATACCAAAGGGCTGATGCCTTGTCTTTGTAGACAAAATGATATATTTATTACTTGCCTTGCACTTTAATGGTTTTTAAATTGTAAAACTGAATACAGTTTAAAGAAGGAGCATATTTTGTGTCGGAATAGAGATGAAACACCACAGAAAAATAAGGAAATGTAGATATTACAGTTTCTCCATAAGGAAAAATAATTTGCTGCTGGAGAATACAAAAAATATAAAGGTGTAAATGCATTTTTGTATTACCCATTTATGTGTGGAGATATCCATCTGTTACATTCCTATGTGCATGAATTGTTGTACATTTGAGTGCTTATTGGAATCTGTGAATGCCTCAGATTCGCAGGCTTCTGTCTGAATTCCATTTAAGTGTAATATTTACTAAAAACACTGCTGTAAGCCTAGAGGACTACATTTTGGACTTTGTCCTTATTCGTTTGCTAATAAGGGCCTCTGAAGAAAGAAGACTTGATATCCTAATTTTAGTTTAGTTTAAAATTATTTGCAATGAATAAATGGATTAAAGTTGATTACAGAACTAGAGATGTCTCTTCCCCTAAGATATATAAATTGTACCTGTAAACAAAACTGGTGTACGACTGCGCAAGACATTTACCACAAACAAAGTACACTGTCTACCAGTCAAGAGCCATCTTCATGGCAATGTATATTGATTGTGCTCACCTTATGTTGTGCATGCCTATTATGTGTCCATTACACATAAGTCATTGTTTCTCCTCTGCAACGTGGGGGCATTATGAGAGGCATAAACACTAGTACTTTTTTATCTAACCGAAAAGGATTAAAGCATGGAATAGGAGAGCAGAAGTAATGAAATCCGCTCAAACAGCAGCTGTTCCTAAATATTCCCCAAATGATACATAGCTAGTGTGAACGTTATAGCTAGGTTCACATTTTACTCGCACAAAACCATAATTTGCTGCTGGAGAATACAAAAAATATAAAGGTGTGAATGCATTTTTGTATTACCCATACATGTGTGGAAATATCCATCTGTTACATTCCTATGTGCATGAATTGTTATACATTTAAGTCCTTATTGGAATCTGTGAATGCCTCAGATTCACAGGCTTCTTCCTGAATTCCATTAAAGTGTAATATTTACAAAAAACACTGCTGTAAGCCTAGAGGACTACATTTTGGACTTTGTCCTGATTCGTTTGCTAATAAGGGCCTCAGAAGAAATAAGACTTGATATCCTAATTTTAGTTTAGTTTAAAATTATTTGTAATGAATAAATGGATTAAAGTTGATTAGAGAACTAGAGATGTCTCTTCCCCTAAGATATATCAATTGTACCTGTAAACAAAACTGGTGTACGATTGCGCAAGACATTTACCGCAAACAAAGTACATTGTCTACCAGTCAAGAGCCATCTTCACTGCAGTGTATATTGATTGTGCTCACCTTATGTTGTGCATGTCTATTATGTGTACATTACACATAAGTCATTGTTTCTCCTCTGCAACGTGGGGGCATAA
This sequence comes from Pleurodeles waltl, assembly GCF_031143425.1. Taxonomy (NCBI): domain Eukaryota; kingdom Metazoa; phylum Chordata; class Amphibia; order Caudata; family Salamandridae; genus Pleurodeles; species Pleurodeles waltl. The sequence continues at coordinate 953,538,371 of NC_090449.1, forward strand.
TGAGAGGCATAAACACTAGTACTTTTTTTATCTAACCGAAAAGGATTAAAGCATGTAATAGGAGAGCAGAAGTAATGTAATCTGCTCTCAAACAGAAGCTGTTCCAAAATATTCCCCAAATGATACATAGCTAGTGTGAACTTTATAGCTAGGTTCACATTTGACTCGCACAAAACATAGAAATGCAGCAGTTATATTTTATATACATCTCAAGTAACTGTAATTCATCTACTGCCCCCTCCATGCACAGTCTTCTCATCAATAATTTTAGTGAAAATGTTGCAGTGATATTATCAAGGATGTCATAGAAGATGTTATGAGTAATCTAATATGTGGGGTAATGACCAGTGCATGGCGAAGGTGCAAGTTGTAGTTTCATTAGGGCACGAGTATTAGTTACTTGAGATATCCAGATCTATAACTGCTGAATTTCAATGGTTTTATGCAAGTAAAATGTGAACCTAACTATAACGTCTTTGTACCCTTTGGTATTTGAAGTGAATTTTTATTGTTTTTTAAATTCAATTTCCTAACTATAACGTCCCTGTAACCTTTCTTTTTTTCAGTGAATTTCTATGTTTTTTTAACGTTAAGTAATATTTAATGACTTTGCGTTAATCCAACAACCACCATGCACAGCCTTTGGCTGATTTTGGCTCTAGGGACCCCATCACCGGAGCCCAACCAATTATTAGATGGGGGCACTGTATGGTATGAAAGGAGGATAGTGCTAATGATGAAGGGGAATGGAGCTGGATTAGACTATTGGACTATTGTTGGAGCGTAAACATTATTAATAAAAATGTGCTACTAAAGCAAATGCCAATAACATGCATTAGAAAACATTCCCACTCTGGTGGCAGCCATAAATCTAGTTCGACATAAAAATAAATAACTGTCTAGTAATGTATTTTATGCTAACTGTTTAATGCTTATTTTAAAAGGTCTCATGTCATGTTTAGCGTGTAATGCAATGGAAAATTATTAATGCAGAAAGAAATGTTTCTCAAAGCATTCTGTAATTTGTTCTTTGCTCGCAGGGAATGAGTTATGTTCCGATGCTGTAACATTTATTTGACTTCCTGAGATAACATGTACCCGTGAACAATAGCTTGCTGATTTCTTGAATAGGTTTATGTGCAAATGCAACCCTTGTATTTTATTGCGGAAGCTGGTGATGTAAGGAGAGAAGATGAACCAATGATCAACACAGAAAGTAAAGAAGGAATCTTTTGGAACATGGAGAAACTATAATTGCCTCTGATCTAAACCACCACATAGACTGACAAATAGAATTATGTCTTGTTGCTTTCTAGAAGTTTAATATAACAGAATTAGGTGATGTAAGCAGCCAGCCTTCAGCAGTCTTTAGAGTTCTTCCCTGTTCTATCCGTTTTCAGTTGTGTTTTCTTATGTGTTGTGTTTTAGTTTATTGCCATTGAAAGTTCAGATGCATTAAGGCCAAATATTCCTGAACTATTTTCCCTATCCTGAAAGAGGATCAGAAGATGCTCTGCTGATGATGACTTTGCTGCTTGCTGTCCCAATCCATTAAGGAGAGGTATATATGCACAATTGTCTTTTACAGGTTTTCTAATGTTTCTTTCCTTTAGAAACCGAACCACTATTTTGATTACCACCATAGATAGATTTTTTTTCTAAATTAATGATTTTGTCTGTTTTTCTATTTTTGCAAGTACGTCCCAACTTGTTTGTCAAATTGAGGTTAGGTAGGATGTCACTTCTAAACTGATTACTAAATTAATTGTTTGTTAATATTTTTCCTTTTAATATCTCTCAAACCACTGCACAGATTTACACCAAATTACAAAAACAGTGCTTCTGGACCAAGCGCTAGCTTTCTGCCAAATTTGGTGTAATTCCGTCCAGCGGTGCGGCCAACTCCCACTGCACACAGATAAATGCTGTGCACAGCGCAGTGCTGGGTGGTCTTGTCCGCATGGACTGGCCACAGGCATTGGTTGGATGAACATTTAGTAATTAAATGACTCTACGTTCAAAAAAACGTAGAAATTCACTGTAAAAAACAAAGGTTACAAGGATGTTATAGTTAGGAAATAGAATTTAAAAAACCTTAGAAATTCACTTAAAAAAATAAAAGTTACAGGGACGTTGCAGTTAAGTTCTGAATTTACTCGCACAAAACCTTAGAAATTCAGCAGATACAGTTAGTGTTTTCAAGTAACTATAACTTGTGGCCCAAGATAACTACAACTCGCACCCTCACCTTGCACTGCTAATTACCCCAGAAAATTACAGCACTCATGAAAACTTTTATAACCTCAATAAAAATATCAATTAGATATTAGAAGTTAACAGTATTTTCATCAAACATTTTACTGTAAATATTACATTGATATTATCAGTGATATTTTCAAAGATGTCATGAGTACTGTAATTTAAGGGTTAACTAGTAGTGCATGGGGGGAGGAGCCAAGATGGCGACCGAGATGGACGGCTAGTGTGCGCGCTCCATCCCGGACTCGCTGCGAATATCCTGCTGCGGACCCCCGGGACGAAACTGGGGTGTGGGGGCGCGGGAACGGCCCCTAGAACACCGGCGTGACCAGCTGGGGCCCTGAGCCGTTGGGCAGGGAGCTGCCGTCCCGGAGCTGGGACATCGGCACACGGAGTGGCGGCCATTATAGGGCCTGATGTTTACTGTAAGACACCGGGTGTGCCCGAACCCGAGCGATCGCCTCGCCCTGCCGAGGCTGTAGACCTGGAAACATCGGAATCGGAAAGGGACTGCAGGGCAAGTATAACAAAGATCGATCGCGGCAACCCGCCCGGAGCGCGTATCAGCTCCCCCGCAACAGAGACGGGACATCGCCAGGACGGCAGGATCTGCCCCTCCTGCACACCCTGATTGAGCAATACGCGGGCACGGACCCCCGAGGGCCCGCTCCCCCCTCCGATTCCGGGACGAGCCGGCACCGCGTCAGGCACCGGTAAGAGGAAGATCAGGGAGCGCACTGTGGCCTGCCAATCGGAGTGAGGCAGTGGGGCCGGCCCTGCGTCCCCTTTCCCTTTCCTCCCCCCCTGCCTTTCTCCCCCCTCTGCCCACCCCCCTCATCGGGTAGGCCCCCGCTTGGGGGAGAAGGCGCAAGGGGCCCCCTTCAACACTGGTAACTCCCCGGACAATATGTGACTTGGAGAACCGTGGGGCCCGGGAGCAAATGTGCCAGAAATAGGGAGCAGCGTAAGACCTGGCCGTACTGGGCAACCTGCCCCCTCTGGGTAAACAGGGACCTCCCGCCTCACGGCCGAATGGACGCCCGCCCCCCCGGGGACTATTATTACCTGCATACAACCCCCTCGGGCACCCGCGCCTTTGTCGGATCCCTCGAGCCCACCGAGGCCGCAGTCGCCACGAAGCGCAGTAATAAAGCTGGACAGCCTGTGAAGAGATGAAACACATGAGTTAACCCTAGGAATAAATAAGTGGTGCCGCCTGCTTGACTGAGAGGCTCCCTGCAGCGCCCCGCGAAGGGATAAGACCGAGTCACAAGAAACCAAAAACGCACACAAGGCCCGGCCAAAGCCCATCTCCCCCCCTCTGTGTGGAACTTGCGAAAATAGGGGAAGGAATATAGAATCACTGCAAGAGATCAATGGGCAACCTGCAGTGAAATAACCCCCAGAAGAGCTTCGCCACAACTTGCAAGGCCACCACTGGACACACACAATGGCGGGAAGGCTCAAAGCAGCCAAGAACCAAGACCGCGCAGCGCATGGACCAGCGCCCATCGACCATCAAACAAACCCAACCCTACAAACGCTGGAAAGCACTCTCAGGACACAATCTGCGCAACTGGAGAAGGTCCTGCAAGCGATCATGGGCACTAAAACATCTCTAGAAAATAGGATCAACGCGGTGTCGCAAGACCTGAATCTACTCCGAGTGGATCACTGAAAGCTGTCAGAAAGAGTCAAAACGGCGGAAGAGGGGCTGGCCGAACTGTCCCCCACGGCACAGGACAATCAGAAACAGATTCAACGAATGGATGCGGAGCTGAAGGCGCTATGGAAACGGGCGGAAGATGCTGAAAGCAGATCGCGCCGAAACAATATTCGATTCCTGGGGTTCCCTGAAAACACACAGCAACAAAACATGGAACTATCTCTAGAACATTGGCTAATTAAAGAGGTACTAAGCGGGGCCCCATCAAAGCTCTTTACAGTCGAAAGGGCACACAGAATCCCAGGCAGGCCCCCGCCTCCTGGACACCACCCCAGGCCAATAATCGCCAGATTCTTACATTTCCGGGACCGTGACGCAATCCTCCAACAATTTCGCAACAAAGGCCCATTCAAATATGAGGACTCAACCATCATTGCATACCCAGACTTCACCAATGAGGTGCAAAGAAAACGTAACTCTTATGCAAAGGTCAAGCAACGCCTGCGTGAACTTAATATCAAATATGCTTTAATGTTTCCAGCCAAATTGAGAGTGATTTCAGAGGACCGCACGCACATATTCACTTCCCCGGAAGATGTATGGAAATGGCTACATGCTAAAGGGCTCGCGAGCATGCGTGACGACGAGGATGGCGGCGAGGAATGGTCAATCTCGTCGTCAAGAAAGCGTTCCAAGAGGCGCACCAAGGTTCAACCGTCTGCTCAACAAGCAGCTGAGGAAAGAGCAAAAGTCCTGAAAGAAACTCCTCTACTGACGCAAAACAAGTTTGAGATAATAAGGGAGACCCCGGAGATCAGCATTGATTCGGACACGACTAGCTCTGACTCTACGTTGACGGGGGTATCGAAGGGCCCGAGGGTCACCCCCAGAACAGCGGATGATCTCTGACTTCGGCTCACTGCATGACTGCCGCGCCACAAACTTGAGGAGCCCTGCCTGCCGTACACAGATGGACATGGAGCGTCGCGGGTCCCTGAAGCAAGAACATTCTCTAAAAAGCAAAGCGTATCTTTTGCACAGCCCTATGGCGGCCTCGGGGGCCTCCCGTTGGGTGGGGTTGGGGGGCGGGGATGGGGGGGGACACTCGCTCTGGGGGGTGCACACAAACACTTGCAGACATAGTCTGCGGTCCGATGTGAGCTCTACTAGTGAGCCGCATTAAACCGTCATGATAACACCACCACAGATATCCAGATGGATACAGGGTTTTTCATATTTTTACAAGTTAACCAGTTTCATAATAGTTGTTAGGAGAGGTGGGGCATTAGCTGGGGGGGAGGGCAGTAGTAAGTTAACTAAAATACACACCTTGGTCACAACACGAACAAACGCAAACTACTGCGAAAGGCGAATACCACAAACTGTGACACCAGAGGGGCAGCAAGCTGAAAACCCGCAGAGCAAAGCGGTAGCACAAGCACAAGCTCACCTCATGACCCCATATGGCGCCACAACTTAAATGCAACAGTAACCAATATGACATATTGACATGGAATGTGAGGGGTATGGGCACACCGAGTAAAAGGTTTCGAATCTATGCACGCCTTAAACGACTGGGAATACACATTGCCATCCTCCAAGAGACGCACTTAATGGAACCAGACATACGGGACCTGCGGGCGAAGTGGGGAGGACAACTGATAGGCACAGCATATTCAGCGTTCGCACGGGGAGTACTGATATGGATCGCTGGAGGAGTCCCATTCCACCAAACGGCTTACAGAATAGACTCAGGGGGCAGATTTGTAGTGGTGGAAGGCCAGTTAGATGGCAGGCAACTTTCTGTAATTGGCATATATGCCCCAAACGGCGGCACAGCGGGCTTCCTGGGTACACTCATACCGTCATTGTTAGCAAACCCATCAGCTCCGGCTATATGGGGTGGATACTATAACAGCATACCAGACCCCGCTTTGGATAGATCCAGCCCGTTATTAGGGGGCCCGAGGTCGATGAGGAGCAATACAAGCCCACTGCAACACTGGGCGGCCACCATGAGACTATATGACATCTGGCGCCTGAGACATCCCCACCAGAGGGAATACTCGTTTTACTCACCCCCGCATAAAATACACACTAGAATAGATATAATTTGGGGCACTCAGGATATCTCTGACCTGATAAATAGGACAGAATACTTAGCAAAAACACTGTCAGACCACTCACAGCTGAGAGTAACACTAAATTGGGGTAGGAGCCAGTGGGGGATTCCTGCCTGGCACCTACAAGTAGAAGCGCTTCAGGATCCGGCATTCACAGACACATTGAGCACCACAATACGCCAATACTGGGAAACAAATGACCTCACGGCAGGCTCACGGGCGGCTGAGTGGGACGCTCACAAAGCGGTGGTCAGAGGCCAGTGTCTCTCCACAAGCTGGGGAGTGAGGCGCACTCTGAGTGTCGAAATCGCTAAGCTAGAGAAGGATCTAAGAGCAGCGGAAATGGCAGTTGCACGGGGGGAACCCCATACACTGCATTAAAAGCAGCCTGCACAAAATATAACGAAGCAGACAGAAGACTTCGTTGCCACGACTACAATTACCACTTAAAGCGTCTGCACTCGGAAGGAGACAGATCAGGGAAAATGCTGGCCTGGCTACTGCGGGAAAACAGACAGCACTCCCCCATAGGAGCTATCAGAATCGACAATCACACAACGGTTAATACACAAGTAGAGATAAATGCAACATTCAAAGAGTACTAATGGAATTTATACTCCAAACGCACCTCATGCACGACTACACAATTTGAGTCCTTTCTGGGCGGCTCCCTATTACCGCGACTATCTCAAACAGACAGGGATACACTGGAAGCCCCTCTCACAACAGGGGAAATTGACTTAGCAATAGCGCAGATGCCCAGGAATAAAGCGCCGGGTATAGATGGTCTCCCTTTGGAGTATTACTCTGTATTCTCTTCCTGTTTGAAGCCTCAATTATTGAAGGTGTTCGAAGAGGCATGGGCCACCGAACAACTGTCCCCATCCCAGAGAGAGGCCATGATAGTGGTACTCCCCAAATCGGGGCGGGATCCCATAGACGTCAAATCTTACAGACCACTCTCGTTGTTAAACCTAGATTGCAAGATACTGGGTAAAATACTAGCCAACAGACTTGCTCCCATTATACACACCTTAATCCATGACGACCAAAACGGCTTCATCCCAAAGCGCAACACCTTCTTAAACATCCGTAGGCTCTTGAGTGTAATGGGAGACACCTCCCCCGACGCATACGATGAAATGGTGCTCTCACTGGATATCGAGAAGGCATTCGATACATTGGAATGGGACTTCCTTATGGCCACAATGCGACGGATGGGAATAGGCCCTAACTACGTGCGCTGGGTTCGCACATTATACTCAAACCCAAGTGCAAGGGTAAAGACGGGGGCAGTGGTCTCTGACAGCTTTCCGATATCTAGGGGCACAAGGCAGGGTTGCCCCTTATCTCCACTATTGTTCGCTCTCGCTATGGAGCCACTGGCGTCCAAAGTACGATCAATGGCAAACGAATGGGGCATAAATAGGAACGGGACACACCATGTAATCTCATTATATGCTGATGATGCGTTAATATATACTCGGAGGGGCACGGACTCACTGCCCCCCATAATGTCACTACTAGCCGAGTTCGGATCGATATCTGGTTTAGTAGTAAACTGGGAAAAATCGTGTGTATTCCCATTGGTTAGGTGGACACCGGGAAGACAGGAAGAGGCTCCACGCGGACGCCTGAAATGGTGTTTCGAAACGTTTAAATATCTGGGGGTCCACATATATCACAATGCAGAGGACCTCAGCGACGGTAACTTAGGGAGAGTACTAGCATCCATGAAGGGTTCTTTACGCTTCTGGAACAAACTACCGCTTTCTCCACAAGGCAGAGTGGCGATTGCGAATATGTTGATTCTACCCAGGTTTCTATATTATTTCGCGGCTCTGCCACTTATCCTACCACAGAGCTTTTTTAGCAACCTGAATACAACACTGACACAACTTATATGGGGGGGCGGGAGAGCATGAGTGGCATTAACCACACTTCAGCGCCCGGTGGAATCGGGTGGACTGGGAGCTCCCAACTTTGAACTCTACTATGCAGCAGCACAGCTACAGTGGCTACAGCTATGGTTCCACAGACCAGAGTCAGCTGAATCCACGTGGCTGCAGGCTCGGCTAAAGGGAACCCAATTGTTGACATGGCTATCCAATAAGCACCCCAAAAGCAAACCTATTAACCCATTGTTGGCTGCGGCGCAAGCCTGCTGGGGGAAATATGTTCAGAAGGCCCACAAAGTCTTCCCATACACCCCGCACTTCCCTCTGGACTGCCTCCCGGGTCGACACACGACAGAGTTGCACTCAAATACGCAGTGGTCAGTGGCGGGTATACAGACGGTGGGCGACTATTTCGAAGACGGTAAACTAATGTCGTTTGAAGCCATCCAGGCCCTCACCACAGTGAATGCTGGTCAATTCTTAACATACCATGCAATATGCCACGCAATCAAAAAAGAATGGGGAGCAGGCACCCTAGAACCAGAGACTTCTCCCATAATACACCATATACTACAAGGGGACGCACAATCTAAAGCAATCTCAAGCCTATATGGGGCACTAAGTAAACTCTCAGGGCCCTGTTTGGAGAGGGCCAGGGTGAGATGGAATACTTTCCTCCCTGATCCGATCCTTCAGGATGACTGGCCGAAGGCACTGTCCTACGCACAAGGAGTTTCCAGGAACCCAGGATTCCGTTACACTCAGTTTAACTTCATACACCAAACGTACCTATCACCGGCCAGGATAAAGCGGATGTTCCCCGACATGACTCCGTCATGCCCCAGATGCCGGGAAGCATCGGCTCACTTTTATCATATGGTTTGGGACTGCCCCCAGATACAAACAGAATGGGGTAAGGTGGTGAAGACGACCTCAGAATACACAGGGCTTGTGTTGGCAGTGGACCCCAGATCTTGCTTACTGGGAGTGAGGCCTAGATCAAAAAAGCATAGACACTTACACAAGTTTGTAGAGTTGGCTTATGTGATGTATAAAAGGCTGATTGCAATGCATTGGAAAGCGCCCAGTCCCCCGACCAGAAGTCCTGGCACACCCTAGTGCTCCGCTGGGCCCGCACAGAGCATCAGGTGCTCCAAAAATTAGCACGGGAAGGTCAGCCACACGGGGTGCGACACCTGGGAGGCACTGGTAGCCAAACTAGAGACAAAAAATGATGAGAAACCTCCATGAAGAGGTTTGTAAAACATAAAAGCTGCACCAACCAGAACCCCTACTAGACACAACACATTAGGAGTCCATCGAGACAAACAAATAGAAGTAAGATGAAATTCCTAACCCCTCTCCACCCGTGGCTGACCTGATAATGGGCGGCACCAGAGGAGCACCGGGTGAGTAAATGGGCTGGTATAGGTCAAGCCTTCTGCCTTCCCAACAAGTACACAGGCGTGCACGCATTCAGCCAACCCAGAGCCCCGACTTAATAAAATACCGGAGTGCCACAGCAGTTACAATTGGGGCCTCTCCGAGCCGCAATATAAGTATACCACCACGCGCAAAGCAGTAGAAAATAATCACTGAATGTAATATTGTTCCGAAGGTGTGTAAATGGGGGGGTTTGGTTGTTTCTAAGTATATTAACCAGATAAATATAATCCTGCAACAATTTTCGACAAATGTTTGTATTATGTATCTGTCATACAAAATCAATAAAGATATATAACAAAATAAAAAAAACTAGTAGTGCATGGAGAGGGCATGAGTTATAGCTAGCTTAGGGCATGAGATTGTGGGGGGGCATTATGACCCCGGCGGACGGCGCTAATATGGAGGAAAGTACTGCCAACAGGCTTGCAGTACTTTTCTCCATATTAAGACATTGGCAGTTTGGCTAAAGCCAAACCACCAATGTACCACACCGACCGCCACAGCGGTAGTGACCTCCGGGCTGGAGATTTCACTCTCCAGCCCGGGCCCTTCACTTGCCCACCTGAGGGATTATGAGGCCGCCATGGTTTTCGTGGCAACCTTACCGCCATAAAAACCATGGTGGTAGACACTATAAGTGACAGGGAATCCCTTCCCTGTCACTGTTAGGGGTCTTCCCCATCCCCCTCCCCCTTCACAGATTCCCACCACCACCCTTCCTCTCCAGACCCCCTCCTTCATACACACACCTTCATTCACACATGAACACACACATACACACACTCATTCTGAATTCATCCATGCATGCATCTATTCACACACACATCCACACACACTTACATACACACAAGCACACACATACTCACACAACACAACATACATGCACTCACACATCCATACATGCACACACATACAACATGCAACCAACACCCGCATACACGCATGCACAGACACACAAACAAACACACACATAACACCCCCCTCCCCTGTCGGAGCACCCGGCTTACCTGTTGTCAGGGGGTCCTCCGGCAGGAGACGGGATGGGGCACTGCTGCCAGCAGCAGCGTCCCCCGGCAGAACACCGCCAGGCTGTATCATGTGTCATGATACGGTCTGCGGCGGTCTATTGGTGTGGCGCTGCTGCTGCAGCAGCACCACCTTACCACCATCATACCGGCATGGCCACAACCGGATTTCCGCCATCCTGCCAGCGGACATCCGGCTGTGGTCATAATCCGGCGGACGGTTGGTTGCCGCGGTGATGATCTTTGGGCGGCCGTCGCCACGCTGGTAGGCTGTTTTTTCCACCAGGGTCAAAATTACCCCCATAGTTACTTGAGATATCTCTAACTGTAACAGGTGAATTTCTATGGTTTTGTGTGTTTAAAATGTGAGCCTACCTATAATGTCTCTGTAACCTTTGGTTTTTAAAGTGAATTTCTCTGTTTTTTTAATTCTATTTCCCAACTATAAAGTCCCTGTAACCTTTGTTTTTTTCAGTGAATTTCCATGTTTTTTTTCACATAAAGTCATTTTCATTACTATACATTAATCCAAACACCACCGCGCACTGACGTGCGGCCAGTCCCTGAGGCCATTCCCCCTAATCACCCAACCCCACGCTGTGCACGGCATTTGGTCATGCACAGTGGGAGTTGGCTGCAGGTCAGTGTAGCCCACCTCCCTGGTCGATTTCAGCCCCAGAGATCCTATCCCCCAGGTTCCAGCATTAATATATTTATTTTCTGGGGAGAGGGGGCTGAGTGCCCCCAGGCCAATCTCTTTACCATGGGGATCCCATCCCCTGGGGCCCAGCCTTCTAAAACTTAACCTAATCCCCCGTCACCTGGGTGCCCCCCAGGGCTCCCAGTCTAAATGGTTGGCCTCATTGGGGGACGCCTGAAGGTCCCTGTAGTCCCTGCCTGCTCCCCACATCCAGCAGGAGCCAGCATTGCTGTCACAGAGAGGGAGCTGCTAAAGGTGCATTTCAGTAATTAAAGAGGAACCCTTGCTTTGGACAAAGAGTCTCCATCCTGTATTTCACTATTGTTACAAAAAAAGAGCAGCTCCAGTATCTTAGGTCGGGAGTGCCCGTATATAAGAAGGGTGATAGAACTTCCCTAGTAAACTGCCCTCAAATAGCTTTGTTGGATGCAGTTGGTAAGGTATTCCCTAAAAGCTTACTAGAGCATTAAAGTCATGGGTTGAGGAAAATTCTGTCCTTCCTGTGGAACAGACTGGTTTTAGAAGGAGTATAATACTCTAGACAATATTTCAGTAAAGCAGATTTTAAACGAAAAACATGTACAGATTAGGGGTGGTGTTGTCTATGCCACATTTATAGACTTTTCTACTGCCTTCGATAGAGTTGATCTCAAGATCTTGTGGAGGAAGTTATTTAACTTAGGCTCTGTATTCCTCCACATTGTGTAAAGTATGATTAGGTTAGGATCAGGGTTTGTCTGCTGAATTTCCTACTAAAAATGGATTGAAGCAGGGGTGTCTTTTGGCACTGCTGCTTTTTTCACTGTACACTCATGACTTGCCAATCGCCCTAGGGAAAATAAAGTGCTTTGTGCCCAAAATTGGAGGGCGTCACTATATCTTGCCTATTGTATTCTGATAATATAGTATTGATGGATTTCACTCCCAAAGGATTAAATAACCATCTGGCTGCTTCCAACTGCTATACTGGCCAGCATTTTTTTTAAAGTGATGTTTTGAAGTCAAAAGTAGTTTGCTTTCTAGGGAAAAAACTATTTAAGAAAATAAACTTTTCTTGCTCTGTGGGTCATCACAAGCTTGAGCGGGTGAAGGCTTATTGTTTCCTGGGGAAAGTTATGTCTAGTTCACTCAGTGGTCATTATTGAGAGCACATATGGGGCCCCATCCAACATTACAATTTTCCCCTTGGAGGTGGTGGTCCCTGTGGGTCTGCAATGCACCTCCTGTCTTCTTTAAATTCATTCCACAGGAGGTTGCAGTACCCAAGTCTCCAGGGGGGCACGTGGCCCACCCACATTTCATTCTTTGTTTGGCCCCAGGGAGGTGGCTGTCCTATGGACTGCTGGGAGGCCAGGCATCGCCTCAGCATTCACAATGCATTTAACTCTGGGGAGGTGGCAGTTTCCAGGGTTGTGGAGGCCTCCACAACCCCACATTCATAATTGCAATGTCACCAGGGAGTTGGGCATCCACAGGGCTGTGTGGGCCGCTGATCCCCCAAAGTTATTGGGAATGAAGCCTGTGGAGGAGGCAGTCCCCACTCCCCCATTTTAAATAAACACTTTGCCCCAGGGATGTGGCGGTCCCCTGGGGTGTGGGTTGGCCGCAAAGCTCTCCCGCACATTACTACATTACAGCTCTGGGGAGGTAGTGGTCCCTGGGTGCAATCTAAGCCCTAGGAGGGGGCACCACATGTTCCCCCTCCTTTTTTAATGCCTTTTAACCTATCCCACCCGGGTCCTGTTTACAAAACAAGTGCAGGAGCCTATTCGATTGTTTTTTTAATTTCCACCGGATCCTCCGCGACTCTCAAAGACAATTAAAAAAATTATGCTTTTTTGCTCTTGGGGTCCCGTTGGTACTGAAGCTCCAGAGCTAAGGGGTCAGGGTGTACCTACCCTGGCCCCTTTTAAATTTTTTATATTTTATTCCAGAACTCAGCTGAAGCTGAGTCGCAAGATGGCTGCCAATACTTTTTTGTTGGCAGTCAATCAGATCTCAGCACGATATCAGGAGGTTTTGCAGAGCCTTTAAGTCCCTTTATATGCAAATTTGTTTTTTCTTGAATTTCTCATAACCTACCAAATGGATTTACACCAAATAATAAAAAGGCACTTTCTGGAACAGGAGCTACCTTTCTGCCAAATTTTGTGTAAATCCATCCAGTTGTTTGGCCGCTATGTCTGTTCAAAATTCCTATGGAAAAATGCATGGGGAAAAAGCGTTTTGGGACCTCCCTTTTTTTCACCCCCGCTTGATGGCTCACCCCGAAATGTTACAGACAGCAGGTGAAGTGAGCGTCTTATTTTTTGGGAAACTTTTGTGAAGATTCATCAAATAGCACCAAAGTTATGAGCAAAACCCCACCAATCAAAAGCAAACAAAGGGGGTCATTCTGACTCCCGCCGGCGGCGGTAACTGCGGTGCCGGCGGGAGCCGCCAGAATACCGCTGCGCGGTCAGAAGACCGCCGCGGTTATTCTGTGTTTCCCGGTGGGCTGGCGGGCGACCGCCAGAAGGCCGCCCGCCAGCCCAGCGGGAAACCCCTTCCCACGAGGAAGCCGGCTCCGAATGGAGCCGGCGGAGTGGGAAGGGTGCGACGAGTGCAGTAGCACCCGTCGCGATTTTCAGTGTCTGCATGGCAGACACTGAAAATCTTTTAGGGGCCCTCTTACGGGGGCCCCTGCAGTGCCCATGCCATTGGCATGGGCACTGCAGGGGCACCATGACACCCCTCACCCCTCACCGCCATCCTGTTCCTGGCGGTCGGAACCGCCAGGAACAGGATGGCAGTGAGGGGGTCGGAATCCCCACGGCGGCGCAGCAAGCTGCGCCGCCATGGAGGATTCCTCAGGGCAGCGGAAAACCGGCGGGATACCGCCGGTTTTCAGTTTCTGACCGCGGCCATACCGCCGCGGTCAGAATGCCCTTGGGAGCACCGCCAGCCTGTTGGCGGTGCTCCCGCGGTCCCCGGCCCTGGCGGTCCACCTACTTAAATAGCCCTTTTATTATGTCTCAGGCCTGTCACTGCTGCTGTTTGGGGAGTTGTAAACTGCCTATTCACCTAGCAAGAAAAACCCTTAGCCATGCACAAACCTTCATTTTTATTAGCAGTGGGCAATAAATTCCGCTCCGCCAGTAGAAAAGGTGGAGTTTTGGCCACTCTGCGTATGCTTGTAATGTGGAGTTCCCAGTATTTTTTCTCATACAGGTGTTAATATTGAAAAAGTTGATGTCTGTGTGCACAATGATACAGTCACATATAAAAACAAAATCGCATCACTATCATCGAATTCACCTATCATGAACTCTCCATCAACCCTAACCCAAAAATATGCAGTCAGGCAGGCTCTGAGACAATGGTGTGATGTTACAGATTGACAGGTCACAGGTGGAGCGGCACATATTCAGCAGACAAACGTGCAAACAGGAAATTACTGGGTCACTTGACTAGATGTAGCTGGCATTTGATATTTGTGTGTTGCTCCAAGACAGTGACACAAAGGGCCATAGGTGTTGGCGGGATAGGCCATCTCTAACTTGATGATGGGAAGGAAGTGTCACCTTCTACACTTGCACATCACAAACGCTCTCCCTGAGCACACTTGCAAAGGGTTTGACACTAGCCTATTGTGACAACAGACATTCTGGATCCAGGGGAGGAAGGCAGCAAATTCCAAGCACTTCTAAAGTGGAATTCTCCAAACCTTCTCCTACTTCAAAGTCGGCACCAGGTATAAATATTGAACCATTTGAGCCAACTCTTCAGTACACATCTGGACTTGCGGAAGACTCAGAAGAAGGACTGCTATACTGCTGTGCTTCTGTGCTGCCCTGCTGTCCTGCCTGAATGAGAAAGACTGGTCCTGAATCCTGAGACCAGGACCACCAGAGTTACTTCAAGAACTAGTTGGCTGTCCTCCTAAACAAAGTATCAAGGACAGGATGCTCCAACTACCTTGAACACCGGCAGAGTACCTGGACTCAATCTGCTGTGATTTCTGCCTTCCTAAGTGGTACCACCCCAGTCCTAGACCCTTGGAAATGGGCCTGAAAGTGCTTGGTGAGCTCAGCCGTGGCTCAGCCAAAGAGACAAAATGCGACACATCATATCTGAAAACTCTGTATTGGAACGCAAAGTGATGCATACCCTCACAGAACTCTGCATCAGAACTGTTGCTCAACATATCCAAGATGCAGGTCTTCACATCCTAAATGAGTCGATAACTGTTGGTGTTGGATTCCACATCACAAGCCTCTCAACTTCATCAGAACCAGCCGGTGCGGAACGCATTTCCGATGCAGGACTTTTCATAGCAAGCCCCAATTTCATGGCATCCTTGATGGCAATGCAGGACCTCACATCACAGCCTCGCAGCTTCCCAGAACTGCCGCTGCGTGAAGCACCTCCCCAACAAATGGTTGCATTACCTCGGCTGTGTGACACAACCTCAAAACTAGATTTTGCAACACTCCCCAGCCAGGATTCAAGGTACTCTTGTTCAGTGGGCCAAACTTTGTCCCTGTATCCAGTCCACGCTACATCAGGGTCAGCATTAAATTATGACTTTTATCCTGGCCCAGAGTGACCAGCTAACCACAGTTGGTGCTTTGTGTTTCTAGCACTATGGCACTAACTTCACCTAAATCTTTAAAACACATATCTTATGTTCTCTTGATTGGATGTTTGTTATGTTGGTGTCAGATAACTTATAAAATCTTACTCTATCGTTCTAAATTGGTGTGGGATTTTTCTTGTGTTTTTAATTCATGACTGTTTGTGTGCTGCATAAATACTTTGAACATTGCCTTTAAGTTAAGACTGTGTTTGTGCCAAGCTACTAGAGGGTATATGATAGCCAGTCTACCTAGGGCATGCAAGGCAGAGTGTACCCCCAGGGCTGTAGCACTGACTGAGCCAGTCTGTGTGTGACCAAGTACAAAATGCCTCCCAGCCTGCCACTGCAGACATGTAAGGCAGTGATAACACTGCTAATTAGACTTTGTCATTCCAACCAATGAATGGCAAAGCCCCCACTTCCCATAACATTACAACAATATATATAAGCCTTGCCTTAGGAAGGCCTATTGAGCCCTAAGACAGGAAGCTTCATATATATATATATATATATATGTGTGTGTGTGTGTGTGTGGTGAATATGGTGGAATACATTAACTCACTGATTGGATGTGGCACAGTATAAAATGAATGAATGTAGGTGCAGACGATTAATTTGCAATGTTGATATATATGAAGTTATCCAAAGGTTATTACTAATAATGAATTTGAGAATTTGTGGTACTCACTACATTCCAAAATGGCCGCTGCACTATCTCTCTACTGAGCACTGGTCATGTATTTATCTGTCATTTGTGTTTGTTATCTCTATAAAGATGTGCATTAGGCATTTTCACAAGGCTACGGCTGACACGCATTGGTGTGGTTGTCTGTAAATCCTATTTTGTATTAAACAGCTTTTCGCAGTTCCATGGAGTCCGGATTCTTCTTTACAATAAGGTTTTTGCTTTGATGGGTAGGGTTACAGGAACCCGTACCAGACTGCCCAGTTACAGCATTCATACTCCGGTTTGGTTTGTTATATATCTGTAGTTCTACCTAACAGTACAGTCTTTTGAGGTCTTCCCCCAACGTCCAAATTTTCACCTGCCTCCCCCGATTTTCCTGATCTCATTTTTGCTGGTTTTAGGATTCTGCATACTTTACTTCTGCTGACCTTTAAAGTTTGTGTGCGCTCTCCCCTAAACATGGTAACATTGGCTCAGACCCAATTGGCATATTTAATTTACCTATTAGTCCCTACTAAAGAGCACTAGACATGCCCTGTGCCTGTCAATTAAATGCTACTAGTGAGCCTGCAGCACTGATTGGGCCACCTGCATATGGAGACCCTTAACCATGTCTCAGGTGTGCCATTGCAAATCCTCTGTGTGTAGTGTCACTGCCACTACGAATTGGCATTTAAAACTACTTGCCAAGCCTTATATTTTCCTTTTCGTACATACAAGTCACCTCTAAGGAGAGCCTTAGGTAACCCATAGGGCAGGGTGTTATGTAAGTAAAACGCAGAATATTTACTTACTTGTTGTACATGTCCTGGTAGTGAAAAACCTCCAAAGTCGATTTTCACTACTGAGAAGCCTGCTTCTCTCATAGGCCAGCATTAGAAATACCTTTATATACTTTTATAATTTCTGAACTGAGAAGAATAAACTTGTCATGTTTGGTATGGTTGGAGTGGTGGTGAGAAACCCTAGTTAATGGTGAATTAGGATTCTACATTACTATTTTAGAAACACCACTCTTAAAAAGTAGGCATTTTTCTGCACTTACTGCTATCGGTGCCTTACAGCCTGGCTCCAATCCATGGCTGCTCTGTGCTGGTTGACTGCTCCCCTTGTACATTCAACCCAGACAGCCATAAGCACAGGACACTCAGCTGCCTCTGCATTCATCTGCATACTGATGGGTCTTTCTGGGCAGGAAGTGTAGAGGGTCTCTCACTTACACTTCAAAGGTCAGTGGTCTGCCCTCACACAAAGGACTGGTAACACCCCACAGGGTTCCCGGTAGACAGGGCTGGGTTGAAAGGGGAACCTGTGCACTTTGAAATCACTCTTTGAAGTTTCCCCCACTTCAAAGGCCCTTTTGGGTACATATATTGGGTCTGTGACCCCACCAAATCAGCCACTTCTGGACTTACAACTGCACTCTGTGAGAGGGACTATCTGACTGCCAAAGGAATCATCTGGACTGCTTTGCTGGAAGAACTGCCGGCCTGCTTGTCGCCCTGCTGCCTGATGGCCCCCTGACTGTGCTCGATGTACTCTGCGTTTCCCGACAAGTGCTCTTCAGGGGCTTGGATTGAGCTTCCCTCCTGTTCTGAAGTCTCAGGGTTATCAAAGACTTCACAAAAGAGAAGAAAATCCAGCACATCTAGAAATCGACTCAATGCCTGCAAAATTCAATGCAACTCCTGCCAGATCAACACAGTGCCTGTCTTGTGGCTGAAGAATTGCTGCATCAACACAGCACCGGTTTCCTCTTCACAACACATTCTGGATTTTCCACACATCGTCCCTGGGCATCAAAATATCCCTGCATCACAGCCACGTTTGGAGCAAAAACACATCGCCTTCATTGCACCTGAAAAAACGATGCTTCGCTTTACTTTCCGTTGAATCTCCTACTCTGTGGCTCTCTGCATCATTATTTTCGATGCATTTCAGGTACCGTGTGTTAAAAGTATACAACCATTGA
The DNA here is from genome assembly GCF_031143425.1 of Pleurodeles waltl. NCBI lineage: Eukaryota > Metazoa > Chordata > Amphibia > Caudata > Salamandridae > Pleurodeles > Pleurodeles waltl. The sequence continues at coordinate 953,556,766 of NC_090449.1, forward strand.
TACTTAAGGATTGACACTCATCTACACCTTTAAAATTTGATATTTTGACTTGTGCATATTGGATACTTGTTGTTTTACTTTTGTTTTATTTAAATAAATGTTATATGTTTTTCTAAACTTGTGTGGAGTACTTTTTGTGGTGTTTTCCCTGTGTTATTGTATGTGTTCTTGCACAAATACTTTAAACATTGCCTTGTAAGTTATTCCTGCATGCTCTGTGGCAAGCTAACAGAAGGTGAACACAGGATAATTTTGGTTGTGTTGTGACTTATCCTGACTAGGATTGTGGTACCTATTTGGACTGAGTACATACTCTGCCGCCAAGAGACCCAATTTCTAACACATATGTACATTTATATATTTATCAATATATATATCTATATATATATATATATATATATATGTATATATACATATAAAAAACGAAGTTGTCCTCATGTGAAAGCGCACTCCCAACAGGTTATGTAAACGGGAAGAAAAAGCAAAGCCAGCAACTCACAGTGAATTCTTTAAGCAGTTTCATTATTCCAGGCCTTAAGTTATAAAATCATCTCTGGACACGTGTTTCAAGGTCAATCCTTTCTTCAGCAGAGAAAAATATAAAAGTGTTTCACTCTCGTAGGTACAGCCAGTGCTGGATTTGTTCCAGGCATCTCTTTCTTACTGAAAAGACCGGCATGGCTTCAGCTTGTCTAATTACAGGCACCTGATTAGTCTCTTTAAATACTAGTCCGCCCCAGTGGGCCTCTCAAGTGAGCAGTATAAATATATATATATATATATATATATATATATATATATATATATATATATATATATATATATAAATAGATAGATATATATATAAATATTTCTTCACTTAGACTTATAGTTGAGAAACAGAATTAAAAAAACCTTAGAAATTCACTGAAAAAACTAAGATTATAGGGACGTTATAGTTAGGTAATAGAATTTAAAAAAGAAATGAAATTCCCTGAAAAAAACAAAGGTTACAGGGACGTTAAAGTTAGGTTCTGAATTTACTCGTACAAAACCATATAAATTTAGCAGTTATAGGTACCTCAGCTAATTATAACTGGCACTCCAGTAATGTACTGCTTATGAACTCACATATTACATCACTCATGACATGGTCAGTGACACCACTGATCACATCGTTGATGCAGCTCCATGCTTGTTGAAGCATTTCATCTCTGTCCCCTGCACGCAAGCAGGGGACAGAGATGAAAGCTTTGGATTTTGACAGTGGGACCTGCTTTAAAGGTCCTGCTGTCAAAACCTAAAGTGTTTGCTGTGGCTTGGCTGGGCACCCCAGGATACAGCAGGAGCCGGCCCTGGGGTGTGGCGGTCCCATAGGGACCTCCTTTATTTTTTTAAAACATTTGCTCTGGGCGGAAGTGGTTCCTGGGGTGCAGGGGGGGGCACATCTTCCCCGCATTAATTAGCAGATCGCCCCGGGGAGGTGGTGGTCCTTGGAGCAGCAGGGGGTCAGACTCTACCCCCCCACATGTTACAATACAGCCTTGGGGAGGTGGCGTTATCCAGGGCAACGGGGGGTATACAGGCCATCCCTGCATCCCAAAAAAATGAGCCACAGGGAGGTAGTGTTTCAAAGGGCAGCAGGAGGGGTCCGGGAGCCCCTTCCCCCCACAACTTTTCTTAAAAAAACAAAAAAAAACAAGACTTGGCCCACCCGGGGGCATTAGACTAACAAAGCACGGGAATCCGGAATTAATTTTTTTATTTTTATTTTATGAATGGGCCGTGGGGAATGGGGTACCCAGCACCGAGTTTGGCCCGTAGGAGGGGGAGCACGAGGCCTCCCTCCCCAAAAAATACATAATTAGGCCAGGCCCTGGGGGCAGTGGTCCTAGGGGTCAAAGGTGGCTGGGGGAGGGGGACATGTGGACCTTTGGCCAACTACTGCTCAGTATGGGAGCGTGGGCTTATAGGAGTTGGCCGAAGGCCATGCACGGTTGTGGTTTGATCAGCGAATAGAAATGACAATTACTTTATGTTAAAAAAACTTAGATATTTACTGAAAAAAACAACGGTTACATGGACGTAATAGTTAAGAAATAGATTTAAAAATAATAGAAATTCAATTAAAAACAAAAGTTTACATGGACATTGTTAGGCCTTTCATCCTTGGCATGGTCTCCCCTAACTTTTTGCATCTATTTCCCAGGTTGTTGATGTGTGCTGGTCTCTGTTTTTGCTGTTTTTGTTACTCTGGACACTTTACCACTGCTATCCGGTGCTAAAGTGCAAGTGCTCCTGTATATAAATGTGTATATAATTGGCTTTCCATGATTGGCATGTTTGATTTACTGGTAAGCCCCTAGTACAGTGCACTAGAAGTGCCCAGGACCTGTAAATCAAATGCTACTAGTGGGCCTGCAGCACTGGTTGTGCCACCCACATTAGTAGCCCTGTAAACATGGCTCAGACCTGCCACCGCAGTGCCTGTGTGTGCAGATGTTAACTGCCAATCGACTTGGCAAGTGTACCCACTTACCAGGCCTAAACCTTCCCTTTTCTTACATGTAAGACGCCCCTAAGGTAGGCCCTAGGTAGCCCCATGCACAGGGTGCAGTATATGTTTAAGATAGGACATATACTAATGTGTTTTATATTATTGACAGTGAAATACTGCTAAATTCAGTTTTCTCTGTTGCAAGGCTTATCTCTCTCATAGGTTAACATGGGGACTACCTTTAAATTGATTAAAGCGTAGATTACTTTTGGGAGCAGATAGATATGTGGAGTTTCGGGTCTCTGAGCTCACAATTTAAAAATATATCTTTTAATAAAGTTGGTTTTAAGATTGTGTGTTTGAAAATGCCACTTTTAGAAAGTGAGCATTTTCTTGCTTAAACCATTCTGTGATTCTGCCTGTTTCTGGATTCCCTGTCTGGGTCAGTTTGACAGTTGGGATGTTTGCACCTCTCTCTAGACAATGACACAAAGTGAGCTGGGGTGTAGCCTGCATATCCTGATCTGTGCTAGGAGGGAGGGGAGGAGGGGTCACTTATACCTGAAAGGGCTGTGCCTGCCCTCACACAATGCAGTCTCCAACCCCCTGGTGTGTGTCTGGGGCCTGTCCTGGGCAAGGCAGGATTTCACAAACAAGAGAGACTTTCCTTTGAAGTAAGCCTACTTCAAAGGCCAAAATGTGTATAAGAAGGGCACCCAAAACCACAGACTTTAGATCACTTCTGGGCATCAAGAGGAACTTCTGCCTGGAGAAGAGCTGAAGAGCTGAGGAGAAGTGCTGCCCTGCCCGAGACTGCTTTGTGGAGCTACCCTGCAGTTGCTGTTTCTGTCTGTGCCAGGGGACAAAGACTGGACTTTGTGTGCCATCCTGCTTGTGAAAAGATCTCCAAGGGCTTGTTCTGAGCATGCCTCCTGTTGTTGAAGTCTCAGGTCCATCAAAGACTTCTCCTGCCAGCACCTGGACCCCCTGCTAAGACCCCTGCCCTGCCAAGTGGTACCTTATCCAGTTCCTGCGCCTTGGAAGGTAAAGCTGGCATACTATGACTGAAAATCCACGCACAGACCGCCATGCGGGGAAAATATTGATGCACCTTCTGAGACGTGGCTGGAAAACAATGCGCTGCTGGCTTTGCGGCAGAAATCAACGCTCCACCGGCATTGCTGCTGGAAAATCAATGCACGTAGCTGGAAGAACGAAGCACATCACCCACTGACGGAGGCGGTTTTGTTGATACCGTGCAGCAGGATTTTCAACTCAAACCTTGCTGGGAGTGGAAAAGCGACTCAACGCCTGCCTGGATCTGAGTGCAACCTGGATCGACGCATCACTCCCCTTTGGGGAGGAGAAACAACGCATGCCGATCCGACCGCAGAAGGAGAAATGACGCACAGCCTCGCTTGCAGGTGAGAAATCGATGCACCGCTTACCTTTTTCTATGCACACTCGCCCATGCGTGTTATTTTGACGCTACCCAGGTACTTTTCAACAATAACAGTGTTTTAACTGTTTACTAAAGGATTTAAGGCTCTTTTGCTTTTAAAATTAATAACTTGACCTGTGTATGTTGGAGTTCTGTTGTTTTGGTCTTCTTCTGCTTGGATAAATATTTTCTATTTTACTAAACCTGTGTTGTGTAATTTTGTAGTGGTTTCACAGAGTTACTGTGTGTGTTGGTACAAATACTTTACACCCAGCACTCTGAAGTTAAGTCTGCCTGCTCGTGCCAAGCTACCAAGGGAGTGAGCGTGGGTTAGCTTAGGGTGAGTCTCTTTTACCCTGATTAGAGTGAAGGTCTTTGCTTGGACGGGGGTAACCTGACTGCCAACCAAAGACCCCATTTCTAACAGACATTATAGTTAGGCTCACACTATAAACGTACCAAACCATAGAAATTCACAGGTTAATTATCTTAAGTAACTATAACTCGTGCCCTATGGTAACTATAACTCTCTCCTTCGCTATGCACTGTTAATTACCCCACAAATGACGACACTCATGGTGTCTTTGATAGCATCACTAATAATATCAATGTATATTTATTTGCAGTAAAAAAAATTAGGAAAAACTATATATATATATATATATATATATATATATATATCCTGCCAGCAACAGTCCCAAATTTTGTCGTGGGAGTACCACCATTGGGTAACACTGAACTACTGGCTAACCACTCAGCGTGGCTAACCTCTCAATGAGACCACTTAGATGAGTACTATAAGGTATCACATTAACTGTGGCATTAAACCTGACGTGATGCCCAAGTCAAATTTAATGTCACTATTAAAGAATTGCAACAGTTAGAAAGTTGCTACTCTTTGACTCAGTTTGTACAATATACTCACTCAGTAATTGGCCACCAGGAAGCTTTCTGTCCTCCTGTGGAGTTGTGTGGATGACTCCTAGGCTTAGCAACAATAGGAGACTGCTACAGGGTGAGGTGTTATCTTCCCTCACTGGAAGCCACTCAGGGTTTTAGCCCAAAAGGTGAACTTCAAAAGCGAAGTCACCTTTGGTGGAAACATGACGCTCACACTCTTGAGGAGTTGCCCTTTGTTCCAGAAGGCAGGCTTGCACTGGGAACAGAGATGGGAGAACAGTGCCCTAACTGGTTACTCTCTAAGGTGGTAGGGTACTAAGCTCCTAACATTCAAGGAAGGGTTCAGACATCTTGAGAGTGGGCAGAATAGTGCACTCTGGGATTGCTAGGTGCCACACATAGGGTGAAAGTTATCACCAAGTGGAAAGGGACCTGGTAGCTTATTGGCAAGTGATTGCATCATCTCGCCAGGGCACTTTCTAGAGATGAATATGGCACCCTTGGCACCCTGAACCTCAGATCACGATGGAACTGGAGAGAGGACCAAGAGAGGACTGCCCTGCTGACCCCTGGACTTGGCAAAGAGAGTCGGTGCCATCTGCTGGACTGCACCTAATGCACCTTGGGCTAGTGAAGAAAAGACTATGCCTGTGGCTTGGGGAAAAGTTACTCCCCATCCCCAGACCAAAGAAGTGACTCCAAGGGCTAGACTGTTGACCCCCTGGAAGCAGCACCTAGCCAACAAAGCTGTAGTAGCCCAACTCGGCAAGTCATTCAAATCTCTTCTGACTGCTGCTAGGTGCCCGAAGAGACTGATCTTTGATGGCTAAAAGTTGCACATAAGTCGGCAAGACCCAAGAGATTTGTCTCAGTCCAGATTAGTTACCTAAGAGAAACACCAGCCTCAACCAAAGAATATCTATGGGACCGCTGTAGCCAGTGATCAGTAGTGTAGCCTAAGCTGGCCCTCCGTTGTCTCAAAGAGGGCTTCAAGGGACCCCAACCTCTGTGGCCAAAGTTGCCCCACCTGACCCGTAGACTGCAGAATAACCACAATAGCACCCCCATAGACTGAACAGCACCAAGAGGATCTTTGAGCATCTTCCATCTCCTGCATCCGCAGCATCAGGACTACTTCATTGAAGTCTATGGCAGTCATGCTGAAATATTTAGAAATGGACTGGAAAAGGCTTTGATGACCAGGTAACTGCCTAAATACTCCTTATTGGCCTCCCAGGCCTTCTTCCCATTGGATTTCCCCCCCCCTAGCCAGGCTGGAGTAGTCAAACCCAAATCTTACACATTTTTCAAAAGTTCACCATCTTTATGGTTACCAATGCTTGTTTGCAGTTAAACTAGGGTTTAGGTTTTCTTTAAAAATCTATATCTCCGGATCCCCCTGGTGGATTTTTGCTCTTCTTGGACATTATAAATACATAAAAATATAATGTATTTTTATAAATTTGTGTCAGATTTCCTTCATGTTGTGTGGCTTTCTTACTTAGTTGTTTGGTACTGTTAAATGCTTCACACTAGCTCCTTTGTTTAACTCGTTCTGTGCTGGGGACGTAACGGGTACGTCCACCGGCACAGTGCTCCCTCCGTGGGCTTCCCTCCCACCCCCCCAAGGCAGGGATGGAAGGGGAAGCCCTTCCCCTTCCACTCCCACCACCCCCCACCCAACTAATGATATCAGCACGCTGACATCATTATAGGGTGCCGGTCGCACTGAAAGCCATCTGCTTCCAGTGCGACCTCAGGGAAACAGGTGAGTTTCTCCTCCGGCGGGTGGAGGGTTTCAATAAAGAGGCATCTGGGGAAAGTAAAGGGTTTTCCTTTCCCCCGGTGTCTCTTTGAGCATTGCGATCGGGCAGCAGGATTACCCACTAGATGCCAGGGATTTTTTTTTGTTTATTTTCAATGTTTTTTGTGTCGGGGATAGGCCCCTTGGGCAAGGGTTACTCCTATTTGCGGGGCATGTTTGCTGTGGCCATTTCTGCCCCCAAGGCCTACTATTTGTAGGCTAATCTGCCCCCAAGGGGGGTAGCAACCACTGGAACACCAGGGATTTTTTAAATGTGTTTACTTATGTGGGGGGTGCCCCCTTGGGCAAGGGGAACCCCCAAAAGGGGGGCATAGATCTATTGGCCATTTCTGCCCCCCTTGGGGGCAGACCGGCCTATTTTATTTAGGCCCATCTGCCCCCAAGGGGCGCGGAAGCCATTTAGCCACCAGGGATAGTGTTTGAGTTTAGTGGATGAGGGGCGGTCCCTTGGCCAAGGGTCGCTCCCATTTGAGGGGCATGTGTTTTATGGCCATTTCTGCCCTCATTGATGGCAGAGCTGCCTAGTATTTTTAGTCTGATCCGCCCCCAAAGGGGGCAGAAACCGCTGGAACACCAGGGATTTTTTTTATTTGTTTATTTATGTGGGGGTGCCCCTGCCAAGGGGGCATGGAACTGTTGGCCATTTCTGTTCCCCCTGGGGGCACATCGGCCTGTTTTCTTTTAGGCCCATTGCCCCCAAGGGGGGCAGAAGCCACTTAGGCACCAGGGATAGTGTGTGTTTTTTTGGTTGGGGGTGGCCCCTGGGACAAGGCTCGCTCCCCATGGGGTCACACTACAAATGGTATTTTCTGCCTCCCTTGGGGCAAATAGGCCTATTTTTTAGTAGGCCCATCTGCCCCTACGGGGGGCAGAATCCACTTAGGCACCAATTTCTAAATGCTTGATGGTGGGGTGTTTGTCAACTGGTGAAGTATTTGTATTTGTGATATTTGTTTTTCTCCTTTTTCTTCTAGTTCAAAGCTTTTCCTTTCTTTGCTGTGGCTCCTTGCAGTTTTGGCGGTGGTTGACCTGCGGTTTGCATAGCTGCATGTTTTAGGTAAGTTAAAACAATTGACTCCAAAGGAGTATTGTTGCCATGCATGAATGACATGTTTGTAGGTGGTGTACTAAATGCAGAATTGTGTGTGAAATTGTCCTTAGATTTGTGCACAATGATATTTGTGTTGTCTTATTTCTAATTTGCTTTTCTTTCTTTCTTTTTAGTGGGATATCATTGGTGATTCCTGTGTGTGTGCAGAGTAGCTGCTGGTGAGTCAAGCTTTTTCAGGCAAGTGAGCGGTATAGTTTTGAGTTTATAACTCTTACTAATAAAGCTACACTTTATTACTTATCTTACACAGTGCTGGTTGTTGGTGGTGCACTTGTCTTTCGTCTTTTCGTAGGAAAGATCATGGCTAGCTGCAGGATGACCGCTCAGCGGGTGGTTGGTATGCTTTTTGAGTCATTGTCTGATCATGATTATAAGACGGACTTTGCATCAGAGGCAGAAGAGGAAGTGAGAGATTCTGGCAGTGAAGTTTCTGTCGGAGAGGAGTCTTCTTATGAGGAAGCCGCTCTCAGTGCAGATGAAGGGCCTGTTTTAGAGGAGGACACTGATGTACCATTAGTGCAGTAACCTGGGGCTGAAAGGTTTCCTGTTAGAAGCCCTGAACTCTGGGTTGCCCCAAACATGGAGCAGCCAGAGTTGCCTGCCTTTACTGGTCTCCCGAGGTGTAGAGTCAATACAGAGAAATTTTTGCCAGTCAATTTCTTTGAGTTATTTGTGGATGATGTATTTTTTGGAGGAGATTCTTGAGCAGACTAATTTGTATGTGGAGCAGTATTTGAGGGACAACGGTGCTAGACTTAGGCCACACTCTAGAGCTACCTAGTGGATTCCCACAAATTTGGAGGAGATGAAAAGGTTTTGGGGTTTGACTCTTATGATGGGGTTGATAGGGAAGCCGTCACTGGCTTCTTATTGGTCTACTAGTCCATTGATGGCAACAGCTATATTTCCTGCAATCATGAGTCATAATCGGTATTTGCTTCTTTTTAGGATGCTGCATTTTGTTGACAATGCATTAGCCTTGACACGAGATCACCCCGATTCTGACCGTCTTTTTAAGATTAGGCCTGTCCTTGATCATTTTGTAGATCGGTTTTCAGAGGTCTATGTTCCAGGCAAAGAAATAACTGTAGATGAGTCTTTGGTCCTCTTCAAGGGTCATTTGGTTTTTAGGCATTACATTCCCAGCAAGAGGGCACAATATGGAATTAAATTGTATATGCTCCCCCAAAGTAGTACAGGATATGTATATAGTTTCCGTGTCTACACTGGTAGGGATTCCAGTATTGACCCCCCTGGTTGTCCTCCCACTTTTGGAGTTACTGAGAAAATTGTGGGGGAACTTGGTAGATGACTGTTCAACAAAGGTCACCATTTGTATGTAGATAACTTCTACACTGGAGTGCAGTTGTTCAAGGAATCGTTTACAGTGGACACTGTTGCTTGTGGCACAATTCTTTGTAACCGGAAAGGTTATCGAAGGGAGCTTGTCTGTAAAAACGTGGGAGGGGACAGTGCAGTGTCTTGCGGAATGATGAGCTGATAGCTTTGAAATTTTCAGACAAGAGGGATGTCTACATGTTAAGTACCATCCATGATGAGAGTACTTCCCCCGTGACTGTTTGGGGCCAGGTTGCTGAAGTGCGCAAACCTGTGTGCATTTTAGATTATAATAAGCACATGGGACGTGTAGCTAGAATTGATCAGAGGTTGGAACCTTATACTGCTATTCGTAAGTCTTACATTTGGTATAAGAAGTTAGCAATTAACCTCTTCCACTTGGCAACTTTTAATGCCTTTATTGTGTTTAAGTATAGGTCTCCAGACTCAAAGATGACATTTGTGAAATTTCAGGAGTCAGTGATAGAGAGCCTTATTGTGGTGGAACAGGAAAGAGTTCCTAGAGAAGCAGTGGTGGAGAATGTGGATAGATTGAAAGATCTCCACTTTGCTGAGCACATTCCTCCCACACCCAAAAAATACTTTCCAGCTAAGATATGTAGAGTCTGTGCTCGAAGAGGTGTCAGGAGGGAGACTCAAATGTACTGCCCAGATTGTCCTTCAAAGCCTGTGCTGTGTGTGGGTGGTTGTTTCAAGAATTATCACACTCAGAAGAATTACTGGGAACTACTGTGTAAACTGTCTGTTTTATATTTTCATGTGTTCTGTTTCATGGTTGGCATTTCTGTCATGTACTTAGTTAGAGCTTTTGTGTTTGTAGTTTTATAATTATTTCTAATTAGTTAGTGATTTCTTTTTTTTTTAAACAAAAAAAGTGATGCCATTGTGTGTGGAGTGGCGCTAGGCTGACGGTGTACATATTGACTTGTTGTTGGCTAATGCAACACACTGCCAGCCAAACGCCAGTCCACACACTCCCATCAGCTGGTGTGATTGCTGTATCAGGCATGTGGGCTTATGTAAGTGATGGGCCCTTGAGTGGCGCTGTCTGTCGATGGGAGTGTTGTAATGTGCTAGGCCCATGGCTGGCGGCGTGAATGGTCTTGTGCATGTCATGTATGAAAGGTGTGTGAATGGACTATAAAGCGGTTGGTGCCTTGTCTTTGCTTTACAGCTCATGAGCTGTCAGTCATTGGTTCAGTTTTTTGGCCTTTCAGTTATTAACAGTGCATTTCATTTTTGTGAAATCTCTTGTTAATAAAATTTTATCCACTGAACCATCACTCATCCTCGTGCCAAATCCAACTACTATGTGTGGTAAAAATGACAAAACATGCTCTGCTGTAATTAGGCGTCGCAGCACATCTGTGACACGCTAGGTGTCTCAGGTGGGACCACGATGATGAAGCATGCCACCAACTAGGTTGGTGGGTGAGAGGTCTTTTTTACATAACCTAAGTGTGTTTCTTTTCACAATGTTAGTGTTTGGAACATCACATAAGTATGTGGACACACCAAAATGATCTATTGCAAAACTACCTGTCTTGGGGGGGTAGCACCTATGTTTTGGTCCCAGGTGCAGCCTTCATCTAGGGAAACCTACCAACCCCAGACATGTTTTAAAATAGACATCCTAAGGAGTCCAATGAGGTGTGGCTTGCCTAGATCCCCCAACATTTTCTTACCCAGACTCCTAGGCAAACCTAAAAATTGCTTAAAAAATCATATTTTCCTCCCTTTTTTTGTAGGATCCCCGCTGCGGCACAAATTTCCTAACACCCAGCGTTCCCCTCAGTCTCCCAAGTAAAATGATACCTTACTTGCGTGGGTCACTAAAGCAGAGTCATCCTAAAAGATGTATAAAACAAAAATATGTGCGTATCAACTCGCTGTGTTATTCCTTCAATCTCAACAGGTTGTTGGCATTTTTCTGCTGCAGGCACCTGGGCCACCCACACAAGTGAGGTATCATTTTTATCAGGAGACTTGGGGGAACGCTGGGTGGAAGGAAATTTGTGGCTCCTCTCAGATTCCAGAACTTTCTGTCACCGAAATGTGAGGAAAACATGTTTTTGGGTAAAATTTTGAGGTTTGCAAAGGATTCTGGGTAACAGAACCTGGACAGAACCCCACAAGTCACCCCATTTCGGATTCCCCTAGGTGTCTAGTTTTAAAAAATGTGCAGGTTTGTTAGGTTTCCCCAGGTGCCGGCTGAGGTAGAAGCCAAAATCCACAGCTAGGCACTTTGTCAAAAAACAGCTCTGTTTTCTTTGTGAAAATGTGATGTGTCCACATTGTGTTTTGGGGCATTTTCTGTCACTGGCGCTAGGCCTAACCACACTAGTGAGGTACCATTTTTATCGGGAGACTTAGGGGAACGCTGGGTAAAAGGAAATTTGTGGCTCCTCTCAGATTCCAGAACTTTCTGTCACCGAAATGAGAGGAAAAAGTGTTTTTTTGGTCAAATTTTAAGGTTTGCAAAGGACTCTGGGTAACAGAACCTGGACAGAACTCCACAAGTCACCCCATTTTTGATTTCTCTAGGTGTCTAGTTTTCAAAAATGCGCAGGTTTGGTAGGTTTCCCCAGGTGCCGGCTGAGGTAGAGCCCAAAATCCACAGCATAGCAAAAAACAGCTTTGTTTTCTTTGTGAAAATGTGATGTGTCCATTTTGTGTTTCCTGTCACGAGCATTAGGTCTATTCACGCAAGTGAGGTACAATTTTTATCGGGAGACTTGGGGAAGCACAGAATAGTAAAACAAGTGTTATTGCCCCTTGTCTTTGTCTAAATTTTTTCCTTCCAAATGTAAGCCAGTGTGTAAAAAAGATGTCTATTTGAGAAATGCCCTGTTATTCACATGCTAAAAAGGGCACCCAGGAATTCAGAGATGTGCAAATGACCACTGCTTCTCAGCACCTTATCTTGTGGCCATTTTGGAAATACAAAGGTTTTCCTGATACCTATTTTTCACTTTTTATATTTCAGCAAAATAATTGCTGTATACCCGGTATAGAATGAAAACCCATTGCAAGGTGCAGCTCATTTATTGGCTCTCGGTACCTAGGGTTCTTGATGAACCTAGAAGCCCCTTATATCCCCGCAACCAGAAGAGTCCAGCAAACGTAACCGTATATTGCATTCAAAAATCTGACAGCGCAGGAAAAAGTTACAGAGTAAAACGTTGAGAAAAATGGCTGTTTTCCTCAATTTCAATATTCTTTTATTTCAGCTGTTATTTTCTGCAGAAAACACATTTAGGATCTACACAAATGACCTCTTGCTGAATTCAGAATTTTGACTACTTGTCAGACATGTTTACCCCTCTGGGATCCAGCAATGGTTTCTCACCCATTTCTGTCACTAACTGGAAGGAGGCTGAAAGCACAAAAAATGGGGTATGTCCCAGTAAAATGTCACAATTGTGTTGCAAAATTGGGTTTTCTAATTCAAATCTGCCTGTTTGTGAAAGCTGGGAAGATGGTGAGTTTACCACCGCAAACCCTTTACTGATGCAATTTTCAGGGGAAAAAACACAAGCCTTCTTCTGCAGCCCTTTTTTCCCATTTTTTTAAAACAAATGAAATTTCTGCTGTATTTTGGCTAATTTCTTGGTCTCCTTCAGGGGAACCCACAAAGTCTGGGTACCTCTAGAATTCCTAGGATGTTGGAAAAAAATGACGTAAATTTGGCATGGGTAGCTTATGTGGAGAAAAAGTTATGAGGGCCTATGCGCGAACTGCCCCAAACAGCCAAAAAAAGGCTCGGCACAGGAGGGGAAAAAGCCTGGCAGCAAATGGGTTAAGCCTTCCTGCTCAAAGTAATAGCTACCCGGTGTTGTTCTTACAGTTTTACAAATAAGCCTGAATGGACCCAAGACAGTCTTTGCAAGTGTTTTATACAGTAAGGCCACAAAGAAGCAATACCATATATTACACCCAAATCCTGACACTAAACATCCAACTTTAAATTGAATTAGATTTTTAACAACTACTAAACATAGCTGTTTTATTATTTTTCTAGCTAGTTCATTCCCTATATACAGTAATAGTATTTACTATTGCATCTCAGATTGTTCCTATGCAGCAAGCATCCATGCTGCACTGAAAATAGCTTGTCGCAGGATGGCCGGTAACAATCACACAGGACTAGTTGAGTCTATAGGTAAGTAGATTTTATTTGAGGTACATAACACTTTCTGGTGATGCAAGTCTTTAATATTAGGCTTCTGTTCCTCAGACTTCTCCTCCAGACATGGTTTACTGATCTCTTCTTCTTCTTTCTGATTTCTTCATAGGCCTCTCGGGAAGCATGTGTGGACAGAAGAAGAAGAATAAGCATGGTAAGTGATTATGCAAGTACTTTCCCTTTTTCTCTTTTCTTTCTCTGTCTCTGTCTTTCCCTTTTCTCTTCTGGCCTTATCCCTATTCTTTAGAGGTGGGTGGAAAACAAAACAAAATATAAAAACAAAAAAAAGTTCCTTGAGCCTTGTTTCTTCTCCTTCCCTCTTCTCCTGTTTTCTGATTTACTCAGGTCTGTCCGGTCATGGTTGATTATGGCTTTTCTCTGTTTTCTTTCCTATATTCTCTCTCTCTCTCTTTCTTTCTCTATTTTCTCTTGAGTCTCCTTTCCTTATCGTTGTAGAAGCTTTCTCCTTACTTTCCTGTCTGTAACTGGAACCTGTTCTTTTATTGTTAATATCTTCCTGTGTCTTCTGTGCTCCCAATTCCCGTTTCCCCAACTGTGCGCCCAATCCTTTCGTGCTTGACCTTTTATGTTTTTACTCCCGCCTCTTGTGAACGTGTAACCTCGAAGTATAACCTCCCTCCCATCCTCCCTAACCCTGCCCGTCCACAGCCCCGTACTTGACTTGGCCACGCTTCTCCTGAAGCGTGGCGGGTCTTAAGGTTCTGCTTCCCGGGCCGGCTTTCTACGTCCCTGGTTGGGAACGCTGTGCTTCCGTTCTCTGCTCCTGCACTGCACTCGAGGGGTGGCGTTAGTCCTAGGGGTCTCCTCGATTCCTGGGTCCTTACGAGTCTTCTGGATGTGTCCTCGGTGTCCTTCCTTCCGTCTCCCTTCCGATCATCCGCCGTTCTCCCTTCCAGCTCTGCGACCTGGCCTTTTGACCTCCCAGGTTCCCGCGGAGAGAGTCTCGAGCCTACAGGATTGGTTGACCCCGGAGGCAAATCCGGGTCAACCCAGGAGGCGTCAGCACCAGTCGAGATATTGTGCGGGTCAGCCCGGTCCGACCCGTCACATAGCTTTTGGTACCTTTTCACTTTAAGGATATGTGCAGCATTATACTTTTATATGCTAAGAGTCACCCTCACTTATGGATGCTAAAGCCTAATTAGGGGTGACTTATAAATATTTAAAGGGAAAGCATAAGCTTCATAAATGGGGTTATTTTGACCGGTTGAATTTCCAGTTTAAAACTGCACAGCCAGTTATAGCATATAGGCATGCAATCCTGTTAAGACTCTCATTGTAGTGGATATTACAATGGTGCTGCAGTCAACTGGTGTCAATTATCTTACAATACATTAGGGACGTATATGGAAGTGCTCTGGCAATTAGGAGTATCCCAATTTTGTCATGTTAATAGAAGTTCTTTATCACTGGTTAGAAGGCAAACATAGGGCCAGATTTATACTTTTTCACGCAAAACTGTGTTAGCCGAATTATAGTGCTACAATGTTTAGAGGCAGAAAAATGGCTCTAAGCAGTGTAGCGCCCTTTTCTGGCACACAACCCTATGGAAATGGCTTCTGTTCTAGTAAAGGCCATGTCCAGGGGATGAATGTCCCCTGGCATGGCCACTGGGGCCAGCACCGTGCAGGGGGCCCCAAGTCCGGACCTCCGAGCAGGGAAATTAAAAAAAAATACTTAACAGGACTTACCTGGGATGGGTCCTCCATCCTGTGGTGTCCCTCTGGTGTGGGTGGGGGTGGCCCTGGGGCCAGGAAAGGGCACCTGTGGGCACTTTCCATGGTCTTTAACCATGGAAATATGCCTACAGATCCCCTTACGCCTGCCCATACCCAGGCATTAAAGAATAGCGCTAATCAAACTTAGCATCATTATTTAAGGCCCCCATCCCCGTGCTAGATTTTAGCATTGGGGATAAATATGGCACAAAGTCCATATTGTCCTTTTCTGGACCAGAACACCTACCTTGCATCTCATTGACGCAAAGTAGGTTTTCACATCCAGAAAACGACGTTAACTTTATAATTTTGGCTCTAAACGTGTCTAGCGCCAAAGTATAAATATGGAGTTAGGTTTCAGCTGCATTAGCGTAAAAAAATAAATGGCGCTAATTCAGCGCAAGCCGAGTATAAATATGGGCCATAGTTCTACAGCCACCAAAAATATAGGACAAAGCAAAATGTGCACAAGCCTGCATAATCATGCAGAAAAGGCAGTTTTCCTACAACGATGTTTGCTCTTTTCAGTAAAAAGCAAAGGACAGATGTATAACCGGCCCTTTCCATCATGATATTCGGGTGAATCAACAATCCCTCTTTGCAAATGAATGCAGAAGAGTAGCGGGTTGTGTTTTGTTGCTTATTCTCTTGCTTGTCGATAGCCCAGGATGGAGGTCAGCATGTACTCTTTTTGGTCCTCATTCGGTTGCTAGGGTGAAGCATACCAGGTCCATGGAAGTGACATTATACTCCTGGAGAGATTATTTTGATACGTTTGTATCATCATATGCTGCTTTCCTATGTGGAGCTTGGGTAAATGACTCGTAAGTTTAAAATACTATTCCATCTTTGTTGATGTGACGTAAGATCCTAGGGTCTGACTCCCTCTTATGTAGACCCTGACTCCATCACAGTTCATGGAGTCCACCATCTTTCCCAAACTAAACAAAGGAAGTTGCTTTATTCCATGATTTAAGCAGCATCATTGTCATGTCTGCCTTTTAACGTAGATGTTGCCAGATCTTTCTAGGAACTGTTATCTTGTCAAGTTCTTCAATCAATGAGATACAAACAACATCTAGGGCGACATTTGTATGTGCCAAATGTCTCCTTCTTACAATATCAAGGGTAATAAGAATACCTACAGACATATAATCAGATTAATGTAGTCTGAACTGATGTCCTTTTGCCTTAAATGTTAATCCGGGATGCATACCTTAATATGCATAATCTGTGTCAAACATGCTGAAACTTATGTCAAAAATATCAGTTTCTGATAAAATGTAAGGTTTAAGGTCTGTCACTTGAGCACTTGGAAGAGAGGTCTGCCATATGTGGTCTCACCCACTGACAGCACACTTTGCACTTAGAACATGACAGACCTCACCTGAAGACTGTAGTTGATAAAGTCAATTACCGATGGAAGACTGACTGACTGCTACAGGAGGGGGTGTTTGCCTTTCACAGGGAAAACTGTCTTCATGCCTCAGCTGATTGTCAACTTCTACTGACAACAAAGTATGCGGTGTGTCCCTTCTCCCTAAGAAGCTACAGATTGCAAGTTGCTTTGCCTTTCATGGCCTCAAAGTATAGAGTGGAGGTAGTAATTAGAGGTTGGCAAGCAGCTCCCCCTGCTTTAGCACTCAGCAATCTGCTTGGAGCGTGGAGTTCACCAAAAACTCCGTTAGCCCAGCCAGCGGAGCAGAGCTCACTCGGTGCACACTGCAGCCCAGTTATGGGCTACTGTGCACACGGGTGATGGAATGGGAGAGCCAGGCCTCCGTCTGCCAGCAGCGGAACAGGGGGCAGAGGGAGGCAGAGAGAGAGAGCCAGGCCACTGGGGGAAAGACGACAAGGACCAAGGTAAATCTGCATCTCCTATTTTCGTTTTTTTGTTGTTTGTGCACACTGGAGCAGAAACAAGGACTGAAACTGCAGCTTTTGCGGCCAACGGCCCTTGCCTGAATTCAAGCCATGGCCGTAGGCAGCAAAAGCTGCCATTTCAGGCCTCTTGTGCACTGGCCTGTCCCATCTGCAGTGCAAGTGCAGACAGTTTGCACTTGATTTGGGTAGTCCACGGCCCTCAGCCCTGTCCTGAATCAGCCCAATCTAGGAAGCGCTAAGCATGGTCGTGCCTAGCTAATCAGACCTGACCCTGCTTAGCGCTTCCAATATTGGGTGCATTCAGGGTCAAGCCTGGTTAGCGGGTCACTGAACTCCCACCTCTGTGGAATTCCACAGATTTTTTAATCAACTCTCTGGAATTCCACAGAGTCGGACTCCGTGAACTCTGCACAGGCCTAATAGTAATTAGGGTCTTAGGTTATAGATGACATTTTGAATGACATTTTAGCAATGCTGGAAATGTTAATTATTTTCTTCTTATTTGTAATATGCTTTGTTGCTGTTTTTATAATATTCTGTGTAGCTTTTTAATACCAAGAAGCAGATTATTCCTGTAGTAGTAAATACCTTTACTATAAAAGTGTTCAATCTTCTTAGTACTGTGTCTGTGATACTGTGAATAATGAAATAAGGGTTGTCACTGTTTCCACATTGTCCCTCATCCCTTTATGGGATTGTTTGTAACCCAAAAGCAAGACTTCTATGTCAATTACACATTGAATAGTGTATTTTGATGTTACAATAACTTGTCGTTAACAATCTTTGCTAGTGCATTGAACCAAGTTCTCCTGTGACATCCATGGATGGAAAAGCACACCTTGTAGAGTTGCATCAAAGTTGTGACTTAAGCAGCAGATTAATCATTAATTGGTTTTCTTCTCGGGTCTGACCCTCTGAAATTTAATTCTTGTTATTGCATGTAGTATATTTGATAGGTATGGAGTTTATCCGGTTTTAAAATATAAATCTACTGATTATTAACTGTCCTTTTCAAATCTAATATGTAATGTAAATTGAAATAAAAGTATAGAGCTATGTCTTTCTGTACTAAATCTACTTTCAAGTTATTTAAAACATAGACATCATGCAGCCATTATATTTGCATACATAAAACATTTGCTACTCAAAGTATGTGTGTTCTTTTTAGAACCACAATATTTTAAGAATACATTGTCAAAATATAGATGAAGCACTTTTATAATTGTTAATTCTCTCTTAAAATGTCCAGTGCAACAAAACTTGATAATAAGAAACGTGGAAACATCCCAAGTTTCACTTCATTACACATGGAGTTGGACATATGAACGTAGCATATGTTAAGGACGCACCCTTGCAGTCAGGAAAACCCTGCAGCCATTTTAATGTTTCTAATGAAATAATTAGGCAAAATGTCCAAGGCGATGCTGCTTTAGTTCCAAGTGGTGATGGATATCAATAAGGAATGCAACATGGGCAAACTCTTCACCATTCCTGTCTAAAATAGACGTCTCGCTCTCCCTGGGGCACTTTCACTGTCTCCAGTTTCCTTAGCCTGAATAGCACAATGAAAGTCTTAACAGTAAATTTATCTGTACATATTCCATAGAAAATACTGTGGGTTTCCTTACTTTCTTCAAAGTAGGTGATCGGGCTACATTCACACCTGGATGTAGCAGTGGTTGCAAAACTTTGGCATCAAAAAGTAAATCTTTTCTGCAGATGGCTTAAGAACAGTTTGCAAACATCCTGAACTATTGTGATATCAAACGTCAGGCATTTCAGCATTCTGTGATTAACAATGTGAAAAGATATTCAGGAGTGGAAGAGTCAACATCTTCATCAGAGGCAGGATTTAAGATAAGAAGCCACAAGAGACACAACTTCTGAGTCTTTAAGAAACTGCTGAGGCGCAAATTTTGACTGAACCCTCTGAGACCTGAGAAGAGCCTCAAAGGACTGGGACTGGCCCTATTCTTCCTCTTGTAATAAGGACAAATGTGTGTATTACAAGGGAGACATTGCATAAAATGTGTCCAGTCGGGCACCATGCCTACATTTGCAAGAGTGTTTACCAAGATTTATCTCTACAGTCGATGGTGACTCACAACCTGTTGCAAGACCTTTATCCTTCCAAGCCACCCAGAACCACCATACCTGTAAAGAACTTGCCATGGGGTAATTTTACCCATTTGTCATTTCACCAGGAATAAGCCAGTGATAAGAGAAAGTCTTGCGTTAGAAAGTGAACGATGCATGCGGACATATGTGTTTTTTTCAAAAACATTTTCATAGGAGACAATTGATGATATTGCTTAAACCTGTAACTTTCTTGCTTAGTCTGAGGGGGACCCTGACTATTTTACCTCATTTTACACAAGAAGCTTATTTTGAGTTAGAGGTGAATTAATTTTACTCCGGTTTCCTCTCCTCAACATCCCTTTCCAAAGTCATCCTTTTTCTTGAGTAAGGTTGATTGTCTCATCTGTTACACTTTTCAAACGAAGAAAGCTAAAACCCTCCAAGTCTCAGAAATGTGTACAACCTGACCGAAAATCTAAATCTTTCTGGAGTAATTAACTCGCTCTGTTTCTGATGCTGAGAGGGTAACAGTGTTTTTTTACAACCTGACATTGTTGTTTAAACTGACGCACAAAGGTTCGGCTATCTTGTTGAAGTCGATTCCGGTCTCACAATATGGATGCAGGTCTGTCTGCCTCCAGGGCTTCTCTGGAACTCGCAGTCAGCGTTTTCACGCTCAGACCGAGTCAGTGTCTACCAAGGACACAGGGGGTCATTCTGACCCCGCCGGCGGCAGATGCCGCCGGCCTGGCGGGAACCGCCAGAAGACCATACCGCGGTCAAAAGACCGCGGCGGTCATTCTGAGTTTCCCGCTGGGCTGGCGGGCGACCGCCAGAAGCCCGCCCGCCCAGCGGGAAACCCCCTTCCACGAGGATGCCGGCTCCGAATGGAGCCTGCGGAGTGGAAGGGGTGCGACGGGTGCAGTTGCACCCGTCACGATTTTCAGTGTCTGCCACGCAGACACTGAAAATCTATGTGGGGCCCTGTTAGGGGCATGGGCACTGCAGGGGACCCACGACACCCGTGCCCGCCAGCCAGGTTCTGGCGGTGAAAACCGCCAGAACCAGGCTGGCGGGAAGGGGGTCGGAATCCCCATGGCGGCGCTGCTTGCCGTGGAGGATTCCCTGGGGCAGCGGGAAGCCGGCGGGAAACTGCCGGCTTACCTTTTCTGACCGCGGCTTTACCGCCGCGGTCAGAATGCCCCCGGAAGCACCGCCAGCCTGTTGGCGGTGCTTCCGCGGTCGCTGGCCCTGGCGGTCCATGACCGCCAGGGTCAGAATGACCCCCACAGTCTCTAGACCTATTTCATTAAGGCAAACGTACACTTTTGTGTAAGTGTACTATTTTTTTAGTATTTAAAACTACGAGTCAATAGTAATTTCAGGACTGTGGAGATTCCACAGTCAGGGTGGAGAACTCTGCACATAAAAAGATAGGACGGTCCTATCTTTTAATCCTGGCTGCGAGTCTCTGTAGTCCTAAAATTACGATTAACACCTAGTTTGCACATACCATGAAATTAGTAAATGTACACGAAAATGTAAGTTTACCTTTGTGAATTATACCCTCCCTGTCTTTAGTGACTGTTTAATGGAGCTCGCCAATACTCCATCAAACAAGCATTTGTAATGCGCAGCTTGTCACCAATGCGAGTATCCAGGTGCTATGTTCAATTTACTCTGGATCTTTTTTCTTACATCAGTTTTAATCTTAGAATTATATTTTTCAGTTGTTATTCTTACCTTTCAGATCATAAATGGTCCATTGCAGGAATTACACTGGGCTATATAAATCTTTCCACGGGCATGTTCTCTTAATAATTCAGTATAGTGGCTAACCTATTCTTTGTCTTGTCTCCGGCGACTTCTCGCTTATCTTTCACCACTGAGGCCCATATTTATACTTTTTTAGCGCTGCATTTGCACCACTTTTTGACACAAAAACGGCCCAAACTTACAAAATATAATTGTATTTTGTAACTTTGCACCGCTTATGCATCAAAAAAAGGAGCAAATGCGGCGCTAAAAAAGTATAAATATGGACCTGAGTGTATAAAATGGTGAAGTCACGCATTCAGTGTGTCACAACTCTGTATTGCTGGCCCGTTGTCCACTCTGGATGTTTCTCATGACTCCCTGTTTAAAGCTTTTTCATTCAGCTTTGTTGGAACTCCGGTTGCTCCATGTGAATTTTAGTGAGTTGAACTCTCCAGTGGTTAAAGCTGCCTCAACACAAGAAGACCAGCCCAAAAGGTTGTTCACTGCCTTCAGGTTTTTCCCTCTTGGGAACTAGGAATCCAGTACTTATTTTCCTCTCATCTTGGATGAACCTGCATAAAATTCACTTTGAACCACCCAAGATATGAGTTTGCAGCAAGGAATGCCACAATAGCAGTCACGAAGCAGTAGAAACGTTAAATGATACATGGAAAAAAAACATTCACATCGGAAACTGAAGCAGGCAATATCTGAGAGGCAACAGTGAATAGAAGATACCTGAGACACTTGAAAATTTTGAAGAAGAAGCAACAAGAATAGTGATTGTAACTTGAGAGGGGTGAACAGTCCTAATTTTTCTTTCTACAGCACTAACCATCATTTCTATGACAAAAGGAACCCCCTTATTTGATTTCTTTCTGAACTAATTGTTTTAGGTTTTACCAGTTTGATTCAATCTAGATGGCTTCAGGTGTGCCACACTTTTGTCATTAGTAAGACTGTTAGCATTCTAGTTGTTCTTTAGAAAACCCTGGAAGGCTGCAGTACAACACAAGGAAATCAACAAACAGGCTGCTGCTGTTGGAAGTACATGTTTTACTGAGAATGTCAAACTTCATTTTCATGAGGCTGAGAAAGATAGTGTGGATTTACACACATATGCTCTCATTTTAGCTTCTGGAGCACCTTTCATCACTTCTATGGGAAAAGCATGAGAAAACAGTTCTATCTCATACTTGATGAGTAAAATCACCTTAGAACACACCACAATTCCTAAAATTATTATGGTAACATAAGCAAATAAGTTTATATTGTAACATAAAATCTGTTATCACCCTTTCAGTGTTCTCCTTTTTGTGAACATCAAAATCCGCCATTCAGTACAATGAATTTCAATGGGGTACTAGTATGTATATGGGTCCTAAGATGGCTGCCAGCACTCCCTGGTTGAAGTGCTGGAAGACAATCAGATCTCACCATGAGATCTGTTCTTACACTTCACCCAGATATACAACTTTGGTTGTACTTGATTTTCTTGAAAACTACTGAACAGGTTTACACCAAATAACAAAAAGGAACATTTCAGAACCAAGAGCTACCATTCTTTCTGCCAAATTCAGTGCAATTCCATCCAGCAGTTCGGACTGTAGTTGTGGCGAAAAACTTTATGGAACATAACACAGGAAAAACACTTTTTTTTACCCCCCCTCCTTTTTTGGCCTCGCTTGACAGATGCTTTCCATGCGCAACAAGACCTTAAAGGACACTCTTTTCTGAACATTTAATGATGATCAGTCAAACGATGCAAAAGGTCTAGCCAATCCAAAAAACACTTTTCTTGTGGAAACTAGGTCCTAACTAGAACTACCTAGGCGACCATTAGTAGGATCTATCTATCTATCTATCTATCTATCTATCTATCTATCTATCTATCTATCTATCTATCTATCTATCTATCTATCTATCTATCTATCTATCTATCTATCTCTTACTATATCTATTATAGTTAGGACCATGTTTCCATAGAAATAGCATGTTTTGACTTGCCTATATCTTTGGCGTCATTTGATGGATCTTCACAAAATTTTCAAAAAAAGTGTGCCAGTGATTCTTATTGCACATGGGATGTTTTGGGGTGGTCCTTCAAACGGGGGCTGAGAAAAGGGGGGATTGGTCAAAAATATGTGTTTCCTATGTTAATTCCCATAGTTAACAGCCCATACTGTAATTGCACCAAATTTGGCAGAAAGCTAGATTTTGTTTTGAAGATTGTGTTTTTGGTTATTTGTTGTAAATTCGTTAAGTAGTTTACAAAAAATTAAAGAAAATCCAAATGTGTTTACCTGAGGTCGCAAACAGTGTGTGAATATTCGTGAATATTTGTGAATGTGCGCACAATTGAAAGCACTGTAATTGGCTGGCCACAACCTGAACATAAAGTTGCGGCCACCATTTGAAGGTCTGGAACATGGTCCCCAGGGCTGAAAAACAAAATGAAAAGTAGCATAAGGGGTCAGGGTGAAGGTACCCTCATTCAGGGGTGTGATATGGGTCGTTTGAGGGTCAAATCATGGGTTTAAAATGATTTTTCTTCACCATGCGTGATATTTGCAAATATTCTAGAGCATTTGTGAATATTCAAGAATAATTGTGAATATTCCAGAATATTCCTGATTAGGCAAGAAAAACATTTAAAAAGAACATTCAGACTCATTTATACACAAATTCGGTCACTCGTACATGTACTCAGAGACTCATGTGCCCACTCAATCACCCCCTCTGACAGTCATGCACCTACTCAGACCCACTCAGACTCACACACTCACTTTCAGACCCATTCAGACACTCATGCACCCACTCACAGATCCACTGACAGAGACAGGCCCTGTGGGTAGTTCCTGTGCAGGTGGTTGTGAGGTAAGGGGTTGGGTGCAGGCCCTGCGTGCATGGCAGAAGGGCATGCGTAGCGGTGGTTTGATTAACACATAGGTCATTCAAATTACCTTACTTTAAAAAAAACATAGAAATTCACTTACAAAAATCTAAAGTTACAGGGGGGTTATAGTTAGGCTCTGAATTTAATCATACAAAACCACAGACATTCAGCAGTAAGGTAAGTATAACTCACTGCTTTGCTATGGACAGCTAATTACTCCACATGTTATATAATTGATGACACCTTCTATGGCATCTTTGATATGATCACTGCAACATTTGCAATAATATGTTAGATGAGAAAACTGGCATGGTGACGGAGCGAGTTATAGTTAGTTATAGTTACTTGAAAAAACTCTAGCAATAGTTGCTGAATTTCTAGTGTTTTGTTTGAGTAAATTCAGGACCTAAGTATAACGTTCCTTTAATCTTTGTTTTTTTCAGTGATATATATATTGGACTGTTTAAAATAGGCTATTGTTATTGGTGTGTCGTATTAATATCATTGAATACTGCTATGTGTACAGCACCCCACAGAAGTGATTATATTGTATTATCCTCATAAGATAAATAGGACAATTGGGAGCAGACAGGAATATTGAGTTTGATGTCTAACAAATTATAATTCAAAACTCTCGGATTTTAAATCACAAGTCTGAAAATGTCACTTTTAGAAAGTTGGTACTATCTTGTCCCAACCGTTTGGTATCAGTAGCTTGTTTCCTGGGTCAAAGAATAGGTGTTGTTGGCAGTTAGTCTCTGTGTATCGCTCCCAGGCAGTGAGACCAAGTAGCACAGGTGTTGGCAAGATGGGACATTTCTGACGATGAAGGAGAGGAGGTCTCACCTACTACATTTGCACATCGCAAAGGCTCTGCATGAGCACACTCACAAGGATTTGTGTGAGAAATGTGGTTTTTGTCTGAATGGAGGGTGATCCACCAGCCACAATCCCTGTCAGGTTGAACCACAAATATCACTAAATGTACCTGTGTTCAACCCTCTGGTAGCTTGACACAAAAGTGTTGATGCAGCACACAAGCAGTAATAAAGTGAAAACACAATACAAGAATATGCCCACACCAATTTAGACACTATAGTAAATTTTAATGAATCATTTGACACCAAAATGACAAAAATCCATCAGTAGAACCGGAGGTATAGATTTTTAAAGTTTAAGGTGAAAAATAGCACCTCAAAGATCAAGACGCCAGCTGCGGGAATCTAGTCACATAACACTGGGTCAAAGGCAAAATATATGGTAGAAGGCGCACAAGTCAAATACAAGAAGTGGATTGGGCTCAGTCGGCGATGACTATTGAACTTTGAGGAAATTCTGGGGGGAAAATGGCCTGACAAGGTAAAGTTCAGTTGGGCAAGGCTGCAGGCGGTGTGTGAGGAGAGAGCATCATCATTGAGGGGGGCCACTGGACAAAGTCACACTGAACGTTTCTATGTTAGAACTTAGGGCCTGATTTGGATCTTGATGGAGGGGAATAATCCATCACAAACATGACGGATATCCCGTCCACTGTATCATAGTCCCACAGGTTGTGACAGAGTATTCCATCCACCAAGATATAAATCAGGTCCTTAGTCTCTTTTATGGAAGTCAAAAATCTCCAGCGGTAGGAGGCTGGAGGCTGTCGCTGACAAGAGTTCAATGAGGCTGGGTACTTCTTTTGTGGAGGATTTGCTGCCCTAGAGTGTCGAGACGGGCGACTCACCTGAAAAGCAGGATGTCTATAGGGGTGATGGTATGCCCCCGACCTCCTGGAACTCCTCTTGGCACTTCCTGTTGGACACAGAAACCCAGGCAGGTGTCCCAAAAGGAAAGGGGGAGTATAAGAGAAAGAGACAAAACACTGCCACGCCTTGCCGGTCCAGCCAGGAACCCTGTATCTTCGGGGGGCAGGTCGTTGTTGACAGAGTGATAATAGAGTTAGTGCACTCAACTTCCTTG
Organism: Pleurodeles waltl; assembly: GCF_031143425.1. Taxonomy (NCBI): domain Eukaryota; kingdom Metazoa; phylum Chordata; class Amphibia; order Caudata; family Salamandridae; genus Pleurodeles; species Pleurodeles waltl. The sequence continues at coordinate 953,582,382 of NC_090449.1, forward strand.
AAACTGAATCTCTCTTTCTGATATGGGCACATGAGCGGTAGAAGAACACCGGGATGCTCCAGCACTTTTCTTGGATAATACTAACTGTTGGCACAATTACTAACACTGCATTACCAAAAACGCAAAGTGAGTACCATAACAATAAGCACTGGACACTAGGGCTGGCTTCACAGAGATTCACTGTTGCACACTGCAATTAGAACTGTGGTTGTACTTATCATGCTCAAGAGAGACAAACAAGGGCATTCATTATATCACATATAACTTTCCTGCATGCATAGAGTTAAACTAAAAGGAACAAAAACAATCCAAGAAATACAAATGTCCACTAAGGGTTTAAACAGTTAGGGTGGTACAGTTTGCTTTGGTTTTACTGTGTGTGTGAAAAACCCTTCAAAAGCAAATTACTCAAACCTGAAACACAGGCATAAATGCCACAATTTAAATCCAAGAGTTATGCTATTAGAGAAAGAAAAGTCATGTAAATGCTCTTTTAAAATTGCACTGTCACTTTTTTTAGTACTTGAGCTCAAGCAGATTTCCTGAAGCACATTTAGGCAAGTAACTACAATAATAATGTAGAATGTTCAGAAATGCATTTGTCTCTTCAAGATAAGCACTCTGGCAAAATACGAGGTCTGAAATACACCAGCCGTTCTAGGAAAGTGCAGCGCTCAAAGAACAAACTCCCTGGAGAATACTAGTCACTTAGCTGCAGTCTTTTCCGGAGTGCTGGAGGAATGCCTGGTGTCAGCTGGTACAGGAACGAAGAAAAGAATTGCCTCAAAAGTCCTGAATATGAGGATGACAGCAGGGGCTGGACTGCCAAGTCAGATGCTGAGATCAGGAAGCAAAACAAAGCCAAGCAGGGAGGCAAGCAGTTGAGTTTCCACATGTGGATGAGTCACCACACCCAATTAGAAGCACATGTCTACACCACACCCAATTAGAAACACATGTCCATACCTGCTCATATTAGCAAACAAGCATTGGTAAAACAAGCATTGATTAAACCAATTGTGTAACATAGCACATTATGTTTACTTAGAAACATAAAGGTTTAACCAAGAACAGAAATATGATTTAACCCTAATCCCTGGGGATGCTGACAGATAACGTAGGAGGCACCTTGGGGATTCCTGATACAGAGAAGAACGTAACAGGAGCTGCTGCTAAATCAGGATTCCCGGTGATGCACCTTGGGTGGATAGGTGAGCAGGTTGGTTCCGGACTCCTCTCAGTTCACAGAGTAGCATTTAGCCAAAAATGTTCCAAGTCCCAAGTTTTGGATTTTGGCTATTTGGGGATTTTTAGCACCACCATCAAGGGCAAAGGACTAGAGGTGCATGACTTGGAGGGTTAGGACTCAGACACCCTGGGTCTAGGTGTGCAGTCAAGATGTTTGAACCCTTTTCTATCCCCAAAGCACTGATCAGAAGGCCAGCAGTCTTGCCCTTAGAATCACTCTGCAAGTCATAGATTCAAGTGTTGAAACAGGTCCCACACTTCAGAGCAGGCCTCTGAGGGTTCAAGACAGGCTCCAAGAAGAAAAGTAGCCCTTACAGGTGCAGCAAAGCAGACTTGTGGGGTGCACAGCAGACCAAAGCAGCAGGCAGTCCTCTGTGGGTTCAAGTAGCTAGGCCAGCAAAATGCCAACTTTCTGTAAGTGGCATTTTCAAAATTGTAACTTAAAATCAGAGTTTATTATTAAAGAGGATTGGTAATTAGAATTTCTCAAATGCCAAACATGAAATGTTTACCTGTTCCAATTAAAGGTTAGCACTTACTAAATATAATAAATCAACCCAAGATTATTTTATGGGAGAGGTATGCCATACACTAGTGAAAAAAGTTTTTCACTGCCAAGGCATGTAAAACTTAAAAGTGAATGTCAAACCTTTTAAATACAATGTACCCTGTCTTATGGGCTGCCTAGGGCCTGCGCTAGGAGTGACCTATATGCAATGAAAAGGTAGCTCAAGGTGTGCAAGGGGGCTATATTGTCAAGTCACATTGTCAGTTTAAAACTGCATTCAGACTGTAATTGAAGGTGTGGGACATGTTTTAAAGGGCTCCTTAAATAGATAGCACAATAAGGGCTGCAGGTCCACTAGGAGCATTTTATTTACATGCCCTGGGTATATAGTATACCGCTCGCCAAAGGCCTTATAAGTAAAAATGAATATGCCAATCAGGTGTGAGTCAGTTTTACTATGTTTTAGGGAGAAAGAACAAGCACTTTGTTTGGTGGATGACCACCCTAAGTCTCACAGGCTTAAGACTTTGATACTAATCTATTGAGAGCCCAGACAAGCTGAGGCCATGTCAGGGAGGCAACAACACACACCTCTGGTTGTGGAAACATCTAGAATCTTTTCCTACTTCAAAATGGGAACCAAGTATAAATGATGGACTCTCAGTTTCAACTCTTTATTACACCTTTGTACTTGTGGAGGACTCAGAAGGACTCCCATGCTGCTCTACAAGAAGGAGTGCTACTCTGCTGCCCTCCGGTCTGAGTGAAAGGAGTGTACTTGCGTCTTGAACCCAGGACCACCATATCGACTTAAACTGCTACTTTCTGGCCTCCAGATCAGAGCCCATGGCACAGAAAGGCTCCAACCATCTTGAACTCAGCACCTGAACACTGTCTGCTGTGAGTCTTACCCCCCAAGTGGTGCCACCCCAGCCTTGTACCCTTAGAAGCTGGTCTGAAGGTGTTCTGCCAGGCCAGAAGAACAAAGCAACCCATATGCTTGCAGCTTTGCTTCAGAAATGCCACTGGGCAATGCTTCTCAGACCCCCGACCTGGCATCACAGCGTGCATTCACCTCTGACCTATGGCTGCATGAGCATCCTTGGATCTGGCCTTCACATCGCAAGAGCCTTGCAAACAACATCCCTAATTAAGGTACAGGATATTGCATTGTAGCTCTGCAGCGTCTTAGGAACCATCGGTGTGCGACACTTCTTTGATAAAGGACCTGTCATCACAAGCCCCTCATCGACAGCATCCTCAATAATGACATAGGACTCTGCATCACAGCCTCACAGATCATCAGAACTGCCACTGCGGGACTCATCCTCGACACAGGCTCTCATAATACTCTCCAAACAGGATTTAAGGTACGCTTGTTCAGTAGGCCTAACTTGGTCCCTGTATCCGACGTGTGCTCCATAATGGTCAGCCTGAACTTGTGACTCTGGCCACATGTGGCGCTTTGTGTTCTTAGGCACTATTTTACTTGAAACTTTGAAAGTGCATACCTTCTGTTCTACTGATTATATATTTTTTTGTTTTGGTGTCAACTAGGTATTTACATTTTACTAAATTTTTCTTAATTGTTCACTTTATTACTGTTGAAGTGCTGCATAGATGCTTTACAAATAGACTTTAAGATAAGCCTGACTGCTTTGTGCCAAGCTACCAGAGAGTTAAGAACAGGTTAATTTGTGGTATGCTTGTACTTTACCTTGGCAGAGATTGTGGTTGCTGCTTGAGTACGGTTCCACATCACTCAACCAGTAACCAAACTTCCAACATTTACCAAGTTTTAAATCAATATTCTACTAAATATTTGGGCATAAGTTCTCAAAATCCAATCCAATCAGACTATTTTCTAATCAATACTGGTATGAAACTGGAAGAGGATAACTGGGTATTATTTCATTAGAAACACTACTAGGTTATTTTGTGATGGCCCCCATTTCCATATTTTTCAAAGAAAACTAGACATCACTATAAATCTACAGATATGAATTCATCAGTATAGTCTGCTGAATGTTATAAAGTGTCAGACACTAAAGAATTGCATTCCTCGGACCAAGTCTGTGAGAAAATTGCTTATTTGTTGGGGTGGATTGTTGTCCACCACAAGTAATAAAATCACCATCTTGCACTTATAGTCCAGTCAAAGGTTTCAATATTGTAAACCTGAGCTCAACCCTGCAAGGTGTGGGACAAAGCAGAGAGGAGTAACTTGGAGAAAATGTGCAAAGCATTTAGAAGTACCAGGACATTTAAAAAGTCAAGCACAGCACAATATAAATCTCACTGCGGTTCTTTAAAAAGGGATTAAAATGCAATTAGTAAAATGACACAAAATGTGAAAAATCTAATGAGGGAAACCGGAGATGTTATTTTTAAAATATTTAAGAAAAAATGGCAGAAAAAAGTACACAATGACAATGATAGTCAATGATCGTGGTAGAATGGGACCTTGGCACGATTCTAGGCCTCTGGTGATGGAGCATGAGTCAAATACACCAAGTAGTTTGGAAACGTTTCTAAGTCCCAATCTGAAAAGCGGCTTTGTTATTTTTTGGAGTAAAAACTCATCTCCATTCAGCAGAAACCTGACATTCAATTAGACACCATGGACTGCCTGTCAGAATCTTTTTGCTGTTAGTCCCCTTTATGTTCTGGAACAAATGTTTTGAAAAGATCTTCTTTTTGGTGGCTGAACAAACACAGTAGTATACTTCCAATGCCCCTGACCCTCAGGGGGAGAACTGATAGACTTTCAGGGTGTCAGAAAACAACAAAGACCAGTCCAGGTCCAGTTGCCACTGATCAGTTGGGATTATTCACAGGTATTTTCTCCCAAGCTTTTTTTATGTTTGTGGAACCACCAAAAGGATCAGTCCTTGGAAATCTTTCTGACTTGCATTTCAAGTGGAAAGGTATTCAACCTTCCCAGTTTCTTCTCACAGGTTATAGATGCCAAGGGAAGCAGGTTCAGTCTTCTTGAAATCATTTCACAAGTTCAACAGTTCACAGGAAGGCTAGATGAGAGTTCAGCTTTGTAGGTTTCTCCTACCTGTGGTTAGGGGGCACCCTAAGTCACTCCTAGTTCCTTTTTGACTTATGGAGTTAAGGTTATCAGGCCCTGACCTACCTACTTTTTCAGTAGTTCCTGTTTGCTTTACTCCAAACAACTGCAAAACCTCTAGGGGCATATTTATACTCTGTTTGCACCAAATTAGTGTCATTTTTTTTATTACTCTAATTCGGTGCAAAACTAACTCCATATCTATACTTTGGTGCTAGACCCCTCTAGCACCAAGTTTATGGAGTTAAAGTCATTTTTTGAAAGTGGAGACCTACCTTGTCTTAATGAGATGCAAGGTAGGCGTTACCGTGCAAAAAATTACTCTATGGCCTTAACGCCATATTTAGGGGCATATTTATACTCTGCAGAATATTTATACTCTGTTTGCACCGAATTAGCGTCATTTTTTTAACTTTAATTCGTGAAAATCTAACTCCATATTTATACTTTGGTGCTAGACCTTTCTAGCACCAAGGCACTGATTTATACTTTTTTTGCACCGCATTAACGTCATTTTTTTAAGCGAAAGTGGTGCAAACTTACAAAATAATGGCTCTTATTTATACTTTTTGCTGCAAAACTGCACTATCTCAGTTTTGCACCAAAAAGTTTAGCACCGGCTTGCACCATGTCTGTGCACCAGCCGGGCACCATATTTATGGAATGGTGCAAGCAGGTGCAAAGGGTAGGCTAGAGTTTAAAAAAATGACTTTAGTCGGGTGGGGCTGGCAGTATAGAAGAAGAGGGTTTAGCACCAAAAAATGGCTTTAGGCAGGTTAGAGTAAAATAAAATGACTAACCAGATTAGCATCATTTTATGGTGCTAAACCTACCATGCCACATGATTCCTGCCTTAGAAAAGGCAGGAGTCATGCCCACCACCCCAATGGCCAGCACAGCGGACAGGGGTACCCTGGGCATGGCCATTGCACCCATTTCAGGGCCCTCTATGGCACTTTCAAAAATAAAATGCACTTACCTGTACTTATCTGAGATGGGGTCCCCCATCCTCGCAGTCCCTCTAGTGTGGGTGGGGGTGCCCCTGGGGCCTAGGGAGGGCACCTCTGGGCTTATTCCATGGTGTTCCACCATGGAAATAGGCCCACAGGTCCCCTAACGCCTACCCTGACCCAGGTCTTAAAAAATGGGGCAAAGCAAGCTTTGCCCCATTTTTTGACCCCTCCTCCCTCCCTTGTACCATTTTTGCATGGGAGTATAAATATGGCGTTAAGGCCATAGAGTCATTTTTTGCACGGGAACTCCTACCTTGCATCTCATTAAGGCAAGGTAGGTTTCCACTTCCAAAAAATGACTTTAACTCCATAAATTTGGCGCTAGACGGGTCTAGCACCAAAGTATAAATATGGAGTTAGTTTTGCACTGAATTAGAGTTTTAAAAAAATTACGCTAATTCAGTGCGAACAGAGTATAAATATGCCCCTTAGTGTTAGTGCAGTTTTGTACCAAAAAGTAGAATTAAGGCCCCTAATGTCTTAGGGCAAAGGAAAAATTGTGAAGTTCCTCATCCATACTAAATTTGGGCTCCGAGTCAGGGGGGTCTGGGAGGGATTTGCACTACAGTAATTTTAGTCACCTCCTACGTCTAACACTAAAACCCAGTTTAATTCATCACTGTACCTACAACTAACCCAGAGATAGAACTCTGGTAGATCAAAAGCCGGGCCCTGCAGAATCCAGGTGATACACAAGAATTGTCCCAGCATCTTGCTTGCTCCCTTTGTAGGGCACAGATCGTTTACATGTGTTTCAGACAGACCTATCAAGCAGGATTTGACACTGGGGTGTCAACAGGAGAGGACAGCCCCACCATGCATATTCTACTGAGCTCTGAGGAGTCATCCATACCCCTTCATATCAGCTTAGCATGGGCCCTTGGGAGAAAATGTACACCTCATTCGAACCTCATTTGTAGTGGAGCACTGGCGGGGAGTAGCTGGAGAGCTAATTCAAATTAGCCTCCTTAAAGATCACACAGGTAAAGGGCAACTTTCTTAAAGTTAAAGTTTCTTAAAGTTACCTTTCTTTGATCTTTATTAAATAATCATTATTATCTATTACATTGGATTTGAAATGACTATTAAAATAGTAGTTTAATTATTTTTTCTAACTGGTGTGCTTACTGAGTTAGCAGTATTATTATTATCTGCACTCTGGTTTTCTATATAGAACAGCTATGCATGCCACAGTGAAAATAGCTTTTGGGATCTTTTCACTGCTGGGACATGGTAACATTCACTTTCTACTTGTCCTACTTTAAATACGATTTGTATTCCAAGGCTTACAGATAGGTGACTTACTAATGTTGAAATAGGAGGTTTTTAGCTTTTCAAAAGGCTTATATTAAAGGTTTGTGTGAAGGTTTGACACAGCAGCAAAGTAACAATGGTAAGCTTGAATCAAGGTTTTCCTTGCCCTAATAGTGAATGGCGCAATAGCTTCTGCAGTCCAAAGATGACATTTAGGTTTTCATGGAATGGGTGTCTTTCTGCACCATATATTAGCATCTTATTGAAAAGTTAGATAAGTCAGTCACAGATTATCACATTTCTACATGCCATAGTGATCAGAGCACATTCATGGGGCACTAGAAAGCAGTGCTCCAATGTGTAGAATCAAAAAATCTGAAATACAATTCAACAAAAAAGAGACTGACCAAGCAAAAAGGGGGGGTCTTCTCAAACAGGAAATAACTTCAAATCCATCCAGATTTAACTGTGAACACTGTGCAGTACTCTGCCTGCTGTGTTTAGCATCCCTGCAAGCCTTTGAGAGGCTCTGGTTTCACCAACTTGAATATCTGTCTCATCACAGCGGAGGACCATGACAGAATGACTTTCATGGGTAAATGTACCTAGAGTAATTTATATATGGAGTTCGGTATGGAAAAATATATACATACCTGTCCATAATTTGGTTATTGATATTCTGGTCCCGATATTGTGGTTATTGATATTGTGACCACTTGATGTTCGTACCTCAATATTCTGGACTGACACTCAAGCATACAGCACTCTTTTGTCTGTCGATTTTGGGAACAGCATGTTTTATTTTTTTTTCACTTTTTCATAAGTTTAAAATGTTAGTTCAAACTTAAATTAGTTATTCATTTACCTGGATTGCATTTTGAATTGTTGGCCTTACATTCGCCAGAGCACATCCCTAACAACAAGTACTGAATTTTGCCTACAATATTGTGGCCCCAAAGCTGAGGTGCACTACTCTGGCAGGGTGTGAATTTGTCTCATAATTATTGGTACTGTGTAGAAAGGCTCCAAAAGTAGAAGGAGGTTGGTGAGGCCATGTGTGAAGTCTAAAGCGATTTTACTATCCAGAATTTGCATGCCCTCTCTTCAAAATCTGTAGACTTTGTTTTATGAGAACTTAGCTAGAGCATATATTAACGTATTTAGGGGGTTATTCTAACTTTGGAGGAGTGTTAATCCGTCCCAAAAGTGACGGTAAAGTGACGGATATACCACCAGCCGTATTACGAGTTCCATAGGATATAATGGACTCGTAATACGGCTGGTGGTAAATCCGTCACTTTTCCGTCACTTTTGGGACGGATTAACACCTCCTCCAAAGTTAGAATAACCCCCTTAGTCTTTCCCGTCCATTCTCAACAGGGGGAATTTCTCTCAGTTGACAAGCGTTTAGATCAGTGATACTCAAAGTATGGCCAGGGTGCCACATGTGCGGTCCCCTGGTCAGCAGCAGTTGCTGTTTACTGGACTCAACAATGTCACAGAACATATATTAAATAAGTGGGCAAACATCTATTTAATTGCTAATTTAAGATAAAGAAAGGATGCAACTAGGGTGTCCTGCACTACTTAAGTTTAGGAACACTTTCATTTTTAAAGACCTCTTGGAGTAAACCTATAAAAATATTACAGTCTCTTCAACATTCAAAAAGTGCATTTTATTAACATGAGGAAACATGTCACCTTACTCCATCATATCAGTGTATTTAGGAGTAATGGTTTAAGTGCATTGAGGAGTTTTTTTAAGTGATAGTTTTCAAGAATGAATTTAGGAATATTCATGCTTCTTGCCACCCTGACAACAATACCAAGGGTTAGCTTAGAGGCAAGTCAGTTGTTATGTGCACCCTTTGGGTGGGCTGGGTTACTATTAAACATGAACAATATTATATTTTAATTACAGAAATACAGGAGAAGGTTTTGTACAGCGCACACCCTGAAGGCATGTATTTCTAAGTCCTCTTATAAGTAATTATGAAGAAAAAGGAGGAAAAGTTAACTAAATGAGCTGTCTAGGAGCACACAAACTGGTCAGGTAGCGAAGCCGGGTCTGATTGCAGGTTTTCTGTTTTCAGATTGTGCAATTCAGCAGCCAGATGTACATGTTTTGCTTCCCCTACACACATCTTACCCCCTCAACCCCGAACACCACCCTGCTGGCATCAGTGCAACCCTCCCTCACACCACAGATGAAACTTTTTGGCCTCTGGGAAAGAGTTTGTGAATACCAATGGTTTAGCTGAATACATCCTAGCAATATATACAAACAGGCTCTTCCAAAGACAGAATAGTTAGGTACGAGCAACCACATTTTCATGACAATTTCTGTAAGGAATGTTTCAGTTTTCACCATAATCCAACTGTATGACATTTATGTATTCATACTTTGTCGAAAAAACTTTCACCACTGAAACTATGGGGCATATTTACGAAAAGTGTCACTGCACATAGTGCAGCACCACTTTTCTTGCACCTAGCATGCCCCTAATGCCACCATGTGTGCGCTGTATTTAACATATGGTGCACCATGGTGGTTGTTATGGAACTAGCATCAAAACATTTTACGCTAGTTTGGCGCTTTGTAGGATTAGTGTAGACAATGTTGATGCTAATCCTGCAAAGCATCCAAAGGCCCTTTGTAACCAATGTGAGCCTCCTTTTAATGCCTCCTCTGAGCACACGTTAAAAATGCTGAAAAACATGACGCAAAGAAATCTCTAAGATTTCCTTTTGCTATTTTTTTGCCCCCCCAACGGGGAACGCCATGTTTGCAAACATTATGCCTGGTAGAGGCACTGGTTATACTACTAAATATTAACCACAAGAATATCATAGAGCATGGACATCGAGGGCATACTATTGAAAGGTAAGTGCATATTGAGAACTATAGAATTAATGTTCTTAACTTCACAACTTCATTCACTGGAGATATATATCAGGTAGGTACATATATGTGGCAAAAGGCATAGAAAATCCATACTTACTTTCCTGTCAAGTTTTTGGATTTGATATCCGCTCCTCGATATTCTATCCCATTGATATTCTCTTTTTGATAATCAGCATGCACACTGTATGATTCCATGTGAAGGGATATGTGGATTTAAGTACATTCAATCAACTTTCCACAATCCAACTTACATCTTATCACTTAGATGGGATCTAAGGTATAAGGGTGTAAAGTTGTAAAGTAGAGTAACTCACAACTGCATATTTTCTCGAATGTTTTGTGAAATGCAAAGCTTATGAAGATCCTTTTTCAAAGAAGAAAGGATGGCCTTTAACTCAGAACACCACCACCCCATACTTCTTACCTTAGGAACTAGAAGTCCAGCCTCCTCAGTCAACAGTTCTTTTGCTGGAGGATGACCTACCTGGGCATTCTGCATCAGGAAATCATCACACATTAAAGGATAAATTAGGAATCTTCATCTGCTTTGTAAAGTGTTGAGTTTCCTAATTTCGCCCAACTTTGTAAGGGAAGTATTAATTTAACTCACTATTAATTTAAAATTACACTACAGAAAGCTTAGAGCAAATCCATCAAGAATATTTTGGAAAATTAACGGCAAACAGTGTTTTAAACATTCTAGGACTGCATTAATGGTGAAAACTAAATAACTCCCAGGTGTCATTTTACAGGGAAAGTTTAGAAGGTCCCACAATTCATTTCACTATTAGGTTGTGACAAAAGGGGGACTGTTTCATTATATTTGATAAAAAGCATCAGTCAAAACAGCATGTACTTGAAGAAGGTGTATTAGCCAAAACATGATAACACATTAATCCCTTTTGTCCATGTGTATCTAGCTCTTAGTTTGTTACTTTTGGCTCTCTATTACTTTCTCTATTCTCTCCCAGTCTGCCAATCTCTGTCGCCACTAGCTATTTCTGTTTGTCTTTGATCAGAAAGGGGTAACCATGGCCATAATGGTAATAGAAAATCCTGCTTATTGGCAAAGTTGGATTTTATATTACTATTTTTAAAAAGCCACTTTTAGAAAGTGAGCATTTCTCTGCACTCAAAATCCATCTGTGCCTTACAGCCTGTTTCCAACACATGTCTGGGCTGGGCTGGTTGAAAGCTTCCTTGTGCATTGCACCCAGACAACCACAAACACAGGACACTCACTCACATATGGACTCTTCTGCATACTGAATAATTCTTCCTGGGCTGCAAGGGTGGAGGGCCTGACACTTACATTTCAAAGGACAGTGGCCTGCTTTCACACAATGGACTGCTAAATCCCTTACTGGGACCCTGGCAGATGAAATTGTACTGAAAGGAAACCTTGTGAACTTCAAAACCACTCTTTGAAGTCTCCACCACTTCAAAGGCTTTTTTGAATAAATCGACTGGGTCTCTGACCCCACCAACTCAGACACTTCTGGACCTGAGCCTGCAACCTGTCAAGAGGAACTGCCTGGCTGCCCAAAGGACTCATCTGGACTACTTTGCTGAGAAGGCCTTGCTGTTGCCTTGCTGCCTTGCTGCCTTGCTGCCCTCTGACTTTGCTGAGAAGTGCTATCCAAGAGCTTGGATTGAGCTTGCCTCCTGTTTTCCAAAGTCTCTGGGCCAAAAAGACTTAGGCCCTCATTACAACCCTAGTGGTCGGTGATAATGTGGTGGTAATATCGCCAACAGACCGGCGGTAATAAATATGAAATTATGACTACAGTGGAAACCGCTCAGACAGATAGCCGCTTTAACACACCGACCCCCATGGTGAAATCAACAGGCACCACGGCGGTAACTGCTTACAGCCAGGAGGAAGACAAAGTCCGCCCACTGTATTATGACACAGAAATCTGTCACCTTTTCCAGGGCAGTTCCAATGACATCAAAAGCCTGGTGGAAACACTGCACAGAAGGGAAACGATTCACCTCTGGACACTCAAGGTAGAACCATGCTGCCATGGAGCCTGAGTTGCATGTGTTCCCCATGCTCTTCTACCTTCTGCTCCACTACAAACACCAACACCGGCAAAGACGACCACGGTGAGTACTGCCGCCTAGCACACAGGGGAGAGGGGGAGAAAAAAGAGAATGACACACACATGCAACACGCAACACCCCCACCCCAACACCATACACAAGCAGATGCAGTATCATTACATATTCACCACATACCCCTCAGGAATAATGCAAGGACAAAATGAAATTGATTAAAGTGAGTGTAATAAGATAAAATACTATAAATACTTGCATCTAAATAAACAAGTATATACAGATTTACAAATGTAGGGACACTGCGCCGTCCTCAATGTCCATGGGCCACAGGGCCACATCATATAGTCCAAAGCCCCACCTCACTCCTGCAACAACTCAGAAAGAATACTGCAGGGGCATCAGGTCGAAAATAGCCAGGCACCTAAGGGGGATGGGGAAATGAGGGGCCACGCAGACGGATATTGTACAACGCCACTGGCTCTGGAGGGGGTAATATGCCCGGTGCTTGCTCTTGGGGAGTGCAAGGCCACAGTCTCTCAAGTGGGTGACTTGCCCGCTGGCTCTGGAGGGGGCAACATGCCCTGTGCTTGGTCCTGGGGAGTCATGGGCCACAGTCTCTCAAGTGGGTGGCTTGCCCACTGGTTCTGGAGGGGGCATTGTGCCCAGCGAGCTTCAACCTGTGGAAGATGGGGTGAGTGGATAGCTTTTCCACTGGTTCTGGAGGGGGAATTGTGCCCAGCGAGCTTCAACCTGTGGAAGATGGGGTGAGTGGATAGCTTTTCCACTGGTTCTGGAGGGGGAATTGTGCCCAGTGAGCTTCATCCTGTTGAGGATGGGGTGAGTGGATTGCTTCTTCACTGGTTCTAGAGGGGACATTGTGCCCAGCGAGCTTCATCCTGTGGAGGATGGGGTGAGTGGATGGCTTCTTCCACTGGTTCTGGAGGGGGCATTGTGCCCTGTGATGCAGATCTTGGGGATTGCAAGGTCACAGTCTCTCAGCTGGGTGTCAGACCCACAGGAATTGCTGGGGCCAGGCCGCACAACAGCCCATGGAGGCAGGACTACACACTGTCCGCCGGCGGTGACGGCTGCTCAGTGGTGGTAGTGGTGGTGCTGCTGGTGGAGCTGGCAGTGGTGGGGGTAGGCTCCAGCCCTTCCCTTGCAGCCTCGGACGGCTTCCCACTGGAGCTGCTGGCAGTGGTGCTGGTGGCGGTGCTGGTAGCGGTGCAGGTGGCGGTGCTGGCAGTGATGGGGCGGCTACAGCCCTTCCCCTGCAGCCTCGGACGGCTGCCCATTGGGGCTGCTGCTGCTGGCAGTGGTGCTGGTGGCGGTGCTAGTGGCAGTGCAGGTGGCGGTGCTGGCAGTCGTGGGGGGAGGCTCCAGCCCTTCCCCTGCAGCATCGGATGGCTGCATCACCATGGTTGGTGGTGGGGGCTCCGACTGAGTCTCTGCACCAGGCTCCTTGTCTTTACTGCCTACTGTTGCAGGCCCCTTGCCCCTCCTTCCTGCAGCTGGTGCTGCCTCCTTCCCCTTCCGACCTGCAGCTGATGCTGACTCCTTGCCCTTCTGTCCTGCAGCTGGGGCTGCCTCCTTGCCCTTCCATCCTGCAGCTGGTGCTGCCTCTTTGCCCTTCTGTCCTGCAGCTGGTGCTGCCTCCTTGCTCTTCCGTACTGCAGCTGGGGCTGACTCCTTGCCCTTCCTCATCGCAGTTGGGGCTGGCACCCTGTCCATCTGCCTGGCTGATGTCCGGGATCCTTTCCCACCTGGAGTAGTTGGGGACACTACTGTGCCCGTGGACTGGGTGGCTGAGGTGCTTGCCTGGGTTTTGGCTGCCCTGGCCTGACGTGAGGGGTCGGGGGAGGGGTAGGGAAGAGGTCAATGGTGGAGAGGAAAAGTTTCTTAGGGACATTTGGGAGGGAAGAGGGAGATGGTTTGGTGGTGGTAGGAGGTGTCTGTCTGCTGTGTTTGGGTAGGGTGCATGGGCTGGATGCTGTTGTGAGGTGGATGGTTGTTGGGTGTCTGAGTGCTTGTGTTTGTCTACTTTGGGAGGAGGGGACACAGACACAGTGGGAGAGGACATATGGGACGTGTGCATGGAAGAGGGGGTAGTGACTGCCAGTGAGGGGCGTGTGCTTTTAGGTGTGCTGGTGATGGGTGTAGTGGGTGAGGATGTAGTGCATGCAGGTGTGAGTGGAGACGAAACTGGGAGGGAAGTTGACAACGAGGAGGAGGGGGCCACAGTGGAGGCAGTGGATGTTGGTATGTCTGCTTCTGGATGATGTTTGTGTGAGTGTCTGTGGGGTGAAGTGTGGTGCTTGTGTTTGCCATGTACACTCTTGTGTGTTGACCTGGGTGCATGCTGGTCTGACTGTGTGCGTGAGATAGGTTGGTGTTGAGGGGAATGGGATTGGGAAGAGGGAGTTGGAGGGGAGAGGCTGGAAACAGGGACAATGGCTGCCATCAGAGAGGAGGCCAGAGCCTGGATTGATCTATGTTGGGCCACCAAGCCAGTGTGAATGCCCTCCAGGAATGCATTTGTCTTTTGCATTTGGGCTGCCAGCCCTTGGATGTCATTCACAATGGTTGACTGCCCAACAGAGGTGGATCACAGGAGATCAATAGCCTCCTCACTCAGGGCAGCAAGGCTAACTGGGGCAGGGCCTGAGGTGCCTGGGGTGAAGGAGATGCCCACCCTCCTTGGTGAGTGGGCACAGGAAACACGCTGAGGGCCATCCGGGAGGGCGTTGCTGGTACGGGGGTAACAGCTGTCCCTGTAGTTGGGGTGGGCACAGAGGTGTCCGCCACCACCAGGGAGCTTCCATCAGAGGAGGTATCACTGTCAGAACTGTCCCCTCCAGTCTCAGCTGTGATGCTCCCCTCACCCACCGTCCCACTGGTGCTCTCACCGTTGGTGGATTCGGCCTCCTGGGTCCTGTGGGATGCAGCTCCCTCCGTCGCCGGTGCCTCTGCTCCGCCAGATGATGCTAATGCACATAAGGACAGGGTGACAAAACTAAAAGAGGGGGAGACACAAAGGATACACTTGGTCAATGGTGCAAACAACACCACCGTTAGCGTACACAACACACAGTGGCCTGTAGTGGTGAACACATTGCTGATTGAAGGTGTCCTGGGGATAGAGGTATGGGCCCCCTGGGTGGATGCTGTGGTGGTGTTTCCTGAGGGGGGAGGCTCTGTGGTGGTGTGAGACTGTGCCTGGGTAACTGACTGTCCGGAGATCCCGGATGGGCCAGGTTGGTCATCCAGATCCAGGCAACCATAGCTGCTGTCATTACTGTGGGCCTTTTCTGGGTGGGGAGGACTGGATGTTGCTGGCACCTCTTCTCTGGTGACATTGGCTGGGATACCGGTGGGGATGTAATAGCAGTGTTATTGTTTCTGCATGTGACATATTGTGCATGGGTGTGTTGCCCTCTATGGTTGTTGTTGCCCTGGCAGATTTGCCTTTGTGTGAGTTGTTATTTGGTGGGCTAGGTGATTTTCTCCAGTGTGCATGCAGTGGTGATAGGTGTCCATGCACGTCTGTGAGGGGTGTCCATGCATTGGTGTTGCATGCAGGGCTTGGTTTTCGGATGAGTGGGTTGTGATGGTGGGGTATGTGGAAGGTGGTGAAGTGATGGGAGTGAGGGTAAGGATCGGAATTTGTGATGGCATGCAGGTAGTGGGGTGATAGTAATAGAGATTTGACTTACCAGTGTCCAGTCCTCATCCTACTCCTGACAGGCCCTCAGGATGCATGATTGCCAAGACTTGCTGTTGCATGTTGTAAGTTGTGGGGGTGGAGGTGGGGTCCACCACCAGTCCTCTGTACTGCACTGCGAGCTAGTGTCTTTCTGCCACGGAACGCACCTTCCCCCGTAGGTCATTCCACCTCTTCCTCATGTCATCTCTTGTTCTGGGGTACTGTCCCACGGCGTTGATCCTGTCCACGATTCTGTGCCATAGCTTCATCTTCCTAGCAATGGATGTCTGCTGCACCTGTGATCCAAATAGCTGTGGCTGTACCCGGATGGTTTCCTCCACCATGACCCTTAGCTCCTCCTCTGAGAACCTGGGGTATTGTTGTGGTGCCATGGGTGTAGTGTGATTGGTATGGGTGAGGGTGTGTGGGGTGATGTGTTGGGGTCTGTGATGTAAGGTGCGTGGATGGTGTATAGGTGATGGTGTTATGTAGCTCTGGTTGTGTGGGTGCTCTTGCTGTATCTCTCTCTGGTGGCAATGGTTTGTAGTCATAGAGGGCTGTGGGTACTGTGGGTGGGTGTTTTATAGTGGCGTGGGTGTGTGGGTGTGGTGTGTGCATGTGTGTCAGATGTGTGTAGTTTGAATTGACCAATGTGACGTGGTTTTGTATGAGTGTGTGCATTTTGAGCACAGCGGTATGTACTGCCAATGGTTTACCGCCATTGAATATCCGCTGCGGTGATTCGTGGGTCATATTGTGATGGGCGTTGTTGTGTTGGCATATAACTGTGTTGGTTTTGGTATCGCCAGTTTACCACTGACCTTTGGGCAAGCAGACTTGTGTGTGTGGCTATATAGTGACGGATTGCTATGTGTGTGTCATAATATCCTTGGAGGTTATCCACTGTGGTGGCGTTATGTTGGTGGCAGTCAGAAAGTGGGATTTACCGCCAATTTCATAATGAGGGCCTTAATCTCTTCAGGAATCTCCTTGTGCACCGAAAATCGACGCACAGCCTGCTGGAAATTATGCACAGCCGTTTTGTGTCCGAGAAATCACACCCTGTACTGTCAAACCGGGCTGTCGCAGCCCGACTTTCAGAGTGAAGAATCGATGCAGCACCTGCCTTGCAGCCAGAAATTCAAGTCACAGCCCTACCCGATCAGTGCACAGCCGAACCGGAATGACGCAGCCTGACTTCCCAACCGGAGAATCTACGCAGTGCCAGCCGTGCAACAGAAAATTTGATGCATTGCCATACCGGATCGATGCAATACCTGTGACTTCGTCCCGCACGACCAGTATTTCCCTGCTTCAACCCTGTGTGTGAAAAAGATCCCTGCATAGCAGTGAGAAACCAAGACTGTGTGCCGGAAATCGATTCAAGGCCCGTTGCAGCGTGGAAAGAAACAACGCATCATATGTGCCGCACCGGAAATTTAGACGCACACCCTATTTTTTATTTTGCACGCATACCAGGTACTTTGTGCAAACAAAAGACACCTGTTGATTTCTAAGTTTTAAGACTCTTTTTTGATTTGCAAAAGTGATATATCAACTTGTGCTTATTGAATCTTTATAGTTTTGACATCAATTTAACCAGATAAATATCTTATATTTTTCTAAACCTGTGTGGTGTATCTTTGTGGTGTTTTCACTGTGTTACTGTATGGTTTATTGCACAAACACTTTATACATTGCCTTCTAAGTTAAGCCTGACTGCTCAGAGCCAAACTACCAGAGGGTGGGCACAGGATAATTTGGATTGTGTGTGACTTACCATGACTAGGATTGTGGTCCCTATATGGACAAGGGTGTATACCTCTGCCAACTAGAGACCCCATTTGTAACACATGCCATATCTAAAAGGTGTGATATGAGTTCTGCTAATGCTCACTGATTACGTGGCCTCTCAGCTGTGACTGTGAACTGGTGTTGGTACACCCTTTCACATTTGCTCCTCGCACTCAAAACTGTGGCGCCGCTCAGAGGTCCATCACATCTATGTTATTTTTTAACATCTACCTAACTCTCTTAACCAAAACCGATTAAATCATTCAACCTCACTGTTTACAACTATGCAGATGACACCCAAATCATTTTATAAATCGGTGGTCTGAGAGACCTTTACTCTTTAAAACGTGATGTCTGCCTAAGTCACAAAACACATGGATGATGAATAACCATCTGAAGGTAAATACTGCAAAACAGAACTTATAACCTGTGGACAATGATAGAAGTACCAGCCTGCCGCCGTCTGGCCTAACCAACAGGAGGCCCCTCCAACAATATCAAGAGGAATCAGAAACCTAAGGGTAACCATAGATTCAGACCTATGTTTAATACACATGTTAATAATGCCAACCAGAACACCTTCTAATCAATTAGAGCATTTTCCTGTACTTTGGATACCCACAGAAACTGCAAGCCATCCTCATGCTTATAATCTCCCAGCTTTACTTTGCAAGCAGCCTATACCTTAATGCACCCACATTTATCATACACAACACACAACTCATGCAAAATGCTGCTGCAAGAATTCATGTCTGCCTTTACCTAAGAAAAAACATGACTCCAGTCTGACAATCACTCCCCTCTGGATACCTATAGCAAAAAGTACAAGTTTGAAGGCACTTTGCATTGACCATAGAGCCTCCAAGGTAAAGGATCACTATATCTACAAGCTACATTCGAACAATGCAAACAAAATAAGACACTGCGCTCCAGGCTTGCACCTCTTACCGTCATAGTACCCGATTATAAGAAATCTGTAGTAGGCACTGCTTTCGCAGTGCAAGCTGCCAATCTCCAAAACTCACACCCAGCCAGCATTTGAAGCATCCAGGAACATATACACTTCAGAAGACAGTTGAAAACATGGCTATTTTCAAGACAGCTGCTCCACCACATTCTCTGGCAATAGGAACCAGGGAAGAGAGTCACACCCTCAAACACAATCTCCAGCTTACAATACATGGAATGGAAACAACCCAACCAGTGAATTACTTTTGATAGGCAGACAAAGCAGGGAAGGTTCACCTGTGCTTCACAGGGGAGGTATAATATTTTCTAATTTCATATGTAGCATTTCTGTCCCACGCTAATACTAATACCACACTTATCGGTTGGCAGCCAACTGTGACCTCGACCTCTTAAAGTCACATAAGACATATCTGCTATGAGGGTTGTCTATAACCAGTGTTGAACTGCCTATAAATCAGCTATCACTGAATGATCAGGCACTGAATAACTGAAGAGATGTGGCACACACTTCAGGTCTATTGGAGGGCTTTAATCTAGTGCACAACTGCAGGTCCCAGACATCTGCATACTGTGGCCGCTTGTCTACATTTCACAGTGACACACATATATGGGGTGTTAATAACAATGCACTATAACAGAGCTCTCCACTTCTATCCCCCCCCATTCTAGCTCAGGTTCACAATTCTACACACAATATCTAGTTGGACAACCCAGTGCAGTAATCATCCAAGTAGACCACAATCATAAGAAATACCATAAAGGGAACTGTAGAGCTGTTCAATGCTGCAGACTTACTGAAGCACATAAATGGTATGTCTGTCCCTCACACCTCATCATCCAGCACAATACTATGTGCTGTGTCATAACATAATAGCTTCTCCTCAGCAGTAGATACACATGACATTAAAACACTTCCCATATAGGATTACAAAACAAAGACAACCTTCCAACTCCACGCCACACTATCCCATGTAGCTTTCTGCAGATGTACGTAAGCACATTAGTGCCACACAGAGGAATAGTAAGCACTATACAAATGCTGCTCGTTAGAAATGGGGTCTTTGGCTAGCAGTCAGGTCACCCCCTGTCCAAGCAAGGACCCTCACTCTAGTCAGGGTAAGTCCCACACAATCCAAATTATCCTGTGCCTACCCTCTGGTAGCTTGGTGCTGAGCAGTCAGGCCTAACTTAGAAGGCAATGTGTAAAGTATTGGTGCAATAAATCATGCAATAGCACAGTAGAACACCACAAACATTCACCACACAGTGTTTAGGAAAATATATACTATTTATTTAGGAAGATTCAGGTCAAAAGGATTAAGATGCAATAAGTATATGTTGAAATATCACTGTAAAATTATACAAAGTGTCTTTAGTCTCTTAAAAAGCAACAAGTGTCTCTTGCAAGCACAAAGTACCTGGTGTGCATACAAATTCTCCGCAAGGCACTGCAGAGGAGGAGGTGTGTGAAAAACAGGGAGGTATGCGTCGATATTTCTGGTGCACACAGACGATGCGTTGTTTAGTTTTCATGCAGGGCAGGCTTTGCGTCGATGCTTGGTGTGTAGACTGGGATTCTCTTTGGGTAGCGGGGTTTTCGAAGGCCCTAGGGACAATGCGTTGAAATCTGACGCTGGCAGGATGAAGTCACAGGGGCTGCGTCAATTCAGTGGGCATTGCCTGGAAATTTCGACTGCACGGCATGCGCTGCTTCGATTCCTTCCAGGAAGTCAGGCTGCATCATTCCGGTTCAGCTTTGCGCGATCCAGTGTGCCATGCGTCAAATTTCTGGTTGCTACGCTGGTGCTGCGTCGATCTTCTCCTTGTGAAGTCGGGCTGTGACGTTCCGGTTCAGCATGCAGTGATTTTCTCCCCGCGATGCTGGCTATGCGTCGTTTCTGGCAGTCTGTGTGTCAATTTTCGCTGCACAGGGAGTTCTTCTTGCAGGAATGAAGTGTTTTTGGTCCTGACACTTCAGTGAACAGTAGGCAAGCTCTATCCAAGCCTCTGGAGAGCACTTCTCAGCACAGCCAGAGAGCAGCAAGGCAGGAGGGCAACAGCAAGGCAGCAGTCCTTCTCAGAAAGCAGTCAGGTGAGTCCTTTTGGCAGCCAGGCAGTTATTTTTGGCAGGTTGCAGGTTCTGGTTCAGGGTTCTCCTCCAGGAAGTTTCTGAGTTGGTAGGGGCAGAGACCCTGTTTAAATACCCAAATGTGCCTTTGAAGTGGGGGAGGCTTCAAAGAGTGGCTTAGAAGTGCACAAGGTCCCATTTCAGTTCCATCCTGTCTCCCAGGGTCCCAGTAGGGGGTGTGTCAGTCCTTTGTGTATGGACAGGCAACTGTCCTTTGAGATGTAAGTGTCAGGCCTGCCACCCTCCCAGCCCAGGAATACCCATTCAAAATGCAGATGTATGCAAGTGTGACTGAGCATCCTGTGTTTGGGGTTTGTTAGAGTGAATGCACAAGGGAGCTGTCAACTAAACCTAGCCAGACGTGGATTGTAAGGCACAGAAGGATTTAGGTGCAGAGAAATGCTCACTTTCTAAAAATGGCATTTCTAAAATAGTAATATTCATTCCATCTTCACCAGTCAGCAGGATTTTGTATTACCATTCTGCAATACTAAATATGACCTTGTTACTCCTTTCAGATCAGAAGCTACCACTCAAAGAGTATATGAGGGCAGCCCTAATGTTATCCTATGAAAGGAGCAGCCCTCACAGCAGTGCAAAACGAATTTAGGAGTTTTACACTATCAGGACATGTAAACTACACAGGTGCATGTCCTGCCTTTTGTCTACACAGCACCCTGCCCTATGGGTGACCTAGGGTCTACCTTAGGGGTGTCTTATATTTAGAAAAAGGGGAGTTTTAGGCTCGGCAAGTACTTTTAAATGCCAAGTCGAATTGGCAGTGATACTGCACACATGGGCCTTGCAATGGCAGGCCTGAGCCATGGTTAAGGGGCTATTTAAGTGGGTAACACAATCATGGCTGCAGGCACACTAGTATCATTTAATCTACAGGCCCCGGGCACATATAGTGCATTTTATCAGGGACTTATAAGTAAATTAAATAAGCCAATGGGGTATGATCAATGTAACCATGTTTTAAGGGAGAGAGCATATGCACTGGTTAGCAGTGGTAGAGTGGGCATATCCTTAAAACCAGCAAAAACAGTCTCTAAAAAGTGGAGGGAGCCAGGCAAAAAGTTAGGGGTGATTACCCTAAGGCTGTCAGGTCTAACACTGCTATACACTACAATATTTAAAATGTGTTTGTCATCAAGATTTTTTTGATCCTAATGAACTTTCTTTTTCCCTTACACTTCAGAACTGCAAAACATATGTGCTTCATTTGTGCTTTCACAACTGTTGATATGTTGAAATATTTGTACAGTTGATTTATAGGTGTTTACCTGTTTTTGTGTATTAGAAACAAATTGACATCCTGCAGCCTTTCTTTTCGTACTCCCTGTACGGACAGCCACTGAAATTATGTGATTCTGCCGCCACTGCATTGTCCACATGATAAGGAATTTGCTGCATTTTTCACTTAAACCATCATCTACGGATTAATCTGCAGTTTTCAACCAAAATAATGTTGTTTCTCGGTCAAACAGATTAATAATTACTAAATATGCTGCAACACATGCTGCTGCATAGTGGAATGTCCTTCGGAAAGGTTGACTGGTCTTCTGCAGCTGTTTATAGCTGTATTTGGATGTGGAACTGATATTGATGTGAAACATTTGCTCAGTGTTAACCTGCATAACAATGACAAAATAACAAAGTAATTCTAACACAAAATATGCCAAATTAAGCAGCATGATTTGTGTTTTAGCTACATAATTTAGTGGACTTTGTAGCATAATCAGGGCCTCCCCTGCCACATAATGCCACATAATACCAGTGGCCCTGGTCTGTACCCCAGTGAGATTGTCACCAAGTTCACTTGACAAAATCCCCTGACTTTGCAGGCAGAGAAAGACAATTGAACAACATCTCCACATTAGAAAAATGAGGGGCAATTTGTCAGAAGAAATGTCCAGACATTTAACTCAGAGCAAATTTAACTAAATAAAAAAGGCATTTTTATTGCTTATTCACCTTCTGACCTCCAGCATGTATTTTTTCCCATTAGACTGTTTGCATTCAAATGTGAATGGAGTTTGTTTAAAACATGCAGTTTATACTGTGTTTTTAATAAATACTGTGCTAGCTGCTTCGGTCATTTGGGGAGGGGGCAAAGATGAATATGGGCTGGTCCGGTCCTCACATGCCCCACATGTGGCTACGGCCCTGTTTACACTATGTCTACACTATTATATATATATATATATATATATATATACAGATGTTCAACATCGCCATGGTACACTTCACGCTGAAGTAAGATGATTCATAATTTGGAAGTAATATTTTGCTGCATGCTGCTGTGCTGATTTCAGTGTCTCAAGAGCAGTAATTATTTTGAACAATCTTCCAAATAATGCAGGGTAAATGCAAAAAGTTTATAACGAGTCCCGCAAATTAACGGCGTTACATCTGACAGAATGAAAACATTTTCCCGTTTCTGCAATTTTTGGCAGATTTCTTTAGAGTTTTGATTAAAATGAATGTACCTTGCTTGGAGGTTTAGTGTGACATAATACGCATTATTTGAGGATGTGATATTGGTCGGAGATATGTGACCTTAAAGGCAGAAACAGAGATGCAAGAGCCCTTAACAGTACAGATTGCACTATTGCGTGATACGTCTTCTCTACCTACAGTTATTTATAGCAGACAGTGATGATTTTCCAAATCCTTAGAAACTTGAGTCATGGGAAAACTTGGAAACTACAGTCTTACAATGTAAAGACATGCATAATATGCAAGCTTTGGAAAGGCTTTTACAGGGTTAACGTTCTGAAGGTCAGATTCAAAGATATATGGTGACATTGTGGGGGTCATTCTGACGCCGCCAGGGCCACCGACCACGGGAGCACCGCCAACAGGCTGGCGGTGCTCCCACGAGCATTCTGACCGCGGCGGTTCAGCCGCGGTCAGAAGCGGCAAGTCGGCGGGCTCCCGCCGACTTACCGCTGCTCGGGGGAATCCTTCATGGCGGCGGAGCGCGCTCCGCCGCCATGAGGATTCTGACAGCCCCTACCGCCATCCTGTTCATGGCGGGAAACCCACCATGAACAGGATGGCGGTAGGGGGTGCCGCGGGGCCCCTGGGGGCCCCTGCCGTGCCCATGCCAATGGCATGGGCACGGCAGGGGCCCCCGTAAGAGGGCCCCGCAAAGTATTTCAGTGTCTGCCATGCAGACACTGAAATACGCGACGGGTGCAAACTGCACCCGTCGCACCCCTGCAACTACGCCGGCTCAATTCTGAGCCGGCGTCCTCGTTGCAGGGGCATTTCCTCTGGGCCGGCGGGCGCTCTTTTGGAGAGCGCCCGCCGGCCCAGAGGAAATGTTAGAATGGCCGCCGCGGTCTTGTGACCGCGGTGCGGTCATTTGGCGGCGGAACCTTGGCGGACGGCCTCCGCCGTCCGCAAAGGTTAAAATCAGGGCCTTAATCTGCTGAACGAGGGTAAGAGATTATGATATTGGCTTGAAAGAAGATAATGGTTGTGGGAGAGAGAGAGAGATGGGAAGGGATAGGAACAAGAAATGGGAAGGAGGGGTTGAGGAGATTTATTGGTTAATTAAGGAATAACTGAGTCTAAATCTCTAAGACCGAGGCTATATGGAATGCATCTTATTTCAACAGAAGGGCTATATTATGTGTAAATTATTTGATTTACAATCGCGGGATTTCCAGGTATGTTGTTGTTCAATAAATAACTGTTTTTCAAAAAAAGATTAGTGTACTTTGATTCACTATTACGTTTATAAGATTTAGGTAGCGAGATAGGTATGCTCAGCACTTTTAAAAAAAGCCATTTCAGGTCCTGTAAGGTGTGCTGCCGATATAATTGTAACATCAGCAGTTTTTCACAAATGAATAAAACATGATTGAAAAAATAAAAAAAACTATCTGTGAAGTATATATAAGAAATATACTTCTGGGGCGTGGCCAAGGTGGCAAGATGGCAGCAGCACTTTCGTGGTGCTCTGGGCCCCTCCGTCATCCACTTTTGATTCCTGCTGCAATCCGCCCTCATCAGCAGTACCTTCCAGTCTGGGAGACCGGCTGCACCCATGGAACAGGCGGCAGAGACGAGTTGATCCCTCAGGGTCTGGTTGCTAGGGGAGATCGGCCGGCAGCCGCCCGCAGACAAGATGGCGGGCGGCAGTAGAAGAGTGAGCGGTGGGCTGTGAGGAGGCCCCTGGAGTCGGCAGTGGTGCGGGCTGCGGTTGCCAGATCCTGTTGTGGGCAGCCCGTCTGAGAGACCTGTGGAGGTTGGGTCGCCTGTGAGGTGAGCTGGGCCCGGGAGCAACGGGCCAGTGGAGGAGGCGTCCCATGCGCCTAAGTGGGTGGCGCAGTGGGAGCAGAATGTGAGGAAGGGGGCCCAGCTGATGCGATGAGCGGGCACCCTGGTGCTGGTGCTGTCACCGCCTGCTGTCTGTCCCTGACGGCCTTCCCCCTCCCTGTTGACCGGGGGGGGGCGGGCAGAAACTGTTGATTTAGCCCGCTGGCCTGGGGAAGACAGTGAAGCCCCGGAGGCGGCCGGCGGACGGGGAATGGGCGGTGCGTGGCCACCAAAGTGACTGCTGTCTGGACGGAGAGGGAGAGGATGTGAAGCCCGGGACCTGTTGGGGCTCCGTGCCACGACCGGCTGCTGTGGTGGAGACAGGGACGGAGCGTCTGTGTGCTGTGAACGGCGCTGGGGAGGGGGACAGGACTAAAGCCTGGGGGTGAGACCCCATGCGTTCCCCCTCCCCTACCCCCCTCTGTTTTGTCCCTCAACTTGAACGGACTAGCGCGCCCCATCGGTCATCCCCGGGTGGCTGTGAGGGAGCGGTGCCTCAGTGGCGTGTGGACCAGGGCTCCCGGGGGGCCCTTCTTTCTTCCTTTGGTCTACCCTATTCAGCTGCCCCCCGGCTCGCTCTCTCACCTCGTTGGAACATGGTAGCGGTGGAGAGGTGAGGTTGGGGCATTGGTGGGGCCCCTGGAGAACTTTGGAGCTGGTCCGTGGCTCGACAGAGGAGGGACCGTGCTGGGGTCCCGGAGTTGTGGAGCCAGGTAGTGAAGACCCTGGCCTTGCGTGGGTTGGAGGGCTTGGCGCCTGCTGACTGGGCTGCCGCGACCTGTATATTGTGAAGTAACTGTGGAGCTTACCACAGGAAAGGACAAAATGGCACGACAGGAGGCCTCGCCGACGCGCATTGACCAATTTACCACGAGTGCGAATGGGGCTCAGGCTGGGGACCGTGCGTAAGGGGGCGGAGGAGATCCTTCGGAGAAATCCGGCGACCTGGCGAAGATTCTCCAAGCCATCCAGGTGTCTCATCCATCCAGGAGACCAAGATCGGAGAGGTCAGGGTGGATGTGGCCCTGGTTCGGCAGGATCTCCACAAGAGCACAGCCCGGCTAATGGAGGCGGAGTCAAGGTTATCCACGGTGGAAGATGAAGTGACAGCTCTTAAGGCGCAGGTCTCTGCGCTAACAACTCATACGGTGGAACTTTATCGAAGAGCTGAGGATGCCGCAAACAGGTCTGGACGCAACAATCTCCGACTGGTGGGTCTCCCGGAGACAACGGCTGCCTCGTCTCTGGTAACCTTTTTGGAGGACTGGATCTGCTCATGGATGCCGGCGGACCGCCTCCGCCATGGTTCGCAATTGAACGGGCCCACAGGGCTCTGCAGTTGAAGCCGCCGCTGGGGTCCCCTCTGAGGCCGGTAATACTTTGTCTCTTTATTTATAAGGGCCGGATGCGGTACTTCAGAAGGTGCGTTCCAAAGGGGAACTCATGTGTAATGGGACGAAGATCCTCCTCTTCCCGGACTACACCAGGGATGTGCAGCAAGTAAGCCACTCCTTCGCGGAGGTAAAGCAGAAACTGAGAGCAATGGACATCTCGTATCGGCTCCTGTTCCCAGCGAAACTCCATGTAGTATATGCCAACAAAACATATTTCTTCAAACAGCCGGCGGCGGCGTGCACTTGCCTGACAGAGGAAGTCCCCCTTGGTCATGGAGGCGGGGTGCAGGACCAGGGAGGCACGCAGTACAGCTGAGCCAACAGAAGAACCATTTGTCTGGCTGCCGCTGGCACACGCGCTCAAGGCGGCGTGGAAACCGTCAGAACTCCGGCTCATGGTCCCCCCGGGTGGCCCCACAAGTACCAGCAGAGACGCAGCGGTTGTTGTTGGCTTCGGAGGAGACACAGGAAAGCCCGGAGCCGTCCGAGGCAGCGCGGGCCCGGGCGGAGTCCATGAGTGGGTTGGACTTGTCTCGCAGTCCGGTGCTGTAACTATTTCAACAGAGAACTGAACCAGAGAGGGTGCTAATTGTTTGCAGAGAGATAATCTTGCTTATGATCAAGTGTTACTTAATTGTATATTTCTTTGATCCAAAGAAATGAAGGGGTCCACCACTGCTCAAATAGGTTATGGCATACCTCACTATGTTCGAGAGGGAGGTGTTTAATGCGGGCGACAGATGCTTCTGGGGGGAAGTATCGGGTGGGTGGGGAGTTGGGGGGAAGGGAGGTTGGGGTTTTGTTCCAGGATGTGTGTTGATGTGTTTTGTGACGTCAGTATGTTTGTATGTGTTAGCAAATGTGCAGGATAAGAGTGACAATGAACCGCTTGACGGAGCAGGGGTGCTTAGTTTGCAGAGCTGAGAGAGATACAGGGAAGGGGCTTCAGACCACGAATTAGGGAGTTCTGGTCCTATAGCATCTAACAACAACAATTTTCATGGGGCCGCCACAGGTTATGTTGTGTACTACCAGGCATTGTATCGAGCGTCGGCACTGCTGGAGACGGATGAAGTTGACCGATTGCTAGACGATGTTCCTCTTCCGCGGTTGCAGAGAGGAGAGGCGCAGACACTGGACGAGCCAATTGGTGCTGAGGAAATTGGAGTGGCTATCTCTGCACTGGGGACGGGGAAAACACCGGGTCCCGATGGGTTCCCCGCAGAGTACTATAAAGCGTTTAAAGAAGACTTGGTGCCACACCTTCTAGCACTTTTCAAGGAGGTGGAGAAGCGGGGGTCATTTCCAGAGGAACTGGATGTAACCACTATTGTGGTACTCCCCAAAACCCATCCTCCCTCGCTCTACTGTGCAGATTATCGCTGATTAATAGTGGGGTTAAGATTTTTGCTACGATTATTGCGCTCGCCTCAAGACAGTCTTGCCTCAGCTGGTACACTCCGACCAGTGTGGCTTTATGGCAGCTCGTAGCACCCGTCACTGTATCTGCCGACTGCACGTGGCTTTGGCCGAGCGCCATCGCCTACCCCGAGACCTCGCTCTTCTGTTTATAGATTTTGAAAAAGAATTTGATTCGGTGGATTGGGGGTTTCTGTTTTCAGTGCTTCGAAGGGCCGGTTTCGGGCCGAGGTTCTGCCGTCTGGTGCGAGTGCTGTATGCTAACCCTTCCGCGCGAATACTGGTAAATGGGGTTTTATCCTCAGAGTTTGCGGTTCAACGGGGCACGCGGCAAGGTTGCCCCCTGTCCCCCCTCTTATTTACCTTAGCGATTGAGCCGCTGGCCCAGATGATCAGGGTGGACCGATTTATCGTGGATGGCACTGGGGGCCCTCCTGGGAAGACAGGATAGCTTTGTATGCTGACAATGTGCTGCTCTACATGGCGGAGCCTAGCATATCGGGCCCAAGAAGTCTCCACCTGTTACGCCGCTATCGGCAGATGTCGGGCCTCACGATGAACCCCGCCAAGTCGGTTTTGGGCCCTCTAGCTATCACGCGCAACTGCTTTGATTGGCAAGATATGATACCTTTACGTAGGCTCAGCTTTAAATACCTGGGTGTTTGGGTGACCCTTTTGCCAGAGTTGACTTGGGCTAAAAATATAGACCCGCTCTTGGTTCATGTAAAGACGGACCTACAGAGGTGGCAGGCATTGCCCCTAAACGTGATGGGCTGTGTGGGCCTGTACAAGATGTTGGTTTTGCCTAGGCTCCTCTATGTTTTTCAGAACTTCCCCTTTCCGATCCCACGCTCTTGGTTTAGAGCATTAGAGAGCGCCACCACATTGTTTTTATGGAAGGGCGCCAGGGATCGAGTAGCGGCACAATACTGTCGGAGAGGAGTATATGATGGTGGCTTGGGTGCCTCAGATCCTTACCTATATTATCTGGCGACCGAGCTGCTGGTGATCCATGACTGGTTCAACGGGGGATGGGCAGACCCGGCATATCGGGTGGAACTGGAAATACTGGGATTCCCGCGTATTCAGGATGCGTTATATGGTGCTCCCCTCACCAGGACATGGCAGCGGTAACCCGGACGGTCTTCCTGGCATGGCGCGCTGCCCTGCGGCTCACCCAATGGAATGTGGTAATCACCCATAAAACCCTGTTATGGAATGGGACGTGGCTAAGAGAGACAGCGGTTTTGGAGGGGTTTGCGGGGTGGGATCTGTTGGGTATATCACTGGTGGGGGACGTGTGGAGGGGTAATGCACGGAAATCATTTAAGGAGCTGCAGACAGACTTCCAATTGACCCAAGCGCCGTTCTTTGAGTACCTATAGCTGCGACATGCCTTGAGAGAGCATTTGCCGACTATGGGCTCTCTGCCGGAATTCAGCCCTCTCGAAGCCAAGCTGCTTATGGGGAACTTGTGAAGGAAAGGTGGTTCCCAGGTTTACATAATGTTAGTTAACAATACTCCGGGTGACCTGAGCTCACTGAGAAGCAGATGGGAATCAGTGGTGGGGGTCCTGGATGAAGTAGAATGGATGGAGGCCCTGATGGCGCCTAGGGATCTGGCGATATCAGCAAGACTTCGTACAGTGCAATTCTACTACCTACACAGAGCCTATTTGACGCCATTTAGGTTGCACCAGGCGGGTATGGGCTCCACGGCTCAGTGTCCAAGATGCGCCGGGGAGCCGGCGGACTTTTTACATATGGTCTGGACCTGTCCAAGTCTTCAGGTGTATTGGGGTAGGGTAGTTGGGGAATTGAGCCGAGGTGCAGATGTCCGCAAAGCTGATTTTGCTGGGTGAGATGGAAGAACTGGGAGGTGCACGAGTGAAGCGTGTGCCGCCGGTACAGCTCTGCTAGTCACAAAGAGAGATATTGCAGCAACCTGGAATTCCTCTGTGGGTCCGTCGTTCCAACAATGGAGAAAGAGAGTGAACTGGCGTTCGGGGAAAGAAAAGCTGGTGTATGAAGCGAGGGGCTGTCCGCGGAAACATGGAAAGGTATGGGGGCGGTGGTTGGGAACGTTGGGGTAGGTGGGGGCGATGTCACTTGCCCCAGGACAAAGGTCTGCAAAGATGTCCAGTTATCATGATATTTCCCTAATGATGGTCAAGAAACCATGGAAGTGGAATTCCTTGTATATTTTGTGTCAAATGTCCTGCATTTGCTCTGTTAAAACAATAAAAGTTGTTTATCAAAAAAAGAAATATACTTCACTGATTTTATTCAATGAATAGTTAAACATGCAAGCCACGTTTTCAGCTTAGATATTTTTGCATTAGGATTACAAAGACACATGTTGCACACATGCACGTTGTGAAGGGAACAAACAAATATTGAAACCAAAGGTGTAACAACAACATTATGTGTGGATGAAAATACCTATCCGTCTGCTAAGCTCTACCATCCCAGCGTTCCTTCACTGTGACTTGAAGTTTTTACTACAGTTTTGTTTTTGCCAGTTTTTTTTGTGTCCGTGATCCCAAGAGTCCATCACATCAGATTGCAGATCTGGTACTTCTCAGGGACACACTTTTTGTTGCCTGAGATTGAGTAGGTACTAATCTTCCCTTGCCCCTTTATCTCAAGGGTGTAGTCCCCTCAGCTCCTATTCCTTAGCTCCTAGAGGGTGGCACCATTATAGTGTTTCAGGGTGAAAAGTGGCACCTCGGAGTGATATTTACTAATTTCCCTTTCTAAATTAAGTATAGTGATGGGGCAAATGGGCATGCATACAAAAGAATGATATATCACAATCGATCTAGGTTTACCTGCTGCTAGAATAACCCTTAACTGACCACGAATATTTGAGAGAGACTTCAAGATGGAGAATGACTGCTGCTTATCGAAATGCGATGAGGATGCCCGAATCCCTACTTTTCACACTCTGCTTTTTACTTTCTCTCCAGAACCCACCTGAGGGAATATGCCCTGCTCAAGCTTTTTCGTGGATTTGTACATGGGGACATGAACAAAGACATTGTCACCCCCATTGCAGTTTGGGAAGAAGGCATTTCAAGCTGGTTTGATGTTCAAACTGGAATAATTCACAATTGGCACTGGGCTGCTACCCAATTTCCAGCAACTGGACATATGTTGGACCTTCACTTAACCTCAAGGAATATTAACAGCACTGTCGAACAGTCCTCTTTAGACTGTGTTGTGCTGTATTGCTTCCAGAATGAAGGGATATGTGCTTCCTAGTCCCCATTAGTTGGAAACAAGCCTTATGGCCCGTTTAAGCTTTTCTTTCTATCCTTTCTGCTGTGGACTGACTTCCCTAGGTGAAGCCCTGTTCTACCTAAAAAGTACAGTTGTGTAGACACAGTGCCTAGAAGGGACACAGTGCCTAGAAAAAGGCCATTTCCTTACCAAAAGAATGATGTCCCAAAAAAACCTCATCAAGTACAGGTGAGTAGAGCAGTAGCTCAGCTTAATGAGTATACTCCCTCCGTACTCCCTTCCTTTATTGTTTTCACTATGTTCAGACCCACCCTTAGCATATACACTTTCTGCACTCAGCTGGTATGCACACTGTTTGAATCAGAAAATATCTGAGTTTTATTATACAGTGATTCACACACTCCTTTCCCTGTGGGCCATGATGTACCCTCACAGCTTCACGATTCACCGATTTACAGTGAGTACATCAAGAGGTCCTGGATTTACACTGTATTGCCACTATATCTCCTTTAAATTTATGATTGATATTTTTCTGTCTTAATGTGTTTACATAGTCCGACGGTATTACAGTCTTGTGCCTTTTACTAAAACTGACAGTCTTGGCTTGAAATGCATTAATACAACTGTGATACCTACGTATAATTGTTCAATACTGTGTACTTCTCTAAAGAAAGCACTCTAAGATTGAAGATACCAGCCTTAAAAGGAGCAATAAAATATTTGGGATTATAATGTATTCTGTGTGCCTGCTTGAAACAACTGTTGTTTTTCAAAAAATTGTCTGTGATGCACAAATAATAAAAGAAAGCATTTTTACGACAGAGTGTCAATCGTTATTTCCACTCTGTTGGACTTACATTTGAACATAGCAAGACTGTTGTCGTGTTGTAGAGAAACTCCATTCCCTGGCTCATCAACCTGAAATATTCAAACTGTCTGAGGAAATGTATGAATAGAGCAATTAACAACTAAAAGCTGAACAAATGACTGAGCTGCACATATGGGCATTTTTTTTAAATGGGACGTGGAAAATTTGCAATTTTATGTTTTGTGAATCAATTTGAGAAATTGCAGGCGTTACACAACATTAATTTCACCTTAATTTTGGCATCTGTCTCTGCGATAAAAGTACTGCAAGATACTAGCTCCAAGAAAAATATGTCTTATTTAAGGAGTAAGTTATCTCAGTGAAACTTTCTCTGCTAAACAAACCTGCTGCAGCAATATTCTTGCACTTTTTTGCTTCATGTGAAATGTGGAGAATTTTGGACATTTGATAAATGTGGGAATTATACTAGATTACGGCAACATTTCTCACATGCTGACATTTCCACCAATGGTAGGAAATTAAGCAAGTGCAGTAAAATCCCTAATTTTGCCAAAAAGTTCAGGTCGCACAATCGCTTTTTAATACTGACACTGTTTAGAGAGTTCAAAGCTACCTGTAAGGGAATACAACGTTGCACAGTAGTAGAGGACACTTATGAGCAAGCTAAGCGAGGGACTCCGAAACTACTTCTACTGAGGTGGAGACTGGTTTTCTAAATGAAGTCTTGGTAATCCTTGAATTAATAAATCATCAGTTTCGTTCCAAGGTGAAGAGCGATGGAGTGTTTTGTCTCTGTGTTGTTTTAGTGTTCCAGCCTTGACTACACTCTTGCAAAAGAGGTATGTTGTCACTTTCTTCTCCTTGCATTTTCCTATCTTGAGTCTTATGATGTTGCTGCAAACGATGTTTTTTATACATATCAATATATGTTCCACCCCAACTCAAAATGTATAAAAGTTACAGAGATACAGTAAGGGACAAATTGGGCTTCTTGACTCGTATACGTTTTTACCACACCATACTTCCAGTACATCAATTGAATCTCAAAATCTATTCGCCCATTATTCTTAAGGGTTTTTAAATTAGATTTACGATCTAGACTTGTTATTAAAAACATATTCCAATTTATATACAAACGTGCACTCTCTAGAATTGTTCTCTACACGCCACATATAGGTCATGCTTTAAATGCTTCCTTTTATAGTATACCACTTATCGACACGCATCTCAATACTGGTCCTGGGAAATATTCCCTTAAAGGTGCAATCTAGCACTTGGGCAATCCAGTAAGTGCTTAATGAACATGAAGTCAGCATTTCAGTGGTAATGCCTAATGTCACAGGGGCATTAATAAATTACTCTTCTGCGAGATAATCAGTTATAATTCAGAAGAGTGCATAATCAATCTCTCCATGTTGACTAGGTACCTTTACGGCCTCCAAACGTAAAAGCTTCACTTCGTAGTATTTTTAAATGATTGCAGTCCCTGTGTCTATATTTCACATGCTTCAAAGTCTTGCATTTTTCAGCATCCTCACGAGGAGCTCTGCAAGTTAGTTGTCTAAGTGTTGCAGCTCTCACCTGTAGACATGATATAGGAATGCTCATGCAAGTGGTCTGTCATATAAAACCTATCTAATGCTGCTCTAGAATCCACATTTGTAAACTTAAATACTGGTCAATATGATGTCTTATTCTAAATTGATCCTCTCTTCCATTAAAATGGCCCAAATTTTACTTCATTCTCTCTTCTTCATTTTGATAGCCAGGTATAGTGGATTTTTTTAGTTCAGTGCATTCATGTGATGCAGGAGATTCCGAAAATGCACAGTTGCAAAGTGGAAAATAAAGTTTTGTGGAAAAGGAGATGTTTGGTCCAGTTTCTTAAGATTTTTGATCACTCATACTACAGAGCACTAGGCACGCTTCAGAAGGGTCAAAGAGAGAGTTTGCAATGCTGACTAGCAGAATGGTGCACCCCTTGAATTATGACATCGCACAGATATCTTCAATAGTATTGGATAAATGACTGGTAGAAAGGCCCAGACTGAACTTGGTGCCAAGATGAAAGGTAAATATTTGGTGCTGTAAGACAAGCGGGCGGTGACTTTATGAGATTTACTGCACATAGCCAATTTTCAATTTTGATTTGCTTGCTGTTCTTTATGCTGGCAGCAATTACAGATGGTATCTGTTGTGAAGGGAGAAGACGTAAAGTGAGTGATTGTGAAGCTATTCTGGACTCACTTTGTACAGGAGGCCTCAAGCCAATGTTGCTGGATACACAGCATGTTATCAGGCGGAATATAGTGGGAGGAAGGCAGATGTATTTTCGTACTGCACTTTTGCGAAGTCCTGTGGAGAAACTGTCCATTCCTTGCTACTTGAGGTGTGAAGCTTGATTATATTTTGTGCTGCACATGCATGTTGCATGCATGCACACATCAATGTTGGTGACATAGACAGCGCATGATATCCCAGGAAATCTTGTCACACAGGGAGTAGAGCTCATTGGCACCTTGTACTGTGCGCATGTGTGAGTGCATGTGCACGTTATTGCAGGAGGCATAGGCAGTGCATGGTATTCTAAGATCACTGTGCGTGACCCAATGTGAATGCTATTTTGTTTCTATGCATGTTCACAAGAAATAAACAAACTGGCTCCCCGTGTGAGTTAAGCCTTATTAATGTGAAAATATTATTGGAGTAACTAGCGTACCTAAAACATAGGGTTTTCAACAAATATGTGAAATTCTGTAAGTACTATTTGGGAATTAAGTTGTTAATGGTGAAGATTGGACAGTAAAAAAAAGAAGGCCACTGAACTAGTCAATTTTAACTATGAGTTCTCAAAATTTCACCATTACCCCTCCTCAGTCATTTTGGTATTCTGGTTTGGAACCTCCATTGAAATGGTTAAAATGGAAAGAATACTTTATAATTATATTGAAGCCATAAATGAGGCACAAGAAATGTCAGATATGCAGGAAAAAAAAGGATTAATTTGCATTCATTGGGTGCCGTTGGATCAAAAATGCACTCTTGTACTACAGAGGAACCTCTTGTAGGAATAATAAACGTATTACAGTAGTTCTTAATGATCTAGATAATCACTAAATGTCGAAAGTGTGCATAGGAATTAACCGATATAAGTTTTTTCAGCGTAAACAGTCTGAAACTGACGAAGTTGATGAATATGTCGCTGATTTACAAAAACTGGATAATGATTGCAAATTTGGCAATTTATAGGATGATTTAATAAGGGATCAAGTGATGATGCTTGCCTGCAATCCTGCCATACAGGAAATGCGGTGGGTAAATGGTGAATATTTTAGCAATTGTAAGAAAAGCTGAAGTTTCAGAAACGAGTTTATGTGCATAGAAACAAAACGAGAGAGTCCACATCAGTGTGCAGGATTATTAAAAGTAAGAGTTGCAGTAGTAAAATCAGTATGTCACAGAATAAAGATAAGGTTAAAGGGAAAGATAGAACTGATAGAGTTAGATGTTATAGGTGTGACCGCAAGGATCACCTTGCTTACAACAAAGGTTGCCCTGATTTGAACCAAAAATGTAGTAACTGTGGTATACAGGGACTCTATGCTAAAGTGTGTAAAAGAAAAAAAATGTGTTAAGTGTGTGCATGAGGATTATAGAGATGCTGGACAGGATGAGTCAAACCTGGATTCGGAGGCTGACAAACGTAATATGGTAATGGATGTCAAGGAAAAAATTATTTTAAATGTGAATGATGCTGCATGCAAAGGGAAAGACAAACTGGAATGTTGAATGACAATTTACGGTGTAGGAATTACTATGTATGCAGATTCTGGTTCGCATTACACCATAATTATTAAGGTTATGTGGAAAGGAAAGTTTGTTGGGAAAATTTGAGAATTCTTCCTTCAATCTGAAATAAATCCGGAAGGATTTGGTGGAGAAACAATTGAGGTACTAGCTTTCATATGGCTTATGTTTAAGTTTAAACATAGACAATCATGAAGGAAACTTCTGTATTGGATTGACATGATCAAAAGGATCTACGCATTATTTGGACTCTAATAAGAAGTCATAAGTCTTGATTGTTAATGAGAGTACAGACATGGGAGATATTTTGTTTAGAAAATGTCCTACTGTATTTAAGAAATAGCTGGGTAACCTCATAGGATTGAAGCATACATTTACACTAAAGGAGGATGCTTGTCCAAAAGTACATAAGGTCAGAAATGTACCTAATGCAATAAGAGATGAGGTTTCTAAAGAATTGGAAAAGTTGATCTCATCTGGCATAATTGAACCAGTGGAAGCATTGAAACGGATTCTCCGCTGGTGATTGCTTGGTGCAGTAATGAGAAAAAATCACATTATGTGTCAACTCACGCCATTTGCACAAGAAAATAATTATTGACACATTTCCATTATTCAAAATAAATGAAATGGTTACCTTACTCAAGGATGCAAAATGGTTTTCAACCATTGACCTTTCGTCAGCGCATCATCGTGATTCCCTTAGTCCTGATTCTGTGAAGTACACTGCTTTTATTACTCTTGACAGCTGTTTCTAGTTCAAACAGATGCCCTTTGGACTGGCTTCAGCTGCAGCTGTTTT
Organism: Pleurodeles waltl; assembly: GCF_031143425.1. Taxonomy (NCBI): domain Eukaryota; kingdom Metazoa; phylum Chordata; class Amphibia; order Caudata; family Salamandridae; genus Pleurodeles; species Pleurodeles waltl. Next base: position 953,618,867 of record NC_090449.1, read on the forward strand.
CCGGAGGCTTATGTTTAACCTTTTTGTTAAAAAGAAAAAGGTATCATATTTTTCCAGGATGTTATTCTGGTATTTGGAAAAGCCAAGGAAGAACATGATGCCAAATTGATAAAAGCATTTTCCATTTTGGAATCTAAAGGGTTAACTGTCGAATTTTCTAAATTTAAGTTTGCAGAAAGGAGTGTAACAGATTTGGGACATTTAATTGATGAATCAGGGATCAAACATAAGCCATCTCTAAAAAAAAAAGCTATCAAAAATATGGTTACACCAAACTCTAAGGAAGACGTCCCTTCCTTCTTGGGACTCACAGCGTGTTGTGCTAAATTCATTCCTAATTTTGCAGAAAAGTGTTATTATATTAGGCAACTTCTTAAACGCAAGAGCAACATTTGTATGATCAAAACAATGTGAAAGAGATTTTTTTGTTCTAAAAAATTGTATCACAAGCACAGCTAAATTGAGTAGTTCTGTCCCAGTTGCTGATAGTATTATAACTACTGATGCCAGTAACAAAAGTTTGGGTGCTATGGTAACATGAGACAATGGCAAAGGTATGGAAACTGTAATAGCTTTTGCTTCAAGGTCATTAACACCTACTGACGAAATATACTCTGTTATGGAGAAGGAACAATTAGCATGCTCCTGGGCTCTAGAACATTTCAGGACATTTGTGTGGGGGAGAGCTATCACAATCCATTGTGACCATAAACCTCTAGTGAGCTTACTGACTACTGAAGGCTCAGTTAACACATCTGCCAGATTAGCTAGGATATTAATGCACATGTAGGATTTTATATATAAAATCAAATGAATGCCAAGAAGAGATAACATAGTAGCAGATTTTCAGTCTGGAATGCCAACTCACCTGAAAGAATGCAAGTATTAAAGGCTGGTTATTAGTAGAGGTAAGTACGCACCTACCACTAGCAATAATGCCCTCAGACAGTGTTACGATTAAGTCAAGGTCTCAAAACATCAGCCCCTGGCTCATCTTCTGGTAGCTTGGCAACGAGCAGGCAGGCTTAACTTAGAAGACAGGTATGTAAAACATTCAAATACAACAATAGAGCAAATAAGTAAGACACAACAGACAATAAATTTCCCAAACCAATTTGTAAAAATAGTAAATATGTGTATCTTTAAAATGACACAAAAACAACAAACATCTAATAAAGGCAACCAGAGATCTGACTGTTTAAAGATGAGAAGTAAAACTAGCGCTGAGAAGAAAATAGTGCTCAAAGGGCTAAACAAAAATGTTTGACTGGACCAGGACACAGTCAAGAGTTTCAGCCATCTGCAATGTAACACTTTTACACTTACTTTCAGAAGTGGTTCTTGATGCAGGAAAGTGGCCCTCAACCCCAATACAAGGTTCCAGAATCTCGGAGTGGCTCCTTGGGATGTTGGGATTACAGTTCCCACAATCCACCTCGCCAAATCCTTAAAGGATCACTGAATGCTGTCCAGCTGGACTCTTTTGTCAGGAGTTGATGTAGGTGACTATTGGTAGCTTCCTTATACCTGTCGCATACAGGGAATCCACTCCTGAATCCTTTAGAAGCAAGGCTTCTTTTGTGAAGCCCAAAGTGCTAAGCAGATGTGGTTTGTGAGTGCAGCCCTTCTTGGTGTAGACCAGGGGCTTTGCAGAGCAGTCCTTCTTCTTTTTCTTGTTTCCAGGCAGGGATCTTTTGGCACCTACAGCACCAATCCAAGGGTCTAGAATCTCTGGGGTGGTCCTTGGAAGTTTAGGACTTAAATTCCCACAATGCACCTGGCCAAATCCCTGCAAGTCTACTGCACATACTCCAATTGATGATAGCTATTTTGGGCAATAGAGTCACTAGACATGAGGTCATGGGGCTGTTACCATTCTTAATAATGAGAGACAGAAATCCCAGGACCAAATATAATCCTGGATGGTTATTTGGTATTAGTGTGGAATCTTGATCGATGGAAAGCGTCAGAGACACCATGACAAGAAAATGTCAGGAAAGTAACACTATTAGACTTACCATCCATGGTGTGGTCTCCCCTAACTTTTTGCCTCTGTTTCCCAGGTTGTTGATGTGTGCTGGACTCCGTTTTTGCTGTTACATAATTTAAAAATACATCTTTTAGTAAAGTTGGTTTTACTAAAAAGTTGTTTTTGAGATTGTGGGGGTTATTACAACTTTGGAGGAGGTGTTAATCCATCCCAAAAGTGACGGTAAAGTGACGGATATACCACCAGCCGTATTACAAGTCCATTATATCCTACTGAACTCGTAATACGGCTGGTGATATATCCGTCACTTTACCGTCACTTTTGGGACGGATTAACACCTCCTCCAAAGTTGTAATAATCCCCTGTGTGTTTGAAAATGCCACTTTTAGAAAGTAGGCATTTTCTTGCTTAATCCATTTTGTGACTCTGCCAGTTTGTGGATTCACTGTCTGGGTCAGTTTGACAGCTGGGCTGTTTGCACCTCTCTCTAGACAGTGACAAAAAGGGACCTGGGGTGTAGTCTGCATTTCCTGATGAGCCATCTGTGCTAGGAGGGAGGGGAGGAGTGGTCACTCACACCTGAAAGGGTTGTGCCTGCCCTCGAACAATGTAGTTTCCAACCTCCTGGTATGTGTCTGGGGCCTTGCCTGGGCAAGGCAGGATTTCGCAAACAAGAGACACTTTCCTTTGAAGTAGGCCTACTTCGAAGGACAAAATGGGTATAAGAAGAACACCCAAACCCCCGAAAAATTAGATCACTTCTGGACATCAAGAGGAACCTCTGCCTGAAGAAGAGCTGAAGAGCTGAGGAGAAGTGCTATCCTGCCTGTGACTGTGCTTTGTGGAGCTATTCTGCAGTTGCTGCTTCTGCCTGTGCAAGGGGACAAAGACTGGACTTTGTTGTGCATTCCTGCTTGTGAAGAAATCTTCAAGGGCTTGTCCGGAGCTTGCCTCCTGTTGTTAAAGTGTCAGGGCCATCAATGGCTTCTCCTGAGAAATGACGTGCTGCCAGCTTCACGGCTGGAATCTACGCTTCACCTGCATTGCGGCTGGAAGATCGACGCATGCGGCTGGAGAAATGACATGCAACACCCGCTGACAGAGGCTGATAACATTGCAACCCACAAAGCGCGGTTTTGCTGATACCGTGCAGCAGGATTTTCGAAGCAAACCGCTGGGCGTGGAAAAATTACGCAAAGCCTGCCCGGACCCGAGGTGCCTGTCTGGATTGACGCATCGCTCAACTATGGAGAGGGAAAATGATGCACGCCGAACCAACTCGAAGAGGAACGATGCATGGTCTCGCTGGCGAGTGAGAAATCAACGCATCTCTGGCCTTTTCCAACGCACACTCGCCTGTGCGGTGTTATTTTGTCGCAACTAAGGTACTTTTTCACACTAACAGCATTAGCACTCTTTTCTAAAGGATTTTTAAGACTCTTTTTACTTTTTAATTCCTAACTTGACTTGTGTATGTTGGATGTTTGTCGTTTTGCTCTTGTTTTGTTTAGATAAGTATTACCTATTTTTCTAACCTTGTGTCGTGTCATTTTGTAGAGTTTTCACTGAGTTAATGTGTGTGTTGGTGCAAATACTTTACACCTAGACTCTGAAGTTAAGGCTGCCTGCTTGTGCCAAGCGACTAAGGGGGTGAGCGGAGGTTAACTGAGGGTGATTCTCCTTTACCCTGACTAGAGTAAGGGTCCTTGCTCGGACAGTGGGTAACCTGACTGCTAACCAAAGGCCCCATTTATAACAAACGCCTACTATGATTTCAAGAATATAACTAAATCTGTCACTGTAAAAGTTGGGAACTGGGTTTGCATAAAGAAACCAGAAAGGAGAGAGTAAATTTTATGAGCCAGAAGAAGTGGTAGACTTTTTGCACAACCTGGTGCGTTTGGGCAATGAAAAAGTTTGGAATCTCATGCGGGTGGCGTTGACCAATTCTGATGGATCGGTTGAGGGAAGTCACAAGAAGAATGGATTTGACTGGTTGGACATGGAAGGCTCCATAGTTGATTCTGAAGCACAAATTAAAGTTGAAAGTATTGAAAAATAGATTTTCTTTCAAGAACAGTTTGTCATCTATTGCTAACAATATTGTTGAATCAGAGCAAAGTGAAGAGTGTTCACCAGATGAGAATATTCCATCTTCTAGAATGGAGGAGGATAAAGTAGATAAAAGAGTAAGGAAACCACCCAAATGGCTGGAAGTTTACATTCATGAAGATTATAAATTACATTTTGTTCTTAATTTTTATTGTTATTGTTTTTTGTCTTGACTTCTCTCCAGAAGTATATAGCATTGTAAGACAATTAGAATGCAAATAGGTAGGTTGAACTATTTCATTTAGAAAAAGGGGGGAGTGTTATGTTAACAAAGCCACAGTTAGTTTTGAGTGGGATGTGTTGTGGGCTTGTGCCGTTATTGTTTGTTCCGATTCTAGGAAAGTCTTCAAGAAGAGTGTGGGGGAATTATCACAGCAGTTGGAGGATGGCTTTGTGTAGGAAGGATCATATTTCCTTCCGCTCTGCACCTTATCATTAAAAAGCATACCACAACAAGATTGGTGCAGTGGATTGCTACAGTAGGACGTAGCGGAAATTTCAGGTGCATCTTACTGAAGCTATGGAGCTTTAAAAGATTATTTTTTTTCTGATGCCCAAATATCCACAGTAATAAACTTCTAAGGCCCTCAGGACCTCAGGGAAAGGCATCTAGAAACTCTCAGGGGGCCATACAGAGATCAAAAGCAAAGTCCAGTCGAGGTCCAGTTATTATTTGTCAACTGGGCACTTTAGGGAAAAAGCCATCTGCAGCTTGTTGTGTTCCATTAGCCATACAGGATATCAACCAGCTGACCTTCAGAGTCCACTTCTGTGTCCATGTTACAAAAGGGAGCAGGTTCAATCATTCACAGCTCCCCTCAGGTAACCAACAGCAGGTCCAGTCCCCTTCTGATCTTTCTGCATGCCCAGCAAGTGTTCTCTGAATGGTGCATGTGGATGTCACATTTATGATTGTCACCAGCTAGTAGCTGAAGGTGACTTCTGGGCACTCCATGATCAAAGGGGTAAATGTTCCTGGGGGGCAGCCCTACCCACTTTCCCAGCAGTTCCTGGTTGCCCACCTACAAAACAATCCCACAGTGCCTCTCACCCTCAAAATCTAAGATGGTGAAATCATTTTCCCCTTATGCGGAACCTGTGTGCTCGTCAAGAGGCATGGCCAGGGTAGTGAGCACATCCGTCCTCTGTGATCACTCAAAATTTGTTCTGTGGGGTAGCTTTTCTCCTACTGGGTTTGGTGTCACCCTGACTAGGGGTATAATGCCCTTTCCAGGTGTCACCTGACATGTACCCGTGACAGGGCAGGCCCCTTTGAAGGTATTTAAGTACCTGGGCTCAACCCAACTGGTCTTTCTGAGAGGAGTAGAAAAACACCTCTCTACTCCAGGGCCATTGTTCCTGTTCTGGGAGCAGTTTCCATGGCTCCTTCATACCTCATTCAGGCAAAGTAAATGCAGGCCAGTGGCTCGAGTGCTGATGCAAATTACCCTCCAGCAGCTTCATGCAGGCTAGGGGTAACTTTTCTAAGCGTTACATTTTCAAAATGTGCAATAAAAAACAGACTTAACCATTGAATTGAATTTATATCAAATATATAAATAAATCTTTGAATGGAGTCTGTAGCTGGCATAGTCAAATGTTATAGCTTAAAGTGTGTAATATATATTTTGACTTTTCCTATGTTACATTTACAGCCTGACCAGTGTCAATGTCATTATGCACCTAGTCACTGGAGGAACATGCCAAAAGTGTCACCTATATTTCACTCTAAAATATTGTGCACCTTCCCCTGAGGGCATCAAAGTATGCCTATGGGTGGCTTATTTAATATTTAAAATCCAATTTCTTTGCAGCAAGTTTCAAGCTAATGGTGTGTTTTTAATGCCAATGTAATTGATGGCACAATACGAGTTACAGTCCAAACATTGCATTTAAGTTTCCATGCCAGGGCTGTATCTTTGCACCATCTACTTTAACCTTATAGGAAAATTAACTGCACCAATTTGGTTTATGCCAATCTTGACATGTGTGAAGGGGGAGCACAGGCAATATACTCCTGTTTAGTAGGGGTAACATGCACATAGTTCTAATGGCAGCAAAATAGATAAGGCAACAATTGGGAGGAAACCAAGCAAAAAGATTGTCAGTTTCTAGAGATGCTCAGTCAGTGCTCCATTTGTGACAAAAAAAGTGTGAAGGGCCAAAGTTTTGCTCGGAACCCAGGTGCTAGTGCAGCTGAGTTGTCTTGATTCTACCTGGTGCCTCTTAAATCCACAGCCAGACACTCCCTGCCTTGTTATCTCAGTCTTTTGGGTTCTTTTTCATCCTTGCTTTCATTGTTTGTAAATATTTTTACATCTTTCTCTTCCTCCTTCTTTTCCCTTTTTGTGTTTTTCTCTCCCTTTGTCGAAGCCTGATGAGGAAAAATAAGTGCTGGTTCCCAAGGACCCACCTGCGACCACACCTACCACAAGGCTCACATTAAGCACTTGGCAATGTAAGAATGAATCTTTATTGCCTGATTAATTAAATCGTTACAACATATTAAAATAATAAAAGTAAAAAATATAAAATGAACAGCAAAATATACCCTTCAGATGCCAAATCTGATGCCTAATCATAGCAACTTCTATCTATGTACAGTAAAATACTATAAAGCCCAGAAAATCACCCCCAACCTGGGGTCACCAGATGTTAAACACAAGCTGTTACACAAGTAAGTACCCGTAATACAACCTTCTGCGAGCACAAACTAATTGTTTGCCTGTTGACCCAGGCCCGTTTCCAACATTCCCCAGGACTAGCGCAACAAAATACGCACTAGCCAGGGAACTGCTGTGTATAGGGAGCCTCTCTCATCTCATCATCCAAGGCCGTTAGGTGACAGGGAGGGATGACTTGGGTACCCATGCTAGTTTGGCTCCTTGCCTGACGTGAGGCTAAACACAGCTTATGAAAGAATTTTCCAAAACAGGCTTGTTCTATGGGGACCACTGCGGTAAAGATAAGGCTTAGAGCTTCATTACATGTTCTCACCCCATGTTTCAAGAACATAGGTTTTAACAGGAGACGCCGTACAGATGCCAAACAAGGGCAACAGCATACAAGATGTTTTATTGATTCAGTGTGGTATTTACACAACGTGCATTCATGCATGTGCCCTTGTGAGTTTTCCACTTTCATCGATATTCCCAGGCAGGTAAGGTTAAAAGGCACATCTGAAGATTGTTCTGGAACGCTCGCTCTCTTAGAGGTGCTTTTAGATAGGGCTGGCCTTTGGTGGTTGCATACGATTTGTGTAAGCCATCAGCTCCATGGATATCCCTAACTATTAAAATATCTTTGGCTCGTGAAGCTTGCACACCAAGCTCTTTCAGTTTTTTCTTCAATACCGCTTTCGTGATGGCAGGGTCTGTAGAGTAGGAAGGGGCCAGATTGAACCGTTCCTCAGACTTTGTTAGATAGATGGCCCAATTACTTGTTTTATTTTTGAAAATTACTTTCAAAGCCCCCCGCAGGCTGCATTCCTCTGCCCTGCTGACACTTTGATAAAACTTTATCACGTCCATTTTGCACATCAAATTCATGCATATTATATCTAGTTCCAAACGTATTCCTGCATCCCTTGTTGATCTGGGGATCTTGAGGATCTTTTTGTAGGCTTTCATCTGGGCCCGGAAAAGCCAAATGGCCGTAAGTGATTGAGGGTAGCAGTTTTGCTCTTATCACCATCCCTAAGGGATCAAGGCCCATATTTATACTATTTGACGCTAAACTGCGCTAACGCAGTTTAGCGTCAAAAAATTTTGCGCCGTCTAACGCCATTCTGAAGCGCCATGCGGGCGCCGTATTTATGGAATGGCGTTAGCCGGCGCTAGCAGACCGGCGCTGCCTGGTGTGCGTGGAAAAAAACCACGTAGACCAGGCAGCTCCGGCGTTGGGAAAAAATGACGTTAGGGCGTCTTAAAATGGCGCAAGTCAGGTTGACGCTAAAAAATCGTCTTAACCCGATTTGCGCCATTTTTTCGACGCCCAGACGCCATTTCATGACTCCTGTCTTAGTAAAGACAGGAGTCATGCCCCCTTGCCCAATGGCCATGCCCAGGGGACTTGTGTCCCCTGGGCATGGTCATTGGGCATAGTGGCATGTAGGGGGGCACAAATAAGGCCCCCCTATGCCACCAAAAAAATAAAAATATAAAAAAAATTATACTTACCTGAACTTACCTGTACTTCACTGGGATGGGTCCCTCCATCCTTGGGTGTCCTCCTGGGGTGGGCAGGGGTGGCAGGGGGGGTCCCTGGGGGCAGGGGAGGGCACCTGTGGGCTCATTCTGAGCCCACAGGTCCCTTAACGCCTACCCTGACCCAGGCGTTAAATTCAGGCGCAAATGCGGGTTTTTTTGACCCGCCACCTCCCGGGCGTGATTTTTGCCCGGGAGTATAAATACGACGCATTTGCGTCGCCGTCATTTTTTTAGACGGGAACGCCTTCCTTGCATCTCATTAACGCAAGGAAGGCGTTCACGCTAAAAAATGACGCTCTTTCTTCATACTTTGGCGCTAGACGCGTCTAACGCCAAAGTATAAATATGGCGTTAGTTTTGCGCCGAATTTGCGTCGAAAAAAACGACGCTAATTCGTCGCAAACGGAGTATAAATACGGGCCCAAATGTGGGTGCCTTAAGCCGTTGATGGAGTTTTGCTAATACATGGGAGATTTTTACTGCTTTGGAAGTCAATGCCACTGCCTGGTGTGTTGTTCTCCCCGTATTTGATAGCCAGACCCCCAAGTAGTGATATTTATCTTCCAGCTCTATGCTTGGAGGACCAAGGCCCATATTTATACTATTTGACGCTAAACTGCGCTAACGCAGTTTAGCGTCAAAAAATTTTGCGCCGTCTAACGCCATTCTGAAGCGCCATGCGGGCGCCGTATTTATGGAATGGCGTTAGCCGGCGCTAGCAGACCGGCGCTGCCTGGTGTGCGTGGAAAAAAACCACGTAGACCAGGCAGCTCCGGCGTTGGGAAAAAATGACGTTAGGGCGTCTTAAAATGGCGCAAGTCAGGTTGACGCTAAAAAATCGTCTTAACCCGATTTGCGCCATTTTTTCGACGCCCAGACGCCATTTCATGACTCCTGTCTTAGTAAAGACAGGAGTCATGCCCCCTTGCCCAATGGCCATGCCCAGGGGACTTGTGTCCCCTGGGCATGGTCATTGGGCATAGTGGCATGTAGGGGGGCACAAATAAGGCCCCCCTATGCCACCAAAAAAATAAAAATATAAAAAAAATTATACTTACCTGAACTTACCTGTACTTCACTGGGATGGGTCCCTCCATCCTTGGGTGTCCTCCTGGGGTGGGCAGGGGTGGCAGGGGGGGTCCCTGGGGGCAGGGGAGGGCACCTGTGGGCTCATTCTGAGCCCACAGGTCCCTTAACGCCTACCCTGACCCAGGCGTTAAATTCAGGCGCAAATGCGGGTTTTTTTGACCCGCCACCTCCCGGGCGTGATTTTTGCCCGGGAGTATAAATACGACGCATTTGCGTCGCCGTCATTTTTTTAGACGGGAACGCCTTCCTTGCATCTCATTAACGCAAGGAAGGCGTTCACGCTAAAAAATGACGCTCTTTCTTCATACTTTGGCGCTAGACGCGTCTAACGCTAAAGTATAAATATGGCGTTAGTTTTGCGCCGAATTTGCATCGAAAAAAACGACGCTAATTCGGCGCAAACGGAGTATAAATACGGGCCCAAGTTTCCATCTTCTATACAAATCTTTTGACTGACGCCTGAAAACCAAGAATTATTTTTTTCCTGCATTTGCTTTTAAAGCATTTCTTTCATTGTAGTCTTGCAGTATGTCAAGGCCCCCTATGAGTCCAATCCGAGTTTGGGCAAGCAAAACCATGTTGTCTGCATATTGGCATATTATATTATTGGGAGCACCAATTGCCCCAGCCTCGGAGGAAACGTATTTCCTCTGAGCAACTCATCACTTAGGTCAGCTGTGTATAAATCAAAGAGAGTGTGGGCTATGACGCAGCCCTGTTTTAGGCCTTTGTTGGTAAATATCTTCCTAGTCACGCATGATTTTGTGATTTTTATTCTCACCCAGGTGTCCAAGTATAGGGCCATTACTGAAGCCAGCAATTTCCTTGGATTCCCCCAGCACGCTAATTTCTTCCACAGGATGTGCCCCACCACCCCGTTGAAAGCCGCACTATAGTCAATAAAGCATGCAAAAAGCAATGGAGACGTTGGTTTTAGTGCTTTTTATCCAAGATAAGAGAGTACCAGGACATTGTCTAACTTGGAGGAACTGGGTCTAAAACCTGTTTAATAAGTTGGAATTATACCATTTGCTGAGATCCATTATTCCAACTCTTGTAGTAAAACCCTTGCATTTGCTTTACCATCTACATTCAATAAGGCTATCAGCGTATAGTTTTCAGGGCAGGTAGTGTCCCCTTTTTTATAGATTGGTTGAAGTATTGATCCTTTCCAAGCCCCCGGAACCACTGAAAAATAAAAGCAGTCATTAAATAGAGGGGTCTTGGGTGCTTCCCAGTAAGCTTGATCGTCTCTGAAGATGCTCCCTGGCAGGCCATTGGGTCCAGGAGCCCCATCCCGCCTCATTTTGCCAAGGATAGTTTGCACAGTTTTAATGGTAATGGGACCAGTGTTGTCATCTAACACATCCAATTCATTGAGACCAGCTCTATGAGCTTGATCCATTGCATATTTTGTGTCTACATACAGATTTCCCACATGCCTTTCCCAGTCACTGGCAGAAATCCCGTTAGTGCTTGTTTCAGAGTCGTAGAGCAATGTGCTGATGAAATCCCAAAATTCTCTACTTTTTGTGGATTGAAGCAATGTTAGCAGATATTTCCAACGTTCTTCCGTCTCTTTAACCTTCAACATCCATAGTGCTTTTTTAGAATGTTTCCGTGCCGACTTCCTTAGTGAATCTGAGGCCAGAGTTTTCTTTCTGCCTGCTGATATCTCTTTTTTTGCTGTGACCCTTCCTTGGGTACTAACTGCTTAACCACCCTATTCTATTTACCCCCAATTTGACCGGGCTGAACTCTGTTGCAGAGGTGAACTTGAAGTTTTTTAAGCACCAGCCCCCATTGATCCATTATTTGACCAACTCCCTGATGAAAGTTTATAGGTCAGTTTGCCTTCTTCCATGCCTCATATTTTATTTTGCAGGCAATGTAGATATTGTTAAATTGATTGTCCCAAAATCTCCTAAGTATTAAGAGATGAGAAGTCAGTGATCCATTTGAAAACAATACATACTACATATATTTATGAATGATTAACATTTTGTCCTGCTTTGCTAATGAACATGCATGTAATAAATTAAAACAGCATTGGGTATTTAAAACGTGTAAAATTATTTGGAAAAAAGAGCAAAATGACCATCTATATAAAAACTGATACAAAAATAGTGTGTAAGTGTTTGAGTTCAAATTGACCTGCAAAGAATCGCTATGAGCTAACTATATTTCCCACTTGTATTCAATAAACTTTATGTTTTGTCTTTTAGCTTTTTAACTGTCAAAGATGTATGAATGTATTTCCATAAAAGAGCTGTTTTGTGCATTTTGATATTTTCAAGCTTCTCATTCGTTGTAAACATCGGTAGATTATTTTTTCTGCATAGTCTATAATACATATACCTATCATATAGGTATTTTAGTCCTTTTGCAATATTTTTCTTCTGGTAAAAAGCTGCATAAGGAAAACATTTTTCATTTGTGACAATCATCACTTGATCATTTGTGTTGCTTGGATGCTATTTATACTGGTTAAAGCAAGAACCTCTTTTAAAATGGACATGTCAGCACATTCAGCCTATAGACAAGATGGGTGTTTGCAAGATAGCGAATCTACATTGTTTACTGCGTGCTGTCTGCAAGAAATATTGTATTGTGTCTCCAATATCATGTTTTTATATTGTTTTGGAACATACATATTTATGGCAAGATATTGGTCGATCACTAGTACAGCAGGATGACACAGCATACATATCACCCGGGAATGCAAATAGATAGAGATGAGGGAATGAAGCTTTACAGAACGTAATTATAGATGGCAGTGTCATATAATACATTGCATGGAAAAACACACCAAAATTTGGGAGGTGCAAAACGAGACTGTACTTAAACTACAAATGAAAGAAAAAAATTCAAAAGGGCAAACGTTAACCCCTTAGCTGCTGGGTCCCCATCTCCCTGCCCCCAAGTGCTGAGCCGTTTTTTGGGTATTTGGGGTAGTTTGCGCTTATGCCTTCATAACGTTTTGTCCACATAAGATATCAACTCCAAATTTGTGTCCTTTTTTTCTGACATCCTAGAGATTTTAAAGGTACCCTGAGTTTGTGGGTTCCCCTGGAGGAGGCCAAGAAATTAGCCAAAATACAGCTACAATTTATTTTTTCCTGAAAAATGGGGAAAAAGTGCAGCTGAAGAAAGTATGTGTTTTTTCCCCCTTAAAATAGCACCAACAAAGAGTTTGCGGTGCTAAAATCACCATCTTCCCAGCTTTCAGGAACAGGCAGGCTTAAATCAGAAAACCACATTTTTCAACACAATTGTGGCATTATACTGGGTCATCCCCTGTTTTTACTATTTTTTGTGCTTTCCGCATCCTTTCAGTTAGTGACAGAAATGGGTGTGAAACCAATGCTGTATCTTGGGCAGCTAAATATTTCCGAAAAGTAGATATAATTCTGAACTCAGCAAGGGGTCTTTTGTGTAAATCCTTTAAGGTTTTCCTACAGAAAGTAACAGCTAAAATAAAAATATATTAAAACTGAAGTTAAAAAAGCCATTTCCAGCCACGCTTTCTTCTATAACTTTTTCCTGCTATAGCTTATTTTTTAAAGCATTATACCATTTCATCTGCTGGACTCTTCTGGTTGCGGGATATATATGACTTGCAGGTTCATCAAGAGCCCTAGGTACCCAGAGCCAGTAAATGAGCTGCTCCTTGCAATGGGTTTTCATTGTATACCGGGTATGCAGAAATTCATTTGGTGAAATATAAAGACTGAAAAATAGATATCTAGCTCAGTCGGCACATAGGAAAACCTAGCAAACCTATATATTTTTAGAAATTAGACACCAAAGGAATTCAGGATGGGGTGATTTGTGGAGCTCTCACCAGGTTCTGTTCCGCAGAATCCTTTGCAAACCTCAAAACTGGCAAAAAAACACTTTTTCCTCAGCTTTCGGTGATGCAAAGTTCTGGACTCTGAGAGGAGCCACAAGCTTCCTTCCACTCAGCATTCCCCCAAGTCTCCCGATAAAAATGGTGCCTCAACTGTGTGGGTAAGCCTAGTGCCCGCAACAGGAAATGCCCCAAAACACAACATGAACACATTACATTTTTCCAATGAAACAGATGTGTTTTTTGCAAACTACCTAGCTGTGGATTTTGGCCTCTAGCTCAGCCGGCACCTAGGGAAACCAAGCAAACCTATACATTTTTAAAAACTAGACATCTAGGGGAATTCAGAATGGGGTGACTTGTGTGGCTGTCACCAGGTTCTGTTACCCAAAATCCTTCGCAAACCTCAATATTTGGAAAAAATATATACTTTTTCCTCACATTTCGGTGATAGAAAGTTCTGAAATCTGAGAAGACCCACACATTTCCTTCCACCCAGCATTCCCCCAAGTTCCAAAATAAAAATGGTACCTCACTTGTGTGGGTAGGCCTAGTGCCCATGTTAGGAATAGATCACACAATGGTCAATGTTGGTCCTTACATGAGGGCAACTGTTGACCCTGGGGTGATCCATTCCTGATGCAGGAACTATGAACACGCACTCAAGTGGGGTAGAATTTATATAAGGACAGGTGGGAAAACACTATGTGGCAGGAATTGTGTGGATCCCAGCATATTCCTGTAGTTTGTGTGACAGAAATGCAAGACAAAATAGAATTTGTATTCAATATTTCATCTTTGCAGGGTATTCTGGGTAACAAAACTTTTGGGAATCCACACAAGTCACACCTCTGTGGACTCCCTCGAATGTCTAGTTTCCAGAAATGTCTGGGTTTGGTAGGTTTCCCTATATGGCGGCTGAGCCCAGGTCCAAAAAAGCAGGTGCCTGCATAACAAAACCAGATTGTTTTGTGATAGGTAATTTTGCTTTCTCCACAATACGATTTGGGCGGTGGAAATTGGGGCTGAACTAAATTGGGGAGCTCCGAAGAAAGCACTCTCTCTGTGCTTGCAGCCGCATGCACCTGCTCTCTGGGTTGGGCTAACCCGCTATTGTCCTGCTGCACAGCCTGTGCTTGCGGAGGGACAGCAGGACAGTCCTCATCACCTCCATTATAATCACTGGAGTTATCAAATGGGACTTCTGTGACTGAAAAATCACTCCCAGAGTCTGCGCCATTGTCCTATCCCCCAGATGCTGTCTCAGTATCTGCTGTCTCAGTTTCTGATCTTACATCAGAGCTGTCCTCTATAACCCGAGTTAGGGCTTGAGCAGCAGTCATCCAGTGATTTGCCATCTCTGCTACTATCAAAACTGTCCCTTTGAAAGACTAGCCTATGTAGGCAGTCACAAAATTGCTGGTGGGTGTATGTGTGATACCTGTAACAGCAGAGGTCACATTACCTTCGCTTCTTCCCTCAATCAGCATGTTCTCTCAAGACAGTGAAAAAACAAAAAAGACACACTATCACTTCACCTTGTCATATACCAATCGTCACAGCCTTTAGCGCCTATAGCTCCCAGTCCAACAATCATTATTGGTTCTCCCACTCCCATTACCTCCTCCTCCGATTCCCTCACTACCACAGAACAAAAGTGCATTTCATCTCTCTATAGCCCCCCTCGCACATACATTTCATTTGTATTAAAGCACAAGTAATGGCTGCCTCTACTAATCCACTCAGCTATTCACATATAATACTGTTTTTATCCTTGCAGTAGGCATAGAAACCTTCTGCACTACTTTATGGCATCAAAATTGCCACCATACAAAAGTCAGATCCTTTTCGAGCAGAAAGATAATCACAAGAGTGACTTGACTTCTTTATTGCTACCTAAAAGCTACAGTTGAAACACGTCAGTTGAAGTATTTGCATTGCTTTGAAGACGCAAGCTGCAACTGCACGAGAACTGGTGGCGAATATATGTATATATATATATATATATATATATATATATATATATATGTAAAGAGATAACTTTTATAAGTGGGTGTGTGTAGTGATATTTGTGTTTTGACCACTAACTTCGTGTCACACCACTTTGCACTTGGCTTAGCTGTCCACCATCACATTAGTGGTCACCACTTTCCGTACAAAACATGTTATGCAACGTGTTTTCTATTCTGCGTGTTATTTTCTCACCAAAGAGCTAGAACATAATGTGGAGGAGTCAGTTAGCAAGATAAGGATGTACTAGACTGATGTTTATGGTACAGAAGGGAATGGTTTCGTTTTGGGAAAGACACCTTGGGATTTTGGCCAAGGTCCGATGTGTTTTTTTCAAAGCTTACCTAAAATAGCCAGTATTTTCGAATACTTCTTGAGAAGCGGGAGGGGTTTTTCCAGAAAGTTCCTTCCTCGTTTTTATTAAATATATAAGAGACCCAGGTCGACAGTAGGAGATTCAGAGAGCTCAATCAGGATTTAGACGTCAAATGCCTGATATGTTTCCTGTGAGGGTGGAGATCTCTCTTTCTCGTTGCAGTCGAACCGGGGTCAACGATTTGCTGGCAGGAGAAAGATGCAGGCCCTACGGTGACGCATTTTTATTAATTATTTGCTTTGCATTGTGTATGAATATATATACATATATCAATATAGGTGTTTGTATCCTTGCATGTATATATTTACTATTTATAGATTGAAGATTCTTTGTACATGGTCTTACTTTATTGTTGCACAATTTAAAGGTACACTTTTGGCTATACTGGCCGTCCTTCATGAGCCTTGCAAAAAGCTATAATAAATGTCTTCTTCAGATTAAGAAGTGCATTCCAGAGAATCTTTTTGACTCCTATCAGTGTGTGTATTCTGGCTCAATCAGCGGTAAAGCAAAACAGTGTGGTTTTCCTGGGGGCCGATCGCAGCCCCCAGGGAAACCACACATGCTTTGACCAAAGTGATCATAGATACATCTATCTATCTATCTATCTATCTATCTATCTATCTATCTATCTATCTATCTATCTATCTATCTACACACATATATATATAAATAAATATATCTATCTATAAAGATAGATATAACTATACATAGATATATATATCTACATTGATATGTCTATATAGATCCGTATATATATATATATATATATATATATATATATGGAGGCCCACAGGGAAACCATATAGCTGTTTATAAAATGTTTGCCCCACAGGGTGTCGCCCTTCTTACAGCCGACCCTCTGTCAATTTCATTTTTTTGAAAACATTTTACACCCCTGGGGTAAACCTACCTTTCTGGAAAACATATGCCACCGGGGTGGTGGCCCATTTTCCAAGGGGGCCAACCCCCCAAAGTGAAATCCCTGGTGTCTAGTGAGGGGTTTCCTGGCCCTCAATCGCAGCTCCTTTCAGGAAGGCCTCGTTTGAAAGGGGAGAATCTGCCCTTTCAAAACAGGCCTTCCAGAACATCAGGAAGGCCCATTTGGACCTGTTTTGCCCTCTGGATTAGGACGCAGATAGTGATATCAGCGCACCTCGCAGTGTGCTGAAGGCACAAAGGGGCAGGTCGGGGGGGAGACAGGAAGACAGGGAAGATCTTCAGTGTCTCCCTGGGTTTGTTTAATTAAAAAAATATCCTCTGATGCATGGCATCAGAGGATTTTTTAACCCCCTCCCTGGTGTCGGCCACTAGTCGTGACCCGTACAGGGAGGTAGTGCGGGTGTTAGCCAGTAGCAGACTCTCGCACTGAAGAGGTTAAAGAACACATGCATGATTAAACACCAGTCTGAACATTTTGGTCCTGTCACCAAAACAAAGGTTGAGTACGCCGAAGTAGCCACTTCGAGTCACAGAGAATGTACTGCAACACAACAACAGTGTGCAGGTTCAGACACCGATACACTACCCGGATCAACAATTACAACAACAGTAATGCTTTCATGGCAATGTATATCGATCAACACTGTTACTGCATTCAGGGAGCATGGAAATACAAGCCTGTGCAAACATTCATTACCACACCCAGGTAGCACATCTCACAAAGTTCAAGGCAATTTCAGAAATTACACACATTTACAGCAATATACATATCTGTTTTAGTTGCAAATGTGGGAGAGGAGGAGTGGCTGAAAAATGGTGTATGTCTACTACAAAGGTGGTGGAGAAAATTGAAAACTAAGCAGGGGTACATTAAGGGATATACAAATACAACACAACTACAAAATGAAATGGTAAGTCAGTTGCAATTCACAGAAATAACATCTATTCCAGTATTACTATATCCTGAACAGGCTCAAACTGCTCCTGACAAGCCTTGGACTAAGTGGCATGTTACATGTGGCCACTCACAAAAGTACTGCAATCAATTCAGACATAGAGTGACACCACAAGCACAAAACCCAACTCCTAAAACAAAAAAAGCTTTAGTAATTGCATTCACCCAAATGTGCCACATTATAAAAGGGGTCTTAAAATATGAAACATAAAATGAATAAACAAAATCTAGAAACTTTATAAACACCTATATGAATCACATAACAGGAGCACCAAAGACAAAAAATTACATTTATGGAACTATTCATTGAAAACAACACAACTAACCTTATATTTAAATACAAACTCCAGATATTCTCCAACAGCATAACACATTGCTTGTCCCAAACAAACACACACAAACATAGTAACACACAACACTGCTGTATCTGTTGTCTCTCTTCTACAATGTCTCACAAAGGGAAGATACAGAGCCCATGGTGTGGGCTCTATCCATGTATTCCAAGTAGTAATGTTTGCTTGCTGGGTTATTAATTCGTCAAGTGATGTCTGTCAATGTATTGAGGGTCCATGAGGTGCATCGTGAGGGTAGAAAGAAGACATGGGAAGGTGAGAGGAGATGGTCAAAGAAGAAGTTTTCCTCTACCCGGGTGGCAAGGGCTCTACCTAAAGGCAGACACAGCCCCCCTCTTATCTCACCCTCCTTGATGAACGCATTCCTTCCACCATGCTCTCTGACCTGAAAAATGGTCTGCCTTTTTCCAGAAATACCAATGTCAGGCTAGGTATGAAACTAAAGGTTTCTATTTTACCACTAGATTTGTTTTCACCTATTATGTCACACTCTCCCCACTTGAACTGAAGAATGTTTCAGGCACAGAAGACATGAAGGCAGTAGGTAACTGTGTTGTAGTTTTGGAAGTAAGAGTCCTCCCCTTAATCAATTGTATTTCCTCAAAATTACACCTTTTGTCAGTGACATTTTAAATTAAAGACAAAGACGAGAAAGACGGTAACACTCTTCTTTTTTTGTCAGGTGATTTATGGTTTCCCTGATGGTTAAAGTTAGCTTGCATTATGGTAGTCTAAACATCTTTGGACATTCTAGAGATAATTGAAAATGTATTTGAGCTAACAGTATTTCATGTTAAAAAAAAATGTATACTACAATTTATATTTCTTTCATCCTTATAGTTACTATATTTCAGTCAGCCAATGCCTAACCATTATAGAAACTTAGAGGTGACCTTTGATATCACCATGGACGAAATGTGGCACTGCTTTGTTCCACAGAGAATACTGGCAATAGAGACAAGACTTAGGAAAATGGCCACTAGGAAATCTGTTCTTACATTGTGTTTGAGTACCTTGTGACATTTCAGTGAAGGACTCAGGGAAAGGTAGCAGGTGGCCACGTAGACAAAGGAATATTGTTGTGTTTTTGTTCAAAAATGCTATTCACACTATTAACAATGTTTTCCTCTGTAAGAAGAGGATTAAAGAAATACTGAAGATTATGGGCACTATTACGAAATACCCCCAGACTCATGGTGGAGGCCCGATCGCCATGGCTGTGGCGGTCCAACTGCCACATTATGACCCTAGTAGTCTGACTGCCAAAAGACTGCTGTCTCTGCCAGGATCTTTGATCCCAACAGGATGTTGGCGGTCATGGCTGTAATCAGCCAAGATAGCACTGAAGTCAGCCGTGCTGATTACAATCATTTTCTACGCCAGCCTTTTCATGGCAGTTCAACCGTCCTGAAAAGGCTGGCTGGCAGAGAACAAGTGCTAGGGGCTCCACTCCCCAGCACTGTCAGAATGTTCACAGTCTGCTAAGCAGACAGTGCGCATTCCTAGGGTGCTAGGGGTCCCCCGAGCACAGGACTGGACTTGGCTCAATATGGAGCCAAGTCCAATGTCGCCACATATTTTCCACTGGGCTGACCAGTGGAAACCTTGGTTTCCGCCAGTCATCCCAGTGGAAAACTCATAATGGGGCTGGTGGGGAGCCCGCAAAGTGTCTGAATGATATGTAAGTAATTTGATTAATAGAAGTGAGGTGCACCAAGGATAACAGTTGTTTGATGCAAAAAACATTATAAAAGTATTGTTGTATAGAACGACCAGGTCCTAGAAACATACAGAGATGTAATTGTAATCCTTGCTGCAGGCACGTAGGGTGGTCCCAGTTCTGATACACAGTGGTTGCACGTTCCAGGCTTTAGATGTGGCCCTATAAAGGAATATTTCTGTGTGAGAGATATTCTGAATTTGGTGGCCTTGATTTGTTGAGACGCCTGACGCCTGAGATCTCTTTGCTCATAGGATATGGGAATCAGTATAAATAGATAAAGATGAGTGTAGCGGAGCATCATTTTGTAAGCAGGTCAGAATAATCTGAATTTCATCACTGTGTTTAGAGGCACAAGTGGTACCCAGTGTGAATAGGTTTAAGTATTGATATTTTCCTGAGCTGGTGATTAGTTTGGCCGTGTTTAGCGTATTGCATTGAGCAGAGCTAAAGCTATTTGCAGGAAATTTGTGGATATAAGTTGTTTCTCTTGGCCATACGATAGTTTCTGTTGTAGTCCTGAATCCCGTGGCTAAAGCCCTTGAAAGTTACAAGACACTGCTAAGATCAAGCATTTTTTTGGGTAGGGTTGGAAATTTGAACCAATTCTCCAGCGATTAGCTATTTCAAACTTTTAGAAAGAACTAAAGCTTGTTTACTCCAAACTCTCGTGACTTGTTGCTTTGGTATAAAGTCACAAGTTCAGGATGCACAGGCTCTCCAGTTCAGAGCATAAGTAACATCTATGGTTATAACCCGTTACTGGGATTCTGCTGTAGCAGTGTCAGTTTCTTTAGATCACCTGACAATCTGACTTGGCAGGCACAGATAAAGTGTTTCGAAAGAGCTGCGAGTAACATGTCCAGTTGTGAAAGGTACAATTGTTTTCCTCTGCAACACAACAGCTTTCTTTATCCCTTGACCCTTTCCACTCTCCAGTGAAATAAATGAGATAAAAACGACAAGAAAGCTTCAGTTCTCTGTATTGTAGGCGATCAGAAAGAGACTAGTATCACTAGTCTTCACTTTCCAAGTCCTCAAAATGCAGGAGAAAACAGTAGTCAGTCCTCTCCCAGACCTCTGTCAGGAAGTAATTTCACGTTACCATTGTTGTGCAAATGTCCCAAAATGACTCAATTATGCCACGTTGCATAGTTTACACCGTGCTCAGTAAAGATTTACTGCGAATGCACCAGTCACAGAAATAATTTATAGTGAATGTGATGACGCAGAAACAAAGGTTTTACATTTATTAGCGCATAAACGTAGTGCCGCAATAATCAAGTGTGACTTTAACCGAACTAATAAAGATTGTACGGGGACAAATGTGCCCTTAGAGTAGTTCGCCAACATTTATAAGCGTGCTTTATATAACGTGATGTATTAGAATTGTACTAATTTGACATAACCGTAAACGTGTGCCATGATTTGCTTGTTTGAAATGTTTTAACTTAGCATAAATTTAGTGGAGGCTTCGGCCTAGTTGCCTTGTCTCACGGTTTAGATGCTCGTGTTTTTCTAATGTGCTAATAAAACGTGTATTCTTGCTTGAAGCTGTACTTTTCCAGTGAGATCGGTTCACATGCTTATCTTTAAGGTTTCGTGCCAGCCTGGCATCTTCTTCTTTGCTCCAAGGTCAATCTGCAGGTGCAGACAATGGAAGCTCTGAAAGTGAGTTAATTGGTAAAATATGTTGCAACTTACGTTCCCGACTCCAAGGATAATGTATGCCTAGGTAGAAGCTTGTAAATTGTTGTTTTTGATTGGACAATTTGAAGCCAACCTATGAACCCTCCAATGGAAGACCCTACTGGATTTGAACTGTTGATTATTTAAACCTGGTGCACGAGAAGAAAGCAGCCATTACCCGCCTTTACCAGCCATTAGCCATTAGCCATTACCAGCCATTGCACCCATTGCGGCCATTACGGACATTGGCCATTACCCGCCATTTGCAGGACATTGCAGCCATTATGGCCCATCTTGCCGACCTCGTCATTTTGCCATCTTCTACGATGCCAATTGATGTTCGACGCCATTTTGAATGAGACTTTGATGCTTTCTCTAATCGAGAGAAAGAGACTTTAAGTAATTCTCGCCCTAGAGACTTTAACTTCGATTTGCCCCTTTGCATAAAGTAGTAGTTTTGTCCTTTTATCTTGCCGCTGTGAGGCAATTGCCCCGTCCACCCTGCCCCTTTGCCCCCGTCCCATGCTGATGAATCCGGTACCTGTGAGACGAAGA
This sequence comes from Pleurodeles waltl, assembly GCF_031143425.1. Taxonomy (NCBI): domain Eukaryota; kingdom Metazoa; phylum Chordata; class Amphibia; order Caudata; family Salamandridae; genus Pleurodeles; species Pleurodeles waltl. Next base: position 953,640,716 of record NC_090449.1, read on the forward strand.
CTTCCTTGAATGCTGATTGAATTTGGTAAATATGAAAGGAAAATGTACAATTGCATTGTGTTTCTTTTTAGGTAACCAACTGCTGATTTTTGATAAGAGCCCTAGTTAGGAGTTTTCCAAATTAATATTGCTAAATTGTTTTTGCATGAAATCCCCCATGCAGATGCTAATTTGAGGTTAGATGAGGATTCATTTGTTGCACGATGCAATTTGAGACTTTGTTATGCTGACTAATGTATGCAATTAGCCCATTACAGATTATAGTTTTAGTGGTTTGCGTTGCTATCATCGAATGCATTGTTATTCAAATGCTGCATAGATTGCATCTTTTTCGCCGTTATGGACAGCTATTAATGTTCATTTACATATATCATTTGGTGTTGAGACACATTTATATCGTGCTAGCTTTGTTAATATAGGGAAATAAATTCATTAACTTTGAATAAACTGGTGTGGTTATTCATGGCCGGAAGGTCATGGTTCGCCGAAATGTTTTCTGGATTAATTGTGAAGTGTTATGTTGATCAGGGCATTGCTTATGTTCGTTATTGATTATTGATTTGATTAAATTGATTACTCTCGGATGAAGAGAGCCCCACTTGGTCAAAAGATTCATCGACCCAAGAGCGTCCAAATACAGGTAATTTATTAGAACGGAACGCTCTATCAAATGCATGGCAACATCAGAACACAAATGGGGGCTGGCGTGCTGCTTTTTTTGCACGATGTTTTTGTCAAAATGCGTCTTCGCAGCAAAAACTGGAGAGAATGTATTTCAAACTAAAATATAGCACCAGATGATAGATTTATATTTTGTATGATTTAGATTAATTTTGCTAAAAGTCCAGTCAATAGCGCGCAAGCAGCTAAGTCAAATTTTACACATTACTACTGCCAGGTTCTTGTTCTAATGAAATGATTTTACGAATAGAAGTTACTCCATAGTGTTTTACACAATATAGCAGATAATGGTGTGAGCGGAGCCCTTGGTCTTCCTTTCCATCTTTTCCTGGATTTATGGCGCGTCCTTCCTTTGCAGCGCGTCTACTGGCTCTCCAGCCACAGGTATTATGATTATGAGGTATGAACTAGAGGAAACCAATCAGGTGTACGAATTCCCTTCCCCCCCAAAAGTGCAGCTGTGTTCAAACAGGCAGTATTTAATAAATTAAACACTGATAAAGCATTACATGTAATAACAAATTCATCATTTGATCATTCCCTTTTTTCAAACTGTATCACCTACATGATGCCGTTCTTGGATCTGACCTCATTTTCCTGTCAAAAGTTACTGAACAGGGTTTTAATCGGTATTCTACATTTGAAGTATGTTTCTCCTCTTGCATAAATGAAAAAGTACGATCTTCAGAGCATTTATTTTTTATTTTTTGGTGAAATATGAAAACATTCTTTCATGAGCACCATATCTTCTCTTCCCACCACTTTGCAAAACTGTTGCAGGGCTACAGTTCATTTTCCCTCTATATAGTTATGGCCACTAAAGTTGGCCTATAAAACATAGCACTGTAACTGAGGCCTGATCGGCTGATGATGATGTATGCATATCAACATGGTATGTAATAAGTAACCTTGTGAAGTTATGCAAAAATTAGTTAAATACAGAAGTAGTTTATGACTGTTCAAGGAGCCAGTGATAATGTTCATTGCTGAGTCATATGAGACGACGACAATAGCCTTCCATTAAGTTTTCAGAAAGGGGAGACTAAAGCCGTGGATACCCATATGTTCCATTATTATTATTTTTTAGCTCTTCTGACTACGACATTTAGAAGTGGGTGTAACCATAGTGGTAATATCCAATGTGGCAATTATCTCATTTCATAGTTTTACTGCTAGATTGTAACATGATCCGGAGTCTTTCACAAGGCATGGTAAAAAATACTGTAATTTGGTCAAGCAACAGAGGTAAATTGACATGTGAGTAAATGTACAAGTCTAAATTTACTCTTACACTTTCAAGTAGGCTATTACGCTATTCACTGTTTAGGGGTCTAATCTACACAAATGCGTAGAGTTACATGACCTTACCCCTTAAATTGAGGGGGTGGAGCCCAACTTAAGAATGGAACGTTACTACTGGTATCCTGTCACATGTAGGCAGAGTTCTCCACCACCGGGGCAGAGATCTTCCGATGACAAAATATAGGGAAAAGTATAAACGCTTATTAAAGTTTTTTTTGTTGTAAATATTAGAAACAACATTTTTGAGATAAATATTAATGGTGTTTAATTTTATATATCCTTTATTTCAAATTTCTTTATTTGCATACCAGGTGTATCCATAAATGCAAAATAAAAACACAAATTGCTAAAATACATAAATAATGTGTTAAAAGTTCAATAAAGGAATCAGCAGCATTATTCCTAGAGAACATAAAAAGGCCCACTGGAAAAAATAAATTACCAGAGCATATTTTCTATTGAGTGGACAGCTAATTTCCAAAGCGGATCCAACTTATTAACAATTCCCCTCACTGCTTAACAATTGCAGATATCAGATATCTCAGGATCACCGTACATTAACAGAAATGAAGTATTCTAAAAAATAAAAAAAAGTAATATAATCTGACTGGAGCATAACTGATTCAACTTACAAAATATAGTAAAATGAAGCAAAATTTGCTCTGAGGCGCTATCACAAAGGCAGATGGCCAACTAGGGGATCTTGGTATAGCCCAACGGGACAAAGGAGCAGGTTTTGAACCACATCTGCCCTTATTTTATATATCTATTTTAAACATAGAAAAATAGAAAAAAAATACATTAACTTAATTTTAAATTAAAAGATCTATGATTCTGGATACAGGACATTAGAAGAAAATTATTTTTCTGACAATTAAACAAAAAAAAAAACCACCTTAGGTAAAAACATGTCACTATGCATTAAAAATTATTGAAAGTGATGTGTAGAATTATTTTAAAATAATTTAATTATTTTATTTTTAAAAAGTTACATTAATTTTTAAATTTAAAAAGGGTTATTGAAAGTTTTGATAACAAAATACAAATATGTTCTAATTTTGAATAAAGTAAATACGTTAATTTTATTTTACATTATTTCTTATTGGCCTTTATTTTGAGTCTCTGTCACTTTTATTTTCTCTGGGAGGGTGCTACAGTATCTGTGATTGCAGATGTGAGATCCTGAACTTTCTTCAGCTCTGAACTCAAGGGCATTCACAACGCTTCTAAGATCTTGTTGGCTGTAGTGTAGGTCCTCTCCTGTCGAAGATCAGGTATCGAGTGATTGAAAATGGCAGATAGAAAATGGCAGTCACGTCCGCGGCGGTGCGTACCGTCATCGCCGGCGTACATCGTCATTGGCTCCTGGGACCCATAGGCTCCAATGTTAACCAATGCAGCATTGCGCCGCGGTCTTCGACCGCCTACTGCGACGGTGTACAACGCCAGCACAGTTACCTCACATTCCATTGTCCCACTTTAGAGGTCAGGAAGCCGCCATTTCAGGGGCCCACATGGCTTAATTTTTAACTGCGTCACACATACCTAGGCCTAGACTCAACACACATACAGGCCACTTTTCGAATTAGGATTCGTATTCTGTGTAAGCTGTGGGTACGTACCTCTGAGTTGGTTGACTTTGTGCTTGCTTTTGTCTTTCATAGGCACTGTCCGCTGGGACATGTGAGGAGATGGCGGCATCCTCCGGTGTACAGACCGCTGGTGGACCTGTCAACAATGGAGGAAAGACATGTGATCATCACATACAGGCTTGACCGTGCCACAATCCATGAACTGTGTACCCAGCTGGAGCCAGACCTGATGTCAGCTATCCGCCATCCACAGGAATCCCCCCTCAAGTGCAGGTGCTGTCAGTGCTCCATTTCCTTGCAAGTGGGTCATTTCAAACAACAGTGGCCATAGCATCAGGGATGTCCCAGCCTATGTTTTCCAACGTGTTGTCCAGAGTGTTGTCTGCCCTTCTGAAACACATGCGGAGCGACATCGTTTTCCTTCAGGTGGAGGATTTGCCTACAGTGAAAGGTGATTTCTAAGCCCTGGGACATATCCCCAACATCATAGGTGCCATTGATGGGACCCATGTGGCTTTGCCCCCCCGCAGGAGTGAACAGGTGTACATAAACCGGAAGAGTTATCATTCCATGAATGTGCAGATGGTGTGTTTGGCAGACCAGTACATCTCCCATGTGAATGCCAAGTTCCCTGGCTCAGTGCATGACGCCTACATCCTGCAGAATAGCAGAATCCCTTATGTGATGGGTCAACTCCAGAGGCACCGTGTGTGGCTATTAGGTGAGCACCTGGAAGCAAGACAGTGGGAATGGTTGTCTGGGTCTGGGGTTATCCCTACAGGTTAGTGTGTGTCTTACAGTTATCCCTCGCCATTTGCAGGTGACTCTGGGTACCCCAACCTGTCATGGCTACTGACCCCAGTGAGGAATCCCAGGACAAGGGCAGAGGAATGCTACAATGAGGCCCATGGGCGAACTCGGCGGATTATCGAACGGACCTTCGGCATCCTGAAGGCCAGGTTCAGGTATCTCCATATGACAGGTGGATCCCTATTCTACTCACCAAAGAAGGTGTGCCAGATCATCGTGGCCTGCTGTATGCTTCACAACTTAGCTTTGTGACGACAGGTGCCTTTTCTGCAGGAGGATGGTCCAGATGGCGGTTTTGTTGCAGCTGTGGAGCCTGTGGACAGTGAAGACGAGGAAGCTGAAGAAGATGACATGGACAACAGGAACTCTGTGATCCTGCAATATTTCCAGTGAGACACAGGTAAGGGTACAGACCTGCCTACTACATGTACTTTGACACTACTTCCTCTCTACTGTCTGTCATTTTTTCCCAGTGTATGGTCACTGAGTTGTCACTTTCCCTTACGATTTCACAGATGTAGGTCCCACTGTGTGACATCTGCTTTGTTTCCTCATGACTAGAGCTGTGTGACATAGGTATGTTGACATTACAATTGAAAGAGCATTTTGTCACTGTAATTGCTAATAGACAATTTCGAAATCACAGACTGTCTCCAGATTGTTTTGTGCTTCAAGGGTGGTTATTTAAGTGCTCAATATTGGAGGGGGTTGTAAAATGGTGAGGGGTGATGGTGGAGGAATGTCCATGGCAGAGACCAGTCTATTAGTCTCACAGGTGCATTGCCCAAATGGGAAAAGGAAGTGGAGCTGGGGCAGTTTGAGGATGGACAGGGTGACAAGGTGGGACAAAAGGATAACATTCAGGGTGGTCTCATTTCTTGGCGGGGGTCTTGGCATCATTCTCTGTCTTTGTCCTGGATCTCAGGGACCGTTTACGGGGTGGTTCTCCCTCTGCAGGGGGTGGAGTGCTGGTGTGGTGGTCCTGTGGCGGGGCGTCCTGTCCACTAGCGCCGGCAGAGGTGGTGGGCAGTTCATCGTCCATGCTAGTGTCAGGGGCCCCTTTTTGTGCCACAGTGTCCCTCCTGGTGTTGAGTACTTCCTTCAGCACCCCTACGATGGTGCGCAGGGTGGAATTCATGGTTCTGAGTTCCTCCCTGAAGCCCAAATACTGTTCCTCCTGCAGGCGCTGGGTCTCCTGAAACTTGGCCAGGACCGTTACCATTGTCTCCTGGTAGTGGTGGTACGCTCCCATGATGGAGGAGAGGGCCTTGTGGAGATTGAGTTCCCTTGGCCTGTCCTCTCCCTGCCGCACAGCAGCCCTCCCAGTTCCCATGTGTTCCTGGGCCTCCGTCCCCTGGACCGTGCGCCCACTACCACTGCCCCCAGGTCTCTGTTGTTGTTGGGGTGGTTGGTTAGCCTGGGTTCCCTGTAGTGGTGGACACACTGCTGATTGACGTGTCCTGGAGACAGAGGAATGGGCCCGCTGGATGGGTGCTGTGCTGGTGTTTCCAGAGGGGGGAAGCTCAGTAGTGGCCTGTGACTGTGTGATGGGAACTGTCTGTCCCGAGGTCCCAGATGGGCCGGGCTGGTCATCTAGATCCAGTTGGACAGAGCTGCTGTCATCACTGTGGGCCTCTTCTGTTGGTGGTGTGGACATGTGTGGACCCTCCTGTGCGGTGACATTGGGTAGGGGTCCTGCAGGGGTATAAAAGGATGTTTATTACATCTGTGTGTGCCATGGTGTGCAATGGGTGGGTGACCGTGTACCCCAGTGCTTGCATTCATGTGTGGGACCTTGTGTGATGATGGTTTAGGGGGGTGTATGGGTATGTGCAGTGGGCATGCTTTGGTGATGGGTGTCCATGCTTTGGTGTTGCATGCAGGGCTTTGTGTTGGGATGAGTGGTTTGTGATGTTGGGACATTTGTGAGGAGTTGGAGTGATGGGGGTGATGGTGAGGGTGAGGGTGTGTGATGGCATGCAGGTAGGGTGGGGGATGTAATAGTTCAGATTTGACTTACCAGAGTCCATTCCGCCATCTACTCCTGTGAGGCCCTCAGGATGCAGAATCGCCAAGACCTGCTCCTCCCATGTTGTTAGTTGTGGGGGAGGAGGTGGGGGTCCACCGCCAGTCCGCTGAACCGCAAGGTGGTGTCTTGAGACCACGGAACTCACCTTCCCCTGTAGGTCGTTCCACCTCTTCCTGATGTCATCCCGATTTCTTGGATGCTGTCCCACTGCATTGACCCTGTCCATGATTCTTCGCCATAGCTCCATCTTCCTTGGAATTGAGGTGTGCTACACCTGTGATCCAAATAGCTGTGGCTCTTCCCCGATGATTTCCTCCACCATGACCCTGAGCTCCTCCTCCGAGAACCTGGGGTGTCTTTGCCGTGCCATAGGGTGGTGTGGGTGATGTGTGGGGTGGTGTGTGTGGTGATAAGTGTGCTGATATGTAGTGGTGTGTTGTGTGAGGTGTGTGGAAGTTATGTGCGTGATGGTCTGGTATGCCTGTGGATGCTTGGTAGTTGTTTGTAGTCTCTCTCTGGCCTTCTTTTGGTGTTTTTGTCGTAGGGGTTTGTGGGTGATGTGGGTGTGTGTTTTATATTGTATTGGGTGTGTGGGAGTGGTGTGTGTATGTTTATCAGGTGTGTATATTTGGAATTGTCCAATGAGGCTGTGTTTTGTAAATGTGTGTGTATTTTGAGCGTGGCGGTGTGTACCGCCAATGGAATACCGCGGTTGAAAGACCGCCGCGTGGATTCGTGTGTCATGACAGTGTGGGCGTATTTCTGTTGGCATGACGGTGGAGGATTTGTTATCGCCAGTTTATCACTGACCTTTGGTGTGGCGGACTTGTGTGGGTGTCTGAATTTTGGCAGATTCCGTGCGGTGGGTCATAATAGCTGTGGCGGATTTCGGCGGCCACGGCGGTGTGTTGGCGGTCTTCTGCACGGCGGTAAGCGGCTTTTACCGCCAATGTTGTAATGAGGGCCTAGGTGTCCTAAGGAGTGCAGGTGATTCCAGGAAGATTGTTCGGGCATGATTCCCACCAGGGATTGATAGATCAGGGTGGGTAGGACCCACTTGAGGTGGGCCACCAAGATACCTGCTAAATGTTTTGTATCTGAATTAAGGAGGGAAATGGGGTGGGCAGAGTAAGGGGTCCCTTCCAGGTATTCACCTCATTGTTGGACAAATGGGAAAGAGATACAGTGCCTTTGACCTCCTTGAAGGCTGCATGAAAGTAATCCACTCTCTTTTGACTAAGCCACTGTTAAGATTTGCCAGGGAAACCATCTTCCCCAGGTGTCTTATTAGATGGGAGGCAGGTAATGGCTTTTGCTATTTCCTCTTTGGAGATTTTACTCTCTAGTAGTGATCTTCGACCAGTGTTGAGGCTCCGTAGGGGCTTCTAGGCCAGAAATGTGTTCATTCTGTCTGGAAAGCTATCTGATTCAGAACTATACAACTTTATATAGTATTCCCCAAAGGTATGTCTGCTGCGGGTGTGGAGCAAACTTTCCATGTCACACCTGATCACCAGCATGGACAGTGCATAGTCCAATTGTTTGCCTCCCCACTTTTTCTCCCTGTTAATAGTGGCACGTCTTCAATGTGTAAATCATATACTGAGCTTGAGCAGGTTTAGTGGGAGTTGATTTTCATCCTCCTTTCTCAGGAGTAGTTCTAGTGGTATACATATGGGTGTGTATGTCTTGTTCCAGAGCTGACTGCTTGTGCACTCTAAGCTTTTTTGCCACCACAGGTTTATGCATCAGCAGCCCCTGGAGGGTTGCCTTGGCTACTGCCCATAGAAACTGTTGAGTACATAAAGCCCTTATTGTCCAAATGGTAGGTGGTCACATGGGACTGCAGGTTGGCCTTTTCATTGGGGAACTTAAGTGTGTAAACACCAGGATTTCCAGACTGGTTTCAGTAAGCTCCAGTTAATCCTCAAACAGACCAGTGTACAGCCCGACAGAGTTCCATGGTGAATGGTTCAATCCAGCAACGTGGGGTTGGTTGGCATGGAAATTAGAAAATAACCCAGGTGGGATTGTGCACCATGCGTTGTGGACAAGAATGTGTATTCGTTCTAGCCAGACTGAAGAAGTCTCGAAATGTCTTGTAGGCCCTGATCATCATGAAGTTCTCAGAGGAATGCCCTGTCCCTGTTATTTTGATTGTCTATGGGACCTGCTCAGTCCATTACAGTGTTCGGGGCTAAGTTCCAGTCACCTCTCTCTATGATATGTCAAGTGTGTAGCTCTGTGAGGGGGTGATTGAAAGAGGAGAAGAAAGAAGATTTGCCACCAGTGGGGGAAAGTACGGAACACACACAGAAGACCCACATGCCTTGGCAAACCTTGGCAAGCACATACTGGCCTGTCCTCTCGGACTCAGGGGATCATTATGAGTTTGGCAGTTGGAAACATCGGACAGCCAAACTCCTGACAAGGAGACTGCTAGGGTGCTAGCGGTCTCCCCAATGACCCCATTACAAGTTTCCCACTGAGCTGACGGGCTGGAACCAAGGTTCCTGCCCATCAGGCCAGTGGGAAAGGTGAGGCAGCATTGTTCCTGGATCATAATTGAGCCGGCCGCAACAATGCTGCAAGCAGGGTGCACCAGCACAGCAGACAGTGCCCATTTCAAGAGTGGTGGGCAGGGGGACCCCTGCATTTGTTTTCCGCCAGCCTTTTCATGGCGGTCAGACCGCCATGAAAAGGCTGATGGAGAACAAGGTTCTAATCAGCAGGGCGGCATGAGTTCAGCACTGCCCTGGCTGATCACAACCAAGACAGCTGTCATCCCGTCTGTATCACAGATCTTGGTGGAGGTGGCAGTCCCCGGGCGGTCATACCACCAGGGTCGTAACGTGGTGGTCGAACCACCACAGTTGCGGCGGTCTGACTGCCATGATGAGCCTGGCGGCCTTGACATCGACAGACTCGTAATCAGACCCTAAGCCTGTAGTACAGTGCAGGGGAGGGATTTATGAATAAGTATTGCTACCCCACATTTTCTGGACCCCATGTAGGGCTCTCCAGCTATGAGGATGGTTGATGTTTGACAGCTGTGGATGAACTTCCCCATGTAGTTCCTCTTAAGCTTTTCCAATTCCTTTACCAAGAGATGTGTTTCTTACAGGATAGCAATGTCTGTATCTTTAGAGGCCAAGAAGTAACAAGACCTTCTTGCATATGATATAGGAAGCCAGGCCACTGACACTGAGGCCCTGATTTATAATTTTTGTTGCGCAGAATTTGCGTAATTGTTTTGACCAAAAAGCGAGGCATACTTACAAAATACAATTATATTTTGTAAGTTTGCGCCACTTTTGCATCAAAGAATGATGCAAATGCGGCTCAAAACAAGTATAAATCAGGACCTGGGTATGATGACATTGAGGGTTGTGTGCTCATGGCAGCAGTTGGTGAAGAATCTCACTGGTGAAGGCTTCTGATGGAGTGGGATAAGAGGAGAAGGTGGGGGTGAGGAAGAATCAGTGGTGTTAGTGGTTTTTGGTGACCTTCCATAAGTGTGGCCAGAATATTATAGAATAATCGAAGGGAGCGGGAATAGGGCAGTGGGTAGCGAAGGGGCAAGTACTGGTGAGGTGTTCTCCATCCCAGTAGTTTCTTAGGCCATGGACTACACTGAGTAGGGAGGAACACCTCATGAACTAAATTAAGACACAGGAGGACTTGGGGGGTTATGGATCCGGGCCTTAGAGTCTGGTTATGGACAGGGGCTCAAAACTGTGCAGAGAGATTGAGGGGCCAGGGGTACTCACAATGGCCATCCAAGAAGATGGTGTGGACTGTAATCTGCAGTCATAATACAGAGGATAGTGTATGAACTAGGGGTGAATGGAATTCACAGAGTTACATGAAAACTCAGCTATATTCCATTGAGGTCTACAAATGGCTGGAAATTGGCATGTCGCACTGATGTTCAGTGTTTAGAGCGCATTCCACACCGAAAAATCAGTGAAAACAGCATCATGCAGCATTCCATAGACTGGTGCTTGAGTTGATTTTGCTGCCACTTCAGTAGATTTTCCACTTGAACTGCAGCTTTCTCGCCGTGAACGGGCGTGACTGCCCGCAACCACCCACATTAGAAAAATCTCACCTGGTGCTCTCCTAGCACGCGAAAATCACAGTTGGGGTGTCAGAGTCACCAGATCCTCTGGGTCTGCGCACGTTCCCAACACGTCCACCACTGAACAGCTCCAAGACTCTGATAGATAAATCACAGAGGCTAAGAGAGTTCAAGAGGGGAAGAGGGGATTAGGAAGGGAACACCTGGGAAGGAGACATGTAGTAAGAAAAAGGTTAAAACACACAATATGAAAATTACATCTCATGAAATCAATACTAGACTATGACTATAATCCTAGTCATTATGAAAACATGAACAATCTAAGAATTAGGCTTAAAATGACTAAGTTTCAAGATGGCTGGATACCGGTAAAGGAATCAAGATGGATTAAATTAAACTTTCAAATTCAAGTCCTTTCCTTTACATGAGAATCAGGAAATCATTCTGAATAAGTTCTAAACCAGTCACATGAATCCTTTTTTTGAGAATGCATACTAGGACCATGCAATATTGCATCTAGAAACTCTGGCCTTCTGTGTTCTCTTGAAATATTTCAACACGAATTGCGCACACTGCAGATTTTCATATATATAGTCAACACCATAAAAGGATTGTGCACCATGAATAACACAATATGGATTCAGGAAACAAATCACACAACTTGTCAACTCGAATATTACCTCATAAATGTCTTAGAATAGTGGCATACAATGAACAACATGAATTAAGCTTGAGGAGAGAATCGTGCATCTTGCTGATTCGAGTGCCACCATGTAAAATGTCAAGAAATGGTAGCACGCAATGAATATCAAGGTTAAATCACCATTAAACGAATTGCGCGTCTTGCCGATTCGTAATCCACAATGTAAATGCCAAGAAATAACAGCGCGCAATGAATAACAAGATTAAAGCACCATGAAACAAATCGCGCGTCTTTTGCCGATTCTTAAGCCACCATGTATATGTCAAGAAATGGTAGCGCGCAATGAACAACAAAGTTAAATCATCATGAAACGAATTGCGCGTCTTGCCGATTCATAAGTCACCATGTAAATGTCAAGAAATGGTAGCGCGCAATGAACAACAAGGTTAAAGCACCATGAAACGAATTGCACGTTTTGCCGATTCTTAAGCCACCATGCAAATGTCAAGAAATGGTAGCACGCGTTGAATAACAAAGTCAAATCATCATGAAAACAAATCGCGCGTCTTGCCGATTCGCAAGCCACCATACAAATGTCAAGAAATGGTGGGGCAATGAATAACAAGATCAAATCGGCATGAAACGAATTGCGCGTCTTGTCGATTCGCAAGAAACCATGCAAATGTCAAGAAATGGTAGCGCGCAAAGTAATCTGTTAATCATTAAAGAATTAGGCCAAGAATATGAAAGTTCTCGATAACGGCGTCGGGAGGCCAGCCCAACCACCGTCTTACAGCCCAGAACAAGGATTACCAATGAAGAATGAAGGGAAGAGGCCTGGAAGATCAAATAGGCCACCGGGACAGGAGCTCAGGAAGTAGCTGCTGCTCGGCACCAGGACCTCTGAATAGTGAGCACTTGGAGCTGGGCTGGCTCCCTTTTATAGAGTCTTGGCCCAGCCCACAACCACACCCAGGCATGCTGCAGGGAAAGTCTCTGGAAGGCCCTGGAAAGGGACCACACCCTAACACACTCTGAAAGCCTGCAGCAATACATTGCAAATGAACAGTTTTTATAAACACATTAAAAATAAGTCTTCTGGATTAAACTCTGCAATGCAAAAGGTTAAACAACAACATATCATCACAATGCATAAATTACGTTATTTTGAGAGTGCTGGGTTTTTGCATTCTAGTCGCCAATAGAGCGCGCACTGCCCTGGTGTTGACATGGGGTTGCCAATTCTCTCTTGCACTTGCCAACTTACCGTTTACAAGCCGCGCATGAGAAAAAACTCTGGCACTCAGCAGTTTTTCAGAATTTGGCCAGAACTCTGTGTTTCAACCGTAACATAGAGTGGCCAAAATGCCACCAACTGTGCCAGCAGAGCAAAGTTTATCACCCACTCCTAGTAGGACCATGGGGGATCTAGGTGCTAAGGATCTATGGATGGCATATTGTTTTGTGAGGGGCATGGCTTGCGAAAGCAGTCACTAGGGTGATTGAAACATGCAGCCTGTGCTGTACCCCCTCAACATGTCCCCCAGTCCATCCAGTCCATGGGCGAGGGAAAAGAGGCAAAAGGATCTGGGTGAAAAGGGAAGTAGGCCCAGGGAAGTGGTAAGATCTGCATATACTTTTGAACAGGGAGGGGGGAGAGATCCCCAACAGCTAGAAACTCTCACATGTGTGAGTATGCATACATTCTAAGTTTACAGAAGGGCTTCTATCTCAGCCTCAAGGGCCTGCAAACCAGAAAATTGAAATGAAAATCACGAAACGAATCTAAAACAGAGAACAGCCATGTCCATTAAGGGTAGAAATAATGAAGTTAAAATGTTTGAGGTGGGATGGAGCCCCAGGGAGATTGTCCAACAGTCCCAGATGTCAAAGGGTAGAGTTGTGCACAGAGCACATTTCCCAAGTCACAGTTCACTGCATTCAAGTCAGCGGGTGGGAGAATGTGTCATTTTGAGCATTTACCAGTAGCATGGGCTTCAGAAAGTATGATTTGTCTCTTGTATCAGTTTGGGTAAGTTCCTCCACTTAGTGGAGCACTCAGTCCCTCTTGGAATGATTGTTATGCATTCTGATTGTCTTTCTTCCCTCGCAGACCTGTCCCCTTCTCAGGGGCATGTCATAGCCTTCTATTTGAGGCACTGTGGAGGAGGCTCCTATGTTTCGTCAGCCCAGAGAGTCCAAGAAGTGTGACAGTTCTTCAGGTTCATGAAAGTCTGTGGGGTGGCCGCAATTGTTATCCACATGATGGTCAGTTTGTGTAGCCCAATCTTAATGTCCCACTTTTGCAGTTGAGTCTGTATGGCTGTACAGCCACATACGCCTTCCTCTTTGCAATGATCATTGCAATGATCTCTGCAATGATAACACTTACAGACTTCTACTAGTATCAGCCTGGAAAGGGCATGTCAAAGAAGGCAGGAAATCAGAGGGTGGGGTCTGTTGATGTCTGCTGAAGGGCCTTCTGGCAAAAATGGATCAGGCCCATATCCCAGGAGCTATTTGAACATTTAAATGGGGAGTGAAAAAGAGGCCTGTAATGTGGGGAATTAGTGCTAGGAGGAACAACCTAGCATCCTTGTTTTCTAGGTTCTCACATACTCCATGGAAGCAGATGTTATCTAGTTAGGACCAGTCCTCCAAGTCAAGGAATCTTAGCTTTAGGTATTGAAAGTTTGAGCCCAGTGATTTTAGGATATCCACATAATCCTCAGTTGCAGACAAGTGCTATTCTATTGTATCCCCATTGTATTGGAAGGGGGTAATATCAGTTCTGATGGTTTTGACCTCTTAACCTGTGACCTCTTGACCTCTTGACCTGTGAGAGGTCTCTGATCCATATTCCCCATGGAAGTAAGTTCCTTAAGGATGGTGTCCAACGGTGCAGCGTGTAGTGGTATAACAGGCTAGACATCTTCCCACCAGCCATGACTTCAAGGAAAAGTCATTGATGGAAAGATTTGCCCATGGGCACTGTTCTGGAGGTGGGCACCATGCCATTCGGTACGGGATAGAGTAAGCAGCAATTCCAGCGTGCATAATTTTGGTGCACACCTGGCAGTAAGGAAGGGAAGGCATGTGGGCCCATGAGGAAGCTTTCAAGGGTCTTTTGGTGTCACAGACAGAGAGTGGCCTTTAGTCCCCAGTGTCAGAATCTGGATGGATAAGGCAATGAAGATGGCGCATGGGGAAAGGCTAACCTGATGCTCTGTGGTTGACGAGGAGCCTGAGGACTGAAGAGTAGACTGGGGGTATAGGTCATTCTGGGGCATGAAGTCTCCAACTCCGAAGGTGGTGGGGTGGTCATGCAAAAAATCCCAACATAATGTGGCCCTCAAGCAACCTTCCAATGGGTCTAGCTGGCACTGGGTGGCTGTGCCACATTAAAGGAAGGAGCCAAAATAAAAGAGGGGGTAAAGGTCCCCTATCTACCATGTCCCCACTGCAGCCATGGCTCTCTGTCAGCTTCCTCACTCAGGGTTGGTCCTAGTCCTGAAGGTGTTAGCGTGAGCTGGATAGGTCCAATGCACCTGAGGTAATGGGCTTTGCATCATAAAATAGGTGAAGGACAGGTCTTCACTCTTCTAGGGTGGTAAGTAGACCCTTTATGTGTTGGTCTTCAAAGGACCGGTCATTGCGGTGTGTGGCAGATTGACACTCTGGAGGCGCTGGAGCTTCATGCACTACGGTGCTATTTGAAGGCCAGGATTCCTCCTCACAGGCCCCTGAGCACAGCTTACTCGCTACCCTCTCTTTCCCCAGTGCTGTGCCTGGTCTCAGGAGCTGGTTGCATGGGCCTGGTGCAGCAAGTTGGTCAAGATTGACTCATCGCAGCAGCTGTGTGTTGCACTGGGGCTGGCGGGAGAACCAGTCCCAGGGTCTGCAGGTGACTGGTCCAAGCTGGTCTTCTCATCCAGAGTAATGGCTGGGAAGGGTCTCATTGCCAGGTGCGGTACTGTGGCTCCAAGCAAGGGGTCCACTTGTAGAGGTAAGAGGACCTCATTATGGCTCAGAGTGTACCCTGGTGGCGAGCCTCCCTCAGTAGTGGCCATGGATGGCAGCTGAAACAGGGCAAGGGGAACATGTTTTCTTCTCAGTCGACTCAAACCTCAGAGAGTGGCGACCATCTTGGACGATGGCCTGACCTGCATCCTACTGTAGGTTTCCTTAGGAGTGGGAGGATCTTGATTGTCTCGAAAGTGTCTGGAACGATGCCTTCAGTGAGAGAAGCATTGGAAATAGTAAGTAATAGGTAAGAGAGCATCTCCAGAGAAATCATAGAACTCATGATGATGCAGAGAGATCATCTTCATAACAAGTGACTTTGAGGGAGTGGAGTATGTCAGCAAAATCTTGGAGAGATAGACCTTGGAAGTGTGACAAATGCAGGATGCTTTGGAACGAGCCAGGTGTAAAAATTGAAGCAGGCCTAGATTTGTCTATGTGCTGTTGGATCCTCTCTATTTTTGAGGTTGATGGCATTGCACTTTTCTGTGGAGTGAGGAATGGGTGGGTGCAGCAGGGGATGGATGCAGTTCTTGATTGTCTTGAACAGCATTCTGCTGGTGGCTTCACTGATTGTGTTGTTATAGTACTTTACTTTGACTGATGTGACCAGATATCTACTTGTTGAGTAGAGGAACATCAGTATAAACATGTCCTCAGGAGTTCTGTTTTTGCTCTAGTCCCTTTCCTGTCTGAGGATGGATTGCTTATTGTCAGGAAGGACTTTAGAATACCAAGTTGCTAAAGGCATTAGCTTGCACTTGTGTATTGATGGTAAGTTGTAATTGGGGCCTGGATATTCACATAGAATTCCAAAAATGTTTATTTAGAAAGGCATGGTTGTCAGACATTGAGTTGATAGGGTGAACATTAGGTTGTCTATGGAGAAGTATTTAACTAATTTGAAGGATCTGAAGGCATTGTAATTTCCTTTTCCTATGTGTTGACCATAGTTTACACATATGATGATAAACATGAACGTAGGAATGGCAAAGTAGTTGTTCCAATCCAGGGTATGGGTGGCTTGCATTTGATTGCTGGTGATTGATAGATCTGATATCCTTGGTAGGTCTTCCCCAAACATTTTGTCTTCTGCCCTTCTGTTTTCTGAATTTCATTTTTATTGGCATTAGGATTCTGTGCTCTTTACCGCTACTAACCATTGCTAAAGTGCTCTCTCCCTTAAACATGGTAAAAATGTTCTACACCTGATCGGCACATTTTAATTTACTTATACGTATCTAGTATATGGTATTAAATGTAAGTAGGGTCTGTAAGTAAATGCTAAATGCTTCTACTGGTGGCCCTTCAGCACTTATTGTGCCATGTACTTATAGTAGCCCTTTAAAACACATCTCAGGTCTGCCATTGCAGCCTGGTGGACAGATTTAAAACTACCAATTCATCCAATTCAACCTGCCAAAACAACTCATTTGGCATGCCTAATCCTTCCTTTTAACATACACAAGGTGCCCCTAAAGTAGCTCCTAAACAGCTGTCAGGATAGAGTGCATTCCATTTAATACACAGGGCATGTACTTTTTTGTTTTACATGCCCTGGTAGTGAAAAAATCTAAAATGTGTTTTTCTCTACTGTAAGGTCTACCTTTCCCATGGGATAACATTACATTACCTTATTACATTTAATAAGTGAAACTTTTGATTGGGAAGAGGAAGGTCTCAAATGAATTGTATTTTAAAATCCTCTTAAATGGTAACTTTTAGAAATGTTCTATAGCTTGAGGAGGTTGGGCCTATTTAACATCAGCAAGGCTGGGCTGCTACAATCCCAACAAAATATACAAATGCCAATGCTGACTCTATTTGAAGAAATACAATAATTGTGTTTTTGATCACACAACTCAATTGTTGTGATCATTTTTTAAACTTTACATTATGTAATCAATATACCATTTTACATACTCATGTCAATAACAGAGGGACAACATATTTTTGTCACAAATAATAAAGCACATATTGGAATACCCACAAACAGTAAACTTAAACACATTGCAACAATTACCAATTAATAAACAAAACGTAATGTACAATTTGTATACAGAAAGATATTTTATATATATATATATATATATATATGCAAGCAGATAAAATTTAATAATCAGTTCTGAATTTGTTAACTAGCCATGGGAGCACAAGGGAGACTACCCTTAATTGATCCCCTGCTTAACTGGCCTCTAACCTTGGAGTGTTGACATTACCATTTCCTTTTGTTACAGGACTCTTTCTGGGGTATACATGTTCAATGATTTTACATCAACAATTATTTGTAGGTATTTCAGTCTCATTAAATAGACACACTTCCCAGATTTTGAGCTGTGAGCGTGTTTTGAATCCCACATTGGCTTCCGGATTCAGGACTGTGAAAAATTGGGCAAAAATAATGTCCCATCCAAGGGTGATTGTTACGCGTATTTTGTTCTGAGCACACAAATTACTGGTTGTTTAGTGTTTTCATTGGATGAAGTGGAGACAAAGTCAGGTTTTTTCTTCCTGTTGATTTGACTGGGTTATGTGCAGTGGAGCGTGTCTGCTCTGTTTCAGTAGAAAACAAGTTCCTGTCTCAGTCCTTCAAAACAACTTGCTACACAACTCTTCAACTTGGTCCTGGAGAGGAAAAACTGACTGCCACTGCAGTGTATGTTTGTGCAGTTTTTAACTGTAAATTCGACTTGGCAAGTGTACCCACTTGCCAGGCCTAAACCTTCCCTTTTCTTACATGTCAGACACCCCTAAGGTAGGCCCTAGGTAGTCCCAAGGGCAGGGTGCAGTGTATGGTTAAGGTAGGACATATAGGCCTTCATTACAACCCTGGCGGACGGTGTTAAAGGGGCGGTTAGACCACCAACAGGCCGGCGGTAAAAAAATTGCAATTACGACCGTGGCGGAAACCGCCAACAAAGACAGCCACTTTAACACTCAGACCGCCACGGCGGTACAAACAAACAGCGCGGCGGTCACCGCCAACAGACAGACAGGAGACAATGCACCGCCCACACTATTATGACAGGCCAATCCGCCACCTTTTCCGGGGCGGATTCACCGTGGATAAAAATACGGCGGAAACAGGAATTTCGAAGGGAAAACGCTCACCTCATCACACTGCACGAGGAACGAGGACACCATGGACACGGAACTCCAAATTCTACCTGCGATAGTCTTCCTGCTCCTGTACCAGGAGCACGAACGCCAGCGGCAAAGACCACGGTGAGTACTGCACCTACGACACAGGGGAGGGGGGAGGGAAAAAACATGGACACACACATGCAACACCCCCTCCCCCACCCTCACCCACTACAACACACACACTAATACATATTAATACATGATAGTTACACCCCCCCACCCCCCCGGAAGAATGCAAAGACAAAAGGAAATGATTGTAACCATTGTAATCTATTAAAATACAGTACTCCAAAATAAATATACACTATAAACAAATATATACACCAATAATACAAGTCCAGGTATTGCACCATTTATAGTCCATGGACCACTGGGCCCAAAATGCATGGGCGAGGCCCACACTCAATACCAGATCAAAACAGAGAGAACACTGCAGGGGCATCAGATAGAAATACAACAGGCACCTCAGGGGGAAGGGAAGTGGGGCACCTCAGCCGGATGAGTGCACGATGTCAGATCCACGAGGGGGCTCAATGCCCATTGTTCAATCCTGGGGAGTGCAAAGCCACAGTCTCTCAAGTCTCTACAGTGGGTGGTTTGTCCACTGTTCAATCCTGAGGCGTGCAAAGCCACAGTCTCTGAAGTCTCTACAGTGGGTGGTTTGCCCACTGTTCAATCCTGGAGAGTGCAAAGCCACAGTCTCTCAAGTCTCCCCAGTGGGTGGGTTGCCCACTGTTCAATCCTGGGGAGTGAAAAGCCACAGTCTCTCAAGTCTCTCCAGTGGGTGGTTTGCCCACTGTTCAATCCTGGGGGGTGCAAAGCCACAGTCTCTCCAGTGGATAACAGTCTCCACTTGTTCTGGAGGGGGACTGGTGCCCAGAATGCTTCATCCTGTGAAGGACAGAGGCAGTGGATGGATGCCTCCACTGGTTCTGGAGGGGGACTGGTGCCCAGAGTGCTTCATCCTGTGAAGGACAGAGGTAGTGGATGGATCTCTCCACTGGTTCTGGAGGGGGACTGGTGCCCACAGTTCATCACTCACCCCGTGACGGACCCAGTTGCGTCAGTGCCCCTGCCACTCATGGGCTACCGGTGCTTGAGTTGGCGGTGCCCTGTTCAGCGGTGCTTGAGTTGGCGGTGCCCTGTTCAGCGGTGCTTGATTTGGCGGTGCCCTGTTCAGCTGTGCTTGATTTGGCAGTGCCCTGTTCAGCGGTGCTTGAGTTGGTGGTGCCCTGTTCAGCGGTGCTTGAGTTGGCGGTGCCCTGTTCAGCGGGGCTTGTGCTGGCGGTCCTTCATGGCCCAGCGGGGCTTGTGCTGGCGGTCCTTCATGGCCCAGCGGGGCTTGAGTTGGCGGTGCCCTGTTCAGCGGTGCTTGATTTGGCGGTGCCCTGTTCAGCGGGGCTTGAGTTGGCGGTGCCCTGTTCAGCGGTGCTTGAGTTGGCGGTGCCCTGTTCAGCGGGGCTTGTGCTGGCGCTCCTTCATGGCCCAGCGGGGCTTGTGATGGCGGTGGCCTCCTGGGCAGCCGGGCTGGGGCTGGCGGGGTCCTCCTGGGCAGCTGGGCTGGGGCTGGCGGGGCCCTCCTGGGCAGCTGGGCTGGGGCTGGCGGGGCCCTCCTGGGCAGCTGGGATGGGGCTGGTGGTGGCCTCCTGGGCAGCTGGGATGGGGCTGGTGGTGGCCTCCTGGGCAGCGGGATGATGGTGGTCTTTTCCGCCGTGCTGCTCTTCCCAGACTTGCCGGGTTTATTTTGGCCCTTCCCCACCTTGGGAGGTGTAACAGCTGACTCCACACTCCCAACGGGACCCCTGGGAGCGGCTTTGCTGGCTGGAGTCTTCTCCTCTCCCGCCAGGCACTGGCCAACTTCTGATACTTCACAGGGGGGGACTGGCTGAGCTGTGGCACCGTGCCACACTGGCTTTCCTGGTGGCCGGTGCACTCCACATAGCTGTGACTACAGGCACCACTGGTCCCGGAGATGTTGTGGCTGAGGTGCTACTTTGGGACCTATGAGATGGACGGGGTGGGGGAGGTGTGGGAAAAAGGTCAAGGCTGGACAGGAAAATTCTTTTGGACACACTGGGACTGGAGGGGGTTTGGGAGTAGAGGAAGAGGTGGTGGTAGTAGGAGGTGTACATTTGGTGACTTTGGGTGCAGGTGCATGCGCTGGAGGCTGTTGTGAGGTGGATGGCTGTTGGGTGGGTGTGTGCCTGTGTTTGTGTATCTTCGGACGGGGCATCACAGACACACTGGGAGAGGACACAGGGGACGTGTGAATGGTAGTGGGGGTAGTGACTGCACGTGAGGTAGTGCATGCAGGTGTGTGTGTAGATGAGACTGGGAGGGAGGAGGGAGACGACGAGGAGGGGGACACAGTGGAGGCAGTGGATGTTGGTGTGTCTGCATGTGTGTGATGCTTGCGTGAGTGCCTGTGGGATGTGTGTTGCTTATGTTTGCCTGAGCTTCCCTTGTGTGGTGAGGTGTGTGCAGGCTGGTCTGATGGTGTGCTTGGGATAGGCAGAGGTACAGTGGATTGGGTCTGGGTGTAAGAAGTTGGAGGGGGGAGGCTAGACACAGGGACAATGGCTGCCATCAGTGCTGAGGCCAGAGTTTGAAAAGCTCGGTGAAGGGCCGCCTGACCAGAATGAATGCCCTCCAGGAATGCATTAGTTTGTTGCAACTGCCTTTCTACACCCTGAATGGCATTCACAATGGTAGAATGCCCAACAGTGAGTGACCTGAGGAGGTCAATGGCCTCCTCACTGAGGGCAGCAGGGGTGACTGGGGCAGGGCCTGAGGTGCCTGGGGCGAAGGTGATGCCCACCCTCATGGGTGAGCGGGCACGGGGCGAAGGCTGAGGGGCTGCTGGGAGGAAGGTGCTGGTGGGGGGGTGGCGGCTGTACCTGTAGATGCGAGGGGCACTGTTGGAAAATGGGTTATTGGTAGGGCAGGTAGGTACCTACACCTGGCAACAAGCCACTAACCTCCACATAGGTACAGTTAGGTCTCAGTAAATTAATCCCAGCTCTACCCTTGGTAGCTTGGCATCGAGCGTCAAGGCTTAACTTAGGAGACAAAGTGTAAAGCATTCAAATATCAGAAGAATAGCTTATATTTTTATCTTTAAAATGACACAAAAACGATTAAAATCGGTTCAGGGGAACCGGAGATATGAATTTTTAAAGTATTATTATTTTCTAGCGCTTAGAAACAAAAAGCGCCAATCGGGTCATCTGGTTGCACCAGGACCGGGGCAAAGTCAAACTTTTAGGCCGACCGCGATGGAGCCCTGCTCGGCTACAAGTCGCAGGAGGCCTCGGTTAAAAAGTTACCTTCTGACTTAGTCTCTTTTTTGATGTTTTTCTTCCCCGGGACGAACCTGCCAGTTGGATCCGACCTCCTGGAGCCCTTGTCCGGATACGCAAAGTCGGTTTCCTCGGTGGTGATTTTTACCTTCGGACTTAGTCGTTTTTTCGAGATGAAAATCCTTCGACCGGGGTAAACCTGGATCTTGATCCGACGTCCCTGGAGCCCTTCTCGGATACGATGGCTGGGAGGTCCCGGTCAACTTTTTACGTTCGGACTTAGTCTCTTTTTTGGATGTTTTTCTTTACCGGGACGAACCACGAAGTCAGGCCGGGTCGCGGTTGAGGCAAGCCGGCTAGAATTTCTGCGTCGGGTCGGTCACTTTATGGAGCTTTTTAAAAAAAAATCTCCAATCTTTTCCAAACTTCTGGGGCTTCACCCAGATGTTCTTTTAAGGTTCTTTTGGGATCCACAGCTCACCCCAAGGGTCCAGAAGTTCTGTGATGGTCCTTGGGAAGTGCGGACTTCAACTCCCAGAATGCACCTGGCGCAAACTCCTTTTTGGCCACTGGACAGTGGTCAGCTGGTCACTTTTTCAGGAGTTGGTGCAGGGGACTCTGGATAGCAATTTTTCACCTGTAGCAAACAGGGAGTCCCTCCTTGAACCAGTGGAAGCCAGGCAAAGTCCTTCTTGTGGTGAAGCCCAAGTGTGCAGCTGGTGCAGTCTTTCTGAGTGCAGGGTCCAGGTGCAGGCCAGGGGTCCAGCAGGGCAGTCCTTCTTCTCCTTAAGTTCTTTCTTCTTGAAATTTGGTGGGGATCTGAGGTGTGGGTGCAGGTCTGCCAGTTTTATCCTTGCTCCTGGGTGAAAAGCAGGGGGGCCCTGGTTCTCCAATCAGGGACAGGGTCGTCCCCCTGTGATGACCACTTCCTGGGAAGTGTGGCAAAAATCCATCCCAGAAGGCAACAGTCTCCAAAAATCCAACATGGATGAATCTGATTTTTGGAGGTTACATCTGGCTGAGCCCACCCACTGGTGTGGCTAAAAATCATAAACACACCCCTCTCCTGCCCTCTCCTAATCTAATCAAGGGAGCACCTAGCTGTCTGGGGTTGCAGGATGTGGGGGTGTTGCTGGGTGCTGCAAATGTCCTTCTCTGCCTTTGAAGACCAGTTTGGCAGCCCTCCCCCTTCCTGCCTCACCATCTGCTGAGGGGAGATTCTCTCCCCCAAGCACATTCCTTTGTGTGAAGTCTGGCCACTTCACACCTCATCAAGGCAGCCTGGCAGAAGCTGCTGCAGGCTGGCCAATCAGAGCACAGCAGCAAAAACAATGCAGAGCTGAAATTGGCAACTTTTTAGGTAAAGTCTAAACTTTTTACCTGGACAAGTTATATTAAATCCAACAACTGGAAGTTGTGGGATTTATTACAACAATCAATTTGATACCAAATTCTTGGTATGTAACATTTAAGGAGACTTTAAAATTTAAAATAAAGTCTGCCCATTCTAGCCTATGAAGGCCATTTACTTCAATGAGGGAAAAACGAATTTGGCTGTTTTTACCTCACCAGGGCTTATAAATCTATTTTTATAAAGTCCCTGCTTATAGTTACATGGCACCCAGCCCTAGGGGCACATAGGGCACACCTTAGGGGTGACTTATATGTAAAAATAAGGTAGTTTAAGACTTTGGAAGTACCTTTAATTCCAAAGTCGAATTTGCATATAACTTTAATTTAAAAGCAGCCAGCAAGGCAGGCTTGCTTTTAAAATGACACTGGGCACCTCAGCAATGCACATAGGTGTGCACCACCTATGCTGTGGTCCCTAAACCTACATGCCCTTCCATATACTAGGGACTTATAGGTAGGTTAACTTAGCCAATTATAATTAGCCTAATTTGCATATCCATTTTACACAGAGCACAGGCCCTGGGACTGGTTAGCAGTACCCAGGGCACCATCAGAGTCAGGAAAACACCAGCATAAAGTGGAAAATGGGGGCAAAAAGTTATGGGGCCTCTGCAATCAGCCCTAGTTTCTCACAGGCACAGATGTTGCCGCCACCACAAGGGAGCTCCCATCAGAGGAAGAGTCCGTGTCGCTGCTCTCAGCTCTTGTCCCCGCCGTGGAGCTCCCCTCGCCCTCCGTCCCACTGGTGAATTCAGAGTCCATAGTGTGGCCCTCCATGGCCATGTGGGATGCAGCTCCCTCCTGCTCCGGTGCCACTGCTCCTCCGCCTGATGATGTTAATGCACACAAGAACAGGTAGACCACAAAAAGGGGGGGGGAGACAGAATAAAGACATGTTGAGTGCATGGATTACTGCTACTGCTACCGTTGGCAGACAAGACAGACACAGAAGCCCCCTGCACTACGCCGCGCTCATGGGCTCTACAGTGCAATTCCTGGGAAATGGCCTACAAGGCTATGGATGACATCTGCACACATAGATGACACAGGGGCATGAATAGCTGTACTTGGCACTCTACAGAGGTGGGGTGGGGGGCCACAGGGCCATGCCTTACAGAGGGGCCTAGCCTACAGAACGCACCCTGGCCTAGGGAAACCCACAGCCCTCCTCCCCCACCCAGACAACTCCACTGTATGCAAAGTCAGCTGAATGAGAGTGTACTCACCTCCTTGTGTCTGCTGTGATGCCCTCAAGTGCCCATCCAACTCCGGGTAGGCCACCGCCAGGATCCAGAACATCAGGGGGGTCATGGTTCGACGGGCACCCCTCCCACGTTGGGAGGCCATCCCCAGCTGAGCCTCCGCCGTCTTCTTCTTGCTCCAGCGGCGAATGTCCTCCCATCTTTTCTGGCAGTGGGTGCTCCGTCTGTGGTAAACCCCCAGGTTCCGGACATCCTTAGCGATGGCACGCCAAATATCTTTCTTTTGGTGGGCGCTGACATACATGAAATGTACAGGGGAAGAAGAGAAGTCATTACCAACTGCAACATCAAAGTGATTTGCCCCATCCCTACCCTTGCCATGTGGCACATGCACCCACGGTCTTTCATGTACGCAGCACTCTGCCCCCTTCTTTCTTAATCCAGCCCTCTCCACACAGGCATAGCCCATACAGCATGCTCCCTGTGTACTTACCTGTTTGTCTGGAGGACCGTAGAGTAGCGTGTGACTGTTCCAGCACTCCATCACAATAGGCTGCAATTGTTTGGTCAAGTTTTGCAGTTGTGTGCTGTTCACGCTATCCACCTGATGTCAGACATGTGAACTAGCTGTCAACCAACTGATTAAATATGTATCACTGCACACTGAATCTCTTTTGTGAGAATTAGGCAACAACTGTCTATAGGTCTCAGCTCTGAAGAAACTTTTAAGGGCGTTCAACAGCATGCCACAGTAGCTATGTTTGCCATGGAGAAATACCATACAGCTGCAAAAATCTTGTAAGACCTTAAAACCAAGGTGTTTGAATGGCTGCCACCTAGTGGTCTAACTATTGGATTTGTTGCCATGCACAATGGCAGTAAAATAGTTAAGGCCATGGCAGATTGTGGCTGTTTCAGGGCTTTGTCTTTGGTGCATTGCATCAATCTGGTTCTGCCGGACTTTCTCATAAAAGTAGACATAGTCAGCAACATTATGACCATCTGAGAAGAATCTGCACTTATTTCAGCCATTCTTTTAAATCACAGAAGCAGCTGAGGATCTTTCAGCATGCTTATAGAGTAACAGGTAAAGACCTCAACCAGAAGGTGCCAACATGTTGGAACTTGACCTATTATATGTTGCAAAGTCTGTTTGAGTAGTACAGATCGATTGAATGACTATGTCATTCAAATAAGAGGGGATCCAATTGGGAAAAGCATGACCATGGATGTAGACAAATGGGGCTCAGTCAAATGCCAGACATGGACGCTACTTCATTTTGAGGTTTTCACATGGGAAGTCAGCTCGGAGGACAGTACAATGAGCCAAGCAATCCGTTTTTGCATCTCCTACAGGACCAAATAATAAAGGTATCACAAAGGTTCTCCAGTGTGAATGGCAACAGAGAAGCACATGAGTTGGTTGAGAGCCTCGTCCTTTGATTGGCTGCAAAGAGACATTGGCCCTCATTCCAACCCGACACGGAAGCACCGCCAACAGGCTGGCGGTGCTTCCAGGGCCATTCTGACGCCGCGGTCAGATGGCTTGGTTTCAAATGGCAGGCCTAATGCCAAGTGCAGAGGCGAAGTCAAAAGAGGGCGAGCAAGTAGCAGCATCAATAACCATTCAGAAGATGTTCCAGACCTATCTGGATGACCCAAAAGAGGTCTATAATAATTAAAACCCATTGGTCTATTGGTACGGGAAAATGCACAAATGGCCAGAGCTCAGCAGGCTGACAATAAAGTATCTGGCTTGTCCGGTACCCAGTATGTCTGCTGAGCATATTTTCAGTGCAGCTGGGACAGTAATCACTGTCAGAAGGACCAGTCCCTCACCTCAAAATGTGGAGAGATTTACCATGATCAAAAGGAATCAATACTTCATACATACAATTATGCAGTTCCTAAAACACCAAAGGAGGAGGAGGAAGATGAAGGCAATTGGTCAGAATCAAGTGACTTAGCTGTCCAACTTCTGGGCAAACCCCCTGAGCTTGAGGATGGACTCTACTTCCCTGACTGAATAAGCCAACAGAGAACGTATTAATTAGTGTCAAATTGCTTAGTGCTTTCCCAAAAAAATGTATATAGCAAGAGGAACATTATATATTCTGTTTGTGCCTGACTTATGCAGCCACATCATTTTTAGGGACAAGTACAGCTAGATTGGAGATGGACCACTGTAGAATGAAGAAGCCTCCTCACTCCCTTCAATACTTTGGAGACAATGCCTGCCTCCCTCGCATGCTTATCCTTCTTTTTATCACTTAGCAGGACTGTCCCAGTAAAGCTAATTTGATTTACAATAGCACCAAATTCCAATGTGCTGCTTGCATCAAAGAGGAGATGCAATTGTCGACCTACCACCAAGCTTTGATTCTAACAGGTAATTATTGCATCAATGTGGGACATATTTTTGAGTGGTTGTTAATGATGATTGATGATTCATGTGGTGGCAAAGAGTGTGTTCAACTAATTTGTAAACTTGATTTTGATGATTTGCAATGTTTGGGGCCTGATGGGTGATCATTTTTCCTGAAGGTGATTGGCCCTTTCAGACTTAGCCAGATTTATTTGCAGGGTCCACTCCTTTTTTTCTGGTTCTTCAGAGACCAGACCAGTCACTTTAGTTAACAGACACAAATCACAAAATACTCAAGTTCTGATTCTCTTTCTATTCTTCAACAGGAGTGCTCTACAGGTCTATTTTATTTTGGGTTGGGAGAGAGTTGTACTCATTTGTTACTCGGAGTCAGGAGGATGATAGAAGGACTAACTCTGGAACTAACTCAAAAGCCAGAAGAAGGTTATCATCTTGAAAGGGAAACCATGATGATGATGACTTTGAGGCCTACTCAGCTCTGTGGAATGGTGAAAGGTACGTTGACTTGGGAACTGCTGCTGTGTGCGTGTGCCTGTGTGTGGGTGTGTGTGTGTGCTGGCTCAAATGTGAAACTCCTATGTGGCTGTGGCCGGGACAGGCCTGTTGCTTGTAAATGGAGAAAAACTTGTGATGCAACATCATCACATGATGCGCACACTCAGCTAAATGTGATGAAAGTTATGAGATTGATCAACCCAGTACATGCAGCTCCCTGTTCGTGATTGGTTGTAAATTGCTTTCACTTCTCAGTTAATTTATTACACGAGTCAAAAAAATAAATGATTGCAGCAGCCTCTGCTCTTGCTCGGCCTCTGAGTCTTCTATGTACACTCTTCATGAAGCTTGCTTTCTGTCCTTTTCCTTGATTCTACAATATTGTTTCTATTTTACAATCCAAAGACCTTCTCCTCTCCTTCACAAAAGGCAAAAGCTCCTTAACCCTTATGTTTACCTTAAAGGACCAATTGAGCCAGGCACCCAAGACTGACATTGCAAGAAGAATGCAGAAGCACCGCCCAATTCAGCAATACTGTATCATTTTTCTGTTAGCAATCATAATTTTTTTAACTGTGTAGGTTCACTTCCCTCCTCAGTAATGTGAAACCTAGATACAGAACATAAAGATATATAATAACTTGGGTCTCTGGGGCTGAAGGACTTTTTGAAATGCATTTAACTGAACTGTATCATTCCGTCATGTCCTTCCTCAACAGATTGATGATGATATGCTGCGTATAGTCCTGATTTATATTGCTGTTGTGTAGTAAGTTGAAAGAACCACGGCACATCCAAGCAGTCCAAATGTAAGTCCTTTATTCTTCTTCGGTATTCAATGAAAATAGCAAACGTTGTACCAATCCATGTATATACAGCCCAAAACATATCATGGTCAGCCAATAGTTCCAATGTCTAGTGTACGATCTTTGCCATCACCAAAAACAATTGTACCCCTCCTTTTGTGTTAGGTGGGTTAGCAAATAACCGATTGGTGCTTGCCTAGATTGCTAGAGAAAGGAATAATAGGCATGCTGAATGGATATAGCCCATAGATAAGAATTTTATGGAGTGAGTCGTTGTATCACCCAGTGTACAAAATTACAAAAATGCATATCAGTGACCCTAGTGGCGAACAAATGAGAGGAAGAGAGAAGATATCGATATAGAAGCAATAAAAGAACCACCAAGGATGATACTAAAGAATCATACCTTATTAAAGACTGTAAGTTATTTGATCTGTGTCACAATATGGTCGTCTTGTAATATTCGGTGTAGAAGTTGCTTATCACATGTGTGGATATATCAATGTATATTTAACGGTACACCTTGGTAATGAATCAAGGTTTGTACCAGGACCATGATAAGTCCAACTGAGAAAAGAAAATAATCAAAAGAAAAGCTGAGTAATGAAAATAGTGACATCATATATAGTAACAATCTAGAGGTGAGTGATATGTCCTTCTATATCTAGAGAAAAGGTATGTGCGTTCATACCACAAAAACATCCATCTCCTGATATGGTGGTAAGAATAAAGTAGGCAATATGCACTATTAGGATTCGATCTTCAAATGCAGTATAGCATATTTGTCCTATCTTCCTCCTAGGGAATATTCAAAACAAATTGACAAAGTGGAGAAAATAAATATATAGAGCTTGAAATTAAATACACCCGCACATGGAGTGTTCATCATGTTGTTGCCACACAACTCTGACTAACAACGGTAAAGCCTTTAGAAAAACATGTACACCGCATATTTATAAATGCGGTAAAATATGGAGGCATTGAGCTTAATGTGTATCCTCTTATTTTGTCTTGCTGTCTGCAATACAGTCAAATCTTAAAGATTCAAGGAGTTTGTGACTTCCCATATTCGAAGAAACAAACGGTAATGTTATTCACGAGTCATATCTATTTAGAGAAATGCCAAGAACGTGTGTTGAAAACGTGGAGAGAGAAAAAAAGAGAAAAGCGAGCACAATCCTGTGAGCATTCTTTTCCGTATTGTATTTAAGCAACTAGCACATCTTAAAGCCAAATATATTGGCCAGGGCGGCAGAGACACATAATGTCTAGCGTTAGTTAAACAATAGAGAATATGGTTAAAGATTTAGGTAAAGCAGACATGGATTCCTACCAGTCGTGTGTTCGATCCTGTTTCTTGTTTGTAGTGGTCAGAAACGCTCGTGCTGGTTTGAACCAGTTTTATAGTTTCACGAGCGATGGAAATGGAAAAGGGAGAAATAAATTACTGATCTTGGTGGTGGCCATCTTAGAATGGACATAAAGCACCATAGATAAATGGAAATCACTGGTAGTAAGTATCTCAGTATAACAACTTACTAAAAGATGTGGAGTATAAATTGTGTAAAAAACTAACAGTGAGAGCGTGAAAAAGTAGAAATGAAGAGAGATACTGAATTGTGACCCACATGTTTATGTGTTGGGGATCATAAATCCTAGTCTGAGGGTAACTGTTGACGGCCAGAACGTAAACCCAGACATTGTTACAATGTTGTCCACATACAACATACTGTGTTACTCAATATTATGTACATATATTTATTAGCAATGCATAATGTTGCAAATCATTATGAAGCATCCTCTTTAAAAATATCATATCTTAACTCTGCATATTTACTAACATAGTATTGCATATGTTGTTATTATGAAAACTATCAAGTAACAATTACAAAAAAAATGTAAATCTTTTTCTTTGTTTAGTCCCTCCTCCACTGCCCGCAGCTTAATTATCCATTTACTTTCCAGTTGTCTAAGTAACAGTGTTTTGTTGCCACCCCTTGCACAGCCACCTAGCGTGGCAATACCATGTGTTTTAATGTGATGTAAGTCCCGCTATGTGTGTACAGAATAAAAATGTAGAGCTAACGGATAGTCTTTATTGTTGTTTTTGATTGCTCGAAAGTGTTCCTGTAGCCTTTCCTTGCAGGGTCTGATAGTGCTCCCTACATTTATATGATTACAAACGCATATCGGACAATACACCACATATTTGGTGTTGCAGTTTATGAAATGTTTGATATGATGCGTAACACCCGTATTGTAACAAAATGTTTTAATTTTGTCAATAGTGTATTGACAAATGATACATTGGCCACATTTGTAGAAACCAAGAGGTGGTTTAGGAATCCAGTCATTGTTAGTGCGACCAGGTAAGAAGCTATGACACAACTGATCTCTTAGTGTGCGTCTCCGACTGTATATGACATTGGGTCTATCACTGAGACCACTTTTTAAGGTGTTGTCAGCCAATATTAGTGGCCAGTTCCTTTTTAGAATTTTGAACACGTCTGAACTGATAGTGCTGTAGGGGGTAATTAAACTCAGTGCCTTATTCTCTTTGGTTAGTTTCTTAGGTCTTGCATTGGTTAAGAGTGTAGTTCTATCTACGGTGCAAATTCTTCTATCTGTTTTGTCCTATAGCTTTTCCGAATAGCCCCTGTTTAGAAATCGCTGTTTTAGTAAGTCAAGTTAGTGGGTAAATTCATGTTCATCATGGCAATTGCGTCTTATCCTTATTGCTTCCCCAAAGGGGATGGCTCTTATTTGGGAAGACGGATGGGCACTAGAGGCATGTAGAATGGAATTGGTCGCTGTGGGTTTTCTAAACAGTTTACTGCAAAGGATGTCATTCTGTACATAGATAGTAAGATCTAGAAAGTCTATACTGGCTGGGCTGTATTGACTGCTGAATTGTATATTGAAATCGTTAGCGTTGAGATGACTAATGAACTGGTCCAATGTTGCATGATCTCCGGACCAGAACAGTAAGACGTCATCTATGTATCGTCCCAGTAGATTATGGGGGTCATTACGACGAGGGACCGCCGTGCGGAAGACCGCCTGTGCAGGCGGTTTGCCGCTCGGCGTATTATGACTGTTGGCTGCTCTCCGTCATTATTCGTTATTCCGACAGAGATCCGCCAACAGCCATACTTGCGGGTGGCGGGGGAAATGGAGGTTGCTCCACCTCCACCGCCACACCAACAGAACACCGCCCAGCGAATCACGTCCTGTGATTCGCCGTGGCGGTGTTCTGTTGGCGTGGCGGTGTCGGCGGAGCTGCCCCCATGGCTCCCGTCCCCTCCCGGAGGATCGACGGAACAGGTAAGTCGATCGTCCGTTAGGGGAGGGGAGTGGGGGGGTGTTGTGTGTTGTGTTCGTGCATGGGGGTGTGCGTGTGTGTATGTAGAGGGGGTGAGTGCGTGTATGCTTGCAGGGGTGTTGTGTGTATGGGAATGAGTGCGTGTATGGCTGTGGGTATGTCTGTATGGATGTGTGCGTGTATGTTTGAATGTGGGTGTGCGTGCCTGACTGTGTGTGTGGCTGTGGGCATGTATGTCGGGGTGTATGCATGTGTGTGTTGGTGGTGCCTGCATGCGTGTCGGGTGTGTGTCAGTAATGTTATGTTGGGGGTCGGGGTGGGGAGGGGGGGCCCTGCCACCTTTAGGGGGTGGCAGGGGTGGTGGGGGTGTAGGGGAGGGAGTCGGGGTGGGGGCTGGGGGAGACCCCTATCAGTGCCAGGGAAGGAATTCCCTGGCACTGATAGTGCTTACCGCCATGGATTTCATGGCGGTTCAAACCGCTGGAAATCCATAGCGGTAAGCCGGGTCCAAATACCGCCGGCGGAATACTGACGGCCGCAGGGCTGGAGACCCAGGTCTCCAGCCCGGCGGGCGGGACGGAGAACCGGCGGATGACCATGGCGGAAACCGCCATGGTCATAATTCACCATGGTAAGACCGCCAGCCTGTTGGCGGTCTTACCGCCGGTTCTCCGCCATCCGCCAGGGTTGTAATGACCCCCTATGTGTTGTGTGAATTCCGGTGCGCAATTGCGCCAAATGTGTTGTTGCTCATAGTATCCCATGTAAAGGTTGGCAAATGAGGGCAAAAATTTAGCCCTCATTGCCACTCCTTGTGTCTGTTGATACCATGCATCTTCATGTAGGAAGACGCTGTTATTCATGACTAGACGTATAAGAGCAAGTAGCATATCTGAGTGTCGCAGATACGTGGCCTCCCTTTGTCCAAAAAATGTCTTATGGCCATTATGCCTGATTTTTTGGGTATGCATTTGTATAGACATGTCACATCAAGGGTGACTAAAAGATGTCCCTCTGTCCATTGGTAATCAGAAATCAAAGAGAGTAGATGTTTGGTATCTCTAATGTATGAAGGGAGGTTTTGAAAAATCGGTTGTAGGAATAAATCTATATATTCCGAAAGTCTCTCAGTCAGGGAGTTGATCCCTGAATTGATCGGTCTCCCAGGGGGGAAGTCAGCTGTTTTGTGAATCTTAGGTAGTATATAGATACAAGGGTAACTCAGTGTTGGATTAAATAGGTATTTATACTCCAGATCCGTTAGCAGGCCCACATCCCTCCATGTAGACAGTTTGATTTCTGTATCCCTAACAATCCTTGGTATGGGATTGTTGGTTAGTCTACAATATGCTTCCTTGTTTTGTAGTTGCCTGTCGATCTCCGATACATAGTCTACCTGGTTCATGATAACAATATTACCTCCCTTGTCTGCTTCTTTTATTATGATGTTCTTGTCTCGGACCAGATCATTAAGTGCCATACGCTCCCTAGTGGTGATGTTTTGCGGAATAGTTCTAAACTTATTTGTATGTCGTGATTCTAGTTGATGTAAATCCTTGGTTACCTGATTATAAAAGAGATCGATAGTACTATCTGTTGGTAATATCGGAACAAAGAGTGAAGTAGGTTTGAGTCCACTCATACAAGTGTCTGCATTCTCCCACCCTAGATCTGTTAAAATCTCATCATGAGTTGGTGCATAATTGGTATCGTCTAAGGATAGTAATGTGAGTATATCCTTGATGTCTTTAATACGTAGAGGGCAAGGTATTGGGTAAATGCCAGTATCGCTGATCTTTTTTTGTTTGTCA
Source organism: Pleurodeles waltl (assembly GCF_031143425.1). NCBI lineage: Eukaryota > Metazoa > Chordata > Amphibia > Caudata > Salamandridae > Pleurodeles > Pleurodeles waltl. The sequence continues at coordinate 953,673,755 of NC_090449.1, forward strand.
CTAAAGTGTTTGAAAAGTTTGCACTAGCGCCCAAACTTAAAGAGATTGATGTGTACCTCTGTGTAGTCCGGTGCTGATGTGGGTACAATCCCTAGTCCCATTTTCAAAATGCTTAGTTGATGTATCATCATCATCATTAGCTTTATTTCGGTAAATATAAATACCATAAAAGCACATCACATAAAAAAGGAACGGCAAGCTACATGATAAACAATTTAAGTCATAAAAGATTAAAAAGGAGAGAAAAAAGAAGAGAGAAATATTTACACATAAGCAGTTCCCTACTGGAAAATCGCACCTTATAGTTATACGTAAAAACACATTGCTTAGTTGATGTATATCTAAGGTTTTGTCTGATAAGTTCATCACACATAGGTCATTAGAGTGAGAGGTGATCCCCTATCCGTTGTGATCTAGTTCTTGGTGTTGCGTGTGGTCGATCTTGTGGATACTCCTGCTTTCGATGTGTTTGCTTCCCTTGTTTTGTCTTTTACCTCTCCTAGTTCTTTTTGTAGGTACCTGGTCCTGTTCTGGTGGCTTTCTGTCCTTTGCGGAACCTCTCTAATTCTAATAAAAAAGGTGACTTTGTGTAACCCCTATCTGTGTTGCTACGTATAGAGCTGCTGGAGTCCTCACTGGTGAGACTGGAACAGCTGGGCATGTCTGTGTTGCTAGTTCTAACGCTCGAGACTACAGGGGACTGTGTCCTACTATTCATGTTGCCAAGCCTATCTAAGTTGGTGTTATCAAATGTAAGTGAATAAGTAAAGACTCTCCCTGTTGCATAATCAATTGCATCCCTGTTCAATTTACGCATCTTCTTCTCTCTCACATACTCCTGGTGTCCCTGAAGGACTTCTCTTAAGATACCATAGTTTTTGTTGATAGCTTCTGACAGGTTGGTGTCCTGAATCTCTTTTTCTAATTCACTGATTTCTAAAAGTAGTTTCTCCCTTTTCTCATCTGCATCTCTATTGAGAATGTCCATAATACCATAGGAGAATGTAATCAATAATTGTTCCTACTCCTGTAAAATTGTTGGGTTTCTATCGCCAAAAGATGGGAAGAGCACTACCCTTAATCCTCTCTGTATTTGTTTATTCTGTAAATATTTTTGTAGAATGGTAGAGTCCCACCATCTAGATAGTTCTTGCTTTTTTAATCTTTCTAATCTAATAAATTTGGTCCTCAACCCCTCATTTTTGGTGTTTGTATTCGAGCTGGTGCTACTAGATGCACCTGCAACTGTGTCAGTGCTAAAGAGTTCCTCCAGTAGAGCTTCCCTATTGTCATCAAAACTAGACATATTGGAACATACAGATATAATCAAAGCAATTGATAATACTAGACTGATATAGTGCAGATAATGTGACTATCCCAGCGGAGGAGTGCGTCTCCCTATACAATTCGTAAACATAGAGATGGCCAGTGGCTGTGTACTAAGATGGTGCACACTTCCAAAAAATGTTTCTTCTTTGTTGGTATTAAATCCAAAAAAATACATATTATTGACAGTTAGACATATATAATATACGGAGTGCCAGAGTGGCTCCACACCCAGCCACAAGGTGTGTAGATTGTGATCCCGAAGGTCCACAATGAGTGAATAAAGTTGAAAGAACCACAGCACATCCAAGAATTCCAAATGTAAGTCCTTTATTCTTCTTGGGTATTCAATGAAAACAGCAAACGTTGTACCAATCCATGTTTATACAGCCCAAAACATATCATGGTCAGCCAATAGTTCCAATGTCTAGTGTACGATCTTTGCCATCACCAAAAAAAATTGTACCCCTCCTTTTGTGTTAGGTGGGTTTAGCAAATAACCAATTGGTGCTTGCCTAAATTGCTAGAGAAAGGAATAATAGGCATGCTGAATGGATATAGCCCATAGATAAGAATTTTATGGAGTGAGTCGTTGTATCACCCAGTGTACAAAATTACAAAAATGCATATCAGTGACCCTAGTGGCGAACAAACGAGAGGAAGTGAGAAGATATCTATATAGAAGCAATAAAAGAACCACCAAGGATTATACTAAAGAATCATACCTCATTAAAGACTGTAAGTTATTTGATCTGTGTCACAATATGGTCGTCTTGTAATATTCGGTGTGGAAGTTGCTTATCACATGTGTGGATATATCAATATATATTTAACGGTACACCTTGGTAATGAATCAGGGTTTGTACCAGGACTATCATAAGTCCAACTGAGAAAAGAAAATAATCAAAAGAAAAGCTCAGTGCCATATACTAGTAAGATGAGTAATGAAAATAGTGACATCATATACAGTAACGATCTAGAGGTGAGTGATATGTCCTTCTATATCTAGAGAAAAGGTATGTGTGTTCATACTACAAAAACATCCATCTCCTGATATAGTGGTAAGAATAAAGTAGACAATATGCACTATTAGGATTCGATCTTCAAATGCAGCATAGCATATTGGTCCTATCTCCCTCCTAGGGAATATTCAAAACAAATTGCCAAAGTGGAGAAAATAAATATCTAGAGCTTGAAATTAAATACACCTGCACATGGAGTGTCCATTATGTTGTTGCCACACAACTCTGACTAACAACGGTAAAGCCTTTAGAAACACATGTACACCGCATATTTATAAATGCAGTAAAATCTGGAGGCATTGAGCTTAATGTGTATCCTCTTATTTTGTCTTGCTGTCTGCAATACAGCGAAATCATAAAGATTCAAGGAGTTTGTGACTTCACATATTCGAAGAAACAAACGGTAATGTTATTCACGAGTCATATCTATTTAGAGAAATGCCAAGAACTGTTGTGTAGTGTTTGCCTTTGTTATTCCTTTCCCCAAACCCCTTTTCCAATCCACTCACACCAAAATAAAAAAATAAAAAAGGGCTCATAAGAGGGCATTATTGGTACAAGTCTGGAGTTGTTCCTCTGGTTCCTTGAGGCGAGCCTTCTGATGGTGAAACTGTACCAGCTCGCAGAGCTGAGTGGCAGCGCTGGCAATGTTGTAGCCAGGAGGTGCCAGCTGCTGGTTGGAAGAAATGGGCCTAAGGCTGCCGCCTCAGCCTCTTCCTCCTCCAGAGCCACCACCCGGCAGTACTCAGTCTAGATGGCATCCACTCTCTGCAACAGCAGCTGGGCTGCTATCTGCTGGCATGTAGTTGGTTTTGGTGGACTAGCAGGAGTAGCTATATCAAGAAAGATTTTTTTTTAAAAAGACACATTGTAAGCAATGCTCTGTGCAAGCACTTGTTTAGAATGATACAGTGGCACAACAGTAGTAAATTTCAGGTCCCCTAGGGCCTCTGGAATCTGATTTGATGAGGATAGTGGCATGGCCATTTTACCCACACATGCCTTATATAAAAACACTGACTAGCTGAAAGGAATTAAGGCAAAATAACATCAGATTAAAAAAGAGAGTGTTTTTTATTTCTTTTAAAGGACTTCCTAGTAAAAAAAGTAAACAAACACATTGGGGGTGATTCTAACCCTGGCGGTCGGTGATAAAGCGGCGGCCAACCCGCCAACAGGCTGGCGGTCCAAAAAATGGAATTCTGACCCTGGCGGGAACCGCCAACACAGCCCGCCACATTAACACTCCGACCGCCACGGCGGGACAAACAACAGCCAGGCGGCAGACAATGTACCGCCCACACCATCACGACCCACCAATCCGCCACCTTTTCCGGGGCGGGAGCCCCGCCGATAAAAACACAGCGGAAACAGACTACGAATGTGAAAACGCTCACCTCTACGCACTCCACGAGTACGGAGGACAGCATGGAACCCGAATTGAACATCATACCTGCTCTCGTCTACCTGCTCATCTACCACGAGTACGAACTCCGGCGCAGACGTCAACAGTGAGTACAGCACCTACGACACACGGGAGGGGGGAGGACGAAAGGTTACGGGCACACACATATGCAACCCCCCCCCCAATATGTACACACCAATGCAGAGCAACAAGTCACAGTGACACCAACCAAACCCCCGTAAAAAATGGAATGACATTTCAAAATTGACAATAAATATTTATGTCCAAAATAGCCTCCGATAAGTATTGGTCAACTAGCCAGAATATTTACATTTAAAAAGTCCATATACACAGCAGTGGACAACTGAAGAAATCAGTCCTGCACATTTTACGTATTAACGATTTGTCCGTGGGCCAAAGTGTAGCAACACAAGGGCAAAGCCCACACACGAGACCTGAGTCCTTTGGAGAGAACACTGCAGGGGCATCTGATGACAAAACTACAGGCACCTCAGGGGGAAGGGAAGGGGGGGCACCTCAGCCACATGAGTCCACGACGCCAGACCCACGAAGGGGCCACCATGCCCACTGCCATATCCTGGGGAGTGCAAAGCCACAGTCTCTCAATGTCTCTACAGTGGTTGGATTGCCCACTGCCATATCCTGGGGAGTGCAAAGCCACAGTCTCTCAATGTCTCTACAGTGGTTGGATTGCCCACTGCCATATCCTGGGGAGTGCAAAGCCACAGTCCATCAGGTGGAGGAATTGCTCCACTGGTCAAGGAGGATGCATGATGGCCACAGTGAACCGTGAACTGTGTTTGCAGGAAGGGCCCAGCGGAGCGGTGCTTGAGACGGCGGGGCCCAGCGGAGCAGTGCTTCACAGGAAGGGCCCAGTGGAGCGGTGCTTGACAGGAAGGGCCCAGCGGAGCGGTGCTTGAGACGGCGGGGCCCAGCGGAGCGGTGCTTGACAGGAAGGGCCCAGCGGAGCGGTGCTTGACAGGAAGGGCCCAGCGGAGCGGTGCTTGAGACGGCGGGGCCCAGCGGATCAGTGCTTGACAGGAAGGGCCCAGCGGAGTGGTGCTTGAGACGGCGGGGCCCAGCGGAGCGGTACTTGAGACGGCGGGGCCCAGCGGAGCGGTGCTTGACAGGAAGGGCCCAGCGGAGCGGTGCTTGAGACGGCGGGGCCCAGCGGAACGGTGCTTGACAGGAAGGGCCCAGCGGAGCGGTGCTTGAGACGGCGGGGCCCAGCGGAGCGGTACTTGAGACGGCGGGGCCCAGCGGAGCGGTGCTTGACAGGAAGGGCCCGGCGGAGCGGTGCTTGAGACGGCGGGGCCCAGCGGAGCGGTGCTTGACAGGAAGGGCCCAGCGGAGCGGTGCTTGACAGGAAGGACCCAGCGGAGCGGTGCTTGAGACGGCGGGGCCCAGCGGAGCGGTGCTTGTCAGGAAGGGCCCAGCGAAGTGGTGCTTGACAGGAAGGGCCCAGCGGAGCGGTGCTTGAGACAGCGGGGCCCAGCGGAGCGGTGCTTGACAGGAAGGGCCCAGCAGAGCGGTGCCTGAGACGGCGGGGCCCTCTTCAGCGGTGCCTGTCTTCACGGCGGGGCCCTGTTCAGCGGTGCCTGTCTTCACGGCGGGGCCCTCTTCAGCGGTGCTCTTCTGCACAGCGGGGCCCTGGTCAGCGGTGCTCTTCTGCACGGCGGGGCCCTGTTCAGCGGTGCCTGTCTTCACGGCGGGCCCTCTTCAGCAGTGCTCTTCTGCACGGCGGGGCCCTGTTCAGCGGTGCCTGTCTTCACGGCGGGGCCCTCTTCAGCGGTGCTCTTCTGCACGGCGGGGCCCTGTTCAGCGGTGCCTGTCTTCACGGCGGGGCCCTCTTCAGCGGTGCTCTTCTGCACGTCGGGGCCTGTTCAGCGGTGCTCTTCTGCACGGCGGGGCCCTGTTCAGCGGTGCCTGTCTTCACGGCGGGGCCCTCTTCAGCGGTGCTCTTCTGCACGGCGGGGCCCTGTTCAGCGGTGCCTGTCTTCACGGCGGGGCCCTCTTCAGCGGTGCTCTTCTGCACGGCGGGGCCCTGTTCAGCGGTGCTCTTCTGCACGGCGGGGCCCTGTTCAGCGGTGCCTGTCTTCACGGCGGGGCCCTCTTCAGCGGTGCTCTTCTGCACGGCGGGGCCCTGTTCAGCGGTGCCTGTCTTCACTGCGGGGCCCTCTTCAGCGGTGCTCTTCTGCACGGCGGGGCCCTGTTCAGCGGTGCTCTTCTGCACGGCGGGGCCCTGTTCAGCGGTGCCTGTCTTCACGGCGGGGCCCTCTTCAGCGGTGCTCTTCTGCACGGCGAGGCCCTGTTCAGCGGTGCCTGTCTTCACGGCGGGGCCCTCTTCAGCGGTGCTCTTCTGCACGGCGGGGCCCTGTTCAGCGGTGCTCTTCTGCACGGCGGGGCCCTGTTCAGCGGTGCCTGTCTTCACGGCGGGGCCCTCTTCAGCGGTGCTCTTCTGCACGGCGGGGCCCTGTTCAGCGGTGCCTGTCTTCACGGCGGGGCCCTCTTCAGCAGTGCTCTTCTGCACGGCAGGGCCCTGTTCAGCGGTGCTCTTCTGCACGGCGGGGCCCTGTTCAGCGGTGCCTGTCTTCACGGCGGGGCCCTCTTCAGCGGTGCTCTTCTGCACGGCGGGGCCCTGTTCAGCGGTGCCTGTCTTCACGGCGGGGCCCTCTTCAGCGGTGCTCTTCTGCACGGCGGGCCCTGTTCAGCGGTGCTCTTCTGCACGGCGGGGCCCTGTTCAGCGGTGCCTGTCTTCATGGCGGGGCCCTCTTCAGCGGTGCTCTTCGGCACGGCGGGGCCCTGTTCAGCGGTGCCTGTCTTCACGGCGGGGCCCTCTTCAGCGGTGATCTTCTGCATGGCGGGGCCCTGTTCAGCGGTGCTCTTCTGCACGGCGGGGCCCTGTTCAGCGGTGCCTGTCTTCACGGCGGGGCCCTCTTCAGCGGTGCTCTTCTGCACGGCGGGGCCCTGTTCAGCGGTGCCTGTCTTCATGGCGGGGCCCTCTTCAGCGGTGCTCTTCCAGGAAGTCTAGGGAGCCAGACCTGGGCTGGACACCCTGCTCACTCGCCCTCCGACTGTGCAGTGGCAGGCCCCTTCGGGGACGGAGTCCTGGGCCCTTTGCTGTCGTCCCTTGCAGGCGGGATGGGGCTTGCGGGGCCCTCCAGCTCCGCGCTCCTGATGGATGACCTCTCCGCCCTGCTGCCCTTTCGCTCCTTAGATGGGGCTCTCGGGCCCTTGCCTCCCCTGGCTGTTGTGGCAGGTGAAGTGGGCGTTGTTGGCTCCTTGGGGGCAGCCGTCTCAGTCCTCTCACGGCGGCCCTTCAGTTTACGTGTCCTCTTGCCTGGGGGTGGGCTGGATGTCCCCTTGCTGCTCAGTGAAGTGTCACTGCCGCCAAAGGGTGGACTCCAGAAGCCATGCACCACTTGGACACTCGAAGCTGGGCTGGTGGTGGCTGAGGTGCTCTTGGGACTCTTAACCGATGGAGGGGGTGGGTCAGGGGAGGGAAAGAGGTTAAGATTAGAGAGGTAATATTTCTTAGGACCAAGGTAAAGGGTAGGAGTAGTGGTGATGGAAGTGGAGGAAGAGGATGTGGTTGTAGGAGAGTCAGGTGTGCTGTCTTTGGGTGCAGGTGACTGAGGCGTAGGCTGTCGTGAGGTGGTTGGCTGTTGTTTGGGTGTCTGCCTGCGTTTATGTGTCTTGGAAGAGGGGGTGACAGACACAGTGGGAGAGGACACAGGGGACGTGTAGATGGCAGTGGGGGTGGTGACTGCACGTGTGAGGACTGTAGTGGAGGGTGTGCTGGTGATGGAAGCACTGGCTGATGGTGGTGTGCATGCAGGTGTGAGTGTAGACGTCACAGGGAGGGAGGAGGGAGACGAGGAGGAGGGGGACACAGAGGTGGTAGTGACTGTTGGAATGTCTGCATCTGGGTGTTGCTGGGGTGAATGCTTGTGTGTCCTGTGGTGCTTGTGTCTGGATGATCTGGCCTTGGGTGTTGAGGTGTGTGCAGGCTGGTCTGATGGTGTGGATGGGATAGGCTGAGGAACAGGAGATAGAGAAAGGGTGGAGGCAGTTAGAAGAGGGAGGCTGGAGACAGGGACAATGGCTGTCGTCAGTGCTGAGGCCAGAGCAGTGAACGATCGTTGATGGGCAGCCTGACCCGAATGAATGCCCTCCAGGTAGGCATTGCTCTGATGCACCTCCCTTTCCACCCCCTGGATGGCATTCAAAAGGGTAGTCTGCCCAACAATGATGGTCTGAAGGAGGTCAATGACCTCCTCACTGTGGGCAGCAGGGGTGACAGGGGCAGGGGCTGAGGTGCCTGGGGCGAAGGAGATGCCCGTCTTCTTGGGCGAGCAGGCACGGAGCTTAGGCTGAGGGGCTGCTGGGAGGGCGGGGCTGGTGCGGTGGGTGGCGGCTGTACCTGTGGAGGCGGGGGGCCCGGATGTTGCCGCCACCGCTAGGGAGCTCCCAAACGAGGACGTGTCTGTGTCGCTGGTGTCTTCACCGGTCCCCGTTGTGGTGCTCCCCTCGCCCTCCGGATCACTGGTGCCCTCGGTGTCTGTTCCAGTGCCCACCGGGGCCTTGTGACTTGCAGCTCCCTCGTGCTCCGACGCCAATTCTCCTCCGCCTGATGATGCTAATGCACAAGAAGACAAAGAATAAGGGTGGGGGGAGAAATAAAACAAAGTTGAGTGTATGCCTTGTCAATACCGTTGGCAGAGAGGACAGACACAGGTGCCTCATGCACTAAGCTGCGAAATTGGGGTACACTACTCAGTACTTCTGACTAGGCCAACAGGTCTAGGGACAACAGACGCGCACATGGGTGATGCAGGACCATGGATAGCTGTACTTGGCACCCTAGAGAGGTGGGGGGCGGGGGCACAGGGCCATGTCTAAGGGAGGGGACTACACTACAAAAAGCGCCCTGGTCTAGTGTCACCCACGCCCCTCCTCCCCCACCCAGACGCCTCAACTGCGCTTAAGGATAGCAGAATGTGCAGGTACTCACCCCCTTGTGTCTGCTGTGATGTCCTCAAGCGCCCATCCAAATCAGGGTAGGCCACCGCCAGGATCCGGGACATCAGGGGGGTCAGGGTACGACTGGCACCCCTCCTAGGTCGGGAGGCCATCCCCAGCAGTGACTCGGCGGTCTTTCGGGTTCCGCAGCGGATGTCCTCCCACCTCTTGCGGCAGTGGGTGCCCCGTCTGGTGTAGACCCCCAGGGCCCGGACTTCCTTGGCGATGGCACGCCAAATGTCGATTTTCTGATGGGCGCTCACCTGTTAGACATGTACAGGGTGGGAAAGAGAAAACGTGAAATTTCGGCATGTTTGGAGTACATGCCCCCCCTCCCCAACCTTGCCATGTGGCCCATTCTCTCATCTGTCGTGCGTTGCACTCCTCATTTTCTCCCCACCCCAACAACTTACATCCACCCCACTCCACACAGGCATAACCCATTCAATGTGCACTCAGTGTACTCACCTGTTGGTCTGGAGGACCGTAGAGTAGCGCATACTGGGGGAGGACCCCATCCACTAGTTTCTCCAACTCTTCAGACGTGAAGGCAGGGGCCCTTTCCCCAGTCGCAGCAGCCATTGTCACTTCCAGACCGAGGTCACAGCAGCACTTGCAGTATAGGTCCTCTCCTGTGGATGATCAGGTCTCGAGTGATTAGGCAGATAGAAAATGGCGGTCACGGCCGCGGCGGTGCGTACCGCGGCGGTGCGTACCGCGACCGCCGGCGCAAATCGTCATTGGCTCCTGAATCCCATAGGGTTCAATGTTAACCAATGCGGCTTCGTATAGCGGTCTTCGACCGCCTACCGCTACGGTGTGCCACGCCAGCGCATTGACCTCACATCCCATTGTCCCACTTAACCGGTCAGGCAGCCGCCATTTCAAGGGCCCACATGGCTTAATTTCAACTGCGTCACACAGGCCTAGGCCTTGCATTGCCACACATCCAAACATAGCCATCCATACCTTTTCGTGTACTGTGCATGCAGTGGTGAACATACCTGTGACTTGCTTGACTCTGTGCTCCATGTTGTCCTTCCTAGGCACCGTCCGCTGGGACTTGCGAGGAGAAGGATGAATCCTCGCGTGTACCGCCCGCTGGTGGACCTGTCGACAATGGAAGAACGCCACATCATACTACGATACCGACTTGACCGATCCACTATACATGAACTGTGTGCCCAGCTGGAGCCAGCCCTGATGTCCCCCATCCGCCAACCCACAGGAATTCCCCCTCTAGTGCAGGTTCTGTCAGTCCTCCATTTTCTGGCAAGTGGCTCATTCCAGACAACAGTGGCCATGTCATCTGGAATGTCTCAGCCTATGTTTTCAAAGATCTTGTCTAGAGTGTTGTCTGCCCTGACGAAACACATGCGGCGCTACATTGTATTCCCTGAGGAGGTCGATTTGGCCACTGTGAAGGGTGACTTTTATGCCCTTGGACATATTCCCAACATAATTGGTGCCATTGATGGGACCCATGTGGCTTTAGTACCCCCAAAAGACGATGAGCAGGTGTACAGAAACAGGAAAAGTTACCATTCGATGAACGTTCAGGTGGTCTGTTTGGCTGACCAGTACATCTCCCATGTGAATGCCATGTTCCCTGGGTCAGTGGATGACGCGTATGTGATGCGAAATAGCAGCATCCCTTATGTGATGGAACAGCTACAGAGACAACGTGTGTGGCTAATTGGTGACTCTGGTTACCCCAACCTGCCTTGGCTATTGACCCCAGTGAGGAATCCCCGGACCAGGGCAGAGGAACGGTACAATGAGGCCCATGGGCGAACTAGGAGGGTCATTGAAAGAACCTTTGGCCTCCTGAAGGCCAGGTTTAGGTGCCTACATATGACAGGGGGATCCCTGATGTACTCACCAAAGAAGGTGTGCCAGATCATCGTGGCCTGCTGCATGCTTCACAATCTGGCATTGCGACATCAGGTGCCCTTCCTGCAGGAGGATGGTCCAGATGGTGGTGTTGAAGCAGCTGTGGAGCCTGCGGAGAGTGAAAAGGAGGAAGACGAAGAGGACGACCCAGACAACAGGGACAGAGTTATCCATCAGTATTTTCAGTAGCACACAGGTAGGAATCACCCACGCCATTTACCATTTACTGAATGCCCCCTGCATCTTTACTTTGTGTATTTCCCCCCAGTTCTTTTAAACTGAAGTTTACTTTTCCCTTCCCTTTTCAGTGCTGTATGACCCACTGCGTGACTTCTGCTTGGTTAGCCCATGGACTAATGCTTATTGACATCGGTATGTTGTCCACACATAAATAACAGAACATTATTGATAAGTAATGTGTTATACATTTGTAAATAATACAGGCTGACTCCAGAATGATTTATGTGCAATGAGTGATTTATTTTTAGTGCTATATTTTGGTACATGATATTAAAACGGTGAAGGGTGAGGGTGGAGTTATGTCCATGGCAGAGTCCAGTTCTCGGTCGCACAGGTGCATTGTTCATATGGCTGTGGAAGGATGGAGCAGGGGCAGTTCAAGGTTGGACAGGGTGACACTGTGGGACAGTGAAATGACATCCGGGGGGATATTAGACTGGCGGGGGTCTTGGCATCCTACTCTGTCTTCCTTTGAGATCTCAGGTTCCTCTTGCGGGGTGGTTGTTCTTCAGCAGGAGGTGGGGTTCTGGTGGCCCGTCGTTCTGTGGGGGCCTCCTGTCCACTAGCGCCGGCGGAGGTGGTAGGCTGTTCCTGGCTAGTGACAGGGGCCCTTTGCGGTGCCACATGGTCCCGCAATGTGGTTTCTATCCGGTTGAGGGCCTGGACTATGGTCCCCATTGCGGTAGCGATGTCCCGGAGTTCATTGCTGAACCCCATGTATCGTTCCTCCTGCTGTGTCTGGATCTCGGTGAACCTGGCCAGTACCGTCGCCATCGTCTCCTGGGAGTGATGGTATGCTCCCATGATGGTGGTGAGGGCCTCTTGGAGAGTCAGTTCCCTGGGCCTGTCCTCCCCCCCCTGTCGCACAGCAGCCCTCCCAGTTGCCCTGTTTCCCCGGGCCTCTGTCCCCTGGACGCTGTGCCCACTACCACTGCCCCCAGGTCCCTGTTGTTGTTGGGGTGTTGGGTCAGCCTGGGTGCCCTGTAGTGGCGGACACACCGCTGATTGACGCGTCCGCGGGACAGAGGCATGGGCCCGCTGGGTGGGAGCTGTGCTGGTGTTCCCAGAGGGGTTTGGGTCTGCTGTGGCCTGTGTCTGTGTGTGGGGAACCGACTGTCCAGAGGTCCCCGATGGTCCGGGCTGGTCGTCAGGTTCTAGGTCGACAGTGCTGCTGTCCTCGCTGGGGGCCTGTTCTGGGGTTGGGATGGACATCTCTGGACCCTCCGTGGCGGTGTGTTGGCGTTCGGGCCCTGCAGGGGTGAAGGAGTATGGTTATTGTTTCTGTGTGTGCCATGGCGTGCATTTTGGGTGCCCTTGTCCCCCAGTGCTGGCATTCCCTTGTGGGAGGTGTTGTGAGGGTTTGGGGGGGGGCGTATGGGTATGTGCAATGGTCATGCTTTGGTGGTGGCTGTCTATGGTTTGTGTTGGCATTCAGGGGTTGGTGTTGTTTAGGGTGGGTTGTGCTGGTGAGACATTGGCAGGGAGGTTATGTGCTGGGGGTGATATTGGGGGGGGTGGTTGGCATGCTGGTGGTTGGGGGGTGAAGTAGTTGAGATTCGACTTACCAGAGTCCATTCCTCCGTGTACTCCAGCGAGGCCATCAGGATGCCGGATGTTTACCACCTCTTGCTCCCATGCTGTGAATTGGGGTGGGGTGGGTGGGGGTCCGCCGCCAGTCTTCTGCACAGCGATGTTGTGCCTGGAGATCATCGAGCGCACCTTCCCCCGTAGGTCGTTCCATCGCTTTCTGATATCTTCCCGATTTCTGGGATGCTGTCCCACAGCTTTGACCCTGTCTACGATCCTTTGCCATAGCTCAGCCTTCCTTGCTATGGTGGTGTGCTGCACCTGTGTGCCGAAGAGCTGGGGCTCAACCCTCATGATTTCCTCCACCATGACCCGGAGTTCTTGGTCCGAAAACCGTGGGTGTCTTTGGGGTGCCATGGGGTGGTGTGGATGAGGTGTGGGGTGGTGTTTGTGGTGATGTGCGTGGTGATATGTGGTGATGTGTGCGTAGATGTGGTGTGGGTGATGAAGTTGGGTTCCTGTGTGTGTTGGGGTTTTCTAATGCTGTGCTCGCTATCTCTATCTCTCTCGCCTTCGCTCCGATTTCCAACTAGTGGGGGTTTGTGGGTGATGTGGGTGTGTGTTTTATAGTTGATTGGATGTGTGGGAGCGTTGTTTGTATGTGTCTCAGGTGTGCGTATTTCAAAATGTCCAATGTGGCAGTGTTTTGGTGCTGTGTGTGTATTTTGACCGCGGCGGTGTGTACCGCCAATGGAATACCGCGGTTGAAAGACCGCCGCGTGGATTCGTGGGTCAGAATGGCATGGGCGTGTTTGTGTTGGCGTGACGGTGGAGGTTTGGTCATCTCCAGTTTTCCGCGGCCCGCTGATGTGGCGGCCTTCCTTGGATGTCGGATTTTTGGCGGTTTCACAGTTGGTGGTCAGAATGACCGTGGCGGTCTGCCGCGGCAGTAGTATGGCGGACTTCTGACCGGCGGTAAGGGCCTTTTACCGCCGAGGTCAGAATGACCCCCATTGTGTGGAAAAATACAAATAAATTACTTCTCATTAAGGAGTAAGGCAATATGCACTATAGAGTACAAGTATTCTTTTTGTGATAAATTGATGGACTCATGCTAGCTAGCATGTCAGGTACTTTGTTAATTCCTGCAGTCTGTGGCTGGGGCAGCTGTAATGGGCAATTATCTTAGTTTAATTCCAATGGCACTGCTTTGCTCTGAATGTCTTTCGATTCTACCAAGACTACAAAGAGGCAGATGAATAATAATGATACTACATCACACGTTACATATAAAATGCAGATATCCTGTCTGCCGTAAGTAGACAGTGGGAAAAATGATGCACTGCAGTAGAGGGAAAGGAATAGGATATATTTGGTACATTCGTCACAGAGTATCACATCCACAAAACTCAAAATCAGGCACTTAGTCCCACTTCACTCCCTAGCCTCATCCTCTACCAGAAAATATTTACAAATTCATTCTCTTGGCAGTAAGGAAAGGAAACTTCACTTACTCTCATGCAGTGTAAGCTAAAGGGATTCAGCTTGCTGGGTAGAGGTTTTGGTATAGAATAGTAGGGTGTCACTGGTCATAATCATGTGCCTAAACTTTGGCTTAGTCAGTCATTGTAATTGACGAATGTCGAAAAGTAAACATTTGAACAGATGTAAATGTGTTATGGAAGCCAGAAATATGTGAATCTATGAATCACTTGGCCAGAAAAATGTGGCACATGCCAAGGATGGATATTTCAATTTTTATGGTAGGCAGGGACAGAACTTGGGAAAGAAAAAAGATGTGAAGTTATAGGAGGTGACTGAGTGGGCACTGGGAGGGAAGGTAAATACACCCCGATTTCAGTTTTCAATGCATTAAAAACTTTGTAAATGTCACAAGAACTGAAACAGACGCACATTGCACAGCCAACACTGCAGTACTAAATTGAACCATGCTGCTGTTAGGCAATGGGTGGCGAAATGCCATGGGAAGGGAGGTGATGAACGATGATGGGTGGGATCAATCAATCAATCAATCAAAGAGAGTTATAGAGCGCGCTACTCACCCGTGAGGGTCTCAAGGCGCTGGGGGGTGGGAGGGTGGGGGGCTGGGAGGGGAGGGGAGATCACTGTTCGAACAGCCAGGTTTTAAGGCTCTTTCTGAAGAGTAGGAGGTCCTGGGTCTTGCGGACGTGGGTGGGGAGGGAGTTCCCGGCTTTGATGCGAGGAACTGTGGCGAGAGAGAGGTCGGCGGAGCGGAGGTGGCGTGTGGGAGTGTGGAAGGTAACTCTTTCGTTTAGGTAGGTTGGGCCAGTGTTGCGGAGGGATTTGTGTGCGTGGATGAGGATCTTAAAGGTGATCCTTTTGTCTATGGGTAGCCAGTGAAGGGATTTGAGGTGTGGTGAGATATGTTCATGGCGGGGGAGATCGAGGATGAGATGTGCTGCTGAGTTCTGGATTCGCTGTAGTTTGCGCTTGAGTTTGAGTGTGGTGCCGGCGTAGAGGGCGTTGCCGTAGTCTAGCCTGCTGCTGATGAGTGCGTGGGTGACTGTCTTTCTGGTCGCTGTGGGGATCTATTTGAACTTTTTTTTCAGTGTGCAGAGTGTGTTAAAACATGAGGAGGTGAGGGTGTTGATTCGTTGGGTCATTGAGATGGAGGGGTCCAGGATGATGCAGAGGTTGCGTGCGTGGTTTGCGGGGGTGGGTGCAGGGCCTAACGTGGTGGGCCACCATGAGGGGTCCCAAGTGTTTTTGTGTGGGTCAAAAATGATTATCTCGGTTTTGTTGGAGTTGAGTTTAAGGTTAAACAGCTGCCTCACTTAACAAATACATTGAGTATACTAGTAATTTGCCAATAAGCAAACAATGTGACTTACCACCTCCTGTCTTTGCCTCCGATGGTACTCCCCCTCCAACCTCCTCCACATCTGGCACATTGGCACTGCTGCTGGCCCCAGCCCTGGCACTGGTGATCAGTGTGGTTAGAAAAACATAACACACATTTTAGATGACAGATATGCCTTCCCTTATTCTTTTTTTAACAAAATACAACCTCAATATATCACTACAGTTTGGTTAGCAGCATCTTCTATCGAAAATATCACTTTGGGCATTTTGTTGTTTGACAATGTTAGAAAAAACAGGTAGTCAAGCCAACAAGAAACCTCTAGATACCAGAGATTTTTACATTTTTTTATATTATTGAATGAGGGGAGTGGCCCCTTGGGCAAGGGCCGCTCCCCAGGGGGGGCAAAATATTTTTAGGCCTTTTCTGCCCCCCTGCAGGTAGATCGGCCTATAATAATTAGGCTGATCTGCCCCCGGGGGGGGGCAGAAACCCCTAGACACCAGGGATATATATATTTTTGTTTACCTTATTTGTTTATATGTGGGGAGCGACCCCTTAGGTAAGGGTCACTCCTTTGCGGGTCAAATTGTATTTAGGCCATGTCTACCCCCCTTGGGGCAGATCGGCCTATTTTTATTAGGCCAATCTGCCCCCAACGGGTGCAGAAACCACTAGACTCAGGGATTTTTATTTTTTTGCGTCAATTTCACACAAGGGGAGCGACCCCTTAGGCAGGGGTTGTTCCCATGGGGGGCAATTTTATTTTAGGCCTTTTCTGCCCCCAAGTGGGCAGAAACTACTAGGCACCAAGGATGTTTTTTGCGACAATTTCACACAAAGAGAACGACTTAGGCAAGGGTCGCTCCCCTCGGGTGCAAATTTATTTTAGGCCATTTCTGTTCCCCTTGGGGGCAGATGGGCCTATTTCTATTGGGCCGATCTCCCCCCGGGGGGGGCAGAAACCACTTAGGCACCAGGGATTGGTGTGTGTGTGTGTTCTGTTTGGAGGGCCAGCCCCTTGGGAAAGGGTCGCTCCCCATGGGGGCACACTACTGTTGCCCATATCAGCCCCCCTTGGGGGCAGATCAGGCTATTTTTGGAAGGCCCATCTGCCCCCAAAGGGGGGCAGAAAGCCCTCCAGACACCAGGGAAGATTTTGTTTCTCCAAAATAAGAGGGTGGGGGTATGGCCATACCCCCACCCCAAATAAATAGGGCCAAAGTTGTTCTGTCCATCAGTAGGCAGATAGGGCAATTACCACCGATCCACACCCCAAGGGGGGCCGAAAGTCTACTAGATGCCAGGGAATTTAAAAAACAAATAGTGGGGTGGTGGCTACCAACCAGTATGTGCCTGGTTCTGCCCCCACCCCAACTGAAGAGGTTAACAGTCTTTCAACTCTCTCCCCGCACACTAAAACATCTTATCCCATAACAAGCAAGAGGACATTTGATTATTTTCGGTTTTGATTTTACATTTGGGCCATGAGATCTTGGCTAACTCTCAAAATCGTCCCACTTGGAATGGTGAGGGCTGCACTTTTTGGACTTTGGGATGCTGCCATGTAGAAAAATCCACAAGTCCTAGACACTTCTGAAAACTAAACATCTGGGTGAGTCCAGGGTGGTGTGCTTCACATGCACCCACACCATTTTCTTACCCACAATGCTCTGCAAACCTCCAACTTTGCTGGAAATCACACACGTTTTTCCCCATTTTTGTGATGGAGCCTTCTGGAGTCTGCAGGAATCCACAAAATTCCTACCATCCAGCATTGTCTCAACTATTCAGATATAAATTCTGCTCCACTTGTCAGCCTAGATTTTTTTTTTTTCCAATTGCCCTTTTGAAACCGCTTTGGTTCCCCTCCAATTTCAGCATGTTCTTGGCTCTTCCCTGTCACAGGCACTTGGCCCACCAACACAAATGAGGTATTATTTTTACCGGGAGACTGAGGGGAAAGTTGGGTGGTAGGAAATTGTCCCGGTGCAGTGATCTTTTGTGACTTTTTAGCTCAATTTGAGATTTGCAGAGGATTCAGCATAAGAAAACATTGGGGGATCCACACAAGTCACACCTCCCTGGACTCCCTTGGGTGTCTAGTTTTCAGAAATGTCTGGGTTTGGTAGGTTTCCCTGTATGGCTGTTGAGCCCAGGACCAAAAACGCAGGTTCCCCCAGCCCTTGCAAAAACAGGTAGTTTTGTATTTTATAATTTTGATGTGTCCAGATAGTGTTTTGAGGCAAGGCATTTCCTTTTGCCGGCGCTAGGCCTACCCACACAAGTGAGGTACCATTTTCATTGGGAGACTTGGGGGAACGCTGGGTGGAAGGAAATTTGTGGCTCCTCTCATATTCCAGAACTTTCTGTCACCAAAATGTGAGGGAAAAGTGTTTTTTTGGCCACATTTTGAGGTTTGCAAAGGATTCTGGGTAACAGAACCTGGTGAGAGCCCCACAAGTTACCCCATCCTGGATTCCCCACGGTGTCTAGTTTTAAAACATACACAGGTTTGTTAGGTTTCCCTAGGTGCTGGCTGAGCTAGAGGCCAAAATCCACAGCTTGGCACTTTGCAACATACAGCTCTGTTTTCTTTGGGAAAATGTGATATGTCCACGTTGTGCTTTGGAGCATTTCCTGTCGCGGGCGCTAGGTCTACCCACACAAGTGAGGTAATATTTTTATCGGCAGACCTGTGGGAACGCTGGGTGGAAGGAAATTTGTGGCTTCATTCAGATTACAGAACTTTCTGTCACCAAAATGTGAGGAAAAAGTGTTTTTTGGCCAAATGTTAAGGTTTGCAAAGGATTCTAGGTAACAGAAACTGGTGACAGACCCACAAGTCACCCCATCCTGGATTCCCCTACAAGTCTAGTTTTGTTTTAAAAATATACAGGTTTGGTAGGTTTCCCTAGGTGCCGGCTGAGCTAGAGGCTAAATTCTACAGCTAAGGACTTTGCAAAAAACAGGTCAAATTTCAAAGTAAAAATGTGATGTGCCCATGTTACGTTTCCTGTTACGAGCATTAGGCTTAGCCACGCAAGTGAGGTACCATTTTTATTGGGAGACTAAGGGGAACACAAAATAGCAAAACAAGTGTTATTCCACCTTGTCTTTTTCTACATTTGTTCATTCCAAATGTAAGACTGTGTGTAAAAAAGACATCTATTTGAGAAATGCCCTGTAATTCACATGCTTGTATGGGCACCCCAGAATTCAGAGATGTGCAAATAACCACTGCTTCTCATCACCTTATGTTGCGCCCATTTTGGAAATACAAAGGTTTTCATGATACCTATTTTTCACTCTTTATATTTCAGCAAATGAATTGCTGTATACCCGGTATAGAATAAAAACCCATTGCAAGGCGCAGCTCATTTATTGACTCTGGGTACCTAGGGTTCTTGATGAACCTACAAGCTCTATATATACCCACAACTAGAAGAGTCCAGCAGACGTAACGGTATATTGCTTTAAAAAATCTGACATTGCAGGAAAAAGTTACAGAGTAAAACGTGGAGAAAATGGCTGTTGTTTTTTACCTCAATGTTTTTATTTTTTATTTCAGCTGTTATTTTCTGTAGGAAACCCTTGTAGGATCTACACAAATTACCCCTTGTTGAATTTACAATTTTGTCTACTTTTCGGAAATGTTTAGCTTTCTGGGATCTAGCATTGGTTTCATACCCATTCTGCCACTAACTGGAAGGAGGCTGAAAGCACAAAAAATAGTAAAAATGGAGTAAGTCCCAGTAAAATGCCAAAATTACATTAAATAAATGGGTTTTCTGATTCAAGTCTGCCTGTTCCAGAAAGCTGGTAAGATGGTAATTTTAGCACCATAAACCATTTGTTGATGTCATTTTCAGGGGAAAAAACACAAGCTGCCTTCTGCACCCATTTCTTTGAAAAAAATGAAATATTTGCTGTATTTTGGCTAATTTCTCAGTCTCCTTCAGGGGAACCAACAAAGGCTGGGTACCACTAGAATTCCAAGGATGTTGGAAAAAAAGGATGCAGATTTGGCGTGGGTAGCTTATCGGGACAAAAGGTTATGAGGGCCTAAACGCGAACTGCCCCACACAGCCAAAAAAAGGTTTGGCACCTGAGGGGGGGCCGGCCTGGCAGCGAAGGGGTTAATAATAATAATAATAATAATAATAATAATAGCTATAATAACAACAACAATAATAACATGACTTACTGGGGCCAGCAAAGCCATTGGTTGTAGTGCTGGTGGTGGTGGTAATTCCACCCATGACAGCACTGGTGATGGCAGCCCCATCCCGACTAGCCGTTGATGATACCCTCTTCTCGTCCTTGGGAGCTGATGTAAGAAGTGAAGAAGATTAAGAAAATAGATTTGTGGCACAGGTAATCTCCCCAAAAATATTTTGACAGGCAAGGGCAAATGCAGTAACATTTTACTTTTCTAAATCAGATCACCTATAATACTAGTATCAATTTGACCTATTCCTAATTTCTTAAGTCCTATTTCTAATTTTCTAAACCTAACCTACATTTGTAGCTTCCAATGCATTGCATTTGCAGTGAATTATGTTTGCTTCTGAACCCCTTCTGATGGGCCAACTCAGTTTCCCTTTTTAATGCATCAATAGATACTACACATCACAGAGATTGGGACTGTATGAACTACATAAAGAAAGTATGCTGACTCACTAATATTACTACTACCATTATCTGAGTGGCAGGACAGAGTTTTCATGACTTCTTAAATAATCAGCCCAAGCAAGCACCACCATCAGTGAATATGATTAGTTAGGCCCAAGCACCTGGCTAGCTCAAATGGATCACATAATATTCATAATGTCAACTTAAATTACCTCAGAGTGTGAGCAGCATGCATTTGAAAAAACAATTAGCACTGTAAAACAGGATAAATAAACAATTATTCACCAAGCCCCAAAATCGCAATGCCAAGAAGGCCGAACAGGTCTGTTATGTACGGCCCAGTGGTGCTTCAGCAACTGCACCGTGCGCTGCTTTTCAGGGCACTCGTGCACACATCGATGCACTCTACCTCATAGCAGCTAACGCTCTGGCAGGGAGTACCCCCTCCGAGGCCTGCACCTGCTACCAGCATAGAGGGGAGGTTGTTCTGCACATGAAAAATAAGTTCATCCACCTCCATCTCAGAAATAGCCGGCTTCCACTCTCTTGCTGCTATGACATGATGCTTTGGGGGAAATAAACTAGAGTAGGAAATGTAGAAAGGAAGTAGGAAATAAGACAAGAAGAAAGGAAGAACGAAATAAGTAAAGGTAAAAAAAAAAAAGTACACGAAAAATGAAAATAAGACAAAAATGTAAAATGCTAAACAATAACACACAGGGATGAAATAAAGGTAAACGAGGGGTGGATGAGTGAAAGAGAGGGAGGATTTGAATACATTTGATTGGATTGAAAAATCATACTCAGCCCCATGCACAGAACAGAAATCAGGTGAAACAAAAAAAGCCACACCCATGCGGACCATGTGGTGGCCTTAGGGCGAAATTTGCAGCATGAAACGCGCGACTGGCACCAAAAAGAGGAGCGAACGGGAGGCCAATCATTCTTCCACCGGTTTGCAGAGCTACGCAGAATCTTGCAGTGTATTTTTTCGAACGCAGCTGAATTCAGCAGGTACAAAACTCCAAGAGTTCCGTACAAGCCTGCTTTTAAGGTTAGTTCAGAGCTGCACCTCTAACGCTGCTCCCAAGGGTCCCGGATCTGGGGGCACCACTTTGGGAGTGGGGGGTTAGGACTCACTCTATCTGAGGCCAGATGCAGGGTTCAAGGTCTTTTGTCCATCACAATATGTAAATTATAGGGTTTATGGTTAAGGGAGTGGGAGGCCCACTCAGACAACAACCACATTCCTTGTTAGGATGAACCAGAAACATCACTAAATTAACCAGTGCTCACCCTCTGGTTGCTTGGCATAGAGTAGGTAGGCTTAACTCACAAGGCAATAAGTAAAGTATTTGTGCAACTCCTAATTGCAGTAACACAGAGAAAGACACCACAAAACGACTCCACACCAGGTTAAAATAATAGAGAATATTTATCTGAGTCAAACAAGACCAACACAACAAAAATCCAATCAATAGAAACTGAGATAAGAATTTTTAACAATGAAATTCTTAAAAGGCTATTTGCAGTCAGAAGTTTACTTGAGGTTGTGAGGGACTGGTGCAGGAGGGCCCCCTCCAACAATGTGCCCGGGGAAGTGGTGGTCCCCGGGGCTGCAGGTGTTCACAATGGACACCTTATTTGTTTTCAAATCTGTCCCAGGGAGGTGGTGGTCCCTGGGTCTGCGCCCCCCTCGCACATCTTTTCATAAATGCCCCAAGGAGGTGGTGGTCCTCAGTGCTGCAGGAGGGCCATACGGTCACAATATACACATATTATGTTAAATGCCCTCGAGAGGTGGTGAATCTCGGGCCTGTGGTGGGGCCGGGAGGCCACTAACCTTCAAAATTTTGAAGGCCCCCTGAACCTGGCCCACCCAGAGGCTTCTTGAGAAACAAGAGCAGGAGCCTGAGCTTGTTTTTTTTTTGCCTTGAATTCATGATGATCAGGAATTCACATCATTTTTTTTTTACTCTGGAGGGAGTCCCCTCTGGGACACCACCACCAGAGCTAAGGGGTCTAGGTGTCATGACCCAGGCCCCTTTTCTTTTTTTGTGTGTTTTTGAAGCTGAGTCCCATGATGGCTGCCAACACTTCCTGGTTTGAAGTGTTGGCAGCCAATCAGAGGTGTCTTTTTCCCTGCACAAGCTTGTCTTTTTTCATGAATTCTTCACGGCCTGAGATATGCAAATTTGGATTTCCCTAAATTTCTCAAATACTATTGAACAGATTTACACCAAATAAGTGAAAGCACAAGCTGCGTACTGAAAGTTAGCTTTCTACCAAATTTGGTGTTATTCCGTAAGCGGTTCAGGCTGTAGTCGTGTTAAAAGATCCTATGAGAATTAACAAGGGAAACACAACTTTTCTGAACCCCTCTTTTTCTCTACCCCTGCTTGACAGATCACCCCGAAACTTTCAGTGAGCAAAAAGAATCACCAGCCACAAATTTTTGTGGTGATTCATCAAACGGTGCCAAAGATAAAGGCAAGTCCAAAAACTTTTTTTCTAAGGAAACATTGTTCTAACTATAACTACTTATTGACGAACACCACTGGGTAATATTTTTAAGTATGTATTTGTGTGTGTGTGTGTATCTGTGCATTTGTGTGTATATGATGTGTATATATATATATATACATATATATATATATATATATATATATATATATATACCTCCATATATACACCTCCCACTGACAGTCACGGCTAGGTAGTTACAGGTAGCACCTAGTTTCCATAGGTAAAGCATTTTTTGTTTTCCTAATAACTTGAGCACTGTTTGACAAATCTTCATGACATTTTCAAAACTAGTGTGCCAGTCACTTCAGCTGCTGCCTGCAGAGTTTTGGGGTGATTCGTTAAGCGGGGAATAAGAAAAATTAGGAATCCCAACAGACATTTTCCCCATGCAATTTCCCATAGGGATTTTAGACATGAATATAGCTTGAACAGCCAGATGAAATTACACCGAATTTTGCAGAAAGTTAGATCTTGGTCCAGAAAGGTCTATTTTTGTAATTTAGTTTAAAGCTGTTCAGTAGATTTGGAGTTATTGAAGAAAAACAATATATATACATCTATAGATGTGTATCCACCATTGTGGATCTGCACACCAGCAGCAATAATGTGATTGGCTATCTGGAATATGAGGGAAAAGTTTCAGCTGCCATTTTGTGAATCTGGCCACAGTTCAAGGGAGGGGTATTAGGTATAAGTAAAATATAAGGGATCAGGATAGAGATATCTTGATCCCCAATGACTGGAGGGGTCAGACTGCAGGAAATTGTCCAAAAACATTTTATTTGGGGTGCATGGTGATCTGTAGATGTACCGCGATGCTCAGCATGGCTATGTGTGAATCCGCCGCTGATCTGTGGATCCAGACCTCAATTTAAAAAAGCACACACTGACTCACACTGCCATACAGCCACTCACAAACCCACTCGCTCACTCAACAGTGACTTCCACATCCACTCATAGGTTAAGAGAACTAATCACACACTCACTCACAGATCCATAGAGCCACTCATACATCCACTCACAAAGACCACACACACACACACACATGCATTCACTTACACACCCAGTCACAGACCTACACAGCCACTTGCACACTCACTCACAAACCCATACAGCAAAACCAATTATACACCCAATCTCATACCCACACAGCCACTGACATACACACGCATTCACCCACTTATATACTCAGACTCACCAACTTACACCCTCCCACAATCACACATGCCTACTCACACACCCATATAGCCACTCACACACCCACTCACAGCCTGTCAGAGTGGAGATGGCTGCATGTGGGTGGTTGGCTACATGCAGGGTGTAGGCCACGGGCCAGGTCCTGTGGCCAACCTGGAGTGGTTGGATTAACATATAGTAATTAAATATTACTTTACATTAAAAAAATGTAGAATTCACTGAAAAACAACAAAGGGTACAGGGACACTATAGTTAGGAAATAGCATTAAAAAACACAGAGATTCACTTAAAAAACAAAGGTTATGGTGGCATTATAATTGAGAAATAGAATTTAAAAACCTTAAAATTCACAAAAAATGTTTACAGGGATATTATAGTTAGGTTCAGATTTTGTGCACACAAAACAGAAGAAATTGAGCAGTTTAGTTATCTCAATAAACTATAGGTTGTGCCCTAAGATAACTATAACTCACTCCTTTGCCATGCACTGCTAATTACCCCAAGTATTACATCAGTCATGACATCTTCACTGACATAATATCACTGAAACATTTGCAATAAATGTATTGATTAAAAAACTGTGTATGGCGAAGGGGCAAGACTTTTTTGGATTACAAAAAGTGATCTCTTTCGACCTAGGTAGCTTTGCTGGGCAGTAGGATTTTGGGGCTGTATTCCCATTAGGATTATGGCTTTGTGGCACCTTTTGAATGATTGATAGGATTACCCTGTACTTTTCATCATTGTAGTTTGGTTTAGATATTTCAGTAACCTCTGTCTACACCACCCCTTTTGAACTAGCATACAGCTGGTTTATCATGTTCAATGCATATCCTGCATTACTGTAAGACTGACCTGGTATGCAGAGTCAGTAACGTGTAGGAAAAGGAACTTCTTTAGAGGAAGGAATTATCTGTGTATCTCAGGTCCTTCCCTTTGGCACCAAAGTGTAAAGGTTTCCTTCTGGCAGTGAGTCACCCTCTGCCACTGTAATGGAGTAAGTAACTTCCACCAAGAAGTGTGTCACCTTATTGTAGGTCGATGCTACCAACACTTATTTGAACATAGCCCATGCTGTGGGATGCCAGTCAGGAGTTACACAATGATCAAATGCTCATATTCTGTTGTTTACTTGTTTCTCAATTGTGCTAGGACACCAGTACTATGACAAATGTGAGGCTGTTATATCAAACGTATGCTGTGCATTATATCTGGAAAAAACAGGGTTGTTTTAGTGCTTGGGTAAAATGGTAAATTGCCCATGCCCTCATCCTCCAGGAAGGACCCCAAAAAGAGATAGGGGCAGTCTAATGACTCTCTCTTTTCTCAATCTGTCTCTATCTATTTTTCTATCTCATCCTCTCTGTGCTTACCTGTACCTCTGAATTGGTCTCTTTCTAAATATCCTCACTTTATGACTGTCTAACTTTCTAATTAATTATCTTTCTCTACCTTACCTATGTCTTGCTCTATCACCTCTCTCCCTACTTTGCTCACCCACTATTTATGGCTCTGTATTTCTCTGCCTACCTCGCAAAAAGTTACACTTACTCACCTATTTGTTTACTTTTCTCCTATCTCTTTGTCTCTCTCCTCTGTTCCTACCTCACCCTTTGTTGCTCCCTCTTGTTGTCTCTGCCTCTCTAATCTCTCTACCTTATAATCGTTTGAACTCCACCCATCTCTCTACCTCCCTTCTTGAGCTACTCCTCTCTCTCCTGCCAAACCCAATGTCGCCTATCATCCTGTCACCACCTCTCTTTTTCATCCACATCTATCTTTCTATCTCTTGCCTTTCTCCTTACTTTACCCTCACAGCATTTATCTCACTCTTCTTTACCTGTCTCTTTCAATATGTCTCTCTACCCCACCTCACCCTCACATACCCTCACCTCTCTCCTTCACATTGTGTCTACCTCTACAACTCTACCTATCACCTTTCTCTCTCCACCTCACTGGTCTGGTTTATTCCCACCTGCTTAAATTTGTCCTCCATATTTGCATCTTTCTCAACATTTTCTCTTTCCCTTACCTCTCTATCCTGCCATACCTAACCTCTGTATACCATCTTTCTATCTTATCATGCTATACATCAGCTATCTCTCTACCCCAATTCTCCCAGTACTCCACATCTCATTTACTACTTCACTCTCACCTCTACTGCTCTCGTTTTCTGCCTAATTTTACAATTTACTTCACCATTCATGGCTATCTCACCCCTTCAAATTACATCTATCTTGTTATACCTCTGTTCATCAGCATCACCTCTCTCAATACTGTACTCCTTTTTTGCCAACTCTTTCTATACCTAGACCAGTTTTTCTTCAACATCACCTCCTCTATCTCCCTGTCTTGTTCCCGCTACTTTTTTTATACCTCATTTGTTATTTCTACGCCAACTCATTCTATCTTTCTGCACACTTCTCTCGCTCATCTCTGCCTCTACTGATATTTCTACCTCACCATTCTCTACTGCACCATCTCTTTTTCTAGCACTGTATTAACCTCACATCTTTCTCTAGATCACCTCTTTCTCAGTACTTCATCTCTTTACTTCTCTATTCCTCAACTCTTTCTACACTTTACTATTCTTCGGTGTTACTGTTCTGTCTGCCTAGCTATTCTGTACTTGACCCGTTATACTGTACTCTCTCTCTACCAGACCCCTTGCTGCACCCCAACCCTTTCCTATCTCTAGCTCTACCTATGCACCTTAATCTCAAACCTTATATATCTCTTTGTTCTTCCTCTACTTAACTATTCTTTCAACCTCTCTGAATCTTTATTTTATTTTCTCACCATTTTCTCCTTACTTTTCTTTATTTGTACTTTCATTAACTCTCTGCTGCACCTCTAGCTCTAATGCCCTTCTTCTTCTATTTCTCTCTCCCTATGTTGCTTCTTTCCTTTTAGTCATTCTCTTGTCTAAAGCTTCTCCAATTTATTTTCATCAGCAGAGAAAGTGTGATATATAGACAGAAAGAGCAGTGAAGAGATAAGGCAGGGGAAGAGAACCAAGAATATAGGGCCAGATGTAGGTAGAAAGCAAATTGCGAGTTGAAATTTGCGAGTCCTTCCGAATCGCAAATTGCAACTCGCAATTTGCTATGCAGAAAAGTGTCTCAGACACCTTCTGCGACTCGCTATGGGGTCACAAAGACCCACCTCATTGATATTAATGAGGTGGGTCGCAGTTTGCGACCCCATAGCGAGTCTGGGCACTCACGGGGATGGTGGCCTGCTGGAGACAGCAGACCAGCATGTCGGTGACTTCTTTTAAATAAAGCAGTTTTTTTTTCTATCTGCAGCCCGTTTTCCTTAAAGGAAAACGAGCTGCACATAGAAAAATTACCGAAACCTTTTGTTTCGTTTTTTTTTCCGAGTAACCAGTGCCTGCTCTGAAAAAATAATTTTGTGTTAATTCACAAAGGGGAAGGGGTCGACTTCAAGTGGATGGTAACTGCGAGTTGGTTTGCGACCGCTTTCGCGGTCGCAAATCAACTTACATCGCGGTGCGAGTCGGTTCCGACTCGCAAAATGTGTTTCTGCATCGCACGTGGGCATTAGCGCCTCGCAAACGGCGTTTTTGGCCGTTTTCGAGGCGCTAATGCCTTGCTACATCTGGCCCAAAGTAATTAAATCATACCCCACTGGAATGATGAAAATCCTTGAAGCAGTGCTTTGATTTTTTCCTATGCAGAGTACAATCTGCTCGTGAAAGGGGATTTGTCATTAGGGTTGGACTGGCCAGAATGACAATCAGAAAGAGCGCCTAAGGGGGCTGGTCTACTTAGTCAATGTGTGGACCTGTTTTTAGGCTGTTTGTGTGCCTGTTTTATGATCTGACGAGCCGGCCAGCTTGAACCTAGCCTTGTTTTATGTTCTCCACTTCCCACCTATGAAAGTTACATGAAAGTTCAATATTGTTTGGCAACATTAGGGTTTCAATTAGCTGAAAACAGGTAATAAATGTAAAGTTGTTCTGGTCCAGCATATCTAAACAATCACACCTTGTTTCACAAACCTTCCAGACACATCAGCTCACCCAAACTCCTAATTGATCAAATCCCACCACACCAAAAACTAGATCTGGCGGTCGATTCTTCTACTACACCACTCCTAAAGCATGGAACGACCTGCTGCGGCACATAAGAGGTGTCTCCTCATTTATTGAATTCTGCAAGAGGCTGAGGTCCTTGTTTTTTAGTCCCTCTAGGCCCTAGGTGTGTCTAGTCTCACACCTGCTCAGCATCAGGATACCATCCTGAGTGATAGTGCACTCTACAAATCTGCATAACATAAAATGAACATAATAACACTAGGACATTTTGCTGCATCTTTTCTCCTCTTGTTGTTACTTCCTGACTCATGGAAACCAGAAACAAGATAACTTTATGAACATGTAGAAAAGGTAATTAAGATAAAGACTGCCCCTTGCCTCCGGATGATCCTGTTCTGTTTATTTAAATCTGTTATCAGAAGTCTCTGCCAGTCACAGGGAGGTATCACTGGCGTTTATCTTGAGCAGTATGTTCAGAAAGTCACAGACTCCAGTCCTCATTATGACCCAGTTAATTATTATCCAAGACACACCCGTTTGAGATAAAACATGATTATAAGAAATAATTTCACATTGGAGTATGGATCCCACGCAGAGTAACACGGATGGACAGGTGACATGACACACGCAGGATAATTTCCTATAAATAAATTGTCCCTGATCGGGTAAGAACCTGACCCAAGATGACTGATGTGTGCTTCACGCCGTCTCCCACACACAGGGTCTTCCAGCTAATGCTGGTTTCCTACTTACTTGTATCAATGGTCGCACTTAGTGCAGACCGAATCGGTGGATTTCAGTGCAGAACTGGCTCGTCTGTTCCTCCGGATAATGTGTGTGACTTTACCGATCAGTGTGGCGACAACAGTGATGAATTGCAATGTAAGTACAGCAACCATTTTGTTCTTCTGTGGAGGTGTACACATATTTTTTGATGCACTCAAGCAATAATTTCACAATGTCGGTAAAGGTTATGCTGGGACTCGGCGCTTACTTCTAACTAAAGAACTGGGACTAATAAAATACTCTCGGATTTTTGCCTATGAAACACAGTAACATTGACGACTTAAAATCTAGTTACCGACAACAGTCGACCTTCATGTCACCTTGCAAACGCATATTTATTCACCGATTCATCATTTTTATATGAATAACGGATTGACTTGGGAATCGCCTCTTAAAATAGCCAGAATGCTGAAATAGAATCCGCAAAATGAATAATTTCAAAATCAATGCCAGGGATTGTATATTGACTCATCGCAGGATAGTGAGTGATGTTTTGTACCATCCCAGGGTATTATAACACATCTGGGGATTATAGCAGTAAAAAAAAGGCGCGCAGGCATTTTCTGGCCTGTCATGGTTGATATATTTTATGTATTGTGGCTATTTTGTGCAAGCCTGGTATATGAAATTCAGGCTTCCAGTGTCCTGGCTGATCTGTGCAAACGTATTTGTTTTGAATAAAGAAAAAGTTAGAGATTGTTTTCAGGGCATTTATATATTGATTTAGCTGTTCAGTCTGCAAGATATGAAGGGATCATTCACTACGGGACATATTTCAGAACACTAAAACAAAGCGCGCGGACAGGGTTCGCTTCATAGGCGGCCTCGGTGTAAAAGGAAAACTTAACAGAAACAATATCTGATGTCAGTGTTTTTGTAGTGTGTGCTTCACACGCGCATGGTTGTTTCTGAGTGAAAATAGTGATTGTTCAATGGAAGAAAGCGTTTCTCCCATACAAATTATTAGAAGAATATATTGGCCATCAACTAAGAAAAACTCATCAGATAGGCCGCGATTTTAAAAAGAAGTCTAAATGTTTTAAGAAATGAGAATAGAACGTGTTCACAGTCTCGGGCCAGGGCTGTTCTGGCACTCGGGTGTTATCCCCGTGGGCTGCTTTTAATGTACGATAGGCGCTGTGATCCCACAATTAAAAGCCCATCGAGCAATGGAGTCAAGACCTCCAGTTATGCGGGACGGTTTAAGCACGTTTGCCAGGCCTGACCTTTGATTTTCGATACGTCCCTATCTCAGTTGTTTTAGAAATGTGCACTGCTTCTTTCTGCACGTCGACAAAGGGCGCACTAAACAGATAAATCAGGCGATCAGAAGTTAATAAAATCAAGGTGGACAAGAAGATTTAGGCCGAGGTCCAGTTTACGGCCTCCCTAAATACTAAATAAGTCAAAAGAGTAGACTGTTCCTAAACAGAAAAAATAGAAAGGATAGGCATAGGTTCAAAAAAAGACACTTCTTAAATTAGAAGCTTCACACATCCAATGGATGTCATACTTCATCATAGGGCCAGCTCTTCTCAGGCTGGCTCTCCAATGTCTGACGGCCCCACGAGGGGTAACTTTTTCAGAGATCTTAAAGGTAGTGTGTGGTGTGCCGTTGTTGAGGTAGGAATGAATTTAAACCTCACCTCAAAAAAAGAGCAGAAGAGAAAAAGAAGAGAAAATTGCCTCAAGAGCCTCCGAACTATGAGTTTTAATTGATGTGGAGGATCTTGATTAATATTAAGAACACACAGGAGTGGAGAAGAAATAAAGTTCCACCACTCTTTTCTAAAGTTCCTTTCCCCACCCAATCTAGATGCTTCTCTCATGCTGTTACCCAGCATGAGAGAAGAGAATAAATTGGTCTGAGAAGCCTGAAATGCCGCTCGGCTGGGGACTGGGAGCCTGCACTGGTTCTTCACCTTGGGTGTGCAACACAGCCCGGCAGGAGAGTTCTAAGTGCGCATGTTTGTTTTGCAGCCCCCAAGCTCACCTGGCTGATAAAGGGTTATACCCTTAAACCGATCACAGGATGCTTGTTTCCGATCCAGGGAGGACCTGGCCTGGCACTTGTGGCTGGAGTGTTCCCATGGGGAACACAGTCAAGACTGATTTGCATATGGCCAGGTCCAAACTGGGGTGGCATTATTAGCAAAAGAATGAGGGATTAAACCAAGATCTGTGACTGGGGGAGAGTGTTTGAAAAGTTTCAGCACTCTGTCCATCATTCTTTTGTGTTACTAAAGTTGTCCTAAGTGAGAAGGGTATGCCCAGACATGGGCCCCATGCACACTGTGCCACTTGATTCAAACTAGCCTAGCTGATGAAGGGTGATCCCCAGAAACCAGTCCCAGGATTAATATTTCTGGTCCAGGGAGGACCGGACTTTGCAGTTCAGACGGGACTGTTTCCCTGGAGAACAGGGTCAAGACTGATTTGCGTATGGCTAGGTCAAACAAGCGTGACATGGTGAGCAAAAGAGCGATGGACTAAACCTAGAACTCTGACTGGAGAACAGTGTTTGAAAAGTTTCAGCACTCTTTCCATCATCCGTTTGTGTTGCTAAAGTGGCCCTAACTGGGAAGGGTATGCCCAGACATGGGTCCATGCTCACTGTGCCACAGGATTCAAGTTAAACTGGCTGATGAAAGGTGATACACTGAAACCAGTCCAAGGATGCTTGTTTCCAGTCCAGAAAGGACCTGGCCTGGCAGTCCGGGCTGGACTGTCTAATGGGGAACAGGGTCAAGACTGATTTGTGTATGCCAGGGTCCAAACTGGGGTGGCATGGTGAGCAAAAGAGCAATAGATGAAACCCAGATCTGTGACTGGGGAGAGTGTTTGAAAGGCTTCCATACTCCATCCATCATCCTTTTGTGTTGCTAAAATAGCTGGTATTTGACATTTGTGTATTCCTCCCAGACAGTGTAACCAGGAAGGGAGGGGCAGAGCTGATCTCTACCCTACTTACATTTCAAATGGATGATCTCAAGCCCACTCCAAAGGAACTTGACATCAGTCTTTTGTCACCCTAGAACCACTGGAGCCTGGGCAGGGTTGTAAGAAAAATTCCAGAACTAGATAGGTGGTCTAGAATGTTCCTCCATTTCAAAGGCTGGCACAAGGTATAAGTATTAGACCCTTAGATCAACTATTCAGTTCACTCCTAGTCCTGCAGAGGACCCTTGGAAGGACTGTCTTGTACTTCAGAGGGCTGCCCTGCTACTTGAGGCCTTCTTTGTACCACAGAGGACAGCCCTTCTGCTTTAGGCCTGTCTTGCTGCTTGATCACAGGACTACTAGAGTGACTCCAGGGACTAGCTGGCGGGACTCCTGTCCTTTTTTAAACAATTTTATTCTTGCATTTTGAAAGAAATAACAAGACACAGATTACATTTCCGGATAAAGCAGTGTGGAAAATAAAATATGGTTATCTCAACCCTTATACACTAGTTAAAAACAATAGTTGCTCATTCAGTCCTACATATAAGAAAAAGTTGCACATCAGAGATGATGCGCCACTTTTTCTGCGCCCCCCTACCGGCACTTAACGACACCATGGTTGCGCTGTGTTTATGAGGCGGCGCACCGTGGGGGTTGTTAGCACAATAGTATCAACATTTTTTATGCTATTCTGGTGCTTTGCTGCACTAGCTTCAAACATTTTGATGCTAGTGTAACAAAACGCAAGGCAGCCCATAAGTTTCTATGGGAGTGTCATTTTAATGGCTGCTCTGAGCAGGCGTTAAAAATGATGCCAAAAATGGTGCTGTGAAATCTGTTAAATTTCACTTTTTTTGTTTTGTGGGCCTCCTAGCGCTGGAACGCCCCTTTGCCCCACATTATGCTTCGTGCTGGCATAATGTGACACAAGGGTTTACAAAGTGGTGAAATGCATGTATTGTGCCACTTTGTAAATATGGCACGTGGACAAAGCCATTTTAGCACTGACAGTGTCAGAAAACTGACGCTATGGCGGCACTAAGTTAGCGCTAGGGGCTCTTAAACATGGCCTTTAGACGTTCAACACTCAATAAATAGATAGGAATATCCAGAGGCCCCTCTATCCATCCCCAATGAGCCATGTCAATCAATCTGGGCATTTGGCTCCTGATGAGCCCCCGTCAGTGTCTGAGGGGTTTATAACATATATCTAAGATGCCCACAGAGTCTTGGATATTGTTAGGTATAGCCCTTTGCCCCTTTGTAGCCATCGCATGGAAGAGGTAAATGGGCATCATGTTACATCAAGGTTTTTCCATGGTGTACAGTAACAAGGACTTTACACGCAACATGTTTGCTGAAGGCGCCTGTGGCTGCTTCCACATCTGGGACATCACCCCTGAGGAGTCATCACGGGGAAGAGTCTATCTGCCCCCGAGTCCCTTAAAAGGATAGTTAGCAGGTCCTGTGGTAATGAAAGATTAGTGATGGCTTGAATCGTGGGGAGAACTTTGTCCCAGAATGTTTGGATTACTGGACATGACCACCAAGTGTGTAGAAACATACTGCACTCGCCGGGCCCCTTTCATTACAAGTCAAAAGCTCCAAACATCTTTGTGAGTCTAGCAGGTGTAAGGTGCCCATGTGTTAGTATTTTGTAGGTGGTCTCCTTATATCTAAGACAGATACAGAATTTAGCAGTCCTTTACCATATGGCACCCCATGTGTTGACTGAAATCTTTGTATCCAGCTCTCTCCCATTGTACACGTATGCATGTTTTTGAAGGGATGGAGGGTAAGGTTCAAGATCACAGTTGTGATGGAGTAACCCCTGCACTGAGATCTAAGTCAGGTCTTAGTCTGTATGTTTTATGACCAGTCAGTGCAAATTTCTCAACTACATCCCCCATGGCCATATTTCCCCATAATCATAGAAATCTCGCAAGGTGGGGAAGCGGCCTTGGTTACAACTAAAGGAGCCAGGGTTGACCTCGCCTGGGGAAAGTCTGGATTGTGTATCGAGGGGGTAAGCAGGAAGGGGTAAGCCAGAAATATCTGCCTCTTCTGCACCTCCTTCAATGTGCAAAAAGTGTAGATGTCAGCAGCAGGGGCTGGAGGGCTCCCTGACCATGCCGTCGAAGGGAGCCGCAGAGGCCCCAACAGGGGAATCGGGGAGAAGGCCTGTTCCACCTACACTCAAAGTTTGTCTTTGGGGTTGTGGTTCCAGTCGAGCGAGGGGCAGAGTTGTGCGGCGAGGATGTTTGTCTTAATTTCTGGAAAGAACAGGCCTCCCTCCACTATAGGTCTACAAAGTGATGCCCTCACTGCTCTCAGGGATTTATGGCCTCCCTACAAAGTCGAACATTTTGTTTTGAATCTTAACACAAATTGGGCTGTTGAGCCTACCTAGCCAGGAGGTCTCCAGCATGCCCCACCTGTAGAGGTTCTTGCAAAAGGAGGTTAGAAGAAGAGGGAAATTTGTGGTATATATGTCGCTCGTGCATGGTGAGAGTTGAATCACTAAGTCGGTGATTGCTGATGTCTCCCATTGGAAGCCAACTCTGTGGATGGAGTCTTTGAGTCTGTTCTGTGACTCTGCCACCCTCAAACCCCCTGATTTGGAGAAATTAATTTTGAATCCTGGCACTTAAGAAAATTGATCTAATTCCTTCATAAGTCCGTAATGAAACTAGTACGTCATTGGTGAAGAGAGCCAGTTTGCGTTCTGTGCCACCTACTGCCATGCCACGGATTGGAGGGTATATTGGATCCTAGCCACTAAGTATTTCATTGTGGGAATGAAGAATAGTGGGGATAAGGACACCCCTGCCGTGTACCCCTGATGAGCATGATTGGTGGAAAATATGAGGCATGGATTTTGAGTTTGGAAGTGGGTTAATTAAACTTAACTTGAATTAAGGTTTTCATCTTGGGCTCTAAGTGGCTCTTATCAAGAACTATGGACAGATATACCCAGCCTACCCTATCAAATGAATTCTCAGCATTGAGGGCGAGGAGAGCTATCGGCTGATTCTACTGTTCAGCCACTTCCATGAGTGCTACCGTTAGCTGTGTGTTATCATGTGCCCGTCTATTAGGAATTATTCCAAATGGGTGCAGGCTATAAAAAAGGCCATATGTGATGGAGATGGGCCTCAAGGATTGACACAAAAAATGTCACCTCACAATTTAATAGCACAATGTGCCTGTATCAGCAGCAGTGTGTAGGGGGTTTTCACAGCTTCAGGAGAAGTTTAATACGAGTTTCCAGCATGGAATAAATAACCACTCAGGATCAGAAAGGAATTAAACAGCTCCATCAGTGGTTCTATCAGTGGGGAGGCATAGGCTGTAGGTAGAGAGCTGAATAGCATGGGTGAAAGACTGAAATTATGTTGTCTGTCTCTTGGTGAAGGCAGCTGTCTCTGTCCTGGATCTCCCTGATGTGATCATGTGTGGTGCTGATGCATAATTTATGGACCAAGAGCCTATCTGCCTTATCCTTCCAACCATAGTAATTTTGGTTGATGTAGAGAAGCTTCTTAGCCTCTTCATTCATCAAGAAGTGTTCGAGTTTGCCCCTTAATTGCCACAGATCACGTAGGGTCATATGTGACCCTCCCTCTCTTTGTCACGCTTCAGCTTGTTGTAACTATGTTTCCAATTCTTGCTTGCAGATTTTGGCCACTCATTCAAATGTCATTGTGTGGGAGTGGAGCTCCCCTCTGAAGACCGCTTCATTAGTGTCCAATAGGGTCACAGGGGACACCTCACTGGTGTCATTTTCTATGAAGTAATGTCCGATTACGTCTTTGATAAGGTCGTGGACAGTTGGGTCATGGACCACAACTTCACTGATGATCAATGGCCTTGCAAATGGTCACTGTGGGACAACGGGGCCTACTGATATTCACACTGTGGCTATGCCCTCAGCTTGAGTGGGGTATTCAAGCCTTGTACATTGAGGGAAATTATGTGAGAGTGGTCATGGAGATGTATGTGGGTGATTCCTACTCATGTATAGAGTGTGGCCCCTCTTCATCAACCCAGAACTAAGGGAGCATGTGTGTCAATAAAAACAAATAAAAACTAGATAGCATTAACAACAATAGCATAGGAGGGAAGGCAAGTATCGAGTTGTCAACACAGCCGCCGGCAGTCTGTGTGGCCTATGGGCTGTCTCACTAGGGATAAACAAAGTAGAGAGTCTTGAAAACAACAATAGAGTTCATCAAGTTAGGAGGAGGCTCCCGGAATAAAATGCAGTCTCCCTTCAATTAGTACTCACAGTCAGACTCTGTGGAAGGAATCAATGCTCGTCAGGCTGTAGAAAATAAGCTAACTGAACACCTTGGAATGTGAGATGTCTATGGTCTCCCATACACGAAGCGGAGCTTTAGGGTGGGTTATCGTTATCTGAGAAAGGTGAGCATTGGTCCTTGTCCACTTGATGCGCTCCTTTTGTGCCTTCTTCCTCGCCTACTGTAAGGGTTTAAAATGCCAAATGCCCCACCCATTCCACCCAATGCAAGGTCTCTGGATTCATGAAGGGTCTCCACGTTGGCAGAGGGAGGTAGCCCAGTGGCTTTGTGAGCCTCTTGCGGAGTGTGAGCTTCAATCCTCTTATCCTGGAACGTGAAATGGATATGAAGAGGAATCCCTCATTGGTATAGGATACTATTGTGCTGCAAGTGCTGCATGATGTTCTTGTATTTTGGTCCGGCAAGCCAGTGTGTGGGCAGATATGTCCTGATACAAGGAGGCAATATTCCCTCATGCCGGACGGCTGGCAAGATCTTTTCTTTCAGGAGGAAGTAGTGTACTTTGATAAGAGTGTCAGGAGGCAGGTTCTTCTGCTGTTAAAAGCAAAGGGCACCCTGTGAGTGCGATAGAGAAGCACTGACTGATCTTTGGGCAGTTGCAAAAGATGTATAATTAGAGCCTGGACATAGGTCTCTAGGTCTACCTGTGGGCTAGTGGATGCCAGTCCACTGATACATATGTTGTTGTGTCTCAAGCAATTTTCAAGATCATCATACTTGTCATGGAGAGCTGATTGCATCTGTCCCAGCCTCTTCATGCTGGATGTGTGGTCCAGAGTGTGGTCCACCAATGACATCTCCACCATTGCTATGTGCGTCAGTCTTGTGGAAGGACTGATCAAGATTGGTGTGGACCCTGATGAAATCTGCCCAAGCGAAGTGAGATCTTTGCAGAATTTTGAAAGCAAGAGCTCTGTGTATTCTTTAGTCCATGGGGCATGGGAGTCCATGCTCCCCACCAGGCCAGGAAGATGCTTTAGGAGGGTCTCCCTGTGGTGGACGAGGGAGATCAGGCTTCTGGGGCATGTCCTGAATTGAGGAAGTGCAGGTTGCCTTTGCTCTGTTAGCCCCCGTTACTATGAGAGGCATCTGCCAGTAATCAACCCTTATAGCTCAACTAGTAAAGGAAGAGTGGCCATGACGTTCTCAATCAGGGTTCTGGCCTTTGTTCAGGACATATGATTTTCCTCCTTGGGGGCATCCTGGGTGGCCTCTAGCTGGGTGCTGTCTCAACAGTAGGAGGGCCTTGACTCCCACTGTCTTTAATTCTTTAAATGTGCATGTTGGCCTACAGTCTCTTAGATCTGCAGCGCTGCTGATTAGGTATTGATAAAGGAAGCTAACCATGTCAGCAGGCTGTAAGTACGTGGCTGGGGAACGTGGCATGCGGGCCCAGCTAGTTGTACTTGCCTGCTTCTCAATGGATGTGAGGGGGAATCTTTGCTGTTCAAGCAGGGCTGTTGGGCTTTGAAGGCCCTTCCATTGCAGGGCTACTCCCAGGCTGCTGTCGTACCCATCAAGCCCTTGCGGAGCCCTGATGCTATGACTCATTGGGGAGACTTTTGGGCCAGCCCCCCCGACATCTCCCCTTGGGCTCTGGGAATTCTGTAGGCAGACCCATTCTCTCTGTGGGAGCATCTGATGCTGCTCTTATTCTAGGCCTCCAAGATTGCATGTCGTGCAGCACCGCATCCCAGCAGGACCGCTGATTTCACAGGATTCCAGCAGTGCACCAAGGACTGTGATGGGCCTCTGTTCCTCCTTGTTGGCTTTGGAAACTCAAGCAAATCTCCAGCTTGTGCCATTCTTGCAGCCCAGCCTCAAGATGGCCGCCACACCATCCTCTGTCACCAGAGCAAGTGATCTCCTGCCAATTAGAGGCAGCGTTGGGATTTGGGGGGCGAGTCCGCAGCTCTCTCTATTGCTGATACAGATGGTGGGCTACACCGGTGAGTTGATCTCCTTCAGGGATTCACCATTGCAGGGGGAAGGTGGCCGTATATGCGGCGCTCAGGGAAGAGGCGGCTTGCCTGATCTCCTCCCAGGTCACCCCCCCAAATGCCTCCTTTCTGAGCTACAAGGACACAAAAAGCACCAACAATCTTGAACCTGCACCCGGACCCTGACTGAAGTGAGTCCTGCCCTCCAAGTGGTTGCCCACCAGTCTTGGACCTTTGGAAGTGATGCTAACAGCACCCAAAACAGTCAAAAGTGAAGATTTGGGACTTCAAAATTTTCCACCAAAAAGTGGCTTAACAACCTACATGAGACCAGGACCTACTTGCTCAAGGTGCTCCCAAAGTGCATCTGTGGTTAGCCTGACGTCATGGTAGCTCCCACTACGTTGTTCTCCGTATCAACAAATCCTGTTCAGCAGCTCATATCAGGAAGGGTATCTGACCTTGTAGAGCCCTCATTAGCTACAACCTGAAAATTTGTCCCACTAGAACTTTTCAACTTCCAAAAAAGTGACAAAGTCCAAACTTAGAATTTTTCACTGCAATTTCATCCAGTAGATCCCTGACAATGACACCTTTGCCTAAGATACAGCCAGCTGCCTTGCCCCACTGAACTTTACTCTCTCAGACATTGTTCTTCAAAATGACAAAAGTCCAAAGTTAAACCGGGAATGGGCTCGATTAATTTTATGTATCCAAACCGTGCTCCCACGCGATGGGCCATTACCTTTGACTTTCCCCGTTGTTGAGCCACTGTATGTCTGCGGTTGGTGCTATGATCTATTAGGTGCTATTTTTCACTACAAACTTAAATTCACAACTACAGTTATACTGGTTTGATTAACTGTGTTTCTGTGTCATTTTAATTATTAAAATTGTCTCTCTGTTTCTAAGTTAGTGTGGTATTATTCTTGCACTAAGTTTTCACATTATTACTGCTTGAGTAATGCAAAAATACTTTACACATTGCTTTGAAGTTAAACCTGACTGCTTTTGTGCCCAGTTACCAGAGTGTTAAGCACAGGATGATTTAGTGATTTTAGTGGTTCATCCTGAAAGGGATTGTGGTCGTTGCTTGAGAAGGGTCTTAAACTCCTCAATCAAAAACCCAATTTCCTACATAATCCTTGTGGTCATTAGGCTGACGGTGATCAAAAACTATCTTCCATTGGCACATATTCTTAAGTATGTAATCTTTAGAAGAAGGCATATGTATTTAAAAAATGCAAATGGGTTATATTTGTCCCCCCTTCCTGGGCTTGATTTAGAGGTTGAGGCCATCAGGTACCACCGATGCCTACAGCCACAGCATCACACACATTTTACAAAGGCTGCACCTTGCCAGGCTATTCTAAAAGGAGTGTAGGTTGGCTAACCCTTGTAGATTATAGGGTGGTTGTACAATTGACAGTCTTACGAATATCAAAGTACCAGGGGTGTCTCAAAATGCACCATATCTGCAATTGAGGGTGCTTTGGATGAAGGACACTACAAAATCTCCAAAGACGTAAACTACATGGGGATCCTCAGAACAAGCTAGTGGAATGGATTAGGTTTGCAAAGGTTTGGGAACTTTTGACCGATAATTATAGATGGCTATTCTAGTATTGTTGCACTTCAACAACCATTCACAGATTGAGTGAGCTTTCTTTTTAGTTTTATTGTGGTTACTGGACAGTGACAGACAGTAATTTTACCAGGGAGGGGGTGGGGGGACAGACACATATACACTCACTTATACCAATGTATTCACACACAAACACACACACATCCAGTCACTACACTCATTCACAAATACATTCATACATACACACATGCACACACAAACATAGAAAATCCATAAAACCTACCTTAACTGCAGCTGCTGAGAGGGAAGCTTGGAGGTCCCAAGAGGGCTTGGACTGCTACCTTACCTCACTCATCACAGAGTGGGATGGGGTCAGTGAGACTGCTGACCCCACTCTAACTGGTGATGAGATGTCACTGATTGACACCCGTCCCTTGGCACTTCATGGCTTAAAACTGAAACACATCATGAGAGGGAGAGCCTTGAGGCACTTTTACCAGGCTGAAGAGGTCACGCCCACAGGGCTGAGAAATATTCAGCCCGGCAAAGTTCACCGCAGGCAGCCAGGAGCATGCACATTTAGTGCATGTCTAGTTCCTGGCTGCCTGTCCTCAACAAGAAGTGTGTCTGTCAGACTGTCCTTTTCACAGCCTGATAGATACTCTTATAGCTTGGAGAACAGTGGGGCAACATGGCCCTTCAGCCCACACGGACAGGTGGTTGCTATTAATGGGGAAATGATTGCTTCATGTAGTCATGAGTCTGATACCTCGGTTAGCACCTCTCTTACAAAGCAATATTCTGGTTTGTATGGAGAACATAACCCATTTTGTTTGTGGCATTGTGGCTACACGTTATTTGAAATGTAAATGCACAGAATATCATAAGATGATGTGCATATGCTAATGTATCAACTCAGAATTAAAACAACTAGGAGTAGATAGAGTTACTGAAACTCAGAGACTCAGTTTCAGTGACAAGGTTATAATGCAGACAAAGGTGTTAGTTACAGTTATTCCTAACTACAGTCATGCTTGTGTATTGACCCCTGGAAGTGAGCTAAATGACAAAACTGGTTATAAGCTAGTTGGGCCCCAGGCAGCAAAAATAACCTTTCGAATAAGTTACTTTTCTAATAAAGTTATACAACATCTGGTGAGTGGACAACATCTTTCAAAACATTTTCCTAGCATTTCCCAAAGTGGAGAAAGTAATCAAGGATTGTAATCATATTTAGGAATGCCCCTGGAGAAGGTAGCCTTCATATATATAGTAGAAACAACTTTTGAACATTCAGCCAGACACAGTGAGAGTGTGCTTTTGAAATCTGCAGCATATTAAGCAACATGACTTGTGGGCGCACAGTCTTCAGCCTGCATATGGCATTTAACATTTATGCCACAGGTGTGATTTCTGCACCATCTATTATGATCTATTAGAAAAGTTAAATGCACCAATTGAGTGAAACCATTATTAAGGCCAGCGCACATGCATGTTTGCATTGGATGGTTCTAAAACCAGCAAAAATAGGGTCTAAAAAAGCACCAAAAAAAATCTGATTTAGTCAATAATCAATCAGTATTTATAAAGCACAGCACTGTTATCCATGGGCGTATCTGGGCGCTGTGATGTGAGGTCTCTGTCAAAGTGCAAGGTCTTGAGCAATTTTCTGATGTCTGCAAAGGAGGGTGCTGTTCGCAGGTGGAGAGGTAGGTCCTTGCAGGTCTTGGCAGTGATGTGGGAGAAGGAATGGACACCGCCTTGGCTGCGGTGGATACAGGAGATTTTGTGAGGGCCAGTGTGGAGGAGTGCAGGTGTCTGGTGGGTTGATGAATGTTCAGTCGGTGGTTGATGTAGGACAGTCCTTGATTGTGTATGGCTTTGTAGGCATGTGTGAGGATCTTGAACTGGTGTCTCTTCTGGATGGGGAGCAATTGGAGATTTTTGTGGTGGGAGGGTGATGTGAGCTCATTTGTGGATGCCCAGAACGAGTCTCATTGATATGTTCTGTGTGGTCTAGAGTCTTTTGAGAAGTTGAGTGGAGATGCTGGAGTCAAATAAATTGCAGTATTTTAGGCGGCTGGTGACGAGGGCCTGGAT
The DNA here is from genome assembly GCF_031143425.1 of Pleurodeles waltl. Lineage (NCBI taxonomy): Eukaryota > Metazoa > Chordata > Amphibia > Caudata > Salamandridae > Pleurodeles > Pleurodeles waltl. Next base: position 953,715,147 of record NC_090449.1, read on the forward strand.
GATGGTTTTTCTGGTGTTGACAGGGATCCTACTAAAGATTCTGTGGAGCATGCAGAGGGTGTGGAAGCAGGAGGAGGTGACTCCATTGGTTTGTCGCTTCATGGTCAGGTCACTGTGGAGGATGATGCTGAGGTTGTGTACGTTGTCTGTTTGCATGGGTCTGAGTTTGGCGCCCACCAGCTGTGGCCCCAAATGGATGTGTTTCTCCTGAAGATCAGTTCTTCTGTTTTGTCATAGTTGATTTTGAGGCAGTTTTCTCTCATCCAGTTGACTATGTTGGTCATGGCGTCACTAAAGATTTATCTAGGATATGATGTTGAGACTGTGAGATCTGACGAATTCCATGAGTGGTGTCATGTAGGTGTTGAACAGTGTGAGGCTGAGGGATGATCCTTAAGGTAAGCTGCATATGATGTTCTTGGGTTCAAAGGTAAAGGGAGGAAGTCAGATGCTCTGTGTGCTTTAAGGAAGGAGGCGATCCATTTGAGGGTGTTCTCTTCTACCTGATGCTGTAGATTCTGTTTATGAGGGTGTGGTGGGAAACTGTGTTGAATGCTGCAGAGAGGTCGAGGAGGATCAGGACAGCAGTTTTCCTGTGATTGAGGAGTGTTTCGATGTCTGTGGCTGCGATCAGTACGGTCTCCGTACTGTGGTTGACATGGAAGCCTGAATGGGAGAATTTGAGCAGGTTGTTTTGCTCCAAGTATTCAATGAGCGGTTAGTTGGTGGCTTTCTTGAGTACTTTGACAGGGTAAGGAATAAGAGAGATTGGGCAATACGTTTTGAGTTTGCTGGGGTCAGTGGAGGGTTTCTTTACGAGTGGTCTGATTTCTGTGTGTTTCAAACCTTCTGGGAAGACTGCCGTGGTGATGTTGATGATGCTGGTGAGTCCGTGCTGACATGATTGGATTCGAGTTTGAAGAGGTGTTTGGGGTTTGGGTCAGTGGGAGCTCCGGAGCGGATGGAAGACATGATGTCTGTGGTGGTTTGTGTGTTGAGCGGTGACCAAGCAGTGATTGTTCAGCTGGTGTGTGCTGGTTGAACGAGGACATTGAGGTTTAGGACTGTGGGTTGGGGGTTGAAGTTAATCTGATTTGGTCACAATCTTGCTGTGGAAATAGCCTGAGAGGGTGTTGCAGTGTTCTTTTGAATGGTGGATGGTGTTCTCCGTGGCTACTGAGTTGGAGTATTCCTTGACTATTTTGAATAGTTCTTTAATGTGGTTGGCTGCTGCGTCAATGCGGGATGTGATGGATGCTCTTTTGGCTTCCTTGATTTCTGTGGTGGGTTGCTGAGGGCTGCTTTGTGGGTGGCTCAGTAGGAGGGGTTGCTGATGGATCGCCATTGCTGCTCTTGGTGGTTCTGAACTCTGATGTGTACGAGCAGGCTTTTCTGGAGGGTTTGTAGGTGTTCGCTGGTTTCATTGTGGCAGCTCTTTCAGTGCATTCTTTAATGCAGGTGAAGTTTTGGATGGCCTGCTCTAAGTCTGATGAGGTTTCAATCAGCGGGTCCCGAGTACTGAGTCCACTGTGTTTCTGTTACCTTGCCCCAGCTGCAGTGGGGTGAGCTGTGGTACCTGGTGATGGTATGCTGTGTTCCAGAGATGGTGAAGTGAATAATCGTGTGGTCAGACCAGGTGTGTTCTGTAACATGGCTGAATTTGACTCTGTTGCTGGAGGTGAAGATGGGGTTGAGTGTTTGTCCGGCTTTGTGTGTGGGCTCGGTGACCAGTTGGGCATGGCCGATGTTGTTCATGTTCTCCAGGAGAGTGGTAGAGGTGGTGTTCCTGGGGTCATCAATGTGGAAATTGAGGTTGCCAAGTAGAATGTAGTGGTTGCAATGATGTTTAGGATAGCATTGCAGAAGGCCGGTCGGAGTCCACAGGTTCTGTATACGAGGGTGCCTCTTATGTTGTCTTGGTGTTAGTCTGTAGTTGTAAGTTAGGGTGTTCCATGGGTAGTAGGGTTGTCGTAAGTGGCAGTGCATCGGACGGTTTCTTTGAAGATGATGGCGATGCCTCCGCCATGTTTGTTGGTGTGGTCCCTGTGCATCATCTTGCAGCCATCTGGTGTTTTGGTGGCTACGTCGGGTTTGAGGAGGGGTTGAGCCAGGTTTTGGTGATGAAGACTACATCTGGGAGAGGGTGGCGATGGTGTCCCAGATTTCTGTGTCATGTTTGCATGGATCAGGTGTTGAGCAGGATGCACTTAACTGGTTCCTGGTTGTTTATTGTCTTCTGGGCGGAAGTGACATGGGGTCCTGTGTGGCCTGGCGGTCCTCTGTTGCAGGGATGGCAGGTAAAGAGTCTGTTGTTTGCTTGAAGCGAGGAGGTGTAACAGCTGTTGTGTCATCTGGGGTCCAGGGCCAGGAGCTCCTCGGTGGTGTAGCAGTGGGTGGGGTGAGAGCCAGGGTTTCTGGTGCTAGGCATCGCCCAGGTACAGAGAGGTGCAGACAGACGTGATTTTGGCATGCCTTCAGCATGTTTGCAGCGCAGCCGTGCTGATGCCTCTTTTAAGTAGATCCTGGGAGAAGGGGCACTGAGTGGTGGGAGATGGGAAACAGTGGGAGACGGGTGGGAAATAGGTGGGATGAAGCAGCAGACAAAATCGGCCAAAAAGACAGAAAAGACAAAAACGTGCAAAAGTGGCAGAAAACACAAAGGGAGAAGAGATGCAGGTAAGAAGAAATGGGAGAAGTAACGAGAAAGGCAGAAGTGAGCAAAGTGGCAGAAAGGAAATAGGGAGAGGAGACGGAGATGAGAAGAAGTGGCAGAAGTAATGAGAAAGGCAGAAGAAAGCAGAAGTGGCGGAAAGGGGAAGAGGAGACAAAGATGAGCAGAAGTGTCAGAAGTAACAAGAAAGGCAGAAGCGAGCAGAAGTGGCAGAGATGGGGAGAAGAGACGGAGTTGAGCAGAAGTAACAAGAAACGCAGAAATGAGCAGAAGTGGTTGCAGTAGAAAGAAACAACACAGTGGACAGAAATAGGCACAAGTGGGGAGAAAGGCAGAAACGAGCAGAGGTGGCAGAAAGGAAGGAGATGGCAAGACAAGCAGCAGAAGGCAGAAGCGCGATGTTTGGGTGAGTGAACTGCAGCACTAACCAGGAGACCTGTCACAGGGCAGCTGACAGAAGGACCGGATCCCCTGTATCTCACTCATACTGACGGGATAGAATTTATGAAACAATACATATAAATGCTACCTTGATATTAGAGCCTTTATTTCTCATGAGCCCTTATTTCTACAGCAATATGTGTACTTTGTTACAGTATGTTTGTACAGCTGCATTTCGCTCTTCTTTGTTTCACTCTCACATTATGGCTACTGCTCCATAAATGGAACTCCACTCTCCTAAATAACTTAATTTCTACGTGCAAGATTAACAAATGCCCTTACACCGGGAAAATGGGTAGTTAAGCATTGGCTGCCAGTATGTAGTATTACCTGCAGTTCACAAGTTTGAAACCTGACAAAGAAGCAATACATTTTGTGACAATAAGGTCTCTTATGTATAGTGCTTATGAAGTCAACTAACAGTGGCATGAAGCTTCATGTGTAAAGTATACTACACACACATCCATCTTTTTTCCACTGTGTCTCCTTGACATCGGCAATAAGTTTGCAAATTTCTCTTGAACTCCATTTCCTATAACATAGTTGTTGGACTATTTTTGCTTATGCAGGGTCATCCCCAATCTATTTGCCTCCTGCCTTCTATTTTTTCGGACCTGTTGCTGTTGGCTTTTGAACTCTGAGCACTTTACCACTGCTAACCAGTGCTAAAGTGCATATGCTCTCTGTATAAATTGTACTTTTAATTGGTTTATCCATGATTGGCATATTTGATTTACTAGTAAGTCCCTGGTAAAGTGCACTAGAGGTGCCCAGGGCCTGTAAACTTAATGCTACTAGTGGGCCTGCAGGACTGGTTGTGCCGCCCACATAAGTAGCTCTGTCATCATGTCTCAGACCTGCCACTGCAGTGTTTGTGTGTTCAGTTTTAACTGTAAATTTGACTTGGCAAGTGGACCCACTTGTCAGGCCCAAACCTTCCCTTTTCTTACATGTAAAACACCCCTAAGGTAGGCCCTGGGTAGCCCCAAGGGCAGGGTGCAGTGTATGGTTAAGGTAGGACATATAGTAGTGTGTTTTATATGTCCTGACAGTGAAATATTGCTAAATTAATTTTTCACTGTTGCAAGACCTGTCCCTCTCACTGGTTAACATGGGGGCTACCTTTAAATTTGATTAAAGTGTAGATTCCATTTGGGAGCTGATAGACATGTTGAGTTTGGGGTCTCTGAGCTCACAATTTAAAAATACATCGTTTAGCAATGTTCATTTTAAGATTGTGTGTTTGAAAATTCCACTTTTAGAAAGTGGGCATTTTCTTGCTTAAACCATTTCTGTGACTCTGCCTGTTTGTGGATTCCCTGTCTGGGTCAGTTTGAGAGTTGAGCTGGTTGCACCTCTTAGTAAAGAGTGACACAAAAGGAGCTGGGGTGTAGTCTGCATTTCCTGATGAGCCATCTGTGATAGGAGGGGAGTGGAGGAGTGATCACACACCTGAAAGGGCTGTGTCTGCCCTCACACAATGCAGTCTCCAACCCCCTGGTGTGTGTCTGGGGCCTGGCCTGGGCAAGGCAGGATCTTAAAAATACGAGAGACCTTCCTTTGAAGTTTGTCTACTTCAAAGGCTGAAAGGGATATAAGTAGTGGACCCAAAACCACTGGAAATTAGATCACGCTGGAATCAAGAGGAACCTCTGCCAGGGAGAAGAGCAGAGGAGCTGAGGAGAAAGGCTGCTCCTGCCTGTGACTGTGGTTTGTTCAGCTATCCTGCAGTTGCTGCTTCTGCCTGTGAAAGGGGACAAAGACTGGACTTTGTTGTGCATTCCTGCTTGGGAAGACTCCCCAAGGGCTTGAATTGAGCTTGCCTCCTGTTGTTGAAGTCTCAGAGACATCAAAGACTTCCCCTGCCAGAAACTGGAACCTGCTGAGACTCATGCCATGCGAAGTGGTGCCCTATCCTGTCTCTGGGCCCTTGAAAAGTGAAGTTGGCAGACAAGAACTGAAAGTCCATGCATAGAAAGCTGTGCTGGGACATTTTTGATGCACCTAGCGCAATGTGGCAGATAAATGTTGCGCCTCTGGCTTAGCGGCTGAAATTGACACTCCACGTGCATCGTGGCTGGGAGATATATGCATCGCAGCTGGAGAAACGACACGCATCACCTGCTTAGGGAGGTTGATAAAGACGCAAATCCCATGCTCTGTGGTTTTCTGATACCAGTCAACATGACTTTGCGCGGACCGAGGAGCCCCGTCCGGAAATCGACACATCGCTCTCTCGCCGATCTGACCAGAGAAGGAAACGATGCATGGCCTCACTTGCGAGTAAGGAATCCACACATCGCTACCCTTTTCCGACACACGCTCTCCCGTGCGGCTTCATTTTTTACCATAACCGGGTAGTTTGTTTAAAAGCATTCTCACTGTTTTCTAAGGATTAATTCCCTCATTACAACTTTGGTGGTAAACACTGCCTACTGCTGGGGTGATGGCCGCAAAAAGACCATCGCCACGGCTACCAGCCGTCTACCATATTATGACCACAGCCAGATTTCCACCACAAGAATGGCGGAAATGCAGCTGTGGCCATGCCAGCAGATGGCAGTAAGATGGCACTGCTACCACCAGCAGCGCCATGCCAGTAGACTGCCGCCAGCCGTATTATGACCAATAATACAGCCTGGCAGTGTTCTGCTGGTGGGCGCTGCTGGTGGTAGCTGCACCCTGTCCCGTCTCCTGCCGGAGGACCCCCTGGATCCAGGTAAGTCAGGTCTCCGACAGTTGAGTGGGGTGGGGAGTGTTGTGTGTGTGTGGGTGTGTGTGTGAAAGTATGTGTGTGCGTGAATGTGAGTGTTTATTGATTGTTGAATACATGTGTGCATATACAGACATGTGAGTGCGTGTATGTTGTGGAATGTGAACACGTGTCTGCATGTATCTTTGGAAGTGTTTTCGGATGTGTCTGTGATTGGATGCATGCATGCGTGTAAGCATATGGGAATGGGTGTGTGTGTGTGAAGGGGTGTGAATGTAGGGGGCATGGAGGTTTGGAGAGATAGGAGGGGTAACTGGAGAGGAAGAGGGGGAGACCCCTATCAGTGACAGGGAAGGAATTCCCTATCACTGATATGGCCTACCATCATGTTTTTCGTGGTGTTACGAATGCCACAAAAACCATGGCGGTAGGTGGGGTCATAATCCCGTAGGTGGCACAATGGTGGTTGCTGGGCTGGAGATTGATATCTCCAGCCCGGCAGCTGTTATCTCCATGGTGGTCGTAGAAGCCAACCTGCCACTGTCATAATGTGGCAGTAAGTACCGTCAGCCTGTTGCCAGTACTTACCACCACATTATCACCGACCGCCGGGATCATAATGACCCCCTAAGTCTCTTATTCTTTTGAAAATTCATATCTTGACTTGTGTATGTTGGATTTTTGTCATTTTGCTCTTGTTTGATTTGGATAAATATTACCTATTTTTCTAAACTGGTGTAGTGTCCATTTTGTAGTGTTTTCAGTGTATTACTGTCTGTGTTAGTACCAATACTTTACACATTGCTTGTGAAGTTAGGCCTGCCTGCTCGTGCCAAGCTACCAAGGGGTGAACGGATGTTAACTGAGGGTGATTCTCCTTTACTCTGACTAGAGGGAGGGTCCTTGCTTGGACAGGGGGTAACCTGACTGCCAAGCAAAGACCCCATTTCTAACATTGGTGATCAGCGGTGAGGATTCAACTTGTATTGGTACTTGACATACAGTGATTAAGTGTACACATCTGTTTTCAGTGCCGACCATTACGTGACTACAGAAAGCCAGTTTTTGCTTTTTCTCATTTTGGATTTTTTCCCTACTTCCATATTTTTGGTGATGCTTGATTGACTTTTGAGCATGATTGGGAACTCTTTTTCTGCCTTGGAACTTTGCACTTTTGTTGATTCTTTATCATCTCAATCTGGAGATGCATCAGCTGGAGCTGCTTTTGATTCAGGGAAACTGGAGAGCTACACAGTTGTTCAGTTGAGGCAGTTCAGCAAAAATCTTGCCTGTCCCATTAAGGGATCCAGCAGGAAGGAGGAGCTGCAGAAGGCACTGAAGGCCTGGGTGACATCCAATGAAGCTGAGGGGCACACAGAGGAGGAGGATGAGGAGGTACAATCCATACACAATGGTTTCGTGGGTGGGCCTATTATACAGGGGGAGGGTCTCCAGGGCAGATGGCAGTGTGTCATCCAAGGGTCTGACTCCTAAAGAATTAGAGGACAGAGAGACAGAGAGGGCTCACCAGATGGAGTTGGAAACGTTTAAGATAGAAGAAAGGAGGATGCCATAGAGGAGAAGAAGTTATTGCTGGCTCATGAGCTCATCTTGAGGGAGCTGGATAGTAGGAGCCAGTCTAGTAGGGATGGTGACAGCAATATCACAGTGCAGCCTGAGAGGAGGGTGCACATTCCTAAAGACCTTGTGAAGGATTACAAAAGGGAGGATGACATATTGTTGTGGTTCAAGTGGTATGAGTCTGCTCTCCATATGAATCTGGTCCCTGAAGCTCATTGGGGGGTGGGACTGTGGAAGAACTTTTAGGTAGAGGGGAGGGATACTATGGCATCCTTAGGGGATCCTCAGAGACTCACTTACTGTTAGACCTGACAGCCTTAGGGTAGTCACCCCTAACTTTTTGCCTGCCTCCCTCCACTTTTTGGACACTGTTTTTGCTGGTTTATAGACTCTGCGCACTTTACCACTGCTAACCAGTGCTAAAGTGCATATGCTCTCTCCCTTAAAACATGGTAACCTTGAATCATACCTGATTGGACTATTAATTTACTTATAAGTCCCTAGTAAGGTGCACTTTATGTGCATAGGGCTGGTAAATTAAATGCTACTAGTGGGCCTGCAGCACTGGTTGTGCCACCCACTTAAGTAGCCCCTTTTTCTTGTCTCAGGCCTGCTATTGCAAGGCCTGTGTGTGCAGTTTCACTGCCACCTCGACTTGGCATTTAAAAGTACTTGCCAAGCCTAGAACTCCCCTTTTTCTACATATAAGTCACCCTTAATGTGTGCCCTAGGTAACCCCTAGGGCAGGGTGCTGTGTAGGTAAAAGGCAGGACATGTACCTGTGTAGTTATATGTCCTGGTAGTGTAAAACTCCTAAATTCGTTTTCACACTACTGTGAGGCCTGCTCCCTTCATAGGCTAACATTAGGGCTGCCCTCATACACTGTTGAAGTGGCAGCTGCTGATCTGAAAGGAGCAGGAAGGTCATATTTAGTATGGCCAGAATGGTAATACAAAGTCCTACTGACTGGTGAAGTCTGATTTAATATTACTATTCTAGAAATGCCACTTTTAGAAAGTGAGCATTTCTTTGCACTTAAATCCTTCTGTGCCTTACAATCCACGTCTGGCTGGGCTTGGTTGACAGCTCCTTGTGCATTCACTCAGACACACCCCAAACACAGGGTACTCAGCCTCACTTGCATACATCTGCATTTTGAATGGGTCTTCCTGGGCTGGGAGGGTGGAGGGCCTGCTCTCACACAAAGGACTGCCACACCCCCTACTGGGACCCTGGCAGACAGGATTAAACTGAAAGGGGACCTGGTGCACTTCTTAGACACTCTTTGAAGTCTCCCCCACTTCAAAGGCACATTTGGGTATAAAACAGGGCCTCTGCCCTACCTCATCAGACACTTGCTGGAGAAGAAACCTGAACCAGAAACTACATCCTGCCAAGAAGAACTGCCTGGCTGCTCAAAGGACTCACCTGTCTGCTTTCTACAAAGGACTGCTGCCTTGCTGTTGCCCTGCTGCCTTGTTGAACTCTTGTCTGGCTGTGAAAGTGCTCTCCAAGGGCTTGGATAGAGCTTGCCTCCTGTTCCCTGAAGTCTCAGGACCAAAAAGACTTCTCTCTTTTACTTGGATGCTCCATGCGCTGAAAATTTCAACGCACCGCTGGTTCCGCGGCGAGAAAAACGCCGCACACGGACGCTGATCAACGCGACGCTCTTGGGACGATCGAAAATCCGACGCACGGCCTCGCAAGGACAACGCCGCCCAACCTCTAGAGGAGAAATCGACGCGACGCCTGCCGTGAGATCGTAATTTCAACGCGCAGCCCCGCAGATCGACATCCAGAGGAGAAATCGACGCGACGCCTGCCGTGAGATCGTAGTTTCGACGCGCAGCCCCGCAGACCGACGCGCAGCCGGAGAACAAGCAGGAAATCCACGCACAGACCCGGGACATCTGGTAATCCCCGCGATCCACAGAAAGAGACTGCCCAAGCGCCGGAAAATGACGCCGACTTTCCCGCGTGGAAAATAACGACGCAAGTCCGTGTGTGCTGGGGAGAAATCGACGCACACACCCTTTTTCCACGCACCTCTTCTCTTGTGACCCTCTGAGGAGATTTTTCCACTCCCAACCAGGTACTTGTGCTTAAAAGAGACTTTGTTTACATTCTGAAGACTTAAGACACTTTATATCACTGTACTGTGATATTTCTACAATTTTCCATTGCAACTTTATTCTTTTTGACCTACAATCATCCTGATAAATATTATATATTTTTCTAAACACTGTGTGGTGTATTTTTGTGGTGCTATATGGTGGTATTGTATGATTTATTGCACAAATACTTTACACATTGCCTTCTAAGTTAAGCCTGACTGCTCGTGCCAAGCTACCAGAGGGTGGGCACAGGATAATCTTGGATAGTGTGTGACTTACCCTGACTAGAGTGAGGGCTTTTGCTTGGACAGAGGGTAACCTGACTGCCAACCAAAAACCCCTTTTCTAACATTGGTGATCAGCGGTGAGGATAGGACTTGTATTTGTGCAGTGACATACAGTAGCTAAATATTTCACTACCTACCCACAGTTGAAGGTCAACTTGGTTTTTATCTCTTTTTGAAAACCCGATTCTTTTCCTGACAATTTTCAAAAACTAAATCCTCACTCAACATGTCTCTGACTGGGTCTCAGACAGGGGACTTTGACCTAGTCCAGTTGGATGCATATACGGTCAAACAACTAAGAGGATTCTGCAGGGCATTGAGGGTACCCACCCAAGGGGCCTCCAGAAAGGAGGACTTTCAAGTGGCGCTGAGGGCCTGGGCAGAAGCCCATTTAGAGGATGATGAGGAAGAGGAGCCAGAACATGGTCCCTCAGAGGAATTTTCACTATCGGTAGATGGTGTTACCACTGCAATTGTGCACCCTTCCAGACCAGGGAGCAGTGTCTCCATGCAAAGCCTGACCGCAGAGGAAAGGAGAGAGGAAAGGGAGTTCCAATTGCAAATGGCAAAACTGAAAATTGAGGCTCAACAGGAGGAGAGGAGGGCAGAGAGAGAAGCCAAACAAGCTGAGGCTGAAAGAGCAGCCAAACAGATTGAAGCTGAAAGAACAGCCAAACAAATTCAAGCAGAAGCTGAGAGGGCAGCCAAACAAGCAGAAGCTGAAAGAGCAGCCAAACAAGTGGAAGCTGAAAGAGCTTTGGCTGAAAAGAAACTATTGTTGGCTCATGAACTGAGTCTCAAGGAGCTGGAGATCAAGGCAAGACAGTCTGAATCCAGCAATAATGGTGGCAGCATACAGACAGGACCTGCTGGAGAAAAGAAGGTTCGTATACCCAAAAATGTGGTGCCCAGTTTTGTGGTGGGAGATGACATAGATAAATGGTTAGCTGCTTATGAAGTTGCACTAAGGGCTCATGAGGTTCCTGAAGGGCAATAGGGGGTAGCTATGTGGGGTTATGTGCCGCCATTGGGGAGGGACACACTTCTCATATTGGATCCACCGGATCAAAACATATACCCACTTCAGAAAGCCACTTTACTTGCCAAGTTTGGGCTGACCCCTGAGGGATACCGTCAGAGGTTCAGGGACAGCACCAAACAAACCACACAAACATGGGTAGATTTCTTTGATTTCTCCAGTAAGGCACTGAATGGATGGGTGCGGGGCAACAAAGTAGCAGATTATAAAGGTTTATATGACTTGATTCTGAGAGAGCATATGCTTAATGTTACTTATACAGATTTGCGCCAGCACCTAGTGGATAGTAAGCTGACTGATCCCAGGAAGCTTGCTGAGGAGGCGGACCTCTGGGTTAGCACCAGAGTGTCCAAAAAGGTACCTGGGGGGGACTCCCACAAAGGTGGTCAGGGTTCCCAACAGAAGAAAGAGGGGGGAGATAAACTTACAGATAAGGAACTCTCTAAAGGCCCCCAAAAGAATTCCCAGGGAGGGGGTGGCAACCCTTCCTTTTCCAAATTTGGGAAAAAGCCAGGGACATTTGACAAGTCAGGGAAATCTATCCCCAAATGCATGGAGTGTTACCAGTATGGTCACTACAAAGGCGATCCACAGTGCCCCAAGAGGGCACCGTCCACTACCGGACAGGCACCTCGGTTGACTAGTGTAGCACTCGGGGGGGAGATGGACCCAACTAGCTTTGGGGAGCAGGTAGAGATTTCCCTAGTGTCCCTGGGAGAAGGAGAAATGGTGCCCATGTCCCACATGCCCAGAAATACTTCCAAGTACCGGCAGTGGGTCACCATTGATGGGCAGAGGGTGGAGGCTCTGCGTGACACAGGAGCCAGTATGACTACTATCAAGAGTCAGCTGGTGTCAACAGAGCAGATAGTACCTAATACATTCCACCAGGTCAGAGTCGCTGACAATCGCGAGAGTCACCTACCGGTGGCTCTGGTTCCCTTTGAGTGGGGGGGGGGTCTCTGGTACTCTGAAAGTAGCTGTGAGTCCTGCCATGCCTGTAGATTGTCTGTTAGGCAATGACCTTGAGCACACTGCTTGGAAAGAAGTGGAGCTCAGGTCTCACCTGGAGATGTTAGGGTTACCTGAGTGGGTCTGCATGACCACACGGTCCATGGCTGAACGAGAGGGAAGTCAAGGGCATCTGGAGCCTGGAACGATGGCCCAGAGAGCTGCCAGGAGGAGGGACCAGGGGTGCGGGAAACCGGCCCCAGCTGTTCCCACAGTGGCTGACGGGGCTCCTGAGGAGGAGGCTCCCGAGCCAACTGGGGAAGACATTGCCGCCCTAGGTGACTTACCTGAGCTTGCTGGCTGGCAAGTTGAGGGTGGACCCACCAGGGAGGAATTCTGCAAGGCGCAGAAAGAATGTCCCACTCTGGAAGGTTTGAGGAAACAAGCCTCAAACCAGGCAGCAGGCGACGCCTCTGGCGATCACCACCTATATTGGGAGAATGACCTCGTCTACAGTGAGCCTAAGGTTCCGGGCTTTGGGGCAGCACGTATGCTGGTGGTCCCCCAATGTTACCGAACCTTCCTACTGGGACTGGCTCACGACATTCCCCTGGCAGGACATTTGGGGCAGGGCAAGACCTTTAACAGGCTTGTCACCCACTTTTATTGGCCCAAAATGAGGACACACTCAGACAAGTTCTGCAGATCCTGTCCTACCTGCCAGGCCAGTGGTAAAGCAGGAAAAAGGGTTAAAACCCCCCTAATTCCACTTCCTGTCGTTGGCACCCCCTTTGAAAGGGTGGGCATCGACATTGTTGGTCCCTTAGACCCCAAAACTGCCTTAGGCAACAGGTTCATCCTGGTTTTGGTGGACCATGCCACCCGTTACCCAGAGGCAATCCCTCTGAGGACAGTAACTGCACAGGTGGTGGCCAGAACCCTGATGGGGATATTTACTCGTGTGGGATTCCCCAAGGAAATAGTGTCTGACAGAGGCACTAACTTCATGTCTGCATACATGAAGTCTCTGTGGGATGCGTGTGGTGTAACTTACAAGTTCACCACACCCTATCACCCCCAGTCGAATGGTCTTGTGGAGAGATTCAACAAGACCCTGAAAGGCATGATTGGTGGCCTCCCTGAGGCCATGAGGCGTAAGTGGGACGTCCTCTTACCATGCCTTCTCTTTGCTTACAGAGAGGTCCCCCAGAGAGGGGTAGGGTTCAGTCCCTTTGAACTTCTCTACGGGTACCCTGTCAGGGGACTCTTAAGCATTGTCCAGGAGGGATTGGAGAAAGCTCCAAAGACACCCCCTCAGGATGTGGTCAGCTATATGTTGGCCCTCCGCAACCAGATGACCCGCTTCTGGAAAGAAGCCCAAGATAACCTTGAGGCCAGTCAAGAGGTGATGAAACAATGGTATGGCCAGAAGGCCACCCTGGTAGAGTTTCAACCTGGAGACAAAGTGTGGGTAATGGAGCCAGTAGAGCCCAGAGCTCTCCAGGACCGCTGCTCTGGCCCATTTGAAATAAAGGAGCGGAAAGGGGAGGCCACTTACCTAGTGGACCTCAAAACCCCTAGGAATCCCCTAAGGGTGCTCCATGTGAACCGACTAAAAGCTCATTTTGAGAGGTCGGAGATCAACATGCTTCTGGTCACAGATGAAGGAACGGAAGAGGAGAGTGAACCTCTCCCCGACCTCCTCTCTGCCCAAGAAGGTGATGGGTCAGTAAGCGGGGTCATTCTGTCTGACTCCCTGACTCTAAATCAGAAAGGAGACTGCTATGAGCTGTTGGAGCAGTTCTCCCCCCTGTTCTCCCTTACTCCTGGACTGACCCACCTCTGTGTTCATGATATTGACACTGGTGACAGTCTCCCTGTGAAAAACAAAATTTACAGGTTGTCGGATAAGGTGAAGGCCAGCATCAAGGAGGAGGTCTCCAAGATGTTGACTCTAGGGGTTATTGAGAAATCCAGTAGTCCCTGGGCCAGCCCAGTGGTATTGGTCCCTAAGGCTACTGCCCCAGGTGCGAAGCCAGAACTCCGGTTCTGTGTGGACTACCGGGGTCTCAACTCAGTCACACGAACTGATGCTCACCCCATCCCCCGAGCTGATGAGCTCGTGGACAGGCTAGGCGCTGCCAAGTTCCTGAGTATATTTGATCTTACTTCAGGGTACTGGCAGATCGCCCTAACTGAGGGGGCCAAGGAAAGATCCGCATTTTCAACCCCAGATGGCCATTACCAGTTCTGGGTGATGCCGTTTGGGTTGAAAAATGCCCCTGCTACCTTCCAACGGTTGGTTAACGGGGTCCTAGCTGGCAAGGATGCCTTCTGTGCAGCCTACCTGGATGACATAGCTGTCTACAGTTCCAGCTGGGAGGAACACCTGCTTCACCTCAAGGAGGTGCTTCAGGCCCTGCAACAGGCAGGCCTGACCATCAAGGCCAGTAAGTGCCAGATTGGGCAGGGTTCCGTGGTGTACTTGGGACACCTAGTGGGTGGTGGCAAGGTGCAGCCACTCCAGGCCAAGATTGAAACTATCAAGGCCTGGCAACCACCCCGAACGCAGACTGAGGTGAGAGCCTTTCTAGGCCTCACAGGATACTACCGCCGATTTGTCAAGGGCTATGGTACCATTGTAACACCCTTGACAGAACTCACTTCCAAGAAACAACCTAGGTTGGTGAATTGGACAGAGGCTTGTCAGAAAGCCTTTGACGCCCTGAAGGAAGCCATGTGCACGGCCCCCGTACTCATGGCCCCTGACTACTCCCAGGAATTTATCGTGCAGACAGACGCTTCAGAGCATGGCATAGGGGCAGTCCTAGCACAGCTAAATGAGGAGGGCAGAGATCAACCGGTAGTCTTTATTAGCAGAAGGCTATTACCACGGGAACAGAGGTGGAGTGCTATTGAACGAGAAGCTTTTGCTGTGGTCTGGGCACTGAAGAAGCTAAGACCCTACCTGTTTGGGACTCACTTCCGGGTTCAGACAGACCACAGGCCCCTCAGATGGCTCATGCAGATGAGGGGTGAGAATCCAAAACTCTTGAGGTGGTCCATTTCCCTACAGGGGATGGACTTTACGGTGGAACATCGCCCAGGGGTTGACCACGCCAATGCTGATGGCCTCTCCAGGTACTTCCGCCTTAGCGATGAGAGCTCCCAGGAGGTCGGGTAGCTCTCCCCACTTTCAGCTGGGGGGGACACATGTTAGACCTGACAGCCTTAGGGTAGTCACCCCTAACTTTTTGCCTGCCTCCCTCCACTTTTTGGACACTGTTTTTGCTGGTTTATAGACTCTGCGCACTTTACCACTGCTAACCAGTGCTAAAGTGCATATGCTCTCTCCCTTAAAACATGGTAACCTTGAATCATACCTGATTGGACTATTAATTTACTTATAAGTCCCTAGTAAGGTGCACTTTATGTGCATAGGGCTGGTAAATTAAATGCTACTAGTGGGCCTGCAGCACTGGTTGTGCCACCCACTTAAGTAGCCCCTTTTTCTTGTCTCAGGCCTGCCATTGCAAGGCCTGTGTGTGCAGTTTCACTGCCACCTCGACTTGGCATTTAAAAGTACTTGCCAAGCCTAGAACTCCCCTTTTTCTACATATAAGTCACCCTTAATGTGTGCACTAGGTAACCCCTAGGGCAGGGTGCTGTGTAGGTAAAAGGCAGGACATGTACCTGTGTAGTTATATGTCCTGGTAGTGTAAAACTCCTAAATTCGTTTTCACACTACTGTGAGGCCTGCTTCCTTCATAGGCTAACATTAGGGCTGCCCTCATACACTGTTGAAGTGGCAGCTGCTGATCTGAAAGGAGCAGGAAGGTCATATTTAGTATGGCCAGAATGGTAATACAAAGTCCTACTGACTGGTGAAGTCGGATTTAATATTACTATTCTAGAAATGCCACTTTTAGAAAGTGAGCATTTCTTTGCACTTAAATCCTTCTGTGCCTTACAATCCACGTCTGGCTGGGCTTGGTTGACAGCTCCTTGTGCATTCACTCAGACACACCCCAAACACAGGGTACTCAGCCTCACTTGCATACATCTGCATTTTAAATGGGTCTTCCTGGGCTGGGAGGGTGGAGGGCCTGCTCTCACACAAAGGACTGCCACACCCCCTACTGGGACCCTGGCAGACAGGATTAAACTGAAAGGGGACCTGGTGCACTTCTTAGCCACTCTTTGAAGTCTCCCCCACTTCAAAGGCACATTTGGGTATAAAACAGGGCCTCTTCCCTACCTCATCAGACACTTGCTGGAGAAGAAACCTGAACCAGAAACTACATCCTGCCAAGAAGAACTGCCTGGCTGCTCAAAGGACTCACCTGTCTGCTTTCTACAAAGGACTGCTGCCTTGCCGTTGCCCTGCTGCCTTGTTGAACTCTTGTCTGGCTGTGAAAGTGCTCTCCAAGGGCTTGGATAGAGCTTGCCTCCTGTTCCCTGAAGTCTCAGGACCAAAAAGACTTCTCTCTTTTACTTGGACGCTCCGTGCGCTGAAAATTTCAACGCACCGCTGGTTCCGCGGCAAGAAAAACGCCGCACACCGACGCTGATCAACGCGACGCTCTTGGGACGATCGAAAATCCGACACACGGCCTCGCAAGGACAACGCCGCCCGACCTCTAGAGGAGAAATCGACGCGACGCCTGCCGTGAGATCGTAATTTCAACGCGCAGCCCCGCAGATCGACATCCAGAGGAGAAATCGACGCGACGCCTGCCGTGAGATCGTAGTTTCGACGCGCAGCCCCGCAGACCGACGCGCAGCCGGAGAACAAGCAGGAAAATCCACGCACAGACCCGGGACATCTGGTAATCCCCGCGATCCACAGAAAGAGACTGTCTGAGTGCCGGAAAACGACGCCGACTTCCCCGCGTGGAAAATAACTACGCAAGTCCGTGTGTGCTGGGGAGAAATCGACGCACACACCCTTTTTCCACGCACCTCTTCTCTTGTGACCCTCTGAGGAGATTTTTCCACTCCCAACCAGGTACTTGTGCTTAAAAGAGACTTTGTTTACATTCTGAAGACTTAAGACACTTTATATCACTGTACTGTGATATTTCTACAATTTTCCATTGCAACTTTATTCATTTTGACCTACAATCATCCTGATAAATATTATATATTTTTCTAAACACTGTGTGGTGTATTTTTGTGGTGCTATATGGTGGTATTGTATGATTTATTGCACAAATACTTTACACATTGCCTTCTAAGTGAAGCCTGACTGCTCGTGCCAAGCTACCAGAGGGTGGGCACAGGATAATCTTGGATAGTGTGTGACTTACCCTGACTAGAGTTTTGCTTGGACAGAGGGTAACCTGACTGCCAACCAAAAACCCCATTTCTAACACTTACTCTATCATGAAGGACGCCTTGCTCCCAGTATATGGTCTCACCCCTGCGCAGTATAAGAACAAGTTTAGGTCCTATAAGAAGAAGGAATCCCAAACATGGTTGGAATGTGTTCATTCTTTTTGCAGGTCACTGGATGGTTGGGTGAAGGGCAATATGGTGACAAAATATGAGGGGCTTTACAATTTAATTGCTTGGGAGGACTTGTACAGTTCATGTTTACCAGAGCTGCACCAGGATCTTATTGACAGCAAGCTGACTGATCCCAGGAAGCTTGTGCAAGAAGCTGACTGTTGGGAGAGCACCAGGGTCCACAAGAGGTATGGGGGGGACCACACCAAGGGTAGGCAGAGTCCCTCTTAGAAGGAAAGGGGGGGAAAGGGTAAACAGGGGGAGTTCTCTGAAGGGCCCCAACCTAGTACCCAAGTTAAGGATTCCCAGCCCCCAGTGAAAAGAAACAATGGTTCTCCAAAGAGAAACCTATGGAGGGGGGTCCCCCTGTAAGTGTTATGCATGTGAGAAAGTGGGTCATGTGAGAGGGGATCCCAAATGTCCCAAGGGTACACCGGCACCCACTGGTGCTCAGTCACAGGGATTGGCCAGTGTAGCGCTTGGGGAGGAGTTGGTTCCAGGTGGGTGGGAGCCAACTGAGATGGCGCCTGTCTCACTAGGAGACAGTGAGATGATCCAGAGAACCCTAGTGCCTGAAAAAACTAAAAAGTACATGCAGTGGTTGACCATTGATGGGCAGAGAGTGGAAGCTCTGAGAGACACAGGAGCCAGTGTTACTACAGTGAGGAATCACCTGGTGTCTGAAGAGCAGATAGATCCCCATGTACCGCACCAAGTAGTTGCAGTGGACAACTCAGAGCACCTGAGCAAGAGTGGCGCAGGTTCCCTTAGAATGGGGGGAGTCTCAGGTCCCTTGACGGTAGCTGTGAGTCCAACCATGCCTGTGGATTGTTTACTTGGCAATGACATGGAGGATTCCCCTTGGAAGTAGGTGAATCACAGGTCACACTTGGAGATGTTGGGTCTGCCTGGGTGGGTATGCGTATCTACCAGGTCAATGGCAGCCCGTCAGGGTGGTCTGAAGCCCCTAGAGCCTGAAACAGTGGCCCAGAGTGCTGCCAAAAAGAGGAAGGGCAAGGGGTGTGGGAAACAGGCCCCAGAAGTTCCCACAGTCCCAGAGGAGGCAGAGCCTGAGGTTGATGCATCAGAGCCTACAGGGGAACAGGTGGCTGAGCTGGGGAGGTCACGGAGCTGTCACAGTGGCAACAGGTGGGGGGAGGCATTCTGTGAGGCACAGAAGGTATACCGTACTTTTGAGGGTTTGCAGCAGCAGGCTGCAGACCAGGCAGCTAGCAAGGAGCCAGGATCTCACCTGATCTATTAGGAGGTGAGCCTAAGGTTGCTGAGCCTGGGTCAGCCTGTGTGCTGGTGGTACCCCAGTGCCTCAGATCCTTCCTACTGGGTCTGCCTCATGATGTGCCTTTAGCTGGACATTTGGGGCAAGACAAGACCTTTGACAGGTTTGTCACCCACGTTTACTGCCCCCTAATGCTCAGGCACTCACATACATATTGTAGGTCTTGCCAGACTTGTCAGGTAAGTGGCAAGAGTGGCAGGAAGTGCAAAGCACTCCTCTAACCTTTTCCAGTGGTTAGTACACCCTTTGAAAGGGTGGGTATTGACACTGTGGGGCCCCTGGATCACAAGACAGCCATGAGCAAAAGGTGAATCCTGGCCTTGGTGGACCATGCCACCCGGTACCCAGAAGCCATTCCGATGAGGTAAATCACCTCCCCTATGATGGGTAGTGTTGGACTTTTTTGCTTATGCAGGGTCATCCCAAGTCTTTTTGCCTCCTGCCTCCTATTTTCCTTGACCTGTCACTGTAGGCTTTTGAACTCTGAGCACTTAACCACTGCTAACCAGTGTTAAAGTGCATATGCTCTCTGTGTAAATTGTATTGTTGATTGGTTTATCCATGATTGGCATATTTGATTTACTAGTAAGTCCCTAGTAAAGTGCACTAGAGGTGCCAGGGCCTGTAAATCAAATGCTACAAGTGGGCCTGCAGCACTGGTTGTGTCACCCACATAAGTAGCTCTGTATTCATGTCTCAGACCTGCCACTGCAGAGTCTGTGTGTGCAGTTTTAACTGTAAATTCGACCTGGCAAGGCCTAAACCTTCCCTTTTCTTACATGTCAGACACCCCTAAGGTAGGCCCTAGGTAGCCCCAAGGGCAGGGTGCAGTATATGGTTAAGGTAGGACAGTAATGTGCTTTATATGTCCTGACAGTGAAATATTGCAACATTTATTTTTCACTGTTGCAAGGCCTGTCCCTTTCATGGGTTACCATGGGAGCTACCTTTAAATCTGATTAAAATGTAGAATTCCCTTTGGGAGCGGATAGACATTTGGAGTTTGGGGTCTCTGAGCACACAATTTAAAAATACATCTTTTAGTAAAGTTGATTGTAAGATTGTGTGTTTGAAAATGCCACTTTTAGAAAGTGAGCATTTTCTTGCTTATACCATTTCTGTGACTCTGCCTGTTTGTGGATTCCCTGTCTGGGTCAGTTTGACAGTTGGGCTGGTTGCACCTCACACTAGACAGTGACACAAAGGGAGCTGGGGTGTAGCCTCCATATCCTGATAAGCCATCTGTGCTAACAGGGCGGGAGGAGTGGTCACTCACACCTGAAAGGGCTGTGCCTGCCCTCACACAATGCAGTCTCCACCCCCCTGGTCAGTGTCTGGGGCCTGGCCTGGGCAAGGCAGGATTTCACATTCAAAAGAGACCTTACTTTGAAGTAGGCCTTCTTCAAAGGAGAAATTGGGTATAAGAAGGGCACCCAAAACCACAGACTTTAGAAACACTTATGGAAATAAGAGTAACCTGCACCTGGAGAAGAGCTGAAGAGCTGAGGATAAGTGCTGCCCCTGCCTTTGACTGTGCTTTGTTGCGCTATCCTGCAGTTGCTTTTTCTGTCTGTGAAAGGGGACAAAGACTGTACTTTGTTGTGCATTCCTGCTTGGCAAGAATCTCCATGGGCTTGAATTGTTGAAGTCTCAGGGCCAACAAAGACTTCTTCTGCCAGCACCTGGACTCTTACTGAGACTCCTGCCATGCCAAGTGGTGCCCTATCCAGTCTCAGGGCCCATGAAAGGTGAAGTTTGCACATGTATGAGTGCAAAATTGCTTCAGTTCTGATTGTAGGTTTCAGAGAGAAATGTTGCCCTCATAAATGTCTGTATTCATTTAGCTGCAAAAAAAGAGTTTAGAATTAGGCCTTACATGATTACACTATTCTACAATAAAATTAAAAGTAATGTTGGAAAAAATGACATTTATTTAGTTTTGTCACCAGCCTTACTTGGTATTTTCTGTTTGAAATGTAGTTACTGATGTCCGAGTGTGGTTGTGGTAGGGCTGGGGACGCGGAATGAGACTGAAGCTACCAATGTGTTGAATTCCGAACCTTCCAATAACATGGTCTATGAACATCTTTTACATCTTCTTTCGAGATTCTCTTAGATGACTT
This sequence comes from Pleurodeles waltl, assembly GCF_031143425.1. NCBI lineage: Eukaryota > Metazoa > Chordata > Amphibia > Caudata > Salamandridae > Pleurodeles > Pleurodeles waltl. The sequence continues at coordinate 953,735,873 of NC_090449.1, forward strand.
ACGACCTGCTTAGCTATTTATTGAAATTGTGTATTTGGCAATTAAAGTGGATGATGGGCTTTGCCTGTGGGTCATTTCGTCAGCCATGCGGCCACCTTCCGGGACTATTGAGATGAATGGATTTCATCAGGAGACATGTTGCTGCACATCCCTGTTTGGTGACATTGATTAATCTCTGCTTGTGGATGGTTACTTTCTCGTCAGTGTGTTTATCGGTGCATGGCATGCAACTTGGAAATGGAAGCGTGACATGATTGTGTCAAAAGAATTTAAATTGGGCCAAGGCTTCTGAGGATCTTCCTGGCACAGCTGACAAGAAGATAGAGCCAACTGAAATTCCATGCTGAAATCGGGGTTAATAGTTCTTTAAATAGACAGCTCCAATGTGTTCAGAGGTGGTCTTCATGCGAATCCATCATCAGTCTATGCATTTGCCACGGACGTAATGTATAAACGTTAGACATTTAATAATAATCTAAAAGGAGATTATTATAGTGATTTAATTTCAGAACTAATTAACGTGTTTTCATTAGTTTTCTGCGGTAGACTTTTTCGTGTTTAGTTAAGTGTGTTTTTTTGTTGTGTAACTACTGGCACATATTTAGCTTGTTTGTGTTCATCTGCGCTCCTGATGGATATGTTTGCAAAACAAGTCTTCTTTACTATAAAACTGGGAAACACCACAAATAATGTCAGACATATTAAGACAATCAAATTCATAACACAATTCGATTTACTAAATCTCTCGAATACGACTCTCGGTGCTGGTGGTTCTTGCCAGTGGTTGTTTGTGCACTTGCATGGTACAATGCCAATGCACGTGTACCATCGAGTAATGGAGTGACAGCAAACCTCTTTAAAATGATATTTAAAGGGTCCTTCCGGTTCATGATGCTTCAATTCATAAGAAACACCAGTTGACATCACCAAACGAACGCGCTAGTAGGCTATTGTTTCTGATAGAGATGCAGGATTGTTCAATTGTGAATAATCGTTCAACATTAACACATCATTAGTAAAAACAGCTTAGCAAAGTCTCAGTAGTGCAAGATTCAACAAAGCAAGAACCCAGTCATTTGTCTATTTGTGTCAAATATTAGTGAACACCTTAACTAACATAGAATTAGAATAAGCATGTTGGGCTTCATGCAAAACAATTTAGCAAACGCAAATTTAGAAAACATCTAAATGTTCAAAGGATTTTTTTTCCTTTACGCTGGATGACCTCTTCAAAAACTACCAATCGACATCATAAGAGTAACGCACATTCAGATATTTCAACGAACTGACCACAAATATTATGAAACCTCCAGACAAAACACCTTAGATCTGAATAGACATTATTGAATGGATTGATAAATTAAGATATTTTAAGGAGTCTTAGTAAAATGGTTAGGTGCTACAAAACGGCGATGTGCGTTTACCAACTCTTACATGAACTTAAATGTAGATTCCACCCTATTGTTACTGAAAGCATACACTGGTCATCTCTTTCTAGCAAATGCATGCTTCCATCGTTTTGCTACCAATGTCAAATCTTTGGATGACAATAGAGATTTCTATGATTTATCATAACGAACTTCCTTCTTCACATCTGCATCTAAAGTCTAAATAACAGTTGGCACGCACTTTATATAGCAGTGGTCTTCCAACTTTTTTAATTCAGCCCTCCCACAGTGGAAAAAACATCATCAGGCCTCTCAGAATGTTTCACAATTATTAAAATAAATAGGCAATGTTTAAATGTGTCTACGCTTATTTAAACATTGCAATTAAATTGACGCCAAACTTAGTAACTAAAGAATATACTCCTATGTTATCTTCATGTAAGTTTGTTAACATAGATTTCCACATAGGAATAGGAATGATAAGCCATGGGAGCGAGAGGAAGGTGCCCTGTGGTAAACTGTAACTGGGCAATCTAACACTAAAAATGTAAAAGCGTTTGTATGTCGAATCCCTGGATCATCCTCGGCAGCCTGATCAAGCAAAAAGACTTTGCTCACACAAATGCCAGAGACACTTATGCAATGGTTAATCAAAACATATTAGAAACAAGGAACACATGTAGGGACTTAAAATATGTAACATAGCACATGGGCACCTAGCTAGTTAAAAATAAAATATGTAATGGATAAAACACACAAAAATTAGAAAAAGAACATCTAGGAATTAAAATGGTTGTATGTTTACTTCAGCCACTTTTACTAGCATTGTCTTCTTTCTCATGACCTAACTTTACCATATCAAAAACTTAACATCAACTGTAAATTAAATAAAAACATGAAACCATAACTTTATGATATTAAATCAGATGTGTTGGATTTTTTTCCTTATGCAGGGTGAACCACAATTTTTGCCTCCTGCCTCCACTTTTTTCTGACCTGTCTTTGTTGGCTTTAGAACTCTGAGCACTTTACCACTGCTAACCAGTGCTAAAGTGCATATGCTCTCTGTGTAAATTTTGTTGTTGATTGGTTTATCCATGATTGGCATATTTGATTTACTAGTAAGTCCCTAGTACATTGCACTAAAGGTGCCCAGGGCCTGTAAATCAATTGCTACTAGTGGGCCTGCAGCACTGGTTGTGCCACGCACATTAGTAGCCCTGTAAACACGGCTCAGACCTGCTACTGCAGTGTCTGTGTGTGCAGCTTTAAACTGCCAATTCGACTTGGTAAGTATACTCACTAGCCAGGCCTACACCTTCTGTTTTCTTACATGTAAGACAACCCTAAGGCAGGCCCTAGGTAGCCCCATGCAATTTATGTTTAAGGCATGACATATACTAAGGTGTTTTATATGTCCTGACGGTGAAATACTGTCAAATTCGGTTTTCACTGTTGCAAGGCTTATCTCTCTCATAGGTAAACCTGTGGGCTGCCTTTAAAAATGATTAAAGCGTAGATTCCCTTTGGGTGAAGATAGGCATGTGGAGTTTGGGGTCTCTGAGCTCACAATTTAAAAATACATCTTTTAGTAAAGTTGGTTTTGAGATTGTGTGTTTGAAAATGCCACTTTTACAAAGTAGGCATTTTCTTGCTTAAACCATTCTGTGACTCTGCCTGTTTGTGGATTCCCTGCTTTGCACCTCTCTCTAGACAGTGACACAAAGTGAGCTGGGGTGTAGCCTGCATATCCTGATGAGCCATCTGTGCTAGAAGGGAGTGGAGGAGTGGTCAATTACACCTGAAACGGCTGTGTCTGCCTTCACAAAATGCAGTCTCCAATCCCCTGGTGCATGTTTGGGGCCTGGCCTGGGCAAGGCAGGATTTCACAAACAAGAGAGACTTTCCTTTGAAGTACGCCTACTTCAAAGTCAGAACTGGGTATAAGAAGGGCACCCAAACCCCTGGAAATTAGATCACTTCTGGAAATCAAGAGGAACCTCTGCCTGCAGAAGAGCTGAAGAGCTGAGGAGAAGTGCTGCCTTGCCTGTGACTGTGCTTTGTGGCGCTATCCTGGAGTTGCTGCTTCTGCCTGGTGAAAGGGGACAAAGACTGGACTTTGTTGTGCATTCTCGCTTGTGAAGAAATCTCCAAGGGCTTGTCCTGAGCTTGCCTCCTATTGTTGGAGTCTCAGGACCATCAAAGACTTCTCCATCCAGCACCTGGACTCTCTGCTGAGACTCCTGCCCTGCCAAGTGGTGCCCTATACAGTTCCTGGGGCCTTGGAAGGTGAAGCTGGCAGACCAAGAATGAAAATCAACTCACAGACCACCGTGCAGGGAAAATTTCAACGCACATTCCAAGACGTGGCTGAGAAACAACACACTGCCAGCTTCGCGGTTGAAATCGTTGAGATCGACGCATGCAGCTGGAGAAGCGACGCACAACTCCTGCTGATAGAGGATGATAACGTTGCAACCTACATAACGAGGTTTTGCTGATACCGTGTGGCAGGATTTTTGAAGCAAACATCGCTGGGCATGGAAAAACGATGCAAAGCCTGCCCGGACCCGAGGTGCCTGTCCGGATCGACACATTGCTCTCCTGCGGAGTGGAAAAATGACGCACGCCAACCCAACGGGAGGAGGAACAACGCACCGTCTCACTTGTGAGTGAGAAATCAATGCATCGCTGACATTTCCCAACGCACGCTTGTGCGTGCGGTGTTATTTTGATGCAACCCAGGTACTTTTTCATGCTAACAACGTTAGCACTGTTTCCTAAGGATTTAAGACTCCTTTTGCCTTTTAATTCATAACTTGACTTGTGTATTGTGGATTTTTGTCATTTTGGTCTTGTTTCGTTCAGATAAATATTATCTATTTTTCTAAACGTGTGTTGTGTCATTTTCTAGTGTTTTCACTGAGTTACTGTGTGTGTTGGTACAAATACTTTACACCTATACTCTGAAGTTGAGCCTGCCAGCTTGTGCCAAGCTACCAAAAGGGTAGGTGGGGGTTAGCTGAGGGTGATTCGCCTTTACCCTGACTAGAGTGAGGGTCCTGGCTTGGACAGGGGGTACCCTGACTGCCAACCAAAGACCCCAATTCTCACAAGATGTAATTTAATTACATATTTATCAGTGCTATTGCAATATGACTTAAATTAGTTCACACACTAAACATAATTACATTAAAATAATCATAAACTGTACTCTAATGCTAATTCTTCGACTTGGTCGTCTCTGCAGAGTCATCCCCAAGCTTTTTGCCTTAAACCTCCTGTTTTCTGAATGCATTTTTGTTAGATAATAAGACTCTATGCACTCCACCGCTGCCAAACCAGTGCTAAATTCTTGTGCTCTCTCCTTTAAGGATGGCTAACTAGGCTTACATCTAATTGGCACATTTAATTTACTTACAAGTCCCTCGTAAAGAGGAACTACCTGTACCCAGGGCCTCTAAATTAAATACTACTAGTGAGCCTACAGTACTTATTGTGCCACCCACTTAAGTAGCCTTTCAAAATATGTCCCAAGGCTGTGCGCGGAGTTTCATACCGCCAGGTCGACCTGGCAAAATAAAGCTTTTGCCTGGCCTAGATCTTCCTTTCTAATACAAATAAATCACCCCCAAGGAGTGCCTTGTTAGAAATTGGGTCTTTAGTTGGCAGAGGTATGCACCCTGTCCAAGTAGCAACCACAATCTTAGCCAGGGTAAGTCAGTTACATGCCATAAATTAACCTGTGCTATCTCTCTGGTGACAGGATGACTTTTGGGGATGTGCCTACCAACTGTACAATCTCCCAAAGTGCACCACCTGTCAAAGATGATGTAACACACACCTAGGCCTGTCCTTTCCATTTTCAGAATAGCACAAATCCTAGTGGGGAAAACTTGTTTCAGAACTAGTTTGCAAGGGGAGTTTCTCATTTCTTAAGACACAACCTCATAGGTGTGCTGAGAGCTCTGCCAAGGGGAAGAAAGGCCAATGTGTCACTCTGGGATACCTTCTGCAGAACACATCTGGACTTGTGGAACACAGAAGAAGGGCTACAAACCCCCCATTTGCTCAAGGCCTCTGGTGATACCTCATTTTACTGCCCCTATGCTGCAACCTGGAAGGCAAAACGTGTTGAGAGGCAGATGTAAACTGGATGACCTGGAAGCTGATCGGACCGAGCCATCAAGATGTTTATGCAGTTGCCATAGTTTTGCTGCCTTAAGATAGGTAAAAAATGAAAATAAGTGTAAAGTGACAGGAATCCCATTCAGGAGCACAGTGCATGCAATATTGATAATGAAAACCAAGCGTTACCAAAAGTCATTTTCGATCAGACTACATACACTATTAAGCTGTTTTTGATGGGACTTTCCTAAAATAAATGAGCAATTGGAATTTTTTATCCATACCACATATTCTAAATAAATATGATGTACAGCCTGGCTGCAGAAAACATTCAATTTTAAAGGCTTGTACTACAGTGTCAGGTATTAAGTCTCGGTGTAGAGACTGATGATTTACTAGAGTGACAGATAATTTAGAATGTAAAAGAATGTCCTATTAAAATTAAAATATGCAGCTATAGCCTGAAGAGTAGGTGCCTAGGCATTGCAGAGATCATAAATCACAGATGTCCAAATAAAAAATGTAGTTGAGGGGATAAGGCCAATGGCAAGTAAATATGGGGTTGAGGGATGGGGCCATCTTTGGGGGGAGGGAGAGAGAGAGCCAGTTCACAGAAAAAAACAAAGGTTAAAGTAAAGTTATAATTATGTGAATATGAAAGCACATAAATTCACCAGTTATAGTTAGCAGAGCTAACTATAACATGGGCCACAACAATACGGTTCTTATGACCTCAAATATTACATCCCTCATGACTTTCTATGATATAATTTATGACATCATTCATGACATTTCAAATGACATAATTGATGACAAAGGCTGTGTGTTGCAGGGGGTTGGCCACAGGACCTTGTTTTGTTAAAGGAAAGGGCAGACAAGTGCCTCCCTCCCCAAGCCTTATTAGATCATTAGGACCCCTTCCCCCAAGTCCTTTTTTTATAGGGGAGGGGGTCAAGTGGCCACCATCCCCGGGCGTTATTAGGTCCTGGGGACCCCATCACATAGGCTGTCCTGGCTGTCTTTTTTTTTTAACTAAAGGGGAGGGGGACCACATGTCCCCCCCACCTTTGTTAGGCTCTGAAGACCCCATCCCCAGGGCCACTACTTAAAATAAAGGGGAATGAGGTCTGCATGGCCCTCTCTCTGAGCCTTGCTAGTCCCTGGGGACCCCATCATCCAGGATTGTTTTTTTTTAAATAAAGGGGATGGAGGCCCTCCCTGAGCCTCATTAGGCCCTCAGAACCCCTTCCCCCAGTGGCACTACTAAAATTCAGCAGGAGGCTGAATGGCCACCCTCTCTGACCTGGTTAGGCCCTGGGTATCCCAACCCTCTAGTTTTCAAAATTAGAGGGGAGTATGACCACATGGCCCCCTCACTGAGCCTTGTCAGACTCTGGGGACTTCATCCGGTGTGGGCAGGGAAATCGCTATGTCCAAGGGGTAGGCTCCCCAGGATATAGCCAGTAAGCTGACCCTAAGGGGTGGGGTCCCAGGGCCATTATTGGCTCAGAGAGGGGGGCCATGTGGCCCTAGCCCCATTTTTTTAAAAACTGGCAGCGGGGTGGGCTCCCCGGGGACTCTTATGGATCGGGGAGGGGGCTGAGTAGTGGTACGAAATATAACTGATGAATTTCTGTTTTTTTTTTTTAGTTCAAAATGTTAATGTTTTCACTGAGAAATTCACCTAACTATAACGTTACTTTAACTTTTGGGTTTTTCTCTCCTTTCATCAAGGAACTGAACACTGCTAGCCAGAACTGGTGCATACCAAGGGGCATATTTACAAGGAACTGGCGCACTGGCTCCAATGCGCCAGTTTCCTTATGCTGCCATGCGGCCCCCCTAATAACACCATGGAAGCACTGTATTTACATTACAGCACACAGTGGCTCTTGTTAGCACAACTGCACCAATATTTTTGGTGCAGTTGTGTTGCTTTGCTGGACCCGCACCAAACATTTTGGCACTAGCCTAGCAAAGCTCAAGGAGGCCCATAGGATATAGGACTAGCATCACTTTAACACCTGCCCAGGGCAGGCATTAAAAATGACTATAGAATGGTGCAGTGAAATCTCAGAGATTTCACTATACCATTTGTTTGGGCCTCCCTTCGAGGGAACACTTTCCTTGCATGGTACCATTGTGCCACTTTGTAAATACAGCATAGGGCGAGGGCCCGTTTAGTGCCACTGTAGCGACATATAAAATTATGCTACGGTAGCGCTGTGGGGCACAAGGGGCTTGTAAATATGCCCTGAGTGTTCTTGTATTCAATACTACATCGAACGTTGTGCACCCAAAGCGTTTTGGCTCGCGATTTCAGACCTCATCAGTCAGATACTATGGCAAGACAATGAATTTCAATAGAGATGTAGTAATGTGGATGGTGACACCAATTTGTTTGTTTCAGCGTATATATAAGTGTATATAAAAGTGAATTTCTATGTAAAAAAAAACTATTTCCTAAATATAACGTCCCTGTAATCTTTGATTTCTTTCAGTGAATTTCAATTTTTTTTTATGTTAAATAATTTGAATTACTTTACATCAATCCTATTACACTCTCACTGTGTAGGGGAAATGTGTGTACTGTGTTATTTCTCTGGTTAAATCTGTTGACCTGCAACCGGCTGAGGAATCATCACCTGCTGCTGCTCCATTGGGGCTTGAGGTATTTGAATTGGCTGTCTAAGTAACATTTGAACTTGTGGTTGCATCTGTTGCACCTAGGGTATCTGTAATTGTGTCAACTGCACCTGCTGAATGGGTTGGAAAACTTGCATCTGATTTATTTTGAAAATTTGGATTGTGACCTTTCATTCGTGGTCCTCTCATATTTTGGAAAGAATTTATATCACTCATTTGCTGAACAGTACCTCCCTGACTTACCCTCTGCAAGCGTGATACGATAACATTCTCTTCATCCCTTGTACATCACCCTGCACTACTACTATGTTCAAATCAGGACCATGGTTCACACTTCCCATTCCTCCACGACCGCTACCTCTGGCTTGATTTTGAAACAGTGCATTTCCCTGCTATTGCTGTTGTGTAAAACTTCCCTGTATTCCCGTTTGTGCCGATTTAATCTGTATCACCATCGCCTTCTCTTTCAACTTTCTCTGCTTCAACTCAGTCTCATCACTACAGTGCTTTGCATATTGTAACACCTAATCAATAGGTTTCACTTCCCAGCAAATCAAATGGCTCTTAATCATCTGGCTGATCTAAGGTCTAAATCCTTCGACAAATCTGAATACAAAATGAATCATGTCTTTCGGCTCAATTTTTTCTGTACCACTGTATTGTTTGAATGCCTGTAACAATCTCTCATCTTATGCATGTATGGATTATCTTCCTTCTTGGGCTGTCCTGTCTATTCCCTGCAAGTCAATGTTCTTGGGCAGAATTCTTGGCCCATATTTATACTTTATACTTTTTGACGTAAACCAGAGCTGGCGCTGGTTTGCGTAAAAAAATGTAACGCCGGCTAACGCCATTCCTACGTGCCAGGCAGGCGCCTTATTTAAGGATTGACATTAGCCAGCATAGGGGAAAATGGGGGTTGTGCGTCAAAAAATGGTGCAAGTCAGGTTTGAGTCAAAAATCATGCTTCAAATCGGACTTGTGCCATTTTTTGACGCACAACCCCCATTGAAACGACTCCTGTCTTAGTAAAGACAGGAGTCATGCCCCTTTGCCCAATCGTCATGCCCAGGGGACTCATGTCCCCTGGGCATGGTCATTGGGTACAGTGGCATGTAGGGGGGGACCAAATTAGGCCCCCATGCCACTTTAAAAAAATTAATAATTATACTTACCTCTACTTACCTGTACTTACCTGGGATGGGTCCCCCCCATCCATGGGTGTCGTCCAGGGTTGGGCGAAGGTGGCAGGGGGTGTCCCTGGGGGCAGGGAAGGGCACCTGTGGACTGCTTCCATGGTCAGAGACCATGGAAGTGAGCCCACAGGTCCCTTAACGCCTTCCCTCACCCAGGTGTTAAAAAACGGCGCACATCAGGCTGTGCGCTGCTTTTTAAGACCCACCCCCTCCTGTGTGTCAAAATGACGTGGGAGTATAAATAAGGCGCACATGCCTTAAAGTCATTTTTTGGACGGGAACGCCTACCTTGCAGGTCATTAACACAAGGCAGTTTCCTGCATCCAAAAAATGTCGCACAAGGAGGATTTTTTACGTCCGCAGGGTCGGGCATCATAGTATAAATATGGGGCAAGGTTTGCGCTGAATGTGCGTCAAAATGTTTGACGCACATTCGGCGCAAACAGTGTATAAATATGCCCCCTTGTTTTCAAACATTGGATCACCTTATAGTAATATTTCATTACGTCAGGGGATGGTGCACCAGTAATGGGATCTCTCTCTGGCTCTTTTGTTGGCCAATCTATATTCCTCTTGCATTTCACCCATAGGTCTGCTGGGACTACTATCCCTAACAGGGTGTTTAGGTCTTCTCATAGGCATTTTGCAAGCTTTACGAACCTGTCTGTCTGCTTGTTACATTCTACTGGGGTCTCTCTCAATCTGGGGTAGTCATTTGTGAATGACAAGATGCTACTTCTGCTCCAGGGGACATGGACAAAATTCCCTCCTGGAATTTCTCTCATTGGTAACATTTCACTGGGTCCTCAGCCTGCGGCATATTTGCAGGTAGACTTGCAGAATCCCTTTTCCTTTTATCTCTTTTCTTCACCCATCTACCTTCCCACTTGTCTAATGCTCCCTATGTTTGAATGCTCTCTAAGATGTGTTTTCATTCCTGGAACTCTCGTGTGTTCAAAGTCCCTTGAGTCAAAATCTAACCTGTGACTCCTCTTTAGATGTTTAGTTTTATCAATTTCTATGTCATTTTTATCTGCTATGTCTGCCAATTTTAAATGTACCATTCCTGCTCTGTTGGTAATTAATGTGCACAAGTAACGCAGCTCATCTTCTTTATATGAATCAAGTCTGTTTTCCCCATTGTTCCTCCAATCAATTCTTCTGCTTCTAATCTAAGTCTAGTATAATTTATGTAATTTCCTCTGCTGGAGTCACCTTGTGAGCTACTCAGTTTTTCCAACCATTTGGTTAATTGTTGAGCTGTCAAGCCTTGTAATAAAATGTTGTTGGGTCTCACACCTGACAACTGCTGTAATGTTAGATTTGGGGTCTCTGGTGTCACTAAGCTTAGGTTAGGACGTATTTATTACCTTACCTCATTATTTAGAGGGGCCCTGTAGGGACTTAAATCAATTGACAGACCTGCTCCGTCAAGTGTCGGTCTCATGGGGGTTATCATTCTTGCCTTTTCCTCAAGTCTTTCCTTTGCCATACGTGGATTTTGAATTTTCTGCTCACTATTTCCGTTATTTCGCTGGGCAAATAATGGTATGACAGGGCCTATGGTAACTGGTACAGGTACTGCATCTGGGCTTGGTCTGACATTTGAGTCTCTCGGGTATACTAATCCTGCAATCTGACTTGTCAAGATAAACGTCTCAGGTTGTGACCCTGTTATAAGGGTGTATCTCAGAATCGTCTGTGTCAGAATCAGGGATTCCAAGTTTGAAGTGGACCCTAATTGAACCAGTGTTGGTTTCAGGTAAACTTGTCCCGTTGGCACGACTACGTTTGTTGCAGTATCTACAATAGTTACATCTGGGTAAATTCTGCAATATTTGTCTGTGGCATTGGAAGTAGTGGGTCCAGCATGATTAGCCTATATCTGGCTCCGGGTCTGTCAAACTGGTGTCGGAGCTGTAGGGTCTACACTTGTGCTTGAACTTCTCTCATGTGCTGCATATGGCGAGGGATGATTTCTCAATAACTGTAAAATGAACTCATCATCATCCGAGTCATCATTGAGAGTCAAAGTCTTTCTAGACTCTGTTTGTCTCTGCTCTTTGTCATCAAAAGGATGTGAATCCCTCTTCTTTCTAGTCTTGTTCCCATTCTCCTGGGTAATGGCAGGAAACAACTTAATTCCCTGTCTCTGTTCTCCAGAATTTCTGATCACTATCCCATCTAGCCTCCGCTAGTGTCTTTTCAGCTTTTCTCATTCTTCTCTCAAATTTCAATTGCTGTTGTTGTCTAGCTACTACTACTACTAATTCCCAAATAGCTAATGATTTGAAATGCACTGGTCTCGGAGGGGGTTTCAAATCATACAAAACCCTCCTCAAATTCTCCAAAATCCTCAGATTAAATGTTCCATGTACAGGAAATGCTAGGCTCCCATCCTTCTTTGTCATTTTGCACCACTATTTTAACCAAAGACATGGCTCTGCACCCTGTTCTTCAAAAACAACATATGCAGGCGTGCCTTCTGGTGGTGTACCTTTCTCTATTCTCGTTGGAATACACGTGTCTCACCTTAGGGCACTCTTTAACGATTTGAAAAATGTCATTTCTGTAAATTCAAATCAGGAAGTGACTTTCGATCCCAAAATCCCATTCGCCGACCTTCTCAGCCAATTGTGCTCCACGGTTATCCACCAATTCGTGCGTGGCCTTTATCACTAACCAACCTATCCTAGCGCAGCTCCAATGACATCACAATCACTCATACATCGGCTGACAAAGTCTTTCGGCTTGCCCTTCTCAACTCAATTTTACACAAAATTAATGCAAAATATTGAAAGCACTAAATGAAATAAAAAAACCAATTTGTCTGTTTTACTACAGGAAGGGTAACACAGTCACCTCAGAAACCTTACTGATTTTTCAATGACGGCCTTTTTGCTCTAACAGCTACTCCTTCTTTTTCAGTTTCCCTGATCCTCAGGCAAAATTGGATGAACAAATTGTACTCCCAGCTGATCCTTGGGTATGACCTCGTGCACATAGGACTCACCAGATCTCAGTCTAAAAAGTCTTTCACTCACCCTAACGCACACACACTTGAGTTGCCAATCACTCCCAATCGACCTATTAAACCAGACAAATTTCAACAAAAACCAAGTGTCTCATACACTTTTTTCAATACTCTCGGGTCTTAGGCCATGCAGGGTCCATATAGCAACAACCATGTGGACAATTTTTTAGCACTAAGCGCCACATAAATGCGAAGTTTGACGACTTCCCTACTCTCATACTTCGGAGTACGCAAACTCCTTCAACAACTTCATTTGGAGTACGCAAACTCCCTAGAGCCTCACAAACATCACAATTCACCTAAGATTTGCTTAAGCTGTGCAAGCGTACAACCTATTTCATTCACACTACACTAGAACGCCAAGAACATCCTCAAACAAGCATTGACAAGCTCCAGGGATCTGGGAAAGTCATGGTAGCTTCTTAGGGAGACATTTTCTCTCCAGTTCGTATCATTGAGCCGAACAAATTTCTAACCTTTACCAAATTCTTTTCCTACCAATTCTGTGAACTATACTCTGATCTCTTACGGAGACTACTCATCCAACTCCTTTATCATTTCTGGAGTAACACTCTATAATGGGACGTAACCAATCTACTCTTCGACCTTCTCCATACTCTATGGTGATATCCTAATGGGACAAACCATGTGCTGGACCTAAGGATGAGCTCTCAAGGATAGAAGGGGATGTGTTGGAGGTTTGATGGACCTTTTGACTGCATTTAAGAAGTTTCCACCCTCATCATCGTCAAACCAACAATAAATATTTTTGGAGTCGGTAACTCATAACGCACCATGATCCATTTGGTCATGAATAACCACGCCTTTAGTATAAGTTAGAAAATGTATTTCCCTAGATTAACAATTCTAATATCACAAAGAGGAGTCGCAAAACCATTTGATAGACATATAAAAACAACACTGGTTGACCAAATCTTCTAAAGAATCTCAATTTTACTAAAGCATTGATAGCTAACCCTTTTACTGTCACAGTACAAATCAACGGTGAACGTAACTGCGCAATGGCAATAGCATACATTTGAATTCAGCAGCTGAGTAACATCAATAGCAGTTTTAGTTTGACAAAGAAAACCTCACTAACCTCGGATTAGAATAGCATGTTTAGGCTTCATGCAAAACATTTTAGTCAACACATGTTTGGAAAACATCTAACTGTGGCTCTGTCAAAAGAAGCAGTTGCTACCTAGAAACAAAAGTCAAAATTTGCAACAAGAAACATCAGCATCTGTTCTACCTCTCTGTTGGACCCGGCCCTTTTACAGGGTCCTTCTCCAGACTTTTTGCCTTTTCCTCCTTGGTTTTCTGACCTTTGTTGGCTGACGTTATGACTCTGAGCACTTTTTCACTGCTATTCAGTGCTAAAGTGCATGTGCTCTCCCTTGTAAAATTGCTATGATTGTCTCATACCTAATTGGCATATTTAATTTACCTATAAGTCCCTTGCAAAGTGGTATCCCAATATCCCAGGCCTGCAAATTAAATGCTACTAGTGGGCCTGCAGCGCTGCTTGAGCCACCCACTAAAGTAGCCTTTCAAACCTATCTCAGACCTGCTAGCGCACGGCCTGGGTGCACAGTTTTCTGCCACAGGGACCTGGCATCTAAAGTTACTTGCCAGACCCAGAACTCCCCTTTTACTACATGAAAGTCAACTCAAAGGTAGGCCCTAGCTAACCCTATGGGCAGGGAGCCATGTATGTAGAAGGCAGGACATGTGCCAGGTTGCGTGGCCTGTCATGATAGTGACAAACAGCCTAACCTGGTGTCTCACTTCTGTGAGTGCTGCCTTCTCATAGGATTGCATTAGAAATACCCTGCCTTATGTGCAATGGGTATTGGCTCATTTATGAGGGGTAGCGTAGGCATGTTTGGTATGGTTGTAAGGGTGGTAAGAAATGCTGCTTACTGGTGTAGGTGTATTGTTTATTACCATTACAGAAATGCAACTTCTAGAAAGTGAGCATTTCTCTGTGCTTATGACTCTGGTGTTTTGCAGCTTGACTCCAATCCATATCTGGGCATACTGACAGTTGGGCTTTGTGCATACGTTTCAAACAGCCTGTACACAGGTAGGGTGGAGGTGTCACAGAGGTGCATCTACATATTGTATGGTCTTCCTGGGATGAGAGAAGGGAGAGGCGGGCACACCTGCATTTGTAAAGGCTGTGCCCTGGCCTCGCACTGTTGTGTAGCAATTTTAGTTATAGCTTCATGCACGTTGTTTTAACACACTAGGGCGCTGTGCACTTTAACCTAGATATATTTTATTCAGCTTCACTTTATTATTATTACAGTAACCATTTTTATGGTCTTGTTTTATTTTCATCTACCTAACTGTTTTTGCCTAAGCCAGCACTCTGTTCTCAAACAAGACATTCTTGATCATTCTGTGCTTCATTCAAGGCTGCAGCTCGGTACATTGCCGGTGAACGTGGTAGAAGATTAGTCTCTGGCATTCGTAAAAAATACACATCCTTACGTAGGTAAATTTTCTCTGAACATCAGCTGTGTTATTATATAAACACTTCCTTGTCCTTTACACGTTAGAGGGATATTCCAGCCAGGGAAGCACCGCTGTATGCTGATTGCAGAATGCTTAGCTACAGATGCTAACGCAGACCACAGGCCTTTGCTCAGGTATGGGGGTTGATGTCTTCCTGGGGGAACCTGAAAGGCAGAATTAGAGCTTAACATGCTGTGCTCAAATTACAACCTAGATAGTAAATAGTCCATTGATCATAGTGACAATATGATAGCGTTGTTTTTGTGCTTCACTCTTCTTGTCACAATTTTAATACTCTCATGTTTTGTCGTCCTGGTTATTGCAGCTCATGCTTTGCTATCTAAGTTGCAGTTGTTTTATTAAACTCATTATTGAAACATATACTGCTTCTGTTTGTCATTTATATATGAGACTAAGTTGCAAATGAGAGAACCGGATGCGACCTGAGTGACCACAACATTCCTGAGAAGCCTAGTATGTCATGCGCTTGGCTGCCCAATCAAACTATCTTTTGGTAGCAATGAGGCACTGCTAGTTAGCCGGAGCAAAACTCGGATTGGGGCAACTGGTGTCACCCGTAGTGGGTTGGACGCAGTCTCCCACAACGTGGGTGATTCTGCCGCTCAAAATCCAGTGGTCTCATTAGAATAATGAGAGTCTACACGACATGGCGCGGCCAACATTTGGTCAGGCTCTGATTTTTGGGCTCGCCGGAGTATCTCTGTCTCATTATATATAATGATGCCTCAATACCGTATACGGAGACGTCCGTGGTACTGAGGATTTCCACTCCAGTTGCATAGGCTATCCTATTTGCAGCTGGAGGTCGTTCAAGCTTGAACTTTAAAAGGAAAGCCCTATTTGGTGTGCCTTCTCTGTACTTATAGTGTTAATACCATGGCGAATCCACAGCAGGTACAAATAGCGGTTAATATGAGACAACCTCTAACTGCACATTTATTAGCGAATGGCCTAACGGCCCAGGGGGGTCCAGTCACATTTGTGGTGGATGCCCATGCAGCTTATAGAACCAATGTTTTTTACTCTTGGGTCACATTTCCAGCAGGTGATGGGAATACAAATATATTTCACCAATATACACCTGCAAGTTTGCCTGGACAATACAGAGCATACGCATATTTAGAAATACCTTTATCTTTTGAAGAACATAATAATTGGCTTGATGCCGCCCTACCCCACACAATTTTACCAGTAAGGTTAGGTCCTCTAAGAAATGATGGTCCTACCTGGCCTTTATTGGCCACCTATACACCACATCCTGCAGTTGCAAATTTAGCGGTAACTGAGGTTCGTAGTTTATATACTGAATTGATAGCGATATATAGACGATTAGTACAATTTGTAATGCAAACACTAAGTACAAACCCAGCAGGAGCTGCTCCAGCACATCCACATGCTGCAACACCAGGTATAAATCCTGCCCTAGATTTGGGGATGCAATTGATGGGCAATTTTGCGACAGTACCCTCAATCATTTTAATTAATCTTAAAGGGGAAGTGGTAGCGCTTGCAGTGCGCCTGCAGCTCTGTGACGTTCCTCAACAGGATCAGGAACAAGAGCTGTCCAAAATAATAGCTGAAACTTATTCTAGCATTGGTCGAGACAGATTAGGGGCCAGACCATCTAAACCACAATTTCAGGGTAAATCGAGTAAAGGTTCCCCCAAGCAAGCACTTGAGGGCAATAAGAAACACTTGGATGAAAAGCAACAAACTCCTAAAAAAGAGAGGGGAGAATCTCCACGTACGGAGACCCCGCAGAATAGATATAATCTCAGAAATAGAGATAATATAAAAACGCATGATAGATATCAATATACTGATACAGGAAGCCAATCTCCTTCCTATTAGGACTCATCTGAAAAACAAAATGAGAGGTGGGCGATCAGAGCGAAGGACAGAGT
Source organism: Pleurodeles waltl (assembly GCF_031143425.1). Classification (NCBI taxonomy): domain Eukaryota; kingdom Metazoa; phylum Chordata; class Amphibia; order Caudata; family Salamandridae; genus Pleurodeles; species Pleurodeles waltl. The sequence goes on from NC_090449.1 coordinate 953,752,713, forward strand.
ACATGAAACCGAGACAGGAATCACAACGCTCTTCGGGGGTTTCTGTTAAAAGAGAAACCCGCCCAACAAAAACCACAATTCAAAAAAAAGAAAGTGGCAGCAGTCGCAGCCCGACATGCCACTCAGGAAGAGGGACCTCTTGAAGAACAAGAAATGGGCTCCAGCACTGCTAGACAGCGCGACAGAGGTCACAATAGTTCACCGGATTCTTCTAAAGCATCTTGAGGTGAAAGCAACTGATGACCTTATACAAGTAGAAACTGCAGACATGCGTGTCTCCACGCCTGATAGGGTGTATAAAGTAATGCTACAGTTTAAAGGAGACATTGAACGCATAATAGACGCAATCTTTTGGGATCGCGTGGTGAACATATATGATGTTTTGTTGGCCGAACAAGATTGGCCACCTGAATTTGTCCGTACCTTCCCATATGGAGAAGATGTCATTAAGCCTTCCTTCTCGCCCCTTGTTCCAGAGGAACTCGCCAAATCCTATTCGATTGAATGGGCTTTGGCACAAGCACCTGCATTATGCCGAAATCACGTAGGATGGGATAAAGAATCCCCCTACCGTGTAATTCCAATTAAAAGTGAACCTCAACCGCAGTATCCCATAAAACATTAAGCAAAAGCACTGGTGAGAAAAAATCTCACACAATTAGAGTACCAGGGCGTAATTGAACCCTGTGTCTCGCCAATGAATAATCCATTATTCCCAGTAGCTAAGCCAGACCATTCATATAGAATAGTCTTAGACTACAGACATTTAAACAGTCATACACGCACTTATGCTATACAAAATTCACATAGCACTAATGAACAATATAGTGCGAAAAAAATACAAAACAACACTGGACATTTCCAATGTTTTTTTCTGCCACAATATAGCGCCTGAGCGTAGAGACTTAACAAGTTTCAGTGCACTAGGCTCCCAGAAAAAAATCTGTTGTTTACTTCAAGGGTATGAGAACAGCCCAGGACTGTGCGCTGCTCGGTTTACTGAAATTTTGCATGCGATTGACCCTGAAGCATTGTCCTATGTAGATGATATTTATCTTACGGATGATGAATTGCTACAACATTTAAGACGGGTAGCCCGCATTGTTGTCAGATTTGCTGAATTTGGCTACAAATTCAACTTCAAAAACCCAAAAATTGTCTTCCTCCGCATTCTGTTCCTCGCATATGAGCTGTCAAGTGAAGGAAAGACCATTGCCCCACAATTCTTAGGGAAATGCGCACAGTTACAACCATCAAATATGACAAAAAAACTCCAATCTCTATTGGGTTTCCAAAATTTTGGCAGAACGTACATTCCAGACTATGCTACAAGCATAAAACCTTTGTGTGATCTAATACGTCCTGATTTTTCAAGTAAATTCTGGACAATTGAACACACACGCATTCTTCGAGAGTTGCAAACTAACATGCTTGCAGCACAACACTTACACATGAGGGACAACAAAACACATTTGGTCATCAGAGTAACAGCTGGGGCCATCGGTTTCACCTATGTGACATTCAATGAATGTGAGACAGTCCAGTTTGCATAAAAATCACACTTATATTCAGCAGCAGAACAACGCTTTGCTCCCACTGAGAAAATTCTCACTGTTGTGCAGATAGCTGTCATTAAAGAAAGACCTCTTGCCCAAGGAAAACACAATATTGTCGTTTCTCCAATCCCAGTCCTAGAGGCTGTTAGAAAAACCAGCGTTCCAAATGCAAAAGCATTACATCCACGTTGGATACAATGAGCTACGTCTCTGACTGCCACTGACGTAGACTACATTTTTGACCCAAAGTTACAAACTCAAGAATTTTTACAAAACGAAATAGAATACCCAGTTCCAGCAAATACATTGACCATTAAACAATATCATAGAGTCATGTACTCCGATGGCTCAGCACAACCTGCAATTGGTGCTAAACACCAATATTCTTCTGCTTGCGCAGTCGTAAGTGGCTACATGGAGGGTGATACATTTTGTCCTCTACATACCTTTACGCAAACCCTAGGGTATTGCACAGCACAGTTGGCAGAACTAAAAGCTCTGCTGATGGCACTGGAACACACAGATCCTGCACAGCCTACGCTGATTGTTTGTGATTCATATTATAGTGTCCAGTTCTTTAATGAATACCTGCATTATTGGCGCCAGAATGGGTTCAAAGATTCCAAAGGCAACACCATCAAACACAGACTTCTGTGGGGGAAAGTAGCAGATCTGAAAGATACGCTACCAAATGTCCACATTGTACATACACTTGGACACCAGCTCGTTGGGATACACATTGCTGGAAATACATTGGCTGATGAAGCTGCAAAGTCAGCAGTGGCTGTGCCGCTGTAGCTGCAGTGACTCGTTTGAGTTCAAAACCGGACGCAGACATTTGGGCTGCCGTGACAGCTACGGCTGATGGCACAGCAATCCGTCCATCACTTGTTCTTTTTGCATTTGTCACCCTAAGTGGGAAGGGTATGCCCATACGTGGGTCCCGTGCTTCCCATGCCACTGGATTCAAGCTAGCCTGGCTGATGAAGGGTGATACCCTGAAACCTGTCCCAGGATGCTTGTTTCCTGTCCAGGGAGGACCTGGCCTAGCAGTTCGGGCTGGACTGTTCCCATGGGGAACAGGGTCAAGACTGATTTGCATATGGCTGGGTCCAACCTGGGGTGACGTGGCGAGCAAAATAACAATGGATTAAACCCAGATCTGTGACTGGGGGTGAGTGTTTGAAAAGTTTCAACACTCCGTCCATCATTTTATTTTGTTTTGTGATGTTGCTTTGTGCACCCTAAGCGGCAGGGGTATGCCCAGACGTGGGTCCCTTGCTCTCTGCGCCACTGGATTCAAGCTAGCTTGGCTGATGAAGGGTGATACCCTGAAACACTGTGGTCCCCTAACACCAGATAGTGCATACAAGTATATTTTAGTCGCTGTTGATTCATGCTCCAGATTTTTATTGGTGTGGCCACAACTCTCTGCTGATGCTCAGACTGTTATTAATGATTTGCGAGTCTTTATCAGTACATATGCGGCTGCGGCTTTCCATTTGGACCAGGGCCCTGCTTTCGCCTCAAGGGCATTCAGGGACGCCATGGCTCCTTTGGGGGTCCAACTCCACCACTCGTCTCTATTTCATTCCAAGGGAAATAGCGTTGTGGAGCGAATAAACCGTGATTTAAAGAAATCCTTAACATCCTTAACAGCCAGAGTCTTAATAACGGGTCGTAGTTGGCTTAACCACCTATACGGAGTCCAGAGAGCACTAAATAATCTGCCTAGAGAGTCCCTGGGGGGTTCGTACTTCATATGAGTGTCTATTTGTAACTCGAATGTATGTTCCAGATCTTGATGGTCCTGGTGTGGAGGCAGCAGAAACACCCTTTGACATAATGAACGTGTCACTGTCTTACAGGAATTCCAACAGTTCAATTCTTCTAACATTGCCGCCTCAACAGGAATCAAGGATGTGCCTGTAACATCTACTGGCTGGGTTCCCAAAGTTGGGGATCTTGTACTTGAGAAAGTCGCTGAGAAAAAGGAATTTGGCCGTTCCTATAGAGCATCAGTCCCAGTACTAGGGATACAGGGTACCAGAACTGTAACTCTACCACCGTTGGCAGGTGCTAAAGAAAATTGTTTTGTCTCCATCGACAATGTCAAACTACACCATGTGGCCGATCCTACACAGCCAACCAAGGGGAACATCCAGTAGCTCCTGAATCCCTTTCACTACTGGCAAAGAAGTTCCTCTACAAGTTGTTTATACCAACACCAACACCTCTCCGAGCTTGGGGAGGGTGGAAGATGATCTTGCATTGGTTCCACTAACATCAAACAATTTAGAAATATTTGACCAAGTCGACTCAACTCCAACACAGATGGATGGTGCTATCTATAGTGTGCCACCACAGGAAACACCAACTCCACCACTGACAACGGCTCCACCATGTGCACAAACTGCCTCTGGATATTTTGCCGACTTCAACGATGACTTCTCAGAATCATTCGCCTCTTTGACCGCTGACCTGTCAAGTGCACGTAAGCTATAGAATTTGCTTAAAGAAACGTATTTTAATTTTCCATGGAACTATCTATGGCTCTCTTTGACTCTCCTATCCCTTTTTCTTTGGATTGGTTTTGTCATTACCTTTTTTGTACGTATAAATGGCCACTTTCTTCCTGAAAAATCAACAGTTGAACTGGTGGAGGAGGTTTTGAAGCCACATTTCTCATCACGTAAGGTCCGGAGAGAATTGTCATTTGTGAACATTTCCGCAGTGCCAATAACCTGATGGGATTGTTTGGGACAGAATAGTGTTAGATATAAATGGTCCCACGGAAGTTATTCAAATACCGCATGTGGTGAAACTATCAATGAATAATATAGTACTACCAGGCATTGTTTCTGATGATTGGGATGTGAAAACAGTCGATTCTATGATGACTGAATTGCGATATTATACTGTCTTTGAAAGGGAAGATTTTTACCAATTTAAAGAAAATTATGGTGATATGTTTTGCTATAATTATTATGGGCACCATTTCATACATAGAGCGAGCAGCCCCAAAACTGTCTTTAATTATACGCAATGGGAACATTGTCCGACTCCGCCGCAGATGAGTTCCAAAACATACTCTGAAAAGTTTGCATATTTTTCTGGGCACAATGTGAAAAATGCTGAGTCATATTATTTTAAAGTACCACCTACCAAGGATATACATACATTAATGACTAATACAAAGTTTATATTTTCGGAATCCTTTGTTTCCCGGTTATCGATAGAAGGCTATGAATACTGGGTGAAAACGATTGATCTGAAAAGTGTGTGGGAAACAAGAAATTGGCAAATTAAGGGAAAGGAAGCTTTGTTTAGAGCATGCCTTATTCCTGTACAAATGATCTTTTTAAACAAAACAGTACAACAAACAAGTTGTTTAAGCTTAGCTAAAATTAAGGAATTAAACATGCCCAGTATACCTGCCCCCGCAAAGTTTTATAAATGGCAAAAATATACAAATGCAACTGAAAATGAGCTTGATGAATGGGTCCAGAATGGTATGTTTAATGCTTCACTGACATCTGACATGTCCTGGCGGGTGGTTATTGTGGCCAATAGATACCAATGGGTGTCATCAATGTTTTATTAACTCCTCTGGGGGTTTTAGAACTAGTAGGCCAGACCCTCGCTATATATCACCTGAACATGCGGGTATAGTCAAGACATATAGAGGGTCATTCTGACCCTGGCGGCCGGTGGCCGCCAGGGCCACCGACCACGGGAGCACCGCCAACAGGCTGGCGGTGCTCCAACGAGCATTCTGACCGCGGCGGTTCAGCCGCGGTCAGAAGCGGAAAGTTTGCGGTCTCCCGCCGACTTTCCGCTGCTCGTGTGAATCCTCCATGGCTGCGGAGCGCGCTCCGCAGCCATGAGGATTCCGACCCCCCCCTACCGCCATCCTGTTCATGGCGGGAAAGCCGCCATGAACAGGATGGCGGTAGGGGGGGTCGCGGGGCCCCTGGGGGTCCCTGCCGTGCCCATGCCAAGAGGGCACCCCGTAAGAGGGCCCCGCAAAGTATTTCAGTGTCTGCCTTGCAGACACTGAAATACGCGACGGGTGCCACTGCACCCGTCGCACCTTCCCACTCCGCCGGCTCGATTACGAGCCGGCATCCTCGTGGGAAGGTCGTTTTCCCCTGGGCTGGCGGGCGGTTTTTCAGCAACCGCCCGCCAGCCCAGGGGAAAACTTGTAATACCCGCAGCGTTCTTTTGACCGCGGCGCGGTATTTCGGAGGGGGGTATTCTGGCGGGCGGCCTCCGCCGCCCGCCAACATTGGAATGACCCCCATAGTGTAGGAAAATGGTACCAGCAATGGTTAAAATCATCCTCACTAGATGCAGTTAGAGAACACCTCAGTCTCCTGTCTAATACTACTGACTTACAGGACTTCCTGATAGGCCCCAGAAAATACCGTAGGAAACTTTTCTTATATGAACTATATAATTAAATTTGGAAACTTTCCCAACAGGAAGCAGCTGCCCTGTTAAGGCAAATAGACGAGGAAAATCTGAAAAAGGCATTAGCTTTGTGGATAATGGGATTAACACCTTGTCCGACCGAATATATACCATAAATAATATCATCTCTTCTGCTATAGACATTATACAATCAGATATGTCTACTTTACACCATGGTCAGAGTCAGATCAGGTCCATTATGCAGTTGGGTTGGACACTTCAAACAATGAAGGCGGGTCGCGTTCCCTGACAGCATGCCAGTGCAAGGGAGATATTTTCTTCCCTTAATTTAACGCAACAACAACAACTAATGGCTAAGAAGGAAGCAACTTATTTCATGCTTAACATCGAGAAGTTAGAACGGTTGCCTTTTAATGTGGCCGAAATACCATCTGCTGAGTGGTTAATACATGGGGTTATTAATCTGCCTATTTCAACACTTCAGTTCACCTCCTGTTTAAAACACATTCCGGTAGGCAGATATGAGAAACTGGGAGATAGTTACATCCATGAGGTGTGGGAGCTTCCCTTCTCATACAAATGCTTCGGTAGCATGAAAGAAGTCTTTCTTAGCGGTAGTGAATGCAAGACTTCAGTCAGCCACTCAATGGTTTGTAAACAGCTGTCCTTGCATGGGGCGTGTAACGCCTCTGCTGTGCCTTGGCTTGTTATCTGAAGGGCATTCCAGTCCCCTTCATTAGACCTACGTTCCAGGTGCTTTCAAACGCCAGCTACGTCCTCCTCAATGGTGGAGACTGTTGTGGCATGCGGGCCAGAATAGTTTACTTTGTTTCAGTCTCTAAGGTCGTTACATGCTTCTGGAAAATACTTTTTCCCCCCACTAAAATGAAGGAGGTAGCTGATATTTGGCCTCACATTGCTACTTCAAACGTACATTTTGACAAGTTGAGTAGACTCAAGGCTTCACTGTTTCAAAAGCATTTGGCCCTTACATCTGTGCGCAAGACCTATGCACTTCAAGTGGCAAGGTTATCGGCAGAAATGCAGTCCCTGTTAAATACAAACTTTCCGAGACACTTTGGTGAACTCGTGGGACGAATATTTAAAGCGTCCAGTACAACTGGAATCGCACATTTTTTCAAAGCTGTTGGTTCTGGTTTCATTCACACCTTCTCCTCCGTATTCGGTTTGATACCGTCAGCAATCCACTCAATTTTCTCTAGTATTTTCGGGGGATTTCCGATAACTTTGGCTTTATTAGTTGGCATCCTGCTGTTGCTGTTTTTTATGCGCAATTGCTGTCCAGCCGCAACGAGGAGAAATTACGACACTCCCATCAGTGCAGCTGTGTTATGAAGGCATGATGCAGTATTTTGGAGCAAAACTCCTGCAGCAATTGGAGTGTGGCTGGTCTTTGTCATTCAGACCGGATTTGCAGCCCATGTTTCGGTGCCTCTGGTGGTCTTTCGAATATGCACTGGAAATCTGCCTTTCGAAGCAGCGCTTGCCTACAGTGGACGCTGATCTGTTGATGTCCTCGCTGAGGGTTCATTACCAGACATGCGCATTGAGGTTGCGTTTGCTACGTGAAGCTACTTATGTGTTGCCCTTCCTGGAGGAAGTTGTTCACGACTCATCACCGGGCACACCACAGGATGCCGCCTTGGTTGAGACTGAGGCTACGGCACACATCTGCTCCTTGATCCTTTGTGGCAAGGACTTTCTGATTTTAACATCAGCTGAAGTGGAAGATCTTGGGTGAAGTGGAGAAGTGTTGCACAATGGTTAGAGTGGCAGACCCTGATGCAGAGATCTGGCCCAGGACCAGGTTTCAATTCTCACCTCTGTGGGTCTTGGGCTCAATTCCCTTGGACCAGATAATTTTTGCATCAGTGCCTAATCTAATTAATGATTCCCACTCTGTAACTCTGGGCAATAGCTTGCTTAATCTCCACATCAGCCCTCACAGTGCTTGGATGCTTGGCTTCACCCTGGGGCTGTCCAGGAGTGGGTGCCTCACAGGGAAAAGCCAGGAGGGGTTCCACAGCGGTATGCGTACAGTGCCTTGAGAACCTAATGGGTGAGTAGTGCGCTATACAAGTGCGAAGTTTACAGTTTTACAGTTTTTCCCCATGACTCAGAATTAGATTGGAACTTTTCTAAATTGACATGCCCTTCAAATTTCGGTTTTATGCCACATGCTCATATTTTAAATTGTCATGTAGGTTGCTTATGTGTCCCTTCAACTTGTCCGAATTGACTTTGCTTTTATATATATATCTTAGGTTGAGCTTTTTAGCAATACAATTTTACCTTTGGCTTTGAACCACTTTAAACAGACAAGGGGAGGGTGTTGTGTAGCAATTTTAGTTATAGCTCCATGCACGTTGTTTTAACACACTAGGGCGCTGCGCACTTTAACCTAGTTATATTTTATTCAGCTTCGCTTTATTATTATTACAGTAACCATTTTTACGGTCTTGTTTTATTTTCATCTATCTATCTGTTTTTGCCTAAGCCAGCACTCTGTTCTCAAACAAGACATTCTTGATCACTCTGTGCTTCATTCAAGGCTGCAGCTCAGTACATTTCCGGTCAACGTGGTAGAAGTTTAGTCTCCGACATTCGTAGAAAATACACATCCTTACATAGGGACATTTTCTCAGAACATCAGCTGTGTTATTATATAAACACTTCCTTGTCCTTTACACGTTAGAGGGAGATTCCAGCCAGGAAACCACGGCTGTATGTTGATTGCTGAATGCTTCGCTACAGATGCTAACGCAGACCACAGACCTTTGCTCAGGTATGGGGGTTGATGTCTTCCTGGGAGAACCTGAAAGGCAAAATGAGAGCTTAACATGCTGTGCTCAAATTACAACCTAGATAGTAAATAGTCCATTGATCATAGTGACAATATGATAGCGTTGTTTTTGTGCTTCACTCTTCTTGTATTGTATTGTATTGTATTGATCTATTTATAGAGCGCATTCCGGCAAAAGCATCGAAGTCAAACCAGAGTCACAGGGAAAAAGAGCACAAGCTACCCCAAGAGAGTCTAATTTGCAAAAAGCCAAGTTTTAAGGCTTTTCCTAAAAGAAAGATGAATCGACATTTGACGGAGCGAAAGGGGCAGGCCATTCCAGAGCTTGGCTGCCTCCACCGTAAAGGCCCGGTCTCCCCATCTGGCCTTGTTACAACGAGGCACCTTGATCATAAATTTGGAAGAGGATCTCAGATATCTCGACGGTTGATAAAGATGCAAAGTAGACTTCAAGTAGTCACATCCCTCCGACTGTAATGCTTTGTGAGTAAGAGAGTGTCTTAAAGACAATTTTCTTCTTAATCGGAAGCCAGTGTAGAGATGATACACATCTACTGGCTGATGTAGACTGAGGGAAATTCAAGGTTAAGCGTGCTGCCGCGTCCTGAATAGAATGTAACTTGTCTAAAGAAGATTTGTTCGCATTGAGCAGCAATGAGTTACAGTAGTCAAGTCTAGAAGTGACTAACACCAGCACCACCGGCCGCCTTAAGTCATCCTCTAAAAGATGTCAACTTTTCTTAAGTGTTTTTAGTATCCAAAAACAGACCTTGACTATATGATTAATCTGTGACTTAAAGGAGAGTGTGTCATCCAAAATGATACCTAAATTCTTTGCAGCGGGCACGGGCAGCCCCCACACGCGGGGGGCCACCAACTATTGTCCCAGTTGGAGTTGTTACACCCAAAGCACATAATCACCGTCTTGTCCCCGTTAAGTTTAAGCCAATTGCTGGCCATCCAACTGTTAATTGCTGTCATTCAGCATTGAAAATTCTCCTTTGTGTCCTCCCAATTACGAGAAACGGGCACAATCACCTGCGTATCGTCTGCACAGGAGACAATCTGGAAACCAAATGAACGTACCAGGTTCGCCAGAGGCGCCATGTACAAATTGAAAAGTGTCGGACTGAGGGAAGACCCCTGCGGAACACCACACGGAAGATAGAAAGAGGAAGCCCATCACAATTTTAATACTGTCATGTTGTGTCATCCTGGTTATTGCAGCTCACGCTTTGCTATCTAAGATGCAGTCATTTTTATTAAACTCATTATTGAAACATATACTGCTTCTGTTTGTCATTTATATATGAGACTAAGTTGTAAATGAGAGAACCGGATGTGACCTGAGTGACCACGACTTCCCTGGGAAGCCTAGTATGTCATGCGCTCGGCTGCCCAATCATCACTATCCTTTGGTAGAGATGAGACACTGCTAGTTAGCCGGAGCAAAACCTGGATTGGAGCAACAGGTGTCACCTGCAGTGGGTTGGACTCAGTCTCCCACACCGCGGGCAATTCTGCCGCTAAAAATCCAGTAGTCTCATTAGAATAATGAGAGCCTACGCAACAGCACAATAGGGTCATTTACCCCCACTGATGTTTGGAGCCTGTGCTGGAGGAGAGAAGGGGCACTCCCAGAACCAGTTGTAACTGGTTGAAACCCCCTCTCCTCCTCATTGTAAAAGACACTGTAAACTGAGTATAAGTACAGGGAAATTTTTCCCACAATTTAGACATCCTTAGGACTCCAGAAAACTTACTTGAGACTGGACACAGGACACTGCTGAATGGACTAACCAGGACCACCCTGGACTGCTGCTGCTGTGCTGACCTGTGACCTGCCTGGTCACTAGGAGGAACTGCCATCACCTGCACCCCTTGTGCTGGCCTGTTGTTGGGCCTGCAGCCCTGTGCCCCCCACTCTCTTCTCTCCAGGGGCAGGGTGCCATGGCCCCTGCCCCCTCAACAAACCCAGGCCGAGGAGGGCTGCTTTTCTTATATAGCACCGAGCGATACTCCTTTGTGTTCCCCCGGTGTCTCTAGGCCTGTTGGCTGTAAAGAAGCTTCACCGCCATGACCCAGGATACAAGTTGTGCCTCCAGCGCATTTAAAAAGTGCTCCGTTTGCTTCACCGCCGCAGCCCAAGTGTGTTTACTGTTATCTGAGCGTGTCGCACTTCATCCAGTGCCCCCAGGGCACCAAAACCAGGAAGAAAGAAGTGAGAGAACTCCAACAGTGCCCCCGGGGAGAAGTGCGCTTTCAGACGCGCCCCTGGCGCACCATCAGGCACCTTCCTTGGTGTCTGCTCACCGCAGAAGCCCAGAAAAGGGTAGAAGAGCGGCTCATGCACCATGTTGGGTGCGGACGCGGTAGAGCATGAGGAAAGCCTCATCGGAGGCCCCTGCTCCACTTTTCATTTTTGGGCAGCCGCACCGAGGACAAGGACGGCTGCCTACACAACGCAGGGCACGGGCGGAAAGGGAGTTCCTTTCCCCCCAGCCACTGCCTTAGGGGCGCGAACGCCCTAGTAACTTATCCTTGGCATTTTGGTGACCCCCCCCCCGGTGGAAAGGCCGGTGGAGGCCCAGGGGGGCCCCCCAGAGATCGCAGGCCCCCTTAGGTACAACAGAGAGGGTGCGACCACCCCTTTCCCCGAGGAGCCAAATGTGGCCCTCGTTTAGCACACAGGAGCACCAGGGGCCCCACCTTCCTCTTCCAGGAACTAGGAGTGCCTTTTTCTCCGGATACAGGTACTTTTGGGGGCACGTTAGGGTGATATGCTCCAAACCTATTTTGCTAAGGCTATATAGGTTTGCTACATGTTCCTTTTATGGGCATGACCTGCTGATATATGTTTTTCCTGACTTGCCATAGGTTCCCTAATGTTCCTTTTATGGATATTTATGAGGTGTTCATGACAAGTACATATATTTCTTTATTGTAATTCATGACTAATGTTTATGTTGCAGAATCCTGAGTACTTACGTGTTCCATTGTGACAACTACCCATTCTTGAAGAGTATTAGTAACTTGTGTAACCTTCTGACAACTGCTAAGGTAGCAGGGTATTATGGATGTGTAATGTTTGGTCTAATTATGTTTTGTGCAATACAGTTTATTTTTACATAGCTCAGTGTTGTGTTTACTTTGTGGTGTACATCTTGCGTCACGTGTGTTGTGTGTGTTGTGCAAACGCTTTACACATTGCCTCCGGCTTAGGCCTTACTGCTCGTGCCAAGCTACCAAGGGAGTTAGCAGGGGTTATCTTGGACGTGTAACTCCCTTGCCCTGACTAGAGGGGGTGGGTTCTGCCTGGCTTAGGTGCATACCCTAGCCAGCCAGAAACCCCATTTCTAACACACTCCTCATGTATCAGCAAGCTGCGATTATCTTTCCCAGTTGGACATCATCTCCGTCAGCATCAGCAAAGGACCATGGGAGGGGATGATTCGGAAAAATAGGGCTCTAAGCTCTCCAAACCATTAAGAGGCAATGTCTAAGGGAATAAGGCACTCAGCAATAAAGACTAAGCAATAATCTATCAAGAACTGTTGGGCTCCTCCAGCAGGGTAGAATGAGAGAGGAGAAGTAGTGAAGTGAAATTATAATAATCCTTTCATTCTTGCTCTGCAGTCTGGTTAAGTCCAATAAAACGAAAAGTTTAAATCTAAGATATAACTAAGCTGCCTTTCACATGTCGATGCTTGGCTCCTCTTTTCCTGTTCCCATTGTGAGGCTCATCAGGTAACATTTTTGTATCCATCCTTACTCCAGTCAGTGCATCCAATGTTAGCTACTGTGAACACTGCTGTCACATACTTCAAGTTAATAATTGTAAACGTTTGAGATGAACATGATTCTACAAGGAGTTTCTCATGATTAAACTGCAGACATTCACTAGCATTTGGTCAACACAGTGGAAAGCAATACATGAATTATTTCTGTGACGTATTTTCTTCTCACAATTTATTAGAACAGTACAGTTTAATATGAGGCAGTGCAACTAGGCCCACATCTTACTAACTTAAGGCCTATGACTTATAAATACCTATTGCAGATTCATTAGTATAACCTACTACTGCATTTTCTTGGTATAAATACTTGTAGGAAAGTTCCATTTTGCCTGGCATGTTATCCTCATTTTTACTTATATGTCAGTTGTTTTTGCCTGTGTCACTGGGATCCTGCTAGCCAGGACCCTGGTGCTCATAAGTGTGGCCTATATGCGTTCCCTGTGTGGTGCCTAACTGTATCACTGAGGCTCTGCTAACCAGAGCCTCAGTGTTTATGCTCTCTCTGCTTTTTAAATTGTCACTGCAGGCTAGTGACCATTTACACCAATTCTGATTGGCACACTGGAACACCCTTATAATTCCCTAGTATATGGTACTTAGGTACCCAGGATTTTGGGATTTCAGGAGATCCCTATGGGCTGCAGCATTTCTTATGCCACCCATTGGGAACTCAGACAATTCTTACACAGGTCTGCCACTGCAGCCTGAGTGAAATAATGTCCACGTTATTTCACGGCCATTTTACACTGCACTTAAGTAACTTATAAGTGACCTATATGTCTAACCCTCACTTGGTGAAGGCTAGGTGCAAAGTTACTAAGTTTGAGGGCACCCTGGCACTAGCCAAGGTGCCCCCACATTGTTCAGGGCAATTTCCCTGGACTCTGTGAGTGCGGGGACACCATTACACATGTGAACTACATATAGGTCAATACCTATGTGTAGCTTTACAATGGTAACTCGGAACATGGCCATGTAACATGTCTAAGATCATGGAATTATTCCCCTAAGCCAAATCTGGTATTGGGGTGCCAATCCCATGCATCCCCGGGGCTCCAGCATGGACACTGGGTACTGCCAAACTAGCTCTCTGTGGTTTTCTCTGCAGCTACCGCTGCTGCCAACCCACAGACAGGTTTCTGCCCCGCTGGGGCCTGGGCAGCCCAGTCCCAGGAAGGCAGAACAAAGGATTTCCTCTGAGATGGTTGTTGTAGAATCTTAGGCTTCTTCCACCCAGAGGCAGCCCTTTGGCACCTTCATCCGGGGTGTAGTGGGCTCCTGCACCCCCGGACACTTGCGTGACTCTTGGACTTGGTCCCCTTCCTTTGCAGGTCCTCAGGTCCAGGAATCCATCTTCAGTGCTTTGCAGTCAGTTGCTGTCTTTGCAGAATCCCCTATCTCGACTTTACTGTCTTTCTGGGGTAGTAGGGTAACTTTACTCCTACTTTTCAGGGTCTTGGCATGGGGTATCTTGGACACCCTTGGTGTTTTCTTACACTCCCAGTGACCCTCTACACACTACACTGGGCCTGGGGTCCATTTGTGGTTCGCATTCCACTTTTGGTGTATATGGTATGTGTTGCCCCTAGGCCTATTGTCTCCTATTGCATTCTATTGTGTTCTACAGCTTTTGCACTGCCTTTCTAAGTGTTTTACGTACCTGGTTTTGGTTTGTGTGTTTATTTGGTGTATTTTACATATCCCCTTAGGGAGTATATCCTCTGAGATACTTTTGGAATATTGTCACTAAAATAAAGTACCTTTATTTTTAGTAACTCTGAGTATTGTGTTTCTTATGATATAGTGCTATATGATATAAGTGGTATGATAAGAGCTTTGCATGTCTCCTAGTTCAGCCTAAGCTGCTCTGCTATAGCTACCTCTATCAGCCTAAGTTGCTAGAACACTACTAATTTATTAATAAGGGATAACTGGACCTGGCACAAGGTGTAAATACCATCAGGTACCCACTATAAGCCAGGCCAGCCTCCTACAATACTTCAATAAATATCAATAAGCCTATTAATAAAGGCACTTTGTTATTAATGTCAGTCAAGTGGGCACATTTTCAAGCCACACAATATTTTTCTATGTTAATCGATTTCTATACAGAATCATAAGCAAATGCACATGAATATTTTATTAATAAAAAGTTCCGCGTTTACAATAGTCACCTAAAATAATATTTATTGTTGCTATCTCATCTACTTAGCATAGAAGTAGTTGTTTTGTCATTACTAATCAGTTGTGATAAGTAATTGACTGTTGGAATGTCTGTCTCCCATTGGATGTTTTTTCTAATAGTGCTTACATGAAGTCTTCCTTGACGAATTGCCGATGACTGTTTTTGCAACATCATGTGTAGTAGACACCTATATATTTAATTATCATTATTCATTACTTAGCTTTTAAACAAAGAATTGAAGGTGAAGGAATAACACTATGCAAGTTATGTGAAACTGTTGTAAAGCTGTTGAACCGCTAACAACAATCTAGCCCATGTCTTATATATTCTTATTGAACTTTGCAGTGTGGCATGCAAAATCATTAGAAAAAAACGTTCAGACACTAAGGCCCATAGTTATACTTTTTGACGCAAAACTGCGCCGGCGCAGTTTTGCGTAAAAAATATTACCGCCGGCTAACGCCATTTTGGTGTGCCGTGCGGGCGTCATATTTATACTTTGATGCACGGCGGTGCAAACAACAGGTGGGAGTCATTATTTTTGACGCACACTGCGATATCAAGTCGTAAAGGAAAACGACGTTAACGAGGAAAAAATGACTGTGGATCGATTTATGACACCGCAAACCGGATATGCGCCTTTTTTTGGATGCAATAGCATAAAAAAAAACAGCTAACACAGCCATTTCACCAGAGGAGAGCCAAAATGGATCCCAGATGCCACTACAGACCCCAGGAAGATGACAGCAGACCAGGAACCAGACAGGAGGACCCACACAAGAACCAGGACACTCTTAAGAAGAAAAGAAAGTGCTGCTTTAGTGCAGAGGAGCAGGAAATTCTGGTTAAAGAGGTGACAGACCACCAGCACCAACTGTTTGTCACATCAAAGTTGCCAATCAGTAGGAGAGAGGCCATATGGCAACAAATTGTCGACAAGATTAACAGTGTGGCTGAAGTACGCAGAACAGTCATCGA
The DNA here is from genome assembly GCF_031143425.1 of Pleurodeles waltl. Taxonomy (NCBI): domain Eukaryota; kingdom Metazoa; phylum Chordata; class Amphibia; order Caudata; family Salamandridae; genus Pleurodeles; species Pleurodeles waltl. The sequence goes on from NC_090449.1 coordinate 953,768,487, forward strand.
GTGCAAGAAACGCTGGCATGACTGCAGATGCTGGACCAAGGAAAAGATGGCCAAGAACAGGACGGCAGCACTGCAGACTGGAGGTGGGAGTCCAGCACACCAGGAGGCCCTGGACCACATGGAGGAGATGGTCGCAGCCGTCATCCCTGAGGAGATCATCACAGGGATTCAAAGACAGGACAGCGCAGACTACCAGGAGACAACGCACATGCAGGGTAAGTCGCATGGGGAATTTAAATGCAATAATGTCATCTACTACTGGGGGGGATACCGATCACTAAATGCATGGAAGTCATCTAATACATGTAGTGGCATGGGTAAAGGGGCACAGCAGGGGGGCATGGCCCGTTCTGAGAAGACCTGGGGCAGACCATTACACAACACCAACAACAGTCCCATGGGGGCATGCTGTCATGCCAGCGATGGAGCAAAGGGAAAGCCACGCAGGAAGGGAAGGCCACTACGTCAAACTGACACCCTGGCACACGTCAGCCAACATACCCCCTACATTAACTAGGGCCCTATTAGCAATCCTCTAGCCATACTGACAACTGGAATGCAACTGCGACAACAGTTGCTACTACCACCTCTGCTTTGTGTGCAGCTCAAGTAGCCAATGGCAGTAACCTCCCCATGGATCATACACACCTAAATTAGGGAGTGAGGATGACAACTGCAACAATCCCCAGAAACAAGACAAAGGCCCCAGTACTCTCAAATGTCAATGCCCATAGTTGTCCTAAACATCAGCCAATGTAAACAACAATAGGAGCTACACAGCACTAAGGACACACCCATGCTGCATATGTCAGGGTCCATCCTGTGCCTGGGTAACAAGGCAACATCCCAAATGTCATACTGCTCAGACAACAGCATTGAGGGGGGGCCACATGTAACTGGTCACTAAAATACACCTGCACAGTCAGAGGATGAAATAGGACACTGATGCGACTATCAGGGCAATCCAATGTAACACACATTCCCCAACATCAGCAGGACACATTAACAATGTGAACATCCATATCGGATCATAACATTGCCATGCGTAGGATATGCCACATGTCAATGACATTTAAGTGGCTGTGAACGATCAGAGATTGGGGCAGGTCCAGATTGTTAAGTGTGCTGCCAGGGCCATCAGTACACTCACAGCCAGTGAAAGGTCTCACCATGAGAATGGATGTACACGGAGGGTTGAGTAGGAAAAGAAGGTGGCAATGCTCTATTTGGCATAAATCAACACCTAGAGGCAATGAGGCTGACAAGTCTGATAACTCAATAACATACATGTGACACACAGGTGGGCCATAGGCCTGGAAGAATGCCCATCTGAAGGCCTGGAGAAATTAATACAAAACAAGATCACAAAGTGAATTCATCAAAAGGCAGGCACGTCACATCAAAATTGCCACAACACACACACACTAATTGTACCCTGTTTCATTGCAGAGGAAGATGGGTCTCCTGCCGATATGCCTGTCCCAGCTTTCCCTGATGACATGGATGACGAGCCGATATACATTCCCCAGGAGACCATGCAAGAGGTCCTTGAAACCCTCCAGACCCCACCTTCAGTCACAAGGAGGAGCACAGAACAAGCAGCCATCGCAGAGGATCCACCCACCACCCCACTTGTAAGACCTGCCAGCTCCAATACAGCTGAGGACTCAGACGACACTGGCACCAGCTTTGAGAGAACTGTAGTTGGAGTACAGCGGGGGCTGGCCAAGGAGGTGCGGGTGGCGATGCAAACTATGGCAGCCAGCCTTGAGGGGGTGCGTTCGTGCATGATGTCATCTGCAGATCAGGCAGCAGCTATGCAAGCCCTAACATCCATACTGCAAGGACTACAAGAAACTGTCAAGGAATTCACCACTGCAGTAAGGGAGTTGCCACAACACCTCGCACCCCAAACCTTCCACTGCATGCACGAATGCAATCATGACTCCCTCAGGGCCGACCTGGCTGCCTACCATTGTGATGTGGCTGCTATTCTGAAGAACCAGCAGACCCTCCTTGCTGCAGTCCTGCCCTTAAGACCTTCACAGGGATCAGCGACCGGGATGTATGACTCCACGTCTTCTAACACTGAGGTGTGTGTTGCCCCTACACAACCACCACCACCAAGAACAGAGAAGGCAACACACACATCAGAAGAAGAAGACATGGAACAGATCACATTCACAAGGAAAATGACCCAGAAGCACTAGTCCCTGCCACATGGCCTACATTTACCAAGGTCCTGTGCATTGTAACTTGCCAGTCTTGCAACAACTTTACTTGAGCACTGTTCTGCAAACCACTGTATATCTTGTCACCCAGCCCAGTGATTGTCTCTCTCCTACTCATTGCCAAATCCTGTCCCTCTGCACTGTCTGAAACATCAACCCGAGCATGTCAAAAGCATTGCTGTAACCCCTTGTGTTGGATCCCAAATTAAAATGTCACTATAATGGACTCACAATCATGGACAATGTACACATAGCACTTGTTAGAAATGGGGTTTTTGGTTGGCAGTCAGGTTACCCTCTGTCCAAGCAAAAGCCCTCACTCTAGTCAGGGTAAGTCACACACTATCCAAGATTATCCTGTGCCCACCCTCTGGTAGCTTGGCACGAGCAGTCAGGCTTAACTTAGAAGGCAATGTGTAAAGTATTTGTGCAATAAATCATACAATACCACCATATAGCACCACAAAAATACACCACACAGTGTTTAGAAAAATATATAATATTTATCAGGATAATTGTAGGTCAAAAAGAATAAAGTTGCAATGGAAAATTGTAGAAATATCACAGGGAAGTGATATAAAGTGTCTTAAGTCTTTAGAATGCAATAAAGTGTCTTTCAAGCACAAAGTACCTGGTTTCTGGTGGAAAATCTTCTCAGAGGGCCACAGGTGGAGAGATGCGTGGAAAAAGGGTGTGTGCGTCGATTTCTCCTCAGCACACAAAGACTTGCGTCGTTCTTTTCCACGCGGGGAAGTCGGGCGTCGTTTTCCGGCGCGCAGACAGTCTCTTTTCGTGGATCGCGGGGATTACCAGATGTCCCGGGTCTGTGCGTGGATTCTCCTGCTTGTTTTCCGGCTGCGCGTCGTTCTGCGGGGCTGCGCGTCGAAGTTTCGATCTCACGGTAGGCGTTGCGTCGATTTCTCCTTGGAAGTCAGGCGACGTTGTCCTTGCGAGGCCGTGCGTCGGAAGTTTGGTCTCACGGCAGGCGTCGCGTCGATTTCTCCTTGGAAGTCGGGCGGCGTTGTCCTTGCGAGGCCGTGCGTCAAAGTTTCGCGCTCACGGTAGGCGTCGCGTCGATTTCTCCTGGAAAGTCGGGCGGCTTTGTCCTTGCGAGGTTGTGCGTCGAAGTCTCGATCGTCCCGAGGGCGTCGCGTCGATCAGCGTCGGTGTGCGGCGTTTTTCTCGCCGCTAAACAAGCTGTGCGTCGAAATTTTCGGCGCACGGAGCGTCCAAGTGAAAGGAAGAAGTCTTTTTGGTCCTGAGACTTCAAGGAACAGGAGGCAAGCTCTATCCAAGCCCTTGGAGAGCACTTTCACAGCCAGACAAGAGTTCAGCAAGGCAGCAGGGCAACAGCAAGACAGCAGTCCTTTGTAGAAAGCAGACAGGTGAGTCCTTTGAGCAGCCAGGCAGTTCTTCTTGGCAGGATGTAGTTTCTGGTTCAGGTTTCTTCTCCAGCAAGTGTCTGATGAGGTAGGGCAGAGGCCCTGTTTTATACCCAAATGTGCCTTTGAAGTGGGGGAGACTTCAAAGAGTGGCTAAGAAGTGCACCAGGTCCCCTTTCAGTTTACTCCTGTCTGCCAGGGTCCCAGTAGGGGGTGTGGCAGTCCTTTGTGTGAGAGCAGACCCTCCACCCTCCCAGCCCAGGAAGACCCATTCAAAATGCAGATGTATGCAAGTGAGGCTGAGTACCCTGTGTTTGGGGTGTGTCTGAGTGAATGCACAAGGAGCTGTCAACCAAGCCCAGCCAGACGTGGATTGTAAGGCACAGAAGGATTTAAGTGCAAAGAAATGCTCACTTTCTAAAAGTGGCATTTCTAGAATAGTAATATTAAATCCGACTTCACCAGTCAGTAGGACTTTGTATTACCATTCTGGCCATACTAAATATGACCTCCCTGCTCCTTTCAGATCAGCAGCTGCCACTTCAACAGTGTATGAGGGCAGCCCTAATGTTAGCCTATGAAGGGAGCAGGCCTCTCAGTAGTGTGAAAACGAATTTAGGAGTTTTACACTACCAGGACATATAACTACACAGGTACATGTCCTGCCTTTTACCTACACAGCACCCTGCCCTAGGGGTTACCTAGGGCACACCTTAAGGGTGACTTATATGTAGAGAAAGGGGAGTTCTAGGCTTGGCAGGTACTTTTAAATGCCAAGTCGAGGTGGCAGTGAAACTGCACACACAGGCCTTGCAATGGCAGGCCTGAGACAAGGAAAAAGGGGCTACTTAAGTGGGTGGCACAACCAGTGCTGCAGGCCCACTAGTAGCATTTAATTTACCAGCCCTATGCACATAAAGTGCACCTTACTAGGGACTTATAAGTAAATTAATAGTCCAATCAGGTATGATTCCAGGTTATCATGTTTTAAGGGAGAGAGCATATGCACTTTAGCACTGGTTAGCAGTGGTAAAGTGCGCAGAGTCTATAAACCAGCAAAAACAGTGTCCAAAAAAATGGAGGGAGGCAGGCAAAAAGTTAGGGGTGACTACCCTAAGGCTGTCAGGTCTAACATGTGTCCCCCCCAGCTGAAAGTGGGGAGAGCTACCCGACATCCTGGGAGCTCTCATCGCTAAGGCGGAAGTACCTGGAGAGACCATCAGCATTGGCGTGGTCAACCCCTGGGCGATGTTCCACCGTAAAGTCCATCCCCTGTAGGGAAATGGACCACCTCAAGAGTTTTGGATTCTCACCCCTCATCTGCATGAGCCATCTGAGGGGCCTGTGGTCTGTCTGAACCCGGAAGTGAGTCCCAAACAGGTAGGGTCTTAGCTTCTTTAGTGCCCAGACCACAGCAAAAGCTTCTCGTTCAATAGCACTCCACCTCTGTTCCCGTGGTAATAGCCTTCTGCTAATAAAGACTACCGGTTGATCTCTGCCCTCCTCATTCAGCTGTGCTAGGACTGCCCCTATGCCATGCTCTGAAGCGTCTGTCTGCACGATAAATTCCTGGGAGTAGTCAGGGGCCATGAGTACGGGGGCCGTGCACATGGCTTCCTTCAGGGCGTCAAAGGCTTTCTGACAAGCCTCTGTCCAATTCACCAACTTAGGTTGCTTCTTGGAAGTGAGCTCTGTCAAGGGTGTTACAATGGTACCATAGCCCTTGACAAATTGGCGGTAGTATCCTGTGAGGCCTAGAAAGGCTCTCACCTCCGTCTGTGTTCGGGGTGGTTGCCAGGCCTTGATAGTTTCAATCTTGGCCTGGAGTGGCTGCACCTTGCCACCACCCACTAGGTGTCCTAAGTACACCACGGAACCCTGCCCAATCTGGCACTTACTGGCCTTGATGGTCAGGCCTGCCTGTTGCAGGGCCTGAAGCACCTCCTTGAGGTGAAGCAGGTGTTCCTCCCAGCTGGAACTGTAGACAGCTATGTCATCCAGGTAGGCTGCACAGAAGGCATCCTTGCCAGCTAGGACCCCGTTAACCAACCGTTGGAAGGTAGCGGGGGCATTTTTCAACCCAAACGGCATCACCCGGAACTGGTAATGGCCATCCGGGGTTGAAAATGCAGATCTTTCCTTGGAAGTAAGATCAAACGTACTCAGGAACTTGGCAGCGCCTAGCCTGTCCACGAGCTCATCAGCTCGGGGGATGGGGTGAGCATCAGTCCGGGTGACTGAGTTGAGACCCCGGTAGTCCACACAGAACCGGAGTTCTGGCTTCGCACCTGGGGCAGTAGCCTTAGGGACCAATACCACTGGGCTGGCCCAGGGACTACTGGATTTCTCAATGACCCCTAGAGTCAACATCTTGGAGACCTCCTCCTTGATGCTGGCCTTCACCTTATCCGACAACCTGTAAATTTTGTTTTTCACAGGGAGACTGTCACCGGTGTCAATATCATGAACACAGAGGTGGGTCAGCCCAGGAGTAAGGGAGAACAGGGGGGAGAACTGCTCCAACAGCTCATAACAGTCTCCTTTCTGATTTAGAGTCAGGGAGTCAGACAGAATGACCCCGCTTACTGACCCATCACCTTCTTGGGCAGAGAGGAGGTCGGGGGGAGGTTCACTCTCCTCTTCCGTTCCTTCATCTGTGACCAGAAGCATGTTGATCTCCGACCTCTCAAAATGAGCTTTTAGTCGGTTCACATGGAGCACCCTTAGGGGATTCCTAGGGGTTTTGAGGTCCACTAGGTAAGTGGCCTCCCCTTTCCGCTCCTTTATTTCAAATGGGCCAGACCAGCGGTCCTGGAGAGCTCTGGGCTCTACTGGCTCCATTACCCACACTTTGTCTCCAGGTTGAAACTCTACCAGGGTGGCCTTCTGGTCATACCATTGTTTCATCACCTCTTGACTGGCCTCAAGGTTATCTTGGGCTTCTTTCCAGAAGCGGGTCATCTGGTTGCGGAGGGCCAACATATAGATGACCACATCCTGAGGGGGTGTCTTTGGAGCTTTCTCCAATCCCTCCTGGACAATGCTTAAGGGTCCCCTGACAGGGTACCCATAGAGAAGTTCAAAGGGACTGAACCCTACCCCTCTCTGGGGGACCTCTCTGTAAGCAAAGAGAAGGCATGGTAAGAGGACGTCCCACTTACGCCTCATGGCCTCAGGGAGGCCACCAATCATGCCTTTCAGGGTCTTGTTGAATCTCTCCACAAGACCATTTGTCTGGGGGTGATAGGGTGTGGTGAACTTGTAAGTTACACCACACGCATCCCACAGAGACTTCATGTATGCAGACATGAAGTTAGTGCCTCTGTCAGACACTATTTCCTTGGGGAATCCCACACGGGTAAATATCCCCATCAGGGTTCGGGCCACCACCGGTGCAGTTACTGTCCTCAGAGGGATTGCCTCTGGGTAACGGGTGGCATGGTCCACCAAAACCAGGATAAACCTGTTGCCTAAGGCAGTTTTGGGGTCCAAGGGACCAACAATGTCGATGCCCACCCTTTCAAAGGGGGTGCCAACGACAGGAAGTGGAATCAGGGGGGTTTTAACCCTTTTTCCTGCTTTACCACTGGCCTGGCAGGTAGGACAGGATCTGCAGAACTTGTCTGAGTGTGTCCTCATTTTGGGCCAATAAAAGTGGGTGACAAGCCTGTTAAAGGTCTTGCCCTGCCCCAAATGTCCTGCCAGGGGAATGTCGTGAGCCAGACCCAGTAGGAAGGTTCGGTAACATTGGGGGACCACCAGCATACGTGCTGCCCCAAAGCCCGGAACCTTAGGCTCACTGTAGAGGAGATCATTCTCCCAATATAGGTGGTGATCGCCAGAGGCGTCGCCGGCTGCCTGGTTTGAGGCTTGTTTCCTCAAACCTTCTAGAGTGGGACATTCTTTCTGCGCCTTGCAGAATTCCTCCCTGGTGGGTCCACCCTCAACTTGCCAGCCAGCAAGCTCAGGTAAGTCACCTAGGGCGGCAATGTCTTCCCCAGTTGGCTCGGAAGCCTCCTCCTCAGGAGCCCCGTCAGCCACTGTGGGAACAGCGGGGGCCGGTTTCCCGCACCCCTGGTCCCTCCTCCTGGCAGCTCTCTGGGCCATCGTTCCAGGCTCCAGATGCCCTTGACTTCCCTCTCGGTCAGCCATGGACCGTGTGGTCATGCAGACCCACTCAGGTAACCCTAACATCTCCAGGTGAGACCTGAGCTCCACTTCTTTCCAAGCAGTGTGCTCAAGGTCATTGCCTAACAGACAATCTACAGGCATGGCAGGACTCACAGCTACTTTCAGAGTACCAGAGACCCCCCCCCACTCAAAGGGAACCAGAGCCACCGGTAGGTGACTCTCACGATTGTCAGCGACTCTGACCTGGTGGAATGTATTAGGTACTATCTGCTCTGCTGACACCAGCTGACTCTTGATAGTAGTCATACTGGCTCCTGTGTCACGCAGAGCCTCCACCCTCTGCCCATCAATGGTGACCCACTGCCGGTACTTGGAAGTATTTCTGGGCATGTGGGCCTTGGGCACCATTTCTCCTTCTCCCAGGGACACTAGGGAAATCTCTACCTGCTCCCCAAAGCTAGTTGGGTCCATCTCCCCCCCGAGTGCTACACTAGTCAACCCAGGTGCCTGTCCGGTAGTGGACGGTGCCCTCTTGGGGCACTGTGGATCGCCTTTGTAGTGACCATATTGGTAACACTCCATGCATTTGGGGCTAGATTTTCCTGACTTGTCAAATGTCCCTGGCTTTTTCCCAAATTTGGAAAAGGAAGGGTTGCCACCCCCTCCCTGGGAATTCTTTTGGGGGCCTTTAGAGAGTTCCTTATCTGTAAGTTTATCTCCCCCCTCTTTCTTCTGTTGGGAACCCTGACCACCTTTGTGGGAGTCCCCCCCAGGTACCTTTTTGGACACTCTGGTGCTAACCCAGAGGTCCGCCTCCTCAGCAAGCTTCCTGGGATCAGTCAGCTTACTATCCACTAGGTGCTGGCGCAAATCTGTATAAGTAACATTAAGCATATGCTCTCTCAGGATCAAGTCATATAAACCTTTATAATCTGCTACTTTGTTGCCCCGCACCCATCCATTCAGTGCCTTACTAGAGAAATCAAAGAAATCTACCCATGTTTGTGTGGTTTGTTTGGTGCTGTCCCTGAACCTCTGACGGTATCCCTCAGGGGTCAGCCCAAACTTGGCAAGTAAAGTGGCTTTCTGGAGTGGGTATGTGTTTTGATCCGGTGGATCCAATGTGAGAAGTGTGTCCCTCCCCAATGGCGGCACATAACCCCACATAGATACTACCCCCCATTGCCCTTCAGGAACCTCATGAGCCCTTAGTGCAACTTCATAAGCAGCTAACCATTTATCTATGTCATCTCCCACCACAAAACTGGGCACCACATTTTTGGGTATACGAACCTTCTTTTCTCCAGCAGGTCCTGTCTGTATGCTGCCACCATTATTGCTGGATTCAGACTGTCTTGCCTTGATCTCCAGCTCCTTGAGACTCAGTTCATGAGCCAACAATAGTTTCTTTTCAGCCAAAGCTCTTTCAGCTTCCACTTGTTTGGCTGCTCTTTCAGCTTCTGCTTGTTTGGCTGCCCTTTCAGCTTCTGCTTGAATCTGTTTGGCTGTCCTTTCAGCTTCAATCTGTTTGGCTGCTCTTTCAGCCTCAGCTTGTTTGGCTTCTCTTTCTGCCCTCCTCTCCTCCTGTTGCGCCTCAATTTTCAGTTTTGCCATTTGCAATTGGAACTCCCTTTCCTCTCTCCTTTCCTCTGCGGTCAGGCTTTGCATGGAGACACTGCTCCCTGGTCTGGAAGGGTGCACAATTGCAGTGGTAACACCATCCATAGATAGTGAAAATCCTTCTGAGGGGCCATTTTCTGGCTCCCCTTCCTCATCATCCTCTAAATGGGCTTCTGCCCAGGCCCTCAGCGCCACTTGAAAGTCCTCCTTTCTGGAGGCCCCTTGGGTGGGTACCCTTAATGCCCTGCAGAATCCTCTTAGTTGTTTGACCGTGTATGTATCCAACTGGACTAGGTCAAAGTCCCCTGTCTGAGACCCAGTCAGAGACATGTTGAGTGAGGATTTAGTTTTTGAAAATTGTCAGGAAAAAACGGATTTTCAAAAAGAGATAAAAACCAAGTTGACCTTCAACTGTGGGTAGGTAGTGAGATACTTAGCTACTGTATGTCACTGCACAAATACAAGTCCTATCCTCACCGCTGATCACCAATGTTAGAAATGGGGTTTTTGGTTGGCAGTCAGGTTACCCTCTGTCCAAGCAAAAACCCTCACTCTAGTCAGGGTAAGTCACACACTATCCAAGATTATCCTGTGCCCACCCTCTGGTAGCTTGGCACGAGCAGTCAGGCTTAACTTAGAAGGCAATGTGTAAAGTATTTGTGCAATAAATCATACAATACCACCATATAGCACCACAAAAATACACCACACAATGTTTAGAAAAATATATAATATTTATCAGGATAATTGTAGGTCAAAAAGAATAAAGTTGCAATGGAAAATTGTAGAAATATCACAGGGAAGTGATATAAAGTGTCTTAAGTCTTTAGAATGCAATAAAGTGTCTTTCAAGCACAAAGTACCTGGTTTCTGGTGGAAAATCTCCTCAGAGGGCCACAGGTGGAGAGATGCATGGAAAAAGGGTGTGTGCGTCGATTTCTCCTCAGCACACAAAGACTTGCGTCGTTCTTTTCCACGCGGGGAAGTCGGGCGTCGTTTTCCGGCGCGCAGACAGTCTCTTTTTGTGGATCGCGGGATTACCAGATGTCCCGGGTCTGTGCGTGGATTCTCCTGCTTGTTTTCCGGCTGCGCGTCGTTCTGCGGGGCTGCGCGTCGAAGTTTCGATCTCACGGTAGGCGTCGCGTCGATTTCTCCTTGGAAGTCGGGCGACGTTGTCCTTGCGAGGCCGTGCGTCGGAAGTTTGGTCTCACGGCAGGCGTCGCGTCGATTTCTCCTTGGAAGTCGGGCGGCGTTGTCCTTGCGAGGCCGTGCGTCAAAGTTTCGCGCTCACGGTAGGCGTCGCGTCGATTTCTCCTGGAAAGTCGGGCGGCTTTGTCCTTGCGAGGTTGTGCGTCGAAGTCTCGATCGTCCCGAGGGCGTCGCGTCGATCAGCGTCGGTGTGCGGCGTTTTTCTCGCCGCGAAACAAGCTGTGCGTCGAAATTTTCGGCGCACGGAGCGTCCAAGTGAAAGGAAGAAGTCTTTTTGGTCCTGAGACTTCAAGGAACAGGAGGCAAGCTCTATCCAAGCCCTTGGAGAGCACTTTCACAGCCAGACAAGAGTTCAGCAAGGCAGCAGGGCAACAGCAAGACAGCAGTCCTTTGTAGAAAGCAGACAGGTGAGTCCTTTGAGCAGCCAGGCAGTTCTTCTTGGCAGGATGTAGTTTCTGGTTCAGGTTTCTTCTCCAGCAAGTGTCTGATGAGGTAGGGCAGAGGCCCTGTTTTATACCCAAATGTGCCTTTGAAGTGGGGGAGACTTCAAAGAGTGGCTAAGAAGTGCACCAGGTCCCCTTTCAGTTTACTCCTGTCTGCCAGGGTCCCAGTAGGGGGTGTGGCAGTCCTTTGTGTGAGAGCAGACCCTCCACCCTCCCAGCCCAGGAAGACCCATTCAAAATGCAGATGTATGCAAGTGAGGCTGAGTACCCTGTGTTTGGGGTGTGTCTGAGTGAATGCACAAGGAGCTGTCAACCAAGCCCAGCCAGACGTGGATTGTAAGGCACAGAAGGATTTAAGTGCAAAGAAATGCTCACTTTCTAAAAGTGGCATTTCTAGAATAGTAATATTAAATCCGACTTCACCAGTCAGTAGGACTTTGTATTACCATTCTGGCCATACTAAATATGACCTCCCTGCTCCTTTCAGATCAGCAGCTGCCACTTCAACAGTGTATGAGGGCAGCCCTAATGTTAGCCTATGAAGGGAGCAGGCCTCTCAGTAGTGTGAAAACGAATTTAGGAGTTTTACACTACCAGGACATATAACTACACAGGTACATGTCCTGCCTTTTACCTACACAGCACCCTGCCCTAGGGGTTACCTAGGGCACACCTTAAGGGTGACTTATATGTAGAGAAAGGGGAGTTCTAGGCTTGGCAAGTACTTTTAAATGCCAAGTCGAGGTGGCAGTGAAACTGCACACACAGGCCTTGCAATGGCAGGCCTGAGACAAGGAAAAAGGGGCTACTTAAGTGGGTGGCACAACCAGTGCTGCAGGCCCACTAGTAGCATTTAATTTACCAGCCCTATGCACATAAAGTGCACCTTACTAGGGACTTATAAGTAAATTAATAGTCCAATCAGGTATGATTCCAGGTTACCATGTTTTAAGGGAGAGAGCATATGCACTTTAGCACTGGTTAGCAGTGGTAAAGTGCGCAGAGTCTATAAACCAGCAAAAACAGTGTCCAAAAAAATGGAGGGAGGCAGGCAAAAAGTTAGGGGTGACTACCCTAAGGCTGTCAGGTCTAACAGCACTACAGCACTTTTCAATAAATAGCACTTACACAACAAATCTGTCTCTGGGTAATGTGATATATCAACTGTGAAGTACATAACTGAAATGTGCCTACTGTCAAATTACGTAGCTTGTCAATACAACTGTCCTGATAATATGTAGTCAGAGAATTCTGCACAGTGCCCATGATTGCATCATACTCTGCCCTTCCTGAGGGACAAATCGGATGACGTGAGAAACCTAATACCACCATGCTGTGTTGGACAGAAGAATGCTTCCTCAGGGGATAACTAAGTCATCAAATAGTGCTCGCAAAATGTTGTAAACATGCAAAAATAAGACAATAAACATGCCACACTAATCTAAGTAAACACAAAACAAACTACACAAATGAAGGTGTCTGAGTTAACATACAAATAGGTAATCATGCCGAACTGTGTCACAAATGATGTATGAGGGTCATGAAGACAAGAATACAAGATTGCCAATGAGAACTCATCTTATAAGGGTGTGCATGATCATCACACTGTAGTCAGACCTAAAACTGTTTCCCCAATATCAAGCCTGGAAGCACTGTTAGTTACTTTGAAAACACACTTATCAACAGAAACACATTGGGATCCATATTAACTGTGATTTGGTGGTTGCAACAAAGGGTCGACACTTTGCAAGGTAGCTCTGGGCTAGCTGCCAATCGTACAGCTCAGTTGGTATTTGTTTGTAGCATAGGACACAGATGTTATAGTACCAAATTGATGTACACTAAATCCAAACCCACGATCAAGTACCATTCAACACATACTATTAAGGGGTAACCAAATATTTATTAAATGCTAACCACAGATGAGGAAACTGAGGGAAAAATCTTACCTACCCTAATCTACCCTGACTACTCATTACCCACAATTGTCCCTAACTAACCTAAGCTACACTTACTTATCACATGTAACGAAACGTTCTAAACATCTATCCCCCACCCCCTTATGAGATGGGAAACATGGAGGACAACACATACTAACCTAAACATATACCATACTATCCTAAACAAATATTTTTTTTTTTGGTATTTTTCTTTAAAAAAAAAAAATGTAACACACAAGAACCCCAACATAGCCAACACACACAATAAATAAAAATATAAAGAATGAGGACCTCCCACCCCCCACACGCCAACACTAACTAAACTAACAGCCTATACTAACCTAACACTAAGCACCCTAAGCCCACTAACTATAAGAACAAGAAAAGAGGAAGGAGGGGAGGGAATCATGTCCATCAAAAAAAGTGTCTAGAGGTTGGCCCTCCGGAGGGTCCTCTTAATTTCCTTGACCTGCCGGTTAATGTGCCGCACGTCCCGGCTCAGGTGGCTCAACTTGCGCAGCACTTTGTCCATCTTATGTTCCATTCTGTTGAACGCTGCAGGGTCAACAGATGGAGCAGTGGCAGTCTGGGTACCGGTCTGTGTGGGTGTGGTGCCAGGCCTAGTGGGCTGTCCTGCACCAGTGGCAATGCTGGGGCCAGGAAGTCCAGCAGATGTTGGATCAACAGTGGCAGCTGTGGGTGGGGCCACCTGCCTCTGATTGGTGGTTGTGCTGGTGGTGGCTGTGGTGGGCAAAGTAGGCCCACCCTGTGGGAAGGCTCGCCATGCCCCGGAGGCCCGTTCAAGGCGATATCGCCGGGCCATCCTCTGGAACCCCGACTCCACCAGCAGGATGTGCTGATACAGCATGGCCCGGCGCTGAAATTCATGGACCTGGTCTGGAGTCATGTTAGCAGCAGTGAAGACAAATGCATATATTCTACATTAGTAACTGCATTGTGTGAAATGGCACAGCAAGTTAATCAGACATTACATCTACTGTACTTGTAACAGCTCACATCACAATACAGATCATTGAATGTCCCTGAGGAAGTATATGGCAGGCCAGACTACAAAGGTCACATCACACAAAGCACATCCATAACCTTCAAGATGGGTAATAACTGGCTTTGACTTGCAATCTGAGTTCTGACAGTTATCATCTAAGAATCATGCTGTATATCCTCCGCCAAGAGCTGGGCTACAAATGTCAGTGTACGGAAAGCAAAACTAAAGCCACATGGTCTGCAAGTTGTAACTGGACTTGCCAGTATAGTTCCAAGTGCCAAACCTGAGTGTGTATACTAGTATGCAACCAAACCGTCACTTATTCACATGTATGTGTAACATACTGGTAGTATCAGTACTAGGTACCCCATTCACAAACCCATGGCCGTGTTTGAGGGGGGGCGGTGGATACACAACTATAATTTGCCAACAACATATACACCGAGGAGTGTATAGGAAACTCCACACATATTTGTCACTACAGACACACCACAGGTAAGGTCTATCTACAATTAGGAGTCAGCAAACCCTAGAGCACTCATAGGGTCAGACATGTCAGGAAATGCAGAACTTACACAACATATACTTCCAGTGAGGCCTGACTTACATCAGACACTGAGTTGCTAGAACACCCATGATCATGAATTGCATGCACACCTAGGCCATTGCACTCAGGTTCCACAGACTTGTTGCACTACATGTGGAAGTACGTGCTGCTAGGAGGTTCTACCTACTGTTTCAAAATAACGTAGGTAAATAGGGAAGCAGATGTCTATTTGAAAGCTCTTAGCTCTACCATCTTAGAGAATGTGGGTCTGACAGGCTGACTAAATTGGGGCTGACTTCCATTGCGACTCTTGGCGATACAAGTGTCATACACATGACTATCCCCTGTACTCACAGTGGGGCCTACAGGGATGTCCTACAATACCTACATGATACCATTGGATACGCATTGACAAGCTCAAAACATGTGAGAACTGCATTCCCACTCATGGAACAAGAGAAAAGCTTGCCCAACTCATCACACCTTGCTATGCGTCCAAATCACACGAGTCCATAACCAGCAAACACAACACATAACAGACATATCAACACTTACTGGAGTGGTCGGGGTCCTCAAATGTCGCCACCTCTCCCACAGTGTAGGGTGTCAGTCCACCTGTAAGGTATGGAAGGAAGAAATGTGCTCAAAATCTGTGCACAGTGCAACAATTTCATAAACATTCACAATGTGTAGGCTTAATAATGAAATGGCAGCCATTTAGACATGATGGTACTGGATCTGATATATCATGGCCAACTTGTACATAGCATGGGTCTCCTGTGACAGTTACACACATATCTGCACACATACATTGGCCCTAACTATTATGTGGTTGCAAACATGCCCAATAATTGGTGAGCACTAAAAAATATGGAGTGTAATCGTCTCATCATGTGCATCCAAGAGAGACATCCAAAGCCTGGTTACTTGAGGACTGCATTACCAGTCAAACATGCCTTGTGGCCATGACACATTTATTGCACATAGGCCCAATGTACAGAGGGAGGGGCAGGGACTTTTGTAAGCCATCCTGTTGTTACAGTATAGTCAATTGATGTGGCCCAGCTACGGTGATTTGCACCAACCATGGAGATGTGAGGCCATGTGCATACACTTGGACTGCCATCCATATTTGGATTGTGGCTCAACTAATTCCAACAAACATCTTAAGATGTTAGCTGAGGGCACCTTACACCTTTTCACAATGTTTTCACATCAAGAACTGACATGTATCCAAAAAGATCAAAGAACACAATAATCCCACACATTCATAGTACTTCTGTGAACGCTTTCCTTCCACACTCACCAGACTCACATGAGACATATGTCCGAGCCACTTTGCTATTATCAATTTACGTGAAGGCAGCACTCATTTTCAGCATCATGTTATGATTCTAAAGTCAGTCTAGCAATTGCGTCAACATAGTTGGCCTAAATGTTGGTACATTTGTACTTCTCTGTCAATAGTACCCTATATAGACATGATTGGCTCATATTTTGTTAGCTGTTCTGACAAAAAGGCTACACCAATTTCCTTAATGGAAAAGTAACCTGTAAGTTTGCTGAGCATGTGCTACCTGACAGCTAGCAATTGTGATCCTTGCCATAGTGCAGCAATGATGCCCTTATATTACCCCAGCATTACACACAGTCAGCAAGTTAGCTGGCAGACCTTGCATGTCATGTGCGCATTGCATGTCATATGTGTGGCACTAGTGCTGTCTATGTTCTGCTTCTAGGGAACTCTAGTTACAGATAGTCCTTGCAAATATTGGATGCAGTTGGACTTACTGCTGTCAAGGGTCTGGTCAGGCATTCCTGTTACTGATGCCAAAGCACATTGACTGCCTCATGTATGAGGCTTGTTTTCCCCTTATTGAGTGATGGTGTCTTAGTTGTGTGCCATATGCTGCATTGGACTTTGCTTTCAACATGTATGGGTGAAATAGATGTGGTCCTCTGCTATTGGCCTTCAAAGGAGATATGTACATGATATATGTCATTAAGAGTGTGTGTGTATGTGACCATTGTATGTTAGGCATCACATTACCTCTGGGATGTTCCGTGTCCTACTCAGTATCTCAGCAATGCTCCATGAGGCAACACTCTGATTCTGATAAGTAGAGATGAAGGTGTGCTAAAAGGAATAGCCAGACCATGATAAGGTGATTAGAATAGATGTTTATTTCAATTCGTTAACTAAAGTGTTGAAGGTGATCATATTCAGAAGAAATTATTTACAATCTGTTGCCGCCTGCGTATACCAGAAGCTGTGTTCTGTAGTTCCCCCTCCTGTTGCAGGCCAGCATCCTCCTCTTCTTCCTATTCAGGCATGTGTGGCTCTGGTTCCAGGAGGGGAATGTTTCTTTTGATACAAATGTTGTGCAATATTGCACATGTGAGGATGATCCTACAGACCATCTCGAGGGAATATAGGAGGCTACCACCAGTGATGTCGAGGCAGCGGAACCTTGACTTGAGGATGCCGGAGGTCCGCTCGACAATGCTGCGTGTCCTCCTGTGGGCGTCATTGTATGCACGCTCTGCAGCAGTACTTGGGTTGTCAAATGGTGTCATAATCCATGGCTGGATGCCATACCCCTGATCAGCTGCAAGAGAAAATGAATGGGATCATGTTGATGTAGCTGGCACTATGTAAAAGATCTTTCATGGCATTAGTTGTCTTTTGTTGTCTGTGACTCTTTTGTGTACTAATGTGGCATCCTATGCTTGTAGGCTGTACCATCTGCATTGTGTTGTTTCCTTGGCTGGACGAGTGTTTGTCTGCTAACCGTTTGTCAGCAGTATGTTTTGGGATTTGCAGTACAGTGTGCCCTCCCTAGCATTGTGACTTGTGATACAGGTGTCCGTGTGTCTTCAATGGGGGTGAGATGATAGGTCCATGCACAGTTAAAATTGAAAGTATTGTTAACACGTTCATATCAAAGTACCCTGGACATCCCATACCTTTAAACTTATGCAATGGATTAATGTAAAGGTCATTGGGACACTTACAATTTGCAAGGTGACATTTCGGCAACCACACACATTGACGTCTTAACTTTAGGCTGTACAGTAATTTCCGATGTGTGACAGGCTCAATGGTGACTTAAGAAACATGGCTAGCGATGTCACGACCTCAGTGTATTCCTGTTCACATGTTGCTGTTGTGGTGTATGTGTTGTGTGTCCTAGAGGGTTGCTATGCAGTGTGTATATAAGTAGGTTTTTGTACTTACCAACAAGTAGTCCATTGCCATACCGTCCATCCTGGAAGTGTTCATTGATGGTGCAGTGATGGAAGATGTATGAGTCATGGACACTCCCAGGATATTTAGCCACGATGTTGGTGATCAATCCCTGTTGATCGACTATGGCCTGCACGTTGATGGAATGTGTATGCTTCCTGTTGCGGTAGAGGTGTTCAGTTGCAGCAGGTGGCACAAGGCGTACATGTGTGCAGTCGATTGCACCAAGGACGTGTGGGAAGCCACTGATGAGGTAGAACCCCCGTTTTGTTTCCTGCTGCTTCTGCACTGTGTTAGGGAGGCAGATGTGGCGGGTGTCAGTCGAATGATGGCATCCAGTACTTTGGGCAAAAAGGCAGAGAATGATGGTTGTGATATTCCGCCAACCAGGGCACCAGTTGTTTGGAAAGAGCCACTTA
The DNA here is from genome assembly GCF_031143425.1 of Pleurodeles waltl. Classification (NCBI taxonomy): domain Eukaryota; kingdom Metazoa; phylum Chordata; class Amphibia; order Caudata; family Salamandridae; genus Pleurodeles; species Pleurodeles waltl. The sequence goes on from NC_090449.1 coordinate 953,786,662, forward strand.
CCAGCATACGAAGTACGGCAAGCAGCTTGGTTTCTGTTGGGATGGTGCGGGGTGTAACCAAAGTGGGTGCCAACTGCTTTTCAATGTTGCGCAGCAGCTGCTGAATGGCCTGCCAGTTCAACCGGTACCTCTGTATGATGTTGTGTTCCCTGAGGCCCTGAAGGGTGGTTCTTGGGCGGAATATCCTCTCCTGCCTTCTGCGCTGCCTTTGGGGTCCCTGCTGGTGTTGTTGTAGCTGCTGTTGTTGCTGCTGGGCTCTGCGTCTGCTTGCACGCTGGATTAGTATCACCTCCATGGCTCCCTGTTGCTGCTCTGCTGCTCTGCTGTTTGTTCTGTGTGTTCTGATTAAATACAGGTGTGTTTGCCCCATTTTAACGCCTGTCCTGACCCAGACGTAATTTTTTTACGCAAGTCGGGCTGTGTGTCATTTTCTGGCTCCGCCTCCCGGCCGTGCGTCATTTTTGCCCGAAAGCATAAATACGACGCACGGCCCTTTAAGCCTTTTTTTGGACGGGAACGCCTACCTTGCATATAATTAACGCAAGGTGGGTTGCCGCATCCAAAAAATGACGCACACAGCGGAATTTTGTCATCTGCGGGCTCGGGCGTCAAAGTTTAAATACGGGGCAACGTTTGCGCTGATTGTGCATCAAACTTTTTGATGCACAATCGGCGCAGACGGAATATAAATATGCCCCTAAGGGCCTGATTTACAACGGTAAACTTAGATGTTACTCAAAAAAGTTTACACTTTTTCAATAATCACAAAACTGTATCTTAATAGTAAGTTAAGGAGTGAGGAGGCTCCGCAATGGGGGCAGGAAACCCTGAATAAAAAAAACAAGATGGGCCTGCCCTAACTGTTAATTTAAGGAGTTCTCAGCCCCATATGCGAGTGTCTGCAATCCGCACTCGTAAATTTACCATACCGGAAAAAGCGTAAACTTACACAAACATGTAAGTTTACTTCCAGAAAAAGCGTAAACTTGCACAAACGTTTAAATTCACTTTTGTGAATCAGGCCTTTCCTGCGCAAGCACTTCCGGCCGAAAGAGTGTTAAATGGTAGTTTAAATATTGTTTTATTCAGCGTACTCAAATACTGTGCAGCATGAATAGCAAACGACTACTTATGTATTTTTTATCATTCAAACCTAAAAATAGAAAGTACGACTTGCTTAACATTTTTCTGCCAATACAGATTGGAAAAATTGAAATTTTTTGGTGATTTTCTGTTTTGAACAATAGTGCTTTTCAAACGCACTCGATTCAACTAAATCTTTCTCGCAATCCATACATCTATATGGTTTCTGAATATCACAAGCGTACTAAGTAAACTATTTATGTAAAGAATAATACACGATCTGTTAAAGTTCAGCTAGCGCATTTCCATCTGCAATGAGTCGGGTTATATTCACGCATTGCAGTTACAAAGCTGTAAATAACTAGGCAATGGAAACGAACGATGAACTAGGAAGCAAATCCGCTGATGCTAGCAACACAGAATTTCACAAGTAAAATATGAAATGTGCAGTGTCTGCACTCATGTCAAACACTCTTGGCCCAGAATTACATGAGATGCAGGCAGTGTGTGGCATGTACAGTATGTTAGTCTGCTGATACTGCACACTTTGGTAAGTAAATTATGCCCATCAACATTCAATATGCGGGCCCGCTCTTTCAATTTACACTAAGGTTCCCTAGCGTTGTAGAGGTGGCTGAAAAGCTATGGTTCGATAGTCTGTCAGAATATTGGAAAGATAGTCTGTGAGCAAAATATAGAGGCCTAAATAGCGAAAAACAAAATACCTTTAAGGTGAGTGCATATGGGTTAGTGTTGATATATTATTTTTAACTCCACTTCTTCCTTGAAGATATATGAAACCAAAGGTCAGAGGACGTTATAGTTAGGCTCACATTTTAAATGTCCAAAACCATAGAAATTCACCTGTTATAATTAGAGTTATCTCGAGTAACTATAACTGGTGCCCTAAGGTGATTATAACTCGCACCCACATCATGCACAGTTTTTTTGTTAACATTTTTACTGCAAATATCGCATTGATATTATCAATAAGGTTAAAATTAGCAGTGCATGGTGAGGGAGTGAGTAATAGTTACCTTAGGACACGAGCTATAGTTACACATACCTAGTGAATTTCTATGGTTATGTACGTGTAAAATGTGAGTCTATCTAGAACATCCCTGTAACCTTTGATTGTTTTATGTGAATTTCTATGTTTAAAAAAAAATCTATTTCCCAACTGTAATGTCCCAGTAATATTTGTTTTTTTCAATGAATTTCTATGTTTTTTAACATAATGTAATTTTCATTTATATACGTTAATCCAACCACCGCCGCTTAAGGCCTTAGAGTATGTGCGGAAGCAGATGGCTGAGCCCCACTCGGGTCGATCTTGGCCCTGGGGACCCCATCCCTCGGGGACCGGTCTGAACTTTTTTTTCGGTGTGGGGGTCCACGCAGCCCCCCTCCCCAGGCAATCTCCGCCCCTGGGACCCAATCCCCCAGGGCCTGGCCTAAAAAAGTAATTTTTTTTTTGGGAGGGGGTCTTGTGGCCCCCCTCCCCTGGGGACCCTGTCCACCTGGGCCAAGCCCAAATCTAAAATCTTTGCTGAGGTGAGGGCCCACGTAGCCCTCCTTTCCAGGTGAATCTTGACCTTGGGGACTTCATCAACCGGGGCCCAGCCATGTGACCTGGGTGTCCCCCCCAGGGCACCCAGTGACAAGCCCGGGGACCATAGGGGAACCTGAAGGTCCACACTGTCAAAGCTGGCTCCCCACCTCCAGTGGGAGCAGCTCCCTCTTTGTGAGAGCAATATTTCCTGTATTTCCCTGCCTGCATGTCTGTGGACAGGGAAACAGAGGAAACCTGTGCTCGCAGTGAGGGAGAGAGATTTGACAGCTCTTCCTCACTGCTAATGGAGTGTTCGCTGTAACTTGGTGGTAACTTTCGGCTCCTGCTAAGTTACAGCCAAGAGCTATTGGCTGGGGTTAGGCACCCCAGGACATAGCAGGAGCTGGACTTGGTGGGTGGTGGTCCCAAGGGACATTGTAGGCTCCACGAGGGCCCCCTCCAGCTTTACAGTTTAACCCCAGGGAGTTGGTGGTACCTGGGGCAGGGGTTCTAAAACAGATCCCCTTTATTATTTTTGCAATAAACCCCGGGGAGGTGGCAGTCCCTGGGGCTGTGGTTGGAGGGCTGCATGGCCCCCTTTAATTTAAATTAATAGTCCCAGCCTTTTTGCCTCGCCGGGATCCCTCTAATATCCCCTGACCTGCTTTAAGGCCAGGCCCAACTCCTCGCGTTGGGCGGATCCTCCATTCTGCCCCCGTGTCCCTGGCCACGTCCCTGCTGCCTTGCTGCCTCTGCCGTTTACAGTAAGAGCTTCCAGCATTTTCTGTACTCGCTCTATATTTCGATCCATATATATCAAATTTTGTTTTTCCTATGATTTCTTTTAAATCTGTGCCATTTTTGTGCCCCACTTAATTTTTCCCGCTGCTCCTGCTGCCTTGTTTTTCACTCTGGCTCTTGCCGGTTCCCCGGCCCTGCCGCTGCATCCCATTTGGCCCACCCCCCTCGTGCCCCCTTTGGTTCCACCCCCTCCCTCCTCCCAGCTGCTCCTCCCTCCCACCTCCCCTTCTTAATGGCGGCCGCTGCGTGACGCAAAGAGTGACCCCTGACCTGCTTTAAGGCCAGGCTCAACTCCTTGCGTCGGGCGGATCCTCCATTCTTCCCCCCATGTTCCTGGCCCTATCCCAGCTGCCTCGCTGCCGCTGCTATTTACAGTAAGAGTTTCCAGCATTTTCTGCACTCGCTCTATATTTCGTTCCATATATATCAAATTTACTTCTTACCTGTGATTTCTTTTAAATCTGTGCCATTTGTGTGCCCCACTTTGTTTTTCCCGCTGCTCCTGCTGCCTTGTTTTTTTACTCCGGCTCTTGCTGGTTCGCCGGCCCTACCGCTGCATCCCCTGCGGCCCCACACCCCTCATGCTCCCATTGGTTCCACCCCCTCCCACCTCCCAGCTGCTCCTCCCGCCCACCTCCCCTTCTTAATCGCAGCCGCTGTGCAGCCGTGCCTCTGTCCTGCCAAATGCAAGCCCGTCCGTGCCAGGGGCAAGCCCGTCCGCGCCTGAAGTGCGCCGAGAGCCAGGACCCCTGGTCCCCATGACCACCTCGGCCAGCAACGCCATTACACCGCCAGCATCCTCCACACACTCAACACCGGACAATCACGCGCCTGCTTCCTGGCCTCTCCATGCCACACCCAGGGACCCTTCACCTGCCGGAACTGCAGCCTCACCAGCCTCAAAATCGCCACACTACCGGCTGAACCGGACAGCAACTACCTCCGATGCATCCTATTAAACACCTGCTCCGCATGCAAACACGCCATCGAACTCTGGTACCTGCTCGACTCCTCCACCCCGGACGTCGCCTTCCAGACGGAGACCTGGATAAAAGCCTCTTCGGCCCCAGACATCGCCATAGCCATTCCAGATGGCTACAAGATCACCTGCAGAGATCGCACCAACTGAACCGGAAGCAGAATCGCCATCGTCCACAAGAACACCATCAGAGTTACAACCTGCACGAAGACACCCTCAGCACAGCAGAACATCTGCACTTCCACATCCACACCAACCCCAACACCACCCTCAGAGGAACCCTCATCTACAGGCCCCCCCGGACCACGGCATCAGTTCTGTGACTCCATCACTGACCTCGTCAGCAGGCACGCCCTAGCCTCCACCGACTACGTCCTCCTCGGTGATCTGAACTTCCACCTAGAGAATAACAACGACCCCTACTCCACCACCCTGATCGACAACCTCGCCACCCTCGGACTCAGACAACTTGTCACTACTCCAACACACTCCTCCAGCCACACGCTCGACCCCGTCTTCTCCGCTAGCACCCACGTCGCCTTCAGCCACACCACCAAACTCCCATGGACCGACCACCGCTGCGTCCCCTTCACCTTCCGGAAAACCACCACGCACCACCGCACCCAACAGATCCCCCGCAGCAACTGGAGCAAAATCAACCAGGACCAGCTGAACACCAGCCTCGCCAAAAAACACCCAACAAACCCACCAATCCCAACCTCGCTGCCTGCAACCTCTGTCGCTGGATCGACGACTGCGCCAACACACTCACCCCGCTCAACAAACCTTCCAACAGAGCTGCCAACAAGAGAGGCAGCTGGTTCACCCGGACCTTCAAGCCTCCAAGAAAACCTGCAGAAACTGGAAAGTGCCTCCTAGAACAGACACCGGACAACCATGCCATCTTCAAGAACGCCATCCGCAATCACCATCACCTCATCAGATCTGCCAAAAAAAACTCCTTCAAAGACCGCCTGGACAACAACGCACACAACAGCAAGGAGCTCTTTAACATCGTGAAGGAACTCTCCAACCCCAGCTCCAACACAAACGTCATCCCACCTTCACAAGACCTGTGTAACACCCTCGCCACCTTCTTCCACCACAAGATCACAGACATACATGAGAGCTTCAACAGCCAGACCACCACACCAATCACCGACGTCCCAGACTCTCCACCCACCCTAAACTAACGACCATCTGCTCTCATGGGCCACCGTGAACGAAGACGACACAATCAAAACCCTGAGCACTACCCACTCTGGATCTCCATCAGACCCATGCCCGCACCACATCTTTAACAAAGCAAGCGCCACCATCGCACCCCACCTCTGCAAAGTCATCAACATCTCCTTCGAGACTGCGACCTACCCCGAAAGCTGGAAGAACGCTGAAATCAAACCCCTACTCAAGAAATTTATGGCGGACTCGAGAGACCTCACGAACTTCCACCCCATCTCCCAGCTCCCATTCCCAGCCAAGGTCATCGAGAAGATCGTCAACAGACAACTGACCCACTACTTTGAAAAAAGCAACATCCTGGACCCATCCCAATCAGGGTTCTGCAGCAACCACAGTACTGAAACCGCCCTCGTCGTCGCCACCGACGACATCAGGGCCCTGCTTGACCACACCGAAACTGCGGCTCTCATCCTCCTGGACCTCTCGGCCGACTTCTACACCATATGCCGCCGCATCCTATGCACACGCCTCCACAACGCATGGATCTGAGACAAAGCTCTAGAGTGGATCATCTCCTTCCTCTCTGGCAGAACCCAGAGCGTCCACCTCCACCCTTTCCGCTCCGAAGCCTCCAAGATCATCTACGGCGTTCCCCAAGGATCGTCCCTCAGCCCTACACTGTTCAACGTCTACATGGCCCCGCTCGCCCACATCGCCTGACTACACAACCTCAACATCATCTCCTATGCCGACGACACCCAACTGATCCTCTCCCTCACCAAGGACCCCTTCACTGCCAAATCCAACCTCCACAATGGAATGAAGGCTATCACTGAATGGATGAGGGACAGCAAACTGAAGTTAAACTCAGATAAGACAGAGGTCCTCATCCTCAGCACCAACCCCTCATCCTGGGACGATTCCTGGTGGCCGACTGCTCTAGGAGCACCCCCAACACCCACCAACCAAGCATGCGACCTGGGCGTCATCCTTGACTCAACACTCTCCATGACCAAGCAAGTCAGCGCCGTCTCCCCATCCTGCTTCAACACCCTCTGCATGCTCCGCAAGATCTACAGATGGATCCCCACAGATACAAAAAGAACAGTCACCCAAGCCCTCGTCAGCAGCAAACTTGACTACGGAAACGCCCTCTACGCAGGAGCCCCGGCAAAACTCCTCAAACGACTACAACGCATACAAAACACCTCCGCACTCCTGATCCTCGATGCCCACCGCCACAGCCACATCACCCCCCTTCTGAGAAACCTACACTGGCTCCCCGTCAACAAAAGGATAACCTTCAAGCTCCTCACCCATGCACACAAGGCGCGCCACAACACCGGCCCAGCCTACCTCAACAGACGACTCAACTTCTACACCCCGTCCCGCCAACTCCGCTCAGTCGACCTCGCCTTTGCCATCGTCCCCTGCATCCAAAGAGGCGACTCCCACCTCACGGCCAAGACCTGGAATAACCTTCCCCTGCCTCTACAACAGACCGAAGACCTGCTGACTATCAGAAAGTGGCTCAAGACCTGGCTATTTGAGCAGTAGCAGCACCCCCCCCCAGCGCCTTGAGACCCTCGCGGGTGGTAGCGCACTTTACAAATATACTGATTTATTCATTGATAACAAGGTTGGGGGGTGAGGGTACCCCTACCCTGGCCCCTTTCCCTTTTACTCACTTGTTTTGAGGGACTCAGCTGAAGCCAAGTCCCAAGATGGCTGCCAACACTTCATGGAAGTGTTGGCAACCAATCAGAGCTGTGCATTTCCCTGCTCAAGCTCGTCATTATTTGCGAAGCTGTCGTGGCCAAAGATTCGCAAATTTGGACTTCATTTAATATCTTAAACACTACAGAATGGATTTACACCAAGTAACTAAAAGTGTAATCTGTGTACTGACACCTACCTTTTTGCCAAATTTGGTGTATTTGTGTCCAGTTTTTTGGGATGTAGTCGTGTTCAAAACTTCTATTGCAATTACCATGGGAAGTGCATGTTTTTACACTCCCTTCTTCTTAGCCCCTGCTTGACGGATCTCCCTGAAACTTCTTATGCACAACAAGAATCACAGGACACTTTTCTGGGGCAAATTTCATGAAGATTGGTCAAACGATGCCAAATATATATATATATATATATATATATATATATATATATACATATATACGTATATGTATATATGTACATATATATATATATACATACATATACATAATATACATATATCAAGTATATCAAACCTATACTTAGCTATAGATACTTATCTTGTCCATATATTTTAGCCATCAATATTTTGGCCAGAAATGTTTTTCTCCATTATTTCAGCAAACTCCTGGTCAAAAATCCTCAGGTCAGTAGGTATTGTTATTGATTGCACTTCACCTTCAAGAAGGCTTTCCTGATCCCAAAACAATTCTGGGTAAGGGCACAGGAAGGCAGAACTCTCTAGCATGCTTGTGAACATTCTTTGGAGCAGTACCAGAGTTTCCTTTGTAGATATGTTCTTTTCTCTAGGAGAGAGTTAAGTGTTAGACTCTCCCCTTGTGGCCTGCAGGGCCTGCAGGGTGAAACCACTGCCAACATGATCCAGGATGGTAGCACAAACATTTTACACCAAATAGCCTTATTATCATTTTATAGTGCACTGTGGACCCACAATCAAGTGCAAACACATTTTAAATAATGGACGAATTGGTCTTTTCACTCGTGATAAACATACTTTGATTGGTTACCAAGCTAATTGTCTTACTCCGAAAAAATGATTTTTATATGCAATGACTTAAACAAAAAAACAGTCTAACAATACAACTCTTTAATTAGGCTCTTCATTTGCACGATGTGATTTCGAGAGTGATGGCTGTGACATAACAGCGGATATGGACCTCTTGACTAAATGGACCAGGAGGAATGGCTTTACCAGTGTATCTCCACACCATGATCACAATGGAAACCAGTCAGGTAAAAAAAAAATCAAAATGTATCATGTCTGAACGTCTGTGAGTGTGCTGAGTAATTCATAGTACAAAAGCAGCAATATCAAAAGCTAACATTATATGTTAAAACACACATCTGTGCAGGATACAAAAACTGAAACAGTTAGAACCAGACAATTCATTAAATTATAAAAACTGAAAGAGTCATGCAATTATTTTTCTTTACATTTTCTGTTAAATGATCTGCTGTATGATGTGTGCTTTAACAAACCTATTTGAAAGAAGTGGGGCACCAAACAAACTATTTTTTAATCTAGGCTGCTAACAAACTTTGGGCCAAATTTACTTAAAAGTGGTGCAGCACCAAAATTTGCAGCGCAGCGCTGTCACTTGCCATATTCACCAAAATACGGTGCACCCCTTGTGTTTGCACTGGGGCTAAATTTAGCTGCCAGTGCCAATGCAGGCACATTGGACCATAATGGTGCTAGTGGCTTGTAAATCTGTCCCTTTGTATTAAATACAACATGCACACTTCACACTTCCTCTACTACAACTTGTGCAGTGGTATTTGCTTGAACACAGAAATTATTTTGCAAGTTAGGAAGAACAAGAAAAAGGAAGTATGTGCATTGCAAATATCCATGGCATGATTAAATCCTTTGCCTTGTAGTAAAGGGAATGTGAGACCCCCATATTAGTGATAAATTAATGCACTTTCCAGCATCATTTAATCACGTTGCATTGCCCGCCTACTCTTAGGCCCATATTTATACTTTTTGAGCGCCGCATTTGTGTAGTTTTTTAACACATAATCGGCACAAACTTACAAAATACAATTATATTTTGTAAGTTTGCGCCGCTTTTGCGTCAAAAAAGAAATCTCCCCTTAAATGTTTTCATAGTTATTCTATTAAGTTATCAATGTTTAAATATGTCTAGACTTTTTAAACATTGCAGTTAAGTTGTGACACCTTTTTAAAAAAATTAATAAATGTTTTTCTGCTTAAAACAAAGCACTGTTATCTGCATAGCGTTTCTGTTGACAGAGCCACCCCCCAGGATCACTTGAGTGCCCCCCAGTTTGAAGACCCCTGCTCTAGAGTTGTAGGCATCATTGACAATCGTTATCCAATCTATGTCTTATTCAAGGAATTAACCTCTTCATGCTACCTGTTTATTGGGTTAAAAAGTTGGTTTTCTCTTCCATTCTCAACTGAAAATAGCAGTTTATTAGTGAACTCAAATGCAAACAGCAGACACGCACTAATTACATCTCACCTGGACTTTAGAAATGCTGTACTGGCAGGAATGTCTCAATCTTCCACTGTCCTTTTCATAACACTTTTTACCCTCGTCAAACAAGTTGCTCTCATCAAAGAAGAAATGTTACCAAATCTCGCTGATCCTGGGTGACCGATGCTGTGTTACCTTTGAGCTGTGTATCTAATGTAAAGTTAGCTGGCTCGAAAATTAAGCTAATTGCCTGAAAGGAGAGAGCACATGCACTTTGGCACTGGTGAGCCTGCTTAATAATGCTGCAGGACAACAGGGATTTAAACGCAGAAACTGCCTGTAACTGGGCATCAAAACATTCGATATTTTTTTCTAAGGCAATGCAGCTGCCTATTGCACTATCTAACATGACAACTCAGAACCCAATCTAAACCAACCTCTCTTCTTCTAGGAAACTACTAAACATGCTTCTTTCCCAAGTCACCTAGACTGATTGACCCTCCAAAGATCTCAAGAGCCCCGTTAACGTGTCCTGTCCTTGCTTTGTTAATTGTATTCTAATTCTTATAACTCATTAATGATCTTTGCAAAGTGTAATGCTACCTCTGAGGTGTAGGTGAGCACGTATCACCTCTTCTCTTTTGCTGAGTCTGAAGCTGGGAAAGCTGCATACCATTTACAGTATCATGGACTAAACCTAGGTTACTGGTTCTAAAATATTTCCTGTTCACCCTGACCTCTTCTGTTGCACACATTTTCATCAACTATTACTGCTGTAGTCAGCTCAACTTTAACAGTTAGTACTGGCACACGCATGCCTAATATTTTGCTTCCAGTCTTTTTTTTAGGCCAAATCTAAGGAACTTAAGGGTGAGATAACAGTGCTTCAGGCCACAATATTAGCTTCAATGTGCTGTATAAATGATACTGACATTTTTCACACTAATTGCGTTTAACTGAACAATACCTAGCTTGCACCCAGGATCGAACAGTGCCGTAGTACAGCAATATTTATTGACCAATTTTTACTGTCATTTGTTTCACTAATTTTTCATCTCTATGCTATTTGCTGCCAGAATACTTCTGAACTGAAGTGTCCAGTCCCTCTTCTCTCCATTACCAGATGTGCCAACCCTTCATTTCCCCCTTGTTAGGCTTTCCCATTCCTCATATTTTAAACACCGAAGCCCTCGTCCGATTCACTTCTGCGTTGCCTCTTTATGTTTGAACTTTTTACAGACAGTTCTGTGTCTCGTAGTAATACAGTGTTTTAGCAAATTATATTAATATTAATGCAAATATTTTAACCTCTACATTTCATTTTTTGAGATTAGCACTAGAGGATCAGGTTAAAATCCCAAATAATGAAAATGAAGGAAGGAATGAAAAAAGAACATTAATTCAATTTGTTGGTGGACTTAGGACCTGATTTATGCCAAAGTGGCGCAGTGCGGTGCTGCACTAAAAATAGCAGCGCCGCGCCACTTTTGAAATGCAGGGATGTGCCGTATTTATGGGAATACGGCACACCCTGCATTTCCCCCTGCGCCGCTGCTGAATTAAGCTGCCTGTGCCAACGCAGGCATCCTTGCACCATAGTATGCTGAGGGGATAGATTGTTAAAGTGCAGGAAGGAGTTCCTTCCTGCACATAAACAATCTATAATGGTGATTTGGCACTTCTATGTGTGCTGCAAAATGCAGCACACAAAGAAGTACCAAAGTGTCATTTTGGAATGACTGTGTATGTACAGGAAGGGAGACCGTCCTGCACATAAACAATTGTCCATGGAATTTTGCCTCTTCTATGTGTGCCGCAGAATGCCCAAAGGCCATGCGCGGTGGGGGTTGGATTACCATATATAAAAAAAAATGACTTTACGTTGAAAGAAATATAGAAATTCAAAGAAAAAAAAAAGGTTACAGGGACATTATAGTTACGAAATAGAAATAGAAAAAAAAAACATAGAAATTCACTTAAAAACAACAAAGGACATAGGGACTAACTATAACATCCCTGTAACCGTTGTTTTTTTTAAGTGAATATATCTATATATTACCTACAGGCGGTCACCAGTATGTAGTTACAGGACCTAGTTTCCACAGAAAAAGTTTTTTTGACTTGCCTATGTCTTTTGCACCATTTGATGAATCTTCACAAAATGTTCCAAAAAAAGTGCTCAGTAAAAATAGAAACAGCAAATGTGGGAGACTGCGCCCTAAGGTAACTATAAGTTGTGCACTCACCATGCACTAATTACCCCAGATAATACATCACTCATGAAATCTTCTGTGACATCATTGATAGTATCAGTGTAACATTTTTCATAAAATTATTCATGAGAAAACTGTGCATGGCGGGGGCATGAGTTATAGCTACCTGAAATAGGTCTGGCCAGAGTTCGCCGAGTTCCACTGTGTGGGACTCTGCAAAGTGACCAAAAAACTCTGCCGCACTATGCGGAGTTCCGCAAGCAGAGGAGTGCAGTAGATCATGCCATTCGCTCAGATTTTTAGCGCTGGGTGTTTGTCCCGTGCTGAAAAATAAGTGTGAACGGTACTACGCGCTGAGCAAAAATTGCACTGCTCCTTTTCTGCCACTCGAGTACATCTTCTACTTGAGCGGCACCTTCCTCAACAGGAACAGAAGGTTCCTCAACACAAGCAGTAGCGACCATCCGCAACTGCCTGCATTGAGAAACCTCACTGGTAGACAGTCTGAGTGAGATTTTCCTCACTCTCCAACTTAACATTGGCGGGCACAAAAGAGAAAAAAAACTCCGCTCTGCAGAGTTTTTCGGAACTCACTACTCTAAGCAAAGCGCCGAGTGGGAAAAAAGTCAAAAAACTCCATGAGCGTAGCTCCATGTCCACTCCTAACCAGAATAGCTCTATCTATAACAAGTGGATTTCTGTGTATTTGTGCATTCAAAATGTGATCCTAACTATAACGTCTCTGTCACCTTTGTTTTTTTAGTGAATATATACATAGTCAAGGTACCTACATGGGGATCTGGATATAGAACATCTATACTTACCTTTCAAAATTTTGGATTCAATATTTTGTCCTCAATATTTGATTCCCTCAACATTCCAGATCCGATTTTCAGGGTGCACTCCATGAAAGGTGTAGCAGCTTCACATGTGACAAACAGAAATGTGATTTATTGATAGTTTGTCAAACGACACTGCAAAAAGACATAAACCAAAAGAAATAAAGCCTTCAAATATTGATCATTCAAAGGAAAACAAACATTTAGGTAAATGACTGGACAAAGCTTGTTTATGAAAGAAGGGAAGTTAACATGGACAACAAATTGCCAGGGGTATCAGAATTGATGTGAGCCATCATTCGGTTTGACAGGTTTAATCTCTTGTCCCACCCACAGCATCTAATATGCTGCTGAGGGGCTAGGGACATGGCAAGGAGTGAAAACAATAGCAAGTAAACAGAGCTCTCCAGATCCATATACTTTGTCTTGCTGTTGCTGCTTTCATGATCCATGAGAACAAAAGCACCAATGCCAGTGTAAGAGGAACCAAATGGTGAGGTGTATATGCACTGTTAGCCTTATTGACGACCAGGAAAGTGAAGCATTTTGATACTGAGAATGGGGAGTTTTAAAGAATGAGGCCCTATAGAGAGATGTTTAGTATAAGAGTTAGGTTGGCAAATTTTGGAACAAATGTTCTATGGGCTAAGCCATACACCATTACTGTCAAACAACATTTGTTTCCTAGTGACTCAAATTGTGAATAGTTATACCCTGCAAATGGAGGCAATGCCAATATCTGATGCAATATCAGAGCAGGGTTTCTTCACACCTGTCTAAATAGGATCTTGTAGGAAAATGGGTTACTGGCTGAGGGGGCAAAACACTTCTCAAGCAGCAAACACAGTTCTTCTCAGGGTGAAGTAACAAGCAAACTCTAAATTAACCATTGCTCAACGCTCGCGTATCTTGTCACAGAATAGCCAGGATTAGCTCATAGGCAATGTGTAAAGTATTTGTACATCACTTTAAACAGTAACACAGTGAATAACACCACAAAAGGAGCCTATCGCAGCATTAGAAAAATAGAGTGATTTATAATATATGAAGTAAGATCTGAATGACTAAAATACAGTTAGTAAAATTGGAGATACAGATTTTTTTTTGTTGAGAAAATAGCCCCAAGAGGTGTAAATCAGCAACTGTGGTTATCTAGTTACGCTGGACCTGGACAAAGTCACCAGTTCAGACTGACCACGATGGAGAGCGGGCCAGCTACAGGGACCCAGTTAGGCCTGCTGAACAGAGTACCTTAAATCCTGACTTGTGGAGCATTGCATGGATCCCTGTTGAAGATGCATTGCGCAGCCAAAGCGATCCATAGGTTCCTGGATGCAACAATGTTGTGGGGTGAGGTCCTGTTGCATCGCTGTTGAGGATCCCATTGACTAGGGGTTTTTGATGCAAAGTATGGAGTCGGGGATGTGTCACACAGTCGGGGCGATGTGTCGCTTCAAAGGAGCTGTGAGGAGGGGATACAGAGGGGGTCATTCTGACCCTGGCGGCCGGTGACCGCCAGGGTCACCGACCACGGGAGCACCGCCAACAGGCTGGCGGTGCTCCCAAGGGCATTCTGACCGTGGCGGTTCAGCCACGGCCAGAAAGGGTAAACCGGCGGTCTCCCGCTGGTTTACCACTGCCCTACAGAATCCTCCATGGCGGCCGAGCGCGCTCCGCCGCCATGGGGATTCTGACACCCCCTACCGCCATCCTGTTCCTGGCGGGTCTCCCGCCAGGAACAGGATGGCGGTAGGGGGTGCCGCGGGGCCCCTGGGGGCCCCTGCAGTGCCCATGCCAATGGCATGGGCACTGCAGGGGCCCCCGTAAGAGGGCCCCACAAAGTATTTCAGTGTCTGCAAAGCAGACACTGAAATACGCGACGGGTGTAACTGCACCCGTCGCACCTTCCCACTACGCCGGCTCCATTCGGAGCCGGCGTCCTCGTGGGAAGGTAGATTTGGCCTGGGCTGGCGGGCGGCCTTTTGGCGGCCGCCCGCCAGCCCAGGGCAAATCTCAAAATACCCTCAGCGGTCTTGTGACCGCGGAGCGGTATTTTAACGGGGGAACATTGGCGGGCGGCCTCCGCCGCCCGCCAATGTTAGAATCACCCCCAGAGTCCTACATCATTGTTGAAGCTGCAATTTACAAGAGATGTGAGGGCCTCAACTGCGGAGATGTCACGCAGTGGCAGATTTGAAGGTGATACAGGCTGTAGCAATGGCAATGCAAGTCTTTGCAATGAGCCCAAACCATGCAGCAGAGGAGATGCGTCAGTTCTGCTCTGGGTGCCACACATCAAATGAGATGCATTGATTCAACAGGGGCTGACAAAAGCACCTTCAGCCCACACTTAACGGTCCAGGACTAGAATGGCACCACTTGGCGGGGTAAACTCACAGAAGACCGAGTCTAGACGCAGATGTAAAGTTCTTAGAGGCCATCCAACTAGCCCTTGAAGTCACTCAGGGTTCTGGGTTTAAAACATGTAGGCCCAGTCCTTCTCACCCAGGCAAATGGGCAGCAGGCCAGCAGGGCAGCACAGCAAAGCGGGAGTCCATCAGAGTACAGTCCAGCAGAGTGGCAGTCCTTCAGCAGCACAGCAGTCCTTCTTCCTAGCAGAGAATCCACAGGTCTAGAAGTGTACTGAAGTGTTGGTGCCTAAGGCCCAGTATTTATACCCACTTTTACCTTTGAAGTGAGGGAGAAGTTTCTAGAGGTTTCTCTATGAAGTCCCCAAACATCTTGCCTTCCCTGGTTTCATACTAACTAAAGGAGGTATGCAGCCCTTTGTGTGGAGGCAGGGAATAACCCATTCAGTTGTAAGAGGGGCTGTGCCTGGTTTTCCCTCCCATCCTGCCAGTCATGGTCCATCCAGGCACACCTAAGCTCCTTCTTGTGTGTGACAGTCTAGGAGGAATACAAAAATCCCATCCATCAGCTACACCCAGTCATGTTACCAGAGACAGGCTACAGCATTAAATGGATAAGGCAGAAAAATGCCAATTTTCTAAAAGTGGCATTTTCAGAATGGCAATTTAAAATCCGACTTAACCACAGGTTAAGATTTTAAACTGTGATTCCAGAGCCACCAAACCTGAACTGCTTATCTCTTCTGATTCGGAAATGACACTTCTAAAATGAAATAAAGCAACTCCAGTTTATATTCGATGGGAGAGATAGGCCTTGCAGTAGTAAAAAACAAATTTTAGGGTTTTTCACTGCCAGGATATGAAAAACTTAGAAGCACATGCCCAACATTTTAAGTACATTGCACCCTGCCCTCTGGACTGTGCAGGATCTACCCTAGGGTTGACATATGTATTAATAAGGAAGGTGTGGGCTGGTAAGATGTTTATTTTGCCAGGTGAAAAGGGCAGCTTAAAACTGCACATACAATCAATTAATCAATCATAATTTAAAGAGCACAACTACTCACCTGTAAGGGCCTCAAGGTGCTGAGGGGGTTGGTCTTCTGTACTTCATTTGAAGAGCCAGGTCTTAAGGTCATTCCTGAATTGAGGCAACAATGGTGACTGCCTGAGGTGACGAGGCAAGGTGTTCCAGCTCTTTGCCGCGAGGTAGGTGAAGTATCTTCATCTGGACGAGGTCTTCCTTATGCGGGGTACAGTGGCTAGTGCCTGTTGAGTGGAGCGGAGAGGTCTGACGGGCAAATAAAAGGTGATGCAATGTTTGCGTTAGGTGGTTCCTAGGTCATGGAGAGCCTTTTATGTATAGACAAGGAGTTTAAAGTTGATCCTTTTCTCGATGGGAAGCCAGGGGAGGTCTCTTAGGTGTCTGGTGATGTGTTCGTGGCGGGGGTTGCCCAAGATGAGTCTGGTAGAGGCATTTTGGATGTGCTGTATTATCTTCAGGTTCTTCTGGGTGGTGCCGGCATAAAGGGCATTTCCATTGTCTAGTCTGCTGGTGACCAGGGAATGGGTTACGGTTTTGCAGCAGTGGTTTGGGATCCATTTGAAGATCCTCCGGAGAAGTCAGAGTGTGTGGAAAACAGGAGGATGCGACTGAGTTGACTGGGCAGATCATGGTGAGTGATGAATCCAGGGTAAAGCAGAGGTTGCGTACGTCGTTTGTGTTGGGGGGATAGGGTGCCAAGAGTATCAGGCCACCAGGAGTCATCCCAGGTTGATGGGGAGGGTCCCAGGATGAGGATCTCATTTTTGTCAGAGTTAGGCATCAGGCATATTTCCTTCATCCAGGCAAGAAAGGCTTCATCCCATTGTGGAAATTCTTCTTGGCAGTTGTGGGGTTTTTGGTCAGTGAGATGATCAGGTCTGTGTCATCATCATAGGAGACAATGTTCAGTCCGTGGTTCTTGACAATAGGTGTGAGTGGTGTCATGTAAATGTTAAAGAGTGTGGGGATCAGGGAGCAGCCCTGTGGAACTCCGCACCTGTTCTCTATAGGTTCTCACAGGTAAGGCGGGAGTCTGTCTCTCTGTGTTCTCCCGGTCAGGAAGGAGCATATCCATTGTAGGGCCTTTCCGTGGGTGTCAGCTGAGTGGAGCCTGGAGCAGAGGGTGCTATGCATAAACGTGTTGAAGGTGGCCAATAGGTCCAGTAGGTTATGGGCTGCTGTTTGGCTACGGTCAAGGAGCAAGTGGACATCATCTGTGGTGGCAAGGAGGGCGGTCTCCATCCTGTGGTTGCTTGTGAAACCTGATTGGGAGATGTCCAAGATGTTGTTGCCCTCAATGTTTTTGCAGAGCCGTGAGCTGATGACCTTTTTGATGACCTTGGCTGGAAAAGGCAGCAGAGAGGTGGGGCGGCAGTTCTTGAGGTTCATACAGACTATTCAATGGCAGGCCTGAGGATGGCACAACCAGTGCTGTAGGCCCTCTAGTATCATTTAATTATCAAGCCCAAGTACATGTAGTACACTTTACTGGGAACTTATAAGTACATCAAATATGCCAATTGGGGATAAGACAATACTACCATACTTGGAGGAGACAGGATAAGCATTCTATCACTTGTTATGAGTGGTAAAGTGGGCAAGGTCCTAATGCCACCAAAAATGAGACCAAGAAAAATGGAGGAGGAAGGCAAAACGTTTGAGGGAAGACCAACCTGAGGCTGAAAGGTCTAACAGCCTTACTCAAATGCTTTTATAAAATCATGGTGCCCCATCTGCCGTTTGGGTTGTTCTCCACAATTTACTCTATCCCAAAATGGCAACAGAAGGGAGAGATTCACTCATCAGTACAAATAATCCCTGTCTCATATTTTATTGGTATTCCCTGTTCTACTGATGGAACGTAAGACCATGCTGAGGCAAATCTTTTATTAACATGCCATAAGGTCCTGTCACCATGCTCTACAATTCTGCATGAAAGGAGTCTCCCCTCAAGTGACTGTATCTTTTATAAAGTTCATGTTAAGCAATAAACTGCTGATAAACTTGGGGCAGAGCAACATTTGAACATTATAAACCCTAAATCTGCAACTACACTTTCTCTTTTCAGAAGGCCTCCCTATGATTTTGAACTTTTTATTGGCTTCACTTTATTATCTGTTTTTGAACGTTTGGTGTTTTTAACTCCTTTATTTTTATCCTTATTAGAAAAAGTCTGTAATATCTGAATATTTAATTATTGTGCTGCTCCTAAAATATTTATGATTTTAATTATTGGAAATAAAATCACTTATGCTGACAGGTGTTACAGATCTGAACACACATTGATGTTTGCTACTCAACTTTTCAATAATGAAATGTGCCGGCTGCTACAAAATAGTTCCAAACAAGGGTCTGAAACAATCATTAAAGCTAACCTCAAAGAATATATAAAAGCTAAAATAAATGAATGCAATAAGATCTAGACTCATGTTATCAAACGTTTTGTTCAAAAGATACTTGAGAAAAAAAAAACAGGCTTTGTGCCAAGTGCCTCTCAAATGAGCATTGAAGCAATGACCAGGAGAGTGACACAGAAAGTCTTTACACTCACAAAAAGTGTTCTGTGACTCATTTTAAATTACAATTAGGGGTATTGTGAAAGAGGTATACATGTGAGTTGCAATGGCAAGTATTATTGGTTTGTGACCATAAATATAGTGACACTCAACGAGATACCGAGTGTTGGGGTGGCATCTGATTTGAACAGGAGAAGCTGTCACATTGGGATAGCATACCCTTTGTTAATCATGGTGGTGGCAAGGGGAAGGCAGATAGTGATTCCAGGGAGTATTACTTGCTCCTCCTAAATGGAATATTTCTTCAAAAACAGCAACTGTCCGTTTAATGTAAATAGGCTGCATTATTTTCTTGCAAAATGTTTTCCATTTTGAAATGTGAACACATGGATGGAGGGGTACTGTCACTTAACCTCTTCGCTGCCAGGCCTTATCCCCCTCAGGTGCCAAGCCTTTTTTTGGCTATTTTGGGCAGGGCGCGTTTAGGCCCTCATAACGTTTTGTCCACATAAGCTACCCGCGCCAAATTTGCGTCCTTTTTTTCCAACATCCTAGGGATTCTAGAGGTACCCAGACCATGTGGGTTCCGCTGAAGGAGACCAAGAAATTAGCCAAAATACAGTGAGAATTTCGTTTTTTTTAAAAAGAATGGGGAAAAAGGGCTGCAGAAGAAGGCTTTTGGTTTTTTCCCTGAAATTGGCATCAACAAAGGGTTTGCAGTGCCAAAATCACCAGCTTCCCAGCTTTCAGGAACAGGCAGATTTGAATCAGAAAACCCAATTGTTCAACACAATTTTGGCATTTTACTGTGACATACCCCATTTTTACGATTTTCTGTGCTTTCAGTCTCCTTCCAGTCAGTGACAGAAATGGGTGAGAAACCAATGCTGGATGCCAGAAACCTAAACATTTCTGAAAAGTAGACAAAATAATTCTGAAAGTAGCAATGGGTAAGTTGTGTAGATCCTAGAGGGTTTCCTACAGAAAATAACAACTGAAATAAAAAAATATTGAAAGTGAGGTTAAAAAACAGCCATTTTTCTCTGCGTTTTACTCTATAACTTTTTCCTGCAATGTCAGATTTTTAAAAGCAATATACCGTTATGTCTGCTGGACTCTTCTGGTTGTGGGGATATATAGGGCTTGTAGGTTCATCAAGAACTCTAAGTACCCAGAGCCAATAAATGAACTGCACCTTGCTGTGGGTTTTCATTCTATACCGGGTATACAACAATTTATTTGCTGAAATATAAAGAGTGAAAAATAGGTATCAAGAAAACCTTTGTAGTTCAAAAATGGGCACAGGATAAGGTGTTGAGGAGCAGTGGTTATTTGCACATCTCTGAATTCTGAGGTGCCCATACTAGCATGTGAATTACAGGGCATTTCTCAAATAGACGTCTTTTTTACACACTGTCTTATATTTTGAAGGAAAAAATGTAGAGAAAGACAAGGGGCAATAACACTTGTTTTGCTATTCTATGTTCCCCTAAGTCTCCCGATAAAAAATGGCACCTCACTTGTGTGGGTAGGCCTAGCGCCCACAACAGGAAATGCCTCAAAACACAACTTGGATACATCACATTTTCCCAAAGAAAACAAAGGTGTTTTTTGCAAAGTGCCTACCTGTGGATTTTGCCCTCTAGCTCAGCTGGCACCAAGGGAAACCTACCAAACCTGTGCATTTTTGAAAACTAGAGACCTTGGGAAATCCAAGACGGGGTAACTTGTGGGACTCTCACCAGGTTCTGCTACCCAGAATCCTTTGCAAACCTCAAAATTTGGCTAAAAAAACACTTTTTCCTCACATTTCGGAGACAGAAAGTTCTGGAATCTGAGAGGAGCCACAAATATCCTTCCACCCAGCGTTCCCTCATGTCTCCCAATAAAAATTATACCTCCCTTGTGTGAGTAGGCCTAGTGCCCGCGACAGGAAATGCCCCAAAACACAAAGTGGACACATCACATTTTCTCAAAGAAAACAGAGGTATTTTGCAAAGTGCCTACCTGTGGATTTTGGCCTCTAGCTCAGCAGGCACCTAGGGAAACCTACCAAACCTGTGCATTTTTGAATTTGGCTAAAAAAAACACTTTTTCCTCACATTTCGGAGACAGAAAGTTCTGGAATCTGAGAGGAGCCCCAAATATCCTTCCACCCAGCATTCCCCCAAGTCTCCCGATAAAGGGCCTAGTGCCCGTGACAGGAAATGCCCCAAAACACTATCTGGAGACATCAAAATTATCAAATAGAAAACTACCTGTTTTTGCGGGGGCACCTGCATTTTTGGTCCTGGGCTCAGCAGCCATCAAGGGAAACCTACTGAACTCAGACATTTCTGAAAACTAGACACCCGAGGGAGTCAAGGGAGGTGTGACTTGCGTGGATCCCCCAATGTTTTCTTACCCGAATCCTCAGCAAACCTCAAATTTAGCAAAAAAATCACATTTTCCCCACATTTCTATGTGGGATCACCTCACCGGGACAAATGTCCTACAACCCAACGTTCCCCGCAGTCTCCTGGTAAAAATGATACCTCACTTGTGTAGGTGGGCCAAGTGTTTGTGACAGGGAAGAGCCAAAAACACGTCGAAATTGAGGTTGGAACCAAAGTGGGTGCAAAAGGGCAGTTTGAAAAAAAACATTTTTAGGCTGACAAGTGCAGCAGAAATTTTATCGGTATAGATGAGACAATGCTGGGTGGTAGGAATTTTGTGGATTCCTGCAGATTCCGGAAGGTTCCATCACAAAAATGTGTGCCTTCCAGCAAAGTTGCAGGTTTGCAGGGCATTGTGGGTAAGGAAATGGTGCGGGTTGCATGTGAAGCACACCACCCTGGAATCAACTGGATGTTTAGTTTTCAGTTGTGTCTAGGTCTTGTGGATTTTTCTACATGGCAGCGTCCCAAAGTAAAAAAAAGTGCAGCCCTCACCATTCCAAGTGGGATGATTTTGAGAGTTACCAAGCTCTCATGGCCCAAATGTAAAACAAAAAACAAAAATAATCAAATGTTGTGAGAAGGTAGCCTCTTTCTAGCCTTGTTACCCCCACTTTTGGCCTGTTTGTGAGTGTATGTCAGGGTGTTTGTCACTGTTTTCACTGTCTCACTGGGATCCTGATAGCCAGGCCTCAGTGCTCATAGTGAAAACACTATGTTTTCAGTATGTTTGTTATGTGTCACTGGGATCCTGCTGGTCAGGACCCCAGTGCTCATAGGTTTGTGGCCTATATGTATGTGTCACTGGGACCCTGTCACACAGGGCCCCAGTGCTCATAGGTGTGCATGTATATGTTCCCTGTGTGGTGCCTAACTGTCTCACTGAGGCTCTGCTAACCAGAACCTCAGTGGTTATGCTCTCTCATTACTTTTAAATTGTCACTAACAGGCTAGTGACCAATTTTACCAATTTACATTGGCTTACTGGAACACCCTTATAATTCCCTAGTATATGGTACTGAGGTACCCAGGGTATTGGGGTTCCAGGAGATCCCTATGGGCTGCAGCATTTCTTTTGCCACCCATAGGGAGCTCTGACAATTCTTACACAGGCCTGCCACTGCAGCCTGAGTGAAATAACGTCCACGTTATTTCACAGCCATTTTACACTGCACTTAAGTAACTTATAAGTCACCTATATGTCTAACCTTTACCTGGTAAAGGTTAGGTGCAAAGTTACTTAGTGTGAGGGCACCCTGGCACTAGCCAAGGTGCCCCCACATTGTTCAGAGCCAATTCCCTGAACTTTGTGAGTGCGGGGACACCATTACACGCGTGCACTACATATAGGTCACTACCTATATGTAGCTTCACAATGGTAACTCCGAATATGGCCATGTAACATGTCTATGATCATGGAATTGCCCCCTCTATGCCATCCTGGCATTGTTGGTACAATTCCATGATCCCAGTGGTCTGTAGCACAGACCCTGGTACTGCCAAACTGCCCTTCCTGGGGTTTCACTGCAGCTGCTGCTGCTGCCAACCCCTCAGACAGGCATCTGCCCTCCTGGGGTCCAGCCAGGCCTGGCCCAGGATGGCAGAACAAAGGACTTCCTCTGAGAGAGGGTGTGACACCCTCTCCCTTTGGAAAATGGTGTGAAGGCAGGGGAGGAGTAGCCTCCCCCAGCCTCTGGAAATGCTTTCTTGGGCACAGATGTGCCCAATTCTGCATAAGCCAGTCTACACCGGTTCAGGGACCCCTTAGCCCCTGCTCTGGCGCGAAACTGGACAAAGGAAAGGGGAGTGACCACTCCCCTGACCTGCACCTCCCCTGGGAGGTGTCCAGAGCTCCTCCAGTGTGCTCCAGACCTCTGCCATCTTGGAAACAGAGGTGCTGCTGGCACACTGGACTGCTCTGAGTGGCCAGTGCCACCAGGTGACGTCAGAGACTCCTGCTGATAGGTTCCTTCAGGTGTTAGTAGCCTATCCTCTCTCCTAGGTAGCCAAACCCTCTTTTCTGGCTATTTAGGGTCTCTGTCTCTGGGGAAACTTTAGATAACGAATGCAAGAGCTCATCCGAGTTCCTCTGCATCTCTCTCTTCACCTTCTGATAAGGAATCAACTGCTGACCGCGCTGGAAGCCTGCAAACCTGCAACATAGTAGCAAAGACGACTACTGCAACTCTGTAACGCTGATCCTGCCGCCTTCTCGACTGTTTTCCTGCTTGTGCATGCTGTGGGGGTAGCCTGCCTCCTCTCTGCACCAGAAGCTCCGAAGAAATCTCCCGTGGGTCGACGGAATCTTCCCCCTGCAACCGCAGGCACCAAAAAGCTGCATTACCGGTCCCTTGGGTCTCCTCTCAGCACGACGAGCGAGGTCCCTCGAATCCAGCGACTCTGTCCATGTGACCCCCACAGTCCAGTGACTCTTCAGCCCAAGTTTGGTGGAGGTAAGTCCTTGCCTCACCTCGCTGGGCTGCATTGCTGGGAACCGCAACTTTGCAGCTACTCCGGCCCTTGTGCACTTCCGGCGGAAATCCTTTGTGCACAGCCAAGCCTGGGTCCACGGCACTCTAACCTGCATTGCACGACTTTCTAAGTTGGTCTCCGGCGACGTGGGACTCCTTTGTGCAACTTCAGCGAGCACCGTTTCACCCATCCTCGTAGTGCCTGTTTCTGGCACTTCTCCGGGTGCTACCTGCTTCAGTGAGGGCTCTTTGTCTTGCTCGACGTCCCCTCTCTCTTCAGGTCTAATTTGCGACCTCCTGGTCCCTCCTGGGCCCCAGCAGCGTCCAAAAACGCCAAACGCACGATTTGCAGCTAGCAAGGCTTGTTGGCGTTCTTTCGGCGGGAAAATACTTCTGCACGACTCTCCACGGTGAGAGAGATCCGTCCACCAAAGGGGAAGTCTCTAGCCCTTTCCGTTCCTGCAGAAACCGCAGCTTCTTCTGTCCAGTAGAAGCTTCTTTGCACCCACAGCTGGCATTTCCTGGGCATCTGCCCATCTCCGACTTGCTTATGACTTTTGGACTTGGTCCCCTTGTTCCACAGGTACCCTAGATTGGAAATCCACAGTTGTTGCATTGCTGGTTTGTGTCTTTCCTGCATTATTCCTCTAACACGACTATTTTGTCCTTAGGGGAACTTTAGTGCACTTTGCACTCACTTTTCAGGGTCTTGGGGAGGGTTATTTTGCTAACTCTCACTATTTTCTAATAGTCCCAGCGACCCTCTACAAGGTCACATAGGTTTGGGGTCCATTCGTGGTTCGCATTCCACTTTTGGAGTATATGGTTTGTGTTGCCCCTATCCCTATGTTTCCCCATTGCATCCTATTGTAACTATACATTGTTTGCACTGTTTTCTAAGACTATACTGCATATTTTTGCTATTGTGTATATATATCTTGTGTATATTTCCTATCCTCTCACTGAGGGTACACTCTAAGATACTTTGGCATATTGTCATAAAAATAAAGTACCTTTATTTTTAGTATAACTGTGTATTGTGTTTTCTTATGATATTGTGCATATGACACTAAGTGGTACTGTAGTAGCTTCACACGTCTCCTAGTTCAGCCTAAGCTGCTCTGCTAAGCTACCATTATCTATCAGCCTAAGCTGCTAGACACCCTATAGACTAATAAGGGATAACTGGGCCTGGTGCAAGGTGCAAGTACCCCTTGGTACTCACTACAAGCCAGTCCAGCCTCCTACAAATGTCCTCCTGCTTGCCATGGGATAAGCTGTTTTAGTGTGTGTGGGAGAGCTGAAAGACTGTTAGCCCCTTCAGTTCGGGTGGGGGCATAACCAGGCCCATACTGGTTGGTAGCCACCATCCCACTATTTTCTTTTCTTTTTTTTATTCCCTGGCATCTAGTAGATTTTCTGTCCCCCCGGGGTGTGGATCGGGGGGTAATTGCCCAATGTGCCCACTGGTGGGCACAACAACTTTGGCCCTATTTATTTGGGGTGGGGGTATAGCCATACCCCCAACCTCTTACTTTGAAAAAAAAATCTTCCCAGGTCTCTGGTGGGCTTTCTGCCCCCCCTTGGGGACAGATGGGCCTTCCACAAATAGGCCAATCTGCCCCCAAGGGGGACAGTTATGGCCAACAGTAATGTGCTCCTTGCCCAAGGGGCTGCCCCCCCAAACAAAACACACACATGCACACACACCAATCCATGGTTTCTAGAGGTTTCTGCCCCCTTTTGGGGCGGATTGGCCTAACAAAAATAGGCTGATCTGCCCCCAAGGGGGGCAGAAATGACCTAAATACAATTTGCCCCCCAGGGAAGCGACCCTTGTCTAAGGGGTTGCTCCCCATACATAAAAACATGAAGTAAATAAAAAAAATATGTATATATCCCTGGTGTCTAGAGGTTTCTGCACCCCCTGGGGGCAGATTTGCTTAATTATATTAGGCCGATCTGCCTCCAGGGGAGGCAGAAAAGGCCTAAAAATATGTTTCCCCCCCAGGGAAGTGGCCCTTGCCAAAGGGGCCACTCCACTTATGCGTTAGTATAAAAGAAATAAAAATTCCCTGGTGTCTTATGGTTTCTGCCCCCAGAGGGGGCAGAAATGGCCTAAAAATAATTTTGCCCCCTGGGAGCATCCCTTGCCTAAGGGTCGCTCCCCAAACATAAAAAAAAAAAAAAAAAACCATAAAAATAATTATCCCTGGTGTCTAGTGCTTTTTGCCCCACCCCCCGGGGCCAGATCAGCCTAATAATATTAGGCTGATCTGTTCCCCGGGGGGGGGCAGAAATGGCCTAAAAATCATTTGCCCCCCTGGTGAGCGGCCCTTCCCCAAGGGGCTGCTCCTCTTCTGCGCAAGTATGAAAAAAATCAATAATCCCTGGTGTCTAGTGGTTTCTGCCCCCCAAGGGGCAGATCGGCCTAATAATTTAGGCCGATTAAATCATTTGCCCCCTGGGGAGCAGCTCTTGCCCAGGGGGCGGCTCCCCTTATGCACAAGTGCGAAAGAATAAATAATTCTGGTGTCTAGCGGTTTCTGCCCCTCCTGGGGGCAGATCGCAAAGTTGATCTGCCCCCGGGGGGCAGAAATGGCCTAATAATAATTTGCCCCCCCTGGGAGCGACCCTTGTCCAAAGGGTCGCACCCCAAACATAAAAAAAGGAAAACTATAAATAAAATTACCCCTGGTGTCTAGTGCATTTCTGCCCCCCCCCCGGGGCAGATTGGCCTAATGATATTAGGCCGATCTGCCCCCAGGGTGAGCAGAAATGGACTAGCAATAATTTGCCCCCCAAGGAGCGGCTCTTGCCCAAGGGGTCGCACCCCTTATTTGAAATAGAAAAAAAAAATCACTGGTGTCTAGTGGGCATTTCTGCTGCCCGATCGCGATCCGGCAGCAGAAATGCTCAGAGAGACACGAAAGGAGAGGAAAGGCCTTTCCTCTCCTTTCATGCCTCTCTGCCCCCTTCACATGATTGGAGGAGAATTTCTCCTTCGATCGGCGATGGAAGCTGAGCTCCCAGGGCTGGGGGAAGGCCTCTGATGAGGTCAGCGTGCAAAAGCACGCTGACATAATCAGAAGACATAGGGGGGTTGAGGGGGCGGGGGTGGAAGGGGAAGTGATTCCCCTTCCGTCTCTGCCCAGGGGAGGGGGGTGCTCAGCCATCTGGGGGAGCACTAGCGCTCCCCCTGGGGGCCCATAGCAGGATGAGCTGGTCTTGTCCTCGGCACTGGGCAACTGGTGCCGAGGGCGAGACCAGCTCGATCAGAGTACCCTAGTGGTTAAAGGGGGGTCGCACAGAGTTGCAAATAGCAATGTTACTATTGTTCATTTGCGATGTGATTTCTCAGTACTTAGGTTGCTTTAGAAATTGCTTTTTTTTCTCGAACCGTTCATGTGCAAAGTGCAGTTACTAGTTTAGAAATCTATGTCAGAAAATCTGCCCACAAAGATGTTGTCGTTTGGATAGTATGGAGATTGTTTGCACATGCAGCAGGTTTTGCAGTTCTGACGGAGACTGGCAGGGATATGGCAGGGATCAACCCTATGGTAGTGGAGATGGAATCCTATGACTTTTATTTTTTTTAAAGCATCTGTGTTATTATTTTGACTTAATTTGAAAAACAAAACAGAACATTCTGTCCTACTTGTTAGCTGGAGCCAAAACCTCCTGTGATTTTATTGTTAGGAAGTACCCAATAACAAAATCAAGTCAGAATCTGTCAATACCTGTGTGGGAAAATTCAACAACTCGTAATTAGGTGGAGTGAAAGTAGCGCATAAAACATGCATTAATTTCATTCTGCCCAATTATAATCAGGGTCAGTTTACCTTAAAACATGTTCACAGTTTTCCGTCTTCATAAAGTAGTATATACTCTTTAGTACATATTCTACATATTGCAGGCTGCTTAGTCTTTGCATGAACTTTGAAGTTATTTATTTTATAATGCACATCCAAAACTGCTGAAGAGTGAAGGACATAGTGGGCCCATATTGGATAATATCAACAAATGCTCTTGCCAAACTGCAATGGGCAGGTGTCATTGACATATATTTGTCCAACTATTTCTGAAAAGTCAAGAACCCAAAGTGGCTCTTGATGCAGCGTAGTCCTTTTACGAAAAGCAAACTTGAGCTAGTCTGGTGTGTGAAAAGATGTGTATTTGAGAAAAAGCTATGAAAACATTAAACAATATAATGCAAACATACAGGTGCACTTTACAACAAAGAAATAATTGAAAAATCAAGGGCCTGGATGCACTTAAACCCTCCATTCACAAAGAAAAGAAAGTTACTTAGATTCATCCTTGACAATGACTTCCAACTCAAGGATACTTCAGTAAAACAACCAATACCTTACCATCTATATCCTACTTACTACTACCTTCTCCACTAAAGAAAGCTAAAACATTCCTTCTAGAAAGTGACTTTGGTACCTGCCTTTTAAACCTTCATACTCTTGCATTTTATTTGCCAACGGCCTGTTCTGCAGCTCCCAGAATCAACAGTGGCCTCCTTTAATCGCATCTGTCATGTAACAGCACACTTCATCAAGGGTCTAAACAGGAGATAAGTAGAACACTGCTTTCAGAACACCATCTTTTCCATTTACAAATCAAAGGTTATTCCGATTTTGTGATGCCACACCAACTTCAATGCTTTATGGACGCAGACTTTTCTGATTTAGTACTTCACGCAGTCCTTATCTGTCTCAAAGATATTTTTTTTCCAAAGGATCTACTATACACAAAAAACATGTAAAGGAAGTTGTGTACCAGTTACACAAATTAAGCCCGAAAAGTGTTCATTTCATTAGTCTTCAATCAGTCACTTAGGGTTTGTTATTTCATCAAACATCTAGTTTTTATTCTTGACATTTATGTCTATAATTAGGGATTAGGTTAGTATTCAAGAAATTGAAACAGTAGAGAGTGCCCTTTCCAGGAAATTAATTAACCCAGGGGTAAATTATTCAATTTTAGAAAGTGAAATTTAGCTCAGAAACAGAGGCCTTTAAAAAATAGAGGCATCTATTATTAGTGGTACAGTATAGAGTTACTGTTCAAAAACATCATCATAATCCTTTAGAACCAGAGTACAAAAATGGATAACATTAACAGATTCCAAAGAATCATCTCCTATGCTGATGACACCTGGTCTGTTTTTTCCCTCTCAAATGGCACCATCACCATTAAGACAAACTTCAAACAATGCATGTTCAGCGTGGCCAGTTCAATGAAAGACCCTAATAAAACTGTAGCCCCGTTCGTGGGGCATAAGAGCTCACCTTGGGGCTCTAACTGGTGACCCACTGAACTTGTACCAACACCCAACCCAATGGACCATGCGAGGAACCTAGACCTCATCCTGGACACCAACCTCACCATGAAGTCCCAGGTCAATGCCCTCACTTGAACATGCTTTCCCTTCTTCTCATGTTACTATGTGACATACAAACTTTAAGTGACTCCAACTGGACACCAGATGTACCATCAAACAGGCCCTAATCACAAGCACATTGGACTATGTTTATGTACTCTACACAATCATCCAAACCCATCAATCTTACTCACGGACTTCAAACCATCCAAAACGCTGCCACCAGACTCGCCCTCTACCGCCTCACAGATCCAACACTCAGCACTTCTCAGAGAGCTTCACTGTCTTCCCATCCAAAAGCAGTGCCAGTTCAAACTTCTCACACAAGCATTAAAGTTGATACAGAAAATGAGCTATACTTCTACCAACCCACCAGACAATTTAAATCAGCATCACTCTCACTTGTACACGCACCCCGCCTCCTCCTTCCTTCTGTAGTTGCACAAGCAACAGAAGACCTTGATTTTCAATTAGTCCTCTTGCGGGACCATCAAGACTGTTGTACTGAGGCCCAGCCTTATGGTTACTCTCACCTACCCAGTGCCTGATACCCTCACAGATGACAAGCTGCGCTTTAAAAATCCATCTTGCGTTACATTATATTGAACTGCAAGATGGGCTTTTCTTTTCCAGCAATTCAAATTCAAAATAACATTCATTCCAGGGAACACAGATTCTTGAAGCAGATTGTCTAATCAGACAATATCCAGAGCAGTTATCCCCTTCAATGAAAGACAATATTCTTCTATCTCCTGTTTTCTGACAACTTCAATGAAGAGCAAATTAAGTAAAATACTTGAAACAAAGCCATAATATTTGTATCAGGATATTAGGAAGCAAACTTGAATTCACAATTGTCTTATTTTTCTTGACAAGTATAACTACCTTTCTT
The DNA here is from genome assembly GCF_031143425.1 of Pleurodeles waltl. NCBI lineage: Eukaryota > Metazoa > Chordata > Amphibia > Caudata > Salamandridae > Pleurodeles > Pleurodeles waltl. The sequence continues at coordinate 953,816,609 of NC_090449.1, forward strand.
GTAAGAAACTTAAGGCCTCATTTAGAGTTAGCCACAAGGGATACTCCTTCACAAGCATGGAGGCTGTCCCTCCAGAGTAATAGAAATGTGTTATAGCCTATGACACTTGTAATATGGTAGATAGCTGTGATTTATGACAGAGTATCTCATACAACAAATTCTACATTGTATATACCCAGTCTCCTGAGGGAATATTGGGTTGCCTGTTTAGAGTTCAGCTGAATTTAAGAGAAGGCTTGTAGAATAATTGCTTTACAATTGTGCCACAATTCTATCACATATGGCCATTGGACTTTGAAAGTCATTGAAGAGAAGTTCTAATAAATTGTCAGTTTTGGTGGTCCAACCTAAAGGCTGTCACACACTTAAGCTGGATTCACTACAGAAATACGGGGCTAGATTTGTGACTATCTGGCTGCAAATTGCCACCATTAAAGGTTTTTAACATAAAAAAAATATATATATATATATATATATATAATATTCTAAATCTTAGAGGTTCACAATCTAACCTATCTCATCAATTTTGATGAAGTAGGTTGCAAATTGTGACTCACTATGATTGGGTGCCATCTCAGGGATGGGCCTCTGGGTTGACAGACCATCATCTCTGTGAAGGAATTTTAATAATATTAATTTTTGTAAAAACTAGCCCGTCTCAGGGCGGCATTTTTAAAAAAAAGCTTTTTTTAAAAGTAAGTTTGAGAGTTGGACCACTGTCTAGCCCCCTACATTTTTTAACTGTCCCAATACGGGAGCTAATAACTCTTCCTTGGTTTGCCATCAGATTACAGTCATAAAACATCAATACATACCGTAAAGGATCACTATTTGAAACAACATCCAAAACACGCCTGTTACAAATAGCGATTTGTTATGCCTTTTTAAACTCATTTCACGATCCAATAACATAATACCCAATTGCAAAATGTGTTTAGTAGATTTAAAAAAACATTTTTGTGGTTATAAAGAGTTGCAGACGTGCAGGCTTTGCAGTTAGAAAATGGCCTTGTACAACAGGTCCAATATTAGTATTACAATATAATATTACAAAATAAGTCAGAGGAGAAAAAGGATCTCTTGGTTAAGCTCTACACAAGGTAGCAAAAGTCTCAGCTCAGAAGAGACAGGCACTAAAACTTGACTCTCATGGTAAGGAGGCCGAGCAATCCAAAATCTACTCAAGAAGTTTCTGATGGCTAATATCCCAGTCCTCAGGCATGTAGCAAACAATATCCAATCATAAAATGTTGAGATACATTATTACACACACTACTGAATAATATGTGTCAATTTATGTTCTGCCTGGCACTCTCAGCAGGGGCTACCAAACATTTGGCATTCACCTCCTTCCTTTGCTAAACCCTGCTTTGTTGGCTTTAGGATTGTGTGCACCTTACTACTGCTAATCAGTGTTAAAGTACAGATGCAATCTCACCAAAACATAGTATAATGGGTTAATCCTTGAATGGCACGGTATGTAAGGTAATGCCAAGGTATATAAGTTAAATGATACTTGTGAGCCTGCAGCACTCATTGTGCCACCCACTACAGATGCCTTTTAAATTCTGGCCTGCCACTCCAGGCTGTAGTGCAGTTTTAAATCACCATTTCAACCTGGCAAAGTAAACATTTTGTTAAGCTTAAAAAGGTAGGCCCTTTAGGCTCCTAGGGCAGGGTGTGTTGCATTTACAAAGTAAGACCTGTGGACTCCTGAAGTCAGTTTTCACTTTTGTAAGGCCTATTTCTCCAAAAGGATAACCCTGGGTTGCCTTATCCCACTTAGAAAGTGATAACATAAGCTTATAAGCAGCTAAGTAGATTATGTTTAGGTTCAAGTGAGTAATAATTTAAAACTCTCTGTAATGGTAAAATTGAATTTTATGTCACAATTCTGATAATGCCACTTTTAGAAAGTTGGCATTTTCCTGTCTTAACTATTCAGTGCCTGGGTCACATGACTAGGTATAGTTGGCCTTTGTGTCACTAACTTGGAAGATTCCAGAAAGTGGGCCTAGGTGTTGGTTGGATGGTTGAGGGTGGAGCTGTTCCTTACCTCTATTACATCTCAAAGGGCTGCCCTAGCCTGCACACAAAGGGACTTGCCACCAGCCTATTGTGATCCCAAACAACTCAGAGCCCCAAAAAGGGAATGAAGAGACTTTCTAGAACCAGATTTGGAAGTTGCATAAGTTCCCTCCCGCTTCAAATGCTGGCACAAGGTATGAATATTGGACCTCCTGAATCACACATCAGGTTACTTGGACCTGTGGAGGCTCGAGGGAAGGACTGCTCTGCTGCCTGCTGCTCGAAGGATTGCCCAGCTGCCCGAGGAAAGAAGACAGAATCTGATGCTTGAACACAGATTGACAGGAGTGGCACCAAGGGCTAGCTGACTGGTCTGTTCTGCAATATCACAAGCCCCAGAGACCAGTTCTGCACTTGCTTAACTGCCTTGATTCAACTGGACCAGCCTGTAGGAATCGCTGTCCTCTGCTGGAGTGAGTCCTGATCTTTAAGAGGTGCACCTCAGGTCATGGACCCTTGACTAGCTTCAGAGTTCACTCCTCCTGGCCCAACTGTGAGTTCCCTCAGAACCAATCAGCTGAGCAAGATGCAGGATGCTGTTTCGCAGCTCCTCACAGCTCCTGATGGGCTACTTTATTGAAAACGAGTCAGCACAATGCATCACAATGCAGGACTTGCAGCCCCCGATTAGCAACCTCATCTGAACAGATGCAGCACAACGCATCCAATGCAGGACTTCACATCGCAGCACCTCACGGCTCCTGATCAGAAGGCTCACCGGAAGGGACGTAGGCACAATGAGATAACTTTTTTTGGGGCTTGCTGCTGTTGGTACTTCCTTTGCCTAAAACTTTGAAATTCCATATCTCCAGTTCTACTGATTGGATTTTTGTCATTCTGTTATCATTTTATTTATGAAAATTACTTTATTTTTCAAGATGAGTGGATTTACTTGTGTTCTGTTTTCACTTTATTACAGTTTGAATGCTGCATAAATACTTTAAGCATTGCCTCTAAATTAAGCTTGACTGCTTATGTGTTAGAGGATTAAGTACAGGCTAATTTAGTGACTTTCTGTGGTAAACTCTGAGGAGCATTGTGGTGGTTGCCTAGGAAGGTTTTCGCACCCCTAAACCAGCGATCAAATTTCTCTTAGGCACCCTAGTGAGCACAATAGCTCTGGGAGCACATCATGACCTGAGCTTGGTCAAAGCTGTTGAAGACTATATACAGATTTCTGTCTGCCTAGCTGCCTATCTGGCCATCCATGCTGCACATGGGAAGCCCCGACTTTCTAATTACAATCTCCTTATAAAGTGTCCTATAATAATATGTTTCTTGGTAGGGGATACTATAGTATTCAAAATAAAATGCTATCACTACAGCACCTCCAAGAGCTATGAACAAATATAGACTCTCCGGTGCATTTTCAATCCAAACCAAATACCAAAATTGCCTGCTTTTTTTTATGGATGCACATGCATGCTTCAATCTCATGAATGACAATGATCTACATCGTCATGGTTGTAGACTCAGTGAAGCACACTCTCTGATCCAGGAAACATAGCTCTACAATAATATATTCATACCAACTGCTATCATGTCTCCAACTCTCTGCAATATTTCAAAATATTGCATTGACTTTAATGAGACTCATCATGGTTTTCTAGGCACATCACTTGCATAGCTTCCTTAAAAATAGTTTCCAATTATAAATCTCAACACATGTACCAATTCTATACTGCTCTTTGTGCCTCTATAAATACAGACAACTTTGTCCACAGAATTTATTTTACATACAATGGGAAAACAATGTCAGTCACATCCCAGAAATGTATATTAATTGTTTTTCCAATACTTACCAGAGTACTATGCTCTCTCATTTATGATCTCTGAAGTTTGCAAAAAAGTAATGCTTTTTACCTGACAATCAACAAAGCCTGCTTTTTTACATGAAAAAACTTTCATCAGGTTTTGATTACATATACTAAGAACTCCTCCACTGTCCCTACCATTGCTAATATATGTTCTACCTTTAAAAAGGAAGTTCTGGTTGCAATCAAAAGACCACAATAGAAACAAGCTTTGATTTCACAAACATAATTGTAAGGCCCAACAATTAACTAGTATATTTAACTTGCCTATAAGGCCATAGTATATGGTGCTCAAAATATACACATGGCATGGAAAGTTAAAGATCACCTATGGAATACAGCACTAATGTGCCATCCAATAATGTGGCCCGGCAAGCATGACTCCAGGCCTACCACTGTGGCCCGGCAGTTGCAGTTTAAAACCTGCAGTAGAGCCCGTCAAAATAACCCTTTTTCATAGAAGAAAAGTTTCCTTTTAAATATTAGAAAGTCACCCATATGTAGACCTTGTGGCCCACAAGGCAGGTTGCATGGTATTTAAAAGCAGGACACAAAGAAACACAGATAACTAGTCCTTATAGTGACTATCACCTACACAATGTTTTCCCTATGGCAAGGCTAGTAAGCAAAAAAGAAACAAAGGAAAGCAATATTAATTATTAGTTTTGCTGTCTCATGCTTGGGACCAGCTAGGAAAATGATAAATCCACTCTTTTTAATATTCATTAAAATACCCAACCAAATGGTGAAGTCGAATTTTAATAACTGTAAGAAAAAGGGACTTTTATAGAAGGTATCTTTTCCCTACCTGAAGCTCCCGGAGGCAAATTTGCATTAGCTCGAGCCTACCCAGTGAATAACCCCTGATGAATTGTAAAAACTGCTCCCAGATAATAGACAAAGGCTGGGTTTGAGGAGGGATTTTCTCTTCTGTTTGCAGGAAGACACGTTGGAGCATACCCAGGAACTTAAAGGTGCCTTCTCTGTCACATGGACATGTCATTTGATGCCTTGTAAGGCCATAGCTTTTGTCCTCCCAGTCAGGCAGGCACCTAAGTCAGTGTAGAGATAGCCTATCTCAGAACTGGTTCATTACTCTGGTGACACAACCAGTGTAGGTAGGCACACAAGCTCTGAACAAGAGGGATTCTCCATCATAGATTTTGAGACTGAGAGTCATTGTGGGATTGTTTACAGTAGTGCAAAGTGGAAGTGTCACAAAAGTGTGAAGGACTACCTCTGGGAACTTTTATCGGGTTGAATGGGGAAGGGCCGTGATTCATCACCACCCACTCAGTAGTGCCAGACATAAATATAGCCTCCAGAGGCACCCTCTTCAGATCAAATTCTAGACCTGTGCAAGGACAGAGGATGGCTGGACCTGCTTTCTAGGACCTAGAAGGAGCCCTGAGGTAGTAGTCCTGCTCCCCCTTGTACTCAGGACAAAGAAGTGGACTCCAAGGGATAGTTGGCTGGCATCCTGTGATAATACATGGCTACCAAAAGCTGTAAGAGGCCTTTTCCTGACATGGTCAACTGACCAATAGCAACTGGATCTCAAGTGGACCCTACTGGTGGCTTCTGCTGGAGAGAATCTTGACCACAGGTTACTCTTAATGAGGTTCTGGGAAATTTAGCTGTGTCTACCTGAATGTCCTCTACCAATCATGAAAAAATTAAAAACATAGTACCTAGTTTTTGGACATCCAGCCCTCTGGAAGACAGGACATACCCAGCCAATGAAACCAAGGTTTCACCTTGCTGGCTTCTCCTGCTTAGAGCTTCTCCACACAAGCAATACTGGTTCAGTGGACACTTGGTGAGAACATATCTGGCCTTGTGGACCTTAGTGTCAGATACAGCTTCCACCTCACCCAACTGAATGATTTCTAGCTTCAAAAAAGAGTATAAATGTAAACATCTTATTGAGGTGAAGGTGCCAGAAGTATCTGACATGTGAGAGGACTTCCCTGACTGCAAAATGTTAATTTCTCTCACTCTGATCTTTTCTCACCAAAAATACCAGCTTCAGCAGTACATCACCTAACACCTATTTGAATTTCTCAGGACTATCTCAGATATATCCTGCTGTCTTGCCCTCTGAAGCATTTTCATCTTCAGAGAAAAGACTAAGGCCCCCATTTACTAAGATTTGATACAATTCAACAAAGCAAGACAATTTGCTGTGCTGCATCAAATGGAGAGATCGGGAATACCCCATATTTACTAATATATGGTGCATTCCTACTATCTCTCTGCAATGGGCAGTCACCCTTGCACCATGGTGCCTACATTACAGGGAGGCCTTGTTTTTGTGCAGGAAGTCATGCCGTCCTGCACAAAAACAATCCTCAGAGGCAGTTTCTCTTTCTATCTGTGCTGTAGAAAGAAGCACATGGAAAGAGAATATAAGAAGGAGAAATAAAGATAGATCTCCTTATTATGCCTCTGTTGGGATGGTGTACCATTTTGATGCATTCTCGAGTTTTCTGTTGTTAGTAAATCTGGCAATGTGTGGGGAGCAACCTTGCTCCACCCATGGAAAACCTCCCCAGTGCAGTGTAAAGCAAGCGTGGGGCTTGCAATGCCTTACTTTACTCAAGATGTACTAAGCACCACAGAGCTGTGCCAAGTGGTTTTGTGTGGCTTAACAAATCTGACTTAAGGGCTTGCGTTGCCTTGCATAGCCTTGCTTGACACAATGGCAACAGAAGCCCTTAGTAAATTTGGGCCAGTGTCCCAAGATAAAACCCCCAACCAGGTCCAAACCTGCTTGGTCTGTCCGGCATGGGCTTCATTGCGGTTGGTCTCAAATCATGCCTACATCTTGGTCTACTGTGACCATTGATTAACATTGATGCTTTGTTCTCTTTGTCTCAGTTTTTACCCAACACTTTAAAAATTCATATCTCTGTTTCCCCTATTGGATTTTTGTCCTCATTCCAATGAGGGCTGGTGTATGGACTGCCATTTCGTATTCAATCCGACAACCCTTAAAGTTGGTTAAGTGTTTCTTCCCACTAGATCTTAATTTCAGTGAAGGGAACTAAGTATGTTTTGGTCTGTAATATTTTCTACCTGGTCACACCCTCTCCCCAGATTTTTAATACAGTGTTTACCACCAGCATAAATCCAGGATTAGATTTCAAAATCTCCTGTGCCATGCCTAAACCTACCCCACTGAACACATGAAGTGGTGGGATGCATTTTTGGAGCCTTCTCACCTCAGTGTTTTGCCTACCTGGTTGTGAGTCCTTTCATGGCCTAGATTAGAGACCATATTGAGTTTGAGTGATATGAAATAGAACTCCAAAAAGGCTCTTGTGACCCATAGTTTGCTCAAAATCGTTCCCTCCCGTACCCAACTTACATCAATGAGGCCATTTATCACAACCTATGACATACTTTTTGTCCCTTAAGAAAATCTGTAAAAGCCCCCAAGTCTTAGAGGTTCAGGCAAGCTGATGAGCATTCTATAGGAGTTTTCCATTACTTTCTGTTCTTCACTAGGCCAGGAGACTGCAGCAATTTTCTGTTTGCAAAAGCAACAAGACATGTTTTTCATTCATCGTATAATTCACATTTCACCAATGAATCAGAATAATGTTCTCATACTCTCCCAATTTACGATGGCTCACTTTCATTCCTAAATTCATGGTTACTTGCACTAAAAAAGAAGGGCATTAAATAGCGATGTGAATATTAATAGTTCTTGGTGTACATTACGCCTTGGTTCTCTGTGCTTAGCTTCTGCAAATTGCTTATTTATCTATTTTCCTTTTCAGTTCCGTTCAACACCCATATTGTCCTACAATTCTTTGGCTTTGTGGCATTTCTTTTGCCTCTGAGGGGCAGTTTTGTTTTGTTGGACTTTTGGCCTTACGCAGGGTCACCCCCAGTCTTTTTGCCTCCTTCCTCCTGGTTTTTCTGACCTCTCACTGTTGGCTCTAGGACTCTGAGCACTTTATCACTGCTGACCAGTGCTAAAGTGCAGGTACTCTCCCATCTAAAGTTGGTATGATTGGCTTCTACCTAATTGGCATATTTAATTTACCTATAAGTCCCTTGTACAGTGGTATCTCTATACCCAGGGCCTGTAAATTAAATACTACTAGTGGGCCTGCAGCGCTGCTTGCGCCACCCACTGAAGTAGACTTTCAAAACCTGTCTCAGGCCTGCTAGCGCAGGGCCTGTGTGCACAGTTTTCTGCCACAGGGACCTGGCATCTAAACTTACTTGCCAGGCCCAGAACTCCCCTTTTACTACATGTAAGTCACCCCTGAGGTACGCCCTAGCTAGCCCTATGGGCAGGGTGCCATGTATGTAGAAAGGCAGGACATGTGTCATATTGCATGGCCTGTCCTGGTAGTGACAAACAGCCTAACTGGTGTCTCACTGCTGTGAGTGCTGCCTTCTCATAGGATTGCATTAGAAATGCCCTGCCTTATGTTTAAAGGGTATTGTCTGGTTTATGAGGGGTAGCGTAGGCATGTTTGGTATGGTTGCGATGGTGATAATAAATACTGCTTACTGGTGTGGGTGTATTTTTTATTACTATCACAGAAATGCCACTTCTAGAAAGTGCGCATTTATCTGTGCTTATGACTCTGGTGTTTTGCAGCTTGACTCCAATCCACGTCTGAGCAGAGTGACAGTTGGGGCTTTGTGCATACTTTTCAGACAGCCTGTACACAGGGAGGGTGGAGGTGTCACAGAGGTGCATCTGCATACTGAATAGTCTTCCTGGGCTGAGAGAAGGGAGAGGCGGGGCACACCTGCATGTGTAAAGACTGCCCTGGCCTCACACAATAGGGTTGTTAACCCCCCACTGATGTTTGGAGCCTGTGCTGAAAGGAGAGAGGGGGCACTCCCAGAACCAGTTGTAACTGGCTGGAACCTCCTCTCCCTAACATTGTAAAACACTGTAAGAACTGACTATAAGTACAGGGGAATTTTCCCCACAATTTGGAGACTCTTGGAATCATCTTGGAACTGGACACCAAAGGCTGAAAGGACTCACCAGGAACTGCCATGAACTGCTGCTGCTGTGCTGACCTGTGACCTGCCTGGTCACTGTGAAGGACTTGCCACTTGCTGCCTTTCCCTTGTGCTGGCCTGTAGCTGGGCCCTCCACCTGAGGACCTTGTCTTAAGATTCTGCTCCCCAGGGGCAGGGTGCTGTGGCCCCTGACCCCTGCATCCATTTCTTCACGAGGGGTGCTTCTCCATGGTTGCGGCTGCCATAGCGCTGATTGCAGCGCGCTTATGGAGCCTTGGGAGCTCGTAGGCTCCTTGCTGCATTGTGCCCCTTTAAATAAGATCACCGCAGTGGCCCAGGAAGCTGGAAGAACACTCGCGCACCGCATCGGGTGCAGGCGAGTGTCTGCTCGGGCCCCAGGAGGGGTCTGATCTTCTTGTGGCTTCACGGCAGGACCAGGGGAAGGCGCGGGGAGTGCCCCCTTCCCCCTGGCCTCTGCGTTAGGAGCAGGACGCTCCTTTTCTGATGTTAGGTAAAACGGGCATTATTGTGGGCCCCTGCCCTTGGTGGAAGGGCCAGTGGAGGCCCGTGGGGGCCCCCAGAGATCATGGGTCCTGGGAGGGGCCTGTCATTAAACCGGAGGGGGTGCATGGTGCCCCCCTCCTGCCCTAAGTTGTTTTTGCTGGCTTTGGCCCCCCTTGTGAGGGCCGGTTGAGGCCCTGGGGGGCCCCCAGTAATCACGGTCCCCAGAGGGGCCTGCCTACAAAAGAGAGGAGGTGCATGTCGCCCTCCTCTGACCCCAGAGTATAAGGGCGGCCCCTGTTTTGCGCATAGGAGCGCCGAGGGCCCCATTGTATGCCTTCTAGGCACTGAAGGTGCCTTCATCCAACCAGGTACTGTTTAAAGGACCAATATAGTTGCAATCCAAAGTTCTTTCTACAGACTTTTGTTTGATTCATATATTACCTACCTGCGTTTGATGTTTTTACATATGTGTATGCAAATGCTTGCTAATATGTTTTTCTAACTTGCCATATGTTTTCTAATGTTCCTACTATGGGCATTTTATGATATTCTTATGACAAGTGCTGTGATGTAATAATGTGTTTTCCTGACTACTGCTTATGTTGCAGAATACTGAGTAACCTGTGTGTTATGTGTGACTACTGCTAGGTTGCAGAGTAACTAATGTGTAACGTACTGACAACTGCTAAGGTAGCAGGATAGTACTGATATGTGATGTTTGGCCTGAGAATTGTGTTGTGTACAATACAGTATATTTTCATATAATCTGGTGTTGTGTTTCCTTTGTGGTGGGGATATTGCGTCACTTGTGTGTGTGTGTTGTGCAAACGCTTTACACATTGCCTCTGGGTTAAGCCTCACTGCTCGTGCCAAGCTACCAAGGGGGTGAGCAGGGGTTATCTTGGACGTGTAACTCCCTTGCCCTGACTAGAGTGGGTAAGTTCTGCCTGGCTGAGGTGCATACCCTAGCCAACCAGAAACCCCATTTCTAACAGGTTTGTATTCAACTTTGTGTTTCTGACACCTCTGTCTATTCAGATGATGTACTGACAGAATGTAGCAGGGACCTACAGCTAAAACAGAAGTTGAATTAACATGCTCTGCTTGATCTTGTCATTAACAGTGTTAGCGCGCCTTGTCCTTAGTAAGGAAACTTACAAGGGGACGCGTATAGGTCGATGAATCTTTTGGATCGCATAGGGTATCCTAGTCAAGTATAGTGAGAAAAGGACGTTCACACGAATTCCATTCAAGACAACTCTAAATACCATGAGCTATTCTAATCAATGATAACCACATCACTCATATGGAGGTTAGTTCATTTTATTCCCTATTAGTTACAATTCTAATCAAAATTCTTTAGTTGGTGAAACCACAATTACCAATCTTATTAGCAACATGAGCAATGAATTTTCAACAATTATTTAATATGCAACCAACATTAATCAAAGCGTAGCAATTCTTGAACATCCAATAATTCAGCAATATGATTCAACCAGTCTTTGTCAAATTCACCCTTAGTCACCCTCATCAGCCTACCTAGTTCAAATTAGCATCAGCATGTGGGTCTTCATGCAAAAAAAAAATTAGTAAACAAAAATCGATAATTTGAAAAAATCTAACTAAAGAGAGAATCATTCTTCAAACAGCACAGTTGGTACCTAGAAAGAAAAACATTCATTAGTCAGTCAGATTATAGCAACCTACCCAAGATAGATCAGCAACGAGTCAGTCTTCATCTCCAGGTCATCAGTCATCAGCAAGGCTCAGGCTCACAGAACCAAGCCCAAGTTCAGTACATTGGACAGCGTCTTCTGACGTCATCAATTTTCGCCTCTCCATTCTGATTTTTCCCTTCATGTCATGACTTTTTATTAGGGTCTCTCAGTCCGCCCCACAATTTGCCCATTGGTCAACCTTATCTGGGGTTATGACTCTAACCTATAATTTTTGTTTATCACTTGTCTACGTTATTTTGAGAATCAAGTTCCATTAATATGATTGGTCCTTTAATCGATGAGGACATCATCCGGTTCTTCAGGTAACAAAATTGTTGCTCCCAGCTCTTAGTCTGTAGCTCCATTGTTCAAGTCCTGGGAATGTACATTTAGCCTACTCTACACATAATTGTATCAATTTGTTCTGATCATCTCCTGTCCGCTGGTGAGTTTGCAGATTTCTCTAGCAGAGCTCATCGTTGAACTCTGTACAGTTGAAGGTCCCTTTCTCCAGTTCCAGTTTGCGTCAGCTCATCGCGTCTCCATGTTTAAGCAGACAAGGCCCAGCGCTGACTAGGCCTCTGGCTAAGCTAAGAACATATGGCATTACAAAATATAGATTATATTGTTAATTATGATATACTAATATGAAACTTTAAAACATTTCACATTATTTAGTACTGTTAACACAGATGGTGACCACTCCCCGTGGGCACATTTTGCACATTTCACGTTATTTCCATTTATTAATATCGTTCTTCTCATTAGTATGTATACGCAAATCATTAGCATATTCTCAAATTAGCATATCTGCTGCAACAGTCCCTCCTCTGACGACTAAATATGTCAACACACCTTTCTCGTCAATCATTACAAGTTACTTTCGGTTACATTTTGATTTCTTCTGTTTCTGTCTTCCCTATAGATTCTTCTTCTGGGCTGTTTTTCCATCTTCTGTTTATTCTCAGCTCTTTTTAATAGAATTTGGTGCCATAAATTGCATGCCCCCCATAATCCTAATATAATAGAGATCACAATTAATATTCCTTGAACGATTTTCCACAATATCCTACCCCAAATTTGACTGAACCAATTTCCTAGTGTCGCATTTTCCAAACTCCTGGTTCTTTCAACTTTTTAAAATCTTTACTCGCATTAGTTAAGTTAGTAAGCAGTTCATTTACTTCTTTCTCATTGCAGGGATATAAGAGCAACAATGTTTCTAATTAATCATTTTGCAGACTCCTCTGTCTTTTGCCAAAATTATGTCTAAAGCAAGCCTGTTTTGAAGCGTCATAGCTCTAGCCGCAGCTAATTCAGTGTTTAGTAATAATATAGCTCCTGTAAAGTTAGTTAGCATATTATCTACTATAGTTGACAACTTTCAAATCTTGTTCACATTTAATATAACTCGTACTGAAGGAATTACTGCTCCAAAAATATCCCCTACTATTGCAGAGGCTGTTTCTCTTTTCTGTCTCATCCGGTGTAACTCATTCATTTTTGGTATTTTCTTCAAATCATCTATTTGATAGATCTTAGGGAATACTATAACATGTCCCATACTATTAGGGAGACGGTAACAAGCACTGAGTCCACAAATATAATAAATCCCAGTAATCACAGGGTCAGCACCATTCAACATGAACGTCCATTTACTCTGAAACAAAAACACATGCCTACATTCACTCATTCCCACAAATAAAGTGTCAGTGCGTGATTTTGGCCTGTATACACATAGCTTCCCTACATGTAATGCGTCTAAAGCTAACCTTCCTTGTGTTCTAATAGCAGTGTAAGCATAATCATTTTTGTATGTCCTTTTCTCTATTCCTTTTCCTAATTTCTCTTTTATTGCTTTTCTCCTATCGTCAGTATGCCCTATGAAGCTTTTTTCCCATGGGAGTTAATAAGCAAGTCAAATTGTTACGATGCGCATAAGCTGTGCCAAATGTTAATGTAGGCTCAAAGAATCCCCTAACTAATACTATATCGTGATCCTTAGCTATCTTACTCAAATACCTAATTATACGAACGAAAGAAACTACTAAGTCAGAATTAGAATAAAAGTATTGAATGTATTCCTGATTATAGAAACGTGTTTGTAATAGTTCTACAACTTATACCATAGGTCATAGGTAGACTATCATAAGTAACCCCTTCTTCTATAGATGAAGGTATTTGCATGCACACAAGACAATCCCTTGCATCCATCATTTCCACATACTCACTCAGTAGATGATAAAAGACTTTAGAGGGCAATTCTCCCCTTGCGTTAGTATAATCATGTAAATATTTCTCATCTAATTTAACCCCTACGGTACCTTGGACAAGACCACCTCGTCCTGCACCAGGCCCACGGGGGAAGCGCTCCCCCTGTGGGCCTCCCACTCACACCCCCATCAGGGATGAAAGAGGAATTGCTTCCCCTTTCACCCCGACCCCCCTGACCTGCTCTCAGTGACGTCTGATGAGGTCAGCGTGCAATCGCCTTAGCATTTCTCTTCTGCTCGGGAGGAGGGGGTGGGAGAGACATCGGAAGCTTTTCCTTTCTTTCGATGTCATTCTGAGCATTTCTGCTGCCCGATCGCATCATGCCCACTAGACACCAGGGAATTTAGTTTTTTTTTAAATTTACATGAGGGGAGCAGCACCTTGGGCAAGGGTCACTCCTTAGGGGGCCAAATAATTTTTAGGTCATTTCTGCCCTCCCTGGGAATGCCCATTAGACACAAAGGAATTTTAAATTTTATTTTTTTCTTTTATGTGCAGGGAGCGACCCCTTAGGCAAAGGTCGCTCCCTGGGGGCCAAATTGTGTTTAGGTCATTTCTGCCCCCCGGGGGCAGATCGACCTAATATAATTAGGCCGCTCTGCCCCCAGGGAGACAGAAATGCCCACTAGACACCAGGGATTTTTATATTTGTTGAAATTTACATGAGGGGAGCAGCCCCTTGGGCAAGGGTCGCTCCCCGGGGGCCAAATAATTTTTAGTCATTTCTGCCCCCGGAGGGGGGGGGGGGGGGCAGAAATGCCCACTAGACACCAGGGAAATTTTTTTGTTTGTTTTATTTTTCTTTCATGTGCCGGGAGCAACCCCTTAGGGAAGGGTCGCCCCCTGGGGTGCCAAATTGTGTTTAGGCCATTTCTGCCCCCCCTGGGGCAGATCGGCCTAATATAATTAGGCCGATCTGCTCCAAGGGGGGGGGCAGAAATGCCTACTAGACACCAGGGATTTTTTTTGTGTGTTTTGTAATAAAGGGAGCAACCCCTTGAGAAACTTCTAGACACCAGGGATATATATATATATTTTATTACTTTATTTTTTTATGTATAGGGAGTGACCCCTTAGGCAAGGGTCGCTCCCCTGGGGGGTCAAATTGTATTTAGGCCATTTCTGCCCCTCTTGGGGGCAGATCGGCCTATTTTTGTTAGGCCAATCTGCCCCCAAGGTGGGCAGAAACCACTAGACACCAGGGATTGGTGTGTGTGTATGTGTGTGTTTTGCTTGGGGGGCATCCCCTTGGGCAAGGGTCGCTCCCCATGGGGACACATTACTGTTGGCCATATCTGGCCTATTTTTGGAAGGCCCATCTGCCCCCAAGGGGAAGCTCACCAGAGACCAGGGAAGATTTTTCTTTCAAAATAAGAGGGGTGGGGTTATGGCCATACCCCCACCCCAAATAAATGGGGACAAAGTTGTTCAGCCCACCAGTGGGCAGATGGGGCAATTACCCCAATCCACACCCCGGGGGCAGAAAGTCTATTAGATGTCATGAAATTAAAAAAGAATAGTGGGGTGGTCATTACCAACCAGTATGGGCCTGGTTATGCCCCCACCCCAACTGAAGGGGGTATCAGTCTTTCAGCTCTCCCCCCACACACTAAAACATCTTATCCCATGGCAAGCAAGAGGACGTTTGATTATTTTGGGTTTTGGTTTTACATTTGGGCCATGAGAGCTTGGTAACTCTCAAAATCGTTGCACTAGGAATGGTGAGGGCTGCACTTTTTTGGCTTTGGGATGCTGCCATGTATAAAAATCCACAATACCTATACACATCTGAAAACAAAACATCTGGGTGAGTCCAGGGTGGTGTGCTCCACATGCATCCGCACCATTTTCTTACCCACAATGCCCTGCAAACCTCCAACTTTGCTGGAAATCACACATTTTTCCCACATTTCTGTGATGGAACCTACCGGAATCTGCAGGAATCCACAAAATTCCTACCACCCAGCATTGTCTCATCTATACCGATCGAAATTATGCCCCAGTTGTCAGCCTTAAAATGTTTTTTTCCAAACCTCCCTTTTGGACCCTCTTTGGTTCCCCCTCAATTTCAACATGTTTTTGGCTCTTCCCTGTCACAGGCACTTGGCCCACCTACACAAGTGAGGTATCATTTTTACCGGGAGACTGAGGGGAACGTTGGGTGGTAGGACATTTGTTCCGGTGCAGAGATCCCACACAGAAATGTGGGAAAAATTTGATTTTTTAGCTACATTTGAGGTTTGCTGAGGATTCTGGATAAGAAAACACTGGGGTATCCATGTAAGTCACACCTCCCTGGACTCCCTCGGGTGTCTAGTTTTCAGAAATGTCTAGGTTTGGTAGGTTTCCCGGTATGGCTGCTGAGCCCAGGACCAAAAACGCAGGTGCCCCAGCAAAAACAGGTGGTTTTGTATTTGATAATTTTGATGTGTCCAGATAGTGTTTTGGGGCATTTCCTTTTGCGGGCAGTAGGCCTACCCACACAAGTGAGGTACCATTCTTATCGGGAGACTTGGGGGAACGCTGGGTGGAAGGAAATTTGTGGCTCCTCTCAGATTCCAGAACTTACTGTCACAGAAATGTGAGGAAAAAGTGTTTTTTTAGCCAAACTTTGAGTTTTGCAAAGGATTCTGGGTAACAGAACCCTGTGAGAGCCCCACAAGTCATCCCATCTTGGATTCCCCTGGGTGTCTAGTTTTAAAAAATGTGCAGGTTTGGTAGGTTTCCCTAGTTGCCGGCTGAGCTAGAGGCTAAAATCTACAGCTAGGCACTTTGCAAAAAACACATCACATTTCAATGTAAAAATATGATGTGTCCATGTTGTGTTTCCTGTCGCAGGCATTAGGCCTACCCTCACAAGTGAGGTACCATTTTTATCAGGAGACTTGGGGGAACACAGATTAGCAGAACAAGTGTTATTGCCTCTTGTCTTTCTCTACATTTTTTCCTTCCAATTGTAAGACACTGTGTAAAAAAGATGTCTATTTGAGAAATGCCCTGTAATTCACATGCGAGTATGGGCATCCCGGAATTCAGAAACGTGAAAATAACCACTGCTTCTCAACACCTTATCTTGTGCCCATTTTGGAAATTCAAAGGTTTTCTTGATACCTATTTTTCACTCTTTATATTTCAGCAAATGAATTGCTGTATACCCGGTATAGAATGAAAACCCATTACAAGGTGCAGCTCATTTATTGACTCTGGGTACTTAGGGATCTTGATGAACGTACAAGCCCTATATATCCCCGCAACCAGAAGAGTCCAGCAGACGTAACAGTATATTGCTTTCAAAAATCTGATATTGGAGGAAAAAGTTACAGAGTAAAACGTGGAGAAAAATAGCTGGTTTTTTTACCTCAATTTCAATATGTTTTTATTTCAGCTGTTATTTTCTGTAGGAAACCCTTGTGGGATCTCACAAATGACCCCTTGCTGAATTCAGAATTTTGTCTACTTTTCAGAAATGTTTAGCTTTCTGGGATCCAGCATTGGTTTCACACCCATTTCCGTCACTAACTGGAAGGAGGCTGAAAGTGCAAAAAATAGTAAAAATGGGGTATGTCCCAGTAAGATGCCAAAACTGTGTTGAAAAATGTGGTATTCTGATTCAAGTCTGCCTGTTCCTGAAAGCTGGGAAGGTGGTGATTTTAGCACCGAAAACCCTTTGTTGATGCCATCTTTAGGGAAAACCACAAGACTTCTTCTGCAGCCCTTTTTCCCATTTTTGTGAAAAAATTAAACTTTAGCTGTATTTTGGCTAATTTCTTGGTCTCCTTCAGGGGAACCCACAAAGTCTGGGTACCTATAGAATCCCTAGGCTGTTGGAAAAAAAGGACGCAAATTTGGCGTGGTTAGCTTATGTGGACAAAACGTTATGAGGGCCTAAGTGCGAACTGCCACAAATAGCCTAAAAAAGGCCTGGCACCTGAGGGGGAAAAGGCCTGGCAGCGAAGGGGTTAAACCTTTCTATAGCTGTTAGTGTAGTAGTTTCATGCACAGATGTATCTCTCATTTCTTTCATCTCATGAATTGACATACCCACAATCATTATTACAAACAGTATTCCACAAACAATTGCCATACCTACACCCAAATATTTACAATACCTAATATGTCACAGGTTATTATCTAAATTAGCCATGATCTGTAAAGAATCAGAAAGCAGAGTTTTCAGCTCCTAATTAATATGCAACATGAAGATCAAAAATTAAAAAAATAAAGAAAAAGTATGATAATAAAGTGATCACTTGATTTACAGGCCCTGGGCACCTCTAGTGCACTGTACTAGGGACTTACCAGTAAATCAAATATGCCAATCATGGATAAACCAATCAACAATACAATTTACACAGAGCGTATATACACTTTAGCACTGGTTAGCAGTGGTAAAGTGCTCAGTGTCCTAAAGCCAACAACAGGTCAGAAAAAATAGGAGGCAGGAGGCAAAAAGATTGGCGATGACCCCTGCAGAACGGAAAAAGTCCAACAAGGGCCTAGGGGCCAGATGTAGGTAGGTTTCCTTTTGCGAGGTGCACATTGCGAGTCCCAGCGAAAGGAAATGCAGAAAGGTGTCTCAGACACCTTCTGCGACTCGCTATGGGGTCGCAAAGACCCACCTCATAAATATTTATGAGGTGGGTCGCAGTTTGCGACCCCATAGCGAGTCTAGGCACTCACGGGGATGGTTGCCTGCTGGAGACAGCAGACCACCATGTCTGTGACTGCTTTTCAATAAAGCAGTTTTTTTTTTCTCTTTGCAGCCCGTTTTCCTTAAAGGAAAACGAGCTGCAAATAGAAAAAATACCGAAACATTTTAGTTTCGTTTTTTTTCAGAGTAGGCAGTGGTCCATAGGACCACTGCCTGCTCTGAAAAAATATTATTGTGAGCATTCACAAAGGGGAAGGGGTCCCATGGGGACCCCTTCCCGTTTGCGAATGAGTTACCATCCACTTCAAGTGGATGGTAACTGCGAGTTGATTTGCGACCGCTTTCGAGGCCACAAATCAACTCTACATCACGGTGCGACTCGCAAATAGGAAGGAAACACCCCTTCCTATTTGCGAGTCTGAAACACATTTTGCGAGTCGGTACCGACTCGCAATATGTGTTTCTGCATCGCGTGAGGGCATTAGCGCCTCGCAAACGGTGTTTTGCGCCGTTTGCGAGGCGCTAATGCCTTCCTACATCTGGCCCTAGATGTTTAACTGAATACTACAAGTGAGCCCTATGATCTGTTTCTCTTTCCATCCTGGAAGGTACACTGTCAGGAGTAAATTTCTGACAATATCCAGAGTAGGAAGGGGTTAGATTGGGGTTTGTGAATGTCCACAAACGTACATCTTGCGGGCATTCATAAACTTAGAAGGTAAACAATGCCTTTTAATGCTCACTTCCCACCCCTTGAATGAGGTTTACAACTGCAGATTAGTGCAGATTAGTACCCACACACACACACACACTCATGCACGCGCACATGCACGCACGCGCACACACACACGACAGCGGCATCCATAGTAATAAATGCATTTATACCTACCATGAATCCTTTTGATAATTACTGGCAGCAAAATTGAGGTAGTTTCAGTTGTAAACATAAGCTTAGAGCCAAGATATGTTTTTGAATTTGATCCACAGTGTTTTGTTTATGTATTTTTCGATATTCTTGCAAAGCACCCTTCATCACAAGGTAAGAGTGTGCTGTACATATTTACGTATGAACAATAATTAAGAAGAGTGTCACAACATGGAAAAATAAAATGATGATATATCTAAAAAATATTAAATGACTACCTTGTTGTACATCATCACACAGCAAAGTATAGTGGAGAAGGAGTGGAAGAATGCTTAGGGTCAACTACCTAACGGAAGGAGAAGGGAAAGACAGTGTGGTAGAGCTTGAGGATGAGAGGTGAGAAGGGGTTTTAAGAGGATAAATTAATTGGATATGAAGGAGACTGTAGGGAGAACCTAGTGAGGAAAAGTTACATTCTTGGAGATAGAGGATGAAAAAGTAAAGTCAAGTGGAAGAGAAAGAAGAGAGGAATCAAGAGGGGGGTATGATGAAGAACGAAGAAGAAGGAAGATGAGAAGAGGGGAAAATGTGTGCATACAAAAGGAAGATCAAAGATTTGGTGATGTGTTCTCAGATGTTTTAGAAACGTGAGTAACGACAATGAGCATCTTTGGATTGTTGAAAGAAAATGGGAGTGTTCACTTGTAAAAAAGTGTTTTCTCACCTCTGTATCAATTCTCCGAGTGGCAAAGCATTGTGAGCCAGGTAGAAGTTACCAAATCCCCTAAATCAAGTGTTGTATAAAATAACAAGTACAGTGACCTATTTTGAGCCTTACTTTTATTACAATATTTTTCATTTCTGCAGCCATGTTCCTTTCCTTATCTCTTGAAGAAAACCCGGGGCATTTTGCAAATTTAAAGACCATCGTTTTCCAACATACCGATGGAAATGTTTGCCAGGTAAGTTACATTCTCAGTGGGCATCTGTTCCGTTATTTTTCTTTATAATTTTTATAAAGATTTTCTTGTTTCCTTTTCGTATTTAGATGAGATTTTATCATTACTTTGGCAAGGTGATCGGATATTTAAATGTGTCAATCCGAGCACAACATAATGCCACATTCGGGACTCTATGGGAACAAAAGCTGACTATGCCATCTATGTGGAGACGAGAAGTTGTCACAATCAACAGCACAGAGAATTTTGAGGTATGCATGGATAATTAATTGCTTCTTATATATATGATTGTTCCATTTTATTGGACTCACTGATTACAATCCATAAAAATGCTTTCCTTCACCTGTGGAATCCACTGGAGAACATAAAGTGGATTGTTAGCATTTACCATCCGGAGTCTATGTGAAAGTAAAGGCTTCAAAAGGAATAATTTACACAGACCGAGTTAATCTTTAAGAACTAATCGGATCTAGTTTTTTTTTAAGGACTTCCTTTATGTAATATTGAGATTTTGTAGTATTTGAGTGCGTATTTCGGCATAAAATGTTTCAGAAATCTATGTTTTATGTTATTACACCAACTATTGTGATTCACAGAGAGCTTTTAGGATGGGACACCTTCACTGTCACTCTGATGGTTGTGATCCCACAAATAAAAAAGAAGAGATGGGGTGGCAACTTCTGTTTTCTAGCCTCCAGGGACTGGAATGCTCTTCCCCATCATATTGGTGCTATGAAGGTACTGATCAAATATGAATCACATCCCCTTTTTAAATGACCAATAATATATATATATATATATATATATATATAAATATAAATATATATATATATATATATATATATATATATATATACATATATACATATATGTATATTTATATATTCACTATTGACAGCATAGCTATAGTTAGGACCTGGTTTCCATAGAAAAAGTGTTATTCAACTTGCCTTTATCTTTGGCATCGTTTGACGAATCTTCACAAAATTTACCACCAAGTTTCTATAGAAAAAACAGTTTTTTGCTTGCCTATATCTCCACACAATTTTCCCAATATATTTGAGTCATGTGAGCTTCTGTCTGGAAAACTTCAGGGCGATCCATTAAACAGGGGTCGAGCTAAAGGGAGGGGGAAATTTAGATTGTTTCCGAAGTTAATTCCTAAAGGAAAAATTGACCAAACATAGCGCAAAAAACACTGGACGGAATTACACCAAATTTGGCAGAAAGGTAGCTCTTTTCATTATTTTGTGTAAATCCATTAACTAGTTTTGGAGAAATTTAAGAAAATCCACATTTGTATATATAGGGATGCAAAGGATTTGCAACCCCTCCTGATCTCGTGTACAGATCTGACTGCCTGATAACACTTCAACAATAGAAGCCGAGTCCCAGAAAAAAAAAATCAAAAAAGGGGCCTGAGTGCGAAAACCCTGACATCTTAGCTCTGGTGGTGGGGTCCCAGAGGGACCACCCCCAGGGCTAAAAATATTTTTTTCTTTTTTATTTTACATGCCCTTGCCTTGCACTGCTAATTATCTGACAAATTTGATGAAAAAACTGTGAATGGCAGGGCCCGAGTGATAGTTAACGTAGGGCACGAGTTATAGTTGCTTGAGGTAACTCTAGAACTGCTGAATTTCTATGGTTTTGTACGCTTGAAATGTGAGCTATAACGTCTCTCTAACCTTTGGGTTTTCCAGTGAATTTCTATGTTATTTTTAAATTCTATTTCCTAACTATAACGTCCCTGTAACCTTTGTTTTTTTCAGTGAATAAAAACAAAGGTTACAGGGACGTTAAAGTTACGTTCTGAATTTACTCATACAAAACCATAGAAATTCATCAGTTATAGTTAGAGTTCTTTCAAGTAACTAAAACACGTGCCCTCACCATGCACAGTTGTCTCATCAATAATTTTAGTGCAAATGTTGTAGTAAGAATATGAAATATGGCATAGAATATGTCATCAATGATATAACTTGTGGAGTAATTAGGTCTGCATGGTGAAGGCGTGAGTTATAGTTACCTTAGGGTGTGAGTTTTAGTTACGTGAAAGAAATCTAACTACAACTGCTGAATTTCTATGGTTTTTGTAGGAGTAAATACAGAATCTAACTATAACGTCCCTGTAACCTTTGTTTTTTTCAGTGAATTTCTATTTTTGTTTAACATCTAGTAAGTTTCATTGCTATACGTGAATCCAACCACAGCCGCGCACAGCTTTTGGCCGTGAGTGCTGGTGGTTTACCACAGGGGCCCACCCCATAAAAGCACTGTTAGAAATGGGGTCTTTGGTTGGCAGTTGGTTACCCCCTGTCCAAGCAAGGACCCTCACTCTAGTCAGGACAAAGGAGAAATACACCTAGTTAACCCCCATTCAGCCCCTTAGTAGCTTGGCATGAGCAGGCAGGCTTAATTCAGAAGCAATGTGGAAAGTATTTGTACCAACACACACAGTAATACGGTGAAAACACTACAAAATAGATACCACACCAGTTTAGAGAAATAGATTAAATGTATCTAAATCAAACAAGACCAAAACAACAAAAATCCAACTTAAACAAGTTAAAATATAAATATTCAAAACAATGGAAATTATGATTTTGCACAATGCACCTGGTTTGCCTCAAAAATGAAGCCGCATGGGCGAGCCTGCATCCGAAAAGTCAGTGATGCGTCAATTCCTTGCTTGCAAGGGAAGCCATGCATTGCTTCTTCTCTGATCAGGTCAGCGATGCGTTGTTTTTCTCCCTCGCAAGAGAGCAATGCGTTGATTTCCAGACAGGGCACCTCGGATCTGTGCAGGTTCACGATGTTAGAAAACCACGCTGCATGGGGGTTTGCGTAGTTATCAGCAGTTGCAAGGGGAAGTTAAACTTTGTTTCTCCAGCTACGATGTGATGATCTCCCAGCCGCGATGTAGGTGGAGTGTCAATTTCAGCCTGAAGCCAGCGGTGCATCGTTTATCAGCAGCATTGCATGTGGTACATCAGAAATGTCCTTGCACGGCGTTCTGTGCATGGATTTTCAGCTCTTGTTCTGTTAACTTCACCTTTCAAGGGCCCAGGGACTGGATACGGCACCACTAGACACGGCAGGAGTCTCAGCAGAGAGTCCAGGTGCTGGCAGAGGAAGTCTATGATGGCTCTCAGATGTCAAAACAGGAGGCAAGCTCAGTTTAAGCCCTTGGAGATTCTTTTCAAGCAGGAATACACAACAAAGTCCAGTCTTTGTCCCCTTTCACAGGCAAAAGCAGCAACTGCAGAATAGCACAACAAAGCACAGTCTCAGGCAGGGGCAGCACTTCTCCTCAGCTCTTCTCCTTGACAAAGTATCCTCTTGAATACCAAAAGTGATCTTGAAGAAGTCTAAAGTATGGGTTTTTTGGTCTGCTACTTAAACCCCTTTCTGCCTTTGAAGTAGACAAATTTCAAAGGAATTTCTCTGTTGCTCACAAGATCCTTCTATGCCCAGGCCAGGCCCCAGACACACACCATGGGGGTTGGAGACTGCATTGTGAGAGGGCAGGCACAGCCCATTCAGGTGTAAGTGACCACTCCTGCCTCCACTCTAGCACAGATGGCTCATCAGGATATGCAGGCTACACCCCAACACCCTTTGTCTCACTGTCTAGAGGAGATTCACAAACAGCCTGACTGTCAAACTGACCCAGACTGGGAATCCACAAACAGGCACGGAATGGTTAAAGCAAGAAAATGTCCACTTTCAAAAAGTGGCATTTTCAAACTAACAATCTAGTAGCCTAAATAAAGTGTTTTTAAATTGTGAGTTCAGAGACAACAAACTCCACATTTCAGTCTGCTCCCAAAGGGAATCTACACTTTCAAGTTATTTAAAGGCAGCCCCTATGTTAACCTATGAGAGAGCTAGGCCTTGCAACAGTGAAGACTGAACTTAGTAGTATTTCACTGTGTAAAACACATCAGTACATGTCCCACATTTAACATACACTGCACCCTGCCCATGGGACTACCAAAAGCCTACCTTAGGGGTGCCGTCCATGTATAAAAATAAAAGGTTTAGGCCTGTCAAGTGGGTACACTTTTCAGGTCAAATTGGCAGGTTAAAACTGCACATACAGAAACTGCAGTGGCAGGTCTGAGCCACGTTTGCAGGCCTACTAATGTGGGTGGCACAATCAGTGCTGCAGGTCCACTAGTAGCATTTGATTTACAGGCCCTGGGCACCTCTAGTGCAACTTTACCAGTAACTTACTAGTAAATCAGATATGCCAATCATAGAAAGCCAATTACACATACATTTTACACAGGAGCACTTGCACTTAACACTGATCAGCAGTGGTAACATGGCCAGAGTAGCAAGAACAGCAAAACAGAATTCAGCACACAAACAAAACATGGGAAGCAGGGGCAAAAAAGACCGGGGGGGCCACACCAAGGATGCCAGGTCTAACAAACAACCTAACTTGCACCATGCACAGCCTTCTCCCATGCACAGTAGAGGTTGCCCACAGGGGCTGGCCTGCAGCCAGCCCCTGCTGCCAACCCCCTAACCACTCAACCTGACGCTGTGCAAGGCCCTTGCACATGCAATGTGGAAGTTGTCCGCAGCCTCAATGGATGTGAGAATAGGTGTTGTAGGCTGTATGTGGGGGTGAGAGTGGCTCTCAGAGTATTTGTCTGGGTGTGAGACAGTGTTTTAGTGGATGCATCAGGATGTGCGTGGGTCTGTGAGTGGGTGCATGAGGGTGTCAGTGAGTGGGTTTGTGATGATCTGAGTGGGTGCGTATTTATTTAATTATTACTGTTTTTACTCAGACTCGGCTGAAGCCAAGACCCAAGATGGCTGCCAACACTTCCTGGTTTGAAGTGTTGGCAGAAAATCATAGCTGTGCATTTCCCTGCACAAGCTCATCTTTGTTCACAAATACATTGCGGCCAGAGATGTATAAATTTGAATTTCACAAAATTTATCAAAATCTACTGAACAAATTCACATCAAATAGGTGTAAACGTAATCTGCGTGCCAACAGCTACATTTCTGACAAATTTGGTGTAATTTCATCCAGTGGTTCAGCCTGTGGTTATGTCTAAAGAATCCTACAGATATTTACATGGGAAACACACATTTTTTGATCCCCCTTTTTCTCAGCCCCCGCTTGACGGATCACCCCGAAACTTTCCAAGCGCCACAAGAATCACTGCAACACTATTTTCTGAACATTTTGTGAAGATTCGTCAAACAGTGGCAAGATATAGGCTAGTCAAAAAATGCTTTTCCTATGGAAATATAGTCCTAACTGAAGGAGGCTGGCCTGGTTTGTAGTGGGTACCCAAGGTACTTACACCTTATACCAAGTCTAGTTATCCCTTGTTAGTAAAATGTAGACAATGTCTAGAAGCCAGGCTCTCTAGGGGTAGTGTGGATGAGCAGCCAAGGCCTAACTAGGAGACATGCAAAGCTCAAGCAATAATAGCATTATAGTGACACAGTACACTCACACATAAAAGAAAATACTCAGTGTTACAAAAATAAAGGTACTTTATTTTGGTGACACAAATCCAAAAATACCATAGAGACAATACTACCTTAGGAGGTAAGTAATACACAAATGATACACACCAGTATGAAGAATTTGCTGTAAAAACAGTTAGAAAACAATGCAAATAGTGAAAATCACAATAGTTAGAAATGGGCCTGGGGGAACACCAAACACATATCAAGAAAGTGGAATGTGAAAGTCGGTTTCCCACCTAGGCAAGTGTAGTGTGTAGAGGGGCACTGGGAGTATTAGAAAACACCAAAGGTAAGTAATAGAACTGTTAGACTTTCCATCCTTGGCATGGTCTCCCTTAACTTTTTGTCTCTGTTCCCCAGGTTGTTGATGTGTGCTGGACTCTGATTTTATTGTTTTGTTACTCTGGGCACTTCACCACTGCTAACCAGTGCTAAAGTGCAAGTGCTCCTGTTTAAAATGTGTACGTAATTGGTTCTCCATGATTGGCGTATTTGTTTTACTGTTAAGTCCCTAGTAAAGTGCACTAGAGGTGCCCAGGGCCTGTAAATCAAATGTTACTAGTGGGTCTGCAGCACTGGTTGTGCCACCCACTTGCCAGGCCTAAACCTTCTCTTTCCTTACATGTAAGGCACCCCTAAGGTTGGCCCTAGGTAGCCCCAAGGGCAGAGTGCAGTGTACGGATAAGGTAGGACATATAGTAATGTGGTTTATATGTCCTGACAGTGAAATACTGCCAAATTTGTTTTTCACTGTTGCAAAGCCTGTCTCTCTCATAGGATAATATGGGGCTACCTTTAAATATGATTAAAGGGTAGATTCCCCTAGAGAGAAGATGGACATATGGAGTTTGGGGTCCCTGAACTCACAATTTAAAAATAAATCTTTTAGTAAAGTTGATTTTAAGATTGTGCGTTTGAAAATGCCACTTTTAGAAAGTGAGCATTTTCTTGCTTAAACCATTCTGTGACTCTGCCGTGTTTGTGGATTCCCTGTCTGGGTCAGTTTGACAGTTAGGTTGTTTTTCACCTCACACCAGACAGTGACACAAAGGGAGCTGGGGTGTAACCTGCATTTCCTGATTAGCCATCTCTGCTAGGAGGGAGGGGTGGAGTGGTCACTCTCATCTGAAAGGACTGTGCCTGCCTCTGACAATGCAGACTCCAACCCTCTGGTGTGTGTCTGAGGCCTTGCCTGGGCAAGGCAGGATTTCACAAGTAGGTGTGAGTCCCCTTTGAAGAAAGGTGACTTCAAAGACTAAAATGGGTATGAGAAGGGCACCCAAATCTACAGACTGGAGAAAAACACTTCTGGAACCAAGAGAAACCTATGCCTGGAGAAGAGCTGATAGCTGAGGAAGAAGTGCTGCCCTGCCTGTGACTGTGCTTTGAGGAGCTTTCCTGCAGTGCTGCTTCTGCCAGAGTAAGAGGGCAAAGACTGGACTTTGTGTGCCTTCCATCTTGTGAAGAAATCTCCAAGGGCTTGAGTTAGAGCTTGCCTCCTGTTGTTTGAAGTCTCAGGGACAGCAAAGACTTCTCTCTGCCAGCACCTGGAGTCTCTGGAGAGACTCCTGCTCTGACAAGTGGTGCCCTATCCAGTCCCTAGGCCCTTGAAAGGAAAGCTGGTGGAAATCCAAGGAAAACGACTTCGTACGACTCCGGACCGCCGCCGCTGCTGAATCCGGTAACGCCGCCTGCACCCGACGCCGTGACCTTTGCTGGAACTCGACGCTCTTCTCAGGCCCGACGCCACAGCAGCCCCGCTGAAGTCCGCGACTCCGTGGAAGTCGTCGCACCATGTCGTGGCCGACGCCGCTCGAAGTGCGTGGATTCAACATTTCGCACAGACGCCACGATCCCCGACTTCGCGCATCGGCTTGTTTTCACTCTTCCCCAGAGGTACTGTACTTGGGGGTCTACACGACTCCGTGTCCGGTGACGCTGGTGTCGGCTTGTTGGGAACGACTCCGTCACGACTCCGTGTTAACATCTCATCGAAGCATTTTTGTTTCTAAGCGCTATTTTTGAGTTTAATCTCTAAAAATTCATAACTTGACTTGTGTATGTCGGATATTTGTCGTTTTGGTCTTGTTTTGTTTAGATAAATATTTCCTATTTTTCTAAATTGGTGTTGTGTCATTTTGCAGTGTTTTCATTGGGTTTCTGTGTGTGTTGGTACAAATACTTTACACCTAGCACTCTGAAGTTAAGCCTACTGCTCTGCCAAGCTACCAAGGGGGTAAGCAGGGGTTAGCTGAGGGTGATTCTCTTTTACCCTGACTAGAGTGAGGGTCCTTGCTTGAACAGGGGGTAACCTGACTGTCAACCAAAGACCCCATTTCTAACAAGAACCCACCCCAGAGCCCAGGAAAGCAGGAGTCAATCACAGTAATTTTCTTAGAACACACAAGAACACGAAAAAGAAGATTATGCAAGAACCTGGAGAGACTGCAAGACACCAACGATGGATTCCTGGACCTGAAGATGTGTGGAACAAGGGAACCAAGTCCACAAAGCACTGAAGAGTGCAGGGAGAACAGGAGACCCTGATAACCCAGATGAATGTGCAAAAGAAGAACCACCGGTGAAGATCAACTGTCAGCACTGCACCCCAGAAAACAGATGGGGGTTCCTGGTTGGCGCAGAAGATGTCCCACGCCGGATGGATGATTACAGTCTGGTTTACGTCACTGGATTCTGCCAACAAGCCTTGGCATACGCAAAGCTCGCGGTTGGCAGAAAATGGTGCTGCCCGAGACCAGTAGAGACCTGGTGGACTCTACCAAGGAGGGGAAGCCGGGGGGCTCTCAGCAGCTCAGAGAGCCCTCAGAAGGTCAGACAGCATGCACAGGAGTACCACAGCATGGGGACAAAGAAGGTGCAAAAGGAGGCCCACACAGCACTACACAAAAGGATCCCAAGCCACCGGAGAACCACTCAGGAAGGTGTGCATTGCAGGAAGGAGTGCTGGGGGCTAGAGCTGCAAGTGCATGAAGAACTTCATGGAAGGATGCCAACAAGCCTTGGCAACTGCAAAACATGCAGTGCACGGGGGTACTGTATTGCGTGGAGAGGCAGCCACTTACCTCCTTCAAAGTTGGACAGTTGAACTTCAGGACCATAGGGACCACTTCGGTCTACCACCCGTGTTGCTGGATCCACGCACTTCATCAGGAGAGGGGACCCACACCATGGGTCATTGCTGCAGAGGGGTGCCTGCTGAAGCAGGGGAGTGACTCCTTCACTCCAAGGGAGATACCTTTGTTCTTCTGGCCAGGCTGATGACAGGCAGTCCTCTGAGGATGCATGAACTGGAAACAGTTGCAGTTGCTGGCAGGAGCTGAAGATACAATGTTGCAGAAGTCATTTATGCTTCTTTGTTGCAGTTTGTAGAGTTCCTGAAGAGTCCAGATTCAGTTTCTTCAGTAAGAAGGCAAAGTAAAGGATGCAGAGGATTCCTACTGGGGTCTTGAAATCCAAATCTGAAGAACCACCCAAGAGAGAGAGACCCTAAATAGCCCTGAAAGGGGGATTGGTCAACTAAACAGGTAAATACCTATCAGGGGAGGGCTCTGACATCACCTGCTGGCACTGGCCACTCAGATGCTCCCAGTGTGCCCTGCCAACTTGGGTTCTAAGATGGCAAAACCCAGGGACCCTCTGGAGGAGCTCTGAGCACCACCCCTGGGGTCGTGATGAACAGGGGAGAGGTCACTCCTCTTTCCTTTTTCCACTTTTGTACCAGAGCAGGGTCTGGGGATCCCTGAACTGGTGTAGACTGGATTATACAAGGAGGGCACCATCTGTGCCCTTCGAAGCATTTCCAGAGGCTGGGGGAGGCTACCCGTCCCAAGATTGTAACACCTATTTCCAAAGGGAGAGGGTGTAACACCCCTCTCCCAAACTAAATCCTTTGTTCTGCCTTCCTGGGCTTGAGCTGCAACAGAAGGCCAGAAACCTGTCTGAGAGGTGGCAGCAGATGGGGCTGCCTGGAAAACCTCGGAAGGCTGTAATGGCAATACCGGGGGTCCTCTAAGGAGCCCCCAGGGTGCATGGAATCATACAACCAATGCTTGCAAAAGCATTGGGGTATGAATCCAACATGGTTGATACTATGTTTGGAGTTACCATTATGTAGCTGGATGTCCCCTACACTCGTAAAATGTCATCCCTGCACTCACAAAGTCTGGGAAAATGGTCTTGGAGGTCGTGGGGGCACCTCTGCTAGTGCAGGGGCGCCCTCACACACAGGTACTCTACACCCCACCTTCAGGGCTGGAAGGCCTGCAATATGAGTTACTTATAAATGACCTGGTGCAGTGTAAATGGCAGTGAAAGGGTGCATGCACCTTTTCACACAGGCTGCAATGACAGTCCTGTAGAAGCCTTTGCATGGGTTCTCTACGGGTGGCAAAAGAAATGCTGCAGCCCATAGGTATCCCCTGGAACCCCAATGCCCAAGGCACCATATACTAAGGACTTATAAGAGGGCACCAGTGTGCCAATTTTGGGTGAAATACTGGGTTACCAGTATGCAGTGACAAAATTTAGAGGAGAGAGAGCATTATCACTGGGGTCCTGGTTAGCAAGGTCCCAGTGAACACAGTCAAACACACTGACATCAGGCAGAAAATGAGGGTAACCATGCCAAAAAGAGGGTACTTTCCTACACTAACTATAACTACCTACTGGCGACCTACCCTGGCCCCTTTATTTCATTTATTTACTTTTTTACTGGAACTCAGCTGAAGCTGAGTTCCAAGATGGCTGCCAACACTTCCCGGTTTGTAGAGTTGGCAGCCAATCAGAGCTGTGCATTTCCCTGCACAAGCTCGTCTTTGTTCACAAATATTTCGCAGCCAGAGATTTACAAATTTGAATTTCCCTAAATTTCCCAAACACAGATTCACACCAAATAAGCAAAAGTGTAATCTGCGCACTGAAAGCTTTCTTTCTGCCAAATCTGGTGTAATTCCGTCCAGTGGTTCGAGTTGTAGTCGTATCTAAAGATCCTATGGGAATTAACATGGGAAATGTAACTTTTTTGACCCCCCCCTTTTTTTCGGCACCCGCTTGACAGATCACCCCAAAACTTTCCATGCGCAACAAGAATCAGTGCAACTCTTTTTTTGGGCAATTTAGTGAAGATCCATCAAACGGTGCCAAAGATATAGGCAAGTCAAAAAATGCTTTTTCTATGGAAACATGGTCCTAACTATATCTACCTAGTGGTGACCGCCACTAGGTAATATCTATATCTATCTAGTCTATCTATATATATGTATAGATAGATAGATAGATAGATAGATAGATAGATAGATAGATAGATAGATAGATAGATAGATAGATAGATAGATAGATAGATAGATATTTTAAGGGCCTCTACCTCCCAAATTATTAACCCAATTTCTGACATTTTCATACTGCCCAGGGATGATATTTATGACAAATGGACAGGTAACCCAAACTGCGATTGCATGTCTCACTGCCTGTTTCTTTATGCATAGACTGAATAAGAGCCATCTTGTGAAAGGAGGATTTTACAAACAGTTGCTGTACAGAAAATTTAGAGACAGTGTTTAGAACTGGATTAGAGGAAAGGAAATAGAAAGCACAGCATTGTGTCAAAAGTGAAGTGGCTTTCAGAGATAGAGGTGTGCGCTACCTGGGACAAATATTAGTCTGACTCCTGAATCCTGCCAAGGACAGGGCGACTGCTGCAACGTACTGACCACAACCAGAGTGAAATCTGCGTTGTGCGCACGGGATAAGAGATCTATGGAGTCCAAGGACGACCACAAAAACTGCCCTAACTGCACCTGGATCGGAAGTTTGGGTGGCTCATGTGGTTGTGGAAGCAAACTTCTCCGAACTCCATAAGCCCTTTCAGCACTAACAATTTGGCACCCAGCCACACTCATTTGCATGGGTGTTTATATATATATATATATATATATATATATATATATATATATATATATATATATATATATATGTATATATATATATGTATTCCATAATTTAATTGCTACTTTGAAAAACTGTCATATCTAGAACTCCTTGTTTCCTTTCCTCTCCGTCTTAAACTATATAAATGGATGCAGGAGCAGGCACCCCTATGAGCAGTCTATTTGGCGCAATAATTTATTTTAGTTTAAACGATAAGGCAAGTTCCCTGAAAAGGATGGACATTTCATTGTGCACTACCTGTGCTTTTAATACATTACTGAAAATAGCTAGGCTACCAGGCACAAGCGGGCACCTAATGTAATTAGGTTGCTAAAAAACAATCTACAGATAGAACTGAATAACCGTATAGAGATTTCTTGAACTGTAAGATGTATAAAAACAAATAAAAAAGTCCCTTAGACGGTATTGATTTGAAGAAAAGTGGCTGAAATTGCACGCTTAGGAGAACTGCAGGGATATTTTTTGTGAGCCTCTTTAAAAAGTTTACCTCAGCAATTCCAAAACTTTTTCGCATGAATTTAGCTTCAGTCCAGAAGAGAAATTATGTAATCGAATTAACTGTTCCGCCTTTGCGATTTTTTTCCTTTTTGGGTAATGAGCACTCAGGGAGAAAAAACGCTTGCTTTCATCCAAAGGAGCTAAACAGAAAATATGTTTTCTTCCTCGTTTTTAAGCGGCAGACTGCAGACTCGAGCGCCCAATTAAGATGAATCAGTGATATTTAGGGGCATATTTATACTCCGTTTGCGCCGAATTTGCGTCGTTTTTTTCTACGCAAATTCGACGCAAAACTAACTCCATATTTATACTTTGGCGTTAGACGCGTCTAGCGCCAAAGTTCATGGAGTTAGCGTCATTTTTTTGCGTGAACACCTTCCTTGCGTTAATGATATGCAAGGTAGGCGTTCCCGTCTAAAAAAATGACTCCGATGCTATTGCGTCGTATTTATACTCCCGGGCAAAAATGACGCCCGGGAGTGGGCGGGACTAAAACACCCGCATTTGCGCCGGATTTTAGCGCCTGGGTCAGGGCAGGCGTTAAGGGACCTGTGGGCTCAGAATGAGCCCAGAGGTGCCCTCCCAAGCCCCCAGGGACACCCCCTGCCACCCTTGCCCACCCCAGGAGGACACCCAAGGATGGAGGGACCCACCCCAGGGAATAAAAGGTAAGTTGTGGTAAGTATTTTTTTTTCATTTTTTTTTGGCATAGGGGTCCTGATTTGTGCCCCCCTACATGCCACTATGCCCAATGACCATGCCCAGGGGACAGAAGTCCCCTGGGCATGGCCATTGGGCAAGGGGGCATGACTCCTGTCTTTGCTAAGACAGGAGTCATGTTAATGGGGGTTGGGCGCCCAAAAAAAATGGCGCAAATCGGGTTAAGACGTTTTTTTTGCCTCAGCCTGACTTGCCCCATTTTAGGACGCCCAAACGCCATTCATCCCTACGCCGGCGCTGCCTGGTGTACGTGGGTTTTTTTCACGCACACCAGGCAGCGCCGGTCGGCTAACGCCGGCTAACGCCATTCAATAAATACGGCGCCCGCATGGCGCTTCAGAATGGTGTTAGCCGGCGCTAATTTTTTGGGCGCAAAACTGCGTTAGCGCAGTTTTGCGTCAAAAAGTATAAATATGGCCCTAAGTACATCACTTCAGGAGATATTTTATGCTGAGTGTCCTCAATCTTTCAGAGCATTGTGATTTACATTACACGTCATGTGGGAATTCTCTACTTGAGGAAATTATTTTCCAAATAATATACAAAAAGTGAAGAATGTTCAAAAATCTACTTTGTTAACAATCTGTACTCGAGCCATCACAAAAGCATTACCCACCGGTCTAAAGTGGTCCCCAACCTGTGTTCCGGGGGACCTGGGGGTCGCGAACCCTATTCAGGGGGTCCATGATTGCTTAGAAAATTAAATCATTTTAACAGATTAGGTTCC